>NC_064622.1:414740733-417240733 GCF_023898315.1 Schistocerca nitens | reverse complement strand
CACGATTGGCCACGAAAGTGTAATAATGATACCTCTAGATCTGCTTTCAGCACATTAGCTGCTCGTCTCGTCTGTTCATAAATTCATTAATCAACTGTCTCTACAGTCTGGGTGAAGCGTTGACGTTTCAGAAAGTATTTTAATTGTCTGTATGCGACAACAGCAATACTGTGCAGTGAAATTGTTACAGTATGTATAGTTAATTTATCACTTTTGAATGTTTACTGACTAATAAAAAAAGTCTGTTAATGTTTATACCTTGTAAATGTCAAAGATATGCTATAGAATCAGCGACATGTGATATTTATTCTTGATTAATGGATCCAGTAGTCTTTATGTTAGGAGACATGCCGTGATCGGGCTTCTACGTTCGAAGAGTTGGTTTCCAGAGAATGTTAATAACGACCTCTGTTTTACCTGCAACATGACACTGAGTCCTGGTTGTGTACATTGCTCCTTTCATGGTGCCACTTTGTGCGAAAATGATTAAATTGAAGAAAAACCCATAGTTAGTCGATAGGCATTGCAATTAATCATTTTAATTTGCTTCTTCAGCAGAAACTGTTACTATAAGAAACTAGTTCCGATTGCACAATCCTGATTAATCATGTTAGACATTTTGTCGAAAATTGACATCACTTCTGCACCTGTTTCATTATCTGACTTTTAATACTCGCATCTTTTCGCACCCTCGAAATTCTATGTCAAATGTTACTCTTCTCAATACGTTGAACGCACTTTCTTTTGATCCGTCGTCGCCCCCCTCGCTGCTACCATCCGACTCACAATGAGTTAGCGTCCTTTCCCTTCCGTGAGATGCGTCTGCTTGCGTCGCACGCTCTAATCCCGTATACAGCACCCCGGGGTTGACTACAACAAAACATGCATCTTTCACGTGACCATCAGAAAAGCGCGGTACTCTTCTGAACATTTCCTTTTTCTTAAGGCATTTTTGCAATCAAACATCAAAGGGGCACTAAGCTGAAGGGCAAATTTAGACATTCAGTTACGTATGAACAAATTACGCTTTCCGAGGATATGGTCATCTTAAAACAGTTACAAAATTGCAGTTCCTGTTTTGATTCAACGCTGATACAGAGAAGCTGACCAGAATACTCACATGATGAACAATACCATCCATTGTTTTCTTACTGGTTTCATGATATCTTTCACCACTTCCTCTCTTGTAACAACGACCTCATTGTTATTTGTTGTATATATTCCAGTCTCTGTCTCCACCTACAATTTTTACCCTCTTCAGCTGCCTCTAGTGGCATAGATGTGCCCTGATGACTTAATACCTGTCCTGTCACTCTCTCCTTCATCTTCTTTCTTCTTGTCAGTGTTACCTACAGTTCCTTTCCTCGCCGATTCCGCAGAGCACCTCCATATGTACCGGGTGATCAAAAAGTCAGTATAAATTTGAAAACTGAATAAATCACGGAGTAATGTAGACAGAGAGGTATAAACTGACACACATACTTGGAATGACATGGGGTTATATTAGAGTAAAAAAAAAAAAAAAAGTACAAAAGTTAAAAAAATGTCCGACAGATGGCGCTTCATCTGATCAAAATAGCGATAATTAGCATAACAAAGTAAGACAAAGCAAAGATGATGTTCGTTACAGGAAATGTTCAATATGTCCACCATCATTTCTCAACAATAGCTGTAGTAGAGGAATAATGTCGTGAACAGCACTGTAAAGCACGTCCGGAGTTATGGTGAGGTATTGGCGTCGGATGTTGTCTTTCAACATCCCTAGAGATGTCGGTCGATCACGATACACTTGCGACTTCAGGTAACCCCAAAGCCAATAATCGCACAGACTGAGGTCTGGGGACCTGGGAGGCCGAGCATGACGAAAGTGGCGGCTGAGCACACGATCATCACCAAACGACGCGCGCAAGGGATCTTTCACGTGTCTAGCAATATGGGGTGGAGCGCCATCCTGCATAAACATCTTACGTTCCAGCAGGTGTTTATCAGCCAGGCTGGGTTTGATACGATTCTGTAACATACCTGCGTACCTCTCACCCGTCACGGTAGCAGTTACAAAACCAGAATCAAGTATTTCCTCGAAGAAAAAACGCCCGATAACGGTAGATGTGGTAAATCCGACCCATACCGTGACTTCGTCGTGCAATGGAGTTTCGACGACAGTTCTAGGATTGTCGGTAGCCCAAATTCTGCAGTTGTGGGCGTTGACAAGCCCTCGGAGCGTGAAATGAGCTTCGCTGGTCCACAACACGTTACTCAAAAAATCTTCATCTTCCGCCATCTTTTGACACGCCCATACGGCAAATGCCCTCCGCTTTGCTAAATCGCCAGGTAACAGTTCATGATGCCGATGGATTTTGTACGAATACCATCGTAGGGTACGCCTCAGTGCCAACAAAACAGTAGTGTATGGAATGCCGATGCGACGTGCGACTGTACGAGCGTTGACTTCCCAGAGCACAGACGAACCCTACGGGGTCTATCGTCTAAACAACCCGTGGCTTCGAACTTCCGCAGTCCGGAACCGCGCGACTGCTACGGTCGTAGGTTCGAATCCTGCCTCGGGCATGCATGTGTGTGATGTCCTTAGGTAGGTTTAAGTAGTTCTAAGTTCTACGGGACTGATGACCACAGTAGTTAAGTCCCATAGTGCTCAGAGCCATTTGAACCATTTTGAAGCTTCGAACTTCGAACTCGTTCTCGCCACAGCTGGATTTGTCAACGGACCTTTACCCTTTCGAATCCCCTTCCTATGGCGATAGGATCGTAACGCTAAACTAGCACATTCCCCATTCTGATAATACAGCTTTTTTGTTCTAATAAAACCCCATGTCATTCCCAGCATGTGTGTCAATTATTACCTCTCTATCTACATTATTCCGTGGTTTATTAAGTTTTAAAATTTATACTGACTTTCTGATCACCCGGTATTTTGTAATCAGTACAGACTGATTTCAACATCCTTCTATAGCACACATTTCAAATACTACGATTCTCTTATTTTTCAGTTTACTCGCAGACCATGATTCGCTTCCAAACAATCCGAAAAGCGTACATTTTCAGAATATGCTTCCGCACATTTTTATGTCAGTAGAATGCAGCAATAAAAGCAGGCAAAAAGAAATAAAACGTCTTAAAAATGAGATCGACAGGAAGTACAAAATGGCTAAGCAGGGATGCCTACAGGACAAATGTAAGGATGTAGAGGCTTATCTCACTAGGTGTAAGATAGATACTGCCTACAGGAAAATTAAAGAGAACTTTGGAGAAAGGAGAACCACTTGCATGAATATCGTTTGATGGAAACCCAGTTCTAAGCAAAGAAGGGAAAGCATAAAGGTGGAAGGAGTATACAGAGGGTCTATACAAAGGCGATGTACTTGAGGACAGTGTTATGGAAATGGAAGAGGATGTAGATGAAGATGAAATGGGAGATACGATACTGCATGAAGAGTTTGACAGAGCACTGAAAGACCTGACTCGAAACAAGGCCCCGAGTAGACAACATTCCATTAGAACTACTGACAGCCTTGGGAGAGCCAGTTCTGACAAAACTCTACCATCTGGTGAGCAAGATGTATGAGACAGGCGAAATACCCTCAGACTTCAAGAAGAATATAACAATTTCAATCCCAAAGAAAGCAGGTGTTGACAGATAGTTTAATAAGTCACAGCTGCAAAATACTAACGCGAATTATTTACAGACGAATGGAAAAACTGGTAGAAACCGACCTCGGGGAAGATCAGTTTGGATTCCGTTAAGGGGCTCCGGAACGCCCTATACTTGCAATGTTAAAATAACGCTTAAAAATTACATCTTTCCTCACAAAGTATTTGAGGTAGGAAGTTGAACTTTTTACAGATTATTTATTGGAATATGGGCTACAACTTAACACAGGGATTTTACAAAATTTTAGTTCAGTTATTAAAGATGATTTTTTTCAATTGTAATGAAAATTCACAACATTTTTTTGCAATTTATTATTTATATATTCAAAAATATACATTTTTTTGGAAAAAGGCTGTGTTAAATTATGCAGAGGGTACTGTGTAACATTTACTGAAAGTTTGAAACAAATATGTTTGGAAGATCCTTAGAAAACATGTAATTAGTATGAGAAAATAAAAGTTTTGGGAATCGAGCGACAAAGATTGGATTAACTTTTTAGTGCATTCCAGGTCCATAGGATGGATTATCTTCATCCTCTGCAAACTCCTCCTCCAGCTTCCTCTTGTTCCTCCACCTGTTTACTCTTGCTTGTATTTCTAGACTCTTTACAGCCCTGTCTGCAGCCCGAAGGCGTTCCTTGTCTAAAGCAAGCATCGCTCGTACCATGTTAGAACCTATCTTCATTCCGATATTTCTAAATACCTTGCACCTTACAATGTTGCCATCATTGAAAGTCGCAACAGGATCATACACACCAAAGTGAAGTGTTTCTATTCCAACAAATACAGTCTTGGGGATTCTCGACCATATAACACTATTTACACTTTCATTGGGGTTTTGAGTTTTTCCGTGAATACACTTTTTCAACAGTTCAGGTGCTGCTAAGTCTCTGAAAATAGGTTTTATCACCTCCATTATTGCATGAGGCAGACTATGCTTATGAGTGTACACTTCACCAGTTAGCAATCCTTCGTTATATTTACACCAACTGTCTTCTTCTTTGGGACACAAGCTATGTTGGGGATTTTCATCGTCTTTATTGTTTACAGTAATAACACATACCTTTGGCTTTCCAACATTTCTCCTTTTCTTAAAAGCCTTCAGAGGATTTCTAATAACTTTACTTTTACTCATTATTATACGAGTACTTCAACAAAACAGAGACTCAAGAAACAGAATTAATTACGAATATTTTCGAGATAACGACAGAGTAAATAAACATGAAACAATCGACAATCACACCAGCGATATATATTGAACCATCACAGGTTAGCCACAACACATACTTTATCTCACATCACTAAAATGTACCTGATGAACACGGACGTTAATAATAACACCATTTGACAGCAGTTTAACAGCGCCACAGTGGGTCACGCCCATGTAGAACACATTTCAAAAAAAATTAAAAAATAGTTGTAGTCTTCGGAATTGAATAAATTATATATCTATTAAAAGGTAATAGTCTGCAGATTCAGAAAACGCAAAAAAGTAAAAATTGAACTTTTCATGATTTTGAGCCTTTCCGGAGCCCCTTAAAATGTTGGAACACGTGAGGCAATACTGACCCTACGACTTATCTTAGAAGAAAGAATAAGGAAAGGCAAAACTACGTTTCTAGCATTTGTAGACTTAGAGAAAGCTTTTGACAATGTTGACTGGAATACTCTCTTTCAAATTCTGATGGTGGCAGGGGTGAAATACAGGGAGCGAAAGGCTATTTACAATTTGTACAGAAACCAGATGACAGTTGTAGGAGTCGAGGGACATGAAAGGGAAGCAGTGGTTGGGAAGGGAGTGAGACTGGGTTGTAGCCTCTCCCCGTTCCTATTCAATCTGTATATTGAGCGAGCAGTAAAGGAAACAAAAGAAAAGTTCCGAGTAGGTATTAAAATCTATGGAGAACAAATAAAAACTTTGAGGTTCGCCGATGACATTGTAATTCTGTCAGAGACAGCAAAGGACTTAGAACAGCAGTTGAACGGAATGGACAGTGTCTTGAAAGGAGGGTATGAGATGAGCATCAACAAAAGCAAAACGAGGATTATGGAATATAGTCGAATGAAGTCGGGTGATGCTGAGGGAATTAGATTAGGAAATGAGACACTTAAAGTAGTAAAGGAGTTTTGCTATTTGGGGAGCAAAATAACTGATGATGGTTGAAGTAGAGAGGATATAAAACGTATACTGGCAATGGCGAGGAAAGCGTTTCTGAAGAAGAGAAATTTGTTAACATCCAGTATTGACTTAAGTGTCAGGAAGTCATTTCTGAAAGTATTTGTATGGAGTGTAGCCATGTATGGAAGTGAAACATGGACGATAAATAGTTTAGACAAGAAGAGAATAGAAGCTTTCGAAATGTTGTGCTACAGAAGAATGCTGAAGATTAGATGGGTAGATCACATAACTAATGAGGAGGTATTGAATAGAATTGGGGAGAAGAGTAGGTGGCACAACTTGACTAGAAGAAGAGATCGGTTGGTAGGACATGTTCTGAGGCATCAAGGGATCACCAATTTAGCACTGGAGGGCAGCGTGGAGGGTAAAAATCGTAGAGGGAGACCAAGAGATGAATACACTAACCAGATTCAGAAGGATGTAGGTTGCAGTAGGTACTGGGAGATAAAGAGGCTTGCACAGGATAGTGTAGCATGGAGAGCTGCATTAAACCAATCTCAGGACTGAAGACCACAACCACAACAGAATTCTTTTGACAAATAATTCTCATTTTTGCAGTGCAAATGCTTTTTGTGTGCTTCTTGCTTCGTCCGTCATGTCTCTTTGCTTCAAAAAATAGAATAATTTCAGTTTCGTCCCCAATTTTCATATTAATTTTATCGTTATACCAGTTCCGCTCTCCTCACTACTTTCGTCTCTTTTTGGCTAACTCCCAGTCCATACTTTGTTCTCACTAGGCTGTTCAGTCCATCCAACAATTCTCCTTATTTACTGACGATTTGCCTTGTTGGCTACGGCTTTCTTTTGGCTAGCTGTCCTGAAACTATGTAGTTACTCTGTTTTTTGAAGCAAAGTGCCATGACGGACGAAGGATGAACAACATAAAAATCATACGCATTGGAAAAGAGGGCATTTCTTGCCAAAAGAATTCTACCGATATAAAATGTTGAGGAAGAAAATTCTGAAAATTTTGTGTTTTAGGATTGAAGTGAGAGCATGTTTATTCATCACCGTTGGGAGTGTGGTAAACCCGACCATTGTCATCGCACATAAACTTCAATCAGGTTACATACATTAGCTACAGGGGTCTAGATCGGGTCTGCTCGAAGTTCAGAAGAATGGAGAGGACTGTGTTTTAGTCTGCCATTTTCCTCCGGACCTAAATAGAGTTTGCTTATTTTTCTGTGAGAGTAGCATTTTCAGATACAGCAAAAAAAAAAAAAAAAAAAAACTACTCCAACAAATGCCACTCCAAATTGCTCCTCATCAGCCATTTCATATGAGACCATAGAGGTATCTACATTCATTTTCAGTCACTTCACCGACAAAAGGTCAGTTTTATAGCTACACATGACATAAATCTCGTAGAATAGGAGATAAATGTATCCAGAACACCACGCACCAAGAATCCCCGAAATGGCACATTGACGCTGGAGTCAAAGACCAAATCAGTAGGTTTTACATAGACATCCTGACTTATTGATGTAGATTCTTTGTTGCTTCTCCAAGCCATTGCCTCTTTTACAAGGTTGCAGTTTGTTTCTTTGAACAGACATTCTTTTTAATAGAATTCGATGTAGTGTTTTTTACTGCTATATTTTTGGCACTCGAATTTTTATAACAAGTTATTTAACTGGCATAATCCATAACCGTATAAGTGATGTGTTCCGATAATTTGTGGCCATCAGCATCTCTAGTGTATATTGTTGCATATACAATTCATCACGGCCGCACACGCAAGGCCTTTTCGGCTAATTTTTACTCCGCGCAAATTGCTGTAACTGGAATGCTTTGTTTGCAGATTGGATTTCGGCAAGTTGCATATGCAACAATGTAAACACGATCTGACAGATGATACTAATTGCTCATAAATCTAGATACTGCATGTCATCACATGATCATGTTCAAGATCACCACCACCACCACCAACATCATCATCATCATCATCAACATTAACAAAATCATCATCATCATCATCATCATCAGAGGCACAACAACACTTCTGTAAAAGGTTATTCCATTCTTTCTTGTTTATTGCCAAACTTCTCAAGTTCTAAACTCCAATCTTGCTTATGTCCTATCTTACTCATTCCTCCTGGTTCATTGAAGCACTGTGTTGAGTACTTTCCTGACCAAACCACCTTTTTTATCTTAGTGCAAATGGCAATGTCTGCTTTATTATTTAGATTATATAAGGTGTATAAAAACACGAATGCAAAATGATAGTGTGTTTAGATTCACGGCAACTGGCATCTACATGCTTTCTCTAACATGTTTATAAGAAACCGCAGTTTTACAAATAACTATAATGGCCACAGCTCCTGCGAAACGAGCAACCAGCTCTTCTGGAGTGTCTGTTGACGTCGTAAATAAAACTTTTCACCTCACCCTCCCTCCTCTCTTGCATACCCACAGAAAAAGAAATCCGCGGGATGTCAGCAAAATCTCTGGAACAATACCAAACGGCAGTTTGAACACCGCCTCCGAACATATCAAACGTTGTTTTCGTCATATAAAAAGATGTTGCTTTTTACATTTCGGAACATTAAAAGTTCATAGACGTAGTTTTTTTGACACCCAATATAATTCGTATTTGAAGCTACCCTTACAGACGCCAGTTTCTTTGGCTGGCTCAATAATTTATCTTTCTTTCAAATACGCTACGTTGCTTTTCGTCGAATTTCGATCGTTTCTAGACTGGATGTCGTCAATATTGTTAACTTGTTTGCAGAGCAAAGTTTCCATTCCCATACAAGTATATCGAAAGGTTACTCATCTAGAGATCATTTTGCCTATGTATCGAAAACTATTTCAACTATACTGCATAGAAGCCTTGAGCAGTCGGTATAACAGACCGCTCAGGCATTGTCTTGTTGGAAAAAATGGTACAAATGGTTCTGAGCACTATGGGACTTAACATGTATGGTCATCAGTCCCCTAGAACCTAGAACTACTTAAACCTAACTAACCTAAGGACATCACACACATCCATGCACGAGGCAGGATTCGAACCTGCGACAGTAGCTGTCGCGCGGTTCCAGACTGAAGCTTCTAGAACCGCTCAGCCACTCCGGCCGGCTGTCTTGTTGAAGTACGAAGTGCTGTCAGTATTATACAGAGGAAATGTACTCACGATAATATGCAAAGAATTCCCACATGACCTAATGAGAGATTAACATGAAGTCTCAAACATACGTTGTAATACATTGTTTACTTCTTTCTCTTTGAAGTCTTTAAACCCTTTCCAAACTCCGAGGTGAATTGCAGCTCGTATAGTGACGACCGCTAATGAAGGCGTCTCTAATGACCCCGCTGTGGACGGGACGTTAAACTCTAACCGTCCCTCCTACCTCTAATTAAGCTACATGTCACAGCATGTGTCTGCGGTGCTCCGTGTGTATAACTGAAGCGTCTGTGTAACCTGAGGTTTGAATGAAGTCCTCTGAGCAGAAGGCGCCATTGAACCGTGGTAGCAGATACATCCAAGCGTTTTGCAGTGGACGCCAATATCACAGCTGTTCTAGCATTGGTTGGTGCGCAGCTGTGTGGGTGGGTTGCCTCTGACATCATGCGGCCTCAACAAGCACTGATCCGTGATTCTGTTCCACTGGGGCATATCACAGGTTCTGTCTACTACCTCTACGCCACCTTGCTTCTGGTAATGATTGAATAATAACAAATAATATTAATAATAGTACATTTTTAATTGTAATAAACTACATAAATTATTTTAACGGCACGAAGAATGTGTTTACGTCAGTCCTCTGTACATCACTGTAACATGACTCCCAAAATCATACAATTCAGAGATATACAGCACCTGAAAAGGATTCTTCCGAAAAGTTAAGTACCTGTGACAATCATGTGATTTACGACTCCTCTAGCAACAAATTTCTCAGACTTTGACAACGTAACGGGTTACACAGTACAAAATCGTGGTGTGTCCTCACAGTTATCCGTATACAACTTGGAGGTACTATTCTGAAGGAATGGGGCCATACGAGCGGGTATATGAGAGCAATGATGTTTCTTTCAGTTGTTTCCGGCTATGTTGGGGAAGTCAGCCTTTTTGTCGCATTTTTCTTAGCGAAGGGTCCTTCCTTGTTACAGTTTACTTGCCTAGGTCGCATCTAAAATAAAAAGAGAAACCATTAATGTAATTCTTCAGGCTTTCCCGGCGACATGTTTACATCCTGAAGCGTCGTGTGTTCTGCCGGATATCAGTATCGTCCATGCACAATATTTTGATAACGTGAGTCGTTGTCTTCATCTGGTGCTACCTGATACTGTTGTTATGTATGGATGTTACTGGTATCCAGCAAAACACCTGACGGCTCAAGATCCCAGAGAAAAATGTTGTTCATAAAAACTTCTACCTACTTACAATATGTACAACATGAATAAGACCAGAAAGTTACCCCCGAACGCACCATAAAATATCGGTATAGAATGTAACATGTCACATGTTGTAAAATCAGGTACTGAATCATCAAAAGTGCTGCGTGCTTCCTGATCCTGTTATTTAAAGTAAAAACAAACTTGCATCAGGTAGAGGATGAAATTGTATGTACAATTACAGAATAAAATTTATCATAACAAAGCGAAGTTGAACAATATGCAATGTAATACTGGCAGGTTAACTTCCGAGAGTACAAGAGTTCAACAACTGAAAATAATGAAACAATCATTGTAATGTGCACACTACTAGTTGGTAATGTAAAGTTCTCCTTAGTAAATTACAAGCACCATCCATCGTCAACCAACCTGCTATTGAAATCTAAACCTTTTTATTTGAAGCTTGAAGCTTGGCAGTTGACCACTTTCCTTTTAGCTAATAAAATTTTTGTTTCACAAATTTATACAAAATGCAGTTACGTGAAATGTATGGATGCATGGTTACATCTTGACAATGGCCGAAGAGCACTCGGTTGAAGTCTCGTGGTGATTTAACTACTTAACTCAACTGGAAGCTGGAGACAATTTTATCACAACCAGTATGCTTACCCTGGATTCCATAAAGTATCGAACTCCCATGTATATTGAGAACTGTTTACATTTTTGTGAAAAACTAGTTTTCCTCTTTTGTAATGTGATGTAATTTTATGGGTGTCTTCAGTGGTACATATGGATACTATTACAAAACTAGGTACGGAGCTAAGTCAGTAGAAAGAATTGATAAATTAAGACTTAATGCTTGATGCTGATGTTTTACTGCATGAGCAATGATCAGCTAGTAAGCGACAAACTGTTTTTCATTCATTATTCTGTAGGATTGTAAGTGAAACTAAGTTTAGAAAAAACTTTGAAATTATTTTTGAAGTTTGTTGAAAGTCCACAAGTGCTCTCATTATCAAACACTGAATGAATGTAGTCTGCCGGCCGCGGTGGCCGTGCGGTTCTAGGCGCTTCAGTCCGGAACCGCGAGACTGCTACGGTCGCAGGTTCGAATCCTGCCTCGGGCATGGATGTGTGTGATGTCCCTAGGTTAGTTAGGTTTAAGTAGTTTTAAGTTCTAGGGGACTGATGACCTCAGATGTTAAGTCCCATAATGCTCAGAGCCATTTGAACCATTTTTGAATGTAGTCTGTGGGCAGTAAATTACGATGCTTCAAGACGTATATATTGCTTCTAGCTCTCATACTTGACTTCTTGTGTTGAACCCTCAACGTAAGATTGTACCTCTTAACGAGTAGATTGTGGCAGCATTTTAACGTTTTAAATTGATTCAATACTTGTATGAAATACTGAAAATCAAATTTTTGTTGCCCTTGTACAGTGATAGACAGGCAAGTGGAAATTGTTAATCGTTCCGTTTCGTAACATAGATAAAAGAAAACTAACTCACTTTATAAATAATGACGTACGGCGTCTTATTCATGTTGCTTCTGTTCTTCGCGAACGGAATATAGAAATACGATTCGTTTGTAAAGTCTGTACTTTGCTTCTGACATCTCTTTTCAAGTTTGGTTCCCGAGGTTTTGAGAAAGATTTGTTTTCAAATTTGATAACGAAAGGCGGCATCATTACTGTCAAAAATGTTGCGACGTTTATGCATCATTTTGATTTGCAGCTCATTGTATTGGCCGTGTTTGCAATTAAATTGTTGGATGTGAGGTCCGCCAGTTATGCAAAACACCGTTTTTCTCAGTACCCAAACACGTTTCGGCAATGGGTTTTCGTTTTTATTTATTCTTTACATTTAGTGTGCACGAATTTTCTGGATCACTTGTGTGTTAATTACTACAGGCAGCTTGTCATGGTTTCGTGTGGCAAGTACTTGCATTCTCCGCATAATGCTGAGGTGTTGTGATGCACACGTAACTATAACAAGTATTTTTCACTAATAACGTAGTAAAACACTTTTCCCACACTATCATCATCATCATCATCATCATCATCATCATCATCATCATCATCATGAACATCTTACGGCGTGTGGCGGTGGCTACCAACGGTATCCCCAACACCCCTCCCCATCCCCATTCCCTATTCCATCCCAAATTGCGCATATGAAGTGTTATTGTTGGTATCTCTCAGTATTAGCTTTAATTTCTCAAATTTTCTCGTTGTGGTCATTTTTGCGGGACGAAGTAATACGTTGTTCAACCCTTCTCAGAACGTAATCTCTTGGAATTAAAGTACTAAACCCATCTGTGATGCACAATGCCACCCTTGTACCCTTTGCCACTGGACTTCATTGAGTACATCGCTAAGACTTACGCACCGGCTCGCGTAGCGAAACGCGCCACTCTATGATGCAACTTCTCTATCCCAGCTTGGTAGAGGTCCCAGAATAGTGAACAGTACTCAAGCATCGCTTGAAACACTTCTTTTGAGGATGAACTATATTTTTTTTTTATTCTTCCAATTAATTTCTTCCAGACACCGGCTTTTGCTACAGTTCGTTTTACGTGAGCATTTCACTAACCTCAGCGTAACCTAGATTGGATTGCCGCCAATTCTGTAATCGTGCGTTAGTGAATTTCTTCGTCCGTTACGTCCAATTTGTTACATTCATTTACGTTCCGTATGAACTGTCAGTCCCTTCACATAAATTCTTTGTAGATCTTCCTGTAATGCGTTACTATCTTCTGATGTTGCTATTTTTTATGCACAACGGCATCGTGTATTAACAGTCTCATGCAGCATCCGACTTTATTCCGTCACATCATTTATGTATGTTGTAAGCAATAACGATCCTATTACAGTTCCTTGGGTTAGTCCCTTAATTACTTTTATATGTGTCGACTTTTTCTGTTAATAGTAACGTGATAAGTTCTGCACCATTTTTTATGTTTTCCTGAACGACAGTGCTGACTCTCATGGATCAATAGGGACCAAGAAAGAGATCCTTATTTGTGGAATCGATTTTGGTTTTTATAGAGGAGATTTTCGTTCTCCGAATACATTATTATATGTGATCATAAAACAAGTTTCAAAGTACTCCCTCTATTCAAGCCACATTTCATTTCCTTATGTTACAGTTTTACAATTTTGTATCGTGTCTGCATATTCCATGTAACATTCAGTGATTAAAGCGGTAGCGCAGAACGCACAGAGTAGAGTGTGAGATTTGAGTTCACACGATGGCTGAAGGAGCCGATGAATCGTACGACGTTGGCAGTATACGGTGGTGTGAGGCGCTGTGGCTAGACATCAAGTAACGCCTTTTACGCCAGCAGCGAGGTACGTAGGTAAAGCACACTTTATCTGGCGGGAAGCAGGTAATCTTGCTTATTAAATATTTGTAAACATTTTCCAATACAGACCCACAGATTGTAAGTACTTTCTTAGAACAATATTGCAAAGCCATAAATCTGTCGTCTTAACAAATAAATGAATAATGTCTAAGCTAACGAAAGTGTGCGAAGCTATATTAGTCAGTCGCCAATAGGATCCTTCCTATCAAGTTCTGTCGCAAGACGATACTGTCAGAAAAACGTTAGTTTCAAGTTATTTATTATTAATTGTGTCGATGTTATCAGTTTATGGTATCCTTTGAACGTTATTCCGAAGAATGCGAGCTTCCAGCTTCATCATTTAGAATCACAGGAAGTGGAACCGCAGTTCACAAAGAATCCAACGGCGCTGATATTGTTTCTGCGAGGGGCATAAACATCAAGAGGCTTTCGGCAAAACAAGTACGAAGAGTCGTACACGACGACTCACTAAGATCCATCCAAGGATGGATTGTCTTAATCTCCGCAAAATTCGGATGGAAAAGCATGGCCATCCATAGTGTACGCCTCTTACATCATCGTCTACGGACTCCCTGGTTAAACTGAAACTTTTCTGGGGGTTTAGTCCAAGTACGGGTTCTTTCAATGTTCCGTAGTTCTACAACAAACTGACGTCAGTCATATGGCCTATAATTACGTGCATCCCTCCTATGGTCTTCTTGAAAACAATTGTGGCCTGAGCTTTTTCCTAGTTTGTAGGTGCCCTTCGTTACTCCAGCGACCGGTTCCGCTTAGCAGCTCCACTTCCCACTCAGAAAAGACCAATGTATATGTTTTCGTGTTCGAAGTAGTAGTTCACTGACCTACTTATAGTCTACAAGACACTGAAGGATGTGAGACTAAGGTGCGTCTTCCCACAAGCCTATAAACTGTCCTCATTCATAACCTGTAAGCTGCTTACACGGCGTCCTTTGATATCGAAGAACTATTTTGGACAGTTTACAGTTCGCCCGGCCATGCACTTGTGGTTAATCTGATCAGCCGTTATCTATTTATAACGGCCACACTATACGTCGGAGCAACTCAAAAGACAAGAGAGGCGAGTCTGTTCTCCATTTATAGCAAGCTGTATTTCCTTCTTTACATTTTCCACAAATTCTCTTCAGTCGAATGGTTCACGCTATTGCCATCTAGTTGTAGATGAACGGCCGCTCGTCGTTGTGATGTCCCTTTAGTTTTTCTTTCTCTTCATTATGTATTCATTCATTGCGTTCCCCTTATTTCTCGTCATATAGTTTTCGTGGGCTTTTCTTTTTTATTCGAGTCATCAGTCTTCTGACTGGTTTGATGCGGTCCGCCACAAAGTTCTCTCCTGTGCTAACCTCTTCATCACAGAGTAGCACTCGCAATCTACGTCCTCAATTATTTGCTGGATATATTCCAATATATGTCTTCCCCTACAGTTTTTGCCCTCTACAGCTCCGTATAATGCTTTGGAAGTCATTCCCTGATGTCTTAACAGATGTCATACCATCCTGCCCCTTCTCCTTGTCAAGCCGCGCGGTGTAGCCGCGTGGTCTATAACGCTTTGTCACGATTCGCTCGGCTTCTCCCGTCGGAGGTTCGAATCCTTCCTCGGACATGGGTGTTGTCCTTAGCGTTAGTAAGGGACCGATGACCTCAGCAGTTTGTTCCCATAGGAGCTTACCACAAATTTTCTTCTTGTCAGTGTTCACGTATTTCTTCCCGATTCTGCGCAGTACCTCCTCATTCCTTACCTTTTCAGTCCACCTAATTTTCAACATTCGTCTGTAGCACCACATCTCAACTGCTTCGATTTTCCTCTGTTCCGGTTTCCCCACGCCATGTTTTACTACCATACAATGCTGTGCTCCAAACGTACATTCCCAGAAATTTCTTGCTCACATTAAGGCGCATGTTTCGTGGGATATGACCACTAAAAAGATGATCTCACAGGGTACAACCCTGAGATCTGATGTAACCCCATTCCGAAATATTTCATTCCATATTCTCTGACGCCATCCTGCACACAGTCCAATCGCCAAAAGTTTGACTGAGTGTTTTACTGTGTCTCTGGCGCTCAAAAGGCGATATGTTGTCGCCAAACGTTAGAGTGATTAGGAGATACGAATACTGTTTGTAACTTTTTTATGGATGTTTTTACAAGGGGATTGTAAAATTTTAATTATCACTTCACAAAAATCAACCTCCGGCTTTCTCTACATATTTACCCTTCAATGCGCCATAGTCTTCTCAACGATGGATGGCTTGAGGATAAACTTGGTTGCCGACGTCTGCATTTTGGCTGTCCAGGATATGATCCACTTGACAATAGCGTCCGAAAAAACAGACACCACTCTCAGATATACACGTGTGCCTTTGTTTGCTCTATATAACGTGCTAGTATATGATTTAGAGAGCCTTCAGTTCTCAGAATATCATTCCGCTCACATCTATTTCGCCATAGTTTACCTTTCGCACACATTACACGATTTCTCGGAATTTTCATATTATTTTTTGGGTCTGACTGTGTGGTTTGGACCTTATGTTTGAAAAACGAACGAGCCTCAAGCTGATCGGCTTTCATTTCTTGTTTTGTGCCTCAGGTGTGTCGTTTCTCACAGGGATTTCTGACTGTTCGTGTAACTTTTTCTGCCACATGTTTCTTTCTGTCCAGTTTAGGTGATTCAGTATTCTTGTGGGTTAATGAAACAATATTTTCGATCTGAATGTACATCACATCTTAATTCCCTTTCAACTCCACGGCGTGAGGTTTCTGTGCTTTAGTTAGTTAACTTTTGCCGTCTTTTATGTGTTCGTCGTACATGTCGTAATCCTTCCAGTTTCATTTATTCCTTCTCCACGGTGTTAGCGTGAATTTGGAGGGCATAACATTGTTCGTGTTTAAGGAGGATTCAGTGATTTATAAGCCAATCAGGCAAGGTATTTGGTTATCTAAACCAGCCACCAGAAACGATTGTATTATTATTTGTATGTATAATCTTGTTCCAATTGTTAGCATAAAATAAATGTTCATTAGGAGTTTGTATTGAGTTTCACTGTTACTGTCATCCCACACATCACAATGTGTGTTTAATAGGCAACGCAACGCATAAGGACCCATTTATTTATTTTCTTGTTAAGTAAATATTCACTATTTGAACTGCTCAATCTACACTGAAGAGGCAAAGAAATTTGTACACTTGCCTAATATCTCGTACAGCCCCGCGAGCACGCAGGAGTGCCGCGACACGATGTGGCATGGACTCATCTAATGTTTGAAGTAGTGAAGGGCTGTCCATAAATCAGTAAGAGTACGAGAGGGTGGAGATCTCTTGTGAACAGCACGTTGCAAGGCATCCAAGATACACTATGTGATCAAAAGTATCCGGACACCTGGCTGAAAATGGCTTACAAGTTTGTGGCGCCCTCCATCGGTAATGTTGGAATTCAGTATGATGTTGGCCCACCCTTAGCCTTGAAGACAGCTTCCAACGTCGCAGGCATACGTTCAATCGCGTGCTGGAAGGTTTCTTGGGGAATGGCATCCCATTCTTCACGGAGTGCTGCACTGAGGAGAGGTATCGATGTCGGTCGGTGAGGCCTGGCACGACGTCGGCGTTCCAAAACATTCCACAGGTGTTCTATAAGATTCAGGTCAGGACTCTGTGTAGGCCGGTCCATTACAGGGATGTTATTGTTGTGTAACCACTCCGCCACAGGCCGTGCATTATGAACAGGTGCTCGATCGAGCTGAAAGACGAAGTCCCCATCCCCGAATTGCTCTTTAACAATGGGAGCAAGAAGGTGCCTAAAACATCAATGTAGGCCTGTGCTCTGATAGTGACACACAAAACGACAAGGGGTGCAAGCCCCCTCCATGCAAAACACGACCACAACATAACACCACCGTCTCCGAATTTTACTGTTGGCATTGCACAAGCTGGCAGATCACGTTTACCGGGCATTCGCTCTGTTCCCCCCCCTTGCCATCGGATCTCAACACTGTGTATCGTGATTTGTCACCCCTCACCACTGTTCAATCGTCCAGTCAATGTTTACGCTCCTTACACCAAGCGAGGCATCGTTTGGCATTTACCGGCGTGATGTGTGGCGTATGAGCAACCGCTCGACCATGAAATCCCAGTTTCCTCATCTCCCGCCTAACCGTCACAGTACTTTCAGTGGATCCTGATGCAGTTTGGAATTCCTGTGTGATGGTCTGGTCAGATGGTCTGTCTATTAAACATTACGACCCTCTTCAACTGTCGGCGGTCTCTGTCCGTCAACAGACGAGGTCAACCTGTATGCTATTGTGCCTCACGTGTCCCTCCACGTTTCCGTTTTACCATCACATCGGAAACAGTGGAACTAGGGATGTTTAGGAGTGTGGAAATGTCGCGTATAGACGTGTGACACAAGTGACACCCAGTCACCTGACCACGTTCGAAGTCCGTGAGGCTCTCGGAGCGCCCCATTCTGCTCCCTCACGATGTATGACTACTGAGGTCGCTGATATGGAGTACCTGGCAGTAGGTGGCAGCACAATGCACCTAATAGGAAAATCGTATGTCTTTGGGGGAGTCCAGATACTTTCGATAACATAGTGTATGCCCTATAATGTTAATGTCTGGGGTTTTCGGTGGCCAGCGGATGATCCTGAAGTCACTTTGTAGTATTTCTGGACGTATGGGTTTTCGCACTGCCCTGCTGGAATTGCCCAAGTCCATCGGAATGCACCATTGACTTGAATGGATTCAGGTGATCACACAGGATGCTTATGTACGCTTCACCTGTCAGAGTCGTATCTAGACGTATCAGGTGTCCCATAGGACTACAATTGCACACTTCCCACGCCATTATAGAGTCTACACAAGCTTGAACAGTCTCCTGCTGACATGTATGGTCCACGGATTCATGAGGTTATCTTCACATCCGTACGCGTCCATCCGATCGACATTCCAGTGTCGGTGCTGACGCGCCCAGGCGAGGCGTAAAGCTTTGTGTCGTGGAGTCTATAGGGAGCACGGGTGGACCTTCGGCTCCGAAAGAAAAAGTCAATAATGTTTCGCTGAATGGTTCGCACGCTGACACTTGCTGATGGCCCAGCACTGAAATCTGCAGCAATTTGCGGAAGGGTTTCACTTCTGTCAGGTTGAACGATTTTAGTTGTCGTTGGTCACGTTCTTGTAGGATCTTTTTCCGGCCACAGCGATGGAGATTTGGTGTTTTACCGGATCCCTGATATTCACGATACACTCGTGAAATGATCGTAGAGAAAATCTCCATTTCATTGCTACCTCGGAGACGCTGTGTGCCATCGCTCGTGCGTCGATTATAATACCACGTTAAAACTTACTTAAAGCTTGATAACCTGCCGTTGGAGCAGCAGTAACCGATCTAACAACTGCGCAGACAGCTGTCGTCTTATATAGGAGTTGCAGGCCGCAGTGCAGAATTTATACCTGTTTACATATCTCTGTATTTGAATACGCATGCCTATACCAGTTTCTTTGTCGCTTCAGTGTAGGAATAGATGGTTATTTGACTAACGAGGAACGCTCAACTTTCCATACGCTCAATGAACAGTTATTATAATGTGCAATACACTTTGGTAATAGTGGCTTATCCTGTGCTTGCTAAATTTAAATTATTACTTTTCTCGCTAGAAGAATCACGTTGTGCTTTAGATACTTCTAATTATCCTTGAAACTCTGTAACTGCAACATTGGCTCATTTAATTTATCACATGTAAATCAATTGTTCAGTCGATTATTATTCAGTACTATCTAATAACCGTACGCAGCTCGTGATCCCGCTGTAGCGTTCTCGCTTCCCGAGCACAGGGTCCCATGTTCGATTCCCAACGGGGTCAGGGATTTTCACCTGCCTCGAGATGACTCTGTGTTGTTGTAGCGTCTTCATCATCATTATTCATCCCCATTACGGTCGGAGGAAGGCAATGGCAAACCACTTCCACTAGAACATTGCCTAGTACGGCGGTGCGGATCTCCCGCATCATCCCCAAAGCTCTGTTACGGAGTATGGGACTGCATCATCATTTATTAACGACTAGCTTCTAATGGTGACCGTAAATAAAACTTACAAAAATCCCTATTGAATGCTCGTATATCTCTATCAACAGAATAACATCCGTAATATACATAACGTTCGCCTTAAAATTATTAAGAAACCTTTAGAACTCTCAGCATCACCGTGCGCAATGAAAGTTGGGTCTTAACCATTTCTTATCGTGGAAAATCTACGTTTTCACTCCTTTAATGCACCGATAATCGCAAAGAGCAGCAGCACTAGTGCTGCTGTTTTGGTAAAACAGATTATCGAATAAAGCCCTGCTCATTTCGTCCAGACCCGTATTGATTGTCTGCAAATTAATGCACACTGATGCTTGTATTTCAGCCATAGGTCGCCATACCTCTATCGCCGCATAATATCAAGTCATGACATTAACTGGCGGCTGCTGTGGCCGAGAGGTTCTAGGAGGTTTAGTCCTGAACCGCGCTGCTGCTGTGGTCCCAGGTTCGAATCCTGCCTCGGGCATGGGTGTGTGTGATGTCCTTAGGTTAGTTAGGTTTCAGTAGTTCTAAGTCTAGGGGACTCATGACCTCAGATGTGAAGTCCCATAGTGCTTAGAGCCATATTTGAACCATGACACTAACTCAACTAACAACGCAAATTCCACAGAGCGCAGTCTGAACATCATTCCTATAGTTTTCCCTCTGCATTGCCCCAAATAGCGAAACTTTCATTGTAACCAACCTGCACATCGCTGTTCAAATAATTAAATGCTACAACACGTCGAAATAATTGCAAACGAGGAGCTGGGAGTGGTAAAGTACCAAGCTGTAAAAAAACACAGCATTTGACCCAGAAAAGTATATTAAATTGACATTCCTCAAATGTTCTAAATTTCATTTGATATGCGAAAATAACAAATTCATACAATTAAAGGAATGACCAATAAATTTTTTTGTATCCTTCTCATTGATGGTCTGTGGGACTTTGGTTGTTCACTTACGTTACCTGCAGGCATCGGTTTGGTGTTATTCTATTATAGTACAATCATTTTCGGTGACCCAGTATACCATCTTCAAACCTGTATGCATAAACAGTGACGATAACATCCCGCGCGGGGTAGCCGAGCGGTCTAGGTGTCTTGTCACGGTCCGCGCGGCTTTCCTGGTCGGAGGTTCCAGTCCTCCCCCAGACCCTCGGGCATGGGTGTGTGTGTTGTCCTTAGCCTAAGTTAGATTACGTAGTGTGTAAGCTTAGGGACCGATGACCTCAGCAGTTTGGTCCCATAAGACCTTACCACAAATAACTATAGAATCATTAACTTAGTAACCATGCAAATACAAAGACAGATTAAAAACAGAATACAAAACAAAGAACAGTATTATATCATTAGTCGGCTTTACTGTCTGTCCGACAGTGTTGTCTGCTCTTATTCTCATTTGGGGGTTGTTGGGAGTGACCCCTTCAGAGGCACGTCTCTTGTTAAAGTTGTCGCTGATGCTATCTTCACTAGCTTGATCTTCTTACTAATAGATATAACGGGTGTTTCATTTTAAGGATTGACAAGAAAAAGCAAACTTGATGTACCCTATCAGGTAACGGGACACTCCTGCAAAGTTATTAGTAAGAAGGTCACTCTATGAAGACAGCATCAGTCATCAACACCAACAAGACATGTGTGTCTGAAGGCCAGATACCTGACTAACTTGATGTTATTGAAGCTACCCATTTTTTAAAGAATGTACTAATAAATAGCCCACAAGGCTTCACTTAAAAGAGCAAACAGTAAAATAAATTCTGGGTATCAAAATCAGTTGCATAGAGGCAAGGCAAATAGTATTCATAAATTACGAATCATGATCATATCTCATAGAGAGAAATACCAGCGACGTATTTTGCCAGTGTAAGTTAGCCCAAGCGGTAAACACTTCAAATAAAATTGTGGTTAAGTCTTGAAGCACATGGTATAAATAACTGTATTGCACGGCGGACAGCTGTGTAACTATATAAAAATGAACTCAGTGCGGTTTTTTTTGTCTACTTACATAAGAAAACTGGACAGGAAATGCTGGACAAATATAGTGTGTACACAAACGGAAAACTGAGCAGCGCTCTTTGTGAAGAAAGTCATTTTTCTGGAAGAACACTGCAACAGACGTAGGGGACGCGTTAGAGTCAACTTCCTCTGCAGCACCAACAAACGGAGTGCAGAGATTTACGAAGATTCTGTCCACACGCTTTTCTTGCGTTAGGATTATTAGTACTTCATATTTGTAGTTCATATAGTACTAACGCGTTTTGTGGCAAATAAACATCCCCGGGCATGTGTGCCACTGCTTTGCCGTTTATTAATAAGGCGAGATACGGAAGAGTTGGTATAACTCTATGAAACACCCAGTAGCTGCATTTTGTGAAGTAATGTAGTAGAGAGAAAGGAGAATTGCCTGCTTGCCCTTCGTCTTACTGACCCATGAAGGAAGGAAGTGCATGAGCACAAACTGGCGACCTACCTCCCTTCAGAATTATGACCTCCACCGCAACCTTTCCACCCTGTTACGCTCTCAAAAGAACGTTTATACCTTAATACTGCTCTACTGCACACAGATGTAGGACCCGCATTTAATATGTTCTCAGCCTGCGTTATTCAACATACATCATTTTCATATAATAAAATAATATTTTTAATGATCCACGATTCTTCCATTCCCTGCAACGCGGGAACTTTTAGTCCTGAAGAAATAAATAGGACTTTTTGTAGGAAATTTATTGTAGTTTCATTTTGTACTACAAACATATACAGGGTGTTACAAAAAGGTACGGTCAAACTTTCAGGAAACATTCCTCACACACAAATAAAGAAAAGGTGTTCTGTGGACATGTGTCCGGAAACGCTTAATTTCCATGTTAGAGCTCATTTTAGTTTCGTCCACCTACGCTCAATGGAGCACGTTATCATGATTTCATACGGGATCCTCTACCTGTGCTGCTAGAACATGTGCCTTTACAAGTACGACACAACATGTGGTTCATGCACGATGGAGCTCCTGCACATTTCAGTCGTTCGTACACTTCTCAACAACAGATTCGGTGACCGATGGATTGGTAGAGGCGGACCAATTCCATGACCTCCACGCCCTCCTGACCTCAACCCTCTTGACTTTCATTTATGGGGGCATTTGAAAGCTCTTGTTTACGCAACCCCGGTACCAAGTGTAGAGACTCTTCGTACTCGTATTGTGCATGGCTGTGATACAATACGCTATTCTCCAGGGCTGCATCAGCGCATCAGGGATACCATGCGACGGAGGGTGGATGCATGTATCCTCGCTGACGGAGGACATTTTGAACATTTCCTGTAACAAAGTGTTTGAAGTCACGCTGGTACGTTCTGTTGCTGTGTGTTTCCATTCCATGATTAATGTGATTTGAAGAGAAGTAATAAAATGAGCTCTAACATGGAAAGTAAGCGTTTCCGGACACATGTCCACATAACATGTTTTCTTTCTTTGTGTGTGAGAAATGTTTCCTGGACGGTTGGCAGTACCTTTTTGTAACACCCTGTATATACTAGAAGCCGCGGTTTTCGAGACAAACATTAAAAGTTACCTTTAAATGTCCTCACCCTCATGACGACATCACGCCGGTCAGAATTTATAGTACGTTGTTCATTACGCTCCCACCTCTTTGCGACTATACCATTTTTTTCTCCCAGTCGATATTTTCTGGTCTTCGTTGACAGGGCAATACGTCCACTGTCTCGAGACTACAGTATAGTCAACCAGCCACGCTAGACACACACACACCAACACACACACACACACACACACACACACACACACACACACACACACACACACACACACACATATATATATATATATATATATATATATATATATATATATATATATATATATATATATATATATATATATATATATATATATATACTCCTGGAAATTTAAATAAGAAAACCGTGAATTCATTGTCCCAGGAAGGGGAAACTTTATTGACACATTCCTGGGGTCAGATACATCACATGATCACACTGACAGAACCACAGGCACATAGACACAGGCAACAGAGCATGCACAATGTCGGCACTAGTACAGTGTATATCCACCTTTCGCAGCAATGCAGGCTGCTATTCTCCCATGGAGACGATCGTAGAGATGCTGGAAGTAGTCCTGTGGAACGGCTTGCCATGCCATTTCCACCTGGCGCCTCAGTTGGACCAGCGTTCGTGCTGGACGTGCAGACCGCGTGAGACGACGCTTCATCCAGTCCCAAACATGCTCAATGGGGGACAGATCCGGAGATCTTGCTGGCCAGGATAGTTGACTTACACCTTCTAGAGCACGTTGGGTGGCACGGGATACATGCGGACGTGCATTGTCCTGTTGGAACAGCAAGTTCCCTTGCCGGTCTAGGAATGGTAGAACGATGGGTTCGATGACGGTTTGGATGTACCGTGCACTATTCAGTGTCCCCTCGACGATCACCAGTGGTGTACGGCCAGTGTAGGAGATCGCTCCCCACACCATGATGCCGGGTATTGGCCCTGTGTGCCTCGGTCGTATGCAGTCCTGATTGTGGCGCTCACCTGCACGGCGCCAAACACGCATACGACCATCATTGGCACCAAGGCAGAAGCGACTCTCATCGCTGAAGACGACACGTCTCCATTCGTCGCTCCATTCACGCCTGTCGCGACACCACTGGAGGCGGGCTGCACGATGTTGGGGCGTGAGCGGAAGACGGCCTAACGGTGTGCGGGACCGTAGCCCAGCTTCATGGAGACGGTTGCGAATGGTCCTCGCCGATACCCCAGGAGCAACAGTGTCCCTAATTTGCTGGGAAGTGGCGGTGCGGTCCCCTACGGCACTGCGTAGGATCCTACGGTCTTGGCGTGCATCCGTGCGTCGCTGCGGTCCGGTCCCAGGTCGACGGGCACGTGCACCTTCCGCCGACGACTCGCGACAACATCGATGTACTGTGGAGACCTCACGCCCCACGTGTTGAGCAATTCGGCGGTACGTCCACCGGGCATCCCGCATGCCCACTATACGCCCTCGCTCAAAGTCCGTCAACTGCACATACGGTTCACGGCCACGCTGTCGCGGCATGCTACCAGTGTTAAAGACTGCGATGGAGCTCCGTATGCCACGGCAAACTGGCTAACACTGACGACGGCGGTGCACAAATGCTGCGCAGCTAGCGCCATTCGACGGCCAACACCGCGGTTCCTGGTGTGTCCGCTGTGCCGTGCGTGTGATCATTGCTTGAACAGCCCTCTCGCAGTGTCCGGAGCAAGTATGGTGGGTCTGACACACCGGTGTCAATGTGTTCTTTTTTCCATTTCCAGGAGTGTATATATATCACCGCGAGTCTACGCTCGCGACTCGTATAGCCTATGTGGTCTGCTTACAGGGAGTCTATGCGCGCGGCTCCTCTACGCGGCCTGCTTGTATACACTGAGAAGACGAAAGTGATGGGATAGCGATATGCACGTACACAAATGGCCGTAGAACCACGTACACAAGGTGCGAAAGGGCAGCTCATTGGCGGAGCTGTCATTTGGACTGAGGTGATTAATGTGAAAAGGTGTCCGACGGGATTGTGACCGGGCGACGGGAATCAACAGACTTCAAACGAGGAATGGTAGTTGGAACTAGTCGCGTGGGACATTCCATTTCGAATTTCGTTAGGGAATTCAACATTTCGAGATCCTTAGTGTCAAGAGTGCACCAAGAAGACTCAATTTCAGGCGTTACTTCTCACCACGGGCAACGCAGTGCTCGACGGCCTTCACTTAACGAAGGAGAGCAGCGGCGTTGCGTGTAGTTGCCAGGGATAACAGACAAGCGACACTGCGCGACATAACTGGAGAAATAAATGTGGGAAGCACGATGAACGTATCCATTAAGAGATTGCGGCGAAATATGGCGTTAATATTTTGAACTACCTTTGTGGGCCCTTGACCTTGTCGCTTGGACCCTAGACGACTGGAAAACCCTTGGCCTGGTCAGAGGAGACTCGATACCAGTTGGTAAGTGATGATGGTGGGGTTCGTGTGTACCGTAGTCTACACGAGGCCATGCACCCAAGTTGTCAACAAGGCACTGTGTAAGCCTGTTGTGACTCCATAGTGGTGCGGACTGTGCATGGACTTGACTAGGTCCTCTGGTCTAAGTGATCCTATCGTTGGCTGCAGATGGTTATTTTCGGCTACTTGGAAACCTTTTGCAGAAATTCATGTTCCCAAAAAAAGATGAACTTTTTATGGACGACAACGCGCTTTGTCACCTCGCAATAATTGTTCGCCATTGGTTTGAAGAACATGTTGGACAATTGGAGCGAATGATCTGGCCAGCTGGATCGCCCGACGTGGGCTATAATTGAGAGTTCATACCGTGCACAGTATCCAGCACCGGCAACACTTTCTCCATGATCGATGGCTGTAGAGCCAGAATGGCTCAATACTTCTGCAGACTTCCAACAACTGATGTAATCCATGCTGCACTACGCCCGGTAAAAGGAGGTCCGACACGATATGAATGGCTATCCCTGTGACTGTTGTCACCTCAGTGTAGATAGCGCGGTAACAGCGGTAGGTTCAAAGCGTGCGGACAACACCAACAATGTGATTTAGAAATGAACGTGAAACCTCGTGAGTTACAATTCGGGTGAATTTTAGAAGTCGTTTTAGAATCTGGAACGAATCGGCACGAAGAACTCAATAAAGGGAGAATGAAACTTTAATTTAGAAGATGCGAAATTTCATTTTAGAAAATTATCTAATGTAGGTCTAGCTAGTACTGAAAAAAGTGCACTAAAGGTGTCTAAAGGGAGGTACTTTCTGACGACGTGACGGAAGAAGAAACAGCGAATCCAGTGTTAGAGATAGTGTTCAATAGAGTCCTATTGTGTGTGAATTCTCTAAGGGACCAAACTGCTGACGTCATCTGTCCCTAGAGAACTTAAACTAACTTATATTAAGAACAACACACACAGGCATCCTCGAGGGAGGACTAGAACCTCCAGGGGGGGGGGGGGGGGGTTGCACGCAATTAGTGACATGGTGCCTCAAACCGCGTGGGCAGTCTAGTTCTGGATGATTTGCGATCAAATAAAGCGAATTGCCTAGATATTCATTGGGGATTCTACAGCGAGTGGGGGCGTGCCACCTAAATGACTATGCAAGTGGTTTATATAATTTGTGTGTCTCGATACATATCACCAGACTTTCGAAAAAATATCATCAGTGCCGAAGGTAGCTAGGGTGAGTAAGTGTGAGAACTATCAAACAATCAGCTTACCAGCTTTTGCATCCAAGTTATTGAGAACAATAATATGCAGAAGAATCTAAAATAAAATTCAAGGTCTGTTACATGACGAACAGTTTGCCTTTAGGAGAGATGAGGGCACCAGAGAGACATTTCTGTCGTTGCTCTTGATAATGGAAGTAAAGAAATATCAAGATAAGAGCTACAAAGAACGTTCGACAATGTGAAATGGTGCAAGTTATTTGAAAAATAGAGCTAATATATAGGCAAAGACGCATAATAAAAAATACGTA
The DNA here is from genome assembly GCF_023898315.1 of Schistocerca nitens. Taxonomy (NCBI): domain Eukaryota; kingdom Metazoa; phylum Arthropoda; class Insecta; order Orthoptera; family Acrididae; genus Schistocerca; species Schistocerca nitens. The sequence continues at coordinate 417,213,570 of NC_064622.1, read as the reverse complement.
CGAGAACCAAGAGGGAACAATAGGAATGCAAGACCAAGAAAGAAATACCTAAATTAAAGCCAAAGACAGAAACCATCATTTGGTCGCTAATATTCAGTGTATACAGCGAAGAAGCACGATTCACGAGTGGGATTAAAATTGTAAAAGATAGGACCCCCTGATGACATTGCTATCCTCAGTGAACTTCAAGAACGATTACGAGACCTTTCGAATGCAATGCTAAGGATTTGGAGTGGACGGAAGAGAAACAAATGTAATTAGGAGTAAGAGAAACGAGATTAGCAAAAAAGTTAACATTAAAATTAGTGACCACGAAGTGGACGAAACTGAGGATCTGTGCTTCCTTGGAACCAAAATAACACATGAAGTACAAACCAAGCATCACATAGAAAGCAATCTACCTTAGACTAAGAGGACATTCGTGGCCAAAAGAAGTCCAGTAGTATCAAACAAAGTCCTTATATTGAGGAAGAAATTTGTGATAACGTTTGTCTGAAACTCAACATTGTATGGAAGTGAATTATATGTTATAGTAAAAGCGGAAAAGAAGACAATCAAATCATTTGACAAGCGCTGTAATAGGAAGCCGAAATTAGGTGAAGCGATAAGGTATTAAACGAGGTTGTTGTCTGCAGAGTATACAAGGAGGAATAACATCTGTAAAACATTGACAAGAAGAGGTGACAGGATGGTGGGGCCCGTGTTAAGACGTAAAGGAATAAATTTGGTACTTGATACTTTTGGAGCATGTAGAGGATAAAATCTGCAAGGGTGAACAGACAATGTGATACTGCCAACAACTCACAGATTAAGTGTGATGGATGCAGCACTGAGAAGAGGAGAGGAATTCCTGGTGACGTGTATCAAAACCATTATAAGACAGGTGACACAAAGAAATGAATCAATTCTATTTGCAGGTCCGTGGCTGATAATGTATTTGTTTGGAAAATAGAAGTTCCATTGCTAAACTTGCAAGCTGTAACCTGACATCACCGTTGGATACAATTAGACAAAATCAGATAGAAAACAAACCATGAATGGCCGGCAGATGAAGGAAATAATGTGAGGTAAAATGGTAAAGGTCGCATTAATTACCTGTATAATCGATCTAGCTCTAAACAGACACACATGGTAGACAAGTGATTTTAGATGGGCACTAGAACATAATTATCAACACGTACAAATTGTCTAGATACCAGGGAAGTTATGGACCAAGCAAGCAGCTGAAAGCAAAGCCCAGTAAATGAATAAAACACGAAACTGAAATCCTTGATCTCTATTCCAGGATTAAAGATTTAAAAGTAGTGATTATAGACTTACTATGTTCTACGTCAGAGCATAAGAACTACCAGAAACTGCTATGATATTTCATTTCCAAATACCGTATAAAGCCCTATCTCCTCATATTCTGTTATTTTCCATCTGAGGATATAAAAAGACGTTTTTCGTTTGTGTGTTAGTTCAGAATTTCCAGTTGCTGGTCTCATAGTACACAAACTAGAAGTGTCGAATTTCAAAAACTTAGACAATCTACAGTAATTTGGAGAACTTGCTTAGGTTTCTCGCGAATGTAACCTGTAAATAGTCTGCACCGCGTTTTCGCTGTTTGTGTTGAAAATATTGCTAATTTGGGCAGAATTACTGAAATAATCCTGACACGCACATAATAAATTTATAAATACAGTGGGTGAGGACTGACGATTTTATTCAAAAGAATGAACATCAAAAATTGACGAATGGGAAGAAGAAATAGCATTGATGATCTTTTTCTACTTGAAAACAAAAAAAAAAAAAAAAAAAAAAACAGAACTTTCGAGGAAAAGGTAGGTGCAGTCAGGTTTGAAATCCATGCAGTCACAGAAGGCAGGAAATCTCTACCATTAGCTAAAGCTGTACGTGGTACGATACAGATCCAAAATTCGGGGGATCTGAAGTTCATTTCGTGTACTGCAAACAGCGACATTGGTTCCCGAACGCCATGCGCACTTGGATAAATGTATATACGCGGGTCAAGACCTTTGACTGTTTCCGTGCTATATCTAGTGGCAAATTACGAGCAAATGCCTACGTTAAGAGCTTCATTTCGTGCTGTAACTTCGCTATGTAGATCGTATGAACCGGATCGGAAACTCTTGGCAAGGCCATTTCTGGATGATAGTAAGGCTTAAGTGGTCCCTGCACCTCCATTACCTTAATCATCCCCTTCGTATCTTAGAGCGATCGAGTGCCAGGGTGATTATCGATACACAGTTTAATTACATACACATCGAAACCTACTAGTTAATTGCAGGGTATCGAATCACAAGGAAGTTCACCATTTAATTAACGTCTCAGGAGTATGTAACCATCTGCCCAGCAGTTATTGCGATCTGCATTAGGCAAATTATTTGTGACTTCCAGCGGATTATTACGGCACTTTACACCGATTCTCAAGGTGCAAAGGGAAATTAAGTGTAAGTGCACCAATTTAGAGTAAACATATAGCTTCATACAAACGTAACGGAACTAACGAAAGCGGACGAAACTGTTGTCAAAAAATCAGCAACATAGATTTTCAATCTTTGTAACTACGTCATGGTCCACAACCTTGTAACCTCCAGTCAGAGTCATTAAGCTATGAAAATTTTATTTTGAAACACCACAGCAGAAGGCTTAGTTATTAAGCACTTGGTGATAAAAACAGAAATGAAAACAGCAATATGTGAGGTACTATAAAAATATACGAGTAGTGGTATAAAATTTTAGAGTACGGCCTAAAAATGCAGAGAAAACTGAAATGGCATAGAGCATGGATCTTTGAGCAGTAAGGCGCTGAGTTTAACAAATATGAATATTTTACACCTTTATTTTGCCTCAGCCGCCTTAAATAATAATTATACAGAATTTTAATAAACTAAATGTATACAGAACTACTTCACTACAAAACTATTTTAACACTTAACACTAATTCAGAAAATATCGTTCTTGTGAAGCACAACCAGTTGTTTATTCGTAAGAAGGAATTATTCCTATCGACAGGTTATCCCAGATTGATTCCATAATCCAGAAGGCCTTTGACATCATTCCTCACAAGAGACTTCTAATCAAACACCGTCACAGCTGCACGACTAGATTCACGATTTCCTGTCAGGAAGACCACAGTTCGCAGTAACTGATGGAAAGTCATTGAGTAAAACAGATGGGAAACATGGCGTTCCCCAAGGAAGCGTTAAATGACTTTTGCTGTTGCTAATCTATATAAAGGGTTTAGAAGACAATCTGAGCATTCCTATTAGATTGTTTACAGGTGAGGCTATCATTTACCGTATAGTTAATCCATTACAAACTCTAAACCAATTATCTTACGTACGATATCTGTATAGTGCGTAAAGTGACAGTTGCCTCTAAGTAAGGAAACGTGCGAGGTCTTCCACACGAGTACTAAAAGGAAACCGTTAAATCTCTAGTCACACGATAAATCACACAATTCTGAAATCTGTCAGTTCAAAAATACCTAGGAATTACAGTTACTAACAAGCTAAATAGCACTAACACTTAGAAAACGTTGAGAGAAAGGCAAACCAAATACTGCGTTATTGGCTAAAAGCTTGAAAGATGCAACAGATCTGCGAAAGAGGCTCCCTACACTAATTTATCTGTCCTCTGCTCGTGTATTTCCCTATCGGATAGGATTCACAGAGGAAATTCAGAAGTACAAAGAAGGGCAGGTCGTTTTGTATTATCGCCAAATAGGGGAGAGACTGTCTCAGATGTGATAAGCGAGTTACGATGGCAATCACTTAAACAAAGGCGTTCAGTGTTGAAAAAAAAAATTATTGATGGCAATCAATGAATGGTCATCATAGTAAAGTAAGAGAAATCAGATCTCTTACAGAAAGATTTAAGTGTTAATTTTTTTCTCACAGTGTTCGATATTGGAACTGTAGAGAAATACTTCCATGAACCCTCTGCCAGGAACTTGAAATGAATTGCATAGTGGTCATGTAGATGAAGATATAGTTGTAGATGCTCACCATTTGTTTCTACGAAAACCATGGTGAACTAACGAATGATGGCAGGAGTACATCCATTAAGTAAGGCAGCAGAAATGGCAGCTACACAGACAGAGACGATGCAACCTGCAGCCACGCAGTCAGGGAGTAACTCTTCGCTGGCGTCGGCATGTTATTCATGGTGAACGGTAACCAACAGTGCGGCGTCAATTTTATAAATTTTCGTTAGGAACTTAACAAGCTGGTATGTTTTTCTAGCAGTTCGTAATGTTAACATTATTTGTTAGGGAGAGGAACTTTCCGTTATAATGAGTGAACCACTGCAGCTGTCTACAGGTTTTTGTCTTAAAAGGTGACTTCATTGTTTATAGCCTTTGCGGAAGAAATAAGCGACAAAGTTTAAGAAGTTTATGAAAGCACTTAGCTGGAAACTATTGAACGTTGCGGTGGTTGTGTCGTCTCCTGGCTTATTTTTCCCTGTGAACATACTGAAACAAATGATTTAATATTTTTTTCTGTAATTTTTGAAAAACATTAACATTTCTTCATGTGAAGTGCATCGACTGAAATGGACAAAGACAGTAAGCAGGATTTAATATCTGTGAAGATAATGATTGAAGATAGCAATATATAGTTAATTTTCATATGTCTGAAAAAAGAGAAAGTACCTTTTCGAGTAGTACCGCTGACCTAGAAAGATGCACTCTCACCACGTTTTATATTGAGTGGTCTGTAATAAGTGTGATAACTGTTACATATTTAAGTCGTTTTCAGAATACAAGATTTTATTGCTTACTGTTGAAACCTGATCTATTTATACCAGAATTGTGCTCTGTCCTGCAGCTATACAGGTTTTATTAATTAGGATCTTACCCTATTTTTGTCCGCAATTACGGTCGTTACAACTATTTTTGGTAATTACGACTCTTCTAGCACAGATATCATTGAATTAACGTATTTAGTTTATGCGTTTATGAGACCGAGAAAGTTTCTCAGTCAACATATTCATTTTCTGATTAAAATCTTGCCGTACTGGCCACTTATGTCGAGAACTTATTTTCACGCAGGCACCATTATAGAGAAAGCTACAATTAAATATACTCCATGCATTCAAAATTAACAAACCAGCGTGCTATTTATAAATATGCACTCATACAAACCCTGAAGTTTCAACTCATGAGACCAAAAGAGATCATGTTCATATGTTGTTTTTGCTTTGGGGTGCAATAACATACCTGCATTATAACGTAACTACAGTAAAATGAAATAATTAATAAATTATTTAGCAAACTGAAGTGTGGTGGGGTACCCCTGTCATCATACTTAACACAGCAAGACAAGTGCTCTGAGAGATTCACGCACGCGATTAAATCCCTCAAAAGAGTTGTAAGGCTGCCCCCTCGTGAGACACCAAGAAAACCGTCGTTAGAAAAAATCTACCAAAACTGGTAAGAAACGACGCGAAAGCTCGCATAGGTCACAAACGCTCATAAAATGTTAATGATTAGAATCTTAGAATTGAATTGACTAGTTACCACAGGAAGGGATACTACAGAGGTTACCCTTTAGGGTCAAAACATACTACCAGTTTCGACGCCGCAAAGCATCTTCAGACCCCAAGTGTACTCTTCCAATTCTAACCAAATGACAAAGATGAACGGAGTCTTCAAATGGAAACATTACAAGTTATTAAGCATGTCACGCCAGCATGTGCAACCAACAAAGTCGCGGCTGAGTTTTCGTCTGACCATTGATGCGCTTGTTACTGGAAGTTGCGGAATTCAGTTGATTTTGGTCCCAGTGCACTCTGCACATTCTGGCGAAACATGCTTCATAATATATATTGTTTACTCATCTTTCGTATTATAGCTCTTGTACTTTTCCGTGTTTCAGTTAAAATGATTGGCTATAGGTTGCCCCTTTTATGCAAAACTGGTTTTACTTGTTACCCAAACACGTTTCGGCGCTTCTGTGCCATCAGTGGGTTTCGCTTGTTAAAAAACTGTAAGAAGTGACAACATTTTAGGTTGTAGCTGATCAAACAAAATGAGGTTCTAAAGACACTTTTCGTTCGTTTTTGTTCTTATCTTGGTTTTACACTGGATGATTTCACAGGATCATCTGTATGGTGTCCTGCACTGATAGCTTGTCGTCTGCTAGCAAGACGATGTAACTGCGAATTCTATCAACATGTTAACACATCCCTTGGTTTTTAAAAACGTGAATCTGATTTGGTACAATGTTTTTGGTATATATGTGTGTGATTGAATTGAAGAGTTCCTAGATAACAGAACGCAGCAATTAATTCTCAATGGAGAGAAGTCTTCGGAAGAAGAGTGATTTCAGGTGTGCTTCAGGGGAGTGTCGTAGGACCGTTGCTATTCGCATTATATATAAATGACCTTGTGGATGAAATCGGAAGTTTACTGAGGCTTTTTCCGGATGATGCTGTGGTATATCGAGAGGTTGTAACAACGGAAAATTGTACTGAAATCAGGAGGATCTGCAACGAATTGACGCATGGTGGAGGGAATGGCAATTGAATCTCAATGTACACAAGTGTAATGTGCTGCGAATACATAAAAAGAAAGATCCATTATCATTTAGCTACAATATAGCAGGTCAGCAACTGGAAGCAGTTAATTCCATAAATTATCTGGGAGTAGTCATTAGGAGTGATTTGAAATGGAATGATCGTATAAAGTTGACTGAGATTCATTGGAAGATTCGTAAGGAAATGCAATCCGAAAACAAAGGAAGTAGGTTACAGTACACTTGTTCGCCCACTGCTTGAATATTGCTCACCAGTGTGCGATCCAGGAGTGATAGAGGAGTGATAGAGGGTGATAGAGGAGATAGAGAAGATCCAACGGAGAGCAGCGCGCTTCGTTACAGGATCATTTGGTAATCGCGAAAGCGTTACGGAGATGACAGATAAACTCCAGTGGAAGACTTTGCAGGAGAGACGCTCAGTAGCTCGGTAGGAGCTTTTGTTGAAGTTTCGAGAACATTCCTTCACCGAGGAGTCAAGCAGTATATTGCTCCCACCTACGTATATCTCGCGAAGAGACCATGAGGATAAAATCAGAGGGATTAGAACCCACACAGAGGCATACCGACAATCTTTCTTTCCACGAACAATACGAGACTGGAATAGAAGGGAGAACCGATAGAGGTACTCAAAATACCCTCCGCCACACACCGGCAGGTGGCTTGCGGAGTATGCGTGTGGATGTAGATGCATTTTTTATTACTCACGTTTTGTTGTGATTGATCTTTCTTCTATCGCGTTCTGAGGACACTACACATAAATTCAGTTTTATAAACACCTTTTTACTGTGAAAAACGCTACGTGCACGATGTTGTTGAGTGCCCTACATTTGTTCCTCAGTGTGTTTGGCATCGAATCTGAATTATGTGTTTACCACAGCAAACATTTTCAAAATTCAACGGATATGTTAACTAGTTGATAAAATTCACATTTACATCGTTTGGTTTGCAGATGACAAACTGTCAGTGCAAGACACCATACAAATGGTCCTGCAAAATCATATAATGTAAAACCAAGATAAGATCAAAAACGAAAAGAAACCTGTCTTTATGCCTTATTTTGTTAGATCAGTTACAACCTAAAATATGTTCACTTCTTACAGTTTTGTTAATGAACAAAACCCACTGACGATGGCACAGAGGTGCCGAAACGTGCTTCGGTAACAAGAAAGAACAGCGTTTTGCATAAAAGGCGGAACCTATACCCAATAATGTGTTGTTTACATTTGAAGACTCCATTCGTCTTCGTCTCTGTGGTTCGTACGTAGATGGCAGATTACACTTGGGACCTGTAGATGACGCTTTTCGGCGTCGAAGCTGGTAGTATGTTTTTAGTAAACGACATTGTACTACAATACAGCTGTTGGTTTCAGTTATCATTCTCCAAGTTCTTACTCACTTCGCTGTAGAGTACTTGGCTCTCGGACATTAAACGGCTGCATTGGGGCAGGGCGAGTGACAATTAACCGGTGCCCGCGAAGTATGTAAACTGTACTTTCAGAATCTATTCAGTCACTTAGTGACCATGCGGGCACTCAGACGAATGATAGCAGAGAGAAGGCCGAAATACTGAATTCGGTCTTCCGAAATTGTTTCAGCGCCGAAGCTCTTAACACGATCCTCCTAGCCGGCAGCTGTGGCCGAGCGGTTCTAGGCGCTTCAGTCTGGAACCGCGCTGCCTCTACGGTCGCAAGTTCGAATCCTACCTCGGGCTTGGATGCGTGTGATGTCTTTAGGTTATTTAGGTTTAAGTAGTTCTAAGTCTAGGGGACTGATGACCTGAGATGTTAAGTCCCATAGTGCTCAGAGTCATTTGAACCAGAATGGAAGATATTGAGATAACTGATCGTGGAATAGAAAAGTATCTCTAGCAGCTGCTTACGTAGTTCGCTGGAGGAACGAATGGTAGCTAGCGATTCGAAAAAGGTTGAGATCATTCCCGTTTTCACGGAGGGTAGTAGTACAGGTGCTCATACTTATAGAGCTATATCGTTGACGTCAACCTGTTTGTAGAATTATGGAACAGGTATTATGCTCAAGACTTATGACGTTTCTGGAGAAAGAAAATCTCCCCTATAAAAAAATTAATATCGATTCCGTAAACATTACGAAACAGCTGTCTGCTGCTCCATGAGGTCCTTAGCGATGTGGACAACGGTGCTTAGACTGACGCCATGGTCCCTGATTTTAGGGTGGCGTTTGACACAGTTACTCAATGCAACATGAAAACTACGATCTCACTGAATGTCGGATCAGTTTGGTGACTGAATTCCAGACTTCTTTGGAGACAGACGTCAATACGTCGCTCTTCACAGAACAAAATCGACAGAAGTAAATGTAATTTCCGGAGTACTCCAAGGAAGTGTGAGTGATCCATTATTATTTTCAATGTATATAAATTAATTAGTAGAAAGCGTCGGAAGTTCTTCAAAACTGTTCGCAGATGATGTGGTTGTCTGTAAGAAAGTAGCAAAGTCAGAAGATAGTATCGGTTTGCAAAAGGATCTAAAGAAGACTGAAGAATGGTGCAGTTTCTGACAGTTGGCCCTACGCAGCAGAAGATGACAGCTTCCACTCTTGCAGGCATACATTCAGTCAGGTGCTGCAAGATTTCTTGGGGAAAGGCAGCCCATTCTTCACGGTGTGCTGCACTGAGGAGAGATATCGATGTCGGTCTGTGAGGTCTGGCACGAAGACGGTGTTTCAAAACATGCCAAATGTGTTCTATAGGATTCAGGTCAGAACTTTGTGCAAGCCAGTCCATTACAGGGATTTTATTGTAGTGTAACCATTCCGCCACAGGCCGTGCATTATGAACAGGTGCTCGATCGTGTTGAAAGGTGCAATCCCCATCCCCGAATAGCCCTTCAACAGTGGGAAGCGAGAAGGTGCTTAAAACATCAATGTAGGCCTGTGCTGTGATTGTGCCTCGCAAAACTGCAAGGGATGCAAGCCCGTTCGACCACACCATAAGGCCACCGCCTCCGAATGTACTGTTGGCACTACACACGCTGGCAGATGACATTCACCAGTCATTCGCCATACCCACTCCGTGCAATCGGATCGCCACATTGTATACCGTGATTCGTCACTTCACACAGCGTTTTTCCACTGTTCAGTCGTCCAGTAAACGCACCTTACACCAAGTCTGGCGTCGTTTGGCATTTACCGGCGTGATGTGTGGCTTACGAGCAGTCGCTCGACCATGAAATGCCAGTTTTCTCACCTCCCGCCTGTCATAGTACTTGCAGTGGATCCTGATGCAGTTTGGAAGTCCTGTGTGATGGTCCGGATAGATGTCTGCCTATTACACATTACGTCCCTCTTCAACTGTCAGCGTTCTCTGTCAGTCAGCAGAAGAGGTCGGCCTGTACGCCTTTGTGCAGTACGTGTCCACGTTTCCACTTCCTATCACATCGGAAACAGTGGAGCTAGGGATGTTTAAGAGTGTGGAAATCTTGCGTACAGGCGTACGACACAAGTGACACACAATCACCTGACCACGTTCGAAGTCCATGAGTTCCGCGGAGCGCCCTATTCTGCACTGTCACGATGTCTAATGACTACTGATGTCGTTAATATGGAGTACCTGGCAGTAGGTGGCAGCACAATGCACCTAATATGAAAAAGTGTGTTTTTCAGGGTGTCCGGATACTTTTGATCACATAGTGTATTCAAAACCACCTTAAGTGGAATGACGAGATAAAACAAATTGTTCGAAAAGCAGATGCCAGACTCAGATACATAGGAAGAATCCCAAGAAAATGTTTAGGTGTTCGTTTTTCCCGCGCGCTGTTCGGAAGTGGAATGGTAGAGAGATAGTATGATTGTGGTTCGATGAACCCTCTGCCAAGCACTTGAATGTGAATTGCAGAGTAATCATGTAGATGTAACTCATCTACGAAGGAAGCGGCTTACAAGGCGCTTGTTCGACCGATTCTTGAGGACTGTTCATGAACCTGAAACCCTTACCAGGTAGGAATGGCACAAGAGAATTTCCGACGAAGAGCTGCGCGTTTCGTCACGAGATCGTTGAGTCGGTGCGAGGTAGTTACAGACATGCTCAACAGACCCCAGAGGTTAACGCTACGGAGAGGTTTACTACTGAAATTTCTTCAGCGTACTTTTCGGAAAGAGCTGGACAACGTATTACTTTCTCCCACATACATCTTCGCGAAATGACATGAAGAAAGAATTCGAGAAATCAGAGCTCATAGACAATAACTCTTCCTAAGAGCCATCCAGTAGAACATGGAAGGGGGTGTCAGTTTGTGTTATGAGAAGTACCCGCCACCACACGCTGTCTTGCAGAATACTGATGCTGAAGGTCATAACTGTTTACTACCAAACTTATTGACCCATGCCTACTAGTACGTAGTGTAGCCTCAATGGGCGGCAATGCAGGCCCTGACTCTTGCATCTAGTCGATCGTACAGATGACGAATGCTGTCCGGAATACTTTGAGCCACGCCTGATCGGCCTGTTCACGTAGTTCTGCAAGAATTATTGATTGATGAATCGGATGATTCAAATGGTTCAAATGGCTCTGAGCACTATGGGACTTAACATCTGAGGTCGCAGTCGCCTAAACTAAGAACTAATTAAACCTAACTAACCTAAGGATATCACACACATCCATACCCGAGGCAGGATTCGAACCTGCGACGGTAGCAGCAGCGCGGTTCCGGACTGAAGCGCCTAGATCCGCTAGGCCACAGCAGCCGGCGATGAATCGCACGAGTCACTTGTCATCCCATCACATCCCACACGTGTTCGATTAGAGAGAAGTTCGAAGATTGTGTTGGTTAGGGAAGCTGCTGCACGTAATGAGAGCACATTGAGTTCCACAGGCAGTGTATGGGCGAGCATTATCCTATCCAGACATTATGCCACCTTGCCGTCGGCCGGGGTGGCCGAGCCGTTCTAGGCGCTACAGTCTGGAACCGCGTGGCCGCTACGGTTGCAGGTTCGGACCCTGCCTCGGACATGGATGTGTGTGATGCCCTTAGGTTAGTTAGGTTCAAGTAGTTCTAAGTTCTAGGGGACTGATGACCTTAGAAGTTAAGTCCCATAATGCTCAGAGCCATTTGAACCACCTTGCCGTTGCGAAAACGGCAAAAGAATGCGCCTAACAACAATTTAAAGAAAATCAGCCCTCAGTCACTATTTTTAATGAATTAACCGGGTTTCGACACTGCTAGGAGTATGTTCCTCAGAATTTAAATCAAAAAAGGCCTATATTCTATAACATGGTCACAGTGTCGAAACCCGATTAATTCATTAAAAATAGTGACCGAGGGCTGTTTTTCTTTCAATTGTAACTATTCACGGTCCATGAACGTGCAGTCATGTACAAAATTTTGCATCTAACAACATTCTGCAGGTGTCGAGCACTAAAGGAGAATGAGAGCTGTAGCTTATCTCATCCCAGACCATAAGGCCTGGGATTGGGTCAGTGAACGAATGCACTTATACGAGACAGAGCGCACCAGGACTATGTTGTGCGCGAACGACCTTCACTTGCGTGCAGACAGAATCTGCTTTCATCGCTGAAGACCACGACACAGCATTCCAATTGATCCCCTGACGGCACCAACCGAGCCGTGCACGTCGATGGTGTGGCGTGGGTGTAAGACGGTCTAGAAGTGTGTGTGCCCATAGTACCATTGCTCATAACCGGTTCGTAACACATCGTGATTACATATCTGGGCTATCAAGCCCTCTTATCTGTGCTGTGGTAGCTGTACGATCTGCCACTGCTCCCTTTACAATACGACGATTCTGGCGGACGCGTCTGTGCTGCATGGACGCCCAGCACATGGTCTACTGTTATGAGACTTTTCTTGTAACCACTGACACCAGTATCGGCGCACAATTGACGCAGAACGTCCAATTATCTTGCAAAATTCTCTAAAAGGGCCAAAATTTGACCCAACTCGCTAAGTTGGGTAGGAGGCACGAGTGCGTCTCCGCGGCAAGCCTGCCTGCTTGCTTCGAACATTTGCACTACACTAAACCTTCTTGCTGCCAGCATACCCTATTAAAGGGCAAACACAGATGGCGCTCTGGCAGCTGTGCCACTGCGCTATCTACCGGCGGACGACGTTCAAACCATTATTAGTATATCATCCAGGTGGCAAATGCCGTCATCGGATCAAAATCGACGTCGTCTTTGCAGCTGTACCAATATTTTTTTCGGCAGTGTGCTTCGGAGATATTCTGTTCGGAGTTAATACACTACTGGCCATTAAAATTGCTACACCACGAAGATGACGTGCTACAGACGCGAAATTTAACCGACAGGAAGAAGATACCGTGATATGCAACTGATTAACGTTTCGGAACATTCACACAATGTTGGCGCCGGTGGCGACACCTACAACGTGCTGACATGAGGAAAGTTTCCAACCGATTTCTCATACACAAACAGCAGTTAACCGGCGCTGCCTTCTGAAACGTTGTTGTGATGCCTCGTGTAAGGAGGAGAAATGCGTACCATCACGTTTCCGACTTTGATAAAGGTCGGATTGTAGACTATCGCGAATGCCGTTTATCGTATCGCGACATTGCTGCTCGCGTTGGTCGAGATCCAATGACTGATAGCAGAGTATGGAATCGGTGAGTTCAGGAGGGTAATACGGAACGTCGTGCTGGATCCCAACGGCCTCGTATCACTAGCAGTCGAGATGACAGGCATCTTATGCGCATGGCTGTAACGGATAGTGCAGCCACGTCTCGATCCCTGAGTCAACAGATGGAGACGTATGCAAGACAACAACCATCTGCACGAACAGTTCGATGACGTTTGCAGCAGCATGGACTATAAGCTCGGAGACCATGGCTGTGGTTACCCTTGACGCTGCATCACGGACAGGAGCACCTGCGATGGTGTATTTGACGACGAACCTCGTTTAACGAGTGGCAAAAAGTCATTTTTTCGGATGAATCCAGGTTCTGTTTACAGCATCATGATGGTCGCATCCGTGTTTGGCGACATCGCGGTGTACACACATTGGAAGCGTGTATTCTTCATCGCCATACTGGCGTATCACCCGGCGTGATATTATGGGGCGCCATTGGTTACACGTCTCGGTCACCTCTTGTTCGCGTTAACGGCACCTTGAACAGTGGACGTTACATTTCAGATGTGTTACGACCCGTGGCTCTACCTTTCATTCGATCCCTGCGAAACCCTACATTTCAGCAGGATAATGCACGACCGCATCTTGCAGGTCTTGTACGGGCATTCCTAGATACAGAAAATGTTCGACTGCTGCCCTGGCCAGTACATTCTGCAGATCTCTCACCAATTGAAAACATCTGGTCAACGGTGGCCGAGCAACTGGCTCGTCACAATACGCCAGTCACTACTCTTGATGAACTGTGGTATCGTGTTGAAGCTGTATGAACAGCTAAACCTATACAGCTATGTTTGACTCAATGCCCAGGCGTATCAAGGCCGTTATTACGGCCACAGGTGGTTGTTCTGGGTACTGATTTCTGAGTATCTATGCACGCAAATTGCGTGAAAATGTAATCACATGTCAGTTCTAGTATAATATATTTCTCCAATGAATACCCGTTTATCATATGCATTTCTTTTTGGTGTAGCAATTTTAATGGCCAGTAGTGTATTAGATTTCTGGAGACGTTCTTGTCGTCCTTTGACAGTAGCTCTATTATTTATAGTGCATTGTTTTGTGCCCTCTTATTTTAAAGCTGAAGATATTCTGAGTGGAAGATCATGGTGCACTAAGTTGGTTTTTGTAGGCTGAGGGCTGGATTTTTTCTTAAGATTCTCTTGTACGCCCCGTTGCATGTGTCGCGTTTTATTAATAAGCGTATATAGAACGAGTCATCCACCATCCACTTCCCACGCTCACAATTTCCTGCATCAAACTATCAATAGTGATTCTCGAAGTCCTAGTAACTGTACATACTCCTAAGCATTGAGCTGTTACTTGCAGAGTAGCCTACTATTATGTACGACATTTGATCTCCAATCGCTCACACATTGTATAGAATATTTTGGTAGTGCGAAGTGAAGTCGTAATCAAGATTGATCGGGAAAGATAAAACTGAAAAGACGTTCTAAACTTACTCCCTACGTCAGCAGTGGAAATCAGCTTGTAACGCTATAAGAGACGACACGAGACTAACCTGGCATAGTGGTTGTCCTATGCCGTGCACGGGTATTCTCAGCACATCCCCTGTGCTTAAGTGGATTGCCTTGTAGGGAAGGGATTAAGCGGCTGTCGCCAACTGTAAATCGGACTGCCACTGCCGACACAGATGTTTAGTGCCTTAAGGTTGGTTGTTTGGTTGTTGTCGGGAAGGAGACCAGACAGCGTGGTCATCGGTCTCATCGGATTAGGGAAGGATGGGGAAGGAAGTCGGCCGTGCCCTTTCAGAGGAACCATCCCGGCATTTGCCTGGAGTGATTTAGGGAAATCACGGAAAACCTAAATCAGGATGGCCGGACGCGGGATTGAACCGTCGTCCTCCCGAATGCGAGTCCAGTGTCTAACCACTGCGCCACCTCGCTCGGTGGCTTAAGGACCTAAGGTCTCTATTGACTTATTCCTTGGTGATATAACGATGTTTCAAGTGCTTCCTACAGATATCTAGTCCTCTAGAATCATAGAAAATATTCCTTGCTTATAGAAAATCTCAATGACTATGATCTAACTGTTGAATAATTCATCACTGACAATGTGAATGACAGTGAAGTAAAACGAGTACATCATTCTAATTGAAACTATGAACCAGAACATTTTGATAGATTTTCATTAATATTCACTGGACATATGGAAGTAGTGTCCATCGTGATATCTTTGGTCGTGTGACTTTGTCTGATTCACTAGATCAGTATTATTGCTCATACGATGTCGTGTAGTCGTGTTACGCTCCATTACTGAGAGAGTACAGTGTGGCAAGTTAACAGCTTCTGGTGATTTCAGGGTACCAATAAATTTCCTTACACTGATATTCCTCATTCTTATGTTCATTTCCCAATGATACAGATTTCGCGGTCGTAACATACCATCATCAGAAATTCCTCAAAGACTGCAACACAGCTTTTGATTAAACTATGCATATCTGTCAGGCGCCTGATGATGTAATCATGCAACCAATAAAGCTCCTTGGATCGCCGCGAATTCCTCTCCTGTGTCAACGTATTCACCTCGGAGTAGCTCCTGAATCCTACGTACTCATTTGTTGGAGGTATTCCGGTCTGTCTTCCCCCACAGATTTTACCCTCCCTCTGGTACGATGAAAATTATTACTAAATGTCCTCTCACATGTCCTATTATACTGTACGTTCTGCTCGTCGCTATTTCCCATATGTTCCTTTGTTCGAAGAAACTCCTCATTCTCTAGGCCACCTAATTTACACCATATTTCTACGAGTCAAATCCTTCGATTGTCTTCTTTCTCGGTGTTTCACTACCATGCTGTACTCGAACGTAAAATCCCAGAAATTTATTTTTCAAATTAAATTGTTTGTTCGATACAATGACATTTCTTTCTGCCAATGCTGCCCTCTTTGCTGACCTGTTCTAGTTTTTTGTTCTCCGTGCTTCGTATGTTACGTGTTATTTTGTTTCCATGGCAACAGAACTTCCTCATTTTTGACTACTTTGTAATCCACAGTTTTCATATTAAGTTTAACCATAGTCTGAACCCCTCTACTGTTCTATACTTTCGTGTATCTTCAGTTTACTCTCAATCGAGATTCTGTAGTGATTAAATTGCTCGCTCCAATCAATAGTTCCTGTAATTCTTCCTCACTGAGGACAGCAATGTCATCAGCGAATCTGATCATCGGTATCCTTTCATCCTCATGTGTGGACTAAACAGTAGGATCCAAATGCTGTATCCCTGCTTTGCACCCTTTTAATCCAAGCACTTCGTTCTTGTTCTTCAGATATTAATTTTTCCTCCTGGTACTTGTACATATCGTATGTTACACATTTTCCTTGTGGTTTACTATTTGATTGAAAATTTCAAAGACCTTGCATCATTTTAGATTGTCGAACCCTTTGTGCAAATCGACAAATTCAATAAAAATGCGGTGATTTTCCATAAGTCTTTTTTCCTTAGTCAAATGCAAATTTATATCTGCTCTCTAGTTCCTTTACCTTTGGTAAAGTCAAACTGATCGCCATGTAATTGATAGTCATTTTTCACTTCATTCTTCTATATATTATTATTTTCAGCAAATGTAATGCATGTGCTGTTAATTTGATTGAGTATTCACACTTCTCTGCTGTTACTATCTTCGTGGTTGTCTGGATGATAATATGTTACCAGATATATATGGTTTCTAGAAATCACCTTGGTTGCTACTTCCCCCAACAGTTTTGCGAATTGCGAAGCAATTTTATCTATCCCTTCTGCTGTCTTTGATCGCAAGTGTTATGCTGAATTAGTACTTCCGACGACCACCTCATTTTCAGTTCCTTCACACTTTTTCCGGTAGCCATTTCATCTTGGCTTCCCTGCACATCCTATTTATTTAATTATTATGCACCTGATACTGACGCATTACTGTGCATTTTTGTACTTCCTTCTTTCGTCTATCAGCTGGAGTGTTTCTGCTCTTATCATAGAACCTTCGCTGTTACCTCCCTTGTACCGATATTTATCTGTTCAACTTCTGTGATTGCACTGTTTTTTGATGTCCATTCCTCTCCAACTGACCTGGCTACTGTGGTATTCATTGCTAAAGTACATGCAGCTTTAGAGAAGTTTAGACGAATCTCATCATTCCTCAGCACTTCTCTATACCAGTTCTTCCACATTGATTCTTCTGGGCCATTCCCTTACATTTCATTCTTTTATTGACCAATATAAATTGTGACCCGAGTCTATATAATCACCTGGGTACACCTTACAATACAGTATCGGATTTCGGAAACTCTGTCTTACCGTGATATAACCCAGATGGAATCGTCTCCTGTTTGCGGGACTTTTCCAAATGTAATTCCTCCTCTTCTGATTTCTGAACCGCGTATTTGATTTTACTAGCTGAAATTTATAGCAAACTCAATTAGTCCTTGCTACAACCATGCCCACATTTTGCCGTTCCATCTTCTATTCCTTCCTGTGCTATCCCGAACCCCCCCCCCCCTCCCCCCCCCTGGAAAGTAAATTAACATCTCCTTCGACGTACCTAATAATCCATTAAATAGCCTCATATACTTCGTCTATCTCTTCATTTTGTACGTTTGACTGTACGATTATACCGGAGCTATTGTTTTTGACATTAATTTGTTGTCAATTAGGATGTGAATAATTTCATTACTGAACTGTTCACAGTAACAAACTCTCTGCTCCATCCACCTATCCCGTATTCTACTAATGTTAATATTATCCTGTATTCCTCTCAACAATCGTCCGGTTTCCATTTCACTTCACTGTCACTGTGTCTAGACAGAGTCTGTGTAACTTCGGTTTCGGATTTTCTAGCTTCCCTACACATATACATACTTCTGATATTCCACGCCTCCACTCAGTCAATGCAACCCTTTCGCTGGTTATTCAATATTTTAGTCCCTTTCCGAAGATCTTAATGTGGTCTAAGCCAGAATATTTTGCTAGTGGGAAGATATCATGATATTATTTCAATTACAAGCCACATACCACGTGTCTTTAATGCAGTTGTTTCCGTTGCCTTCTGCATCCTCATTCCGTTGATTGCTGATTTTTCATATTTTTAAGAATAATTTCCCATCCCAAGCGCAAGAGACCTTCGTGCAACTTTGGGCAACTTTGTCAAGCCGTCGGCAGAACAAGGTTCAGTCCTTACATCGGACGTCCTCGTCTATCAGTTGCTGTTGATTTTTATTCAAAATTTAAACAGTTCTCTCTTCGCAGCCGAAATCTAGGATTTTTTCAGTTACTATTTACACGTACTGTCTCTATACCAAAGGTCTTTTTAAAGCACCATGAAAGAAGCAGGATAGGCGATGTTGCGTAGGGTAATTGAAGGTAATTTCACGGTGCAGTTCTTAACGCCATGTGCAGTTTAGTGGCTAGACTGGAAATATTCTGATGGTGGCAGCACTGCGTACGTAACGTATAACAAAGGGGGGAGCTTCCTCTGCAATCTTGTAGAGTCCTTGTAGCAACAGAAACCTCAGAGTGAGTCAGACAGCCATCCGAAAGAGGTCGCGTGGTTAAGTTTGCGTTCTATTGACGCTGAATATTTTCCGTGAGTTAAAGGAGGTACATACAAATGTCCAACGTAATTCTCATTACTATGTGATTAAAATGCATTTTTTCGTGTATTAAAGCATATAAAATGAATTTTGAAAGCTTATATATTTTTCAATACATTTGTTAACAACTGTGATAAGACATCTGCAGGTAGTAACGCCATTTCTATATTTTTTTTTCATGTAGGTGACGATATGGGTAAACCCTGTCAAAATCTTCGTGGAAAGTGGACTACTGCGGAGGACCATTGAAACAGATATGGAATTACTGTTTCAGATTCTTCAAGCAAATTTAACATCCCACGAAGTACTTTTCGACACTGGCTGATCAAGGATGAAGGGAAGACGGGAAATAGAAAACTTGCCCGTAATCGTGTGTCGAATCGCAACATGCAATGTTGCCAACTTAAAAAAAAAGAGTAGTTGGGCAGCAGCAAGTTGGTTTTGGTGTCACCAACAAACTTCTGTTGCAAGAAGTCAGCTGAAGCCAGCACAGTCTTGGCTATAAAAACGTCTCGTTTTGGCAATCGGACAGGTAGACGTTGGTTTGAAGGATTTCTAAAGCGTAATCCGCACATTAGTCTGAGGAGGGGTGAAAATTTACTTTGTGATAGGCTTACGCGATTCAGTATGCGCACAGTGAAGTACTTCTTTATGTCTGTTTTTCGGTGTTTGACGAAACAGAACTGTTGTCCCATCATATTTATAATGTGGATGAGACTGGGCTTTAGTTAATTTTCAGTGCTGGCGACAAAGTTCCCCCTCGAAAGGGCAGTAAAAGACGGTGTGTGGCAACACAGGGACACCAAAGAGAAACAGTTGCATGTTGTAGTGCAACTGGTATGCGGATTCCGCCCTTGCTGTCATGAAACATGTGATAATGAAGCTGCAAAAGAATCAGGACTGTCTACATTGTGCGAAGATGGCCGTGCTGAAGTTGAAAGTGACTGAATCAGAAGTTCGTTGCATGCTGAAATTTTGCGTTGTTTTCATAACTGTAGAGTGTATCTGATGTGTTGGCAGAAGAGCCAACACCGTGTTGCTATAGGGGGCCGAAATGCACGCGTTTAAGCTCACGCAGACTGGCGTGAGGTCTGGAACAGTTAAAGGAGTTATAGTAGCCAAAAATAGTACATAGCTTCTGGAATACTTAACTTTAATCCATAATTGGAGAACATCGCTCTTGATGATACATGATTACAATCTCAATATAAACTGGTAATGGCGCCTTGCTAGGTCGTAGCAAATGACGTAGCTGAAGGCTATGCTAACTATCGTCTCGGCAAATGAGAGCGTATTTGTCAGTGTAGCATCGCTAGCAAAGTCGGTTGTACAACTGGGGCGAGTGCTAGGACGTCTCTCTAGACCTGCCGTGTGGCGGCGCTCGGTCTGCAATCACTGACAGTGGCGACACGCGGGTCCGACGTATACTACCGGACCGCGGCCGATTTAAAGGCTACCACCTAGCAAGTGTGGTGTCTGGCGGTGACACCACAGTATCACTTCCATTATTGGTTACATATATGCATGTTTTTCATTTTTGACTACTGGATGATTCGATGGGTATCATAAATGTGAGAGAACAAAGTGGCCTTATCACCTTCACTGCTCCGTACAAAAACTAGTTTTCCCTGTCCTACATGAAAAATTATACCTGAAAAATACTGTATATATATATATATATATATGTGTATATATATATATATATATATATATATATATATATATATATATATATATACAGGGCTATTACAAATGATTGAAGCGATTTCATAAATTCACTGTAGCTCCATTCATTGACATATGGTCACGACACACCACAGATACGTAGAAAAACTCATAAAGTTTTGTTCAGCTGAAGCCGCACTTCAGGTTTCTGCCGCCAGAGCGCTCGAGAGCGCAGTGAGACAAAATGGCGACAGGAGCCGAGAAAGCGTATGTCGTGCTTGAAATGCATTCACATCAGTCAGTCATAACAGTGCAACGACACTTCAGGACGAAGTTCAACAAAGATCCAACAACTGCTAACTCCATTCGGCGATGGTATGCGCAGTTTAAAGCTTCTGGATGCCTCTGTAAGGGGAAATCAACGGGTCGGCCTGCAGTGAGCGAAGAAACGGTTGAACGCGTGCGGACAAGTTTCACGCATAGTGATGTGAAAGATTCAGTGTTTAAACCTCCTCTACCAAGAAACATGCCAGAACTGCGAGCTCGCATCAACAATGCTTTCGAACTCATTGATGGGGACATGCTGCGCCGAGTGTGGGAGGAACTTGATTATCGGCTTGATGTCTGCCGAATCACTAAAGGGGCACATATCGAACATTTGTGAATGCCTAAAAAAACTTTTTGAGTTTTTGTATGTGTGTGCAAAGCATTGTGAAAATATCTCATATAATAAAGTTATTGTAGAGCTGTGAAATCGCTTCAATCATAAGGGAGGTACTAGGACATGACTCATGAAAAATTGGACATTTTGCATAACGTTAGAGACAATTAAGTGAACGCATGGCGTTATTACTTTCATTTACATTATCCTTTATTAAGTAATGTTCCAACAGAATTGAAAGTTCTTTTCCTTTCTGTTGAAACATTTCGTTACTCGCATATTATCTTCTCCACACACAGTTCGTGTCCGACTCAAACGGAGTACGTAGCTGCAACATTCACTCGTTGAGCGCTAGACAAAAAATGTAAACGTTTTGCACAGAAAAGAGTACAAGTTTAATTTTATGTAGGTGTCCAGTAGAAATCAAAAAGTGAGTGATAAACCCCAAGCTTTCAAATCCAGTTTGAGGTATTTCCTTGTTGCATGTTCCTATTCTGTACAGGAATTCATTGCGGTAGGTGACAACCTTTGTATATCACCAGTTCTCTGCTGTATGGGCACGCCTTCCGTGTCACCACTTCCTGCGATCTATTGCTTCCGCCCTTACGTTGCTGCATGTGCTGCCGTCGGGCACATCATGCAGGATCAGAAACCTCTTCCTCCTTTGCCTCCTCTTCCCTTCCCAAGTACCCCTCTTCCTTTCCGAATGTATATCCTGGCCAGTTCCTTTTCCTTTTCCTATTTACATTCAGTGTCTGATCTGCCAGTCTTTTCAGTACCTCCTCACTTTTCACTCTATTCACCCAATTTATTCTTTCCATTATATACCATTTCCACATCTCAAAACCCTGCAGACTTTCTCTTTCTTCCTCAGTGTCCACGTTTCATGACCATGCATGATCATATTTCAAACAAAATATTTTTACCATTTTCCTCAAATCTTCCTCCTTGTGTATGCAGAAAATTCCCTTTTCCTACAAAATGTCTCTTTTCCCATTGCTGTCCTGGTTTTAATTTTTTCGCTGCCCTTCCAGTCGGTTTCCAAGGTGTTTAAAGCTTTGCACATTTTCTAATGTTTCTCCATTCAACATGTTCTTTCCCCTTTTATTTCCTCCTAGCGTCATTACCTTTGTTTTCATTTCATGACCCATTATTTTCGCTTCAATGTTATCTACTATATTCTGTAATTCTTTTTCTTCTGTTGCTAGAGGTATTGTATTGTCTGTAAATCTCGGACACCATATTATTCATCGTTCAGTTTCTCTCTTAAATGTAACTCTTTCACAAATTTTTTCATGTTTTAATTCCTTAATTCTCCCGATTATGAATTTTCTAATAAGCATTTTCTAAAGTACATACAGACCAATTCAATGACCAACTATGTTTGGCTCGTGTGGCCCCAGGGAACCTGATGGATAGCTAAATAAAATTAATTATTTCAGTGAAAAGTAATTTTTAACATACCACATTTTTAAATGTCTAGAAAGTATAAACAATTCTCTTAACGGCATATAGATTTTCAATGTCAATATAGATAGTTCTGAAAATATGTGATTGTGAATTTTTAACAGCTATGAAGACGTAAAACTTGGGGATCCTCAAATAGATTATAGTTAGGTGTAAACTGTTCGTGCATCAATTACATATTACATGCATCCTAGATTTCTCGTTACAAATTTTGGAAGTATTTTCAAGGCTATTAAAAATTCATAGTCAAATATTTTTAACTATTTATGTAGAGTTACGAATCTGTCCGAGACGAGGAGAAATTATTCTATATTTTTTAGTCTCTTATAAAAATATTATATTAAATATTTATTTTTATTATAATGTAGAAGAGAACGGCATGTCTGAAGCTGCAGTATAATGTAGATTTCAGGCATCTTGTTGTAAAATTACAGCATCAAATCAGCAGCTCTGCGTTTACAGTCGGCAATCTGTCATTTCTGCAAAGTACTGTGATTGGAATAACACAAAGATTTCGAATGATTCCAAGAAGCAGCACAGGCTGGCCAACCAGCAAGCAGCCTTCCAACAGCAATTAACTGAGTGTCAACACGAGGAAAACGGCAAGAGAAAAACGTTCAAGAGAGATGCCCCAGAATAATAATAAAGTTCAAATAAGTAATCCAAAAGTAAAAACCTAAGACGTGGCGATATTTCAGAGCAAACCAGTGGTGTCGGCTGGTCCATCCCTGTGTCAAGTGGGACTTTCCGATTGATGTTTTTTTCTGGAAAATTCAGTCACTATTTATTTAAAGAGCCTGATTATGACTAAAGATATCGTCGAAATCGGTCGCCAATACCTTGATAACGAACTTACAGTTGATTGTAGTGTTGAAAGTTGCGATTATAAACCAATGGAGTGTTATGAGAAAGATATGAGAACGCTGCGAATATGTAACTGTAGGCAGAGCTATACCTCTGTTGTGTGGCCAAGAGCAGGAATAAACTGGCAAGGTGGTCGTGGCCCTGTTCATTGCTGGAGAGGCTATGCTAGTGCTCGTAGAGGAGGCAGTACTGTCTAGTGACTGTCACGGAGTTCCGTGCGTACTGCGGGGAAGTCCGGCAACACTTAATTATTTATTGCACAAGAACAAAACATTGTACAGATTTCATACATATTGCATTTTGACGAGAAACTCCGAAACTTTTTCTTAGAAACATTTTATATGCGAACCATGAGTGAGTGATCCAGCAGATGTCAATACGGTTATTAATCAAAATATCCACGCGTGTACTGCCGGTCTACAGTGTCCAACGGGCACATTATTTTGGCGATCATACATGTCGCCATCATCAGGTGAACTGACGGACTGAGCTCCTGTGAACGTGATGGCACCGAGATCCGTACGCTATGGCTGCTCAGAGGGAACTGAGTTCGGTCGCGGCGGCGGCCGATTTAAATACCCTCCGCCCGCGGCGTACTACCTCAGCTGTCCGCGCCCCGCGCCACGGTCGCGCGGTGGAACAGATTGCGACGGCGTCTGAGATGACGTCGGTGTGATGGCTCTGTCCGCCGTGGTCGTCACAACTATACGTTTGCTCGATTTACTCTTGATTAACCCAATCGCTGGTTCCCAAGCCTTGGTAAGATTACAGCCACAGACACGGTTTATGAGGTCGTCACTGGTGCGAATTTCGATGGCCTCTCTAACAACGCTGTCCCAGTATCTCGACATCTGTACCAGAATCCTCGTGCGTTCATACTCCATAGCGTGATTTTCCGACAAACAATGTTCAGCGACCGCCGACTTGCTCGGATACATCAGTCAAGTGGCATGGTGTTGAGTGATGATGCGGTCTCGGTTTTGCAGAGAGGACTCAACTTCGCTCCCACGACCAAGTTCACTCCGATCGCAGAAATTGTTAGTGCTGTTGAACAGGTTGCAGCTCGACTTCCGCCTGAATCAGCTGAGGAAATACGTCGTGAAACTTGTCGTGCGTTGACGAAATCCAAGCCGATGAAGTCAAATATCACCAGAAAAGAGAGGGCGGCCATTCGTGATCTGAAGGAGCGCTCTGAAATTGTTGTCTTACCGGCTGACAAAGGCAATGCTACAGTTGTTGTCTCCCATAAGGACTACACTGATAAGATGCACAGCCTACTAAATGACGATTCCTACCGGAAGATCAGCGTTGACTCTACAAAGAAGGTGGAGAACAAGACGAGGTCGCTTCTCAAGGACGCAGATTTACCGGAGGGTGACGCTAAGAAATTGTTACCCCAAGGTCCGGTACCGCCTAGACTATATGGACTCCCGAAGGTTCACAAAGAGGAGGTATACCATTACGCCCCATTGTCAGCAACATCAGGGCACCTACATATTTGTTGTCAAATACCTGACGGGAATATTAAGTCCTTATGTGGGTAAATGCCCTCATCACATCCGTAATTCAGTGAATTTTCTTAAACGCCTTGATAGCTTAAGGTTGGATGAGTCAGATATCATGGTGAGTTTTGACGTCGTTTCCTTGTTTACGAGGGTACCCCTGCGAGAGTCACTAGAATTGATTAGTCAGAAGTTTAACGAGAAGACCACTGAACTTTATAGGCATGTCTTGACTTCCACGTATTTTCTTTTTAATGGAGAATACTACGAACAAACGGAGGGAGTCGCCATGGGTAGCCCACTCTCAACGGTGGTAGCGAATTTGTACATGGAGAACTTCGAGGAGGGAGCCCTGTCGTCATCCGAATGGAAACCTACTTGCTTTTTCCGTTACGTGGACGACACGTTCGTCATCTGGCCACATGGTATGGATAAACTCCTTGATTTCCTTACACATCTAAACTCCATACATCCCAACATCAAATTCACTATGGAGACTGAAACGGAGGGTAAATTACCTTTCCTTGACGTCTTGGTCAAGAGAAGGGCTGACGGCACCCTAGGCCATGGGGTCTATCGGAATACAACGCACACTGGTCTGTATTTGCACGCAGACTGCTGCCACCACCCTTCACAGAGGAATGGGGTACTTAAAACTCTAGTACAATGGGCGCGCACTATCTCTGACGCAGAGAGTCTACCCCAGGAATTGGAACATCTGAGAACTGTATTTCGAAAGAATGGGTACTCAGAGTGGCAGATTCAACGTGCTCTCCGCCCAACCACTACAGCACAACCTGTGGAGATGGATGAAATCACGAGGGAGGAGCTAGGCACTGCGTTTATTCCATACACAGGCGCACTCTCGGGGAAGACGCCCGCATTTTGAAGATACACCGTGTCGGAACTGTGTTTTGTCCTCCGAATACCGTCGAGGATCGATGCCGTGAACACCAGAGGCACACTCGACTGATGTATCCGAGCAAGTCGGCGGTCGCTGAACATTGTTTGTCGGAAAATCACGCTATGGAGTATAAACGCACGAGGATTCTGGTACAGACGTCGAGATACTGGGACAGCGTTGTTAGAGAGGCCATCGAAATTCGCACCAATGACGACCTCATAAAACGTTGCTGTGGCTATAATCTCAGCAAGGTTTGGGAACCAGCGATTGGGTTAATCAAGAGTAAACCGAGCAAACGTATAGCTGTGACGACCACGGCGGACAGAGCCATCACACCGACGTCATCTCAGACGCCGTCGCAATCTGTTCCACCGCGCGACCGTGGCGCGAGGCGCGGACGACGGAAGGGGCGCGCCGCGGGCGGAGGGTTTTTAAATCGGCCGCCGCCGCGACCGAACTCAGTTCCCTCTGAGCAGCCATAGTGTACGGATCTCCGTGCCGGCACGTTCACAGGAGCTCAGTCCGTCAGTTCACCTGATGATGGCGACATGTATGATCGCCGAAATATTGTGCCCGTTGGACACTGTAGACCGGCAGTACACCCGTGGATGTTTTGATTATCAAATACGCCGGGAGAAACTCAAGAATCACAATACGGTTATTGATTTCCTTCCACATCCGTCCCAGCATGGCATCGTCGACTGTAGCAGTCGCTTCCAGTATTCTCTCCTAGATCTCTGCTATATCACGTGGTATAGGCGCTACATACGTCAGATCTGTAATGTGTCCCCACAGAAAAAAGTCACACGGAGTGAGATCTGGTCATCGGGGAGGCCATTACATGAAACAGCTGGCCCCTTCTGTAGCATGGTTGATCCATCGATACGGCAGCTCCGTGCTTGCGAGTAGCGCTGACTATCGGCAAATAACCAACCCTGGTAGTCAGGGAAGGCAGGATTCGGTTACGATTGTGGACGGGGCCGTAATCAGTCACTGTTGGTTGCCTTTTGCAATTACAAAAATTTATTTTAAAACGGTAATTCCAGACTCAGAAATAAATAAAGATATCGTACGTCATTAATGAAGAATTAAACTAATGTGTAACTAATAGCGCTTTCAGTATGTTAATATTTACCAAATGAGCATAAACTACAGACACAACAGATAATGGTTTAAAAACAAACCAATGTGATCCCAATTCGAATTTTAAGGTAAATAACCACAGTCACAAAAAATGGTTCAAATGGCTCTGAGCACTATGGGACTCAACTGCTGTGGTCATCAGTCCCCTAGAACTTAGAGCTACTTAAACCTAACTAACCTAAGGACATCACACACATCCATGCCCGAGGCAGGATTCGAACCTGCGACCGTAGCAGTCGCACGGTTCCGGACTGCGCGCCTAGAACCGCGAGACCACCGCGGCCGGCACCACAGTCACAGCTGAAGGCCATTAACGCCAAGAACGGCAATTATAAAAAAATTTAACAAACACACTGTAAAACAGCAATGCAATAGCAAGGTTAATTTAAAAAGACAGGCAACTGATCACCAAACAAGTGAGACAAAATGATGGCAAACTTGGCAGCACAACCATTTAAACCTGCTGTAACGGCAAGAATGGCAATTATATAAAAAATTCAGAAACATACAATAAAACAGCAAATAAAATAATAAACTGCAAGGGCAAGTCATAGACGGTGCACCAGGAATGGACCTCTGAGTAGGTCTAGCAGAAAACGCTTTTGCGAGTGATGAGATAGGCAGCCAAGAGTTGCATTCACTTCACAAGATGGTAACGTAGACTAGTGACAGTCTAACGAATGACTAATGATAATGTTATTGAGGCTACCTAATGTCCAATAAACCAAATGCAAAGATGGAACAATTCGCCAAAGCCGGAACCGGCAGTCTGGACTCTGCCCACAGAATACTGTGCTTACAGCGTGTGGAACGAGAAAGGAATCACTACCACCAGCGTAGACGAATCGCCATCCAACCTACAATCAAGAAAGCTGTCAAAACTACACGCCTCACCGGACAGCAGCGGCAAGGCGAGGAAACGTACACTACCATTACATACATTAACCCCCAGGGCAGGTAACTGGGGGGTTAGCGGCTATGATGCAGGAAAAATACCGCTATCAGATCCGCCTTCCCCAAGCACTCCACTCGCTGCTCTTCGCCTCGACAACACTACGAGCAGCAACACGAACCCAAGTCACTGGAGAACCGCAAGATCTCACAGTGGTGGAGGTTTCTCGACTTGAATCCGAATGGACACAACTTAAAACTCCCAGTATCCGGTTTAAGACGAGGTCGTGCACCCTCGTGCACACAGGCCTTCGATACAGCAGTCCATGCACGCTGCCAGCGGTGCTGGTGTGTTCTCGCACTGTGTGGACCTGGCTCCTCCTGAGACCCCAACCGAACTGCCCACTGGCGCGACCCGGAAGAACCACAACGTTGCCACAAAGATAGGGCCACAGTTACTACATATCGATAACCGTCGCTGCTGCCACTAGTGGACAGGCAATGCTTGCAAAACCAAGTGGCGCCAGTCAACACCAGAAGAAGACAAACAACCGCAATCATGTCAACTAAATGATACAGTCTGGCCTCCAACAGAGGACAGAAAGCTACAAACAGCACCAACGCGAGCTTCAGCATGGCTGATACACTGTACATGAAAGAAAAGAAAAAAAAATTCAGGGTTTCTCTTAAAAATGACATGTGTATGATATCCGTACAATGTTTCGTTCTTGTACAATAAATAATTGGAAATGAACCTGGACTTTATGTACACCCTGTACAATAAGATAGTCCTGCAAGGCAGCCGAAATGTAGGACACTACCAACCCTGTTCACACCCGCCTGCACCCATAGAGGGTTAGTCATACAGACAAGAAAGCGAATGATGTTGCCTTGTCATATTGTTCTGAGCTGCTTAAAATTCCAGGTTTGTATGGCATCTGGAAGGTGGTTTGAAATGAATTTCAAACTTTGTACAGAACACACAGACAAGAAAGCGGGTTAATAAAAACGCGTTAAAAATAGAAAATTCATCCCACATCAAAAATCGAGCTGACAGTGAGATATAACTGCCCACGTCGTGTTGTGCCGACTCCACTGTAGCTTGAATGGATTTTTAAGTTTGTTTTATATGCCCGACTTCTAATTTCACCACATAAGTCTCCAGGGTTGAGCAGTTATTGCACGATGACGACACGCAATACAGTTTGTTAAAGCGGAGTTCGCCGTTATTAATTATGTTTTTAGATTTAATTTTATTACTCGTACAAAGACTCAACGTTCCTTTGTTTAACAGCGTCTCGTCAAAATAAGTATGAAATGCTAATGTCTTTGCAATACATAATGTCAACTATTGAGTTACAGTTCGTACCTATTTTGCCATTTTAGAGAAGAGAAACCTTAAGCGCTTCTGCTTCTATAGTGTCACTATCAAATGTTCACTAATTTCAGTTTACTTCCTATCTCAGTTCAGTATTTAACACAAATTATATATCAATGTCAATTCAGAGATATTACGTCGGTTCCACACTAACAGAATACCACGTAATTGTCATTTAACATCACCTTTATTAATAATTCTTTTTCTTATGGCGTAAGTGTTAATGAATGATCACTATCTAGGAGGAAAGAGGGATTGATCCTAATCATGAGATAATAGCTTTTAATGAGCCCGCAATCGTTAATTAAATAAAAAGTCACGCTCAAGGATGATATGCGAACAACTTTCGTTACGTCCGTTTTCAGGTATCTGTCAAAACTAATCCTGTCGCCCACAATTCAAATTAACAATGACGTTAACCCCTTTTGTCGGAGCATCGAATCGTAACTATTATGTGAAAGTTTATTCTAGTCCCCGAATTAATTACTTTCAGATACGCGCACGACCGAACAGCAGAACGGAACACAAACCACTTGTTTTAACAACCGAACAACGCAATGACGTTCCATTACGACAATGTCCGCCCAATGAACATCCCTTTGACTTTATCTTCTCTACTCTGCTTAATTAAATTATTCCTAGTTACAATTTATCCAGCTATTTAACGGAAACATTAACAAAAAATAAAATAAATTTATCCCAACGTAAAAGATCTGTTATAGAGTGCAAGGTACAGCGAGATTGCTTTACTGTGTGAGGCTGGAATATGACGCAGCAGTGTTTTATTTCCTCCTGAGGGAGAGCAGTCAACAGTCACCAGGAGGATTTCGAGGGGCGTAAAACTGCGCGCGACCTCTGAGTGCCTTCTTGGCTGGTGGTGGGGGTAACTGGAGGTCGTAAATCCCAGCCAAGCTGTACTGCCGGCGCCCGGTAGCGGCAATACCAGAAGCTGCCTCCGCTCTGGGGAGGGAGGTCACGAATAGCGGTGCCCGATACTGCCGCTGCTCGGGCTGCTGGCTGACCGACGCTCCTCTCACTTCATCCCGAACACCCCCCTCCCCCCCCACTGCCCCTTCCCCACCAACTACTCCCACTTTCCCTATGTTCTCCGCCCTCCTGCCGCGACTTCCGATGAGAAAACCAGAAGCAACAGGCCTCCGTCCGTCGGAGGGAGTACCGCATTTGTACAAAGAAGCCACGTAACCGATTCAGATACTTTTTTCCCGTTCTGCAGCTCGCAATGAAAACCCGCCCACTGCTGCTGCTTCTTCTTCTCCGTCAAGTGTTGCGGAAGGACGGAGCGGGATTTTAAATAATGGACCGGCCTGTGCTGTGGTGCGGAAGCAGTGCGCATCGGAAAGTCGGCGGTGTAACGCTGCGCGACGCCTGCTCTCCTACTGGCCGATGAATAAAACACGGGGCTCGCAGCCGGGCGGGCGTTTTTGTTCCACAGAGTGGATGTCTTTCAGCGGCTTGGAGGTACAAAACTGGTCAGTACAATCGTATTCAGAAAAGGAGACACGTGTTCCAGAGCAGGAATGAGTTGCAAAACTTGCAATCACCCTGTGTTGTAGCACCACACGCACACACACACAGTTCGTTCCCGTTCACCCTATGACTGTCGTACTAAACTTCCCTCACGTTAACCATAAGTTGACCCGTTTAGTTTCGTGATTTACACCGTCATTCATATGCATCTGGATACATATTTGGCGAGGCAGGTACCCTGGATTCTGTTCTCGGGGGTAGGGGGTGGCCAATCAACGACTGTCTCCTCGTCTCTCCCCATATCGCTCCCCGTACAATTAGTTCACCACAGTTGCGTCGATTGTAATAATTATCAATAATAACAATACGAATTTCTCTCATGTGCCAGCCTGATTATCTCAGAGTAGCCATTCAAACCTACATCTACATCGATATTCTGTAAATCATATTTAAGTGCCTGGCAGAGGGTTCATCGAACCACCTTCACAGTTTTCGATATAGCGCGCCGAAAGAATGAACACCTATGGCTTTCTGTACGAGCTCTGGTTACCTTTATTTTATCTTTTTAGATCGGTGTCAACAAAATATTTTCGCATTCGGGGGAGAAAGTTGGTGATCGGAATTTCGTGAGAAGATTCTTGGCAACGAAAAACGCCTTTCTTTTAATAATGCCCAGCTAAAATCTTGCATCATTTCTGCCACACTCTCTCCCAAATTTCGCAATAATACAAAACGTGCTGCCTTTCTTTGATTTTTTTCGATGTGTTCCGTCAGTCCTATCTGGTAAGGATCCCACAGCGCGCAGCAGTATTCTGAAAGAGGACGGACAAGCGTAGGTCTGTTACATTTTCTAAGTGTCCTGCCAATAAAACGCAGTCCACGTCCGCAATTGTTTGCTGGGTGTATTCCAATCTCTGTCTTCCTCTACAGCTTTCACTCTCTACAGCTCCCTCTAGTACCATGGAAGTTATTCCCTGGTATTTTAAAGATGTCCTATCATCCTGCCCTTCTTCCTGTTAGTGTTTCCACTTCTTCCTTTCCTCTCCGATTCTGCGCAGGACCTCTTCATTCCTTATCTTATCAGAACACTTAATTTTCAGCATTCGGCTTTAGCACCACATCTCAAATGCTTCGATTCTCTTCTGCTCCTGTTTCCCAACGGTCCATGTTTCACTGCCATACAATCTCCTGTTCAAAACGTACATTCTCAGTAATTTCTTCCTCAAATTAACGCTATGTTTGATACGGTAGCTTCCTCTTGGCAAGGACTGCCCTTTTTGCCAGTACTGCTCTCCTTCTGATGTCCTCCTTGCTACGTCCGTCATTTGTTATTTTGCTGCGTAGACGGCATAATTCCTTGACTTCATCTACTTCGTAGCCATGAATTCCAATGTTAAGTTTCTCGTTATTCTGATTTCTGCTACTTCTCATTACTTTCGTCTTTATTCAGTTTGCTCGCAGTCCATATACTGTACTCATTAAACTGATCATTCCATTCAGCGCATCACATAATTCTTCTTCAATTTCACAAAGGATAGCAATATCATCAGTGAATCTTATCATTGATATCCTTTCACCTTGAATTGTAATCCACTCCTGAACCTTTCTTTTATTTCCAACATTGCTTCTTCCATAAACACTAGGGACGAAGGACTACGTCTCTGTCTTATCCTTTTAATCCGAGCACTTTGTTCTTCGTTGTCCACTCTTATCGTCCCTCTTGGCTCTTGTACATATTGTATATTACGCGTCTATCCCTACAGCTTACGTCTATTTTTCTCAGAATTCCTAATATCTTTCCCCATTTTTCATTATCGAACGCTTTTGCCAGGTCGTTAAATCCTGTGAACTTGTCTTGATTTTTCTTTATTGTTACTTCTATTATTAGCCTCAACGTGAGAAATGCCTCCCTTGTCCCTTTACCCTTCGTAAATCCAAACTGATTGTATTTTCTTTTCTATTCTGATGGAATGTTATCTATCCCTTGACTCCTCTTCGATCTTAAGTCTTCCAAAGCTCTTTTAAATTCTGATTCTAATGCTGAATCACCTATCTCTTCTAAACTGACTCCCGTTTCTTCTTCCATCACGTTATCAGAGAAGTCTCCCCCCCCCCCCCCCCCCCCGTCCCAAGCCTCTTAGAGGCCTTCAATGTACTCATTCCACCTATCCGCTCTATTCTCTGCGTTTAACAGTGGAATTCACATTGCACTCTAAATGATGCCACCCTTCCTTTAATTTCATCGAAAGTTGATCTGACCTTCCTATGTGCTGAGTCCGCTCTTTCGACAATCATTTGTTTTTCGATTTCTTCACATTTTTCCTGCCACCATTTCATCTTAGCTTCCCCGCACTTAATATTTACTTCATTCCTAAGTGACTTGTATCTCTGTATTTCTGACTTCGCGAAACATTTTTGTACTTTCTTATTTCATCGCTCTACTGACATACTTCTTCTGCTCCACATCGTTTCTTCGCATCTAGCTTCTTTGCACAGACTGTTCTCTTTACAACTTCTGTGATTTCCATTCCTCTTCACTTGAACTGCTTCCGAGCTATTCCTTATCGCAGTATCTGTAGTCTTCAGGAATTTCAAGCATCTCTCTTCATTCCTTAGGACTTCCGTATTCCACTTCTTTGCGCATTCATTCTTCCTGACTAGTCTTAAACTTGAGCCTACTCTTCATCATTGCTAAATTGTGATCTGCGTACACCTTATAATCTAGTATCTGATTTCTAAATCTCTGCCTGCCTATGATGTAATCTAGCTGAAATCTTTCTGTATCTCCAGGCCTCTTACAAGTATATCTTCTCCTCTTGTGGTCCTTTAACAGAATATTTGGTGTTACTAACTGAATTTTATTACAGAACTCAGTTAGTCTTTCTCCTCTCTCATACCTAGCACCAAGTCCATATTCCCCCGTAATCCTTTGTTCTACTTCTTCCCCTGCAATCGCATTACAGTTACCCATGCCTATTAGATTTTCATCTCCCTTTGTGTACTATATCACCCACTCAATATCGTGATATACTTTCTCTGTCTCCTCATCGTCAGCTTCTGACGTCGGAATGTGTGCCTGAAGTATCGTTTCCGGTGTTGGTTTGCTGTCGACTGGGATGAGAACAGCTCAGTCACTGAACTGTTGGTTCAAATGGCTCTGAGCACTATGGGACTCAACTGCTGAGGTCATTAGTCCCCTAGAACTTAGAACTAGTTAAACCTAACTAACGTAAGGACATCACAAACATCCATGCCCGAGGCAGGATTCGAACCTGCGACCGTAGCGGTCTTGCAGTTCCAGACTGCAGCGCCTTTAACCGCACGGCCACTTCGGCCGGCTCACTGAACTGTTCACAGTAACTCACTCTTTGTCCTACCTTTATATTTATAACGAATCCAACTCCCATTATCACATTTTCTGTTGTTGTTGGTATTACCCCCTACTCATATGACCAGAAATCCTTGTCTTCTCTCTATTATTTTGACAAACCACGCCGCGACTAGCAGATCCTTATCGTTTTGTTGATTATTAAATCTTTTTCTCGCTGTCTCCTTCCCCTTGGCAGTCCCCTCCCGGAGATCCGAATAGGAAACTATTACGGAATTTTTGCCAATGTAGAGATCACCATGACTCTTTTTCAACTGCGGATCACATGTGCTGTGGATACACCTTGTGTCTTTAATGCAGCAGTTTCCATTGCCTTCTTCATGCTCATGCCGTTGATCATTGCTGACTCCTCCGCCTCTGGGCCCTGAATCTCTCTCCGCTCCTCCTCCCTTTTTAGATGGCCAATGGCAGAATGAGGGTGACTTCTTATGCTGGAGGTCTCCGGCTGCCAAATCTGATGATTTTTTAAAAATATATTTATGTGTGTATGTATGTATGTATGTTGCACATCTCGTAACCACTCGATCGATTTCAACCATATTTGGTACACTTATAACTTACTGTCTGGAAATACTGTCTGTGGGGTATGAACCACATACCTATCAAAGGGCCGGGGCTGGGGGTGAAAAGGAATGTAGCCCACGATGCGCGAATACTCAGACTCTGTTCATGCTGTATTGGGCAGTGGGAGAACACAGTAACTCGCAACAAACTTTAGACCTAATTTCAACGCTTTACTAAACTTTTTCTCACTGCCAACCCCCACAAAACGATGAAACCAAACCACTTTATCGCATACTACTTTTTAGCTGTTCGTGAGTTAAATTGACGCTTGAGACACGACGTTTTAATTTATTAGTTCTTTACTATTACTTTTATCTTCGACACACTTTGCAGACAGTACTCAAATACAACACTGAATCTGCCTGCAAATTATATCACTTAGCTCACTAGGTATGACGTCATAAATGCTGAGCTTCGTAAAAGAATGCTGCATTATGCAAGACGTTTAAATTTCTCACTTCTTTGCTACTTACTCTATACGCATCATATTTCGCAGACACATATGCTGCTCAATGTCTTTGAAACATTATACCATCGTACGACGCAAGCTTCTGGCGATATTATGTCATGAATATTGAACTGTGTGAAAACAAAACTGCAGGGTGAAATTCGCTACAGATGCTGGTGAAATATGTGTAAAATATATTCAGTGCATGTCAAATACATGTGAAATTTCCTTACGTGGGTAAAGCCGCGGGTAAAAGGCTCGTACTCGGATAGAGGTGATAGTGGAGTAAAATGTGGGAAGAAGTACATATACAGGGACTGGAAGGAGGAGAACGGATGGACAGAGCGAGAGACGGAAAACGGACAGAGGAGGAAATGGTCAGACAGGGGGGGAGGGGGAGAGATGGAGGGGGGAGGGGGGAGAGGGGAGGAGGAGGAAGAGATGGATAGAGAGGGAGAGGAGTAGGAGAGTATATGCAGAGAGGGGGAAGAGGAAATGGGCAGAGAAAGGGAATACGAAATACACAGGAAAACGAAAGAGGAGGAGATCGACACAGGGGAGAGGAGGAGTCGGAGAGACAAAGAAAGGAGGAGGTGATGTACTCAGGGGGGAAGAGGAGACGGAGTAATGCAGCAACGACGGGTACTCAGCTAGTGCCTTAACATAATAGTAATAACGACGAAATCGAATACCTCAGATTGATGTGGGACTTCTGACTTCAGACCGATCGAATGGTAGCACATAATACAACAGGCATCAGAATTGTGGAGAAAAAGAAAGTGTGGATCAATGACGTTGCATAGCTCATAGTAACATGATCGACAAGAAACAACTTGCAAAACTAACGTGTATGGAAATATGAAAATCTGCGACGACTGTGGTACAAACCGATGAAAATAGTTCTAGTGTTTCTCGGCACACTGGGAGCTATTGTAAAAGACTTGTGGACATTTGAAAATCACCACCATTTGTAAAGTAAACATCTGCTAACGACAAAGAGCCACTTTATGGAGATCTGTACGAATTATATGCCGATACAGCCCGTAGTCTAAGACACTCGGGATGTGACCGGCAATAAAAAAAAAATCAGTATCGTGAGCTCATTTTCTGTGTACACACTACTGATAATAATTAATAATAATAATAATAATAATAATAATAATAATAATATTAA
Source organism: Schistocerca nitens (assembly GCF_023898315.1). NCBI lineage: Eukaryota > Metazoa > Arthropoda > Insecta > Orthoptera > Acrididae > Schistocerca > Schistocerca nitens. The sequence continues at coordinate 417,177,267 of NC_064622.1, read as the reverse complement.
TAATATTCTGGTTACATCATTACTTAGTGTACTGCTTTAGCACGGTGTTCTAGAAATCGTAATTCAGAAAAATATAAAACTTGAAATACAAGGTGAGTGAGGAGGAGAGGTACGTGTTTTGACAGATGATACCATTAGTGATTCTGAACAAAAAACTTCATGTGCACATATGCGCTATTCCGAATGGTTTCCGAGATAAAACACTTTTAATGTTCATTTCTATTTATTTTCTATATTATTCATTGTCATTGTATAAGCGTACCACAGTGGTAGGAAGTTGAGACTAACATTTTGATACAGGACGCTTGTCGTCTGTCAAGTCGGAAAACTACCTCAAACTGGCCCAAACTATTTACTTAAGCTACAGCGCGCGCGCGTCGTGCGAGTATTCCAATATTCTTGCGATCTCTTCTCGCAGACTGTTAGCCCTAGACAAAAAATAAACAGGACCTATTTTTGTTGCAAATTTAATTTACTTTAATTGTGTACTGAGACACGTTTTCGTTGGAGTGTGCGGTTTTTGAGTTACTGAAGCAAAACGTACTAAAGTGATATTAAACGTGTTCTACCTCGGAAACCATTCGCAATAGGGCATATGTTGATATGAAGTTTTTTTTTTGTTCAGAATCACTAATACTATTGCGTCTCAAAGCACGTACATTTCCTCCTCAGTCATCCTGTATATGCTTCCGAAAATTTGAGGAGTATCTGTCGTGCAGTTGATTTAATAATCTTAATACGAAACAAACTCTCACAACTTTGACAATTTCATAATATACATGGCATAAAACAGACTAAGTGTTTCAGTATTTCATTAAGCGCGACAATTTTTATTGGGGTCTTCATCCTCCATCTTTTCTTATTTAGTTCCCCAACTTCCTGTGGTCTACCCGTTCTTTAGGTGATGCACTAATGAGACTCACTGACAAAAGAGGTAACTACACTTTTAGCATATCCAGTACTGATTTATGGCCTATCATTATTCGCGTTTCCATCGGGAGTATTTGGAGCAAGAGCAACCTCACAGGTTGTTAATATCTGTAATGTATCCTCAGCCTGCCGGCCGGGTTGGCCGAGCGGTTCTAGGCGCTACAGTCTGGAACCGCGCGACCGCTACTGTCGCAGGTTCGAATCCTGCCTCGGGCATGGATGTGTGTGATGTCCTTAGGTTAGTTAGGTTTAAGTAGTTCTAAGTTCTAGGGGATTGATGACCTTAGAAGTTAAGTGCCATAGTGCTCAGAGCCATTTGAACCATTTATCCTCAGCCTGAGTGTTACTCTGAACACCACAGGACTCTTTTGAGTGTGCTGATACTGCAGGTGATACGACCGTGCAATAAATTTATCCATCCAGCCATACATAGTTTACGTGAACGCCAAGACACGAGGCAACTTGGCATTTTTCGCATTAATAAATCGTCCTCACAGATGAAAGAAAGGTGCGTAACTGCCGAGGTTTGAAACCTGTCATTTGACTTAGACAGTGAAGTGTGTTTATACTACTTTAAACTCAAGACTACGTTCCACATCACCGTCAGCGTCAAGGGACTCATTTTTAATAAATTCTCCAAATACACTCTAAATAGTAGGAAAACGTGCGCCCGAGACGAACGCGTTTTAAATTCCAGATGCCACTTTTCAGTCGATTCCTTAAATAACTGCAGGCGAACGTCTAAATATTTTTGTGAATCGGCATCGTCGAGATCCATTCTCATCTTTGGTCCGAGCATCCAGTAAAATTGAGGAAAATATTTGTGATAAATGTGATACTATGTAGCTGCAAAGAACGTATAAATATTAATGGTCTGATGATGATAAATAAATTCTAAGTAACTGGTGACATCACTGTATTACAGCTTAAGACGTTCACACCGGCGATGAGAATTATGCTTCTCGCTATGGCGCGGAGAGCAAATTCATGCTTTCATGCAACTTACGGCGCTATTTTTCCTGCTCCTTGCCGTGGTACCCTGGTTCAATTCCAGCGCCATAGGCAGCTGTTTCAATATGCTAATCTTTTATTTTGAAAGTCCATTTTTAAAAACAACTAAAGTTCACATAAAATAATTTTACATAGTTTTCACAAATTACGTGATGACTCTTTTTAAGCTCTCTCTTTGAAGGGTCACAGAAAACTGCATTCACAGCAGTTAGTTGCGCCCGGATGATAGGTGATAAACCATACGTTAATGCATTGCTGGTACCATGGTCAGTAGAGTAGAGCGCGTACCTTCAGCTGCACACTCCAGCCACTCACCGTCAGGTGGCTTGCGGAGAATTGATGTAGATGCTCAATGAAAATATTCCGAAGAAATTTAATGCATCTGTGGCCATAAAAATGGCCATTGGTTTCAAGGTACATTCGTGATAACAAACAGCCTGTTGATAACGTTGTTTAGAGTGTGTGTGTTTGTGTGTGTGTGTGTGTGTGTGTGTGTTTGTTTGTGGCGCTCAACGACAAAGTGATCAGCACCCCAACGTAATTAGTAGAAACTAATGTCGTTAAAACGGAAGGAATGCGTTGCTTTAGACGGACTGGCTGATATCGCCTAGATACAATGCATGCTACACAACGATACGTCCTCTGTATACATGAGGAGCTTTTCGGATGTACGCTCTTCGTCAGGCAACTCTGCGCTCCCCGTCCGCCTGTGGAGGTAATTGCGTTAGGCCAGATGCCGTCGCTCCTGAATACGGCAGTGACGACGGCCGCTGTAATCAGAGCCAACCTTGTTTCCTATGCGTGGGACCGGCGACAGAGTTTGTCGCGTGAAAACGTACGGGCAGAAACTGGCGAGCGAGTCTGCCGAGTCCTTAACGAGAGCCCATAGTCTCGGGGCACAACTGAGCTACGATTGGCACTGCGTACAGTTTCTTTCAAACTTTCAATCATCCAATAAAATGAGTAGGTCTGTCTGGTCAAAAGTTTGCACGAGTTTACAATAGGTTTCATACGATGAAGGGAGAATTCATTTTCGACCGTCCTGCGTAGGGTAATCCTTTTTCCCCCTTCCAATTTGCTCTTCGTTTGACTAAGGTTTACACAAAGTAATTTCGTTTTTCATATAATCATATTTTTAATAACCTTTTAGCCATTATTATGTTAGGATTATGCATCAACATTTCATAATTCATGAGCATAAGAAAACAACTACTACAGCATTCATAGAATGAGGACTTCTATGCAATGTTCAGTATTTACACGTCGCAAGAGACTTTATCAAAGGTACATTCACTGTCACTCTAAGTGGTAGCATTTCTGTATCTACTGTTGCTTCTCATGCTTTCAAATATTCCTCATCTAATCTATGCCCTTATTTATGATTCTGTACTTGACGCGTTCCTCTGTGAAGTCTTTACGGGACAACATGACTACAGAGAAAAATCTCAAACAGCAGTTTCAGCATCGTCGAGTGAGGTGGCTCAGCCGTTGGCACACTGGAATCGCATTCTAGAGAACGACGGTTCAAACCCACGTCCGCCTTCCTCATTTCGGTTTTCCGTGATTTCCCCGTATCGCTTCAGGCCATACGAGAGGCATTGCTACGGTGTAGAGGTGGGGAGTGTAGAGGGGGAAACTCCGAAATTCTACAACCTGCGGCTGTGGGGCCCAAAAAAAAAAACCGTTCAGTATATTGTGTCGCAGACTTGCCTGTAAGCAAGTATCCGAAACCATTCAGTGAGTTCGTTAATGCTGCTCCCTCTGCTACCAACTGTCTTCATTCAGCAAAAGCTGAACTCTGATTGAACTTATCTGTTTTAAGTAACAGTCCCAATTTTGTAGTTTAAATGCTCTCCTTTTCAGTATTACGCATTTGCTATAACACATTAATTTTCAGTATTTAAAGACGAAAAAGATGAGAAGACGACGCACTATGATGGAACTATCCAATAATTTATATATGTACATGTGCAGAAAAACAAATCATTACAGTTTCATAAAAATTGAATGATACGTTCAAGAGAAAGAGCTTCACAAATTGAGCAAGTCAATAAGGCCTTTGTCTGCCACTGCCCTTTATACAAGCGCTTATTCTGCTTGGCACTGACTGGTTGTCCTCCTGAGGGATACCGTGCTAAATTTTGTCCAACTGTCGGAGTAGATAGTAAAATACCGAAATTGGGGACCTGAGCCATATTGCTCCAAATATTCTCAGTTGGGGAGGGATCCGGCCACCTAGCTGGCCAAGGTAGGGTTTGGCAAGTACGAAGACAAGCATTAGAAACTCTCGCCGCATGCGGACGGGCATTATCTTCCTGAAATGTGAACCCAGCATGGTTTACCATGAAAGACAACAAAACTGGGAACTGAAGAGGCCCTGCTATGAAACGAAATGACACCTCAGACCATCACTCCTGGATGTCAGGCCTTAAGGTGACGACAGTGAAGTTTCTTCCCCACCTCTGTACGGGGCGTCTTCAGACATGCCTGGTCATAGTGGCCCATTCGAAGTGGGACTCATCAGTGAAAACAATTTTATTTTCAGTGACATTCCAGGCCGAATACTAGTCGGGAGACGCGGTCTAGACAGCGTTGGGATGCCAAATTAACTGTCACCCACCATATGGTCCTTCAACCAAGAGCCATGGCCTGAGGTGCCATCACTTTTCATAAGACGACCTCTGTGGTTGTCATCTGCAGCATCCTTCCACCACAGCCGTACATCGATGATATTTCATGACCCGTTTTCTCGCCCATCATCGTAAGCCATCCTTGGCTTCCATTTCAGCAAGATAATACGCGCCCTCGATAGCAAGAGTTGCTACTGCTTGTATTCGTGTTTGCCAAACCCTGCCTTGGCCAGCATGGTACCCAAATCTCTCCCCAACCAGCTCGGGATTTATACGATCTAAAGCACCAATTGGACAGAATGTGGCACAATATCACTCAGGAGGACATCCAACAACACTTTCAATCAGCAGTGTCAATCAACACTATCAACACTGCTGGCGTAAGGGGCAGGGGCTGACCAACGAGTAACTGACATACTCAATTTGTGATGCACTTTCTCTTGAATATGTCCATCCTTTTAGCAGGAGGTCTCTGGGACGACGGCCGTTTACTATCGTGACAAAAAATAAAAGCACCTACAGCCGTCCTTACGATTTTGTTTTATTTTGTCGCTACCAGTTTCAACTCTTCATTGCGTCATCTTCAGGCTATTTTGATGCGGTACAGGTTGATGCGATCCCCATACACAACCCATCAGTTTCCAGCATTACTGGATTCTCAGATAATGTGTCAGCACTCCAACCATCAACTGCCAACTCTTCCATAAGTTATTCTGAAACTATAATGATTTGTTTGTCTGTATACATATATCAGGACTACCGATTTCCGTCCCATTCGGATGATCCCGTCGTCGTATGTAGTTTTTGTGCGAGTGTGTTTTACCTTGTGCCTATATTCTTAAATGTGAAATTGAAAACTATATGTGTATCGTAGCTGGCCGGTGTGGCCTAGCGGTTCTAGGCGCTACCGCTACGTTCGCAGGTTCAAACGTGCTTCGGACTTGGATGTGTGTGATGTCCTTAGGTTAGTTAGGTTTAAGTAGTTCTAAGTTCTAGGGGACTGATGACCTAAGATATTAAGTCCGATAGTGCTCAGAGCCATTTGAACCATTTAGAAAAATCTGGGGGACAGTAACAACGCAGATAAGTATCATTGGGTAAGCTGGACAAAAGTAGATTACCTCGACTACGCGCTACAGTTGCATTTGAATTTGAGGTTCGACTGAAATATGATATGCTCAGTCCATTTGAAGCTACTCGTTCCGACACGGTTGCCTTTGCATGACTTAGAGACGACTGAAGTTAAGAAGCCGACTGAAATATTTAAGACTGTCAGTCTCTTTTTCTTCGGTTCCTTTAAGGACCACCTTCAAAGGTGCTTCACCCGAATGAAGCTTTAGCTCCCCTCTGAATCATTAATGCACACGCCGCGGCAACACCGCCAGATGCCGACGAGTGCACGAGACGGAATCTGTCGGCCGTAATCCGCCGACAGCAAGTTTCCCGAGGAATCAGAGAAAGCACGTGGAAGAGGCAGCGGCCACGCCACGCCACGCTGCCGGAATGCGGCGCGGAGTGAACTGTTTTAGGCGGACTTCCGAGTAAACCGAGAGCTGGCGCCGGGATGCACAGCAGAGAGGGTTCGTGGCATTTACAGGAGCAAGCGGGACGCTGCTAACAGGGCCTCTGATGTTTTAATAACGTAAGCACGACACGGCGGTCGCGCTGCCTCAAAACAAAGGCGAACAGTGGCCTTTGTTGCGGCGTCTCGCCACCTTGTTCCAGCCCGTACACAACACCGGATGACATAATCCGTAAAATTACGGTGGAAAGAGACGAGTGGGTGGTATTTCAGCGCGGCTTATCCAAACTGTCACTACTTTTCATGGCTGTGTGCGTGTTTTAAGTGGTCTGCAATACCAAAATGTCACTGCTTTTTCTGACTGTGCGCTGAAAGATGTCTGTAGTGGTCTGCAATGAAGAGGAAAGTAGCTTCCGCCCGATGTGTCACCGTCAAGTAACATACCTCGACGAACGTTGGACTATACGCAGAGAAAACTACTACAGTGCAGTAGATTTTAGTGTAGTACCACAGAGTACAGTACAGTGCAGTACAGAAGATAACAGCAAGAAATACGCAATGAGACGAACAGAAATGACACTTTTATTCAGAGACAATAATTACACCGAAGTCACCCCGATTTCTGATGGTCCTCTGTACGTTACAAAAGGTGGGTCATGGTTCTTAATAGGATGATCACCACGTAGAGCTATGCTTGCTTTGCTACCTGCTTCCATGCTGACCAAAATATTGGTTGGTTCAAATGGCTCTGAGCACTATGGGACTCAACTTCTGTGGTCATCAGTCCCCTAGAACTTAGAACTACTTAAACCTAACTAACCTAAGGACATCACACACATCCATGCCCGAGGCAGGATTCGAACCTGCGACCGTAGCGGCCTCGCGGTTCCATACTGTAGCGCCTAGAAACGCACGGCAAAATATTGGTAACGAGTTCTTGTAGAAGAGTCTTCCATTCCCTGCACCAGTGCTGTTGTCTGCTATTGGATGGTTGCTGTTGCATGTGTATATGCTGCATACGTCTCCCCAGCGCACCCTGCACGTGCGTGACGATATTTAAATCGGTGGAACGGGGCGGCCAGTCCATTCCAAGAACTGTCCACCTGCTCTGTTCGATGTGGTCGCGCATCGTCATACACGGAAATGAAAGCAGGGACGAATGCACCCCTAAAAAGATCCACATGCGGTAGAAGTACAGTGTCACAACATCGTTGACTGGTGAGTGTGCATTGTTCAAGGATATGGAGATCGGTGCACCCAGTCAACACTATACCTCTCCATAACATAACAGCTAGATGACCATTGTTGGCTCTTGCCCATTCGTCTCGTGTAGGGTGTCTAAAGGATGCGGTGCTCTCAGAATGATATACAACAATTCAAGGAAATAAAATTAGTAGTTTTATTTCAAGAAGCAGGTTGGCAATACTTAACTTTAAAATAACAAGGATGTCGCAAGCGATGGGCGACATGCAAACAGAAATGTTCTCCCTGTAGACAACGTCCAAACAAGCAATGGATATGGATAACTGTTCTCGTAGCACTCTCTGCCGAACACTAACCACTAATGTCCGGCTGAAGCTGGCAGGAGGGGCGTTTATATTCACTACTTGCAGAGGGCGCTCCTGTCTATGTGCAGTCCTTGTCAGTGGGCTATTGTTTGACGTCGCCTCACCGCCTTCTCTGGTCTTGTGATCTTCCTCTTAGTTCCGGCGCTTGTGGTTACGCCAGAACAACCATAACGTTCTTGTTTGACAATGTCGTACGTATCCTCAGAGTGGGCGGGGGAGGGGAGCGGGGATAGTAGGCGTATAGTATACCCATGAACCCAGTAACATTGTTGAACATGATCGTTTTGCTGGTTCAGGTTTATGGTGTGTCGCCTACTGTCCTCGAGATCATTGAGCCATTTTTAATGTCCACGAGAAAATCATGAATTGTGGTTACTTCAGTTTAATTGAGGTTTGTTTCCATTGGCAACCGACTCTTCAATGGCCGCAGTATTACAATTGCAAATGACAAAAATTGGCAGTATCGGTCTTAAGGCGACGCTGCCTATTTTCTTGTTTACAATTCAGTTTAACTATTGTCTTTGAATGAAAGTGTCATTTATGTTCGTTTCGTTGCTTACCTCTTTCAGTGGCCTTTTGGACTATACTGTCGCAGGTATCCTTACGTGTGGTCAAAGTTTCATCGAGCTATGTTACTTGGCAGTGACCCAAAATGCGAAAGTTACTTTAGTCCTTCAGTTTTGTACAGCAGTGTATACACAGTTTATGAAATTATAAGACACTGATGTTATAAGTGACGTTTGTATGTGGATTTCGTACCATTTATGGAGTACACGATCGTCATTCATATATTGGCTTATTTGGAAACAAACTTAACAACCAGTATTAAATGTACTATAATTCGAAAATGCATATATTAGAATGTTTACTCATTTCTTGTTGATTGATTTCCCTACCCAGTTGAATCGGTGACATCCAGGATTTGTAACGCTGAAATGCGTGCAACATCATTTTCAAAAAATGTTCAAATATGTGTGAAATCTTATGGGACTTGACTGTTAAGGTCATCAGTCCCTAAACTTACTTAACCTAAATTATCCTAAGGATAAACACACACACACACACACACATTCCCGAGTGAGGACTCGAACCTCCGCCGGGACCAGCCACGCAGTCCATGACTGCAGCCCCTTAGACGACTCGGCTAATCCAGCGCGGCATCATTTTCAGCTGTGTATGTAACTCCTATAATTATTCTTCCATCATAATGTAAATGATCTTTCATACGCATTTTTTTTCCTTGTGACATAAAATATACAGCTAACATTAATAGTAAGACTATTCTGGTACTATTTGTAACAGATATTGTGCGTATTATAATTGGTACATGCATTTGTGGAAGTATCTACTCCATCCTTGCTTCCCCATCTCCCAGTTTTGTAGATTAGTATGAATTCATAAGTCCTAATACTACTTGCTCTAAATACAGAGGTTATTCATGATACTGTTCAATATCTATAATCCTAAAGAGATTTATACACAGATTGTATTATTCTCACTATTGCAAGTGTAGTTACCACTTCCGTCATTAAATTTGTGCTGCTCTGACGATGTAACTAATGTTACATACAATATACTTTGGAAATCTGACATTTGATTATTACAGTTCATACAGTGTGATATCATGTATTGTGTCTTTGATTTTTCTATGGGCTAGAACAGCTAACTAGACTTCAGTCTGCTTATTGATGTAACGAGTGTATAAGTTGAGATTCATATACGATAAAATGTGATTTTTCTATGAGTGGATGCCAGTTTCATCCCTAAGCTGTACTGCAAGTGATTTTTTTGATATGTTTTAGAATTTTTCTGTTCGTATTCGATACATATCATGCCTATGCCGATTTGTGGTTCCACATGCGGACTGATACCTTAATTTACATGAAACATTTTCTACCGCATGTTTCATAGAGATAAGTTTTATGTAAGTGCCAGATACCACCATATGTCAAATCCACAACTTTGGTATTTATTACGTTTTTAAGATTTTTTGTTCCACAAGTTCTATGTTCCACTCTTCCGTGCTTTGGACGTTTTTGTAGGTGCTTGACAGTGACTTCACAGTTGAAACTGTACCAATAGCAGCAAATAACCAGGAAATTTTACATCCTGTAACGGGCAATCTTTCCTTTCGAAATATGTATAGCGAGGCTGTGGACTCGGATATTAACAAGCATATTCGTCGCGTTGTTATCGGAAAGGAAATAGTTCCGTAAATAATAATTACGTCCCGCAATTAGTCACGTAGCACCCAGATAAAGAATATTGATTTATTTCGTGTTGGTATGAGTCAGCCGAATATGCTTCTCATGGGACCTCTATTAGGTACTCTAGAGCTGAGGCGAAAATGTTTATTTGAAAAGCTCCCCCAATAACAATGCAGAACATCAAACCAAATATCTTGTGGATACACGTATCTTGTGGTCGTTGGTTGTTCAGGTATCAGATCCTCTAATCATCTTTCTCTTCGTAACCTTAAATTCATAAATAACAGAAACTATAAGTAGTGTTTGTTTGTTATTGTTCAATACAAAAACAATAATATAGTTGAAATGCAGTGAAGTACTTCCATGCAGCAGTGTTGCTATATCCACAGTAGACCAAAACAGTATATCGCCATCTTTATAACTAAGCACGTCTGTAGTTGTCAAAGAATCTACCTGCTATGCTTGTAGATGTCGACGGAGAATCTCAATACAGCTGCCACCCTCAGCACGGGGTGCCTTTATTCTGAAATCTTTATCATAGCGTCAAACAAACTCTACGTTATGATTCCGATGTATCTCATGATTTAAATTAAGTTTCATGTTTTTAAAACTATGCTGATGGCCAATTACACTAAAACTGTAATTCAGTGAATACAAACAACATTTAGGGGTCCCTCACAAATTGTCGCCTCTTTTCACAAGCAAATCGTTCAAATGGCTCTGAGCACTATGGGACTCAACTTCTGAGGTCATCAGTGCCCTAGAACTTAGAAGTACTTAAACCTAAGGACATCACACACATCCATGCCCGAGGCAGGATTCGAACCTGCGACCGTAGTGGTCTCGCGGTTGCAGACTGTAGCGCCTACAACTGCACGGCCACTCCGGCTGGCAAGAAAATCGTTTTTGTATTATATGTATTAGAACAAATGGAAACAGGAGTGAAAGGAAAAAAACAATTAAAAAGGGAACTCACCAAAAATTGTCAAACTAATATATCAAACAGAAGAGTCTTTTGAGACATATCAAAGGATTTCAGTTGATCAGAGGATTAGGGAATTGAAACTGAATTTTGTTTGGTCAGAGGGTTATCAAAGTTTTCGATACATCTTTATCGATGTTTCAACTGAGTAAAGGTACACCACACTTCTTCATATAAGAAAAAATAGTTATAAGGTAGAGGTACTTTAACTTCGAGCATCGATTCAAGTATATTCTCTGTAGGGTGTGAAAGTTAAAATGAGCGGTGCTGCCATATTAGGCTTTGCAGAATTAGTTCATGGCATCTATACCCCACAAAACCTGTCATGTCACTACGAATAAGAGGTGCTTCTTACTTCCAGTAATAGTTGGAAAGATGAGTACAATTTATAAAATAAACCATGTACGAAATTTGAACTATACGAAGAAAGCCGAGCCGTGCGTGGCTCGTGTTACTGCCATCATGTATTTTACAGTTTTTAACTTACTTCCACCTCACTACGTTAATTTAAATTACTATTGTCACTGAGTTGCTGCTTTGCCTGACCGTGACCGGCACTAGCAGCGCGTATCGCTATATCCCCTCTCGTATCTTTGCTCTACTGCTATTACTTCCCGGTCGTTGTCTGTCGTAAGCGAGTTCGGGTAGCAAGTTCAGGCTGCCAGTGTGTTGGAACGTGCCTGGAGTGCAGTCAGGACCTGCCAGGCGGGGAGTTGCAATGCGGCCCTAGTGCAGTCGAGATGGAGCAGTGAGGTCTGCGTCGACATGGCTCGCCCGACCATTTCCGCCACGCATCACTTGAGCCGGGCCACCGTCTTGGTGGATCGTCGGTCGGTCGTCCTACGGGAGGACGCGTTTCGGCTCGCCGATCGTTCATGAGTTGTCTGTGTGTGTGGATTGTCTTCGTGCGTGTTTAGTTACTGTTGCGTATCGTTTAGGTCTTCTTGCAAGTGTTTGTCAGGTTGTGTGTGTAGTTGGCGTGATTTCTCCTGACGACTGTTTGAGATTTTGTCGGTATTCTGAGAGGAGTCTGTCGGTTGCTGCGGACCAGGGAAGTTATCTCCACGCGGCGCAATCGGCTGGGTCCGCCGGCGGTCCCCGCGCAGTGTTGGAGCGTATGTGGAGCTGTCCCGAGCTTCGTGGTTCACCGACCCAGGACGTTGAAGTTGAGTAGTGGTCGCAACTACCCAAGCCACGTCCATTCATGCTGTGTGGTTCGTTTCGGTGGTTCACTGTTTGGGAGGTTTTCCTGTGAGCAACACCGAGTGTTTGTATTGCTGAAATTTAAGGCTTATGGTTACTTTTAAAAAAAACTGGAAAATTAATTGTGGGCCTTCAGCCTTGCAACTTTATTCTTAAAATTATTTTTCGAGCTTAAACATTGCTGACTTCTGCCTTTAAAAGGTTATGGTAATATATTTTAAAATTTTGACATTTAATTGTGGCCTTCAGCCATTTGTATTGCGCCTTGCATATATTCGTTCTATCTACTTTGCCTGGACGCTTTCCACGTAGAAGTGATATGTTTTTTTTATTATTTTATTTGCTATTTTAACTACATTTTTACCTTATTAATTTGAAGGTTTCTTGTTTGGAGGCCTTCAGCCTTGAAAGAGTTGCATTTGGTTATGGTTCGGCTATGTGCCATTTTGGTTGTAAATGTGATACTAAATTATAATAAATTACAATTTTGAGTGAACCTGACCGACAACATATTTGGCTCTTTCCACAATCTTAATCACCTGTTCTGCCCTGCGGCTTTAGCGGGCGTTTCAAAAGCTAACAAAGCGAACAGAATTAGAAAGATCGATATGAAAGTGACATTTAAATAAGAACAATCTTATGCAGTGTCCGAAATTATCTGTTATCTTACAATCCAGTCAGCTATGTTAAGTAAACCTGTAAATTATATTTCGCAGAAGATTATTCGACGGAAGCAATCGATTTCAATCAGGTCTAATGGTCGGAACCGATCTCGGATTATAAAAATAACAGCGTGTTCAACGGAATTGTATCACATGGTATATGCTCACTACTCTTCACGTCGAGAGACAAAGAGAGAATGCACCCAGCGGGTCGATGATATTGCTGATATTTCGCAAGATTGTACTACACGTTTCGATATAACGCAAGCTGCTCTCAGTAAGGTGCGCTAATGAAGAACTTTTGAACTAGCAGGATTCTAGGTTTTATGGACGTATTGAATACTATGGCACGTTTGCCATAGAGCAGCGGCCTTTGTTCAACCGGCTAAGGCGACTGACTGGAAGTTTACCGTACTGCATTCGAACCACGTTATCTTCCATCAAAAATATGTGACACTAAGACGAATCATGTTTCTTAGGAAACGAATAGTAATAATGATGGTAATCATAGTAATAAATTTGTGGCTAGACGTAATAAGTAATCGTGAGGAAATGTTCATTTGAAACTTCCTGTCAGATTAAAACTGTGTGCTCTACAAACTGAGCTACCCAAGCACGACTCACGCCCCGTCCTCACAGCTTTACTTCTGCCAGTACCTCGCCTCCTACCTTCCAAACTTTACAGAAGCTCTCCTGCGAACCCTGCAGAACTAGCACTCCTGAAAGAAAGGATATTGCGGAGACATGGCTTATCCACAGCCTGGGGGGTGTTTCCAGAATGATATTTTCACTCTGCAGCGGAGTGTGCGGTGATATCATTTCATTCAGGAGTGCTAGTGCTGCAGGGTTCGCAGGAGAGCTTCTGTAAAGTATGGAAGGTAGGAGGCGAAGTACTGGCAGAAGTAAAGCTGTGAGGACGGGGCGTGAATCGTGCTTAGGTAGCTCAGATGGTAGAGCACTTGCCCGCGAAAGGCAAAGGTCCCGAGTTCGAGTCTCGGTCCGGCACACAGTTTTAATCTGCCAGGAAGTTTCATATCAGTGCACACTTCGCTGAAGAGTGAAAATCTCATTCTGGAAACATCCCCCAGGGTGTGGATAAGCCATGTCTCCGCAATATTCTTTCTTTCAGTAGTGCTAGTTCTGCAGGTTTCGCAGGAGAGCTTCTGTAAAGTTTGGAATGTAGGAGGCGAGGTACTGGCAGAAGTAAAACTGTGAGGACGGCGCGTGAGTCGTGCTTGGGTAGCTCAGTTGGCAGAGCACTTACCCGCGAAAGAGTGAAAATCTCATTCTGGAAATGTATTTTTGTTTATCGATACATCCATGAGTCTTACTGAACTGTGACTTACTTTCATCGTCAAATGAAAAATTTCATGAAGCGGTCGCAGAATGCTTCTCCGTTACTGCCGAGCTTGAGGGAAATAGCATGTCGTGAAGACGACATGCCCTTCACTGTTGGCACTGCCTCGGCCTCTTTATTTAAATGGCGGAAACGAGCATTGTTGCATTCACTATAAAATGTAAAATCTTTTTGGACGTCTGCACTATGCTTTTCATGCATTTATGACAGATACGAGTAGCTCCCGAAACATGGGAACGAATTAATCGATAAATGAATACTCATTTCCTCCCCGCAATTATACCTGACACACCATCTGATCGAAGCTATCCGTACACCCTTATGTAAAACCGAATTGAAGATCGCATGTCACTAGAAGCGGACCCGCCTGTCTAAGAGGAGTGAGTGTGTTGTGTTGTCAATAGAGGAGCACTAACAGCAGAGTGGGTTGGTCGGGAGAGGTCAGTGACTTCGACGTGGACTAGTCATTGCACGTCAGGTGAGTAGCAAGTACAGGGTGTTTCAAAAAGAATATACGTATTACAAAGTATTAGTCCGTTAAATTTCGGGCATGCAGCCGCGCAAACAAAAATTCCTCGTCTTTGACTCACTCTGAGGATGGCCGGACGATACGCGGCCGAAATATCGGTGGAGGGAATTCAATTTGCGCAGCTGCATGCCCGAAATTTAACTGACCATTTACTACAACGCGAGAAGTTGAAAATGCATACAAAGTGTTATTTTGTCCAAACTATCGATCGCTGCGCCTCGTCTCGTCTATTGGAGAAACGAATACATAATCTAGTTTACATTAATAGCAGCTAGATGTCAATTGTCTTCTGTTTTGCTTGGTAACCGTCGTATCTTTAAAATGGCTACTCCGCAGCAGAAATAATTTTGAGTTCTCAAGTTTTCGAAGAGCAATTTCCGTGATTACAGTGCAGAGACGTTTCAGGTTGAGGTATCAAATTGATCCTGCGAATGGGTGGAACATTCGCAGATGGTATCGACAGTTTATATATACAGGGTGCGTACTGCCATAACATCAGTTACGAAGGACATATATGTCCGAGTATGGGAGGAGTTTGAGTATCCATGTGATGTTCCTCGTGTCGCTGATGGAGGACATATTGAACATATGTAATCTGAACTTGAGAGGTTCGTAAATATGTGTATAAATTTTCATATTGGTATGTCTTAAAGTTTAATAAATATGTGCATTTGAAATACGTATATTCTTTTTGAAACACCTTATATATTAGGGATATTTCAATCTTTCTAAAGCTGCCCAAGCCGAATGCAGGTGATGTGATTGTGAAGTGTAAATTCAAAGGAACAACCACAGCTAAGCCCAGACCACTCGTACCTCCTGTACTGACTGACAGGATCCTTCAAGCCTTGCGGAGGGAGTTAAAAAGAATGGGGTACAATGGTTGAATAGCTTCTCATAAGCGACATATTTATTCAACCAGTGCCAAGCGACGCTTGAAGTGGTGCAAAGAGCAACACCACTAGCTAGTGGATGGCTGCAAACGAGTGATATGGGGTAGTGAATCACGCTATACCCTGTTGCTACCCGATGAAACGTTTCGCGTTTCTCGAGCCCCTAGGGAACGGGGGAACGTTAAATTCCTTTATTTGTAGCGGCAACAGTGAAGTACGGATGAGGTGATGCTGAGGTATGGGAGTGATTTTCGTCGTTACGTCGTTTTCCTCTTGTGGCGCTTAAGAAAACACTAAATGCGGACGTATATAAATACTACATCCAGTAAAGGAACGCTTTAGGAACGATGAGTGACTCTGTCAGCATGACAATGCACCCTGTTGTAAAACAGCATCAGTTCAAATGGTTCAAATGGCTCTGAGCACTATGAGACTTAACTGCTGAGGTCATCAGTCCCCTAGAACTTAGAACTACTTAAACCTAACTAACCTAAGGACATCACACACAACCATGCCCAAGGCAGGATTCGAACCTGCGACCGTAGTGGTCGCGCGGTTCCAGACTGTAGCGCCTAGAACCGCTCGGCCACTCCGGCCGGCCAACAGCATCAGTGATGCATTGGTTTGTGGGACATAACATTCCAGGAATACAGTGTCCTCCCCAGAGTCTCTGCTTGAATCCAACCTTTGGGACGCTTTAAAAAGTCAACAAAGTTCCCGAGTTCGAGTCTGGGTCCGGCACAGATTTAACCTGTCAGGAACGTTTATTCTTCGCGGCTACATATATGCAGCCCTGTGCCTCTTGAGTGCTCCGACAGAACTATGTCGGTACCTGGAATACAGCGTGCTGTAATAGAGTTTGGAATTCTAAGAGTTCCTTCAACATGGCAGTGCCAGCCCACACTCGTGCGCCCCGACGGCTGCAGCAATCGCGTCCTTGCGTTCACCGTCATCGATCATCCTCCATACAGACCCGACTTGGCTCCATCCGATTTATCTGTTTCCAAAACTTAAACAATACCTTATAGGACCTTACCTTGATAGCGATGAAGCTGTACAAGCAGAGGTGAGGTTGAGGTTCCTCGAGGCTGTCAACAAACCGAGCTCTCGCTCGGAGAAATGTGTTCGTTGGCAGGGCGACTATGCTGAGAAGTAAATACGTAGATATGGAGAATAAAGAAGAAATGTGATGATAAGATTTGTTTCACTTAAAAAACTTTAAATGTTTTTCACATAAAAGTTTTGCAGACATTACTTTTCATATATCAACGGGGCAGACACGGGTAGGGCATCATTCTAGCAAAGAGACAGAACGCAAATGGAGAAAATGCGTTGACATAAGCTTCCTGGGAATTATCACGTCGAAAACGACGAAGCTGGTATACTGTCGACGTGGTAGTGTCGTCATAACCTGTGGTAAATTGTTAAGGGTTGTGAAACCACCAGTAGTAATTACGTAACGCTACGTTGGGAAACTGATTAATATCGCGACCCAGCTTGTAAACATAAAGTATTTTGAAACTTCCTGGCAGATTAAAACTGTGTGCCCGACCGAGACTCGAACTCGGGACCTTTGCCTTTCGCGGGCAAGAGTTCATTATAAACGATACAGTAAGTCAAGTTATTGCAGACAATAACAACTTTCATTTACTTAATTAATGGTATTGCAGTAAAGAAATAAATAAAAATGTTGTTCATGATTACAAAAGAATGGACGAATTATGTGTACCAGAGGTATCGAAGTCATTAAAGCACGTTAACGTAGCACTTCAAGGACCAGCACGAAACTCTTAAGCTGTCGACTTACTGAAATCAGTGTATTCAGTACAGGGTGTCACGTCTGTACAGCACAGTTCTATAGTATGGATCGCAGTAGTCTGCCCCCAAGTGAGTCTACAGACTCCATGTAGAATTTTCGTTTTGTAAAGTTGATACAATATTGCATTTTTCTGTATGCCTTGCCGAAGTATACAAATATATTTTACAACGTATTTCAGTTTAGTTATGTTGACTGCCAACGGAAACATTTCTCTGTTTCAGGCGTACTGAAAAAGCAACAAATCGATGGCAGTATCGTCCTGAGGCCCAGTAGGTGGAATTCAGCGTGTAAGTAAACAAATCGGATTCTGTCATATAATTTGTCTTAGCGGTTGTAGAGGAAGTCTTCCAGAAACGTACTTGCATGTTTCAACAATTGTGCATCGCCTGCCTACCTCATTTCACTGGTAGGTAATGATATCTTTTCCAGTTTCCTTTTCCCGCAACAGGTTACTTTTGTATCCGTGACTAAATAAGAGGAATTTCGTTCATCCCAACCACTACCAACCATCTTTCTCTCCCTCTTTCTCTCCCTCTCTCCCTCCCCCCCCCCCTCTCTCTCTCTCTCTCTCTCTCTCTTTTTCTCTCAAAGTGTGTGTCTGCGGACGTGTGCGTGTGCGTGCGCGTGTGGTGTGTGTGTGTGTGTGTGTGTGTGTGTGTGTGTGTGTGTGTGTGTGTGTGTATCCGCATCCGCATGAGCGTGTGTGCGGGTGTTTCCCATAATATTCAGTCTCAAATATTTTGTAAACTTCTGGGCAGAGTTCTCGAATATTCTGAAATCGAATATGTGTGAATGATTTCAAATTATCTCAAATGACTTCCAGAGTTTTGCAGTAGGGATCGACGGATGGAAATAGAGATATATTATTAGCAACAAATTTCATACAATTATTATAGAGAGAAGTAATGGTTAGAATACAAATTTCCTTGAACAGGTTCCTACATGATAATCTTGAGTTTGCATCACAAATAAGTCTTATTACAAGCCTTTGTATTCTGAAAACATCTGCTCGGTTTGCAGAATTACCCAAAAATATTATCCTATATGACATTATAGAATGGAAGTTAGCAAATGAAGCAATTTTTTTTTAATATTTATATCTCCTACTTCTGACATTATTCGCACTTAAAATACAGACTCGTTTAGGCACTTCAGCAATGCCGTGTTATGCCATTTCCATCTGTATGTGTTATCGTGTTCTAATCCCAGAAATTTAACACTGACAACCCCTTTGTCTTCGATTAATGTTGATCAAATGGCTCTCAGCACTATGGGACTCAACTGCTGTGGTCATCAGTCCCCTAGAACTTAGAACTACTTAAACCCAACTAACCTAAGGACATCACACACACCCATGCCCGAGGCAGGATTTGAACCTGCGACCGTAGCAGCAGCGCGGCTCCGGACTGGAGCGCCTAGAACCGCAGGGCCACCGCGGCCGGCTAATGTTAATCAATGTCCGCTAGCTTCTACATATCGGCAAGGTCTAAATGGCGTCTGTTCTTTCGGACATGTCCAATAGAACAGACACGACACATACAAGGTAAGTCACGTAACACCACTTTTACTTCGTGATCTGTTACAAAAATCGAAACGCGGCAAATGTTAAAGCGTCGAGGGGCACGTATTTTTTGTTTTGTTAGTATTTTTAGCGCTTGCATCAAGGGAGATATTGAAGAAGTACTTTTTTATAGTGGAACTATATACTTTTTTAACTGCATTCGGGAGCCCTTGAGAAGACACAGTATACAGAGTTTGTTACTAATGACGTTGAATGTAAAAAATTCGAAAACTATCCTAAAATTTGAGAGACGGTGGCCGGGAGCGACATTAGCGGTGCAAACACCGTCATGCAGAGCTCTCGTGCTGCGCTATGTCAGAAAGTCAACATATTTACCTGTTTACTTATCTGCACGCGGACCGCTCATTTCTGCTTCAACATTCCTTGCGTGTAGATAAGTACACAAATGAAGAAAATTTGATATATTAGTTTTACATGGCGAATGTAAAAGAAATACCACAAAAACAGTACCGCGATATAGGGTCATCTATCCTTATAACCAATGTCCTACGCACCAGGCCATTGCACGAATTATTAAGAGGCTAGTGCGGAAAGGCTGCTTGAACGTCAAAAAGAGGACACCAAATAAGACTAAAACTGGCAGAGAAGAAGCTGTTCTGGCTACGACGCTAGTGAATCCGCACTGTTGTACGAGACATATTGCATGGAATGTGGAATCAGCCAGACGTCATTTCTCTTCCTGCATCGACAGCTTTTCCATCCCGACCATCTGTCACTACATCAGGCACTCGACGACAGTGATTTCGAACATCGTACATAATTTTGTCGGAGAGATAACCCTACATTTACCGACGAAGCAACGTTTGCTAACATGATAATGTAAATTTGATTAACATGCACTACTGGGCAGCCGAGAATCTACACTGGCTTTGTAAGGTGCAACATTAACGGCCGTGGAGCGTAAAGTTATGGTGCGGCATAATACGAAATTACATTGTGGGACCTTACTTCATATGAAGCGCTCTACATGGACATTCGTACTCTCACTTTCTGACGAACATTCTGACGGCTCTTCTAGAGGAGGTACCACTGGATATTCCACAGTGTATGTGGCTGCAGCACGACGTCGTCCAGCTCACTTGTCCCGTGTTTCAACGAAGATACTGAATTAGAACTATCCTGATGTTGGATAGGACAAAATTATGTTGGTGGCCTTGCAGTTATGGGCGCCATGTCGCGGACTGCGCGGCTTCTCCTGCCGGAGGTCCGAGTCCACCCTCGGGCATGGGTGTGTGTGTTGTTCTTAGAATAAGTTAGTTTAAGTACAATTGAAAGAAAAACAGCCCTCGGTCACTATTTTTAACAAATTAACCTGGTTTCAACACTGCTAGGAGTGTCTTCCTCAGAATTTAAATCAACGAATGGTCTATATTATATAACATGGTCACAGAATTATGACTAAAAACGTATACAGGGTATAAGTACGGAATCATCGTGAAAGACTGGCAGTACTTATATGTCATTTATAAAATAATAAATATGCCAAAAGGGCATTAGTCACAAAGATATTTAAGATAAAGGAAACTGTGATGGCGAGCCACTAAGGGCTGCTCGTTACTTGTGTGGTGCAGGTAGCGAAACGGACTGAGGTGCCCGCGTTAACAAATGCGGCCAGGTGAACATGGCACTGCAACGAGCGCGCTATCTAGTAGCGGTAGATACAATTAGGCAAAAATAATTATAAATAAACAGTATTTGGTACATAATGGAAAGCAATATTTGTTTGATAGTAGCATACAACGTAACATTTTGTCTACATCAAAGCTTATAAAGTAAGATAAAACATGGAAACATTATAATGAAAATGTAGATAGGACTGAATGACAAGTTGTAGAAAGCAATATTGACGTGAAATGCAGCCAAGAAACATTTGGTAATTGAAAAACATAGGACTACCTTCGAAGGAAAAGAACATTTCGGCAACCTGCACAAGGAGACCCGAAGTCAGATATGGAGTAACGGCTTTCTACCGTTGAAAAAATTTTTGTTACGTAGCCGTAGCTGTTCGTTAATGATGAGGCTATCATTTCGAGCAAAATGCTTGAAAATCTCTAATTCTTCTAGAATATCTAGTCTACGCCCTTTCATTTCGGTGTGCAAAATGTTGCTATCGCAGATGGCTTTAGGTGAATGACTTGTAATTAGAAGATAGTCGGCAAAAGACGAATTTTGGGGGCTAGTGCCATTTTTTCTTAGCAAGTGTTCTTTATATCTGGTAACGCGGGCACCTCAGTCCGTTTTGCAACCTGCATCACGCAAATATCGAGCAGCCCTTAGTGGCTCGCCATCACAGTTTTCTTTATCTTAAATATCTTTGTGACTAATGCCCTTTTGGTATATTTATTCTTTTATAAATGACATATAAGTACTGCCAGTCTTTCACGATGATTCCGTACTTATACCATATCATACGTTTTTAGTCATAATTCTGTGATCATGTTTTAGAATATAGACCATTCTTTGATTTAAATTCTGAGGAAGACACTACTAGATGTGATAAAACCAGGTTAATTTGTTAAAAATAGTGACCGAGGGCTGTTTTTCTTTCAATTGTAACTATTCACGCTCTCTGAACGTGCAGCTATGTACAAAATTTAAGTAGTGTGTAAGTCTAGGGACGGATGACCTTAGCAATTTGGTCCCTTAGGAACTCTCACACATTTGAACCAATTCTGTTGCCAACTGGCCAGCGAGGTCCCCTGTTTCGACTCCTCTTGATTTCTTTTCCATTTTTTTTTTTTTTTGGGGGGGGGGGGGGAGCACTCAATGATGCACTCTACGACGATGCCCGATGACATGTGTCGTCGAATCGGCCTGAGCACGCACTACCATATCATCAACTGTAATTACACCTGTTCATCGTTCCTCCGAACGGCGATTGCAAATGTGCTTTTCAGTCCATGCTCAACAGTTTGAACTCATGCCTAAATAAAGCATAAAGTTACTTTTTTAGGAGACAAAAGTTATGTCACGTGATTTGGGTGGTTACGAAATCATTTCTAGTTAATTGTTTGTTTCATTGGGGTGTGTTCGAAATTGCATAGCATTGTCAAATAAGTCGACAGCGTGTACTGCACGCATCTGGTAACAGTCATTACGTGCTTACGTTCAGAATGAAATGACATTTAGTTAATAAGAAAGTTTATTTTGCGGTGTACAGGTGGTCACCAAAATATTTTTGATAAAATGTTTAGTTTAACGAATGTATGACATGTGATATAATTTAGAGCAGAGCAGGTAGACAGTTGTCCGACAGCAAGTAATTTACCTCTAAGAAACACACATCCAGGTACAAGAAAAGTTAGGTTAAATATTTTTTGTGACATTTAGATATTTAATACAATAGTTGCTTTTTGCAGCATATAAGACTTTATTTTAGACGAATGAACAGTTGATTTCTCTGTTTCAGCTCAAGTAAATTTGGAAGGATAACGCAACTGTGAAATACTTCTCCTTAAAGCCCATTGTGATGAGCTAGATTCCGGCATAGGTCGTACGTCCAACATTCGTAGGTCAACCTGCGTGGAAAGGTACTTAAGACAAATCGTAGATGATCTTATAGATCTTATAATTAAATTTCCTCCGACAGATTTAAGTCTCGTCTTTATCTACGATGATGATGAATGCTGTAGAAATGAATTAAAATTTGTGCCACGGCCGGGACTCGAACATGGGGTCTTATTGCTTATTAGCCAGTTTGTGTTGGAGAGGGAATTCGACTTGAGCAGCTCGTTCAGTAATGTCGACAGCAGTAGTGTGGTGGTGTAATAATCGGCATTTTTGCCTAGTAAGCAAGAAGTCCCTAGTTCGAGTCCCAGCCGTGGCAAAAATTTTAAATCATTTCTTCAGCTTCCATCATTATCGTTCAAATCACAGAATTTGTAGACTTAGAGAAAGGATCAACAATGTAAAATGGAAGATGATGTTCTAAATACTGCGAAAAAAAGGACCGATAATATACAATATGCACAAGAGCCAAGAAGGAACAATATGGCTGGAAGACCAAGAACGAGATGTTCAGATTGAAAATGGTGTAAGACAGATATGCAATATAACTGCTCTTCTGTTCAGTCTGTACATCAAAGAGGAAACGACAGAATGATGAGATAAGCTCAAAAGTGTGAGTATAACTAAGAGTGGAGGGGTATCGATGATAATATTAGGTGCTGATATTGCTTTCATCAGTTAATGAGAGAAGAACTACGGAATTTGTTGAAAGGAATTGTCCAACGATATAGAATATAAATTGAGAGTAAAGTGGAGGAGGGAGGTAATGAGGAATACAGAAATGAAAATAGCGATAAACTTAACATTAAAATTGGTGACCACAAAGCAAAAGTTCAGGTGTCCTCCTATCTTGGAAGCAAAATATCCCATGACGCACTAAGCAAGCAGCATATAAAAAGCGGTGTAGTACAGACGAATAGGTCATTCCTGTTCACAAGACATCTACTAGGATCGAACATAGGCTTTAATGTGGAAGAAATTTCGGGGAATGTACGTTTGATGTACAGCAGGTAGGGTAGTGATTTATGAACTTTGGGAAGACCAAGTAGGAAGGAACTGAAGCAGCTGAGATGCAGAGCTACAGACGTTATGGAGTAATGTGACAAAGTGAGTACAACCGCAGTGATTAATTATCTGTCATGCCTGTCTACCACTTATCAGCGATTTACAACCCCTAACCTCCATCCCACCCTCTCCCATTATACCAAGTGTAAAATGTAGAAATGGCAGGCTGTCATGCTATTGGTTAGGCTTCTGACTTTGAATGTATAACTTCCCACCTCCATTCCTTCTACTCTCTTCCATCCCTGTAAGAAACTTGAGTTGTTATCAAACGTTTCTTTAGGATCTAATTCATTGCCAATTTGGACTACACTCTTCATTATTACTATAGAGTAGTGTGATATACTTGATATTTATTACAAACTTAGGATAATTTATGACCCAAGGTGGCGTCCAATAAGGATAATAGTATGGTATAACAATCAATGGTGGCTTCCTAATATAGCAGATAGGTGGCCACCAAGATGTCGGCTGTTAGATGAGTTTGCCCTATGACTTTGCTGTAGGCATAGACCAGTGCAAAACGGCGAAAAATTTAAAAACAATCTGAGGAAGTTACCATAGTTCTTGTCCCACCAAAAATAATTCATACACAGAGGATTGGTTGAACATAACAGGATGTACAACAAAATTTTGTTATAAATTGATCTCTCTATTTTCAGAGGGACACGAACATCTCTCATAACAACAAGAAAAAATGCATAGGCACATGATTGAATCTGTTCCATGCTGTGGGTCAGAACTATGGATTTTAAATACGGACCTGAAAAGAAGAATAACAACTGTGGAAATCGGTTATTTACGAAGGAGTGCCAAAATATCAATGACCAAAAGAAAACTAATAATGAAGTGAGAGCTCGAATGAAGGAAGATGAAACGCTGATAGACAGAACTGAAAGAAAATCTCTAAAGTGGTATGGAAATCTGTTGAGAATGCCACATAATCGACAGCCAAAGAAAATTTTTTAATGTCAACCACCAGGCAGACTTAAAAGCGGAAGGCCACGACATGGTAGGAATGACCACATCAACAGAATAATCGGGGGATACACAATCTGGAGGGAGTGAATGAAGAAGCTCGGCGGAAGATAATAGGAATACAACAATATATTGATATTGATTAATCACTGATTTAATTAATCCTTTAGTAATAAGAACTTAACACTGTCCTTAATTTATGTTTTTCCTTTAATTACACTTACAAGAAAGGTGAACTTACTAATATTAATGAAGGCCAGTGGCATAAGAGGACACGATGAATAAAAATCCGGAAATCTAAAAATATGAGATCAATTTGACATCTCTTGTCGATAGCTCTCATTACGTCCACTGAAGCTTAAGTGGCTTTTGTAGGGCAGTTTCGGGTTGTTTCTTGGCTTGATTGACCACAATGTCCAACATCAAATTGTTAGTTTCGATTTCCCCATTGTGGTTCACTGTAGACTCGTTTACACCATGCATCGTAAGCATTTTACCATGCGAAATTTGACTATATTGTAATGCAGATAGTTGGACACATCAAAAGTCATAGAAGTTGTATCGTCCTCGCACCACAAACAGAGCAGAAACTGACATGAGACTGTCCATTGTGAAACTTCCTGGCAGATTAAAACTGCAGGAGAGCTTCTGTAAAGTTTGGAAGGTAGGAGACGAGATGCTGGCAGAAGTAAAGCTGTGAGTACCGGGCGTGAGTCGTGCTTCGGTGGCTCAGATGGTAGAGCACTTGCCCGCGAAAGGCAAAGGTCCCGAGTTCGAGTCTCGGTCGGACACACAGTTTTAATCTGCCAGGAAGTTTCATATCAGCGCACACTCCGCTGCAGAGTGAACATCTCATTCTACTTTCCATTGTGTTGACAGCACAATACAATTTCACAGTGGCAAGCGGAACAGTCGGTTGGACCATGAGCTGAACCAGAAATTCTACTTTTAGAGGCGTTTGTAGTACCATCTGCGCTATTAGAGCCCGCCAATAGACGGATTTCTTCTTTAAACTTTTTATTTGTCATCAACACTATGTGCAGTACCTTGAACACTAGAATATTGTGTTAAGTTTTGATGTGGAGTGATGAATCACGTTATTCCTTTGGCATTCCAAAGGAAATGTTTGAATTTAGCGAGAGCCTCGAGAACTTTATTTACCATAATGTGTAGTGCCAACAGTAAAGTACAGAGAAGGTGCTATTAGGGTATGCGGGTGCTTTTCGTGGTTATAGTGTGGTCCCCTTCTTGCACTTTAGAAATTGCGAAATATGGAAGGTTATGAACAACTTTCGCAGCATTATGTAGTACATACGGTAGAGGAACACGTCGAAGAGATGATATCAGTATCATGAAGGAGCCTGTCATGTGGACAACTCATGAAATGGACTGGCCTGCCACTGTCACGATCTCAACCCAATGGACAAGCTTCGCTCCAGATAGCAGTGTCCAACAGCACAGCCTTTTCTGTTTTCGGCACCCGAAGAAGAATAGCATGCTGTTCCTCCACTGACTTTCAGACACTTCTTCGAAATCATTCCCGGCAGAGCATTAGCCATGTTAGAAAGGAAGGGTAGTGACAGTCCATATTAACGCTCACGAATAGGTGAGCCGCTATAGTCGTTTACAACATTGTGCCAGAAACCTGCACAAATTTACTGAATAACTTAGATGCAGACGTTACAATTGCGTTAACGTGGAATTATCTGAGCCGTGGGCAGTTTTACGTTGCACGTGAGAACGTAACACGCAGAAATTGCGACTCAGTGCAGTTACTGAAGAAACTAACGCACAGAAAAAATATTGTTGTTGAAGGCACCAGTCACTTTTCTGCTTAGCTATGCTAGTAGGCCACTGAAAATTTCCGTGGGTGCATATTGCAACCTGTTGCGTTGTTGTTCATAGTCAAGTAACGTTTACAGCAGACAACATTTTTTGCTTGTATGTAGGAATGGTAGGTGACTGAAATCAAAATCTTTTTAAATCTGCCCCGAAACATGTTCCCCTTATTAATTACGGAGGATGCCAGAAATGTTATCTGTTAACATCCAGTGGATTTTATTGCTTGTCCTGTCTGTTTACTCCTCTGCAAAAACATGCTGAACTCAGCCCAGACTTACATATCCTGAGTGTGCTATTGTTCATTCTTGCTGAAAATAAACGTGCTACAAATCGGTTGTCAGTTAATGAGCAAGTAGATTAAACAGACTCCGGACATACTGTCGATTTTAACAGTTTGGTGAATGAATCGTGCTTATTCGGAAAACGAACATTCAGAACCAAATACCACTCATCGTGTAAGTTACATTAATACATCGATAAGGACGCAAATTTAGTTATGTATCTTGACGTACTTTTAGTGAAAATTTAATGTAGCTAGAGAGTATCTTATAAGAGAGATCCAAATTCAGAGGGCACAAGTATCTATGACAAGCTTCACAGACGTCTTAATCCCTCTTTATGGATGTAATGAAGGTTCAGAAGAACTGTTGAAAGGAGTAGATAACATTCTCAGCTGGGAACATGGCTTAAAGAGAAGCAAAGACAAATCCGATGAAGAATAATGGAAACGTAAACCAAGACTTAAAATCAACGTCGGGAACTAATCTGTAGTGCAGGGAGTAGAATCACTGAAATTTATTGACAGATTAAAATTGTGTGCCTGACCATTTCTCGAACCTGACGCCTCTGAAAAATTCGATCTAGTAAACAAGATTACGTAGGATGGCCGAAGCAAAGAGGATGTCAGAGTTTTATTAGCTCAGGGGATGATTGGTTTCTTCAAGTACGAGCTCTATCGGTATAAAGGGATTGAAGAAATAATTGCAAAAAGTGTTAGCCTAAATCACAGTGTTATCTGGAATCGGACCATCGAAAATCCTAAAAGGAGAATGAAAATGATGTGGGGTGTGGAATCCGTAGGGTATACTTTGGATTTCAATAGGAGTGATGGAGAGAGGATATTTTACCAGGTAAAGGCGTAGGACACGTAGTGGAGGCCATGTGATACAAGGATGTAGAGGTGTTCAAATGGTCCTGAGCACTATGGGACTTAACATCTACGGCCATCAGTCTGTAGAGGTGTCAATAGAACTTGGAGGAGAGAGTAAATTCTCGCGACTCTTGCAGGGAAGAGTGTAGGTCCTAAAAACCTCTGAGGTGTGAAAGATGGAGGAAAGAGCAACCCCTTCGTTCTAGAACGTAACTACCTCTTTGTAGCGGAAAGTGCGCCAACGAATTAAAACTGTGCGAGTCGTGCCTGAATAGATGCGTCAGCAACTGCGTTATCCGCAAAAGCATGGGTCTAAATCCGAGTTCCAGCCTGGTTCATAATTTTAATCGTTTAGAAACTTCCAATCCCGATGTTGGTAATTTTGATGGTTTAGTTTCGCAATCCTAGGATTTAGTGCAACAAATATCCAAGAAATACAACCTTTGGTTATCCTTTTCAGTTCCGTCAACGTACCACGGCCGAAACCGTAATTTACCAGCTGATGTACTTTTTCTTTTTTTTTTTTTTTTTTTTTTTTTTTTTTTTTTTTTTTTTTTTTGTCCTGTACCAAACGCCCAACATTGTGTCTTGAAATGTACCCCATTTATATAATTTAGATGTCTTCTTCTTAACTACCTCCCACATTTGATTCCTGGCAGTGCTTCAGTTCTCTGAGTAACTGCTCCATTAAACGTCTTAGTTGTCCATGGGAATTTTAGCAAACTCCCAAATAGTCAGTCCGTTTTATTTTGCCCACTCCAGTGGGCAGATCTCATTCGCATCAAGAAGCGCACACGCTAGTTACGTTTTGTACAGTGGCATATTTTGTTTGACGTGGAATGTCCTCTTATAGTATGCTGCTTAAGCATGACTTATTCTGGTTATTATCTCTTTATTACTTTAGCATCAGCTTTCTTGATCTACTTAAGCAAAAAAAAAAAATCTTTTGCTTTCCCTAAACTCGTAACACGTCTGCCTTCACAATTTGTTCGTTCACTTCGCAAAATTTCGTTTTCGAACTGTTTAGTCTCATACTTCACTTGTCATCATGTATGTTTTCCATGGCGTCTGGCAGGGATTATAGTCCTCATTAAACAATTTTTCCATTCCACTATGGGAAGATTGTACAGCTACCGGTTTTGAACTATCTCAGAATAAAAGCAGTCCTAGTTGCAGAGCTATTTAATATTGAAAACGCGTTTCACGCTTTTGGGGCATCATCAGATTGCGTAAAAGTAGCTGGATACATAACTCATGCGTCTCCAAACCATATAAAATGGTAAATGGACGCAAAAGTAATTGGATATGGATAGTTCTTATGAAGGATGGGTTCCACATCCAGTTACTTTTGCGTCCATTTTTCATTTTATACGGCTTTATGACGAACGGACTACTTATCCGGCTACTTTTACACAATCTAATGATGTTCCAAATGGGTGGAAGCCGTTATTGATATTAAATAACTTTTTTCTGAAATCCTCATTAAACATGTAGATTATAGTCCTCACTAAAGGATCAGTCTGAATTATTTCCGAGTTTCCGTTGGACGGTTTCAAACAAATTTACCGTACATAAATAGCTAATGATTGGTCACATAAATAAAAAATCGGCTTAGAAGTCAAATTTAGTAGGTAAATTGCCTGGCGTATAGTTCCAAGACACTATGTGACCTGACTTTGAAGTTAATCCTCTTGAAGACATTAGAACTATGCAGTGCAGTTATTCTCAATGCTGTGAAGAATGCCTTACGTTCTCGTGAAGACTGTCCTCGTGACCTGTGGACACTTGTTATTCTGGATGAGCTGTGAACTGTAATTCATCACTCAGTGAACTACTGATTCAGCTCTATTTGTCGGTGAAAATATAGTTACTAAGATTGTACAATTTTACATTGTTAACTCTGTCCAAGCTTTTCTGTGGAACAGATTCGCGCTAGCTTACATCTGTTTTGCCTTTCCTGCTACACTCAGATCACTCACAGTGTCTTAGTTCAAAATGCGATCCCAAGATACCATTTCATTACTGAAACAGGTTCACCGATTTCTTTTCTTACGCTGATTTATAGTACCTCACTGCCGAGAGCAGAATACATTAGATGCAGTTATTCAGTCTAGATAATTCCTGAGGCTTACAGCCGCAGGTCTGGGGTGTGGCCAGCTGCGTGGGGCGCTAACGGTCTCTCAAAAGAAATGCAGCGCCCTGCATTTCTGGCACAGTGCCCATTACGTATGTAGCAATTCCACAAATCGGGGTGCAATTCGTGACGCTCTCGACTGCATGCTGGAATTATTCCGTATTTACGGCAATTCAGCCTGATCCGTACAATAGTACTGTGCAGAAGTAAAGCTCAGATTATGCGGAGATTTGCAACACGTTCATGAGCAACGAAAGCGCATCATTTCTTTCATTCGAATGTACGATTAGAAGAGAGCAGTAGCAAGTGGTATTACCAGTGTCATTTACTTCACATGCAAAGGATTTTCCGCGACGCAGAACTAATCTGCTGCAAGAAAGATTTCCAACAAGCCAACGCAAATACAGATTCGTATAGTACCTACTGCAGTATTTTATTCACACGAAACTTATCAGGCTTTTCTGAAAGACCATCAGACAGTCCTAGCCAAAACATATTCTCAACTTTGTTACGTTTTTATCCGCTTATATTTTTTAATACACATTCTGCACGAGTAAATTTATCGGGGATAGGTATTAAGTAGCAGATACACTGGGAAAGCCAATATCAGACCGGGAGCGCCTTTTCAGGACACGCGCCGATACCACGGCATATGGTGTAAGAGATTTATCATCATGCTTCCCGAAACAAGAGAATGATGTGTATTGAATGAAGTCAAAAGTAGTGGAATGCAGTGAATTAACTACAGGGGATGTACAATAATATGGAAACACCAAAAACACAACACATTACCATGCCTAATACGGTGTAGGGAAGCCATTAGCATTCAAAACAGTTTCTCATCGTGTCGGAGTGAATAAATACAGGCCTTGTATGTTTTTCTAGCGAATCTTACACCATACTTCCCGCAAAATAGTGACATGCTCAGGTAACGACGTGGAAGTGGATCAAGCACCCTTCTCTTCATAGTAGACCACAAAGGTTCAAAAATATTGAGATGTGTTGACTTTGGAGGCCAGCTTATCTGGCTGCTACATTTCATTCTCGTGATCGCAAAACCAATCCTCGACGATGTGATCTACGTTAACAAGAGTCCTGTCGTCTTGAAAGCACAATCTCCACAGGGAAACAGACATTCCACCCTGGCATGGATCTGATCATTTAAAACAGTCACAAATATTTGGCAGTAATACGACCTTTCAGGGTAACCATGGGGCCACAAGGAACAAGCCGAAGTTACAGTGTAATGCAAGACTCATAGGCCCTACCGACTTTCTCCCATTTCTACACAGAGCAGGTTTTATGGTTCTCCTCTTACAGGCATACATCACTGCTGAGTGGTTTCGGAATTACAACTTGCCCTGCAATCTTTTTTTTTTTTTTTTTTTTAAGCTTCATTCGTATTTTTGTGGTGATAACAGAGTTCGCGAGTGGGACATTCAGTTCTGCAGTCAATTGTGCAGTTGCCGTTGTCTAATGTTTCATCACAGTCCTCCTCAATGATCGTCTGTCACGATCACTCAACACAGACTTTCGTCAACGTTGTGCCTGGGGTGTGATAGATTCCCGCTTTCCCAGTACGCAGTACAAATTTTCCACACGGTGCCTCTTGAAAAACCAAAGAAATTGGTTCAAATGGCTCTGAGCACTATGGGACTTAACTTCTGAGGTCATCAGTCCCCTAAGAACTACTCAAACCTAACTAACCTAAGGACATCACACACATCCATGCCCGAGGCAGGATTCGAACCTGCGACCGTAGCGGTCACGCGGTTCCAGACTGTAGCGCCTAGAAACACCAAACGCTTCAAATTTTAGAAAGCATTCATGACTGGAGCATAGCGACTGATACAAAATGTTAAAAATCAATAAAAATAGCCTCGATCGCGTTTTAAGATTTTATATTTGTTTGCGACTGGTTTCGGTCCCTTCCTTGGCTGAAATACTATACTTCCACTGATCTCGCTCCGTCCACCGACACCAGCAGCCATGATGGCGGTGTAAGCTTGAAGATGGTCCGAGGAAAGGGCCGAAACAGATTGCCAACAAATATGAAATCTGAAAACGCAACCAACACTGTTGTCATTGATTTTTATCAAACACTTCGACCTCGTTGGTTGCGGAAGCACGCAGGACGCGGGCACCGACAATTCACTTAGCTCCGACATAATGCACACAACTCTACTACACAGCACCGTGTTCCGTCCACAAATGACACTTGCATCTTATGGGGGACATCGCGCAGTTGCCTTTACGGACAAATACGCCAGCGGAACCTGCAGGCTTGGCTAGCCTCTGGGTTTATTTTCGAGCATCCACTTATATCGGTGTTGCCATATTTTTGTGCAACTTCTGTAGGTGCGCGATATTAGTCGCGTAATTTCCCGTACCCCCTCCTCCGTTTCAGATTTCGTTCCCTTGTGAGAAGTAAAGTGAACTGATAGGTCACGAATGCAATGTATTAAGGATGAACTACTATTTTTATTAGAAAAGGTCTCCTTCAGAATTCTGTTAAACGACAGCGGCACATTTGTTGCGTGAATTATTTACTCCCGCAGAACGTGAGTTCTGAACTATTTGCGACCTGTCTCGAAGCCACTAGTCCAAAGAAACTAAACAATCCTAGATATCTACGAAACGAACTGATGCAGGGGCTTCTACACGTAGTTCGCAAAATTTGCCTACTAGTCCGCACGCAGCAGCATGTACGCTAACTGTAGAATATTACGGCCCTGATGCGTCCCAGAATCATTAAAGTTACGTCCCCATACGGCCATGTAGTTCGCCACCCATTAATGAAGAGAAGTTGCCATGTCGCCAGGAGCCGTGCATGCCATAGGTAATTACGTGAGTACGTAGATAAAAATTCTGTTTTTGTTGAGAAAGTGTTGGAAACTATGAACAATTCGTTATTAAACTGTCGCTGAGTATTCTCCTAAGCCAGTAACTTTAATCTGTGTATCCATTTGTTATATTTATGAGAACAAAAAAATCTTACCGTTATGTAGAAAAATGCAAGGCTATGGACAAATTGTAGTCTGTAATACTGAAAAGAATGTGTGTGTGTGTGCGTGTTTGTTATGTATGTGTGTGTGTGATTTATTTCTGTTCTGTTTACTGCGGACTATATATAATATCTCCATGATTTCAATTTTCTCTGTATCACAACAAACACTATTACGTGTTACCAACAAGACAGTGGCGAGACACTGTAAAAGGAGATACTACCTTTTCTGCGCCAATAGCACTGCAGATACAATTTACGCTTTAACTTTTGTAGTCCTGTCTTCCTCGGTTGCATGTAATGTTACGGTATATTGATAATTTTTACTTATGGACCGTCTGCCACCTAAACATGATGCTCTATGAGACTCATCTAGAATTGGCAAAAAAATGTAGGAAACGCCGTAGTTTTCATGGCACTAGTAGAAAAAACTGAACACAACACATACACAGCAATGAAACATTTACAAGACAAACACAAACAGAATAAAATGAAACTAACAGTAAAAAAGACGCAAAAATACATTTACATTTTAAATGTGAAACCACATGAACACCAACACACATTCCATCCACGCTTACTCAACCTAACAGAGACAGAATTACACGAAAATGAAAAAATGCTCTTGGAAAAAGGTTTGAAACACTGCACCAATAGCAAAGTGAACAATCATTACATAGAAAATCTCATAGTAGAAACTGAACACATCCTTACACGTGAAAACAGCAAAATAATTGTGAAATAAACATAGGACTGACAAGAGAACTAGTGAAAGAAGAAATAAAAAGCATAATAAAACAAACACAGCAGACACACAATAAGAACAACCAAATAGAAGCAACCACTATGAAAAGGTTAAAACAAAAGTTAACAAACGATAACATATTAATAACAAGAGCAGACAAGGGAAATGTAACAGTACTCATGGATAAAGAGCAATACATCGCAAAAACCAAGGAATACATAAATACCAATGCCATACAAAAACTGAAGTCAGATCCAACTACACGATTCCAGGCAAATGTGAAACGAACACTGAGAAACATTGAACACACAGTGAAAGACAAACATAAATACTACTTAACACAGAAAAACCCACAAGCACCAACACTCCGCAGTCAACCGAAAGTACATAAAGACGGAATGCCAATGAGAGCTGTTGTAAACTTCAAGAAAGCCCCAACATACCGCATAGCCAAACTCCTCCAAAAGTTAGTTACAAAACACTATAAAGTAGAAAACAACAGAACAGTGATATACACAGGAAACCTAATAGAAAACATACAGAACATACAGGTACCACACACAGAATCACTGATTTCATTCGATATAGAAAATATGTATACCTCCATCCCTATGACAGAAACAATAGAAATCATTGAACAAAATCTCTCATCCCACAGCAACCTCACCACAGACGCAATAAAGGAAATAACAGATATGCTCAGACTGACAACTGAACAAAACTACTTTCAGTTTGAGAAAGAATATTGTCTACAAACTGATGGACTGCCCATGGGATCCCCAATATCAGGAACACTAGCAAACATTTTCATCAGAAAATCAGATATTTGAAAAGATAACCACAAGTGAAAGTTTCAAAATCATATATTGGTACAGATATGTGGATGACATTATTTGTCTGGTAGATGAGCCAAGTGAAAAAATGGATGAACTCTATAAAGAAATAAACAAAGCTCATCAGAACATAAAATTCACACTTGAAAAAGAAAAAGAAAATCAAATAAATTTTCTTGACATTACAATTAAAAAAGAAAATGCCAA
This sequence comes from Schistocerca nitens, assembly GCF_023898315.1. Classification (NCBI taxonomy): domain Eukaryota; kingdom Metazoa; phylum Arthropoda; class Insecta; order Orthoptera; family Acrididae; genus Schistocerca; species Schistocerca nitens. The sequence goes on along the minus strand of NC_064622.1, from coordinate 417,142,910 downwards.
ACATACATTTAACATCTTTACAAAACCGACAGCCACAGACACAATAACACATTCCACATCCAACCACCCCCACAGCCAAAAACTTGCAGCACTAAGACACATGTTACATAGATTAAACAGAATCCCACTCACTAAGAGAAACTATGAACAAGAAATGAGTACAATCATACAAATAGCTAGGAACAACGGGTATGACACACATGTGGTACACAGGCTCAATCAAAAAATAAAAACACAAATATGTGGATGACATTATTTGTCTGGTAGATGAGCCAAGTGAAAAAATGGATGAACTCTATAAAGAAATAAACAAAGCTCATCAGAACATAAAATTCACACTTGAAGAAGAAAAAGAAATCATTGAACAAAATCTCTCATCCCACAGCAACCTCACCACAGGCGCAATAAAGGAAATAACAGATATGCTCAGACTGACAACTGAACAAAACTACTTTCAGTTTGAGAAAGAATATTGTCTACAAACTAACACACAGAGTTGCAAACATCCTAAAGAGACAGGGTTTCAAAATAGCATATAAGCCTGGGCAAACCCTTCAATCACACCTAAGCCAGCCAGCTACCAAGAGGGACAAATTCCAACAATCAGGAATATATAAACTTGAATGTCAAAGTTGTGATGCAGTATACATAGGCATGACATGCAGGAATTTTGAAACAAGATACAAAGAACATATCAGACGTTGGAAGTATGAAACAAACCATTCCACATTATAACCATCATCCTACAAACATGGAACAAGAAATGAAAATAATGAGAATAAGTAACCATGACAAACATCTTATACAAATGCAGGAAAACTTCCACATCCAGAAAGCCATAGCAGAAAACAAACATGTGATAAATGAACAAACTCACATCAGCACAGGCTCCCTACTACACTTAGTAAAGGAAATAACATAAAAAAAACAAAAACTCTTCCCCACACCATCTGGACACACACACACACACACACACAGCCAACAAAAAAAATATACCACACCATTATACAGAGACACACACACACACACACACACACACACACACACACACACACACACACAGCCAACAAAAAAAACTATACCACACCATTATACAGACACAGACACAGACACACACACACACACACACACACACACACACACACACACACACACACAGCCAACAAAAAAAATATACACCATTATACAGACACACACACAGCACAAAAAAAAATATCACACACACACACACACACACACACACACACACAGAAACGCACGCACATATGCATACACGAACAGACCACAGATACTTCAATAGTTACACTCATAGGTTTGGCAATAACATTCTATCTTAGGCAAAAACATTTGACAGTCGGCAACAGAAACCAAAACATTCCATTAAAACAAGCTTTCAGTTCACAGTGCTGTGGAATGTGGGAAAAAAAAACCGCAAATTGGCGTTCATAAGAAGAAGAACAACACATAAAATGCAACAGGAGCGTAATATGTAAGAAATTGTCCACGCAACCTGTAAGTACAGTTCAAAACATTACTACTTAATAGGAAATACCAACCACCAGAACTGTTTATAACCTATAGGTACAGTGACAAAAATGTAAATTAAATAGCTAACATATGTACATATTCCAGGCCACTGATGATGCCTTGCAGAAAATAAAGGCGAAACGCGTATGGCACTAAAATTGTGTTTTATTCAGTTGCTGTCAGACGGACCATAAGTAAAAATTATGAATATACCGTAACAACTTACGCTACCTAGCACTACATTTCCAGCTCTTTGATTATATATAGACATTCTACCTTTTCAGTGTCGTTGGCACGGTCACGTACTACCCTATAAAAATAAAACATCAAAATTGGAATTTTTTACAGTTACACCATTCCCAAGCCAATGCCTCAGTCACAATCACCAGTTGTTATTATTGAGGATTGAGACGTCGGTATGACTTTTGGTTTCGACTCAACGATACGGAAGTTGACATGCTGCAGCCCCATATGCTGGCGGTGTTGAAGGATGTTAACCTCAAACAGATATACCAACATCCATTTTTATATTTCTGGGGTCCTGCCTGCCGCCTCGTCTAACATAGCGTGCCTAGGAAGCTGTCTTCTCGGACAGATAGACAGCATTCAAGCAAATCTTATTAATGGAATTTATTACAGTAAACTGAACTGACAATACTTAAAATAGCGGATGCGGAATCAGGTGTCGCAAGCAATTGGCGACATGCAAATAATTAATGTCCTTCGATATATACAGTTTCCATGCAAGCAATTGATATAGATCACAAGTCAGGACTAAAGAATGAGGATGACGGCTCTTCTAGTGCGGCCAAGGCTAGCTGGAGTGGGGCTTATATTCTCTTCGTATAGGACCCATTCCTGTCGAGGTGCGGTCCTAGCCAGCGTACTATTGCCTTACGTCTCACAGCCTTATTCGCTGTTTCATTTCGGCGTGCTGGTACTGGAAGTTACGCCGGAACAATATTTGTGTAGATTTCAATCATATACTGCTGCGTTTCCATCACAAACTACGATGGGTAGTCAATGTCATCTATAGGAAACCTCATTTTGCATCTGAAAAGATACATCAGCTAGTAACTATTCGACAATGTAAATACGTTAACAACCTACTGTTAGTGAACATCACCTTAGATCCCAGTTTATGTGATCTACTGTGACACAAAATCTGATCTTATTCAGTCATATTCTTCGAATTGCGGAACACGCGTTATCAAGTATTTCTTATCCAGCTGACATTCACGAGTATTTGTCCGGAAAATGGTGGATCGTGTCTGCTGTGAGAAAGGAAAAATCAAATATTTACTTTATTTCATTGTGGTTCTAACAACAGACATATGACTTAATTTCTTTCCTCAATACTGTTCTCCAAGCAAACAATTATATTTCCACTGGAAAGAGCAAAATACTTGTTCGTGTCGCGTTGAATAATAATGATAAAAACAAACGATTGTTACTTTATAAGCTTCTTTTGATTATTAAGACGAAAATAATCAACGTGTGGGATAGTATTTAAGGTGAGAGGATTTGCTAGCTCTGTGTGCACAAAAGAAGGATTTAATAATATCTTAGCACTATTTAATGATGATGAATAAATACCACCTAATTTTTGTTTGCTTCCTTTAGGCAGTTTTCGTGAACAATAATGTACCTCCTCCAATGACAACACAATAAAATAAGTGTATTGCGGCATGCTGAAAAGTAACGCCTTCGGATTTTTTACCTGAAAATTTTTAATACCTTTTAAATAAAACTAACGTTACTAACATTATAGATCTTTCAATGTAGGCTTTCACGGCCGGCGTGTTCTTCAGTTAAAGTTCCGAGCTGAAAGGCCGTGGTCGATATACAGGGTGTTTCAAAAATGACCGGTATATTTGAAACGGCAATAAAAACTAAATGAGCAGCGATAGAAATACACCATCTGTTGCAATATGCTTGGGACAACAGTACATTTTCAGGCAGACAAACTTTCGAAATTACAGTAGTTACAATTTTCAACAACAGATGGCGCTGCGGTCTGGGAAACTTTATAGTACGATATTTTCCACATATCCACCATGCGTAGCAATAATATGGCGTAGTCTCTGAATGAAATTACCCGAAACCTTTGACAACGTGTCTGGCGGAATGGCTTCACATGCAGATGAGATGTACTGCTTCAGCTGTTCAATTGTTTCTGGATTCTGGCGGTACACCTGGTCTTTCAAGTGTCCCCACAGAAAGAAGTCACAGGGGTTCATGTCTGGCGAATAGGGAGGCCAATCCACGCCGCCTCCTGTATGTTTCGGATAGCCCAAAGCAATCACACGATCATCGAAATATTCATTCAGGAAATTAAAGACGTCGGCCGTGCGATGTGGCCGGGCACCATCTTGCATAAACCACGAGGTGTTCGCAGTGTCGTCTAAGGCAGTTTGTACCGCCACAAATTCACGAGGAATGTCCAGATAGCGTGATGCAGTAATCGTTTCGGATCTGAAAAATGGGCCAATGATTCCTTTGGAAGAAATGGCGGCCCAGACCAGTACTTTTTGAGGATGCAGGGACGATGGGACTGCAACATGGGGCTTTTCGGTTCCCCATATGCGTCAGTTCTGTTTATTGACGAAGCCGTCCAGGTAAAACTAAGCTTCGTCAGTAAACCAAATGCTGCCCACATGCATATCGCCGTCATCAATCCTGTGCACTATATCGTTAGCGAATGTCTCTCGTGCAGCAATGGTAGCGGCGCTGAGGGGTTGCCGCGTTTGAATTTTGTACGGATAGAGGTGTAAACTCTGGCGCATGAGACGATACGTGGACGTTGGCGTCATTTGGACCGCAGCTGCAACACGGCGAACGGAAACCCGAGGCCGCTGTTGGATCACCTGCTGCACTAGCTGCGCGTTGCCCTCTGTGGTTGCCGTACGCGGTCGCCCTACCTTTCCAGCACGTTCATCCGTCACGTTCCCAGTCCGTTGAAATTTTTCAAACAGATCCTTTATTGTATCGCTTTTCGGTCCTTTGGTTACATTAAACCTCCGTTGAAAACGTCGTCTTGTTGCAACAACACTGTGTTCTAGGCGGTGGAATTCCAACACCAGAAAAATCCTCTGTTGTAAGGAATAAACCATGTTGTCTACAGCACACTTGCACGTTGTGAACAGCACACGCTTACAGCAGAAAGACGACGTACAGAATGGCGCACCCACAGACTGCGTTGTCTTCTATATCTTTCACATCACTTGCAGCGCCATCTGTTGTTGAAAATTGTAACTAGTGTAATTTCGAAAGTTTGTCCGCCTGAAAATGTACTGTTGTCCCAAGCATATTGCAACAAACGGTGTATTTCTATCGCTGCTCGTTTAGTTTTTATTGCCGTTTCAAATATACCGGTCATTTTTGAAACACCGTGTATAAAGATACAGAAATGTCATATCTTCAGGTAACAAAATAAGGAAAAAAATTTATAGTACAATAGATGGAAATAGGAGGATATGCATTTCCGGCATTACAACGTGACCTTCAGGTAACGGATTCTTAACAGTTCATCGTGTCACTGTGGTGCCAACTGCTGCTCAGAATGCTGTTGCAGACGCAGCGCTCCGCGCCACAGCCATACACCTCTCGGTAGCGTCACGTGGCCGTCCAGTGCCCGATCTTCTTGCGTCCGTGCCTCTCCGCGTCCACCGCTGCCAGCAGTCTGTACAGTGGCCACATTCGTGCCAAGTCTTTCTGCAGCCTCACAGAAGGAACATCGAGTTTCCCGTAGCCCTGTTAGGCGCACTCGTTCAAAGTCACTCAGATGCTTCGTTTTAAAATGCATCCTTGACCGATTTCCGTTCAGTACTTCCAGTCTCAAGGATAACTCACGCTCACGGCCGTTACTGCAACAGTTTAAAGAAAACTTCATTTGCAGCCTCATAGTGACTCTACTTGCTCCACTCTCATGCGACTGGCGCGGAACTTGAATGGACATCATCTTTCAGATGTAGAAATACACGCACCAACTTTCGTTCTGTGTTGCACAACACCTTTTTTTGGGATTTTTTTTCTCCGTGTCATATAATATCTGCTAGCAAAAGAGTACCTATCATTCATGTACTCAGGCATCGAAAGAGGCTCGTAAAAGCAGAAATTCCATACTAACCACACTACTGGCCAATAAAATTTCTACACCACGAATATGACGTGCTACAGACGCGAAATTTAACCGACAGAAAGAAGATGCTGTGATATGCAAATGATCAGCTTTTCAGAGCATTCACACAAGGTTCGCGCCGGTGGCCACACCTAAAACGTGCTGACATGAGGAAAGTTTCCAACCAATTTCTCAAACGCAAACAGCAGTTGACCGGCGTTGCCTTGGGAAATTTTGTTGTGATTCCTCGTGTAAGGAGGAGAAATGCCTACCATCACGTTTCCGACTTTGATAAAGGTCGGATTGCAGCATATCGCGATTGCGGTTTATCGTATCGCGACATTGCTGCTCGCGTTCGTCGAGATTCAGTGACTTATAGCAGAATATGGAATCGGTGGCTTCAGGAGGGTAATACGGAACGCCGTGCTGGATCCCAACGGCCTCGTATCACTAGAAGTCGAGATGACAGGCATCTCATCCGCACGGCTGTAACGGATCCTGCAGCCACGTCTCGATCCCTGAGTCAACAGATGGGGACGTTTGCAAGACAACAACCATCTGCACGAACAGTTCGACGACGTTTGCAGCAGCATTGACTATCAGCTCGGAGACCATGGCTGCGGTTACCCTTGACGCTGCATCACAAACAGGAGCGCCTGCGACTGTGTACTCGTTGCCAAACCTGGGTGCACGAATGGCAAAACGTCATTTTTTCGCCTGAATCCAGGTTCTGTTTACAGAATCATGATGCTCGCATCCGTGTTTGGCGACATCGCAGTGAACGCACATTGGAAGCGTGTATTCGTCATCGCCATACTGGCGTATCACCCGGCGTGATGGTATTGGTTGCCATTGGTTACATGTCTCGGTCACCTCTTATTCGCATTGACTGCACTCTGAACATTCGACGTTTCATTTCAGATGTGTTACGACCCGTGGCTCTACCCTTCACTCGATCCCCGCGAAACCCTAAATTTCAGCAGTATAATGCATGACCGCATGTTGCAGGTCCTGTACGGGCCTTTCTGGATACAGAAAATGTTCGACTGCTGCCTTGACCAGCACATTCTACAGATCTCTCACCAATTGAAAACGTCTGGTCATTGGTGGCTGAGCAACTGGCTCGTCACAATACGCCAGTCACTACTCTTGATGAACTGTGGTATCGTGTTGAAGCTGCGTGTACAGCTGTACCTGTACACGCCATCCAAGCTCTGTTTGACTCAATGCCCAGGCGTATCAAGGCCCTTATTACGGTCTTGTTCTGGGTACTGATTTGTCAGGATCTATGCACCCACATTGCGTGAAAATGTAATCACTTGTTAGTTGTAGTATAATATATTTGTCCAATGAATACCCGTTTACCATCTGCATTTGTTCTCGGTGTAGCAATTTTAATTGCCATTAGTGTACATTTCTCATGATAGTTACCTTTCGACGTAACCATCTGGTAGCAATATTACAATCTCCACAGCAAAGCAAAGTACAGCGTGCTCTTTTAAGTGTGTGACTAGCGTTTTGTCCGGTGGGCTTACAGGCCGCGTGTGATGAGGCGGGCTCAACCAGGACGCCACGCCGTTGCGAGCCACTCAACCCGCCGCGTCAGCGCCGAGAGGTGCCGGTTAACACGCAGCAAGTGCTCTCCGGACACTTCAGAGTCATTTGCATCCAGCCGGCGCGGTCCCTCGCGTACACTCGTGGTGCTTGCAGACAGGAAACGTGAAACACGAACGTCTCGTTAGTCGCACATGAATCTTCTGCTGATGCCCCTGAATGTGAAAGGTAGCAGCATGCGAGTCGTGCCTCGCGAGGTGTCCGCAGATTCGTTATCTGATTGCAAACAGTTTGATTACGCAGAACAAATGACCGTAAAATTGGAAACGACGGAATAAGTTATTTTCTGCGTAGTAACATTATTTGCGGGTATCAGCTGCTTCGATGTCATAGCCTGAATTGGGGGTAGCGTCAGTGTCAGGCTTTCGTTTATCTAGACTCATGATAGGATGGGCTTTAACAGATGTTATCGATAGCTTATACAGGAGGGCAACGTGAAAAGTCACTGGCTTAAGGCAAAGATTGCGAATGAAGTCCCTGAGGATTACACTGATTTTATCTCTCTCGAAGTCTCCTTTACATTCTTGTTTGAGTGGCGTGAGAATAGAAAATTTTGAAAAATGTCTCGCAGCCACCACACACTAAAAGTAACATGAAAATGTATTTGGTAAAAATGAATTCAAAATATATTTCGAGTGTCAAATTTTTCCTTCATTTTAAAGCCGGTTCCTATATTAACAGAACATCAGACACGTTTTTTGTTCCTAATTTAGAAAGTAAAACATAAAAATATTAGCACTTTGGTTTATTAGTTTAGAAAGTCAGACACAGCAGATGCTTAGATCACCGCTTTAGGAGGACAGTCACATCTGATGGGGCTCTTACTGATAGAAACTGACCATAAAAGGCGTTATCAAAGCCTTTTCGACTACTATAAATTTTAAACTGTGGGTCTCTGCGCATTTGAATGTCATTGTGTGGTCTAATAAGCTTATGAAACGATTTTCAGAGTATGATCTAAGAATCATCCTTAACCTTCTAATTCTCTCTCACAAAAAGACCACGAATATGAATTTAATAATCTAACTCAAGTGCGAATGAACTATTATCACACTACATGCAAGATTAAAACAGGAAGATATGGTAACGTATGGTAGATTCCTTAAAGATCGTCGTGGTCCAGAGATAGCGCTTTTGGGTAGCAACATAAAACATACGTGGTCCTGGTTTTGATCACAGCCGCTGCCTAAATTTTGTGTAAGAGTCATGAGAAATGGTTGTCTCAAATGGCTCTGAGCTCTATGGGACTTAACATCTGTGGTCATCAGTCCCCTAGAACTTAGAACTACTTAAACCTAACTAACCCAAGGACATTACACACATCCATGCCCGAGGCAGGATTCGAACCTGCGACCGGAGCGGTCACGCTGTTCCAGACTGAAGCGCCTAGACCGCGCGGCCACACCGGCCGGCAGAAATGGTTGCCAAAGACGTGTGGTATAAGGAGTCACCTTTGTTTTTCCAAGACCTTGACAGCTTGGTTGGAGGAGCGGACAGAAGTTCGGAAGAATCTCTAGGCCTTCGAGCTTGAAATTTACCCTAAAACGCGGAGGAATCAGCAATGATCAGCAGTATGGGGATGCAAAAGGCAATGAAAACAACAGAGTCAGTGACATATGATGTGTATCCGCAGGGAAAATGGGCTGTAAGTGAAAAAGTGTCATCATTATCTCTCCATTGGAAAAAAGATACCGAGTTAGTCTCCCGCTCCGATTTCCGGGAAGGGGACTGCCCACTGAGGAGTAACTGTGGAGAAAACATGGAAAAACCATGATAAAGTAACATCATACTAGTCGGAGAGAGGAATTCAGATGCCTTAATGTGTTCAGAAAGCTAGAAGTTCTGAACAGCAAAGGCACAAAGCGAGTGAGTTCCTTCCTTGAGGCGTCCCACCTTCACAAACGGTGACTGGTAATGCAAAACAGGACAGCCGTACTGTAACTGCAGTGCGTAAGAGATGGATTTGGCAGAGCCGTCTCACTTGTAATGGTTGCGTTCGGAATTAGAGCAATTACGTGATGTGTGTAAATAAGCGTGCATGTCATTCGTTAACTCTGATGAAGCATGGCTACAAGAGGCATGTCCAGTGTGGGCTGTAATTATCTTATGGCAGTGAAACCTGGTAGATATTATAGCGAATTAATGTGGAATCGATTTACGCCGAAAAAGAAAATTTAGTTCCAGTTTCGGCCACCAGGTGCAAATCTGGCGCTGTACAGATCTCGTCAACGTCTCCGGTGCTTGTATTGAACAAACTGTGTAGGCTGCAGTTCATAACGTTCGGCTCATTTGCTTGACCCTTTATGCCCACGTCCCATTCACAGTTCATTACATATGAAAACGTTTTTATACGTCTTTCTTGTATTCACAGCGCCAGATTTTCACCTAGTCACCAAAACTGGAATTATTTTTTCCGGCGTAAATCGGTTCCATATTAACACATTAGAATACCTATCATGTTTTGCTGCCATATGATAATACAGCCGACACTGACGCTCTGGGACTAATTATATCCACCCGGTACATAAGCAGGAAAAAACCTGCAATCTGGCCTTGATGACCACGCGTTTGTCGACCGACCACCTTGTCATCATACTATGCGAAATTTTAAAACATAAACAAATACTATTTTCAACACAAACTTGTGTATTTTTAAATGAACATACCCTATTATTTCGTATGCAAACAACAGCATGAAAAATAATGGCACTGGTTCCACCGCAATATGTCAATTACATTCCGAGAAATTGCGAAGCGAAGTTGACGCCTGAAATTAATGAAGCGCACTGAGACTCAAGCGTTTACCTCACGCTGCCGGCAATCGTCATGTGATTGACGTACTACGTCAATTGTTAATGTTGTTGTTGTTGTTGTTGTGGTCTTCAGTCCTGAGACTGGTTTGATGCAGCTCTCCATGCTACTCTATCCTGTGCAATCTTCTTCATCTCCCAGTACCTACTTCAGCCTACATCATTCTGAATCTGCTTAGTGTATTCATCTCTTGGTCTCCCTCTACGATTTTTACCCTCCACACTGCCCTCCAATGCTAAATTTGTGATCCCTTGATGCCTCAAAACATGGCCTACCAACCGATCCCTTCTTCTAGTCAAGTTGTGCCACAAACTTCTCTTCTCCCCAATCCTATTCAATACCTCCTCATTAGTTACGTGATCTACCCACCTTATCTTCAGCATTCTTCTGTAGCACCACATTTCGAAAGCTTCTATTCTCTTCTTGTCCAAACTAGTTATCATCCATGTTTCACTTCCATACATGGCTACACTCCATACAAATACTTTCAGAAACGACTTCCTGACACTTAAATCTATACCGATGTTAACAAATTTCTCTTCTTCAGAAACGATTTCCTTGCCATTGCCAGTCTACATTTTATATCCTCTCTACTTCGACCATCATCAGTTATTTTACTCCCTAAATAACAAAACTCCTTTACTACTTTAAGTGTCTCATTTCGTAATCTAATTCCCTCAGCATCACCCGATTTAATTTGACTACATTCCATTATCATCGTTTTGCTTTTGTTGATGTTCATCTTATATCCTCCTTTCAAGACACTGTCCATTCCGTTCAACTGCTCTTCCAAGTCCTTTGCTGTCTCTGACAGAATTACAATGTCATCGGCAAACCTCCAAGTTTTTACTTCTTGTCCATGAATTTTAATACCTACTCCGAATTTTTCTTTTGTTTCCTTTACTGCTTGCTCAATATACAGATTGAATAACATTGTTGTGGTCTTCAGTCCTGAGACTGGTTTGATGCAGCTCTCCATGCTACTCTATCCTGTGCAATCTTCTTCATCTCCCAGTACCTACTGCAGCCTACATCCTTCTGAATCTGCTTAGTGTATTCATCTCTTGGTCTCCCTCTACGATGGCTTGCTAATGTACGGCGTCGTATTGTATGACAAAACGTCATTGGCCCATATTTTATTGATGGTACTCCTAAAGGGGGATAGTTTAGCCCCTTCTTGAGGTGTACGTAACTTGAACCAGTCCACCTCTTATAATGTGCCGAATAATGCGGTATCATAACGATGGATGTCCTGCGCATAATGTTTATTGTTGCGAAATGACACCTAGAGGTACAATTAGTGGTAACTCACTTGGTTTCACGTTTCTAAACCTCATAGTTTCTGAAATATGTGGCTTGTAAACGATAGCATCGGCGTCATGGTTTCTGACGCAATGCATCGTATGTAGTACTGTGTTCAGAGCAGGGGTTGCCTGCACTGGCGCCTGTATCATGCCGTAAACATACCAGTATCACCGCGGCACGCTCTACCTTCACAGTACAAGTGTCTCCTAATCTGATCTCCTGAACTGCCCTCATACTGTAACGTAATTCAAACACGTTGCCACATTAAAACCGTATTCTGTGGCTTGTTACATTTGCCGTCATCTAGTCGATATTCCGGATTTCAGAAATGAAGAAAAACTGGATATTATTTTAATTTATGGAGAATGTCATAGAAATTCAACAAGAGTTGTGACACTGTATGCTGAACGCTACCCAGATCGGCAGTGACCGTCACGTCAAACCATTGGCAACATCACCAAGACACTCACGGAAACAGGAAGCTGGGCTCCCACAAAAAGTCGACGTACAACGCCAGCGACTGCCAATGGAAACGAAATTGCTGTTCTGGCTGCTGTAGCGCACAATCCTCAGGTGGATGTAGGAGAAATAGCACGAGATGTAGGAATAAGCCACAGTAGTGTGTGCAGAATCTTGCATCGGTATCGGTTTCATCCGTTCCATATCTCACTGCACCAAGAACTGTACGGGAATGACTTTGAATCCCGCATTGCATTCTGTCGTTTTGCACTTCAGCAGTTGCAAGGTAATCCTGCGTTCCCAAGCAATATGTTGTTTATGGACGAGGCTTCGTTTACAAGTCATATTAATGTGAATCTGCGGAACATGCAGTACTTGTCCGTGCAAAATCCCCACTCAATTCGCCAAGTTGCTCATCAACGACAGTGGAGTGTCAATGTTTGGTGCGGTATCATTTCTAACTGTAACTCCCTATTTTTACCGTGGAACACTGAATGGACAGCGATATTCATCATTTCTTCAACACACACTAGCGCTCCTTATGGAGGAGCTAGAATTGGAAACTCATCTATCAACGTGGTTCCAGCGTGATGGATGTCCCGCACACGATGCCAAAGTTGCCGGAGACGTTCTAGATGCGACATTTCCATATAGGTGGATGGGGCGGGGAGGTACTGTGCGATGGCAAGCACGGTCCCCAGAGTTGACGCTATTAGACTTCTTTCTCTGGGGCGCAGGGAGGACCCCCAACGAAGTAGAGAACATGCAACACCGTATTACTGCGGCATGTGCGGCAATATCTGTCGAAACTCTACAATCTGTGCAACACTCTCTCGTTACTCGTCCTCAAACGTGTATTGATGCAAACGGAGAGCACTTCGAACATGCGTTAGCGTGACACAGTTTCATTGGTCAAGATGTGGGTGTATTTTCTATGCTGGATGTAATGCGCAACAATAAAGTTTCTGTGGGTGACAGGGCACTAGTAAATGCGTTTAGAAACGGGATTTCAAGTGCGTTATCTCTAATTGTAGCTCTAGTTGACATTTCGCTAGACTCAACATACATTTACAATTTGAAGAACGTAACTTCGCGTTGGACGTGGTACTTGCTTATTTTTGTGGATTGTGCATACCTTCCCATTGCTCGGTCGCAGAAAGACGTCATACGTTTTACAGTCGCAGTTCCCAAGCAAATATAAGCGTTGACGTTAAGGTTTGGTCCTTCTAAAAACAGAAATCCACATAAAGATAAATGAAACACAAAGTGCTTCATCGGAGCGAACACCAAATCCGTGCCGGACTGAGTTGAGCTGTGAGTTGTCTGTTACCCCTAAAATTCATGTTCAACCCATTCTTAAATCTAATTTTACAACAAATATTCAGCAAATTTGTGTCGTAGCATAAATTTTCGCTATGGAACGTAATGTCTTCTGCAGCTTAACCTTGAGGACAGCTTCAACAAAAATTTACAATAAATAAGGTCATAATTCACAATTAACTGGTATCCCAAAATAATTTTAAATTACACGATGAACGTATTCCTTCAATAATTCTACAATTTCTTGAATGAAGAAAACTGCCCAATTGCAGTCAGCGAAAATTAAATCGAGTAAAATTCTCTGAAATACGACTAAAGCCCATATGTGCAAGTAGCGTATTGTTGAAAACACTAAAGCAACTTCATCCAACAGATCGTATGACCAAACGCGTCAGATACCAAAACACCCCCACATACTACTGGCCAACAAATTTTATGCTTCCTTAAGTAACTTAAAATTCATATTCGGAGCTGGTTCACTGGAATACATGAAAGAAAAGAAATAAAAATCCAGTTATCGTGCAGGCCTATAGAACCGATAGGTGGCATAGAGTTATAAATCCCACTGTGCGAACCAACTATCAGATATTCTCATTAGCTATTGCTGAGGTTTTACTTTACAGTTCAAAAAATGGTTCAAATGGCTCTGAGCACTATGGGACTTAACATCTGAGGTCATCAGTCCCCTAGAACTTAGAACTACTCAAACCTAACTAACCTAAGGACATCACACACATCCATGCCCGAGGCAGGATTCGAACCTGCGACCGTAGCGGTCGCGCGGTTCCAGACTGAAGCGCCTAGAACCGCTCGGCCACACCGGCCGGCTACTTTACAGTTCAGGAAAGCAAAACGAGCGACCCGTTTGGGGGTGGTAGGCCTCTTTTTTCGAGGTCATGGTGCTGCTACACGATGAACTATTTCACATAGCGGGGCGCAGAAAATGGCGCACTTTCAGAGGAGGAAGGATTTATTTAGTGACGAGACACACAAATGGCGTGGGCCTGTGAGGACGTGGCTTGCCAGATAAATTCACCCAACCTAGTGCTGATGTAGTAAGAATGCGAAAACGGGGGTGGGGGAGAATTACGTCCACATTTAGTCAGAATGTAGGCTGAGAGGTCGAAACGCAGCTCTTAGTTGGGGATACAGATACATTTGCGTTGCTGACCTCCTAAAGAAATAAACTAACCATGTTACGTGCAAATATTAAGCAGAGATACACAGATGCTGACAGAGGAGAGATTGTAAGTGAGAGGAAAGAAGCAAATGATGACGTGTGAATAGATTTCAATAGTACCCATGATGAGAGAACGAGTGTCGTGATGTGATACGTGAGTGACCACAATGAGTAAATGAATTAAAATAAACTCATCAGTAGCGTGAAAATACTGGTATCAGTGAAATCATCTGTCGTCATATGGTAGCATATATTTTTATGTACGGTAGCATATGTAACATACACACAGTACAATGCAATCCCTAGAAGGATCATATTTACAAAGAACTTGTCAGTATGAGGCCACTTGTCGTTACGACACTGAACCCTGTCTGGCCAGAATACATGTACTGATTCAGTTCGGATTGTTGTCAGAAAGCTGCTATGTCCTCTCTTGACGCAATCTGGCTCATAACTGCCTGATCTGGTTCTTGATCTGAATATGTATGTTCTATCGAGGAGGTTGGGATGTCGTTGCCTGCGTGAGTACCTCAAAATCATCCACACAATTCACTGAGACACGTATCATGAGTGAACGACCATTGTCTTGTTGGAAAATGGCGCTATGGTACCGTCGCCTCTGAGGTAACACATGAGGACTGAGGACGTTGTTAACATACAGCTGTGCCACCAGAGGCCCTTGAGAAACTCTGTGGCTCCTCGCGCCTTGAAGGCTGGAGTAACATTGCTGTGCCTCTCCAGAATACTGGAAGAATGGGTCCTCACCGCAGGTCGACGCCATACGCGTCCGTGATGTCATCCCGTTAAACGCAGTGCGACATTCATTAGCAATCGATGCTTCCTTGTGGAGTCAGCCCTCTAAACGTAGCCGTTTGTGTTGTGGTGTTAACGGCTGCCTACGCATGGGGCATTATTCCATAGTCCGGCTGCAGCTAGTCTGGGACCAATGGCGCGGGATAACACAGATTATTGCATGGATGCCACTATTTCTTCTCGGAGGGCAGGTGCTGGTGTGAAGGGCGCCTGAGGCACAACAAGTCGGTCGTCCTTCGTGATGGTCAGGCGCGTTCTATTGGAACCATGGCGACAAATGTGGCTATCCTCACGTTCCCATGCTGTCCACAATTGGGCCACTGCCACATGCGGATGCCTCTTAAGCCACTTGTCTGCCAGCCGAGCAAATGGGGATCCATAATGAGACCCCTTTTAGACTCTTGTTATCTACTCATAACTCTGTCTCCCTCCATTACGGGGATCACTCAACAACTAGCGCTGTTCGCATCCCTTCGTGTACCGTACCAGGTTAACACTAATTACACTCTGGCGGACGTTATTCTGTCACAGAGATTTGAAACTATACTCATGTCAATTCCGTGCTCGTGTATGACGCTACACTGACAGCCGACCACGTCTTTTGGGTCCTTCACCTGTTTTGTCAGGCAGTGTATGTGAGTTAAATAAACTCAGATGCATATGAAGTTATGCTGCCTCAGGATTTGCCGAGCCACAGTCCAACACAAACAGGCTGTATAGGAATAACATTTGCAAGGAAATCAGAGCTGGTTGTAAGTGTAGGCTATTTTTCCTATCTGTGCAGGCAAAACTCCGAGACATACCGAGGTAGCTGCAAACCGAAGGGCAGCGAGAAAAATTTACCTTAAAACAACTTTATGCATTCAATTTTTTATTCCATTACTTATTTTCACTTCACGTTCTAATGAAGTACCAGTTTTTATATGTACTTCGTTTTAAGCCATATTATGTGAATTAACATTAACTTAATAATTAAAATAATTACTTTTACGTAAATAATATCCAACTTCATGAATGTATCGAACGATCTGGCTCAAACAAGCAGGATGCCAAGCTTTCTTGTTTTTCTTTTCTTTCCTTTTTTTAATTCAATAAATAAATAAACAAGTTCGAGCAAATAGTGAAAACCCGTTTCGGAATATCAGACACTGTGCTGTAAACAGGTATACGTTACTTCACTGCCGTGTTCGGAACAAATTTCAGGAAATATTCAGAGACTTTTACCCACATACTCGTACGTTTCTTTCTTTCCTCGGCTATATAGATGTGTAATAACATGATTTTTATGGAACGCAGTCGAAACCTGGCTTCCATTTCCGTCGACATTTTCTCCTTATTCTTGCGTCACATAATGGGCAGTTGCGAACGTCTACCTCTGTTGACGAGCCTATTCGCTGCACCTTTTCTTTGGATAATTAATCAACAGAGCGTCCTCCCCCGATAGCTGAGTGGTCAGCGCGACAGTCAATCCTAAGGCCCCGGGTTCGATTCCCGGCTGAGTTGAACATTTTCTCCGCTCAGGGACTGGGTGTTGTGTTGTACTTATCATCATCATTTCATCCCCATCGACGCGCAAGACGCCGAAGTGGCGTCAAACCGAAAGACTTGCACCAGGCGAGCGGTCTACCCGACGGGAGGCCCTGTCACAAGCCATTAATTAATTATTATCAACAGAGCGGTTTATTCGTTTAATTTCGTAAGGCAATTGTTGTTGTTGTTGTTGTTGTGGTCTTCAGTCCTGAGACTGGTTTGACGCAGCTCTCCATGCTACTCTATCCTGTGCAAGCTTCATCATCTTCCAGTACTCACTGCAACCTACATCCTTCTGAATCTGCTTAGTGTATTCATCTCTTGGTATCCCTCTACGATTTTTACCCTCCATGCTGCCCTCTAATGCTAAATTTGTGATCCCTTGATGCCTCAGAACATGTCCTACCAACCGGTCCCTTCTTCTTGTCAAGTTATGTCACAAACTGCTCTTCTCCCCAATTCTATCCAATACCTCCTCATTAGTTATGTGACCTATTCATCTAATCTTCAGCATTCTTCTGTATCGCCACATTTCGAAAGCTTCTATTCTCTTCTTCTCCAAACTATTTAGCGTCCATGTTTCATGTAAGGTAAACACTATATTTTATGGAACAAACTGACATCGGAAACAAAATATGAAATTGTAGTTCCATCAGCGATGCATTTATGAGAAATTTAAAATACAACAATAATGTAACTGTGATACTATGAACTCCACAGAATAAAGGTTGTAGAAGTCGAAAATGAAACATCCAAGAAACGGAAGTCTATAAAAGAAGAGAGGGGAAACATATCTCAGGAGTAATGACAGAGCTAAAAAAACAAGGTGTGAGCGAAGGGACCAGGAACATAGAACAGACTATCCTGGTACTCAGAAACGGATACCCACGGAGGATGATTACGTGAGAATATTACAGACTTTCAGGAATGAAGGCAAATGTATCAATTTGAGGTTAGGGACCCTGGTCCAGAAACGACCGAATCGAAAGTTATAAGCGAAAATCTTTCTGATACCTCTGGCAGTAGACCTTTTCCACTGCATGCTCTTTGCTTTGCGTTTTGGGAGGAGGTAGTAAGGACCAAAACAAGAAAAAGAGATGCGTGACACTGTAATACAGATGAGGATGGCCCATAGTCATTACGGTATCCACTGTAGAGGCCATGTTTCCTAGACAACGTTTCTCTTGTTTCGGTCCACACTACCACACTACCATCTCCCAAAATATCGAAAGCTTAGGGTATGCAATGGAAGACCTCCACTATCAGAGGTATCAGAAAAATTTTCACTTAAAATCTTCGACTCGGTCGTTTCTGGAACAGTCCCTAAGCTTAGATCCAAACATTTACGCTTCTCTGTCATATACTACTGCTGCCGTAGTAAACTCTAGCGACAACAACGTTCCTTACTTGTCAACACTTTGGGAAGTATTACTGTATTCGACAGCGTTTTGAATAATACGGTGTTAATTAAGACACGACCATAAGTACTGAAAGACATACTACTGCTTCTGGAAACACTTGATAGCTCACTTGGAAGTTATAAGATTTATTTTACTGTGTGTTAATACAGACTGATTTAAAACAACTGGCCCGCTACCAGTCGTTAGTAATGAATAGTTATGACGCGGCACTACAAACTTCAGGCTTGAAATTACATGACCACAACTGAAAATAAAGATTATTGAAAGCAAGTGCGCCACTACAACAGCATGAGAGTGCTTAAAGGTTTTAATTATCTTCTGTGCGGAGGCCGAGCAGTTCTAGGTGCTTCAGTCCGGAACCGCGCAACTCCTACCGTCGCAGGTTCGAATCCTAGCTCAGGCATGGATGTGTGTGATGTTCAAATGGTTCAAATGGCTCTGAGCACTATGGGACTCAACTTCTGAGGTCATTAGTCCCCTAGAACTTAGAACTAGTTAAACCTAACTAACCTAAGGACATCACACACATCCATGCCCGAGGCAGGATTCGAACCTGCGACCGTAGTGGTCACGCGGTTCCAGACTGCAGCGCCTAGAACCGCACGGCCACTTCGGCCGGCTTTGTGTGATGTCCTTAGGTTAGTGAGGTTTAAGTAGTTCTAAGTTCCAGGGGACTGATGACCTCAGATGTTAAGTCCCATAGTGTACCTCTTATGAGGTCGTCTCGGAGTCCTTATACGAGGGCGGCACCATTCGTAGTCCGAACGATATTTTCGTCTCTTGGGTTTACTTTTTCTCTGTACACTTCGCCTTTGAACCATCCTCATCAGGAGCAATCTAATGCAGTCAGTTCGGGGAGCTTTATGTCAACGAAACATGACTGCTGCCGACCTGTCTTCGGGCTAACATTGAGTTCAGATCAGGGGCGGCCAAGATATCGGCTCGGGGACCGTACCATGGCACTAGTGCCAGAGCGCTCAGCCCGGCTAGCACGTCCCCCCCCCCCCCTCCCTTTCGGCATGTCTGGCGCGAAGACGGGGAAGAGGACAAACTGCCAACGCACTGCATACGACTCGGTTTTATGTTTCAAATTTCTAAACAAAACAAACTTTCAGTCCTATTTAATTATTTTTGGCACGCTGAATACATAACATAATTTTTTATCTGGTACGGAGTGTCGATGTAAAGACAGACGCAGAAAATTTCACAGAGTTTCGCACTCTAGTTGCCACGTAATTTAGCACTCCGTCTTCAGGCCATGAATAGGCTACCGGGACCATCCGACCGCCATGTCATCCTCAGTGGAGGATGCGGATAGGAGGGGCGTGGGCTCAGCACACCTCTCTCCCTGCCGTTATGATGGTATTCTTGACCGAAGCCGCTACTATTCGGTCGAGTAGCTCCTCAATTGTCATCACGAGGCTGAGTGAACCCCGAAAAATGGCAACAGCGCATCGCGGCCTGGATGGTCACCCATCCAAATGCCGACCACGCCCGACAGCGCTTAACTTCGGTGATCTCACGGGAACCGGTGTATCCACTGCGGCAAGGCCGTTTCCCAGTTGCCACGTAATACTGACTTATTTCATTACATAATTCAAAAAGAGGTCTATCACAGAAATACGCTGATTGAGATATTGTAGCACTTTTGCAACCTCATTATGGAGACTTGAAATTCTACCTGAGGAAAGCAATGTAGACGTCCAGGACAGTTTGAAAGTAAAGAGTATCATTATTAAAACAGGAATTACCTTGCATATTAATCAGTTACATTTGCACCTGCACAGGGGCGCATTCACCTCAAACGGCAGTCGTCCCTGAAAAAATTCGAAAACAGTTGCAAGATTGACAGTGTCCTCGAAAACCTTTATACATCTATCCATTCTTCAAACTTCGAGTTTTCTGTAACTCCAGGAGGTAAGGGAACTGAATTGTCTATGTTGCAGTGCGTCCCTTCTACAGCACGGTTTGCTTTTTAAAAGCATCCCCATCAAATAAGAAAGAAGTTACCTTGGACTGTCTTAATGTACACAGTGTGCAGCAAACTCCACTTAAAATGCATATTCTGCAATCCGTTCCAGATGCTATAATTGTCGTTCCTCCATTACTTTTCCTTTATAAATTCACAAGAGCGAGTTTTAAATCGAAAAATCGTTATAGGCTTGCCACTTGACTTGATCAACGTACTTTGCAGTAATATGCGAAGTCTCCACACTCTTCGTTCAGATCCACTGAAAACTATTGCTACTGACCACGGGATAATACATGTGACTTTAGAAATTTTATTATTCCTACTACCAATTTCTTCACATGCTCCATACCTGCAAAGTTAGTGGAAAGTTCTTGTTGATGTACAGAACAATGAATCTCGTCTATCGAATGTTGGAATTTTTTTCTCTTTCGTTGTCAGCTAAATCTTTAAATCGTTTTGCATGGTACTGTAGTGTTGTTTCATAGTAAATAAGCGAACTGATAATTCGGTTCCCCCTATTCTGTCATTCCCATTCATTTTGAGGGACAATGGCGATAGAACACCGGACACCCTCTTTTTCTGCAAATAACCCCTGGACCTGTGAAGGTCCTTCATATCACGAACACATAGTGAAGGGTAAAAAGCGATGACAGCACGAGACTACCAAACTCAGAGTTTTGCCGAACCAAAACTGCTGCACCGCAATGCCAAACGAAATGTCGTACTCCTCCATATACAGTATGTGATCAAAAGTATCCGGACGCCTAGCTGAAAATGACTTACAAGTTCGTGGTTCCCTCCAGGGGTAATGCTACAATTCAGTATGGTGTTGGCCCACGTTTAGCCTTGATGGCAGCTCCCACTCTCGCAGGCATACGTTCAATCACATGTTGGAAGGTTTCTTGGAGATTGGCAGTCTGACTTAGGAACTCGGGATGAGGGGTACACTTAGCATGGAAGGTCAAGACCCCTACTATGTCACTCCTTAACAAAACTAGCAAATCAATAATTAAAAATTTATTCAAAACAAGCTTTTATAAAACAGATAAGAGGCAGTCAACACGTGGCCATGTTTAAGACAATATTAAAATATACAATCACAACAACTGACTTAAAAGATGAGCCACGGAGATTTCAATACTTAAGAAACATAAATTACAATCTGAAGGTGATTTTAATAGGTGGCACTGATAGACTTTTTTCTTTTTTTTAAGGCAATAATCTGCAATATGAAAGTGATTTAAAAGCACACCAGTTCGTTACAAACCCAAATAACACAAGGAGCACAACAAGTTAATTAAAACAATTGACTGACAAGCAATATAAAACCTTTTTTTTTAGCTATACATGAAACAGGTTAGATCTCTACCAAACGGGCAGTGACGCCAGGCTGCCCTGGGCAAAAGGTAACTTACAGTGCCGGAAGCACCAGACCAGCCGTCCAAAACAACACCTAAACGCCGGGGCCCAACCAGCAGTCGCTTCCAATTAGACGTCACGTCACAACTTCTGTGCACCGAAGCAGAACGTGGCGCCTCTCGCACACACACCAACTGGCAGAAAACTGGAACACAAACAGACCGCAGAAAACACGGCAAACACACAGGAAAAGTTAATTAATATAAGTTAAGAAATCAATAAACAACAATGTAAATGAAGAACCAATAAATGCTTTCAATAGAAGTGACTCAAGTTTTACAGCAATACCAATGCTGTAAAACATTTAAAATAAAAACTGTACACATAACGAATGCTGAAAATGTACTATCAGACTTTTACACTCTCACAGTTTTCCAAACAATATTTCCACATATGATTAAGGGCGACAAGTGTACAAAGATGAAATGGAAAAAAAATCAAGATAATACAACGTTATTCAAATGCACGACTTTACAAAGATACTAGATTTTGTGCACTTCAATTTCGTTGCAAAAGTCAGCATTGTAGCTGCCACTTGTGTAAGCCTGGTATGCAAAAAATTACTAGACTAATATCTTCAATACCTCACAGTTACTACATAATTTGGGACCACTGATTTTTTAAAGAGAGTAGTGACTGCTGTTCTCCATGCGGTCACACACCTCGCCGGCTGCTCCTACTTCAGCAACACGTACATAATGTAAGCCACCCAACAAGTACATTCGCTGCAACGCAAATCGTTCAACGAAAATGAAGGCACCAAAATCATACCTTCGATGGAGAGCGTTGTTAGAGATGGTCTCGAGGGATGGGTCTCTCCAAGAAAACAGGCACCAAGGCAATGCGACGAACAGCGCCCCGAGTTGACGTCACAAACTCACGACCTTGTTGCAAGGTAGAACGGCCGCGCCTCTACTGGTCGAGCCCGCGCTTTTTCCTCCTTCGTCCCAGCGAACACGTCATCCGCCTCGTAGCGAGTCCGACCCCAACTGCCGCGACCGCAAAACAGCCCCCAGATCACAACAGGGGCAAAGATCGTAGTACAGCCGGGTAATCGATAGTGATGTGCCAAAGAGCTGGTGTGCCAGAAAAGGCGCACCACGACTCAGGCAGTCCATTCTTAAACGAGTGCTGCACTGAGGAGAGGTATCGATGTCGGTCGGTGAGGCATGGCATAAAGTCGGCGTTCCAAGATATCCCAGAGTTGTTCTATAGGACTCAAGTCAGGCCTCTGTCCAGGTCAGTCCATGACAGGGACGTTATTTTCGTGTAACTACTCCGCCACAGCCGGTGAAATATGAACAGGTGATCGATCATGTTGAGACATGCAATCGCCATTCTCGAATTGCTCTTCAACAGTGGGAAGCAAGAAGGTCCTTAAAACAACAATGTAGGCCTGTGTGGTGATAGTGCCACGCAAAACAACAAGGGGTGCAAGCCTCCGCCATGAAAAACACGACCTCACCATAACCAAATTTTAGTGTTCGCACTACACACGCTGGCAGATGACGTTCACCGGGCATTCGCCATAGCCACACCCTGCCATCGGATCGCCACATCGTCTACCGTGATTTGTCACTGCACACAACGTTTTTACACTGTTCAATGGTCCAATTTTTACGCTCCTTACATCAAGCGAGGCGTTGTTTGACATTTACTGGCGTGATGTGTGGCTAAAGGCGCTGCAGTCTGGAACCGCAAGACCGCTACGGTCGCAGGTTCGAATCCTGCCTCGGGCATGGATGTTTGTGATGTCCTTAGGTTAGTTAGGTTTAACTAGTTCTAAGTTCTAGGGGACTAATGACCTCAGCAGTTGAGTCCCATAGTGCTCAGAGCCATTTGAACCATTTGATGTGTGGCTTATGAGAAGCCGCTCGACCATGAAATCCAACTTTTCTCACTTCCCGCCTAACCGTCATATTACTTGCAGTGGATCCTGATGCAGTTTGGAATTGCTGTGTGAAGGTCTGGATTGATGTCGGCCTATTACACATTGCGACCCTCTAGAGCTATCGGCGGTCCCTGTCAGTCAACAGACGAGGTCCTCCTGCACACTTTTGTGCTGTACGTGTCCCTTCACGTTTCCACTTCACTATCACACAGGAAACTGTGGACCTAGGGATGTTCAGGAGCTTGGAAACCTCGCGTACAGACGTATGACACAAGTGACACCCAATCACTTGACCACGTTCGAAGCCCGTGAGTTCCGCCGAGTGCCCCATTCTGCTCTCTCACGATGCTTAATGACTAATGAGGTTACTGATATGAAGTACTTGGCAGTAGGCGGCAGCACATTGCACTCATATTAAAAACGTGTCATTTTGGGAGTGTCCGGATACTTTTGATAACATAATGTGTTTCTGTGAAAGACCAAACAAAGTCGAGTGACAGGCTCGAGCTTGGCCTGCAGACGGCCCGCACAAGCTGCGTGTGTGAAGTTGGCAAACCGTGGCAGCCCTGGTTTAAATGACGTGAGTGGCCGTGCGGTTCTAGGCGCTACAGTATGGAGCCCTCTGACCGCTACGGTCGCAGGTTCAAATCCTGCCTCGGGCATGGATGTGTGTGACGTCCTTAGGTTAGTTAGGTTTAAGTAGTTCTAAGTTCTAGGGGACTGATGACCTCAGATGTTAAGTCCCATAGTGCTCAGAGAAATTTTTTTAAATGACGTGTCACGTGACGGCTGTAATAAGCAGATCCCCTGTGATTCTGGAAGATCACACCTGTCCTTGAGGCCAAAGGAAGCCCTTTGGCTAATGGAGGAAACTTGATTTCAAAATAGGCTATGTAGCGACATCCTGTATTACAATGTGGTTACCCCGACAGACTGAATAAACAGATTGTCTAATGGTCAACTCCAAACCTTTGTAGAGAAGCGTTCTTTATAAGGTCATGTAGGTTTTCATGGGCCCGCCAATAAGAATGGTTTTGATACCGTCACCAGTGAAAGTGGCTCCATCAGTAAAGACTGTGCATGGCATTTCGCGGCGATTTCAAATCAGACAACAATAAAATTATACTCTACGTTCGTCTCTTTCTCAAAATCGGTACGTGTAAAATTTCTTCGTTTGCTTGTTGAAATTGCAAGTTTTGACAACAATAATGAAGGTCTTCTTCACCCATACTTTTATATGCACGTTCAAATAAAATACGACTGCTCTGCACCACACCGCTGCGCGTAGTTCGATGAAAACATGCGTAAACACTCCTAAATCTGGGGCTCTGCAGATTTGAAATCATCTACGTGTTCTCTACAAACAGCATTCAATGCAAAATCTGTGTCCAAATAAATCGGTAACTCAGCAGTTCCCAATATGTGCGGAGTTCGGAAACGGTACAATAAAATCGGACAACAATTCACAATTACATCTGAAAAGTTTTATTATATAAATTAAAACACGACTACACGTGTTGTGGAGCGATCTTACAACTGTCTCATGAATCGATAATGAGAATGTTACACACCAGTCGTCAAATACGCGATACGTTTAGCACAGCGTGTTCTGGGGCTATGTTATCCCATTGTCAAGTGCTGTAAAACAAGGAAACACATTACAATACCACACATATTGACAACCATGTAATTCTATACTGCCCTGTGATATAACATATCGTAACTGGAACAGAGTCTGAAGTATGGGATTGGCACATGGAAAAACTGGATTGGGAAAGCTGGAGTTTATGAAATGAAGTTCCAGCGCAATCGGTCACAAAATTTAACACAAGATTTAAACAGCGTAAGAAGAAAGAGATTGGGTCAGCGGCGGTGGCTAAGCACCTTAAGAATGAGCAGCAGCTTCTCGGTAGCATCACAGACACCATGATTGTATTTGCAATTAAAGGAAAAAGTGTGGTTGTTATTTAGAAAAATATTGAGCCTTTTCTGTGCTTTAAGAAAGCAATACGCCAGCGTGTTAAGTGAGAAATGTCCAAGAGAGCATTTCTGGGCCACTTTAGAAATGTGTTGCTTTAGAAGCAGCCACCAGATTATACTACCTGGTTTAGAATGTGCCCTGTTCGTCGTTTTATATAAGCGCACATATTGCAGCCTAAGTGCAGTATCGATTTTTAGGATTTGCTAGGACTTGTATTTTTCAAAGATTTTATAGTAGACAGCAGCAGTGAAGAATAAAGATGTAGAATATTAATAATGTTTGTTTTATTTAAAAATCTTTAAGGGTTTCCACACATAAAATTCGGAGGCATTACTTTTCAGCTCACATTCGAACTATCGGTGGAAGATTTTAGTTTCCAACTGATCAATAGGCGAGTATTATGTGCGAACATGAGATGTTTACGTTTGAGGTGCCTAACGGCATAGAAACTGTAAGGTATACTATGTTGCAGGACATTATGGTTGTCAGTATGTATTGTACTGCGATATATTGATTTTTTTACTTATTTTATAGCATTTTACAATGGGGTAACGTAATTACGGTATACGTTGTGGTAAACGTATCACACATTTGGGAACTGGTGTTTAGCAGTTTCATTACTGCTACAGCTTCACAGCTTGAACTTCTAAATAAAAACGAGGTACGAGAAATAAACCCATTGAAACTATTGTGCCAAAATGCGGAATGAAAACTAAACTCCCTACTCAAAATATTTGCAGTAGTGCAGTATGTATTTGACGTTGTATAGTTCGAAGCAGTGTTTCTTCCGACACGCATGCATATGGAAATTCGGGTCGATTCTGTAGGCGTGCTCGGATAGGCGGCAAATTCGGGTTCGAGTCCCGATCCGACTCAAATTTTCATATGTTTCTAGTAACTTGTGCAGCTGTGGTGTAACTGGTATTGGCAATCTGCGAACACATTTTTAATTTAACGCGGCTGTTGATCGTCAGCAGCGATTGTTCCTTCGGACATGAAGGCAACCTGACGAAAAATAATATTTTGCGAACACTATGACATGTAGAAATGAGGCAATGGCTGTTTGGCTCAAGCCAGGAGGTGTGCCTGAGCAGCCAAAGTGGTTAAGGCCGACCACATATACATCTACATGTACAACTACAAGGACACTCCGCAAATCACGCTTAAGTGCCTCGCAGACGGTTCACTGAACCACATTCAAAATAATTCTCTATTACTCCAATCTCGAACATTGCACGGAAAAAGTGAACACGTATAACTTTCACCGAGCGAGGTGGCGCAGTGGTTAGCACACTGGACTCGCATTCGGGAGGACGACGGTTCAATCCCGTCTCCGACCATCCTGATTTAGGTTTTCCGTGATTTCCCTAAATCGTTTCAGGCAAATGCCGGGATGGTTCCTTTGAAAGGGCACGGCCGATTTCCTTCCCAATCCTTCCCTAACCCGAGCTTGCGCTCCGTCTCTAATGACCTCGTTGTCGACGGGACGTTAAACACTAACCACCACCACGTATAACTTTCCGTGCGGACTCTGATTTTTCTTATTTTATTACGATGATGATTTCTCCCCATAGAGGTCGGCATCAACAAAATATTTTCGCATTCGGAGGAGAAAGCTGGTGAATGACATTTCGTGAGAACATTTCACCGCAACAAGAAACGCATTAGTTTTAATGATGTCCATCCCAATTCCTGTATAATGTCAATGACACACTCTTCCCTGCTTCGCAATAATACAAACCGTACTGCTCTTGCGGGCCGTGGTGGCCGAGGGGTTCTAGGCGTTTCAGTCCGGAACCGCGCGACTGCTACTGTCGCAAGTTCGAATCCTGCCTCGGGCATGGGTGTGTGTGATGTCCTTAGGTTAGTTACCTTTAAGTAGTTCTACGTTCTAAGGGACTGATGACCTCAGATGTTAAGTCCCATAGTGCTCAGAGCCATTTGAACCATTCGTACTGCTCTTCTTTGAACTTTCTCGATGTACTTCGTTAATCCTATCTGGTAAGGATAGTACTCCATAAGAGGGCGGACAGGGGTGATATAGGCTATCTCTTCAGTAGAGCTGTTATATTTTCAACCTATTTTGACAGTAAAACACAGTTAAGCGAGAAATCAGGGTTCGAGTCCGGGTTTGGTACAAATTTTCATACGTATCTAGTAAATTGTGTAGCTGTTGTGTAACAGTGTTCACAATTTGCGAACACATTTCATAATCACAGTAAAAATTAGGAATACGAGTATTTTATAGGCGACGATTTATTCGAATTAATCTGTGGCATCATTCCCTCATAGAGGATGTCGCACATAAAACCAGTACGCCTCACGCCCAAGGTTCAAGTAACAACAAAATAACAAATGAAAATAGATAATGGTAACGTTAAAAAACATTAGCTACCTATTTAAAAGAAATGCTGAAAATGATGGTCTTCCGCACCCAGGCATCGCTGACTTGTGTGGTGATGTTATCATCAACAAGCTGTAATTCTGCAGTCGTCATGTTGATTTCTCTAGTAATTAACCGTGTAAGATAATCTGTTATGCGAGGATTGCCAGAATACGTTTTGCTTTTTACTGAGCCCTACTATGATATGACACGTTTGGTGACGCTGGGGGCTAGAGGCATCCACTGACAATTTCTTCTGGAAAAAGTTGGTTATGTAGGCCTTACTGTGGTTGGCAGTGTGAGAGGTTACATCATCTTGCTGGGTTACTGAATACAGTTTCGCTGCACATGTCAATTGTGCACAGAATGAGGCAAACATCTCTATTTGTCTGGCTCTGTTTAGATTGTAACTGAAGAAATTGGGACCAATAATGCTCAGCCCGGAAATGTTTTTGTAAATTTGTGGTAAGTTTCTATGGGACCAAACTGCTGAGGTTATCGGTCCCTAGGCTTACACCGTACGTAATTTTAATTAATTTAACATTGTCTAAGGACAACACACACATCCATGCCGATGGAGAACTCGAACCTCCGACGGGGGGGAGCCTTGCGAACCGTGGCAAGGCGCACTAGACCGCGAGGCTACCCCGTGCGGCACTCATGCCGGAAAAGACACGTTAAAAACCTATCTTCTCTTAGTGGAGAGATTCTTCATACAGAATATGTGGGTTGTCCTGCACCTGTGTCTGCAATTCCGGGAGTATACATAACCTGTCAAATGAAACCAGGCTTCATTCGACGTCAAGTACGCAAGGGGTCAAAGTAGCCGTTATCATTTGATGTCAACAGCCAGTTACAAAAATGAACTCTTTTTTCCTTATCCCCAGTTTTCGCCTACTACACTAGATTCGCGCGATAGGATTTTAATATCACATCTTTTAGTAGGCGATGACACGACGTACGAGATCGACCAACCTTCTGCGATACCATCTTACGTGCTTGCGGGCCCTTCCCGAAATGTCCATGCGAATTGTATCTACAGTTTCAGGATCCTTCACTATCGGCCGCCTATTCCTCTGCATATTTCTTGAATAGTGCCTTGTTGCGCTATGGAGGGGGGGGGGGGCGGGGCGGCGGGGGCTGTGTGTTTCCAGGACACATCGCTTGAAACACTTCGTTGCATTCCTTGATGGAGCCTGTCGTTATGTAAATCTGCACAATACCAATTCACCGTTCTAATGCAAACTGCCCCACTGCTGCAGCAACTCAACAAGCCGAGCTTCTCACAACAAATAACGCACCAACACACAGCTGCACTCAATTTTCCGATGAAATCCAGTGTAGCCAGCTTTCCAGACTGTGTAGCCAACTTATACTAGAACTGAAACTTGAAACTTCTTGGCAGATTAAAACTGTGTGCCGGACCGACACTTGAAATCGGGACCTTTGCCTTTCGCAGACAAGTGCTCTACCATCTGAGCTACCCAAGCACGATTCACGCCCCGTCCTCACAGCCCCACGTCTGCCAGTAACTCGTCTCCTATTTTCCAAACTTTACCGAAGCTCTCCAGCGAACCTTGCAGAACTAGCACTCCTGAAAGAAAGGATATTGCGGAGGCATGGCTTAGCCACAGACTTGGGGGTGTTTCCAGAATGAGATTTTCACTCTGCAGTGTGCGCTGATATGAAACTTCCTGCCAGATTAAAACTGTGTGCCGAACCGAGACTCAAACTCCAGGCCTTTGCCTTTCGCGGGTATGTGCTCTACTAGAACTGATTAACTGTACGTGAGGCGTACTGGTTTTATGTGGGACTCCGTCTATACAGGGTGTTACAAAATGGTACGGCCAAACTTTCAGGAAACATTCCTCACACACAAAGAACGAAAATATGTAATGTGGACATGTGTCAGGAAACGCTTACTTTCCATGTTAGACCTCATTTTATTACTTCTCTTCAAATCACATTAATCATGGAATGGAAACACACAGCAACAGAACGTACCAGCGTGACTTCAAACACTTTGTTACAGGAAATGTTCAAAATGTCCTCCGTTAGCGAGGATACATGCATCTACCCTCTGTCGCATGGAATCCCTAATGCGCTGATGCAGCCCTGGAGAATGGCGTATTGTATCACAGCCGTCCACAATACGAGCACGAAGAGTCTCTACAGTCTCTACCGAGGTTGCGTAGACAAGAGCTTTCAAATTCCCCCATAAATGAAAGTCAAGAGGGTTGAGGTCAGGAGAGCGTGGAGGCCATGGAATTGGTCCGCCTCTACCAATCCATTGGTCACCGAATCTGTTGTTGAGAAGCGTACGAACACTTCGACTGAAATGTGCAGGAGCTCCATCGTGCGTGAACCACATGTTGTGCCATAATTGTAAAGCCACGTGTTCTAGCAGCACAAGTGGAGTATCCCGTATGAAATCATGATAACGTGCTCCATTGAGCGTAGGTGGAAGAACATGGGGTCCAATCATCACCAATAATGCCTGCTCAAACGTTCACAGAAAATCTGTGTTGATGGCGTGATTGCACAATTGCGTGTGGATTCTCGTCAGCCCACACATGTTGATTGTGAAAATTT
The DNA here is from genome assembly GCF_023898315.1 of Schistocerca nitens. NCBI lineage: Eukaryota > Metazoa > Arthropoda > Insecta > Orthoptera > Acrididae > Schistocerca > Schistocerca nitens. The sequence continues at coordinate 417,112,572 of NC_064622.1, read as the reverse complement.
ACTATTTGATCACGTTGGAATGAAGCCTCATCCGTAAAGAGAACATTTGCACTGAAATGAGGATTGACACATTGTTGGATGAACCATTCGCAGAAGTGTACCCGTGGAGGCCAATCAGCTGCTGATAGTGCCTGCACACGCTGTACATGGTACGGAAACAACTGGTTCTCCCGTAGCACTCTCAATACAGTGACCTGGTCAAAGTTACCTTGTACAGCAGCAACTTCTCTGACGCTGACATTAGGGTTATCGTCAACTGCACGAAGAATTGCCTGGTCCATTGCAGGTGTCCTCGTCGTTCTAGGTCATCCCCAGTCGCGAGTCATAGGCTGGAATGTTCCATGCTCTCTAAGACACCGATCAATTGCTTCGAACGGTTTCCTGTCGGGACACCTTCGTTCTGGAAATCTGTCTCGATACAAACGTACCGCGACACGGCTATTGCCCCGTGCTAATCCATACATCAAATGGGCATCTGCCAACTCAACACAAGCACCGAAGTCAACATTACCTTCCTTCAATTGGGCCAACTGGCGGTGAATCGAGGAAGTACAGTACATACTGACGAAACTGAAATGAGCTCTAACATGGAAATTAAGTGCTTCCGGACACATGTCCACATAACATGTTTTCTTTATTTGTGTGTGAGGAATGTTTCCTGAAAGTTTGGCCGTACCTTTTTGTAACACCCTGTATTTCCTCTCCCGCCTGAACACCTTGTATGCTACAAATGAAAGCATTTTACCCTGCTCGCCTCAGACTAACAGTTCTCCACGTGTTCTTAACGTGGGACGGGGAACTGTGATGCCCAGTTCAGAACGAGATCACCGCCGTCAGAAGGCTTCATCTCGAGATGAGTAAGCTGCGCTTCGCGCTCCCTGGGCGCCGATAGAAGAGTGCGGCGTCGGGGAAGCTCAGCCAGCCGTGACGGCGCGGCGCCCCGGTATTGCCGCCGTCCGTCACCACAAGTGCCGACTCCCTCAGGAATCCGGGAAGCTGGTGGAGGGGATGACCGGGGCGCTACGCGACGGGAATCCAGGCCAGAGTGTCGCCGGCCCGCGCGTGGCGACTGCTGCTGCCACTGGCGGGGCAGAGAATGCGGCCTCGCGAAGGCCAGCTCGCCCGTCCACGCATGATTTGCTCGCTGCCCTGGAATGCGGAGCATGGAAGCGACTCTCGCATGGTCAGCTGTCAGCGAAGCGTCGGTTGCTATTTTCTGTTTTGTCTGTTGATGACCTCGGCGATGACCCAGAAGCAGATTGCGGGCAGTCACTATGTCTTCAGAGCACCAGTGAAAGCGTTGGAATAGATACATGTCACAAGAGAAAGAAGAACTAAAAATATTGTTGCGATGTTTTTCACCACGGAGTCCTTTCATATAAAGGTCTCGGTTCATTTGCCGCCTCAAATTCGGATAAAATTCCAAGCTTTCGATGATAATAATGAATTCGTCGTCAATGACTGAAACTATCATGAACTTTTTTTTTTTTGTCAGTTGCAGCATCACCGGTGTAGAGCGCTCTGACTGTCTTGGTGTAGGAGTAAAATTTTGCTATCTCACAGTGATATCAACGCAATGACATCATTGTATTGCACGCTGAATGTGTGGTGGTGGGACTTCAAATTACGTACCATCATCCGAAGGTGGAACGTCGCCGGTAAGAGGGTGTACGGTGGCTATAATTTCTCACCTTACAAGCACTCATCTACATACTTTGCCGTGATTTACAACCAGAATTAGGTATCATTTGATAGATTGTACATCGTATATGTAAATATTTGAAGAAGACTGACATTGCCACGTACACCTTGTAAATAGCAAAATGAGATTTCCACTCTGCAGCGGAGTGTGCGCTGATATGAAACTTTTTGGCAGATTAAAATTGTGTGCCGGACCGAGACTCGAACTCGGGACCTTTGCGTTTTGATGGCAAGTGCTCTACCATCTTTTTTTTTTTTTCGGTATGGTTCGTTGCCTCTGGTCGGGGCGGACGTCACAAGACATCCTTTCAAATTGATCGTTCGTTCCTTGACTCAGTTTTTTTTATTATAGAGAGCACGCAGCCCTCTGACCGAACACGCTGAGCTACCGTGTCGGCTTACCATCTGAGCTACCCAAGCATGACTCATGCCCCGTCCTCACAGCCTTACTTCTGCCAGTACCTCGTTTCCTATCTTCCAAACCTTACAGTAGCTCTCCTGCGAAACCTTGCAAAACTAGCACTCCTGAAAGAAAGGATATTGCGGAGACATGGCTTAGCGACAGCCTATGGGATGTTTCCAGAATATTAACGCTTATTGCATGAAAGGTAACGGAGTGTCTTTATTATCAAAATGGCGTAATCAATGATTGCCTATACTAATAGAGGTTGGAACGCCAGCTACAGGCGTAATTCAGGCCTACGGTGGAAAAGCCCACACAAGTGGGCCGGACAGTAGGGGTACCTGAGCTGAGTGGCGGTTGGCCAGTATTGTAGCTAGGCCAGAAGGATAACCGGAACCTCTGAAAATCTTCGAAGCAGCAAAGAGGAACAAGGGTGCGTTACTTCGGAAATCATGCAGGCTGGGTTAATTTTGAGAAGTGTACCACTGTATGAATTCATGATTGACGGGGATAGGGTATTTCCTCACAAACTTTCCGCGCTGGACGAAAAAAGATTAAGATATGGTTGGTCGGCGTTCGGAATAATCTGTAGAGAGGGAGAACATTCAATGGTTTCAAGAATATGATTCGCCTTGTGCGGATATGAGGGAGGGGAGCCGAGCTTTCAGTCCGGAACGACGCTGCTGCTACGGTCGCAGGTTCGAATCCTGCCTCGGCCATGGATGTGTGTGCTGTCCTAAGTCTAGGGGACTGATGAAGTCAAAGTCCCATAGTGCTTAGAGTCATTTGAACCATATTTTGGAGCCGAGTTTTGCTGGGAAGCCAGCGGTGGTGAGAAATGGTCTTCCGTTTCGAGCGCCCGTGCTTGGCTGTCGCTTAGTATCAGCTTTTGGTGGTAAGATGGACTTGGTGTCTTTGCTCTCAAGAGGCACTGTACTTTTGCGAACTTATATGATTCTGGACTTCACCTTCGGTCGGGGAGTCGTCGTTGAGTACGCAGCTTTCAGTGATTGATAGTGCTTCTTCTCCCTATACTCTCATTGTGACGTTATCTGAACTCCGTTCTTGTGGCTGGGAGTTCGCGTTTCTCTTCTGTAGAACACGGAGAAGACCGTATTAGATTATACTAGTCAGAGGACCGTCTGCTGCCGTTCTAGTGTTTGAATGAGTTGTTCTTATATTTTGTGGCTGGAGTGCTTCCGTCGTCACAGACGTATACGAGAACCATCACTCCGACGCAACTGACGCAGTACATACCGTGATATTGCTTACTGCTTCGGCTTATTAGGTCTATAAATCTAAACAGCTGTGATCACGTAACTTTTATTTCCACTGAGGTTGCGCACCATTGTAGATCATCTTCTAGCGTTTGGTACATAGACGATGTCAGTCATCTCGTGTTATTTATATTAGATCGCGTAGCCATAAAAAGGGGCATATTTGGGCAATTGATCACTAATATTAGTTAGGACATTCATGTGTGTCCCTTTATGTTCATTGGACATTAATATACAAACATTTGTAATGTATAAAGGGTTTTAATCTACAATAAATGTACAAGCAGAAACAGCATTTATCATTTTGTAGTTACTACTTCCCTTAATCATACGTTTATGTTTATGTTGTAATTTATATGTTAAAGAACAAGAAGGAGGAGATAATATCACCATTAAGACATCCTAAGATCTGCTTCAGGGGGTAGGCAGATAGCGTCAAATCTTCATTTTCGCGTTCAGTATTTTCTGTTGCGCACATTCATTTTACACTCGCTTGGAGTAGCATGTTGGAAGGTGACACAAAGACATAGGTAGTGATAATGGTGGTGATATGGTGGTTGTGGTGCCATGGGTTTCACATTAAGAGTGGCTGTATCGTGGCATGAACATGCCAGGTTCCCTCTTTGATGCGCATCCGATTGGATGGATTACGTACAGAGGTGGTGCCCTCTGAGTCCATAGTAACGGACAGTAGTGTTCGAATCTGGATCAAGCATCTAACTTTACCCCAGCAGTACCAAGGAATGTTTCATAATGCACATTACCAAAGGGTGGAAGGAGGGGGGGGGGGGGGAGAGCAAGCAGGGTACTTTACGGTCACCCGAAAAAAATTTAAGAAATAACAAAACTTTGTTATTGTTGTTGACTTATAGTTACAACTTTCTTTTTAAACTGGTACGGCTGTGCAAGAGGTTTCCGGAATCTGAAAATACTTTTTCAGTCAGTTTTAGCAATACCAATGCACTTTCGATAACATATGCTACTAACTTTATGACCACAAAAAAATGCAATTTCGTTCCTTGTTGCTGACTTTGTAACCTCCCCGCAAAATTAATAAAAAAAAGTCAATGTTAATGAAAATGTGCCAAATGTTGTCTTCCCACAAAACTGAATAATTAAAATGAGTCAAGTGTAACCTCCCCGCAAAAATTTTTAAATGAAAAGAATTGAATGAAAATGCAAATAGAGCCAAATGTTAGCTTCCCACAGTAATAAAACTCAATGATAATAAAAATGTGCAAAAATGTTAAGTCCCCACTAAATTAACGTTAAGATGAACCTGATAAATTTTATAAGGGCAGCTGTGCTGACCTCCGGCCCTGTGCAATAATTAAATCTGAATAGAGAAACCAAAATTCTTACCTCAGTAAAACTGCATCAATATCTGCTCTTATTTTTCGGCACAGCTCCGTGCAATGCTGGCCCATCTTTAATTTTGATTCTTGGAGGAAATGCATAGGAAATATTATTTAACTTGAAATGAATCTTTTTGTTTAAAACAGTTACTTTAAAAGAAAATTATTGGGGCAATTCTTGAACAAATTAATTACAATTAACATATGTTATTAGCTGAGCGCAATGCTGCTTCATTACCTTCGATAACAATATACCTCGTCCAGAACAGTGACCAGAGATGCAAGGAGAGCACGCCGCCGACTCGCTCTGCCGACTCCACACACACAACTTCCGACTGGCTACTACTGCAGACAGAGTGCAACTGAACTCTCGCGCGGTCAAGCGCAGACTAGCAACGATAAATAAGTCTTTGGTCAGAGATTCTGTCATGCCTCGCCATCGCTGGTACTGAATACATATGAAACGTACGCGTTTCAACTTTTATTCTCAATATACTTTTTAAAGAGATACTGATATGTAAGTAAGGCCCTGAGCCTGGAGATACCGAATAAGACATCCGTAGGGCATCCGCTAGTGAAATTTTTGGTTTAAGTTGAAATGAAAAACTTAAAACATACGAGTATATACAGTCTGGTAGAAGAATTCATTAAAAACAATATTTTTTTAAATTTTTTAAAATATAAAGCATCTTGATTACAATATTTTCTGAAGGGGAGCACAAAGTACCCCCCACCCACACGCCTTGGTGTTGCTACGGTTAATTCCTATAAATGATCAAAACGTTGCTTCCTTTTTTAAATCGACCGTCGGCGAAAATTTTACCCTTCGAGGTACGGAGAGCCATAGACACAGGCGCTCTGGTTGATGCCCTATTCCTTGAACGCCGGACGGAATACGTACAGTTCAGCACTGTCGTTAAGTGAACAACCAATACATTCACTGCGCAGTACCAATGGTAATACTAAAGCGGAGTTATTAAGCACAGTTTTATGAAATTCCTTCATCAAAGAAGACAAACTAAATGTTCCAGAATTCGAATCAAGAACAACTGCCAGTATATGTAACTAAGAAGTAGAAATCTTCGGTGAAGCGAAGAGACTTAAAGCACTTAATAAAGGCAACTCCGCCAGCAGACATAGCATACCATTATTAAGATCCTTTCAAAGTATGCTGATAGGCCCATATTTCAGAATCGTATTCAACCGCTCGCTCAACAAAAGATACGTTGTACAAGCCACACCAATGTTCAAGATTGAAATAGGAGTTATCCGCTGAATTGCAGACCTGTATCACTGACGTCCATTTGCAGTAGCATTCTGAAACATATACTGTGTCCGATCATTATGAATTACCTTGAAGGTAACGGTCTATTAACGCATAGCACAAATCATAAAATCTCGATCTGGTGAAACGCAACTAACTGCTTATTCGCTGGAAGTAATGAGTGCTATTTACAGGGGATCTCTGATTTCATATTTCTAGACGTCCAGAAGGCTTTTGACACCGTTCCCCACAAGCAACTTCTAGTCAAACTGCATGCTTGTGGAGTAGCGCTTGAGTTGTGGGACTGGATGTATCATTTCCTATCACAAATATAAAACAGAAGTGATCTCTGACGTTAACCAAGGAAGTGGTATAGGACCTGTGCTAAATTGTAAACACGATTTAGGAGACAATCTGAGTAGCACTCTTTGATTGTTTGCACATTCTTCTGCAATTTATCGTCTAGTTCAGCCGTTAGAGGATCAAAACCAATTGCAAAATGACGCGAAAATGGTGCGAAACGTGACAATTGTTTTTGAATAAGAAGTAGTGTAAGGTCACTCACGTAAGTACTACTAAAGAGGCCGCCTACACTACGGGATCCTTACGAGAGAGGACTGTCGGAGGACATCGAAAAAATTCAAAGAGGGAGAACTCGCATTTTACTATTGCGAAATAGGAGAAGGAGTGTCACCGATAAGACAAGTGAGTTGATGTGACAATCATTTAAGCAAAGGCGTTTTTCGTTGTGAGGGAATTTTTCATGAGAGACTACGTGATCAAAAGTATCAGGACGTCCACAAAACATAAGTTTTTTTCATATTAGGTGCATAGTGCTGCCACCTACTGCCAGGTACTCCATATCAGCGACCTCAGTAGTCATTAGGCATCGTGAGACAGCAGAATGGGGCGCAACGCGGAACTCACGGACTTCAAACGTGGTCAGGTGATTGGGTGTCACATGCGTCATACGTCTGTACGCGAGATTTCCACACTCCTAAACATCCCTAAGCCCACTGGTCCCGATGTGATAGTGAAGTGGAAACGTGAAGGGACTCGTACGGCACAAAAGCGTGCAGGCCGAACTCTTCTGTTGACTGAGACCGCCAACAGTTGAAGAGGGTCGTAATGTGTAATAGGCAGACATCTATCCGGACCATCACACAGGACTTCCAAACTGCATCAGGATCCACTGCAAGTACTATGACAGGTGTGAGGTAAGAAAAGTTGGGTTTCAGGGTCGAACGGCTGCTCATAACCCACACATCACGCCGGTAAATGCCAAACGACGCCTTGCTTTCTGTAAGGAGCGTAAACATTGGAAGATTGGACAGTGGAAAAACGTTGTGTGGAGTGACGAATCACGGTACACAATGTGGCGATCCGATGGGAGGGTGTGGGTATGGCAAAGCCCGGTGAACGTCATCTGCCAGCGTGTATAGTGCCAACAGTAGCATTAGGGGGCGGTGGTGTTATGGTATAGTGTTTTTCATGGAGGGGGCTTGCAGCCCTTGTTGTTTCGCGTGGCACTATCACAGCACAGGCCTACATTGATATTTTAAGCACCTTGTTGCTTCCCACTGTTGAAGAGCAATTCGGAAATGGCGACTGCCCCCTTTCAACACGATCGAGCACCTGTTCATAATGCACGGCATGTGGAAGAGTTGTTACACGAAAATAACTTCCCTTTAATGGACTGGAATGCGCAGAGTGCCGTCCTGTGTACTACAGAACATCTTTGAGATGTTTTGCAAAGCCGACTTCGTGCCAGGCCTCACCAACCGACATCGATACCTCTCCTGAGTGCAACTCTCCGTGAATAATGGCCTGACATTCCCCAAAAAAGCTTCCACCACCCGATTGAAAGTATGCTTGCTAGAGTGGAAGCTGTCATAGAGGCTAAACGTGAGCTAACACCATATTGAACTCCATCATTACCGATGGAGAGCGCCACGACATTGTAAGTCGTTTTCAGACAGGTGTCCGGATACGTTTGATCACATAGTGTATTTCAGTCTCCAATTATCACCGCTGAATGTGAAAATATTTCATTATCGTCAGTGTACAGAAGGAGAAATGATCATCCTAATAAAGCAAGAGGTCGTAAGGAAAAATTTTGAGTGTTCATTTTTCCATGTGCTATTTAGGAGTGGAACGGTGGAGAAATAGTCTGAAGAACACTCTTCCAGTCACTTAAGTATGAATTGCAGACAAGCGATGTTGACGTAACTGAGTTCAGACTTTCTTGCAAACTGAACTCAACATGTCGTCCTTCACCGACAAGCTAATTTCGTGGAAGCGCCGCTAGTGGATGACACTCGACGTTCTGCTGGCGATGCTGTCGACAGGAAAGTTGCAATAGCAAGAGCAATGCAGTCAAAATGTGATGCTCATATAGCGTTATTAACCTCTGGGGTTGTTCGGCCGCCTGGAACAAGTCTTTCTATTCGACGTCGCTTCGGCTGCATGGCTGTGGTCACCAAGACGGCAATGCATGTTCTGTAACACGTGCTTCCATCCTGACCACCAGACTGGTAATGAGTTCTTGTGGTAGGGCGTTTCATTCCTCCACCAGCGCGATTAACAAAGCTGGATGATCGGTGGTGATGCACATCGGACTGCGCAGTTGGAGGACCTCTTGGAACGACAGGATATTCGGCGAGTGGAGTGGTCTGCCCTTTCGATCGACTTAAATCTCGTCGAGTACATACATTGCAAAACGTCCGCATGCACCAACAACCGCCCAGCAGCTGTCAAATCCGCTGATGGAGGGCCGCTCTACCACACGAACTGCTTAGCAATCTTTTAGCTAGCATGGGAGCACGCTGCAAACATGCGTTGCCGTTCGTGATGATCACACATTTTATAAGAACCATTTCCATCCTTTAATAACGTCGATGGGACCATCATGAAAGCCGGCCGCTATGACCGAGCGGTTCTAGACGCTCCAATCCGGAACCGCGCTGCTGCTACGGTCGCCGGTTCGAATCCTGCCTTGGGCATGGATGTGTGTGATGTCCTTAGGTTAGTTGGATTTAAGCAGTTCTAAGTCTAGGGGACTGATGACCTCAGATGTTAAATCCCATAGTGCTTAGAGCCATTTGAACCATTTTTGAACCATCATGAATCGCGGAGACGTCAGTGCAAAACTGTCATTTACGAGGACGTACTGAAAAGTAAAAGTCTTATAGCTTTTAAAATAAAACAATAGTGATTAACACTCTTCATCTTTATTTTTCATGTCTACATGGCCTGTTTATTGTCATCCTGGCGACGAACACATGTCCCCAACGAGATACATGTTTGTTTATATCAGCACAATAGAATATTTTGGTTTATTGACGGAGCCACATATTCACCAGTGCCTGCTACGCTTCGTCACTGTCGCAGTGAAATCTTCGAAGGTGTTGTTGAAGATCTGGAAAGAGAGGCCTGGTCGATGTCACTGAACTTAAGGCGTCGGATTGTTGCAGATTTTGGTCAGCTCATGTGTGACCTGGCATTGTGTTGAAGGAGAGCATGTTCCATATGTGGACGAAATCTCCGAATTCGAAACTCACGCATCAACATAGTTACGTTGCACAGCATCATGTTACATGCTACAATCTAGAGCCCTCTAGTGGCAGAGGGCTGCAAATGTGTAGACCTGATGAACGAAGCTGTAGAATATCAATAATTTTTGTTTTATTTAAAAAGCTTTTCACACAAAAAAATTCGGGTATATTACGGTTCAGCACATCCTGTTATATTCCTCTCATGCCCGCCCCCGACAGCTGAGTGGTTAGCGCGACAGAATGTCAATTGCCGGCCGCGGTGGTCTCGCGGTTCTAGGCGCGCAGACCGGAACCGTGCGACTGCTACGGTCGCAGGTTCGAATCCTGCCTCGGGCATGGATGTGTGTGATGTCCTTAGGTTAGTTAGGTTTAAGTAGTTCTGTTCTAGGGGACTAATAACCACAGCAGTTGAGTCCCATAGTGCTCAGAGCCATTTGAACCATTTTGAACCAATGTCAATCCTCAGGCCACCGGTTCGATTCCCGGTTGGGTCGGAGATTTTCTCCGCTCACTGACTGGGTGTTGTGTTGTCCTAATCATCATCTTTTCATCCCTATCGATGCCAAAGTCGCCGGAGTGGCGTCAAATCGAAAGACTTGCACTCCTCGAACGGTCTACCCGACGGAAGGCCCTAGTCACACGACATTTACATTTTTATTCCCCTCATTCTGTATTTATTTCTGTTACCTTCTCCTGCAGCAGTTCTTTCTATGTATGGTCCAAGTTTCATCGAGCCATGGTACATGGCAGTATTACGTCATGCGAAAGTCCCTTTCGTCCTTAAGTTTTGCACACCTGCTCATGCGTATTTGCAGAAGGGTGTGTATATACCGTCACCAAAGAGCTACTATCCCTATTTTTCACCCCAAAAATTTGCTCACAAAGTGGTAGCTGATGAAAATCTCCTTCGACCGTTTTTTTTTTCTTTATTACGTCTGATAACGTTGCCAAGTGAAATCAACAGAGAAGGTGTTGGGGAGACAAAGGAAGATGTCGTGTTTCACAACGGAAACGTTTAGTAACAGCGAAGGCGTCACGGAGATGTATTATGCATCAGAGAGAGGTGGCTGTTAAAATTCCAAGAAGAGTCGGGCAGCAAATTGCTTCCGCCAACACACTTCTTCCCAAACAGCTACGAGCACAAAGTTAAAGAGATTTACAAGGGCCTACTAGCAGTCGTGCTAGTGGTCCATCTTTCGCAGTTACAAAATAAAAGCGGGAGAAACGTATTGGTGCCGTAATGAGACGTCGCAATTCCACGGCAATTAAAATGCCGCCCCCACATGACGACAGGCAGGTATCCGTGCGAATACGATGGTCCGGCGGGTACAACATGGACGGGCTGTTGGAGGCTATGCCTCCGGCCTTTGAATTGTCTGGATGTCGCACGTGGTCGGTATTTCTTATAAATGGCCGAGTAAACGCTGGTTAACCCAAAAATATTGTATGTAACTACCGTATTGGATCATGACTTAAGTAATCCTGATTTTTAATTAGGGCAAGATCGTAACCTGTGTATTCAGTCGCCCTGTAATTGAGGCGTTCGGTCGTAAAACATGGTAACCAACAAAATGAAAACTTACCGGAAATCGGCTGTTTAGTTTTGACGAAAATATCAAATAGTTTGTTCTAACAAAACTCACATAATTATGTTGCGCAGATATTCTATGTGTACCGAAAAGTAAAATTCGTCTTAGCTGCTCCTCATAACATTTTGTTTGCGAATATAAGAACTAAAATCAGAGGAAAGATGCCCGTAGATACCATATTTTTCATTCACGTATGAGACATTGCTACCTTGTTACCTGCCAGATACCATGTTTCACAACAACTGACGTTAAATGTTGCTTCTGGTACGTGGCAGTTACCACATAGATGGAACCTTACCAGGATGATCACAGTGCAGTGGTGTAACATGATAATCACATTGGAAATAAAATAAAGTAGCAAAAAGTTGTGTTACCAATTGTTTTATTAGTAGTTTTTAGGTACAATAATTTTACATTTAATGCTCAGGAACTAAGCTCGTGTAATATCCGTGATATGGCTTTGGAATATACTTGAACAGGCTGAGAACGTCGCGCAATTTTTCCTTATGACTGTTATTGGTGTATTATACAGCAGTGGAAGAGGTGCGTCAAATTTCCCCAGAAAGTCTTCTGTAAGAGGAAGACCTTTCAGCTTCAATGATATTTCTTCACCAGATCCGAAATATGATTTATAAACAGTCAGAGAATCTGGTTCTTCGCGGACCAACAGAAGTTTGACAGACGCAGCAATTACATTATTGGGTGCTCTGAACAATGACTTCAGTGAAGAAACTTGAAAGAAATCTCCATGCTGCTTTCTGTACACATTAAAGGGAGGTGAGCGTTGGGCGCTTTTCAAGATCTGTCCCCATTCCTCCGGGCAGTATACATACTGAATGTGATCTCTCACATACTGCTCTACTCGGCCGAAACCTCTATCTGATGGCAACATAGTATGTCCAACTACTGGAAAAACATTTTCGACACGTTTTACACGGCCGTTTGCCAATAATTTAAGCCAGAGAGCGACTACTGCCCAGTTTTTATTTTGACCAAAGCAGTTATCTGAAATTACCATCAATTTCTTGCACTGTATGTCATTCACGGTGAAGTGTTTCAATATGCAACTTGCAAATTCATCACTTCCTCTCCTAGCAGTAGCTTCGTCCCAGTAATAAAAGTACCCTACATTATAGGAGCAATCATGAACGCTGAGGTTGTAGCAAAACAATTTTCTTTTGTAAAATGCAGGTCCAGTGGATAATTTTGGAATGGGCAACGCCTGTTGGAGATCAAATGTTAGAACAAGGGCTTCTTTGTCCCCTGGGGAAACTTGCAAAACTTTTTGGCCGGCAGCAGCATGTAGGTGGTGTCTCTCGATTTTGTGTCCAATTTCTTGGACTTTAGCGTCATTTTTATCGTTTTCGGCTTGTTGCAGTTCAGTTCTCATTAAGTCGCAGTCCTTACATGTGTCTGTCTTAGGAGACGTGAATCCTATATTAAATTCTTCCGTAAATATTCTTCTGAACTTGTCTGAAGATACAGGACTGCTACCACTTTCTGAACAGAACTGAGTATATTCTTCAAAACAACGTTTAACTGTGTATTCCATAGACATAAACATCTTATAAGGATTTTTGCGCCTGGGGTAGTGACTTTCGCATTTGGGAAGTTTTGATATAAAAGTATGAACATTTTTTATATCGTCTTCTGAATACTTTTTCTTGTGGTGCCCATGTGCACCTCTTTTATATGATGGTGGAGTATGAGCGCCATTGTTTTTCTTTTTTTTTTTAACCAAAATTTCGAGTCTCCCCCTACATTTTTGCAGGCCGTGGATGTTGAGGAAAGCAGTTTTACATACTTCTACTTTTTGCCCTTCAACCAAGATATTGTAGGTAATCGTAATTTTTCTTCGAGAGGGACTTCCACTCTTTTTCGTACTACTGACAGTTTTTTTTAACATCTATTAGACCAAATAGATAAGCGTTTTGGATGTTGTAGTTTCCCATTCTATTGAACTCTTCAAACACGGAGTGTCGTTCGTCAGCATCAATCTTTGAAAAACATTTTTTCTTACAAAGGCAATCTGGGCCTGCTTCTCGAGGTGCTTGTGGATTTACTTTTCTTCGATAAGACAAATAGCTTTTACCTAAATTTCTTAATTTTTTATTTTTTTTCCTGTTGGTTTACCCCGCGTATCCTTTTTCTACCTTTTTTGTTTGATTTTTCCTCATCATCTACAACATCCTTTTGTTCAAGAGGTACCGACGATCCTGCATAACGGACTCTACTAGGCGGATTAGATTTTCCAGAAGCAGTAGGTGACCTTACATCCGCATTGTTTTCATCATGACTGTTGGTTGTAGACCTACTGGTACATGGTTCTGATTCACAATCCTGGTTGATATTGAGGGCGATCGATTTCTGAAACAAAACAAGGAGTACTTGTATCGAAAAGCTCATTACCCTTCTTTCTAAAAAAAAATAGTGCAAGGGATAATAATAAAAATCTCGTGTGCCTCCCGATTCTGTTGCTAGTCTATCAACTTGAAGCCACTTGGGAGGTTCCCGTATCCCCAACCTGCAAGAGAAGGGATCTACAGTTCATCGCGGAAGCCGAAGCGCGGCTGTATCGTATGGTACTGAAAACGATCGGTCCGAAGATTAACTGAAAACGCTTCGTGATCCGACCAGGATTCAATCTCGTGACCTTTGGCTTGGTAGTCAAGCGTTTAAGTCTCTAAAATGCAGGACGTAAGTTCAAAGTGTTGTGTTTACGTTTCAGGTAGACATTTCTTCTGAAGAGCTGAGTTACACTATGATAATAGAAAAAAATCCTGAGTGATTTAACCTAGTGGGTGTAAAACATGGTAACTCTAGTGGATACCGTGGTCACCTTCGCACATACAGGGTGTTTCAAAAATGACCGGTATATTTGAAACGGCAATAAAAACTAAACGAGCAGCGGTAGAAATACACCGTTTGTTGCAATATGCTTGGGACAACAGTACATTTTCAGGCGGACAAACTTTCGAAATTACAGTAGTTACAATTTCAACAACAGATGGCGCTGCAAGTGATGTGAAAGATATAGAAGACAACGCAGTCTGTGGATGCGCCATTCTGTACGTCGTCTTTCTGCTGTAAGCGTGTGCTGTTCACAACGTGCAAGTGTGCTGTAGACAACATGGTTTATTCCTTAGAACAGAGGATTTTTCTGGTGTTGGAATTCCACCGCCTAGAACACAGTGTTGTTGCAACAAGACGAAGTTTTCAACGGAGGTTTAATGTAACCAAAGGACCGAAAAGCGATACAATAAAGGATCTGTTTGCAAAATTTCAACGGACTGGGAACGTGACGGATGAACGTGCTGGAAAGGTAGGGCGACCGCGTACGGCAACCACAGAGGCAACGCGCAGCTAGTGCAGCAGGTGATCCAACAGTGGCCTCGGGTTTCCGTTTGCCGTGTTGCAGCTGCGGTCCAAATGACGCCAACGTCCACGTATCGTCTCATGCGCCAGAGTTTACACCTCTATCCATACAAAATTCAAACGCGGCAACCCCTCAGCGCCGCTACCATTGCTGCACGAGAGACATTTGCTAACGATATAGTGCACAGGATTGATGACGGCGATATGCATGTGGGCAGCATTTGGTTTACTGACGAAGCTTATTTTTACCTGGACGGCTTCGTCAATAAACAGAACTGGCGCATATGGGGAACCGAAAAGCCCCATGTTGCAGTCCCATCGTCCCTGCATCCTCAAAAAGTACTGGTCTGGGCCGCCATTTCTTCCAAAGGAATCATTGGCCCATTTTTCAGATCCGAAACGATTACTGCATCACGCTATCTGGACATTCTTCGTGAATTTGTGGCGGTACAAACCGCCTTAGACGACACTGCGAACACCTCGTGGTTTATGCAAGATGGTGCCCGAGCACATCGCACGGCCGACGTCTTTAATTTCCTGAATGAATATTTCGATGATCGTGTGATTGCTTTGGGCTATCCGAAACATACTGGAGGCGGCGTGGATTGGCCTCCCTATTCGCCAGACATGAACCCCTGTGACTTCTTTCTGTGGGTACACTTGAAAGACCAGGTGTACCGCCAGAATCCAGAAACAATTGAACAGCTGAAGCAGTACATCTCATCTGCATGTGAAGCCATTCCGCCAGACACGTTGTCAAAGGTTTCGGGTAATTTCATTCAGAGACTACGCCATATTATTGCTACGCATGGTGGATATGTGGAAAATATCGTACTATAGAGTGTCCCAGACCGCAGCGCCATCTGTTGTTGAAAATGGTAACTACTGTAATTTCGAAAGTTTGTCTGCCTGAAAATGTACTGTTGTCCCAAGCATATTGCAACAAACGGTGTATTTCTATCGCTGCTCGTTTAGTTTTTATTGCCGTTTCAAACATACCGGTCATTTTTGAAACACCCTGTATTTATAATTTGCGAGTCAAAATGAAACCTATTTCGGTTATGTCCATATAATGCATTGTGTTTATGTTTTACGAAGTTTGGTTACCACGTACTCAGTTCATATTTGATGAAAGGAACGTTCAGAATTTCCGTTTTTGAGAATTTTCAATACAGAACAGGCAGTAAAACTTGATAAGTGCAGTACATACCATCTTTTACTTCAAACAGATTAAGAAATAAAGGCATCTGTTCTTACCTTTTTAAGGAGTAATTTGCATCCGATTTGTTTGCACTCATAAACAGGATAATACTCTGGGCTTTCATCTTCGTCATTACAGGAAGAACTGTAGTCAGAATTATTGTTTGCGCTCGAAACTTTCGATTCAAGTTCCTCATTACGACGGAACAGACTGTGTCGGGCCGCCACGTTTGTTACTTACAATGTTTTACCTGAAGTCAGCTGTCACTTACCATAACATAATACCAATATAATTTCTTACAACGTACACATCTCCCACAGATTCCTTCACCAACCTATGAAATCAGCTGTAAGGAGTCCGACGTTGCCAAAAACGCCAATTGGCAAAAATTGTTAGATACCATGTTCTACGACCGAGTGCCTCAATTAAAGTGTTAGAGCAGGATAACAAACAGGGTTATTGCTTACAGTGTGATAAAATTCGAATTATTTTTAAATCTCTCTTAAATCCAAGTTATGATCTAAGTGATTTGACAGTTAATATATAGTTGTTCTATTTTATTTGTTATTGGTCGTTTGATGACTGTTAATGTTAAATGTGTTTTACTTGGTACTGTGGAGGTGCACGTTAAAATAATTTATGTTCAAATTTTTTTGCATTATGAATCTTGAGTACTCAACTATGCACTCATTAGTGTTCCTTTTTCCTTGCTTGATATTTTTTTAGGGAATAAAACATGTTTTTGAGGAATGATTAATCACAGCTCAACCCATCCCCACACCTTCTCTGTTTCGTTACAATATTTCTCACCAGAAATATCTTCTGCAATACATGAAAACGGAACATGCACAGGTATTGATGTAGATGTGGAAAATTCCCTTGTTTCTCCTGCGTTACATATCTAATGAACTAAATTTTTCTACGTTCCCTGCGCACCATATTATTCGCAGTAATCAAGTCAGTGCTACGCTCCACTTCTTTCGTGGTTTCTACTGTCAAAGTTCTCCTGTACTGTTCAAATTGCCATAGCATTCCTCCAATTTATTATGTTTGATACAGATAAGGAAGATCTGCATCCGAATACATAAGAACTAAAGTAATGACAGACAATCTGAAATCAACGCAGATACGTCTTTGACAGCCGTGTAAATAAACAAATCTATTTCCATGAAATTTCGGCAAACAGAGTGAGCCAGGAGCTTGTTTCAGTTGACTGATCATTCATCGGTTACCACTAGTCCATAATAATTTTCACATCAGCGATATTTCCGATATGAATTCGAATCTTGCAACACAATGGAACTATCTCCTTAAGTTAAACGAATGATTACACCGGACAATATTTGAGCGCGTGTCGCAACCTTCTCTGCGGTTGAATACACAACTTTTGTACTCTAGTGTCAGTGCTAGTTAATTTGTTAGTTATCAGTCCTTCATCTACTTCGATCACGTCGTTCAGCACAGTCTTGTAAAAGGAAGTGGGCAAGAAAGGAAGAAGAATTACGCTTTCACGTTCACTCAACGACGACGTCAGTAGAGAAGGCTCAGGAATTCGGGTTGGGAAACGAACGTGAAGGAACGTGATCGCGTCCTTTGGGAAGAAGCATACATATCCCGGCGCGTCCACTGCTCGTGGTCTAGTGGCTAGCGTTCGATTCCCGGCCGGGTTGGGGATTCTCTCCATCCGGGTAGTGGGTGTTTGTGTTGTCCTCATCTTTTCATCCTCATCGTCATTCATGAAAGCCGCGGGACTGGAGTGAGTATATATTGGGAATTTGTACGGGCGCTGATAACTGCGCAGTTGAGCGCCCCACAAACCAAACATTATCATCACTATCCCGGCGTTCGCCTTCACCATTTTACTGAAATATGAGTCTGGACGGCCAGAAGGTGATTTGAGCAGGCGCCTCCGCCTACGCAGGCCAAGTGTCGTACCATTAAGGGATATTCGCACATGTACCTGTGTTTGCCCCACATGCAAGAAGAAGCATTCGTTAGGCGAATGTCTATTTTCAAAACGTGAGGTCTCCACACCTAGAGAGAAGCATTCACATTTTCAAGTGTTCAAGATGTCCACTTTGCTATCAGCACCGCCGCCGCCCAGAAAGTTTATATAGAGATGTTGGGCGTAGTGCGTGACTGTTGAGGCACGAGAAAATTGCATTGTAAGGTGAGGATGTCCTCGGTGTGGTGTCACCGCCAGACACTACACTTCCGAGGTGGTAGCCTTTAAATTGGCCGCGGTCCATTAGTATACGTCGGACCCGCGTGTCGCCACTGTCAGTGATTGCAGACCGAGCGCCACCACACGGCAGGTCTAGAGAGACGTCCTGGCACTCGCCCCAGTTATACAGCCGACGTTGCTAGGAATGGTTCACTGACAATTACGCTCTCATTTGCCGAGACGATAGTTAGCATAGCCTTCAGCTACGTCATTTGCTACGACCTAGCAAGGCGCCATTACCAGTTATATTGAGCTTATTATAAAACCTGTACCGTCAAGAGCAATGTACACCAATTATGGATTAAAGTTAAGTATTACATCATCTACGTACTTTGTTTGCAGTTCTCAAGACATTGTCCTGTTCCAGACCTCACGCCAGTCAGCGTGTAATTGAACGCGTGCATTTTGGCCTCCTCTAGCAACACGGTGTTGGCTCTTCTGCCAACACAGTACTCGGATATCTCCGGTGTCACCTCACGTTTGTATAAATGCACGGATGACTTCTATGTAAATAAATATCTGAATGTGCCTCTCAGCCCAGACAGTCTTTGTTGTACCTGTTTGATTATGAATGTACCGTAGAAATGGAAATCTTCAGTAGAGTACTGTTCTACCCTGACGATAACGTAAAAGGGGCAGGTTTTGTTACTGCCACGCTGACGACCCCTGTCTGTTGTTGACCTGATGACAGCGTCGAACGCATCTAGAAGGTACCTTGATGAAGGTATGCCACGTCAGCTACGGAGGGTAGCAGTCAGAAATGGATAAGGATGTCGTCGGGGTGCATACGATGAATTAACAAAACTAACATTTGAGATAGGACGTCGACGGTACAAAGAATGTTGCGAGTATTACAAGTAAAAAATTAAACAAGTACATAAGTTATTTAAATCTTTCACAAGGGGTCAAACATAAATGATCAGGGTTGTGAAATCGGTAGTAGGTTTGAATGTTGACTGTTTGTTCCGAGAGCTAAGTAAACAATAATAATTTACAACACAAAAGAAAAGTAAGTGCTGGTTCCATCTTTAATTTCGTTACCTTCCCCCGAAAATAACTACCAAGGAAATTTACAGTAATACCACCACACTTAAAAACCCCATTTCCTTTTTGGGGCCGATTACACCACACAAAAACAAAGAGTGAAAATAACATTTTCAGAATCATGAAAATTAACAAACCAAAGAAATGGCTCTGGGCACTATGGGACTCAACTGCTGTGGTCATTAGTCCCCTAGAACTTAGAACTACTTAAACCTAACTAACCTAAGGACATCACACACATCCATGTCCGAGGCAGGATTCGAACCTGCGACCGTAGCAGTCGCACGGTTCCGGACTGCGCGCCTAGAACCGCGAGACCACCGCGGCCGGCATGAAAATTAACAGTCAGTTTCTGTATAACAGGATAAATATTCCAAAGTGACACAAGTAATCAATTGTACATGAACTGTGGTAATTACTTCACATCTCAGTTATGCAGCCCTGGTATAGTATAACCGTTACTCGCTGTAGTAGTGCACTGACTAATTTATATTTTATAATGAGAGTAAATCTATGTAAATAAAATTAAAAGCCACATACATGAAAGCTCATTACTCGAGAAAAGTTTGACCGAATTCACGGGCCTTTTGTGTGTGTGTGTGTTCGCTATTATTATGAGAAAGTTTGTACGAAAAAAAATTTTTGGAAAATACGACGGAAAAGTCGATAATTAACGTCAACTGCCGGATGAACGGCTTGATAGATTTGAATGATTTTTATCTTTATTGTGTTCTTAATTGTCAGGACAACGTTTGTATGGAAGAAACTTTTTGGAAAAACCAACGGAAAAGTCATAAATTAAAATCAGTTGTGGAAGATCAGCGTTCGAGAACGGCGCGACCCATTCTTTTTCTCGTAGTGGGGATGGCAATAGTACTTTCGGTATAAAATGGAAAATTGTTTTCATAACAAAAAATAAATTTCACAGTTTGTATATAATATATAAATACATGAGTAAGATAGTAAGATATGAAGGGGAAACGTTGTTACAGAAAATCTCTCACAGTTCTTGACCGCTTTATTAGAAATTGTTACATGACACTCAAATGACAGTTCGGACGCACGATATACACTCCTGGAAATGGAAAAAAGAACACATAGACACCGGTGTGTCAGACCCACCATACTTGCTCCGGACACTGCGAGAGGGCTGTACAAGCAATGATCACACGCACGGCACAGCGGACACACCAGGAACCGCGGTGTTGGCCGTCCAATGGCGCTAGCTGCGCAGCATTTGTGCACCGCCGCCGTCAGTGTCAGCCAGTTTGCCGTGGCATACGGAGCTCCATCGCAGTCTTTAACACTGGTAGCATGCCGCGACAGCGTGGACGTGAACCGTATGTGCAGTTGACGGACTTTGAGCGAGGGCGTATAGTGGGCATGCGGGAGGCCGGGTGGACGTACCGCCGAATTGCTCAACACGTGGGGCGTGAGGTCTCCACAGTACATCGATGTTGTCGCCAGTGGTCGGCGGAAGGTGCACGTGCCCGTCGACCTGGGACCGGACCGCAGCGACGCACGGATGCACGCCAAGACCGTAGGATCCTACGCAGTGCCGTAGGGGACCGCACCGCCACTTCCCAGCAAATTAGGGACACTGTTGCTCCTGGGGTATCGGCGGGGACCATTCGCAACCGTCTCCATGAAGCTGGGCTATGGTCCCGCACGCCGTTAGGCCGTCTTCCGCTCACGCCCCAACATCGTGCAGCCCGCCTCCAGTGGTGTCGCAACAGGCGTGAATGGAGGGACGAATGGAGACGTATCGTCTTCAGCGATGAGAGTCGCTTCTGCCTTGGTGCCAATGATGGTCGTATGCGTGTTTGGCGCCGTGCAGGTGAGCGCCACAATCAGGACTGCATACGACCGAGGCACACAGGGCCAACACCCGGCATCATGGTGTGGGGAGCGATCTCCTACACTGGCCGTACACCACTGGTGATCGTCGAGGGGACACTGAATAGTGCACGGTACATACACAAGAACTTTCAAATGCCCCCGTAAATGAGTCAAGAGGGTTGAGGTCAGGAGAGCGTGGAGGCCATGGAATTGGTCCGCCTCTACCAATCCATCGGTCACCGAATCTGTTGATGAGAAGCGTACGACCACTTCGACTGAAATGTGCAGAAGCTCCATCGTGCATGAACCACATGTTGTGTCGTACATGTAAAGGCACTTGTTCTAGCAGCACAGGTAGAGTATCCCGTATGAAATCATGATAACGTGCTCCATTGAGCGTAGGTGGAAGAACATGGGGCCCAATCAAGACATCGCCAACAATGCCTGCCCAAACGTTCACGGAAAATCTGGGTTGGTGACGTGATTGCACAATTGCGTGCGGATTCTCGTCAGCCCACACATGTTGATTGTGAAAATTTACAATTTGATCACGTTGGAATGAAGCCTCATCCGTAAAGAGAACATTGCACTGAAATGAGGATTGACACATTGTTGGATGAACCATTCGCAGAAGTGTACCCGTGGAGGCCAATCAGCTACTGATAGTGCCTGCACACGCTGTACATGGTACGGAAACAACTGGTTCTCCCGTAGGACTCTCCATACAGTGACGTGGTCAACGTTACCTTGTACAGCTGCAACTTCTCTGACGCTGACATTAGGGTTATCGTCAACTGCACGAAGAATTGCCTCCTCCATTGCAGATGTCCTCGTCGTTCTAGATCTTCCCCAGTCGCGAGTCATAGGCTGGAATGTTCCGTGCTCCCTAAGACGCCGATCAATTGCTTCGAACGTCTTCCTGTCGGGACACCTTCGTTCTGGAAATCTGTCTCGATACAAACGTACCGCGGCACTGCTGTTGCCCCGTGCTAATGCATACAACAAATGGGCATCTGCCAACTCCGCATTTGTAAACATTGCACTGACTGCAAAACCACGTTCGTGATGAACACTAACCTGTTGATGCTACGTACTGATGTGCTTGATGATAGTACTGTAGAGCAATTAGTCGCATGTCAACACAAGCACCGAAGTCAACTTTACCTTCCTTCAACTGGGCCAACTGGCGGTGAATCGAGCAAGTACAGTACATACTGACGAAACTAAAATGAGCTCTATCATGAAAATTAAGCGTTTCCCGACACTGGCCCACATAACATCTTTTCTTTATTTGTGTGTGTGGAATGTTTCCTGAGCCGGCCAGGGTGGTCGAGTGGTTCTAGGCGCTGCAGTCTGGAACCACGCGTTCGCTACGGTCGCAGGTTCGAATCCTGCCTCGGGCATGGATGTGTGTGATGTCCTTAGGTTGGTTAGGTTTAAGTAGTTCTAAGTTCTAGGGGACTGATGACCTCAGAAGTTAAGTCCCATAGTGCTCAGAGCCATTTGAACCAATGTTTCCTGAAAGTTTGGCCGTACCTTTTTGTAACACCCTGTATATCGGACGTGGGCGGTGGTCATAGTAATCCGATTAATCTACGTATAATGATTTCTCAGAATTAATCATTATGAGTACAGATTTTTCCAGTTAAATAAAATGCATAGTACTTACATGACATCGGTCGTCTCATTATCAGTTTTCTACATCTACATCTACATTTATACTCCGCAAGCCACCCAACGGTGTGTGGCGGAGGGCACTTTACGTGCCACTGTCATTACGTCCCTTTCCTGTTCCAGTCGCGTATGGTTCGCGGGAAGAACGACTGTCTGAAAGCCTCCGTGCGCGCTCTAATCTCCCTAATTTTACATTCGTGATCTCCTCGGGAGGTATAAGTAGGGGGAAGCAATATATTCGATACCTCAACCAGAAACGCACCCTCTCGAAACCTGGCGAGCAAGCTACACCGCGATGCAGAGCGCCTCTCTTGCAGTCTGCCACTTGAGTATATTAAACATCTCCGTAACGCTATCACGGTTACCAAATAACCCTGTGACGAAACGCGCCGCTCTTCTTTGGATCTTCTCTATCTCCTCCGTCAACCCGATCTGCTACGGATCCCACACTGATGAGCAATACTCAATTTTAAGATCTAGGAAGAGTTTTGTTCCTCATTGTAAGCCCTTGCACTCTAGCCCGCCTTTAGAGAACATGTCTATGCCGCCAGCTTCGCTGATGCACGGCGACAGTACACCTGGTTGACCTGTGGTTAGAGCGGCATCAGTGAAGAAGCTTATGCGTGCTTATTTGCAGGTTTGTGTGAAATCACTGATGTGCACATGCTGGGAAATGGACATGTACGTACACGTGTGTGTACTTGCGTGTGGGGCAAGCTCAGTCACACGGTGACTTGGCGCAACGCACGCAAGTGTGAATGTAGCTTTCGTGTAACGGCCGCAGGCACGGGAAGTTGCGCAGGTGTGCACACCAACTCGCTCGAACAAATTATGTGTATGGTGCGATAGGGTGAGGCGGGAGGTGTGGGGGTGGGGGGTGGATTCTGACGCAATGAAGAGCTTTTCCCTGCTTGTAGATAGCAACAGTGTCTCTCTCAGAGACACTTGCATCGACATCGACTAGAAATTACTGGGCAGACAGAACCTCAGGACGGACCAGTGTTTGCCTCTGCTGTGTGTCAGCGCAGCCAAATACTCCAACGTAAATGGGTCAGCGATCCTGTGTGGGGTCAACAGCGCTGACCCTGCCTCTGCCCAGGGCGCGATAGTGGCGTCCGGCTGCCGGCCGATGTGCCTCGCACGACGTGCACAAACACCGCTGAGAGACTGGCCTAAACAGACAGTGTCGGGCCGGACCTCGATTCCGCGAGGTGAAGAGCTGTGCTCCCAACTTGTCCTCACAGCTTTGCTTCCCTCAGTACGTCGCCTCCTGTCTGTCGTGAGGATGGGTTATGACTCGTGCTTGGTTAGCTTGGGAAAACCGAAGGTCTCGACTTCGTCTCTCCGTCCAGTACAGTCATATCAGTGCACACTTCACTGCAGGGTGAAAAATATCGTTCTGGAAACATACGCTAGGCTGACGAGATAAAAGTTTTCTGGGTATGGTACCGCATCATAATGTAAAAAAACTACTGTGGCTGGAGAACCAAATGTTAAAATGTGTGTGAAATCTTAACTGCTAAGGTCATCAGTCCCTAAGCTTACACACTACTTAAATTATCCTAAGTACAAACACACACACCCATGCCCGAGGGAGGACTCGAACCTCCGCCGGGACCAGCCGCAGAGACCATGACTGCAGCGCCCCAGATCGCTCGTCTAACCACGCGCGGCGCGGCTGGAGAAAAACCAATGTTTCGGCCACGGTTGGAGCGGCCTTCTTCTGGGTCTAGACAATTATACCCTAGGCTTTGAATAACCCGTGCCTGCAATACATTTCCTTCCAGGAGCGCTAGTCTTGCAAAAAAAAAGTTCAAATAGCTCTGAGCACTATGGGCCTTAACATCTGAGGTCATCAGTCCCCTAGAACTTAGAACTACTTAAAGCTAACTAACCTAAGGACACACACATCCATCCCCGAGGCAGGATTCGAACCTGCGAGCGGTCGTGCGGTTCCAGACTGTAGCGCCTAGAACCGCTCGGCTAACCCGGCCGGCACACCGACACATCTCGTCGCATAAAATACTCATTTCAGTAATGAAAGAGGCCAAGAGCCTTTTATTTGCCAAGGTATAACATTTAACTACGCATTATAATGACGTATTTTGACGATTTACAAGGAGAAATGAATCGAGCGCCACTGACGCTCCTAAGAAACTATCGACTACTTCAACGCGCATGTAAAAACATCGATATCAGAGACAGACTCTGAAGACATTTGGAAAAATAAAAAAAAAAAGCAAGGGCGCAACCGATAGTGCACTGCCGGACGATATCACTCTCTTTTTATATCGTGTATAGTACGGACTCACCATTACATAGGCGTCATTATTAGTCTTGTAATTTGTTAAACCCTACAGATAAATGCTGTTGCATGTGGGACTAGTGTGTGTAACAAACGCTGTTAACGAATGGATATTTCTACGTGATTTCTAAACTTTTCAAGCCGCTCAAGCTCTGTCATTGTTATTGACGTAAGTGTTAACTTCTTACATGTACGTTAAGTCCAAGTTCGTAATTATAGTGTCAATTACTCTAAATTTGTGTTTTATTAATCATTTACTTCCTATGTGCCAAGCTTTATTACAGAGCCAACCGTGTCCGACGTGTCACTGTGCGGACAGAACAGTCTAGGCCGACGTTAATATACTGCTTATATTCCCCCTTGTAATATTCTTCAAACTCAGTTTTAAACTGGCCCTTAGGTACATTTTCAGTGCGAGTGAAGTCCGGGAATTTCGTAGCAAACTTTACTACTCCAACCGCACATCGCTCGCACAAAGCCTCACTGTTTCACAGTGGTACGCGGCACTTTATAAACGGGAAAGGGAGACACGCAAGTATATGTTGCTTCCCCTTCTCAATATGATGCTTAATAATAATAATAATAATAATAATTCCTTACATCAGAAGTAGCCTCCACGGGCGGCAATACAAGCGCTGGCTCTGACATCCAGTCGATCGTACAGATAGATGATACTGTCCTGGGATACGTTATGTCACGCCTGCTCCACCTGTTCACGTAGTTCGGTAACAGCTGTTGGTTGACTAGTCGCGCGAGTCACTTCGCGTCCCAGCATATCCTACACGTGATCGAGTGGAGAAAAGCCCACCGATCGTGGTGGCCAGGGGAGTTTGCTGCACGTCTTACAGAGCACGTTGAGGTTCACAGGGAGAGTGTGGACGAGCATTATCCTGTTGAAAGAAAATACCACCTTCCTGTTGCAAGAATGGCAAAAGAATGGGTCTAATACCACTATGGACTTACAGAGCGCCGGTTAGAGTGCCTTCTAGAAACATCAAAGGTGAACGAGAGTTGTGGCTTATCGCTAACCAGACCATAAAACCTGGGGTACAATCACTGTGTCGTGCACGAACGCACTCTACGAGACAGCGCTCACCAGATCAACGTCATAAGCGCAAAATACCATCACTTGTGTGTTGGTAGAATCTGCTTTTATCGCTGAAGACCACGACACACCATTCCAACTTCCTCTGATGGCACCAGCAAGCCATGCAGGTCGATGCTGTGGCATGAGTGGAAGACGAGCAAGAGGTGTGCGCTCCCATAGTCCTTCTGCTGACAATGTTTTGCAACAGTCCTGATACGTGTGGCTCCAGGCCCTCTTATCTGTGCTGTAGTAGGTGTACCATCTGCCACTGCTGCCCTTGCAATACGAATATGCTGGCAGGTGTTTATTGAGTGGACGTCCAGAACGTCTGCGGGTGTGAGAATGTTCACTTAATTACTGACGCCAGCATAGTTGGACAACTGACGCAGCACGTTCAACTTGCGTGGCAATTCTCAGAAAGGACCATCCCGCCAATCGGAAGGCCATAGTTTAATCCTTTTCAAACTTGCCCAGTTGGCTATAGGAACCACAAGTGCGTCTGCGTGGCGTGTTTACCCGCTTGCTTCGCACGTCTGCACCGCAATGAACCTTTTAACTGAGAGCAGTCCCTACTAAAGTGCAGACACAGCTGGTGCTCTGGCAACTATGCCACCACGCTATGTGTTGGCGGAAAACGTTGAAGCCATTATCAGTACATCTACTATCCCTCGGGTGGCATATGACATTATCGAATGAGAAATCGAAGTCGTCTTTCCAGGTGCACTTTTTTTCGGACAGTGTACATCGTGCTGCTTTTTTTGTTTCCGTCCTTTCGCAGTTGCATTAAATGAAGTCGAAGGAGGTCCCTTTCTAAAGAAGTTTAGTTATAGGGGCTACCGGTATTACAGCTGTGAGGAAGAGAGTACGGGCAGTGGTCGTGGACGGCGCTGCGCCTCTGACCACCTATCGACGCTGTGCAACGTCGTGGCTGGCTTAGCGCCGCCAGCGAGTAATCGCCACCGTCCGATATCGCCAAGAAAGGTCTGGCACGGCGACAGCCTAATGGCGCCGGCGACGGATGGCCTGCGATACGCGAGGCGAGGAGCGGTGAGCGCTTTGTGTACGCCGACCAGCCGGTGGTATCCGCGCCTCTCCAAAGTGCTCACCGTCTGAAGCAAATATCAAACGCTGGCTTACCTGCACCTGACCCTTATGGAAATTGTTCCCACTAGCGCACTTCGCAGCTAACCAATATTTTTATGTTGGTTTGTGTCTGTCATGTCCTGAATTACTATATGTGATGTAAATATAGCTCTTTACTGGAAGTCTTTAGCCGGCCGCTGTGACCGAGCGGTTCTAGGCGCTTCAGTCCGGAACCGCGCGACTGCTACGGTCGCAGGTTCGAATCCTGCCTTGGGCATGGATGTTTGTGATGTCCTTAGGTTAGTTAGCTCTAAGTAGTTCTAAGTTCTAGGGGACTGATGACCTCAGATGTTAAGTCCCAGTCCTGAGAGCCATTTGAACCATTTGAAAGCCTCTCCTGTACACTCGAACGGGTCTAGTTCACCTGAGGCACTCTTTACGAAGGAAGTGGTCATCATGAGATTATTTGTCAATTATTGCATGCCTTGTGGATATTCTACGGATTTCATTCCATTAATGCGTTTCTTTCCACTGTTGATCATTGTAGATTCTTCCCTAGCAGGCTCAGACCAGGAATTAAGGCTCAAGGGAAGAGGGAGGGGGAAGAAATTGTCACTTTCTCTCCTAACCCCACTTTCCACAATTAAAACATTTCATCATGGCCGCTTTTAACTATTCCACAATTGCCTAATATTTTTATAAACTTTATAAAACCACAATAACAAGCTCTGTACTTTTTAATTCCGTCTTCTCACTGGTTTTGTGAGGCCTCCACGAATTCCTCTCTTGTAACAACTCCTTCATCTCAGAGCTCAGAGCAGCACTTACCACCTACGAACTCAACCGTCTATTGGATGTCTACAGGTCCCTCTACATCAAAATTTTTCCCTGATCTTAACGTAAATATTTGCAGATGTTGATGTCCGACAGGTCTTATACACTTGAAAAATGTCATTTACCGCACTGAGCTGCTGGTAAAATTATTTATACAAACAGTTTCATTCGTCTGATCGCCACCAGGTCATAAATATATTCACAGCCAAATTTTAGGCTAAATATAAAATAGTTATTTTCAGGTGACGAAACAAGGAATAACACCCTGTTCTCATATCGTATTGCAAATAACGCCGCCAGTCTATAGAAACTGTGCTTGACTATACTCCCTAACACAGTTTTTATAGATTAACGACTTAATTTGTATTACGATATTATAACACTCAATTATTCATGGTTTTATCGCCTGATAATGACGATTTCATATTTCGCATAAATGATGATGCGAATATTTTTATGAAACTGATGATCAAACGAGTGAAACTGGTTGTACAAATAAAGTATTTTGCCCGTAGCTCAAAGCGGTAATGTGACATTTATCGAAGCCTTAACATATGTCCTATCACCTTCTTCCCTCTTCTTATCAGTGTTTTCCATATGTTCGTCTCCTCACTGATCCTGCAGAGATCCTTCTCATTCCTCATCAGTTCAAATAGTTTTTAATATCTTTCCAAACGCTTCGAGTTTCTTCTGTTTCGGTTTTTCCACACTCCATGTTTCACTACTGTTCAGTACTGTGCTCCATTCTCAGAACCGAGCGAGGTGGCGCAGTGGTTAGCACACTGGACTCGCATTCGGGAGGACGACGGTTCAATCCCACGTCCGGGCATCCTGATTTAGGTTTTCCGTGATTTCCCTAGATCACTTCAGGCAAATGCCGGGATGGTTCCTTCGAAAGGGCACGGCCGATTTCCTTCCCCATCCTTCCCTAATCCGAGCTTGTGCTCCGTCTCTAATGACCTCGTTGTCGACGGGACGTTAAACACTAATCTCCTCCTCCTCCATTCTCAGAACCATCTCTGATACTACTCTACTTCTCTTGGCCACGAATGCCTCCTTTAGATGGGCTAGTCTAGTTTTATTTCTCCTTGTTTCGTCCGTCATGTAATTCTAAGGCTGCCTTCAAGGTACCAGGATTAGTTGAAATCGTCTACTTCGTGGTCCACAGCTTTCATTCTATTGCTAATCTCATTTCAGCTACTCTTCATTATTTTAATCTTTCTTCAATTTACTCTCAATCTGTATCCTGTACTCATTAAACTGCTTATTCCATTCAACAAGGTCTCATATTTCACTTTCATTATCATAGCAATGTCACCAGCAAATCCTGTCATTGACATCCTATCACCAAGAATGCTAAACCCACTCTTGAATCTTCCTTTTATTTCCTTCTTAGTTTCTATTACACCCCCGTCTTACACCCTATTTAATCTTAGCACTTCGTCCTTGGTCTTCCATCTTTATTATTCCCCGTTGATTCTTGTACAGCACTGCAGTCATGGACTGTGCGGCTGGTCTCGGCGGAGGTTCGAGTCCTCCCTCGGGCATGGGTGTGTGTGTTTGTACTTAGCATAATTCAGGTTAAGTTGTGTGTAAGCTTAGGGACTGATGACCTTAGCAGTTAAGTCCCATAAGAGTTCACACACATTTGAACATTTGATTCTTGTAAATATTTTGTATTATCCGTCTCTCCGTATACCTTAGTTCTATTTTTCTAAAATTTCCAACATCTTGTTCCATTTTACATTGTCGAACGTTCTTCCTGTGTCGACAAATCCTAGTACCACATATGAAGCGTAATCTGAATGGAGAATATCAAATCTAATTGTCATAGCGTTAGAGCGAGCGGAGGAATTGGGACACCCCCTTTTAGCCTGCATACGCGAGAGACGGGCACCGTCAATTGGTACTATGGATACGATTGTCATAATCTATGGATAATACAAGGTGTTATACCTTCTGCTTCTGGACGGGACACCAGAAGTTGTTACCAGGATATACGTATAACAAAAGGAGGAATTTTATCCAGACGACCACAGCAGTGTTACTTCCACATTCCAGTGTCCGGCTATTGCAGTTCAAATGACAAACGACGCCTCTATGCTATTAAAACAAGTCGATTATTCCAGTTTCCTTGAGTCAAACCACCAACTGTAAATTTTCTGTCAAGAAATTATCTATTTGTTGTTTATTTATGATGTAATGTATCTATAGTGCCCCTTTATTACCTATGGTTTTTTGTGGAGTATTACTAACTACTGTATTGTTATCGGTGTAATTGTACCTTGGCGGAAAGAAGGGCAAGTAACCTTAATCGAGAGTCCACTGAAAATATAAAAAGTTTTGAACTTTATAATTTTATTTTTGATCCCTGTTATGGTTGTATCTCCAGTGATCTTAATCCATGTGTAGAGTATTGACACATTCTGAGGCTCTGCAACAAATACGTTACGATGCACTGAGGCTGTACTTAGTAATAGAGAACTCTCGTGTTTAAATATGTATTTTATTATAGTTACTCGACCTACTAACTTACACGATGCCCTACGTAGCATAGGGTGCGATTTCTGAGAAGAGTTTCCTATACGCATGTTTGGGTATGTTAATGAATATCATCTAACTCTAATTATTTTGGTCAGGATCACGTAAAACCTGATAAACATTGTGCAATATTTTCTATGCACGTGGGGGCAAATCTCCTCTTCCCGACGAACAGTCAGAGACAAGTTGCGGAAGCGACGGTGCCAACCCCACAATACAGAAAGCCACAACGCACCAGCAAGTAATGGTCCCCTATGGCGGCTTGTAATTTTCGCGCTTGACCTCTGATCGGCTGTCAAAAACAGTCACGGTTCTAACCTAAACAAAAACAAAATGGACATCTTAGAAACGGCTACGAATAGATTGTGATATTCCTTGTGAAGTCCTTTTTTGGAGAATTAAGACTTACGAATGATAGCTCCAATCCGCTAACCGTATTGCTTCATTTATTTTCGAAACATATTCGATGGTCTGTAGCAGGTGAATGGAATTAATATACCGGGCGTTCGGCAATTTTGGTAACAAAATCTCTAGAACTTTTAGAGGGGAGTGAGATCATAATGTTTTGAATAGAAACCCATCTTCGGGAACGTACCGTTTCCGTTCTACAACGTTTTCAATTCAGATTTGTAACGCGTCCACGTCTTCTGAGGGAAAGAGAAAAGTTTCAGAGTTGCATGTCTTGGTTGGCAATAGGATGATCATCATCGTAGGTACAATGTGGCTATGTAGACTTTCCCGGCGTATTAGTACACTACTGGCCATTAAAATTTCTACACCACGAAAATGACGCGCTAGGGACGCAAAATCTAACCGACAGGAAGAAGATGCTGTGATATGCAAAAGATTAGCTTTTCAGAGCATTCACACAAGGTTGGTGCCGGTGGCGACACCTACAACGTGCTGACATGAAGAAAGTTTCCAACCGATTTCTCATACAGCAGTTGACCGGCGTTGCCTGGTGAAACGTTGTTGTGATGCCTCGTGTAAGGAGGAGAAATGTGTACCGTTTCCGACTTTGATAAAGGTCGGATTGTAGCCTATTGCGATTCCGGTTTATCGTATCGCGACATTGCTGCTCGCGTTGGTCGAGATACAGTGACTGTTAGCAGAACATGGAATCGGTGGGTTCAGGAGGGTCATACGGAACGCCGTGCTGGATCCCAACGGCCTCGTATCACTAGCAGTCGAGATGACAGGCATCTTATCCGCGTGGTTGTAACGGATCGTGCCGCCACGTCTCGTCCCCTGAGTCAACAGATGGGGACGTTTCAAAGACAACAACCACCTGCACAAACAGTTCGACGACGTTTGCAGCAGCATGGACTATCAGCTCGGAGATTATGGCTGCGGTTACCCTTGACGCTGCGTCACAGACAGGAGCGCCTGCGATGGTGTACTCAACGACCAACCTGGGTGCACGAATGGAAAAATGTCATTTTTTCGGATGAATCCAGGTTCTGTTTACAGCATCGTGATTGTCGCATCCGTGTTTGGTGACATCGCTGTGAACGCACATTGAAAGCGAGTATTCGTCATCGCCATACTGGCGTATCACCCCGCGTGATGGTATGGGGTGCCATTAGTTACACGTCTCGGTCACCTCTTAGTGACATTCTCCAGATCTCTCACCAACTGAAAACGTCTGGTCAATGGTGGGCGAGCAACTGGCTCGTCACAATACGCCAGTCACTACTCTTGATGAACTGTGGTATCGTGTTGAAGCTGTATGGGCAGCTGTACCTGTACACGCCATCCAAGCTGTGTTTGACTCAATGTCCAGACGTATCAAGTCCGTTATTACGGCCAGAGGTGGTTGTTCTGGGTACTAATTTCTCAGGATCTATGCACCCAAATTGCGTGAAAATGTAATCACATGTGAGTTCTAGTATAATATATTTGTTCAACGAATACTCGTTTATCATCTGCATTTCTTCTTGGTGTAGCAATTTTAATGGCCAGTAGTGTATATCAAATTCTTGTCGAGTTTCTAGCTGGATCAAACTCTCATCTAAGCACCGCTGAAATATTGTGCTCAGATGAGAGTTTGATCCAGCTGGAAACCCGACAAGAATTTGATATCGTAGATACAATGTTTGCAACAACGTTTGAGGTCGCCTCCTCGAACCACTCTTGTATTGCATCCCAGTACGTACAGCATGCGGAGTTACATATTTTTTTGTAATAATGTAAACACGTAATGTTTAAGTGTTAATAGAAGAAACTGTGCTTTAGCGATAAATAGGAGTTTCGTTACGTTTCCTTTCGAATTGTTACCTAATAACTGTACTGCGTCAAGCCTAATTCAATTCCTTAAGCAGAAGTGGAGGAGTTAAACATCTGAATTGAAACTGTCGGAGAATGGAAACGATACGTTTCTGGACATGTGTTAGTCCTAGAAGTGTGTTATGGGAATTTTCCAACACCCTGTATAATTACGAGAGGTCGATTTTGAAACACTGTCTTACATCCGGTTTTTGGCGCTAGCCGCAGCGTTCAGATTGGGAACAACTTCTTGTGCACACATTTTCTATCATGGTAAATCTTGCGATTATCGTGTTCATTTATCACTTATGCACTAACGTGAATTTGTTTCCTTGTTATTAATACAATGGAGCAGACTTCGGTAACGGACGAACCTCTCATTAGCTACAATGTTCCTAGTCGAGCCTGGGAATGAACCAATAAAGAGAATCCGAGAGTTCGCGGGATCCATTTCTCGTCGCACCACCGAAATTTTCATTCTGCCTTTAATCGGCCTCCACGTATCAACGACTTGAGGAGTCACTAGGACCTACAGAATCCCAAGTTAAACAGTAGGTCCTATTTCCGCAGTTGGATAACTGGGTTGGATCAGAGACACGTAAGTGGCCCCTACTGTCCAAAGGGATCCACCCATCCACCGAGCTACACGAAATTATTGTTAAGTTTACCTAGTTGTACATGATGTGTTTGTTGTTACGTCGAGCATTATTACAGTGTATTGGGTTTCTTTGGTGTCAGAAGTATCGTTCAGAGTTCAGCCCCTTATCATACGTCTCTGTACTGTCCCATATATCTCGAATTCGAACTTTTGTTCAGTCACCAATGACCGCGACATTGACGGCTAGCAGCGAGTGTGTCAGAACCAGTTTTTCTTTAAAGCAGTGCTGATAAAGGTGTAATATAGAGGAAGTAGCCATCAACTATCAGTAAACAATTAGAATATAAACAATTGAATCAAACTATGGTGGCCATCAACTGGACTGCACTCCACATCATAATCGTTTCTAGATTGCCTACACTTACGGTTGCGCTAGTGTACGGCGTTGAATTATTAAATACTAACCAGCCATTTAGCCATAGTTTCCAATGTCAGATTGGTAATGTTCTGGCAGGAGACATCCGCTAGACTGTGCCTTCTCGACTGTACTTCAACGAGTGGTGTAGATGGATACGTATGACTTCTTAAAAATTGGGTTTTGGATAGACCTCATTTACTATTCGAAATTAGGTCGTCGAGTAAACAAACATTCTTGCATGTCTAGCCCCATTAGAAATAGTTAATTACTATTTTGCCATTTCGTGTTACAGAGATGTTTCATACGGTTATCCACTTGTTGTTGCTGATACGTCGACTGTGTAAAAGCAGCACAGAGTTTCTGATGAAGTCTGCGTTCCCAGTACGCTTGTTCCTCCACTTAGCACACAGCTCTTTTGCGGCGTTAATTTTCGCAACCGTCACCCGGAATACTAATTTACGCTCTTTTGCGGCGTTAATTTTCGAAACCGTCACCCGGAATACTAATTTACTTTACGACAGTGGTCGTTATAGAAGGCTATTAATGGTACAAGTTCGTGTCCCAAGTGGCATTTAAGAAATCAGCGGGTGGCGATCGATATCCGACATTACTCTCCTGGTATTTTAACAACGAAGAAGAAGAAAAGAAAACACCTGTATAGTTGTTTGCTCTATCGGTGCTTGACAATGTCGCACGAATGTAGAACTGTCGGAACGGTAGTAACAGTACCTGCGCTAGGTACGTACGAGTCAGTACCATTTGCGGCAATGAGACAGACAAAAAAATTGCAATTATATGATTTTTTTTAAATGCCGTTGTACAGAGAAAGAAAATTAAAACTACTCGTCATAGACACATTTGTTGTTATTACGTAAAAGCTTGTCATCCATTCTAAAAACCTGGTGGGGTTTACAAGTCTGTAATGCTCTTATTGAAAAGTTACCATTGTATCTTTTTTATTCGTCACGTTGAAGATACGTCCAACTATATGCGTTTATGACTACTTTGCGCGTAGCAGACGGAGAACCTCTGTTAACAGGTACTACCACTGCTTACCACCCGCACACAAGATAGTGAAAAGTGTAGGAATCTGTAAGAGTAGTCTGAACAAATGTAAGAACTATAGAACTAAGTTAACTATGTGATTGTAGACTTCCTTTCCAGGCTGTATACTACTGCTGTAAAATATCTCTGTGACCAATTTCATTCCTTTTGCAACGACGTTTGATAAACTTTTTCTGAAGGAATTATTCGTAAAAAAATCTTTAGGTCTATAACATGATCGTTTCCGGTGGTTCAGATCCCGTATGAGTATGCTTGAGTAGAAACTGTGTCTTAGGAATAAATTTTAAAGGACAAAAATTTTCGAAAATGTTTAAAGTAAGATTATTTTTTAAAACTGTAAGCAAATTAAACATACTGGTTCTCCATTTCATAAACTTACATGTACTGAAAAAATGAAAGGCCATCAAATTAATCACGAGAAGACGCTATTCAACAACTCGGTGGTCCCTTATGACACAATTCATAAAGAAGGAAGTAATACTAATTGCGTGCAATTACTCGCACATATAATTGAAGGAACTGTAAGCTGCGACTCAGGAAATTGGCAGAATAATGAGACAAGAGAAGAAAATACAAGCTTCAGTGCAAATTAATGGAAAACGCACAGTTTATTCTGACAGGAATATACATAAATCACTCTCTTAAAAGAAAATACGCAGCTGATTTATAAACAATGTAGAAAGTATCTGAAGATTTGATACTAACGTCTAAGAAGTACGATTACCTTCAATGTGAAGACCATCTCTTTGCTCCCAGACTTTACTTGTTAGCAATGCACATCTCGATTTTTATAGTTATGAAGCATTGTCGCTGGCCTCTAATACGCTGCTGCCCGTTAAAATTGCATCATTATGAAGTCAAAATGCAAAAGCATCAATTTGACGTGAAGTATACCACGTGTCTGGGTATACACTCATAAAAAAATGTTTTGCATCACCTCGTTTCCGAGAGTTCCGTAACCTGTACAGAAAATTGGAATAGAGATCAACATCAACATCATTTCCACTCTTTTTATTGCTCATGAAAACTACACTTTGCATGTTGTACCACGATACAGCGAGACCTTCAGAGGTGGTGGTCCAGATTGCTGTACACACCCGTACCTCTAATACCCAGTAGCACGTCCTCTTGCATTGATGCATGCTTGTATTCGTCGTGGCATACTGTCCACAAGTTCATCGAGGCGCTGTTGGTCCAGATTGTCTCACCCTTATACGGCGATTCGGCGTTGATATCTCAAAGTGGTTGGTGGGTCACGTAGTCCACAAACAGCCCTTTTCAATCTATATTAGACATGTTCGTTAGGGTTCATGTCTGGAGAAGATGCTGGCCGCTCTAGTCGAGCGATGTCGTTATGCTGAAGGAAGACATTCGCAAGATGTGCACGATGGGGACATGAATTGTCGAACATGGAGACGAATGCCTCGCCAATATGTTGCCGATACGGTTGCACTATCTGTCGGAGGATGGCATTCACGTATCATGCATCCGTTACGGCCCTTTCCATGACCACCAGTGGCGTACGTTGGCCCCACATAATCGCTCCGCATAATGGCCTCCACCTAGCTGCACTCGCTGGACAGTGTGTCTAAGGCGTTCAGCCTGACCGGGTTGCCTCCAAACACGTCTCCGACGATTGTCTGGTCGAAGGCATATGCGACCCTCATCGATGAAGAGAACGTGATGCCAGTCCTGAGGTGTCCATTCGGCATGTTGTTGGGCCCATCCGTACCGCGCTGCATGGTGTCGTGGTTGGAAAGATGGACCTCGCCATGGTCGTCGGGAGCGAAGTTGCCCATCATGCAGCCTACTGCTCACGTCCCTCAGCTGCACGAAAAGTATTATTCAACATCGTGGCGTTGCTGTCAAGTTTCCTCCGAGCCATAATCCGTAGGTAGCGGTCATTCACTGCAGTAGTAGCCCTTGGACGGCCTGAGCGAGGCATATCATCGACATTTCCTGTGTCTCTGTATCTCCTACATGTCCGAACAACATCGCTTTGGTTCAATCAGAGACTCCTGGACACTTCCCTTTTTAAGAGCACTTATTGGCGCAAAGTAACAATGCGGTATAATGACTGGAACTGATGGGCTGTCTGACCCCATCCGTCTAACAAGCGCTACCCATGCATGGTTGTTTACGTCTTTGGGGGGGGGGGGGGGGGGTTGTTAGTGACATCTCTGAACAGTCAGAGGGAATCCCTCTGGGATACAGTATCCACTGTCAATGTCTATCTTTGGGAGTTCTGGGAACCGGGTTTATGCAAAACATTTTTTAATGTATGTATAAATGGTCAGCGAGCGGTGGGCAGGAGTATCACCATCAACATTCTGGGTACAAGGAAAAATAATGTAACGGGTTTCTCATTTATAAATCGCATTTTACCGCTACCCGCTTCCTTAGTGATAATAGCGTGCTAGAAGAAAGAACGTGTAGCACAGCGTGTAGGAATTCGACAGCAGCTGAATCACAGCCGATCGAGTCTGTGGTTAATCGTTCAACGTAACTGCTGCTTCCAGTTGTCTAAATCCTGTGACTGGGTGTATGGATATGAAAACGGTAGGTTCAGGGGTTTCTTTCTCAATGAACCCGCGCGACTAGTGCCTGAGAGGAAGAGATAATATTCGCTCAACAGTGCAGGATCGCACAGTACTCCAAATACCTTGAGTCACGAAATCGACTTCTTTGCAGCGAAACAAGTATCCACTTGACAGTGCTGCGAACTGAAGATCACATCGGACGGCCGGAAAGGCGACGATTGCTGCAGCTTCCCCTAACGCACTAGCAAAGTATGACATGTCAACAGTGGAGCACATGACAAGAGTGGAACCATGCGGAATGTTCAGGTGAGATCAGGTTCCGCGTAAGGCATCAAGATGGACGTATCCATGTCTGGAGTCTCTGAGGACAAAGAACGTCGCCAGACTGCACTCGTCATCGTCGTACAGGTCCAGCTGATTGAGAAATGGTTCGGCGAGCTACTGCCTATAAGATACGATCACCTCTGGCTTGCATAGGCGGTTGTTTGGACCACCACCTCGGTAAAGAGAATGTTCGACTGTTGGCGTGATTAGCACGATCACCAGTTCTCTCATCCGCTCAGAACCTGTGATCAGGGGTTACTGAGAGCCTGGCATGGCACCATTCACCAGCCGCTATGACTCATGAAATCTGACGTAGCATTAAAGACGCATAATTAACATACCCAATCTGTCATCCAACCTCAGTTCGACAGAATTACCATTACAGTTAGTGCGATTCTTGCTGGCGGATGTGGCACCTTCGTGTAATATTTTTCCATCCCTGTACAAACGCAAAGCAATATCAGATTTAATAATCTGTTCTCCCTATCCTATTATACTGGCACAATTAGCTAAATTTCCATGTTTGTATCCATCCTAACTTTCCAGATTTTATATTAATGTTTCAATATACGATTTATCCTGTGGGACTGAGTTCTATTGTCATCTTAGGCTAAATTTTCTGGATCACGATAATCATCGTTAGTGTTTTACAGGCCGCTGATGATGTTCCTTTAACAAAAGAAGCGAAACGCTTATGACGAAAGGCTGGTTTGCAAAAATTTGACAAATGTCTGCGAAGACAATTCCCATAAACTGGACCAGTGTAGTATTTATAACTGCGGACAAGAAAGAAAATAAAAGGGGACTAACAAGACACTGATCCATCAGTCTCCTGTTAGTACTGTAAAATTACGTTCACCTGCACTGAAACTTTTGATTTAAATCAGGAAAAGGAGTAATCGTGCTTTAGAAATGGATATAAGCCTTTCGATGGCATGTAAATCGCGAACGATGTGAGACAATGGGGTAAACAATATAATTAATTCTATGTCTATGATTTATAGATTCCGTTTTGAGCTCAGGGTCAACTCAAACTTTACTGAACATTTGAGAGCCAATGATCCGATTCAACTTCTACTGGTATACTGAAAACATAAATGTCAGTGCTACAGCTGCCATTATATTTCATCAATATAATGAGTCATTCACCATTATGAGAGGACATTTGATAGTCCTCGACATAGGAAAGTGAAGAAGAAATAATACGTGTTAATGGATCGTTCTTTGTAAATGACATTGTTCTGTTTACTGCATTTATGTAAAAACAGCGGAAGAATGTTATCGAATGACTTCGGAAGTAGACTCTGTAATCAGTTATATTAAGACAAAAGTATAATGAATAACCAACCTATGATAATGTCCAAAACTGACCAACCATCTTCAGCTGGTCCTCTAGGAGAAGAACGGGGTGTGGGGACAAAGGAGGCGAGTATTTGGGACAGTAAAGGTTACACTTTCTGCACAGCAAGGAAACAGTGCTGTGAAGATTGGGGCTCTGCATCCAACAATAACGTGCTCATAAGGCTTGTAAATACCTGGGAACTGCAGTAGCAAAAGTCCCTAAATACCGTCTCTTTGAGAGGTGGCACACCACTCTTTCACTTTAACAACATTGTCAGTCAGATTAACATTCATAATTTAGGACATGATCTCAGTTTTCCCTGGTACTATATTTGCTATGTGTGGTTAATGGCCGGCCGGGGTGGCCGAGCGGTTCTAGGCGCTACAGTCTGGAACCGCGCGACTGCTACGGTCGCAGGTTCGAATCCTGCCTCGGACATGGATGTGTGTGATGTCCTTAGGTTAGTTAGGTTTAAGTGGTTCTAAGTTCTAGGGGACTTATGACCTCAGAAGTTAAGTCCCATAGTGCTCAGAGCCATTTTTTTGTGGTTAATGACCTTTTCTATATGAGGAAATTGACGGCAAAATGTTCTTGTAACTGCATGAGTAACATATAGAAGTCTAGTGCCCCGGGGGCTGTACCAGAGGTGACCGATAACAGGGAATAAGGTGAATTGGGAGCAATAAATGCTGAGTGCAATGATCTGGCTATGTGAGATATTCTGGGGAGCAGTGTTCAGTAGTTCTTCCAAATCACACTCTGCCTTCCGATTAGGATCATTTCCCAAGGGCGCCAGTTCCCAATACATTTTACATCGGCCAGGTGCAAGTCCGTCATGCAAGATGACCAGATAGCTAAAAGTGGAGGACATTTAGAAGAGACTGCTGTAAACTGAACTTTTGTGGAAATGGTGGGAAGATCATAAATCTTTGTGCATTCTCACGTCAGAAGCTGGGGCGATATACAGGGTGTTACAAAAAGGTGCGTCCCAACTTTCAGGAAACATTCCTCACACTCAAATAAAAAAAAGATGTTATGTGGACATGTGTCCGGAAACGCTTAATTTCCATGTCAGAGCTCATTTTAGTTTCGTCAGTATGTACTGTACTTCCTCGATTTACCGCCAGTTGGCCCAATTGAAAGAAGGTAATGTTGACTTCGGTGCTTGTGTTTACATGCGACTTATTGCTCTACAGTACTAGCATCAAGCACATCAGTACGTAGCATCAACAGGTTAATGTTCATCACGAACGTGGTTTTGAAGTCAGTGCAATGTTTACAAATGCGGAGTTTGGAGATGCTCATTTGATGTATGGATTAGCACGGGCCAATAGCCGTGGCACGGTACGTTTGTATCGAGACAGATTTCCAGAACGAAGGTGTCCCGACAGGAAGACGTTCGAAGCAATTGATCGGCGTCTTAGGGAGCACGGAACATTCCAGTCTATGACTTGCGACTGGGGAAGACCTGGAACGACGACACCTGCGATGGACGAGGCAATTCTTCGTGCAGTTGAAGATAACCCTAATGTCAGCGTCAGAGAAGTTGCTGCTGTACAAGGTAACGTTGACCACGTCACTGTTTAGAGAGTGCTACGGGAGAACCAGTTGTTTCCGTACCATGTACAGCGTGTGCAGGCACTATGAGCAGCTGATTGGCCTCCACGGGTACACTTTTGCGAATGGTTCATCCAACAATGTGTCAATCCTCATTTCAGTGCAAATGTTCTCTTTACGGATGAGGCTTCATCACATTGTAAATTTTCATAATCAGCATGTGTGGGCTGACGAGAATCCGCACGCAATTGTGGAATCACGTCATCAACACAGATTTTCTGTGAACGTTTGGGCAGGCATTGTTGGTGATGTCTTGATTGGGCCCCATGTTCTTCCACCTACGCTCAATGGAGCACGTTATCATGATTTCATACGGGATACTCTACCTGTGCTGCTAGAACATGAGCCTTTACAAGTGCGACACAACATGTGGTTCATGCACGATGGAGCTCCTGCACATTTCAGTCGAAGTGTTCGTACGCTTCTCAACAACAGATTCGGTGACCGATGGATTGGTAGAGGCGGACCAATTCCATGGCCTCCACGCTCTCCTGACCTCAACCCTCTTGACTTTCATTTATGGGGGAATTTGAAAGCTCTTGTCTACGCAACCCCGGTACCAAATGTAGAGACTCTTCGTGCTCGTAATGCGGACCGCTGTGATACAATACGCTATTCTCCAGGGCTGCATCAGCGCATCAGGGATTCCATGCGACGGAGGGTGGATGCATGTATCCTCGCTAACGGAGGACATTTTGAACATTTCCTGTAACAAAGTGTTTGAAGTCACACCGGTACGTTCTGTTGCTGTGTGTTTCCATTCCATGATTAATGTGATTTGAAGAGAAGTAATAAAATGAGCTCTAACATGGAATGTAAGCGTTTCCGGACACATGTCCACATAACATATTTTCGTTCTTTGTGTGTGAGGAATGTTTCCTGAAAGTTTGGCCGTACCTTTTTGTAACACCCTGTAGACAGAGTGTCTGGCGTATGTGTCTAGAGCAGGTGGGACTGTAACCACTCCCCTTGATGCCAGAAAGACACTACATTCTTTTAGTGAGCCGCAAAACACATGTTTCAGAGGCACAACAGTCTGGGAAGTTTAATAGCTTTCTTTCAGAAATTGGAAGTGATCATTCCAGAAAGATAATATCACTCCATAAATGAGGGACTGTGGTCCCATCTAGGTAGATGTTTTTATGCCAAAATATGGTCATGCTTACCATTAGAACGATGCATCCATAGACTAAAACCTTTTTCAGAGAAGAGGTATTTGGAATCGCTGATTGGCTCCTGTTAGCATACGCAAAGTAGAGGCTTACTCCCCCAGCCTGGGAATCTTTAAACACTACGTAAGCATCGTTGATTTATTATCTTCAAAAAATATTCCTTGTATAGCAAGTTGTCTTTCTCATTAACAGCTTTTTTTAACTATTTCTGAAAATTAGCTACAAGAGTTACACCATCTTCCAACATTAGCATTACTGTTTATTTCCCTTCCTCTTTTGAAATTTTCTTTCAGTCCCATCATCATTATTTGTACCTAAACAACAGCACTTTGTCCTGTAACCCTTGTTTATAACGTTCTTAAAGCGTATGTGTGTTTCTTCAACTTCCAAGCTTAATTTTTGGTATGTCGTAGGTCATAGGTCTGTTCTTTACCTTAGCTCTATCCACTGCAGGATTTAGAACACCTTACCACAACTTGATTGTAAAAGACTTCCTCTAGATGGAAAAATTCTAGGGATATGCCTTTAATTTTCTTTATTTGCCTCTCTATTGCAAAGTGCAGTAACAGGACTGATTCGTGAAAACAAACCGGTCTTAGCCCAGAGCCTCTTTAATTCCCTTTTCTATTCTTCTATGTATTATTTTAGTTAGCAGTTTAAATGCACCATTTATCGAAAGAATCAGTAGGTTTCATGCTTTCCAGTCTATACCTGCACGTTTAATGAGCTTAACCTTTAATATCGCTAAAAACTGTTTTCTAAATCTCATCTTGTCATTCGGATTCATGTTTCGTAATTCTGCTGAGATAAATTTCAGTTAAAAAGACATTTCTGTCCACACGTTTAGTGACCTC
Organism: Schistocerca nitens; assembly: GCF_023898315.1. Taxonomy (NCBI): domain Eukaryota; kingdom Metazoa; phylum Arthropoda; class Insecta; order Orthoptera; family Acrididae; genus Schistocerca; species Schistocerca nitens. Next base: position 417,070,027 of record NC_064622.1, on the reverse strand, counting down.
ATAGTTGAAGGGACAGCGAACAGTAGTCTTCCTTCCTAAGATTCTGTCAGATCGGATTGCTGGACAACACATTTCTTCTTTATCTATATTATCTCCCTTCATCAAGCCTCAGGATATTATTTTCAGCTGCACAGACCATTTCTGTAGTATATACCCACCGTCTATCTACCGTTATTTTTTCTGCATGTAATGTAGCTCCCTATCACGTTTACATGTTACTTCTCCTAGGATTCTTCAGCCTTCCTATACACTTATTGATAATTCCTACAATCTCCTGCTATATCACACACTCCGATTTATGTTCACTTTCTCGTTCTTAGCATTATTAAATTAACTTCTTTTGTAGATAAACTGAGTGAGTGATTGGGCTTTCAGTGTATCGATGCTGTAATGTCCTTCCTCAATTATTTTCCGCTGCTTTACATTGTACTCACTTTTGTTTAAATGTAATTTGCATCACTGCTCATTAAACCTAAGAATTTACTGTTGATCTCCGTTCTGTCGAAACTTTTCAACATAATAATTTGTCTTACGGCATTTTTCCGTTTTTTATGCCATCCTCTTTTCTTACGTTTTCAGGCCCTTACGCGGTTGAATTAGTAAATGCTTTCCTTTTACAAGTGGATGTACGTGCGTTACTCATAGAAACATATTACCCGTGAATACGACGAATTGAATCTGCATTGTGGTACATGCAGGGGAGTGCGCATGTTCTTTTTTAACGTGTGTATCGGTATGTACGAGTATGTTTCTTATCTATTTATGACCATCAGTTTTAGATTACTCAGTGATTTCTATATTATGATCGGAGCTTATTTCCGCATTTTCGTATGCTTCCCAGAGTAGAATTTGATTGCTAAATCTACGGGAAAATAAACAGCAAAAACGAAAAACTGCAAGACAGCGAGACTTTCTTGTTTGTTCGCTGTCACGCGATCTCTACAAGTACGTCACCATCCACAACTTGTTTACTATCCGGTTGTATGTATATCAGCGGTAGTATTAATCAATCGTCCTCTCTTTCCACTCTTGGCGCCTGTATTTAACGAGCTAAGTTGACTCTCAGTCTGCTTCTGTTTATGCATGGAGGCCTGATAAGCGTTTAAGCACTTTGCTTTATTTTTACGTAGTAGCTACGTCACCAGAATTAGCCCAATTTAATTTTAGAACAGCGGGTATTTTGCTGGTAGGCCTATATTTGGCGCAATATGAGAAACAAAGCTTATCCACTCTTTTAATCTTTATCTTTTGTTTGCTCTCTAGGTTGCCAAAACACGACAGATTCTTAACACACTTCCTTTTTTTCGTTTTTTTTTTCATTTATTGTGACGTGAGATGCGTTAAATTGATATAACCTTCCATAACAAAAGTAAATAAGCTGGATACAGCATATCGTAAATTAAAAAAAAAACAAAGAAAAGTGTGTCTTATACTCTGAAAAAATGGTGCGAGTGAACGTCACAAGAACAAAGACATTTTGTGCAGGAGAGTTCGAAGCTGAAGGCAAAAAAGCTGTCGGACGTATTGTAGCAAATTTTGACACCAGTAACACTGTAGCAGAAAGGGACAGCTTGACATCAACGGAGACAATCATGCATTAACGTGGACCTTAATTAGCGAGCGGTGTGGTGAGGGAAATGTAGCTTGCGGCGCGATGAGAAGAATTTCTCGGTGAGTATTAAAGTTAAGCCGATGTAGTGTAATATCTTCTGTTGCAACGGGACTCGTCTGAGCTGGATGCGTTTTCTCTAATGATCAATGCGACTATAGTAGACTCAGTGCATCGCTACGTCTATATTCCCCAAACCAATGTGAAGTGATTGGTAGAGGGCACTTCCCAATGTACCAGTTATTACGGCTTCCTCTCGTTCCATTTGCATATGGAGTACTCGAAAAATGATTACTTAACGCATCCGTAGCACTGTAATTAAACTAATTTTGTCTTTCCGAAACAAATGGATGCAATATGTAGTGAACAATATATTACATAGATTCCTCATTTAAAGGTGTTTCTTGAAACATTGTATCTTGGCTTCAACAAGACTCCAAAATGAAATTCGATTCTGAAGTGGAGCGTGTGCTATGTGCCAGTTCAATACTTCTTGGGAAATTAAAACGGATTACTGGACGGTGACTCGAAATTGGGAAGCAGGTTCGCCAACTAGTCTGTCAGGCAGGTTAATTTTGTAAGGAAGTTTCTTCCACGGGACAGTTTGGTTCTGTATTCAAGTATCTGCCAGTTTAGTTTTTCAGCATATTGTTCACGCTGTCAAACGTGTCAAACAAATCTGTGACTACTCGTGCTTCCTTTCCTTGAGCACCTTCAATTACCTCTGTTAATTAAATTTCGTAAGGGTCCCACACACTTGAGCTATATTCTCGGATGGGTCTCTCTAGTGTTTCGCAAGCAACTTCTTTTGTACACTGTAATTTTCTAGAGTCACACCAACGAATAGAAGTCTGTCACTGCTTTCGGAACAACTGTCTTGAAAAATAGTGACGTACAGAGTTGAGAACGGATATAGTCCTGCAGATTGGAATGAATATATGTTTTCTTCACTCATCTCGTCGTCACTCTCGTGGAGGAATTGAAGCACGATGAATTTCGACTTGTCTACACTTCTGGAAACTATATCTCTGACGCATTAAGTTCTTTGTTGCGAGAGTAATTTAATAGTATAAATTGCTCTTTGACATCTGCTTCCATTCGTAAGCGCTTAGCATACAATAGTGTCTTTCAGTCATTTCTTTTATGTAGTTCGCAGAGGTCTACAACAACCATCACACAGAGCCACAGACATCTATGGACTGGCAAGTATCACGAAGAAAACTGATTCTCCTTGTGCGCTTTGTTGGTTCGAGTCCGTGGTATTGCAATGCTATTTTTATTCAGTCAAATTATCTAGGATCTTTCAAATAGAGCAACCACAGATTTCATCTATGTTTGCTCAGGACTGTTCAGCTTCCTCTTATGTAACAGAGATTCCCAGCGGGATCAGGAATTTTCAGCTGCCTCGAGATCACTGGGTGTTTGTGCTGTCCTCACCATTTCATTATCATTTATGAAAGTGGTGAGATTGGACTTACAACGGTTGGGAATTTGTACGGGCGCTGATAACCGCGCAGTTGAGCGTCCCTCAAACCAATCATCTGTAAGAGAGGCAGGAACGCATGTACATTGACGCGTTCTGAGCTTCAGGACCTTCTAATCAGGTACCTTGATTTATTCTGAGCCTGTGTAGGCGCTACACATCACATTTGTAAAGGTTACATTTTTACTTATAAAAGAACATGTTACATAATGACGTACGCATGTGAACTAACACAAAAAATTGCAAGCATTCTAAGGAATCCGGGCCTCTATGCGGCGTATAAAACAGCAAATACAGTTTAAACGTGTTTAAACACCTCAACACCCAAGAAAAACCAATCCCAAGTATCATTATATACCAGTTCAAATTTCAGAGCACGGTAATTTTTGAGAACATTTCTCTTCCCTTGAGGAACAGTGGTTCTTTTTCTGTTTCTTAAAAGTGCGCATCCACAGTCACAACCATAAGAAATTTCTTGTTTCCTATAGGAAGTCGCGGGTTTCGGCCTGTTTTACACCATCTTCAGACCTACCACCGTTATGGCATACGGTGGACGTAAACGGAGCAGGCGCTACGACTTCACAACGCTAACTGCTCACTGAGTAGTTAGCGTAGCGCCTGCTCCGTATACGTCCACCGTCTACCAGCACGGTGGTAGGTCTGAAGATTGTCTAAAACAGATTGAGAAACGCAACTTCCTAATAAAAGAAAACATGTTCCTTGCGGTTGTGACTGTGTATGTGCTTTTTCAAGTCAAATTTCAAAGTTGTAATGGAGTATATGTTGGACTATCAAGCAAGAGTTAACTACCAGATGTGAAAAAAAGGAGAGAGAGAGAGAGAATCGGACGATGGAAGCATGACACTTATCACTCCACATTTGCAGAATATTTAGAACAGTACAGTCATCAGGCTAAGATGTCTTGAGAGTGCTAGAATAAGTAATCACAACTAATATTTTATCAGAATAGAAAATACTATCACATTAAAAAAGCCAAAGCAGAGGACAAGCAGCTGATCACTGACCAGACGTATATGAACGGCAACTCGCTACTAAAACCTGAGCGCTCCACACACAAACACACACACACACACACACACACACACACACACACACACACACACACAAATGTGCGCAGTTACATTTGCACAGATATAAACATTGACTATAGGCATTAAAAAACACGACAAATTTGGCAACAAAACACTAAACAAATGATAGAAGGGTGTGTGGGCAATGCTGAAAATTGTTACAATGCTATAGACTGTATAACAGCGTTACAACACGTGTAGATTACTGTCAGGGCACACAGTTCATAGCGAAACATGTATTGAGGAAACAGTGTCTAAGTAAGAACTGTTCGTAGCTTACATGAACAATAACGCAATATGTACGCTGAAAGTGCTGCGTAAGCCTGGCAGTTATGTTTCTCAGGCTACTGGTGCTGCCTTCATAAATTGATGCGAAACACTTCTGGCAGAACAAATGTATTTTCTTTACTCAGTAGCATACAGGCATAGTAACCTAAAACTCGGCAATATTATATGGTGCTTGCTTCTTCTGACTCTTACAGGACGTGGCAATGACTCCAGTTTTTTCGGATTGAGCTCCAGCTACCACCAGCTTTTGTATGATTTATAGTTTGTACCATGAGCGTGAACCATCTAAGGTGGCTTAGAACGTGGAAGTTATTAGAATGAACAATAGCAACAGAAAACTTTTAACAGGAAAGCTTTTACGTCCAGCGCTCTTGCAGTGTAAAAGAAAGCAATAAACGACCAGATTGATGAAACAAGACACTTATCACTTTAGCCACTAAAATGTCAGACTAAATAACAACTTACTCAATCACCCTAACTCTGTCAATTCCACAAGGAAACTAGTATTTGCTATCCCTCCACTTAAATTTCGTCCACTTCCCAAGCAAAAAACGGCCAGAAAACACATAGCGACAACTGGCAACACTGTCAATAGTGAACACAGACAACCACCACAATTTAAAAAACAGTGTCTTAGTGAAATATGCCCGGAAATATCGTGAGGTACACAAGCCATCGAGATACAATTATTGGGCGTCGCATAAACAGTAAGCAGGACCAAAAAGTAACTTAACCTTAAGAAATCTGCGCTCCTGAAAGTTTTTCCTTAATTGACAATAAGAAAATAACTAAAACGCTCTAATATAGCAACATATCTGGACACATTACACCATATGTTTACTATACTAGGGGGTGTCATAATGAATGGTATAAACGCATACGGCTGAAAGCACGTGATACTAAAAGGAAACACATCTAAGTAAACATGGGTTCTAAGAACTATGAGCACTTATTCAACTTCGATACTGCGAAACATCTCTTCTTCCTTCAGCTCTTTGCTTCCATATTTTAGTAGAATGTAGTACGGGCCAAAACAAGAAGAGATCGTCCATTAAACATGAGCTTTAAAGTGCATATCTTAACAGCTATGGGCACTTGTTTAAAGGAAGAGGTATGTTTGACGGTATATAGGATGAAAAAGTGCTCATAGCTCTTAAGATATGCGCTTTAGAAACCATGTTTAAGACGTTTTTATGTAAAGCCTCAGCTTCTAGCTACAGTGTACTTTCAACAGTTGACGTTTACGTCATTATTCTTGATACATTCAACACTCTTTATACATAAAACAGACATGTATTTCATACAACGGAGGAGGCATCGTAAATAAAAGGAAGCGATACGTGCATGGCATAAAAAAGATTTTTTTACGTACTTAGGCGGACCGCATCTCCAAGAAGTTGATAATAATAGTAGTAATAATTTTTCTTCATCTTGCGTGGTACATGGTGTGGCCTCTTGCGTTCATGTTTCGCTTGGAAATTGTATAACGAACGTATGAGTGTCTGGAAATCGGTTTTGCAACCTATATGCTTCTGGAGTCCTTCAACTATCAACTTTAACCAATCATATTTGAAGTAGGGCTCCATCTCCATTCCCGTGGATTAAAACCAGAACGGCGCAGGCTGCACTTTTTAACCGGGCAGTGACGTACAAAGCTCCTTGGTAAGATCTCTTAAAGTGGTCAAATTAAATGTAGGCGTACGCGTACTGCTTTCAAGTTCCATGACGTCAGTGAAACGAGACGAGAATTGTTCCTCTTTATTTTACAGTTGATTCCCACTGGTATGATAGCGGGCGTCAGTAACAATGACTGATTGGTGGATTCATTTAAGTGTGTGTGGGGGGGGGGGGGGGGGAGTAGGAGGAGGAGGGACAATGGGGTATATCTATCCAGGTCTGAGAGTAACTTCCAAAACTCGATACCACTATAATATCTGCTGCCAGTAAAGATTGTAACTGAGACTATTTTAACGCATCCATAGTGAAAAACGTGGGAGATATTTACACATAATGCAGTAATTTTTGGGTTAATGGTCAAAAGAGGAAAACAGAAATACACCACTGCTTCGACGAGCAGTGTATGCCAAGTGACTGTATCAAGTTTCAGCGTTGATGTAGATTACCCTCTCTATTTAATAGTAACATATTTCCTTCCAGATATTCTGGATGTGTCTATGTCCTTTTAATAACAAAAGAAACTCATCAAAGGCTGCACATTCAAGATATGGCTGTTGCCTGCAGCAGCGACAAACTATGATATTCAAATTTTCAGGAAAGACAGCAGACGCTGATACCATATTACACTGAGTCAAAAACTAGCAACTGTACGATGTATACTACAAAAGCAACTGAGAACCAAAGAGAAATATCAAATGGGTAGGACTAATGCTAGTGTCAGTTTTTATTTCAAGAGCCTTATTACCATGATAAAAAAGTAGTAAAATAGTGAAAACAAAGATGCTTGGTATTTCTAAGATGAAAGGATAGTCCAACATAATTTTTTCCTCCAGCGTATTACAGTTAACGAACGTAAGCACCTACAAGTACTAGAATAATTACGCGAATCATGGTGAAAAAAGGATATATGTACTGTGGTAATCAAGAAATGACTCCGTCACGACAACGACCCCTTCTAGTCACTCCCCCCCTCCCCCAGCGAGTACCACACGCTCACCCTTCAGGGATAAGAAGCTTTGATGGAAAACAATTGTCATCACTGTCACACCATCTCCCTGTCATTTTCTCTAGAATGAAAAAGCGGAGTCTTTTCAAGACACAAAATTCACTGGAAGCACAATGTAGCATAAATTCGGACAGCTATCAAAATAGATTTCTTCACTGGATTAAAGGTCTGGACAAGTAAACTTGATTCAATGTGCACTATTTAGAAAGTTAACAGTTTTAAAAGTTTCACTGTAATATAAATTATTAAGCTGAATTGTTCTTCTTAGTATTTTGTCGTATCCTGTATAACGTGTATCCAAAACAAAGCTCTTTACATTGGAAAAAAATAAGAGAGCCACGTGAGATGTGAGATGAAGTATTTTCATACTCATTGGAGGATACACTGTGTTACCATTTTTTGACGCACTAAAATCAATTTTCCCAGAGACTCGGCTCATTCTTTCTGTCCACTGCGCTGTTATCTTTACTCCCGTGATCATTAAGCTTCGCCGGCCGCGGTGGCCGTGCGGTTCTAAGCGCTGCAGTCCGGAACCGAGGGACTCCTACGGTCGCAGGTTCCAATCCTGCCTCGGGCATGGATGTGTGTGATGTCCTTAGGTTAGTTAGGTTTAAGTAGTTCTAAGTTCTAGGGGACTGATGACCTAAGATGTTAAGTCCCATAGTGCTCAGAGCCATTTGATTTGAATCATTAAGCTTCAGATTTCTTGGAGATGAACCTATGGCAAATGGTACCTCTGAGTGTTTGCGTGAGATGTGTTCGGATGTACAGGCTTAACATCCCATCGTCTTCGAGGTCATTGGAGGCATGGTACGATTTCGGATTGGAAAAGGATGTGTTAAAGATAAGATTCGCTGATAATATTGCCTCTTCTCAGTGAAAGTCAGAGCAAGTTGAAAGATGGTGAATGGACTGAACACAGAATTTGGTAGAAGTGTTAAGAAAGCTAAGACTACGGCGATTCGTATTAGCAGCAGGAGGAATAGCGACGTGCTTAAGAATTAAACTGGATAAGAAACTGTAGTGGATAAAGTACATAAGTGCTGCTATTTAGGAAGTAATAGTATAAAGGATACAATTGAAGTAGCTGAAGAATGCCTCCATCAGTAAAAGAGTTACATTGTTACTAAACACTGGTATGTAACTGGTCGAAGTGTCAGATAGAAAATGCATCTTAGTTTATGTGTGAAACATGGATGATGAAAAAACCTGTAGAAATCAATGGAAATGGGGAGCAATCAAACAATATTAAAAATTAACTGATCACATAAGACAAAGCATGACTAATTACGGGAGAGAATGGGTAAGGCTGGAAGTCTGTGTAAAATATCTAACATAAAAAGGAACAAGTCAACAAGATGACTGCTATGGGATTCAAGAAAAGTTTATTTGGCTAGAAAAATCAAGGGGAGCAAACCAAGGCAACATACGGAGCAGAATATAAGGGGTTTTTAGGCGAACTATGTTGTCATGTGAAGATCAAAATACAGTCATAAAATAAGAAGCTGAAGGGACCATTAAAACAGCCAGAAGATATAAGAAAAATAATTGAAGATTGAAATTAAGAATAAAAAGGGCAACTAACTGACTTGGAAACGAGACTAGGGAAGATGGAAGCTAAAGGATAACAAATTGAGATAAGTAAAACGTAACTGGTGTTCACACTTTACGTCACTTGACAAAAGACCTCTTGATCATCTTAGCCCACATTTAGAAAATATAAAACTTGAACTGCTTGCGCTCAGTGTCCAGTCAGGAAATAACGTACTGAATATCATAAATGTCAACAGCTGTGTCCTACACTGCCTTTTCATGTCTGCTCGTTTATGTTATCTCCCCTCACATAACCACCGAACAAAAATACACAAAATAACACACAGAAGTAGAAGAGAGAGACAGAGAGGAACAGGACGGAATGAGTAGTGAGAATGCCTGATAAGGCAAGAAGACGTCCGACGTTGTGTAGCGGCGAGCTCATTCACGTTGCACGGCCTGGCAAAGTAGGCCGCCCACGTATCGCGACGTATTTGTCAGCCGTCAGCGCGTGCCGCCCAGTCCCTAATTGATACCAGTGCTTAGTTATAGGCAGATAGCACGCCACACAGTATTCATGGCACAACATGCCGACATTTCCTTTCATCCTAAACGTCATCATTTACTATCTTGTTGCTGCTACAGCGCCTACTCGTTAGTTTAATCGTTCAAACTGGATAATTTCGCATAGTGGTCAATGTACTGATTTCGCACTAAATACCCCTCCTGCCATCTAAATTTAGATTTTTCATAGTTTTTCTAAATGAATTAAGGCGAATGCGGGACGCTTCCTTGGAGCATAGGTCGCAGTTTGTTTGTATGCTCCTTCACAAGCTGCCATTCTACTCCTAACGACTTCCTTATCGAAGAATATTAAAGTTTACATTTCATCCTCCATCCAAAAATCTCCGCTTTTAATGGTACTGGCCAGCCGCTATGGTCGAGCTGTTCTAGGTGCTTCAGTCCGGAACCGCGCTGCTGCTACGGTCGCTGGTTCAAATCCTGCCTCGGGCATGGATGTGTGTGATGTCCTTAGGTTAGTTAGGTTTAAGTAGTTCTAAGTCTAGGGGACTGATGACCACAGCAGTTGAGTCCCATAGTGCTCAGAGCCATTTGAACCATTTTAATGCCACTCATTGGATACACTCAAGTTTTAAGGTCGGTATCCTTTCCTTTTGTCAGTGTAGCGTCTTAACCGTATATGTGCCATGTGTTTGCTTGTGACGAATGTTTGGCCGGCCGGAGTGGCCGAGCGGTTGTAGGAGCTACAGTCTGGAACCGCGCGACCGCTACGGTCTCAGGTTCGAATCCTGCCTCGGGTATGGATGTGTGCGATGTCCTTAGGTTAGTTAGGTTTATGTAGTTCTAAGTTCTAGGGGACTGATGACCTCAGCAGTTAAGTCCCATAGTGCTCAGAGCCATTTGACGAATGTTTGTGCAGAGACATGATGCTACTTATTGTCATCGAACTACAAGCTTAAGTGGACGACATGGCTGACCTACTGTGGTACGTAGTGATACATTTTCTGCAGTCACCGTGAAACAAGAATCGTAGGTTTGAGGCAATGGTATTAGTATGCAATACAGGATAGCACGGTGCAGCATTGTGAGAGACTTATGACAAATGATTGTTTCCCTGCTATATATATAACCGCAATATACACAGCACATTATATGAAGAATTAGAACAAAGACAATTTATTGATGTTGGAAGTCTTCTAGTCCGACGTATCGTCCTCCTTGCTGAGGCTTTCTTCCGAGATCTAATTGCACGTTTTACGGTTCTGGAACACGTGAGGCAATACTGACCTTACGACTTATCTTAGAAGAAAGATTGAGGAAAGGCAAACCTACGTTTCTAGCATTTGTAGACTTAGAGAAAGCTTTTGACAATGTTGACTGGAATACTCTTTCAAATTCTAAAGGTGGCAGGGGTAAAATACAGGGAGCGACAGGCTATTTACAATTTGTACAGAAACCAGATGGCAGTTATAAGAGTCGAGGGGCATGAAAGGGAAGCAGTGGTTGGGAAAGGAGTGAGACAGGGTTGTAGCCTCTCCCAGATGGTATTCAATCTGTATATTGAGCAAGCAGTAAAGGAAACAAAAGAAAAATTCGGAGTAGGTATTAAAATTCATGGAGAAGAAGTAAAAACTTCGAGGTTCGCCGATGACATTGTAATTCTGTCAGAGACAGCAAAGGACTTGGAAGAGCAGTTGAACGGAATGGATGGTGTCTTGAAGGGAGGATATAAGATGAACATCAACAAAAGCAAAACGAGGATAATGGAATGTAGTCGAATTAAGTCAGGTGATGCTGAGGGTATTAGATTAGGAAATGAGACACTTAAAGTAGTAAAGGAGTTTTGCTATTTGGGGAGAAAAATAACTGATGATGGTCGAAATAGAGAGGATATAAAACGTAGACTGGCAATGGCAAGGAAATAGTTTCTGAAGAAGAGAAATTTGTTAACATCGAGTATAGATTTAAGTGTCAGGAAGTCATTTCTGAAAGTATTTGTATGGAGTGTAGCCATGTATGGAAGTGAAACATGGACGGTAAATAGTTTGGACAAGAAGAGAATAGAAGCTTTCGAAATGTGGTGCTACAGAAGAATGCTGAAGATTAGATGGGTAGATCACATAACTAATGAGGAGGTACTGAATAGGATTGGGGAGAAGAGGAGTTTGTGGCACAACTTGACCAGAAGAAGGGATCGGTTGGAAGGACATGTTCTGAGGCATCAAGGGATCACCAATTTAGTATTGGAGGGAAACGTGGAGGGTAAAAATCGTAGGGGGAGACCAAGAGATGAATAGACAAAGCAGATTCAGAAGGATGTAGGTTGCAGTAGGTACTGGGCGATGAAGAAGCTTGCACAGGATAGAGTAGCATGGAGAGCTGCATCAAACCAGTGCCGGCCGAAGTGGCCGTGCGGTTAAAGGCGCTGCAGCCTGAAACCGTGAGACCGCTACGGTCGCAGGTTCGAATCCTGCCTCGGGCATGGATGTTTGTGATGTCATTAGGTTAGTTAGGTTTAACTAGTTCTAAGTTCTAGGGGACTAATGACCTCAGCAGTTGAGTCCTATAGTGCTCAGAACCAGAACCATCAAACCAGTCTCAGGACTGAAGACCACAACAACAACAACACGGTTATGAAAGAAATGTGCTTCAGTAATAGAAAGAGTGATAGATTAAACAACACAAGGCTTGTAATGAACTGTAAGAACGGTCAATTTTAGACACTGCTGGCTACTTTTCCAAAGCCGGAATGGTCTGTGAATGGAAATTTATTGGAAAATTTGGAAATTTGTGGGATGGTCTTATGGGACCAAACTGCTGAGGTTATCGGTCCCTAGGCTTACACACTATTTAGACACACTTAAATTAACCTACGCTAAGGACGACACACACACCCATGCCCGAGGGAGGACTCGAACCTCCGACGGAGGGAGCCGCGCGGACCGTGACAAGACGCCTCAGATCGCGAGGCTATCCCGCGCGGCTGGAAATTTATTCTCGACGAAAAGTAACGCATTAGAGTACTAATAACAGACGTGGAAAAAATACAAAATTTGGAATTGAATACAACTTTTCTTGGCGAGCATTTGTGAAATTTTGACGTAGGCGGTAAATGCCGACGTCAGTAACCAAAAATGATAAACCGAAAATAAGTACATTATTATAAAATTAGAAATTGATGTAGAAATGAAAGGTTCGAAAGAATAATTATGGTCGTAGGTCACAAGTTACTACCTGTGAACATCAACCAAGGTTGATAGAACACCATTAATAGCTTTCAATACGTAAATTGCTGAAACTTCCTGGCAGATTAAAACTGTGTGCTGGACCGAGACTCGAACTCGGGACCTTTGCCAATTCTACCAATGTGGTAGAGCACCTGCCCGCGAAAGGCAAAGGTGCCGAGTTCGAGTCTCGGTCCGGCTCACAGTTTTAATCTGCCAGGAAGTTTCATATAAGCGCACACTCTGCTGCAGAGTGAAAATCACATTCTGGAAACATCCCCCAGGCTGTGGCTAAGCCATGTCTCCGTAATATCCTTTCTTTCAGGAGTGCTAGTTCTGCAAGGTTCGCAGGAGAGCTTCTGTGAAGTTTGGAAAGTAGGAGACGAGGCACTGGCAGAAGTAAAGCTGTGAGACGGGGCCTGAGTCGTGCTTGGGTAGATCAGATGGTAGAGCGCTTGCTCGCGAAAGGCAAAGGTCCCGAGTTCGAGTCTCGGTCCGGCACACAGTTTTAATCTACATCTACATCTACATTTATACTCCGCAAGCCACCCAACGGTGTGTGGCGGAGGGCACTTTACGTGTCACTGTCATTACCTCCCTTTCCTGTTCCAGTCGCGTATGGTTCGCGGGAAGAACGACTGTCTGAAAGCCTCCGTGCGCGCTCTAATCTCTCTAATTTTACATTCGTGATCTCCTCTGGAGGTATAAGTAGGGGGAAGCAATATATTCGATACCTCATCCAGAAACGCACCCTCTCGAAACCTGGCAAACAAGCTACACCGCGATGCAGAGCGCCTCTCTTGCAGAGTCTGCCACTTGAGTTTATTAAACATCTCCGTAACGCTATCACGGTTACCAAATAACCCTGTGACGAAACGCGCCGCTCTTCTTTGGATCTTCTCTACCTCCTCCGTCAACCCGATCTTGTACGGATCCCACACTGATGAGCAATACTCAAGTATAGGTCGAACGAGTGTTTTGTAAGCCACCTCCTTTGTTGATGGACTACATTTTCTAAGCACTCTCCCAATGAATCTCAACCTGATACCCGCCTTACCAACAATTAATTTTATATGATCATTCCACATCAAATCGTTTCGCACGCATACTCCCAGATATTTTACAGAAGTAACTGCTACCAGTATTTGTTCCGCTATCATATAATCATACAATAAAGGATCCTTCTTTCTATGTATTCGCAATACATTACATTTGTCTATGTTAAGGGACAGTTGCCACTCCCTGCACCAAGTGCCTATCCGCTGCAGATCTTCCTGCATTTCTCTACAATTTTCTAATGCTGCAACTTCTCTGTATACTACAGCATCATCCGCGAAAAGCCGCATGGAACTTCCGACACTTTCTACTAGGTCATTTATACACTCCTGGAAATGGAAAAAAGAACACATTGACACCGGTGTGTCAGAGCCACCATACTTGCTCCGGACACTGCGAGAGGGCTGTACAAGCAATGATCACACGCACGGCACAGCGGACACACCAGGAACCGCGGTGTTGGCCGTCGAATGGCGCTAGCTGCGCAGCATTTGTGCACCGTCGCCGTCAGTGTCAGCCAGTTTGCCGTGGCATACGGAGCTCCATCGCAGTCTTTAACACTGGTAGCATGCCGCGACAGCGTGGACGTGAACCGTAAGTGCAGTTGACGGACTTTGAGCGAGGGCGTATAGTGGGCATGCGGGAGGCCGGGTGGACGTACCGCCGAATTGCTCAACACGTGGGGCGTGAGGTCTCCACAGTACATCGATGATGTCGCCAGTGGTCGGCGGAAGGTGCACGTGCCCGTCGACCTGGGACCGGACCGTAGCGACGCACGGATGCACGCCAAGACCGTAGGATCCTACGCAGTGCCGTAGAGGACCGCACCGCCACTTCCCAGCAAATTAGGGACACTGTTGCTCCTGGGGTATCGGCGAGGACCATTCGCAACCGTCTCCATGTAGCTGGGCTACGGTCCCGCACACCGTTAGGCCGTCTTCCGCTCACGCCCCAACATCGTGCAGCCCGCCTCCAGTGGTGTCGCGACAGGCGTGAATGGAGGGACGAATGGAGACGTGTCGTCTTCAGCGATGATAGTCGCTTCTGCCTTGGTGCCAATGATGGTCGTATGCGTGTTTGGCGCCGTGCAGGTGAGCGCCACAATCAGGACTGCATACGACCGAGGCACACAGGTGTGGGGAGCGATCTCCTACACTGGCCGTACACCACTGGTGATCGTCGAGGGGACACTGAATAGTGCACGGTACATCCAAACCGTCATCGAACCCATCGTTCTACCATTCCTAGACCGGCAAGGGAACTTGCTGTTCCAACAGGACAATGCACGTCCGCATGTATCCCGTGCCACCCAACGTGCTCTAGAAGGTGTAAGTCAACTACCCTGGCCAGCAAGATCTCCGGATCTGTCCCCCATTGAGCATGTTTGGGACTGGATGAAGCGTCGTCTCACGCGGTCTGCACGTCCAGCACGAACGCTGGTCCAACTGAGGCGCCAGGTGGAAACGGCATGGCAAGCCGTTCCACAGGACTACATCCAGCATCTCTACGATCGTCTCCATGGGAGAATAGCAGCCTGCATTGCTGCGAAAGGTGGATATACACTGTACTAGTGCCGACATTGTGAATTGCTCTGTTGCCTGTGTCTATGTGCCTGTGGTTCTGTCAGTGTGATCATGTGATGTATCTGACCCCAGGAATGTGTCAATAAAGTTTCCCCTTCCTGGGACAATGAATTCACGGTGTTCTTATTTCAATTTCCAGGAGTGTATATATTGTGAAAAGCAATGGTCCCATAACACTCCCCTGTGGCACGCCAGAGGTTACTTTAACGTCTGTAGATGTCTCTCCATTGATAACAACATGCTGTGTTCTGTTTGCTAAAATCTCTTCAATCCAGCCACACAGCTGGTCTGATATTCCGTAGACTCCTACTTTGTTTATCAGACGACAGTGCGGAACTGTATCGAACGCCTTCCGGAAGTCAAGAAAAGTAGCATCTACCTGGGAGCCTGTATCTAATATTTTCTGGGTCTCATGAACAAATAAAGCGAGTTGGGTCTCACTCGATCGCTGTTTCCGGAATCCATGTTGATTCCTACATAGTAGATTCTGGGTTTCCAAAAACGACATGATACTCGAGCAAAAAACATCTAAAATTCTACAACAGATCGACGTCAGAGATATTGGTCTATAGTTTTGCGCATCTGCTCGACGACCCTTCTTGAAGACTGGGACTACCTGTGCTCTTTTCCAATCATTTGGAACCCTCCGTTCCTCTAGAGACTTGCGGTACACGGCTGTTAGAAGGGGGGCAAGTTCTTTCGCGTACTATGTGTAGAATCGAACTGGTATCCCGTCAGGTCCAGTGGACTTTCCTCTGTTGAGTGATTCCAGTTGCTTTTCTATTCCTTGGACACGTATTTCGATGTCAGCCATTTTTTCGTTTGTGCGAGGATTTAGAGAAGGAACTGCAGTGCGGTCTTCCTCTGTGAAACAGCTTTGGAAAAAGGTGTTTACTATTTCAGCTTTACGCGTGTCATCCTCTGTTTCAATGGCATCATCATCCCGGAGTGTCTGGGTATGCTGTTTCGAGCCACTTACTGATTTAACGTAAGACGAGAACTTCCTAGGATTTTCTATCAAGTCGGTACATAGAATTTTACTTTCGAATTCACTGAACGCTTCACGCATAGCCCTCCTTACGCTAACTTTGACATCGTTTAGCTTCTGTTTGTCTGAGAGGTTTTGGCTGCGTTTAAACTTGGGGTAAAGCTCTCTTTGCTTTCGCAGTAGTTTCCTAACTTTGTTGTTGTACCACGGTGGGTTTTTCCCGTCCCTAACAGTTTTACTCGGCACGTACCTGTCTAAAACGCATTTTACGATTGCCTTGAACTTTTTTCCATAAACACTCAACATTGTCAGTGTCGGAACAGAAATTTTCGTTTTGATCTGTTAGGTAGTCTGAAATCTGCCTTCTATTACTCTTGCTAAACAGATAAACCTTCCCTCCTTTTTTTATATTCCTATTAACTTCCATATTCAGGGATGCTGCAACGGCCTTATGATCACTGATTCCCTGTTCTGCACATACAGAGTCGAAAAGTTCGGGTCTGTTTGTTATCAGTAGGTCCAAGATGTTATCTCCACGAGTCGGTTCTCTGATTAATTGCTCGAGGTAATTTTCGGATAGTGCACTCAGTACAGGGTGATTCAAAAAGAATACCACAACTTTAAAAATGTGTATTTAATGAAAGAAACATAACATAACCTTCTGTTATACATCATTACAAAGAATATTTAAAATGGTTTTTTTTTCACTCAAAAACAAGTTCAGAGATGTTCAATATAGCCCCCTCCAGACACACGAGCAATATCAACCCGATCCTCCAACTCGTTCCACACTCTCTGTAGCATATCAGGCGTAACAGTTTGGGTAGCTGCTGTTATTTCTCGTTTCAAATCATCAATGGTGGCTGGGACAGGTGACCGAAACACCATATCCTTAACATACCCCCATAAGAAAAATTCGCAGGGGGTAAGATCAGGGCTTCTTGGAGGCCAGTGATGAAGTGCTCTGTCACGGGCTGCCTGGCGGCCGATCCATCGCCTCGGGTAGTTGACGTTCAGGTACCAGACAGTGCTTGAACCAATTTCAGACGATAAGGTTTCATAACTAACCTTTTTCGTAGGCCCCTCCATACAGTAGATTGTGGAATTTGCAGCTCTCTGCTAGCTCTGCGAGTCGATTTTCCTGGGCTGCGAACAAACGCTTGCTGGATGCGTGCTACATTTTCATCACTCGTTCTCGGCCGTCCAGAACTTTTCCCTTTGCACAAACACCCATTCTCTGTAAACTGTTTATACCAACGTTTAATACACCACCTATCAGGAGGTTTAACACCATACTTCGTTCTAAATGCACGCTGAACAACTGTCGTCGATTCACTTCTGCCGTACTCAATAACACAAAAAGCTTTTTGTTGAGCGGTCGCCATCTTAGCATCAACTGACGCTGACGCCTAGTCAACAGCGCCTCAAGCGAACAAATGTACAACTAAATGAAACTTTATAGCTCCCTTAATTCGCCGACAGATAGTGCTTAGCTCTTCCTTTTGTCGTAGCAGAGTTTTAAATTCCTAAAGTTGTGGTATTCTTTTTGAATCACCCTGTATAATGTCACTCGATGCTCTGTCCCTACCACCCGTCCTAAACATCTGAGTGTCCCAGTCTATATCTGGTAAATTGAAATCTCCACCTAAGACTGTAACATGCTGAGAAAATTTATGTGAAATGTATTCCAAATTTTCTCTCAGTTGTTCTGCCACTAATGCTGCTGAGTCGGGAGGTCGGTAAAAGGAGCCAATTATTAACCTAGCTCGGTTGTTGAGTGTAACCTCCACCCATAATAATTCACAGGAACTATCCACTTCTACTTCACTACAGGATAAACTACTACTAACAGCGACGAACACTCCACCACCGGTTGCATGCAATCTATCCTTTCTAAACACCGTCTGTACCTTTGTAAAAATTTCGGCAGAGTTTATCTCTGGCTTCAGCCAGCTTTCTGTACCTATAACGATTTCAGCTTCGGTGCTTTCTATCAGCGCTTGAAGTTCCGGTACTTTACCAATGCAGCTTCGACAGTTGACAATTACAATACCGATTGCTGCTTGGTCCCCCATGTCCTGACTTTGCCCCACACCCGTTGAGGCTGTTGCCCTTTCTGTACTTTCCCAAGGCCATCTAACCTAAAAAACCGCCCAGCCCACGCCACACAACCCCTGCTACCCGTGTAGCCGCTTGTTGCGTGTAGTGGACTCCTGAACTATCCAGCGGAACCCGAAACCCCACCACCCTATGGCGCAAGTCGAGGAATCTACAGCCCTCATGGTCGCAGAACCGTCTCAGCCTCTGATTCAGACCCTCCACTCGGCTCTGTACCAAAGGTCCGCAGTCAGTCCTGTCGACGATGCTGCAGATGGCGAGCTCTGCTTTCATCCCGCTAGCGAGACTGGCAGTCTTCACCAAATCAGATAGCCGCCGGAAGCCAGAGAGGATTTCCTCCGATCCATAGCGACACACATCATTGGTGCCGACATGAGCGACCACCTGCAGATGGGTGCACCCTGTACCCTTCATGGCATCCGGAAGGACCCTTTCCACATCTGGAATGACTCCCCCCGGTATGCACACGGAGTGCACATTCGTTTTCTTCCCCTCTCTTGCTGCCATTTCCCTAAGGGGCCCCATTACGCGCCTGACGTTGGAGCTCCCAACTACCAGTAAGCCCACCCTCTGCGACCGCCCGGATCTTGCAGACTGAGGGGCAACCTCTGGAACAGGACAAGCAGCCATGTCAGGCCGAAGGTCAGTATCAGCCTGAGACAGAGCCTGAAACCGGTTCGTCAGACAAACTGGAGAGGCCTTCCGTTCAGCCCTCCGGAATGTCTTTCGCCCCCTGCCACACCTTGAGACGACCTCCCACTCTACCACAGGTGAGGGATCAGCTTCAATGCGGGGAGTATCCCGGGCAACCACAGTCGTAGTCCGATCGGGGGATGCGTGGGACGAGCTGGCCTTCCCCGACAAACCCCCATCCGGACCCCCACAGTGGTGCCCATTGGCAACAGCCTCAAGCTGTGTGACCGAAGCCAACACTGCCTGAAGCTGGGAGCGAAGGGATGCCAACTCAGCCTGCATCCGAACACAGCAGTTGCAGTCCCTATCCATGCTAAAAAGTGTTGTGCAAAGAGCGTCTGAACTAATCTACAGAGAGCGCAAACAAATCGACAAAATTTAAAGGAAGTTTCACATCAGTGCACCTCCACTGCAGAGTGAAAATCTCATTCGAGTAAATTACTAGTTAACTGCCTTTTGTCACGTGTGATGCCAATTATTAGAAAAATTTATCGCGAATAACGAGAGTGACGGAATCCACTAAGCTCATAATGTAAATGTAACGGTTTGTGAGTGCACCGCTTGGCGGAATCATCTCAGGATTCTCAATGGAAAAGCATGAAACAGAATTCACACAATTAAAAGGGAATAGAGGAAACAAAGGGAAAGAAGTAACTCATACAGTCAGTGATCTGTCTGAGAAAACACGGACGATGATGACATGAACGATGGTGATTGGTTGTGATGGTGTCGGCGCCACCAGGATTCTCAACTGCGTGATTACCAGCGTCTATGCTGAATACGACGGTATATTCTACGGTACACTAAACAGGGTGATGCCATGATGATGTTAAAAACTCTCAGTAATGTGTCAGCTTAACTTTAAGGGCCCTTGATGCGGAAACGTCCAAATCGAAAGCTGAAAGCGAAAATCGTTCCAATACCTCTGATAATGGAATATATGCAACGGTACTGTTGTTGCTAAGAGTGAGGGAATAGGCATCTTTCAGAGCTGGTAGTAGTGACCAAAGGAAGACAAAAATATCTTGTAAACACTAGCAGTAAAATGCATACTTTAAGAAGTATGAGCACTTGCCTATCATCACTCCGGTGAAACACATGTTTTATACTCAACAAGCGCTCATAGATCCTGCTACGGTCGCAGGTTCGAATCCTGCCTCGGGCATGGATGTGTGTGATGTCCTTAGGTTAGTTAGGTTTAAGTAGTTCTAAGTTCTAGGGGACTAATGACCACAGCTGTTAAGTCCCATAGTGCTCAGAGCCATTTGAAGCATTTTTTGCTCATAGATCTTAAGGGACGCGTTTTAGAGCCCATGTCTACCACACTTCTTTTCTAGTTTTCTATACTACCAACTCCGAAAATTGCCTGCCGTAAAACTTCGCAACAACAATATCTGTACCTGTATTCCACTGTCAGAGGTACTGTAACGATTTTCGATTATAACTTTGGACACGGTCGTTTCCGGATCATGGTGGCTTACCTCAAATTGTTACAATTACCATTCCCCCTGATGCCTAAAAGTATGTAACATCATCACAGAATCAAAAATGGTTCAAATGGCTCTGAGCATATGGGTCTTAAGAGCTATGGTCATCAGTCCCCTAGAACTTAGTACTTAAACCTAACTAACCTAAAGACATCACAGAACACCCAGTCATCGCGAGGCAGAGAAAATCCCTGACCCCGCCGGGAATCGAACCCGGGAATCCGAGCGCGGGAAGCGAGAACGCTACCGCACGACCACGAGCTGCGGACCCATCACAGAATCATGCTGTATATGAGATCACTATACGCTGGTCAACGAGGCTCAGTTCGAAGCGGGACTCATCGCTGAAGACACTTCTACTCCAGTCAGTCAGATTACAGAGCGAAGACGTGGCTCCCCGGGCAGTGATGGGTTACCAGTCTGACTGTCGCCCACCATACAGCTGGACATCCAGGAGTGGTAGTCTGAGATACCATTTGATTGCCATCTGCGGCACCTTTACAGCAGAGAGGTACGTCAACGATATTCTACGCCCCGTTTTTTTGTCCTTCATGGCAAGCTATCCTGGGCTCACATTTCGACAAGATAATGGCCGCCCGCATACGGGGAGAGATTCTACTGCTTATCTTCGTACTTGCCAACCGCTGTCTTGGCCTGCAAGGTCACCGGATCTCTCGCCAAATGAGAACGTTTCGAGTCCTCCAATCTTCTTTGGAGTTTGACGATGCAACGTGTCAGTTGAACAGAATTTGGCAAGGTATCCCTAGCAGGACATCCAACAACTGCGTCAGTCAATGTCAAGCCGAATAAGTGCTTGCATAAGAGACAGAGGTCGACCAATGCTTTCGACTTGCTTAATTTGCGAAGCTCTTCTCCTGAATAATCTTCCAATTTTTCTGAAATTGTAATCATTTGTTTATCTCTACATCTACATCACCCTACCGATTTCCCTACCGTTCTAATAATTTCTTCGTTATGAGTCTTTTCTTCTTAGAATATATGTTTTAGGGAGTTTAGAGCAGTGGACACGAGATTACTACTACTGAGACGGCGGACACGCACTGTCTCGTGTCAGCCAATCGGAGATACCAAGTTTCAAATCTCCATCCCATCATCCAGCTTTTGCTTTTCCAATGTTTATTTCTGTTTGACGTAGGTAGGAGATTGTACCTTTTTAGAGTAAGACTACCGCGTCTAGCTGATTTCGGTTTCGACCTTCTGAAAGCGTCAGGAATGCTGAAGACAGTCAAACGAACTTTAACATCGTACTTACTTAAATATAACTTGCCGCAAAACTGGCAGCTTTGATGGTATCTTTTAATACTGCAACGAACGACCAATTCCGATCGCGAGCTATAGGAAATGGTGTCTACGAAACATGGCCTTTGCATGGTACCTACCTTGGGCATTTTCCACTGCTTGCTGATATTGAATCGTATTGAATGTATGAACCTGTCGCATCGGAATGTTTCAGAAAACCAAAGATGGCGTATCGACAGGAAATCAAACCCTTCAATATTTGAGAAATTCTCAAAAACTCCACATACCACATTTCAGCAGGAAAAAGTTTCGCCGCAAGTGGTCTACAATAAGCAAGACTAGTCAAAGAACGACGTGTCCCATAGCTTCCTTGAATGCTCCAACTACCTAATATGTCTCTCACCGCACATTTATGGGGTATGATGGTCACCAACTTGTTCATCACAGATCCACAGAAACATTATTCATCACTTACAAAAGGAGTGGAGGAAGATTTTCAAAATATATATACGTTTTTGCTTCCTTGCGTGAGGAATTCAAGTTAGAGGAATTGCGCAGAACTGTAACCCTGTTGTTTCATTGTTACGTAATTCTTAAAGGTTTAATATTAATTTGAAGGAAGGAATACTGTAGGTAAACACCTCAGCGACGACGCCATCGGTTGAAGTAAGGACGTGGAAGAAAATTGAGCGTGTTCTTTCCAAGGCAATAATTTTGACATTTGATTAAACCAACAGACAAGATAAATATGCCATGGCGGAATAAGTATTTGAACCACTATCCTCCCGAATGTGCCACCTCGCCCTATGAACGTGTAGCCATCTTGTTCTCGCAACTTTCACAAATGTTTATGTTAACATCAATTTCTGTGTGTAACAGAATTCTGATTTAGTGTTTTTCAAAGTTTAGGCCATTTTGGCAGACACGTTGCTACAGTATGGTAACTACGAAATAACTCTTCATCTTAGGCTAGATAAGGTCAAATTCGCCAGAGGAGTCGAAGTAAAGAAATTGTTTTTTAGATGGCACAATAAAGGAAAAAAAGATTATGTACACAAATTCGCCACTCTTTGCATACTGTACCAACAATTATAGGCACATTATTCAATAATGCGTATTGCCACGCAGTAATACACAGATAAGTGTACTTTTGTGTAGTGATACACTGCTAAATCCGTAGTTTGATGAAAACGAGATTAACAGAGGAACAGCATCATAGAAAAATTTTGACATCATTAAGGAAATATTGAAACATATGCTGAAAGTTAAAGAAAAGTGAACCACTAACGAGATTGCTATAGGTAAGGAAACAGGTTAAAAAAAGACTTAGTTTGCAGTTATTGCCTACTACAGTAACATTTCTAACAAGAAAGCACAAATTTTTAAAAACATGAAAATCGAAATCGATATTTGAATCAAAACCACTCATAGACAGGAATAATTAAATGAATCAAGACTATTATTTCTCATAATCAAGCTCTCTCGCTCACACCTTACACTACAATTACTTTTCTATAAAGTCCTGCATATAAGTAACATAGTTCGGAAATTCCTTGTTGGCCGTTCGGATCCTTCTCTGCTACTCCAGTGACCATGCCAGTGACCCGTCTGTATTTATATATAGAAGTGACGGGAGACAGGGGTTAAACAGCTTCATTTATTCTCAAAACATTCCTCAAGCCAGGCGTTAGTTCGCGCGCCGAGCGTGCCTGAGTACGTCGCGTTTCTTTGCTATCGGTTCTATGGTGACACTGCCCTCATCCGAAAGTTCTCCAGTTTTACATACATGAAAAATTTTAATTAATTGTTTGCAAATACACGTAGAGTTTCTGCACTGTATTGACATTCACACATAGTTACCTGCAGTATTTTATTAAATGAAGACAGCACATGTATTTTACGGGATTCTTCCGGGTTTCAAATGGTTCAAATGGCTCTAAGCACTATGGGACTTAGCATCTGAGGTCATCAGTCCCCTAACTAACCAAAGGACATCACACACATCCATGCCCAAGGCAGGATTCGAACCTGCGACCGTAGCAGCAGCGCTGTTCTGGACTGAATCGCCTAGGACCGCTCGGTCACAGCAGCCGGCTCTTCCGAGTTTCATCCCTCGGGTTCAGTTAGAAAAGTAAGGTCACGCTTTGCAGATAGCCCTTGGGCTAGGAACCATTTTTTATCCAACGGAAGCAACATATTCGTCTCACTATCCTACAGCACAAGGTCAAAGTATGAATATTACACAGTCCTCCAGCTTATGCAGATGGAGCAAATCGTTTGGCTCTTTTTGCATTTGATGTGGCCTATCGTGGCCCTCAAGGGGCTTATGTATTGACCGTTAGTTCGTAGATATTTCATTGATATTTCATTATATCCCCCCCCCCAAAAAAAATAAACAACAGTGTATACCAATTTTTCACAACAGAACCGTGGCGCGGGATCCAAGATGGCTATGCGTAGAAAATGGCAGATTTTTTTACGATATATTACCAAGTCCGATATCTCAAAAAAAAATAAAATGAAAATTTTATCGATATGTTTATCCATTTCCGAGTTACGGATGTTCAAAGTTAACTTACATTTACACGTAAAATACGCGCCTACAATATTGTGTGATATGAAATCTAAATAGTAATTAACCACGGCGTGCTGCTAAAATTTTAACATAACATTCTCTAGGCATTTATCTAAAAGTATCATCTTTCTGTTTTCATCTTTATTCATAATCGGGAAACACTCCAAAAACATCATTTTTGGGTACCAAAACCGAGCTGCAGATTTCAATCGGTTATGCACAGAAAATAAGTGAAATTTTTACGACATATTCCTAAGATGCCGCTCTCGGACAACCTCGAAAATTTACTTGATATCTTTATCCGTTTCCGCGATACAATGGATCAAAGTACCTTACCTCTACACGTGAAATAAGCCCGTAAAATCCGGTGTGAGGTGAAGACATGGCTTATAAAATGACTTAGCACAGAGGTAAAGCTGTAAAGGGTCTGCATTAACATCGGAAGGGTTCTTGGAACTCCATGTTGTAGTAAAGAAACACATGCCACACTTCTGTGCACCTAAGAGATAGTCTGAGATTTAAAATTTATTTTCGTTATTTCAGTTTCACACAAGTAAAGTATTAAAATTTTACCGACTTTTGAAGTTCTTTCTATATGAGTGGCATTCACAGCCGTGGCAGAGAAAAGAAGGTAACCAGCAGAAAAATGCTCCTATTGGAGCACAAAAAAGACGACTGCGCTCCTCTTTGAAAGACTCTGAAAAGTGGGGTAGCCTCATTCTACCTTCCTCAGAACCTTTAAAATTTTCCCAGAAACTTTGGCATGCGAACATATTCGGCCTTTTTCGTGCTGAGAGAGATGGATACAGAGACAATGGGAAAGAGACGGAAGTGTAATAGGTACTGGAAAATAGACAGTATTTGTGGTATAGAAACAGCGATGAAGAGAGACACACAATGGAACATAGTCGACAGTGCTAGGAAGAGAGCGGAGCAGACAGCGCCAGTGGGAGAGGAATAAACAGAAAGAAAAAGTGGAATTGGGTGACAGCCAGTGAAAATGAAAAACAGGATCTACGACAACGAAAACGAGGAAGAGGCAGATTGTGACAGTGAGAAGAGACAGCAACAGTGAAATAAAATGAGTGTGATAGTGGGAGGAGACAATAATAGTACGACAGAACGAAGGATACTGTGGCTGTGAGACAGGAGACAATGTTAGTTTGAGAGACACAAAGAGACAATGAAATGGGTCGAATGAATGAGTGAATGGGCATATGGGAGTGGATGGGTACGAGCGACTTACAGCGATGGACTAACTGGTGTGAGTGAATTTTAGTTTGGGGAGTTTGTGGGAGTTAGAGGTGAGTTGCACGTTAAAAAGCATTGAGAGAGGTAAAATTAGACAGTTGCTTTACTCAAGAACGTAAATGGCATGAACACCAAATACATCGAGAGTATTTGATATAATCCATTATGGAGTCGAGGTAGCAGTTGTCGTTATACTGGTTATCACATTTAGCATTCAACCGCGATTTTTATATATATTTTAACAACGCGTTTCGAGAGACAATGCTCTCATCATCAGGTTGTAAAATCTATGTCGCGAAATTAAACGTACTAAAAAGACAAAATACCATCACCAATAGTTGGTGGGTCCATAAAGTAAAAAAGAATTAAAAGTATATTGGACTGTGGGTCCTCGTCTTACATTAAAGTTGTTGACGCAGGTCGATGGCCGTCCCATAGCTACCAAATATGCTGTCGACTGCGCCGGCTCGGGTGCTGTTGTGGACTAACGTGCCTAGGTGTTGTGGCGTGGTTACCGCCGTGTGCTTGACGGTAACGCTATGCTATTGGGCGCCTCATTTCCTTACTGCATTGGTCTGCCATCGTTAGCCTCTCGCAACTCCGTCATTGACATGCTACAAGTTTTAAGTCGCATGCCTGCCCTAAAATAATTCTAAAAACCCGCTAAAAAATCGCATTTCTTTAAAGTTATCTTGTACATTTAGGATATTGCTTTGTTTCTTTTCATGGATAGCTATCTCGAATTCCTCTAGTAAGTCAAGTTTCCTCCCTTTCTTTTCTACATGCAATATTTCTACGTTGTCTTCTATGCTATTAAGGGGATGGCCTGTTTCATATATATGGTTCGCAACAGCTGATTTGTCATAATTTCCTAACCTGAACGCATCTTTATGTTCTTTATACCGGATCGCGAATGATCTTCCTGTCTGCCCTATATATTTTGCATCACACGTTCTGAACTGAATCTTATAAACTCCCGATCTTTCAAACTTATTTCTCTTCTCGCCAATATCGTGCTTAAGGCTATACCTCACTAGGTTATTAGTCTGAAAGGCTATTTTGACATCGTATGGCTTAAAAATATTTGCTATCTTTTGTGAGACTTTTCCGTAGTATGGCATCGTGATAATTTTCGCTTTCTCTCCATCAGGTTTATTCTTTTTGCGCTTATTACATTTTCGTAACAGTTTTTTAACTATATCTATTCTGTAACCGTTATTCTTCGCTATTCTCTTAACGGTGTTAATTTCAGTCTCCCTATCTTTTTCACTCATAGGTATATTGACTGTCCTATGCACGAGACTACGGAAAGCAGCTTCTTTATACGCCTGCGGATGGCATGAATCATTCGGGATCACGGCATCAGTTGTAGTTTGTTTTCTATAAACGGAAAACACATGTTTGTTGCCCTGCTTTTTTATATTCAGGTCCAGGAACTGTAGACAATTGTCAGTTTCGTACTCCACGGTAAATTTTATTTTATTATGTGCGTCGTTGAACTTTTTTACTATTTCCTCAATGTCCTCACTGGAACCATCAACAAGTAACAGAGTGTCGTCAACATAACGTTTGTAATAAACAATTTTATCCGTAATGTTTTCGTCAGAATTTAGAACTTTATCTTCAAGGTCATTCATAAAAATGTCCGCCATAGTTCCTGAGATGCTGGACCCCATGGCTAACCCATCGTCCTGAATATAAAATTTGTTATTAAACGTAAAATAATTAAAACTTGTAATGAGCTGTAGGAGTTCAATAAATTCAATTGTCTCTTGCGTTGAAATTTTACCGTATTTCAGGAAATTTCTCTTAATGATTTCTATAGTTTCGTTAACCGGAACACTGGAGTATAAGTTCTTAACATCCAACGAAACCAAACGGGAAGTGTCGGTGACTGGCGTATCTTTAATTTCACCTATCATGGTCATACTACCACGCACTGAATAATTATTATTATACACGTAAGTCTTTTTCAGAATTTGGTCCAACATTTTCGTTATTTTATATGCTGGACTATTTCGACCGTTAACAATCGGACGAACCGGATGCAGATCTTTATGTATCTTCACCTGTGATCTTAATTTGGGGGCCGTTGGATTCATTATAACACATCTTCTTTTTTCGGCTTCTGTCAGCAGGAAGTGCGTGCGTTTAAGAACATTTTTTAGTTTAGTTTGGAAATTGGCTGTTATGTCTTTCGGAATTTCTGTAATGCTATTTTCGACAAAAAACGCTAAGGTTTTCGAAACGTACTCCTCCTCTTTTAATATTACGACCGTATTCCCCTTATCCGCTTTCGTGGCAATAGCTTTCGCTTCATTAAGCATTTTATTTATAGAATCGACAGTCGGTCTGCTCTAGTCTTATGATTAACACTATTTCTCTTATTTAATTCATTTTTTACTATTTTATGTAGCTTATGACCGACATGGCCTGTTTCATTATTATTTAATTTAGCAATTTCTGTTGTCATTTTAGTGAGGGCAATTACTTCTTTCGCGACCTTCTTGTTAAATGACGGCTCAATATTAAACTTTAATGCCTTATTTAACATTTCTACTTCTGTATTATCAAATGTAATATCCGTTTTGTTAACCACCCGTGGGTAAAAGTCAAAGGACGAAAGCCTTTGTTGTTGATCTTTTTCGTCTTCGTGCGTATTATTATTTAATTTACGAAGTTTTTTATCTTGTTTTTCTTTTTTCTTTATAAACTCTTTCTGTAGTATTTTGTGAAGTCTACATGTAACCTCTTCCCATACGTTCATTGGTAATATTTCCTTGACCTTAGTCTCTGCTTGAATTATTTGTTTTTTAATTAAGTCTTTCTTTTTATACAGATGTTTAATTTCTGCGCGTATCCAAAACTTTTTTGCTTTTTCAACAGCTAGTCGTCCCGCCCATGACTTGCCATCACAAAGTTTCAGCTTCACATAATTCGGGATAACATGATTCTTAACACATTCTTTATTAAAGTTTATGTTTGCGGCAGTTTTTAATAACTTACGTCTTAAATTTTTGTATTTATACACTAACCTCAATGTCTCGCCTGACACTAACGATTTGATATAATCCATTATGGAGTCGAGGTAGCAGTTGTCGTTATACTGGTTATCACATTTAGCATTCAACCGCGATTTTTATATATATTTTAACAACGCGTTTCGAGAGACAATGCTCTCATCATCAGGTTGTAAAATCTATGTCGCGAAATTAAACGTACTAAAAAGACAAAATACCATCACCAATAGTTGGTGGGTCCATAAAGTAAAAAAGAATTAAAAGTATATTGGACTGTGGGTCCTCGTCTTACATTAAAGTTGTTGACGCAGGTCGATGGCCGTCCCATAGCTACCAAATATGCTGTCGACTGCGCCGGCTCGGGTGCTGTTGTGGACTAACGTGCCTAGGTGTTGTGGCGTGGTTACCGCCGTGTGCTTGACGGTAACGCTATGCTATTGGGCGCCTCATTTCCTTACTGCATTGGTCTGCCATCGTTAGCCTCTCGCAACTCCGTCATTGACATGCTACAAGTTTTAAGTCGCATGCCTGCCCTAAAATAATTCTAAAAACCCGCTAAAAAATCGCATTTCTTTAAAGTTATCTTGTACATTTAGGATATTGCTTTGTTTCTTTTCATGGATAGCTATCTCGAATTCCTCTAGTAAGTCAAGTTTCCTCCCTTTCTTTTCTACATGCAATATTTCTACGTTGTCTTCTATGCTATTAAGGGGATGGCCTGTTTCATATATATGGTTCGCAACAGCTGATTTGTCATAATTTCCTAACCTGAACGCATCTTTATGTTCTTTATACCGGATCGCGAATGATCTTCCTGTCTGCCCTATATATTTTGCATCACACGTTCTGCACTGAATCTTATAAACTCCCGATCTTTCAAACTTATTTCTCTTCTCGCCAAT
This sequence comes from Schistocerca nitens, assembly GCF_023898315.1. Taxonomy (NCBI): domain Eukaryota; kingdom Metazoa; phylum Arthropoda; class Insecta; order Orthoptera; family Acrididae; genus Schistocerca; species Schistocerca nitens. Next base: position 417,040,661 of record NC_064622.1, on the reverse strand, counting down.
ATCGTGCTTAAGGCTATACCTCACTAGGTTATTAGTCTGAAAGGCTATTTTGACATCGTATGGCTTAAAAATATTTGCTATCTTTTGTGAGACTTTTCCGTAGTATGGCATCGTGATAATTTTCGCTTTCTCTCCATCAGGTTTATTCTTTTTGCGCTTATTACATTTTCGTAACAGTTTTTTAACTATATCTATTCTGTAACCGTTATTCTTCGCTATTCTCTTAACGGTGTTAATTTCAGTCTCCCTATCTTTTTCACTCATAGGTATATTGACTGCCCTATGCACGAGACTACGGAAAGCAGCTTCTTTATACGCCTGCGGATGGCATGAATCATTCGGGATCACGGCATCAGTTGTAGTTTGTTTTCTATAAACGGAAAACGCATGTTTGTTGACCTGCTTTTTTATATTCAGGTCCAGGAACTGTAGACAATTGTCAGTTTCGTACTCCACGGTAAATTTTATTTTATTATGTGCGTCGTTGAACTTTTTTACTATTTCCTCAATGTCCTCACTGGAACCATCAACAAGTAACAGAGTGTCGTCAACATAACGTTTGTAATAAACAATTTTATCCGTAATGTTTTCGTCAGAATTTAGAACTTTATCTTCAAGGTCATTCATAAAAATGTCCGCCATAGTTCCTGAGATGCTGGACCCCATGGCTAACCCATCGTCCTGAATATAAAATTTGTTATTAAACGTAAAATAATTAAAACTTGTAATGAGCTGTAGGAGTTCAATAAATTCAATTGTCTCTTGCGTTGAAATTTTACCGTATTTCAGGAAATTTCTCTTAATGATTTCTATAGTTTCGTTAACCGGAACACTGGAGTATAAGTTCTTAACATCCAACGAAACCAAACGGGAAGTGTCGGTGACTGGCGTATCTTTAATTTCACCTATCATGGTCATACTACCACGCACTGAATAATTATTATTATACACGTAAGTCTTTTTCAGAATTTGGTCCAACATTTTCGTTATTTTATATGCTGGACTATTTCGACCGTTAACAATCGGACGAACCGGATGCAGATCTTTATGTATCTTCACCTGTGATCTTAATTTGGGGGCCGTTGGATTCATTATAACACATCTTCTTTTTTCGGCTTCTGTCAGCAGGAAGTGCGTGCGTTTAAGAACATTTTTTAGTTTAGTTTGGAAATTGGCTGTTATGTCTTTCGGAATTTCTGTAATGCTATTTTCGACAAAAAACGCTAAGGTTTTCGAAACGTACTCCTCCTCTTTTAATATTACGACCGTATTCCCCTTATCCGCTTTCGTGGCAATAGCTTTCGCTTCATTAAGCTTTTTATTTATAGAATCGACAGTTAGTCGGTCTGCTCTAGTCTTATGATTAACACTATTTCTCTTATTTAATTCATTTTTTACTATTTTATGTAGCTTATGACCGACATGGCCTGTTTCATTATTATTTAATTTAGCAATTTCTGTTGTCATTTTAGTGAGGGCAATTACTTCTTTCGCGACCTTCTTGTTAATTGACGGCTCAATATTAAACTTTAATGCCTTATTTAACATTTCTACTTCTGTATTATCAAATGTAATATCCGTTTTGTTAACCACCCGTGGGTAAAAGTCAAAGGACGAAAGCCTTTGTTGTTGATCTTTTTCGTCTTCGCGCGTATTATTATTTAATTTACGAAGTTTTTTATCTTGTTTTATCTTGTTTTATCTGGTTAACAAAACGGATATTACATTTGATAATACAGAAGTAGAAATGTTAAATAAGGCATTAAAGTTTAATATTGAGCCGTCATTTAACAAGAAGGTCGCGAAAGAAGTAATTGCCATCACTAAAATGACAACAGAAATTGCTAAATTAAATAATAATGAAACAGGCCATGTCGGTCATAAGCTACATAAAATAGTAAAAAATGAATTAAATAAGAGAAATAGTGTTAATCATAAGACTAGAGCAGACCGACTAACTGTCGATTCTATAAATAAAAAGCTTAATGAAGCGAAAGCTATTACCACGAAAGCGGATAAGGGGAATACGGTCGTAATATTAAAAGAGGAGGAGTACGTTTCGAAAACCTTAGCGTTTTTTGTCGAAAATAGCATTACAGAAATTCCGAAAGACATAACAGCCAATTTCCAAACTAAACTAAAAAATGTTCTTAAACGCACGCACTTCCTGCTGACAGAAGCCGAAAAAAGAAGATGTGTTATCATGAATCCAACGGCCCCCAAATTAAGATCACAGGTGAAGATACATAAAGATCTGCATCCGGTTCGTCCGATTGTTAACGGTCGAAATAGTCCAGCATATAAAATAACGAAAATGTTGGACCAAATTCTGAAAAAGACTTACGTGTATAATAATAATTATTCAGTGCGTGGTAGTATGACCATGATAGGTGAAATTAAAGATACGCCAGTCACCGACACTTCCCGTTTGGTTTCGTTGGATGTTAAGAACTTATACTCCAGTGTTCCGGTTAACGAAACTATAGAAATCATTAAGAGAAATTTCCTGAAATACGGTAAAATTTCAACGCAAGAGACAATTGAATTTATTGAACTCCTACAGCTCATTACAAGTTTTAATTATTTTACGTTTAATAACAAATTTTATATTCAGGACGATGGGTTAGCCATGGGGTCCAGCATCTCAGGAACTATGGCGGACATTTTTATGAATGACCTTGAAGATAAAGTTCTAAATTCTGACGAAAACATTACGGATAAAATTGTTTATTACAAACGTTATGTTGACGACACTCTGTTACTTGTTGATGGTTCCAGTGAGGACATTGAGGAAATAGTAAAAAAGTTCAACGACGCACATAATAAAATAAAATTTACCGTGGAGTACGAAACTGACAATTGTCTACAGTTCCTGGACCTGAATATAAAAAAGCAGGGCAACAAACATGCGTTTTCCGTTTATAGAAAACAAACTACAACTGATGCCGTGATCCCGAATGATTCATGCCATCCGCAGGCGTATAAAGAAGCTGCTTTCCGTAGTCTCGTGCATAGGGCAGTCAATATACCTATGAGTGAAAAAGATAGGGAGACTGAAATTAACACCGTTAAGAGAATAGCGAAGAATAACGGTTACAGAATAGATATAGTTAAAAAACTGTTACGAAAATGTAATAAGCGCAAAAAGAATAAACCTGATGGAGAGAAAGCGAAAATTATCACGATGCCATACTACGGAAAAGTCTCACAAAAGATAGCAAATATTTTTAAGCCATACGATGTCAAAATAGCCTTTCAGACTAATAACCTAGTGAGGTATAGCCTTAAGCACGATATTGGCGAGAAGAGAAATAAGTTTGAAAGATCGGGAGTTTATAAGATTCAGTGCAGAACGTGTGATGCAAAATATATAGGGCAGACAGGAAGATCATTCGCGATCCGGTATAAAGAACATAAAGATGCGTTCAGGTTAGGAAATTATGACAAATCAGCTGTTGCGAACCATATATATGAAACAGGCCATCCCCTTAATAGCATAGAAGACAACGTAGAAATATTGCATGTAGAAAAGAAAGGGAGGAAACTTGACTTACTAGAGGAATTCGAGATAGCTATCCATGAAAAGAAACAAAGCAATATCCTAAATGTACAAGATAACTTTAAAGAAATGCGATTTTTTTAGCGGGTTTTTAGAATTATTTTAGGGCAGGCATGCGACTTAAAACTTGTAGCATGTCAATGACGGAGTTGCGAGAGGCTAACGATGGCAGACCAATGCAATAAGGAAATGAGGCGCCCAATAGCATAGCGTTACCGTCAAGCACACGGCGGTAACCACGCCACAACACCTAGGCACGTTAGTCCACAACAGCACCCGAGCCGGCGCAGTCGACAGCATATTTGGTAGCTATGGGACGGCCATCGACCTGCGTCAACAACTTTAATGTAAGACGAGGACCCACAGTCCAATATACTTTTAATTCTTTTTTACTTTATGGACCCACCAACTATTGGTGATGGTATTTTGTCTTTTTAGTACGTTTAATTTCGCGACATAGATTTTACAACCTGATGATGAGAGCATTGTCTCTCGAAACGCGTTGTTAAAATATATATAAAAATCGCGGTTGAATGCTAAATGTGATAACCACATCGAGAGTAAAAACAAATAGTGTACCCTGTTACGTTTAAATTATGAAAGGTTCACACCATGGATTCTTGAATATAGCCACTATCTGGTGAAACATACCGCGGCAACTTTAGTTAATAAGAAGAGGTTAGTAGTTTCTTGTACTGAATATATTATTTACATTTTGCTTCAAGTAAATTAGCACCATGATAACTCTACAGGCCGGCCGGGGTGGCCGGACGGTTCTAGGCGCTAAAGTCTGGAGCCGCGCGACAGCTAACACCGCAGGTTGGAATGCTGCCTCGGGCATGGACGTGTGTGATGTCCTTAGGTTAGTTAGGTTTAAGTAGTTCTAGGGGACTGATGACCTTAGAAGTTAAGTCCCATAGTGCTCAGAGCCATTTAACTCTACAGAACCCACTCAGTAACTGCCACTATCAGTAACTTTTTCATCAAAATCATTCATTCAGTGTTTATTCCTATGTTACCCCATTATTCGGAGAATTGCTCGCCCCCTCGTACCATTCACTACTCCCCTGAATGAGTTGTTTTTCTCCCTGCGAAATCCTCATTAAATACATTAACTAATGAAATGAAATAAAATGTTTTCGTAATTTCTAATGTATTCTATATTTTCATGCCTGTAACATCTCTCTACGTGAGAGTTCCAATCTGATAGACCATTATTTCTGCATTCGGCTCCAAAAGCCCATATCGATGATGTTTCGGTAAACGGTTCGCACTCTGACACTTGTTGATGGCGCAGCATTGAAATCTGTAGCAATTTGCGGAAGAGTTGCACTTGTGCGACGTTGAACGATTCTCTTCAGTCGTCGTTGGTCCCATTCCTGCAGGATCCTTTTCCGGCCGCTGTGATGTCGGAGATTTGATGTGTTAGCGGATTCCTGATATTCGCGATATACTCGGCAGATCGTCGTACGAGAGAATATCCACTTCCTCGTTACTTCGGAGATGCTGTGTCCCATCGCTTGTGCGCTGACTATAACACCACTTTCATACTCATTTAAATATTGATAACGTACTATTGTAGCAGCAGTAACCGTTATAAAAACAGCGTCAGACACTTGTTGTCTTATATGGGTGTTGCCGACCGCAGCGCCGTATTCTGCCTCTTTACATGTTTCTGTCTTTGAATACGCATGCCTATTCCAGTTTCTTTAGCTCTTAAGTGTAGATCCTTCCTTTGGCTGAACTGGCAGGTAGACTATGGGCCCTCTGACAGAGGCATCTTAAAGGGCTTGGCTCTGGCACGGATGCATAGTGTAGCAAAATGTTGGACACGTGCTTGGTGCAACAGCGTCCCAGCAGCAGTAGAGGATGGAGAATTAAGGGGCACAATGCACCTAATCTAGCAGCACATTGGGTTACGCAGTGTGCACGTCTTCCAGGTTTGACTCATACTGAACGTCCTTAAATCAGAGGAGCCTTACTGGTAGTTAAAAAGCACAGCCAGATCATGGACAATATGCCAGTATCTGATAGGCAATAATAGCAAGCTTTCCGCTGCGTTAAGCAGGCGAAACACTAAAGACATAAAACATGAAACGCAGATGACCTTAAAAATATACAAACCCAGGAATCGTGCTCTTGTGGATGAACCACGTTCTAAGAGAGTTGTCTTTAACGTCATTAGGAAACTTGTAGTGCCTTCGAGTCAAATGATGGTTGTAGTGCAGATGCAAGATGATGATGATGATGGTGATGATGATGATGATGATGATGATGGTGGTTATGACGGTGATGATGACGGCGGCTGCGTGGGACTGAAAAGATGACTATCTATTTGTAAACGGACTGCATGGAATACATACTGGAATACAAAATTAAGACGTACATTGACAGGACCGATTCCTTCCACATTAATATAATTGCAGAAGTACAGAACAAAAACAGCTAGAGAAATTTGCGTTGGTGTTTGGAATTAGAGTGTTTTGCTTTGGAAAAGTATGTACTAGCATGCAGAACTTAAGGACGAAAGTAGCTCTAGCTTGAACTGTCGCTGACAAAAACGAATAACACAGCTCAAAGATGCTAGGACCATACATAGAAAGTGCAGCTAAAATACACTACAGTGCGGTATTTTACAATACAGTACAGTACGGTACAGTACTGCACAGTACGGACGGTTATTAAAAGAAATAAACAGCGTGACTAACAAAAATGGAACTCTCATTACAAGGGAGTGACGGCACTAAAGTTGACGGGATCGTGATGGTCCCCAGGATATTACAAAAGGCGAGACGTGATTCGTAGTATTTTTGAGAATGTACGTCTGGAGCAGAGTATGGTACGTTTGTGAGATACGGACTATGGGAAAACCGGAACAGAAGAGCATAGAAGTATTTGAGATGTGGTCCTACAGAAGAATGTTGGATATTAGCTGGGCCAATAAGGCAAGGGAATTCTCTGCAGAATCGGCAAGGAAAGAAATATATGGAAACACTGACAAAAAGGAGGCCCAAAGAATGGCTCTGAGCCCTATGGGACTTAACATCTATGGTCATCAGTCCCCTAGAACTTAGAACTACTTAAACCTAACTAACCTAAGGACATCACACAACACCCAGTCATCACGAGGCAGAGAAAATCCCTGACCCCGCCGGGAATCGAACCCGAGAACCCGGGCGCGGGAAGTGAGAACGCTACCGCACTACCACGAGCTGCGGACCAAAAAGGAGGGACGGAATACAGTACATTTGTTAAGACGTGAAGAAATAACTTCTGTGGTACTAGATGGAGCTGTAGAAGGTAAAAACTGTAGAGAAATATATGGGATTGAGGACGTTGGCTGCATGTGCTACTCTCAGATGAAAAGTTTGCCACAGGAGAGGAATCCGTGGCGGCCGCATCAAGCCAGTCAGATGATTGATTGTTCTAAAAACAAAAAACAAAAAAAAATAGTCTCCAGATACTGCAATGCGTGTTTTCCATCGTGCTACCATGCTGGCCACAAGAATGGTATGGAATTCTGGTTGCAGGGCATTTCAGCCCCTTACCAGTACGGTTGAAAGCTGTTAGATGGTCGTTGCTACATGCAGGCCTGCTGTGATACGAAGAAGCTAGACTGTGGTGAACGTACCTTCATATGGCGATAGGTGGGGACACCCAATGCTCCGGAGAATATTGTGGAAGATCCAGGTATACGTTCTGGGGAGGCACAATGTTGCACGTGCCTTCTGACCACCATATCACTGAACACAACACAACACACCCACCTATCAACTTTATTAAGAAGATGTATTTCTCCCTCATGTGCGTCTTTTCAGCGGTGCATTCGGCCCTGACTTCATTTTCATGGGTGACAACGCATGACCTCATCGAACAGAGCAGGTGGAAGAGCTCTTGGAACGAGAGGATATTCGGCGCACATACTGGCCTGCCTGTTCCCCTAGAATAAATCAGATCTAGCAAGGGTGGGATACGTTGGGGAGACGCAGAGACTTATTGCAGCAGGTCTATATGCGCCAACAGCCATCCACAACTTGTCAACCGCGCTGCTGAAACGATGGAGTGCCCTACGACATAAACTGCTCACTAACCTTGCGGTCACCATAGGGGCAGGTTTCAGAGCATCTATTGCCATCCCTGGTGATCACACACCATACCCCTTCTCTTCTCTTGTCCAGAGCACCATCGTAAATCACGATGATTTCATTGTAATTATTGTCTTTGAATAAAAGTGTCATTTCTATTCGTCAAATATTGTATTTGCTTCAGTTCTCTTCACTACTGTGAAGCCCAAGTTCCATCGAACTATTTCATTCGGCAGTGACACATTATGCAAAAGTTATTTCGTCCTTACGATTAATAAACTCGTGTGTTATGGATAACTTACAATTATTTGTAGCAGTCGTGATATCGAAAATGAAAAATAAGTAAACATGAAGGCAGGATGACTATGACGTTTCAGTATACTTTAGCCGATACATTTTGTTGTTTACAAATGCAAATAGGAGAGCGTAATGCAACAAGGTGGAGGACCGCTCCGAGATGAGCATCTGTGTCGAGGGGCTGACGGTTCTGAGTAAATAAGGAGCGCTCGACATGCTGTGACTTGCGTATAGCGCGACAGGAGCTGGAGTATGTCAACAGCGTGCCTCTCTCCATCTCGTTAGAGACCGCGTGTGTGGTGCCATGCATCATGTAACACGACCAAATGAGTCCCCTACCTGCTCCGCATGTATGCTCTTCGCCAGTTGCAAAGGCATTCGGGGATACTGCCGCTGCAAAAGGGGCCCATTGCTTTGCACCCTCTGTCTGATAAGGCACTCCTCCATGGGAAATGAAGTCTTCTTATGGTTCCAAAATTTTAGAGAATTCCACCTCATAGATAACATTAAAATTCTAAAACGAAGATGATATTATCCTAAATGTATGCCGTTGAACATTGTGAGCGTTCCTTTAGAGGGAAATTGTGAAGAAAATACTGTACTAGTTACAACTGAAGGCGGTTTACTTAAAACATGACCAATTTCGGTCTTTTTCCCATCTTTAAGTGTTTGCACTTAGTTTAGTCTTTACAAATTGAATGTTGCCGTTCATGAACATAAAAAGGTAAACTGTGTACTCTTTGAGACAATGAGAGTCGCAAAGTGACAAGAGTCGAATAAACTAATGAACGTAAATATAGATGGAATATCCACATGATAATCGGATATCTGACTCCAAACCAGTAGTTTGGAGGATCAAATTTCTATATTCAAATAAAATTTACACTTAAAACGTTTTGAACTGGGAACGAAATGAGAATCCATAAGATTCACATTCGAATGCAGAAATAATGGTCAAACAGATTGGAATTCTCACGTAGAGAGATGTTACAGACATGAAAAGATAGAATACATTAGAAATTACAAAAACTATTACACAGTTTTAGAAGTACTTTGTCAAATTATAATATTTGACTTTTTTCATACACTACATGTTGTATAAAGTATACTCTTATTATTGATAAACGTAAAGAGTCGTAGTTACAGTTATAGTTTTAATTCAAAGGGAGCAATGTTTGATACATTGTCTGTTATGTAAAGCAAATTCAAAATCTGTGCTAAAATTGAACAGTGAGTATAAAGTAATCTGTATTCATAAAGTGAAGTTTCAGAGAAGGTTTAGAAATAAAGTAATTTAGGTGAAATTATCTCATGTGATAAGGAGTTTAATTATAGAAAATTTTTGTAACTTGTGGTTGTGAGAGGACAATGGATTACTGCTTTGGTTTCTAAATAATTCATGGAACATTTGCAGAAATTTTTTGCTTGTTCAGCATACTTTTTTTAATTGAGGATGAGAAGTGATGAGTTGGAATTGTGGATGCAAATATGAAGTTCTTCAAGGAGATTCTATTTCTTTCTTTTCTTAACAGTTTATAAAGTCTGAAGGCTGTCTTTAATATCTGTGGTTGAATGAACAAAGAGATGCCGGCACTCCAAAGCAAAGGTGATGGAGCATGCTGGGTTCCTAAGCCGGTGAAAACAGCCAGCCTAGGGAAAGAAAAATCTTGAAAACAAACCCACCGTCGAGTGTAGTTCATTCTTCTTCTGCTTGTTCTTTTTTCTGTTCTTTGGCACTGTCGTGGTAGATTCGGCATATTGCTATTCAAGATTTGGCAATGTTGATGGCAGTGGATGCCCAAGATGCCCTTGCTGTCACGGACCACCCTTCCCCGTCCTCCCAGTTCCATGGAAAGGAAATTGTGTACCCTTCCTGTCTAGTTGTAGGGTTGTCCCATGCGAAAGTGTGAGAACTTTGGCGAAGTGATTGCGAATCTTGTAACTGAGTCTGGACGTTGGTACCGGTATTCACCTAGTCGGATTTGGGAAACAGCCTAAAAATCACATCCAAGCGAACGGGAGAACTGGCTCTCATGGTTAATGCACTTGCCTATCCGGGACGATCTGTCGATCGCAGTCCACCTCAGAGTAAAATTTTTCTATCTTTCCGAGCTTTTATTTCGCCGTAAGTATTCTGTTTTTTCCTGAGCTGGCAAATATATTTTTTGTTGCCAAATACCCTTTCGTGTAGCGACAGTCGTTGGCCTTCTAGGACTCATGGAGGATAGTGAGTACATAGGAACCTATGTCTGAAAATATACTGCTTCAGATATTTAACTCATCCACTTCTGCTTGAGGAATTGAATTAGGCGTGACGCACTATAACTGTGGGATGACAATGAGAAAGGAAACGTAACAAAGTATCCATCTATCAGTCAAGTATATTCGTTTGTATTAACAATTAAACATTAAGTTTTACATTATTCCAAAACAAAAAAGAACCGTGCATACTGTATGTACAGAACAGTACTGAAACATTACAACAGAGGCTCGATGTGGCGACCACGAACGTTGTCACAGAAACTGTACATGTCAGCTTGTCAATACTACCACGTGCCAGGTCAAGCAACTCTTACACTTTCCTCTTTCCCTCTGCAGACGTCGACGCGTTACACTTCTGAATGTCGCAGAACGGAAACGTTAAGTTTCCGGACAAATGCTCCTATTCAGGAAGTTATGTAATCACTCTCGTCTGTCTACAAGTTCTAGAACTTTGAAAATGGTATTTCCGAACACCTTGTATATTGGACGAAATAAGTGAGCGCCTTTCTGTGAATCGTGAAAACTTTGTTCTCTTATCATATTTTGACTGTTTGTGTACTGTATTTTCCAAGATGAAGGCTGAGGAACAGCCCATAGTTTGCCTAAACAAGTGTGGGAAACCACCTAAACACCACCCTCAGGATGGCCGATATGCCACACCAACGGTCGGTAACACGCTGCACGGATTCGATCCGAGTTCGGACTCACCTCCCTGTCTCAGAAGCTAGCGCACCGCCGTTACGTAGAGTGAAATCTGTATTCATGTCATTATATTGTACCGTAGGTTCTGAACTTTTCAGCCATTTCACATACATTATCAAAGTGTGTGACATAAAATTAATGTTAAAGTAATTAGCGGTGAAATACACGATGCCTTTTGAAATATAAAGGTTAGTCGCAAATGCGACTCCCTTGTTTGTCGGCATTCGTGCACAAAATTGGACAGTTGATGCAAACACTATTTTAGGTCAAAATTCAGCGAAATGCGCTTAATTTCAGGGGTGGTGTTCATCTTCATCACTCTTCGCAACCAAATCATTTTACTTTTCGATTACAGAAATAGGATGAACGACTGCATATTAATCTTAATCACTTGAAAAAATATATCATCGTAAATGAAGACACTCTTCCATGAACACATTAGCATATAAATGTTATAAATACGGTTCTCCATCACAAAGCAAAATGCTGTAATAAATTTTCTTTTACAGTGCCAGCATATGGTCAATATAAACCGAAACTGCTACCATATTTTAATAAATTTTATGCAGCAGGTGGTGGTGTACCTATATAGGTTTATTCATACTTGTCTATAGAAGACGACTCAGAAGTCCGGTGACACATGAAAATTCAATACTTTACGGAATAATAATGTAGGAAGGGAGACAAAAGTTGACACACGTGCTTGATATGACATGGGATTTTGTTGAAATAAAATAAGTGCATAAAATGACCAAGAAATACAAAAACAATAATTTCCATAACAATGGAATTTTAGCAAAGGCGCTGATCTTTATAACAAAAGCTGAACGTGTCGGCCGTCACTCATCAACAGTCCGCCCCCGGTGGCTGAATGGGCAGCGTGACGGATTGTCATTCCTCTGGGCCAGGGTTCAATTCCCGGCTGGGTCGGGGAATTTTCTCCGCCCAGGGACTGGTTGTTGTGCTGTCATCATCATCATCATCATCATCATCATCCTATCACCCTCATCGATTGCAAGTCGCCGAAGTGGAGTCAAATTGAAAGACCGGCACCCAGCGAACGGTCTGCCCGACGGGGGTCCCTAGCTATACGATTAAATAAATAAATTCATCAACGACACCTATAGCCGAGGAACAGCGTCGTAAACAGCTCTTCACAGAATAGTAGAATATCAGTAGGCATGGTGAGAAACTGCCGTCGGATGTTGTCTTTCAGCATACCTAATGCATCTTCAGGTACCCCACAATAAATAATCATACGGGGTGAGGTCTGGGACCTGGGTGGCCAATCACCACGGATGTGGGGGCTCTGCACGCGATCGTTACCAAACGATATGCGCAAAAAATCTTTCACAGTGTAGCAATAGTGGGTGGAGCGTCATCCTGCGTAAAAGCTGTACCTTCCAGCAGGTGTTTACGATCGACGCTAGAGATGATCTAACTTCCTCTGTCATTACAGCTCATTTTATACACGACTTTCGTGCGGCGTTATTGACGTGTTGCTGTCCAGCGCCATCTGTTGGCCTGGTTTAGCACTTGTTTCTGGTTTCAGTACAAACGCATGTAATTTCAGACAAGTGCGTCAAGTTTTACCTCTCCACCTACATTGTTATGTGAATTAGTGCATTTTCAAACGTTAACGGACCCCTTTGCATTATTAATTATATTGATGCCCTATTCTTACACTTATTGATGAAGAGATATGCTCCATAAAACGAGTCATATAGAAACACAAATTAAAAAAAATAAAAACAGTCCGTATTTAAGATCTTGACATGTATCCTTCCAGTTGGCTTTTACGCGACCAACAGTTCTGGACTTGCGTCAAGAGTCCTCCTTCTTGTTCTTGACTAGTCATGTTGGTAACATCTGTCGCGTCATTGTGAATGTGAAGTGCTGGTACTTGAGAATAATTTTTTCATTCAGACGCAATGCAGTGTCACCCCAGCTGTGTCTGTCTGATTACATATGTTTCACAATTACAAGCAGAAATGGTGGCGACAGATCGCAATTTCCGGCCGGTGTGGCGAGCGGTTCTAGGCGCTTCAGTCCGGAACCACGCTACTGCTTCGCTCGCACGTTCGAATCCTGCCTGGGGTATGGATGTGTGTGATGTCCTTAGGGGCCGGCCGGAGTGGCCGTGCGGTTCTAGGCGCTACAGTCTGGAACCGGGCGACCGCTGCGGTCGCAGGTTCGAATCCTGCCTCGGGCATGGATGTGTGTGATGTCCTTAGGTTAGTTAGGTTTAATTAGTTCTAAGTTCTAGGCGACTGATGACCTCAGAAGTTAAGTCGCATAGTGATCAGAGCCATTTTTGATGTCCTTAGGTTAGTTAGGTTTAAGTAGTTCTAAGTCTAGGGGATTGCTGACCTCAGAGGTTAAGTCCCATAGCACTTAGAGCCATTTAAACCATTTCTTGCGAACGCAGTTTAGGTGCGAGGCCTAAATCAGTTCTTTTACTTAGTGGGTTATCGACTTGGGTACAATGTTAACAAGAAGTCACTATTGTACTTATCGGTACATTAACCCATCCACCAGTAACAGAGAAACATCAATATCCGGTCATCAAAAAAAGACATATTGATGCTATGTGCGACTGCCTTCAGCACGAAACGAATTCACAACTTTGCTATGTTACCCGTGTTTGTCTAAATCATACAGGAGGACGGCAATATATTTTGTGCTTTAATATGATACCATAATCCTTATCCGTTCCTTTTATATCTTTGGAATCCTGTTCTCTGCACAATGGTCGCAGTAGTCAAAACTGTGATTACATTGCCGGCCGGTATGGCCGTGCCGTTCTAGGCGCTTCAGTCTGGAACCGCGTGACCGCTACGGTCGCAGGTTCGAATCCTGCCTCGGGCATGGATGTGAGTGATGTCCTTAGGTTCGTTAGGTTTCAGTAGTTCTAAGTTCTAGGGGACTGATAACCTTAGAAGTTAAGTCCCATAGTGCTCAGAGCCATTTGAACCATTTGTGATTACATTATCACTTCATCAGATATTTCTCTTATTAATTGTTCTTCCACTCTTTCCAATAATGCATCCGCCCTACACATTTAAAGGCATTCCCTGCTTGCTCAGTCTTTCCATCTTGCGATTTTTATTCCGGCCTTCGAATGTGTATTATTAAGCAGCTATCCCGGAGCAAGGAACCATTAATCCAGCCACCGATTTCCTCTGTAACGGCAACAACAATAACTTGATTTTCAATATTTCATATAAATAGTGACCGAATTTAAAAATTTTAAATGCTGACAAAATAAGACATAATCGTACGTGAAACATCAGCACAGTAAGACCAGGATCACGGTATAAACTGTGTATACACTGAGGCGACGTAAGTCTTGGGACGCCTCCTAATATAGTGTTAGGTCTCCTTTTGCCCGATCTGATGCAGCAACTCGACCTGGAATGGTCTCAACAAGTCATTTGAGGTCCCGTACAGATATATTGAGCCATGCCGCCTCTATAGCCATCCATAATTGTGAAAGTCTTGCGGTACCGCATTTTGTGCACTAGTTGACCTCTCGATTATGTTCCATAAGCGATCGATGAGAGTCTTGTCGGGCGATCTGGGTACCCAACTCATTGGCTCGCATTGTCCAGAATGTTCTTCAAACCAATCGCGTAGGCCTGGTGACATGGCGCATTGTCATCCATAAAAATTTCATCGTGGTTTGGGACATGAAGTCCATGAAAGACCGCAACGGTCCCCAAACAGGCCAGCATAACCATTTCTAGTCAATGATCGGTTCAGCTGGACCAAGGGACCCAGTACGTTCCGGAGTAACATAGCCCACACCATTATGGAGACACCAGATCGCACAGTGCCTTGTTGAAAACTTGGCTTCACCGCTTCGTGGGTGTGCACCACATTCGAACCCTACCATCAGGTGTTACCAACTGAAATCGGGACTCATCTGACCAAGCCATTGTTTTCTAGTCATCTAGGGTCCAACTGATATGGTCACAAGTCCAGGCAATGTCGTGGTGTTAGCAAAGGCACCCGTATCGTTCGTCCCACGCGTCTAGCTTTAATTTCCATTCCGCGTTCATAATATTTTAAATCCCGTCGTGGAGCCATAATCAGGTGCGAAACCTTTTCGCACAAATCACCTGAGTACAAATGACAGCTCCTCCGATGCACTGCCGTTTTGTACCTTGTGTACGCGATACTACCGACATCTGTATAAGTGCATATCACTATCCCATAAGTTTTGTCACTTCAGTGTACATCTTGAGGCAGCTTAACTCACTGGACATAAATATCCTGATTATGTCGTTGTAGCCGGCCGGGCTGGCCGAGTGGTTCTAGGCGCTGCAGTCTGGAACCGCGCTACCGCTACGGTCGCAGGTTCGAATCCTTCCTCGGGCATGGATGTGTGTGATATCCTTAGGTTAGTTAGGTTTAAGTAGTTCTATGGGACTGATGACCTCAGAAGTTAAGTCCCATAGTGCTCAGAGCCATTTGAACCATTTTTATGCCGTTGTAGTCTTCAGTTCGAAGACTGGTTTGATGCAGCTCCCAACACTACTCCATTCTACTGAAGCCTCTTCATCTCCGAAAACTATTCCAACCTACAACATTTTAAAATGCTTACTGTATTTATCTCCTGGTCTCCCTCTACAGTTTTTACCCCCCCCCCCCCCGCTCTTCCCCCCCCCCCCCCCTCACACACACACACACACACACACACACACACACTTACTTCCCTTTAGTACTAAATTGGTGACGTCTTAGAATGTGTCTTGTCAACCTTCTTTTCGGGAAGTTATGGCACAAATTTCTCTTTTCCCCAATTCTGTTCAGGACATCCTCATTGAGTGCCTGATCTATCCATCTAATCTTCATCATTCTTCTGTAGCACCACATTTCAAAAGCTTCTATTCTCGTCTGAACTGCTTATCGACCACGTTTTACTTCCACACAAAGCTGCATTGCGTGAAAACATTTTCAGAAAAGACTTCCAAACACTTAAAACTATGTTCGGTGTTAAAAAATTTCTCTTTTGTTACCATTTCCAGTTGACATTTTGTATCCTACCGAGATTATATTTATCCAGTATTTGAGAGCACTTACCGACTTCCAACAAACTTCCCACGTAATTTTAGTCCTTCACGAAACTTTTTTCCCTGACACCACTCACAAAATGAAAAATGGAAAAAATATTATTGCTTGCTAGATTTTCGCTGTTAGTGCGGTACAACTGCCGCACCAAGCATGGGGTTGTAATTTATTCTTCCGCACTACCAATTGTGTTCGCCACACATTTTGCTGGCTATGTCCTCATACAGCACTGACTGTACCTGCAGGATATGACATCATCAACAGTGAGACACGTGAAAAACTAGCTTTTGCTTAAAACGGAGCGCAAATTAACGAGAATATACTTTGCCAGTCTTTGGTAATGAGAGCACTTAGCAGTTGTCAACAAATTTTAAGCATGATTTCCAACATTTTCTAATTCTTTTCTCGCTTGCATTCCTAAGGGCAAATATATAACACTTGAACTTATTTAGAAGTAATCGGAACTTTAAAACTGTTGTATACAACGGAGATCGATTCTTTAAAGAATCGTTGGTTTACTGCTTCGAACCTAACTTGTTACAGCCCGACATTTAGCAGGATATCCGGAAATAACAGTGCGGCCAAAAAACCAAAGAAACATACGTATGACATCAGCTATAGCGTTATTCAGATGGTACAGTTATGTGAAAAAATAGGCTTAAATTTAATTCTGAATAAATAGCATACTTTTGCGATTAATTGCGTTACGTATTAGGTTATTTTTAATAAGATTGTTAACTTGTCCCTATTTTCCAGTTTCCATTATCTGAAGATTCAAATGGTTCAAATGGCTCTAAGCACTACGGGACTTAACATCGGAGGTCGTAAGTCCCCCAGACCTAGAACTACTTAAACCTAACTAACCTAAGGTCATCACACATATCCATGCCCGAGGCAGGATTCGAACCTGCGACCGTAGCAGCAGCGCGGTTCCGGACTGAAGCGCCTAGAACCGTTCGGCCACACCGACCGGCATTATCTGAAGATATAGCGAAACATTTTTATATCGTTTGCAGTGTAACCAATTTTTATTCACGTGTGTACTCATATGTTTTTTTGACAAATAGGCTATGTGTTGTCTGAGGCACGTTGCTATTTCGTCAGCCCTCGGTGTCGAAGCTACACTAACGAAATGGACGCCGAAGGCATGTACACTTAGAAAAGTATTACCTGGTACGCCCCGAGCTTTTCAGGAACCACGCACATTCACTCAAATCTAAAACATCCAATCAATTAAGCATTTACATTCATATTTCATTTTTTACTAGCATTTTACTCCAAAATATGGCCAAAACATTCATTAGTGACCTTCAAGTTAAGCCATATTGAGAGTTATGAATTTGGCCTGGATATTTATGGATACGTGCAACTTTGAGTAGAGTAATGAAGATAATCGAATGAGATAAACGAACCTTGTAAAATATCAACATTTGCGAGGCGAAATACACGTCTACCTCAAAAGTAAGGTTACTTAAGAAACCGAAGTGTGGCAGGTGATGACTAGACAAAACATAGCAAGATTTTTCAGTGAAACTTTTATGACCATATCAAATGTCGACAAAGAATAGAAAAATGTTTCTGAGTTTACAAGGAACAGCGCTTCGTCAATGTGAAACGTAGACTGTTGGGAAAACAAAGAAAAATGGGATAGCACAGATGGAGAATATGAATTAAATAAAAACTGGTAGTAATAAACGAAGGCGTACTACAAAGAAAAAGTGAGAATGTAATTCTATGAAAGTCGTTTCCAGAAGAACAACACTGGGATGTGAGCACTGAAGGACTAATAGAATGGGAAAACTGAACAAATAGTAGTAGTAATAGTAACAGTAGTAGTAGTAGTAGTAGTAGTAGTAGTAGTAGTCGAGCTTCTTAATGTATTATACATGGGGAGGAAAAGGTTTTCGCTACAAAGAAAAAAAGCAAAACATGACCGTCTGCAGTGTTCAGGGCCAGAAACCGAGAAAAAAATACCATTTATGCAATGTCTCACAGGTACCAGCTGCGTACGCGAAACAGAATGCTTACGATTCAGTAGTAACAATACGTACGTAGTGAAGACTTTCGTGCATTAGACAACACCCAGCTGAGAAAGGTACACAGCGCTACAATGTAATGTGAAGGTGGCGTTTACAAAATAATACCAGAGTTGCAATTTCTTTTTTTCCAGAATAGAATCCTCCGAGCCCTTGAAGTTTTAAAGAGTTGAATGTTCCAGAACAACGATGTTTCCGAGACACGGGAAAGTACGAGAATAACCAAATCAGATAACTGGGAAAGAGTTTGGACAACTGACCTGTGTGAGGAAACCAAACATTGTTTGTGAGACGACTACAAACACAGCCTGCTGTTGCTCACGAGGTGTAGTTGCCCTACAAAATATATTTAAGGTAGCCAGAGCTCCATATGTGTAGTCTGCACATTCGGTAGTATGCACCCCACGCACGGCAACAGAGACACAAGTCGATTATTGGTGGATAAACAACATCGTGAATGGACTGTAGAATAACGGAAGAATTTGCTCTTCATAGATAATCCCGCTTCAGTCTGTGGAATGAGTGTCTTCTGCCAGCCGATATGACCGAGCGGTTCTAGGCGCTTCAGTCCGGAACCACGCTGCTGCTACGGTCGCAGGTTCGAATCTGCCCCGGGCATGGATGTGTGTGATGTCCTTAGGTTAATTAGGTTTAAGTAGTTGTAAGTCTAGGGGACTGATGACATCAGAAGTCAAGTCCCATAGTGCTTAGAGCCATTTGAACCATTTGATTGTCTTCTGGAAGGGATGTGGTAGCTGTTACAAAACCCGAAACATTGTGCTAAGAGACCTGAATGTCAGTGGTGTTGCAATGCGTGGATAACGATATTGTACACTAGCTCACAAAGGCTGAAAAGCAGCCACATTCGCAAAAGTTCGAGTCCTTGTTTCTATCATCAAGCGAAAGCCGACATGGTAGATACTGAGATAAGTCATAGTGGAGCAAAAACGAAGTCACAACCGCTTAACAGCGGATATTCATCTCTACCAGATGAGGTACGTGTGAGCTTCTGCACAGATTATGAGAAAGAAATTGTTCAGCTTCTAATAGTAGTTTATCGTAGGTCGTCAGAGTAACGAAGGGCACCTATCGAATGGAAAAAGCGGCCATTCCTGTTTGCAAGACGTATTGTAGGACACATGCAAATAATTATAGGCCTAAATCACTGACGGCAGTTTGTTGTGGAGCATGTTTTATGCTCAATCATTATGACATTTTTTGAGAATTAACATATTCTCCATAAAAAAGTTAAAAAAGCTCATGGATTCCCTAAGTAGATATCTTGCGGAACTCAGCTCGCTCTGTTCTTCTACTTGTTACAGAGTACTGTAGACAACCTCATCCATTGATGCTGTGTTAGATTTCTGCAAGGCCTTCGAAACAGTTCTTGACTGCCGTTTGGTCAAGTTTACGAGCCTAAACGGTATCGGACCAGATATTCAATCCCGTTCCTTTGAGAGCGACGTGTTGAGTTCTGTCTGCACCTTAAGTTTTGTTCTTTCGAAAATGTACGAAAGAATGGGCACCACGCGGAATCCGCAGCTGTGATACATATTGTGTAAGCTGAAGGTGATGACGGGAGAAAGGATAGGAACTATTGATGTCATCTGCCTGGGGACTTTACGTGCAGTCAGTGGTGACGAGTAAAAATTTATGCCAGAGCGGGATTCGAATCCGGGGTCTCCTGCTTACTACGCAGCTGCGTTGATCACTGCACCAACCGGACACAGTACTTATCGCAGTTGTATGGACCATCTCGCACCACACTCCCACCTAGCCCCACCTATCCACAGTCCCTGTCTATGTCCTCCAGGCTCTATGATCTGTTTCATACCGTCGGAATCTCGATGTGATTGTTCGCAGATGATGTACTTGTTTGTAGGAACGGAGCACCACCCGAAGACTGCACCAAATTACAGGAAGACCTCCGGAAGATCGATGATGCTGCAGTGCTTGGCAATTTACCCAAAACGTAAATAAATAATTTTACGGTGTGGACATCCACAGCTTAAATACACGATACAAATACTTTCATGAAATTTAAAAAATATATATTAAAATCTTCCAAACAACTTTTCGAAGCTGCATTAGCTGTTAGCAGTTCCTTTATTACAGGCTCACACACAGCCCCGTTTGCACCCAACGTCCTCAGCTATCTGCTGGATGTTCTCCAGTCTCTGTCTTCCTCTACAATTTTTACCCTCTAAAGTTCCGTCTGGTACAATGGACGTTATTTCCTGAGCCCTTAAGACATATCCTGTTAGCCTGTCTCTTGTTCTTGTCAGTGTTTTACGTATGTTACTTCCTTCATGGACTGTGCGGATAACCTGCCATATAATGTTGTGTTCCAAATGTACGTTCTTGGGAATTTCTTACTCAGACTGAGATATTTGTTTTATATTAACATACTTCTTTTGGTCAGGAAAGCCCACTTAACCTGTGCTACCCTGCTCTTTATGTCCCCTCGCTTCGTCCGTCATGAGTTGTTTTGCTTTCTCTTTCTCCTTCTTCTTTTCCTGGTGCCTTATCCATCAGGTTTTGCAGGGTCGGCATTGCTAGGAATGGATTTGGATTTGGCCATACCAATTTTAAGGGTGCCAGGATGCCCTTCCTGCCGCCACCCCATACCCTGGGACGTGTACCCGTGCTGTCCGCGTCTAGTGTAATCCATGGAACAGTGTGAACGTGTTCAGATGTCTGTGAGTCGTGAAAATGAGGCGGAACGTGGTGACCAGCACAGTATTCACCTAGCGGGATGTGGAAAACCGCCTAAAAACCACATCCAGCCTGGCGACGTCGGTAGTCCGCCGGGCGGATTCAATCAGGGACCGGCGTGCCCATCTGAGTCTAGAAAACAGCGCATTCGCGCTCTCGGCTAACCTGGTGGGTTGAGTTGTCTTGCTTCCAAGGTAGCAGAATTCTTTAACTTTGTCTACGCCACGGTCCCAAACTTTGAGGTGCGTTTATAGCTAGTCTCATCTCTGCTACTCTTCATTACTTTCGTCCTTCTTCGGTTTACTCTCAATCTATATACTGTACCCATTAATTGTTAATTAATTTAACTGATTCTATAATTCTTCTTCGCCTTCAATGAGTACAGCAATGTCATAAGCAAAATTTATCGTTTACCCTTTCGGCCTGAATTTTAATCCCTCTGTAGAACCTCTCTTTTATTTCCGTCATTGCCTCTTCGATCTGTAGGCTGAACAGTAAGGGCGAATGACTATATTACTGTCTTACACCCATATTTATCCGAGCACTTCGTTCTTGGTCTTCAGGTCTCATTGTTTCCTCTTGGTTCTTCTACAAACTGTATATCACCGGTCTTCCCTTCAAACGCACTCCAATTTTTCACACAATATCGAATACCTTGCACCATTTTAAGTTGCCGAACGCATTTCCCAAGTCAACAGATCCTACCAACGTGTCTTGATTTTTGTACCTGGGAATCAACGCCCCAAGAGAAGAGATGGTTTCACTGATGCCCTTTATGCCCCATTCCCGATGCCTTTTCGTGTCTATTCTGAGCGGCAGTGTTCTTAAATGTTTCCTCGGCCACCCATAGGAAAACCGCAGTGACTTCAACGCTGGGCGTCGCTGTTCTGACCTCCAGCACAGAGGCATCAAGAGAAGGGTTGAAATGTGGGTGAGCGTGTATGCCATGACCTTCCCATAGTACGACACGTCCACGGTGACATTGGGCATAGTTGCTGTAAATTTGGTGCCAATGTTGCATCACTGAACCACTTTACACGTCACATGAACTTCAGACCTGTGGCCTTTCCTTCGCAGAGCCCGAAGGTGACGTCGAAGGGCGTATGGTTTTACACGGTAACCGAGGAACATTGTAGGCAACTACGAGTCAAATTTAGATGTCACACTGGGAAACAATTACTATATTTAGAAAAAAACGACCCTTTAATTCTGTTGTGCAGTGTATTTACAGAATTGTAAAATTTGAAGATTCACTAACAAATAAAAACCGTTTATTCGTTTTACCTTCTGTGTTCTTAATTATTCACGTGACTATAGTTCAAAAGATATGAACTGCAACGTTGTAAGTGCTCTTTACGTCTGCAAAAACCATGTCTACTTCTCACAAAAGGTTCGACAAGATTCCTTCTACGGCATCCAAAACGTGACAGTTTGTCGCAATAATTGAAACGTGACTGCCTCTTACAACCCTTCCCACCAAGTGCGAGCGAGAGCAGACATTACGTTTGAGGCATAGGAGTTTAAATCATTTACGTCGCTGTCAAAGGCATTCTTCAAATTAACTGGTATATGAAACTTCCTG
The DNA here is from genome assembly GCF_023898315.1 of Schistocerca nitens. Lineage (NCBI taxonomy): Eukaryota > Metazoa > Arthropoda > Insecta > Orthoptera > Acrididae > Schistocerca > Schistocerca nitens. Next base: position 417,018,350 of record NC_064622.1, on the reverse strand, counting down.
GCAGATTAAAACTATGTGCCAGACTGGGAGTCGAATCCAGAAGCTTTGCCTGTTGGGAGGTACCTAAGCTGAGGTACCTAAGCGCGACTCTCGACCCATATTCATCGTTTTAATGATACATACTAATACATATTTAACGAAACGGAATGAAAATAAATTTACATATTCTCATGTTACGATTTCAAAATGATCTTAATCAAAGAATTGGTCAAATGGTTCTGAGCACTATGGGACTTAACTGCTGTGGTCATCAGTCGCCTAGAACTTAGAACTACTTAAACCTAACTAACCTAAGGACATCACACGCATCCATGCCCGAGGCAGGATTCGAACCTGCGACCGTAGAGGCCGCGCGGTTCCAGACTGTAGGGCCTAGAACTGCTCGGCCACTCCGACAGGCGATCTTAATCACATAAAATGTAAACAGAAATGAATGAAACATGAAATTCTGGTAAACGTAAATTTATATGAGCTTTTTCACGTGTAAATGAAAATATCGACACGCATCGGTATCACAGAAATTATTATGTGTGTGTGTGTGTTCATAATGTGCTACAAAAGAAAAATCCATCGCTGTATTTTTGTGTTTCGATAGTACAGTGTTTATTAGTATATTATAATTAGTAGCTCATTACTCTAAAACAGTCTGAAATTAGCTTTATTTCTCGATGTACTGCTGGCACTGCCGTAAATAGCTTTGATGCCGCATGCTGGGATAGAAAAAATAAACGTTGTCTGTAGGTATCTGCTGCATAGAAACACAGGATGGTAATCTGAGGGTTCGCACCAGTCACACGACGTAATGTGAAGTGAATCGTATCCGCTGACCAGCTCAAGCCCTGGTGGGACCTACGAAGCGCTGGAGACGACAAGGTTTCTCCAGTACTTCAACACTCACTGTTGTGCTTGTGTACGAAGCCATAATCACCCACTAACTATCTGAGAACATAAAAAAGTATGTATGTTGAGTATGAAACTATACACCACATATTTACTTACCACCAATGTTCACCTTCGTGAGTCCAGTGGACCATTTCTGTGATGCATCGGAAACACCTCTAAAATTTAACGCAGTACATAAAATATTTATTCCTTCATTGATGTTTATGCATTAATGCTTTTTACTGTTACATCGTTGTGTGTATGTGTGTCTAATTTGGCCACTGAGTTAATTACTTTAACTTCAGTAGTGATTATATAGATATTTCTAGAGCTTGCAGCAACAGCTACGTTTTAATTTAAACCTTTCCGCAGTAAGTTTTGCTCCTGGGCTGTTTAACATTTGCTATGTTAGCTAGTCTGTTGTGTATGCTTTATGTGAACGGACAAATACCACCGTAGATATGTTTGCTTACTCTTAATAACTTAATTAAAAAAATGAAAATAGCCAATCTTGTTCTACTACAATTCTCTTGCGTAATTCTTTGACAGTCGAATAAAGTTGTGCTACAATTGGGTTGTTGTTGTAAGGTTGTGAGCATTAAGAATGGAGTTTGAAACAACTAGTTTAATTTGTATTTATTTTTATAGGCTCTTTTGATTTCAACTTTTATACATGCCACGTCACATTTCTGCTTAACTACGCGAGCGGAAATGAGTTGGTTTTGATTTGGTACAAGAGCGTACCTTGGAGTAATCTCAGGCTCTAGGGATTATTTGTTGGAGCGGATTTACGCGTTGATTTTCATGACCTCTCCTACATCAGGAACGGGCAGAATTCGCGTCCGTACATAAATAAACAGGAGTTGGGAGAGCATATTTACAGATTAAATAAAGTTTACAATAATCCGCGCTGACGCTAACTGAATACTAATTACACTTTTTAAAGCATACGTATACAAAAATATAGAACTATAGAGTATTGTAAATTTCTAAATCTCTATATTTAAAAAAAGGTACATGTTAAAACTATATATCAGATCGTTTCACGCTTGATAAAAGAATGTAGCACACTACGTAAGGTTAAAGTACGAAAATTTTTCAAAATGCGCTTTTACGCGTCATCTGTACAATTGAATCATAAATGCATTGTATGAAATGTGGTACGTAGCATTGCCGCTACCATAATTTTATACATGACACCATGCAGTTTTTGAACATTACATGGAATGTAAAGGCGATGTTAAAAAGCTTTAAAGCGTGAGATATCAATGTAAGGCGAGGCTGCTATCGGTACGAAGCATAGTTCTTAAAATAAAGGTGGAGGCACTTTGGATGAGCTACCGTGTATCTAGGTAACATCCAGAAGAGCTCTTCTTACAGAAAATCTCTAAAAATGTAAAGTACGTCCTGTGGCAGAACTCGCATTGTTCATTTAGGCAATTAAGGTAGTTATTTTTTTCGGTTAGCACCTTTTCGTTCTCGATGAGGATCTTTTAAATATAGTGGGATATCGTTCATAGAGTGTGCCCAGTGGTGTGCTCCCTATATGCTTTTTTGTATTTCTGTTGATAACTGTGTTCCTTACATTGCGTAAAGAAGTTTACATAAGTCTTATATCATGTAAAGAAGTTTACATAAAACATTGTCAGAAGTGAACTACAAGTTAAATGCTAGAGAAAATACTAAGGTCAAACGAATTACTAAATTCAAATGTTGGTTGGACACTAAGCAAGGTATGTGCCTGTTTTATTCAGTTTATTTGAGGCGACCGTCACATCTACACGGAAGTGTTCTCAATGAAAACTATGAATATCAGTAGATGGTTCACGCCTGAATTCCCAAAAACAGTTAGCCGGATACAGAATCTCCTGCTGGCCTCTTTCGTCTTTACTTGGTATAACAATTTGAAAAACACAAACTTGTGCATCGATTTTTTGCTTATAAGATCGTCGTCACAGTCAGACAAAGTAACACGTGGCCGCATCTTTATCATTATAAGTCTACGGTACAGGATGACAATTATTGAATTATATGAAAAAACATCAATTAGTTGCAAACTACTGCGTGCACGCACTTTATAAACGCCACTACAGATATTCGGAATTAGCTTATAACGTGGTCGATATGCCTGACATTATTGGCGATGATGCGGCGCAGACGAACAGCGAAATTCTGCGTGACCCGCAGAAGTGTCGGAATATCGATGCTCAACAATGGTTATTGTTGTATATCTTGCATTTAATATAGCCCCACAGAAAGGAATCGTATGTGTTCAAATCCGGAGAATATTGCTGCCAATCGAGACCCATGCCAGTGGCCTCTGGGTACCCTAGAGCCAGAATGCGGTCACCAAAGTACTTCTCCAGGACTTCAAACACTCTCCTGCTTCGATGGAGTCGAGCTCCGTCTTGCATGAACCACATCTTCAGGGACAGTTTGGATAATGGGGATTAAATCATCTTCCAGAACCTTCACGTACCATTCGAAACTCACCGTGCCATCAAGGAATATCGCACCAATTATTCCGTGGTTGGACATTGCACAAAACACACAGTCATTCGTTGAGGATGAAGAGATTTATCCGCGAAATGCGGATTCTCAGTCCCCCAAATGCGCCAATTTTGCTTATTGGCGAACCCATCCTAATAAAAGTGGGCTTCGTCGCTCAAGTAAACCATACAATTCCCATCACGTCCTGTCGCCAACCGAGCAGTTTGAACGTCCTAACTCAAACCGTTCAGAACTTACGACGATTTTATTTCACGTAGTTCAATAATTGTCGACCTGTAAGTCCGCTTGGAAACGGGTTCTTCGTTGTAGGGGCGTTGTATGTCGTTCTAGTGGGTGAACGTGTTTGCTGAAATATGATGTGACGGTGTCCGAAATTGGACAAATGAAGTTAACGGCTACCCACCTCTGGTTAGTTAATCCAGCTGATCAGTGCATTGTGGAATCTTCCCAGTTAACACAAAGAGCTGTTATCCAATTTTTTGCCGAAAAAAGAGAGTATGCTTCACAAATTTACCACAAGATGAAGGAGAGCAGTGTTTTGCACCGTGTACAGTATCCTGGTGTGTCAGAGTTATGAGGGTGACTGTGTGGCAAAGCATATCCTTGGTCTCCTTAAGAAATTTCGATGGGAGGTCCTGGAACTTCCTCTTTACACCCCCAGTATCTCTCCATGACACTCGCATTTAATCGGTCCCTTAAAGCAGTCTCTGAAACGTCAGAGTTTTATCTACGACAAGGAAGTGCTGGACACAGTGAAAGAGGGGACCCGTGAACAACCCAGCACTTGGATCGGTGTATCAATCTCAGTGGCAATTATGCAAAGTTATACCGCTTCATATGAACTGTAATTATAATATTGTTTTCAAAATTCCTCAAGTATAACTGTAGGCTCCTTTTACTTTGGCACACCTTATACAGTAAAACTAAAAAATTACTCAGCAATAACATATTAACACATCGAATAGGTCAGATGAATCACCTTATTTTGTTTAATAGATGTTTATATCAACCTCCTTCTCATGGCAACAATTGGAAATTCCCTCTGTGTGATAATATATCTGAATTGGGTAATATATATGACACGAGTTCCGTTCATTTAAACGATACTTACCGCGTAGCCTCTTCAAATGGGGTGAGGAAGACATACTGGAACACTAAAAAATTGTCTTTTACTCCTGTTACTCTGTGGTCGGTTAATCTGGCAACACAAAATCATAAATTGATTAATGTATAGATAATTAATGAAACGAGAGTATACTGAATAAACTTTCTTACTGTAAAAATCTTTTACTGCCTGGACTGCAATTTATATTGCACAACTAAAGCATGATGACTATTTTCAGTCGCTTTCAACAATCATCTTCAGATTCTTCAAATCGTAAAAACGAATGCGTTGAAAAGCATCAAATGGTTCCAATGGCTCTGAGCGCTATGGGCTTAACATCTGAGGTCATCAGAGCACTAGAACTTAGAACTTCTTAAACCTAACTAACCTAAGGACAGCACACACATCCATGCCCGAGGCAGGATTCGAACCTGCGACCGTAGTGGTCACGCGGTTCCAGACTGAAGCGCCTAGAACCGCTCGGCCACACCGGCCGGCCTGCAAAGCATCAGTAGCAACAGTCATGCAATGACATCCATTGGTAATATAGACCAACAAGATTACGACATTAAGTAGGTCTTTGAAAGGGTCATCGAGAGCGATCCAAAGTGTAAACCATAATCTCACAAGATGCAGGTAATAAAGAAGGAAAATGGCCAGTTATATAAGTAAAAATTGCATCAAATATCCATTATATGCAATTGTACAGTAAATAATATAGCGGGAAAAGTATATGCAACGGTATGTGATACCTGCTCTATAGTTGTATATAACGGGAATTTGATGCAATTTTCGATTATGCTACTGGCCACTTTCCTTCTTTATTATTGGCATCTTGCGATATTATGTTTTGCACATTTCTCACTCTTGATGAAGCCTTTAAATACCAGGTGGTTATAATTAATCTTTCCCTATTTAACAAGTTATAACACAGAGACAAACTACCGTACGAGGACCAAACTTGGTAGCATTTATGTCAAGAACACGGGGAAGAGAAATAATCAATTCAACTGAAATACTTTTAATGTGCTGCTACGGTACATCATACCATTACATATCATGCAACTGGACATTAATGCTACCAAGTTTGGTACTCGTACAGTAATAAGTTTCCTTTTTATAACGCGTTAAATAGGGGATTTTTAACTATACCTATCCGGTACATACTGTTCTAGTCTTGTTGGCCCATAGTATGAAAGTTTTTCATTGTAACAGTGTTGTTAATGATGATGTTTTCCAGTGTATATTTAACTGGATTTTTACAATTTGAACGATCTGCAGATGGTTGTTGTAAGCGACGGAAACATCATGTTTTAATCACACAATATAAATAGCGGTCCAGGCAGCAAAAGTTTTTCCATTAAAATTTTTTTGTTTGATAAATTACATTAGGGCTGCTGTTTTCTTCCTGACAATTTCAGGCTTCACTAGCAAAATGAGCTGTTTTTACTTTTTTTGTTTTTGTTTTTTATTGCCTCTAGCACGACAGTTAACATGACACAAAGCATGCCCTCAGTACAGTTGCTGATAAGTTTCACTTTAGTACATTTCTGCGCAGTAATACCCGAAGTAGTAAAGGCAGCAGAGGATCAAGTAGGTAAAAAGACGAGGGCTAGTAGAAGTTCTTGGGTAACAAAAGAAATATTGAATTTAATTGATGAAAGGAGAAAATATAAAAATGCAGTAAATGAAGTAGACAAAAAGGAATACAAACGTCTCAAAAATGAAATCGATAGGAACTGCAAAATGGCTAAGCAGGGATGGCTAGAGGACAAATGTAAGGATGTAGAGGCTTATCTCACCAGGGGTAAGATAGATACTACCTACAGGAAAATTAAAGAGACCTTTGGAGAAAAGAGAAGCACTTGTCTGAATATCAAGAACTCAGATGGAAACCCAGTTCTAACCAAAGAAGGGAAAGCAGAAAGTTGGAAGGAGTATATAGAGGGTCTATCCAAGGGCGATGTACTTGAGGTCAATATTATAGAAATGGAAGAGAATGTAGATGAAGATGAAATGGGAGATGCGATACTGCGTGAAGAGTTTGACAGAGCACTGAAAGACCTGAGCCGAAACAAGGCCCCGGGAGTAGACAACATTCCATTAGAACTACTGACGGCCTTGGGAGAGCCAGTCCTGACAAAACTCTACCATCTGGTGAGGAAGATGTATGAGACAGGTGAAGTACCCTCAGACTTCAAAAAGAATATAATAATTCCAATCCCAAAGAAAGCAGGTGTTGACAGATGTGAAAATTACCGAACTATCAGTGTAATAAGTCACAGCTGCAAAATACTAATGCGAATTCTGTACAGACGAATGGAAAAACTGGTAGAACCCGACCTCGGGGAAGATAAGTTTGGATTCCATAGAAATATTGGAACATGTGAGGCAATACTGACCTTACGACTTATCTTAGAAAAAAGATTAAGGAAAGGCAAACCTACGTTTCTAGCATTTGTAGACTTAGAGAAAGCTTTTGACAATGTTGACTGGAATACTCTCTTCCAAATTCTAAAGGTGGCAGGGGTAAAATACAGGGAGCGAAAGGCTATTTACAATTTCTACAGAAACCAGACGGCAGTTATAAGAGTCGAGGGGCATGAAAGGAAAGCAGCGGTTGGGAAGGGAGTGAGACAGGGTTGTAGCCTCTCCCAACGTTATTCAAATGGCTCTGAGCACTATGGGACTCAACATCTTAGGTCATAAGTCCCCTAGAACTTAGAACTACTTAAACCTAACTAGCCTAAGGACATCACACACACCCATGCCTGAGGCAGGATTCGAACCTGCGACCGTAGCAGTCCCGCGGTTCCGGACTGTAGCGCCAGAACCGCTAGACCACCGCGGCCGGCTCCCAATGTTATTCAGTCTGCATATTGAGCAAGCAGTAAAGGAAACAAAAGAAAAATTCGGAGTAGGTATTAAAATCCATGGAGAAGAAATAAAAACTTTGAGGTTCGCCGATGAAATTGTAATTCTGTCAGAGACAGCAAAGGACTTGGAAGAGCAGTTGAACGGAATGGACATTGTCTTGAAAGGAGGATATAAGATGAACATCAACAAAAGCAAAACGAGGATAATGGAATGTAGTCGAATTAAGTCAGGTGATGCTGAGGGTATTAGATTAGGAAATGTGACACTTAAAGTAGTAAAGAAGTTTTGCTATTTGGGGAGCAAAATAACTGATGATGGTCGAAGTAGAGAGGATATAAAATGTAGACTGGCAATGGCAAGGAAAGCGTTTCTGAAGAAGAGAAATTTGTTAACATCGAGTATAGATTTAAGTGTCAGGAAGTCGTTTCTGAAAGTATTTGTATGGAGTGTAGCCATGTATGGAAGTGAAACATGGACGATAAATAGTATGGACAGGAAGATAATAAAAGCTTTCGAAATGTGGTGCTACAGAAGAATGCTGAAGATTAGACGGGTAGATCACATAACTAACGAGGAGGTATTGAATAGAATTGGGGAGAAGAGGAGTTTGTGGCACAACTTGACGAGAAGAAGGGACCGGTTGGTAGGACATGTTCTGAGGCATCAAGGGATCACAAATTTAGCATTGGAGGGCAGCATGGAGGGTAAAAATCGTAGAGGGAGACCAAAAGATGAATACACTAAGCAGATTCAGAAGGATGTAGGTTGCAGTAGGTACTGGGAGATGAAGAAACTTGCACAGGATAGGGTAGCATGGAGAACTGCATCAAACCAATCTCAGGACTGAAGACCACAACAAACAAACAACAATACCCGAACGCTTACGCCTCTTGTAATGGCTGGTAATTGTATATGGGAGAGTTTCTCACGAGAACACGTAACTGAACAAGCTTACTACCTAAAATCTTCTACCTGCTATCGTTCTCGTCTCCATAAAGACGTAGACAGCTGAACATCCTGAGAGTAATAACACGTAGTTTCCTCACTACAGATCGTAGACGTCAGTATAGCCGCGCAGGATTAGCCGAGAGTTTTAAGGCGCTGCAGTCATGGACCGTGCGGTTGGTCCCGGCGGATGTTCGAGTCCTCCCTCGGGCATTGGTGTGTGTGTCCTTAGGATAATTTAGGTTAAGTAGTGTGTAAGCTTAGGGACTGGTGACCCCGAAAGATTTCACTCACATTTGAACTTTTTTTTTTATTTTTTATTTGAGGTCAGTATAAACAGTATCGTAACAACATGAAAGCTGTTATGATGCACGCTTAAACAATGAAACTTAAATACCCCATGTTGATTTAGTGAAGACACAGCCAAATGGTCACGAAGATTTTATTTAAATTCACATTTGATAACAATTCACCCAACCAAGCCATCATAAAAACCCTTGTTTGGTCATTTTACTGTTCTGTACAACATCTGTAAACTGCAATTCAATTATTTAAAGCCATTAAATAAAATGCTAGCTAAGAAATGCTAGCTAACAGAAAAATACACATCTTTGCGTCTGAACTTTGTTACAAAATCTACATATTATTAAGCCCATGCTGCGTAGGACAAGACTTGGTGTCTAAATAAAGCATAAGAAATAAACATTCCTTTCGAGAACCTTTAGCTTTTTACGATCGACAAACAAAAACTGGTGGTCTTCAGTCCCTTATCGTTCCAGAACTGGCAGCCCGTAAATTTTCCTTCCAAACGATAAAATGGTGAAATTTCGGTACTATATCGAGACAGGCAAGGGTAATATTCGCCAGTGCACATGTAGAGACTGTCGGAAGAGCAGTTTGAAACTGAAAGAAAGGAAAACGCGCTCGTAGCAGGTGTAATGTCTCTCAGAATCACAGATGAGTGAAACGAAGTTTAGAAGCCCTCTTTACAAGCGCCCTCCTGGGGCTTTCTCTCTGGGGATGTCACAGGGAACGTCGTTTCACCCCCTCCCCCCCCCCCCCACCGCCCCCACCCCGGCACCAGTTTCCGCCGCCTCTGGTGCCTCCATTGTGTCAGTGACACCCTGGCTACACCCCTTCTGTTCTGCTCCCGTACGCACAGATCACACAGTTTCTGCAGCCGCCTCCTTCGTCACACTCCGTCGGGCGCTGCCGATGCGTTACATGTGTTTCTCCACAGCGGACACATACTGCGGCCGGAAATCTTCTTCCTTCTCCCTTTACCCGTTTTTTTCCCACTTTTTAGACTATTTCTCTCGCGGTGGAGACGCTACATCCTCGAGTTACGATAACGGAACGTGCGGAGAAGAACTTCTCGAACAAATTGCATGTCCCCGGGGCGTCCGTCACTTGGGAAATAGTACCACCCGGTTGCACATGCATCGCTGCGGGAGAGGTTGCTAGGGTTGAAAGGAGGAAGGTTAGGGGGCGTGACCTGTTGATATAGACTGGCGTGGCACAGATATATAGCAGGGAAGGTGGGAATCGAGCAGCGTATGATGGATGTCTGTTGCTGGGGTTGTCTTGACCGGAGGAAGCTCGTAGCAGCGAAACTATTGCATCTGTATTTTTCATGGCAGTCTTTTGACTCACATGTTGCTCTGCTTTACATCCGCAATCTTCTCAACTCGTAATACACGTAACATCTATCTGATGATAGCCAGTTTCTGAACATGCAGCCTTCCCTTCGCATTGCTCGTTCTAGTTCCCGGTGCATTAGTACACGTCTTAGTATCCTTTTGTTTCTAAAGACGAAAGATACCAGTGCAAACACCATCGTATTTTTATGTGAAAAGTCTTAAAGCTTTTTAAATAAAACAAATATTATTAACATTTTACAACCTTACAATTCATGTCTGCATGTTTGCAGCCCCCTGCGACTAGAGGGCTCCGAATAGTATCTTAAAACATGGCGGTGTGTAAGGTTCAAATGGTTCAAATGGCTCTGAGCACTATGGGACTCAACTGCTGAGGTCATTAGTCCCCTAGAACTTAGAACTAGTTAAACCTAACTAACCTAAGGACATCACAAACATCCATGCCCGAGGCAGGATTCGAACCTGCGACCGTAGCGGTCTTGCGGTTCCAGACTGCAGCGCCTTTAACCGCACGGCCACTTCGGCCGGCGTGTGTAAGGTAACTATGTCCGTGTGTGAGAAGCAGCATGCTGTAATCGAGTTTCGAATTCGAAGATTTTGTACATACATGGAGCACCCTTTTCTACAGCATGACACTACCCGACTCCGCACGAGCGCTGCATATCTGAAACAATCAAGTACGTTACATTCACTATCACCGATCATCCTGAACTTTTCTGTCTTCTTAAGATCTTGGAGTACTTCAGTTTGATACTGGTGAAAATTAGGGCCGGCCGTTGTGGACGAGCGGTTCTAGGCGCTTCAGTCTGGAACCGCGCGACTGCTACGGTCACAGGTTCGAATCCTGCCTCGGGCATGGATGTTAGGTTAGTTAGGTTTAAGTAGTTGTAAGTTCCAGGTGACTGATGACCTCAGATGGTAAGTCCCATAGTGCTCAGAGCCATTTGAACCATTTTTGAAAATTAGGTTGCGGCTCCGTCAACGAAGCCAAATATTCTACAGCGACAGTAACAACAAACTGTTATCCCTTGGAAGAAATGTTTTCGTCTCCACTGAGATTCTGTTAAGAAATAAATATGTTGACGTAAAATGGTAACATCGTTTGTTTTTAAAAAACATTAAAACATTTCACATAAAAATTTCGTAGGCATTACTTTCCAGCACGCAATCATACTATAACTCCCCTAGAACTTAGAACTAATTAAACCTAACTAAGCGAAGGACATCACACACATCCATGCCCGATGCAGGATTCGAACCTGCGACCGTCACGGTCACGCGGTTCCAGACGGAAGCGCCTAGAACCGCTCGGCCACAACGGCCGGCCCTAATTTTCACCAGTATCAAATTGAAGTACTCCTTAAGAAGATAGAAAAGTGCATGGGGCTAAGCCTGGACTGTATGAAGGATGTTGCAACCACGTTTAATAAGACTGCGAGGCATGCAGTCTCACGTTACACACTGGCAAGGCGACTGCATGCCGTAGTCTATTTTTTGCCAGTGCACAGTGTTCTGTTGACACCCACACGTTAGAGGCGACGTCACGCGGTATTGGTGAGAGCATCGGGACTGGACAAATGGGCAGTCGGGCCCGATGCTCTTCTCGTATGAGAGCATATTCAGTAACCTGAGTAGTGATTCTGGACCTACACTCATATGGCAAGAGGTGGGAACACGTAATACACCCAGAAACACTGTCGAACGTGATCGTTTCGGTCGCCCAGGTGTTATGATGTGGGGAGGCATGATGTTGCGTGAGTGTAATGATCTCCAGATCGTTGAAAACGATACACTCGCCAAACAACTTTGTTTTGATACTGTACTCCTTCCCACGTGCTTTTTTTTTCGGGGCTGCCTTCTGCTCCGACATAATTTTTATGGATGACAATGCAGATGCAAGAGCTCGTGGAACGAGAGAGTATTTCGCATATGGTCTGACCCACCCGTTCCCCCCACTTGAATCCCATCGAGCGCATATGGGATGGGTTGGGGAGATGTATCGCTGCACATTCACTTCCACCAATCACAATCCAGCAGATGTCAACTGCACTAGTGGATGAATCGAGCGTCCTGCCACAAGAAAGCTTTATGAACCGTGTGGCCAGGATGTTGCGGAGCAAGCGTTGCTGTCCCTATCATGAAGCTTGGTCCTCCTCTTTTAACGTCCAGGGGACCATTATCGTCTCACTGCGTATTTGTCCTCTGTACTATGTTGTAGCAGTTCCTGCTATGTATCGTCCAAGTTTCATCGAGCTATGTTACTTGCCAATGAAACGTAATGCTAAAGATACTTCCGTCCTTAAGTTTTGCACAACAGCGCACTTTGACAAAATACATCAATTCTGAACCCATACTCTCCGTTCTACCCAAAATTCCTTTTGAAAACGAGGTTCCACGTAAGTTCCCAAATACACAACTCCTGTGGATATACCAATATTGGTCGTCTTCTCTTGATATGAGGTTATTGCGAGGTTATCTTATTATTTAACTGATATAAAGTCCGCCCCCAAGCTGAGTGGTCAGCGCGACAGAATGTCAATCCTAAGGGCCCGTGTTCGATTCCCTGCTGGGTCGGAGATTTTTCTCCGCTCAGGAACTGAGTGTTGTGTTGTCCTAATCATCATCATTTCATCCTCATAATGGGGTCAAATCGAAAGACTTGCACCCGGTGAACGGTCTACCCGACAGGAGGCCCTAGTCACACGATGGCGACTGATATAAAGACTTTTATGAATTTTTTTCACTTGAAACTCTAACTAAAACATGCGGATGATACACATACATCAGTTATGTGACCAGAAATATTTTCTGGTGTGATATTCTAAAGTTGTAAAGTTAAGATGATGTTCTATAGGTGTGAAGCCTATAACAACATATGGATGTGAATGATGTGTGAGCTTACCGGAAAAGATAAAAACAAATTGGGAGTTGTTGAAATGGTCTGTCGGAAGATCCGCGAGACCACGTAATAAAACAACGATTAGGATGATGACCTGGGCATCGCAGACAGAAGAACGGCAACATGTATTGTATGAACATACAATGCGATTTCCAGATGACAGTTGGCCAAAGAAGACCTCAATGTACCACCCTCAGGGGAGAAAGAAAGAGGTAGACAGAAGGTTGCCTGGTTAGAAGGGATAAAGGGAAATAGAAAAAGACGGGGAAACAAAGGAAAATAAAAACCGTTGGCGACATATATGTGGAATGGGGCGACTGCTGTAGTAACACCACGGGAAGAAGGAAAATTATCTCAAACTAAAATCTGTTATCGTATTTTCATAAACAACAGACAAGATCTGAAAGACGTGCTGGATAGACTGAAGTAGGAATATACAATACGGAGTCTAAAGATGAATGTCTAAAAGATAGAGTGTATAGTTTGTACTGCCATACAAACAGATTTAATTCTCGAAGATGAAAAAATTTTAAAAATATTGAAATGTTAAATATGTATACCATATAATTTGCGGTGATCTCACCTGTGGCAAAGATATTGAGACCTAAGTAGGGATGAATAAACGAGCTACAAAGTCCCCACATGGACTGATTTTTAACAACAATGTTAGTCAACACACCAAAACATGATGGTTCAAAAATGGCTCTGAGCACTATGGGACTTAACATCTATGGTCATCAGTCCCCTAGAACTACTTAAACCTAACTAACCTAAGGACATCACACAACACCCAGCCTTCACGATGCAGAGAAAATCCCTGACCCCGCCGGGAATCGAACCCGGGAACCCGGGCGTGGGAAGCGAGAACGCTACCGAGGAGACCTAAGTAGGGATGAATAAACGAGCTACAAAGTCCCCACATGGACTGATTTTTAACAACAATGTTAGTCAACACACCAAAACATGATGGTTCAAAAATGGCTCTGAGCACTATGGGACTTAACATCTATGGTCATCAGTCCCCTAGAACTACTTAAACCTAACTAACCTAAGGACATCACACAACACCCAGCCTTCACGATGCAGAGAAAATCCCTGACCCCGCCGGGAATCGAACCCGGGAACCCGGGCGTGGGAAGCGAGAACGCTACCGCACGACCACGAGATGCGGGCCACCAAAACATGATACTCCATAGTCTGTTGAGAATTTAGTAGTTACTCATGGTGTGAAAATATAAACACATAAATAAAAGGAGGGACAAGATAATATAAATGAAATTAGATTTAACGAGAAAATACCTGCAGGTCACCCATGAAGGTAAGATCAACACATTCCATAATGAGTAGATGGAGACTAAAAGTCTTCAATGGTTTCCACAGGATGAAAGAATGAGTAATGACAAGTAACTTAAGAAGGTGTTCATGTGGCCCCCGAGAAGAACCAAAAGGGGACGGCCACCTTCGTCATTGCAATTATATATTGATCGAGTAATGGATGAGAAGACTTTCGATTGGAATAAGTGATACTACTGAAACGAGAAGAAGACTAAGCTGTTAAGGAAAGTGTCGAAGAATACGTAAGTACTGTTCCAGTTCTAGTGAAAAAATGTGTGTCTACATCCACCTGACACTCTCAGTTACTTACTGCATTTCTTTGGCTGATGCAGCGACGTATGAAATACTGCCTTGTGACTAGACCTGTTGGATATAGTATGAATTTGTTACTGAATAATGCAAATGCTACGAGACTGGAAATACAGTTTCGTTACTGCCTGAAATGTTTCGCTCCTTGCACGTTCTCTTCCCCGCAGGATGGACGTGCCCGCTCGGAAGTTTTCAAGTTCCTCTATTCGCCATGTTTTTCATCACGTATTCAGTTCATGACCGGCTCGGGCTGAGTCGGCAGTATTCATATTCCTCCAATTGTTACTATCTTACGTTTTCGTTGATTAATGCATGAGCAATAGATGGCGTAAGTGACTTGCACTGAAATTACGTGTCTCGTGGATCTCTTAGTTCAACCTAACCAGCTTGATTAGAAAGTGTTGAGCTTGATCCTAAATTAAATTCTGATATTATCTGAATGGGGAATTCTGCAGACGTAATCACTGGGTGAAGAGGCGCAGTGAGTAGCATTCAGGAGGTCAAATGGTTCAAATGGCTCTGAGCACTATGGGATTTTACATCTGTGGTCATCAGTCCCATAGAACTTAGAACTACTTAAACCTAACTAACCTAAGGACATCACACACATCCATTCCCGAGGCAGGATTCGAACCTGCGACCGTAGCGGTCACGCGGTTCCAAACTGAAGCGCCTAGAACCGCACGGAAACACCGGCCGGCTCAGGAGGTCACTGTAGTCAAATTTATGTCAGGCAGTCCACTTTTAGGTTTTCCGAAATTTCCCTAAACCACTTGTAGTAGGTGCCACAATGTTTTCTTTCAAAGGACACGCCCAATTTTTCTTCCAGTCCTTCATCAACCCTGCCTGTGCTGCATCTCTAATGACATCGTAATCGACTGGACGTTAAATCCTTTTGCAACCGCAATGCCATGATAGCAAGAACCGTCATCGCGAGTTAATGTTAAGTTAGTGATTTTGTATCATGTGTGTGATCATAATTTCTTATAGTTTTACCAAGTAATTGATACCATTGGAAATTTTAAATTTTAAGAGCAGTATAGGCTGAGGACCGAAAGGGACTGGGGCTGTGGGGGCATATACCTATCAGAAAATATAATTTGTATACAATAAAATCAAGAAACATTTTGCAATAAGTAACACAATGTACAATAAATGTAGATCCTTAAGAGAATTCTTTAAGTTACACACAAGAATGGCTATTAGGAGTTAACTTTTCATAACAGCATTAAGTGCTTGCCTAGTCGAGGTAGAGTAACGAAACCCAATCCCAGAATTATTAGAATCGAAAGACTGAGACAACAAGATGTAAAGTATAGGAGGACAGTACGAACTGTTCACAAAACAAGAGAATTCTTTCATACTAGGACGTGTCTCAATAATTAACAAAATCTATATATATTATAAAATGGATAATGTTATAACCAGGTATAACGCAATAAATATATCACAGTTCTACACTTTATTAACACAATCCTGATAGGAATAATTCTGTAACCAAGCGCCAAGTGGTAGGCGAACACTTTATGAAAGTAGTATAAATTGATGGTGGTTATACCAATGTCGAGGAAGGGCTGGAGGAATGTGGAATCCTGGCTTTACTTTTCAAGACTCTCTCATACCAGCGCACTCCTTAACATGCCGATGGAACTGCAGCAGCGTTGGCACCACCTTCTTCACGGGACTGAACATGCTGTGCCGCACAATCACAGCACACCGTCAGTTCATCTGTGATAGGTACCTGAGATATAACTTCTCCACGGGCAATATTCATATAAAAATCTAACTGAATTTCCTGAACCATTTCATAACTACGCCTAGCTCATTCTATCTTTACCATCTTTCTGTCCCACTCTGGTGATTCGTTGTTGAGGTGGAGCTACGCTTGGACAGTCTTCGTTGGAGATATGCTAAAGGAGTTATCATTGAAGTTGGCTTACAATCTATTACCACAGTTTTTCTTGAATGTGATGAATCGAACAAGTGTAGTTAAAAGGAAGACTCCAAAAATTCATAGGAGACCCGAGTGATTCTTCTCTAGCTTGTTTATCCCGCATTAACCAGCGCAAATGAGTGCGGCAAAGACGTTGCGCATCACGTAAAACTTACTCATACAATTCCAAGAACTTTAGCTTAAAGGCGAGTCGAGAAAAATATTACTTCTTATGTATAGGATGCAGGCGAAATAATCTACCGACATCAGAGCAGGGCAGTTATTGCAAATAACCGTAGGTAGAAAATGCATCGTTGTGCACACACGGCCCTAAAACGAAACCCAATCAGTGACGAGTGCACAAAAGTGTCTGTTTTGAATCCAACAAAATGTTCAAATGTGTGTGAATTCCTAAGGGACCAAACTGCTGAGGTCATCGGCCCCTAGACTTACACACTACTTAAACTAAATTAAACTAAGGACAACACTCACACCCATGCCTGAGGGAGGACTCGAACCTTCGGCGGGAGGGCCGCACGATTAGTGACATGGCGCCTCTAACCTCGCGGCCTGAAACCAACACTCCCCAATTATCTCCTGTAATGCTAATGAGCACAGTTGATAATTGAATTATGTGAAGAAGATGGTTTTAGTCGAACATTCAAAGCAAGACAAATCCTAAATCTCTATCCACGGCTGTTTAAGTTAAATACGAAACTTCTGTGATATTTACTGTGTAAAACTTGACTATTAAATGCACTACGCTAAAATTACTGTTAAGATGATGACCTGTATTAAAGAAGTTACACTTAGGTAATACTGTAATTTGCGAAGTTATTTAAAATGAACTACAGTGGTGCGCGAAACCTATGGAGTCAAGTTACTTGCGCAAGTCTTGTCACTGGCAAGCAACACAGCTCGGTAAAACTTGGATGATCCATGGATAGATCTGGTGCAGTATAGTACAGAAGATAACTGAACGAAATATGCAATGATACGAAAAGAAATGACAACAATTACAATGAAGTCCCCGCGACATTTGATGGTCCCATAAAACAAACACCGTCTGAACTGACCTTGAAGGCCCAATGGTACCGACCGGCCCTCGTGCCATCCACAACCTTTAGGCGCCATCGGATGCCGATATCGAGGGGCATGTGGTCAGCACACGGCTCTCTTGGTCGTTGTCAGTTTCCGTGACTGGAGTCGCTACTTCTCAGTCAAGTAGCGCCTCAATTTGCCTCACAAGCGCTCAGTACACCCCTATTACCAACAGCACTGGCAGACCTGGTCGGAGACCCATCAACTGCTAGCCGTGCCCGGCAACGCTTGACTTCGGTGATCTGACGCGAACCGGTGTTACCATTGCAGCAAGGCCGTTGGAATGAAGGTGCCCTGCACGTAACAAACGGCGGGACATGATTATTAATAGGGTGTATAACCATCGCGGACGGCAGTGCATGCTCTGCAGCGTGCTCCACAATGCATTTCACACTCTCACGATTGGTTTTAAATCGAGGGCATGGGCACGCCGGTCCATTCGCCGAATATCCTCTCGTTCCAAAATCTGGCCCACATGCGCTGGTAGATGCGGTCGCGATTTGTCATCCATAAAAATGGAGCCAGAGAATGGCATGTGGGAAGGAGAACAGTATCAGGATAGCGTTGACTGGTGATTGTACCACGTTCAGAGATATGGATGTCAGTACACCCATCGAGCATTGTACCTCCCTAAACCTAAACACATGGGCCACCAAAACAATAATTTTCAAAAATGTTCCTGGATGTACTACGAGTTCCTACCACTCGCCGTATGAGGATACGTCCTCAATCGCTAAGACTGAATCTGCCCTCATCCGGGAAGATCACTCTCCCTAGCCCCTCGTTGGTCCAGCGCCTATGCTGTTAAGACCAGCAGGTTGCCTCCGATGTTTTACTGTCAACGGAGCACAACGTACTCGTGGGCGTGAAATAGACAGCCTCCATGCAGTCGCCGTACCACTGTGGAGGGTGAGATTGCGTGCCTCGCAATTCCGTTAAATGCGGTTTCAATTGCACGCTCTTCCTTGGGCAGCAGTGCTTGTGGTTCTGAATGCATGCTACGAGCAGTACCAAACTCCTTCTTCCAGTTTCCTTTTGATTTTTCCCCGAGTGACGTTATCCAGATTTTGTGTCGGGGCCATATTGTAATGAAGTGCACCGTAATCGCTTGGTTATTGACACTACTTTTTCCCGTTCCTATAACTGCCCTGGTATAGTGGGGCCAGCACCGTTTGGCCCCACGACAAGTGACCTCACGACAAGTGACATTCAGCTTCCTGGGAGTCCTCTGGTAACATATTCCGGCACTTTAATTTATTTTCACCGAAATTATGTTTTACAGAACAGTGTTTAATGGCTACACATTTTATTTTATGACATGCCCGAACTGCCACGCGCGTTAGCACGCCGCTTCCGGGATTTAGGGAGGCGTGGCGCTCTCTGGTCGTGGAGTGGCGACTAGAGATGGGCAAAACTGTTCTTTTCAGAGATTGGATCCGAACTGTTCACTCCCTGAAATGAACTAGGTCTTTTTCATGACTCACCACTCATTCACAATAGAAAATAAATGGAAGGCACATTGCCCTTTAAACTTGGTTTATTCCAGTACTATACCTGTATTTTGATCTTATTTGATCCTATTTTGAAGTAACACAGATAATGAGTAAGAATTTTGTATTGTTTATTGAAATTTCCACGATATGACAAAGTTTTTGATTATCGATTTATTTTGCACTATCGTGGTTTTTTGGGTGATCGGAAAATGTTGTAACTTGAGATTTACATTAACAATGTATTTGGCTATAATGTATTAAAATTTCATTAACCTCGTACAAATACATCCCAAGCCATATATTTTTAAAGTGAACATTTCCTTCCGAAGACGCCCAAAATCGCAAAATCCGTACAATTAGAAAAAAAATATAAATTTGACTGTAAGACCAAAGTGCTGCATATAGCCTTATGCAGAATAAAACAAGGAAAATATTGGTGTATCACATTTTGCGATACGTTTATTGGTTCGCTCGTAATTAAAGTGTAAATTCGAGTGTCCATAATAAAAAATCCTATAGTAAGAGGAGTCGTCAGGAACCTCATCTGATCAGTTTAAACAAATAAAAATAAAATAAAAACAAATGATGTATACATAACATAATTATGTAATATGCATATCGGTATTAGTACGAAGAACAATATCCAGAATAGACGAACTCCGATGCAGGGGCGCTGAGTCAAGCTGGTCGAGCTGCGAGCTGTATTGCTGCGTGAGCTAAGACCGCAGAGACCAGAGTGACACCTGAGTTGCTTTGCTCAACGCTCTGGCTAGAGTCGAGAACGGTGGGGTGAGCGTTGAGCGGGCGAGTTCCGAAGGTGGGGGGAGTGGTGAGCGGCCAACACTCACCCGCTCCGAGGCAAATCGTCCGTTCTCTTGCGAGCAGGTTGTTGCAAGTAGTTCTTATGTTCTCCGCTAGGAGGCTCTCTGTCCTGTTGCTCGCATCAACCGCCCAGAGGGCAGGACGTGCGACTGAAACGATCGCCGACGGAGTGCGATGCTAAGTTAAGGTGCGCCAGACACTGCACGCAGCAAGGGAAGCACAGAGACGGCAGGGCATATGTGAAACACAAAATCCAATGGGGCGCTGCACAATGCAGGCAGCCAGGGCAGAGGCCGGCGCCGGCTGTGTTGTGTGGCGTGCAGCGTGCTCTGACCAGCAGAGGCCCTGCTGATATGCTCCGTCTCTCTCTCTCTCTCTCTCTCTCTCTCTCTCTGCTGTGTGAAACGTTTGGAGCTACCGTTCTTTTTTTCTGAATCACTGATTGTTCACTCCTTTGAAAGATTCAACTCTATAAAACAGTTCAGGAGCGGATCCCCCATCTCTAGTGACGACTAGTGCCGGTGGGTTGGCTGCCCTGACTTTTTTTAAACAGTTCCCACATCGGGCAAGGCGAGTACTGGGTTGGCTCCCACTTCTTGCCTCAGTTACACGACAAACATTTCGATAACGTTCATACACTTTCACATTTGATAATACTAGACGCATATAGGTGAGATGAAGACACCAGATAAGGTCACTAAAACGAGTGAAACGACGTGTTTTAAGTTACGCTAGCGCACTGAGCCCATGAATGAACTGATATAATATCTACAATAAACCATGTAAATTTGAATTAAGATAATAGGAAAAAAGAAAACTTAATTTTAAAATAAAGGTAAAAAGGCTTCCGAAATAGAAGTTTCACTCCCCAGATCGCAATTGATACATATCCTGATTATTAGTTTCAGCAAAGTTATATTACCCTCTTCAGATCATAGGTTTCGTGAATTATAAAGCCGCTGTAATTCACGAATCCGATGATATGGAGACGGTAATATAACTTTACTCAAACTAGTAATAAGAGTATGTATCAACAACGATCTGGGCAATAAAACTTCTATTTTCGAAGCCTTTTCATAAGGGGCATTCAAAAAGGAACGAGCCGGAGACATGATTACAGAAACCAGTACCCGTATGTTAGGAGTATTGACCCTGGCTGTTGAGATATTTGTCGCACTATGACACAAGTCGGTGAACGTGTCTCATAAATTCCCGCGGCTGCGATGTTAACCAGTTCCGCACGTACAGCTGGACGTCGTCGCCCGGGGTGGTTGCCCCTCATAGCGTTTTTAAGGGGATCAATAATGGCGGAATCACAGGGAGAGAGGTCCGGACTGTATGGAGGGTGGCCGAGAACCTCCTATTTGAATTTCTGCAGGAGTGCCGCGACTGTGTTGGCCGTATGAGGCTTTGCATTGTCCTGGAGCAGAATGACCTCACAGGTGAGATTGCCTTGTCGTTTTGATTTGATTTGATCGCTGGGCGAAGGGTGGTCAAGGTTTGTGAGTAACCCTGGGCATTCACTGTTGTCCCTGTGATTACGTCATTTTTGGTCCCATTGAAAAGGCTCTGAAGGGCAAACGATTCACCTCGGACGACGACGTTCAGCTATACGTGCGGAACTGGTTAACATCGCAGCCATGAGAGTTTATGAGACAGACATTCGCCGACATGTGTCACAGTGCGACAAGTGTCTCAATAGCCAGGGTCAATACTCCTGGCTTCTGTAATTATGCCTCTGGTACGTTTCTTTTTGAACGCCCTTTATACATTGACATATACGTCGCTCTCCTTGCGACGATGTCAAGTACTTAATTTTAAAATGTTGTACATGGCTGGTGCAGCTACTGTACGTTGAAGTCTTCGTGAAGAAATAACAAGCAGCAAGTCGCAAATTGAAAGGTTACTAAACCCCCTTGACGATGGATGCAACTGATTTGCTGCTCATTATTTCTTCACGAATGAAAGGTAACTCAAATTTTAGACACTGTTCTCTTCTCAAATCAATGTTTGATTTTCTTGCGACTAACATCGCGAAACGATTGACGTCGTCGATGAAATGATTGTCGCACGTTTTCGGAAGTTCCTGGCATACTGCGAATGACTGCCGCTGCTAGACGCAGCCTATCCCGTTTGCTTATCGTATAAATTTATGTGGTCTCGACATTGATTGGCTGCCATTTTATGGCAGTAGCTGTGTTTCCTATCAATATTTATCTGGAAATTGCTCGAATCGATGGCCAGCACACTGCTCTGATCTTTTTACAAAATTGTTTACGCACCCCCTAGAGTTCTCACGTAACTAAACAGGACGGTAAAACTGGAAAAATTCGATTTTTCAAGGAGGTTGGCAGAATTCTTATAAACGACCACAAGATATTTCTGCCGGCAGATACGAGTATGTTGTGGTTTTACAGTCTCCAGGTGAGCGTAAGTCACGAAAGATGCCTGACAGAAGTGATTCATGGGCGTCTGGCGCACCTATGACACGCGGATGAAAGTATAAATAAAAGCTGAGGTTTCAGAGAGACGCTGTCATCAGTGCGCGCGTTGAGTACGCTGAATGTCATAAAGGTGGCCCTTTGAGATCACAACCGTATCATTTTAAAAGCAATGTACACATTGATGTCTGAGGTCATACTCTAAAAGCTGGCTCAGGTACCAAAGACAGCGAGGATATTCGAAACAAGACAGAGTATAAATTTAGCGACTGACACCTCTGCCAGCGATGCGACTACATGTATCGCCTTCGCTGATCTCTTCAGGACGTTTATTTTTCACCATCGCCATATGCTGCTCCATCCTATCTTTCGA
Source organism: Schistocerca nitens (assembly GCF_023898315.1). Taxonomy (NCBI): domain Eukaryota; kingdom Metazoa; phylum Arthropoda; class Insecta; order Orthoptera; family Acrididae; genus Schistocerca; species Schistocerca nitens. The sequence continues at coordinate 416,995,666 of NC_064622.1, read as the reverse complement.
AGTACTAGCTGTTGCCACAAGCCAGTCACCATAGGTTTTAGTCTTTTACATCAGTTACTGATGCACTTTTCCATAGTGGTCAAATCATTTATTGTGGATGAATATTCTATATTTATAGCGGACAACGTGTCAAGTTGACGATGTTGGGGTTTAACCACTATTAATGAATTCGTAGCCACTTTTTACATTGTACCTGCCTTTTTTTTGTTTTAACGTTATCACAGTTACTTTTCCAGGTTTAAAAGCTAATGCGAAAGTATCACCCCGGCTCATTGCTGGAGCATGATAACCTTGATTTTGGGGCAAGATGACAATACAGATAAAAATTGAATACATTTTTATCCTTGCATTAATTAATTTAACATTGCTATGTGTTACTTGAAAAGGTTATTCGTTGAAAATTAATATAACTCTACATTACTGTTTTTAAACAACGTAAGTGTTGAAACGTCCTGGCAGATTAAAACTGTGTGCCTGACCGAGACTCGAACTCGGGACCTTTGCCTTTCGCGGGCAAGTGCTCTACCAACTGAGCTACCGAAGCACGACTCACGCCCGGTACTCACAGCTTTACTTCTGCCAGTACCTCGTCTCCTACCTTCCAAACTTTACAGAAGCTCTCCTGCGAACCTTGCAGAACTAGCACTCCTGAAAGAAAGGATATTGCGGAGACATGGCTAAACCACAGCCTGGGGGATGTTTCCAGAATGGTAAAGGTCCCGAGTTCGAGTCTCGATCGGGCACACAGTTTTAATCTGCCAGGAAGTTTCATAACAGCGCACACTCCGCTGCAGAGTGAAAATCTCATTCTGGAAACGTAAGTGTTGCTGGTCTGAAGATTGAACTCTTCCCACCCCATCATACGTGGTATTTGCAACACTCCATCAATTTTTCTGGTGGAGGATCAGTGTAGAGCTCATCACATGCAAGGACACTATACTCTACTTCATTGGAAGTTTCTTTGTTTTTTTAATGTTCTTGTTCACACTGTGTGCTTTCTTATTAACTACCATCCGTTTTATGGATGGATTTCTTAAAATATTTACGCATAGCCTCCTGGGCATTTCTCATTTTTTTTACCCAAGGTCGCGCTGTAGGCAGTGGTTTAAAATCCAAAATAATTCCGTTGCGATTTAGGATTAATGGGAGCAGCATTTACTGAATGTCCTGGTGCTTCATTATGGTGTATCTCAAGTTCATCAGGACATTGATTAGGAGTTTCTTTGGGCTTAGGTGCCGCAGCCTGAACAAGAGCATGTTCAGTTTCAGCATTTCAGTAACACGGACACGATCGATGGTTTTTGCCGCAGCAAACTGATGCTCATTAAACACCTATCATAAGGTTCACAGTCTCCTGTGTGTCTGTTATTATGACCGATACGTCTCCACACGGAGAGCTACCGAGGCGCAGCTGTTAACGAAACGTTCCATGGTGCATACTTCTTCTCATTACTCTTGCTAAGGACTTATACTTGTTGCTGAAAGAATAGTCAGCGTAAATACAGTATTCTCATGTTCTGCCAAGCACCGACGTAAAATTCTTAACGTTATAAATTTAAATGTTAGGATGTCTTTACTGAAAATATTTGTTTGCAGTGTAGCTTTGTGTGGAAGCAAAACTTTGACGATAAGATGTATGGAGAAGAAGAGTGAACAGGTTCGGGAGTTGCCGAAGATTAGATTAGTACATCAACTAAAATATTAAGTACTGATTGTAAATGAGAAGAAAAGAGCATTGAGGTAAAGCATGGATCGACTGATTGGACACGTTTAGAGGTATTGAGGAGTGGTCAGGATTCCTTGGTGGAAAGTGTGTTGGGAAGGAGAGGAGGACAAAATCGTAGGGGAAGGCCAAGGTTTGGCTAATAATACTCTGATCCGTGTGGATATGGGCTCAGTAGTTACGTAGAGATGACGAGGCTTGCATGGAGAGCTACATCAAAATCAATCTTCAGCATGGAGACCACAACGACGACAGCGCCAGTGTGTCAACACATCAGCGCCGTGAAAAAAGTTTACGTGTTACAACTGACTGTTTAATTAAGGACTTGCCGCGGCCCCTTTGTCAGTAATCGCAGCGATCAGCCGCGGTCGATCGGCGGCCGGACGTATGTCGACATAACGGTGGGCGGAGTGTGTTCCGTGTTAGCACAGGCTCTGTCGGTGGCGAGGTAAACTATTCTCTGCAGAGCTGCGGCGTCGCCGCTTCCTGGGATGATTGTTTTAGGATTGGAGCGAAGTATTTGTTCTCACGGCGTGAGGGATGCTGTCAGGAAGCAGGGAAGCGCCAGACGCTCACTGGCAGCGTGCTTACTCACTCTCCCACCGGCAGCTGTGTCCATCCGCTAAGGAGACAGAGACAGATCAGGCGGCCGACGCGTTCAGAAAATCTGGACTCGGTTCTTTCGCGAGGTGACACTGAGACAAACACAGAGAGTATTGACGGACAGAGCAGCCCCGAGCGGAAAAACTGCACTGTCATCGAAGAGCCTCATCTCGACAAATGTTACACAGAAAGTAAGTTTAGCACCCCATCTCAAGACGCTTGGCCAGGTATTGTAAAAGAAGTCATCGTATGCGTTAGAATTCATTTCAAAACAAACTGCCAGCGGAAACAAACATTCATGAAGTAACAATTAACAGAAAGCAAGGCACTTTATTTTTATATCTGTTGCTAGCTGTGACCTGACGCACAAAACCACCTAGTGGCTCACAGTTATCTATGTAGACAGAACTAGTGAGTTCAGTCATCAAATATACTTAGGATGCTGACGTTTGGTTTGTGGGGCGCTCAACTGCTCGGTTATCAGCGCCCGTACAAATTCCCAACCTTTGCTCAGTCCAAACTCGTCACATTCATGAATGATGATGAAATGATGAGGACGACACAAACACCCATTCATCTCGAGGCAGGTGAAAATCCCTGACCCCGCCGGGAATCGAACCCGGAACCCCGTGCTCGGGAAGCGAGAATGCGACCGCGAGACCACAAGCTGCAGACATCAAATATACTCCCACGTATAGTCGAGTACGCGGGACTTCTTATCAACAATTACAGTGAATGTATCTCTTTATACTGTTTACTGTTGAAACCATTGTTGTTCAAATTTCGCACTTGTAATGAAGAGTGAAGACACACTAGTGGCCATTAAAATTGCTACACCACGAAGATGACGTGCTACAGACGCGAAATTTAACCGACGGGAAGAAGATGCTGTGATATGCAAATGATTAGCTTTTCAGAGCAGTCACACAAGTTTGGCGCCGGTGGCGACACCTACAACGTGCTGACATGAGGAAAGTTTCCAGCCGATTTCTCCTACACAAAAAGCAGTTGGCCGGCGTTGCCTGGTGAAACGTTGTTGTGATGCCGCGTGTAAGGAGGAGAAATGCGTACCATCACGTTTCCGACTTTGATAAAGGTCGGATGTCGGATTGTAGCTTATCGCGATTTCGGTTTATAGTATCGCGACATTGCTCCTCGAGTTGGTAGAGATCGAATGAGTGTTAGCAGAATATGGAATCGGTGGGTTCAGGAGGGTAATACGGAACGCCGTGCTGGATCCCAACGGCCTCGTATCACTAGCAGTCGAGATGACAGGCGTCTTATCCGCATGGCTGTGACGGATCGTGCAGCCACGTCTCAATCCCTGAGTCAACAGATGGGGACGTTTTAGAGACAACAACCATCTGCACGAACAGTTCCATGACGTTTGCAGCAGCATGGACTATCAGCTCGGAGACCATGGCTGCGGTCACCCTTGACGCTGCATCACAGACAGGAGCGCCTGCGATGGTGTACTCAACGACGAACCTGGGTGCACGAATGGCAAAACGTCATTTTTTCGGATGAATCCAGATTCTCTTTACAGCATCATGATGGTCGCTTCCGTGTTTGACTACATCGCGGTCAACGCACAGTGGATGCGTGTATTCGTCATCGCGATACTGGTGTATCACCCTGTGTGATGGTATGGGGTGCCATTGTTTACACGTCTCGGTCACCTCTTGTGCCCACTGACGGCACTTTGTGCAGTGGACGTTACATTTCAGATGTGTTACGACCCGTGGCTCTACCCTTCATTCGATCCCTGCGAAACCCTATATTTCAGCGGCATAATGCACGACCGCATGTTGCAGGTCATGTACGGGCCTCTCTGGATACAGAAAATGTTCGACTGCTGCCCTGGCCAGCACATTCTCCAGATCTCTCACCAACTGAAAACGTCTGGTCAATGGTGGCCGAGCAACTGGCTCGTCACAATACGCCAGTCTCTACTCTTGATGAACTGTGGTATCGTGTTGAAACTGCTTGGGCAGCTGTACCTGTACACGCCATCCAAGCTCTGTTTGACCCAATGCCAAGGCGTATCAAGGCCGTTATTACGGCCAGAGGTGGTTGTTCTGTGTACTGATTTCTCAGGATCTATGCACCCAAATTGCGTGAAAATGTAATCACATGACAATTCTAGTTCAATATATTTGTCCAATGAATACCCGTTTATCAACTGCATTTCTTCTTGGTGTAGCAATTTTAATGGCCAGTAGTGTAATATCGGATGTGATAGTAACAGTGAAGATGGTCCGAATGGTAGTGACGACACATACATTCTTTGATAATGTTGATGGTGTTAGGACAGCAACCAGCCACAAATTTACTTTGAGTTCCTTTATTCAAAGGAAACCGTTACCGGTTTCGAATCGTTGCGATTCATCATAAGACGGTTTACATGCTTTCTTTCTACATTTGGTGTGTTTTTATAGATTAATTGTCCTAAAATATAAATAAAACATAATTACAAACACGCCACACAGAGATGGTTGCGATGCAGATTTTCGTTGCATGTGACTTACGTGAAACGTCGGTTTCGAGTGTTTGTTTCCATAACGTTCATCCAATCGATGTAAATGCATTCACACTGCATCCTCGTTGTTGCACACGTAATAGTTCTCACTGTAGACTTTAGATTTGTCGCTGAGATCATTCCAACCACCACATGTTTTGGTACATACATATACACTCCTGGAAATTGAAATAAGAACACCGTGAATTCATTGTCCCAGGAAGGGGAAACTTTATTGACACATTCCTGGGGTCAGATACATCACATGATCACACTGACAGAACCACAGGCACATAGACACAGGCAACAGAGCATGCACAATGTCGGCACTAGTACAGTGTATATCCACCTTTCGCAGCAATGCAGGCTGCTATTCTCCCATGGAGACGATCGTAGAGATGCTGGATGTAGTCCTGTGGAACGGCTTGCCATGCCATTTCCACCTGGCGCCTCAGTTGGACCAGCGTTCGTGCTGGACGTGCAGACCGCGTGAGACGACGCTTCATCCAGTCCCAAACATGCCCAATGGGGGACAGATCCGGAGATCTTGCTGGCCAGGGTAGTTAACTTACACCTTCTAGAGCACGTTGGGTGGCACGGGATACATGCGGACGTGCATTGTCCTGTTGGAACAGCAAGTTCCCTTGCCGGTCTAGGAATGGTAGAACGATGGGTTCGATGACGGTTTGGATGTACCGTGCACTATTCAGTGTCCCCTCGACGATCACCAGTGGTGTACGGCCAGTGTAGGAGATCGCTCCCCACACCATGATGCCGGGTGTTGGCCCTGTGTGCCTCGGTCGTATGCAGTCCTGATTGTGGCGCTCACCTGCACGGCGCCAAACACGCATACGACCATCATTGGCACCAAGGCAGAAGCGACTCTCATCGCTGAAGACGACACGTCTCCATTCGTCCCTCCATTCACGCCTGTCGCGACACCCCTGGAGGCGGGCTGCACGATGTTGGGGCGTGAGCGGAAGACGGCCTAACGGTGTGCGGGACCGTAGCCCAGCTTCATGGAGACGGTTGCGAATGGTCCTCGCCGATACCCCAGGAGCAACAGTGTCCCTAATTTGCTGGGAAGTGGCGGTGCGGTCCCCTACGGCACTGCGTAGGATCCTACGGTCTTGGCGTGCATCCGTGCGTCGCTGCGGTCCGGTCCCAGGTCGACGGGCACGTGCACCTTCCGCCGACCACTGGCGACAACATCGATGTACTGTGGAGACCTCACGCCCCACGTGTTGAGCAATTCGGCGGTACGTCCACCCGGCCTCCCGCATGCCCACTATACGCCCTCGCTCAAAGTCCGTCAACTGCACATACGGTTCACGTCCACGCTGTCGCGGCATGCTACCAGTGTTAAAGACTGCGATGGAGCTCCGTATGCCACGGCAAACTGGCTGACACTGACGGCGGCGGTGCACAAATGCTGCGCAGCTTGCGCCATTCGACGGCCAACACCGCGGTTCCTGGTGTGTCCGCTGTGCCGTGCGTGTGATCATTGCTTGTACAGCCCTCTCGCAGTGTCCGGAGCAAGTATGGTGGGTCTGACACACCGGTGTCAATGTGTTCTTTTTTCCATTTCCAGGAGTGTATATCATAGCATCTGTGACACCCATATGTTTGTAAGCTCTTTGTATGTACCAAAATTTACACACAAACCTAACCTCACAATTTTGAGTCAGCCGATACTATAGCACCCTTATGTGCGATCAGAAACGCACAATATAAGTCAGCCATATTCAGCGCATAAAAATAGCACTGTAGCTCGTGATCGTAAAGAGTTAACCGTTACGAACCATAACATTATGGCCGTTAAAGTATGGATTTGGGGAACATAATGTTTTACGCCAGGAGTTTGCTGCATCACCAGCCTGGCTTCTTTAAAGGCACAGAGTTGTTTTAAATTTGATTAATTTTAAAAAAGGAAACATTCCAGTTGTGATTTCTAGATATGCGTTTCGTAACATCTTAGACGAGCATTAAAAAGATTGTATATACATAGAATCAAAAGTGGGAAAATCCCTTGCCTGCTCAAAGTTCTCCATGATATAATCCGCCAACCAAATTACTCACAGTCTATCATGCGAGATGTACGCAAAAATGGTTCAAATCGCTCTGAGCACTATGGGACTCAACATCTTAGGTCATAAGTCCCCTAGAACTTAGAACTACTTAAACCTAACTTAACCTAAGGACATCACACACACCCATGCCCGAGGCAGGATTCGAACCTGCGACCGTAGCAGTCCCGCGGTTCCGGACTGCAGCGCCAGAACCGCTAGACCACCGCGGCCGGCCGAGAGATGTACGCGATTATGAAGTCATTGAGGCAGATGAGACGAGAACAATGGAACTTGTTTCGCATCTGCTCCAATGTCCTCAGCCCTTTACGGGCCATTCGCCAAATATCTCCAGCAAAGAAAGTAGTACAACATTAATTTTTCTTGCTGCAGCGGCACAGAAAGGTGGTGAGACTCTGGTGGGGACTTGGACACCTGGGAGTAAAGAGACATGAGCTAGCTGACGTAGCAGCCAAGAAGGCCTGCAGGGGTAATAGACGTGAACAGTATGATATTCGCTTGCAGGCTGTGAACTCGCTGTTGAATCAAAAGCCGCGTGCATCATTTAGGGACAGAGTGGTTCGAGTGAGGGGCAACAAACAGCGGGGTATGAGACTCTCAGACGTACGCAGCGTACCTGCTTCCGGTCACACAGGCGGGATGAAGACCCGCTCACTTGTCTCCGAATAGAACATAGCTCCATTACGCATGGCCTTTTGCTTCGTCGAAAGGACCAGTCCATTTGTGACATCTGTGGCGTACACTTCCCGCTATACGTTAATTTAACACAGTGTGCTTTTATGCTCTGACGAGCGGGCAGCAGCAGATTTTAAGCCGGGACCTGTTCCCTGTTTTATCAGATTAAGAGACATATGTTATTCCCTATTTAAAGTTTTGTCAATGTCTATAGTCCATCCTAAGCTGTTAGGATAAAGGTTTTAGTTTATTACAGAGTGACTGGTTCACCCTTCATTAGTTCGGTGAACAGTCTTCCGCAATTTCTGCTTTACGCCTTTCCCTATTTCTTTCCTCTTTTAATTGACAGTTTGAGAATTGACTACTGAAGTGGTGTGAGTTTGTGTGTGTGATCCAGAAACATCGTAATGGCAATGAAAGTTCTGCAACTGTAATGCAATGACTGTCGCACACGGTGCAACGTTAGATTTTCATTTATGTATAAGCTGACACAATGGCGCCATAGCGGACCTCTGTATAATATAAAACTCAGGCAGACTCAGCAGACGCTAGAACATCTGTGCACTTATTTCTGCTACTAAATGATGATAAATTGTGAGAGCAAAATCCTTATTTTAGGACGGCCTGCAGGAAGTTGTTACTTGAGGGCGACCATAATCCCCATGTAGTGCATGTTCGAGAACCATCTTGATTCCAACGTTGTTTCAAGGTAAACAATAACGATGTTGCTGGATTTTCCATTCTGTAGATAATGAAAACTGCCATTTCTCATACTGGAGCTATTTATGAATATTAACTTCTTCATGGTTAAAATTTATTTTGCATATATTTTTATATAAAAGATCAGGTACTGTCTTCCTTCCTAATAAATGATGCACTTTCACTACCAAAATATTTTTAAGATGACAATTTAGAAAATTATTGAAGTAGGACCATATATTTCAGGAACCTAACTGGACCCATGTTTTCATTTTAACCTAGGGTTTTCAGAGTTAAATTGGTAATTTTAGAACGATTTAATCAGGATAGCAGTTATAATTCCAGAACACATTTATTCTCCTGACAATGAAAAACATGAAATATTGCCCACAGGTTTTCAACGTAACTTTTGAAGATGGCTTTGACATACGACACACATACGAGTATGTTTCCCACAGTCTATGAAATTTTCCGGAACATATACGTCCCACTGCATAGAAATTATGTACAGAACAGCAGAATTACTGAGATGTGTACTAATGTTTCAAAACACTATCTGTGGTGTATAAGAATATACAGTTAGTTACTTCAGACATTCTTGAATTGGATAAAATTGTGATTTGATCTGATTTTCGTGTTCACGCTTATAAACATGTGCCGCCACATTTGATCGGTCATAGCCTTATACACTGAAGCAAAAAAAGAAAAAAAAAAGAAGAAAGAAAAAGATCGCAGCGCCAGAAAATTATTAATGTATAGTTATGAAATTCCGAGAATATATTTGTCTCGGTAACATACTTAACTGATCTGCAATTTGCATGAAAATCCTGTGAGACAACATAGCCATTTGGATACACTTTTACTAACTTTTCTTATGTCTTGACCACACTTTCATCTTCCCAACAACCTTACGTGTTTTGACTTCCAGGCATTTTCTAAGGCAGTGTTATGTCAATCATATAAAATTGTTCATTAGATAAATTTTATCACGGCAACACTCAATCACGAGACAAGAGCAAAGTGGTTGGAATATCAGAAGTTAATGTAAGCACGAAATAAATCATATCAAATGTGAAATGCTGGTACATTAATAACCATTGTAACCGACAGAATGTGGAATGCAAACATACAGAAGTGCATGTATTGTGTTATGGAGGTGTCGGATGTCAGTTTGTGGGATACAGTTCCATGATTATTACACTTGCTCAATATAGGGACCGTTAATGCTGTTTGTGGGAGCCAGACGGCGTGGCCGAGCGGTTCTAGGTGCTTCAGTCTGGAACCGCGCGACCGCTACGGTCATAGGTTCGAATCCTGCCTCGGACAGGGGTGTGTGTGATGTCGTTAGGTTAGCTAGGTTTAAGTAGTTCTAAGTTCTAGGGGACTGATGACCTCAGAAGTTAAGTCCCATAGTGCTGAGAGCCATTTGAACCATTTAGCTGTTTGCGGGGGACGCTTGAGTTATCGTCCGATGATGCTTGTTTGGAGACAGATTTGGTGATCGAAAAGGCCAAGGCAACATGTCGACACTTTGTATAGCTTGGTGGGTTATAACAGCGGAAGGTGGGCGACCATTATTCTGTTGCAAAACAAAAACCTCGAATATTGTTTATGAATGGCAGCACGACAGGTCCAGTCACCGACTGACGTGCAAATTTGCAGTCAGGCTGCTTGTGATAACCACGAAAGTTCTGCTGCTGTCATACGAAATCGCATCCCCAGACCACAACTCCAGATTTAGGTCCAGTGTGTCTAGCACACAGACATGTTGGTTGCAGACCTTCAGTTGGCCTCCTTCCATCAAACACACATCCGTCATTGGCACCGAGGCAGAACCAGCTTTCATCAGAAAATACAACAGATCTCCATCCAGACCACTCGTTGACACCGCTGAAGTCGTAAATGGCGGAGGTTTAGAGTGAGTGGAATGCTCGTTACGGGGTGTCTGGGTCGGAGCTGTTCTTAAAGTAACCGATTAGTAAAAATTCGATGTGCCACTGTGGTGCCAACTGCTCCTCAGTTCGCTGCTACAGTTGTACGATGCACCAGAGGCATACGCCGAAGATGACGGTTTTCCTTCTCGACTGTGCCACGTGACTGTCGGGGACCGGGTCTCCTTGCGGCCGAACATTCTCGTGAAAACCGCTCCTGGGAATCATATGTAGTGGCTACATTCCAACCAAGTCAGTATAAAATACTGCAGAAGGAACGTGAAGCTACTTGTAGATTTTTTACACGATTTCGCGCAAGTCGGTGTTGATAAGTGCGCCCTCGTCACATAAAAGCATTCTTGACTAATATCAACTCACCACGTTCAGTCTCAAAGGTAACTAACGCTCACGTTAAAGCGTGTATTTAAAGCAAACCAGATTTGCATCCTCACATTGGCGCTACTAGCGTCTCTCTTATGCGACTCGGATGAATCTTCAACAGACATTGTCTGTAAGACGTAGAAACACGCCTACGAACTTTCGTTTATGCCACACAACTCCTTCTTGGTGTGCGATTTTTTTTTTGTCATCAGTGTATATAGCTATCCATAGTATTTTTTCCAAGTCTTGAAAGCATATCGCTACATGTTATCATTATACCCGTATTCGTGCACTCGAGCTTCGCCGAGCGAACCCTCACATGCCAGCGATAAAAATGTGTTTCTCAAAATTTCGTCTGGCGAGTACATCTGGCAGAAAAAGGACGTTAAAGTGTGGCAATCTGGCAACACTGTAACCACATACACGGTAAGCAAATCTGACAGGACAGATTAGTCGGGCTGTACAGTTGGTGCAGTAGATACAGTTTTGGGACTTTTGGGTTAGCATGCAGTAGGTCGAGGGTTCGATCCAGGGTTGGGGCGCATTTTTTAATTTAATTCCATTCTGACGTTTCATACTGTAAGATACACATCTTGCAGTTATCACATCAGGTCTATTCCACCTTCTTCACAGATCAAGGGTCGTAACATTTGATTTCTATTTATTATTTGTCTATCCAGATATTCGTTATGTTCAGCGTTACAAAATATTGTAAATTTAGGATACATATGACCTAAGAAACGGTGTGCATTACAATATGAAATGTCAGAATGAAATTGGCAAATTAAAAAATGCGCCCCAACCTAGGATCGAACCCTCAACCTCCTGCATGCTAACCCAAAACTCTATCTACTGCACCAACTGTACAGCGCGACTAACCTCTCCTGTCAGATATACTTACTGTGTATGTGGTTACAGTATTGCCAGACTGTCACTTTTTAACGTCTTTTTCTGCTGGATGTTCTTCACAGACGAAATTTTGAGACACACATTTTTTTATCGCTGGCATGTGAGGAATCGTGCTGCATGGCCCGAGTGATTTCGCTTCACCCTATATATATATATATATATATATATATATATATATATATATATATATATATATATATATGAATTGTGTAATACAATGCAATGGGAATGCACATTTAAAAGCCGAAATGCTTAACAACTTTATCTGTACGACTCGCACAAGTTAAGTGACAGTGTGTGATACCTGTACTATTGTTTCATAACAGAGTATCATCTTTTGTGAAAACATGTCATTGGACGGTCATCGCATATGCAGTTTGGTGCTAACGGGGAGACCAACAGTAATTATAATTATCAACACTTATATATTATACAACTATCGTTGAAGAGCACGATACGTTTTACAGAAGTGGCTTTTGAATTGAGTGAGCATCTAACTCAAGAGGAAGCAGTTGGTATAAGGTAAGGTTTTGCATCATAGACACAAGAATTGCAAGCATGAAATCTGTAATAATTCGTTCTTGCTGACTGCAGGATGTTGATTTTAGCGGAGAATTCATACGACTTTTACCTCTCGCAGTCAGCAAGAGCGACACTTTCTTATGTTGCACCGGCCACCCCGAAAGTGCTGAGTGGGATGGAACCCCTGCCTCCGCAGAAACTTCAAGGCAGACGACGGAAGCAAGTTTTGCGACGGCGTGATAACTTGCCGTGCAGGGAAGTTTGCTTGCAGGGGTAAGCACTCGGAGGTGCCTCTTTACCACTCACTTCGCTACTCCTGCGCGAATTTCATTCCCACGTCACGTGCTCTACGCGACTCGTGCTCTTTCCATCTTTCTTTCACTTTCATCATACCTGCGGTTAATGCCCTTACCTACTTTACATTCATCACAAATACTCAGAGCGATCTGGAACCTGTAGAATATCGTAAAATGCAGTATGTGGTGGGACACCGAATATTATTTGCTTCATATACTTTGAATCTTTAACGTTGCATTCTAAACGATTTTGAGCGTCTCACGTGAAGCGGAAAGAATACTTGTAGCCCAAAAGCTTGTCTTAAGTGGCGTAAATTTATGAAATGATCTTAGGATTTTTAGTGACATTGTCGGATTTCCACTATTTTTCATGAGCAAAAAAGTTATCTCGACGATTGATGTTTTTGTTGAGACTGGTACAAACTTTGTTTGGATGTATAGTTTATTCAGAGGTCTTCTGATGATCCCAGCAGTTTCTTTTACAAATTACCAGAGTTTCACCATAATTTTTGTTTCTCGTACCCTTGATATTCTAACTGTACTGCGTAGTATTTCCCTTTGAAACGTAGCGCGGCTATTGCGGACGCTAGGAAACTTTTGAGTTCACAATGTGCAGTCTGTCGAATCCAGAGCCGGAGAATGGACGCGACGCGCTTGCTTAAGTTCAAAATGGTTCAAATGGCACTGAGCACTATGAGACTTAACTTCGGAGATCATCAGTCGCCTAGAACTTAGAACTAATTAAACCTAACTAACCTAAGGAAATTACACACATCCATGCCCGAGGCAGGATTCGAACCTGTGACCGTAGCGGTCACGCGGTTCCAGACTGAAGCGCCTAGAACCGCACGGCCACACCGGCCGGCGCTCGAATAATTACCGCTGTTAATGAACGTACGTCTGTAAAGGTGCAAATGCGAACAGCATGTGAGTAAGAATTATAAATCATAGCAGCTGATATCTGATAATAAATTGCCTAGCGGAGTGAAATATGACTTCAAAAATTATTATTCAATACTTCCCATACATTAATAGTACACCTCATAGTAATGACTTACTATGATCGTATTAGATAAGAGAAATGGACATTGCTGGAAGGAAACAGGACAAACCGATGTAAGCGCAAGTACTAAGTAAACAGTAATATTGTCGCAAATTACATTATGATTAAAATTTATGAGGAATGGGCTTACAATACGGCTCACGTAGACGAGATACCTTATGAACAATAGTGACAAATTATGCTATTAATGGTCATTATTAGTCAGCAAGCGGATCAGAAGTGGTACAGATTAGTTCAGTAGAAAGAAACCTGTACCAATATCCTAACAAGGAGATTGGGCACATCTTTCTGTTGTTCCGTTTGGCGCTAAGCAGGCTAGGTGTGAAACAACGAGTTTCACATTCCGTTTTACATCAATATCTATACACCACTGACTACCTTACCTTGGCAGTTTGGGTGCTACTGTCAAGTTCCCTTTCTCCATTTTGATGTGCACGGGAAGATTCAGTGTTGGTAGGCCTTTAATTTGGTCGTCTTGTAATCGAACATGCTCTTTCAGAATCTTAATAGTAAAGCCATCAGCAATGCAACCACCTCACGTGCTGTTTCTGACACTGCAGTTGGTCGATCATCTCCGTGACGCTCCCGCACACACAAAACTAAACCGTGACGAACTAACAAATCAGTTCAACGATGGAGCAACTTACATTTTTCTGGTGAATTTAAATTTCGCGTTTGCCTTTTATGCAACTAAATGACTTTCCGTCGTATATACATAGCCTGTAAAAAAAGGTTAAGTACGTAGAAGAGTAGAAGGAAACGAAATGGAACTTCACAGATTGAGAAGGTGTGTGATGCCATGTCGCTTATTACAATACGAAGTCAGTTTTACAGAGAACTCGGCAATGCGGTTTATAGGCCCAATTCAGTATGCCGTTGCACCCCATCTGGCTTGGAAGGATGCACTGCTTTGGTTGAGAAGGGTGTCAGGGAGACGTTGTATCCCCTTATCATAAAAGCTGATCCACAGCTTTTGTATCTGGTAATCGATATCCTGAGAAGAAAATGACGTTAAATGTAGTTCCAAATATGCTCTATGAGGAACAGATTTGGATATTTTTCTGAGTACGGGGATATTCAGCATCACGCAGACAGTTCATAGACACATATGGCATATGTGGACAGGTATTTTCCTGCCGGAAAATGGTACCACGGTAATGAGGCCCGAGGATACACACTGAAGAGCCAAAGAAACTGGTACACCTGCCTAATATAGTGTAGAGCCCCTGTAAGCACGTCGAAGTGCCGCAGCACGACGCAACATGGGCTCGACTAATGTCTGAAGTAGTGCTGGAGGGATGTGACACTACGAATCCTTTAGGGCTGTCCATAGATGAGTAACAGTAGGAGGGGGTGGAGATCCCTTCTGAACAGCACATCGCAGTCCCAGATAGGGTTAATAATGTTCATGTCTGGGGAGTTTGGTATCCAGAGAAAGTGTTTAAACTCAGAAGAGTGTTCCTGGAGCCACTCCATAGCCATTCTGGACATGTGGGGTATCGCATTGCCCTGCTGGAATAGGCCAAGTCCTTTGGAATGCACAATAGACATGAACGGATGCAGGTGATCAGAAAGGATGCTTACATACGTGTCACCTGTCATAGTCGTGTCTAGACGTATCGGGGGTCTCATATCACTCCAGCAGCACACGCCCCACACCATTACAGAGCCTTCAACTGCTAGAACAGTCCCCCGCTTACATGCAGAGTCCATCGATTCATGAGGTTGTCTCCATACCCGAACACGTCCATCCGCTCGATACAATATGAAACGAGACTCCCCTGACCAGGAGACATATGCCCAGTCATCAAAAGTAAAATGCCGGCGATGACGGGCCCAAGCCACGCGTAAAACTTTGTGTCTTGCAGTCATCAATGGTACACGAGTGGGCCTTCGGCTCCGAAAGCCCACATCGATGATGATTCGTTGAATGGTTCGCACGCTGGTACTTGTTGATAGTCCAGCATTGAAATCTACAGCAATTTGCGGAAGGGTTGCACTTGTGTCACGTTGAAAGATTCTCTTCAGTCGTAATTGATCCAGTTCTTGAAGGATCTTTTCCCGGCGGCAGCCATGTCGGAGATTTGATGTTTTGCCGGATTCCTGATATTCACGGTACACTCGTGAAGTGGTAGTACGGGAAAATCCCCACTTCCTCTCTACCTCCAAGATGTTGTGTGCCATCACTCGTGAGCCAACTATAACACCACATTCACTCACCTAAATGTTGATAATCTGCCATTGTAGCAGCACTGACCGATCTAACAACTGCGCCAGCCCCTTGTTTTATATAAGCGTTGCCGGTCGGAGCGCCGTATTCTGCCTATTTACATGTCTCTGTATTCGAATACGTATACCTATACAAGTTTCTTTTGCGCTTCAGTGTAGCATGTCCGTGAAGTACCGTTGTGCCGTCAGAAGTCCCTCAATAACTACCAGAGGTGACCTGAAATATCTGATGGCTTCCCACCCTACGACACCAGGAGTAAGACAGTTGTGATTCTCCAAAATATTGGAAGAATGGGACCTCCCTCCAGGTCGCCGCCATAGTCACTAACGGCGGTCACCTGCGGTAGCGCAGAAGCGCCGTTCATGGCTAACACAACTCAACACGTCAAGAGCAGTCCATGCTCCCCCGTCATGGCACAGTTCTAAACGCAGCCGTTTATGTTATGCTATTAACTGCAGCCAACTTATGGGACGGCAGTTCCCTGTTCCAGCTGCTGCTATCTCCACTCAATGAAGCGAGATGATACAGAAAGTTGCAGGAAGCCCATTACTTCTCCTTGGATGACAGACGCAATTGTGAAGAGGTTATGATCGGCTTGGTGCACAATATGGTGGTTCTCCCTTGTGGTGGTCAGGCGTGGTTGACGAGAATCTTGACGATGAGTGCGCGTGCCCTTTCGTTCCCATACAGTTCAACGTCAGGCTGGTCTCACATCAGAATGTCCGCAAGGCGTGAAACTGCACGAATTGACTGCGTGGCAAAATGGAAACCCACAATGAGGTCCATCTGAAAGTATGTTACGTGCTATTTTACACGGGTATCACGGGTATGCATCTTAGATTAATCAGTCAACATCTGTCACCGTTTACGCCCCTTATACGCCCTACCGAGCCTGGAGTCATCATCAAACACAAGGAGCACTAATGAAAACTGTGGCCGTTCTAACTATCGCGGAGAAATGCAACTTTATTCATCTACATACCCGGAATGGAATGCATGTGCACGAAATTACATTCACATCCGGATATGCCATCTGAAACCCTCAGTCTTTGGTCAAGTAGCGCGCTTGGTTCTAGTAGTGTGGGCACTGTTCTCTTCAAACTTTTATTCCGAAAATTATACGTAAAATGTGTTACGTATTATCATCAGAAATTATACTCTATATCTCATTGCTATCGGTGAAAATTGGCCTAACTGTTTAAGTTGTTTGGATAAGAATGTTACAACCCTTTTATTGGAAGATTTGTGGATACACACTTCTTAATGGCAGGACAAAGTACCAATGCCCTTGGGTTTTGATTTACGAAATAATAATATAGTTACAAGCTCTTTGTAGGATAATTCTTGAGAACTACCAATCTGCAGTTATAGTTATTAATTGCCGACTTCTGTTAAAAGACAATCGAAATATATACTTTAAATGTCATCTACGAATACGTTTAATTGATAACGGATAGTTCCAAGTTGGTGGAGACAATGCAGTCTTCACTAATATACTGTTAATTTGGTTAATCATTTAGCCCTTTCATTGATGGAGTATTTTTCATTAGGCAGCCATGAAATTTCGGTTACTAAATGTTTGGCCTTTATGAGGGATGCAGAGAAGAATTTGCTCTTACACTAGCGTTGTTCATTTTCGATACAGTTACGTTTTTGGTCACTTCATGTCCTTCATTGTTTCGGTTAAATTTGATTGCCCCAAGCACGTCTAGGGAGACAGTGTGTTATTGCGATCACGTGAATTAAATACCATCAATAAAACAGGTGAAACCAGTAACAGTACGTTAATAAAACGCAGCTCAATGCCCGTAAGGTTCCACCCAAAAAGATGAATCATAAAAAGAAATGAAAATTCGTCTGTGACCACTTGTGGGGAGCAGTAGCTAGATCCTTCGGATACAGGCCGAGATTTACCATAATACTCAGTGCTAACATAGACAAAAACAGTCGTACTGGTAGTTAGAGGTAGTCATCGAGTCTGAAACACTCGATCTCACAGCCTGAATTCTGTCCCTCACTACGAAGGGACTTCAAAAAGGAAGTTCCACTTTATAATGATACACTACACTTCACAGTGACACAGATGCACTATAATATCTTTCAACGTGGTCACCAAGTCTCTGTGAATCGAAGAAATTGAAATGAAACGATTAGGAAATCATAAATGTCCGGTCACAGAAAGACGAATAAAATTCCAGTGCCTGTCTAGAATAGAACCCATAAGCCCCCACTCTAGCGGCATCAACGCTAACCACTGGACCAAGAGTTCCACAATGCAGAGTGTATCGTGGGTGAGCGTCACCAATGTCCCTACATCATTTGTCAAATTTTTGGCACCATTTCACTACGGCTGGACTTAGCACTGGGTTTGGTCCATAAGCTGTGAGAAGTTCACTGTGAATATATGTCTAAATAAGAGATTTTGCCCATAAGAATCTTACAATCTCGGGTCCTTCAAACTTTGGAGTGTGTTTCCAGTTTTCGCTCCCTTTCACTTGCCCAATGTGATGCACCTGTTATCCGTACTGCTGGAGAATTGTCTCTGCTGGACAACCAAAACGTGTGATCTCGTTCCTTCTGACAATGCTCCGTCTTCTTGTATAATGCTCTTAGGTTAGGCGACATGTGTAACGTTATTTTCTGAAGTCCTTACGTACTTCTCCCCGCAGGGTGTATTGATGGTATCTCTCTGAGTAAATCGTAACTGAGAAAGTATTTGACATCATCGAAACTGATGACAACAGAGCTTGCTATTGTGTTTTTAATTACCTGACCATTCAGCATGCATTGCACATCACATGGCTCTGTCTAAACCGATCATATTTTACTGGGTCATTGAATCTGTTACTGGCTTAACAATTAACTAGTGCCGTGTTTTAGAAATTATTTACGATGATATCACATAAACGAGAGTACAAATCTTGAGATGATGTTACTAGAGGGCAAAAGGAGACTATATAAGCGAATGATCAAAAACTATACTAATTCGACGGAGTTTTTGAATATGTAATTTGATGCTGACATGTAAGATGGAAACAGAATCGCGTATCGTTAATGGAGATACCCACCCACAAAGATAATTTAGTAGTGGGCAATGACATGGAAGTAAGTATTTAAGTAGAAAACAATCTGTTAAAAGCGGATTAGTTTGGCTTTACGGAAGTTAAAGACGCGACAGAAGTTGTCCTGATGTTACGCATAGTAAAATCAAGACTTTAAAAAAATCAAGATGCTTTAATTGTTTTGACTGATGACCTAAGATGTTAAGTCCCATAGTGCTCAGAGCCTCAGAGCTTTAATTGTTTTCGTTAACCAGACAAGAAAATGTGGTGTAAGCCGGAATTATTTGCAAAACCGGTACACACTATACATGGTGTATCATAATTAATGGCTTAAACGCATGCAGTTGAAAGTACACGATACTACAAGCAAAAAAGTCTCAGTAAAAATGGGGTCGAAAATGGATACATTAAGAGATACGAGTAATTTTTCATCTTCGGTACTGTTAAGCAAATCTCTTCTACTGCAAGCTGTCTGCTTTCCACATTTTGGGAAGTAGTAGTATGGACCAAAACAAGAAAAGAATGTCCAGTAAACATGTGCTCTAAAATATATAGCTTAAGAGCTATGAGCACGTGCTCACCTTCGCTACTCTTCTAATGAACGATTGCTCATAACTTTTAAGGTATGCATTTTAGAGCAAATGTTTACCGGACATGTTTTTCTTGTTTTGGTCCACAATACTACTTCCCAAAATGTGGAAAGCAAAGAGTTTGCCGTAGAAGAGATTTGTTTCACAGTATCGAAGATGAAAAATTGCTGGTAGCTCTTAAGGTATGCATTTTCGACCCTATTTTTACTGAGACCTTATTTTTCTAGTATCGTGTACTTCCAACTGTATGCGCTTACGCCATTAATTATGAGACACCCTGTATAACCAAGATGGATACTATACATAAAATCTGAGACTGAAGAAAGAACAGTATGATTAGAAGACTAAGAGATAGGTGCGAGGATGAAGAAAGGGCTAATGCAATGATTCAGTGTTTCTTCTCTATCTTTGAACCTATAAGATACATGCCGAAGACGTAATGAAGGAAATAAGTGAGATATAAATTCAAGGTGAAAGGATACAGATGATAAGATTCGCTTATAGCATTTCTATCTAAAATTAAAGTGAGGAAGAATTACAGCACTTGTTGAATGGAATGGACAGTGTGCCAACTATAGAATTTTGATTTAGAGTAAAACAAAGGCGATATTTGCGACAAGCTTCGAAGCAAAACAATACGTAACGGACGAAACGGTCGCAAATCCTGAGGAAGGAGAGATTGTTGCACTTTTGGTTGATAAAGTAGGTGCAAAAGTCGGCAGGCAGAAGTTAGAGGAAATTCGAGTTTTCATAAGAGGATCGATGCGTGCAGCAAGTGGAAGTTTTTCCACTGTCATATGTTAACAAAGATCTTGCCGAGAACGCGAGAACATTCTTGTCACAAGTAAATCCCGCAGTCGGGTGCAGTCCAGCCATTCGTCGACCAGTCTGGAGTGGCAAAAGGAGACAGCAAATGGAAGGCTAAAATTATAAATGTAACGTTTAATAAGTCATTCATCGGTTGACTTTCATACAGACGCATGGATAAAGGACGAGGAAAAAGGCGTCCCTGGAGTAGAGAAGGAACTGAAAGAGTTAGAAACAAGTAAGTCGTGAGCTGCAGATAGAATCTCAGTTCGCTTTCGCAGATAGTATTCTGCGGCGTTGGCCCTTACTTAGATTGAATTTATAGCAAAACTAATGCATAATGCCCAGTCCAAGCGACTGGAATAAAGTTCAACTTACTCCTGTATAAAAAAGGCTGAAAGAACAGACCCGCATAACTACAGATCAATATCCCTACCATCGGTTTGGTGCAGACAAGGTCGTAAGTTCCTATGGGGCCAAACTGCTGAGGTCATCGGTCTCTAGGCGTACACACTACTTAATCTAACTTAAACTTACGCTAAGGACAACACACACACACACACACACACACACACACACACACACACACACACACACACACACACACATGCCCGAGGGAGGACTCGAAATTCCAACGGGGGAAGCCGCTCGAACCGTGGCAAGGCGCCCTAGACCACGTTGGTGCGGCATTCTTGAACGTATTCTGACTGCGAATGTAATGAATTTCCTTGACTTGAAAATACTTCTATTCACATGTCAATATGGATTTAGAAAGCATCACTCAGTGTGCCCTTTTCTCACATGATATCCTGCAAACCAGAGCCCTGCAACCGGGTGGCCTATCCGCGTGGCTCGCAAATGCCTGTGGTGTGCGGTTGAGAGCGCTAATACGATTCGCTAACGTTGGCGGAAGTTGCTAAACACAGCCGCATGAGCGCAAGTATACGCGGATGGCACAGCCGCGTAAGCCGCGCGGGTGTCTCTTGCCTGCACTCACTTCCACACAGGCTGCGAATTAACAGTGTGCGCATGCATCAAGCTCCTTACTTAGCACCTGACTTGGGCGAAATTTATGCTACTGGCGAATAACGAATACAGACATAGATTAATAATCGTTATTCGTGAATAAAAAATATACCAAAATATTATTCACTTGCACGAATAAAAACACTTATTTGTCATCTGTGAATAAATAGTGTTAAGGATAATAGAGAAATTTGAAATACAATTGCATTTATAGCTCCAATTCTTCATCATTCGTTAAATGAATGTACTTTTCGTTTGTTTTAAGTCACTTTTAAGAACTATTCTTTTTTCTAAACGTCTCATCATAGAGTTTATTTGGTTTACAGAGAATTACCGTTTTGACACTGAAGAAAAACTTTCCGCGTATGCAGCGCACACCAGAATTCGTTTTTAATCGATGTATGAGTTCCAGCTCATAATCTTCTTCAGCAAAAATTGAGAAATCTTCAATTACGCTGTGGTTTTTGGCAAATAATTCGTTGCGTTTCGACTTAAACTTCACTTCTCTAATCGAATTCCCAATAAAATCTTCTTTTTACGTCATAATGCCATTCGAAGCTCGTGACCCGATTTCTTTTACATTTCTTTGGCTGTTATATGTCTGAAGTTTGTCGTAAGCCTCCCTTAGTCATGAACAGCAATAAAGGTGAACTATTTGTTTTTAAATAATGGGTAAGACTTTACTGCAATAATTGCAGTTGGAATTTTTTTTTCATTAGCCTTCTGACTGGTTTGAGGCGCAGTTGGTATAGAAAGGTGACAATGGTCTCTTGTCATTCCACAATACACAAGTTGGAAGTGTGCTGCAAAATTATGAACTACTTTGAATACTCGAACCCAGTGTCTTGAATTTCAAAGCTCTACGCAACTGCAAAGACGGTTGTCGGATCGAAAAACTATTTCATATTCTAACAACAAGCTCACTCAGAGTTAATTATAAAACTCTTAAGATGACTCTGGACGACCAGCAACACACCATAAACGTTGTAGGTGACTTTAAATTAAAAGGTCTAGTGATGTTAAGAACCACTGTTCTTGCTTGGTTCCCTCATTTTGAAAAACTACAACGCGCACATCCTATAGTGTTAGCAATCTCACAAAGGTTTAGAAGATTGAGAGTTTTTGTCAGCTGCATTCTCATCGTTGGCTGCTTACGTAGAGTTCTTGCGCCATGTTAGCAGTGGGAGGGGGAGACGTGTTGGCAGGCGCAGAGACAGATGAAAGGTACAGAGCCGGTAGTGAAGCAAGGCTGTAACGCGATAGGCATTCCGTCTGCGGCAGACAATAAAAGGAAAGTCGTGCATTGTAGCCGGAGTACTGGACCGCTGTGACAGCCAGGTGGCTCCTCGCTGTCGGTTGTGAGCGGGCTGTCTCGTGGAGAACTTTATGCCTTCAGTGTCCGTGCACTTGTCGAAGCAGCTAGACCTTCCTCACATCCTGAAATAAATTTTGTGACGACTGTTTTGGCACATTATTTTGTAAAACACAGTATGCATTTATTACGGCAATTGGTAAATTTATCTCGAACATCCGTATTGCGCGACAAAAAATTATCCGTTCTTCATTTATTTGAAAGAGTGTATTCCATAACCGGCTAGTCCGAGACAGCCGGTTTTTAAGGGTTCTTTTATTGTCTGTTAAAATCCTTCCTCCATAAGGAAGCATTAAGTATCCGACAATCATGCTCAGCATAGGTGCTCGCTTGTTTGACATGGGGTTTTCCCCTGACATTTGTAAATTTTTACTAAAAAGATTTTGATGCAAAACTGATTACGTAAATAGCTGAGTCACTGTATTTTCCGTATGCTCCAACATGTATGTAAGTGAAATTATAATCCGAAGCACATAAACGAAGTAAAACGACGGAAAAAATAATTTTATAATTATAGTAAAGTAAGTTTATTACGAGAAAAATGGCATAACATACTCTACGTCCATTTCGCCCGGCTGATCGGTCACCACTGACCGTCAACTGTCCGACTATATTCGCTGCTTACCATTGCGACTGGCCAGTGCGTTATAGCCTAAACTGCTGAGCCCATCCGCATATAAGCACTTTTATGTTTCAGTAAAGCTGTGCTGGACTTGAGGGATGGTTTCCACACTGCAGTGCTTTACTAGGCATACTGGCGTGTCCTTGACTTCCCACATATGGACGTATACAGCCAGTTAGAGAGAGATCTACATTTGAACGAGAACTCTGAAACTCGGTGCAACTTCACTTGGTATTATTGTCATTGTCATAGGTGAAAGAAGCGATAATAACAGATAAAATCGTCGGACCAACCTGGGATCGAACGCTGAGTCTGTTTTGTACCCTGTAGCTTAATCCACTGAGCCACGAAGGCATCTTTCTGGGCAAACCATTACTAAGTTACTTATAAAACAGAAACTTCACTGAACCAAGAGCACAAATACTAATTTTATAGAAAAACTAAGCAAATAAAATATTAAGACATTACATATTATTCGTTATTTAATTTAGAGATAATTTATTTTTCGAATGATCTGCTTATTCGAATAATTATCCATATAGAAACCTATTCGAATAATACCCATCTCTTTTCACCACTACACTTTTTCATGAAAGCCTGCAGTGTTAGCAGCTTACTGAAAGTAAAGATTAATTCATCAGCTACTATTTCACAGAAATGTGCAGTTCCACAACACAAACAATAACCTTCAATAACATTCAATGTTCGGTTATCACTTTAAGTTTCGTTATGCTCTGGTATCATTTAGTGACTCTTGGACATACAGCGCATACATCCTGCAAAGAAAACATGGAAAATCGACAGCTAAAAAGAAATTCTAATGGTAAATACATTTAAACGCTTGGCCGGCAGTCAGTGCCGCTACATTGTGTCGAATCTGTCAGCGCACTGCTATGGCCTCTGATGTCACCTGCAGGGGCCCGACCAGCGAGGGAGACATGTGAGCCACACCGAATTCCTGTTGCCTGTCTATTCCCTTACCTGCATGGCGAGATCACGCGGCTGTTGCCCGTCACTCGGTGAGTGAGTGCCGCGTGATACCGAGTGAGTGAACTGTCAGCCGCATGTGCATAGCGATTGATGTAGAGGAGCGCTATTCACAAGACTTCGCCAGGTGGCTGCGGCGCTCTACTGCAAACCATGGATGAGGTTCATCAGGCAGATTCCACATTCGCATATTTCCTGAATACGTTTGACATCGTGACCCACTGCAGACTTGACGAGTGTCCGCCAAATGGCTTAGGATCCCAGAAATGCTACAGTATTGGGGGAAAGAGATTTTCTGTGGCAATTCAATATCAAACTGATATAAAATTGTGATTCTTGAGTTTCTCCCGGCGCATTTGATAGTCAAAATATCCACGGGTGTACTGCCGGTCTACAGTGTCCAACGGGCACAATATTTCGGCGATCATACATGTCGCCATCATCAGGTGAACTGACGGACTGAACTCCTGTGAACGTGCCGGCACGGAGATCCGTACACTATGGCTGCTCAGGGGAAACTGGGTTCGGTCGCGGCGGCGGCCGATTTAAATACCCTCCGCCCGTTTGTTCGTACAAACGGAGGGAGTCGCCATGCATAGCCCACTCTCGACGGTGGTAGCGAATTTGTACATGAAGAACTTCGAGGAGGGAGCCCTGTCGTCATTCGAATGGAAACCTACTTGCTTTTTCCGTTACGTGGACGACACGTTCGTCATCTGGCCGCATGGTATGGATAAACTCCTTGATTTCCTTACACATCTAAACTCCATACACCCCAACATCAAATTCACTATGGAGACTGAAACGGAGGGTAAACTACCTTTCCTTGACGTCTTGGTCATGAGAAGGCCTGACGGCACCCTAGGCCATGGGGTGTATCGGAAGACAACGCACACTGATCTATATTTGCACGCAGACAGCTGCCACCACCCTTCACAGAGGAATGGGGTGCTTAAAACTCTAGTACATAGGGCGCGCACTATCTCTGACGCAGAGAGTCTACCCCAGGAATTGGAACATCTGAGAACTGTATTTCGAAAAATTGGGTACTCAGAGTGGCAGATTCAACGTGCTCTCCGCCCACCCACTACAGCACAACCTGTGGGGATGGATGAAATCACGAGGGAGGAGGTAGGCACTGCGTTTATCCCATATACATGCGCACTCTCGGGGAAAGTCGCCCCATTTTGAAGAAACACCGGGTCGGAACTGTGTTTTGCCCTCCGAATAAAACTCGTGCACTGGTGGGGAGCGCCAAAGATGACCTCGGTTTGAGGAAGGCCGGCGTGTACCAGATTCCGTGTCAATGTGGCAAGTCGTATATTGGTCAGACGATGCGTACCGTCGAGGGTCGATGCGTGAACACCAGAGGCACACTCGACTGATATATCCAAGCAAGTCGGCGGTCGCTGAACATTGTTTGTCGGAAAATCACGCTATGGAGTATGAACGCACGAGGATTCTGGTACAGACGTCGAGATACTGGGACAGCGTTGTTAGAGAGGCCATCGAAATTCGCACCAATGACGACCTCATAAACCGTGACTGTGGCTATAATCTTAGCAAGGCTTGGGAACCAGCGATTGGGTTAATCAAGAGTAAATCGAGCAAATGTATAGTTGTGACGACCACGGCGGACAGAGCCATCACACCGACGTCATCTCAGACGCCGTCGCAGTCTGTTCCACCGCGCGACCGTGGCGCGGGGCGCGGACGGCGGAGTGAGCGCGCCGCGGGTGGAGGGTATTTAAATCGGCCGCCGCCGCGACCGAACCCAGTTCCCCCTGAGCAGCCATAGTGTACGGATCTCCGTACCGGCACGTTCACAGGAGTTCAGTCCGTCAGTTCACATGATGATGGCGACATGTGTGATCGCCGAAATATTGTGCCCGTTGGACACTGTAGACCGGCAGTACACCCGTGGATATTTTGATATAAAATTGATTGACTAATTAATTAAATTAATTCCCTTCCTGCCCCTCAACCACTGGGAAATTCCATCCTCCCCCCTGGGAAACCAATCCTCCTCTCCCACTCGACACCCCTCTCCCCAAACCTAGACATATTGATGGGAAAATAAAATTTTGATTGTAAAGTCAAATTTTCGCGGAAAACTCAATCTTTTTCAGTAAATTCAGTAGTCAGTTACATTCCAGAGGATATAATAATAATAATAATAATAATAATAATGTGTTCTTTATTAATATCACTTCAATTTGCATGTATGTTGGCATGGGAGGTTGTAGGATACATTCTTTATTTCATCTTTTTTGGAAGGTGCATGTATTACCCTTCTGGAGGATTCAAAACTACACTAACTAAATAATTAAACAGCACAGATCATCAATAGTAGCTCATTTAAAAAAAAAATCATAAACGTGTATATGCACAGCTACAGATCCAATACGTAAAAGCAGTGCCCTAACACAGCTGTCATAAAAAGAAGGCTAGACACTCCTACGTACCACAGATTAAGTCTAATTATTGTGTGTAATAGTAATAATTGCACCTTTCAAGGTAGATGGTGGAGCAAATGCTCAGCCCTCCAATCCACTCGCCGCCATCACCTGTAGCCACAGCACTGTGCAGAGTAAGGCATGATGTTAGTGCCCTGTGCAGCCATCTCTCACCACAGTGGCAAACCTGAGACTGTACGCCTGAGCCTTCTAGTGGCTACCAAGTCAACTGGGGCCTCCATGCTGGTGGTCGTGGCCTTTGGGAGACCCATGCAACAGTGGGTGCCCTATTATCTCATGTGCCGCCCCACCAGCCTGTCATGCACCATAAAAAGAACCCTGGGGGTCTTGTGGTGCCTACCCGCAGAAACAAGCAGTCTGTTCATGTGAACCACCCTGATTGCTCACTGTGGGCTGTATAAACCCCAGGAGACATGTCCTGATGGCAACTTGCTTTCAGGCCATCTGTGATCTTGAGAACTGGTGGGAAACACCAAAATGCTTCCTGTCAAATTATTAAACATTCTGTGTATGTGGTCCTAAGGATGTGAACAGTAGCATTATACCTGCCTGCAGACCAGTCTGTCCCAAGCACATCGGAGCCTGCAGTCCTGCGTATTCAGCATTCCCAGTTTGTCATCAGTTGCTTTGTTGACTGGCTGATCACAATGTCATTTTATGAACGGTGTGGAACAACTACAAAGAGAAAAGGGATTGCTGGAACACCTGCACACACTTGAAAGATGCCAACAGAGAACAAAGCGATCCGTGACCTGCACACTTGAAAGACATTGACAAAAAGCAAAGGGAATCCTGAAAGGATGGTGACACTTGGACACTTAAAAGACACTGACAAAGATCAAAGTAATCCCTCAAACACCTGCTCACATGAAAGGTGCCGAAACACTACGAAGAATTTTGGAAAAACTTCTAAAGATATGTTTCCAGAAAGGTTGAAGAATGTTCTCAAATGTTTCCAAGTGTGCAGACCCAGGTATTTCCTATGATAGAAATTTATTATTGGTTGACATCAAATCAGTGGTCAGAGCTTGAGTATATATACCTCTGAGCAGATGGAACTTCAATATGCCCATAAACTCGACACATGCACCTGCTATGCTATCCTGTCAAATTTATCTAAACACCTATTAGTGGATGTTAATTTGAGTAACAAGATATATATTGCTAACTTACATTTTACTAATTTGGAAATGTAGACTTTCACAGCTGTAGCTTTTAATGAAATATCGCCAATCTTCAGTGAAACCGAATTTTCAGATCACTGTTATATAGTTATTTGCATGACTTGTCATTTGTCCTACATATCTAAATCATGTCGCCACAGACCCTCGTCAATTTTGTTTCTCCATTCGTCTGTTTATTAATCTTGTCAACAGTGTGCCCTCGTTGTCTTCGGAATTGTGTGGTTGATATTTTTCGGAAAGTCTGATGTTACATCGCCAGTCTCACAGATTGTACACACCAACATAAATAATCATGAGGTCGCCTTTTCACCCTAATGAAATTAGAAATTCCGATGGAGTGATATCCATTCCTTCTGTTTTACTTGTGTCTTAAGTCTTCTATAAATCATTCAACTTGTGACTCTAACACTGAATCCCCTTGTCGACTCCACTTTCTTCTTCTATAACGTTATAATACAAATACTCCCTCTCATAGAGGCCTTCACTATATTCTTTCCTACTATTCGTTCTTTCCTACGCGTTTAACAGTGAGATTCTCATTGCACTCTTATACTTACCACCCTTGCTTTCTTATTTCAGTGAATGATTTTCTTTTTACTTTTCTACAAGCTAAGTCAGTTCTTCCGACAACAATTTCTGTTTAGATTTCTCTACATTTTTTCCCTGCAACCATATCGCTTTGATTGCCCTGTACTTCCTATTTATTTCGTTCCTAAGGTATTTAGATAGCTATATTGCCATCTTTCTATGAACATTTTCTATGAACACCAGTTCATCGATCAATTGAGGAACAGTCACTAATTGTTTAATTGCAGTCACCCTGTGAGACGAATGTTGCAAGTAGTCTATGTTTGCTCACAACAGTTAATAGCCGCAGTAAAGATATCACCTCTCAGCCTCCCTATTGTCATAGCAAATACATATCCCTATCCAAGGCACAGACACCTGCTAATTTCCTCGAAACCTCATCACGTTTCGAAAGCACGTTCCATTAGTTCAAAATGGTTCAAATAGCTCTGAGCACTATGGGACTTAACATCTGTGGTCATCAGTCCCCTAGAACTTAGAACTACTTAAACTAACCGAAGGACATCACACACATCCATGCCCGAGGCAGGATTCGAACCTGCGACCGTAGCAGTCGTGCGGTTCCTGACTGAACGCCTAGAACCGCTAGACCACTGCGGCCGGCGTTCCATTAGTTCAGATGGTTCAAATGGCTCTGAGCACTATGGGACTTAACATCTGTGGTCATCAGTCCCCTAGAGCTTAGAACTACTTAAACCTAACTAACCTAAGGACGTCACACACATCCATGCCCAAGGCAGGATTCGAACCTGTAACCGTAGCAGTCGCGCGGTTCCGGACTGAGCGCCTAGAACCGCTAGACCACCGCGGCTGGCTTCCATTAGTAGAAGGCTGTATAGCCCTATACCCATCACTGAGTGCTATCACAATGAGAAAAATAACACACTAGCATTTAGGGTAGTTTGTGTCGTGATATTTTTTTAACGATTGCTGCTGCTTCTAGTGATTTGTAGTCAGTAACATTATAGAACAATAGCATGTCTCTTCGGGTATTTTCGATTCAATAGTTACAGTTATCTACATTCAGCTCCAATGCCCATCAACCCTCAATCCTCGGCAAATTGCAATGGCTTACTGGTGCCGCAAGCCTTCTATACACTGTAGCCTGCATATAATTACGTATTCGACCAACCACTATACACTATGGATTATGTCATACCAGTATTATTGATTTATTCGTTTCTTTTCCTGTTACATGCATAATGAACGAGTAAAAGTGAATATATGTATGCCTCTATATATACCCTAATCTCTTCTATGATCGCTTTTCCAGATATGTTTTAGTGGCCAAGGAAAAGTCACTGCTGCAGCTTTAGTATACGCGAGCTGCACAAAGGAAATCTGATACATTTACAATTCATCAATATCGAACGATTGTAAATACGTCTCTTTACATGTCTTAATCTCCTTTATCATATTCTAATGATCGCTACAGGGAGTGGGAGAGGGATTTTCCAAGTGGGAGGGCGGATGGGGTGGGCTGATTAATTTAATTAATGAAACAATAAATTTTATATCCATTTGATATCAAAACTGTGTCAGAACTCTCCTTGCAACAGTGCTTACGAGTGGTCTCAAGACGTTATTTTTAAGTAACAGAACCCAATAAACTATTTGCCAGTGCAATAGGAAGGATAATGACTATTAGTAGTACGTAATACCCTCCACCATCTACCGTACGGTGCCTTGTGGCGTATCTTTGTAGATGAAGAGGAAGCAAAGCGGACGTAAGAAGTAGACTAACACGCCCAGTTAGAGGAATCCTTACTAAAGGAAGTCTAGTAGTTTCAGACATAGGCCTTAAATTGAAAAAAATTCTGAAAAAATACGCCTGGAGTACAGCATTCTACAGAAGTGAATGATGGGCCGTGGGAAAATAAGAAACGAAGAGAATCGCAGTGTTAGTAGTGTGATGTTACAAAGTACACTATGTGATCAAAAATATCCGGGCACCCCCAAAAACAAACGTTTTTCATTTTAGGTGCATTTTGCACGGGGTTGCCCCATCGTTTTGCGTGGCACTATCACAGCACAGGTCTACATTGCTATTTTAAGCACCTTTCTTGCTTCCAACTGTTGAAGAGCAATTCGGGGATGGCGATTGCGACTTTCAACGCAGTCGAACACCTGTTCATAGTGCACGGCCCGTGGTAGTGTGGTTACACGACAATGACACCCCTTTAATGGACTGGCCTGCACAGGGTCCTGACCTGAATCTTATAGATGATCTTTGGAATGTTTTCTAACGCCGACTTCGTGCCAGGCCTCACCGACCAACATCGATACATCTCCTCAGTGCAGCACTCCGTGAAGAATGCGCTGCCATTCCCAAAGAAACCTTTCATAGCCTGATTGAACGTATGCCTGCGAGAGTGGAAGCAGGCATGAAGGCAAAGGGTGGGCCAACACCATATTGAATTCCAGCATTACCAATGGAGAGCGCCACGAAGTTCTAAGTCATTTTCAGCCAGGTGTCCGGAAGCTTTTCATCACATAGTGTATGTTAAAAACCACGTCGATTGATAGGATAAGAAATGACGACGTTCTCCATGGACTTGGAGAAGAGAAGAATGTTGAATAGTGGACGGGCTAAATAGGGGTGAGAGCGTCACGGACATGATACGGGATTTGAGGTGGACATCATTAAAACAAAGGTATTTCTCGTTGCAGACGAATGGAAATTTAAATCACCAACTTCCTCCTCCGAAAGTAAAATGTTATTTTTAACGCCAACCTACGTAGGAAGAATCGATCATTATAATAAAATAAGGGAAATCAGAGGTCACCATGAAAGATGCAGGAGTTCGTTTCTTTCCGCGCTCTTCGAGAGTGTAATAATGGAGAATTATTGTGAAGGCGATTCAATGAACCCTCTGCCAGGGACTTAAGAGTGATTTGCCGAGTATCCATGTAGATGTGAATGTAGGTGTTGAACTTGTGGATAGTATGCCACGACGAATACAGGCATGCACCAACGCAAGAGGACGTGCTGCTGGGTATTAGAGGTACTGGTGTGTACAGCAATCTGGACCACCACCTCTGAAAGTCTCGCTGTATGGTGGTACAGCATGCAATGCGTGTTTTTCATGAGCAATAAAAAGGGCGGAAATGATGTTTATGTTGATCTCTATTCCAATTTTCTGTACAGGTTCCGGAACTCTCGATACCGAGGTGATGCAAAACATTTTTGGTGTGTGTAAGTGGAACAGATTTTTTACGTTAATTAAATGCAGTTAAAGGCAATCAGCAATGGGCTGATGCCAATTAAGGGAACCTTCGAATCATGAAATAGCTCTCCAACTGAAATTAATGGTGGATTAACGATATGCACGCCAAGGCTCGTCTATAGTAGGTAGAAATCAATCAGACAAGAAGTGACTATAAACGCAAGTCATCTGGTTTCGTGTCTGTACAGTTTCACTCTCTCAACTACAGGCGTTGGACAAATAAATGGAAACCCCCCGAAACACGAACCCTTGGACATAAACGCAAACGCTAGCTAAGTCTGCAGGTTGCACTGTTGTATTTGTCCACAAATGGCCCTTGGTCCTTATCCTCAATACTTTGAAGGTGTCACTCGTGATCGTAACAATGTTCTGTGTAGTTGTGAATGCCTTATATCGCAGCTAAGTGGATTCGAACCGGGGAAAACTGTTAGTCCTCGTATGGTGGATGCTGCCGTAATCAAGGTAGCAGAAATATTTGGTGTTTGAGGAGACACCATATCGAAGATATACGTTTACGGGGAATCCTGCAAACTGTGGATGAAGGGCAACATGTAGATTCCATAGTCATATATTTTCGTAATGTATTTGACTCGATGTTACACTGCCGATGATTAATGAAGGTACAAACTTATGGTATAGATTCCCAGATATGTGAATGGGCTGTAGACTTTTAAGTAGCAAAACCTAGTATATTGTCCTCGTCGACGAGTGTTCATCACAGACAGAGTATCGTCAGGATTGCTCCACGAAACTGTGACAGGACCACTGTTATTTTCTACACACATGAACGATATAGCGGACAGGGTAAGTACCAGTCTGTGGCAGTTTGCTGATGACGCTGTGGTGCATGGGAACGTGTCGTCGTTGAGTGACTGTAGGAGCGTGTAAGGTGACTTAGATAAGATTTCTTGTTGGTGTGATGAATGACAGCTAGCTCCAAATGCAGAAGAAAGTAAGCTAATGCAGATGAGTAGGGAAAATAAAACCATAAAGTTCGAATGCAGCATTAATAGTGTGCTGCATGACACAGTCATGTCTATTAAATCTGTAGGCGTTACATTTCAAAACAATATGAAATGGAATGAGCTTCTAAGGATTGTAGTAGGGAGGGCTTATGGTCGACTTTGGTTTAGTGAGGGAATTTTAAGAAAGTGTGGATCGTCTTTAAAGGAGGCCGTATAGAGAAATACATTGTTGAGTACTGTTCGAGTGTTTGAAATCCGCACAAGATTGGATTAAAGGAAGACATCGAAGAAGTTCTAAGTCGGGCTGCTAGATTTGTTATCGGAAGGTCCGAACAACACGAAAGTATTACAGAAATCTTTTGAGAACTCAGGTGGGAATCACCGGAGGAAAGGCGACATTTTTTTCTTCAAGGATTGCTATTGATAAGCATTTGAGAACCGGCATTTGAGGCTAATTCTACTGCCGCCAATGTAGGTATCGCGCAAGCACCATGAAGATAAGGTTAGAGAAATTAGGACTCTTTCAGGGGAATATAGATATTTTTCTTTCCCTTGTTCTGTTTTCGATTGTACAGGGTACCCTCTGCCAACCACCGTACGGTGGCTTGTGGACTATGCACGTAAATGTAGCAGTAGATATAGAAAGCGGAAATCATCACGCAGTAAGCCAAAACGCAGATGAGAGTATTTCTTGAGTGATTGTGACAGACGGTAATTTAAGAGGATTTTGACGAAAAATAAGATGATGACAGCTACAGCAGTAACTGCAGAACTCTATCAACACCAAGACAACACGAAGAGTGCTACATAAGCAGGGAATTCCAGTGCCATCTGGAATTTCAAAACCATTCACAGTTTATGCAAATTCCCGTCATAAATGATGAAAATTCCTGTAGCAGGAAAACGTGGTGCCAAAGCTACAAAATGGGACCGAAGCCATAAAACGTAGAATGTGGAGCAATGGAAGAAAGTCATTTGTTCGGATCAAACATGGCAGGGGCTCGGTAATGATTTTGGTAGCCATACCGTGATATTCTAAGGACCCCTTGCTTACTCTGCAAGGTTATATTACTGACAGGATTAGGTGACCCTTCTGGTTTATAAGTTCCATTCCATGGTACAATGTTTGTTCGTAAATGACTAGGCTATCTTACAGGACTGGTTTAGTGAACACGAAAATGAACTGTCGTATTTCCTATGGTCACTACAGTCACTAGGTCTCAATATTATTATAACTTTCTAGTTTGCTTTGGAAATAACGTTACCTGAACTTGTCACTATTTTGGAGGATGAATGATATAAGATTCTCTCTAAAGCAATATAGGACTCGTACGCACCCGTTCCAACACAACTTGACGCTGTTATGAATGGCAACAGATGTTTTCAGCATGCTAATCTACTGTTTTTGGTCCTTCAAGTACCTCTCCGACCTCTGTACGTCAGGTCATATGAACAGGTGCTTGTCTGAAGAACCTTTGGTATGACATTGTTCCTGAAATAGCTTTCTCTGACGTATCAACGCCCCCACAACGTGTCGACGCAAAAATAGTAGAATTCGATGTTAAAGCTTACACCTGCCACGGCTTTTAGGACAAAATTGCTAGTTGTAGTACCCTTAACCAAGAATATTCCTCAGATATAGCTTGTAAGTTGATGTTCATACCAAGGCTGCAAAAGAATTCACGATGCTCTTATCTCTGGAAGTTGATAGTAAAACGGGAACTACGTTACTTTGATGGCTCATTCCTCAACTTTGAAACACACTTCACTTATTTCATTCTTT
Organism: Schistocerca nitens; assembly: GCF_023898315.1. Lineage (NCBI taxonomy): Eukaryota > Metazoa > Arthropoda > Insecta > Orthoptera > Acrididae > Schistocerca > Schistocerca nitens. Next base: position 416,961,339 of record NC_064622.1, on the reverse strand, counting down.
CATTCGCGGAAGCTTTTAAAAGCTCTGTTTGGCTTCTTGAGAAAAACACATCAAAACCCTCCACGAGGGGAAAACAAGACGTAACCGGAGAACAGCTGAAGCTGAGAATGTAGTAAATAAATCACCCGCCATTCGATGTCCCACTTAACTTTTCCTGGTAGTACATTAAGGTTCTATTATCGTTTCAGTGTAGCAAAGTAACAATATGATACAATAAAGCGACGAGGATAATTAATATCCAGGTAACTAATATTTATTCAGAAGAAGAAAACCTAGAACAGTACTTTTAGCGCAGTGTTTCCTACGCTGTTCTATTGAGGTGGCGGCATAACATAGACACAGTGGTCCACCTACATTACGCACACAGTGGGTAAAATACAGGAGGTATTAGTTATTTTCGAAAGGAGCAAGAAAATACTTGACTCAACCTCTGTTCATTCGTAATACCCAACTCCGCTTGCCCCGTCATCTTTGTCAAATACTTGTTACTTCCGCTACCTTAATGTTACAGTGGCTGATATGTACTAATCACAGCTCTAGTAAGAGCTAATCCGACAAAATGCCCGATACTACAGTAGAGACCTTTTGTGTCATTTAATACAGTTACCTCGTCGTTTTCCTACTTTCAACGAATTTTGATCATCATGTCTGGTGCATGTCTGTTTTCCGCTTCTATCTAATTGTGTTCCAATAATCCTTGCTGTGCCAACAAACTGTTATCAGCAATTTATTAGCTATACGAAATCAAGTGTAGGTAAGGCACCAACTTGTAATGTTAGAGACGCTTTTCATCCTGCTCTTTCTGCTACCGTCTGAGAGTTTCATTCAAAATTTCTTGTCCTGTTCATACGCCTTTTTATTTGCACTCTCCGATGTTAAGAATTTGAGGTTTTCTGATGAGTAATCGCATTTCTGTTTCATATGTAAGTCATCTTATCCTGTCATTGTCCATACGTACCACCGAAAATAGTTTTTGTAATACACTGACCGCCATCTTTATAAACCGATATAGGTTCCATGTAAAATATGGTACACACAATACCGACATAATCTTCTAACATTTTCTGCTTCAATCCGTGCGAGAAAACGTTCCATACTCTAGCAGAAGACATAATTATTTGTTAGTCTTTAGCCAAATGTGTTTCATTACTCTTGTTACATTATCACTGGGCGCTTATCTGTTTTTCATAATATACAATTTTATAGAATATCTCTCACTTCATTACGCCGTCTGGTACAGCAACCATATGCGGAATATTTGAATTTAAATCAGTCTCGGTTGCAATTTATTCACTTCATAAAGAACCAAGACTGTTTCTAATTCAAATACATGTTATGTCTTTCCTCATTATCTTTCCACTTAACCCACATGTCTATACTTAATTCAGGATACCAATATTGTTGAGATGGATAGACGAAACCTTCTTAACTGTACTGGATTTTGCCCGCATCTCGTGGTCGTGCGGTAGCGTTCTCGCTTCCCACGCCCGGGTTCCCGGGTTCGATTCCCGGCGGGGTCAGGGATTTTCTCTGCCTCGTGATGACTGGGTGTTGTGTGCTGTCCTTAGGTTAGTTAGGTTTAAGTAGTTCTAAGTTCTAGGGGACTGATGACCATAGATGTTAAGTCCCATAGTGCTCAGAGCCATTTGAACCAGCCTGTACTGGATTTTGACTTTATGCCTTATCGCAAATTCCGCATCTTTGACGATAGTTTCTTCATACACGCTTGCAGTTTTAGATGTTACAACACGACTGCAGTGGTACGCAGTGCAATCTCAAAATTCACAAAACGCATTCTTAGAGCAAATAAAGACATGCACTGATGCTGCCAAATTGTGTTTGGATAATAACACACACATAATTATGTCGTTACTGAAAGGTTGTTTCTGAAAACCACAGTATGGTGTGATGTTACAAGTGAGTAGGCGAGTTACTTGTCCATCTAGGGGTGACACTGAGGAGAGTTTAATCTGCTTGCTTGATTTGGTATGAGTCAGGCGAGATGAGTCCAACCAGCCGCAGACTGCACACAGCGCAGTCAGCGATTTTAATATAGAGCGCTACGTGGCGTTACCAACATAAAAACGTAAACAGCCTACTTACAGCACTTGTGAAAGAAATGGTTCAAATGGCTCTGAGCGCTATGGGACTTAACTTCTGAGGTCATCAGTCCCCTAGAACTTAGAACTACTTACACCTAAGGACATCACGCACATCCATGCTCGAAGCAGGATTCGAACCTGCAACCGTAGCGGTCGCACGGTTCCAGACTGTAGCGCCTGGAACCGCTCGGCCACCCCGGCCGGCACTTGGGCGAATCCTTATTTATCTTATCACTTATTTATTGTGAATGGTCTGAGTACAATCAATTGTTTATAAAATTACTTTGTTTAAATATTTCTGTAATACATTAGCTTAGTCCGAGAAGTGCCCAAGTTTAGTCAACTGAATCCTTCATTCAACGGAAAAACAAACAGTAATGGGAAACTATGGGGTTAAAGTGGAGAGGGGGGGGTTTTCGAGTGAAGAAATCAAGGAAGATTCTGGAGTACTTTGCGTTTGTGCTTCAAGAAGGCAGACCTGACTGTGATATAAAGTGGTATTTAATCATGTAATTGACCGATTGTTGACGATGAATCGTCGGCACCACACTTCTGAAGAGAGAAATGAATGTGCCCAGTAGTAGGACTCTTTTTTTCCACTTACATTACAGAACTGCGGATAAACAGAGTGTGAGTTACTATTCATTGTATCACGTGTGATGTTTTGTAAATCATCATGTTGAACTCTGAATTGTTTTGAGCTGGTGAATATTTCCTGTAATGTGAAAACGAAATTCACTTACTTTTCGTGTTTCTTTCATTGCTATTTAGTTTGGGGATTTTGTTACTTCAGAATGGTAACAATGCTCTCAATGTAACTTTACTGCATATGATAGGAATATTTTCTATCTGTACTTTAAGTGAATGTGATAGGACCACTAGCCCACTTATTTAGGATGTCCTCTCTTGAATATGCATTATTCAGCGAGAATAGAACCCTCTTTATTAAATTATTCATTTAACATTTATTTATTATCTCGTAATTCTAGCTAATGCATAGTCTATTTGACTACGGGATTACAACAACAGATTATTATTTGCAGCGAATTAGCTGAGAGGCATGAAAGCAAACGTGTTTGGGTCGATCCCATAACTACACTCAATTATTCTTTTTAAACATAGCTGTGCATTCTCATAGTAATTGAACAAATAACCACAGGTAAAGACACAATTTTTTTTTTACGTCTCTGGGATGCTGTTTAGAAGAGCAACTCGTGTGGAACATCGTTAGGTACAGTCTCAATGGGTATGTTCACCTTGTAGATTACACAGACATGTTATTTGTGGATGGTTACTGTAATGGCATTGCCTGTGACGCTGTGACAGAAAACCAGTGATGTTTCCCTGATTGACGAACCATTGTGGCAGGTTATTCTCCAGGGTATTTCAACCATTATGTTGATCTCGAGCAATACCCAGTGTACACATAACATCAGTGCATAATGCCATCCAGTCAGTTAAAGAAAGATTATACATTCTTGCAATGGTATAACGGAGTCACACCACCAGTATAGGGTGCATTAGCCATCAGCTAGTTTTGAACATCTCTTCTAAGATTGATCAGTCATGTGTCTCACCATTATTCTGTCCACTACAGAACCTACACAGCATTTCAGTAAGAAATATTCTCACTTATCTTCATAACCACTCATGGATGAGTCTATTTAACTCGCTTCAGTTCTGTAACAAGACACATGTTCATAAGATTTTTTGATTTATTTTCACACATAGAATCACCTTACAAATTATGTGACATTTCTCCTGAACCACCCTCTGTGTGTCGAATGTCGCACAGTGATAATCGCACTGGACTTGCATTCAGGATGATGACAGTTTAAATCCATGTCCGGCCAACCAGATTTAAATTTTCTGTGATTACCCTAAATCATCCAGGCAAATGCCAGTATGGCTCCTTTGAAGGGTATGGCCGGTTTCCAGCCACCAGGGTGCATTAGTGTGGGTCTCTTATTTGGTCAGCTCTTCGAATCATGCAGTATCCAGGTATGCTGGACATTTAGAAGTGACAGTTTCCAATATTGGAATGTGTGCCAAGTTTCCTGTCAACCACGTCCGATCACAAAAAGTGACGATCTCAGTACTATACACCCAGTACATCGCACCCTATTTTCATTTGTGCCTGATATCAAACAACATGTAATGGACTCCCTCCTACATTCTGTATCATCCCACACCATTGGTAGGGGACCAGCAGCAGCTGAACTAAGGAATTAGCGTCCCAAGCGTAGAATGCCGTTAGCTTCACAACAGAAACTATTCTGTTTGGAGTAGTGCCATAAGAGCGAAACTCGGACTGCTGATGAATAACGTTGCATTGTGCTCAGCAATGAATCGCAGTTGTTCAGAACCCTGGATGGCCATTGGCAGTGACAATGGCGTAGACTTGGAAGAGACCCCATTCCACAAGTGTTTTGGAGGCGCATGGTGATGCCAATTCTGGTGTCATTGTGATATGAGCCATCAGGTAGGACAGCAGGTCATGTCTTCTAGTGATTGAGGAATTCCTTATGGCACAACAATACAGCATGTACATCCTACATCCTCATGTGTTACCTCTCATGTGACAGTATTATGATTTTTTTATCTGGACAATGCTTATGAACACATGGGATGTGTCTCTCTGAACAGTGTTTTATATTGAAATACTCCAGTGGCAGACAGGATATCCAGATCTCTTCCCAATAGAACTTTTATGCCACCAACTTAGATGTCATCTCTCTCCCTGTCCCCTTATGCAGGATGTCAACAACCGTTACAATCGGGTGGGCAAGCTTTTCTCAGGAAAGCATACAACCATGTTAAGGTACCCTTTCTAACCGAATCAGTGCATGTGTTCCTGAGTTTGTGGAGGGAGGTGCACTTTCATACTAGTAAGTGGAATCATACTGTCTAGTGCTTTGCACATTTGGGTCTATGTTCAAAGTTGTAGTAAGTAAATAACATCACATATCATTTCAATCTGAACAGTTCGATTTTATCTCCTGTTCATCTTTTGGACGTTTCACTTTTTTGTCAGGCAGTGTAGAAATATTAAAAGTGCAGTGACAGACTACCTGCCAACCAAAACTATTCTAATTATAATTTTCAGGCACACACACACACACACACACACACACACACACACACACACACACACACACAAATACACACACACAAAAGCCTTACAAGCTTTGCAAACCGTTTCTGACCACGCTGTGTATACTGCTCCACTACAACACACTTGCTGTGCAGTGCAGCATGCATGATGGGACCTGGAAAACCTTTTCTTGCCCCCAAACATCTAGGCTGCCCTCTAAAGCAGGTCAGCAAGATAGGCCAATAGTATTCGTACACCCCACCCTGTTGTACAGGACAGCCTATACGGCAGGGGCTGAGAAGCACGTTTTTAGCCATACCTCCGTTGCTGTGGGAGCTAGGAGATTATAAACCCCACAATACATACTTGTGAAGTTTGCTGGTTTTGTGCCAAATTTGGTTGAAATGGAAGCAGGGGGTTGGGAGGAGATCCCAGACATGGTTGTGTACCTAACAAGAAAAAAATATCACAAACATGGGCTCTAAAATGCATACCTTAAGAAGCACGAGCACTTTTTCATTTTCGTTGCTGCGAAACAATTCTCTTCTACTGCAAGCTCATTGATATTACGAACGACGTACACTATGCAGTAAACAGATGAGGACACATTCTTCTGTTATTGTACATTGCTACAGTATGCAGTAAACATCTGCTAAAGTTGTTGCTGTAAACCATATTTACAATTGTCAGTAATGAAATGCATACATTAGTTCTAATTTGACCAGTATATGTTTAAATAGGTTTGTGATATGTTTTTACATTTTAGTTTTATCTTTGTACTTACGAGAATAATGGAAGTACACTATTCCACATAGGAAATTGCTAACATCATATTCTATTTAATATGGCATGTGCAGGTCGTACATAATAGCCAGCAGATTTCATCAGAAGCTCTACTTTTTCACAATAACAGAATAAAGTGTTCTGTCTTGTTTACTCATTTTTTACTGCGTTTGTTAGGTCGTTCGTAATAGCAGACAGCTTGAAGTAGAAGAGATGTGTTTCACAGTAGTGAAGATGGATTGCAGACACTTGAAGTAGAAGAGATGTGTTTCACAGTAGTGAAGATGGACAAGTGCTCATGGCTCTTTAGGTATGCATCTTATACTGTGTTTAAGACGACCGCCTCTCAGGCCATTTTTTCATACTTTTTTAGCTGTCGAAAACTTCGCAGTTTCATCGTTTCCCTGATAGCAGTCCATGTAGGTACTGACGCTAGAAACGTTCTGCGATGGTGTTCAAGTTGTCATGTCATAGATTATTGTTTCAGACCGTTTGCTTTCTCCAGTTGTTTTCTTTTCGTGGGCTGAAAGAATTCGATTGGTGTAGAAGAGGTCAACAGGCACCCTAGAAAAGCTGGTTGCCCGCCTGGCTGATGCAGCCATTACTCGTGACGTGTCAGACAGTCATTAGCACGCAGATGACAGTTGCTGATTAATGTAAACCGACGACATTTTCAGCAACGCCTCTGAAAACACAGTCTGAACACTGTCTCTGAACATACGTAGCATCAGTGGTCTAACATGTTTGATGGTGAAGAAAGTAAACATGGAAATTGGCACCGCCTCGTAATTGGTATTAGTTCTATAGTGAGTAATGTGGCCTGTTAGCCAAATGTAACTATTTTGTCTGTCTCCAGACTTGTCTCAAGATGTAACTGATTCGTATTTCTTGTGAGATTGTCCTGCCAATACCGTAGACATTTTCATCGTCGTTCCTATAAAGAATGAGCTTTTGCACAAAAAGGAAAGTGTGACAGGTACATCAAAATTCCAAAAGTTGCCTTGGAACAAGGTTTCACGTGAAGTTTCTACACTCGTATGCGACACTTATCACTGAAGGTAACTTTCGCTTGATATGCCACTGATAAGAAACGTAGCTCGATGAAACTTGGGTCATACATAGAATGAACTGTTACAGTACATTCAAAACGACGGAGCACAGCAATGAGTCGTTCTTTCTTTCATGTTTTATTAAAGAAAATCTATATTTCGGCTAGTAGCTGGCCATCATCAATGAAGTATTTCTAAGTTTTAATGCATGTCCCCTGTTGTTCAATCTCCTTTCAGAGTCCATTTGAGTTGTGAATGCACTGTGATGGGAGGGGCAGGGGACTGACGTATTAGGACATGTACTGAAAATCAGAAATAATGCATTGATAATGGCTAGTTACAAGCCGAAATATAGATCTGCTTTAGTAAAACATGAAAGAAAGAACGACTGATTGCTGTGCATCATGATTTTGAAAGTTACATCACAGTCATTGAATGCATTTCACATTCCTCACGGATGGTAACCCGATATTATAGTACAGTACAGAAGGTAACGGAAAGAACTGAGCAATGAGACGAACAGAAATTACACTTTTATCGAATGACAATCATTACGCTGAAGTCATCGCGATTTATAACGATCCCCTAGACTTTACAAAAGACGGCACGTGGTTCTTAACACGATGTGTGACCACAACGGAGAAGAATCCATGCTCTGCAACGTGCTCCCACAAGACTGGTAAGGTGTTCTTGTGGTACGGCGATTCATTCCTCCCTCAGCGCCCTGGACGGTCGTTGATGTACGTGGGTGTGCTACAGCACGCGTGTTCGATGCGATCGCACATTGCCATCCGTAAAAAGTAATTCAGGACCGAACGCATCCCCGAAAAGACGTAGGCGGGCAAGAAGTACATTGCCACAATAACATAGACGGGTAACTGCACTATGTTCGAAATTTTGTATTCAACTCGTCCATGCAACATTATCCCTCCCTACAACATAAATCCTGAACCACCAGAACCATCATAATCGAAGATGTTCCTGGCTACACTAAGTTCTCCCACATCTCGCCATACGGGGATACCTCCTGAATCACTACTGTGACAGCATCTGCTCTCATCCGAGAAGATAATGATGATGATGATATTCATCATTTGGATTTGCGGCTCCTTGTCTTTACCGTATTTGCAGTTTTGTTGGATGTAAGGTCCACCAGTTATGTAAAACACCTTTTTCCCAAGTTCCCAAACATGTTGCAGCACCACTGTGCCATCATCAATGAATTTCTGTTTTATTTAATCTCTAATGTGAACATTTTTTACGAAGTTTTTACAAAATTATGTGGATATTTAGTTCAAACAACAATTCGTTTCTTTTTGTTACTACCTTTACACGTGGTGTGCATGATCTTTCAGGACCACGTCTGCATTATTTATTACTGGTAGCTTGACATCTGCAACCAAACTATGTTGATGAGGAATGTTGTTGGAAATTTTGGCATCGCAGCAATGACGAATGACGTTTGGAAAATATTAAAGTTCCAAATTGGCCAGGAAGCAACCGATAAAATCTGTTTAGTGATGGAGACATGCCGCAGCAGAGCTTTTTTTTTTTTTTTTTTTTTTTTTTTGTCATCAGTCTACTGACTGGTTTGATGCGGCCCGCCACGAATTTCTTTCCTGTGCTAACCTCTTCATCTCAGAGTAGCACTTGCAACCTACGTCCTGAATTATTTGCTTGACGTATTCCAATCTCTGTCTTCCTCTACAGTTTTTGCCCTCTTCAGCTGCCTCTAGTACCATGGAAGTCATTCCCTCATGTCTTAGCAGATGTCCTATCATCCTGTCCCTTCTCCTTATCAGTGTTTTCCCCACATTCCTTTCCTCTCCGATTTTGCGTAGAACCTCCTCATTCCTTACCTTATCAGTCCACCTAATTTTCAACATTCGTCTATAGCACCACATCTCAAATGCTTCGATTCTCTTCTGTTCCGGTTTTCCCATAGTCCATGTTTCACTACCATACAATGCTGTACTCCAGACGCACATCCTCAGAAATTTCTTCCTCAAATTAAGGCCGGTATTTGATATTAGTAGACTTCTCTTGGCCAGAAATGCCTTTTTTGCCATAGCGAGTCTACTTTTGATGTCCTCCTTGCTCCGTCCGTCATTGGTTATTTTACTGCCTAGGTAGCAGAATTCCTTAACTTCATTGACTTCGTGACCATCAATCCTGATGTTAAGTTTCTCGATGTTCTCATTTCTACTACTTCTCATTACCTTCGTCTTTCTCCGATTTACTCTCAAACCATACTGTGTACTCATTAGACTGTTCATTCCGTTCAGCAGATCATTTAATTCTCCTTCACTTTCACTCAGGATAGCAATGTCATCAGCGAATCGTATCATTGATATCCTTTCACCTTGTATTTTAATTCCACTCCTGAACCTTTCTTTTATTTCCATCATTGCTTCCTCGATGTACAGATTGAAGAGTAAGGGCGAAAGGCTACAGCCTTGTCTTACACCCTTCTTAATACGAGCACTCCGTTCTTCATCGTCCACTCTTATTATTCCCTCTTGGTTGTTGTACATATTGTATATGACCCGTCTCTCCCTATAGCTTACCCCTACTTTTTTCAGAATCTCGAACATCTTGCACCATTTTATATTGTCGAACGCTTTTTCCAGGTCGACAAATCCTATGAAAGTGTCTTGATTTTTCTTTAGCCTTACTTCCATTATTAGCCGTAATGTCAGAATTGCCTCTCTCGTCCCTTTACTTTTCCTAAAACCAAACTGATCGTCACCTAGCGCATTCTCAATTTTCTTTTCCATTCTTCTGTATATTATTCTTGTAAGCAGCTTCGATGCATGAGCTGTTAAGCTGATTGTGCGATAATTCTCGCACTTGTCAGCTCTTGCCGTCTTCGGAATTGTGTGGATGATGTTTTTCCGAAAGTCAGATGGTATGTCGCCAGACTCATATATTCTACACACCAACGTGAATAGTCGTTTTGTTGCCACTTCCCCCAATGATTTTAGAAATTCCGATGGAAAGTCATCTATCCCTTCTGCCTTATTTGACCGTAAGTCCTCCAAAGCTCTTTTAAATTCCGATTCTAATACTGGATCCCCTATCTCCTCTAAATCGACTCCTGTTTCTTCTTCTATCACATCAGACAAATCTTCACCCTCATAGAGGCTTTGAATGTATTCTTTCCACCTATCTGCTCTCTCCTCTGCATTTAACAGTGGAATTCCCGTTGCACTCTTAATGTTACCACCGTTGCTTTTAATGTCACCAAAGGTTGTTTTGACTTTTCTGTATGCTGAGTCTGTCCTTCCGACTATCATATCTTTTTCGATGTCTTCACATTTTTCCTGCAGCCATTTCGTCTTAGCTTCCCTGCGCTTCCTATTTATTTCATTCCTCAGCGACTTGTATTTCTGTATTCCTGATTTTTCGGGAACATGTTTGTACTTCCTCCTTTCATCAATCAACTGAAGTATTTCTTCTGTTACCCATGGTTTCTTCGCAGCTACCTTCTTTGTACCTATGTTTTCCTTCCCAACTTCTGTGATGGCCCTTATTGCTGTATCTATAGCGTTAGAGAACTTCAAACGTATCTCGTCATTCCTTAGCACTTCCGTATCCCACTTCTTTGCGTATTGATTCTTCCTGTCTAATGTCTTGAACTTCAGCCTACTCTTCATCACTACTATATTGTGATCTGAGTCTATATCTGCTCCTGGGCACGCCTTACAGTCCAGTATCTGATTTCGGAATCTCTGTCTGACCATGATGTAATCTAATTGAAATCTTCCCGTATCTCCCGGCCTTTTCCAAGTATACCTCCTCCTCTTGTGATTCTTGAACAGGGTATTCGCTATTACTAGCTGAAACTTGTTACAGAACTCAATTAGTCTTTCTCTTCTTTCATTCCTTGTCCCAAGCCCATATTCTCCTGTAACCTTTTCTTCTACTCCTTCCCCTACAACTGCATTCCAGTCGCCCACGACTATTAGAGTTTCGTCCCCCTTTACATACTGCATTACCCTTTCAATATCCTCATACACTTTCTCTATCTGTTCATCTTCAGCGTGCGACGTCGGCATGTATACCTGAACTATCGTTGTCGGTGTTGGTCTGCTGTCGATTCTGATTAGAACAACCCGGTCACTGAACTGTTCACAGTAACACACCCTCTGCCTTACCTTCCTATTCATAACGAATCCTACACCTGTTATACCATTTTATGCTGCTGTTGATATTACCCGATACTCATCTGACCAGAAATCCTTGTCTTCCTTCCACTTCACTTCACTGACCCCTACTATATCTAGACTGAGCCTTTGCATTTCTCTTTCCAGATTTTCTAGTTTCCCTACCACGTTCAAGCTTCTGACATTCCACGCCCCGACTCTTAGAATGTTATCCTTTCGTTGATTGTTCAATCATTTTCTCATGGTAACCTCCCCCTTGGCAGTCCCCTCCCGGAGGTCAGAATTCGGGACTATTCCGGAATCTTTTGCCAATGGAGAGATCATCATGACACTTCTTCAATTACAGGCCACATGTCCTGTGGATACACGTTACGTGTCTTTAATGCAGTGGTTTCCATTGCCTTCTGCATCCTCATGTCGTTGATCAATGCTGATTCTTCCGCCTTTAGGGGCAATTTCCCACCCCTAGGACAAGAGAGTGCCCTGAACCTCTATCCGCTCCTCCGCCCTTTTTGACAAGGCCGTTGGCAGAATGAGGCTGACTTCTTATGCCGGAAGTCTTCGGCCGCCAATGCTGATTTTTTATCAAAATTTAGGCAGTGGCGGGGTTCGAACCCGGGACCGAAGACGTTTTTGATTATGAATCAAAGACTCTACCCCTACACCAGCGGTATATATTTACCCAGAGATTGACGTTAATATTTTACTCTCTGTCTTTCATGTAGATGCATTAAATACTATATTTTATTGCCCACTGGGTAATACAAGTCTTATTGTTATACGTTTTATATAAACCAAGTCCTGAGGCTACGGAAATACGTGCATCTCTAGATGGAACCTTCTACTGGCATTAAAGACTTCTGTTGCATTGGTAGCTTCACTGCGCCGAAAGTAACTGAGTTAGATTTAGTTCTACTTAGAATTGTCCGACTGTCTCTTGAGTCAATTCCTTTTGTCAGGATTGCATTTTCTCTGTTTTTAAGAACAATGTTAATGCCATTCGCACGTCTTCAGTGCTATGTGCTGATGTCTCCACATTCCCAGAGGCTCCGTTGCTATTGTACACCACTCAGCGGATAGTGGACATTCTTGTTTATTGTGACTCCGTCTGCCTAGGATGCATTCTTTGTGATACTCGTCTACGTATCATCGAAAAGAAATGTGCTCCGGTTTATAAGTATCACGGTCGCACCAATGCAAGCTGTGCCATGCGATATACCTCTTCACTTGTTATTCAGGCCCTTTCGGATGCCATTCAGTAATGATTATAAAAAAATACTAGTTCCTCTAAGTCGACAAAAATTTAAGACTGTATTATTCCACTTGCTACTTTTTAATTAGAAAATCATTACAGAAATTCCATGAGTAAGTTACGTGTAATTGTCATTTGCTGCAGGTGGGAATTATTATTGCTCATACAAATAATAATAGGACCAAACAATCACTGAGAAAATTAGGAAACGTCTGCAGGATAAACGATTAAAATACGGCCACCTATGACATGCTCAATAATCACTGATAAAATTGACATATGTAGGCAGGACAAACAAATTTGGGAAAACAGCCGACAGCTAGTCTCAATGCACTCAACCCCTCCAAAAGTGACATACAAACACACGTTCCAAAATTCTTATTTACAGAACATATAGAAACAAAAGAATAACCACTTCAGTGAACCACTGAGAAAGTAAGATTAATGCCATGTGTCTCAGCATTCGTGACTACACATCCAAGAGCCATAATCTGTTCTTAATAAATATGTTCATTAGTGCCTATTTACTTATGTGGCGATAGTTCTGAATAACCAGTGCTTAACGTAAGAGTGAAACCATCCATAGCCGTTGTCACTGAAGCTAAAATATTGTAGGTTATTACACCACGTCATAGCTTCCTTCAAATTTTTTCATATGGTATCAACGTTTTGGCCCCTGTCCTGTGATCTTCAGTATTATAGGGTCTCCCTGGTTAACTGAACACTGTCAAAGATCAGTGTCGCGGTCCTTTGAAGAAGAGCTTTTTCCCGAGATTGTTAGGAAGAAGTTGGATTATCGAGCAAAATTTTTTCAGGCTACTATTGGTGTGCCATCGTCATTGGATATGCAGTGAAAGATGCAGAGAAATAGAGGAGGAATGTGTACCAAAACTTGTCTGTCGACCTTCAGAGGTGGCTTCATCGTAGTTGTTTGCATTCCTTGAGCACCGTGGCTGCATATTTATCTCCTTCATGGCGCGAAGCCATGAAGCTGGAATCCTATAGCCGCCATCTCTACTGAAACTACTCTGGTTCTTAGAAACATCAACGCTTCTCTGACTTTCCTTCAGTAAATGTTGCATTCCTTGGCTGGTACTCGTACACATTTGCGACAACAACTTTCACACTTTGTTTTAAACGCATGTGACTTTCGTACGCTTTAACATCTACTTTTACTGTCCTTTCAGTTTTCAATGTGGAGTTGATCAGGTGCGTCCATTTTGAAAGTCTTTTATTGTTCTGTCTGTAAAATGAGGTCTTTTACAATTCTTCCTAAGAAATTGGAATATGACGTCATTAGCTCTGGAAACGAAAGGTAACACAGAATGGAAAGTATTTCCTCGACCTTCCCAGGGTAATTAATACTATTTCGTTTGAAAGTCCTCTACGTAGATAAAGCGTTGTAATGTCTTTCTTAAGAAATTCAACTGCTTGCAAGCTTATTTTCAGTGATACGTTGCGTCTGGGCTGGCTGTTTCTGATAAGAGGTATCTGAATATCTATTTGTGTACACTTTGAGTCCTATTATTACTTTTTCTATAGATCAAGACATTTGGGAACGGTCATATCACTATCTCTAAGGTTTAGTTGATTTTCGAATGAAAAGCTTCTAAGAAGCCGAGGAATCTATGAAGCTTTTCCTTACTGTGTGGCTATATAACAAATGTATCATCCAAGCGCTGAGCCAATAAGAAATCTTAATTCGCGTATTATTTTATGTCCGTCGTTCATAATGCTCCATAATGATGGAGATGACGCTAGCTGACACAATTGTTTGAATAACGAAGTACGAGGTGCTGACTATTGCAAAACTTATTGTTACAGCGACGAGTTGGTTTGGTTATTGTTTGGGCCTCTGCGTCATGCATACACTGGATCTTTGATCTTACGGAATCGCACAGTGATTTTATAGTGAGTCCAACAGTGATCAGATAGCGTCATTAACTCAGAAATGAGATTTGGAAACCACACTTTAACACACTGACTAACTTAAGGTAATCTCAACGCTAACAGTAGGATCTATGTTCGTCAATATGAGAATTCACTGTTCAGTTTGTAGCGACTCATATGAACGATAACAGTAACTTGTTTGAAGAATCTATATCTTTCTTGTATTGTATTGTATTGTATGTTAACCGGGGGCCTAGAAACGACGGAGAAGGTCCGTCCCCGCCGCAGCCGCAGTGGTCCACAACTCCACGACGACTACCGCAGTCCACTTCACCCCTCCGCCGCCCCACACCTAACCACTCTTTCAGGGTTAGTGTGCGGTTGAGCCCCCGGTGAACCCCCCCCCCCCCCACCACCACGACGACGACCACCATCACCACCCACCCCAGGGAACGTCTCACACCAGACGAGTGTATCCCCTATGTTTGTGTGGTAGTGTAATGGTGGTGTACGCATACGTGGAGAACTTGTTTGCGCTGCAATCGCCGATATACGATTGTAGCTGAGGCAGAATAAGGGAAACCAGCGCGCATTCGTCGAGGCAGATGAAAAACCACCTAAAAACCATGCGCAGACTGGCGGGCTCACCGGATCTCGACACAAGTCCGCCGGACGGATTCGTGCCGGGGACCAGGCGCTCCTTCCCAATCCCGAAAGCCGTGCGTTAGACAGCACGGCTAACAGGGTGGGCTATCTCTTGGTTATTTTTGTTTCATTTAATTATACTGAAGACATCGCATTTTATTATGGTCGCCTAGACATTACAGAAGATGGGAAATGGTTCTTAATGTGGCGTGTGTTCATCACGGAGGGTAATGCATGCTCTGCAACGTGGTGCTATACCGATAACAAGATTTGTAAGCACTTATTGTGGCAGGGCATTCCATTCCTCGACCAGAGCGGTAAACAACTTCTGCACGGTCATCGGTGCATGTGGAGATGCTCCACCACATCTCACAAACGCATTCGACATGTGCTAAATGGGATTTCAAACAGGGGAATCAGGAGACCAGTCCATTCGCCCAATATCCTCTCGTCGCAAGGGCTACTCCTGCGCTGTTTCCCCCAAGGTCGGGCATTGTCATTCCTGAAAACGAAAACAAGGCCAAAAGCGCGCTTGAAAAGACGAACACCAGAAATGAGTACAGTTTCACAGTAACCTTGACCTGTGGGCTTACAGTGTTCAGAGATCTGGAGAGTAGAACGTCCATTCAACGTTATATCTCCCCACACCATAGCACCTGGACCACCAAAACGATCAATTTTCACGATGTTCTTGGTCGCATTACGTGTTCCCACATCTCGCCACATGTGATTATGTCCATAATCACTACGCAGATTGAACACGTGACCCTAGTGTTCGCTGATCCAGTTCTAACTTAAATCTGTGGACACGGAACACCCACCCATCCAAGTTATTTTGACACTTTACTCCTTATTAGTTATTTTACAGCATCAGTGATAAGAGTTCACGTTATGCAATGCGTCGATCAACAGCTGTTCATTGAATATTACGAAATTTTATTCGTAAAATGCGAGTCTAAATTTTTTTAGTGGTCATATCAGTGACGTACGAAAATTTGTCCCAGAACGGGACTTGCACCCAGATTTCTCGCTTAACCTGAGGAGTTACCTTAGCGACTTCGGCTATCCGACTACGCCTCGAGGACCGAGCCAAATCTCAACACGCCCCACTTGCCCCCGTTTCCTAATGCTCGCACACACATTGCGTGATTCCCTCCACAGAGGAACATCCGATGTGATCGTCGTTTTAACCGGTTGAGGTGTGTAAAATGTATGTTGTTGTACAGTGTCTGAGTTGACAGTTCACTTCATACAATGTTCTTGCAGACGTGCCTGCATATCTGAAGGCACAGATACTGTGTGACGGTCCGGAGCTGCTCATTAAACATTACAAAATTTAATTCGCAAGTTGTGCATCTGGGTTGTAAGCTTGCTCATACTGAGTAAATATTCAGCTTGAAGGAAGCCAACTTCGTAGGCAACATTGCATTTATAAAGCCTTTATTTACGATGACCGGTTTCGGTAAACAACCGTCATGTGATCTGTGAACTGTGTAGATAAAGAGTATATATGTTACATTATGAGAAAATGGATACAATGTCATGAATTTAATACGTAGTGTGATGTTTTACACCTACGTCGTTAAGGATTAAAACAAGTATCTAACTAGAGCTATAAATTTATTTCATATCTCACTTAGATGGACAGCAGACGTTAGAAGCAGTGGGATGTCAGAGTACATGCAGTACGTGCAGTATGTACTTACAGTACTTAAAATATGTAGATCCAAGCGTATTCGTCCCATATTACAAGTCACACGTTACATACCTGGTACAGGATTACCGCTGAAAGTATGGTTCAAATGGCTTTGAACACTATGGGACTTAACTTCTGAGTCATCAGTCCCCTAGAACTTATAACTCCTTAAACCTAACTAACCTAAGGACATCACACACATCTATGCCTGAGGCTGGATTCGAACCTGCGACCGTAGCGGTCGCGTGGTTCCAGACTGTAGCGCCTAGAACCGCTCGGCCACCACGTCCGGCGCTGAAAGCATTAGAGAACATGTTTACATTTACCGCTGCTAGAGACCGCATGTTTATTCATGTCATTGTCAATTGCAAATATAAATATGTATTTCAATAAAAATATGGGAATGATATAGATCTTCAAAATTTTTGTTGCAGATAGAAGCTTAAGCATTTTATCGAACACTATGGAACAGAAAAAGCTTACGAAACCTTACAGAGGTAAAACAAGAAGTCGAAAAAGACAATCAGTAGATGTGAAGTACGCGTACAGTCAAAAGCAAATGATTACAATTTCAGAAAACCTAGATGATGTATTCAAGAGAAAGAGATTCTTTTTTAAAAAATGAAAATAAAAGAGTGTAACTTATTCTGTAAAATAAAATCTTGCAGGAGCGAAACCTATCAGACAAGTGTCACAAAATATTGGATAAATTTACTACAAATTCAATACAGAGAACTATATCATTTATATTGACTACATATTACCAGACAGAAAAGTCGCTCAGAGATGCATTATGGACGTAATTCCTCCTAGATATAAGGACACAATAATATTATAAAGAAACAACGATAGAATTACGTACGATTTGATATAATAATGATCGAAAATACAATGACATAAGTACACTATAATAATTATAAGCCACGCAGGATTAGCCGAGCGGTCTAGGGCGCTGCAGCCATGGACTGTGAGGCTGGTCGCGGCGGCGGTTCGAGTCCTCCCTCGGGCATGGGTGTGTGTGTTTGTCCTTAAGATAATTTAAGTTAAGTAGTGCGTAAGATTAGGGACTGATGACCTTAGCAGTTAAGTCCCATAAGATTTCACACGCATTTGAACATTTTTTGATTAATTATAAATATCTCAATAGAGAGAGTTGAAAATAACAATTACAGAGAAACGAGCTCGTTGTGAATCAGTGCAATAAATCACGAGTTAAATAAAACAATTTACTGCTGGCCTTGTCCAGCCGAAAGAAAATGTCTTTTCCCCTTTTGTATGCTGTCGGCCCAGCAGATAATTTGCAAAAATATTTTTAAGTGATGGCGTTACGTATGTTACGATCACGGAAAACTTATAAAAATGTTGCCCACCAATTTCTCATACGCAAACATTTATATTTTTCGGCATTTTCGTTACAAGCGTTAAGTCTAAAGTGAAATACTCACTTGTGGACTGACTTCGGTTTGTGAAAATTCCGTTCTGCTGTTTGGCACCGTGTAGGAAATATTTGGAGTGCCGTGTATATTAACTGTGCCGACAGGTGCTGACGGTTTCCTTCTTCCATTTCCATGTTGCAGCAGCGGAGAGAGATTGGAGAGACGGGCCGGAGCCGCGCATAACTGGCGCTGTTTCATCGGCGGCTGGAAGGTATCGACAGACGCCACTCGAGGCCGACAGCTGGAAGCGAGTGTCCAGAGAGAGGGAGAGAGGGGTGGTGGAGACAAGGGCGGCCCGGAAAGAATAGCGAGGGCATCAGCAGCGTGTGGCGGCCAGCATGCCGGCGGCAGGCGTCGCGACGCTGGTGTCAGCCGCGGTGCGTGAGTGCGTGAGGCGAGCGCGGCAAGGTGCGTGAGCGGGCCACCTGCTGAGCGGCGAGGCGCGACACGCGGCCCGGGCAGACATGGACGCCAGCGCCAGCGGCGGCGGCAATGCGACCGCCTCCAGCCTGTTGCCCGGCGACGGCGCTGACAACCTCACGGCGGACGCCGGCGCCGCCAACGACACCCAGGAGGTCATCAACTCCTTCTACTTCTACGAGGTGAGTAAATGCGCACCACCGATCGTGTGCATCTTGCTAATTATTAACGCAACACCCTGGCGAGCATTACTTTGCCCACCAGAAGTTAGCCAGTGGCGGTGCCGGTGAGAAGTACCGGGTGATCAAAAAGTCAGTAAAGATTTGAAAACTGAATAAATCACGGAATA
Source organism: Schistocerca nitens (assembly GCF_023898315.1). NCBI lineage: Eukaryota > Metazoa > Arthropoda > Insecta > Orthoptera > Acrididae > Schistocerca > Schistocerca nitens. The sequence goes on along the minus strand of NC_064622.1, from coordinate 416,942,457 downwards.
ATGTTGTAAGTAGGCTGTTTAGGTTTTTATGTTGGTAACGCCATGTAGCGCTCTATATGAACATCACTGACTGTGCTGTGTGCAGTCTGTGGCTGCTTTGCATTGTCGGAATTTGCTATTGTAGTGTTGGGCAGTTGGCTGTTAACAGCGCGTAGCGTTGCGTAGTAGGAGGTGAGCCGCCAGCAGTGGTGGATGTGGGGAGAGAGATGGCGGAGTTTTGATAGCGGACGATCTGGACGTGGGTCCATCAGAGACAGTAAATTTGTAAGACTGGATGTCATGAATTGATATACATACAAGGGGTGTCCATAAAGTAAGTTCCGATCGGTCGCGAAATGGAAACGACTATCAAAATCAGATAAAGCTTTGCACAGATGTGTTGGGCAGTGTCTCTAGTATGACCCCAGATAGCATCACGTCGCTCTTCTCATTTCTGAGCTCACAGTGAGCGCGTACAGATGTCTAGAAAATAGTGTCTCCCGCCAAGTACGAGGGCCTGGTGAGAAATTTCGCCTGAAGCTATGCAGTCAACATTACATAAATGTCGTGCTGTTTCTTCTTCAAGACAATTCGCAGCCGCATTCTGCAGGGGCAATGAAGATGCTCCTGCATCGTTTTCAATTGGAAATTTCTGATTACCCACAATACAGCCCGTAATTGTCTCCCTCTGAGTTTCATCTGTGCTCACATGAACCGCTGGCTGTGAAGACAACATTTTGTCACAGAAAACGAGCTGTAGGCCAGCGTAGAGAATTGGCGGAAAGCACTGGTGGCTGTCTTTTATGAAGAGGCTGTTAGAAAGTTGGTACAACGCTACGATAGACGTCTGAGCGGATCGGCGACTATGGAGTTAAGTAGCTGGAAGTTGTAGCGAACTGTTACAAATTAAACATTTCTGATTTTCCCTGTGGTTTCCATTTCTGGACAGCCCTCGTATTATGACTTTTGAACACTATTAAGGTAAATAACTTGTTTGTTCTTTATCAAAATCTTTCATTTGCTAACTATGCCTATCAGTAGTTAGTCCCTTCAGTAGTTAGAACCTTTTATTTAGCTGGCAGTAGTGCCGCTCGCTGTACTGCAGTAGTTCGAGCAACGAAGATTTTTGTGAGGTAAGTGATTCATGAAAGGTATAGGTTACTGTTAGTCAGTGCCATTCTTTTGTAGGGATTTTTGAAAGTCAGATTGCGTTGCGCTGAAAGTATTGTGTGTAGTCACTCCTGGATATCCGATGATGTATAAATTCCGAAAAGAGTCATATGACCAATAAAGACCTCTCTTGCCTGACGTCTGCCTCTTACCATTGCGACCCAGTCAGCCTGAACGGAGAACTACTGATTATTTTAACGTCTTCAGCCCCTGCGTAGAGAAAGCTGGACGTTAATTTTCCAGTTTGCTTTAAGTGCGATTACAGTTTCCAGTGTCTGTTACGTAACCAAGTGTCCATTACGCTGGAGACTTATGCTGTCTACAGAATTTTTTTCTCAGTGATATATTTTTCCATGGTGTGTCATGGCGCTCGCTGTCGCCGATCTTTCAGCAATGTCTTCCCGAAACAAACGTAAGTAAAAATATTGTACACGGTTTCCTGTTATTATTTATCGTCGTCGTCTTTATAAATAGATCAACAAATTATGTTACAGTAACCTAACATCTTTATTGCTTAATTATTTGCATGTGTAAACTATAACGTCCAGACGGCTAGACATAGGAAAATCTCTGCTCGGTTGAGTAGTAACTAAAAGCTACCGTTACAGTGCTCGTTTATGACGTCCATATGCCATATCCTTAGCAAAAAATATCTGAAATAATTCAAAAATTTTGCTTGGGCCTGAAGAGGTTAATTTCAACTTTGACGTCAGATAACAAATAGCAAAAAAATTTTCGTGTGTTACAATTACACATTAACAATTTTAGAATTTTCTTCGTTACTTGTACTGCGAAACCTTGCTTCTTGTCAAATTTCATCTGGTAGTCAATGGGAAATATCCTATCATATTTGATGAGTGAGTTTGCTAGTATCAAAATATGTGGCCTAAACGGTCGTATCCTTCTTATTGCAGTGACTGGCGAACTTAAATATCTGACACCGCCAAGAGAACATAGATAGGTGTACCTGTTCCTGAGATAAGCAGATTTTAGCAGTCGGACAACCAGACAGTAGGACAGCCAGACACACACAAACAGACAGACCGACCGACGAATGGACAACGAAGTGACCCTACAAAGGTTCAGTTTCTACCGACTGAAGTACTGAACTCTATCCGTATTTTCTTAAGATGGAGCCCAAATTACCCGTCTATAGTCATCCTGTGTTTGATAATGAGAGAACTTACGGACTTCCAACAATCCTGTGATGAGCATTTTATACACGGGATTTTGATTCGTTACACAATGGTATAGTAGCGTAAGAGCGGGTGTCATTGCAATTTTTATAATTCGAAAGGTATAGGAAATAAAAACACTGACTCAGTGCCCTTTTCATAAATATCCTCTGTAAATATTTTCCTATGATAGAGCTGTACATGACAGAAACGTAGACAGTACATTCTCAACATTTGCCCATACTTTCCGAGCAGTTGTGATCCAATCTTCCCAGTTGCATGCTAAATGAAAGCATCTGCAATCGTGAATTCCTGCAGGAATGAAAGTTTCCCTCATATAGAAAATTGCCTTTATTTACTGTTACTTTAATAAATAATAAACGCGTGTAACTATTTACCGGTGCAGCAGTTGTTCTTCTGCGACTGTGTCCAGCAATGAAGGACAGTTAACGAGGCAATGTTGCCGTCAAACCTCTCGTTATGAGTCCTGGGGCGGAGAAGCTCAGAGGGCAGGAGAGCTTATCTATTTTTAATGGAAATTTTAGTGGCCACCTATTTTGAGGGCCGTTAATTTCTAATCAGTATGCAAAGCGTCCGGTTCGTTCGGGCGACGTAGCCTCTGGAATAAGTTCACTGGAGCAAAAGCGTGGCCGCCGCCGCTTAGCTCAAGGCACAGACTAGCCCTGCCGAGGGCCGCACAAGCCGAGGTCTCGGCCCAGGCCTAGGCTATTACTTAATTTATGGAGAGCCACTAATTTATCGCAGCTGTTACTCATACTGATTATCCCACAATGGGAAGGGGTTGACGCAGCTGCCTTACTGGGTGACTTACTGCTTGCCTCTTACAATTTATTTATTTTTTTCCCTTTTTTCGAGAATTAAGACCTGTTTTGGTCACTTTCACAGGATATGAATGGTAGTTATTATAGAAAACGTATTACAAACTACAGAGTCATCACTCACGTGCTTGAATGCTGATATGTGCAATACTAGCATAGATATTCGGAGGCTCTTTTTGATGATTTCAGCCACACATTGTGTAATTCATCACTCATGCTTTTAAATAACATTAAGAAAAGTATCTTTCTCACCAGGTGCATTAAAAAATTAAAATGGCTAGTTGTGATACTCAGATTTCTGTCTCTTAAGAAGGATTTGTGGTTCTACCTCCATTAGATGCTCTTTGTTTCCCTTACAGCAACATATTTCAGCGTTGTCTAAGGAATGGGCACTTTTCAACCCTATCATTTCCTTATATCCCCTTCTTTCAGAGAGGAAAATGAATTAAAATGTCGTTGACGATGCTTAGACTGTCAAAACATGTTCGAGTAAGAGTATTACACCTTGCCTTAGGAAAAAGACACTGTAAAAATTTTGTTCGTGAAAATTTCTCAGCTCATTTTGCTATAAAAGCTTCACTTCCAGTTTATTTAGCAACTTCCATGTGTATCTAATGTGTAATGGAAGTATACTGAAAAATACACACACACACACACACACACACAAACAGACATGACATGTGTAGAACTTTTGCATCATGGCAGTAAAGTTAGAGGGAGTGAACGATAATGCCAACATAAAATTCTCGGTATTCACTGCACCTAAATGTCATAATCGCGCGGGATTAGCCGAGCGGTCTAGGGCGCTGCAGTCATGGACTGTGCAGCTGGTCCCGGCAGAGTTCGAGTCCTCCCTCGGGAATGGGTGTGTGTGTTTGTTCTTAGGATAATTTAGGTTAAGTAGTGTGTAAGCTTAGGGACTGATGACCTTAGCAGTTAAGTCTCATCAGATTTCACACACATTTTTTTGAACGTGCTATGATTGCGTAATCGGGCAAGAATTGTTCGAATAACATTAGGGCTATTAGCTTCCGAACGCTGCAAGTCTACAATGTCTTTATTTTGTGGTATATGATGACGTCATATAGTGTGAATGATTTTGTGGTAGGTTACTACTACAGGATTACTAAGTATTCATTTAATATCACTCCACGTGTCTTCAGCAGCATATAGAGTACAATAGTTTTCAAGTTAAAATTTCGTATTGACTGTTCAAACTATCCTCCATTTGCCCATTTGGCTAGCCGCACTGTCCAACGCGCTGCTTCCCGAGCGGGAAGGTGTGCCAGCCCTGGACACAAATCCACCCGGCCAGCCATTGTCGAAGTCCAGTGTTCCAGTCAGCCTGTGGATGGTTTTTAAGACTGTTTTCCATCTACCTCGGCGAATGCGAGCTGTTTCCCCTTATTCCGTCTCAGTTACACTATGTCGGCGATTACTGCGCAAACACTATTTCCACGTAGGCGTACACCATAATTACTCTACCACTCAAACATTCGGGGCTACACATGTCTTGTATGAGACGCTGGGGGATGAGCCGCACAATAACCCTGGGTCCAGTGTGGGGCAGTAGTGAGGTGGTTGGACTGTTGTGGCCTGTTGTGCAGTTGTGAACCACTGAGGGCCACGGTGGGACAAAGTCTCTCTCTCGTTTCTAGGTCTCTGGTTTGATACGCAATACACACAAATCCTCCATTTGCTTCTGCATGACCATATGAAACACCACCAAAATTGTGTCCAACGAATTGCCCGGCATCTACGACGTACTTTCAACAAGACAACACAAGACCACATATTGTCCATGGCGCTTGATGTGCCTCTAAAGAGAAGGTATTTTACTGTTGTTCTAGCTAGCATGTTCTTTGGGTCTCTAATAACATCTGATCATTGACTGATGAGACTCTACCATTCCACCATTTGCCAGTCACTACAAACTCTGGCAAAGAGTTGGATCAACATGGAATTGTGTACCCACATATATCCTCTCTCGGCATTAAGGGTAGGATCCCTACAGTGGCAGGTGAATTGGGTTGCTGATGTGTCATGATATAGCACAGTGCTTCCACAAGGTTGAGATGTGGTGATGGTGGTGGTGGTGGTGGTGGTGGTGGTGGTGGTGGTGGTGATGGCAGTGGTAGGTGTTGACTGGTGGTCCGTCATATAAACATGCTTGGTTGAGAAAGTCTTTTATTATAATATTTACACTGACAGATGAAGCTGGAGAAGCAGTCCTTGACATCTGTGATGTAAGCAGCCACAGCCACTGTAGCATGCCAGCGTCAGCAGTTGTCTGCCAGGAGGGTATCACATGGCATGCAGTGCGATGGTGCCTTGCAGCATCATGCTAGCATCAGCACTATAGTGGCAACTACTGACAATGGGCAATAGGAAGCAGCCTCAGCTGCTGGCTTGCTTTAGTAACTCAGTTGAAAACATACCAGAGCAGATAGGATTAAACCACATCCGCTAGCATGGCTGACGTTGTGGCATGTGCTGACTCCAGGAAAAGAACAGTGGTGATGCATGGGTGGTGGTGGCTGGGCTACCATATGACCAAGACGCAAACCCACTGCTCATTAGGGAGGCAGACATCAGAAGATGGTTGTCACACAGCAGGTGACACAATGGCCGAAGGTGCTACATAAAGATTCAGCCAAGGTGGAGGTACACACCTCTGCCTCAGCTGAATCTCTATATATACATACTAGAGAATTATTCGTTAGCGAATATGTATTCTTGGTTCCTGAATGTGTGCTCGTATGTCATAGCACCTAGTCATTGAGCTTATGTGCACTTCTTTCCTCACGGTGCGAACCTGATGAATCGATGCCGGATCCGTTTGTTACACAGGCAAAGCTGTAATGCAACACATCCAGTCTCAGTTCGACTCAATGGGCAGCTGTTTTAGATTCTTTGTTGCTGCTGGCTCTGTGTTGTAGTTGACATGCCAAGCATACCTTCAAATCATCCACTAATTTGTTCTACCTACATACTGCTCATGCATAATAGGTAAATATTCGTTATTTGCTAAAGTTCCTTGTGTTACAGCTGTAATGGCCTGAATTATGTTTAGCAGAACACATGTATACGATTCACAACCTTCGCCACACTTTGCCGTTTCTATCCCTTTAGAGATAGCTCCAAGAGATTGATTGCACTGAGATATATTACCCTCAGGAACAAGGCACATGAAAGCCTTTCTTATGACGTTATTTCTCGTATTAGCAAGTTACAGATTTTCCTACTAAAGAGTGCAATGGCTAGAAAGTCTAGTCCTTTCGTGTGAGGCCATGACGGTCCTTCAGCAGGAGCTGCCACAGAGCCCTGAGGGTCACACATGCAAATTCCGTGCGCCAGACGTTCCTGCATAATGACGGGAGCCCAACCAGACACGCCCACCTTCGTGCCGGCAACCTCTGCACCGAGATGATGACTGCTGGACATCGACCCCGAAGGCGTCCCCTCTAGTGGAGGCGGTGAGTTTTTATGACGAGTATTTGCGAAAATTAACTACGCCTACCATGCACGTTTCGTGTCCCTAGGAGCTGAAAAGTTCACCGTTTGCGTGCAATCGTTGTTTCGATTGGCGACTGCCGCTCTCCGTACAACAAACTGCCGCTTCGAAGCACCGTTTTTTTCCCCCTCAGTGCAGATTACATGTCCTGTAGTTCCATGTCTACAGACACCTCGTTGGAAATTAGAATCTCCCTCAGAATATTGGCATGTCTGTTATTTGCTTCTACAGGTCACTCAAGATATTGCTAAGTAATAACGACGTTACATGTCAGTCGTGTATTACATTCATACATTTAAATGATCATGCTATTATCATGAAATGAAAGCCTGCATTTATATCACTTCCATGCTTTGCATTTGTATAACAATAGATGCGTCGATAAAGGCCCCCCATTCTGATCATATGTGCTAGCCAGATCCGTAGTAACAAATCCAAAACACATAATAACTCCCCTAATAACAATGACGTGGGTATTGCAAATCTCGCTGGACGTCAGTAAAGTCTACGACGTATAACGTGGACGTTATTTATTAGTCAATATTTTTTTGAAATTTGTCGTAAGGTCTTATGGGACCAAACTGCTGAGGTCATCGGCCCCTAAGCTTAAGCACTACTTAATCCAACTTAAACTAAGGACTACACACACACCCATGCCCGAGGGAGGACTCTAACATCCGACAGGGGGAAGGGTCCAAAAGAACAGATGCCATCTTCATATCGTTAAGGCTAACCGGCTGAAGGCCTTCTTCAGTGCGGATGCACACTACTTGCCTGAACTCTTAAGGGACTCGGTGGATAGTCTGCCGCGAGTAATGGGTATAATGGCAGGGGCTCTACAAATGTAGTGTGTGGTCTATAAATTGAGAATGTGGGTCTCACGGGGAGCGTGCCGGCGATAAGTCCCTGCAGTCGCACTATCCTCTGTGCCCTCGGTGTCTCAGATGGATAGAGCGTCTGCCATGTAAGCAGGAGATCCAGGATTCGATTCACGGTCGGTGGACACATTTTCAACTGTCCCCGTTCATGGTATCAGCGCCCGTCAGCAGCTAATGGTATTGATTTAATTGTAATTTCATTACATATATGTAGTGGTCTCTTTCAAGAATAACATTACTCGATGTAACACCCTTCAGCAGCAGTGATCGCCTCCTACCGTGTCCTGAAACGATCGCACGCACTCTTTAAAACAGCGCTGTCCATATACGCGAATACTGCTTCGATAGCGGTGCGTATAAACGCGACATTAGGGCGCCTCGTCTTATTGGTATCGCATTAGACTACTCTCCAAAGACAGTAGTCGAGGGGGCTCAAATCCGGGCTACTCGGGGGCCATAACTCCTTTGACCACAACATGTCATTTTTATCGGAGCCAGTTTTGGACTAAATGACTGGTATGAGGTCTTTCTCTGCCACCCAACGCATTGTTCGCTCACTGACATGCAATACCGGCGCCATTTCCCACATTGATTGCCTCGGGTCCTCCGAAATCAGCGCCTGAGCCTCTTCGATGACTGCCGTAGATCGTGACACGCGTTTCCTCGAATGCGGCTTCCTCGTCGGATTAGCGGAATCTTACCCACACTTCTCCGAAGCATTACACTTCGCCACAACGTCGTAAACAATTGAACTTGGGTACCCGAAGAATCGAAGTATTTCAGTGGCCGAACATCCATTGCGAAGACTTTCGATAAACGCGCATCTTCGATTGTACTCTGCACTTGTCCCTAACATCTAGGCCATTCTGAGATTCTGACTGTTTACTAGATGTCTATGGTTTTCAAGAACGTCAATCGCAACCACCGGCGGAACTATGATATGGCAGGAAATTCAGGTTGAAAGTTTGAAAGTTGTCCGGATTTAAGCGTCGCGCACTGTATAAGCTGTTACTTCATACTCATATTATAGTGTCTTTTGGGCGAACCTTTGTGTTACTGAACAGCAGGTCACCACGTTCCCCGGAGCTTAATCCACTAGATTTTTATTTGTGGTGTCACTTAAAGGAATAAGTTTATAGTACTCCACCCGTGGATGTAAACATCATAACAGCTCACGTGCATGCCATTTCAGCAATGATGGATGTAATTGTGTTGCGTAGGATCCAGCAAAGAATGATCCATCGAGTAATGAAGTTTTTGCAGATTCAAGATGGTCGCTTTGAACAGCTTTTCTGACTTAAATATTGCTCGTATTTGTACGTACCGGCTCTGTGAAGATAAGCCAGGATGTCAAACGTACAGGAATTATTATGCGTAGCATATAGTGCAGTCTAACATAGCCCACCTATTGTGTGTTTTTGTACGTCATTGGAGGCAGACAATGTTATTGTGTCCACCATTATTTTCTGTGTGCTTTATTTGTGTCATGGACGAAACATAGTTCATGTCACGTCTTAATGTTTCAATAAAGATAAGTCATAGAAAGAAATACATAAGATATCGCACTACGGAGGTGTAAATTTCATACAATTTGGTGCTTTAACCGAAAAAAAAAGTTTCGCGTGAACGCAACTCGAACATCGACGAGTCTGGATGTCCGTTAACCGCGGCATTGCCTCGCCTCACTGAGCTAATGGGAGAGTTTCGGCACAGCTCAGACTTCATGCTAGCTGTTCTTCGTCATGCTACACACAGTTACAGCGCTGCCACAGCGCTATTTTTTAAAAATCACATTTCTATTAAACCCGTTGGCGGGACTATTTTTGGTAGATAAATTTTTGTGTTAAATTGGGATGAGGAATAGCTTGCCAACTGCCAATTGTGGAATTTTTTCTACACAGTGTAGAGCACGCACTGGCGTCCGTAGTCACTATGTTTTCTTCTGCCTATTAAAAGAACTTCAGTCTTCCTACGACGAAAGTATTATGTCATCCGTAAAGAGAAATATATATTAGAAGATGGCTCCTTCTACTCCCTAGTCTTTTCTTGCATGCGTCTTTAACCAAAGTTGTCTTTGCTTGTTACATATAATTTTATTTTCTTTCTAGATATCACTACCCACAGCCGTCCCCTATGGTTTCTTGTTTCGGATTATAAGTTTTTCTTGCACTGATTGACATGTATGTTATATCAATCTTGAAGTAACCTATGAAAATTTACTTTCGCTGATTTGTACTACCAAGTGTCTTTTGTACAACCGTGCAACAGTCATTGGTTAATGTCTCACCTATAACTCCCTTGTAATATTTACCCTTTTAATAGTACTTGACAGACAGTACATTATTTTACAGCTTTGCCACAATCGTTGTGCCATAATTTGCAAGGAACGGAAACGGTAGAAACTGCAGTATTCTTCGAGTCCTTCTAAATGACAGAACAACTTTTCTGTAACCGTACGGAAAAATAGCTGCCCTTGATATATGTCTGTATCAAGCACAACTCTAAATTATGTTCTGAAGCGGCAGCAACATGTACAACCAGAATTAGGGTAGTATTCAAAAAGTAAACTAACAATGGAATGCAGCTAGTCTGTGTTGCATCGTGAGCAAGGTCAGTATTCGCCTGTTTCTTATGCTTGCCCGCAGAACAACTCACTCGTCTCCGGTCCTCCTTTTCCCTGTTAATTGCACGATGTCTGCTCTGCAATGTAACACAACTATTATTAACCTTTCGCATGAACCAGTGCCGTCCTACTCAACGTAGTGAAATGAGAAAATTACACTGTTGCCATTCGAAATAATATACAAGTACCTTGTTATTTTGGGTGCGATGTACCTCCTCAAGTAAGTATTCGCATCAGTTTAGCAATACACCAGTGTGTTTGACTAGTTTTTAAGTAGTTAACTGCTGTCTGACGTGAGTCGGGGAGTGAGATGGAATTATTGTTTTGATTTACTTTTACACCCTAAGGGAACACGAGCTGTACAATATGAGGCATGATCAAAGCTTTGTTTCAGCTTTCCTTTGGGCCCGCATTACTTTCAATCGTTCGAAATTGTCTCTTTTTCGTTCATGACACTGAGTTGCTCTTGAGTTTTTCTGACAGGTCAACTGTCCCGTCGTGAATTCGCTCTCTAAATATTTTCAGCTCTTGTATTAGTTGTGCTATAATTGCACATTTTAGTTTCTTCCATTTTTTTTGTTGCAGTTTTTGCTTTACTGAGAGTTTTGTTGAATTCCAAAACCTTTTAAGTTTTAACATACCCATATCATTTTAGCCTGCGATTTTCCATAACGAAACGTTGGCGGGTCCGCTTTAAGTTACCATATTAGTTGAACAACGTCCAGTGGTTGGTTGTTTGCTTTCTGAAACTGAAAAACTGGCTAAAATCTTTTATGGAAGTATTTTACAGTATAGTGAAAGCTGTATGAAACAAGAACATTTGTACAAGAAGGTAAAACAGTTCAAAAACTCTCGAACATCAGAGACTGATGAGTAACGTCCTGGCCAGCCAGTTGGAGTATCAATCAGTTACCTTGAAACCCGCAATGATGACATTATTCCTGAAGCCCGACATGTTGTAGTTCACCATACAACACGAAAATTTTCATTAAGTTTTTCCACATATCCTAACGTTTTCAGTAACAAGCTCAAGTGCAGCAAAATAAGTGCAAGATGTGTCCCGAAATAGTTAAGGAACATTACAAGGTAACAAGACTCACAGTGTGTACACATTTGGATGAATGCTATGAAACGAGAAGTGCAACTTTTGTAAGCAAGATTTTAACGTATAAAGAAACTCGAGTTACATAGTTTGGACCGGAGTCCGAATGAGAAAGCAGGGAATGGAAGTACACCATCTCCGTGTCCGACAGAAATTCAGAACGCAAGCATCAGTGGGAAAAGTCATCGCGGTCTTTTGGGATACCCAACGTGTCTTCTTTCGTGACTGTTTAGAATATCAGCGTACAATAAACAGCGCCTATCACTCAATATAATGATGAACAAAGTAAAGCTAGCAATGAGAGAAAAACGCCGCGGATCTCAAAGAATAGGTGTGCTATTGCCACACAACATGGCTGTCCCTCATATCGTCGAGTTGACTTGAGAAACCAGAGAAAAAAATGGTTCGAAGATACTACCCCACTCTACTTACAGTCTATATTTTGCTCCCTCGGATTTTCATTTCTTTGGTCCACTGAAGTACGCATCACATGGATAAGAGTTCACCAACAACGAGGAGGTCAACGTAATGTGGGAAAATGGTTCAGACAATAAAACAAACATTTGTTTGCATTAGGTGTAAAAAATGTAGTTCATCATTGGGATAATTGTATTAATATTGGTGGTGTTTATGTTGATAAGTAGTAAAAGTCTTATTTTGTAAAAATGCGCAGTTTTTATCTGCCTTAGTTGATCTCCTTTCATTATTGAATGTCCTTCGTACATGTTCACATACTTTCAATTTCTTTATTTCCTTCAGTTCATCTCTACTTTTCTTCTTTAGCGTAATTTGGACCTAAAAACTTCCTGAATACTTTCCATTCTTTCTTTTGGATGGGGACAATGGTTGGATGACTGTGTTTTAACGTAAAGCTTTCATGTCCACCAGTTGCTTTGTTACTTTTTAACCTTTCATTTTGTCCAGCTGTTTCCTCTTCATTTGGTGCTTTTGAATGTGCACTGCTTGTTCGGAGAATTTCTGGTGGTCTCAGAGCCAATTGGATATTTTTCTTAAGTACTTGCAATTGTCTTGGTTCATAAGTGCAAATTTTCCAGCTTCCTTTCTGAAGCAGACATTTGGGACAGGTTTATCTCTCTAATTTTGTTTTGAGTGCTTTATAAAATGTTCAAGGTGTGTTTTGTGGGAGTGTTCTTCAATTTCAGAAGGTGACAGCTCACATGTTGCCTTTTCCTTTTGTCTAAGTAATTATGAAGCTTTTTTCTTGTTTTATGGAACATACCACGAGCGTTTTCTAATTTCTTAGTTTTCCGTGTTTTGAAAGCCCTGTATCGATATTTTACTTCCTGTTCAAGGCCTCCAGTACATCAAGAATATATTTTCTTCCATTGTAAAGAAATTTGGAATTGAGAAATTTTGATAAGCTTGAGTTTCGATTCTTCCCGACTTTGCGCTTCTGTTTTGATGAATTCCTTTGCTCATAACGGTGGCTGGATTTATCTAGTATCAAATTTATTAACTACTGACATCCTATTGTTGATTTTTTGGAGCTTTAAATTTATTTACGCTCCAGTTCTGTATGCGTGTGAGACTGCATTTGATATTTTGGAATTATTTTATAAGCACAGTGCTTTAAATAAATTTAATGTTTACTGTTGTAACCTGTTGGACCGCGACCGGAACGGTGGCGGGGTGGCCGAGAAAGCGCGGCGGGACCAAACGGAGAGCGGTCCGCGAACAAACAAATCAACGGAAAGGACGGGCACGAAACAACGACGGAGGATGGAGAGAGACCTTACGACAACACGCAAGAAGCAATGGAGTGACAGAGACAACCAAACGAATCCAATACGTCCACTATTAATAAAAACAAAGAACGATAAACACGCTGTCTGTTGTCGAGGCGATGTGTCGAGACTCACGCAACGATTGAACTCGCTGGCTGAACGACAGGCAGGCGCTTAAATACTCTGTCGGGGGCGCCGCTATTGGTCGCTGGAACCACGTGTTCCACTGTGGCGTCCTCACACTAAATGAGGGCCAGGACGCGCTCCCCGCCACAGCTTACGGCGCGATGGTGCAGAGACCTTTAGGGGTCTTCGACATCCATGACGACTGGCGGGGATTCAAATTCCACGTGCAAATGAATGGAATCAAGTTAATGTTTACAATGTGCAAGTAACTGGAATCCCTCTTTTTGGTATGGTGATCAAGACTACAAAAGTTCACTATCATACTTCTAAAGCACGATTCTGGGCTTGACAAGTGGGTAGTTATCCTAGTGGTAGATGATGTCGCAATCAGGTAAGATAGTCCACTACAATTTCGACCGCGTCCACACCTGTCAAAAGACCCTCAATTACTACATCAGTGCCCATTCAAGCCCTAGGAAATATCCTCCAAAGCGAAATACCATCGCCAATGACCAGTATCCACGGCGTGGTAAACGTTCAGAGCAGCTGTTTGCTTGGATGATGTTGCACCCGGGCACGAGCGTATCCGGACACGGCCATCGACTTGGTGTAACAGAAACAAGATTCCTCCAACCAGGCGATACATTCCACGATTCAGATTCGACGATCTTGTTCCGAGAGAAATCGCAGATGACGATTGCCTTGAGTCTAACATGGCAACAAGTAATGTTTGGCTGCTGCAGAGTTAATAATGTGCACTTAATGGCCGTGTTCTGAAACGTTCTTGCACCAGCAATGTACACTGCTGTGAGATCTGCAACAGAGTCAGAGCAGTCCCACGGTCAGGAAATTAGCGGTGAGCAGCAGATGCATTAATCCCAAACGCTGTTCAAGGCAGTGTTATTGTGGCGGTAGTAAGCCGTTGCCTTCATCCGATGTCTTTTGTAGTGGCAAGTATGTATCTATATCTTGTCGATGACTGTTACTAGTGCTTGTACTGTGTTGTGTCTGGTTTCTTTTACTATGGATGAAAGGAAGGGAGAATGTGGTACCTGGTGCAGAACATAACCTGCTCCTCTCGAATGGCACTAACGGGTCGCCGTGCTTAACGCCTCCAGCCGATGAACGGCTCACCATCAACATTGTCACACGCCTTCACTTCATAAGACACTGCGGAGAGGTTTGGAATTTAACGCAGAATATTGGCGCAAACGTTGCTAATCAATAACCTTATGACACTACTTCTCCTCTCTTTGGCGGCCATGTACTGACAGTGAATAGTTTCCATCACCAGGATTCGAATCGACATACAGGGTTATTACTAATGATTGAAGCGATTTCACAGCTCTACAATAACTTTATTATTTGAGATATTTTCACAATGCTTTGCACACACATACAAAATCTCAAAAAGTTTTTTTAGGCATTCACAAATGTTCGATATGTGCCACTTTAGTGATTCGGCCGACATCAAGCCGATAATCAAGTTCCTCCCACACTCGGCGCAGCATGTCCCCATCAATGAGTTCGAAAGCATCGTTGATGCGAGCTCGCAGTTCTGGCACGTTTCTTGGTAGAGGAGGTTTAAACACTGAAATTTTCACATAACCCCACAGAAAGAAATCGCATGGGGTTAAGTCGGGAGAGCGTGGAGGCCATGACATGAATTGCTGATCATGATCTCCACCACGACTGATCCATCGGTTTTCCAATCTCCTGTTTAAGAAATGCCGAACATCATGATGGAAGTGCGGTGGAGCACCATCCTGTTGAAAGATGAAGTCGGCGCTGTCGGTCTTCAGTTGTGGCATGAGCCAATTTTTCAGCATGTCCAGATACACGCGTGAAACTTGCCCGCACGCGTTCAACCGTTTCCTCGCTCACTGCAGGCTGACCCGTTGATTTCCCCTTACAGAGCCATCCAGAAGCTTTAAACTGCGCATACCATCGCCGAATGGAGTTAGCAGTTGGTGGATCTTTGTTGAACTTCGTCCTGAAGTGTCGTTGCACTGTTATGACTGACTGATGTGAGTGCATTTCAAGCACGACATACGCTTTCTCGGCTCCTGTCGCAATTTTGTCTCACTGCGCTCTCGAGCGCTTTGGCGGCAGAAACCTGAAGTGCGGCTTCAGCCGAACAAAACTTTATGAGTTTTTCTACGTATCTGTAGTGTGTCGTGACCATATGTCAATGAATGGAGCTACAGTGAATTTATGAAATCGCTAGCCCTGTACATACAAATTGAGCGCCACCGCATGTGTATGCGTTAGGACTTCCTTACGGAGACAGGTAGCCCAATAAATGATTGTCGACTATCCTGTTTTACAGACCAGTCAGGTCTTCTACCTCTACGTCGGATTGAGGCGTGAGCGTCCAGCTCCCTGTCACCTACTCGCGGTGCCATTTCCAAAAATGCGCACGACAGTAGCACACAGACAGCCGAGCTGATTCGTCCTTTACGAGATGCTCGTCCTCAGGGAGAGGATCTTAACAACTGCCCTTTGTAGAACCCACTTACCTATCGTCGTTAGAATGCTTCTCCATTTCTTCTCTGCTTTGCTTATATACACCCATTAATAAAAGTTTGCATCACCTCGGCTCCGAGAGTTCCGGAACCTGTACAGAAAAGAGATCAACCTAAACATCATTTCCGCCTTTTCCGTTGCTCATAAAAATCACACACTGCGTGTTGTACTACCATAAAACGAGACGTTCAGAGGTGGTGGTTCAGATTGCTGTACACACCACTACTTCTAGTACCCAGTAGCACGTCCTCTTGCACTGATGCATGCCTGTATTCGTCGTAGCATAGAATGTCCCACCCCTCAACGGCCTCAACGGCGATTCGGCGTAGATAGCTCAGAGTGGTTGGTGGGTCACGTCGTCCATAAACAGCCCTTTTCAATCTATCCAAGGCATATTCGACAGGGTTCATATCTGGAGAACATGCTGGCTACTCTAGTCGAGCGATGTCGTTATCCTGAAGGAAGTCATTCACAAGATGCGCACGATGGTGGCGCTAATTGTTGTCCATGAAGACGAATACTCGCCAATATGCTGCACATATGGTTGCACTGTCGGTCGGAGGATGGCATTCACGTGTCGTATAGTCGTTATGGCACCTTCCATGGCCACATGCAGCGTGCGTCGGCCCACATAATACCGTCAGGAGTGAAATTGCGCATCATGCAGACTATTGCGCGCAGTATGAGTCGTAACACGACGTCCTGTGGCTGCACGATAATCGTTATTCAAGATGGTGACGTTGCTGTCAGGGTTCCTCCAAGCCAAAATCCGTAGGTAGCGGTCATACACTGCAGTAGTAGACCTTGGGCGCCCTGAGTGAGGTGTGTCATCGACAGTTCCTGTCTCTCTGTATCTTCTCCATGTCCGAACAACATCGCTTTGGTTCACTCTGAGACGCCTGGATACTTCGGTGTTGAGAGCCCTTCCCGGCACAAAGTAACAATGCGGACACGGTCGTACCACGGTATTCACCTTCTAGACATGGTTGAACTACAGAGAACACGACGCGTGTACCTCCTTCCCGGTGGAACGATTGGAACGAATCAGCTGTCGGACCACGTCTAATAGGCTCTGCTCGTTCATGGTTGTTTACAGCTTTCGGCGGGTTTAGTGAAATCCCTGAACAGTCAAAGGGACTTTGTCTGTGATACAATATCCACAGTCAACGACTGTCTTCAGGAGTTCTGGGAACCAGGGTGATGTAAAACATTTTTTTGATGTGTGTACTTTCCTCAGCTCATCAGGTCAGGGCAACGCACCAGGCGCCATTAGATTTAGCAGTGGGCATTGTTAATGATGTTGTGCCTCATCAGTGTATGCTATATTCGATCGACTACAACACACTGTTCCACTCCACTTGGATTGTTCACTACGAAAAATTTTCGTACTATTTGCGACCATTGTGCCCAGATTAGACGAAGTTCTTCATGATACCATCAATGAAGCCGGTCGCCTGATTCATATATTTTAAATTTATCAACTTACATGCTATCATAGACTGTTTTTATTTTAAAACTTTTATCCTAAAGTTTAATCGCTCTGCCCCAGGAACAGTTCTTAAAATGTTCTTCATGATATGTTTACGCTGAGGTGACGAAAGTCATGGCGTACCTCCTAATGTCGTTTCTGGCCTCCTTTTGCTGGGTGTAGTGCAGCAACTAGACGTACCATGGACTAAAAAAGGTCGTCGGAAGTCCCATGCAGAAATACTGATCCATGCTGCCTCTACATTCGTCCTTAATTTCGAAAGTGTTGCCCGTGCAGGATTTCGTGCACGAACTGACATCGCGATTATTTCCCAGAAATGTTAGATGGGATTCACATAGGGCAATCTGGGTTACCAAATCGTAGGCTCGAATTGTCCAGTACGTTCTTCAAAACAACCGTGAACAATTGTGCCCGGTGGGATGTTTTGGGCCACGAAATCCATTAACGGCTGCAAATGGTGTCCAAGTAGCTGAACATAATAATGTCCAATTAATAATCGGCTTAGCTGGACAAGAGTACGCAGTCCATTCCATCTAAACACAGACCACACTACTATGGAGCCACCACTACCTTACACAGTGCCTTGTTGACAACTTGGGTCCATGGCTTAGTGGTGTAAGCACCACACTAGTACTCTACCACAGATAACGTCAGATTTCATCGGACTGTCCTAACGGATACGTTCATCCTACGTCCCACATTGATTTCTGTGGTCATTTCACGCAGTGTTGGTTGTCTGTTAGCACTGAAAACTCTACGAAAAAGCCGTTGCTTTCGGTCGTTAAGAGAAAGCCGTCGGCCGCTGCGTTATCCGTGGTGAGAGGTAATGCCTGAGATAAAGTATTGTCGGCACACTCTTCACAGTATGTATCTCGGAATATTGAATCCCCTAACAACTTCCGAAATGGAGTGTAACATGCTTCTAACTCCAAATATGAATCCACGTTCAGGGTCTATTAACTCCTGTGGTGCGAGTATATCACGCGGGAAGCCTTTTCACGTAAATCGTCTAAGTACAGATGATAGCTCTGCTAATGCACTGCCCTTTAATTCCTTGTGTATTTGATCCTACGACCATCTGTATATATGCACATCGCTATCCCATGACTTCTCAAAAAATGGTTCAAATGGCTCTGAGCACCATGGGACTTAACTCCTGAGGTCATCAGTCTCCTAGAACTTAGAAACTACTTAAACCTAACTAACCTAAGAACATCACACACATCCATGCCCGAGGCAAGATTTGAACCTGCGACCGTAGCGGTCGAGCGGTTCCAGACTGTAGCGCCTAGAACCGCTCGGCCAGTCCGGCCGGCCATGAGTTGTCAACTGAGGGTATAAAGCGGTCATTTTACATATAAATTAGTAATTGTGTTCCGTCTACTTGTCATTTGTGACTACAGAAAAGTATGGGTAATGGGATGGAGTGAAAAACGGTACGAAACTTGACGATTTATTTCAGTATATCTGTAAAACACTTAATTTTTCGTTCACATTAAAAGAACACTGATTTATTGCGATAGTGCACGTGAAACTAACTGTGAATAACGTTGGAATCATGACTACTCTAAAATTATTGTCGACAACACCTCTCTGCTTCAGCACGAGAGATGCGTTGAATATACCGTTCATTGTATGCCCCATCTACGACAAATGATCTTGATTTTACGCCTGGACAAACAGAGAACAAATTTAAGTTCGTTGCAATAAGACAATTTTGGCTGGATGAACTTTGCTGTCTTTATTTAGACGTTTTAGTCGTGATCAGCATTAACTCTGAAGAATTCCCAATCCATTGTAGCACTTTTCTTTCTCTTTCGTGTTCACTCTTGTTGCCGTATTTTTCGCTTCACATGTGAAGAGTACCACGTGTACGCATAAGACATTTTGGTTATTTCCTGAATGTTTCTTCCTGTCATTTTTTCTTCTAAGCTTGTGTGGCACCTAAATTCCTTGTTCTCACACCTGTGTTTAATCTGGGTTTTGCATACATCGTATAAAAAGAAGTGTACATCGAAATTCGTAAGGTCAGCATCAATTTTTACTGGTGCGACACATAGGTGACCCCCTTTGCATAAAATAAGAAATGAATGGTACAAGTTAATTCTCAAAAAAGCAAGTAGTAGCAACCATCCACTGATACTGGTATAAACTATGCTACACACAAGACGTCAGCTCGTTTTGTTTGCAGCGGAAGTTCCTCGTTGTGGTGGTACCTTACAGCAAGAAGCGATATAAAAAATGTTTTACTTTTATTAAGCATTACATTAAATAAACATCAATGTAATTAAACATTAATGTAATTAAACATTATGCATAAAACAATATGAAAAACTTTACAACAAAAGAATTGAAATCCTCTGGTACCACTTGCGTTTAAAACACAGAATCTGATATACTGTATAATGAAAGTGAGAAAGATCTTAACAGTCATGCTATGATGAACGTGTCGATTAGTGTAGAGTACTGATTTTATTTATTTTCGATATATGTGTTTGTTAAGAGTATGTAGTTGTCATTATTTTACTGTTTGTAAGGCTCTTCATGCTTCCCGACGCTACTACAGCTCCATCGTGTCCAATGGCGGTTGGACACTCTAAGAAATATTTCAGTTACCCCGAAAACTCGCTTTATCTCCGCCTTAGTTCCACATAACATTTAGTACTGTATTAATGGAACTAATAAGTTGCAGGCACCTAACACAAAATTTCCTCCGTTTCTCCAAATAGCACTAGCAACATCGGGTTGTTGAAATTCAGATCTCCTTACCGCTTTGCATTCGCCTCACCAATTTGTGAATTCAACCTGCTGCACATTCTAAGAATAATGTTTCAGCTCCACAAACTAAATCTTACATCTAGGACACATTATACGGTATTTTATTCCCACCCACTTCTGTATCTTGCACCCGGTGACTGGCAGTAATTTGTGTACGCCACTCATTCATCTATAGTTGTTTGGTACTGGAGGTGAGCTGGACACACCATGTAGTTTATAAGTGAGGCTTATATGCGTAGAATGTATTCCGACTGGTAATGTTCGAGAGTCCGAGTTTGAAGATGAAACTCACCTGTAAATACTGTAACTGTTTCATGAAGGTTGGTATTTTCTTCAAACCCAAATCAGCAGTGAACACTGAACCTAAATCTTTGTGGTTCTAACATTAAAACTAAATTCATTAGTAACACGTTAAGGCCTCCAGAAAACTTCCCAATATAAAAGTTTCTAAATTACATTCTCAGACACGTTATGCAACAATGAGACCATGAATATACAATGAAATTAGGAAATTAGGTTATTATTAACAGTCAAGTAGCACTTGCGACCTACGTCCTCATTTATTTACTGGACGTATTCCAATCTCTGTGTTCCTCAACAGCTCCTTCTATTACGTGGAGGTTATTCTCTGATACCTTAGTACACATCCTATAATCTTGTCCCTTCTTCTAGTCTGTTATTCATATTTCCAAATATTCCTTTCCTTGCCGATTCTCAGGAGAACCTCAGTCTACCCATTTTCCAACATTCCTCTGTAGCACCGTATCTCAAACGCGCTTCAAACGTACATTCTCAGAAATTTCTTCCTCAAATTAAGGGTAATGTTTTCTATTGCTTCTCATTACTTCCGTCTTTCTTCGATTTTCGCTCAATTCGTATTCTGTACTCGTTTGACTGTTAATTCCATTCAACAAATTTTGAAAATCTTCTTCAATCGCACTCAGGATAGCAATGTCATCAGCGAATGTTATCATTGATATATTTTCACAATGAATTTTTAATCCTCTCTTGAACCTTTATTGTGTGTATGTATGTATAGATAGAACGCTAGAGCCTGTATGATACCCTTCTCAATGCGAGCAGTTCGTTCACGGTCTTCCAGTGCTATTGATCCCTTTCAGTTCTTGCACATATTGCATATTACCCGTCTCTCACTACAGCTCGCCCCTATTTCTCTTAGAGTTTCGAACGCCTTGAACCATTTTACATTATCGAACGGTTTTTCCAGGTCGGCAAATCCTATGAACGTGTCCTAATGTTTCTTCAATCTTCTTTCCAATATCAGCTGCAACATCAGAACATCCTCTCTGGTGCCTTTACCCTTTATAAAGCCAAACTGGTTGTCACCTAACACATCGTCAATTTCCTTTTCCATTCTTCTGTATATTAATCTTACCAGAAACTAGGATGCATGAGCTGTTAAGCAGATTGTGCGATAATTCTCACACTCGACGCTTCTTGCTGTATTCGGAAATTCGTGGATGATGTTTATCCGAAAATCTGATGGTATATTAATCTTACCAGAAACTAGGATGCATGAGCTGTTAAGCAGATTGTGCGATAATTCTCACACTCGACGCTTCTTGCTTTATTCGGAAATTTGTGGATGATGTTTATCCGAAAATCTGATGGTATATCGTCAGTCTTAAACATTCTTCACACTAACATGAATAGTCATTTACTTACCACTTCTATCAATGATTTTACAAATTCCGATGGTGTTTTACCTGTCTCTTCCACCTTATTTAATCTTAAGCTCTTTTGAGTTTTTATTCTGATACTTGATCCCCAGTCTCTTCCCTGTCGACTTCTGCTTCTTCTTCTTCTACCACGTCAGAGACGTCTTCCACATCGTACAGTACTTTAATGTACACTTTCCACCCGTCCACTGTCCCTTGTGCGTTCAGCAATGGAATTCTCTGGGCTCTTAATGTTACCGCCCTTGCTTTTAACTTCATCGTATATTGTTCGACTTTTCTGTATGATAAGTCCGTCTCCCCGACAAATATTCCTTTTTTATGTTTTTCATATAGCCATTTTGCTTTTGCTTTCCTGCACTTCTTATTTATTTCGTTCCTAAATGACTTGTATTTCTGTATTCCTGAATTTCCCCGAACATTTCTGTACTTCTTTCGTGATCAACAGAAGTATTTCTTCCGTTGTTCGTGGTTTCTTCGCAAATGCCTTCCTTGTATCTACGGTGTTTCTCCTACCTCTGTGACTGCCCCTTTTAGAAATGTCCATTCCGCTTCAATTGAAATGCCTGTTGCGATATTCATCAGTCTCAGAGACCTTCAAGCATGTCACTTCATAGCACTT
Organism: Schistocerca nitens; assembly: GCF_023898315.1. Lineage (NCBI taxonomy): Eukaryota > Metazoa > Arthropoda > Insecta > Orthoptera > Acrididae > Schistocerca > Schistocerca nitens. The sequence goes on along the minus strand of NC_064622.1, from coordinate 416,920,194 downwards.
CCTCGTGCGCTGATTCTTTCTGACTGTCTCTTAAGCTTCAGCGTACTCTTCATCATAACTAATTCGTGATCTGCGTCTAGATTTGTCCCTGGGTATGTCTTACAACCCAATATCTAATTTCGGAATCTCTGTCTGACCGTGATGTAATCTAAGTCCTATCTCGTGGCCTTTTCCATGTATGCCTCCTTGTCTTCTGATCCTTGAACAGAATATTGACCATTAGTGATATTAATTGCAGAACGCAATTAGTCGTTCTCCTGTCTAGTTCATAGTACCAAGCTCATATTCTCCTGTTACTCTTTCTTCTACTCCCTACGCTACAACCGTATTCCAAGCCCAATGACTATTAGATTTTCATCTCCCTTTATGTACTGAATTACCCCTCAATATCCTCATATACTTTCTCTGTCTCTTCACCCTCTGCTTGCGACGTCGTCATGTATACCTGAACTATTATTGTCGGTGTTGGTTTCCTGCCGATTCTGATGAGAACAACCCCGTCACGGAACTCTTCACAGTAACTCACTCTCTGCATTGTCTTCCTATTCATAATGTATCTTACTCAGGTTAAATCTTTTCTGTTGCTGCTCATATCACCCTATTCTCGTCTAACCAGAAATCGATGCCTTCTCTCCGTTTCACTTCATGGACCTCCACTATACCTAGACTAACCCTTTTCAGATTTTCTAGCTTTCCTACCATATTCAAACGCCTAATATTCCATGCTCTACTCGTACAACGTTACCCTTTTGTTGCTTATTCAATCTTTTTCTCATGGTTACCTCCCAAGAGGCAGGACCCAGAGGCGAATGGGGGACTAGTCCAGATTCTTTTGCCTGCGGACAGATCATTGTGGCCCCATTTCAGTTACGGGCCATATGTCCTGTGGATACAGATTACGTTTCTTTAATTCAGTGGTTTCCACTGCCCTCTGCACCCTTATGGCATTAATTACTGCTGATTCCTCGGCCTTTTAGGCTTAGTTTCCCATCCCAAGGGCAAGAAAGTGCCCTGAACCTCCGTCGGCTACTTTGACAAATCAGTTGGGAAAACGATGATTACCCCATGTGTAGGAAGTTTCCGGCTGCCATTCCTGATTATTTGTATTCAAAATTTAAGCAGTGGCGAGGTTCGAACGCGGGCCCAGGACGTTTTGATTTGCTTTACCCGTAGACCACTGTTACTATGACCGTCATCCTGTCCCTTCAGTATACACTACAAACGCTTCCTTATTCATAAATGTACAGTTCCTTCTGTCTTTGTTATTTCGCTGTTTTAAATAATGTGCTATAGTCCTTAATGTTCTTCATAAAATTTTGGCCTCAGGTATCTTAAACAGTTTGTGGTCAGGTGGTTAGCTGCGTTGCCTCTAGATCGTGTCGCCTCATGTTCTATTTCCATGTAGGTTGGTCATTTTCTTCGATCCTGGTCTTGGTATATGTTATATATGACGGTAGTGTCTGTTCCCGAAAAAACAGTTACCGTGGATGACCATGCAGCTTTGCTAGAAATGAAATGATAATTAAATGGACACCGTAGCTGCAAACAGGCGTTGATGTACTTCATTGGGGACATTTTGAAAATGTGTGCCCCGACCGGGACTCGAACCCGGGATGTCCTGTTTACATGGCAGACGCTCTATCCATCTGAGCCACCGCGGGCACAGAGGATAGTGCGCCTGAAGGGACTTATTCCTTGCACGCTCCCCGTGAGATCCACATTCCCCACATGTCCACACCACTACATTCGTAGTGCGCCTAATAGATGTTTGCCCATCATACTCATTACTCGTGACAGATTAATCTACCAAGTCCCGTACGAGTTCGGGCATAGCGTGTGCGTTCGCACAAGAAGGTCAATGGCCGGGAGGCCATATTTTAACTATATGAAGTACATCAACGCCTGTTTGCAGCTACGGTGTCCATTTAATTATCATTTCATCTTGGTATATGTGTTATCCGAATCATTTAAACACATGTTTTTCTACGTGCAAGTTTCTGAAATGGCGTCAAATAGAAATATTAGCATCAGGCGGACGAATAATACTAGACGGGGTATCCCGGCAAGTAACGCAGTACAATCATATCATATTCTTTCATAAATTCTCTAATTTATATAGTTAGTCTGACTCAGTTTATTCTGTGTAGTTATAAGAGAAACGCCATCCTCATCATCCTCATGGTTTCTACATTTTTTCACTTCTTAGTAGAGTAAGTTTTTCTTTGACTTCATTGTCAGATGCACTCGTTATTTTTGTTATGATTAGTATTAGGGTTGTGTATCTCAATCGGTAAAAGCGTAATCGCTATTTTGTCAGCAACGGTTAGACGAATAAAGTTGAAATTTATGTCACATCCTAAGGTCCGTGGACCCTTCGGTGTAAAACAAGGATGTAGCCTTTCGCCCCATCTGTTCACTTCATACGTCGAAGAAACAATGACGGAAATGAAAGAAAGGTTCAACGCTGGCATTAAAATTCAAGGTGAAAGGATATCGATGATAAGATTCACTGGTGACACTGCTATCCTCAATGAAAATGACGAAGAATTACAGAACTTGTTGAATGGAATGAACAGTCTAATGAGTACAGCAGAGTGTGGATCGACAGTAAATAAAAGAAAGACGAAAGTAATGAGATCTAGCAGAAATGAGAACAGAGAGAAAATTAACATCATAACTGACGATCACGTAGAAGATGAAGGTAAGGAATTCTGCTACCTAGCTAGTAAAATATATTTTGAGACTCACAAATGCAGTCTTCAAAACAAGTAGGGTATTTCCTGTTGGACTAGAAACACGAGCTTTGACAAGGAGCAACGTTTCACAGTACAACTGATGAAAGCAATCCGACAATTATCAATTTGTAATTATATCAGACGGAATTGTTTTTGTTATTTGCTGTCTGACTGTCCGTCTATCCGTCGGTTTGTTTATACCCCTGTTTTTCTCAGGCACGGATAGATGTATTAAATTGAAATTCCATGGTCTATAGGCTCTTGGCAGTGTAATTAATGTAAGCTTCTAAGTCAGTGCATCCAAAAGACAATACGGCCACGCGTGTGATATACTTTGACAGCCGCAGACTCACTCATCAAAATCTATAGGCTACTTCCTTTTCACCAAGAATCACGAAATTTGGCAGGAAGCAAGGATTCTCAGTACAAGTAAAGGAAAAAATCGAAAATTGTTAATTTGTAACTAGATCATAGGAAACAATTTTCTTTTTTCATTCGCTACTCTAAGTGAAATTTGAAATTAAAACAATCTCGAACACCTTGGAATCCTTGGGATCAATATCTTGCCAGTATCAGTTTCGATAATAATGGTACTAATTTTCGATTCTCCGAATGGGTGAAGTGTCTATATACATAATTAAGTTTGTACTGGACCTTCAGTGGTCGTGTCCGACTCTTACCTGACCAGTTTTTCATAGTAAGTTGAAAAAATGTTGCAGAGTGTTTGGATCACAAGGTCATCTCCAAACAAACATTCAGTCCACACAGGAACTTCGGCAAGCCTCTCAAACTGTTATAGATGCTTACAAAGATTTTATTTTTCTCGTACATTATGTTACAAAGGTACTTTAATTTATTTAAGTCTGCACACTTTCATAGCCATTGCCAATGACGACAAAATCTGAGTCGCTAGGCCGCGTCATATTCCTCTTCAAATTTATTCAGTGCTGGAAGTTTCGATCCATTTATTGGGATCTTCTTGACGATTGCCGTGGCGACCTTGGATGGCTCAGTGGCATCTTCTAGAAAATACCAGCAGAGAGATCAAAACGTCGAGCACTGGGGAAGCCTGAAGTAGAATACAGCGTGGCCTAACGACTCGAGATTTCACCATCAGTAATTTAATGTTGTTTTAATGTATTCCGAAAGCTCTCCTGAAGATGAGCACGAGCTCGAAACTTGTTGCAGCGCACCAAAATAAAAGTTGGTAGTAACTGGAATAACTAACCAAATTACAGTCCCTTGTGCTGCGTTTGCATACTTTACGCCGCCTGCTCGAGACAGGGCGCGCCTCAGGGGCGGAGAAGCGGTGATAAATCCGGCCGGCAGACAAGGCGCCCTGCGACTGAGCGACGGCCCGCGTGATGCGTGACTGCGTGACCGGCCACGTCACGCAAGTGCGTGCCGCTCAGCTCTCCGCCTTCCCGCGTCCCGATCCGCAGCCTCCCGTCTCTACGAATAAATACCGCGATCCTTAACGGCCCCGCCTCTCACTGCTGTTGCGAGACGAAACGCGCTGCGGAATTGCCTCGTGGCCTTTACATTACCCACAATTACAGTGGCCACGTCACCGTTCACTTTATTCACTCACGTAGGTAACGTCTCACTGTCAAGAGAGCTTTTTAAAGACGCCCTGAGATATGCGATTGTTTGCTACCATGTACCAAAGGCGTATGTTAATGATTACTGACCAGTTTCTCTCCTAAAATGTGTCTTTAACCCTTTCATTATGGTCGGGAGGTTTGTGACCCACGATAGGTTTTCAAAGAACCGATGAGAATTTGTTGCTTGTTATTGCTATGTATCAGCGTCCCACTGGTAAAGGGAAGCCTATTAATGGCTAGTAGAATTGTTATAATTACAAGTTGATTGTGGTGTCCTCAAGTTTCATTATTAACCGTCATCACCATATTGTCACATATAATTAGTTCGCACCTGCAGATAGACAACCCAATTACCAAATTGGAAATGCGGATTGCCTTTACGCTTTCCCGAATATATCGTGGCAACGACTGCATACATGAATTGACTTGTGCCTCATAACAAACTGAGCCCTTATTGAGCACCTGTGGTGTGAGTTACAAACTTGGAGAGATGTTCTGTCCACTCAAATGCATCTGTTTCCAGTATGTCTTGTAGTTATTGCGCAGAGGCTTCTAAAACCCTCGAGATACTTATAAACAATCCTGTATGTCCTAATCCTAGATACCCCCTTCCCAAACCCTCTTAGAAAACAAAACGGCGGGAAATATTCTCTGCAAATTATTACTTCTGACTAATAACTGAAATAACATTGCCTTAATGTGTTTGAAATAAAAATGGTTGTCAAAAGGTTAAAGTCTCGGAAATGTTGACGTGCTCAGGAGAGCTAGTGCTGGTCGTCATTGTTATACTAACATCAGGATTTCGAGATCTACCCCAACCGCTCTCAAATGTACTGCTTCCATAATTCAATACTGACCGTCTAATGAGAAGAAGATCCTAATATGACGTCGCATTGATAGCATTACATATTATAAATGAAAATGGTTTGAATAAATAAGACCGCTGCGATTGTTAGAATTCTTTATCGGAGAACACGACCAATTTCGTAAATTAAATTTACATCTTCAGGATAAAAGAACTCACCAGAAATTTAGCCACGCCGAGAAACGGGTAAATAAAAACCATAAGGTTTTTGTCTACTTACAGTCATAAATTATGGTCCAATATAAACCGGATAAAGCCATTCCCATCATTCATACACAGGTGTTTAAGACTTCTGATTCGCGAATGTACGAGCGTCTATGATAAAATTTGTGTGTGTGTGTGTGTGGCGAGGGGGCTAAGGGCTAAGGCCATCCTTAACCTAGAAAAGAGCCCAGTAAAAACGTCAAAATATGACCGTAGTAGCTATTAAAATAACTTATAATAAGAAGCAATTAAAATACCTAGTAAAAACGCCGCAGTTCTAACATTAAAAGAGAAACAGTGTCACACTTTACCTCCATTATGGACAGCCCGGAGAAAAACCGTTGCTGTTGCCGGCGACAACTAACTGCTGTATGTAACGAGGCCTACGCGGAACGCCACGCATGCGCAGTGTCGGCAAACATAAAGTATCTATATAACTTGACTGAAATGGCTGGCTGCACATTTTAAATTACCAAACCGTAGTAAGCAGAAACAACAAACTTTGTTTATGAGTCGCGGTGATCAGAATTGCTTTTACAACTTTCGAAGGCAGGAGGAAAAAGAAAACTCGTATAAAATGGTTTGAAGACAAGAAAAAGAAATTCAGAGAAATAATTAAGGAATGAGGGGAGAATTGAAAGAACAGAAAAAGATTAACAATTGATGTTGGAATGTGGTCTGTAAAAGAAGCTTCGTCGCAAGAAGAAGAAGACAGGAAATCCTTTAGTCACTCTTTCTTATTTTTTGCCTTTGACTTAAATTATCAGCACATGTACCTATTTATGTTGCATTACATTTAGTGAACCCACAATCATAGGTTCGAAACCAAGATACTTCCGCATTCGATTCCATAAGCTCCGCTTCACGAGGCAGCGTTGAGAAAACGGGACAGCGGAGACTGACAAGTAGCTCACTATGCTGAACAACAGATTTCTGGTCGAGTGACTTCTTTATGTTGTGGAAACGTGTATTCGTTGTATTCCTGGACGGTTATTAAACATTAGAAATATCGTTTCAACGGTGAAATGTAGCAAATTAATGAAACATACAGATTCAAATACCTGCAGCACCAGAACATCACAACGTTATCCGCTCTGACGTACAGCTACTCACATCTTCATCGCAGGATAAAGTTTGCAGACGACAGGGAAACTGGACGCAAGTGTGTGACAGGCCACATTCAGATTAATTAACCGGAAAGCGCATGGCCATGAGGCAAACACAGAACACTGCTGCGGCAAGAATGTATTTATTTTAATTTTCTTTTTCGTTTTTGCCCTTTACAATAACACATTCCTGCTTCAATCACGAAACGCACCTGTTCCATTATGTAATATAAATTTGTATTATGTCTGCAACTTTGATTCCGCAGAAAATTTACGATTCGAAATATTGGTCATATCTGGCCACTGGTTCTCCCACCTTTCGGGCAGCGTACGAATCCCGCGGTGGTAGAACTAGGCGTCTTTTGAGGTCATCCATGAATCGAACCAATTTTGTATTTTTTCATATGATCGGATGTAGTGGTCAGCCAGATCGTGTGCCATTGATAGAAAAAGATGGCAGTGAGAAGGAGGCTGGAGAATACGTCACGTGGGGTAGGACTCCCATTTCATAGTTTCCAATATTGTTTTAACAGTTTTTACGATATGGACTCGGTCGTTGTCATTCTGCAAAATCACCGTTTCGTGTCTATCGCAGTATTGTGGCCGTTTGTCTTTCAGTGCTAGGTCCAGACGCATTCGATAACGACTTCCTGTGATTGTTTCCATCTGTTTCAATAGCATCGAAAGCCTTCTCTCTTCCATCGCCGTGCCGGTCTACGACGTCAAAACCAGCGAGGTTGAAGCGTTGAAACCGTTCTCTGCGCGTTTTTTCATTAAGAGGTGCCTCACCATAGGCATTACCCAGCATTTTACGGGCCTCACTCGCAGACTTCTTCATGTTAAAGTTGAAAATCAAAACTTCACGCAAATAACGAAATGTGAGCTCGTAGCTTTTTGTTCAGCCACGGCCAATTAACACTTTGATGGCATTATGTTTACAAATGCCTAAGCTTATTGCATGTCACATACGACAACCAACTGCAACACCATTTGCCGCTACTGCTGTATATTGCAAAATGGCGGAAGCAACGTTGTAGAGCTAAGAAGTAAAAATCTCTAACACATCTGCTGGGACCACATGCTTTAGAGAGTCAGTAATAATCTGAGATAAAAGGTAGCTGTGCTTTCGATTGTGAAGTTAGGACTTCGCTATTATTTTTCGGTAAAGTATGACATACTTAAATCTCCATCCCACTCCTAGCGACCATAGGGCACATTTTAACAGCACTCCTCAGGTGCTACTCAAACGAAATTTTTAAATAATTTATGTTTATATCCAAAGTACACGGTATAGACGAAATAGATCTGTTTATTATGTGTAAATCAATGTACACAGTTGCTTTGTCGAAGTGGACATCAAGTCAAGATTTCGTTAACTGACCATATCAAAAAATGGTATAACAAATTGATAAGACGAAAAAAGAAGAATAATTTAGAAGCAGAGGCGGTTATTAATACGAACGTTGGAAGAATTCGACAAATTATTCGTGTTTCCAGAAGTAATGTTTACTCTGCAGCGGAGTGCGTGCTGATTTTCAACTTCTTCGCAGGTTAAATCTGGATACCACAGTTTTAATGTATCAGGAAGTTTCAGTTGTTCATACCCTTGTCGTACTGAAACCGTGAGCTATACCGGAAATCGAAAAGGTGTTTGCTTCAGACCATACAACTTCTGCACACACGAAGCTTTGATTTTCGATACAACAGACATTTTTCATCAGTAATAAAAGTTTAAAGGAAAGACTTTTATCGGTGGTAATCTATATAATGGTGCTAGGTCGAAAGATTGAATCCTGTAGAAAATGGAAGTCTTCTTAAACACTGCACTTTATTTCCATCCATAAGGTTGAAAATTACCAGGAAAACTAAAACGGGGACGCTACGGAGGTACTGAAAATCCAACGTGGACCGTTGGAAAATTGCTCAAATTGAAACTGCAAATGTTAGAAACGTGATGGCATAGAAGGTGTTACGTGCAGCGACAGAGCTCGAAGTGAAGAAATACTGAAAAAGACAGACGAGACCGAACAAGGGAATTGTACCTGATATGGTTTCCATGCACAATCCACTTAAGGATAGAAGAAGTAATAGAGAAGAAATATTGTACAGTGTGAAAGAGATGAAAATATTGTAAGTACAGTAGTCATTATCAGAAAGGGAATGGGCAGTAGGTAAGAAAAGACGAAAATTCATCCTAAGACAAAAAAAAACAATAAACACGCACCATGGTGTTAGGCAAATTGGTCACTAGTTGACAGTCATAGAAGTATCGACGGAAAACGGTCGCTGGGTGAGTGTGTGTCGCTGCAGCGCAATTTCACCGCGCAGCTGACAAGGATAGCAAACAGGAGGCACCAAAGTATGCTGTTTTTTTGAATATCATTCCGTGTACTCAGTTGGACAGTAGCTACGCCTCACAGACAGGCGCGTGAACAAAACACGCAGATATCAGCATCTGAGAGAGGACATGTAGTTGGGCTCAAAGAAGACTGCTGGAGCAATCAACGAATCGCTCGACATTTGCAGAGGTGTGATGTCATTGTTTGATGATGTTGGCAGGAATGGATGAGACTTAGCTGAATACAGCGCCAAGAAGAAAGCGGTCGATCTAGAGAGAGGCCAGAACGTGAGGACCGAGTAATCGTCGATGAGACACTCCGAGCCCCAGATTCATCCTTATCATCGGTCCGACGTACAACAGTGACCACAAGCACCACTAATAAACGGCTCACAGGAAAGGGGCTGAGCTCAAGTGCGCCTTGCGCCGACTGCCATTGAATTTGTGTCCACTAATAAGCCCGTTTGCAGTGCTGTGTGGCACATCCGGCCTGGAAACTCGTTGACTGAAGTAGAATTGTTTCCAGTGATCAATTCCACTTCCAGCTGAACCCGATGCCCAGTGAAGGCGTGACTGAGACGACCCAGTAGAAGTGCGAGGCCATCTTGGCCGTCTCCCTCCATCCGGCCGGACGCCAGGGGTGATAGTTTGGGAGCCATTTCATTCCATAGATGGACCGCTTCGGTTGTCATCCGCTGCACCCTTACGGCACGCCGGCGATATTCTACGCTCTATTTTCTTGCCTTCTGTAGAAAGCCAACATGGTGTTACACTTCAGCAAGATAATACCCTTCCGCATACGGCGACAGTTTTTAGCTTTTGTTCAAATAGTTCAAATGGCTCTAAGCACTATAGGACTTAACATCGGAGGTCATCAGTCCCCTAGACTTAGAACTACTTTAACCTAACTAACCTAACGACATCACACACCCATGCCCGATTCAGGATTCGAACCTGCGACACTAGCAGCAGCGCGGTTCGGGACTGAAGGGTCTAGAACCGCTTGGCCGCAGAGGCCGGCTTAGTTTTTGTCTTCATGCTTGCCCAAACCTACGTTCACCAGCAAAGTCGTCAGCTGTCTCCCCAGTTGATACCGTTTGAAGCATTATTGGACGGAATTTGACATAATGTCACTCGGGAGAACATGCAACAACTCTCCCAGTTAATGTCAAACTGAATAACTGCTTGCATAAGAGTCATAGGTCGACCAACGCCTTATTGACTTGCTCGATCTCTTTCTATTGAATAAATCATCCAATTTTTCTGAAATTTTAATCATTTGTTTGCCTGTACCTGTACATCATGTCTACCAATTTTCGTCCCCTTCAGATAATTCTTTCGTGGTCCGCCGTTTTCTTTTTCTTTTTTTATTTTATTTGCCTTTTTTATCTTAGAGTAAGTTACCGTAGGATGGAAAGAGATGCAATGGAACGCTTGATCACTAACTGCCGCGTCCTTACATTAGCATGCGGCAGAGATAACAACAATGAACACTCGGACACACTTATACTGCCAGGGGCACTGTCCCACCACAGAGCACCGCGGCGAGCTGTGTCTCGTGGCAGCCGACCCCACAGGACCATGACCTGGGGAGAGTGTGATCTAGAGCGTTCCTATCAATCAGTTCGGAACTGCGGAGCAGGTGCTTAAGTTGTTTGGGTTTCAATGCTTCAAACTACTGCTCGTAACAGCCATGTGACGGATTCTTACCTGCGAAACTTCGGTGCCTCCATTTATCAGCTGTTAATTACCAGTTAACACAGAGGGTAGGTGGAAATAGCACGCTGAAGGTGACTTTGAGGGAGACAGCTTGTCTGATGACATAACAGAAGAAGAAACAGCAGCCAATGGGAAAGTGAGCTTTGGAAGACTTACAATCAGAAAAGGCAGAAGGGATAGATAGCATTCCATCAAAATTTCTAACATCATTGAAGGAAGTGCCTACAAAACGACTATTCACGTTGGTGTGTATAACGTATGAATCTCTAAATATACCATCTGACTTTCGGTAGGTTGTAAGCTCCGATAGGTGCGATAATTACGTCACAATCAGCTTAACAGATCTTCTGTTGAACTTACTGATGAGAATCATATACCGATGAATGGAAAGAATTGAGGATGTGTTAGATGATCACTTTGGCTTCAGGAATGGTCAAGGCACCAGTTAGGCTGTTGTTACGCTCCAGCGGGTAATGGAAGCAAAACTGAAGAAAATTCAAGAAATGTTCATAGGGTTTCTCGACCTGGAAAAAGCATGGTTTAAGACGTTCGAAATCGTGAGAAGAATAACGGGTAAGGTACAGGAACAGACTGGTAGTATACGGTATGTACGAGAACCAAGATGGAATAATAAGAGTGGAAGAAGCAATGGCGGATATAAAAGAAACTTTCAAGAGTGGAATTAAAAATTCAAGGTGAAAGGACATCAATGATAAGATACGGTGATGACATTGCTATCCTCTGTGAAAGTAAAGAAGAATTTCAGGATCTGCTGAATGGAATGAACAGTCTAATGAGTAAAGAATATGGATTGAGAGTAAATCGAAGAAAGAAGAAAGAAATGAGAAGCAGAAAAAATGAAAGCAGCAAGAAACTGAACATCAGAATGGGTGATCAAGAAATAAATGAAGTTAAGGAATATTGCTACCTTGGCAGCAAAATAACCCGTGACGGACGGAGCTAGGAGGACAAAATGCAGACTAGCACTGGAAAAAAGGGCACAACTGGCAAAATAGTGTACTAGTATTAAACGTATGTCTTAATTTGAGGAAGATATTTCTGAGATTGTACAACTGGAGCACAGCATTGAATGACAGTGAGGCTGGGACTGTGGGAAGAACAGAACAGAAGAGAATCGAAGCATTTGAGATGTGGTGCTGCAGAAGAATGTTGAAAATTAGGTGGTCTGATAAGGTAAGGAACGAGGAGATTCTCCGCAGAATCGAGAAGGAAAGAAATTTGTGGCAAACGCTGACAAGAAGAAGGGAAAGGATGATAGGACTTGTGTTAAGACATAATGAAGAACTTCCATGGTGCAAGAGGGAGCCGTTTAGGGCAAAAACTGTAGAAGAAGAAAGAGATTGGGATACATCCAGCAAATACACTCCTGGAAATGGAAAAAAGAACACATTGACACCGGTGTGTCAGACCCACCATACTTGCTCCGGACACTGCGAGAGGGCTGTACAAGCAATGATCACACGCACGGCACAGCGGACACACCAGGAACCGCGGTGTTGGCCGTCGAATGGCGCTAGCTGCGCAGCATTTGTGCACCGCCGCCGTCAGTGTCAGCCAGTTTGCCGTGGCATACGGAGCTCCATCGCAGTCTTTAACACTGGTAGCATGCCGCGACAGCGTGGACGTGAACCGTATGTGCAGTTGACGGACTTTGAGCGAGGGCGTATAATGGGCATGCGGGAGGCCGGGTGGACGTACCGCCGAATTGCTCAACACGTGGGGCGTGAGGTCTCCACAGTACATCGATGTTGTCGCCAGTGGTCGGCGGAAGGTGCACGTGCCCGTCGACCTAGGACCGGACCGCAGCGACGCACGGGTGCACGCCAAGACCGTAGGATCCTACGCAGTGCTGTAGGGGACCGCACCGCCACTTCCCAGCAAATTAGGGACACTGTTGCTCCTGGGGTATCGACGAGGACCATTCGCAACCGTCTCCATGAAGCTGGGCTACGGTCCCGCACACCGTTAGGCCGTCTTCCGCTCACGCCCCAACATCGTGCAGCCCGCCTCCAGTGGTGTCGCGACAGGCGTGAATGGAGGGACGAATGGAGACGTGTCGTCTTCAGCGATGAGAGTCGCTTCTGCCTTGGTGCCAATGATGGTCGTATGCGTGTTTGGCGCCGTGCAGGTGAGCGCCACAATCAGGACTGCATACGACCGAGGCACACAGGGCCAACACCCGGCATCATGGTGTGGGGAGCGATCTCCTACACTGGCCGTACACCACTGGTGATCGTCGAGGGGACACTGAATAGTGCACGGTACATCCAAACCGTCATCGAACCCATCGTTCTACCATTCCTAGACTGGCAAGGGAACTTGCTGTTCCAACAGGACAATGCACGTCCGCATGTATCCCGTGCCACCCAACGTGCTCTAGAAGGTGTAAGTCAACTACCCTGGCCAGCAAGATCTCCGGATCTGTCCCCCATTGAGCATGTTTGGGACTGGATGAAGCGTCGTCTCACGCGGTCTGCACGTCCAGCACGAACGCTGGTCCAACTGAGGCGCCAGGTGGAAATGGCATGGCAAGCCGTTCCACAGGACTACATCCAGCATCTCTACGATCGTCTCCATGGGAGAATAGCAGCCTGCATTGCTGCGAAAGGTGGATATACACTGTACTAGTGCCGACATTGTGCATGCTCTGTTGCCTGTGTCTATGTGCCTGTGGTTCTGTCAGTGTGATCATGTGATGTATCTGACCCCAGGAATGTGTCAATAAAGTTTCCCCTTCCTGGGACAATGAATTCACGGTGTTCTTATTTCAATTTCCAGGAGTGTAATTGAGAAAGTAGTTTGCAAGTGCTACTCTGAAATGAAAAGTTTTTTTGTGGAGAGGAATTCGTGGCGAGTCGCATCAAATCGTTCAGAAGCCTGACGACTCAAAACAAATAAGAATGTCGTACATAATCAACTATCTTTTATGGGCCCCGACTAAATACATACAAATAGTTATTGGTACATTTCGTGTGACTTTTATGTTTATTTTAACATGATAACGTGTTTAGATCGTAATGTAATTATCCTCAGGTGGGTTGTGGTACTTTATATTGTTGAATTTGTTTGCGACATATACAGGTGCTGTATACTTAGTAGACAGCAATTTGGTAGGAAGGTAATGCGTCGGCTTGCACTGGCGGCGGAACGTTAGCGTTATTTGAAGCAATGAAAGTGTTTATAGAGTTTTTTATGAGCGTGGAAGCTGCGCTTCTTGGTTGCCGCTGCATACTTTTCAAAATGGTTCAAATGGCTCTGAGCACTATGGGACTTAACTACTGACGTCATCAGTCCCCTAGAACTTAGAACTACTTAAACCTAACCAACCTAAGGAGTTCACACACATCCATGCCCGAGGCAGGATTCGAACCTGCGATCGTAGAGGTCGCGCGGTTCCAGACTGTAGCGCCTATAACCGCTCGGCCACTTCGGCCGGCTCATACTTTTCCGTGCCACTTACTAGCCCTGTTTTTTGAAAATGTTTGGTTTCACAGAGAAGCTGTTCATCTGGCAACAGATGCGTGCTATAAGGCACGCTCGAGTTAAATTTGTTTTTATAAAAGTACCTTTTAAAAAATGAAGAAGTCTGTAATAAACAATCATCAAAACAGGTCAGAAACATGAGAATACCGCCGCCCGCGGTGGTCTAGCGGTTCTAGGCGCGCAGTCCGGAACCGCGCGACTGCTACGGTCGCAGGTTCGAATCCTGCCTCGGGCATGGATGTGTGTGATGTCCTTAGGTTAGTTCGGTTTAAGTATTTCTAAGTTCTAGGGGACTAACGACCACAGTAGTTAAGTCCCATAGTGCTCAAAGCCATTTGAACCATCAGAATACCGCATATCGTTTTAAATTTCGCTCCTATAGGTATCTAGGAGGAGGCATTGCATGTCGGGTGGAACGCAACTGATTTACAGTATTCTTCGGCCAACGGTTAATGATTCTCAGTGAAACCCAAGTTGGTAGATTTTCTACGAGTGTGTATCCAATTAGAACAGCGCGATTTTTTTGAGCTGAGGGTCAGTCCACAGAGCACGTCCACAGCGAAATTCGTCTTGTGTACGATTAGAACAATATTTCATGAAAATTTGAGATCAACTGGACACAGGAACTCACCGAAGGACAAGGGAGAACACTAACAAGGAGCGTCTTGGTGGCCCTGGCTGTCCAGTGATGACACACGTTTTCCCCGTCAAGTGGAATTTCTCCTTCCCAAGGACACATCGGTCTTTTGGTTATAAACTTGTTATATACTGAGAGCTCAGTCTATAGATGCAAACTCGCAGACACAAGAATTCTATGTTCCGGAGCTTAACGCCTTGTCGAACGGCTGGATACGTATTCACAAGAGAAGTAGGTTGAAAATGGAAAAAAAAGTCAGGATGTTACACGCGGTTCTGACGTCTCTGTCCGTTTGCTATTTATTTTCTGACTCACACTCAAAGTAACGCAATGACCATCAGTACAATAGCGCCTTTACAGTCTCTCCAGGAACTGCTCAGCATAGTGTCGTTGCTCTGCTGGGTGCATGTGTTGTATTCATCATTTCATCATCAGTCGGGAAAAAGGCGACATTGGACTACGAAAAATATTGGGAATTTGTACGGTAGCTAATAACCGCGCCTTTATACGAGGGGCGTTCAGAAAGTAAGCTCCGATCGGTCGCGAAATGGAAACGACTATGAAAATCCGATAAAGCTTTGCACAGATGTGTTGGGTAGTGTCTCTAGTATAACCCCAGTTAGCATCACGTCGCTCTTCTCATTTCTGAGCTCGCAGTGAGTGCGTAAAGATGTCTAGAAAATAGTGTCTGCCGCCAAGTACGAGGGCCTGGTGAGAAATTTCGCCTGAAGCTATGCAGCTAACATTACATAACTGTCGTGCTGTTTCGTCTTCAAGACAATTCTCAGCCGCATTCTGCAGGGGCAATGAAGATGCTCCTGCATCGTTTGCAAATGGAAATGTTAGATTACCCACAATACAGTCCGCAATTGTCTCCCCCTGAGTTTCATCTCTGGTCACATGAACCGCTGTCTTTGACGACAACATTTTGACACAGACAACGAGGTGCAGGCCAGCGTGGAGAATTGGCGGAAAGCACTGGCGGCTGCCTTCTATGATGAGGCTATTGAAAAGTTGGTACAACGCTATGACAAAAGTCTAAGTCAGAACGGCGACTACGTAGAGAAGTAGCTGAAAGGTGTAGCTAATTGTTACAAGTAAAACATTTCTGATGTTCACTGTGGTTTCAATTTGGCAATCAATCGGAGCTTACTTTCTGAACAGGCCTCGTACATCCCACAAACCGAACACCACCATCATCATCTTTATACGGAAAAATATTGTAAAAGGAGGGAGAGACGAGGGTTCGTGGGAGCCGAGAGCAGCGTTCTGTTGTGGAAGAGGCAGAAATTGGCATTATTCGAACTACCGCAAAGGAAGACATCCTGACGCTGAAGAAGGACGAATGGCCATACTGTGACTCGTGACACCATAAAAACCAAAGCAAAAGAGTTGGCTAAAGTCCCTAATACTCCGAGTCAAGCGTTTAAGGCTAACCGTGTGTGTGCTGATCGCCTAGTACAACGGGCCGGCTTCTCTCCACGACGCCGTACAACAGTATGCCAAAAGCTTTCACTGGATTTTCGAAAAAAAAATTCCAGAATTTCACTGGTATGTCAGCACACTTCGGAAAGAAAAGAACTTTTCCATGTGCTAAATAGGCAACACTGACAGAGACGGCACTTTGATTGGACATGCCACGCCATTACGCCGTTAATGGGAAGGGGACAGAAGAAGGTAATATGAAAACATCAGGGTGTGAAAATAACTGTAATGCCGGCAACAGCAGAAAATCGGCGCATACTTCCTTTTCCTCAATTTCTAAGGGGAGAAGAAGCCCCAAGACTTCTAAAAATGAAAATCTGTTACCTGATGGCGTCTTTGTTCGAAATCAATGGAAAGAGTGGACGACTGTAACTTTAATGCTTGACTGTCTGCAGAATGCATGATAACGCCTTCTTGGTGCGCTTTCCGTACTAACAAAAGTGCTTTGTGTTGAAGCGTGACGTGGTTGTCTCACTGACGACGTAAACAAAATGATCCACAGCCTAGCCAGTGACACTGGTATTATTCCTGGAGGAATGACTTCCGTGTTGCAACTCCTGGACGTTGGTACAAATGAACCATTCAAAGATTACGTTTAGAGAGAGTACTATAGAGATTTTGCGAACCGAACCGTGACCTGACTCCTACAGGAAAAATTAAGCGTGCAGCACCTCACATTACTTCAAACAGTGACGTTACTGCACACTTGGTTTCGGCTGTCTGGAAAATCATCGAAGCAGCAGTGATCATAACATCTTTCATGAAATAATGTAGTTCAAATAAGCTGGACGGCAGTGAAGACGATTTGCTCTAGAACGAGACCGAGGATGATGGGGAAAAGAGGAAATGAATCTGTTTCTGCTGCAGACTCCTTCGAGAAAACTAGTAACGGTGGCATTAGTGGATAATGTTGAGTAATTTACGGTATGTTTGTTTACGTACGATGCAATAATCAAGTTAGATGGTGAAACTTCCTGGCAGATTAAAACTGTGTGCTGGACCGAGACTCGACCTCGGGACCTTTGCCTTTCGCTGCAAGTGCTCTACTAACTGAGCTACCCAAGCACGACTCACGCCCCGTCCTCACAGCTTTAATTCCGCCAGTACCTCGTCCCTTACCTTCCAGACTTCACAGACGCTCTCCTGTGAACATTGCAGAACTAGCACTCCTGGAAGAAAGGATATCGCGGAGACATGGCTTAGCCACAGCCTGGGGGATGTTTCTAGAATGAAATTTTCACTCTACAGCGGAGTGTGCGCTGATATGAAACTTCCTGGCAGATTAAAACTGTGTGCCGGACAGAGACATGAACTCGGGATCTTTGCCTTTCGCGGGCAAGTGCTCTACCAACTGAGCTACCCAAGCATGACTCACGCCCCGTCCTCCCAGCTTTAATTCCGCCAGTACCTCGTCTCTTACCTTCCAGACTTCACAGAAGCTCTCCTGTGAACATTGCAGAACTAGCACTCCTGGAAGAAAGGATATCGCGGAGACATGGCTTAGCCACAGCCTGGGGGATGTTTCTAGAATGAAATTTTCACTCTACAGCGGAGTGTGCGCTGATATGAAACTTCCTGGCAGATTAAAACTGTGTGCCGGACAGAGACATGAACTCGGGATATTTGCCTTTCGCGAGCAAGTGCTCTCCTTTCTTCCAGGAGTGCTAGTTATGCAAGGTTCGCAGGAGAGCTTCTGTGAAGTTTGGAAGGTAAGAGACGAGGTACTGGCGGAATTAAAGCTGTGAGGACGGGGCGTGAGTCATGCTTGGGTAGCTCAGTTGGTAGAGCACTTGCCCGCGAAAGGCAAAGATCCCGAGTTCATGTCTCGGTCCGGCACACAGTTTTAATCTACCAGGAAGTTTCATATCAGCGCACACTCCGCTGTAGAGTGAAAATTTAATTCTAGAACGTTAGATGGTCTTCTTTCAATAACGACTGTGTCGCTTAATGATAGGTCACTTAAAAGTAGTTGTTGTTTTGATAGTTCATGTGTAATCCGTTGTTGTGTAAAATAAATTTAGCCTACCAGCGATGCGCCTACAGACTACCTTCTATGACTGAAAGTAATGGCTATAATTCCATCATAAGTTGCATTAAGAAAGATCTTTTTTTATTTCTCGATGGCGAAAAGTTTTGGAGACCTATGTCCATCTTGAGACCATCAAAATCGAATGGCTCTGGGCACTATGGAACTCAACTTCTGAGGTCATCAGTCCCCTAGAACTTAGAACTACTTAAACCTAACTAACCTAAGGACATCACACACATCCATGCACGAGGCAGGATTCGGACCTGCGACCGTAGCGGTTTCGCGGTTCCAGACTGAAGCGCCTAGAACCACTTGGTCACAACGGTTGGCTTTGAGACAATCCATATCGTAAGTGTGACAATACAGACGAAAGCCTATGTACAAAAATGTCCATTTCAGTGACGATCAGAGTGGCACTATGACCGGATCAACAACAGTAAATAGTTCACATAGGACAGACGCTGGAGAACTGGTGTGTAGGGACATCAATGGTTTCAGGTAAAACCCTAAAGACTGCTAATAGCGGCGCGCGTCAAAATGTGTGTGTGTGTGTGTGTGTGTGTGTGTGTGTGTGTTTGTTCGTTCACTGTGGTACTCAGAATTCCCGACAGCTTACTGAAGATTGTAAGTCGAAGAATTTGGACGGGTTACATACAATGTGACGCTCGTTTCACGCAATGGTACTCCTTACTCCGAAACGATAGCAGTGGTCTCAATTTCGCGTAGTGCGTCCTGATAAAGACGTCCGGATGGTCGCGTTAGTAAATCGATACAGGCGACAAAGAGGCATTTAGATGGCAGCGATCGGGAGGAATGTTAGCTCTGGCTGGGAATTTCGTATCGCAGATATTTGTCACCGATGAGATTGTCGCTGGCCCTCTGGCGCCAGAGAGAGGAAAGGGCGCAATTTCGCAGTGCCTGCTGCGTTCTTGCCGCGTCGGTTCGCACTGAATGTTCCCATCTCCTCGATCACCGCGGAAATCGGTGCAGCAGAAAACGAAGAGATCGCGCACAGAGCAATAACCAGACTCTTGCGGACGTCTGTGATCTGACGGGAAAGGAAATAGGTCTGAGCTGCAATAAGCGAGCGAGCACATTATGCCAGTGCATCGTAATCATATTGTACGAGAATAAGCTGTGTCGGAATAGATTCTGCTGCCTTGCTACGCTTACGGTGAGCAGGCTTTCCATGATCTGAAGAATAGGCCACCATACTGAATGTCAAAGATCATACACGTTTCGTAATAAAGGACGGACCAAACGATTCTAGCGTTCGATCGATCTCGAGACTCCCCGATACGCCGCGGTGTTCAGTACAGTATCGGTAGGCACGCGACAGATTGCCCTATCAACATGTTCCAAAAAGCCGCGTATAAATACGGGAATCTTTCGGCAGTCATACCTCAGGTTCTGTTGGTGACGAAAACGTAGGGTCAAGTGTTTTGAATAGCCCTTCGCTTAGGGACCATTTGTATACCCAACAGAAGAATCGTCTTAGTATTACTATTCAGAACAACAGGGTCAAAGAATGGATATTACACACTTCCTCCTGCGTCGGAAAATGAGACAAATCGTTGTTTCTTTTTGTATTTGGTATGTTCTACTGGGGTACTTGAGGTTTTTATGGAGGCACCATTAGTTCGTCGGCGGTTCCTTAGAAAACCCCCAAAAAATATTTTTCACCATTTTTTTCATACCAAAACCGAGCCGCGGAGCCCAAGACGGCAATGAACAGCCAATAGTTGAAATTTGTACGATACAATTTCAAGATCCCGATCTCGAATAACCTTGACAATTTACTTCATATCTTTATCTGTTTCCGAGATACAGAGGCGAAACCCTGCGCGAGGCGAAAATGTAGTATACACAGTGTTGCAGCACGGAGAAATATGCTGTAAAGTGTCTCTTATCAGTAGAAGGGCTCTGGGGACCCCATGTTGTAGTACTGTAGCACATGCAAAGTCCTGGTGTGCGTAACATCTTGTATGAGGTGTAAAATTAATGTTGCATGCAAGCAAACTAGTAAATTTTTTATTGACCCATGAAGTTCAATTCATATGAGAGACATATCCTACTGTGGCAGGGAAGAGAAGGGGACCAACCGAAAAATGCTCCTATCGGAGTAAGAAAAAGTAGAATACGCTCCTGTTCAAAAGACTCCGAGAATTTGGGTACCAAGTGGGGTACCTGCTGCCTTATTCTGCCTTTCTCTGCAACTTTAAAAATTTTCCCAAGGATATCGGCACGAATATACATTCGCTCTTTTTTATGCCGAGGGAGAAGGAGACAGTGGCAATGGGAAAAACAAGGAAAGGTAATAAATGCTGGAAGATAGTAGGCAGTGCTTGTGGTATAGAAAGAGCGAAGGAGACAATGACAGTGCAAGAGAAAGAGAGGTATACAATGGCAGTGAAACATAGTTGATAGTGACAGAACAGTGCTAGGAAAAGAGCGATGGAGACAGTGCCACTCCGAGAGGGACAAAAATATGGAGAACGAGGAATTGGGTGAGAGCTAGTGATAATAATGACAGCGAAGAAGAGAGAGAAAAGAGAGAGCTGCAGTGGAAAGGAATGATTGAGATAGAAGCAGTAAGAGGTAGACAGTGACAGTGAGAGGAGACAATAGTCGAAGGAGACTGTGGCTGTGAGACAGGAGACAGAGACACATAGAGAGTCACAAAGAGATAATGATATTGAGTTGGGCTGATGAGTGAGACAGAATGGGTAAGTGGGAGTGGATGTATATGAGCGACTTACAGCTATGCACTCGTGAGTGTGAGCGAGAAATATTTAGGGGAGTTTGTGTGAGTTAGAGGTGGGTTGCACGTCCAAATAGAGCGAATATATTCCCGTGTCAAAATTTTGAAAGGTGCTGAGGAAGGCAGAATGTAGCAGCTGGTACCAAACTTTTTCCGCTGTGTGCACTATTCGAACAATCACGTGACATTTAATCTAGACGGGGTGAGACCAAGCGGTAGTGAGAGGCTAAAAAAGCGGGTAAGACTCGCGCTCTGAGGCCTCCGTACTAACTTGGTTATGTATATAGATAACAGTTTCGAATAGCTTAATGGCATAGTCCACGTCTTTCTATTGGACGCCATTTCAGTGGCTTTTGCGTCCCAAACGTAGCCCACCTTCCCTAACGGGGAAAGGGGACCTAACGTGTAACGTGGAATTCGAAACACGTGTTGTTTCTGGTGACTCCTCACATCGATGAAATGTGAAGGCCAGGTAAAAACGAAGACTGAAAAATCCGTGCTCCAACCGACATTCGACCCACGGCTTCTCGTTATCCAGTCTTTACAGCTAGACCACTTTTTCTCTTCTTTTTGTATTTTGTATGCAGCGATAACCAACATACGTGTGCTGCAAGGATACAGATGTTGCGTTATTTTAGCGTCAAGTGCTCTTGCCGCATGTGATCCCGTAATGCACTGATATTCATAAACTCAGAACGTCCATAATTCCACACCGGGCAGCATTAGCAGATGTTTGTGTCAAGTGCTCCTTAAAAAAAAGTGTCCTACGTAGAGTGATCCCAAAGTATTTTGGGTGCATTTTATGAGACAAACTTCATCATAATATGCCCCAAAATATACTTGGAATCACGTTAGATATGACACTTTCTTTTAAGGAGCACTTGACACGAATATCTGATAAGCTCAAAACCAGAAACAACATTGTTCATAAACTCTGCAGCTCTCAATGGGAATCGTCATGAGACAAAATGGTTCAAATGGCTCTGGGCACTATGGCACTTCTGTGGTCATCAGTCCCCCCTAGAACTTACAACTACTTAAACCTAACTAAACTTAGGACATCACACACATCCATGCCCGAGGCAGGATTCGAACCTGCGACCGTAGCGGTCGCGCGGTTCCAGACTGTAGCACCTAGAACCGCTCGGCCACCCTGGCTGGCCGTCATGAGACACTCTCAGGGTTTCTGCACTCGGTTTGGTGTACTCAGCAGCAGAGCACTGTACGCCTGTCTGGCTTAATAGTCCACACGTAATATAGATAGGCGTACAAATTAACGAGGCCATGCGCATTGTTAGTGGGTTAATACGATCTACTCCCACATACTGACTACCTATCTTGAGCCTCATTCCATCTCCTGATATCAGACGGAAGAACGTGCTACTGCGTGAATACCAGAAGATTGCTAATAACACTGATCTTCCAATAGTGGACGATGTATTACCTGCGGAGCGAAAAAGACTAAGAGCAAGACGTCCCACTTTCATCACAGCCAGGACTCTCATGGAAACTGAACTCAATCCTGTCGATGAATAGAA
Organism: Schistocerca nitens; assembly: GCF_023898315.1. NCBI lineage: Eukaryota > Metazoa > Arthropoda > Insecta > Orthoptera > Acrididae > Schistocerca > Schistocerca nitens. The sequence continues at coordinate 416,897,669 of NC_064622.1, read as the reverse complement.
ACGCTGCTGGCAACAAAACTGTTCCCCACAATGCCTGAAGCTGCCTTGTTTCCAGAAGAAACGCCCTGGATTCGAAAAGCCAGGGGCAATTTCGACTATCTTGAACCGCATCCGAACGGGCCATGTACGATGAGCAGACACTCTCTACAAGTGGGGCAAATCTTCATCACCATCCTGTAACTGTGGCGCGGAGCGACTGACCGTTGCTCATGTTGTATCGACATGTCCCGCATGTGTCTACAAGGGTTCTTTCGAAGATATCCTCACAGTGACGTGTGATCCTAAAAAATACATAAAAGATTTTGATAACCATCTATAGCTGTTGTTATTTGTGGTACTTTATGCTGGAGAGCTATGCTAAAGTGTTGATGTGTAGTAATTCGTAACGTTTGTATATGTATTGACATAGGATAAATAAATAAACCGGACAGCAACATTTATAATCCGTCACAAGATCGTAGGACAATATGAATGTCGAAAAATAGATTGATTCGTGATTGTGATCATTTATTTATTTATTAGTGGCTGTGTTTATATGCGACCTGCAACTATGAGACACTGCAGTGGGTTTTCAGGGTTAGTTTTGTGATTAAAATTCATACTACACACATCAAAAAAGGTTTTACATCCGAGAGTTCCAGAACCTGTACAGAAAATTGGAATAGAGATCAACATAAACATCATTCCCGCCCTTTTATTGCTCATGAAAACAACACATTGAATGTTGTAATACCATACAGCGAGCCCTTCAGAGGTGGCGGTCCAGATTGCTGTACGCTGCGGTACCTCTAATACCCAGTAGCACGTCTTCTTGCATTGATGCATGCCTGTATTAGTCGTGGCATACTATCCACAAGTTAATCAAGGCACTTTTGGTCCAGATTGTCCCACTCCTCAACGGCGATTCGGCGTAGATCCATCAGAGTAGTTGGTTGGGGCCCGCACCTCGTGGTCGTCCGGTAGCGTTTTCGCTTCCCACGCCCGGGTTCCCGGGTTCGATTCCCGGCGGGGTTAGGGATTTTCTCTGCCTCGTGATGGCTGGGTGTTGTGTGCTGTCCTTAGGTTAGTTAGGTTTAAGTAGTTCTACGTTCTAGGGGACTTATGACCACAGCAGTTGAGTCCCATAGTGTTCAGAGCCATTTGAACCATTTTTTTAGAGTTGGTTGGTCGTCCATAAACAGCCCTTTTCAATCCATCCCAGGCATGTTTAAAGGGGTTCATGTTGGAGAACATGCTGGCCACTCTAATCGAACGATGTCGTTATCCTGAAGGAAAACATCCACAAGATGTTCATGATGGTGTCGTGGTTGCAAAGATGGACCTCGCCATCGTCGTCGGAAGTGAAGTTGCGCATCATGCAGCCTATTGCGCACACTTTGTGTCGTAACACTACGTCCTGTAGCTGCACGAAAAGCGTTATTCGACACGGCGGTGTTGCTGTCTTCGTTCCTCCGAGCCATAATTCGTAGGTAGCGGTCATCCACTGCACTAGTAGTCCTTTGGCGGCCTGAGCGTGGCATGTCATCGACAGTTACTGTCTCTCTGTATCTCCATGTTCGAACAACATCGCTTTGGTTCACCCCGAGATGCCTGGATACTTCCCTTGTGGAGAGCCCTTCCTGGCACAAAGAAACAATGCGGACGCGATCTAACTGCGGTATTGACCGTCTGGGCATGGTTGAACTACAGACAACACGAATCGTGTGCCTCCTTCCTGGTGGAATGACTGGAACTGATTGGCTGTCGGATCCCCTCCGTCTAGTATGCGCTACTCATGCATAGTTGTTTACGTATTTGGGCGGGTTTAGTGATATCTCTGAACAGTCAAAGGGACTGTCTGTGATACAATATCCACAGTCAATAACATTCTTCAGGAGTTCTTGGAACCGGGATGATGTAAGACTTTTTTTGATGTGTGTATATTAATAACGCTAGGACACGTCCTTAAGATAGTACCAACAGAAGTCGCTGGATTGCGAGGCGATAGAAAGGTCGAGTACAACCCGAGATTTCTCAAAATGTGACTGTAAGTGTAATTCATTTTTGTATTGCAGAGATCTCTGTCTGTATTGGATGTCTGAAAGGGCTAGCCAAAATTCCTTATACTACAACATGACGGCCATAAACTACCACTATACCGTGCAACCACATGATCCTGCTGCATCGAATGTTCCAGATTTCTGGGGAAGAACAAAATGGGTACAAAACAGCTGAAAAAAGAGCAGTAACTGCTATACCATTTCGACACAGTGTTATGATATTCCTACTGACGGGCTCCACTTCACTTATGCTTTACTTGTAGTGCAAAACAACGCCATGAGACGAGGTACAGGTTGATACGTTAGGTATTCTATTAGCAATTCCTTTGGGTACGTGTAATTCGTAAAATTTATATACAATGCAGACGGCTCCTGATTACTGATGGTAAAAATTAAGCAATGCGAGAGTGCATTTCCCTTAACATTACTTTGAATATCAAATTAGCAGGAAGATTGTTTGCGATTATGGGTACTGCAGATAGCCTGCTTTAGCAGCGGAGGTACATAAATGGATTTCGTGAGTAGTGTTGCAAATGTCTGTCAATTCCTTCACGATTTACACAGTAAGAATACAAATCACACTGAATATTTCTTGCATACGAATCTTTCTGGTGTCATTTGCAGAAATAAGCAAGCGATCAGGCAAAGCTCCGCAATCTGACCCAGATGGACCAGTCGGGATCGACCGACCGCTGTGTCATACTCTGCGAATGGCTTCATTCAGATGGCTTATAGAGGTATAGAGGTGCTTGGGGTCAGCATACCGCTCTCCCGACTGTTGTCGACTTCCTCGACTTGGAGCCCCTTCTTCTCATTCAAGCAGCTCCTCATTTGGCATCACTGGACTGGATATACCCCATTCCAGTCCTTCTACGAAGGAAAAATCCCTGGCAGTGCCGGGAAACCAATCTGGGTCCTCTGCATATCAGCCAGATATGCTGATCATTGAGCTACAGAGGCGAACTTGAAGAAATAAAACAAGATAAACTGTACAATTTGTAATTACTTGCAGGAAGGCATTATTCGGTCTACGCCGGTGTCTCGTAATGAAGTACTTCAATTTGAGAACGAATCAATTACACGAACATGTGATTTTTTTCCAAATTAAGAAAAAAGGAAACCATAATATGGAATGGTGCGATCCCAGTACCAAGTTTTATACTCGTAAACAGGGAAAACACGAATGATTACATCGCATTATTTCACATACTAACAAATACGTAATCTGTCTATGTTGCTCCTGAACGTAATAACCGGTTCAGAGACCATAACAGAAAGAGAAAGCCTTGTCGACGGTAGCAAAGGCCCTTAAGAATCTGCAACACTGTATAGGTAGTGTTGCACGTACCTCGCACATACAGTATCTAGATGAAAAAGGTTTATTGCTGTCTAATTTAGAGGAAATAGAAATATTTTGAGCTTTCAGAGGTGAGAAAGTGAATGTGTTAAACAAAAAGATGAAAGCGTCCAACGATCATTTCTGGACTCACTTTAGCGATGTTCTTCGGTAACGAATCCGCTTTGGTAATAGCAAAGCTTATTTAGTTCCTTGTTACATGTAATGTATATGGTGAGCACAGTTTTGAATATAGATCTCGTGTCAGTCATGTGGAGATGTGTAAGACTACAGTGCGCTGTCACGAGTAAGCGTAGACCGCAGTAAATTTCCTACTAGCTTTGGTCAGCTAAGATCGTAACCTGTACGTTAGGCGAGTTGCATACCTATCGGGCTTTCTTTACATATGCGATCAGTGACTTAACCAGATTCACCTTAAAATCGGAAGCGGTAAACCATATAGAAATTTACTAACGATATAATAAAGGGATGTGTAACCTACGGACCATTTTTCTTCTAAATAGCCGGCAGAGTGGCCGTGCTGTTTTAGGCGCTATAGTCTGGAGCCGAGCAACCGCTACGGTCGCAGGTTCGAATCCTGCCTCGGGAATGCATGTGTGTGATGTCCTTAGGTTAGTTAGGTTTAATTAGTTCTACGTTCTAGGCGACTGATGACCTCAGAAGTTAAGTCGCATAGTGCTCAGAGCCATATGAACCAAGCCATTTCCTTTAAATAGTTATCCTCCTGTGAGATACTTAAAAATGAAGAGTATTTTTAGCAAGACTGAAATTTTCAGTGTTTAATTCAAGTGTTATTCGAAACTTGTTGATTTGTAACGCGAAACAGAGGGATATAGCAGTAAAAACGAAGAAACAGCAGTACGAATTTATCGTACAACGCTAGAGACGCAATTTCCTAAAAAAATGGTGAAATTAAAAAAAGAAAAAACGCAAGACAAAGACGTATCATATCAAGCAAATGCTTCGTCGAGCTTATATATATGCTTCTCTTAGTCATAAACAAGCTTCACACTTATCAATAATAATAGAAACTCTTGTCATGATCCTGATGAAGAACGCTCTACTGGGTATAAAATAACAACAATAAATATACAGACTTTTTATGTTTGGGCATGTAAACTGTACTTACATCATACGAAATTGCTTTGATAACATAAAACCGCAGAAGTTACACGATCAGCTAACTTTTATTACTAATAGGACGCAATTTATATTTGGTAAGGATATGAAATACACAATGGACTAACACTAAACCATGTGGGGTTCTAATTATGAGCAGAACGAAAACAATGAGAAGTTGTTACCTCTCAGTTCCTATATCACACACTCATTTCTGTTTATTTATCAATTAGTACTACCAGTACTGCTAGTAATCCTGCCATTCATTACATCATTTACGTTTTGTACAAAACGTAATTTTGTTACAGCCCAACTGTAGTCGTGAGGACTCGAATGCTTCCCACCGGTTGTTTATCGTGGATGATATACAGTGAATTCTATCAAAAATCAATCGATTCAAACATTGTAACATAGGTGTAAGTATGTTGTCAGGTTTTTCTGTGCATAGTCATGTAGATTTTCAAAGACCTTCGAGTCGACAGTTGCTTTGTTGGTCGGCATTGATAGCTACATAGCAAGGTATATCGACGATTTGTTGGTGAATGGCGATTGACTTTCGTTAGTTGATGAACAGAGTTCTGTAAGAGAAGTGCCACCAGCAATTGAGATCGTTATAGTATGACGTACAGTGGAGAGTCTTATACTGGATGTAAACGATAACTGTTTATGGTTCAAATGGCTCTGAGCACTATGGGACTTAACATCTGAGGTCATCCGTCCCCTCGACTGAGAACTAATTAAACCTAACTAACCTAAGGACATCACACACATCCACGCCCGAGGCAGTATTTGAAGCTGCGACCGTAGTAGCAGCGCGGTTCCGAACTGAAGCTCCTAGAACCGTTCGGCCACAACGGCCGGCGATAACTGTTTACAACGTACCATAACGGCGTAGAGGAACTCGATAACAACAAATTAACAATTAGCACTCGTGGTCTTTCTAGTCGGGATACAACCTTAAAATTCCCCACAAAATCACTTAAGCTAAAGCTCATACGTACCGTGCTTCATTATGAACATCCTATCGCCCTTTTAGTCATCGGTTTTGTCGGTCTTTGTTGTCTTAGTCATTTGTAGTTCATTTCTTTTCGTCACCTAAATCGTCTTTGAATATTAAACATAAATTGTTCTTGCATTTGCATATTGTAAAATTGGTGTTGTAAAATTGGAGGTGTAAAGTTTAGTTCGAACTTTTGTGAATATTTAACAGAGTAATATGAATAAATAAGTAGTTTTGTTCCCCTAACTTTGTTACTACGAAACTACTGTGGCTGTAGGGTTTAAGTTTAGATCGACATGTAAAGATAATCGGTTTTTGCATAAAATTTACAAAAGGCTTTTTACTATATGTACACTGAAGGGAAAGATTAAATTACTAGTGTTAACGAAATAAAAAATTTCAAATATCAGACTGATTAAGCCGGCGAGAAATATTTAAGGTCTCACGCGGTTGGCGTGTGCTGTACCTTGAGTGGAAAGTTTGGGGTTGTTTCCCTGGTTGATGTACCTCAAGTGCCCCATGTGAAATTGCTCGCCGTGAGTTCCTCTGCACCTCTATCGGACCTTGTATAACAAATATCGTACACACACTGTGCTTCACTACAGCCTTTCGCATCTTACTTAATTTGGACTCTTAGTAATTGCATAACAATTTAAGGTTCGTGTTTACTACATGGAAAACATGGACAGATATCCATTACACATATGACGGTCTGCGAAAAAATGTGATATAATATTTTGTCTTTTCCGTGTTTATAGACCTTGGCAATGAAATTACGCATAAATTTCAAATTTTGACAACTGATGCCTCATAATATCGTTATTGAAATCATACTATGGCTTCAGTACACCTATTGCAGTTTTGTGCTGATTTGATAGTCCCCTCTTTCAGACACTGTTACAGTCAGTTACATAAGGTTTATAGCATGAAATAAGAAGATATTCCCTCCAAACTAACAGACCGATCGTAGCCATTTGTCTGATAACAATATGACGAACGATGCAGACGACAGAAACTTGCAGGCAGTCGTAAGTTATACATTCCCCGACTCGAGTTCTCCATTTATGTAGCACAGAGATCAGTAATTTATTCGCATATACATTATTTGTGTTGTACACTTTATTTCAATAATGTTTATTTTCAGTGTCTTACAATCCATATAAACATTGGTGTGTAATTGGACGCGAAACATTCATTTCTTCGACCTGGTTGGAATACTGCCTTGAAAGATATAAAAAGTATCACTACGTTAATAAAATTCGTTTTGCTGTAGGGTATGGCCAAAATTTTTTGTTTAAAATATTTCTCTCCGAGATCTGGTGTGTTCAATGGTAATGTGGAATCGATGGTGTTGCCGATACGCAGACTTCTACAACAAGGATAGGGACTGTGGTATCCTTGAAGAATCTGCTCATCATACATTAAAAGTGATGTGCGAAACCGTAGAAAATTTGTAACAGGATAATGTATCTCATTATTCTTTTTTAACGCATGAAAAATTCACTGAACTTTGTTGTAGATGCCTGTTGTTATCCTTACATTTCAACCACAATAACTATTTTTACATCGTCATTCAAAAAGGACTTTACATGGTCATTCACAAAGAACTTCCTTAGAAAATTCATATAAATTAATTCATAGTGACTATAGAGGTAACTGTAATGTCAGTTGTAGGAAAATACACCAAGTTTTGCCTCGTGCAGTTCCCTAGTGCCGAATCGCACCGTAAGGAGCGCTAGCGGCAGTTGAGTTAAAGATGGGTGCCTTCACTGGACCTGAGCATGCTAGCTATCTGTTTTGTTTTGAAGAATCGAAGCGGCAATAACAGGTCAGGTAATTTCCGTATTAAGTTCGCTAAAGATCCTCCTAGTAGGCTTACAATTTGAGAGTGACGTAAATGTTTTTTTAGAAACAGGGTGCTCTGTAAGACATGGGAAACCATCAGGTCGTCCAAGCACGTTTGACGACGTCGTTGAGCGAGTGAGACAACGTTTTGTCAACAGCCCTACCAAATCGACCCTGCGTGAATCTTGCGAAATGTAAATCCCACATACGACTGGCGTGCGTTGAGAAACCATTTGCACTTTAAACCGTACAGACTGATGATCACAGAATCAATAAAAGAAACTGATAAAATTGCTCACAAGAACTTCTGTGCGGATATGTTACATACATTACGTGAGTAAGAACCTTTCTTGGACAAACTCATCTTTTCTGACGAGCCGGCTTTTCACTTAAGTGGCAAGTAGAATTTGAGGCAGCGAAAATCTACGTCAAATATTGCAACATGTTCGTGATAGCCCTAAACTGAAATTTTTTTTTGTGCATTGAGCAAGAACAAAGTGTCCAGCCTCTTTTTTTCGTGAGAGAACCGTCAATGGGATAGTGTACCTCGATATGTTACAACAATTTTTGATACCTCACATCGATGAAGATGACCAAGAACGAAATGTTTATTTCATGCAAAATAGTGCACCACCCCACTACCTGGCTGACATCAGGGATTTTCTCAGTGACCGCTTTCCAGGTCAATGGATTGGCCAGGATGCGCCAACTGCATGGCCTCCACGTTCCCCAGACCTGACACCAGTCGATTTTTTTTATGGTGGTTCATTAAGTATATCATGTTTGCACCTACTGTGTCGGCTTCTCTACCTGAACTTAGAGCAAGAATTTACACCGCCACTGAGCAAGTTACACCTGCAATGCTGCAGCGAGTTTGGAAAGAAATTGACATCCGATGGGATGTGTGCAGGAAAACCAACGGAAGCCACATACAACATCTTTAACTTACGGAAAAAAACTTAATGTGTTTCCCTGCAAAATAACACTAAACCCAGCTCTATAATTTATATGAATTTTTAAACGTGTTAAGTCCTTTTTGAAACACATTGTATTTCTAGTCGGGCACCCTGACATGAAGAAGGCAACAAAAGTGTGAAATTAGCTGTCGGCTACTCATCACTGACGTCACCCCACACTGTCGTCCACCCACCAGTTAATTTCACTACGAAACGTTGGCACACAATTAGTGTTATTACAAGCACGTTCATGGGCGTGCGTTCTGCGTCCTCAGTGTCCGCTATAATGGAAAATTTCAGTATTAACTGCTGGAGTTCCAACACGTACCGCACACATGTCAAGCACCTGCCAACAGCATATTTACTGTAATCTAATTACCCTTGTCGTATCACTGAGGGCGATGAATTAGTAGAGATGTAACCAGCAATCTTTTCAGTACTGTATACCAGGGCACATGCTATAAGCCGTACAGAACACTTATTTGAAGCTATGATACGTTATCCGGCAGGTTATCACGCTGAGATTTTGTTTCGCAATATAACTTTCCTGTTACTGCTATGAAGTGCCTCTCACAGGTCAGAGCGCAGATTGCTTTGTTACGTCACAAAACAGTAACGTCAAGCGGAAACAGCGCACCACAGCGAACGAACAGAATAATCAGTGGCGCATACAACAAACTGCGTTGTGGTAGCAAAACACTCGATGTTTAATGAGTGTACCCATTGTACCGAATAACCTGCGGTCATAATTTACGTTTTTCGCGTCTCTTAATGGACATTTTTAGAAGGTGCTGTTTCACAGCTATAATATGTTCGATAAAAGACAAATAATTATGTGTAATTACACCATTAGCACTGTATAAACTGTATTAAAATCCAATTTCATAAAAAAGTGATTCTAGGTTTTGTGTATGTTCATAATATATGTGACATACAACATAAATACTCATGCTTGATTGGTTAAGTCAAAATGATGGTAACTATGTTTAACTCATTAAGAAGCAAAATGCTGTAACGACAGGTGCCAGAGGACGGTAAATCCAGACCAGAACTAGTGCCAAGTTTTAATAAAGTTCATACAGCAGCTGACTGTGTAGCTACATAACTAAGTCCAAATTTGCTTATTTTTACCAAGACATCCTTGTTGAAAACAAAGTTCACATTTTCGATGGTTTCACAGCCTGCGACAATCTTACATCAGTCCTGTTCAAGTTATACACCTTTACTATTATAATTTTCTTCATTTTTCCTCAATTATGTTTTAATAGGTGTGTTCCTTTTTTTTGTCAGTTTCGAGCGTTGATTTCTTATAAGTTTAATCTACATCATGTTGTTTGCCTCCACATTATCATCAGGTACTAAACTGGCCGAGGTTATTACGTTACTAAGGGACTGAGAATTTGTTGTTGCCTTTATTGAAAAATTGTCATTAGTTCTTACTAATTATTACAATTCAACATACTGATTTTGGGGCAGCTCTTAGGTTACTGTTGCAGTCCTATGAAAGTTCAAAACTGTGTTAATAATCTCGCTACCACGGCACTTTCTATTTGTTATTCTAGTTATGTACGGAAATGAATTATTTCTAGAATCAATAACGAATCTGAAGGAATTCACTCATTCTGAAGGTTACAATAATTGTTCATATTAGTTCTTCGTGATGGGTGTTGAATCTCAACTCCAAATGGAGTACACCAAACTTGTTCCATGTTTAAGATTTCAACAATAGAGAAAAATATATAGAAATGTACTGGCGTATATGTTCTTGCGTGCACAACTAACACCATTATTATTTTGGTTATTATGTCATTGTGAAAGAATGTATTTCTTAAATTATCCTTCAATATAAATACAAGAAAGCAGATGGTCTGGCAGTGGGCTCAGTTTTATTCTCCTGCGTAGTATAAATGTTCATGGGGAAGTTGGAACTGATTTTCTTAAGAGTGAACCATCGGCAGAACATGTTGTGTACTGGTACATATATGTTGATATTCTCGGTATGTTGAAAGGTTGCAAGAGACAAGTCCATAAATTTGTGGAAAATGTGAACCAGTGGCACACTAATATAAAGGCCAGCATGGAGTTAGGCGGCCCAGTACAAATTTACGGAGATTAGCTTAAAGATAGAAGAGAAATCATAAATTTAAAATTTATCGAAAAGGCTCCTTCACTGACTCATTCATCGTGGCTCGCTCCCAGCGTCCTAAAGCCTCTAAACATGCAGCATCCCACCACATGGTCCTCCATCTCCTTTCTATCCTCATGTCCCAAGAAGACTTTGACCAGAAACTTAATACAATAAAAATAATAGCTACAAATAATGAGTTTGACCCCAACGTCGTTGACAAAATTCTAAGTAAAAAGAAAAAGAAGCAAGCTAGGGCCCTACTGTCCGCAATAATCAACACAGACGAACTGGAGAGAAATGGTACAGATTACATTTTCTAGGGAAAACGTCAAACAGGATAAGTAACATTTTGAAGCAAATGTTTCTCTGCACTTTTCTATGTCCCCCAGACAACAGGCAGTTCCTTATTCAATGCAAAAGATAAACAACAAGCCATCACAAAAAGTGGAGTTTGTAAGACCATATGCAGTAACTCAATTTCTCTACACTGGACAGACTGAGAGGTCAATCTGCATCAAGCTTAAAGAACAGTATAGAAGCTGCAAATTGAATAAACCTGATTCTTCCTTTGCAGATCATTGCCTTAACAAAAACCACAAATACGTAACAGATGTAGAAGCCATACACACAGAAGAAAAGTGGGCAACATTCTGCGAGTTAGAAATTAAAGAAATTAAAAGAAACAGCTGTTTATATCCCTACACCTATTATTAAATAAGCAAACTTAGTTCAGTCAGTCATCTCTTTTAGATTGTATCAGATGGCCTAGACAGAAATAAAACTAAGGACCCAAGTCCACGAGTAGATAAAGAGTTCTAGGCTAACGCAAAACCTTATTAAAAATGGCTCTGAGCACTATGGGACTTAACGTCCGAGGTCAACTGTCCCCTAGAACTTAGAACTACTTAAACCTAACTGAGCACTATGGGACTTAACATCTGTGGTCATCAGTCCCCTAGAACTTAGAACTACTTAAACCTAACTATCCTAAGGACATCACACATCCATGCCCGGGTCAGGATTCGAACCTGCGACCGTAGCGGTCGCGCGGTTCCAGACTGTAGCGCCTTGAACAGCTCGGCCACTCCGGCCGGCGCAAAACCTTATTCCTAGGTATGTTTAGTCATATTAGTGTAATTGTTGACTTGTGTAATTCCACTTGTAATTTATCAAAAAAAGCGTTAATTTAAGTAATTCTACATTAGCCTAAGTACTGATGCATCAAGAACTTGAGACGTTAATCTTTGTTTTATCATCTTTGAAATTAGTAGTGTACTTTAGATTGAGCTTACAGCCCGAAACCTTTGTTATGCAGTAATCATGATAAAATTTGTGAAACGACCCAAAAAACCGTGTTTGTGTGATTCAAAAAAATAATATAGTTTATTACTGCCTCTCCTATTCCCGTAATAACTGAAACGTATCATGGGAACTAATGGTCTTATATGAAGCTAACCGAAATGAGAGGTGAATCGTTGAAGGATTAAGTACATGCAGAAAGCCCACCACATTTCTGTTTCCCTTATCTATAACAAACAAATATCGTACCATTAGTCGCTGCTCTAATAGACACGAAAGCGTCCCCAGTATACCGAAAATTCCCAAACACAGTACAAACGCTTTAAGTTCAAAGTATTGATTCCGCCGTAAATTTTAGAAACGATTTGTAGATAGCCGACGTTAGCATTTACACTCTAAAACATCCTTGTACAAACTGTAAGCGTAATTAACTTAGGTAAAGACTATAATCTGCTTACTGAATCCAGAAAGCTGGTCCGAATAGAACAACGGAGCTGGAGCGCCAGTATTTGCATTCCTAAGCGACGGCAGCTCGGTCGTTCCGCTGTAACGTCCGACGGGCAATTCTCTCGGTAATTGGAGCCAGCTATTTTGCGTATAATTGGAGGTTAATTGAGTCAGGAAGGATTTTCTACTGCAGCAGTCACCAGTTTTCATCCGGGACGTGATGAGAACAGCGTAGAAGGGATGGCAGGCTGAGAGGGTTACCGGCAAATAGAGTAAATCTTTGCGTGGAGCAGGTCGGGTTATTGGTTAAAGTTATGTGGAACTATGTTGTTTTGCGTTTGACAAACTACACGCTTGTAACACTCCTAAGACTGTATGCTAAGAAGGGGGAAAACAGTTCATGTGAATCCAAATAATTTTGGACTTCTATTCCTGCCTTCGCTGTAATTTCGGAGAATTCGGAAATTCACTGTGCACTAGACTATGGCTGAAGTATGTAGGTTACCCTGAAAGCTGGAAACCAGATTGGCAGAACACAAGTCGGCAGAACTGTTTTTTCGTATATGCGCAATGTTTTTAATTTTTTCTAGTGTAGCGTATCATTTAACTGTTTGATTCAGTTCATGAGAACCACTGAATGCGATGACTAGTATTTAGATGGTCAATTTGTTTTTATGTTATACTGCTTTCAACTGAGGAACGAATTTCTCTTATTGGACACGTGTTTTGACAAGGTGATAAATGCACAGATTTAGAGTAGTTTGCTGTAAGATTCCCGCCCGCATCTCGTGGTCGTGCGGTAGCGTTCTCGCTTCCCACGCCCGGGTTCCCGGGTTCGATTCCCGGCGGGGTCAGGGATTTTCTCTGCCTCGTGATGGCTGGGTGTTGTGTGCTGTCCTTAGGTTAGTTAGGTTTAAGTAGTTGGCTGGTTGGTTTCGGGGAAGGAGACCAGACAGCGAGGTCATCGGTCTCATCGGATTAGGGAAGGACGGGGAAGGAAGTCGGCCGTGCCCTTTGAAAGGAACCATCCCGGCATTTGCCTGGAGCGATTTAGGGAAATCACGGAAAATCTAAATCAGGATGGCCGGACGCGGGATTGAACCGTCGTCCTCCCGAATGCGAGTCCAGTGTCTAACCACTGCGCCACCTCGCTCGGTGTTTAAGTAGTTCTAAGTTCTAGTGGACTGATGACCATAGATGTTAAGTCCCATAGTGCTCAGAGCCATTTGAACCATTTTTTTGTAAGATTCCCGGAAATAGTCGTATGATGCCAACATATGTGTGACTTCACGCGGTAAACAATCTACGGTAAACTGGCGTAACGATGAAGTGTGACGAATGTAGCCTAGCAGATTGGTATTGCTCACAGCATTGTTTGACGTGCATGGAGAGCGATCCGAACCACAGGCTCTGCTGCACGAAGGATGTGGTCGACCACACTCAACAACAGCAGCAGGTGACCGCTACACTGTGCAGCAGATAAGAAGCAGCCCACGTCAAAACGCGATGCAATTGCAACAACATTTAACAAGACGGTAAGCAACGCAGGATCACGCTCCACGATGACACGGTGACTATGTGGGGGTGGTCTCTTTGCCCGATGACAAGTACGTTGTGTTCCGTTGCCACACGCACATCGGTGGCACAGTTTACGATGGTGCCACGAGCGTAGGGACTTTGCCAACAAGGAAGTGGGATAGCATGGTCCTTCCTGATGATTCTGTACGCACCCTTATACTGCGTGAGGTGCGAATTCATACTGCACTCTGGAACATTGGCAAACAGACATCTCTTTGTGGTACAGCTATAACGGTGTGGGGAGACATAATGTTACTTGGGTGCACTGATATCTAAATCTTTGAACGTGTTTCGCTCACTGGTCAACTCCTTTCCCACGCGTGTCTTCTCAGGCGGTCGTTTGGCCCTGACTTCATTTTTATGTTGTCAATCTCGCTGCTGGAAGGATGAAACGCTCTAGCACAAGAATTTCCCACCATGGGTCTGCATGAGACCACGTTCCAGAGCGTGCACTGCCGTTCGTGGTGATCACACACCCTATTAAGAACAACGTCCCTTCCTCTTTAATGTCCATGTGACCATTTAATTCACGGCGACTTTAGGGTAACAATTATTGTCTTTAAATGAAAGTGTCATTTCTATTCGTCCCATTGCATATTTCTTTCAATTCCTTATTTTACTACGTCTTACCAATTCTTTCTAAATATAGTCCGTGGAGTAATGTTATTTGGAAGCGACACATGAACTAACTGACCAGATTGCAATATTTTCAAAATGTGGACAAAGAAGAACCCCCTCCACACCCCTTGGTACTGCCAGCGTGAAGGTGTATCAGACATGGTCACGGATACTTTTATCGATGCCCTGCCTCAGAAACAGTAACCGGCAGGAGTGGCCGTGCGGTTCTAGGCGCTACAGTCTGGAACCGAGCGACCACTACGGTCGCAGGTTCGAATCCTGCCTCGGGCATGGATGTGTGTGATGTCCTTAGGTTGGTTAGGTTTAATTAGTTCTAAGTTCTAGGCGACTGATGACCTCAGAAGTTAAGTCGCATAGTGCTCAGAGCCATTCAGAAACAGTAGTACCGCGAGAGCTGCAGGGAGACTTCGAGAATATTTTGCGTAAATTTCCTGCTCATTTTATAGTTTTAGGTGAAGATTTTAACTTAGCATCTGTAGATTAGGAGTCTCGAGTGATTAGTACGGGTAGACATAGAATAACCTGAAAGTTTTCGAAGCTACCTTGTGGAGTTAATCAGAGAACCGATTCCTGAAGACAACGTGTTAGACCTGCTGGTGACAGACAGATCTGAAATTCTCGACTCAGCGTATAACAGGGAATCGGTGATTATAACGCTATTACGGCATTAGTGAACGGCTTAAACAAGAATGCAAAGAAAGACAGGAAGCTTTTTCTGTTTAGCAAGAACGCCAAGAGACAGACTTCAAAGTATCTGACAGTTCATCCAGAAGGTTTCATCTCCAGCACAGACAATGTTGAGCATTTTTGGACAAAGTCCATAGGACAACATGCTTTACACAAACAAAGGTAACCTGCTAAAATTTAGGTAAAGTTTTGATGCGTTCATGCAGAAGATTCTACAGCACTTCACCTGTATTAAGACGTCGGTGGTTTCAGTATCATGTATACTAGTGGTTTCCAACTTGGGGGCAAATACTCCTGAGGGTAAAGCTAAATTTTATGAGGAGTAAAGAGAAGAGGGTTTGATTGTGTTTTGTGCACGAAACTAAATTTATTTTTAAATATTTTTACTACCATCACTATTTTATAATGCTGTAAGACTAATTAAGTAAGTAACTAAAATTATATTTTCTTCAAATGCAAGTTTGTCTTATGAACAACATCCCCTTCACATAACACACTTGCTACACATATACTTTGAACCATGCATCTAATGCAGTAAAATTGAAACCTATACGTCTACATCTACATCTACATCTACATTTATACTCCGCAAGCCACCCAACGGTGTGTGGAGGAGGGAACTTGACGTGCCACTGCCATTACCTTCCTTTCCTGTTCCAGTCGCGTATGGTTCGCGGTAAGAACGTCTGTCTGAAAGCCTCCGTGCGTGCTCGAATCTCTCTAATTTTACATTCGTGATCTCCTCGGGAGGTATAAGTAGAGGAAAGCAATATTTCGATACCTCATCCAGAAACGCACCCTCTCGAAACCTGGCGAGCAAGCTACACCGCGATGCAGAGCGCCTCTCTTGCAGAGTCTGCCACTTGAGTTTGTTAAACATCTCCGTAACGCTATCACGGTTACCAAATAACCCTGTGACGAAACGCGCCGCTCTTCTTTGGATCTTCTCTATCTCCTCCGTCAACCCGATCTGGTACGGATCCCACACTGATGAGCAATACTCAAGTATAGGTCGAACGAGTATTTTGTAAGCCACCTCCTTTGTTGATGGACTACATTTTCTAAGGACTCTCCCAATGAATCTCAACCTGGTATCCGCCTTACCAACAATTAATTTTATGTGATCATTCCACTTCAAATCGTACCGCACACATACTCCCAGATATTTTACAGAAGTAACTGCTACCAGTGTTTGTTCCGCTATCATATAATCATACAATAAAGGATCCTTCTTTCTATGTATTCGCAATACATTACATTTGTCTATGTTAAGGGTCAGTTGCCACTCCCTGCACCAACTGCCTATCCGCTGCAGATCTTCCTGCATTTCGCTACAATTTTCTAATGATGCAACTTCTCTGTATACTACAGTATCATCCGCGAAAAGCCTCATGGAACTTCCGATACTATCTACTAGGTCATTTACACTCCTGGAAATTGAAATAAGAACACCGTGAATTCATTGTCCCAGGAAGGGGAAACTTTATTGACACATTCCTGGGGTCAGATACATCACATGATCACACTGACAGAATCACAGGCACATAGACACAGGCAACAGAGCATGCACAATGTCGGCACTAGTACAGTGTATATCCACCTTTCGCAGCAATGCAGGCTGCTACTCTCCCATGGAGACGATCGTAGAGATGCTGGATGTAGTCCTGTGGAACGGCTTGCCATGCCATTTCCACCTGGCGCCTCAGTTGGACCAGCGTTCGTGCTGGACGTGCAGACCGCGTGAGACGACGCTTCATCCAGTCCCAAACATGCTCAATGGGGGACAGATCCGGAGATCTTGCTGGCCAGGGTAGTTGACTTACACCTTCTAGAGCACGTTGGGTGGCACGGGATACATGCGGACGTGCATTGTCCTGTTGGAACAGCAAGTTCCCTTGCCGGTCTAGGAATGGTAGAACGATGGGTTCGATGACGGTTTGGATGTACCGTGCACTATTCAGTGTCCCCTCGACGATCACCAGTGGTGTACGGCCAGTGTAGGAGATCGCTCCCCACACCATGATGCCGGGTGTTGGCCCTGTGTGCCTCGGTCGTATGTAGACCTGATTGTGGCGCTCACCTGCACGGCGCCAAACACACATACGACCATCATTGGCACCAAGGCAGAAGCGACTCTCATCGCTGAAGACGACACGTCTCCATTCGTCCCTCCATTCACGCCTGTCGCGACACCACTGGAGGCGGGCTGCACGATGTTGGGGCGTGAGCGGAAGACGGCCTAACGGTGTGCGGGACCGTAGCCCAGCTTCATGGAGACGGTTGCGAATGGTCCTCGCCGATACCCCAGGAGCAACAGTGTCCCTAATTTGCTGGGAAGTGGCGGTGCGGTCCCCTACGGCACTGCGTAGGATCCTACGGTCTTGGCGTGCATCCGTGCGTCGCTGCGGTCCGGTCCCAGGTCGACGGGCACGTGCACCTTCCGCCGACCACTGGCGACAACATCGATGTACTGTGGAGACCTCACGCCCCACGTGTTGAGCAATTCGGCGGTACGTCCACCCGGCCTCCCGCATGTCCACTATACGCCCTCGCTCAAAGTCCGTCAACTGCACATACGGTTCACGTCCACGCTATCGCGGCATGGTACCAGTGTTAAAGACTGCGATGGAGCTCCGTATGCCACGGCAAACTGGCTGACACTGACGGCGGCGGTGCACAAATGCTGCGCAGCTAGTGCCATTCGACGGCCAACACCGCGGTTCCTGGTGTGTCCGCTGTGCCGTGCGTGTGATCATTGCTTGTACAGCCCTCTCGCAGTGTCCGGAGCAAGTATGGTGGGTCTGACACACCGGTGTCAATGTGTTCTTTTTTCCATTTCCAGGAGTGTATATATATTGTGAAAAGCAATGGTCCCGTAACACTCCCCTGTGGCACGCCAGAGGTTACTTTAACGTCTGTAGACGTCTCTCCATTGATAACAACATGCTGTGTTCTGTTTGCTAAAAAATCTTCAATCCAGCCACACAGGCGACAGTGCGGAACTGTATCGAACGCCTTCCGGAAGTCATATCGCACGAAAATGTGTAGTTCCAAAAGTGGACCAGAAACAGGTAAACGAACTAATTGACAGTACAACACAACAGTACCTATCTAATGAGTGCTGCATTGCTGTGGAGCATACATAGTATTGTTATGTTTACGAGTCTTATTATTGGCAGTAGTCAGGCACAAACCATTAGCAGTCGTAAGTCTTCAAGTTTCTCTCAAATCATAAGTAAGAACTCAAGCAGTCAAGCAATTTACAAATATCACTTAAAATTTCCGGGCTAATACGCCATGTCGGATGTATAAAACTTTCTCCTAACATTTCCTTTTCGACTGCGGGAGAGATCTTCTGAGGTGAAGCGGCCCACTGCGATCGGAAGTCGAGGGAGAGCCGAATATATGGGCAGTGTAGAGGGCACCACAGTCCATCACCTGACGGCGGATACGAGGTTATCTCTGGTAATTCGAACATTCTCGATTGAAAGTAATAGATCATCGTTCTTACGGTGCAACGTTGACATCCAAACTTTATAAAATTTAACCATTTCTTCTTTTTTGTTGAAATTATTACGCTGTTTATAAATCTCAATAGCCTCTCTGTAATGTGCGGATGGTAATGCGATGTTTTCGAATTGACTCTCGTCTCATTGAAAATTTTATTTCATCATCATTCTCTTGGTAAACACATTCCGCTATGGCCAGTTTCGCGGTAAGTCTCAAGCGGAAATTCTTCTTGTGTTCAATCCGATGTGCATTTCGTGGTACTAGTATAAATCAGTCCGCAACTACAAGAAATTTTATACACACCCGGTGTAGCCGAAGGATGTCATATATCTTTAGCCTATCTTATGCATTCTTTATCTTCCTGGTGGGTCTGAAGGTAGTTTCCACAACATCAACACTTTTCCAAAGTGACCAGTAATTTTACTGATGAACAGAAGGAAAGCTTTCCCCTCGGGCGGCTGTTGTTCCTCGTCGACCGTCATTGTCTCCCTACAGCGAAGTACTTACTCTGTCACGTTATTGAATGACCATTCGTCTTGAAGGCCGACTGAGGTTGAACATTTACAGCCGACATCCAAGAAGAATTGTTCTTCCAACAACGTGATAAATCACGCACTTCGCCCTTGCGTCTGTCTTCAAGTATCTATCAGTTCAATTTCTTCTGTATTTCCCATGACAGAAACAAACATGTCACCGCTCGTATTGTCCTTTTTGTCTGCGTTCAGTACCAGTTGTATTGCTATTTGGTACGGCCCCACACATTTGGACAGTATTTTAGGATTGGTCACATGTTTAATGAGCAGTTTTCTGGTGATTCTATTCTACCAAGGAACCGGAGCCTACCATGGGCTTTATCTCGACTTCGCCTATGCGATCGTCTTACTTTTCTGACACTATCAGTTATCTTATTTTTATGACTGATTCCAGTTGTGATATTGTTAGCATACATGACTATGGTTTTCGTTCTATAAAGTGCAGAATATTACATTTCTGAATATTTAAAGCAAGTTGAGAACATTTACACCTCTTTGACATCAAGAGCTGACTAAATGTCAGTGTTCTTCAGACAGTAGTTCATTATAACGCCATCATCTGAAGTGACGGCTGCGCTGAACTTTTTTACTGTTCTCACACGTAACAATCCATTTAACTCATTTTCCCTCCATCCAAATACTTTGCTTTTTAGGGTTCCGTCCTCAGTCAGTAAAAACGAAACCCTTTTAGAATCACTTCGTTGTCTGGCTGGCTGGCTGACCTTTCGTCCGACAATTGAGAGCTCTTTTTATCATGAACGAGTAGACGTATCAAGTCGAAACTCATACCGAACTCTACGGTTCAGCTACATCTACATCTAAATCAGCATCTACATGGATACTCTGCAAACCACATTAAGTGCGTGGCAGAGGGTTCACCGAACCACCTTCACAATTCTCTATTCTTCAAATCTCGTATAGCGCGTGGAAGGAACTAACACCTATATCTTTCCGTACGAGCTCTGACTTCCGTTATTTTATCTCCCTGTGTAGGACGGTGTCAACAAAATATTTTCACATTCGGAGGAGAAAGTTGGTGGTTGGAATTTCGCGAGAAGACTTTTAATGATTTCCAGCCCAAGTCCTGTATCATTTCTGTGACACTCTCTCCCATATTTCACGATAATACGAAACGTGCTGCCTTTCTTTGAACTTTTTCGATGTACTCTGTCAGTCCTATCTGGTAAGGATCCCACACCACGCAGCAGTATTCTAAAAGAGGACGGACAAGCGTAGTGTAGACAGTCTTCTTAGTAGGTCTGTTACATTTTCTAAGTGTCCTTCCAATAAAGCGCAATATTTGGTTAGCCTTTCGCACAACATTTTCTATGTGTTCCTACCAATTTAAGTTGTTCGTAATTATAATACCTAGTTATTTAGCTGAATTTACAGCTTTTAGATTAGACTGATTTATCGTGTAACCGAAGTTTAACGAGTTCCTTTTAGCACTCAGGTGGATGACCTCACACTTTTCGTTATTTAGGGTCAACTTCCACTTTTCGCACCATTCAGGTATCTTTTCTAAATCGTTTTGCAATTTTTTTTTAATCTTCTGATGACTTTATTACTCGATAAACTAATGCGTCATCTGCAAACAACCGAAGACGGCTGCTCATATTGTCTCCCAGATCGTTTATATAGATAAGGAACAGCAAAAGGCCTATAACACTACCTTGGGGAACGCTAGAAATCACTACTGTTTTATTCGATGAATTTCCTTTGATTACTACGAACTGTGACCTCTCTGACAGGAAATCACAAATCCAGTCACATAACTGAGACGATATCCCATAAGCACGCAATTTCACTACGAGCCGCTTGTGTGGAACAGTGTCAAAAACCTTCCGGAAATCCAGATATACGGAATCTATCTGAAATCCCTTGTCAATAGCACTCAACACTTCATGTCAATAAAGATCTAGTTGTGTTTCATAGGAACGATGTTTTCTAAACCCATGTTGACTGTGTGTCAATAGACTGTTTTCTTCGAGGTAATTCATAATGTTCGAACACAATATATGTTCCAAAATCCTGCTGCATATCGACGTTAACGATATGGGCCTGTAATTTAGTAGATTACTCCTACTACCTTTCTTGAATACTGGTGTGACCTGTGCAACTTTCCAGTCTTTGGGTACGGATCTTTCGTCGAGTGAACGGTTGTATATGATTGTTAAGTATGGAGCTAATGCATCAGCATACTCCGAAAGGAACCTAATTGGTATACAATCTGGACCAGAAGACTTGCTTTTATAAAGTGATTTAAGTTGCTTCACTACTCCGAGGATATTTACTTCTCCGTTACTCATGTAGGAAGCTGTTCACGATTCGACTTCTGGAATATTTACTTCGTCTTCTTTTGTGGCGACTGAAAAAAATTAGGCTTCTAAGTCAATGGAATAAAAAGGTACAGCCATTTTTCGGTACTCGCAACCTCACTCATCTCAGATTATAGCATACTTTCCCGCTGATCTAGAATCATAAAATTTAGAAAGAACAAGAGTACCAGTAAAGAAAGAAATCCAAAAATTGTTAATTTGTAATTATATCATATAAAGTATTTTTTGTGATTACTAACTTACATTGCTTTCCTAATCTATCAAAACTCTTGGGAACTACTGTAGGATTTTAATCTTGCTTCCAATAACTAGTAAAGTGATTCACGAGGAAACTTTCTGTGCATAATTTACAAATATTTCATGCTAATTGGCTGAGATAGGATGAAGTCCTCTTCTGCTATGGAAACGATGCCTTCGGCATCCTGCGATGACAGGCGTAAGATCGTCCGACTTCCGCGCCACGACGACCCATTCTATTACAGTCTATTTCGCTCATTTTATGTGCATGGTGTACAAAATTTTATGTTTTAAGCATTTATTAACAGATTACCATTGGGACAATTATTTCGAATCACATTAATGAGTTATCTATTATTTTCAGTCAAAAAAATACGCATTTGTGATGCAGTAAACTAAAAAAACTGCGAATGTAAAAGGTAACTATTTAAAATGTAAAACAAACACAAAAAATATAAGTAACTACAATAATAATGAATGTTTACTTGTTTCAATTTTCTATGCTGAAACTAATCAGACAACGCATTGTCTGCAGCTTATTCTCCAAAAATGGTATTTCAGAACCCAACTTTATTATACATGGATGTATATGTTGTAAGAAAAGTTTTCATTTTTCAAACCTAATTAGTGGTGGTAAGGTCTTTTGCAAAATTTGAAATTATTACGAAATTTGAACTGTACGCTGTCAAGAATGTTGATTACATATCAACTTTATATGAGAAACAGTTTTATATGTTATTGTTGCGAAGATACTCCTCCTAAATCTATTACGCCAAATTACTTTTTGCGGTGTTTTTTGCGCCTTTTAAGCGAAGTTTGGCACGAACAAAAAAATTCGTACTGCATTATTTTACCGCCTCTACACAACCAACACGTTTCATCAAGACCTCTTATTCACGCTTGGTAATTCTCCCTTGTGTGTGCAGCCCGCAGCGCAAAGACAGCGGGCCATTTTAGCAGCCAGCCCGCGAAGTGTTGCTGGTACGCCAGAACGCGTCGGTGCGTACTCCGCTCACCATTTCCATCGCGCCAGACCGTTGCTTATCGTGCGATATGCCTTCCATCTGTCTGTAAAGTCCTGCAACTTACGGGAAGAAAATATGACACTCTGATGTTACGTACTACGTGCTTGGCTATTGGCTCTTACACAGTGGTTATGAGCGACTGCAGCCTGCAAAAATCTCATGCCTTTAAATGTGATAATTGTTCACCATACACAAGTACAGGAGACGTTATCGTCGTTCTGAATGAAGTAGTTCAGGAAATGAGACACTAAAAGTAGGAAATGTCTTCTGCTATTTCTAGAGCAAAATAATTAATGATAATTGAGCTAAAGAGGATATAAAACGCAGACTAGCCATAGCAAGAACAGTAGCTCTGAAAAAAGAGGAATTTGCTACCGCATATACGTATTATTCTATCTCTCTATATGTTAGGGCTAATATCAGAATGCTCCAAGCGTAAATTTTCAGAAATTTCTGCCTCAAATTTAGGTCAATGGTTGATGCGAGTAGACCTTTCTTGGTCAGTAACGCCCTCTTTACCTGTGCTACTCTTCTTGTTATGTCCTTATTCCGTCATGCTTGATTTTTCTCCCAAGGTAGCAGGATTCCTTATCTTCTACTTTGTGATCCCCAGCTTCGATGCTTAGTTTTTTTGCTGTTCTCTCATTATCTTTGTCTTTACCCAGTTTACTCTGAATCAATATTCTTTATTCAATAGACTTTTCATTCCTTCTAAGAGATCCTTTAATTATTCTTCACGTCTACCGATAATAGCAAATTTCGTAATAGGGGAGATGAAAGATTGAGATCAAGGTTTGATACAGTAAGTGCATTCAAATGGATGTAGGTTGCAGTATTCATGCAGAGATGAAGAGGCTTGCACTGGACAGTCTAGCGTGGAAAGCTGAAGCAATGCATTCTTCGGGCTGAAGAGCACCACAACTATAACACGAACATGATTGATTTGCTCTAGTTGGATGTTAAGAAGAATGTTTAAAGATGTACAACCTGGAGTGATGTTCCTTCATTTTTATTGGTGATGATATAAAACCCCTATATAGATTCTGTGACTAGTTGGAGGTAAAGGACATGGTTAAAGTGGCAGTATAATAAGGCATAAAAGATCACCATTCACTGAAATCGCTTCCAAATCCTCTTGCCTAGTTACGCTAAATAACATTAAAGACTTTATTTAGGGCTTTAGGGAAGAACACAATGGCAATAAGCTTGCCCAGTGTGTGATCAACCCATCAGTCCTTGGGAGCGACCAACTGCCGAGATATATCCTAGCCCAGAGGGAGAGTGCTTCATAGTACAGTGTCTAAAGATAGCTGACTTGTGTACCATATGGGACAGGCCATCAGTCACAGGGTGGGGAGGATGGAACTGGCACCCTGTATCACTGCAGCCACTCCAAAAGGACGGCTTGCATCAGGCGAGTTATAGATAATAGAGAACAACCTCTTCAAGTCGAATGAGATATGTCTAGCCACCCTACGCCCTGAACAAGCTGCATTCATTGTGTGCTATTGACGAGTAGGCAGTCGTCCTTGCCGTGATACCAGTAAGTCTGTCCATCTTCCTGGAATCATCATCACAACCATGTAATAATGATACAGGTGCAAGGTTCTTCTTGCTGGTTTCACATCGAGTTCGTGTAGCCTCTTATCTACTATTGATATCATATGTTCGCAGAATCAAACAATTTTTACAAGTCCAATGCAGTTTGCCACATACATTGCCGAAAAAAATGCAACACCATTAAGGATTGTGTGGAAAGGCCTTAGGATATAATATACGTATGCTGAAATTAGTGTTAGTGATTCATCTGTCACTGTCATAGGAAACCAGACACTGCTCAGGAGGCTCATGTGTGCACCCATTGTTTTGACTGCAGACAGTAACTGTGCTGAATTCGAAGGTGAACTGTGTATACGTCATTCTAGGACACAACCATGCCCACTCCATAGTTTCAGGTATTTGAATGGGGTCGCAGTTAGGGTCCCTCAAGAAGCTGTGTGAACGTATCGATAGACTTCTGCTCATATTGGCACAACGTATCGTTGACGTGTGGCTGCTTTCAACAGTTGTCCGTGGAACATCCCCACAGCTGTAGACCAAATTCAGGACGTCCGCGTAGTACAAACGCACCTCAATATTTACGCATTGTGCGAGAAGCGGTGACCGACCGCATATTGTCCACGCACAAAATACGAGCACTTCTTTTACCTGCTGGGTTATCAGGGACCATTAGGAACCATCTGCTCGCAGCATGTATGACTCTGGTAAGGCTACCGCTGATAACACGTCACCGCTAACTACGCCTACTCTAGTGTCAAAGACTTGACTGGAGGGTACAACGGCGGTCTGTTGTCTTCAGTGAATAGAATACGTTCTGTCGGTATGCGAGTGATGGATGTCAACATTTATGACATAGAGCTGATGAGCTGCCTGATCCAGAGTGCATTCGCCCACGCAGCACAGATTACATCCCAAGCTTCATGGTTTTGGAGGCCATTAGTTACAACTCGAGGTAACGTTAGGTGCCTTTGCTGATACATGACACGGTCTGTTATCCCAGACCTACTCCCATTTCTTCGACAGAAGAGTGTAATCTGCCCCTCCTTCCTACTTCCATCCATTGTCCCCATTAAACAATGTCCAGCCAAATGCATTATTTTAAGATTTGAGAGGAGTGAAACTTACAATAAACTTTCTATTTTACTTAACTTCTCATGTTGAGATGCTTCCAGTTCCACTTGTCTAGGGGTCTACTTCTTGAAGCTGAAATTCTCACCTCTGGTCCTCACGGTTGGTCTGAACTAAATAAATTTGAAGAATGTTGTTGCAGAATTTTTTACGTAAATATATTTTCTCACATTTTAGTATATCATATAGTATTTTGATTTTTCACGTTAACAAAGCCGAAATTATACTGTTCGCACAAAATATAGAAATACGTCCGATCACACGAGAGACAAGCTTATGACTTCCACACTCTGCGGAAATAACAAATTTCTATAGGTTTTACAATTTTTTTTTAACAAATGAATTTCTACTAGTTTTCGTTACGTTATTAATTGAGATCATTATTTCGTAAATGAATACAGAAATAAATATAGTAAACAGTACAGGATTGAGTAATCAATAATAGAAATTTTAAGTGTGGCAATACTTTGTAATTTCAAATGTCTCTAAAAAAATTATTTTAACTGTACATTCAGAACTAGTACATATCGGTTATAACATCTAAACCAAAATAGTTTGTAAACTAGTTCCTTTTCACAGATTTTAGCTTTAAATATGACATATGGTAAGAAAGTTTTGAGAAAAGCAACTGGGACAATATGGACGTGTCCAAAATCCTAAAACTAGTACTGGTATTGACAGCTACTGTTGAGGACGGTTAATGCTAGAGAAGAATGTCCTGTTACAAGGGGTTGTGTTTTTTCAGAAATATGGTGCACGGCCCAACATGCTCTTCGTGATGTACATCTACCGCCGTGGCCAACACATCGTCAGATCTTTCGCCCATTGAACACGTTTGGAACATGATAAAACGGAATCATATTCGTCCTCTAGGGCCAGCAGGAACCATTGAACCACTACCAAGCTACAACAAAAGGCTCAAAATGTATTGCGGGATGCCATTCGGCACTTTTATGTTTTTCTGCATGCGAGAATACACGCCTAGGTAGCACCAGAGTGGTTATATCGGGTACTGATGAGACTGTTTGCACACGGTTTACTGTGACATATTTGTTTGATTTTCTCAGAATTTATAACACACTAAGGGACTGCTGACCTCAGATGTTAAGTCCCATAGTGCTCAGAGCCATTTATAGCACACTGCTACATTGACAAACTATCTGTCACCTCGCTAATGACCTTGTCCTTGAGGGTGTTGCATTTTTTTCCGGCAGTGTAACATCCAGTCAGTGTGTCCAAAATATCCACAGCCAGATAGTCTATCACACACTAAGTTGCCTTCTAAATACACGTTCAGTTCATGGTTACTGATATCCCAGGTGTTCCAGAAGACGACTACACGAAACTGCTGAAAATACACATACATCACTGCAAAAGCATCTCTCGAAGTCCCACATTACAAGTGCTCTGTGCGGGTACCTTTCGTAATGCAGCCAACACCAACACGTAAGTGCAGTTCACTGAAATCAATTCTGCTGCCTAGGAATGCGCAACGTCAGCAACCCGCTTTGGAAATGTGTTCATCGGGTTGCGTGTCTGCAGGCGCGAACTGATTCGATGCGGCAATACGGAGCGGATGTTGTGTCTACTTTATCCGCATACAAGGTTGACACTCGGTGCGGTGGCTGCAGATAGCGGCCCTAAAGGCATTTACCATATACAATCGCTCCCATCAGACACCGTGCCGTGTGTCAACTTTGTTTGCGCGTTTATTACATGTTCTGACACTTCTGCTGCCTAGTGACGAGATCTACAGGTACGAACGGCACGTGTTAGATATCGAGACTTCGCGATGTGCTCTATCCACTGATAAATGTCATCTTCCTGTATGTCTTTTAGTTTTCACGACGTAGGAAAATCCCTGAGATACTTACGACTAATCCTGTACATCACGAGTCTGAAACGTTTGAAGCCTTCTTGCATTATTTTGCATCCAAGGAAGCGTAAATCCTTCACTTTTACTATCAGTGTCCCAGGTTTTGATACTAATTCTGTATCACACTTCTGTTACTTGCACAGTTCCGATTCTCTTGATGTCAATTACAGGCTGCTTGTGACGAATTATGTAATGGATAAAGTCTATTATTCCTTCTCTAACGCCGGCCGGAGTGGCCAAGAGGATCTAGGCCCTACAGTCTGGAACCGCCCGACCGCTACGGCCGCAGGTTCGAATCCTGCCTCGGGCATGGATGTGTGTGATGTCCTTAGGTTAGTTAGGTTTAAGTAGTTCTAAGTTCTAGGGGACTAATGACCTGAGAAGTTAAGTCCCATAGTGCTCAGAGCCATTTGAACCATCCTTCTCTAACTGTTACTGTGACAGTATAGCGCCACACCACAGGTGCAAACCGTAGTCTAACCAGAAAATAGACGAACTCGCATCATTCCTCGTCCACTTCAAGTTTTCTTCTGTTCAATATACTACTCGCCATTAAAATAGCTACACCAAGAAGAAATGCAGATGATAAACCGGTATTCATTGGTCATACATATTATACTAGAACTGACATGTGATTACATTTTTACGCAATTTGGGTCCATAGATCCTGAGAAATCAGTACCGAGAACAACCACCTCTGGCCATAATAACGGCCTTGATATGCCTGAGCATTGAGTCAAACAGAGCTTGGGTGGCGTGTACAGGTACAGCTGCCCATGTAGCTTCAACACGATACCACAGTTCATCAACACTAGTGACTAGCGTATTGTGACGAGGCAGTAGCGCGGCGACCATTGACCAGACGCTTTCAATTGGTGAGAGATCTGGAGAATGTGCTGGCCAGGGCAGCAGTCGAAAATTTTCTGTATCCACAAAGGCCCGTACAGGATCTGTAACATGCGGTCGTGCATTATCCTGCTGAAATGTAGGGTTTCGCAGGGATCGAATGAAGAGTAGAGCCACGGGTCGTAACACATCTGAAATGTAACGTCCACTGTTCAAAGTGCCGTCTATGCGAACAAGAGGTGCCCGAGACCTGTAACCAATGGCACCCCATACCATCACGCTGGGTGATACGCCAGTATGGCGATGACGAATACACGCTTCCAATGTGCCTTTACCGCGATGTCGCCAAACACGGATGGGACCATCATGATGCTGTAAACAGAACCTGGATTCATCCGAAAAAATGACGTTTTGCCATTCGTGCACCCAGGTTCGTCGTTGAGTACACCATCGCAGGCGCTCCTGCCTGTAATGCATCGTCAAGGGTAACCGCAGCCATGGTCTCCGAGCTGATACTCCCTGTTGCTGCAAACGTCATGGAACTGTTCGTGCAGATGGTTGTTGTCTTGCAAACGTCCCCATCTCTTGATTCAGGGTTCGAGACTTGGCTGCACGATCCGTTACAGCCATGCGTATAAGATGCCTGTCATTTCGACTGCTAGTGATACGAAGCCACTGGGATGCAGCACGGCGTTCCGTATTGCCCTCCTGAACCCACCGATTCCATATTCTGCTAACAGTCATTCGATCTCGACCAACGCTAGCAGCAGTGTCGCGATAAGATAAACCGCAATCGCGATAGGTTACAATCCGACCCTTATCAAAGTCGGAAACGTGATGGTACGCATTTCTCCTCCTTACACGAGTCATCACAACAACGTTTCACCAGGCAACGCCGGTCAACTGCTGTTAGTGTATGAGAAATCGGTTGGAAACGTTCCTCGTATGAGCACGTTGTAGGTGTCGCCATCGGCGCCAAGCTTGTGTGAATGCTCTGAAAAGCTAATCATTTGCATATCACAGCATCTTCTTCCTGTCGGTTAAATATCGCGTCTGTAGCACGTCATCTTCGTGGTGTAGCAATTTTAAGGGCCAGTAGTGTACTATTTATGAATGGCAGATCCCTTTCAGAAACAAGAAGACAGGGATAATTTTGGAAGCATACTGTCGAATTTCATTCATGGCAAACATTTTTGAGTTTTGTGAAACAAACGAAGTACCAATCAATCGATATTGACACTGTTCGCTACTCACTAGTCACAATGTCTTCTTCCTAGTACATTTAGAACGAAAGTTTCTTTCGATACGCCTTTTCCGAGTTCATAACCGTGTAAATAACTGGCTACCATTTATATTACTATCAGAAATTCATAACTATAGGTTAAATATCTATGTTCTCTTCAGATATGAATCGCAGTCAGAGATAACACTAAGATTCGGGATACAGCGTGCTAAAATATCACCTCGGTATTTGTTATAGTTGGCTTGAAAGATAGAGTCTGCCACCTGCCAGCCATCTGTTGGACTCCAATAGCGTTCGGTATATCCGTTGTCCCCTCGATCGTTGAACGTGAAATGAAGAACAAATATAGCATTTTAGTACAGTAAGTCATGTAACGTACATAGTACAAAATTGTAGAGCATTTTTATTCTTTTCTGGCATCGCTCAGCGGAAGATATCAGTGGTTACCATGATTTATAGTAATCATTTCGTATTCCTCAGTACTTTTGTGTTGCTTTGGTTTCCCTTTAGTCTATAGTCGATGCACAGATTCTGTAACTTTTGCTCGCTTTCACGCCGCTACCACGACGTATTCCAGATGTGCCCTCCGGAAACTTCTCGCCTGCCCCCAGACCGTCCGATACTTCTCGGGGTGCAGGTCTGCTTCAAGTCCGGCGGCGCGTCCGTGAATCGATGCCGCCATTCCAATACAGTCGCACGTCACTATCAGCCGCCCACCCCAGGTCCGCAGGGTAATCCGCCGCCCACGACTGCTGCTCCTTCTGCCGCCCCGCCGCGCCCGCCACCCACGCCAGTAACAGCTCCGAGGAGGCACTTCCGACGCCTCCACTCCGCCGGGGCCCGGAGATTGGCGAGCACGCCGTCATGTAGAAAAGTCACGTAGTCCGGCGTCCACTTACCGTGGTCCCGTGTGACCACTGTCCGTCTGTTGCACGTTTAAAGCGCATGTGTTCGCTTCAACAGTTAATAAGGAAAATTATGATGACAAGACGAATTTACGTGGCCGTCAGTATCGAAGTCATCAAAGACGAAGGATAAGAACAGTCACACAAGATAAAGAAAGAATTTTAAATGGGAACAATTTAGGTTACACTTCACCAGTGTATGAAACATAAAATAATAATTTTTTCAAAGAAAATTATGCACTGGCTGTATGAATGATTTTTATTAAATCTGCGACCGGTTTCGCACCACTTATCCGTGCATCCTCATGCAATCTGTACAAAAAATAATATAATAAGAACTCATATAAACTATTCTATCCCCCAATTCTGAGGTGTAAATTAAATTTGAATGAAACAAGAAAGTACTCACATACGCTATTTCTAACATAGTAACGTTGAACATTTACCTGTAGCCACTCCCCGCCATTCACGTCCGGTTTACCGTCATCTGGTGAAAGCCGTACTTAAAATTTAAAAATATTTTTTGAAATTTTTTAAAGACTTTTAAATTTTAACTACCGCTTTCACCAGATGACGGTGTATTGGACGTGAATGGTGGGGAGTGGCTACAGGGCAATGTTCAACGTTACTATGTTACAAATAGCGTATGTGAGTACTTTCTTCTTTCATTTAAAAAACTGGTTATTTAAAAGTCAGACGCTTTTTTTTTTTTTTTTTTTTTTTTGAGGGGGGAGGGGTCATTAGTCATGTGACAGGTTTGATGCGGGCCGCCAAGAATTCCTTTTTTGCGCCAACCTCTTCATCTCAGACTAGCACTTACAACTTATGTCCTCAGTTATTTGCTGGATGTATTCCAATCTCTGTCTTCCCCAACAGTTTTTGCCCTCTAGTAGCATCGAAGTCATCCCCTGATGTCTTAACAGATGTCCTGTTGCGAGGTTCCGGGGTGGAGAAGAGTTTGTACCTCTCTAATTCAGACAAATTTTGCATGAGAACGAGACATGCACTCGACCCCCTCCTTATCTATCAGCTAATTAATTATGAGCACAATGGTAACAGAAGAAAATGATGGTGGACCCTGCTAGTTGGTAAAATGAGTGCACACTCACAATAATTTAATAAAAATTATAATCTACTCAAAAAAAGAGAACTTAATCATAATAAACAACAGGAAATGGGATTCTGCCTATATCTACAAAATGATATGTGGATTAAATATTAAAATGAGATTTATTATACATCAGGACATAAATGAACAAGATTGTCTACACACACAAATTGGGTATACTGAAATACACTCCTGGAAATGGAAAAAAGAACACATTGACACCGGTGTGTCAGACCCACCATACTTGCTCCAGACACTGCGAGAGGGCTGTACAAGCAATGATCACACGCACGGCACAGCGGACACACCAGGAACCGCGGTGTTGGCCGTCGAATGGCGCTAGCTGCGCAGAATTTGTGCACCGCCGCCGTCAGTGTCAGCCAGTTTGCCGTGGCATACGGAGCTCCATCGCAGTCTTTAACACTGGTAGCATGCCGCGACAGCGTGGACGTGAACCGTATGTGCAGTTGACGGACTTTGAGCGAGGGCGTATAGTGGGCATGCGGGAGGCCGGGTGGACGTACCGCCGAATTGCTCAACACATGGGGCGTGAGGTCTCCACAGTACATCGATGTTGTCGCCAGTGGTCGGCGGAAGGTGCACGTGCCCGTCGACCTGGGACCGGACCGCAGCGACGCACGGATGCACGCCAAGACCGTAGGATCCTACGCAGTGCCGTAGGGGACCGCACCGCCACTTCCCAGCAAATTAGGGACACTGTTGCTCCTGGGGTATCGGCGAGGACCATTCGCAACCGTCTCCATGAGGCTGGGCTACGGTCCCGCACACCGTTAGGCCGTCTTCCGCTCACGCCCCAACATCGTGCAGCCCGCCTCCAGTGGTGTCGCCACAGGCGTGAATGGAGGGACGAATGGAGACGTGTCGTCTTCAGCGATGAGAGACGCTTCTGCCTTGGTGCCAATGATGGTCGTATGCGTGTTTGGCGCCGTGCAGGTGAGCGCCACAATCAGGACTGCATACGACCGAGGCACACAGGGCCAACACCCGGCATCATGGTGTGGGGAGCGATCTCCTACACTGGCCGTACACCACTGGTGATCGTCGAGGGGACACTGAATAGTGCACGGTACATCCAAACCGTCATCGAACCCATCGTTCTACCATTCCTAGACCGGCAAGGGAACTTGCTGTTCCAACAGGACAATGCACGTCCGCATGTATCCCGTGCCACCCAACGTGCTCTAGAAGGTGTAAGTCAACTACCCTGGCCAGCAAGATCTCCGGATCTGTCCCCCATTGAGCATGTTTGGGACTGGATGAAGCGTCATCTCACGCGGTCTGCACGTCCAGCACGAACGCTGGTCCAACTGAGGCGCCAGGTGGAAATGGCATGGCAAGCCGTTCCACAGGACTACATCCAGCATCTCTACGATCGTCTCCATGGGAGAATAGCAGCCTGCATTGCTGCGAAAGGTGGATATACACTGTACTAGTGCCGACATTGTGCATGCTCTGTTGCCTGTGTCTATGTGCCTGTGGTTCTGTCAGTGTGATCATGTGATGTATCTGACCCCAGGAATGTGTCAATAAAGTTTCCCCTTCCTGGGACAATGAATTCACGGTGTTCTTATTTCAATTTCCAGGAGTGTATTATGAGAATAAGAGTTGGCTCAGGGACAAGGGGATCCTACTCTCTGTGAGGCAATAGATTGATGATACTAACTGGAGGTCCTGATGAATCAAATATTAATCTTCCGACTATATAGCAGTATCGCAATTAGTAGTGAGAGCTCAAACGGGATCACATGGAGAATCAAGCAATGTGGACTTGTAGCAAAGCGAGAGCCCGTGCTGCTGAGGGATTCAATATAAAATTGATAAGGTCCTACAATGCCGGAGCCGCAAAATACTGTACCAGTACTGAAGTCTCCAGCACGTCTTCGGTAGGCAGCGTCCTCTTGATGTAGGCGCCGACTTCAGCCGTGCAGCAACTCTGTGGCAACCCCTGGCCTCGAAGGCTGTCTGAGAATTCTAAGTTCTTCCAAAAAAGAGCGATCAAGTCACAAGACCGTCCGACTCCGACGAAGATCAGATCCCGAATTCCCTTTGCCCGCGCAACGCAAGAGCGAAGCCAACATTGCTCTACTCCCTACTCTCCTCGAAAAACTGCGAATCAGCATTCAGTTCTGATTCCAAAATTCCCCCACACTGTCTCAGAACATCATTCGCGCCAAAAGCGACCGTTCCATCCGATTTCGAGCAGGTCTTTATGACGTCATCGAGCTCCACTTTGAGTTGACCAATCTTGCCTCTGCTATTCACCTGAGGGCACTGAACTTGCCATTTGATCTGCCTAGACCACCGGCCACCCGGCGCCAGACAGTCGCACCCAGCAGGGCACGGTCCACAAGTAGTCTCAGAATCAAGAGGACAATGCAGTCAGTCGGTGCCAGGAATCTTCGTTCCTGACGCGTCGGAATGGTAAATACATATACTGCGGCGACACTCAGACGTCTCGCAGGTCGTTTCGCCCTGCATACAATAGGCGAAACTCGACCGACTTCAGTCGTTCCGTCAGGCGCTTAAGCCTATTGTATGAACCCTACAGAATTCAGGTAAGTGCAGCCGCCAACCGGAAACGCAGTGTGCCGCGTACTCCGATGCTCGCCTCGCACAGGCCACCCATAGAACTAAACCAACATGCATGGGAATCAAGTAAAAAGTAGTTTTTAAGCTCTCAGTACAAATACTCTCATTGCAATAACCTTATTTGGCGTGTTACTACTGTGCAATGACATAGAACATTAATAAAATTGATGAAAATGAGAGGAGACATGCAAAAGAGGGCATGGAGTCTCTCACTATCATCCAGTCCCTTCCCCTTGTCAGTGTTTTCCACATATTCCTTTCCTCTCCCATTCTGCGCAGTGCCTCCTCATTCCTTATCTTATGAGTGCACTTAATTTTCAGAATTCGTCTGCAGCACCACATCTCAAATGCTTTGATTCTCTTCTGTTCCGGTTTTTCGACAGTCCATGTTTCACTACCATAGAATGCTGTACTCCAAACGTACATTCGCAGAAATTTCTTTCTCAAATTAAGCCTTACGTTTGATACTAGTACACTTCTCTTGTCCAGGAATGCCCTTTCTGCCAGTGTTAGTCTGCTTTTGATGTCGTCCTTGCTCCATCCGTCATTGTTTATGTTGCTGCCTAGGTAGTAGAATTCCTTTACTTCATCTTCTTCGTGACTATCAATCCTGATGTTAAATTTCTTGCTGTTCTCATTTCTGCTACCTCTCATTACTTTCGTCTGTCTTCGATTTACTCTCAATCCATATTCTGTACTCATTAGACTGTTCGTTGCTTTCAGGAGAGCATATAGTTGTTCTTCAATTTGACTCAGGATAGCAATACCATCAGCGAATCGTATCACTGATATCCTTCAACCATGAAATTTTATTTCCACTCTTCAACCTTTCTTTTACTTCCATCTTTGCTTCTTCAATGTACAGATTGTACAGTAGGGGCGAAAGACTACATCCCTGTCTTACACCCTTTCTTTATCCAAGTACTTTGTTCTTGGTCGTCCACTCTTATTATTCCCTCCTTCCGCTCCTATAGCTGAATGGTCAGTGTGACGAACTGTCGTCATATGGGACCCGGGTTCGATTCCCGCCTGGGTTGGGGATTTTCTCCGCTCAGGGACTGAGTGTTGTGTTGTCTTCATCATCATTTCATCCCCAAGCCGCGCGCAGGTCGCCCAATGTGGTGTCGAATGTAATAAGACCTGCCCCGTAAGGGACCTCCTGGCAATGGCGCCAAATGCTCATTTCCATTTCCATTATTTCCTCTTGGTTGTTGTACGTACTGTGTATTACCCTGCTCTCCCTATAGTTTACCCCTACTTTTCTCCGAATTTCGAGCATCTTACACTATTTTACATTGTCGAGCGCGTTTTCCACGTCGGCAAGTACTATGAACGTGTCATGTTTTTTCTTTCGTCTTTCTGCCGTCATCTGATCAACGTCAGAATTGCCACTCTGGTACCTTTACCTTTCCTAAAGTCAAACTGATCGTTCTTTTCGATTCTTTTGTATAATGTTCTTGTCAGCAACTTGGATATATGAAGTGTTAAGATGATTATGTCGGTGTTGGTTTGCTGTCGATTCTGATAAGAACAACCCCAACATTGAACTGTTCACAGCAACACACTCCCCGACCTACCTTCCTATTCATAACGAATCCTACTCCCGTTATACCATTTTCTGTTGCTGTTGATTTTACCCTACACTTAACTGACCAGAAATCCTTGTCTTTTTTCGATTTCATTGCACTGACACCTACTACATCTAGAGTGAACCTCTGTATTTTCCTTTTCAGATTTTCTAGCTTCCCTATCACGTTCAATCTTCTGACATTCCACTCCCCGACTCGTAGAACGTCATCTTTCGTCGGTTATTCAGTCTTTATCTCATGGTCACCTCGCCCTTGGCAGTCCCCTCCCAGAGACCCGAATGGGGAATATTGCAGAAACCTTTGCCAATGCAGAGTCAATACGTTAAGGTCTTAATTTTGACGTGTAATATCGAGAGCTTGCATGCATTTGTAGAAACGCAGACAAAATTATTAAAGCGCGTTTTAGATAGTTACTCGTTCCCCACTGGAGAGGGTGCCCGGCAGTCATAAGACCTGTAGTGTCACGTGCCGTGACGTCCGCACCGCGGCCTGTCTTTCTCATGGACTTCGAGTCGCCTTGACCGCAACACCTCGCGAACACCGGTCTCCGCGCAGGGTCACCAGGAAACTGTAGATACCCACTGAACGTCCTAACTTTGTCGGGTGTTATCTAGCACTTGCATGTATTTAGCTACGCAGTTGAGACTTATTAAACTCGTCTGAAATTATAACCCGCTCTCCACCCGAGATGACCGCTGGCACTCATGAGCCCTGTTGTATCACATGCATTGACGCAAGCCACATTGCGTGTTGATCTCGTTGACCCCGTGCCAATCCTGCAGTGTTCTTAACAGGATATCACTCTTTATAGACGTTATCTGCATGAATAACGTTATGCTTAACTTCACCACAATTTAAAAAAAAGTCATGGCGCTGTTTTCGATGGTGGTCTGCCTTTACTGTACGCATCATATGATTTAAAACTGCCACAGTACTGCACTACATGTACCCTTAATGTAAATAAGAAAAAAGCTACTGTTCTGCTAATTCAAATTCACCGTATATGAGCAGCACCTCTACCCCTTCTTCCTTGGTGTCCATTGTACTCAAACAAATCTTCAAGTGAAGACGGTTGACTGAATGATAGATGTAATTTTTTCATGTGTTTTCACTCGGTTGCTGTCAGTTATAGCAAGTAGACAAGTCACGTTACACCAGGTACCTGCATCGTGTTTTATTAAAGATCCAGTCAGTTTTTTGTTACGTTTTTAATAAAGTCATCTTTACGTAAATGAAGCACTGTGTTACCGTTTCGAAGAGGTCTTTAGGAGAGGAAGTGGATTACCATATATAAAACATAGGATATTATTTAAAAAAGACGTGCTGCTGTTCGTATCTTCGCAGCAAATAATTTCAGAAGAGAGGCAGTCATGCTGGATAATGTTTCCCTGGTAGCTATACATCACTTCTTTCATGCATTTTTCATTTTGCTTCTGGACAGAAAGTTATTTTGGGTAGGCAAGGCAGATGGGAAACTCCGTAAGGCGTTGTTATCTGGCTGGAGTCAAGTAATCGTACGCAAGGCTACCACACACGACACCTAACGAAGGCCAATAGACCGACCAGTCGTTTAAAAGACGGTGCGTAAAAGAATAATTTTAGTCCAGAAAATCCAGAGCTAAGAGCCTCTTTTCGCAAAAATGGTCTCATCAGAAAGCAACGCCGAATGTCTTATTATATGAGTTACATGGCACCAGCGTTCGCAGATACCTTTTTACTCAGCAGCAGAATGCGATGAGCGTATTTAAGAAAGAGCTTTGACTCTCATCTCTCTTAGTTTTTCTCGTCGTCAATTGTCAGTCAGGCTGTACCTCCGAAAACAGGAATAAAATCAGTTGGCCACACATCGTCGGTGTTTTCATAAGGGATTTCTCTGTTGTTTACTGTTAATGCAAGTTTGTTTACGACGCAAACAGAAATACGATCGAGATGGCGCAGTTGTGTATTGTTAGCTATCAAATCATGAGGTACGGCGCTCGAATTCTAGACCGTCATTCAGATTTAGATCAGTCAGAATGTCGGAGTCCTTCTCCAAAATACCCTGGCCGATTGCACAGCACCATCATTTTCTAGTTCATATGGGCATTGCCTCTATAGTAATCTATCTATTATCATGACATTGAATTCTTATCATCTATTTTTTCACCAAATATACACTGACAGCATTTGAATGGAAACAGGGTGCACGGTAGTAAAAACATACGTATGCTGGAACTCACATGAAAAATATTGGTGCACGTGTCTTCTTCATAATCATTTGAAGTTTGTTTCACTATGATTTACATATTAATCGCCCCTCCACATACTGTTCACTTCTCACACGCGTAATAACGCTTATAATAACATAAAGCTAACGTTGCTGCTTTAAAATAGTCCCTATCAAATAAGGTATCCCAAAAGAAAGGTACTTCAGTACGCCGTAAGAAAATCAAAGAGGAGGACTACTAGAACATGTCTTGGGTATTAAAACGGACACTGCATGAAGCTCAACGGGACGACTTTTATATATAGCCACAAATCCTGCCGTCGTTTCCGACACTGTTTCTATTTTGCACGTTGCACATGTTGAGTCCCACCCGAGACTCATGATTACATTTCACGGCCTTGGTTCGCGTAAGTGCTCGAGAATTACTTATCGCCGTGTTTCCCGCGAGGCGCCTCGTAAAATGCCATCCTCGCTCGCGAGCCGTGTAGTAAAGAACAGCTGCCGGGTAAACACCGTGATAAATTAGTTCTCGCCCGTTGGCTCACGAAACTTGAATGCGAGCTTAAGAAGACTCTGGCACCGACGTAATCCTTATGGATACCGCGAGCTTAGCCGTATTCCTCAGCCGGGTGACGCTTCTACGGTTCGATTTCGAAGAAGATGCTATTCTCTTGATAAAGGTACAAGGGCATAGAATATTCAATGCTTTTCATCCAATTGTAAGTTTTCACCCTAACATACTGCAATATAATTAAAGTGTTTAGAACAGTGTAGCTTGCTTTTTTTCACACAAAGTGATCAAAACATTATTCCTTGTCGTTACCGGTCTGGGTTCGCAATGACAAGACAATGGTCTCATATTCCTGAGGACGACGGTTAAAATACTCGGCACGCCATCCAGATTTCGGCCATCTGTGACTTTCCTGATTCGCTTAGGGCGGCAGGGCACAAGACCTTACACACCGTTCGTAAAGACTTCGTTGTCGACGTAACGTTAAATTCTAATTTCCATTTTCGTTTCTTACGTTGGATTACACTAAAAAAAATGGGGCGTAAATCGGTAGATGTGATGTACGACAAACAGAAGAGAAAAAGCTCCACAAATTGAGCCTTATTCAAGCAGTCATTTGGCTTGGCAGTGATTGATAGCGTTGTTGGACTTCCTAGTAAGGG
This sequence comes from Schistocerca nitens, assembly GCF_023898315.1. NCBI lineage: Eukaryota > Metazoa > Arthropoda > Insecta > Orthoptera > Acrididae > Schistocerca > Schistocerca nitens. The sequence goes on along the minus strand of NC_064622.1, from coordinate 416,858,687 downwards.
ATACCGTGTCAAATCCTGTCCGCGCGCTAGATCGTTGAACTTGAGATGGTTTAAGGTCCCTGCACATAATGCTGCAGACGTTCGCAATTGCGATAAAGGTCCTGCAACCTTTCTGACCAAGGTAGGGTTTGGTAAGCATGAAGACAAGCAGTAGACAGTCTCGTCGTGTGAAGACACGCATTGTCATGTTGAAAGGTAAGCCCAGGATGGCTTTCCATCAGTATATTAAAAAATAACAGAAGAAATTACATGACGTATTAAATCTCATTACGTTGATTTTTGTTGAGATATTTGTATGTCTTGCTTGTTTTTCCCCGTGTTCTGAAGCGATTAAAGTGCCTCAGCGGAGGCAATAAGAACCTTGTCATCGGCTGTATAATGCAGTAATTGTTTAATGTTCTTCACTTTGAATACCTGTTGGTGATATTCATCTCCGTCGTTTCTTCATTTCACTTGAGCACATGATGCATAAAACTGCGGCAGTAAACAACCGTGTCTACGGTCTTTATTGATTTTTATGTGCCTAAAGGTGACGTCAGGAATTCTAAGAGCGTAATTGTGTATTTGTAGACGCTTTTTAGTACTTGCACCTGATGTTTTGGAAAGTCAGCTGTTTACTATAGCCTTCTTCGTTTCGCCTTCTCGAATGCCTTCGTAAAGACACTGAACGTAATGTGTATTTCAATATTCAGTTACACTGCCTGACCAAAAAAAAATTGATGCACCCAGAATTCGAGGGCGAAACGAAATTAGGCTTCACAAGTTGAGAAGGTATGCGCTGTTACTCCATTTATTATAAAATCGAGGCTAATTTATAAAGACTTGACTGTATGAGCCCACTTATCAGAATCGCGCTGTATGCCTTACAGCCGATTTTGAATCTCGCGAGGGAAGGTGACCCACAACTGTTGGTCTCAGAATAAAGACAGTCTTAGTTATTTATTATCGCGTTTCGCCCTTATGGGGTAACGTCAGATAAGGCACAAGTTGCTGGATATGCAACCCATCCGCCATAGAAGCAGTGTGGCTCTATTCTGCGCTGCTAGAGTCTGTTGATGTTCTTAAGGCTCGCTTTCCATCTGATAACGCTTCAAAAGGGGGAAATGCTTCATTTGCAACCAAGACTGTTTTTACTCTGAAATGATTCAAGACGGTTGCGGAACCTCACTGTCACAAAGGAACGGAAAAAAAATTATTGTAACTGGTTCTTGATACCCTGGGATGTAGTTAACGTCCGTTCCGGTCTTGCACATGTTCTGTTTCTGGACCGATCTAGGCATGTTGGTGGCTACGGGAGTACTTCAAAGTCACGCAGTCAGTACATTCATACGGGCACATGCCATATGTGGAAGAGCATTGTCATGTTGAAAAATGGCACCACGATACTGTCGCACTAGGAGTAATACAAAAGGAAGAAGTATGTCCCTGACGCACCGTTGTACTGCCGGTGATCCCTCAGTCACAATCAGCCGTGTCCTGAAGAGGTACCCGATGACTTCAGCGCACCATGTGCCATGAATGACACCGGTGTGCCTCCCCAAAACACTGAAAGAATGGGATTTCTTTGTAAGGTCAGAATCCTTATCTGGTGTGCTCATTTGGTTTAAGAGTAGCAGATTAATTCTGTTGCGGGACATGATTCTACCCCCTACGCATTAACAGCGTTGGCCGTCCTACCTGTCACAGACAATTGCAACTCTAAATCACTTAGATACGCGCCGATGGTGTATAAGTGAATGAATTTATATCGACATCCAATCCCAATTTGCCCAAAAAACAAAAGTAATAAAGAAAGAATTGAAACTACTGTACTGGGATTTTACGATAATTGTTGGAGGACCTTGAAATTTATAAAAGGAAGAAGCAACATCCATGAAAAATACACAATGTCTACGTTTTCAAACAACTTACGGGAATTCAGCCAGGTAATATTTATAGCGACCGCTGGGAGACCCCCCTCCACCCCCCCCCCCATTTTCAAAGCACAAAGTGCAACGGACAGGCGATCTGCAGGCAAATTTACAACTTTGGCAAATATTATCTGGCTGAATCCCCGTAAGTTGTTTGAAAATTGTATACACCAGGAGAAACTTCTGTCTCACATTGTTTATCTCTAAGGGAAGGAAATGTATCGGTGTTTACGAAAGTTGGATAAACTTCGTAGCTGTCGAGCTAGACTGAAATGTACTTTCTCATTTTTATTGAGGTGTCATGATGAAAATCGTGTCCCAACATCTTTCGAAACTGATTTCACTTGTGATTGGTTGGACGGTGCCTCATGGACTCAAGCTGATTGGGAATACAATTCTGTTACTGCTCGGCATGTGACAAAGTCTGGACTTTCCCAACGCTCGGAGTCGGATTTTATATCTGGACGTTCTGTGATAAATCTTACAGAGAAATCTTTTGACTACGCAGCGTTATCCGTACTAGGGAAGGGTTGAAATTTGGCACCCACATCGAAGAGTTTGTTGATAGTTCATTTTATTAGTTCAGTTCAACAGGCATTTGCAAACTACCTCCTGACGCTGCAGAGGAGGTTAGGAGGGATACATGCCGTATGTCTAGGGCTCCTCCACCCAAGAATAATGTAACAGCAGCAGAGAGGGCTGTTTTACGCTCTCTCAAAGTTGATCCTGATATTGTTACTTTACCTGCAGACAAGGGCAATGCCACCGTCGTTTTACAGAAACTGGATTATGTACAAAGGACGTAACGTTTATTATCTGATCAACGTATCGTAGAATCGATGCTGGCCCCACGAAAAGTGTTGAGAGAAAGACCAACAGCCTCCTGAAGAAAAGTGGTTTGTCGCAGGACACTACCAAGAGTCTCAACACCTGTAATGCTGTTCCCTCTACGTTATATGGCCTTCCGAAGGTACACAAGGAAGGAGTTTCCTACAGTGAGCAATATCGGCGCTCCGACATATCGTGTATCGAAACATCTTGCTTCTCTGTTAAGACCACAAGTTGGTCGGTGTGAACATTATATCAGTAAATCAGCTGATTTCTTACGTCGTTTGCAGAGAATGTGGTTGAATGACTCTGATACTTAGTAAGTTTTGATGTAATCTTTCTCTTCACTCGTGTTCCTCAGTCTGATTCGTTGCGGATAACTGAGGTTAGGTTTGGTGTTGAATTAACTAATCTCTTTGGGCATGTGTTGACATCCACTTACTTTTTATTCAATGACCAGTATTACGAGCAGACAGATGGAGTTGCGATGGGTAGTCCGTTGTCTCCTGTTGTTGCAAATTTGTTTATGAAAGACTTCGAGGAACGTGCATTAGAATCGGCGCCTTTGAAACCCACCTGTTTCTTTAGATATGTTGATGATACTTTTGTTGTTTGGCCTCATGGTAGGGTGAATTTGAATGCCTTTTTACAACATCTGGACTCGATCCACCCGAACATTCGTTTTACGACTGAAGTGGAAGAGGATGGTTGCCTTCCCTTTATTGACGTTTCGGTTAGGAGAAAGGTTGATTGATCATTGGGTCATGCCGTTTACCGGAAAAGTACTCATACTGACTTGTATTTATAGGTCTGATAGTTGTCATCATCGGGCTCAGCGTGAAGGGGTAATTCGTATCTTGGTACGCAGGACACGTCATTTCCGACACTGAGACCTTGCCAGCTGAGCTGGTCCATCTTGAAGCTACGTTTCGTCTAAATGGTTATAGTGAAGGATTGAGCGTTCGTTGCACTATAGACCGACTGAGCATCGGGTGATTGATGATAATACTGAGTCGACATCTAAATCTACTGCCTTTTTGCCTTACTTCCAACAAGATCGGTTATATTCTAGGGAAATGCGATGTGAAATGTGTTTTCCCACCTCCATCTCAAATTAGAGTTCTTTTCGGTTATGTTAAGCATGATCTTGGTTTGCATAAGGCGGGTTTATATCGCTTTCCTTGTAGCTATGGTATGGTATATATTGGCCAGACCATCAGGACGGTGGAGGACTAGCGTACTGAGCATAAAGAGCACACACGGTTACAACAGCCAAGTAGATCTGCTATTGCCGAACATTTTTCGGATACTGGGCATCCTATGTTATGTAAAAAAACCGAGATATTGGCATGACGTCTAGCTATTGGGACAGTGTTATAAAGGACGCTGTTGAGATTAAATCAGCGAGCAAACTTGTAAACAGAGATGGACGTTTTTGTTTGAACTCTGCTTGGAATCCTGCTCTTTCCATGGTCAAGAACCTCACTTGCTAGTTCGTAGTCTTTCACTTTCGACACCTCAGACTTTAGTCATCTTTGGTGGCACTAGTGTTCAGTGTGTATGTGTTGTCTCTCCTAAATTACTCAAAGAACTTAGGTTTTAAATTTGCCTGCACATCGCCTTTCCGTTGCAGTTTGGGCCTTGAAGATGGCGGAGTGTACTCCCGCCGAAATATCGGCGGTCACTGTAAATATTACCTGGCTGAATTCCCGTAAGCTGTTTGAAAATTGTATACGCCAGGAGAAACTCAGATCTCACATTGTCAACGTTGCTTCACTCAAAAATATCCTACTTTTTTTTTCTTTTACTGTTACTTCATCCCTCTCGTTCCTTGTGGATGGAGAGTGGGCTGTGAGTGGTAAAATATTTCGCATTCCCGCCAAGAACATTTTCAAGAATATAACAAAGATGAAAAAAAAAGAACACGAGGACTGATTTTATTTTTTAAATTAAAAATTAAAATACGTACATCTAAAAAACGAAAATGTAAACATTTTAAAAGCACATCGCAGAATGGTGAAATCTTTTAAGAAAAAGCACTGCAGTATACAAGGGCTGGTGATCAGAAGAGTATCGAATTGCAGGTAGTATGCGAAAGTGTTCAACGTTGGTAAGGAGGAGTGGGAATTTGATGAGGTGGTGGAGGAACCTTGTGGGGGAAAGTGAACGGATGCAGAAAGGAAGAAAGACTGTACAGAGTTCGAGGATTTCGAAGGACATACAATTTTGGTGCAGCGGAAGTCGATGCAATATTTACACAGCAAAGGATGAGTCAGATCAGGTGTTTGTTGCTATGGAGAAGAGTCTAGGCGTTTAATCCCAAAGTTCAGCCTGTTAGTAGTTTGAAACTTACTGGAAGGTTAAAACTGTGAGCCGGACCGAGACTGGCGGAAGTAAAGCTGTGAGGACGGGGCGTGAGTCGTGCTTGGGTAGCTCAGTTGGTAGAGCACTTGCCCGCGAAAGGCGAAGGTCCCGAATTCGAGTCTCGGTCCGGCACACAGTTTTAATCTGCCAGGAAGTTTCATATCAGTGCACACTCTGCTGCAAAGTGAATATCTCATTTCAGGAGGAATTAGTATTGTTAATGGTCACAAACAATAGGCGCTTAGATAGGAAAGATGCAATAAGGCTGGTATAGATAGTAGGAAGCACGTATTTCTGGAACTCCATACATGCTTATAGACTTTTTGTGGGCCGAGGGAGACAAAACTAGCAGATTTGAGTCGAGTTGAGCTGATGGCATATTAGACGGGTGAGATGCAGGATGAGAAAATCTGACAGAAGACACAGGTTAACAGGAAGGAGGTGCTGTTCACTCAGGTATTGATGGATGCGTCAGGAGAGGATGGATTCGAAGACCTTGCTTAACATCAAGATGATACCCTACACCTCTTATTCCTACTTTTTTTTTCTTTATAGAAATTTCATTCCCTGCCCCATATGGGCAGGGGAGGGCTGGCAAGGGCACAATCCACCACTCCTCAACTGAGTGGCATAACAAAAAATAAAAAGTGGACAATTATACATAAAAAGGGCGAAAAAAGGGGTATATAAAAGCAATGGACGTTAAAATACACCCTGACATGGGGATGTTCATTGGGGAACAGTTAAAAAAGTCGACATTAAGTTAAAATAACACAGTTGGCTATTCGTGGGGCACTTAAAATACACTGGAATCACACACATAACTTGGCCACAGTATAAAAACACATTGAACGAGAGACACTTAGAAAACCACTGTATGCGACAGAGTACACATGAAGAATAAAAACCACAGGTAGGGACCTAGCGAGGCAGGAGGTCCGAGAGGATGGAAAAAGAGCAGAGAGGGAGGTGAAGTAACGAAGGGGAGGTTGGAGGGCGTGGGAGCAAAATAAGAAAAAGGGGGTCAGGAGGTGCACCAAGAGGCGGGAGACAGGTGGGTTGGGAGTTGGGATACAAGTCAGGAGGGAGGATAGAGACACAGAAGGGGGAGAATGGGAAAGGGGGGCATAGGAGGGAGAAAAACCACTCAGGGGAAGAGAAGAGGAGGGGAGAGGTAGCCCTGAGGAAGAGGAGTAGGAGGTGGGGATAGAGTTGGTAGGAGGGGTAGAGATCAGGGCAAAGCTCATCATCTGGGAGGGGTAGGTGCCGGAAGTTGCTTTCAGAAAGGAGGTGGAGGTTGTGGGACACAATGGTAAAGGTGCAGCAATGGGCTGGGAGTAGAGAGGAGTGAAGACACCCGGAGGTGGGGGGGGAGGGGGGAATCAATGTACTGGGTGTAGATATGTTTGAGGAAGAGGAGAACATGGGGAAAGGGGATGAGGTCGTAGAGGATTCACGTGGAGGATGGAAGATGAATACAGAAGGTGAGGCAGAGTGCATGACGTTCCAGGATTTGTAGAGCTTTATAGAATCTGGGAGGGGTGGAATTATAAGTGATGCTGACATAACTAAGGATGGGGCAGATCAGGGATTTGTAGGTGTGAAGGGTGGTAGAACGATGCGACAACAATGTCTGGCCAGACAGGAGTTTCAGGAGTCAGAGTCTGCTGTGGGCTTCGTGTTTGATCATAAGGAGGAGTCCAGGTGAGGTGATGGTCACGGGTGACACCAAGGTGTTTCAGGGTAGGAGTGAGGTGAATAGGACGACCATAAATGGTAAGGTAAAAATCATGGAGCCGGAAGGAGTGGGTGGTACGACCGATGATGATTGCCTGGGTGTTGATGCAGAGGAACCACTACTTACATCAGACAGTGAAGTTGTTGAGGTAGGTTTGAATGGTATGTTGGGACCATTGAATGGTAGGATAAAGGGCCAGGAAGGCGGTGTCGTCAGCAAACTGGAGGAGGTGAACAGGCGGTGAGGTTTGGGCATATCAGCACTATACAGGAGATAGAGGAGAGGAGAAAGGACAGACATTGGGGCATTCTGGCAGTGGGATGGAAAGTACAGGAATTGGTATTGTGGATAGTGACATAGGATTGACGATGGCAGAGGAAGGAAGCAAAGAGATGGACGAAATTGATGGGGAGAGCAGAGGTCTGGAGTCTGAACAGGTGCCCAGGATGCCACAAACCATCGTAGGCATTCTGGAGGATGAGGGAAAGAAAGATAGTGGAGCAAGTAGAGGTAAGTTGGTGGGGAAGAGGATTGATAAGGTTCATGAGTTGGTGGTCCGCTGAAAAGGAGGGCCAGAAGACACACTGGGTAAGGGCAAGGAGGCAGTGGTGGTTACCTTACTGAACATGGACGTGAGGTAGATGGGATGATAGGAAGATGTGTCAGAGTGCGGTTTGTTGGGCTTAGAGAACATCAGGACACAGAAAGTCTTCCACAGGTCAGGGTAAAAGCTGGTGGAGAGGAGGACATTGTACAAAGTAACAAGGGTGGCCAGGAAGGATTGGGGGGCGGGGGGTATCCTTGAGATGGTGTTGGTGACACTGTCATGAAGAACAGGGGTGGTGTTGCATTTGGAGTGTAGAACAAGTGTCATGTTGAGTGCAGTGATGGGAGTGTTTATGTCTGAAGGGATTAACTGACCTAAGTACCGCAAACTAGCAGCGAGCAGCGGTACAGAGATATTATTTCTTATCTGTTCTCTCTCTTTATTGTAATTTCAAGTCCCTCCCTCATACTGGCAGGGCACTGTGGCAGTGGCTCAATCCAATGCCCTTCAGCCGAAAGGTGTTACAAAAGACATGGAAACGGAAACACTCACATAAAAAAGGGGGATAAAATGGGGACATAAGAAATCACAGTAAACGGAAATGATGGGAGTTAAAATACACACTGATAGGGCGACATGCACTGGGGCACAGTTAAAAAGGCGATGTAAAGTTGAAAGAACACAGTTGGTAATTCATTGTGCACTTAAAATGCACTGGAGTCGAATGCAAGTTAAAAGCCGGCCAGAACGAGACACTCAAAAAAAAAAAAAAAACACACTGGAATCAATGGAACACTCACAAAGGGTAAAAACCGGTGGGAGCGACGTGCCGAGGGACAGGAGGCTGAAGAGGAGGGAAAAGAAGGGCAGCAAAGTGTGAGGGGGAGAGGACTGGAGGGTGGGAGGAAGAGGAAAAAAGGGGGCAGGGGCGCACCAAGAAGCAGGAGACGGGTGGGATGGGAGATAAAGAGGGAAGAAAAGGCAACAGGGATTACAGGGGCACAGAAAGGGAGCACTGGAGAGGGAGCGGGTGTAGGAGGAATTAAAACCGCTCAGGAGAAGGGAAGTGGAGAGGAGAGGGAACCCTGAGGAGCAGGGAGAGGAGGGTGGGGCTAGAGTTTGTAGGAGGGGTAGATGTCAGGGGAAAGCTAATCATCCGGGATGGTTAGGTGCAGAAGTAGCATTGAGAAAGGAGGTGGAGCATGTGGAGATGGAGAGAGGGCAGGACACAGCAGTAAAGGTGTGGCAACGATTTGGGGGTGGAGAGGAAGAGGACACCAGGGGCTGGGGGGAATCGAGTTCGCAGATGATATACCAGGTGTGGATGCGTTCAAGGAAAAGAAGAAAGTTGGGAAGCAAATAAGGTCATACAGGATACGCATGGAGGGTGGAAGCCGGATATAGAAGGCGAGATGGAGCGCATGGCGTTCCAGGATTTGGAGGGCTTTATAGAATCTGGAAGGGGCGGAAATCCAAGTGACACTGGCATAACAAAGGATGGGGTGGATCAAGGACTTGTAGGTGTGAAGGGTGTTGGAAGGATGTAATCGCCATGTCGAGCCAGACAGGAGGTTCAGGAGGCAAAGTCTATTGTCGGTTTTGTGTTGGATTGTAAGGAGATGGGGAGTCCAGTTGAAGTGGAAGTCAAGGGTGAGGCCAAGGTACTTTAGGGTAGGAGTGAGGTGGATAGGACGACCATAAATGATGAGTTAGAAATCATGGAGACGGAAGGAGCATGTGATGCAGCCTATGATGATTGGCTGGGTCTTGGAGGGGTTGATACAAAGGAACCACTGGTTGCACCAAGTGGTGAACTGGTCAGGTTGGGTTAGGAGAGTGCATTGGGACCGTTACCTTTAGGATAAAGGGCCAGGAAGGTGGTGGTATCAGAAAATTGAAGGAGATGAACAGGCAGGGGAGGTTTGGGCATATCAGCAGTATACAGGAGATATAGGAGAGAGGAAAGCACGGAGCCTTGGGGCACGCCGGCCGAGGAACAGAAAGTATGGAATTGTGGATAGTGACATAGGAGGGACGTCGGAAGAGGAAGGAAGCAACGATGTGGACGAAACTGATGGGGACAGAGAGATCAGTGTGTACATTTCTTATCCAACGTTTATATTATGTATAACTTTACTTGCCGTTGCGTAGTTTAGGGCGCATTAGATTTATGATTTAGTTTGTTGTGCTACTCTTGTGACCCTCTTGTTTGTCTTCTCTACTTATATAATGTATTTCATTGTATGTGTGATCTTGTTAACTGACTGGCATAATGAATGGTTTGTGTTCGTCTCCTTGACGTGACGATAGCGAGGTACGTGGTGCCCTTAGTCAGGTGTGTTCCTGCGACCCGTTCTCGCCTTTGCCACAACCAGGCGCCTACGTCAACAGAGGACTACTTACTCCAGTCTTAAGCTTAATTCATCTTCTAGCTTCTTTTCACTAATTTTATGTAATTTTGTTAGTTCCTTGAGCTTCACATGGGTATCTACAATTGCCGCGAGAATGTTTTAGATTCGCACTTCACTTACCTTCCTTTTTAAAGTATTATTTCTTTTGCGTTTTTTTTATTACTATAAAAACTTACAATCTCTTGTAATCGGAGAATTGAATATTGGTCATATATGTATATAAGAGCGAAACCTAATGACTTTACGACATAAACATGTTTTTATGGCTTTTCTCTCTTAGGATTTAAGGAGGACACATTTTAAGCACATGTATAATGAATCCATGGAAGTAATGCCTCTCATTATGTCACAGTTATTAGTTACAATACGTAGGTTCCTTATTCGATGTGTTTCGTTTCGCTTATTTCTGCACATGTAATGACGGTCGGCGCGGACCAGTATCGGTAGTCTGAAGGCCCGCAAAAAGTACTTTGGAGTACTGGTATTCTTATTCGACTACAGAAAAGGTGCTGCTATAGGAACTGTAGTATTGAGTGTAAGACTTACACCGAAATTCAGATTTACTGGTTATAAGAAAATAAATGAAAACTAGATCAAAATCTGGAACTGCAAGTCATTGGAGTAAGTTGAAATCACACAACGTGACAGTGGTGAGCGCTAAAGCACCACCTTCTGGGATGCTTGGCGGATTTTCGATGAAGGCTGGTGTGTCGGGCATCCGAAATGTGGTTTTTAGGCGGGTAGCCACACCCCACTACGTGAATAATGGGCTGGTACCCACATTCGGCTTCAGATGCACGGTACGCTAACATTTAGAACAAGTTATCACACCTGCACTCAGAATTTAGTCTAGACGCAGACAGATGGTTACACTTATTTCGTCCTGTGAGGTGACAAGAGGGAGGAGCGGTGAGTAGGAAATCGAAGACTTTAGATATTTAGTCTCCTTCTATCCATAACCATCAGCAGAATTGGAAATCACATTCTTCAACGGCACAAAGTTTCTCTAGTGCTGGTGACTTATTGGCTCTTCTGTTGCATCCAGGCACGCTGAAGTGCCGCAACATGATTTGGCATGGACTCGACTAACGTCTGAAGTAATGATGAAGGGAAATGACACCATGAATCCTGCAGGGCTGTCCAAAAATCCGTAACAGTACGAGGGGTGGAATTTCTTCTGAACAGCACGTTGCTTTATAATGTTCATGTCTGGGGAGTTTGGAGACCAGCGAAGAGTTTAAACTCTGTTCCTGGAGCCACTCTGTAGCAATTCTGGACGTGTGGGGTGTCGCATTGTCCTTTTGGCATTGCTAAGTCCGTCGGAATGCTGAAGTACGTCTCACCTGTCAGAATCATATCTAGCCGTATCAGGGGCCACATATAACTCCAATTGCACACCTCCCATACCATTACAGAGCCTCCACCAGCTTGAACAGTCCCCTGCTGACATGCAGGCTCCACAGCCGTAGACGTCCATCCACTCGATGCAATTTCAGACGAGACTCGTCCGCCCAGGCAACATGTTTCCAGTCATCAACAGTCCAAAGTCGGTGTTGACGTGCCCAGGGTAGGTGTAAAGTTTTGTGTCGGGCAGTCATCAAGGGTACGCGAATGGGTCTTCGGATCCGAAAGCCCATATCGATGATGTTTCGTTGAACGTCTCGCAATCTGACACTTGTCTATGGCGCAGCACTGAAATCTGCAGCAACTTACGGGAGAGTTGCACGTCTGTCACGTTGAACGATTCTCTTCAGTCGTCGTTGGTCCTGTTCTTGTAGGATCTTTTTCCGCCCGCAGCGATGTCGGAGATTTGATACTTTACCGGATTCCTGATATTCACGACACACTGGTGAAATGATCGTACGGGAAAATTCCCACTTCATCGCTACCTCTGAAATGCTGTGTCCCTTCACTCGTGCGCCGACTATGACACCACGTTCAAACTCACTTAAACCTTGATAAACCATCATTGTAGCAGCAGTAACCGATCTAACAACTTCGTCCGACACTTTTTTTGGCGCTTCAGTGTGTATCTATTCGGAGGAGTGTGGGGCGTTTGCTCCGCAAGCCACGAGTTGCCGCCAATCGGCGGTTTTAGTAATAATGGAATACGCATTTCACAAGACAACTTCAAACCCAAAATTTTATTTAGTTCAAGAAACTTTCTTTATATAATTTGAGATCAGCACTGTAGAAAAATCCATAGAAGCTACGCAATAAATTTGCCCTGATGATTCAGTCGCAAATACACTACTGGCCATTAAAACTGCTACACCACGAAGATGACGTGCTGCAGACGCGAATTTTAACCGGCAGGAAGAAGATGCTGTGATATGCAAATGATTAGCTTTTAAGACTATTTACACAAGGTTGGCGCCGGTAGAGACACCTACAACGTGCTGACATGAGGAAACCGTCCAACCGATTTCTCATACCCAAACAGCAGTTGACCGGCGTTGCCTGGTGAAACGTTGTTGTGATGCCTCGTGTAAGGAGGAGAAATGCGTACCATAATGTTTCCGACTTTGATAAAGGTCGGATTGTATCCCATCGCGATTGCGGTTTATCGTATCGCGACATTGCTGCTCGCATCGATCGAGATCCAATGACTGTTAGCAGAATATGGAATCGGTGGGTTCAGGAGGGTAATACGGAACGCCTTGCTGGATCCCAACGGCCTCGTATCACCAGCAGTCGGGATGACAGGCATCTTATCCGCATGGCTGTAACGGATCGTGCAGCCACGTCTCGATCCCTGAGTCAACAGATGGGTACGTTTGCAAGACAACAACCATCTGTACAAACAGTTCGACGACGTTTGCAGCAGCATGGACTATCAGGTCTGAGACCATGGCTGCGGCTACCCTTGACGCTGCATCACAGACAGGAGCGCCTGCAATGGTGTACTCAACGACGAACCTGGGTGCAAGAATGGCAAAACGTCATTTTTTCGGATGAATCCAGGTTCTTTTTACAGCATCATGATGGTCCCGTCCGTGTTTCGCGACATCGCGGTGAACACACATTGGAAGCGTGAGTTCGTCATCGCCATACTAGCGTATCACCTCTTGTTCGCATTGACGGCACTTTGAACAGTAGACGTTACATTTCAGATGTATTATCACCCGTGGCTCTACCTTTCATTCGGTCCCTGCGAAACCCTACATTTCAGCAGGATAATGCACGACCGCATGTTGCAGGTCCGTTCTGGATACAGAAAATGTTCGACTGCTGCCCTGGCCAGCACATTCTCCAGATCTCTCACCAACTGAAAACGTCTGGTCAGTGGTGACCGAGCAACTGCCTCGTCACAATACGCCAGTGACTACTCTTGATGAAGTGTGGTATAGTGTTGAAGCTGCATGGGCAGCTGTACCTGTACACACCATCCAAGCTCAATGCCCAGGCGTATCAAGGTCGTTATTACGGCCATTGGTGGTTGTTCTGGGTACTGATTCTCAGGATCTATGCACTCGAATTGCATGAAAATGTAATACCCGTTTATCATCTGCATGTATTCTTAGTGTAGAAATTTTAATGGCCAGTAGTGTACATCACGTGCTACATTCGCACCTAGAGAAATTTACAAAACCGTGCATTAATGGGGTAACATGCAATAAGTAGCTGGCGCTGGTCACCAAGTCTTGAGCTTAATAAAATTTGCCATACGGGGTTTCTGCGATAACAGTCCTGAACGAGCAAGAACACACCGAATGATCCTAGGCAGCCAAAAAAACACTTATCGGAGATCACCCAAGGCATTAGACAGAAATTTTTGCTTCAAAATACTCCTCACCCGATCCATTCTTTCTCAGTGTTCGACCCACAGTGCGGTGAACGAAAGAAAGCCGCTGCTTGTGGTGCACGGCGTATGCCACGAGTCTGCGACTAGCCGAGCGGGCTGCCGGATCACATTAGCCTGTACATCTCCTCTGTAGTACATCTCCATCAACTGTGCCTAGAGTTCGCAAGAGACAAAGGAGTCACCACCAAGGAGAATAGAAGGCAAATGCTATTCTTCCTCAATAGGTCCATTCGAGTCCAAGCTGCTTCCAGGAATATACACTGAAAGAGAATGAGACTGTGGATTTAGCGTGCTCAACTCCTTCCAGTGGCCCTGCTGCGCGCCCAGCGGAACGTCAATCTGCCGTTACTTGGCAACTATATTCAAAGACAGCCTCTTTCCATAATCATTCCACGAGCGATTCTCATAGAAAGTATCGTTCTTATTAGTTTTGGTTGTCTAAAAGGTTCTCCTGAAACTGCAGTATTTGCATATTTATTGGCGTCATTATAGTAGAAAAAATGAGATTCTGGACACCGATTTAGACCGACTCCGAGTCGAACATGAATACAATCACATAAACAGAAATTCAGCGTCTTTCAATTACACTGTTTTCCTTTCAAGTGTCCGCCACTCGTGATCTCGCGGTAGCGTTCTCGTTTCCCCAGCACGGGGTCCCGGGTTCGGTTCCCAGCGGGGTCAGGGAGTTTCACCTGCCGCGAGATGACTAGGTGTTGTGTCGTCTTCATCAGCATCATTCATCCTCATTTGCGGTCGTAGGAAGGCAACGTCTAACCACCTCTATTAGGACCTTGCCTAGTACAGCGGTGCGGGTCTCCCGCATCGTTCCCCTACGCTCTGGCAAGAAGCATGGGACTTTATTTCCTTCCCCTTTCAAGTGCAGTGACAAAAGCGTAATTTGTCCTGTGAGTATGCAGCAGTACTAGTCAGTGGCTAATTTACTCCACACATAGTGGATAATTCGTTTTTTGAATTTTATAATTAATTCTGTAAATGAATATTTACGTAAATTTTGTAAAGAATTGTAGATTTTACGTAGATGTACTGCCGGGTAGTTACAGCTAAATGCAGCTACTCACTTAGGTCTACTGTATGCTGTAATTTCTGTGTGGCAGCGAAACTTGGTTAAAATGGCTCTGAGCACTATGGGACTTAACAAGTTCTGAGGTCATCAGTCCCCTAGAACTTCGAACTACTTAAGTCTAACTAACCTAAGGACATCACACACATCCATACCCGAGGCAGGATTCGAACCTGTGACCGTAGCGGGCGCGCGGTTCCACACTGTAGCACCTAGAACCACTCGGCCACCCCGGTCGGCGCGAAACTTCGTACATACGCTAATGCGTTAATGCGGAACCGATCTACGCTGGAAAAATTATTTCCAATTTTGGCTGTGTTCACTGTTCGTATGAGGGTATGACATACACTCTGTAATTTTACAAAACATAACGTAGGCAGAATGAAATTTTCACTCTGCAGCAAGTGCTCTATCAACTGAGCTACCCAAGCACGACTCACGACCCGTCCTCACAATTTTACTTCCGCCAGTACCTCCTCTCCTACCTTCCAGACTTACACTTTCCCGCGAATGGCAAAGGTCTCGAGTTCGAGTCTTGGTCAGCCTCACAGTTTTAATCTGCCAGGAATTTTCAAAATCAGCGCACACTCCGCTGCAGAGTGAAAATTTCATTCTGGAAACATCCCCCAGGCTGTCTCCGCAATATCCTTTCTTCCAGTCGTGCTTGTTCTGCAAGGTTCGCAGGAAAACTTCTGTGAAGTTTGGAAGATAGAAGTCGAGGTACTGACGGAAGTAAAATTGTGAGGACGGGTCGTGAGTCGTGCTTGGGTTGCTCAGTTGATAGAGCACTTGCCCGCGAAAGGCAAAGGTTGCGACTTCGAGTATGGGACCGGCACACAGTTTTAATCTGCCAGGAAGTTTCAAGCCATAACGTAATTGAAAAGTGTGGCCATCAAAAAGAGAGACCGTGCGGTGATAGTAAAACTGTTTTATGTGAACGGCAGCGATTACAGTGCTGCATTGAGAGAGTATCGCCTAGTGAAAGGTCTGAGGAGACTTCTGATACCATTAAATGGTTTAAAGAAGGTGATACTGAAATTTGAAAGCACAGGTAAGCTCGGTGTGGCGCTTGGAAGAGGAAGGCATTCTATCCTGTTTGAAATTACTGATAAGGTAGCTGTTGTAGCCAATGACCATGCAGCACCTGGCCTGGGGCAGTGCTAGTGCTCGTGCATTGCATAGTCAACAGTATAGGAAGTTTACTGATCTGTTTTACATTGATACTCGCACAAGATCCAGACAGTGCAGCAACTGAAACCACATGATCTGCAGCAACGTTCTGAATTGGCTCTTCGGTTTGTGGTACAGATTAAAGTTGTCGGGCAATATTCTGTGGAGAGCCGAGGCACATTTTCCGCTACAGCGTGCAGTGCGTAAACATAACTGCCGAATTTGGGTACTGGTAAAGCGCGCGTGGTGCACGAAGTGCCATTGCACTCGCCGTATGTGATTATGTAGTGGGGATTCACAAGCACCTTTACTCTCGGTCCGTTCTTCTTTGAAGAGAATACACCTAAAAGGCCTGTCAGGTGTTCCGTGACGTCTGCACGTTATCGAGCCCTCCTTTTAAAAGCACGTGATTCCTGCTTTGGAAGAGCGGAGCTGTGTGGGAACCACTGTTTTCATGCAAGATTGGGCAACACCTCATGTCGCTCGCTCAGTGCAACCCTCCATGAACGTGTTATCCCCAGAAATTATCCAGATGCATGGCCTAAAAGATCATCTGTTCTGGATCCATGTGACTTCTGGCTCTGGGGGTTTCTAAATGAAAACGTTTACCAGGGACACGTTCGGTCTCTACCTGATCAAAAACTATTAGAGAGGAAAACGTAGGCGACTACGGTCGCAGATTTGAATCCTGCCTCGGGCATGGATGTGTTTGATGTCTTTAGGTTAGTTAGGTTTAAGTAGTTCTAAGTTCTAGGGGATAGATGACCTCAGATATTAAGTCCCATAATGCTCAGAGCCATTTGAACCATTTGAACAGGAAAACGTAACTCCGATTCCACCGGGACTGCTGCGAGCAACTGTTGTTCAAGCCTTTTTACCAATTCAGCATCTCATCGACGTCTCTGGTACTAATACTGAACAATTTGTTTAAGCGGAGGAATAATAAAAACCACAGTATGCCTTTCTCAGTTACTTGACTTTCTTGCCCACGTCCCGCTCCTAAACCGTTACATATAGAAACATTTCTATACGTGAAGGAACACTCGAGAAACATTCAAAGTTCCAGATTTGCACCTTGTGGTGGCCAAAATTGCCTCAGCATTAATGCATTAACACATCTACCAAGTTTCGCTGGCATACTATAATTACAGCCGACACTAGACCTCTGTGAGTGGCTGTACATTAATAATAAACACCCGGCACTTTAATTATGACCTGAAATTGAAATTGTGGCATGGGTGCCTTTCTTGCTGCCCATACGGCTGTGGTGTTCGTATGTTGGCCAGAGAGCGCAGTTGGCCGGGTTTGAGCAGCGGAGTGTGCGCTGATATGAAACGTCCTGGCAGATTAAAACTGTGTGCCGGACCGAGACTCGAACTCGGGAACTTTGCCTTTCGCGGGCAAGTGCTCTACCCACTGAGCTACCCAAGCACAACACACGCCCCGTCCTCACAGCTTTAATTCCGCCAGTACCTCGTCTCCCACCTTCCAGACTTCACAGAAGCTCTCCTGCACACTCCTCTGTAGAGTGGAAATTTCATTCTAGAAACATCCCCCAGGCTGTGGCTAAGGCATGTTTCCGCAATATCCTTTCTTCCAGGAGTACTAGTTCTGCAGTGGCCTGGTACAAGTCTTTCTTTTGGACGCCACGTTGGCGACTTGACTCTTCTTTTACCTATCCTAATTATGCAACCGGGGAAAGGGGACCTGCAGTTCAACGTGAAAGTCAACCGAAGTGTTGTTTCTAGCGCCTTCTCAAATCGCTGAGATTCGAAGGCTAGGTTAAAACGAAGACTGAAACATCCGTGTTCCGTTCCAGGTTCGATCCCGCGGCAACTCTATTTCCACGCACGCGCTTTGCCGCTAAACTACCACGACGGAGGTAAAATTCTTAATTGAAACACAACCTGTTTCGCAGCGTAAAGCCGCACCATCGGGTGCAATAATGTTAAAAGTTCATAGGCATGCCCAATGCTCCTAGTCATAATTTACTGCTCAGTGAATATTGTCAACACTGCAATGTTATCGGTTCCTAGGGTGTCCATAGACCCTACACCAGATGTCAAAATCGATAAAGATCACAACTGCTATTGTAAACTCTCTGGTCAATATGTAACTAGAATATTTTCAAAACAATCAGCAGCTAATATTTTTCACTAATTCGTTTAAAGATCGTATATCAAATACCGTATCTTCACCTCACAAATAGTACAATACTGCACATGAACTTTGAGTTTTCATAGCTGTTCGTTATAGTTGGTTTTTTTCAAACTGCCATTGCTGGAAAAATGCTTCCGCCGAACAGTTCATTACTCTCATTAATATAGAAATCATGGGAATAATTCTCGGAAAAATGCTTCCGTGGAAGACTTCAGTACTTTTGGGAAGTAATTTCCAACACAGTTTTATTCTTTCTCAATCATAGCACACTCGTATACTTTAATGCATGTCGGTCGTTAGTTATTATCTGCCTACACTGATATACATGTTGGCTGTATTCGTATCAATGTACAAAAATTAGCTGACTGTAATAAAACACGTAATATTTGCTCGTTAAATAAAAAGAACATCAATCTGTATTTGAAAACCGGAGGAGACGGTCACAAGGCCGACGGTGCCTCACTGTCGGTTGAGTGACAGTGGTGAGCAGTATCTCAGCTTTCAGCTCCTGCTTCTGTATCCTTACGATCATGAAACGGACAAAACACAAACAAACATGGTATTTCGCAACAAACAATGTCTTTGTACTAGCATCAGTTACCATGTATCGCAGTGCGCGTGAGTCAGGACGTGCTAATCGCCTCGGTAAATATCAGCACACTATGTATGGTTTCCATTCACCTCTTTTCTTCATTTGCACGGTCGCCTTTCTCTTATTCTCCCACAGCTACGTCCACCTATCTCTCTTTCTCTTTTGCTGCCACTTTTCCTCACTGACCATCACTATCTCCTCTCTCTTTGTCTCCCACTGCTGCTGTCTTTATCCATCTCTATTTCTCCTTCACTGCCACTTTCTCTCTCACGCCATCGCCGTCTCCTCTTTCTTTCGCCCGCATTGACACTGACTCCTCTGTCTTCCACTATCTATCTGCTATTCAGTTTCAGTACAAAAATCGCTAGTACGTTCGCATGCCAAAGTTTTTGGCGAAGAATGTGGAATAAGGATTGAGGCAGCTGCTTTTAATGAGAAGCACATTCGCCATTTTTGTGCTCCGACGGGAGCTTTTTCAGCTGTTTCCCTTGTTTACCCTGTTATAGGAGGGTGTGCTGGTTACATGAAACGAATTCTATACTTCATCACAGTTTTGACAGTTTATTTATCTAATTTGAGACATTTACATATTTTGACACATAGAAAAAACAAATAAGAGAGCGTATTACAAGGTTAAAACAAAATCGTTTCCCATTAGACGTAAGGTCACATTACCTTACATAAAAATGAACGACATTTTCAGGCTACATGTACAGTATACCAAAAAATTCGGTATTTGATTTACAAGTACAAAAAATTTCGTGTGACAGAATAATTTTATGTAAGGTCCTTACGCCGCCAGGTGGCACCATGGAATAATTTCCAGGTCAAGAGAGCATATATTGGCGTGAAGTCGCCATTGTACGTACACAGAAGGTCATAAAGATTTGTTGGTGAAAAAATGGCAACTGAAAACATATTTTTGTGATCTCCTATGACTTTAGTTGAAACTACGTTTACACCTCAGAACATATATTAGGGCCGGCCGAGTTGGTCGAGCGGTTCTAGGTGCTACAGTCTGGAACCGCGCGACCGCTACGTTCGCAGGTTCGAATCCTGCCTCGGGCATGGATGTGTGTGATGTCCTTAGGTTAGTTAGGTTTAAGTAGTTCTAAGTTCTAGGCGACTGATGACCTCAGAATTTAAGTCCCATAGCGCTCAGAGCCATTTGAACCATATATCAGGTACATATTTTACGTTCATAAGTACAGTAACTCTGAGCCTCTGGATAACGGTTTCGGATAATGATATCGAAAATAGTTTCATTGTTTGCCGAACACATCATCTTACGAAAACATGAAAAAAATTTCAGCCATTTTCCATGAACAGAAATTATAGAAGTGGCCATTCACACAACTGGTGCTTTTGGTACACAAAAATCGTGATTTCCGGGTGTATGTTGATAACGGACGAAGATTTCACAAAACGGAGAAAAGGGGAAAATGGCGGCTCTATATTGTTGTTGTTGTGGTCTTCAGTCCTGAGACTGGTTTGATGCAGCTCTCCATGCTACTCTATCCTGTGCAAGCTTTTTCATCTCCCAGTACCTACTGCAACCTACATCCTTCTGAATCTGCTTAGTGTATTCATCTCTTGGTCTCCCTCTACGATTTTTACCCTCCACGCTGCCCTCCAATACTAAATTAGTGATTCCTTCAGGCCTCAGAACATGTCCTACCAACCGATCCCTTCTTCTGGTCAAGTTGTGCCACAAACTTCTCTTCTCCCTGATCCTATTCAATACTTCCTCATTAGTTATGTGATCTACCCATCTAATCTTCAGCATTCTTCTGTAGCACCACATTTCGAAAGCTTCTATTCTCTTCTTGTCCAAACTATTTATCGTTCTATATTATATCCAAAGAATGTACAGTTAAAATTTGACCCATTTGGTACGGTTAGATACTTAGATAATTGTGGCCCACTGCACAAAAACAGCTAAAAATAAGTTTTTGACGTTTTATGCGTAAGTACAGTAACATTGAACCTCTGGACCTCGGTAATGAATAAGGGTATCAAAAAAAGTTTGTACGTTCTCTAAGAACATCATCTTAAGTATGTGTGGTAAAAATTTCGAAGTTATAGTAGTGACCATCCTGATGGTTCTTCGGAGTTTTGACAGGAACATCTCATGAGCAAGTGTTCTTTATAAGCCGCCTCAGGCCCACCCTAGACCACACCTAATGCATAAGAAACAATGGATTTTCTCAATTTACCTGGGCTGGAGGAAGTGTAAAATGTTCAAATTTTGACCCTGTACTGTATAATAGCTACCGTACGCCCATTCTTCTAATACGTATACGGACGGTCGGTAGGCCAAGGGCTATCTGAAACATTGACCCTAGGTCAAGAACTGTCCAAAACACTTGATTTCTTATCTCGGTGATCTGTAGAACCCAACATATGTCCCCCTGAAAAATTGCCTATGCACACAGTTTCCGGAATATGTTGATGCCGTCCACTGTCGTGTACGGTCTGACGTCACTGCAATTTTACTGCACAATACATCTTTTAACTAGTAACCCAGTTTTCCTATTAGCTAGAATTTCTTTTCAGTCCTCGCACACGCTGCTGTGTTGCTACCCTTCCTAACACGGGGCAGCGACGTAAGAGCCTGTTTGGCGCCGGAAAATGCTACACACGCGAGTCCACCCACGGAGCCGCTATCGAGATTTCACGTCCACAATACAAACTGATTGGCGAAATGCTGCAAGGCGGTATATGACGTGAGCGGATTTCCCGTTGCTGCGTGGAGGGCTCTGACCCAGCCGAAAGCGAACCTCCTGCTAGGAAGGTAGAAGTCGAACGCAGCGCTGCCGCCGCACCGAACTGTGCAGCTGGCAATCAGCTTTCACTGCGTGAGGCGTTCTTGGCTCCACCGCCAAACTCAACTCGATAATTCGTTTCCAAATATAGCTGAAAAAAACTTTTTGATACCTTGCTCATGTCACAAATGAAGAGAAGGAAAAATACTATGATACAGTCCGTAACTTAATTCAATGTTCGGAACCGACAAAACAGAAAGAAAAAGAAATTGCATAGCGTGAGGATTCACATAACAATTATTCTATCGCTAATGCTCTATTGTTGCGAGCAACAAAATGAACTATGATAAATAAATAATAAAACACTAATAAAAAGAAGGCGTTGCTGTGCTGGTACTGCGAACGGCTGAATGTAAGGGGAAACTACAGCCGTAAGTTTTCCCGAGGGCATGCAGCTTTGCTGTATGGTTAAATGATGACAAGGAAAAATACTATGATACAGTCCGTAACTTAATTCAATGTTCGGAACCGACAAAACAGAAAGAAAAAGAAATTGCATATCGTGAGGATTCACATAACAATTATTCTATCGCTAATGCTCTATTGTTGCGAGCAACAAAATGAACTATGATAAATAAATAATAAAACACTAATAAAAAGAAGGCGTTGCTGTGCTGGTACTGCGAACGGCTGAATGTAAGGGGAAACTACAGCCGTAAGTTTTCCCGAGGGCATGCAGCTTTGCTGTATGGTTAAATGATGATTGTGTCCTCTTGGGTAAAATATTCCGGAGGTAAAATAGTCCCCCATTCGGATCTCCGGGCGGGGACTACTCAAGACGACGTCGTTATCAGGAGAGAGAAAAAAAATGGTTCAAATGGCTCTGAGCACTATGGGACTCAACTGCTGAGGTTATTAGTCCCCTAGAACTTAGAACTAGTTAAACCTAACTAACCTAAGGACATCACAAACATCCATGCCCGAGGCAGGATTCGAACCTGCGACCGTAGCGGTCTTGCGGTTCCAGACTGCAGCGCCTTTAACCGCACGGCCACTTGGAGAGAGAAAACTGGCGTTCTGCGGATCAGAGCATGGGATGTTAGATTCCTTAATAAGGCAGGTAGGTTAGAAAATTTAAAAAGGGAAATGGATAGGTTAAAGTTAGATATAGTGGGAATTAGTGAAGTTCGGTGGCAGGACGAACAAGACTTTAGGTCAGGTGAATACAGGGTTATAAAGACAAAATCAAATAGGGGTAATGCAGGAGTAGGATTAATAATGAATAAAAAATAGGAGCGCGGTTAAGCTACTACAAACAGCATAGTGAACGCATTATTGTGGACAAGATAGACACGAAGCCCACGCCTACTACAGTAGTACAAGTTTATATGCCAACTAGCTCTGCAGATGATGATGAAATTGATGAAACTTATGATGGGATAAAAGAAATTAGGCAGTTAGTGAAGGGAGACGAAAATTTAATAGTCATCGGTGACTGGAATTCGAGAGTAGGAAAAGGGAGAGAAGGAAACATAGTAGGTGAATATGGATTGGGGAAAAGAAATGAAAGAGGAAGCCGTCTGGTATAATTTTGCACAGAGCATAACTTAATCATAGCAAACACTTGGTTAAAGAATCATGAAACAAGGTTGTACACATGAAAGAATCCTGGAAATACTAGAAGGTATCAGATAGATTAATTAATGGTAAGACAGAGATTTAGGAACCAGGTATTAAATTGTAGGACATTTCCATGGGGAAGATGTGGACTCTGACCACAATCTACTGGTTATGAACTGTAGATTAAAACTGAAGAAACTGCAAAAAGCTGGGAATTTAAGGAGATGGAAATGGATAAACTGACTAAACCAGAGGTTGTATAGGGTTTCAGGGAGAGCATAATGGAACAATTGACAGGAATGGGAGAAAGAAATACAGTAGAAGAAGAATGGGTAGCTTTGAGGGATGAAGTAGTGAAGGCAGCAGATGATCAAGTAGGTAAAAAGACGAGGGCTAGTAGAAATCCTTGGGTAACAGAAGAAATATTGAATTTAATTGATGAAAGGAGAAAATATAAAAATGCAGTAAATGAAGCAGACAAAAAGTAATACAAACGTCTCAAAAATGAGATCGACAGGAAGTGCAAAATGGCTAAGCAGGGATGGCTATAGGACAAATGTAAGGATGTAGAGGCTTATCTCACTAGGGGTAAGATAGATACTGCCTACAGGAAAATTAAAGAGACCTTTGGAGAAAAGAAAAACACTTGTATGAATACCAAGAGCTAAGATGGAAACCCAGTTCTAAGCAAAGAAGAGAATGCAGAAAGGTGGAAGGACTATATAGAGGATCTATACAAGGGCGACGTGCTTGAGGAAAATATTCTGGAAATGGAAGAGAATGTAGATGAAGACGAAATGGGAGATACAATACTGCGTGAAGAGTTTGACAAAGCACTGAAAGACCTGAGTGGAAACAAGGCCCCAGGAGTAGACAACATTCCATTAGAATTACTGACGGCTTTGGGAGAGCCAGTCCTGACAAAACTCTACCATCTGGTGAGCAAGATGTATGAGTCAGGCGAAATACCCTCAGACTTCAAGAAGAATATAATACTTCCAATCCCAAAGAAAGCAGGTGTTGACAGATGTGAAAATTACCGAACAATCAGCTTAATAAGCCACAGCTGCAAAATACTAACGCGAATTCTTTACAGACGACTGGAGAAACTAGTAGAAGCCAACCTTGGGGAAGATCAGTTAGGATTCCGTAGAAATATTGGAACACGTGAGGGAATACTGACATACGACTTATCTTAGAAGAAAGATTAAGGAAAGCCAAACCTACGTTTCTAGCATTTGTAGACTTAGAGAAAGATTTGGAAATGCTGATGGGAATACTCTCTTTCAAATTCTAAGGGTGGCAGGTGTAAAATACAGGGAGCGAAAGGATATTTACAATTTGTACAGAAACCAGATGGCAGTTATAAGAGTCGAGGGACATGAAAGGGAAGCAGCGGTTGGGAAGGGAGTGAGACAGGGTTGTAGCCTCTCCCCGATGTTATTCAATCTGTATATTGAGCAAACAGTAAAGAAAACAAAAGAAAAATTCGGAGTAGGTATTAAAATCCATGGAGAAGAAATAAAAACTTTCAGTTTCACCGATGACATTGTAATTCTGTCAGAGACAGCAAAGGACTTTGAAGAGCAGTTGAATGGAATGGACAGTGTCTTGAAAGGCGGATATAAGATGAACATCAACAAAAGCAAAATGAGGATAATGGAATGTAGTCGAATTATGTCGGGTGATGCTGAGGGAATTAGATTAGGAAATGAGACACTTAAAGTAGTAAAGGAGTTCTGCTATTTGGGGAGCAAAATAACTGATGATGGTCGAAGTAGAGAGGATATAAGTTGTAGACTGGCAATGGCAAGGAAAGCGTTTCTGAAGTAGAGAAATTTGTTAACATCGAGTATAGATTTAAGTGTCAGGAAGTCGTTTCTGAAAGTATTTGTATGGAGTGTAGCCATGTATGGAAGTGAAACATGGACGATAACCAGTTTGGACAAGAAGAGAATAGAAGCTTTCGAAATGTGGTGCTACAGACGAATGTTGAAGATAAGGTGGGTAGATCACGTAACTAATGAGGAGGTATTGAATAGAATTGGGGAGAAGAGGAGTTTGTGGCACAACTTGACAAGAAGAAGGGACCGGTTGGTAGGATATGTTCTGAGGCATCAAGGGATCACAAATTTAGCATTGGAGGGCAGTGTGGAGGGTAAAAATCATAGAGGTAGACCAAGAGATGAATACACTTACCAGATTCAGAAGGATGCAGGTTGCAGTAAGTACTGGGAGATGAAGAAGCTTGCACAGGATAGAGTAGCATTGAGAGCAGCATCATACCAGTCTCAGGACTGAAGACCACAACAACAACAACAACAATAAAATTTAAAAAATCCGGGTACTTTACTTTTATTTTAGATTTGATACTACACTCCTGGAAATTGAAATAAGAACACCGTGAATTCATTGTCCCAGGAAGGGGAAACTTTATTGACACATTCCTGGGGTCAGATACATCACATGATCACACTGACAGAACCACAGGCACATAGACACAGGCAACAGAGCATGCACAATGTCGGCACTAGTACAGTGTATATCCACCTTTCGCAGCAATGCAGGCTGCTATTCTCCCATGGAGACGATCGTAGAGATGCTGGATGTAGTCCTGTGGAACGGCTTGCCATGCCATTTCCACCTGGCGCCTCAGTTGGACCAGCGTTCGTGCTGGACGTGCAGACCGCGTGAGACGACGCTTCATCCAGTCCCAAACATGCTCAATGAGGGACAGATCCGGAGATCTTGCTGGCCAGGGTAGTTGACTTACACCTTCTAGAGCACGTTGGGTGGCACGGGATACATGCGGACGTGCATTGTCCTGTTGGAACAGCAAGTTCCCTTGCCGGTCTAGGAATGGTAGAACGATGGGTTCGATGACGGTTTGGATGTACCGTGCACTATTCAGTGTCCCCTCGACGATCACCAGTGGTGTACGGCCAGTGTAGGAGATCGCTCCCCACACCATGATGCCGGGTGTTGGCCCTGTGTGCCTCGGTCGTATGCAGTCCTGATTGTGGCGCTCACCTGCACGGCGCCAAACACGCATACGACCATCATTGGCACCAAGGCAGAAGCGACTCTCATCGCTGAAGACGACACGTCTCCATTCGTCCCTCCATTCACGCCTGTCGCGACACCACTGGAGGCGGGCTGCACGATGTTGGGGCGTGAGCGGAAGACGGCCTAACGGTGTGCGGGACCGTAGCCCAGCTTCATCGAGACGGTTGCGAATGGTCCTCGCCGATACCCCAGGAGCAACAGTGTCCCTAATTTGCTGGGAAGTGGCGGTGCGGTCCCCTACGGCACTGCGTAGGATCCTACGGTCTTGGCGTGCATCCGTGCGTCGCTGTGGTCCGGTCCCAGGTCGACGGGCACGTGCACCTTCCGCCGACCACTGGCGACAACATCGATGTACTGTGGAGACCTCACGCCCCACGTGTTGAGCAATTCGGCGGTACGTCCACCCGGCCTCCCGCATGCCCACTATACGCCCTCGCTCAAAGTCCGTCAACTGCACATACGGTTCACGTCCACGCTGTCGCGGCACGCTACCAGTGTTAAAGACTGCGATGGAGCTCCGTATGCCACGGCAAACTGGCTGACACTGACGGCGGCGGTGCACAAATGCTGCGCAGCTAGCGCCATTCGACGGCCAACACCGCGGTTCCTGGTGTGTCCGCTGTGCCGTGCGTGTGATCATTGCTTATACAGCCCTCTCGCAGTGTCCGGAGCAAGTATGGTGGGTCTGACACACCGGTGTCAATGTGTTCTTTTTTCCATTTCCAGGAGTGTATATTCGCAGTATAATGTGCTGTAATTTCTTCTGTTCTTCTCACAATATTTATAGCAGTCACGATTTCAATGAACATGAATAACTCTTCTCCAAAGATGTTCAGGTCTTGTACATTCAGGTATCTCGTTATGAATGGTAAAACGCTTGGCTATTTTTCGTTCCAGGAAGACAAAATACCTATCACGTCTAAGATTAACGAAGACCCACTAATATGTGAGTTATAGTTTTTAAGTTATATCTTCCAGGAGCAGAATTAAAAAGTACCTACAGGAAATTTATTGGGTAAAAATTAGAGAGGACCTAAAAACGATGAATGAAAATACGTTGAATGGGCACAGTATAACTGCACGATTTTCGACACAGTCACAAAAAAGGTCACAACGATCGATTAATGGCTATTTATATTTATTCCAGTTGCGGAGAACAATACTTCTTTACACAGTTTTCATATTGCACTCGAAAATGGCATCAGTTCAAATGTTGAAAGTGGTTGCAGAGTAAAGTACTTTTTAGCAAGTGGAGCGACTGTTCTTCAACTCAGTTTCACAGTACGAGAACAGTAGCTCTCTCCGAACATAGAGAATCTAATAACATAAAATATTTGAGTACGTTTCATTAGCTGAGTTTTTCTTTGGTTGATTATCTTGTTATGTTCTCTTCCCACGACACTAACCACTAGACAACGTCCGCTACATTCAACTGATCTTCTTCGCCCTTTGCTGCATCTAATACAATTACAATGTCACAGGCAAACCTCAAATTTTTTATTTGTTTCCATGAAACTTTAATTCTCTTTGCAAATTTGGCTTTGGTTTCATTTACTGTTTGCCCGTACTGATTAACACGTACCTTTGCCTCCTTGTATTTTGTCCCTGGTAACATCAGAATTTTAAAGAGTGTATTCTAGTCAACATTTGTGGGGCTACATCCTTCACACTGTCTTCTAACAAGGAACCATCTTCGAGGGTAAGTCAATTATTATCCGCAAAGTAGTTATAAAATGTTACTGTCATCAAATAGGGAACTTAGAACATCATTTCCGACATAGTCTCCTTGTGTTTCAACGGACTTGGTCCATCGTTGTACAAGCTTCCTGATGCCCTCATAAAAGAAGGTTTTCGGTTGAGCTGCTAGCCAGGAATGCACCGCTTGTTTCACTGATTCGCCCGAGGCAAATAGACGGCCCCTTAATGCCTGTTTGAGTGGACGAAACAAGTGATAGAAGAGGCAACATCGGGACTATCTGGAGGATGATCCAGTACTTCAAATTTGCGTTTCTGCAGCGTTTCAGCAGTGTGGGCAGCAGTACGCGGACGGGCATTGTCGTGCACCCACACACCACTTTTTGATAGCAATCCTCGACATTTACTTCGAATTGCCCGCTTTAGCCCGACAGTAAGCATCTCACTGTAACGTGCACTGTATATTGTTGTGCCCCTTTCCCCATAACGTTCCAGTACTGGACCTTGTGCGTCCCAAAAAACCGTAAGCATCAGTTTTCCTGCGGACAGTTGGGTCTTGAACTTTTTCTTGCACGGCGAATTTGGATGTTTCCTTTCCATTATCTATCGTTTACTTTCCGGCTCGTAATGATGGATCCATGTTTCGTCACCAGTAATGATCCTGTCTAAGGAGCTGTCCCCTTCGTTACCATAGCGATGCAAATGTTTTTTGCTGGTGTCCAAGCGCTTTTGTTTATGCAACTGTGTGAGTTGTTTTGGGACCCATCGTGCACATACTTTGTGAATCCCAAGACTGTTGTTGATGATTTCGTAGGCAGAGCCGTGACTAATTTGCAGACTGTGTGGCACTTAGTCAATAGTTAATCGTCTAAGAGAATCATTTCACGTGAACGCTCAATGGTTTCTTCATTTGTGGCGGTATACGGTCGTCCGGCTCCTTCATCGTGCATAACACTTGTGCGACCATTTCGGAATTTTTCAATCCATTCGTAGACTCTCCGGTGTGGCATATCACTGTTCCCGTACTGTACCGAAAGTCTTCGATAAATTTCGGCCCCTGACACGCCTTTCGACCACAAAAAACGGATCACTGAACGTTGCTGCTCTTTAGTGCAAATGGACAGCGGAGCAGCAATGATTAACAGCACGGCAGCGATAACGAAACTAACCTAGCAGCTTGAAAATTGCAAAGATATAACAACAAATAAACAAAACATGCGTCACCAATGTCAATCGACAGTACTATCCAAAATAAACAAAAATATAACCAAACTGAGGATAATAATTGACTTATCCTCGTATCTGACCTCATATTTTTAGGAGAAAAATAATCATACTTGCAAGGTATCAGCCCCAGCAGTAGATCCCGAGCGAAAAGTTTTACCGTAATTCTGACAGTAGGTAATTAGGGCTTTCTGAAAGTATAGGGTTCGAACTTTTTGTGAGCACCAGTTGCTTGTCACTCGCTCGGCTCCACCGCAGCCGCCTACTGTCCGAGAACGAAGTGTTGTCCAGCGGTGTGACAACGTGAGCTGTCTCATTTGCGCGATGCAGAAAGCGAAGGAAGAGGAAGTGGAAGGTGGACACTAGAGATCAGAAATTATCTCCATACACTCGCCTCAAACTCTCCAGAGAGTCATGTGACGTCACCTGCGAACCCGCCGTCCCCGTGTGACTCTAGACTCGACCCGTGAGTCCCTGTCGCAGATCACTGATCTGTCTGCTGTCGGCTACAAGTGGACTCAAACTCACTCAGGAAGGAGAGAGAGTACACGAGTTCGCATATGTAACGGAGGACTCGGGGTACTTCCCCTACATACGCAACAATTTTGATAGGAATTTCCGCCATTAAACTACAAATTACTGTTCATTTATTTTTACACAATCATGACTTCGGCTTTATAGTCATTCTCAAGTGGAAGTTGATGGGACCAAACTGCTTAGACCATCAGTCCCTAAGTTTACGCACTACTTAATCTAACTTAAACTAACTTACGCTAAAGACAACACACACGCCATGGCCGACGGAGTACTCGAACCTCCAACGGGGACATCCGTGCTGACCGTGACAAGACCCCTGTGATCGCGCGGATATCCCGCGCGGCTCTAAATTACAAAATGCAAGTTGTATACCAATATAACGACTGATCGTTTAGCAGAGAATATTGTTCGCTTTAGACATACATTTATATAGAGTAAACTTTTTTGAAAGCTGCTGTAAGTTTATATTAATATGCAATATCTATTCAGAGTATGTCTAACCATTACGTTGAGATAACGCATGACAGAGATGGTAATAATTAAATAACGATACGCTAGTTCTATAATGACACATAAATTCCTTTAATTCTTTTAGACTGTATTTTTCAATCATAACACAAAAATGTTTAAAGCAAAGAGATCACAGGTAGCAGCCACAATTTAGAAACCGCGCACTTTGACACATTCGACAAAGCATACAAACAATGTGGAAACAGTTATTCAAGGACCTCTTACTCACACCACTGTATAGTACTTCGCGCTCGGGCATTAGGCCACTGCAGAGGGGCAGAGCGAGTAAAAGTTGTCCAGTGCGAGAAATTCTGAAAGCTGTATTTTCCGTACTTCATAACAGCTTACTATCAGAATGATGGCCCAAATTTTCTCACGTAATCGATGTCTATGGCTGATACCTTACAAGTGTGCTTTCTTGTCCTTAAAATAAGAGATAAAATTGGTGATGTTTCCTTGTGAATCAAGTCGCACGTTCCTATGTCCCTACAGGTCTCGTGCTTATCTTTCCGCAGATAGGATTCTGTCACTCGTTTCATTCATACCTCGATAATTTCTAATTGCGATTCGACTGAAACATTCGTTTTAGTTCTCATTAATGCAGTGACTGGGTTCACATATGGGCTGCAGTGTGAGATGATTGTGCATTCTGGACTGCAGAAGACACTGCAATGGAATGCGCAGCACTATTTCATATTCCAACGCACAAAATCACTCAGTCAACCAAGACAGTCGTTGCAGGGCTCCGGTGTGGTGCCATCTCTGTCTGCCAATTGGAGCAGACTGTTACTTGCATAAGATATGGCTCTCGTCCCATACTGTCGCTACAATTTCACAGTGCTAGTTGCTGAAATATCGTTACTCTGTCTCTTTTTGTACATCAGCGTCACCAAATACGCTTCCCCTCCCCCCTTAGAGCGGGTGAGGACAGAGTTCATCCTGTTACTCGAAGATAGAGTAGGCAACACTACAGACTATCCTGCATCTACCTGCAAAGACTTATACGCTGCATATCTGTATTAAAAGATTGTCGGCTATACAGGTCGTAGCTTGCATAAGTGCAGGTATTTCTACTGGCGACTGCAGCCTAATAATTATAGCTATTACAAGTATTATGTTTTTGGGTTGGATAGTACCTCGATGTATGCACTGTACAAGCAACCCATCAATGCTTGTTTTCCCTTGGGCAGCAGGGCAGTTGTTGAAGTATGAACGCAGGGACGCCAGGCGGTCAGTCTCTACTGACAGTTGTGGTCTAAAAATTGGTTCAAATGGATCTGAGCACTATGGGACTTAACTGCTGAGGTCATCAGTCCCCTACAACTTAGAACTACCTAAACGTAACTAACCTAAAGATATCACACGCATCCACGCCCGAGGCAGGATTCGAACCTGCGACCGTAGCGGTCGCGCATTTCCAGACTGAAGCGCCTAGAACCGCTCCGCCACAACAGCCGGCAGTTGTAGTCTACTCAGAGATGCAGTTACAGCCGTACA
The DNA here is from genome assembly GCF_023898315.1 of Schistocerca nitens. Classification (NCBI taxonomy): domain Eukaryota; kingdom Metazoa; phylum Arthropoda; class Insecta; order Orthoptera; family Acrididae; genus Schistocerca; species Schistocerca nitens. The sequence goes on along the minus strand of NC_064622.1, from coordinate 416,827,167 downwards.
CAAAACATCATGTCATTAAGTCTGCGACGCATATGTGTCAAGTCTGTTCGACGCAGTTTAAAAACAAACAACATGCTGATGTCTGTACACATTAAGACTCCACATATTAAAAAATCTCCACTTATACTCATTACTTTTTGCATCTACGAAATTAGAGATACTGCCCGATAGTATTATTTGGATCAATATTATTCAAGTTCGGAATGTCCCTTGTGAAGTTCGAGCTCTGTATACAAAGTAACTTAACAATGTATAAAACAACTACACAAAGTTTCCCATATGTATCACGAAGTCATGCTGCGTAATCACACTATGTAAGATAATTACTCGCCAAAAAGAGTAACCAATAGTCAATACAAAACGGGTTTGCCCTTGCCACGCGGGAATGCCTTCACTGGCCCAGGACAACATTTCCATGCCCGCAAAATTCAACGTGTGGCACAATTAAACGACTTACAAAATAAATGAGTCCAGGAGCATATTACCTAAAAATTCAGATCTGCATGTGTTATCACAAAATCAAATAGGGGTAATACAGGAGTAGGTTTAATAATGAATAGGAAAATAGGAATGCGGGTAAGCTACTACAAACAACATAGTGAACGCATTATTGTGGTCAAGATAGATACGAAGCCCACGCCTACCGCAATAGTCCAAGTTTATATGCCAAATAGCTCCACAGATGAGGAAGAGATTGATGAAATGTATGATGAGATAAAAGAAGTTATTCAGATAGTGAAGGGAGACGAATATTTAATAGTCATGGATGACTGGAAATCGACAGTAGGAAAAGGAAGAGAAGGAAACGTAGTAGGTGAATATGGAATGGGAGTAAGGAATGAAAGAGGAAGCCGCCTGGTAGAATTCTCCACAGAGCATAACTTAATCATAGCTAATACTTGGTTCAAGAATCATGAAAGAAAGACGTATACATGGAAGAACCCTGGAGATCCTAGAAGGTTTCAGATAGATTATATAATGGTAAGACAGAGATTCAGGAACCAGGTTTTAAATTGTAAGACATTTCCGGGGCAGATATGGACTCTGACAACAATCTATTGGTTATGAACTGTAGATTAAAACGGAAGAATCTGCAAAAAGGTGTGAATTTGAGGAGGTAGGACCTGGATAAACTGAAAGAACCAGAGGTTGTAGAGAGTTTCAGGGAGAGTATTAGGGAAAGAAATACAGTAGAAGAAGACTGGGTAGCTTTGAGAGATGAAATAGTTAAGGCAGCAGAGGATCACGTAGGCAAAAAGGCGAGAGCTAATAGAAATCCTTGGGTAACAGAAGAGATATTGAATTTAATTGATGAAAGGAGAAGCTACAAAAATGCACTACATGCAGCAGGCAAAAAGGAATACAAATGTCTCAAAAATGAGATCGACAGGAAGTGCAAAACGCCTAAGCAGGGAGTTAGATAGACACTGCCTACAGGAAAATTAAAAAGACCTTTGGAGAAAAGAGAACCACTTGCATGAATATCAAGAGCTCAGATGGAAACCCAGTTCTAAGCAAAGAAGGGAAAGCAGAAATCTCAAAGGAGTATATAGAGGGTCTATACGAGGGCGAAGTTCTTAAGGACAATATTATGGAAATGGAAGAGGGTGTAGATGAAGATGAAATGGGAGATATGATACTACGTGAAGAGTTTGACAGAGCACTGGAAGACCTGAGTCGAAACAAGGCCCCGGGAGTAGACAACATTCCATTAGAACTACTGACAGCCTTTGGAGCTCAATCATCTAGTGAGCACGATGAATGAGACAGGCGAAATACCTTCAGACTTCAAGAAGAATACAATAATTCCAACCCCGAAGAAATCAGGTGTTAACAAATGTGATAATTACCGAACTATCAGAAATGTTAGAACACGTGAGGCAATACTGACCCTACGACTTATCTTAGAAGATAGGTTAAGAAAAGGCAAACCTACGTTTCTAGCATGTGTAAACTTAGAGAAAGCTTTTGACAATATTGACTGGAATACTCTCTTTCAAATTCTGAAGGTGGCAGGAGTAAAATACAGGGGGCGAAAGGATATTTACAATTTGTACAGAAACCAGAAGGCAGTTATAAGAGTCGAGGGACATGAAAGGAAGCAGTGGTTGGGAAGGGAGTGAGGCAGGGTTGTAGCCTATCCCCGATGTTATTCAGTCTGTATACTGAGCAAGCAGTAAAGGAAACAAAAGAAAAATTCGAAGTAGGAATTAAAACCATTGGAGAAGAAATGAACACTTTGAGGTTCGCCGATGACATTCTAATTCTGTCAGAGACAGCAAAGGACCTGGAAGAGCAGTTGAACGGAATGGACAGTGTCTTTAAAGGAAGATATATGATGAACATCAACAAAAGCAAAACGAGGATAATGGAATGTAGTTGAATTAAATCGGGTGATGCTGCAGGAATTAGATTAGGAAATGAGACGCTTAAAGTAGTAAATGAGTTTTGCTATTTGGGGAGCAAAATAGCTGATGATGGTCGAAGTAGAGACGATATAAAGTGTAGACTGGCAATAGCAAGGAAAAGCGTTCCTGAAGAAGAGAAATTTGTTATTATCGATTTAAGTGTCAGGAAGTCGTTTCTGAAAGTATTTGTATGGAGTGTAGCCATGTATGAAAGTGAAACGTGGACGATAAATAGTTTAGACAAGAAGAAAGTAGAAGCTTTCGAAATGTGGTGCTACAGAAGAATGCTGAACATTAGATGGGTAGATCACATAACTAATGAGGAGGTATTGAATAGAATTGGAGAGACGAGATATTTGTGGCACAACTTGACTAGAAGAAGGGATCGGTTGGTAGGGCATATTCTGAGGCATCAAGGGATCACCAATTTGGTACTGGAGGGCAACGTGGAGGGTAAAAATCGTAGAGGGACACCAAGAGACGAATACACTAAGCAGATTCAGAAGGATGTAGGTTGCAGAAAGTACTGGGAGATGAAGAAGCTTGCACAGGATAGAGTAGCATGGAGAGCTGCATCAAACCAGTCTCTGGACTGAAGACCACAACAACAACAACAACAACAACAACATGTGGTACTGTCGCTTTATTAAACAATGTCCAAAATGAGACGCTAAATGCCAGGCCCACTTACACACACAATTATATGTGAGACACGTAATGTGCAAACTTCTCAGTAGTAGGACATAATCCACCTCTTACATTCAGCCGACTCTAACTCCGTTCCACTATCTCTATGCCTGCAACGGCCTTCAGTATGGAGCATCATAATTCGCTCTACCACCCAACCAATGAAGAAGCTCGTCAGGGAGTTTTAGGCTAATTCATTTATAACTGCAGATCATCAGATTGCTGTGTTGCCACAATCCGCTACAATAGAGAATCAAAATAGACATCTGCATTCCTCTTTTCGCACATTCCATGGGGAAGTCCTATCTTAGGTAATTGTTAGCTGGTATTCCACAATGATCAATTTAACCTTAGGAAAAACATCTACGAATCGATTCGTCTTACTATCGCAATATCCTTTCACCCAGAAGAGGTTAGTCTCCTGTTGATGAACATGGACAAATATTAGCATTTCCTGCATCAGTCCTTCAGCAGATAAATAACTACTCTGAAATCTGATAATATGATGTTGGCTTATCACCTTTCGATAAGCATATTGGAGACACTGTTAGATGGAAATCAGCGGTGCTGTGAAGATAGCGTCGACCCAGAGACTGCCTACACTACACTTATACATAGTCTTTTGGAGTATTGCTCTGTAGCGAGGGATTCGCATTAGATAGGATAGACAGGGATCTGTTCAAAGAAGGGCAGCTCATTTTGTTCTATCGTGAATTGTATTCCAGAGGAACTGGGTTTGTTTTTTGACAAGAATTCTGTCACTGCATTTTATTTTCCTCTCCTTTCTCAACATAAGGATGTTGTGGATGTGCTCTGAACATGCACCATTATTTTATAAAATGTTTCAAATAGTTGTACTTATTGGGCGCATCCTATTGGTGAAGGACGTTCCTGCAGTGCAACCTGCTGTAGTTCCAGCTAGGAAATCACCATGCCAGCAACAGCACTTGTTAGAGATCGCACTTCTTCTGTCTATGAACCTACATGGGGCGTTCAATAAGCACTTGGACATATCGTGCGCCACGAGGGAGCCTACTCCGTCTTCAGTCGCCCATCTGACGTCTGATAATTCCAGCACATACTGCCGTCACTGTGAATCAAATTGGTTTGGCCAGACCACCGAACAGGTGCACCTCACACTGAAATCTATCATGATTTCAAGGCTCTGATTAGGAGGTTTCCCACTTACTGATAATCAGAACGCCAGGCCATGTAGTTTGCATATTTTCATGGGCGCATCAGATCACACAGCTGTCACAAGACACCGCTCCACTCACACAGCACATCATTTCTGCTGCTGCCTGAATCTAGTCGAAAGGGTAAAGTATTGATGCACCAGCATAGGGTTGTTAAATGACACTCACAGCTTCCTGTTGTCAAGTGAGCCGTAGTTTGTGATATATTTTATTGTAGTTGACTCCATTTGAATAGAGGTGGGGCTCACAGCGGACTCATGTAAACGAAGTCAGACTGAATTCTAAAATGGATTAATTCAGGGGAGTATTAGTATAGCTTAAACTTCAATGTAAGTTTTGCCTGTCAAACACTATTCATTAACTGATTTGTGTTTGTCCTTTTTTTTTTTTGCCGGCTGGTGTGGCCGTGCAGTTCTAGGCGCTTCAGTCTGGAACCGCGTGACCGCTATGGTCGCAGGTTCGAATCCTGCCTCGTGCATGGACGTGTGTGATGTCCTTAAGTTAGTTAGGTTTAAGTAGTTCTAAGTTATAGGGGACTGATGACCACAGAAGTTAAGTCCCATAGTGCTCAGAGCCATTTGAACCATTTTTTGTTTGTCCTTTTTATGTAACATTTATCAGCTGGTTCTCCAGGAGGTTGCAGTTACTAAATGTTTAACAAAACTGGTCATTATTTTGCAAACTTAAATACGCCACTGTTCTCATTCATACTCCCTCTATTATTCACTTCTTATATTATATTGTGGTGGTGTACGGTTACACAAGCAATTTAAGGATCAGTCTTATTAAATTAGTTAATTTGATTATTAATCTGAATTGTGAAAGTGATTACTGGCATAGGGCAACAAATGTGCCTTCAGTAAATTTAGTAATTCATACATAAAAATTAAGAGTGCAGTACTTAATTGGAAGGTTAGTGACAAGACTATATTTTTCTTTATGTAAAGATAATAACATTTAGCTTCACTCAGAAACACATACATACTCTAAATATATAATTTAAATCAAGTGACACTTTGCTATTGGCGACCCTGCCAGGAGCTCATATCATGGCACTTTTGTGAGGTAGTTAGTGCGTTATCTTGTGGAATAGGCATGTCATTTTCTCTTTTTCAAAGTGAAATTATGGTGTCCCTTGAACATATAGAAATTTGTAGTATGTTGCAGTCATTCTATTTCAGTATATGTATTGTCTTCATCATTTCTCTCTTTATTTACACTCCTGGAAATTGAAATAAGAACACCGTGAATTCATTGTCCCTGGAAGGGGAAACTTTATTGACACATTCCTGGGGTCAGATACATCACATGATCACACTGACAGAACCACAGGCACATAGACACAGGCAACAGAGCATGCACAATGTCGGCACTAGTACAGTGTATATCCACCTTTCGCAGCAATGCAGGCTGCTATTCTCCCATGGAGACGATCGTAGAGATGCTGGATGTAGTCCTGTGGAACGGCTTGCCATGCCATTTCCACCTGGCGCCTCAGTTGGACCAGCGTTCGTGCTGGACGTGCAGACCGCGTGAGACGACGCTTCATCCAGTCCCAAACATGCTCAATGGGGGACAGATCCGGAGATCTTGCTGGCCAGGGTAGTTGACTTACACCTTCTAGAGCACGTTGGGTGGCACGGGATACATGCGGACGTGCATTGTCCTGTTGGAACAGCAAGTTCCCTTGCCGGTCTAGGAATGGTAGAACGATGGGTTCGATGACGGTTTGGATGTACTGTGCACTATTCAGTGTCCCCTCGACGATCACCAGTGGTGTACGGCCAGTGTAGGAGATCGCTCCCCACACCATGATGCCGGGTGTTGGCCCTGTGTCCTGATTGTGGCGCTCGCCTGCACGGCGCCAAACACGCATACGACCATCATTGGCACCAAGGCCGAAGCGACTCTCATCGCTGAAGACGACACGTCTCCATTCGTCCCTCCATTCACGCCTGTCGCGACACAACTGGAGGCGGGCTGCACGATGTTGGGGCGTGAGCGGAAGACGGCCTAACGGTGTGCGGGACCGTAGCCCAGCTTCATCGAGACGGTTGCGAATGGTCCTCGCCGATACCCCAGAAGCAACAGTGTCCCTAATTTGCTGGGAAGTGGCGGTGTGGTCCCCTACGGCACTGCGTAGGATCCTACGGTCTTGGCGTGCATCCGTGCGTCGCTGCGGTCCGGTCCCAGGTCGACGGGCACGTGCACCTTCCGCCGACCACTGGCGACAACATCGATGTACTGTGGAGACCTCACGCCCCACGTGTTGAGCAATTCGGCGGTACGTCCACCCGGCCTCCCGCATGCCCACTATACGCCCTCGCTCAAAGTCCATCAACTGCACATACGGTTCACGTCCACGCTGTCGCGGCATGCTACCAATGTTAAAGACTGCGATGGAGCTCCGTATGCCACGGCAAACTGGATGACACTGACGGCGGCGGTGCACAAATGCTGCGCAGCTAGCGCCATTCGACGGCCAACACCGCGGTTCCTGGTGTGTCCGCTGTGCCGTGCGTGTGATCATTGCTTGTACAGCCCTCTCGCAGTGTCCGGAGCAAGTATGGTGGGTCTGACACACCGGTGTCAATGTGTTCTTTTTTCCATTTCCAGGAGTGTATTTTTGTTTCTCATTGTGTCTCAAGCTGTCGAAGATAAGTGACTGTAGGTTGATACAAGATGACCTAGACAAAATTTCTAGTTGGTGTGGCTGTTAATGTAGAAAAATGTAGGTTAATGTGGATGATTAGGAAAAACAAACCCACAATGTTTGGCTACAGCATTAGTAGTGACCTACTTCACACAGTTACGTCGTTTAAGTATTTGGGCGTAATGATGCGAAGCAATATGAAATGGAATGAGCATCTGAGGATTGTGGTATGGAAGATGAATGGTCGACTTATGTTTATTGCAAGAATTTTAGGAAATAGTAGTTCATCTGTAAAGGAGACAGCATATATGACGCTAGTGTGACCTATTCTTGAGTACTGCTCTAGTGTTTGGGATCTGCACTGGGTCAGACTGAAAGAAAACATCGAAGAAATTCAGAGGCGAGCTGCTGGATTTGTTACCAGTAGGTTCGAATAGCATGAAACTCTTATTGTTATGCTTCAGAAGCTGAATTGGGAATCCCTGGAGGGAAGAAGACATTAATTTCGCTGAACACTACTGAGAAAGTTTACAGAAACTGACTGCAGAACGATCCTACTGCCGCCACCATACATTTCGCGTAGCTAGCACGAAGATAAGATACTATAAATTACGGCTCATACGGAAGCAGTCTTTTATCTCTCACACTCTCACTCTATCTGCGAGTGGAATAGGAAAGGAAACTACTAGTTGTGGTGCAGGGTACTCTCAGCCACGCACCGTATGGTGGCTTGCAGTGTATGTATGTAGATGTAAATGTAGATGTAGACGTAGATGTTTTGAAACTTCCTGGCCGATTAAAACTGTGTGCCAGAATGAGACCTCGAAGACAGGACCTTTGCCTTTCGCGGGCAAGTGCTCTACTAACTGAGCTACAAAAGCATGACTGACTCCCCGTCCTCACAGCTTTAATTCCACCAGTACCTCGTCTCCTACCTTCCAAACTCCACAGAAGCTCTGCTGCGAACCTTGCAGAACTAGCATTCCTGGAAGAAAGGATATTGTGGAGACATGGCTTAGCCACAGCCTGTGAAACAAATTTGACTATGGGGACGTGTACGAAATTTTAAATTAGGTTTTGTTTTATGGGTTTAGGCATAATTGTGTGCATTATTTATACAAAGATCAGAGTAGAGTTGTGGCGCGTGACATGTTAGAATCGGACACTTGCGGAAGTAGCAATCGATTTTAATGCTTACGAAAAACAAAACTCGTGTGCGTAGTGAGAAAGACAGCGTACTAACGTTGTCAAAAATAGAACACAAGTAAGCCATTGAGGCAGAGAAAGACAGAACGGCAGAAGAAGTTCATTTAAATCAGTCTGCAAACATGGCGGAAATGTCAAAAGCGGAATACTCCAATGATGAGGGTTCAGTTCACTCAGCAAATGAAATGGATTCCGATGCAGCGGGTCTTGTAAGTTCCGTAAATACGGAAAGAGTTACAGTCAGGGATGTAGTGGACTGACAAGGCAGCCAGTCCACAGTGAAGTAGCCGAAAGGGCACGCGTCAACTCACGCCGTCTGGCATTAAGTCTGGAACAGGATTCGTATTGAATGTGATAAAGAAAAGAACGTAGCTACTAGAACACTTAACTTTTATATCGTCCTTTGGTATACAGCATTCTTGATGATACAAGTGAGACTATCTTGAGATACACGCAATGGTACAAATGGCGCCTTGCTAGGTCGTAGCCATTAACTTAGCTGAAGGCTATTCTAACTGTCTCTCGGCAAAGGAGAGAGACTTCGTCAGTGTAGTCGCTAGCAACGTCGTCGTACAACTGGGGCGAGTGCTAGTACGTCTCTCGAGACCTGCCTTGTGGTGGCGCTCGGTCTGCGATCCTGACAGTGGCGACACGAGGGTCCGACATGTACTAATGGACCGCGGCCGATTTAAGCTACCACCTAGCAAGTGTGGTGTCTGGCGGTGACACCACAAGGGAAAGTAACGATCCGATTCCGCGATCAAGTTGTCATAGAGCAGCTGAATCGCGTGCGCCTAATTTTGGGTACGTTAATGAAAGTGCGCAATTAGAATCGATCGTTCGCGTCCCGATACTGAATCATGGAGTGATTTTGATCATGCCACCGATGCCGATGGGGGTATCTTGCGAGATGGACATGGGTTGTCCACGGCAGATGCATGTCGACGTCTCTTTCTTTTTTTTTTTTTTTTTTTCGTGCTGTGGTGCGGCTAGGGTTATCGCCATTCGAGCTAGTTGTTCCTATTGAGGGTTTTCGAGTGTGGATACACTAATGCATAATCACTTATGGTTCGATATTTTTCGCCGGTGGTATCGTTTCGTCTGTGGTAATCGTTTATGGATTATCGATAGTAGTGTAATGATGTTTGCCTTGTGATAATTCGATTACGGATCGCCAGCGGCGCGTCATTGGCGAAGTTTTGTATTACGTGGCGGGTCATAGTAGTATGTTTTATGATGAATAGGAAAGAAACGGTGAATGGGATCAGACAAAAACGGAAGATATCCTTAAGCGCTGCAAATGACAGAAAAACAGGTATTTTATTTCTTTGCAGCAGCTGTTATTTGGTGATGTCTGTACATTGATTTTTGAGAGTTGGCTCTGAGCACTATGGGACTTAACATCTATGGTCATCAGTCCCCTAGAACTTAGAACTACTTAAACCTAACTAACCTAAGGACAGCACACAACACCCAGCCATCACGAGGCAGAGAAAATCCCTGACCCCGCCGGGAATCGAACCCGGGAACCCGGCCGTGGGAAGCGAGAACACTACCGCACGACCACGAGATGCGGGCGATTTTTGAGAGTTGCTGGTCAGAAGGAAAGATGAATTCGTGCCGGAGTCTGGTCTAATAGCAGAGAAAGGAGTGTACAGAAGGCAGTGAGCCGTGTTCGATCCAGATTCTGCGCCAGACAGCGGATGAGGGTTACCATCCAATAGGTTGACACTCGATAGAAGTATTAGCGTAAAGTAGAAAGTTTTGGAGGTAGCAGAACTTGCTAATGGGTAGAATATAATTAGAAGTAAGTGTCACATGGTGTGAGAGTGCTTGGAGTATAAATGTGTAGCCCATTGGTATGTACACTATGAGTGGTGTTGGGAAACTAACAAAACACTGACATACATTATATCAGCACGTGTTTACCACTAGCAAATGGTTAGTTTATGTCTTTTAGATAAGCGATTAATTATCGATATTTATTAAAATCAGAAAATATCTGTAAATGTTCCCTTTTTGTTTTAAGGGACCTTAGTAGTAACAGCGATTAAATAAAAGAAAGCAGTAAGGCACGCTACAATTCCTTGCATTAATCATGTTGTAAAGTTTTAACCACAAACAATTCACATTTTTTGTTATGATTTTAGAAGTGTGTGTTGTTGCAAACATTCATTGTAAAAGCACAGCAGTAATATATGCGCTAAGGATTGTGCAGAAAACTATGGCATTGAAAATGGCGAGTGAGAAGTAGACCCACGCCCAGCTGCATTTAGAGGGATGCCGCATGGCTTGGTGCTGGGTAGCTGGCAAATATTGCAACGTGGCTGGCAGGGGTGGCAGGACATAGCGCGACATTGCACACAGCTGCTGACGTGATGTCACAGCATGGCAGCCACCCCAGACAATTGACGAGCTGACATGACGTCACCACATGGCCACACCGGCAGCTGCCAGCCACAGGAGACCTGTCCCCCCCCCCTCCCCCTCCGCCACCGACGCCACCACCAGGTGACATGAAAGGCAGATGGCTAACACTGTGACACTGGGGCAGCTCAGAGGAATCAGAGTCCTGCTCGTCCCTTTCACTCATGCCAATGGAGATTGAAAGGAATTCCAGGTGCTGCAGCTGAAAGCATCAGTGGGGGTGCCTCATCTGCAGCCAGCAGGTAATGGAGGCTCTACCCCAACGTTGTGCTTGGGGCCACCTCTATTTGACAAAAGTTTCTTGGCGGACTGGACCTGAATGTAAAACTGACTACAACAAGAAACCAGGGCCTAGAGAGCACTGGACCAAGCAATTTATATCTCCATACCATCGCCAAAACACATCTACTGGTGGAGGACTGTCTTCAACAAGAGCGATAGTTTGTCAACTGCTGCCCACCTCTGTTCTGTCAATAGTCCAGATGCCTACCTATTGCCGCTGTAGACAGCTACTTCCACAGATACTGCTGCCACCACCGATGATGTTCAGTAAGGAGGTAACCCTTCACGTAGCACCAACTCATCCCCTACAGCTGCCACGTCCAACCTGTTACACATCTCATGAGTGTAGCGTGGCGTTGATTCATGTGACTAATGTGAACTTCATATCTGTACTCCCTAAAGATCCTTGAGATGGGAACAAGAGGAGACTTAAAATATGTTTGTGTTTTAATTCTTACTTGTGTGCCTAGGTGTGTTTATTTTATTAGGTTAAATGTAATTTTCACTTTTCTTTGTTACTGTGTTTTTTCATTCTTTCTTACTATGTTTTTTCATGAGGGTCAATACCATTTTCAGATGTGTACTGAGGTACAATGTCACTCTCATTTAAAATGTAAGATTGACAAAAGATCACAAACTACATATACACTAATGTTCATACCACTTTTAGAAATTGGCTCATGTTTTTATTTTTTCATTGTCATTTGTGTAAGGTCTCACTATGTTTCACATAACATTTAAATGTTGCTCATTTCGTGTTAACTCCATTTACTTTATTGTACGAAAGGAATACAAAGACACATTACTATGAAATAATGTTACCAGGTGACACACATCACAAGAACACACATTTGACTTGCCTAGATTTGCTGGATACTTGGATAGAATATGTCATGTTTTTTGTCTCTTGAGAAACTGAATTACTGTGAATGCTTGGGCAGGAGTAAAAAAATCTCTGAGGCAGAGAATGCTGAATTCTCTACGATATTGCATTGTGGTTAGGGAAAACATTCAACTATGACCTCATTTTCAGTTGAAGGGGTTACGTAAACGTCTGCATCACCTTTTAACAATTTAATAATTGTGTTTAGCGTCAAGGTCTACAGAAACAATTCTGACACCCAAAATACAAAACTTTTGCAGGTATGCAGCAGTGAGTGTGTATATGACCCCTGGTTGAAAGAGGTCAAGGCAGGATATGGTATTTTTTGATTTCTTGGATGGCAAAGCTGTCATGATCCGGCATGTCATTCTCGAAGACCCGATTAGAGTGTCATAATTTCTTCTGCTATGTGTCACACTAACCTCTTTATGGAAGTGTGACACTCCTCACTCAGAAATTCAGTAATGGGAAGGCAGTGACAGGTGGCACGCCACTCTTTCACTTTAATATTGTCGGTCACATTACTATCCATATTTTAGGTCATGATCTCGGTGTTCCCCAGCTCTACATATCATATGTGTGATTTATGACTTTTTTTACGTGTAGCACACGATTTGAAGATTACTGCAAAGATAATATTTTTCTGTGTGTAAAGATAGAAACATTAGCTCCGTTCAGACATGTCTTTGCAATTAGAGCATACGACGGCTTGCAATTGGTTGTATTCAGGATTCCAGTACACCGTATTATTCCCCACTTGTTTGGCTACAAAACCCTAGTTGTCAACATAATCTCCGTTCAATGCGACGACCTTACGCCCTACTCCTGCGAGGGCCCACATGCCCGCGTGGTATCATTCTACTAGTCGATGTAGGAGCCAATATCTTGCTGCGCCAGTAACCACTTCGTCATAAAAAAAAATTTGGTTCAAATGGCTCTGAGCACTATGGGACTTAACATCTATGGTCATCAGTCCCCTAGGACTTAGAGCTACTTAAACCTAACTAACCTAAGGACATCACATAACACCCAGTCATCACGAGGCAGAGAAAATCGTTGACCCCGCCGGGAATCGAACCTGGGAACCCGGGCGCGGGAAGTGAGAACGCTACCGCACGACCACGAGCTGCGGACGCGTCATCATCCACGTATTGCTTCCCCAGAGTGCAGCCTCCATTAGGCCAAAAAGATGGAAGTCGGAAGGTGCGAGATCCGGGTGGTAGAGTGGATCGAATAAGGTTTTGTGAGCTCCTCTCGAGCGTGCAGCCTTGCGCATTTTTGCGGCGACGAACACGCTGATGTCGTTTCTTTAGTTTCCTGAGGGTAGCACAATGCAACGCAGGGTTGATTGTTACACAATTAGGGAGGACAGCAAAGAGAACAACTCCTTAAGAGTCCTAGAAGTCAATGACTTTATCGGCTGAGACTTCGGCTTTTGAAATTCGTATGATACGTAGTGTGGCGCCACTCCATGTTCTGCCGTTACGTTTCCGTATCGAAGAGATGGACCCATGTTTTATCACCTGTGACGATGTTCGACATAAACTTGCCACGATCAGCATCATAACGCGCAAACAATTTCGCACAGAGGTTCCTTCATTGCTCTTCATAATATTCTGTTAGGGGGCGAGGAACCCAGTGGATGAGTTTGTATGCACTGTCAGCAGATACGCCCAGTTGTGCAGAAAGGTGTTTAGATTGTGATCCGTCTATCACCTCGAGTGAAAGAGTCCGCTTGTTCCAACACTGCAGCGGCCGACTGGCAGGCGAGAGTTCGGCAGGTTTGCACGACCTTGTTGCGAAGATGACAGACGCCTCGTCCATCGACCATGTGCTTTTGTTCACTGCCAGGTCTCCGTAGACATTTCGCAAGCGACTACGAATGTCTGCATTGCTCTAGTTATGGGTCAAAAGAATGACAGCTCTCTGTCTGGAACGTATCTCCATTACAGGCGCCACTTTGAAGGTTACGTATAACGCCGCTACCTATAGGAACGTCATGAGCGTAGGTTCTGAAGCGGGAATATTTCACAATGTCCCACAACAATTCTGCATTCTTTTCAACTGAAATATGCTGAGAAGAAAGACTTATTGAAGGTCAATTGTAGAACCTGGGTGGCGTGTGCCGGCATGTGGCTACACATCCCACCGGCAGTAATGATCCTCTCTCGGACCAGAGTAGTCGATCCCCAACAACTGGGGAGCTGGAAAACAACAACAGAGGCAGATTTCACCACAACGCCCTCCACAGAGCCTCAGAAACAGGCAGAAAATGCCTGCAGATTGGGAAGCGATGGAGTGGCATGTCAAACGTGGCAGACAAGAATTGGTGATAGTGTTGTTTATAATCTGTTTCAAGTATTTGTAGTGTATGCCAATGACAGATTGAAAGAAAACCAGTTTAGAAGATAGATAGATGAGCTACTGGTAGATTTAAAACTGTGAGGAAACGTCGTGAGCTGTGCTTGAGTAGCTCAGTCGGTAGAGCACTTGCCCAGCATAGGCAAAGGGGCCGAGTCGAGTCCCGTTCAGGCACGCAGTTTTAATCTGGCAGGAAGTTTCAAGTTGTAAGGCAATATTGTGGTATCGTTAGCTATAGCAGTAGACGCGGTTTTTAACAATAGTCCATTCTGCAGGTAGTGAATACAGTTACAGCGATGGAAAATGGTATTGCTTTTCGGTCCGGTAGTGTATCTTATCTTATTAGTTGGGATGCTTAGGAACTAAAAATTGCTATTGACAATAACAAAAAAATGGCTCTGAGCACTATGGGACTTAACTTTTGAGGTCATCAGTCCCCTAGAACTTAGAACTACTTAAACCTATCTAACCTAAGGACATCACACACATCCATGCCCGAGGCAGGATTCGAACCTGCGACCGTAGCGGTCGCGCGGTTCCAGACTGTAGCGCCTAGAACCGCTCGGCCACCCTGGCCGGCTGACAATAACAATTTGCGTAAGAATGAATACAGCATGTTTCTAAATTGTGGGTCACAGGGTACAAAATAATTAACAAATACAATTAGTAACAATTTTCAGATTTGCTATCAGCAGCGAACAGTAGGCAATGTTGAATCTTACTGGTAACAAATGGTAGACTGTTTACTTGATTGCCATGTACTATTAGCTATAGACATCATAGCGTTGTCTGAAAGAAATATCCTCAGCAGTGTAAGAGAAATATTATGGCTTCATGCGCACTTCATTCTTAAAGGCCACTTTTCTGTGTTCGTTCGACGTACTTCCAAGCCTCGTTACTCCAAAATACGACTCCATCATCATAAACAATGTTCCATCGTCTTCGGTGTGATTTAAATGAATATGAGACGGTATCGGGTGACTTAATAACATTTATTTTATTATTAATCTCTCAAATCTTGTTTATTATTTGATTTAGGTGAGCCCATTGAGGACTGACAAGTGACTGTGAAAAATGAATGATATATTGCGTTGGGCAGCTGTGAGCGATTAACTCTGGAGAAAGATCGCTTTCACTTAAAATATCTCCTTCCTCGTGTGACTTTTAGTTCTGGAACATAAATATTACACCATTTAAATGTCAGCCGGAAGAAGGAAAAGTCACTCTTCCATCTCTTGCTGCCCCTGGAAAACAACATATTGCCGTGGAATATGAGCTAGACTTTAAACCATTATTCAATTGAATTCATTGATAAAGACAAATTTGCGTTCGACATATGGCGGCGACCACCATTCTTCACACACAGCCGTCAGCTGTTACATATATAAAGCAGTATGTGTATGTGCATGAGTAGGATTTACAGTGTTGCAACAATGATATACAGCACTTGGGGGAACCATTGTTTTCCGGATCTATGTTTCTTAGGATTACTTCCTTGTTTTATTATCCTCTGCTCGCCCCCTTTCATTTATATCTGTATAACTCAAACGCAAATTATTTCGGATGATGCAGCGCTATAGTTAGGTTTATTTGCTTAAGTTATTCTGACGACTATGGAATGTATATGGAAGCCTGATTTTCGAACGACTTTATAACGGTCAGGCGCCGACATCAGTGCATATGCGAATACTGCTGTACAGGAATAATCATTAAATAAAATTAAAGAGTTGTTTTCTGTATGGTTTTAACCTTCGAAACATATCTAGAGTATCAAGTCAGTTCCCGGTAAATACTCATTCTAGAAACTGATGTGCTGTGACCTCAGTTCTCCAGCATTCGCTGCACTGGAACTGAAACTAAATTTTGTACATCTTACATAAGTTATTTACTTTCTTTGTTGCGAGTAACATGTGAGAACTTCTGGTGGGAGATCTGTTGCACTAAGACAATATTTTACTGCTTATTTCGAGTTCTATTAGGTCGTCCAACACATCCAGAACGCACGCGAGCTATCATCCAGTCATCAAGTCTAACGGGAATTCCACGGCAGTTTGTTCTTTCGCAGCCGCAGCAAAACGTTAAAGAGCCCCCTGAGTTTACGTTGTTCTATTTGACGCGCCACTCTCGTAAATTTTGCCTCGCCGCTCAAATCGACGGAGCCCGCGTTTCCTCGTCTCTAAGAGTTACGTTTCGCGTTTGTCCGCGCTTCGTGTTCAGCAGAGTCCTTATCTTTCCTGCTTTTCCGCTTTTCAGATTTGTGCATTCCCAGAAGCGCGCAACTTTCATTTGCACGGTAATATTTCAAATGCTTACATTTTGACACACGACGCGCACATAGCAGCCATTACCGCAACGAGGCGCTGGCCGCCAGGAATTAACAACGGGATGTCTGTTCTCGACACGCCAGTGCCTATGATCAAAGAAGCAACAGAAAACCACTGACAACGCATTAATCGAGTGTAGTCCTGCAGAATCTGCAGTCTCTGGTCTTACTCTTCGTGTAAATTGTTTCTTCTGGAAACGTTCTCACTGCGTTATTCGAACATCGTATCCTCCTTATTACTGTTACCTTATCGATGTAGCAAACCTATACCATGGGATTTCATTATTATTATCGTATTGCTTTTTAGCTTTTTCCCGATATCTCTGTGTATGTGACGGAATGTGTTTATTGGTATTCATTTCGGAAAACGAATCTTTTTAATACATCGATACTAATGTAATTTTGAAGAAACTGTTGTATTACTGTATTGATTAGTGTAACACCTCTGAAGGCTTCGAAACATATAACCTTGATCACAGTTTTCTCCCCATTACTGGCATTATGTTACTGTTTTCTCTACCAAGTACTCTGAATTATCTCCATCAAAGCGCATTGGTAAAGACTATCTCAATGGATTAAAATTGTTCAAGTGGCTCTGAGCGCTACGGGACTTAACTTCTGAGGTCATCAGTCCCCTAGACCTTAGAACTACTTAAACCTAACTAACCTAAGGACATCACACACATCCATTCCCGAGGAAGGATTCGAACCTGCGACCGTAGCGGTCGTGCGGTTCCAGACTGTGGTGCCTAGAACCGCTCGGCCATACCGGTCGGCTCTCAATGGATTACCTTAAACGAGAAGAAACAAGGATTGGTGGAAGGTATTAAAGAGCCATTTCATCTACATACAAACTTTGAGTACAGTTAGCGGTTTACGCTTTTTTATAACTCATTATTTTGCTTCACGGAACGAAAGGAACACGGTTTTCTTCTTTTGTTGGTGGATGGGTGTGCTAACTTACTTGGCTACCTTCCTTCTGAAGACGTTTCACAGGGTTAACAACGCACCGGACGTCGAACAACTTCCAATTCGTCCACAACACAGAGTATATAGCAATGTACGAGGGTTATTGGAAAAGTAAGGAACAATCGGTTGCGAAATGGAAAACACAGTGAAAATCCGATGAGTTTTGCATAGGTGTGTTGGGCAGTGTCTCTAGTATACCTGTCGATCGCGTTATGTTGTTCTTTTTAGTTCTAAGCACACAGGGAGCACATAAAGATACTACAACAATAGTGTCACCCGCCAAGTACGAGGGTCTGGTGAGAAGTTTCGCCTGAAACAATGCAGCCAACATTACATAACTGTCGTGCGCTTTCGTCTTCAAGCGCAGCTCGTGGTCGTGCGGTAGCGTTCTCGCTTCCCGCGCCCGGGTTCCCGGGTTCGATTCCCGGCGGGGTCAGGGATTTTCTCTGCCTCGTGATGGCTGGGTGTTGTGTGATGTCCTTAGGTTAGTTAGGTTTAAGTAGTTCTAAGTTCTAGGGGACTGATGACCATAGATGTTAAGTCCCATAGTGCTCAGAGCCATTCGTCTTCAAGACAATTCTCAGCCGCATTCTGCTGGGGTAATGAAGATGGTCCTGCATCGTCTTCAGTTGGAATGTTTAATTACCCACATACAGCCCGTAATTGTCTCCATCTGAGTTTCATCTCTGCTCACATGAACCGCTGGCTATGAAGACAACATTTTGGCACAGACAACGAGCTGTAGGCCAGTGTAGAGAATTGGCGGAAAAAGCTGGTGGCTGCCTTCTATAACGAGGGTAATGGAAAGTTGGTACAACGCTACGACAGACGTCTAAGTCGGTGCGGCGACTATGGAGATAAGTAGCTGGAAGTTGTAGCGAACTGTTGCAAATAAAACAGTTGTCATTTTCACTGTGGCTTCCATTTCGCGACCTATCGTTCCTTACTTTCTGAATAGCCCTCGTACTATATCCACCCCGTCACCTCCGATAACGCCACAACTCACACCAGCACACGACTGACACGGTGACCTCGGCAAGTGTGCTTACGTCGGCATTGTGCCCCTGGGGGCGCGGAAAGGAAACACAGGCTTGCCAGTTAACAAAAGATGCACTGACATAACTATACTATCCATCCCTCGCGATCGTATCGGCCATTTTCATTATCATACGTAACGTCAGAATTGGTCTCCCTTTCCTGAAGCCAAACAAATCGTCGTCACACAGGCTCCCAATGTTTTATTATCCCCCATTGTTCTGTATCCTAGTCCTCATATTGTATCCCTGAGATGTCAAGCTGAATGGGCAAGGTCAGGGCCGCCACTTGAGCTGCCAAGCTGAAAGGGGCGCCAGGAACGCTACAACTGGAAGATATCTATACAGGACGTCTGACCATTACTAATGTTCGCTTGGAGAAACAAGCTGAGAGGGGTGCCCAAGTGAAAGATTTGTGTACAATGTATATCAGAACTGACACTGTCAAATTGTTAGAGGAAAAATGTAAGGGAGGAAGGGGGAGGGAGTGTGCTCCAAGAGTAAGTCAGCCATGGAAATAGTTATCACATGTACCTCTGGCACTGTGTTGACGACATTCTACTTAAACTCAAATAGTATGTAACCTCTTGATTTCCTCTTACTACGATGCCTGCAGAAATTTAGAAGTAATTTTATCTCCTCTGCCGTTTTTCACCGTAAGTCTTTCAAATATCAAGCTTCGACAGTTACTTTTAGTTTACTGTATGTGTTGTGGATTGGCATGAGAGCCAACCCACTAATGGTATAGGAACCCGAAAGGCACGCGTTTTAGCTCACGCTGGCTGGCGTGAGGTCTGGAACAGGACAAGGAAGTTAAACTAGAAAAAAAGGATGTAGCTGGTGGAATACTTAACTTTAATCCATTAATGTTGAACGTAGCTCTTGTCTGTACATTATTTACAATATCAATAGTAACTGAACATGGCGCCTTGCTACGTCGTAGCAAATGACGTAGCTGAAGGCTATGCTAACTATCGTCTCTGCAAATGCGAGCGTATTTTGTCAGTGAACCATCGCTAGCAAAGTCGGCTGTACAACTGGGGCGAGTGCTAGGAAGTCTCTCTAGACCTGCCGTGTGGCGGCGCTCGGTCTGCAATCACTAATAGTGGCGACACGCGGGTCCGACGTATACTAACGGACCGCGGCCGATTTAAAGGCTACCAACTAGCAAGTGTGGTGTCTGGCGGTGACACCACAGTATGCCGGCGACCACTTCTTTCTACCTTCGTCGACTGTGCGGCTGGTCCCGGCGGAGGTTCGAGTCCTCCCTCGGGCATGGGTGTGTGTGTTTGTCCTTAGGATAATATAGGTTAAGTAGTATGTAAGCATAGCGACAGATAACCTTAGCAGTCAAGTCCCATGAGATTTCACACACATTTGAACATTTTTGAACCAGCTTCGTAAAATTTTGCAACAGTTATTTAGCTTTAATTTCTTTGCAGTTGTCAGCCTTTTATTCCTTCCCCTCCTATACGAGGTGCGGCTAGAAAAAAAGCGGACTGATGTTGGAAAAAACATTTATTTACAATTATTTACAATTTCATGTTATCTCCTTCAATGTACTCTCCTCCTCGGTCTCTACACCGCTCCATACGAATTTTCCACTGTTTACAGCAATGCTGCAGATCATTTTCAGTAAGTCCATACATTATTTCCGTCGCTTTTTCTTTTACTGCTTCAACAGTCTCAAATCTAGTTCCTTTCAAAGCTGACTTGACTTTAGGGCAAAGAAAAAAGTCACAGGAGTCCAAATCAGGTGAGTAGGGTGGATGATCTAAGATGGGAATGTTGTGTTTTGCCAAAAACGTCTTCACTGACAACGCACTGTGAGCTGGGGCATTGTCTTGGTGAAGGATCCATGACTTTTTTCTCCACAAATCGTTCCGTTTTCTCCGTACTCGCTCACGTAGGGTAGCCAGGACGCTAATGTAGTAATGCTGATTCACTGTTTGTCCCTCTGGTACCCAATCAATGTGCACAATCCCTTTGATGTCAAAAAAAACAATCATCATTGCCTTGAATTTCGATTTTGACATTCGTGCTTTTTTTTTTTTTTTTTGTCGTGGAGAACCAGGAGTTTTCCAATGCATCGATTGGCGTTTAGTTTCGGGATCGTAAGTAAAAAACCACGATTCATCGCAAGTAAGAAGGTGGGATCACTTTCAATGTTTTCCAGGATGTCAGAACAAATCATTCTTCGGCGTTCCTTCTGTTCAATTGTGAGACACTTTGGAACCATTTCTGAACACACTTTGTTCATGTTGAAACTTTCATGAAGAATCTGCCTAACACTTTCCTTGTCAACTCCTGTTAGCTCAGACACTGCTCTGATTGTTAAACGGCCATCTTGTCGAACAAGTTTACCGATTTTTTCAATGTTTGCATCAGTTTTTGCTGACAATGGTCTGCCAGTGCGAGTGTCATCACTGGTGTCTTCGCGGTCATCTTTAAATCGTTTAAACCACTCAAACACTTGTGTTCGCGATAAACAATCATCGCCGTACACTTGTTGTAACATTACAAACGTTTCACTTTCCTAGTTTGAAACAAAATTTGATGTTAA
Source organism: Schistocerca nitens (assembly GCF_023898315.1). NCBI lineage: Eukaryota > Metazoa > Arthropoda > Insecta > Orthoptera > Acrididae > Schistocerca > Schistocerca nitens. The sequence goes on along the minus strand of NC_064622.1, from coordinate 416,806,175 downwards.
CACGCTGTTCTTTCTGTACTCTCAACATTTTCCGACGCACAGACAAAACGTCAACTACTTAAAACAGACGCCACGGGCAGACTGAGTGCAGGAGGCAGATGAAACTCGAGCAGTAGGCGGAGCGAGAGTCACGTGACAGGCCACGCGACTTTCAGCCTTATTGCATTCGTTTTATTGTTTCACCAGTACTAGTCCGGTTTTTTTCTAGCCACACCTCGTACATATATGCAGTATATGTGGTTGGGAAAGGAAAAGAAAGTTTGATCCCCATATACTCCTGTATCTGAACATGTGTTCTAACAGCTTCACCGTCACCAGGACGTTAAACTGTTATTTTCATTACGAACAATAACATTCATGGCCCTGAAATATAGGTATTTACAACATTCCACGTGGATTTGACAGTGGCTGTTGGAGACAGTCTATTCCGAAAGGATCGAGATCGGGTAGACGCTCCCGCCTAAACGATGTATCCTGATAATCCTCGACAATTTTACGTCATTTTTTTTCTTCCTCCGTTTCTTTTCTGTGTGTTGTAGTAATTATTTGTTTCTAACTTAGTACAGTAAATTCATATTTAGGAATCACCTGACTAAAGAGCGTGATCTATTCCTCTCGAATAGTACCAAGGTGTCGACCTAACTAGCTTTTAGAGACTTGTGGGCGAATCTGCACCATAAATGTCAATATGCTACTGCGTGAGATAAATAGTAGATAGATCAGGAGTATATTTCAGAATTTTCCGACAAAATTTGGTGATCGTAAACTTCATGTCACCAAATTGTTATGCCGGTCGTGTATTTGAGATGTCTATAAGGATAGTGACGAGGAAACAAATGAAAAGGACATTGGAAGAATTTCTGAAGTTACAGTGCTGCTGGCGGCTATTGCACGCTTTACGCTCCGGGAATTTGTTAACCCTTCCTGTGGCCTCCAGGTTATTAGATTCTGAAATTATGAAGACCAGGTATAAATTAATAGCGTATTTATTCGAGGTTATTATTGATCTGCAATAAACACAAGGTAGAAGCAGTTCCTATGTGCCACCAACTTGAATGAAATGATTATTAACTGTTGCCACAGCATTTCACATTTAGCTTCACGCACTTGAAAGGACCAAAATGCATGATACACTCACTCACTTTGCTGTGAAGGCGCCCACAAGAACGCCACGCTTTCAACATAATAATTTACAATTATTCTAACAAATGCTTTCATACACAGAGAAGGCCAAAATACTGAATTCGGTATTCCGAATCTGTTTCACCGTGGATGATCGTAACACGTCCCTCCTTTGAGTCATCGTACGAACGTCGAAATGGCAGAAATTGAGATAACCGAGCGCGGAACAGAAGAACAACTACTATCGCCTAGTAGTGGAAAGGCGTCAGGACCAGATGAGATACCTACAAGATTCTATAAATACAATGAGAAAAAACTCTTCTACAAGCAATTTATTGTATATCGCTAGAGCAACGAAGGGTACCTGCGACAGGAAAAAGCGCAGGTCATCCCTGTTTTCTAGAATAGCCATACGACAGATGTACATAATTATAGGTGGCTGGCTCTGAGCACTATGGGACTCAACTGCTGTGGTCATAAGTCCCCTATAACTTAGAACTACTTAAACCTAACTAACCTATCACACACATCCATGCCCGAGGCAGGATTCGAACCTGCGACCGTAGCGGTCGTGCGGTTCCAGACTGTAGCGCCTTCAACCGCTCGGCCACTCCGGCCGGCTAATTATAGGTCTGTATCGTTGACGTCAGTGTGTTGTAGAATAGTGTAACATGATTTATGCTCAAGTATTATTATGTTTCTATATAAAAATTAATACGGATACCACAAACAGAGATTCTGCGAAACACAGATAGCTCTATTCCTCCATAGGACCCATAGCATTCAGGTAAATCCCGATACCTTGTCTTCGGGAAAGCGTTTGACACAGTTTCGCACTGCCGGTAAGTGAAAAAAAAAAAATTACCGGCTTAGCGAGTATCGGACCAGACCTGTGACTGGATTCAAGACTTCCTTACAGATATCGCTCAACACGTCGGCCTTAACGGAACAAAATCGATGTAAAGGAATTGTGATAGGACCATTACTATGCATATAACCGATCTAGCAGAAAGCGTCGAAAGCCCTTCAAGACTGTTCGCAGATGATTTGGTTTTCTATAAGAAAGTAGCGGTACCAGAAGACGGTATCGATTTGCAGAATCACGTGCAGAGCATTGATGAATGGTGCAGCTTCTGGCAGCTAACGCTCAATGTAAATAAATTTAACATGTTGCGCATACGTAGGAAAAGAAATCCATTACTGTACAACCACACTATTGATGAAAAAATGATGTAAACAGTATCTACCGTAAAGTCTCTAGGAGTAACTATTCACAACGACCTTAAGTGGAATCACAGATTCACAGGACAGATGTTAAGGTAATTTATCTTGTCCGCGAAAGAAGTGGCTTATAATGCGCTTTTCGGTCGGTTCTGGAGTTTTGATCATAAAAACGGGATCCTTACCAAGTATAATTGATAGAAGACAGAGAGAAGATCCAACGAAGAGCGACGCGTTTCGTCACGGGATCGTTTAGTTGTAGCGAAATAATTACAGAGATGCTCAACTAACTCCAGTGAGACACGTTACAAAAGAGACATTGTGCAACGCAGAGAGGTTTACTGGTGAAATTTCGGAAGAACACTTTCCAGGGAGAGGCGTACAGCATATTACTCCCTCCCATATACTTCTCACGAAATGATGACGACGTTTAAATTCGATAAATTAGAGCTCATACAGAGGATTACCGCCAGTAATTCCTCCCAAACACCATTCTCGAGTGGAACAAGGAAGGGGTGAGGGTGGGAGGGGGGTGACTTCGGGAAGGGAAATCAGTTGTTAGTGCTATCAGAATTATCCTCCGCCACAAACAGTGGCTTATGGAGTGAGATGTAGACGTAGATACAAGTGCATTATGGAACAGCGGAAGCACTGAAATATCGCAAGGGTGTAGTTTGCTACTAGCGCATTTTAGCATTTGTGCTGAGAGATGAATACACAAAGCTTTATAAAAAGTAAGTAACATAACAGGAAAAGAAAAGGTAAAGACTATTAATTGTGCAAATGACTAATGAAAGTTGGCTGAAACAGTAAGGAAATTCAGTTAACGAAGGAGAGAATTGTAAAAGTGGGAAAGGATTATTGAGTGAATATGAAGGCAGAAAGGAGCAAAGTAAAGATTCAATTAAATCATCATTGAAAGTAAAAACTTTGGAACGAGCAAACCCGTTAAGGTATTTAGGAAGTTTAGTAACAGAAAGTAGTAGTTGTGTGGAAGAAATAAAATACAGGTTATCTCTGAGTAACATAGGTACAGAAAATATGAAAGGCTCTTTTATTTTTAAAAAAATCCGAGGTAATTAACAAACATTGATTTAGAGTGTATGGCAGCGAATCATTGACAGTAAATCAAGGAGGAAGAATAATTGGATAGTTCCGAAACGTGGTAGTGAAGAAAAAAGATACAAGTAAAATATACTGACAGAATTACGAATGGAGAAATGTGAGAATGAAAGAGAATTGAAAACTAGTGGAAATGAAAACATTTTAGTCGGGACGTATACTGCGAACAAATGACCTGCAGCAGAGCATTCCCGGAGGAAAGACTGCAGGGAAAAATAGAGACTTGCTTGTAATATTAAAGGACGTTAATAGTAGCTCAACTTTTAGCAGATTGAAGAACAAGCACAGGGCAGACGAAAGTCGTAACAGAGGTGTACCGAGGAAGACAACTGGAAGAAGACATGTCTTCCTCTGTGGGTGTGGATTCGAATAGGTTCAAATGGTTCAAATGGCTCTGAGCACTATGGGACTTATCATCTGAGGTCATCAGTCCCCTAGAACTTAGAACTACTTAAACCTAACTAACCTAAGGACAGCACACACATCCATTCCCGAGGCAGGATTCGAACCTGCGACCGTGGCGGTCACGCAGTTCCAGACTGTAGCGCCTAGAACCGCACGGCCACACCGGCCGGCGATTCGAATAGACTACCTCTTGCGTCATTAACAACGGACACACAAGCGATTTACAAATCCGTAAGTCTCAAAATGTGACCAATCCCTAGAGACAGCATTTCAGGCGTATCTGAAAGCGATTCTCCGTAATTGTAGTACTTAGCTTCCACGAGTGCTCCTAACACCAAAACAACCGTTGGTTTTCCCCCACAGCCGCCTTCGTTTGTCCGAAACTTCTACAGCTTCTTTGTCCACGACTAGACGCTACAGTACACACTCGCCATTTTCCGTGGCAGTAAATACAACGTGCAGCAGACTTCACTGTGCGGGCATTAAATGAAATCTACCTTCTCCGAAGAGCTTCCACTCGCATCCCTTTGTTCAGTTCACTCGTTTCCTTACAGTGCCGTCGCGAGTGGCGCACACTGTAAGCATCTGGCGGTACTTTCTTGTACTGACGATGTACAGGTTTTACTTAAACTGAAATGTGAACGAAAATGAGTCCAAAGTAAAATAGTTCATACAACCAGAACGTGGGCAGGAAGATAGTGGTATAGAACACCCGATTGAGAAAAAGATGCAAATAGAACCTGGTTTTGAGTTCGTTGCAGTACTTCATACAGAGATAATACGAATTAAGCACAAAACCAGGTTTGATACGTAGCAAAAGTTAAATACATACACAAGAGATAAGGCAAATTTTAAGCTACACAAGACGCAAACGTTAACGAGGAGCTCTTCATTCCTTTCTTTATATTATTTTCATTTTCTACTTTATTGTCATTTTCTTCCCCAGTGGGGAGACAGGGGGAAGCAGTAGTTCTCGATAAAATAGACATGAAAAACATAATGAAAATACATCTTCAAACAGATGATTATATTTTGAAGGAGACCGTTGTGGCGCCAATGATAATCTGACTGGTGAAGAAGTGGTGCTTCTGGATACCAGCTGGAGGATGTTGCTTGTTGATGACCAGTTCCAGAAAGAGATCAAAACTAGAGAAAATGGGAAGTGGATATTGCATGTAGAAGACTGGAACTTATAATGCTTTATATCGAGCGTTGCTGTAATCGGACAGTAACTAGTTATCCTTGTAACATTTGTTACTGTAGGATTAGATAATCTGCGTTTGGTAGGTTTCGAGCAACATAACACACAGGTATCTAGGCGGGTGAATGTCAAATAGGCCTAGATCAGGTAGTATGTGACGGTGACCCTAGAGGAATATACAGGGTGGTCCACTGATAGTGACCGCGCCAAATATCTCACGAAATAAGCGTCAAACGAAAAAAATTACAAAGAACGAAACTCGTCTAGCTTGAAGAGGGAAACCAGATGGTGCTATGGTTGGCCCGCTAGATGGCGCTGTCATAGCTCAAACGGATATCAACTGCGTTTTATAAAATAGGAAGCCCCATTTCTATTACATATTCGTGTAATACGTAAATAAATATGACTGTTTTAGTTCGACAACTTTTTTCGCTTTGTGATAGATGGCGCTGCAATAGTCACAAACGTATAAGTACGTGGTATCACGTAACATTCCGCCAGTGCGGACGGTATTTGCTTCGTGATTAACAGTGTTAAATGGACCGTTTACCAATTGCAGAAAAGGTCGATATCGTGTTGATGTATGGCTATAGTGATCAAAATGCCCAACGGGTGTGTGCTATGCATGCTGCTCGGTATCCTGGACGACATCATCCAAGTGTCCGGACCGTTCGCCGGACAGTTACGTTATTTAAGGAAACAGGAAGTGTTCAGCCACATGTGAAACGTCAATCACGACCTGCAACAATTGATTATGCCCAGGTAGGTGTTTTAGCTGCTGTCGCGGTTAACCCGAACATCAGTTGCAGACAAATTGCGCGAGAATCGGGAATCTCAAAAACATCGTTGTTGAGAACGCTACATCAACATCGATTGCACCCGTACCATATTACTATGCGCCAGGAATTGCATGGCGACGACTTTGAACGTCGTGTACAGTTCTGCTACGGGCCACAAGAAACATTAAGGGACGATGACAGATTTTTTTGCACGCGTTCTATTTAGTGACGAAACATCATTCACCAACAGCGGTAACGTAAAATGGCATAATATGCGCTATTGGGCAACGGAAAATCCACGATCGCTGCGACAAGTGGAACATCAGCGACCTTGGCGGGTTAATGTATGGTGCGGCATTATGGGAGGAAGGATAATTGTCCCCCATTTTATCGATGGCAATCTAAATGGTGCAGTGTATGCTGATTTCCTATGTAATGTTCTACCGATGTTACTACAAGATGTTTCACTGCATGACAGAATGGCGATGTACTTGCAACATGATAGATGTGCGGCACATAGCTCGCGTGCGGTTGAAGCGGTATTGAATAGCATGTTTCATGACAGGTGGATTGGTCGTCGAAGCACGTTTACCGGATCCGACGTCCCCGGATTTCTTTCTGTGGGGAAAGTTGAAGGATATTTGCTATCGCGATCCACCGACAACGCCTGACAACGTACGTCAGCGCATTGTCAATGCATGTGCGAACAGTACGAAAGGCGAACTACTCGCTGTTGAGAGGAATGTCGTTACACGTATCGCCAAATGCATTGAGGTTGACGGACATCACTTTGAGCATTTATTGCATTAATGTGGTATTTACAGGTAATCACGCTGTAACAGCATGCGTTCTCAGAAATGGTAAGTTCACAAAGGTACCTGTAGCACATTGGAACGACGGAAATAAAATGAACAAACGTACCTACGTTCTGTGTTTAGTTTAAAAAACCTACCTGTTACCACCTGTTCGTCTAAAATTGTGAGCCATATGTTTGTGACTATTACAGCGCCATCTATCACAAAGCGAAAAAGTGGTCCAACTAAAACATTCATATTTGTTTATGTAATACACGAATATGTAATAAAAATGGAGTTCCTATTTTAAAAAAAACGCAGTTGATATCCATTTGACCTATGGCAGCGCCATTAAGCGGGCCAACCATAGCACCATCTGGTTTCCCTCTTCAAGCTAGACGAGTTTCTTTCTTAGTAGTTATTTCGTTTGACGCATATTTCGTGAGATATTTGGCCCGGTCACGATCAATGGATCACCCTGTATAGTGATCAACCAGTGTAACTTGATTGGGAATACACTGCAGTGGTAAAAGTCAGGGGATGTAAATATACACAGTAACATATGGCGGTAGCATAGCGTTCACAAGGTATAAAACGGGTAGTAATTTGGCAGCGCTGTCACTTGTAATCATGTCATTTCCGACGTGATTTTGGTCGCACGACGAGAATTAACAGACTTTTAATGCGGAATGGTAGTTAGAGCTGCACGCACGGGACATTCCATTTCGGAAATCGTTAATGATTTCAGTATACCGTGATCCACAGTGTCAACAGAGTCTCGAGAACAAATTTGAGGCATTTCCTCTCCCCAAGGACGACGCAGAACCATATTGCTCTTCCTTAACGAACCACAGCAGCGACCTTTGTGTAGAGGTTTCAAGGCTAACAGACACGAAACACTGCGTGAAATAACCACAGAAAACAATGTGAGACGCGGAACGAACGTACACCTTAAGATCGTGGGACGAAATCTGGCCTTAGTGGGCTTTGGCAGCAGACGACCGACGCGAATGCCATTGCTAAAAGCACGACATCACCTGCAGCGCCTCTCCTGGACTTGTGACCATTTCTTCTGACTGGTTTGATGCGGCTCACCGCTAATTCCCCTACTGTGCCAACCTTCCTATCTCAGAGTAGAATTTACAACCTAAGTCCTCGGTTTTCAATTTCTGTCTTCTCCTACAGTTTCTTCCCTCTACAACACCTTCTAATACCATGGAAGTTATTCCCTGACGTTTTATGTCCTACCAACCTGTGCCTTCAACTTGATGGTGTTTTCCATACATTCCTTTCCTCGCCGATTCTACAATGGACATCCTCGTTCCTTATCTTATCAACCTAACAAGGTTTCAACATTCTTCTATAGCACCACTTCTCAAATGCTTCAATTCTCTTCTGTTCAGCTTTTCCCTCCGTCCATGTTGTACTACGGTATAGTGTTGGGCTCCAAATATCCGCAGAAATTTCTTTGTTCAAATTAACGTCTGTGTTAGATACCAGTAGACTTCTCTTGGCTAGGACTGCTCTTATTGCCAATGCTAGTCTGCTTCCTCCTTTTTATGTCCTCCTTGTTTCGTCCGTTATAGGTACATAGCAGAATTGAATCTAGTTTGTCTGAAGTTAAATTTATCGATAGTCTCATTCCTGCTGCTTGTCGCTACTTTCGTCTTTCTTCTGCTTACTTTCACTCCATATTTTGTACTCGTTAGGTTGTTCATTCCATTCAACACATCCTGTAATTCTTCTTCACTGTCACTGAGAATAATAATGTTATCAGTAAATCCTACCATTGATAACCTTTCACCTTAAATTCCAATCTCACTCTTGAATCTCTCTGTTATTTCCGTCATTGAATAGTAGGGGGAAAGATAGCATCTCTATCTTACACCATTCTTGATCCGAGCCCTTAGTGCTAGATTTTCGACTCTCATTATTCCTTCTTGATTCCTGTACATACCGTGTTGCTAGCCGTTGCTTTCTTTAATCATAAACATATGTCTGAGTGATGCTCAATTTTAATATCTTTGCGTACAGAAAAGTAATACATTCTCAATAAGCTTCAAATCTTGAGCTACACCCTTAAGTTTTATATATGAAATTAGTGAATTTACTCATGACACTTTTGTTGCCTATGCCTGCAGTCACTTTCAGAACTCAAATTAATTAATTTAATAAGACTGAACCTTAAATCGCAGATGTATCCACATGATACAGCAATAAAATAAACACAGTGAATCGTTGAGGGAGTATGATTAAGAAAAGTGGCGTATTTAAATTTACAAAATAATGGCAAGTTTTAATAAACCCTTTCTAACCACAATGAGCTGATAAATCTTATGCAAAAAATGACAAACACTAATCAGAAAAAGCATAATGTTTGATTTGCAAAGCATACTTTGAAGTGGAGGCTATACGAATTCTCTGATGAATTAATCACCTTTTCAACACAATCTGAATTCGTTTACATAAATCCACTGTGAGTCCCAAATCTATTCAGATGGAATCACCTACGACCAAGTATATCACAAACTGTGGCTCACTTGAGAACAGGAAGCTGTGAATACCATTTAACAACACTACACCGGCGCAGCGGAATTTTATCTTTTCACCTTGATTCAAGCGACAGCAGAATACGAAGCGCTGTGGGCGAGCAGCGGCGCACTGCGGCAGCTCTAATGTCCTTACACTTCCACAAAAGTTTGCAAACTATGCAGTCTGGTTTTCCGATAATCAGAATGCAGAGCCCTGAAAACCAAGCAGATTCCAGTGCAAGGTGTGCACCCGTTCGCTGGTCTGGAAAACCCAATTTTACTCACAGACACGACAGTGCGTGCTGGAATTGTCAAACGCCAGACAGACGAATAATTTTACTCCCGTGACACACGATATGTCTCAACTGATATGCAGTTGCAGTATCTGTACAGCTGCAAACTGCCACTGGTTCTTAGTCCACCACAAGATACAGACCACCAGTATCACCTAATAGCGAAACACCTGAAATTCTCCGTGAGGGAAGGATCGGCTAAAGAATCACCACAACTTTCCACCAAGCCTCAGTATGGGTGCCAAATTAGCAAACATAAAACCACCCCAACATTAGTAATTCAAAAACAGTCTTAATCGCATTTATTATTGTTATAATACCGCCAACCGGTTTCAACCCGACGTAGGGATCATCTTCTGGGCGTTTACACCATTGGTCGACTGCTGGTGGGGTCCCTCCTGTCTACATAACGGCAGGAAACTATGCAGTGGTGTAAACGCCCAGAAGATGACCCCTACGTCGGGTTGAAACCGGTTGGCGGTATTATAACAATAATAAATGCGATTAAGACTGTTCTTGAACTACTGATTAATCATACTAATCGCGGCTTCTCTCCACAACCATGTTCTCCAAAATCACCCCCACATCGCTCAAACCAATCGAACTGTTCTCCACTCAACGAATGTCCCCTCTTGAATGTCCTGTTAGCCTAGTAACCAATCCAGACACAGCACTGGCATTGCCATGCTGGAAGAGCAAGCCTCCACTTTGCACATTCTGAGAGGAGCCAGTCATCGACTCCAAATCTCTCTTGTCTCAAAAAAGAAGATTTTAGACGAGGTAGGCGCCATTCTTACGGTAATCATGGCCATTTTTATCAAAACCAAAAGTCTACCTAGATGGGATCATAGTCCCTCATTTATGGAGAGATCTAATCTTTCCAGGCTAACCATTTCCAGTTCTTGAAATATGGGTGTTAAGCTTCCTAGACAGCTGTGCACATGAAATCACATGCCTTCCTGGCATCAGGCGAACTACAGTCTTTCCTTCACTAAATATGTCCACTAGCCGCTCTGTCCGTATCATCCAAGCTTCTACCATGAGAATCCACAGAGTTTTATGACAATCCCACCATTTACTCAAAGGTTTAGTTGGCAGCAGTCTCTTTGAAATGGCTTCCTCCACTCATTTTTCGCCAACTGACTGCCTTCATAATGGACTGCCGCATGGCCCACATGAAATGTTTTGCGAACCAGCGCCTTCCTGTCCAACCCTAAGCAGCAGGAGGACAGTGCTATGGCCACATGTCCCTCTGCAGCTACGATCCACTGAGTGCTGGTTCCCAAAATGACACTCACAGCCTGGTCACTGCAGTCAGAATTTATGCCCCCCAATTCATCGCCTCCACCATAGTCCCTCGGGTACAAGTTCTCAACATGTTACACTTGCAGTTATAAGTACACGCTGCCCATAATTTCTCCATGTAAAAAAAAGGTCGTAAACCACACATAGCAAATGTAGAACTGGGAAACACCGAGTTCGTGACCTAAAATATCAATAATAATCTGACTAACATTGTTGTTAAAGTGAGATAGTTGTGTGGCACCTCTCAGTATATTACTTGTCTTTCCCTATTGCTTACCCCCATATTCCTCAGAATTTTGAATATCTTGCACAATTTTACAGTGCTGAACGCTTTTTCCAGGTCGACAAATCCTATAAACGTGTTTTGATTCATCTTCAGTTTTTCTTCTATTATCAACAACAGCATCAGAATGACTCTTTGGTGCCTTTGTCTTTCGTAAAGCCAAACTGATCGTCTGTAGCCTAACAGTTCCTCAATTTTCTCATACCATTCTTCAGTGTATTATTCTTGTCAGCAACTTGGATGCATAAGCTGTTAAGCTGAATGTGCAATACTTCTCGCACTTGTCGTGTCTTGCAATGTTCGAAATTGTGTGAATGGCTAAAATGGAACTAAATAAGCCCTCGGTCACAATTTTTAGTCTTTTTGACCAGGTTTCAACACTTGTAAGAGTGTGTTCATCAGAATTTAAATATTTAAAGTGGCCTGTAACATAATACCAAGGACCAACACATAGCGCGGCTTCCTTTTTGCGGTGCTACAACGAGCAAGATAGCCAGAGTCCTGAAGAGGCAAGGAATAAAACCAGTTTTCCGACCACCTAGGAAAATTAGGGAAATGTTGAGATCAGTCAAGGATAGTCTCGGCTTAAGAGTGCCGGGAATTTATACTATTCCTTGCGAATGCGGCAAGAATTACGTGGTCCAGTCTGTAAGAACCGTTGCCGACCGCTGCATCGAGCACCAGCGCCACCTGAAATACAGGTATTTGGAAAAATCAGCGGTGGCTGAACATAGCCTGCTTAACAAGCATAAGATTTTATTTGAAGAAACCAGAGTAATAGCCCACGCATCGAATTACAGGGACTCTGTGATCCGGGAAGCAGTCGAAATTAGACTCAGCGATAGTAACTTTAACAGAGACAACGGCTATGCACTTAGCAACACTTGGAAGAGTGCACTGGATAAAGAAATATCGCAGAGAAAAACTTCCCGCACTTTACCTCCTGATTCAAGGGATGGCGCTGCAAGCAACGCAAGATAGAAACTACATCTATGGAAGTAGAGGGCACCACTTCATTACGCGCCATATCGCTGTTGCTATGACGTATTCCAGCCAATCAGAAGCCGTCCTTGGCATATAAAAGTGGGAACCTCGCTAGTTCACGACAGTCAGTTTTAGCCCTGACGACGACCATGGAGGTAGTGGTCGAAAGCTTGGAGTTTTATCCAGAATTGACGCGGCATGTACACCGAGAGATTTTTATTCATAATACCAAATTAATGGGAAAAGAAAACTTTTATATAAAGGTGTAAGCACTGACTAACAGAACAAGAACGAGACGGTACTTACATGTCGCGTATAAAATAAACAACAAGCGAGAAGGGCTTTAATCACAAGAAGTTTAAAAGAATACACGAAAGGTGAGCCACTATGGGCTGCTCATACATATAAAGCCACAGGTAGAAACAGACTGCAATGACAGGTTATCTTTGCAGTGCCAGGATGGACACGCTCGAAACGCTATTTTCCTGCTCACCCTCCACCCCTTCCGTGTTGATGCTCCGTCACTAAAAACCTGAATCGATATCTGCTGTATAATCTATTTCGTTTTGTATTACAGTTCTCACCTGTTTAATAGCACAAAGCGACACCTAAACTGGCTTGGAAGTTTCTTGGTGCACTCTAAAAAGAAATTTTGTTCGTTCCAAAGCAGTATGTATAAGCCTCTGAATGGGTTCATCTGGGTCCATTATTTGTCCGTGAAAATTAGGCTGTAGAAGGTGCTACTAAAGAAGTAGCTTGGAGAGAATGTTTTACCTTTTCATTTTGGTTGTTGTGGTCGTCAGTTCCAAAACTGGTTTGATGCAGATCTCCATGCTGTCTATCCTGTGCAAACCTCATCATATCCAAATAACTACTGAAACCTGCATCCTTCTGAATCTGCTTACTTTATTCATCTCTTGGTATCTCTCTACGGCTTTTACCTCTCACACTTCCCTCTAATACAAAACTGGTGATTCCTTCATGTCTCTGAATGTGTACTATCAAATGATCCCTTCTTCTAGTCAGGTTGTGCTACAAATTTCTATTCTCCACAATTCTATTCACTGTTTCTTGTTAGTTTCATGATTTACCCATCTAATCTTCAGCATTGTTCTGTAGCACCACATTTCAAAAACTTCTATTCTCTTCGTGTTTAAACTGTTTATCGTCTGCGTTTCCCTTTCATAAATGGCCGTATTCCATACAAAGCCTTTAAGAAACGACTTGCTAGGACTTATATGTACAGACCGAGCGGGGTGGCGCAGTGGTTAGACACTGGACTCGCATTCGGGAGGACGACGGTTCAATCCCGCGTCCGGCCATCCTGATTTAGGTTTTCCGTGATTTCCCTAAATCACTCCAGGCAAATGCCGGGATGGTTCCTCTGAAAGGGCACGGCCGACTTCCTTCCCAATCCTTCCCTAATCCGATGAGACCGATGACCACGCTGTCTGGTCTCCTTCCCCGAAACCAACCAACCAACTTATATGTACATTCGATGTTCAAAAGTTTCTCTTCTTCAGAAACACATTTCTCGCCGTTGCCATTCTACATTTTACATCCCCTCTACTTCGGATGTCATCATTTGTTTTGCTGCCCAAATATCAAAACTCATCTATTACTTTGTCTCGTTTCCTAATCTAATTCCCTCAGCATCAATTGATTTAATCGACTAGATACCATTATCTTCGTTTTGGGTTTGTTGATGTTCATTTTATATCGTCCTTTCAACGCAGTGTCTAATCTGTTCATGCCCTTTGCTCTGAGAGAACTACAATGTTATCGGCACTTGCTCATCATATGGAACAGATTTTTCAGCGATTGCTCTCCCAGGGCTATTATATCTGTCACATAATTGAAAACGACAGCATACTGCAACAAGTTAAAATATAGTTCAGCGACTAAGAAATCTCCAGCATAAAACTGATGAAGGATGTACTGGATTTCACAGAATAATCTGGCGAGCACACCACACTATATGACCCAAAACATCATGTAGTTTACTGTCAAAATTTGTCCTAGAACTAAATTAAACCAAGTAGATAATACGTGACGAATTCCCCGTGACATTTTTGGTCTCTTTTTCTCAGCATATGCTTTAACAAACATTTAAGCAGACAAATTTCAATCAAGTGAGACCAAACGTGCTGTTCGAAGTTTGTGTAGCATGAGAGGTACTGGGACAAGATACGTTTAACTACTATTTTAAAAGAACTTATTGATTATACTAAACACCAAAGTCCACGAATTGCAATATTACAAATTCCTGAAGCCTCTTGTAATTTAGGCAATGCATTAATTCAATTTTACCACAGAGCCATGACAGTTTGATTAATAATTTTAAATTTTAGTAAAACCTTTCAATGAATCAAAACATCAAAAGCTTTCGTAACATTAAAATTCTTTAGTTAATACTTACACAATAAATAAAAGAAAGACAATGAAAAGTTTAAATGAATAAAAGCACATGTAAGTAATGAAATCTCACAAGTAGCCCAAACATTTTGACAGCAAGTGGAAATAAGGCGCCTTGTATCCAAAACGAGGCCGTTTACTCAACAGCGCTAACACCCATCTCACAACATTTGTGCTTTCAACCTCTATGGCTGCCAATTGGGCCTTACCTCAGTTTAATACTAAATACTTCATCATATAGCTATAGCTACTGCAACATAAAAGCTGTTAAGCATTTACAATGGCCAGCATATCTGAATGCATATAATTTTTAAATTCTTAAAATCGCCAGGAGGACTTGGCGTAATTAAGTGATGCTTACTTCATTTAATTTCAAAGACATAATTTCAGTCACCAAGAATGTTTATGAATTAATAACAAAAGGAGTCCAGATTTAAGTACAATGATCGATTAAATCGCCAAAAGTACCTTGTACATTACCACTACTTTAATAAACAGTTACACCAAACAGCTATGACAGTTTTAAATAACACGTGACTAGCCGCGCGGTGTAGCCGCGCGGCCTTAGGCGCCTTGCCACGGTTTCGCGCGGCTTCTCCCATCAGAGATTCGAGTCCTCCCTCGGGTATGGGTGTGTGTGTTGTCCTTAGCGTAAGTTAGTTTAAGTTAGATCAAGTAGTGTGTAAGCCTAGGAACCGATGACCTCAGCAGTTTGGTCCCATAGGAACTTACCACAAATTTCCAATTTCCAGCATGTAACGAATAAACAACGGCTGATACCACAGTTTACAAACCACAGTAAATCGGATTAATTCACAAGTTTGAACAACAGTTACAGTTAGCAAATCTAGATATTGTTAAACAGCACCTAAATGACTTGGCAGTCGCCCACTTTAAAATCAGTGACTGGTCTTTGCGTCGTGTTACTCAACTTAAAGAAAAGAAAAAGGAAATCTGTCCGGTAAACAGGATGGTGATCCTCACAAATGTTTACTACAACACGTACATTTAAAACAGGGCAAGTGTTTACTAATAATCGAACTCTCACTGCGTCTTTCACTTTTTGTGCAGAAATTCTATTGCCATAGACATCAGAACACATAGAGGCCCATCCAAAGCTAGCCGCGTTCCACCCACTGTCGGAAATAACGTGCTCCACAAGCTGCATCTGGAGTAGTGCCTTTAATAGTGAACAAATGGCAATCACATTTACCGACATCTGCAATCCACTCTAAGAGCGAGGCTAACATAACACTCACTGAGTACAGGCACGGAGAAGTTGTGTATTTCGTTGCGCCTGACGGAACCGAACGCTAGCATAGGACACAACACGCAGTTCTGTGTCATACTGCTAGATGTTCGGTGGCTTCAACTCTATTCTGAGCAGGGAAGAGCTTTCACTCTCCGGTCGTGCGATGCGCACTCCAAGCCCCCAAGCCCCTTGCACTCGCCGTAAACCAGTTCGCAGCTCGTGGTCTAGTGGCTAGCGCTGATACCTTTGGATCACGGGGTCCCGGGTTCGATTCCCTGCCGGAATAGGGATTTTCTCTGCTCACGGACTGGGTGTTTGTGCTGTCCTCTTCATCCCATCATCAGTCATGAAAGTGGCTAGACTGGATTGTGTACGGTTCAAAAAGGCTCAGAGCACTATGGGACATAACTTCTGAGGTCACCAGTCCCATAGAACTGCTTAAAACTAACTAACCTAAGGACATCACACACATCCATGCCCGAGGCAGGATTCGAACCTGCGACCGCAGCGGTCGCGCGGTTCCAGACTGTAGCGCCTGGGACCGCTCGGCCACTTCGGCCGGCGATTGTGTACTGATTGGGAATGTGTACGGGCGCTGATGATCGCATAGCTGAGCGCCCTACGAAGCAAACATCATCGGCGTAAACCTCCAAGCCATTGGTATCACTATCCCCCCTAACACCACCATTCTCGGCCTTTCAAGTAGCCGCGCCAGAGTTCCTCTATTAATGAGAGCTGCTAACTTAGCGCGAGACCTCGAACAAAGATTACTACAGACACTATAGCATAGTCAATTGATTCTCACCGAATATATAGCTTTTTTGGAAAAAAGTATTTTCGGTTTAAGGCGACGATGATTGACTTATTATTTTTTTATACCGATTTTGGCCGTCTAGGGACCGCGTTAAACAACTACTTTTCAATGTACATTTCTCCTATTGCGCTCCTCCTCTTTTCTCTTCTGCCAATATGTCTTCATCCTCTCTCTGTGCTGCTCCCTTCGGTCTTCTGTCCACACTGTTCCTCCAGTTCTTCTCTTCTTCACTTCAAATCCTTCAAAATGTTGAATTTTGTCTCTCATTAAGTCTCTGTTGGTTATATCATCTTCTCCTATACCCATCTCCTCTAAGTCTGATTTGACTTCTTTGAACCAGGTAATTTGGGTTCTGGGGTTCTTGTCAAAAAACATGAATATTTTCTTTGTCAGCCTTTCATCATTCATTCTTTTCAAACGGGCGTAAAAGCTTACTCTTCTCTTACTCATAGTATCTCCCACTTTCTCAATTTTGTCATACACTTCTCTATTACTTCTAAGCTTCCAAGTCCCATTCTCAAACCTCGGCCCAAGTACTTTTCTAATGATTTTTCGCTCCTTTTTTGCTATATCTTCCATTTCCTTGTTAGTGTTCATTGCTAAACATTCAGATGCATACAGACACTCTGGCTTAATCACAGTGTTGTAGTGCCTTATTTTTGCGTTAATTGATACTGACTTCTTGTTGTACACATTCTTTGTTAGCTGGAATGCCATTTCCATTTTTCTTGTTCTTGTTTTATTTCCTTCTTTATCTGAAGCATTGGGCTGGATGATTACCCCTAAATATTTGAAATTAGAAACCTTCTTTATCTGGCCGTACTTTGTAATCATATTGTTCTGTGCCTCTTTTACATTGGTTAGGTATTCTGTCTTTCAAAGGAGATTTTCAGTCCTGCTTTTTCTGCTGTTTCATTCAGAATATTGATCTGTTTGACTGCTTCTTCCAAACTTCCTGCCAGAATCGCTAAGTCATCAGCAAAAGCGAGGCAATCTACTTCTAATCCATCCTTTATTCTTCCTAATCTGATTTTTTGTATTCCTTCTTCAGTCGTTTTCTTCCTCCACTCTCTAATAACTTTTTCTAACACACAGTTGAATAGGGTAGGTGACAACCCATCTCCTTGTCTTAATCCTGTTCTGATTTTGAATGGTCTGGATACCTCACCACGGAACTTTACTTTTGCATAGGTATCCGTAAGTGTTTCTTTGACGATTGCGACTGTTTTCTTGTCTGCTCCGAACTCCCTAAGGATGTTAACCAAGGTTGTTCTGTCAACGGAGTCGTACGCCTTCTTGAAGTCAACAAACGTGATAAAGATGTCTTTTCCTCTTAATCGTCTATATTTAATAATTAACTTCAAGTTTAAAATTTGCTCCACACAAGATCTTCCCTTCCTAAAGCCTGCTTGGTATTCACCAATTTCTTGATCAAGTCGTTTCTCCAATCTGTTTTGTAGGGCCTTAGATAGAATTTTATACGTTACCGGAAGTAAAGATATCCCTCTGTAGTTATTTTCATCGGTTTTATCCCCTTTCTTGAAGATGGGGTGGATTAATGCAGTTTTCCGTTCTTCCGGTATACGTTCCGTTCTCCAAATCTAATTGATTATTCCCAGTAGTTTTTCTTGAGTTGTATTATCCACACTTTTCCACATTTCTGCAATTATCATGTCTTCCCCTGGTGCTTTATTGTTCTTAAGGTTTTTAATGATTTCTCTGATTTCTATGAGGCATGGGGGTTCAGAATTATTGTTTACTGTGTTTGGGGTGTTGGCTGGTAATTTTTCAATAGGTTCCTGACAGTTGAGGAGTTATTCAAAATATTTTGCTAATATTTCACAATTTTCTTCATTATTCATTGCCAGTTTTCCACTGGTACCTTTAAAACAGAGATTTGGTGCTACATATTTTTGTAGTTTCTGTCTGAATGTGATGTAAAAGGATCTGTTATTGTTTCTCTTAAAATCTTTATCCATTTGTATAAGTTGGTTCTTTTCAAATAGTCTTTTTACTGATCTAATGAGTTTTGCTGTAGAAGATCTTTGCTGTTTGAACTCCAGGTAGTCCTTATCACTTTTGGTTGAGTGCCATTTCTTCCATGGCTTCATCCTTTGTTCTATTGCTTCCTCACATATCTCATCCCACCATTCGTGTTTCTATCTCTTTTTCATTTTTGCGACTTCTTGAGCAGATCTTATCATTCCTTCTTTTATATCTTCCCATTTATCCGAACATATAACTATGTTTTGACAGAATTCTTCTCTTTTCTCTTTCAAGATGTTTGCGTCTATCTTTTGAGTTTTCCTGTTTTGTATTTGTTTCTTTCTTTGTGGTATGACATTTAATTTGATTGTCGATAAGTAGTGGTCAGTTACAATGTTTGCCCCTTTCCGAACTCTCACATTCACTATTTCTTTTTGATTATAGTGTGTGATGGCTATGTGATCTATCTGGAACTCTCCAATACTTGTGTTTGGTGATTTCCATGTTTTCTGTTTCTTAGGAGGTTTTTTGAAATTTGTAGACATTAATTTTAAGTTATGACCCTTGCATAGTTCTATTAATCTTTCTCCATTTCTGTTTGTCCTTTTGTGAGCCGGGTAGTTTCCTACTGTTTTTTTGTATTTTTTTTTCTTGGCCTATTTGTGCATTGAAGTCCCCAAACAGTATTTTCACATTTGATGTTGGGATTTTAGAAAGTTCGTGGTCTAGAGATTCCCAATATGTATCTACTTTCTGAGGGTTTTTCTTATTGTCATTGTTGATGGGTGCGTGGCAATTAATAAGTGTATAGGCTTTATTTAGGGCGCGGAATGTGAGAAAAGACAAGCGTTCATTAGGTGACTGGAAGTCGGTTATTGAGTTTACCCAGTTAGATTTCACGATGAAGCCTGTTCCAAGGTGGGGAAGGCCTCTTCCACATGGGTTCCAGCCTTTCTTTCCTTTAAATATCCTGTATCCTTCATAATCCATTATTATAATGTTCTGTTTTTTACTTTTGACTCAAACATTATTTTACGAAACAGTCACATCCCGTTTCGGCCTACAGTGCCCATCTTCAGATGCTATGGAAGACGTTTAGAGAACAGATGTTCATTCGTCGTTCCTTCACGATGCATGAACACTTGTTCACCAAATGGCTTCCACAGTACCTGAAGATTGTTGTGACTGCTTCCAAAATAGAAGTTCTGAAGTTTTGCTGCCCAGATCGCATTCGACACATATCTAGTTTCTGCAAAGTTATATTCTCATCTCCAGATCTGTGTTAGAAAAGTGTTGCAAAGCTTATAGTTATCATACGTAATGTCGAAAAAACGTTAATTCAGTTTTACATACCATCGGATACGTGAAGTGTATAGTCCGTAAGTGAGGCACATTGCCATCTGACTATTGAAAATGCAGAGGTAAACAGTGAAGTTAAAAATATCATGTAAAAGAAAGCGCTAAAAACGTTTGAGATGACTCCATCATCACAGATTAAAATAAAGTTTACCTGACAGGAAAGACGCTCCCATGTAACATTAAGTACACTGAAATAGAAGCCGAAACTGTACCAGCAGGACACAGAGGTGTCAAGCATATCAGATAGAGCACATCAACTACTGTCAGATGTGTGTACGTTGATAACTGCCTCCACACTGCTAGGAAATCGTCAAAAGAACTACATAACACTACAGAGCGCTACCAGGTGGCATCTGTCTAGTACATAATAACACATAATGTAAGAATAACGTTAAGATACATGCAAAGTAAACCAAACTGTGGTTATGTTGGAAGAAAGTCATCGAGATTGATGTCAGTGCTGCTGAATTTGCTGTGGATACTATTGAGTTTAATACAGAGTTTTCCGTTGCTTTCAACATTGCCAAAAATATTATAATTACCAGACTACAGTGAAATGTAAGGAGGTAACTGTATGCCCCATTTCTTCTTATTCTTTCTCCTTTTAACTAAATACAGGAAGACGTAGAGCGCTCCTTTAACACTAAAGTCTCTTGCAGAAATGTCTCAGTATTTTCAGAATTTACATCGCAATTCCTGTCCTGGTTTGCACAGCAAGAAATCAACGTCGACACTGTATATTTCTTTGAAAAAACTGTTAATTTTCTAGATGTCCGTGCACATATATTTTAATTCGTCATCGCAAACATCAAAACGTCGGCAACAGCAAAGGAAAGAAAAAATGAAAATACGTGATATAAGAGTAATTTGCTTGTTCGCTTACAAAAGCGTCACGTTTCTTTTATGAGCATTTCAATTAAGAAAACTTCATTGCCAGGGGCCACTGACATATTTTCATCTCTCTTTTTTATGACTTAGCGGCCTAAAAATACACAATGAGAACAGACGTATTTCATATTAACCCAGACTACAGAAGAAGCCATAAAACAGCACATATTGATTATAGAATAAATTAACTTTCAAAGCATTCAGGAGCAGTTCTCGACAGAAAAAGACGCAATGTGGAAGCAAAATAAGCAAAATGTAACACGTCGACATAGGTAATCATATGGCAGCTGTCTCACAAGCAGTTCACGTATCGTATTATAGTCTTTGATCTTGTGAAGGCAATGTTGATCTGGGCAGATTACAATACGTAACGGTAAAGTTGCCATGTTATAGTCTAATATAGAGCACCGTAGTAGCTCGTTAATAAATCACCCTAGATTGTAAGTCAGACTCTTGGGTATATGCTATTTCACTGGTGACAACATTAATTTGTGATTAAGCCTAATCCATTCTCCAGCTTATCTTTCTTGCAGTACAGTAGTGGACACTGTCACGTAGACACCAGAATAATTAAACAAATACGACAGTAGAGTCGTCAGTCAAACTCAACACGTTCTACTAGAATCAGACTTATTATACGAATACAGTCCCGACCACAAGCATGTTTAAGGTCTCCTTCCTCTTTGTACATATCGTTGAATATTCTAGATACATACTAAACATACTCAATAAGAAGCTCCCAGAATTTCATAGACCCATATATATTAAATGAAAAGTGTTTGTAACAGACAGAAATCGAACCCATGATCGGCATGTCACCAGACGTAGTTAGACATAGCGTACCAGGTGTAGAAGTATGAAACCAGAATACGGTCGCAGTAATTACACGTCTGTTGTATGAAACTGATAAATAATATTTTATTCAAAATAATCTCCATTGCTGTTCATATATTTCTCCTACCTCTCCAGCGGGTTATGAATGCTAGACCAAAAGCGGTTCTTCTTTCGAAGTGAACCATTCAGCGAGCTATTTCCGTACATTTTCATACGAATTGAAGCGTTGGTCAGCGAGAGCGCTTCCCAATGATGCAGATAGATGATAATCGATCGGGGCCAAGTCTGGAGAATAAGCCGCTTGTCCTAGTATTTCCCAACTGAACGCTTCGATCGTTTCCCTGACTCGTTTTGCTGTGTGTGATGGGGTGCTATTACGTATCAACATGACTTTGTGTTGCCTTTTTCCATATTCTGGTCGTTTTTCACGTAATGAACGATTTAAATCGATCATTTGCTGTTGGTAGCGATCAGTGTTAACTGTTGCTCCTCGTTTTAGCAGCTCATAAGACATGACAGTCTTCTGATCCCACCTGACACGGAGTATTGTCTTCTTTCCAAAGCGGTTTGGTCTTGCAGTAGATGTCGATGGTTTGGCTGGACTCAGCCATGATTTACGACGCTTAGGATCTCAAAATATATCCATTTTTCATCACCTGTCACTGTTCGATGGGGAAACGACTTTCTTTTGTATCTGACGAGCAGTATTTCACGAGTAGTCTTTCAATTTTCGTTCTGTCTTTCATTCAGTTCATGCGGAACCTATATTCCCACTTTCTGCACCTTTCCCTTAGCCTTCAACTGAAGAGCAACGGCTTCCTGCGTCACATTGTATTGTTCGCGAGTTCCTGTTGAGTTGAGTTTGAGTATCATCTTCTTCCAATGAGGCCTGCAATTCGTTGTCTTCAAACTTTTTCGGAGGTTTCCAGCGCTCGTCGTTTCTCACGTCCAAATCACCACCAAAAGCTTCGACAAGCATTTGATGCTATTCTGCAGCACTTTTCTTCAAATGATCACAGAAAACCAATGCTGTCCGCAAATCGTAGTTTGTAGGCACTCGCGCTTCCTATGTTCGCCGTGCTTTTGAGTTGAATTGAAGTTCAGAGGACTTTTGGAAACGATTAAAAGGTATTTGAATTATTGAGAGACTTGTTATGCGTTGTGCATGCATATTCTATTTAGTTGTATATCGTTTTTAGTACGCAATTAGTGTTTGCGATCTTAAATACGAGTTGAAATAATGAAGCGTTTTGTGATAAAGTTGGTAGGCCTACATGTTTGAAGTAAACACGTTAGTAATTGTACAGTATTGTTTTTGACATCTGTAATTCGTTCTGCAGACGTTCGTAAACGATTCCAGGTTGTGCTGCATTTAGTTGTTCCAATAGAGGCATTATTTTGGTTTCAATATTATCGCCTGACTGTTAACGCAGGCAAGTTGTAAGCACGTTTCCGCAGTTGTCGTGGTTGCTGAAACATTATTCGCAGTAAACAATTGTAGGTACTCTTGAAGACAGTTTTTAATAGGCCTACTTACTGTGGGGTATAAGGAATACAATATATACAGGGTGTTTCAAAAATGACCGGTATATTTGAAACGGCAATAAAAACTAAACGAGCAGCGATAGAAATACACCGTTTGTTGCAATATGCTTGGGACAACAGTACATTTTCAGGCGGACAAACTTTCGAAATTAAAGTAGTTACAATTTTCAACAACAGATGGCGATGCAAGTGATGTGAAAGATACAGACGACAACGCAGTCTGTGGGTGCGCCATTCTGTACGTCGTCTTTCTGCTGTAAGCGTGTGCTGTTCACAACGTGCAAGTGTGCTGTAGACAACATGGTTTATTCCTTAGAACAGAGGATTTTTCTGGTGTTGGAATTCCACCGCCTAGAACACAGTGTTGTTGCAACAAGACGAAGTTTTCAACGGAGGTTTAATGTAGCCAAAGGACCGAAAAGCGATACAATAAAGGATCTGTTTGAAAAATTTCAACGGACTGGGAACGTGACGGATGAACGTGCTGGAAAGGTAGCGCGACCGCGTACGGCAACCACAGAGGGCAACGCGCAGCTAGTGCAGCAAGTGATCCAACAGCGGCCTCGGGTTTCCGTTCGCCGTGTTGCAGCTGCGGTCCAAATGACGCCAACGTCCACGTATCGTCTCATGCGCCAGAGTTTACACCTCTATCCATACAAAATTCAAACGCGGCAACCCCTCAGCGCCGCTACCATTGCTGCACGAGAGACATTCGCTAACGATATAGTGCACAGGATTGATGACGGCGATATGCATGTGGGCAGCATTTGGTTTACTGACGAAGCTTATTTTTACCTGGACGGCTTCGTCAATAAACAGAACTGGCGCATATGGGGAACCGAAAAGCCCCATGTTGCAGTCCCATCGTCCCCGCATCCTCAAAAAGTACTGGTCTGGGCCGCCATTTCTTCCAAAGGAATCATTGGCCCATTTTTCAGATCCGAAACGATTACTGCATCACGCTATCTGGACATTATTCGTGAATTTGTGGCGGTACCAACTGCCTTAGACGACACTGCGAACACCTCGTGGTTTATGCAAGATGGTGCCCGGCCACATCGCACGGCCGACGTCTTTAATTTCCTGAATGAATATTTCGTTGATCGTGTGATTGCTTTGGGCTATCCGAAACATGCAGGAGGCGGCGTGGATTGGCCTCCCTATTCGCCAGACATGAACCCCTGTGATTTCTTTCTGTGGGGACACTTGAAAGACCAGGTGTACCGCCAGAATCCAAAAACAATTTAACAGCTGAAGCAGTACATCTCATCTGCATGTGAAGCCATTCCGCCAGACACGTTGTCAAAGGTTTCAGGTAATTTCATTCAGAGACTACGCCATATTATTGCTACGCATGGTGGATATGTGGAAAATATCGTACTATAGAGTGTAACGTTGTTACATTAATTTTTGCTATGTTAGCGGTACTGCTTGCCAATAAAAGCGGGTTAAACGCTGTGAGCTGTTTGTTTATGTGTAAAAGTAACACGTTCCAATACTCAGTCTCCTCCCAGATAGTCAGAAACGCCACAGTAAATTTAGAAGAGGAATTTATGCCGTAAACGACAACAGATTTAAGAAATTAAACATGAAAGGAATCCAACAGAGACCTTTCAAGAGTTTCCCAGACCGCAGCGCCATCTGTTGTTGACAATTGTAACTACTGTAATTTCGAAAGTTTGTCTGCCTGAAAATGTACTGTTGTCCCAAGCATATTGCAACAAACGGTGTATTTCTATCGCTGCTCGTTTCGTTTGTATTGCCGTTTCAAATATACCGGTCATTTTTGAAACACCCTATATATATATATATATATATATATATATATATATATATATATATATATATATATGTGTGTGTGTGTGTGTGTGTGTGTGTGTGTGTGTGTGCGCAAAAAGTTTGAAGACGTGACAAGAAGTACTAATACGTCTCACACTTCATACATGTCACAAGTAAACAACTTCTTACGACTTTCATTCATCTGACGTAATATAGGTACGTTGAATCGTATGCACTTCCGATACAAAAGAAATGCTGTACACTATATTTTTATTTATTTACGCTGGCCGGTGTGGCCGTGCGGTTCTAGGCTCCACAGGCTGGAACCGAGCGACCGCTACGGTGGCAGGTTCCAAACCTGCCACGGGCATGGATGTGTGTGATGTCCTTAGGTTAGTTAGGTTTAATTAGTTCTAACTTCTAGGCGGCTGATGACCTCAGAAGAAAAGAATCATAGTGCTCAGAGTCATTTGAACCATTTTTCTATTTACGTTACTTTCATTGCAATATGTCTAGTAAACGAACTTTAAAGGAGATAAATGCAAGTAACGAATAATTTTTACAGTCAATGTATCAAATTTTCCTGTGCTGTACGTAGTAAGCTACAATGAGTATATTATAGCTGTAAAGAAAGGCATTTAACGAATGATTTCGCCGTATTGTCTTGGGCTTTTGATTCGGTGAGTGTGTACTCCACTACTCTACTACTGGCCATTCTAAAGTCCGGCCCGTAGTTTGCCAGAAAAATGGCCGCCGTATCGTCCGATTGGCCACTCCCTCCCTTTACAGGCTCTCTAGGTCTCACCGGCCCTACTCCGACGGCAAGCACTATCTATAGGGAAAATCCCGTTTCTTACTTCTACACCTGGTAGCCTGTGGCAGATTGAAAATTTTCTTTGGTCTGGTATAAGTGATAACAAATCACACAGACCTGCGTGCCGTGCACAAATAAGTGTATCCGTAAAATGATTCCTTAAGTTGAGATTATTTGCGTGTATTCTTGCATAATATGCGAGATTCAGTCCTCAACGAACGCACTGTTTCTCAACATAAGCTTAATGGAAAGTAAAACATTTGCCTTAGGCGTGTTTCACCTTTCCAGTGCCGTCTTCAGAGGAGGTCACTACCTGCGTACGGAGCCATATAGTGCCTCAGTTTTCCAGTATTTTGCAGTTATTTATTCGGGCTCTGAAGCTTCTATAATGCTTCAGTTAATCACGGATGTACCTACCAAGCGTTTCCTAATATACACTAATGAATAAGAGACATCACCCCCTCCATCCCCCTCCCCCTTCGACACTGCTGACGCGTCAAGTCATAAACTCGCAAGAAATCTAAAGCGTAAGAGAGACATCTTGATAGATGGCCGAACAACCAATGCCACTACACGCAGAGATTGATACGAGCTGTGCCCAGCATGCGACAACGTACCGAATATCGGATGACGGAACATTTCTGTGAGCGAACGCTAACAACTATCAAGTACTTTTTATTATTTTAAAACAAGTTGGAAATCCAAATGGATCAGCAATTAGGAGAGTGCAAGGAGGGTTAAGAAAACGATGAGCCTGCATAGAAGACGTTTTAAATCTGAAATCTAGCCGGCCAGTGTGGCCGAGCGGTTCTAGGCGCTTCAGTCTGGAACCGCGCGACCACTACGGTCGCAGGTTCGAATCCTGCCTCGGGCATGGATGTGTGTGATGTCCTTAGGTTAGTTAGGTTTAGGTAGTTCTAAGTTCTAGGGGACTGATGACCTCAGATGTTAAATCTCATAGTGCTCAGAGCCATTTTTTTCTGAAATGTATAATCGGATGCAGAAGAGTGATGGCCAAAACATTTATATAGGACTTCTAGACTTCAAAAAGGCATATGGTTCGATTGACAGGGAAATGCTACATTTGTCAGCAGTGGTATTTTGCCAGAAAAGTTTCAACGGTTTTAGTGTAAGTTATGGTCGCTGGTGTCGAAAATATCAAATCCGTGACAACAACAAACGAAAAGCAACAATGACATTATGAGATAGATATATCTCGCTTATTTTGGTGTAAAGCTCGAAGATAAGCTGTGTGTTCCCCATTAAATACGAATAGCGTATGTGTAGTGTTTGCGAAGATGGAATAAATGTAGCAAAAAAAAAAAAAAAATTACACTGCGATGTGGAAAGAGCACACAAACCAGGACCGTTATTTTGTGTAGTAAATGTGAAAGGTTTCGAATTTTACAAAAAGCACAAGCTTGAATACCCAGATTTGGAATCAGCAATTCGACCTGTGAAACACAGGTAACAGTTACGAAATGCAAAACACAGGTGGGAGCAGTGGAAGTGACTATGACGAAGGCGGCTTGCTTTTACAGACCGAGGTCTCATAATAGATTGATCTGTTCTTGTTGGTAAAACTGCTGAGGTACTGCGCTTTCGTGCTCTTCAATTCCGCACTAGACAAGGTAATCAAGGACTGGAGATAAAGAAGAAGGTATTTAAAAAATATATCTATAATTCAGAGGAAAAGGGATAATCTTAAAATGAATTATTTCGTTGTAGCTGAAGATATGTAAGATGTAACAATGCAGATAAATCTCCGAGAGACAGCTTCGAAAGCGGCTGTGTATGTTTTAGGGGAAGAAAAAGAAAATGAAAAGACTATATGACAGTTGCCAAGGCGGCACCGGAATACAGGGAAACTGACTACAGAAGAGTAAATAAATCTACAAAGTTTAAACATCTAGATGATATAACACAACCAAATGTTTTGGACGAAGAAACAAACATATCAAGGGCAAGGAAAACGGAAGCGGCTGGTAGCGAAGAACCTATTTAAAAAGAAATATTTTGTTCACAAATGCAAAACTCTGACACTGCACCAATGTGATTAGAAGTAAATGCCTTTATGCTTCAGAATGCCTTTAGTTAAATACAGCCAAACAGTTACGCGGAACAGCAAAGAGTGAGAGGGAAATAATCAGGCCAATCTTGTGATCAAAATATGATAATGGTAAATGAAAATTAAGAAGTAATTAAGAAGTTTTTGAAAAATTAGAACACGAAGTAGATAGACTGTGAAAAGGAGAAAAGTTGTATTGTATGGATACTTAAAAAGGCTCGATGAAAAAAGAAAAGCAAAAATAAGATTTTTAATTTTTTTTTACAAAAACGAAAAACATCAGTGACGCAAATCAAGTTAACGTAGATCAGAGGGAAATAGAAGTAACTGAGGAAGAAATAAAAGAGAAAATTTCAGGTGGTAGTATTTATACGGGTGGCAGAATTGGTCAAAAGTACAAGAACAGTTCGTACTCGTATAATTATACGTCTGAAAACCAATACAATTGGCAGTATTGGTCAGAAGTAGAAGAACTGTTCAGTCGACGAGTAACTCGCAACAGTGCTACAGTGCTAGTGGCGTTGATACATGGCAGAGCAGTAGTAACGACAAACAAAGCAAACATTGCATTATAGCTACGACAGTTGCTGAAGTTTTTCGTTAGAAAGGAAGCCAATGAATCTCACAGAGTGAGAAAGAAGTGTTAGATGAAGTATTAGCTTTTCTGCCGCGGTGGCCTAGCGGTTCTAGGCGTGAAGTCCGGAACCGCGCGACTGCTACGGTCGCAGGTTCGAATCCTGCCTCGGGCATGGATGTGTGTGACGTCCTTAGGTTAGTTAGGTTTAAGTAGTTCTAAGTTCTGGGCGACTGATGACCTGAGATGTTAAGTCCCATAGTGCTCAGAGCCATTTGAACCATTTTTGGAATTTGTGGGTCGTATACGCTCGACTGCGTCGACAGTGTAGGTGAGGAGTACAGTGCTAACGATATGTGTTTAACAAGTGAAAGCGTCATCGAAACAGGTGTAGAACCAAGTAGTTAATCGTTCTTGTCGGAAACGGAACGACAAATTCCGTCTCCAGTGAAACGTAGTAAAGGACAATCGTGATCCGTCGCCATGCTGTCTGGAGGCAGCAAAACACTGCTGGACCCGACAGGGTGGCCGATCTGGTACGGAACGTGAAGTGACACCAAGTGCATTACGATAGTAGTGTGTGCGCGCACGGCTACTAAACATAATTACGTACACGGAAGATCGTCTGCAGCATAGTAAGAAAGGCAATTACGAACAGATTTAGAATAATTCCACAGCATTATTACTGTGTAGAGCATAAGAAAATCTGCGGATATTTGACAGAGGACAAGATAACAAAAAATGTTGTTTGCGCGTTTCAAGGATACTCGATACAATTTACAAGATGTGCATGTTATGCACATCAAATTGCGCGCGGGAAAGATTACACTGATTTCAAGGGAAGCAGTGGGTGGTTGCATAACTTCAAACAGTGCTGCAGGACTGGAAGACGTAAGATGACGAAACTTCGAACACAGCGTCAACTAGATGATTCACAGCAAACTGCGGAATAGGCCGGAAAATTTGTCGATGAGACAAACAAACTTATCCCGTCTTTCGATAAGGAATGTTTCAGCTCCAACCAAAAGGAACTTGAAGAGGAAATGCATGTGGAAGGAGCCCAGGAAATTAAATGTACCAAGAGAGTTGTATCAGGATCAACTGACATCAATTCCTTGAGGCATTCGTGTACAATTATACCGACTGTCAATCTGGATGGTAAATTTCCTGGAAAGTTGTTCATTGTGCTGTGAGAAGTTGGAGGTGATCTTTGCCTCCTACGATTCTGTCTCGTTTGTGCGATCTTGCAAGGGCAGCAGGGGATATATAGGTCACAGCAAACAAGTGTGCGAAATGGGCGTAATGGAGTTAAAAGTAGGGTATGAGTACTGCTTTTGACAAACAGCTGATCAAAATAACTTGCTTCTTGCTCTGCGTATAAAAATAGAACTCCTTTAGAGGAAACTATCCCTCCTGCAAGTGAGTGACATTGCAATTCATACCTCCATACCACCTGGAGCCGCTGGACGAATGTAGCATCTGGATGTTTGTTTTTCTCGTACCTGTAAAACATATTACGCCTTAAAGGGCAGTCAGTTCCATGATACTGTCCACGATGGACTGTTTCGCATTCGGTAGTATGCCCTCACATTCCATCAGTTCCAATCATCCTGTTACAGCAATACGAGTCTATATGCATTCTGTAAGAGCGGATATCTAGCTGAACGTCCTCCATGGTTTGTAACTCGCAAGGAGTTCGCCTTCGATCTTGGTAGTTCGAATATTTGTGGTTACTTTGACGCGCCACTTTTCCTTCGGTGTTCATGTTGCAAGTTAATGTTTTGTTTTGAACTGTTTCTTGAATTTTGACGACGTCCATTATGTGAAGTGTAATATATAAATCCCATAGATATCTGGAGCTCGCGGATACTCATTTCCTGTCGCCCTCCTGATGCACACAGTAAATGATTAGCAGCTAATATTTTTCCTGTCATAATTGTTAAAACAACACTTTAAAATGAGTGTTACTAAAGATTGGACTTGCTACCCCGCATTCAAGGGGTTCTCCTTGTAAGAAATTGCTGTTCACAAAAATAGGGTTCGATAAGCATACGTCGGAAAATAAGAGTTGTACGTGTGTTATGAGTTTAATTTAAGAGCTATAATAACAAAAAATCCTCAACATTTTAATAACATCCCAACACAACATCGAAGTGTCGCTCCAAATTGTCACTATTTCATCAAGCACTACGTTGGTGAAAATATATGAAGACGGCATCTGTTCTTTCCGTCATGTCCGAAAGAACAGATGCTATCTTCATGTAATTAAGGCTAGCCGGCTAGTGATCTTCTTCAGTGCGGATGCACTCGAATTGCCTGAACTCTTACGGGACTCGGTGGATTGTCTGCCACGAGTATTGGGTACAATGGCAGGGGCACTACGAACGTAGTGTGTCGACTATGAGAATGTGGGTCTCACGAGGAGCGTGCAGGGGATAAATCCGTGCAGTCTCACTATCCTCTGTGCCCTATGTGGCTCAGCCGGCCGCTGGTGGCCGAGCGGTTCTGGCGCTACAGTCTGGAACCGCGCGACCGCTATGGTCGCAGGTTCGAATCCTGCCTCGGGCATGGATGTGTGTGTTGTCCTTAGGTTAGTTAGGTTTAAGTAGTTCTAAGTTCTAGGGGACTTATGACCTCAGCAGTTGAGTCCCATAGTGCTCAGAGCCATTTGAACCAACCCTATGTGGCTCAGATGGATGAAGCGTCTGCAGTGTAAAACAAAAAAGGCTCTGAGCGCTGTGGGACTTAAAATCTTAGGTCATCAGTCCCCTAGAACTACTTAAACCTAACTAACCGAAGGACATCACACACATACATGCCCGAGGCAGGATTCGAACCTGCGACCATAGCAGTCATGCGATTCCGGACTGAAGCGCCTAGAACCGCTCGGCCACCAATACCGGCGTCTGCAGTGTAAGCAGGAGATCCCGGGTTAGAGTCCCGGTCGGGGCACACATATTCAACAGTCCCTATTGATGTATATCAACACCCATCAGCAGCTAATGGTATTGATTTAATTGTAATTTCATTGGTGAAAATAGCTCTGCACTGCAAACTATGGCTCTGTCAGCTTGTACACGTCTTTCGTTTTTTAATCGTTGTCACCTAAGTTCGGGAAGCCAGCCTTTTTTTCCCTGTAGGTTTTTTCCCCTGTGTGTCTTGTAGTGTTCTACCTGTGGATTCAGATCTATAGTTGACTTGTTAGACTGTTACCGGCCAAGTTGCAAGCACATACACGCAATCAACTGAAAAGTGTCCTGTCTCCTACCTAGCCTGTAAATTCTAGAATTCAATGTCATATTCTAAGTTCCTAATATTTGTGCAAATCTATTCTCCGAAAGTTGGCTACAAAATTCGAAAAGTGTAATGTACAAAAATATAAACGCTGCTATTAAATTAGTTGGATAGGGGCAAGGGAGGGATCATGGCATTCCCATAACAGACCCGTCCCCCTCCACTGTTGCATCCGCATCTGATTGAAACTGTAAAATGAGCCAACATGATTAGTCTGCAGAGAGATCTCCGGCGCTCGTTACATCACCTACTGGAGCATTACACTTCCGCTTTCGCCTACCGCTCTGCGTGTAGACTGTTTTAATTATGCGCAGCGCGGCGAAGATCAGCCTCCGAGTCATAACAACGAGATCTCTCTGCCTCGTAAACAACCGAAGCGAGTTGCGCGGCGCGAGAGATTTACGCGATGCCCGGTGAATCGCCGGCGCTCTGTTGGCAGCGAGAGTGGTGGGGGTAGGTGCAGACGAGGAGGAAGTGAGCTGGCGAGGGGACCTGTTATTATCCCAAACACCGGCCACACAGCGAATGAACAGGCCTTTTCTCTTCTCTTTTGTAGTGGTCGCGAAAGCGCCGACTCCGCTCTCCCGCTACCTGCTAATATGAAGGAAGCGGCGAAAGAAACTCGGCGAGAGCAAGAAGTTTATTTTCGGCGCTGCTCATTCGCCCGTCTTAAATATACCTTACTTTACTGCCGGTGCAGTTCAAAGAAGCAAGATAAAATGTGCTGGCCGGAATGTAGAAGAATCTCGCCTTTCGGGACCAGTTTTTCGTACACGCGTGACTCTCGGTTAAAGTGCCTTTTAAAATTCGTTGAGGCGATTTGTTACCGTCAACGTCTCTGCTACATTCCAGTGTACAGAAAAGTGAATTAAAAAATGCTAGTGTTTGGGTTTTATATTTCACTGCTATGAATGGCAATATCTTGGAGCTAACTTACTAATGGAAGACATAAATGTCCCAGAATGTGTACTGACACTGAACTGAAAGGATGATGGTTTTTTAAGCTACCTTCTCTGTGTGTGGACTGCATTTTGTGAGGGTTCTTCCATTATGGTATTTGACTTTAGTGCGATTATTTTATGTAGTTGCTCCGTACGTATGCTCCCATATACGAGGTGCATTCAAGTTCTAAGGCCTCCGATTTCTTTTCTAATTAACTACTCACCCGAAATCGATGAAACTGGCGTTACTTCTCGACGTAATCACCCTGCAGACGTACACATTTTTCACAACGCTGACGCCATGGTTTCATGGCAGCGGCGAAGGCTTCTTTAGGAGTCTGTTTTGACCACTGGAAAACCGCTGAGGCAATAGCAGCACGGCTGGTGAATGTGCGGCCACGGAGAGTGTCTTTCATTGTTGGAAAAAGCCAAAAGTCACTAGGCGCCAGGTCAGGTGAGTAGGGAGCATGAGGAATCACTTCAAAGTTGTTATCACGAAGAAACTGATGCGTAACGTTAGCTCGATGTGCGGGTGCGTTGTCTTGGTGAAACAGAACACGTGCAGCCCTTCCCGGACGTTTTTGTTGCAGTGCAGGAAGGAATTTGTTCTTCAAAACATTTTCGTAGGATGCACCTGTTACCGTAGTGCCCTTTGGAACGCAATGGGTAAGGATTACGCCCTCGCTGTCCCAGAACATAGACATCATCATTTTTTCAGCACTGGCGGTTACCCTAAATTTTTTTGGTGACGGTGAATCTGTGTGCTTCCATTGAGCTGACTGGCGCTTTGTTTCTGGATTGAAAAATGGCATCCACGTCTCATCCATTGTCACAACCGACGAAAAGAAAGTCCCATTCATGCTGTCGTTGCGCGTCAACATTGCTTGGCAACATGCCACACGGGCAGCCATGTGGTCGTCCGTCAGCATTCGTGGCACCCACCTGGATCACACTTTTCGCATTTTCAGGTCGTCATGCAGGATTGTGTGCACAGAACCCACAGAAATGCCAACTCTGGAGGCGATCTGTTCAACAGTCCTTAGCCGGCCGCGGTGGTCTCGCGGTTTTAGGCGCGCAGTCCGGAACCGTGCGACTGCTACGGTCGCAGGTTCGAATCCTGCCTCGGGCATGGATGTGTGTGATGTCCTTAGGTTAGTTATGTTTAAGTAGTTCTAAGTTCTAGGGGACTTATGACCACAGCAGTTGAGTCCCATAGTGCTCAGAGCCATTTGAACCATTTTTTTTTTTTTTCAACAGTCATTCGGCGATCCCCCAAAACAATTCTCTCCACTTTCTCGATCATGTCGTCAGACCGGCTTGTGCGAGCCCGAGGTTGTTTCGGTTTGTTGTCACACGATGTTCTGCCTTCATTAAACTGTCGCACCCAAGAACGCACTTTCGACACATCCATAACTCCACCACCACATGTCTCCTTCAACTGTCGATGAATTTCAATTGGTTTCACACCATGAAAATTCAGAAAACGAATGATTGCACGCTGTTCAAGTAAGGAAAACGTCGCCATTTTAAGTATTTAAAACAGTTCTCATTCTCGCCACTGGCGTAAAAAATTCCATCTGCCGTACGGTGCTGCCATCTCTGGGATGTATTGACAATGAACACGGCCTCATTTTAAAACAGTGCGCATGTTTCTATCTCTTTCCAGTCCGTAGGAAGAAATCGGAGACCTTAGAACTTGAATGCACCTCGTATTTAATGGAAATGACTGCTTCCAGTGGTTGCTCTGGGGCTATGTAACGAAGGAATGGATCTTTCCTCCTGTTTTCTCGCAATACTTCACAGTTTTTTTATGTTGAGAGTGAGTGGCCAATCCCTTCGCCAAGTGAAAATCCTGTGCAGGTCTTCTTGCATTTCACAATATCTTTCTAGCGTTGCGATTTCTCTGCATACAACTGCATCACCCGCGAAAAGTTTCGTGCAATGTCCGACGATATCTACTGAGTCATTAATTATAAATGGTGGTTATACACAGTCCGTAAAGATTACCAGGGGATTTCAGGGTAGGTTGTGCTGAGAAATAAATCCTGAGAAAAAAATAGCCATGTTGCGCCGTTAATGAGTTAATTAGATTTGAAGTTAGCCAATCAGTTGTGCACGCAAATTCAAGCGGCCTGCCAATAACAAGTAGTGACCGTCGTAATCATAGCCTTGTTGATGGCGCATGAACCTGCTCAGCCTTTGGTTCCAGTTCGACCCTTTACTACCCCCCCCCCCCCCCATGCCCAATTTGTTTATCGCTCTCTTGTTCGGTTTTAGTAAGCCGAACAGAGACTACATTTGGCGTCATCGGCTCTGACTTCCGCTTGAATTCGATCACACATCGTCCTGTACGGTGTCAAACTGTTTTTTCCCTCTGCTCCCTACTTCCAATGATTATGTTTTAAGGCTTTTCGAAGCAGTTGTAAGTTACTATATAGTCGGCAGGCATTTCCCCAGCCATTCCTATATTTACCTCACTCAGTATGTTAGTGTGTGATTCTGGATGTCCAAATGAGACCCAGTTTTAACCAGTTTTAAGTCTGCATGCCCGTACGGGGAACATCGTTTCGTTCACCGGTGGGTCGAAAACAGACCAAGGCGTTGGGGCAGGGGTGTACGGGGTTCAGCCAAGACTGGAGAGCATCATCTCTCTAGGAAAAGTGCCCTCTGTATTCCAAGCGGAAATTATTTCAATCAGGGCATGTGTGGAGGAGAATATGCGTAGGTGCTACAATGACCTTAGCATCTATATCTATCTATTCAGATAGCCAGGTAGCCCTGAAATCATTGGCAGCTCCTGCAACAAGATTGTTGCAGATTGCCACAGGGCTCTGGTGAAGCTATGGGGAAGCAGTAGGGTAAACCTAGTGTGGATCCATGGCCACTCAGGGATCTGTAACAATGAGCAAGCCGATAGATTGGCTAGGATGGGGGCAAAAACTCCATTTATTGGACCGGAACCTGTCCTGACAATCACCAAGGCTATGATCAAACTACGCAACAGGCTCAGGAAAGAGCACGTAGGATATTGAACCAAGGTCCATAAACAAAAACATGGTAAGGTAATATGCCCAAGCCATATTTTAAAAGGAGCTCTGTAATCCTGGGATTGAACAGGAAAGAGATCAACCTCATGACTGGACTGATGACCGGCCATGGGAATATCAAATAACACCTACACAATAGGTATAACGGAAGAGGACCGTAATGGTAGGATCTGTGATGAGGGTGAAGAAACAGCATGACACCTAATCTTCCAATGCATGGCATTGGAGAGTAAAAGATACAGAATCTTCGGGACAACTAGAGCTGAAGAAATTGTGTCTAACAAAAAACTGGTAGAGGGACTCCTTGCAGTATTTAAGGGTACTGGTTGGCTTTACTAGATATACATGGAGCGATTCCTCATAATAAACCTAGTTTCGGTGCGGGCAGTGGCCGGTCAGACCTAAGCTGTTTTAGCTTCCCTGTTAAAATCAATCAATCACCCATCGTCCTGACTCGCTTACTCCAATACTAATTTACTGGGAAATGGTACAACATACAGAAATTTTTTCTTAACAGTTGTAACCACAACCTACCCTGCAATAAGTTTACAAGCTTTTCAGATTGTTTCTGAGCTCCCTGTGTATATTGTGAAGAAGCAATTTTTTCAAAAAATGGTTCAAATGGCTCTGAGCATTATGGGACTCAACTGCTGCGGTCATCAGTCCCCTAGAACTTAGAACTACATAAACCTAACTAACCTATTGACATCACACACATCCATGCCCGAGGCAGGATTCGAACCTGCGACCGTAGCAGTAGCGTGGCTCCGGACTGGAGCGCCTAGAACCGCACGGCCACCGCAGCCGCCAAGCAATTTGTTCACACCGATAAATTACAATACCGTGGGGGCACAAAATTTTTAGGCGTTTTGGGAATGTGGGTGCTCGTTTCCAACAGTTCTAAAGAAAGTGACGGAAGTAAAAATTTTTCACAGCTGCAACTATGGCCGGAAACTTTCAGAAAGTACACAGTACACTATTAAAGGTAGAACTATTTATCTCTCTCTCTCTCTCTCTCTCTCTCTCTCTCTCTCTCTCTCTCCCCCCCTCCCTTCCCTCTCTTTCTCTGTCTCTCTCTCTCTCTCTCTCTCTCTCTCTCTCTCTCGCTCTCTCTCTCTCTTTCTTTCTTTCTTTCTCTCTTTCCTATAGGGTGAAATGGCGAAGCTGTTAGCACACTAGACTTGCATTTGGGAAGACAATGGTTCAAATCCGCGTCCGGCCGTCCAGATCTGTACCTTCTTTCACCAACTGCGACTGACTGTCAGCTGTGTACTGTCCATTCAAGGAGCAACATTTTAACGATATTTTAACCCAAATAATAATGTACCATTCAATCTAGTGACTGTTTTCCATTTCGTTCAAGCTATTTGCACACATGCTACTTTATTACAATATTACACCATAGCATCTACAGATTTATGCAGGACAGCTGCGTGAATATGCAGGAGAGTAACACGAAGCGATAATGACCAATGTACGGTGTTCAGTGGTCACCCATTGAACATCGAGGTCTCAGGTCAATGTATTCAGGCACGCTGACAACCTATATCGAACTCAGCGGAACAGAGTTAACTGTTGTACTAGGGTACCAGCAAAACTAAGTAAATATTGAAAACAGAGCCTTTCATTGCAGTACCAACGGGTGCTTCGGGGACAGGAAATTTATGGGACTTAAGGTACAGTCTGAATACTAGCTCTGTATAGCAGTGTCTCGTCCTCTGAACTATTGCGACATCCAGTAAAAACTGAGCCACGAAATGTTTACAGTCCAATGTAGAGAATACGACAGGTGCAGCTGGGTTTATTCCAGACATCCAGAATCGTACTTCACAGATAGTAGGTGTTTACTGCATATATAAAAAGAATTAAGGAACATAGCTCATTTAACCAAGACTATGTCGCACCGTAAAAAAGTTTTTTGAAATGAAAAGCCTGATCTTTAATTGACTCATAGGGAACTCTTTAGATTAACATGGCACGTGAGGAACAAGATGTTGTAATAACGTAGAGCTAGCATCGGAAACTGGTTATCAGGTTGATCCTAGCTAGCATAAAATGAAATTGAGCATCAAGCAGATGTAGGAGGCAGTGTGATGTTCGAAAGCGGAAGTCCATTGAGTTAGATCCTTATGTAGTGTGTTCGATATTTCTGTTGTGAACTTTAGACATTGAAATCCGTCCATGCACACTCGTTGGAGCTGTTTACCGCCGTGGCCACTGGCCAACAAGAGGCGAATCGCGCTAGCAGACATAAGTAAATCAGCCAACGAATAATATTATATAGTAAAATTATATAAAAATATATATAAAAATTTGTCTCAAATGTGTGGTGAACAAATTTGTGTAGACAAATCGGTCTTCCAAATTTCAAGCGATACGGTAAGTTTACACAAATGTTAATTGATTTGAAATAGCAATTTAATTTTTCTTGTAATGTTCTCACGTGTCAAACAGCAACGTTGAAAAAAAAGGAATCCGCTGTTATTCAAGGCAGGTCTCCATCCGGAACATAAAGTCATGTCGACACAAAATTGCGGTGGTCCACCTGACACCGCCATCTTCAGCTAAGTAAGCCGTCGCACTAACTCGCCCGAATTGAAATCAAACCGCAGCGGTGGCTCCTTTATACACCGCCTGTAGGTACACCGCGCTTGCCCTCTACCGCAAAGCACGAGAGCGGATACGATAAATCCAATATCAAACACTGTTGACACCTTTTGATGACCGAAACAAAAACCGTTGTTTTTTAATGTCAAACAAAACAGGGTTCCAACTCCTATCTAAAAGATACCCCTTATCTCTGTTTGTAATATTGTCGTTGCCGGATTCCAACAGCTTCATTTACTACACAGTCCCAATAACGTGACGCAGGGGCAATCACGTACAACATTTTATGACCTTCAGTGAGACAATGTTCCGCAACAAAGGATTTTTCCGGTTGAAATAAACGCATGTGGCGATAGCGCTCCAAGCATCGATCCGGGACCATACGAATCGTTTCGCTTTCCCGTAATGACATGGAATTTTGTGGACACCGGGCGTCATAAAACCCAAATCACCCTTTACGGAGCCAAACAGCTCGCTGATCTAAGTTGGCGGACGGGACACACATTTAATGTCGAGTCTCTCTAAGATTCTTCGTATTTTTGAAGATATGCTTCGCGAAAGGTAGGAACGCCACCGAAATATTATGTCAAAATGAGGTTATTTGCGGCTGGAGACCCGATATGAATATCCTCAATGACTACGCCAGGAAAGTTTGCAGTTCTACCAGTCCCTTTCGAAGGCGTTTTTTTTAAACAAGATTGGTTTCGAGCTTGTGCCCATCTTCATACGATTACATTCAGTATTGTTTTTACACATTCCTCGTTTCAGTTCACTGTTTGACAGGAAATGCAAATTATGTGATTGAATGTAGCATAGTGACTGGAGTTGAATGTACGTTGTCCTCGATGGTGAGTGTTCATCGGTGGTCAGAGTATCATCTGGAGTGCCCCAGGGAAGTGTGGTAGGTCCACTGTTGTTTTCTATCTACATAAATGATCTTTTGGATATGGTGGATAGCAATGTGCGGCTGTTTGCTCATGATGCTGTGGTGTACGGGAAGGTGTCGTCGTTGAGTGACTGTAGGAGGATACAAGATGACTTGGACAGGATTTGTGATTGGTGTAAAGAATGGCAGCTAACTCTAAATATATATATATATATATGTAAATTAACGCAGATGCATAGGAAAAAGAATCCTGTAATATTTGAATACACCATTAGTGTAGCGCTTGACACAGTCACGTCGATTAAATATTTGAGCGTAACATTGCAGAGTGATATGAAGCGGGACAAGCATGTAATGGCAGTCGTGGGGAAGGCGGATAGTCGTCTTCGGTTCACTGGTAGAATTTTGGGAAGATGTGGTTCATCTGTAAAGGAGACCGCTTATAAAACACTAATACGACCTAGTCTTGAGTACTGCTCGAGCGTTTGGGATCCCTATCAGGTCGGATTGAGGGAGGACATGAAAGAAATTCAGAGGCGGGCTGCTAGATTTGTTACTGGTAGGTTTGATCATCACGCGAGTGTTACGGAAATGCTTCAGGAACTCGGGTGGGAGTCTCTGGAGGAAAGGAGGTGTTCTTTTCGTGAATTAGCTACTGAGGAAATTTAGAGAACCAGTATTTGAGGCTGACTGCAGTACAATTTTACTGCCGCCAACGTAAATTTCGCGGAAAGACCACAAAGCTAAGATAAGACAGATTAGGGCTCGTACAAAGGCGTATAGGCAGTCATTTTTCCCTCGTTCTGTCTGGGAGTGGAACAGGGAGAGAAGATGCTAGTTGTGGTACGAGGTACCCTCCGCCACGCAGCGTATGGTATATTGCGGAGTATGTATGTAGATGTAGATGAACGTACTTATATATATATATATATATATATATATATATATATATATATATATATATATATATATATATATATAACGAGTTGCAATTGCGTATTTGACTGCAGTCACTGGAAGAACCACATTTCTATACTCACATACTATTTACACTTCAAATGTTGTAAACTGTGGACGAAGTATGAACGTACTGCGTGGAAAGTGGTCACATTATTCTTAAAGTTATTACAGCTATGAGGCTACACAAAAGGAAATTTAGAGAATATTACAGTTTATCGATATTGTTACTTGATTGTACATCAACACTTTCGAATTATATCATGTAACATAGTCACCACCAAATTGTAATATGTGACCTAGTCTGAAATTATCGTGTTTTGCTGGATTATACATGTTGTTAAGGGTATTTTTGAATATAGCTGAATGTTTTGTTTTGCTTCAAAAAATGGTTCAAATGGCTCTGAGCACTATGGGACTCAACTGCTGAGGTCATAAGTCCCCTAGAACTTAGAACTACTTAAACCTAACTAACCTAAGGACATCACACACATCCATGCCCGAGGCAAGATTCGAACCTGCGACCGAAGCGGTCGCGCGGTTCCAGACTGTAGCCCCTAGAACCGCTCGGCCATCCGGCCGGCTGTTTTGCTTCAAAGGGAGCGATGTCTGCTGTTTTATCTACTATTTAAAGGAAATTGAAAATGTATTCATAGACACTACTGAGACTGTAAAGTAATCTATATCCATAAACTGAACTTTCAGAAGAAACGAAATAACAGCTCTGTGTTCATAAATAATAATAAGAGCATATGTAATGCTGCGGAAGAAGCACGATAATTTCTGTGCACATATTACTGTTTCAC
Source organism: Schistocerca nitens (assembly GCF_023898315.1). Lineage (NCBI taxonomy): Eukaryota > Metazoa > Arthropoda > Insecta > Orthoptera > Acrididae > Schistocerca > Schistocerca nitens. The sequence goes on along the minus strand of NC_064622.1, from coordinate 416,765,269 downwards.
AGAGACTATGTTACATAATGCAATTTGACTCTCTGTACCTCTCAGCTTTAATCTCTTTGATCATAATTTTTGTAATCGAATTTGAATACTTTGGATGCTGTGCTTCATGTTTCGTCCACAGTTTATAACACCTTAATTGCAATTACAGGGTGAATATGGAAATAAGGCGTTTTAAACTGTAGGATCTCAAGTGTCGTAGCTTCACTTAAATAATCATATCTGTCACTCTGCAATAATCAAAGGAAGGCAACCACGCAATTTAATTTTTGAGATGCTAATCAGTTTATATTCATTAGATCAACGGCCGTTAGAATGGGGCGCCCATTTTGGTTTGTTTTACAGTCCAGGCGTGGTTAACAAGTGTTGGCGAGCCGATGTAGTCATGTATTCCTCTGAATACTAAGCGATGTTTTACATAATATTAATTTCAGCAACCACGTTGTGATGTTATTAGTACGTAACTCAATGCCGCCGTAGCTGCCGCAGCACCAGATGCCGTTGCTTCCTCCCAGATCTCACAGTCAAGCCTGGAACAGAACCCATCTCGAGAGTTCGGTTCTCCACAAGAGTTATCATCCTTGCTTCGCTATCCTGCTCTTTGCAAACCTTTATTAATACTTTAGCATCGTATGTTAGTCTTACAGTGTATTAAAGCAAGGTCTTCAAGTCAGTTGTAGACTGTGGTCAGAAGCACTGTTTGTTATGTTCACTAGCTTGCTTGCAATAGGGACAGATTCTATTTTAAAATGTAAATTAAAATTTATGTTAACGGTTCCGAAGAATCAGTAAGACACAGTACATGTTTGGTACTATGAACATTGCTGTTATTTGTCAGCAGTTTCCTTTGTGTCCAAATTTTATCGTTTTTTGAACAAAACAACCGCACCGTTTTGTACAAGTCTGGCTTCTCATTATTTTGATTTGTTGAAGTCGCTGTCCTAGTACTTCCTTATTTTCTACCGTGCGGCTATTCCATCCACAGTCATATTCTAGAATGAAACCCCTATGCCCGTAAGTTATGGACCGGATATCCAATTTCCAGCAGTTTTAACAAACAAGCATCAGGCGACGTAGTATATTGTCCTGTCGGTACCAATCCTTGTCCTGGTGGCGGAGCCAGTGCTTCACTGTGTGGATCACCTCCTCATCGTCCTCTAAATGTCTTCCACGAATGCTTCTGTCCTCGCGAATGACAACATCAGCTCGCAGCAACATATCAGGTGTGACAGCCGTGGATGGTCTCTCCGACCGCTGCAAATAGTAAAACTCCTCCGAACCGCCTTTTGATGACCTCGCCAACGGTGCCCGGCGACTAGCTGTACTTTGTCGACAGCAGATGCTCCATAGACTTTGAACAAGCGTTTGTGACCATTCCCCTCAGTTTCTTTCTCCGTAGTTAGAAATTCAATAATAGCACGTTGCTTGTAACGTACATCACCTACAGACTCCATTTTGAAACTGTTCTGCAGCTGCGCTATCTGTCAGAAGTGACGGAAACTTGGCGTGCTCGCTCAGGAGATTTCAAATAAAACATACGTAACGTTTCGCATTCGTAGCATTGTTTCCGGCTGACAAAAAAAATGCGGTGCATTACTTTCTGAGCAACCCCCGTCGTATATTCTACTCTTGTCACCTTGCACATTCAAAATTTTGAGGGATGTATCTTTAGTCACAGTCCGCCGCTTGTGGTCTCGCGGTAGCGTTCTCGCTTCCCGAGCACGGGGTTCCGGGTTCGATTGCCGGGAGGGGGGGGGGGGTCAGGGATTTTCACCTGCCTCCTGATGACTGGGTGTTGTTGTGTCGTCTCCATCATCATTATTCATCCCCATTACGGTCGGAGGAAGGCAATGGCAAACCACCTCCACTAAGACCTTGCCTCGTACGGAGGTGCGGGTCTCCAGCATCGTTTCCCTACGATCTGTGAAGGAGTATGGGACTTCATCATCATGAATGTAACTACATGAAGGAGGACATAAGCCCTAAACCGGTTGTGTTTTTAATAAACCGTCTTCAAAAGCGTCTAATTTTTAATTTAAAGGAGCAGTAACAGAGTCCAGTAAACCAGTAGAAATTAGTTCCTGTCGTGACCCATGCCGCTACCCCTGCCGGGTAGGCCTTCCCTTCATCTTAGCAGCGTTCGGTTCAGCATACATTAAAGTCAGGCCGGAACCAGCATGAGCTTCAGTAGCCACCAGCAGCAGCTGTACCCTCTACGTGCATCAGCGACATCATTCAACCTGTAGAGCCAACAGGCGAGGAGAGTGTCATCTCCAGCACATACAGCGAATCAAGTGGATTCAGTGTAGCAATATGTGTAGCGATATAACCTGTAGACTGTCTGCAGCAGTCTTCTGCGAGCAGGCTCTAATGTTCAGTCTTCAGTGGTCAGTCCTTAGTGTTCAGTAGTCAGTCTTTAGAGTACAGTCTTCAGTGAGTTGAGTGTACAGTGACCAGTCAGCTGACTTCAGCACAGTCATTCGGCAGAGTTCATCTGGATTTAATACCCACCATCGTGTATTGTGCATTGAACGGAGGACCTGGAAACGACGGAGGGGCTTCGTCCCACCGTAGCCCTCAGTGGTTCACAACCCCACAACAGGCCACAGCATTCCACCCACCTCACCGCCGCCCCACAACGCACCCAGTGTTACTGTGCGGTTCGGCCCCCGGTGGCCGGTGAACGTCTCATACCAGACGAGTGTAACCCCAATGTTTGCCTGGTAGAGTAATTATGGTGTACGCGTACGTGGAGACAGTGTTTACGCAGCAATCCCCGACATAGTGTAACTGAGACGGAATAAGGGGAACCAGCACGCATTCGCCGAGGCAGATGGAAAACCGCTTTAAAAAGCATCCACAGGCTGGCCTGCACGCCGGACCTCGACACTAATCCGCTGGGCGGATTCGTGCCGGGGCAGACACGTCAGCCGGCCGCTGTGGACGAGCGGTTCTACGCGCTTCAGTCCGGAACCGCGCTGCTGCTACGCTCGCAGGTACGAATCCTCCCTCGGGAATGCATGTGTGTGATGTCCTTAGGTTAGTTACGTTTAAGTAGTTCTAAGTCTAGGGGACGGATGACCTCAGATGTTAAGTTCCATAGTGGTTAGAGCCATTTGAACAGGCACGCCGTCCTGCTCGGGAAGAAGTGCGTCAGACCGCGTGGCTAGCGGGGACGGAATTAATACCCACCACACTAAAATACTTCGTTACCGTAAACGTAACGATAGGATTGGAACCAACACAGCCATAGGGCAGAAACTTTGGAATTGTCTTAGCCTCTGGGCAGGTGTTTACTATTGGAAACGGCTGTTAGTTATTGAGCTCAATTATCAATCTGTGCAGATTAAATGTGCAGGCAGAGTTGGACGTTTAAGTTATTTGTGTATCCCAATAAATGAGTCTTCATGTAGCCAGATTAGTTTCTTTTCAGTAGCGGTTACAGAGCTCTTACATTGGCACGTGTCTGGAATCCAACCACGTTTGTGGTACGACCGATACAGTGACAGTTGCAACGCTGATGACATCGATGTTGAGCGCCCATAAGCCCCCCCCCCACCCCCCCACCCCCACCACGACAGTTACAATAGTTCTCATCCGCGAGGGTGTCCACTTCTTACAGAGATGGATTTCTGTGGCTGTGGAGTTCGCAGACGTGCTGTCAGTTGTTGTTTAAAAAGGATCTTGGGCTATAGCTCTATATAATGCTCATGACTGTGTTCGTTAATCATGTGGACTATAGTGTCAGGGACACAAATTCCCATTGTAGTGATGTCAGATTTCCTATGTACAACATTGTCTCTCATTTACGAGATATAGTTCCTTTCCTGGTGACGGTCATCGCATATTTCAAAGTAAAAAACATTGCTCTCACATTTCAGCCGTACCCGGCGGATTTAACAGGCAGCATTGTTCCAATCTTTATGACCGTGATAGCACTTTGCAACCTAGCATTCAGATACAATAAGTCACCAGAACATTCACCTTCCATGATTAGGAGCTGCTACCATACCTTAACGGCTGTTTCCCTCACCAGTGTATGCATCGCCAATAAATGTTACAAAGGCAAGCTTGTGTCGTCAAACAATAATAACTTCTAATAAAGTTAACGTTTGAAACTTTCATATTGATTATTATGTGAATTTATAGAGGCATAAACCTTCTGAATGTGACCTGTAAAATATATGCAAGTTTAATTAATGTTTGAGTGAGAAACAATATGGTATCGCTGACTTGTGGCGAACAAATGGATTTTAAGAAAAATTAATAAATTGCGTAGTTTTAAAGAATCTAATTCCTGTGTACAGAGCATCCTTAAACGCCTGATGTTATATATTTTACGTTAACCATGACAGAGAGAAAAATTTAGAAACATTTTGAAATAATGCGTGAGGTCTGCTGACATTCGTTAAGTGCTCCCATTATGTAATATTGGCCGATTGTAGTCTAGGTAATTTGCGTTTCCTTTTAAGCAAAAGCAAGTATTTCACTCATCTCCATGTTTACGACGTTATAATTTTGCAGGTACATTCAATGATACATGTAGACACTGGCTGAACAATATGTTATGAATAGAGTCAATAGTATTGAAGTAAGAAACTAAAATGTCATGTGTGCTTCTCACATTGAGCGCCATTTTACTGAGCGCCATTTTCAGCAGATCCTATTTTCGCATGCATCTAAATATTTATGACACAGTATCTCCAAAACTATGCGTCGTACAGTGATATGGTTGAAATGGCTCTGAGCACTATGGGACTTAACTTCTGAGGTCATCAGTCCCCTAGAACTTAGAACTACTTAAACCTAACTAACCTAAGGACATCACACACATGCCCGAGGCAGGATTCGGTCCTGCGACCGTAGCGGCCGCGCGGTTCCAGACTGTAGCGTCTAGAACCGCTCGGCCACCCCGGCCGGCGTATACAGTGATATAATTTTGCCGGTGCATTCAGTGGTTGAAGAGCCAACATACTAGAACACAAAGTAAATCAGATTAATTGTAATATTTGTGGTATCGATAGCAACGATGCCACGGATTAGTTTCTAAAGTTGGCACTACGAGAGACACAGACGGTAGCGCCCTCTAGCCGGTGCTGTCGCGGCCTACGAGCTCCGCGACTGCTTCAGCCCATTTGATCAGGTGCAGCCAGCCAGGGCACTTCGCTTCAGCATCGCACCTACGTACAAAGTTATGTAATCGCTTATCACCTTGTTTTTTCACCAGTAAACCACGTTCTTGCAGTACCGATTTGTATTACCTTTTCCCGTTCCTACCCACGCGCCGCCTCCCAGGCGGGATACAAAAATATTGGGAATGACCATGGATGGTAGATGATGACGACAAGTAGCTGCACTCGCAATTATTTTTCTTTTTTTGTGTGTGTGCTCCTTTTCATCTTTCAACAACTCCAAACTTTTCTGAATAGACACACAAACTGAATTAATATTACATAGCTACATTTCAGCCACATATCCATTTTTATACAGCGTCAGTGAGGAGGAAAGGTACATGCTTTGAGGAGCGATAATATTACTGATTCTGAATGATACGAACATGCGTCTTGTTGTCAACAATTCCCAAGGCAGTTATCGAAAATAAAGGGAAACGGGACAAATACAGGTCATAGTAAATGAAACATTGTGATCTAATGTTTTGTTTAATCGTGTACGTTTCCTGACCATAGATGTTCAAAAAGTCCACCGTCAACTGCAACGCATTTTGCAGTTCTTGTTGCTGATCTGAACTCATCCGCGAAGGCGAGTCTTTCCCGGATCGAATCCTGCTTTACTTGAGCACGCGCACCTAAAATAGGAGCGAGAATTTCCTCCTTTGTGTCCACTCTACGATTGTAGACTTCAGTCTTAAGCCAATCACACAAACAGTAATCTAATGGAGTAAGACCGGGTGACATCGGCAGCCAAGGAATGACTACACTGACTTGTCGCCGATCCAAGTGCAAGCGACGTGCGCGTCGAAATGGTCGGTAAAGACAACGCTGCCTATCCTCATATCGCTTTGATTGTATTCGCATTTGAGTGCTGGAGAAGGATATTCGAGTAACGCCCGTGATTTTCAAACAGCTGTATGTTATATACTGTTAAGAAAAGGCCATACGTACATCTAAAGTTTTTTTTCAGTATCATCAATACTTTCACCTCTCTAAGCATGTACCTTCCCTCCTGCCTCACCCTGCACCTTACATAATGCCATTACTACGTCGTCCTTATTGATGGAAAAACAAAAATATTCAGACGATATTTTTTTTTCATGGCATTCGGGATCTACTCATTTCTTTAGGCAATAATTCACAGTACTAAGAATTTTTTTTCTTCATTAATTTGATGCTACTTTTGTATCGTTAGATCTACCGAGTAGCGCGGAAAATCATTTACAGCATAGTCGCATTAACTATGACAGTACTGGCGGTCAACTTATAATGGACATACACTTAGGATTTTTTAATGACACTTGCACCTAATATTCATTGTTGTTTGGGAAGAACATCTGTTACGAAGAGTAATCAATACCCGTTACGTGCAGACACAGTTGTAACCGATTCGTTATCGCGCGACTACTTTCGACGATGACGATCGAAAGAAATTTTGACCAGAAAAGATAAAAATTAGAAATAGTCAGTGAAATTTGGGATAAATAAACTAAATCTATTATAACTTTAGACTACAAATTACATAAGAAGAGTCGCGAGCTCCTTGTATGAGCAAATATTTCTGTATAACCATTTACAGTTTATTGACTATAATTACGAACTAATCATTGAATTATAATCACGCGAGAAGGGAACCAAATACACTGATTCGAGCTCAGATGTAAAACCACTGTTAATACCGCTACTTATGGTTAATCACAAAACCAGCAAAATAATTTGTAATGAACACATGCATGTAAAAGTTAACTGTTGGCGAAATGGTTCGCTTAATGAATAACTTTGCGTTGCTCACCTTGAGGCTATTCGTTACTGATTTTAGGACTTCAAATGCTCATAAATACTTGTTTTCTATATTATTAAGTTATTTTCGTAAAGTTCTTAATGTTTCGTTTACCGAAGAAATAATTTTATACCACACTATCATGTAATTTGCAAATGTGAGCAGAGTTTGCAGTACACACAAAAAAATGAAACACACTGAAAAGCCAAAGAAAGTGGTACACCTGCCTAATATCGTGTAGGGACCCCGCGAACACGCTGAAGTGCCGCAAGACGACATGGCATGGACTCGACTAATATCTGAAGTAGTGCTGGAGGGAACTGACATCATGAATGAGTATGAGTGGGTGGAGATCTCTTCTGAATAGCAGGTTGCGAGACATCCCAGATATGCTCAATAATGCATGTCTGTGAAGCTTGGTGGCTGCGGAAGTGTGTACCTGGAGTCCCTCTGTAGCAATTCTGGACGTGTGGGGTGTCGCATTGTTCTGCTGGAATTGCCTGTCGGAATGCACAATGGTCATGAATGGATGCAGGTGATCGGAAAGGATGCTTACGTACCTGTCACCTAGCAGACTCGTATCTACACATCAGGGGTCCCATGTCACTCCAACTGCACACACCCCACGCCATTACAAAGCCTCTACCAGTTTTAACAGTCCTCTGCCGACATAAACGGACCATTGATTCATGAGGTTGTCTCCATATCCGTACACACCCATCCGCTCGTTTCGATTTGAAACGAGACTCGTCCGACCAGGCAACATGTTTGCAGTCATTAGCGGTCCAATGCAGGTGATGACGAGCCCCGCCGTGGCGTAAAGCTTTATGTCGTGCATTCATCAAAGGTATTCGAGTGGGCCTTCTGCTCCAAAAGCCTATATCGATGACGTTTCGTTGAATGGTTCGCACGCTGACACTTGTTGATGGGCCAGCATTGGAATCTACGTCTACATCCATACTCCGCAAGCCACCTGACGGTGTGTGGCGGAGGGTACCCTGAGTACCTCTATCGGTTCTCCCTTCTATTCCAGTCTCGTATTGTTCGTGGAAAGAAGGATTGTCGGTATGGTTCTGTGTGGGCTCTAATCTCTCTGATTTTATCCTCATGGTCTCTTCGCGAGATATATGTAGGAGGGAGCAATATACTGCTTGACTCTTCGGTGAAGGTATGTTCTCGAAACTTTGACAAAAGCCCGTACCGAGCTACTGAGCGTCTCTCTTGCAGAGTCTTCCACTGGAGTTTATCTATCATCTCCGTAACGCTTTCGCGATTACTGAATGATCCTGTATCGAAGAGCGCTGCTCTCCGTTGGATCTTCTCTATCTCTTCTATCAACCCTATCTGGCACGGATCCCACACCGCTGAGCAGTATTCAAGCAGTGGGCGAACAAGCGTACTGTAACCTACTTCCTTTGTTTTCGGATTGCATTTCCTTAGGATTCTTCCAATGAATCTCAATCTGGCATCTGCTTTACTGACGATCAACTTTATATGATCATTCCATTTTAAATCACTCCTAATGCGTACTCCCAGATAATTTATAGAATTAACTGCTTCCAGTTGCTGACCTGCAATTTTGTAGCTAAATGATAAGGGATCTATCTTTCTATGTATTCGAAGCACATTACACTTGTCTACATTGAGATTCAATTGCCATTCCCTGCACCATGCGTCAATTCGCTGCAGATCCTCCTGCATTTCAGTACAATTTTCCATTGTTACAACCTCTCGATACACCACAGCATCATCTGCAAAAAGCCTCAGTGAACTTCCGATGTCATCCACCAGGTCATTTATGTGTATCGTGAATAGCAACGGTCCTATGACACTCCCCTGCGGCACACCTGAAATCACTCTTACTTCGGAAGCCTTCTCTCCATTGAGAATGACACGCTGCGTTCTGTTATCTAGGAACTCTTCAATCCAATTACACAATTTGTCTGATAGTCCATATGCTCTTACTTTGTTCATTAAACGACTGAGGGAACTGTATCGAACGCCTTGCGGAAATCAAGAAACACGGCATCTACCTGGGAACCCGTGTCTATGGCCCTCAGTCTCGTGGACGAATAGCGCGAGCTGGGTTTCACACGACCGTCTTTTTCGAAACCCATGCTGATTCCTACAGAGTAGATTTCTAGTCTCCAGAAAAGTCATTATACTCGAACATAATACGTGTTCCAAAATTCTACAACTGATCGACGTTAGAGATATAGGTCTATAGTTCTGCACATCTGTTTGACGTCCCTTCTTGAAAATGGGGATGACCTGTGCCCTTTTCCAATCCTTTGGAACGCTACGCTCTTCTAGAGACCTACGGTACACCGCTGCAAGAAGGGGGGCAACTTCCTTCGAGTACTCTGTGTAAAATCGAACTGGTATTCCATCAGGTCCAGCGGCCTTTCCACTTTTGAGCGATTTTAATTGTTTCTCTATCCCTCTGTCGTCTATTTCGATATCTACCATTTTGTCATCTGTGCGACAATCTAGAGAAGGAACTACAGTGCAGTCTTCCTGCTTTGGAAAAAGACATTTAGTATTTCGGCCTTTAGTCTGTCATCCTCTGTTTCAGTACCATTTTGGTCACAGAGTGTCTGGACATTTTCTTTTGATCCACCTACCGCTTTGACATAAGACCAAAATTTCTTACGATTTTCTGCCAAGTCAGTACATAGAATCTGCAACAATTTGCGGAAGGGTTGCACTTCTGTCGCGTTGAACGATTCTCTTCAGTCTTCGTTGATCTCGTTCTTGCACGACCTTTTTCCCGGCCGCAGCCATGTCAGAGATTTGATGTTTTACCGGATTCCTGATATTCACGGTCCACTCGTTTAGTGGTCGTATAGGAACATCCCCACTTCATGGCTGCTTTGGAGATGCTGTGTTCCATCGCTCGTGCGCCGACTGTAACACCACGTTCAAACTCGCTTAAATCTTCCAGAATGAGATTTTCACTCTGCAGTGGAGTGTGCGCTGATATGAAACATTCTGGCAGATTAAAACTGTGTCCCCGACCGAGACTCGAACTCGGGACCTTTGCCTTACACGGGCAAGTGCTCTACCATCTGAGCTACCGAAGCACGACTCACGCCCGGTACTCACAGCTTTACTTCTGCCAGTATCTCGTCTCCTGCCTTCCAAACTTTACAGAGAGCTTCTGTAAAGTTTGGAAGGTAGGAGACGAGATACTGGCAGAAGTAAAGCTGTGAGTAGCGGGCGTGAGTCGTGCTTCGGTAGCTCAGATGGTAGAGCACTTGCCCGCGAAAGGCAAAGGTCCCGAGTTCGAGTCTCGGTCGGGCACACAGTTTTAATCCGCCAGGAAGTTTCACTTAAATCTTGATAAACTGCCATTGTAGCAGCAGTAACCGATCTAGCAACTGCACCAGGCACTTGTTTTCTTATATAGGCATTGCCGACCGCAGTGCCGAATTCTACCTGTTTACATATCTCTGTATTTGAATACGCTCGCCTATACGAGTTTCTCTGGCGCTTCAGTGTATATATTTTTGAAGAAATATTTTGTCAACATTCATTTAAATTATGCTTTTACTCTTCTACTATTGTCTTTATTCTTTAAGTAGTTATTCTACCAAGCGACGAAGTTCACTGCTGTTAAATGTCATTTTTAGATAAAATGCCTCTGAGCACTATGGGACTTAACTTCTGAGGTCATCAGTCCCCTAGAACTTAGAACTACTTAAACCTAACTAACTAACACACATCCATGCCCGAGGCAGGATTCGAACCTGCGACCGTAGCGGTCGCGCGGTTCCAGACTGTAGCGCCTAGAACCGCTCGGTCACTCCGTCCGGCCATTTTTAGATAGTTCTCGGATTTGTAAATTGCACATCTTTATCGTAGTTATCAAAATTAAATAAGTGGAACACTTTCAATGTTTTACTATTCTTTCCACTGATGGTATTCTCGGGGTATGTAATGGTGATAGGACAAGGGCCCTGTTAGGTAAGTAACTGTGGTAAAATCCATTTACACTACAACAGTTGCTAAACACTATATTACTCGTATTTAATGAAGAGAAACTACTACGCTGACTAGGCTTGTACAACTAGTCAGATCATAGTTTCTTGAATTTCTAAACAATGTAAGGCATTATTTGTCGACAACGCACGGCAACATGCTCTTCTTTCACGTCACTCCAGATAAGTTTGGGCCCACAGTATCTAGTGTCGGAGTCCTCCGGTTTTCTTGTAACCTATATCACCACTTAGCGCGCAAGGATTGCTCTGAAAAGGAAAATATTAAGCCTGTAAACCCAGGCCCTGCCAAATAGGCAGCTCACAGACACGTCCACTGTAAGCATCAGAAGAACAGCTGCTGACGGTGTTCTTAAAATATGTCAAAGAGGAAGGGGGACCTCTATTTTAGGACAAACAAGCAGTTTATTCCATGTACACAAAAACTTTTTATTACTTAAATTACCATACACATTTAGGTTCATGATGCGGATGCGAAAATGGTACTATTAGGAAAATCCTACACGGTCTAGGAAGATCCCCTGTCAAAGATTTACACTACTGGCCATTCAAATTGCTACACCAAGAAGAAATGCAAATGATGAACGGATATTCATTTGACAAATATATTATACCAGAACTGACATGTGCTTACATTTTCACGCAATTTGGGTGCACAGATCCTGAGATATCAGTACCCATAAGAACCACCTCTGGCCGTAATAACGGCCTTGATACGCCTCGGCATTGAGTCAAACACAGCTTGGATGTCGCGTACAGGTACAGCTACCCATGCAGCTTCAACATGATACCACAGTTCATCAAGAGTAGTGACTGGCGTATTGTTACGAGCCAGTTGCTCGGCCACCATTGACCATACGTTTTCAACTGGAGGAGATCTTGAGAATGTGCTGGCCAGGGCAGCAGTCTAACATTTTCTGCATCCAGAAAGTCGCGTAGAGGACCTGCAATATGCGGTCGTGCATTATCCTGCTGAAATGCAGGGATTTGCAGGGATCGAATGAAGGGTAGAGCCGCGGGTCGTAACACATCTGAAATGTAACGTCCACTGTTCAAAGTGCCGTCAGTGCGAACAAGACGTGACCCCATACCATCACGCAGGGTGATACGCTCGTATGGCAATGACGAATACACGCTTCCAATGTGCGTTCACCGCGATGTCGCCAAACACGGATGCGACCATCATGATGCTGTAAAAAGAACCTGGATTCATCCGAAAAAAACACGTTTTGCCATTCGTGCACCCAGGTTCGTCGTTGAGTACACCATCGCAGGTGCTCCTGTCTGTGATGCAGCGTCAAGGGTAACCGCAGCCATGGTCTCCGAGCTTACAGTCCATGCTGCTGAAAACGTCGTCGAACTGTTCATGAAGATGGTTGTTGTCTTGCAAACATCCCCATCTGGTCTTGCAAACGTCCCCATCAGTTGACTTAGGGATCGAGATGTGGCTGCACGATCCGTTACAGCGATGCGGATAAGATGCCTGTCATCTCGACTTCTAGTGATACGAGGCCGTTGGGATCCAGCACGGCATTCCGTATTACCCTCCTGAACCCACCGATTCCATATTCTGCTAACAGTCATTGGATCTCGACCAACGTGAGCAGCAATATCGCGATACGATAAACCGTAATCGAGATAGGCTACAATTCGACGTTTATTAAAGTCTGAAACGTGATGGTACGCATTTCTCCTCCTTACACGAGGCATCACAACAACGTTTCAACAGGCAACGCCGGTGAACTGCTGTTTGTGTATGAGAAATCGTTGGAAACTTTCCGCAAGTCAGTATGTTATAGGTGTCGCCACCGGCGGCAACCTTGTGTGAATGCTCTGAAAAGCTAATCATTTGCATATCACAGCATCTTCTTTCTGTCGGTTAAATTTCGCGTCTGTAGCACGTCATCTTCGTGGTGTAGCAGTTTTAATGGCCCGTAGTGTAAGACAAGAAAAGTATATTCATTAAACCTAACAAAATGTAATGTGGAAAAATATGACAAAAGTGCTCGTAGAAATCTCAAACGAAATTTCTGTCAGAAATATTCAATCTGACAACATAAATTAAGTTACTGTATCTGAACAATCTTTCCTAACACCTGCATGACTTATCGGAATTTAAACCTCAGGATAACGAGGCTGTCAACAAACACAAGGGAAGTATATCTATTACGCCAATCTTTCGCAGTTCTGAAGTGAAAGCAGGCTAGTGAATTCAACATTTAGTTCCTCAGAAATGCGTCATTTACATTTAGAAGTGTGCAGCGACAGTGGTGGATGCGCCAGTTGCTCCCTGCGACGTGCCTTGCACTTGTCAACCTAATAGCACTTTACTGGCCTCTGCCTGAAGTTAACCAGTCGAAAATTTCCCTAAGTTTCCGTGATGAGAAAGACTGTTTGTGACCCTAAGTTAAGACAAAATGGCTCTGTACACTTGGCAAGGCTGGACGACGTGCAGAATAATGCCATCAAAGTTCTCGCAAGAACATTAATTAGGACGAGTCGTCTCATTTTCTCCGCTTTGGACTTTGGAGGTCTACGAGACATTCAGCACAAATATAGCTGGAACAGAGGCTAGTGAACCAAAAATGCCCACAGAAAGACAGTGTCACCACAAAGCGTTAAGCGCCCCCTGCAACATTCTACGCCACTCGAGAGAAGAGAGGCTCGGTTTTCCACTATCAGTTGACTATATTGTCGTGGACTTCTCCACTGCACGACGTCCGAACCTCACACCAACACTGGTATCGGCCAGTGGGAGCCGTCGGTACATTCCATACTTGCTTGTTCGAGTCAATCAGAATTTTTTAGTAAACTTCTGCGCCGCAAAAACGTCTTCTCCCTCCTTGTCTTCCTTTCGTTCAGTCAGCGTCCAAGTATCTGTTATTGTGTTTAAATTTCGCCAGGGCAGGTGTCTTGACATACGAATCCCACTCGTTATTCACGAGAGGATCACGGGATCCGAGTGTTTACTAAGACTGAGAAACAGAGGGATTTTTGCACCTGCTTTACAAATGCTCAGAGGTGAGAGTCCGGACGTTTGTCACCTTAAATTGGCTCGCTACGATGACGGTAGGATTGTTATGCCTCGCTAGTGTTTCCTAAAGTGGATTTCCACACCCGGCTTCTGCGCCCTAATCTGAGCGACTGGCCCCTTTCACTTCAGTTCCATGTTGCTACAAAAATGTATTCACTTACCAGCATGCAAATTCGAAATGGACTACTAATATCCTGTACACGGGATCCACGCATATGCCCATTGCTCATAGCTTTCCTCATTATGCAGATTAAGCTAGTTACGCCCGAAGTATGGCATGTGCCACACCAGTTGAATTGGCGTGTCGTGGAGAATGACTTGTGAGGTGGCAAAATACGTTGTCATCTTACAAGTACTCTTCTTGAATATTAATTACTCTTGATGAAAATGTACTGTGCCCATTCACAACCACATGATATGCCTGGCCACATATTAAAAATATTGCACTTTTTTCCTTAAATTCCTGCACGCCGGGTTTACACTTCACAATTTGTCGCTAGTATTTCTCTCTGCCGACTTCTTCTGTCCGATGCGCGCTTATACCCCCAGCGACAATATTCTGACTTTAAACGTATTCTTTGACTCTATACATTAGCATTTATACTGCATTATAATTACAATTATCTTTCGTAGTTAGTTCATTGGAAATAATTCCTTGGCGTTTAATTATATGACAACATTAATTTAAAAAAATAAACGGTACATATGACAGAAATAATATCACAGTTCGACGAGAGTGAGTCAAATGGAAACCTTAAATTTGTAATAACAAATCGAAATTTCGCGCCGTTATCCTGTAAGTCGGTAAGCGTGCTACAAACAGCTTGCAGAATGGCCTGTAGGCGGCAGCATAGTGCAGATGCACACATACCGTCGCATTATCAGTATAAAGATGGCCGCCACACTTGCGACTTGCACCAGGGAAGAACAGCGTTCTGTTATTCGGTTTTTGCATATTGAAGGTGTGAAACCTATTGAAATTCATCGACGAATGAATGTTCAGTACGGTGATGCATGTCTGTCACTGGAGCAAGTCTACGAATGGAGTAGGAAGTTCGAAAATGGTGTGACTTCAGTGGAAGATGCTCCTCGTCCAGATCAGGTACAACGAGTTGTGTCCTAACAACATTGCAGCAGTTGAAACCATAGTGAAATAAAACCGCCGAGTGACATTGAATAACATTGCAGCATGTTTACAGATTAGTCATGGATCAGCACACCACATTGTGCATGATGTGCTCCAGTTTCACAAAGTGTCTGCAAGATGGGTGCCACGGCAGCTGACTCCTGAAATGAGAGAACGATGTGTTGATGCTTGTGAAGAACTTCTTCGGTTCTTTGAACGACAAGGTGATGGCTTCCTTGCAAGGATCGTTACTGCGGACGAAGCCTCGGTACACTTCCACCAACCGGAAACGAAGAGAGCGAGCAAGGAATGGTGCCATTTCTCATCACCAAAACCAAAGAAGTTTCGAACAGAACCATTAGCAGGGAAGGTTATGCTGACTCTCTTTTGGAATGAAAAAGGCGTCGTTTTGGAGCATTACATGCCTAGAGGGACCACTGTCACCAGTGCATCATACACAGATCTCCTAAAAAGTCATCTGCGGCCTGCAATCAAATCAAAGCGACGTGGATTGCTGTCAGCAGGTGTCCTTTTGCCACATGACAATGCAAGGCCCCACACTGCCCGTACAACATTTGCAGCAATCACAGACCTGCATTTTGAGTGTCTTCCTCATCCACCATACTGACCAGATTGCCCCAAGTGATTTCCGTATGTTTGGACCACTCAAACACGCAATGGGAGCAAAGAAGTTCTGTTCTGATGAAGAGATATGCCACGTGGTGCATGAGTGGTTGCACAGACTACCAAAATAATTTTTTCTAAAGGAATTTATGCACTTTGTAAGCGCTGGACGACTTGCATTGTGCATGGGGAAGATTATTTCGAAAAATGATACAGTTTTGTACCACTTCTGCACAATAAATAATATTTAAAAATATATTTCAGATTTTCATTTGACTTACCCTCGTAGTATGGTTACAGAATAAATTATACGAAAAAATTATTAACCATTTTGTTGCTGTGTTTCAGACTCAGTCTAAAGAAACATCGATATCTCGGACGCCCTTTCCGCTGACGCTTAAAATATTACATCTGCGGTGCGAAACAAGAGCGGGATGTACACGCCTGGTGGTTAGTTGCTAGCTGTTAAGTTCTGTAAAAAGCGCACCGCTATCTGCTATCGGGTAATTAGCGCCCCGGGGCACCGGCGCTTCTCAGCTGTCGGTAATCGCAGACCGGTTTCGCGAGCACGGGCAGCGATACGCCGCCAGTTTCATCAGGTGTTTCGCTGGCGTCCGTTTGATTGAAACGCACTGGTGCGGAAAATTAAATCTTTTGCATAACACTGTTTAGTGATCGATGAGACTCCCCTTCATTCCCTTTGAGTCAGCATCGGCCCACATTTACATAGCGGCCTCGCACAGGTACGATAAAGGCTTATTTAGCTATAATGTAGATGTAACGGCCGAGAAAAATATGAGAAACCTGATCGCCAATAAATTTCAACAGCGCACCCATGTCAGATGCAAGCAGACGAGAATTAAGGCTTCTGTATCCAATACAAAAAGAATACCAAGATAATTTACGTCTAAATAGTTTCCTAAGAGCAGTGAATTTCACCATTGGTAGTGGTAATGTTTCATATCAGAAACTATAATGAAATACACCGCCTGTTCCTATTACTACCTGGTGCTTATTATTCATTCTACTCGCAAGCATCCACTTTGCGAACTTGACTTACCCTTCTCGTCTGTTATCCTTTACAGAATAGTACTTTACTTTCGCAGATACTTTACCATGACTTGAAAGTGGCGGCGTTTTCTTTTATCGACGCGTCTTCTTCCCTTATTTTTTGTTATTTTTATTTCTATTTTTTCGGTCTCTTAACTAGTTTATTGCGACCCGCCATGAATTCCTATGTGGTGATCACTTCATCATACAGCAGCCGTTACCCACAACTTCCTCAACTACTTGCGGGTGTAGTCTAGTATCTGACTTTCCTGCTGTTGTTACTCTCTATTGCTCCTTACGTAGAATGGAAGTTATTACCCAATGTCTCACCACATGCACTATAACCTCCTAATTTGAAATAAAATGTCTTAGCTCTTTCATAAGTTGCAGAAATATCTTTATTTTATGATGGACACCTATGTCCACTTTCAAACCATCGCATCGTAAGTGTGACAATACACTGGAACGACTAAGTGCAGAGACTGTCTGTACTGTCACACGATACGGATAGTTTGATAATGTATATAGGTGTCCTAAATTAGTCACAATTTAAGAAATAGAAAAAGGTATTTCTTAACGCATTATAAGACGGAAATACAACCATATATTTCAATTATAAAACAAGTTGTGAACCTATATTTCACCTGTAGCATGCTACAAGATCGTAAGAACCTGCTCATTTGTTATCTACATCTACATGTTTACTCTTAATTTCACAATAAAGCTCCTGGCAGAGGGTTCAGCGAACAACATTCAAGTTATTTCTGTATATTTCATCATTAGACATCGTGAGAGAGCAGCTCTCCACGAAACTCACGGGCCTCGAACGTGGTCAGCTGAATGGGTGTCATACGTCTGTACGCGAAATTTTCACACTCCTAAACATCCCTAGGTCCTCTGTTTCCGATGTGATAGTGAAGTGGAAACGTGAAGGGACACAAAAGCGTACAGGCTGACCTCGTCTGTTGACTGACAGAGACCGCCGACAGTTGAAGAGGGTCGTAATGTGTAATAGGCAGACATCTATCCAGACCATCACACGGGAATTCCAAACTGCATCAGCATCCACTGCAAGTACTATGGCAATTAGGCGGGAGGTGAGAAAACTTGGATTTCATGGTCAAGCGGCTGCTCATAAGCCACACATCACGCCGGCAAATGCGAAACCACGTCTCGCTTGGTGTAAAGAGGGTAAACATTGGACGACTGAACAGTGGAAAATCGTTGTGTGGAGTGACGAATCACGATGCATGATGTGTCGATCAGATGGCACGGTATGGGTATTGCGAATCCCCGGTGAACGTCATCTGCCAGCGTGCGCAAAATTCGGAGACGATGATGTTATGGTGTGGTCGTGTTTTTCATGGAGGGGGCTTGCATCCGTTGTTTTGCGTGGCACTATCACATCATAGGTCTACATTGATGTTTTAAGCTCCTTCTTTCTTATCACTGTTGCAGAGCAATTCGCGGATGGCGATTGCATCTTTCAATACGATCGAGCACCTGTTCATAATGCATGGCATGTGACGGAGTAGTTACACGACAATAACACCCCTGTAATAGATTGGCCTGCACAGGGTCCTGACCTGAATCTTATAGAACACCTTTGGTATGTTTTGGAACTCCGACTTCGTGCCAGGCCTCACCGACCGACATCGATATCTCTCCTCACTGCAGCACTCCGTGAAGAATGGGTTGCCATTCCCCAAGAAACCTTCCAGCACCTGACTGAACGTAGGCCTGCGAGAATGGAAGCTGTCATCAGGGTAGAGGTGGGCCAACACCATATTGAATTCCCGGAATACCGCTGGAGGGCGCCACAACCCTGTAAGTCATTTTCAGCCAGGTGTCCGGATACTTCTGATCACATAGTGTAGCAACTACAGATTGCTAAATGGTACTGCGTCCATTCTGCATTATCATGTGGCATATAAGAAATACATTTACAAACATTTATTATGCGAGTTCGCAATTTTTTTATTATTATGTCAAAAGTGAGTGACTTCAGAAAATGCATTTTATAAGACTTTTTATTGTGGTTTTGGTATGAAGAATCTGTGATAAAAATTTGAAAGAAATGTGTGCTGTACATCCTATATAAATGCACCGCAAATTGTGTAACAGGATCACTCAGGTTCCAGTTGAGTGTGAGTGTTTATTCTTCGTAGACTAACGTGCTGTTTATGTCACTTTTCTGATAGCTGGACACCCTGTTTTCAAGTAGCTAGAAGTGTTCATTGTCGAAATATCAGGCTTTTGTGTTTCGTGCTCGCTAATGAAAATATCATCGGTCGTCAAAACCATTATAGTATGTTCTTAGCGTCAGGTTGCACTGTTTGAGTACGTTTCTAAATACAGTATGTAATGAAGTACTTTCTACATCTACTCCTTCATAAGTATTCCAGAAGCCACCGTCGGTGTGCGGCGAAGGGTACCTTATACCCCTACTGGTCATTTCCTTTCCTGTTCCACTCGCAAACAGAGCGAAGGAAAAGTAACTGACTGTATATGCCTCCGCATGAACCCCAGTTTTTCTGGGCGTTTCTTCGTCGTCCTTACGCGAAACTTACATTGGCAGCAATAAAGTCATTCTGCAGTTAGCTTCAAATGCCGGGTCTCTAAATTTTCTCAGTAGTGCTTCACGAAATTCCTCCTTCCTCCGGAGACTCGTATTTTAGTTCACGAAGTATGTCCTTCGTAGTCGCTTGTTAATCGAACCTACCGGTAACAAATCTAACAGCTCGTCTCCGAATAGTGCCGATGTCTTCCTTCCGGTGGTGATCCCAAACACTCGAGTAGTATTCAAGTGTTCTATAGACGGTCTTCTTTACAGATGAACCACATTTCCCTAAAATTCATCCCAATAATCTGAAGCCAATAAGCCTTCCCTTCATGCTCGTTCTACTTCATGCCGCTTTGCAACGTTACGCCAGTTTCAAGCTGCACATTGCTAATGCTGCATTCGAACGTTACGCCTGCATTATCTTTCTGCGTTTAGAGTAAGCTGCCATTTATCACATCTACTAGAAATTTTAAGTTGTCTTGTATCCTCGTACAGTCACTTAACTTCGATAGCTATCCGAACACCACAGTTACCATCAAACAGCCACAGATTGCTGCCCATCCTGTCCGTCACATCATTTATGTATATACAAAATAAGAGCGGTCCTAGCGCAGTTGCCCGGGGCGCTCCTGACGATACCCTTTACTCTGAGAATAGTCGTAGTCTGGAACAACGTACTGGGTTTCATTACTTAAGGAATATTCAAGCTTTCACGTATCTGCGGACCTATTCCGCATACTCGTGCCTTCGTTAACAGTCTGCAGTGGGACACCGTGTCAAACGCTGCCCGGAAATCTAGGAATACGGAATCTGCCTGCTACCCTTCATCCATGGTTCGTTGGAAGTTGTCTAAGAAAATGGCAAGCAAAGTTTCGCACGAGACATGCTTTCTAAATCCGTTCTGACTGGTGGACAGAAGCTTTTCCGTCTCAAGAAATTTATTGTATTGGATATTTTCAAGAATATGTTCAAGAATTCTGCAGCAAACCGATGATAAGGATGTTTATCTGCAATTCTGCGGGTGTATTCCTTTACCCATTTTATAAACAGGAGTCAACTGCGATATTTTGAGTTGTTTGGGCTCCGTGTCTGGCGAGAGATTCACGTTAAATGCAAGTTGAGTAGGGGGTCAATGCTGCCGAGCGCCGAGTACTCTACGTAAAACTTAATTGAGATTCCATCATCCCTTGGTGCTTTATATGTTTCCAAGTCTTTCAGCTGTTTCTCTGCGACAGGGATGTGTATTTCTACGCCCACCATGCTGGAGTCCGTGCGACAGTCAAACGACGATATGTTTATAGGATCCTCTTGCGTCAATGATTCCTTAAAATTTAATATTTCAGCTTTCATTTTGGTGTCTGCTATTGTCACACTAGAGTTTTACTGGATAGAAGTCCTCGAGCAGCTTAGCTATTTTACACAGGACTGCAATTTCCTAGCGTTCTCGGCGTGATATTTTGCTGATGTCTATCACAGGAGTCACCGACGAGGGTGTCGGAATAGCAGAGTCCTTTACGCACCGCTTTCGGGATTCGCAGAGTCAATTCTGTCGCGGAACGCATCCTCCTCGCGGATTAACAACGGGTGCGGCTATAGCCGCCAGACCAGGTGTGGTTTTTAGGCGCTTCCCTCATCCAAATAGGTAAATACCGGGCTGAAAAATATGGTCACATTTTAACGCGAGATTTAGTCTACACCGATTTCGTCCCGTAGAAGTGGTAGCTTCTGGAAGGGTACCCGGCCGCTAACTGTCAGTAAAGTTGCCAAAATTAATACAATAACGCGAACCATCGGAGAAACGAGTAAAGGAGAGGAAGAAGAATAAGACAGGACTTCCCAACGACTCTATGCGCAGGGATGGTTATAGAGTGACAATATTTGAGGATATGTTCACATAGCATGTATTACTGAAATAAAAGTCTCGGGTTCTTACTGACGTAACAGCAAACTTGACAGAAACAAGTAAAATATATTTAACAAAATACACTACTAGAAAACGGAAAAAGAACACCTTGATTTAAGTGACTAAAGCATATCATAATTGCATGGGACTCTACGAGAGGGCTGTTTACACGTCGATCAAATCGCAGCCCTGCCGAACAAACCAGGAACCGGTTTCCAGCCGCAGAATGTTGCAGGTTTCACACTGGTGTTTTACGTCCAGAGCCAGTAGCAACTAAATTAGCATTTTGAAACAATATAGAAGCCGACCTCGGGGAACATCAGACATCTTGAAGTCTGAGGGTATTTCGCTTGTCTCATACATCTTGCTCACCAGATGGTAGTGTTTTGTCAGGACTGGCTCTCCCAAAGCCGTCAGTAGTTCTAATGGAATGTTATCTACTCCCGGGGCCTTGTTTCGACTTAGGTCTTTCAATGCTCTGTCAAACTCTTCACGCAGTGTCATATCTCCCATTTAATCTTCATCTACATGCTCTTCCATTTCCATAATATTGTCCTCAAGTACATCGTCCTTGTATAGACCTTCTATGTACTCCTTCCACCTTTCTGCTTTCCTGCTTTGCTTAGAACTGGGTTTCCATTTGAGCTTCTGAGGCCGGCCGCTGTGGCCGAGCGGTTCTAGGCGCTTCAGTCTAGAGCCGCGCGATCGCTACTGTTGCAGGTTCGAATCCTGCCTCGGGCATGGATGTGTGTGATTTACTTAGTTTAGTTAGGTTTAAGTAGTTCTAAGTTCTAGGGGACTGATGACCTCAGATGTTAAGTACAATAGTGCTCAGAGCCATTTGAATTTTTTCTGATCTCTTGGTTTTCATACAGGATGCTCTCTTTTCTCCAAAGGTCTCTTTTGCTTAGAACTGTAGGCAGTATCTATCTTGCCCTTAGTAATATATGCCTCTACATGCTTACATTTCTCCTCTAGCCATCCCTGCTTAGCCATTTTGCGCTTCCTGTTGATCGCATTTTTGAGACGTATGTATTTCTTTTGGCTACTTCATTTACTCCATTTTTATATTTTGTCCTGTCTTCTATTAAATTCAATATATCTTCTGTTACCCAAGGATTTCTACTAACCCTCGTCTTTTTACCTACGTCATCCTCTGCTGCCTTCACTATTTCACCTCTTCAAGGTACGCATTCTTCATCTCCTGTTTTTCTTTCCCCCAATTCTTGTCACCTTTAACCTATCCATTTCCCTTTTTAAATTTTCTAACTTACCTGCCCGATTAAGGGATCTGACATTCCATGCTCCGATATGTAGAACGCCAGTTTCCTTTCTCCTGATACCACGTCCTCCTGAGTAGTCCCTGCTTGGGGATCCAAATAGGGGACTGTTTTACCTCTGGAATATTTTACCCAAGAGGATACCATCATTTAACCATACAGTAAAGCTGCATGCCCTCAGGGAAAATTACAGCTGTAGTTCTCCCTTGCTTTCAGCCATTCACAGCACTAGCACAGCAAGGCCGATTTGGTTAATGTTGCAAGGCCAGATCAGTCAATCATCCAGACTGTTGCCCCTGCAACTAGTGAAAAGGCTGCTGCCCATCTTCAGGAACCACACATTTGTCTGGTCTCTCAACAGATTCCCCTCCATTGTGGTTGCACCTACGGTACAGCTATCTCTATCGCTGAGGCACGGCAGCCTCCCCACCAATGGCAAGGTTCATGGTTCTTGGGGGTGGGGGAGAGGGGGGAAGATTACTGCTTCAAAATTATGCTACAGACGTCATAACCGCAGCACACTAAAAAAACTATAAATTAAACAGTGAACGATGCATTTATCGTGTCGCTCAGTGTTCCGGTATCCAGCCCAATCCTGTAGTAAAAGGCGATAATCTTAAACAACGAGCTACCCAATAGCAATTCTTACTTCACAGCTAGCCAAGCTTGGTAACACAGATTGCTGGCTGCAGAGTGACAGTGATCCTGGTCACAACTTGATGACTGATGACAAAATTTGTATTGCTAACTGTTATGCTACAGAGATCGACAGTAACAGTGTAGTGGAGAACAAAAAAAACTTACACAATATATTTGTTACATATAAACAGACCACATGTGGGATCATCTACTAAACCCATGAATCGATTTCAACCGAAATTGGCACAGAAACAGCCAGCGACATTACTACTGGCCTCACAACTTTCAAGCTCCGACAGGAGCAGAGAATAGGCAAAAACGTGTTTTTCCAGCCCTTAATGTATAGGCTGCCCTGGACAACGGTGATGTTGTGTGGGAATAGCATCACGTAGCGAAATCTACTTCCCCCATGAACCATGGACCTTGCCGTTGGTGGGGAGGCTTGCGTGCCTCAGCGATACAGATGGCCGTACCGTAGGTGCAACCACAACGGAGGGGTATCTGTTGAGAGGCCAGACAAACATGTGGTTCCTGAAGAGGGGCAGCAGCCTTTTCACCAGTTGCAGGGGCAACAGTCTGGATGATTGACTGATCTGGCCTTGCAACATTAACCAAAACGGCCTTGCTCTGCTGGTACTGCGAACGGCTGAAAGCAAGGGGAAACTACAGCCGTAATTTTTCCCGAGGACATCCAGCTTTACTGTATGATTAAATGATGATGGCGTCCTCTTGGATAAAATATTCCGGAGGTAAAATAGTCCCCCATTCGGATCTCCGGGCGGGGACTACTCAAGAGGACGTCGTTATCAGGAGAAAGAAAACTGGCATTCTACGGATCGGAGCGTGGAATGTCAGATCCCTTAATCGGGCAGGTAGGTTAGAAAATTTAAAAATGGAAATGGATAGGTTAAAGATAGATATAGTGGGAATTAGTGAAGTTCGGTGGCAGGAGGAACAAGACTTTTGGTCAGGTGATTACAGGGTTATAAATACAAAATCAAATAGGGGTAATGCAGGAGTAGGTTTAATAATGAATAAAAAAATAGGAGTGCGGCTTAGATACTACAAACAGCATAGTGAACGCATTATTGTGGCCAAGATAGACACAAAGCCCATGCGTACTACAGTAGTACAAGTTTATATGCCAACTAGCTCTCCAAATGATGAAGAAATTGATGAAATGTATGACGAGATAAAAGAAATTGTTCAGGTAGTGAAGGGAGACGAAAATTTAATAGTCATGGGTGACTGGAATTCGTCAGTAGGAAAAGGGAGAGAAGGAAACATAGTAGGTGAATATGGATTGGGGGGAAGAAATGAAAGAGGAAGCCGCCTTGTAGAATTTTGCACAGAGCATAACCTAATCATAGCTAACACTTGGTTCAAGAATCATAAAAGAAGGTTGTATACCTGGAAGAATCCTGGAGATACTAAAAGGTATCAGATAGATTATATAATGGTAAGACAGAGATTTAGGAACCAGGTTTTAAATTGTAAGACATTTCCAGGGGCAGATGTGGACTCTGACCACAATCTGTTGGTTATGAACTGCAGATTGAAACTGAAGAAACTGCAAAAAGGTGGGAATTTAAGGAGATGGGACCTGGATAAACTGAAAGAACCAGAGGTTGTAGAGAGTATCAGGGAGAGCATAAGGGAACAATTGACAGGAATGTGGGACAGAAATACAGTAGAAGAAGAATGGGTAGATCTGAGAGATGAAGTAGTGAAGGCAGCAGAGGATCAAGTAGGTAAAAAGACGAGGGCTAATAGAAATCCTTGGGTAACAGAAGAAATATTGAATTTAATTGATGAAAGGAGAACATATAAAAATGCAGTAAATGAAGCAGGCAAAACGGAATACAAACGTCTCAAAAATGAGATCGACAGGAAGTGCAAAATGGCTAAGCAGGGATGGCTAGAGGACAAATGTAAGGATGTAGAGGCTTTTCTCACTTGGGGTAAGATAGATACTGCCTACAGGAAAATTAAAGAGACCTTTGGAGAGATGAGAACCACTTGTATGAATATCAAGAGCTCAGATGGCAACCCAGTTCTAAGCAAAGTAGGGAAGGCAGAAAGGTGGAAGGAGTACATAGAGGGTTTATACAAGGGCGATGTACTTGAGGACAATATTATGGAAATGGAAGAGGATGTAGATGAAGATGAAATGGGAGATAAGATACTGCGTGAAGAATTTGACAGAGCACTGAAAGACCTGAATCGAAACAAGGCCCCGGGAGTAGACAACATTCCATTAGAACTACTGATGGCCTTGGGAGAGCCAGTCATGACAAAACTCTACCATCTGCTGAGCAAGATGTATGAGACAGGCGAAACACCCACAGACTTCAAGAAGAATATAATAATTCCAATCCCAAAGAAAGCAGGTGTTGACAGATGTGAAAATTACCGAACTATCAGTTTAATAACTCACAGCTGCAAAATACTAACACGAATTCTTTACAGACGAATGGAAAAACTGGTAGAAGCGGACCTCGGGTAAGATCAGTTTGGATTCCGTAGAAATGTTGGAACACGTGAGGCAATACTAACCTTACGACTTATCTTAGAAGAAAGATTAAGAAAAGGCAAATCTACGTTTCTAGCATTTGTAGACTTAGAGAAAGCTTTTGACAACGTTAACTGGAATACTGTCTTTCAAATTCTGAAGGTGGCAGGGGTAAAATACAAGGAGCGAAAGGCTATTTACAATTTGTACAGAAACCAGATGGCAGTTATAAGAGTCAGGGGGCATGAAAGGGAAGCAGTGGTTGGGAAGGGAGTGAGACAGGGTTGTAGCCTATCCCCGATGTTATTCAATCTGTATATTGAGCAAGCAGTAAAGGAAACAAAAGAAAAATTCGGAGTACGAATTAAAATCCATGAAGAAGAAATAAAAACTTTGAGGTTCGTCGATGACATTGTAATTCTGTCAGAGACAGCAAAGGACTTGGAAGAGCAGATGAACGGAATGGGCAATGTCTTGAAAAGAGGATATAAGATGAACATCAACGAAAGCAAAACGAGGATAATGGAATGTAGTCGAATTAAATCGGGTGGTGCTGCAGGAAGTAGATTAGGAAATGAGACTCTTAAAGTAGTAAATGAGTTTTGCTATTTGGTGAGCAAAATAACTGATGATGGTCGAAGTAGAGAGGATATAAAATGTAGACTGGCAATGGCAAGGAAATCGTTTCTGAAGAAGAGAAATTTGTTAACATCGAGTATTAATTTAAGTGTCAGGAAGTCGTTTCTGAAAGTATTTGTATGGAGTGTAGCCATGTATGGAAGTGAAACATGGACGATAACCAGTTTGGACAAGAAGAGAATAGAAGCTTTCGAAATGTGGTGCTACAGACGAATGCTGAAGATAAGGTGGGTAGATCACGTAACTAATGAGGAGGTGTTGATTAGGATTGGGGAGAAGAGAATTTTGTGGCACAACTTGACTAGAAGAAGGGATCGGTTGGTAGGACATGTTTTGAGGCATCAAGGGATCACAAATTTAGCATTGGAGGGCAGCGTGGAGGGTAAAAATCGTAGAGGGAGACCAAGAGATCAATACACTAAGCAGATTCAGAAGGATGTAGGTTGCAGTAGGTACTGGGAGATGAAGAAGCTTGCACAGGATAGAGTAGTATGGAGAGCTGCATCAAACCAGTCTCAGGACTGAGGACCACAACAACAACAACAGCGAAATCTACCTTCTTTCCAGTGCAGCCTGCAGGTCAGGACAAATAATCAGTTTCCCTTGCCCTAAAATGCAGGTTGTCCTGCATGACAGGCATATTGTGTGGGAAGAGTGTCGGCCTGCCAAGTCCATCTGATTTTCATGGCCGGCTACAGCTCAGGGGCAAGAAACAGTTACCCAGACACTGTCATGTAGGCTGCCCTGTGTTACAAGCAACCCCCTCCCTCCAACCACAGGAATTGTAATATGACAGAACGACCAAGAGGTATTGTTTGGGAGAGAGGCTTGAATCAACGCTGAAGTGAGCAGAGAAACACAGGCAAGTGTTTATTACATCAAAGGTATACAATGGGCCTTCTGCTGAACTCGGCGACAGCGGCGCACATGGTGCATGAGTGGGGCCGGAATTTGCAGCGTCGAAGCCTGGTAGCCCAGCATTGCGGACGTAATGCCACGACTAAATGTCCACCGCGTGTGTTGTTGTTCCCGATGGTCCGGAACGGGACTGACTGCTTCCTCAAGCGCGACTCGACCCCATGTAGAGTGCCCAAGGGAAGCAACCGACCGCCCTCGTTGTAGTGAACCTTAGGAGCTCCGTGCGCAGGGCACCTCGTTTAGTGCCCGATGACAGCTCTGCATCCGGCAAGTGGTGAGTTCGCACCCCGACCCCGACCCCGCGCCTGTGGACGGCAGCTTGCAGTCCGCCAGACGATGCCACCCAGAGAGCGGAAGCCGGGAGCCCTCTCGCTCCTGTCACCGGTGTAGCTCCAAGATGTTAAGTGCCCCGCCACAGCGATGACGATTCCGTGCAGCAGTGGTTGGAGGTAGCTTGATTGGCCCGGTTGGCCACCGATATCCATCACAAAAAGGTCATCGTGGTTGGCCTGTAACAAACAGTCGTCGTTCTCTCCAGTTCTAGACGCAGACAGAATGGCGACACGACTGCCTGCCTTGACCCTCGGGGCTGCTTATTTATTCTTTTCCCTACGCCTCTGACGTACTTCCTCCGAGAAGAACAAGTGGAGTTGTCTTTGATAACTACAACGTCTGATTTCCTCAGCCCGCTTCGGCTCCTACACATAGGTCACTAAGCGCTGTTGTAACTGCAATGTATGGGTTCCTCACAGCGCGTCGGTATCCTGTGCTGCCCTGATTACTTCACATTTGTATACAGTGCCCGCCTGTCCGTGCCTTCCCGCCTGCAAGCGGTGTCGTAAACCTGCCTCGCACACTCGTTTGCAAAGTATCAACATTGTCGGTGCCTGCCGTCCGATATGCCAGTTGGTCCTTTAATTACTGCCTGCCACCCACAGCTGTGCGAAATTTACAAGAATTCCCCAAACCCACGCCTGTACATATTCGTGGAGCGGCATACCCCTTCCGAGAAGATTCGTCCCAAATATTTAATATCGTGCTCTCACTCACCTACCTTAAATCTAACAATTCACGCATTGACGACAGTCTCCCGAATTCACCACACAGGACTACCGCTCACATTGTACTAGTACCATATATCCCTTATCCTATCCTAATACACTAATTAAGATCTTAAAACCAATTGCTTCTCCGACCAATGCCGGTCAACCATTCTACTGGTAAATGGTGTGTTGGCACATCCACAGCCTCTTGTGTCTTACCCACAAATACAGTACGCGAAAGCCTGCTAGAAACAACCCACAACTGGTGGCCGATACGCTCGCCACTAACACTTTGGACTCCTTTTCGTCCTGAAAGTGGTGTTCCCTCGAAATTCCTCCTTGCTGGGAAACTGTTAATCTGTCCAAGGATTGCAAAAGCTCTGGATTGGTTGTGTCATTTAATTACTTTAAATTTTGAATGGCTAGTACTCTTAAACATCCTTTTGATCAATGCAAAGTATTCCGCGACAAAGTCATAAAGGTTGAGCCTGTGAGCGTAGAGGAAGACCGAAGACTGTCCCAACTGCCTCACAAATCGTGCGTTAATGATCATTTCGTTTTCCCAAAGATAGAAATATGTCTAATCTTTGTAGCAATCCAACCATACAGTTTCCGGTATGAGTCGCCACCCTCTGGAAGTACGTTCGGGTTGGCAGAAGCTCCTTCCCACAACTTGTCCCATTTACACTGCTGGCCACCGTAAATGCAACACCCTGAAGGAAGCATCCGAATCGAGTGAAATTTACACCATGAGTTTGCAGCGATGAGATATGCAACTGATTAGAATTTCAGCACAGACGCACATCACGCGCGCCTGTGGCGCCACCTCATAGCGCCATTTAAGGCTTGGCGATTTCGACGACTGTACGTTCGGCACGTGTGTTTACCTTGTGGTTGTTTCACAAGACGATCAGTTATGCCTCGTAGCCAACAGCGAACATCTTTTGATCGAGTATCCGAGTTCGACAGAGGAAGGATATTGGCTTACCGAGATTGTGGATTATCATACAGAGAAATCGCTAGTCGTGTTGGACGAAACCAAACAACTGTAATGCGGATATGTGACCGTTGGATGCAGGAGGGTACGACGGACCGACGTGGTCGATCGCATTCACCTCGGTGCACCACTGCACGTGCTGATAGGCAAATTGTGCGCATGGCCGTGACGGATCGCTCAGTGACATCCCGAACCATAGCACAGCACATTGCGTCTGTAACGCATAATCCAGTGTCTGCGCGTACCATTCGACGCCGTTTACAGCAGAGTTGTCTGTCCGCAAGACGTCCATTGCTTCGTCTACCATTGACGCAGAACCACAGACGTCTCCGTCGTCCATGGTGTGATGACAGACGGATGTGGACGGCAGAATGGAATGACGTTGTCTTTACTGAAGAGGCACGCTTCTGTCTGCAGCACCACGATGGTCGGATTCGAGTGTGGAGACACCGTGGAGAGAGGATGCTGGACAGCTGCATTATGCACTTCCACACTGGTCTTGCACCGGGTATTATGGTATGGGGCGGTATTGGATATTACTCTCGCACGCCTCTAGTACGCATTGCCGGTCCTTGTAATAGCCGGCGCTAGATATCCGAGGTGCTGGAGCCAGTTGTCCTTCCTTACCTTCAGGGCTCGGCCACAGCCATATTTCAACAGGATAATGCACGACCACACGTGGCACGCATTGTCCAAAGGTTCTTCGTCAATAACCAGATTGAATTGCTTCCCTGGCCGGCTCGCTCCCCGGATCTTTCACCGATAGAAAACATGTGGTCCATGGTTGCTCAACGAGTGACCCAGATTACATCCCCAGCTGCCACACCAGATGATCTTTGGCAACGTGTGGAAGCTGCTTGGGCTGCTGTACCCCAGGAACACATCCAACGTCTCTTTGACTCAATGCCGAGACGTGTGGCAGCGGTGATCTCCAACAATGGCAGCTACTCTGGCTACTGATTCTGGCAGGAACCACATGTCACAGACGTCTGTAAACGTAATCATTTGATACTTGGTCAACATGTTATCCACAAAATAAATTTTGTTGTGCTACCTCTTGTCTTTCTTGATGTTGCATTTACGGTGGCCAGCAGTGTACTTCCCCCAGAAACAAACTCGCTTCACATGTCCGTATATCAGTCCATACGTGGCCACCCGGATGGATCACAAATTACTCTTATCTACGCCTCCCTTCTTCTGAGAACGCACAATCCCCCCCCCCCCCAAAAAAAAAATATCAGCAATCACGACGTGAAAAACTAACAACTTCACAAAAAAAAGAGAAGCAACAAATATTCTATGTCAATAAAAATACACACATAAGGAAAAAAAAACATAACGAATCACAGTTATACAGCTTACTTACGCGACCTCAACCTTTACGGCATATCATACACCTTACGTCGCTTACCGATCCCAGGTTCCTTCATTTTACCCTTTCTTTCTCCTTCCGAATGACTGCTGATAACTGTGGTGTGCCCTCTGCCATTCCTTTAAATGGTCTTATACGACTGACGTGTATAACAGAAGTTTTGTGGGGAACTGTATCTTCACATTGAGCCGCGAGGCAATGGACCTGATATGATCCCTGGTGTTTTCTTAAAAATTTCTTCGCTTTCTCCTTTGACATATACCCATTATCCATTGCCCCATGCAGTACAGCGGCAATTGGTCCATGCGTGTGTTTGGTTGTTTCTGGCGTTCTAGCAGCTTGGTGTTTTCCTTTTTCACATTCCTCCAACCTTCCCTAATTTTTCTGGCAAACTTCCTCCCTGACTCACCGCCTGGTCATACTTCAGGAATCAAAAGGTCAAAAGGAGATGGGATTTTCCTGCCATACACCACCTCAAATGGCGACAGGCCCAAGGCAGTATCAACCTTAGAATTATTGGCGCACTGTACATATGGTAAATAGGTCTCCCAATCGTCGTGCCTGGAATATATTTAATAGCTCAACATATTTGCAATTATCTTATGTACGCGTTCAGTTCTCGCATTAGCCTGCGAATGAAATGGACTCATCCGTAACTTCCTCATACGCAACAAGCGGCATAGCTGCCTCATTACATCCGAGACTAAAGTCGTACCTTAGTTCGTAATTACTGTCTCAGGCACTCCAAACTTTAATATCCAGTCGTTTACTAACGCCTGTGCTACAGTACTAGCCCGTTGGTCTGGCAACGGTACCATAGCCAAATATCGATAAAAATGATCGACTATCGTGAGAACATACCTGTTTCCTGCAGGTGTTTTATTAATGGCCCAAGGACATCCGACCCAACGAAGAAAATGGACAGGTCGTCTCTGGTGAACTTTGCAACAGCACTTTGTGATGCGTAATGTCGGCCCTCTGAGTGCATCGCACACGGTCCTTAACATAGTGTTCGACGTCAAGCTCCCTGTTCCTCCACCAAAACTGTCCTGCTACTCGTCAGTTCTTCGCACGACGCCCACCTCTACCTGACAATATGTGGTCGTGCGCTTGCTTCCGAAAACCCTATGCAAGCGCCACACGTAGACCACAGCTCGTCGTTCTACACAACAAACCCTTGAGCATAACGAAATATGGCTGTTACTTAAATGTCTGGCACTCCTTATGCCTTGCTTGTCCCTGCTGCTACTTTTCAACATTCTCCCCTAGCGTAATTAACATTGCTACTCCGCAGCTTTACGAATCAGCATTTGCGTATGATCTCCCTGGCTTATGGATTACCCCGTCCTCGAATTCACTAAGCTTAAGAGCACCCCGAGTTAATCTACTAGATGGATCTTTCAAACCTCGAAACTGTTTTAATGAGGCATGGTCTGTCACGATCTTAAACTTCTTACTAACAGATGATACCGAAAATATGTAATACCATATATGACCACCAACATCTCTTTTCCTGTTGTTGAGTAATTACGCTCCGCCTTGTTTAACTGCCTTGAAGTGTAATCTACTGGATGTTCCTGACCATCTACCGTCCGTCCAAAACCACAACCGACTGCCTCATTTGAATCATCACAGACGAAAGGTTAAACTCTTTGTCGAAATCAGGAAAAAACAACACTTGGTCTGAAACTAATTCCTTTCAATTTTTTACATGCGCCCTTACATTCATGCGACCAATGGAATTTCGTCCCCTTCTTCAGTAGTTTATTCAAAGGTCCGGCTATTTTCGCAAAATCTTTCATGAACTGTCTATAATAATTGCAGACGCCAATAAACGGCTGTACATGCTTAGATGTTTGTGGTATCGCATAACTCTGAACTGCGTCTGTAAGACGGGGATTGGTCTGTACGCCACGCTCACTAATCACTTGCCCCAGATAGTTTATTCGAGTTTGCGCAAAATGGTACTTGTCCGAACTTAACGATGAACGTGCCGATCGTATTCTACTAAAGACATTCCCCAAACGTCTCACATCCTCCGGTAAATTCTTTGAATAGACAATTATGTCATCGAGATACACTAGACAAATTTTTGGTTTAATCCTGTCAGTACCCCATCTAACAACAGCTGAAATGTTGGCGGTGCGTTCTTAGTCCAAATGGCACGCTTTTGTAATGAAAATGTCCTGCTGGGACGGTAAACGCTGTTTTCGGCCTATCTTCAGGCGCAACCTCCAATTGACGGTATCCACTCCTAAGGTCCATAGTTGTAAAGAAATGACACTCTCCCAGATTATCTAAAGTTTCCGTGATGTTTGGAATTAGATAAGCATTGGAAATGGTTCGCGAGTTCAGTTATCTGCAGTCAGAGTAAAATCTGTACTTCCGTGCCCCGTAAATGGCTCTGAGCACTATGGGACTGAACTTCTGAGGTCATCAGTCCCTTAGAACTTAGAATTACTTAACCCTTACTAACCTAAGGACATCACACACATCCATGCTCGAGGCAGAATTCGAACCTGCGACCGTAGCGGTCGCGCGGTTCCAGACTGTAGCGTCTAGAACCGTTTCCCGTCCTCCGACTTTTTTGGCACGATGGCAATATTTGCACTCCAGACACTATCACTCGGTTCTATGATCCCATCCCGTAGTTGCTCTTCAATAAATTGTTCTACCAGTTGTTGCAGCCGCTTTGCTTCCTATACTGTGGGGCTTCCTATGAATTGGTGGATTATCTTCTGTCGGTATGTGATGTTGCATCAGTGGAGTTGCTGGTAACCTTCCATTGCCACAAAATAAATCATTAAACCTGAACAAAAAATTCTCCATACCTATTCGATCACTGCCCTGCAAATGATCTAATTTCCCTCGTAACACTTCCTTATCAACGGTTTGCTTGTGGCTTTCCTCTAGGCTCAACCTGTCAAAGGCCTCAACTTCCAATACTTCTAGAGTAGCTATTATTGCACCCCTTGACATAGTCACCTCCCCTCTGACAAATTTATCCACACTAACTATATTCATCTGTTCCCCATTAACGTCACTCGCATACGCTAAGCTCCTGTGGATAAAAAAATGCGAACTCTTCATTGCTTAAGAGCGGTTCAACCACTTACAAATGTATCCCTCGGCAAATCAGTACCCACGAAACCCAGACTGTCTATCCGGTATCTGCTGGTATTTTATCGTGCTGAATGACCTTCACTGAAGACATACGTTGTTTAGTTGATCTTATCTTCATGATAGGTCAACCTGGCGCCATTGTCTCAGCTGAAACTGTTTCCCCCAGTTGAAAAAGAGTCCCACTGAGTTTCACTCTGCGTTGCAGAAGATCGCCGGCCTTTGTGGCCGAGCGGTTCTAGGCGCTTCAGTCTAGAACCGCGTGACCGCTACGGTCGCAGGTTCGAATCCTGCCTCGGGCATGGATGTGTGTGATGTCCTTAGGTTAGTTAGGTATAAGTTCTAGGGGACTGATGACCTCAGATGTTAAGTCCCATAATGTTCAGAGCCATTTTAACCATTTGCAAAAGATCAATGTCAGCGTGATATTTGTCGAGAAAGTATAGGCCGAGAATCATTGAATAACCTTCGCCTACGCTTGGCACCACCTCCATGCGTTCGCTGAACTTAGTTTACCCGACTGAAAACACCAGTACTGCCGTACCCAATGATTGCACCGTATTATCACCAACCCCAAGTAACCTATACGGTCGTCGCAGCAGTTTCGTCTTTCCCACGAGGTCCAGACTCGGACACATTCGCACCAGTATCTACCGAAAACCTGTTTCCTGCCACCCACTATGCCCATTGAGCTACACACCGTCTGTGCACTAACCTCTGCCGTGTTACGGTCTATCGGGACTGCCTTCCGGTTGTTCAATCAATCCCGTTTGCGTTTAACAGCTGCTTACCTTGTTGGTGCTTTGCACCCTTCCTGCTTTTACGCTCAAATGCCCGGTGGCTCACTGTGGATGCTTATGTTATGTTATGTGAACCGGGGACCTAGAAACGTCGGAGATGCTGCGTCCCCGCCGCAGTCGCAGTGGTCCGCAACCCCACGACGACTACGGCAGCCCACTTCACCCCACCGCCGCCCACACCGAACCCAGGGTTATTTTGCGGTTCGCCCCCCCCCCCCCCCCCCCCAGAGAACGTCTCACACCAGACGAGTGTAACCCCTATGTTTGCTTGGTAGAGTAATGGTGGCGTACGCGTACGTGGAGAATTTGTTTGCGCAGCAATCGCCGACATAGTGTAGCTGAGGCGGAATAAGAAGAACCAGCCCGCATTCGCCGAGACACATGGAAAACCGTCTAAAAACTATCCACAGACTGGCCGGTTCACCGGACCTCGACACAAATCCGCCGGGCGGATTCGTGCCGGGAACTGGTGCTCATTCCCGCCCGGAAAGCCGTGCGTTAGACCGCACCGCCAACCGGGCGGGCAAGGGATCCTTATACTGTTTCCTTACACGCTCCTCCCGAGCACATCTATAGCACTAGACCTCAGAAGCGTACACGCGATGGCGCACTCTCTGCATTGTGGTCATGTCCATCTCCTCTACAGGAGTTGCGATCCTAAGCGCTGACTCTACGTCTTCCGGGTTCCCCATGTGTACCTTCCCCGCTCTTTTTTATACCTTCTGTAACAACACCGTATTAACTTCTGTTTTCTGCGTCCGTACATACGCCTTTGCGTTTAGCTTAGGGATTCTATCCGAGAACGCTTCCACAGACCCGTTGCACTGCGTCGACAACGTACTTAATTTCTCCCGAAAAAATCGCGCATGGTTCTGTTTTTGGTATTTCTGGCACAATTCACTGGCCCACTCCGAGACGTATGTGTTTTACTCGATGTCTCGTGGTAGACAACATATGCTTTGGTGTCCTCCGCTAAAGGCATAATAGCAAGATACAGGGTTTCTTCATCCGACCACCAACGCGTTTCCGCAGCGTCCCTAACATCCTCAACGAAGATTGTCACGGCCTAGGTTGCCTTGCACAGGAAGACATTAATCAATGCGACCACTCCTGGATCCTACGGAACAAAGGTACACTCAATCCAGCTCCTTACTTTCCCGAGACTCCGATTGCGACTGATCATGACTCACCTTACGAGCCTCTAACTGTTAAGTTCGAAATTTCTCTTCATGTTCTCAGACTGCCCTGTTAACTCTAGCACTTGCCCAGTTGAAGGAGCAACTGCATCTGCGGTAGTAACACGTGTTCCCATCATTTTGAATACTATACTTCATTCTTAATACAACTGACAAAAAAAGCTGGACAGAACACATACTCCCACTCAACTCTACTAGAAGAAAATGTAAACACAGATTAATTCCTCCGGTGAATCATCACCCATCTACACTTCAGTACAAATATTAGACAGATGCCGCGCGGAATAGCCGTGTGGTCTAGGGCGTCTTGTCACAGTCCGCACTGCTTCCCCCCTCGGAGGTTTGAATCCTCCCTTGGGCATGGGTGTGTGTCTTGTTCTTAGCGTAAGTTAGTTTAAGTTATATTAAGTAGTGCGTAAGTTTAGGGACCGATGACCTCAGCAGTTTGATCCCATAAGACCTTACCACAAATTTCCAAATTTACTAGATACACCTCTGGAACACGGCAACTCGTGCCCAGACAGACTGCAAAATCGACACCTCACTGGCACTAAATTATCACGCCTACCATTACCTCTAAACAAAGATCAGTCCACTGATTCCTGTGGCTTCACAAAAGTAGCTCCAAACATCTTGTACCCTAGCTTACGCAACTAACTCTGACAACAAGAACAAACATAAGAAATTATATAAATAAAACTTAGACTCACAGCACAACAGCGTGCTAAGCTGGTGCCTATGTCAAGTGCCACTGCCTCACTCACCAAAAACAACTCTCTCAAAAATGGTTCAAATGGCTCTAAGCACTATGGGATTTAACGTCTGAGGTCATCAGTCCCCTAGAACTTAGAACTACTTAAACGTAGCTAACCTAAGGGCATCACACACATCCATGCCCGAGGCAGGATTAGAACCTGCGACCGCAGCGGTCACGCGGTTTCAGACTGAAGCGCCTAGAACCGCACGGCCACACCGGCCGGCAACAACTCTCTCAACAGAACGTAGTATTGGACGTGAACGGTCACTTTCCAACTCAACTTATAGTGTTGGAAGCGAAACGACCACTTCCCAACACCAAACTGTTACAACCTTCCGAGCTCAGGGGTTGTAATATGTCAGAACGACAGAGATTTATGGTTTTGGAAGAGAGGGACGACTCACGTCGAAGTGTGCATAGAAACACAGGCAAGCGTGTCACGTGTCATTGACTTCATTACATCGAAGGTACACAGCGGGCCGCTGAACTCGAAGACGGAGCCACGGACCCTGCGTGCGTGGGGCGGGAATTTGCAGCGTCGGCGCCTGGTCACCCAGCCCTGCGGCCGATGGCCCGGAACAGACCTGACTGCTCCGTCAAGTGCGACTGGACCCCATGTAGAGCGACCCATACTAACAAATCCAACCTTGCACGAATTATCGCAGCTAGAAAGCCACTACTCCTCTTACTACCCATCCCACTGTCGCAGAGGTTTTTTTCCCACGGCACGAGCCTTGGCACTTTTTTCCCCTCTGCTCTTCAAATCGCTACCCTCACTCGCGTTTCGTCCACTATCTATCACCTGATGGACTGCGTTAATGCGTAGTCTTACCCAGACTCACTGATAACACCACAGCCCACTTACTAGATAACTAACATGTTGACGGAGGTGACATTAGGACTTTTGGTCTGGTCACCACGTTGGTGCGGGCGTAGAGGGGCCCCATCTCTATTTTAAGCAGCCGACAGCCGTCGTTGTAGTCGGGCTCAGCAGCTCCAGCCGCAGACAGCTCTGCACCCGGGAGGCGGAGAGTTCACGCCCCGACCCCGCCCCGGCGGGCGGCAGCTTGCAGTTGGTCAGATGATGCTACCCAGAGAGCGGAGGCTAGTATCACTCTCGCTCCTCGCGCCGGTGTAGCTCCAAGGTGCGTCGCGCCCCTCCAGAGCAATGACGCGTCCATGTAGCTCCAGTGGGCCTGTTGGCCGCCCGTATCCATCAGAAAAAGGTCGTCGTCGTTCGCCTGTAACTTAAACAATCGTCATTCTCTCAGGTTCTAGACGCGGACAGAATGACGACACGACCTCTACAACTACATCTACATCTACATCGTTACTCTGCAATTCACACTTAAGTGCCTGGAAGAGGGTTCA
Organism: Schistocerca nitens; assembly: GCF_023898315.1. Lineage (NCBI taxonomy): Eukaryota > Metazoa > Arthropoda > Insecta > Orthoptera > Acrididae > Schistocerca > Schistocerca nitens. The sequence continues at coordinate 416,727,379 of NC_064622.1, read as the reverse complement.
TCGAACCATTGTCAAACTACTTCTCTACCATTCCACTCTCGAATGGTGTGTGGAAAAAAGGAACACCTAAATCTTTCCGTTCGAGCTCTGATTTCTCTTCTTTTATTATGATGATCATTTCTCCCTACGTAGGTGGGTGTCAACAAAATATTTTCGCATTCGGAAGAGAAAGTTGTTGATTGAAATTTCGTAAATAGATCTCGTCGCACAGAAGACGGCCTTTGTTTCAGTGACTGCCTTCCCAACTCGTGTATCATATCAGTGACACTCTCACCCCTGTTGCGCGATAACACGAAACGAGCTGCCTTTCTTTGCACTTTTCCGATGTCCTCCGTCAATTCTATCTGGTAAGGATCCCACTCCGTGCAGCAATATTCCAGCAGAGGACGGACAAGTGTAATGTAGGCTGTCTCTTTAGTGGGTTTGTCGCATCATCTAAGTGTTCTGCCAACAAAGCGCAGTCTTTGTTTCGCCTTCCCCACAGAATTATCTATGCGGTCTTGCCAATTTGCAAATGGCTGCTGGCGTAGCGGTAAAGTGTTTGGACATGAAATTTGCAAACTGCACTTGCTGTCGGTTCAACACCGGTAATTGTAATTCTAATTCGTAGATATTTAGACGAATTGACAGCCCTCAGATTTGTGTGATTTATCGGATACTCAAAATTTATCTGATTTTTCTTAGTACCCATATGGATGACCTCACGCTTTTCTTTGTTTAGTGGCAATTGCCACTTTTCGCACCATACGGAAATTCTCTCTACATCATTTTGTAATTGGAATTGATCGTCTGGTGATTTTACTAGACGGTAAATTACAGCGTCATCTGCAAACAATCTAAGGGGGCTGCTCAGATTATCGCCTAGATCATTTATGTAAATCAGGAACAGCAGAGGGCACATGACACTACCTTGGGGAACGCCAGAAATCACTTCTGTTCTACTCGATGATTTACCGTCCATCACTACGAACTGTGACCTCTTTGAGAGGAAATCACGAATCCAGTCACACAACGGAGACGCTACTCCATATGCACGCAATTTCATTAATAGTCGCTTGTGAGGTACGGTATCAAAAGCCTTCTGAAAATTTATGAATATGGAATCGATCTGAGATCCCTTGTCGACAGCACTCATTACTTCATGGGAATAAAGAGCTAGCTTCCTTGCACAAGAACGATATTTTCTGAATCCGTGTTGGTTACGTATCAATAAGTCATTTTCTTCGAGGTGATTCATAATGTTCGAGTACAGTATATGCTTCTTGCCTTGAGCCTTGAGCTCGTTTATTTATACTTTTGTCTACGCCTCTGACATAGTTCATCTGGAGGGGACAAGGGGAGCGATGTTTAGTAATTACAGCGTCAGCTTTCTTCAGACCGCTTCGAGCCCTACACACAGGTCACTAGGCGCTGTTTTAACTGCAACGTATGGCTTCTTCACAGCACGTCGGTGTCCTGTGCTGTCCTGATTACTTCATATCAGAACACAGCGCTCGCTGTGCCGTGCCTCTCCGGCAGCGGGCGGTGTCGTAAGCCTACCTCGGAGACTCGTTTTACAAAATATCAACATCGCCCGCGCCTGCCATCCGATGTGCCGGTCGGACCCTTATCTACTGCCTTCCAGCCATAACTGCGCGAAATTTACAAGAATTCCCCAAATCCACTCCTTAACTTATTCGTGGCATAGCACCTGCATGACAGGGATGCTGTGTTGGAACAGCATCGGCATGCTTTGTTCAAATGGCTCTGAGCACTATGGGACTTAACTTCCGAGGTCATCAGTCCCATAGAACTTAGAACTACTTAAACGTAACTAATCTAAGGACATCACACACATCCATGCCCGAGGCAGGATTCGAACCTGCGACCGGAGCGGCCGCGCAGTTCCAGACTGACGAGCCTAGAACCGCTCGGCCACACCAGCCGGCGTCTGCTTTGAATGGAGGCCTGTATGTAAGGGGCAAATGAATGATACTCAGGGCTCTGATGTGTAGCCTGCCCTGCATGAGAGGCATGTTGAGGGAGTGGTATTGGCCTGCTTTATTGAACTGTATTGCAGGGTTGGTTCAAATGGCTCTGAGCACTATGGGACTCAACTGCTGAGGTCATTAGTCCCCTAGAACTTAGAACTAGTTAAACCTAACTAACCTAAGGACATCACAAACATCCATGCCCGAGGCAGGATTCGAACCTGCGACCGTAGCGGTCATGCGGTTCCAGACTGCAGCGCCTTTAACCGCACGGCCACTTCGGCCGGCTGTATTGCAGGGGCTACATATGCCGTTTGTCATGGCTGGGGACGGGTTGAGATGATCAGAATGAGGGGGAGGAGGAATTGGACAGAGAGAGTGAATGAGGGAAAGATATATAAGGGAGGTAGAATTTGTAGAGGGGCTGTTGGCAGGCCGGTAAAGAAGAGGGGGAGTTGAAACCTAGTAATCAAGGGAAGGCAGGATTCGGTTATGATTGTGGACGGGGCCAGAACCAGTTACTACTGGTCGCCTTTTACAGTTACACACAATTTATTTTAAACCAGTAATTCCAGACTCAAAAATAAATAAAAAAATACCACACATTATTAATGAAGGAATAAACAATTGTGTAAATAATAGTGTTTTCAGTGAGTTACAGTTTAGCAGATCACCATTAAATACAGATACAGCAGATAATGTTTTGAAAGCAAACCAGTGTGATCTGGGCAGGAACGGCAATAAATTCAGAATTGTTTAAAACTCGCTGCAACTTACAAATTACAGGTATTGAAATATAAAAGGCAAGTCGCCGCAAACATAGCAGAAGGCATCAGACGCCAGGAATGGCAGTAAATAAGGTTTTAAAAGGCTTACTACGTAAATGCAAATACCAAATTAGATTTTAAGGCAAATGACCACAATCACGGCTGAAGGTCTTACACGCCAGGAACGGCAATAATATAAAAAATTTAGAAACCTGCTGTGGAACAGCAAATACAATAGCAAAGATTCATTAAAAAACAAGCAACTGATCACCAAACGGGTGAAATAAGATGATGGTAAACTTTGTAATACAACCCTTAACATCCACTGAACACTACACTGCTAGATTTATTCCATAAGGCGACCAGAACTATTAAGTAGACATATATAACCTTTAATGTAAGTATTATAAGGTACTGTAATCAATAATACAATAATAAAACACAAAGACCAGTACATAAGTTCCGTAAAGGGTACTGAGGCAGATTATAACCGCACAAGGTGTGGGCTGAAGGAGCGTTACACTGAACTACTGGCCATCAGACCTCCCTTTAGAACACAGATTTCTTACTAGAACCAACGGGCCACAGACGGTGCTCCAGGACTCGACCTCTGAGAAGGTCCGGCAACAAACACTTTCGCGAGCGATGAGATAGGCAGCCAAGAGTTGCATTCACTTCACAAGATGGTAACTCAGACCAGTGGCAGTCTAACGGATGACTAATGATAATTTTGCTGAAGCTACCTGACGTCCGATAAACCATGTGCAACGATGGAAGAATACGCCAAAGCCTGAACCAACGGTCTGCACTACGTCCCCAGAATACTGCGTTTAAAGAGCCCGGAACGAGAGAGGAATCACTACCACCAAAGTAGAAGAATCACCAACCGGCCTGCAATCAAGAAAGCTGTCAAAACTAAACGTCTTACCGGACAGTAGCAGCAAGGCGAGGAAACGTACACTGCCGTTATATACACTAACTCCCAGGGCAGGTAACTGGGGCGTTACAGGCCACCAGGCAAGAAAAATTACCGCTGGTTGAACTTCACAAATTGTAACAAGCTGAAAGTAATAAATATTAATAAAAAGTCGAGGAAAGCTAATCAGATCCGCCTTTCCCAAGCACTCGCTGCTCTTTGCCTCGGCGACGCCGGACGGAGTGGCCGAGCGGTTCTAGGCGCTACAGTCTGGAACCGAGTGACCGTTACGGTCGCAGGTTCGAATCCTGCCTCGGGCATGGATGTGTGTGATGTCCTTAGGTTAGTTAGGTTTAAGTAGTTCTAAGTTCTAGGGGACTGATGACCTCAGAAGTTAAGTCCCATAGTGCTCAGAGCCATTTGAACCATTTTTGAGCCTCGGCGACACTACGAGCAGCAACACGAACCCAAGTCACTGGATAATTGCGAGATATCACAAGGGTGGAGGCATCTCTACTTGGATTCAAATGCACTCATCTTGAAGCTTGCTGGATCCGGTTTACGACGAGGTCGTGCACCCTTGTGACCACAGCCCTTCCATCCGGTAGTCCATGCGTGCCGCCAGCGGCCCTGGCGTGTTGTGGCACTGCGCGCACCTGAGTCCCCCTACCGAACTGCACACTCACACGACCCGGAAAAACAACGACGTTGCCCCAAAGATAGGGCAACAGTTACTACATACCGATAACCGCCGCTGATGCCTCTAGCGGACATGCAACGCTTGCGAAACCGAGTGGCGCTAGTCAACACGAGAAGAAGATAAACAACCGCAACCATGCCAACTAAACGATACTGTCTGGCCTCCAACACAGGGCAGGATGGAAAGAGAGAATGGGGAGGAAGAAATAGACAGATAGTGGTGGGAGGGTGATTCAGACAGACAGAGGGATAAAGAGGTGGACAAAGAGAGGGACAGGAGGGTGTGCGAAACCCATACCCAAGTGAAGCTGTGGGGAAAGGACTGGTCAGTAAATAAAAATCGAATGCAATTGGACTCATACGGCTTATGGCTGGATTTATATGGATCAGTTTATTGTTGACGAAGCCTTATGATTTCCCTTCTCTTTTCACACAATATATGTCACATGTTATTACTTCTTCTGTGGGACAGGTTTATATGTGTCCAACCTAGGCAAAGGTTTGCGTAAACTTCTGACAGGTAACTGGTTGGCTGTATGATTCCCATTGTATCCATAATTCTACAGCTACTGGATGCTGCCATGTCAAGATTTTGAGTAGACTGCAGTAAATGTAGTGTTTAAGTGCCAAAAAAGTGTTTCTTGTTAGTGCAAAAATGAAAGATTTGTGTCTTACAGTACATGGTGAAGTTTTTGCTCGTAGTATTACATTTCCGGATTATCCGGGTTTTCAGTAATCCAGATTGAATCTGGTCCCACCTCGCCCTGATAAACAAGTTTCTTGTGTAGTCGGTTTGCTACAGAGGATTGATAAGGGGTATAGAACAAGAGATTATTTTAAACCTGACTCGTGGCTGTTAACCATTATTTAGAATGCTTGTGCCAGTGTAGCAGAGCAGAGTACTAACTCGAGTCTGCCAGCAAACTATTCTGAGGTTACGTACGTAACAGCATATCGCGTGATTTCCTTTGCGCACCGCACGTCTCTGTGAACTCTGGCCGCGTCACCGAGCGAGGTGGCGTAGTGGTTAGCGCCCTGGACCCTCAACCCAAAAGACAACAGCTCAAATCCCCGTCCAGCCATCCAGCGTTGTGATCTTCCTATAACTCCAAGGAAATTCCAGGATGGTTCTTCGAAAAGAGAGCGGCCTCTTTTCTTTACTATCCTTTCTTAATCCGAGCCCGTGCTCCGTCCGTAATGATGCGGTTATGGATGGACCGCAGTCTCAAGTGAGGCTTCGCTAGACGCTGTGGAAGCGTCGACGCGGCAGACGAGAAAGAACGTATCTCTGTCAAGACGAAGCATAGCGCGAAATTGTCCAAGGGACTGTCTCTACTATACGACAATGCCGCAGCTCATCCTGCACAAACTGTCGATCGTGCGACTTCTTGTGGCTATCAAATTTTGTCTCACCTCTTGTATTCTCGTCATATTGCACTCTGTGAGTTTATTCTCTGTCCTTGAATGAAGAAACCTCTGAGTGACAGAAGTCTCCAGAACGTCGAGGTCAGAGGTGGAAAGTTTCCAGCACAGTTCAAATGCAGGCTTCTAAAACCAAGGTCTGTCAAACCACACATCGTCGTGAAAAGTGTGTCTTATTGAAGTGTGAATACGTATAAGATGGCTGACACCGTCACGAACTCTCGTGGTCGCAACTTCCATTTCTTCGAGATGTTGTTACAATTTTTTGAAACATAGTTTTTGGAAAAAATGAGATCGACAGGAAGTGCAAAATGGCTAAGCAGGGATGGCTAAAGGACAAATTTAAGCATTTAGAGGCGTATATCACTAGGGGTAAGATAGATACTGCCTACAGGAAAATTAAAGAGACCTTTGGAGAAAAGAGAACCACTTGTATGAATATCAAGAGCTCAGATGGAAACCCAGTTCTAAGCAAAGAAGGGAAAGCAGAAAGGTGGAAGGAGTATATAGAGGGTCTATAAAAGGGCGATGTACTTTAGAACAATATTATGGAAATGGAAGAGCATGTAGATAAAGATGAAATGGGAGATATGATACTGCATGAAGAGTTTGACAGAGCACTGAATGATCCAAGTCGAAACAAGGCCCTGGAGTAGACAACATTCCATTAGACCTACTGATAGCTTTGGGAGAGCCAGCTCTCACAAAACTCTACCGTCTGATGAGCAAGATGTATGAAACAGGCGCAATACCCTCAGAATATAATAATTCCAATCCCAGAGAAACCAGGTGTTGAAAGATGTGAAAATTACCGGACTATTAGTTTAATAAGTCATGGCTGCAAAATACTAACACGAATTATTTACAGACGAATGGAAAAACTGGTGGAAGCCGAACTCGGGGAAGATCAGTTTAGATTCATAAGAAATGCTGGAACACGTGAGGCAATACTGACATAACGACTTATCTTAGAAGATAGATTAAGGAAACCTAAGGTTTTAGCATTTGTAGACTTAGAGGAAGCTTTTGACAGTGTTGACTGGAATACTCTATTTCAAATTCTGAAAGGTGGCAGGGGTAAAATAAAGGGAACGAAAGGCTATGTACAATTTGTACAGAAACCAGATGGCAGTTATAAGAGTCGAGGGGCATGAAAGGGAAGCAGTGGTTCGGAAGGGAGTGAGACAGTGTTGTAGTCTGTCCCCGATGTTATTCAATCTGTATATTGAGCAAGCAGTAAAGGAGACAAAAGAAAAATACGGAGTAGGTATTAAAATCTATGGAGAAGAAATAAAAACTTTGAGGTTCGCCAATGACATTGTAATTCTGTCAGGGACAGCAGAGGACTTGGAAGAGCAGTTGAACGGAATGGACAGTGTCTTGAAAGGAGGGTATAAGATTAACGTCAACAAAAGCAAAACGAGGATAGTGGAATGTAGTCGAATTAAATCGGGTGATGCTGAGGGAATTAGATTAGGAAATGAGACACTTAAAGTAGTAAAGGAGTTTTGCTATTTGGGGACCAAATAACTAATGATGGTCGAAGTAGAGAGGATAGAAAATGTAGACTGACAGTGGCAAGGAAAGCGTTTCAGAAGAAGAGAAATTTGTTAACATCGAGTATAGATTTAAATGTCAGGAAGTCGTTTCTGAAAGTATTTGTGTGTAGTGTAGCCATGTATGGAAGTGAAACATGACGATAAATAGTTTAGACAAGAAACGAAAAGATGCTTTCGAAATGTGTGCTACAGAAGAATGCTGAACTGGTAGACCACATAACTAATGAGGAAGTATTGAATAGAATTGGGGAGAAGAGAAATTTGTGGCACAACTTGACTAGAAGAAGGAATCGGTTGGTAGGACATGCTCTGAGGCATCAGGGGTCACCAGTTTAGTATTGGAGGGCAGCGTGGAGGTTAAAAATCGTAGCGGGAGACGAAGAGATGAATACACTAAGCAGATTCAGAAGGGTGTAGGTTCCAGTAGGTACTGGGAGATGAAGAAGCTTGCACAGGATAGAGTAGCATGGAGAGCTGCATCAAATAATTCTCTGGACTGAAGACCACGACATTTTTTGGAAATGTCAGCGGTCGTAAAATATTATTAAAATATAATAAAATCATTACAGATCGGAAAAAATAATTTTATTTTAAAAAAGATGTCCGGTTTCGAACAATGTTGTATAATCTTCATCCCGGTACTGTATAAGTGGAAGATATGTAAAAAAAGTGAAAATGATATACTTGCAATATAAGTAGAAGAAGAGATCTCTTGATGACTGTTGCAGATGGTGGCACGTAGAGTCTCATGCTACGAGAATGGCGCGAACAGTAACTACTGCAAGCTACGCGACTGCTGCCACGTAAATATCGAGAGCTCCGCCAACCTTCAGCAAAATTACTTCAGTAATACGGATAAAATTACTATAAATAGAACTGTAGTATGAAATACATTACGACCGCAATCACATAATAGGCCTTAAGAAAATATAATAAAAGAACATGTAAAGAGCAAAATAAGTCCCCATAGAGGTGCCCCCTATGGGGACTTGTAATTAACATATGTAGAGAAAAGGTTGCTCAAAACGACGCCATAGAAACAACATAAGGTATGAAGATCGATGTGTTCAAATTTCAGGTCAAAGATACAGAATTATGGCTTCCAGTTTTTTACTCGGAATGTAACCATAATTATACACAGTAGACGTACCTGGTACATTAAGATAGGTTAGGAATAATACCACTGAAGCTTAAAAATACACTGACAGAAAAAATATCGCAACATCAGGAAAGAGTTGTGTGACAGAAACGAAAATTGGTAGCCGCATTTCTACATTTCTAAGATGATATCTGTCCAAATTTCGCACAAGACTCTTAAGAGTAGCGCTAGTGAGTTGATGTTAGTCTAGAATGCCTTTAAGGCGACATACCTGCAAGTGTCAGCACCTCTTTCAATTTGAAAGAGGTTGTGTAATAGGGCCACAGAAAGCTGAATGTTGCTTCCGCGTTACTTTACAGGGACTTACCGGAAAAATTAGCCAGTGTATGTGATTCCTGGCAGCGATGATTACGGGAATATACCGTCGCAAAATGACCGCAATCCGGGTGGCCACTTGGCACTAGCGAGAGGGAAGGCGACGTCGTTGGCGTATGGCACTGGTGCGTCGTACTGCATCTGTAGCATCAATCTGAGCAGTAGTTGACATCAAAGTGACACGGCCAACGGTTTCGAATCGGTTATTTCAAGGACAGCTCCGAGCCAGACGCCCTCTAATGTGCATTCCACTGAGCCGAAACCGCCGCCATTTGCGGTTTCAATGGCGTCAGGCGAGAGCTCATCGGAAGACAGTGTGGATGTCTGCTGCGTTTTTTTGATGAAGTCTCGTTCTGTCTTTGTGCAGGTACTGGTCGTGTGTTGGTTAGGAGGAGGTCGGTTGAGAGCCTGCAAGCAACGTGTCTACGTTCTAGACATACTGGAACTACACCTAGTGCTATGGTTTGGAGTGCGATTTAGCTCAAAAATGGTTCAAATGGCTCTACACATTTGTAGGTCCATCTGGTGATTCGACCAGTCGTGCTTCCATTAATAAACAGCATTCCAGGATGCGTTTTCCAACAGGATGACGCACATACCACTACTGTAACCCAAAATATTGCCTTGGCGTGCTCGATCACCAGATGTGTCACTAATCGAGAACATATGGGACATTATCGGACAACTCAAGCGACATCCGCAAACAGCATTAACCGTCCCTATATCGACAGACCACGTGCAACAGACATGGAACTCTATTCCACAAACTCACATACAGCACCTGTACAACCCAATCCATAGACGTCTGCACGCTTGCATTCAACGTTCTGACAGTTACACAGGTTATTAATGTGCCAGAATTTCACATTTCCAATGGTTTATCTCGCGCTTACATTGTCCTGCGACACTGCGTTGTTAATCAGGTAAATATGTCACCTAGACAAATGTATTCCTGAAATTTCGTTACTTTATGTTAATAATGGTTTGGTGTTGCGATTTTTTCCGTCAGTGTATAAAGGAATTGGAAAAGAACAATAAGTCACTAAACCATTGATAAACTTAGACACAACATACACTCTGCACATGATATGTAAGTCAAAGATAGCTCAGAAAAGACACCAACAGTCACCATGGTAATAGTATAGAGGTCAATATTTTCCGATTAGACGTCAAAGGTACAGATGTAAAACTGTATACACACACCAATAATATTATTCCACACTTCCACACAGCAGAAATAGTGTCTACACTAGACACAGTAGGAAGAATACCAATGACACTAAACATAGGTCCAATGTACCCTCTACGAGGACGCCACCAGTAACCATGGTAAATACGAGGGCAGTTCAATAAGTAATGCAACACATTTTTTTTCTCGGCCAATTTTGGTTGAAAAAACCGGAAATTTCTTGTGGAATATTTTCAAACATTCCCGCTTCGTCTCGTATAGTTTCATTGACTTCCGACAGGTGGCAGCGCTGTACGGAGCTGTTAAAATGGCGTCCGTAACGGATGTGCGTTGCAAACAACGGGCAGTGATCGAGTTTCTTTTGGCGGAAAACCAGGGCATCTCAAATATTCATAGGCGCTTGCAGAATGTCTACGGTGATCTGGCAGTGGACAAAAGCACGGTGGTGAGTCGTTGGGCAAAGCGTGTGTCATCATCGCCGCAAGGTCAAGCAAGACTGTCTGATCTCCCGCGTGCGGGCCGGCCGTGCACAGCTGTGACTCCTGCAATGGCGGAGCGTGCGAACACACTCGTTCGAGATGATCGACGGATCACCATCAAACAACTCAGTGCTCAACTTGACATCTCTGTTGGTAGTGCTGTCACAATTGTTCACCAGTTGGGATATTCAAAGGTTTGTTCCCGCTGGGTCCCTCGTTGTCTAACCGAACACCATAAAGAGCAAAGGAGAACCATCTGTGCGGAATTGCTTGCTCGTCATGTGGCTGAGAGTGACAATTTCTTGTCAAAGATTGTTACAGGCGATGAAACATGGGTTCATCACTTCGAACCTGAAACAAAACGGCAATCGATGGAGTGGCGCTACACCCACTCCCCTACCAAGAAAAAATTTAAAGCCATACCCTCAGCCGGTAAAGTCATGGTTACAGTCTTCTGGGACACTGAAGGGGTTATTCTGTTCGATGTCCTTCCCCATGGTCAAACGATCAACTCTGAAGTGTATTGTGCTACTCTTCAGAAATTGAAGAAACGACTTCAGCGTGTTCGTAGGCACAAAAATCAGAACGAACTTCTCCTTCTTCATGACAACGCAAGACCTCACACAAGTCTTCGCACCCGAGAGGAGCTCACAAAACTTCAGTGGACTGTTCTTCCTCATGCAACCTACAGCCCCGATCTCGCACCGTCGGATTTCCATATGTTTGGCCCAATGAAGGACGCAATCCGTGGGACGCACTACGCGGATGATGAAGAAGTTATTGATGCAGTACGACGTTGGCTCCGACATCGACCAGTGGAATGGTACCGTGCAGGCATACAGGCCCTCATTTCAAGGTGGCGTAAGGCCGTAGCATTGAATGGAGATTACGTTGAAAAATAGTGTTGTGTAGCTAAAAGATTGGGGAATAACCTGGTGTATTTCAATGCTGAATAAAACAACCCCTGTTTCAGAAAAAAAATGTGTTGCATTACTTATTGAACAGCCCTCGTATATAGATAATGATATTTTGTGATTATTGATTGAAAACTGGTCTATTATTACAACTTGATTCGGAGTAATATATGCGTCATTATATATTTACATACAGTAAAAATAACAGTTTCATTAGATATAACAGGAACGCTAGTCATTATATCAACGAAAATACGTCTAAAACTAAGTACCTTCTGTAGGAACTTCCACGAAACTTATTTTACGCGGTCTAGACGTTTTTATCGTATTTTTATAAAATTGTCTTTATCGATTGCGGCAGCAGCTGCGACCGAGAGGTTCTAGTCTCTTCAGTCCGGAACCGCGCTGCTGCTATGGTCGCAGGTTCGAATCCTGCCTCGGGCATGGATGTGTGTGATGTCCTTAGGTTAGTTAGGTTTAAGTAGTTCTAAGTCTAGGGGACTGATGACCTCATGTTAATTCCCATAGTGCTTAGAGCTATTTGAACCTTCATCGATTGCAGCTATTTATGTCTACCCATACTGCAGACATCCCTGTTTTGATGCAGTTTCTCCGCACACCCAACAGTGCGAAGCCTCGCTTTCTATCAAGAATAATGCAGAGAGTGTCAAGTAGAAGTGGTGTTCCGATCATCCAGTGGCGATCAACTGCAGACTTCAGAGAACTCTCGCTGCATTTGTATCACTCTGCTGTCGCTTCATTTAAGTAGACGGCCGCGCGGGCACTTGGCAGTTCTCCGAAAGGGCACTAATGTGACTGTAGGCGGTCTGCATAGAAACATCCACTTACTGCAGTTCCTGCCTGAATAATTTAGCACGTGCGTAGTTAACAGAACTAGATAACTCGTTAGAAAGTGGCTGCCCACAAATCCACCGCACGTGGAACGAATACTTTCGCTGAAGCTTCTCTCTGCAGGTTAAACGCATAGTACACCTCTACAGAGCACAGACACAATGCTTCTCTAATATCAATAGTTACCTGTCGCACTGACACTCAGTATTGCACAAGCAGACAAAACATTGACGTTCATGGAAAGCTCGTCTGCTGTAATGCATTTAAACATGGGATTATACATAAAAGTCAAGTCAGACTAATTCAATTTTGTTCTAATTTTCACTGCATGCAAACTTGTCTGTCTTATGCAGGCATTTCCAGATACACATATGCCTCATATACACCTGTCTTCCTTTCATATTCAACCGTGTGTCCTTTTGTACCTTCAGCAACTTAAACTAACCAAACGACATAGTTAACAAAGTGAACCAAAATAAGATAAGCAGTTATTCAGTATCCGCGACGTGATGCTCTAAATGTTGAACCCTTACAATGACAAGTATTAAACAGAATGAGGTACAGAGTAAAAATAATTAAACTAACCAGTCACCCAGAAGCCATAAAGAAATGTTCGTTGTGTAAAACCCTGAAATTTAAAACCGCTGTAGACAGAAAACATTGTAAAATTAATTAATGCAAATAACTATATGTACCTATAATCAAATGTTCTTTTACACCACCTCAAGGGTCGCATAGCAGTTACTACAGAAATGTGCGGATTACGAGGGGCTGCATTACACTTACTATCTTATCGCCATATCAGGGAACGTAGTGCACGCGCGAACATCGTCGAACATGATTGTTTTTGTGGTTAAGGGGCTGTGATGAGGGGAGGCATAACGTTGTATGGACATACTGACCTCCAAATCTTTGAACGCGGGATACTGGTCAACGTTAACGTAGCACTGTAACTCCTTCCCCTTCTGCGTCTTTTCAGAGCTACGTGCTGCCCTGACTATTTATATGGGTGATAGTGTGCGACCGCATTGAACAGCGCAGGTGGAGAAACTCTTCGAACGAGCGGATGTGCGGCGAATGAACTGACTTGCCCGTCCCTCCCGACATAAATCCCAGCGATCACGGTTGGGATGCGTTGGGAAGATTTACTGCAGCCCTTCCACGTGCACCGACGACCATCCAGCAGTTGTGAACCGCGCTAGGAACGTAACGCCCTACAACAAAAGCATCCATTGCCATACGTTCTGATCACACAAGAGTCATGACCTGCCTTTTGTGACGTCCTGGGAAGCATCATAAATCGTGGTGACTTCAACGTAAGTATTGTCTGTGAATTAGTGTCATTTCTGTTCGGTTCGTTACATATTTCGTTCAGTTATCTTCTGTTAACAGTTCTTTCCTAGTTTCGTCGAACTATTAACAGTGACACGTCATCTGAAAGTTATTTTCGTCCCCAGTTTTGCACACCAATGTACAATGATATAATGTATGAGGGCAGTTCAATAAGTAATGCAACACATTTTTTTTCTCGGCCAATTTTGGTTGAAAAAACCGGAAATTTCTTTGTGGAATATTTTCAAACATTCCCGCTTCGTCTCGTATAGTTTCATTGACTTCCGACAGGTGGCAGCGCTGTACGGAGCTGTTAAAATGGCGTCTGTAACGGATGTGCGTTGCAAACAATGGGCAGTGATCGAGTTTCTTTTGGCGGAAAACCAGGGCATCTCAGATATTCATAGGCGCCTGCAGAATGTCTACGGTGATCTGGCAGTGGACAAAAGCACGGTGAGTCGTTGGGCAAAGCGTGTGTCATCATCGCTGCAAGGTCAAGCAAGACTGTCTGATCTCCCGCGTGCGGGCCGGCCGTGCACAGCTGTGACTCCTGCAATGGCGGAGCGTGCGAACACACTCGTTCGAGATGATCGACGGATCACCATCAAACAACTCAGTGCTCAACTTGACATCTCTGTTGGTAGTGCTGTCACAATTGTTCACCAGTTGGGATATTCAAAGGTTTGTTCCCGCTGGGTCCCTCGTTGTCTAACCGAACACCATAAAGAGCAAAGGAGAACCATCTGTGTGGAATTGCTTGCTCGTCATGTGGATGAGGGTGACAATTTCTTGTCAAAGATTGTTACAGGCGATGAAACATGGGTTCATCACTTCGAACCTGAAACAAAACGGCAATCAATGGAGTGGCGCCACACCCACTCCCCTACCAAGAAAAAGTTTAAAGCCATACCCTCAGCCGGTAAAGTCATGGTTACAGTCTTCTGGGACGCTGAAGTGGTTATTCTGTTCGATGTCCTTCCCCATGGTCAAACGATCAACTCTGAAGTGTATTGTGCTACTCTTCAGAAATTGAAGAAACGACTTCAGCGTGTTCGTAGGCACAAAAATCAGAACGAACTTCTCCTTCTTCATGACAACGCAAGACCTCACACAAGTCTTCGCACCCGAGAGGAGCTCACAAAACTTCAGTGTTCTTCCTCAAGCACCCTACAGCCCCGATCTCGCACCGTCGGATTTCCATATGTTTGGCCCAATGAAGGACGCAATCCGTGGGACGCACTACGCGGATGATGAAGAAGTTATTGATGCAGTGCGACGTTGGCTCCAACATCGACCAGTGGAATGGTACCGTGCAGGCATACAGGCCCTCATTTCAAGGTGGTGTAAGGCCGTAGCATTGAATGGAGGTTACGTTGAAAAATAGTGTTGTGTAGCTAAAAGATTGGGGAATAACCTGGTGTATTTCAATGCTGAATAAAACAACCCCTGTTTCAGAAAAAAAATGTGTTGCATTACTTATTGAACTGCCCTCGTAGAAGTTCACTTTTCCTGAGACTAATAGAAAGGCATGAATACATCTAGGAGGCTATGCCACTGAAATATACACTCATGCTCATAAATTAAGGATAACTGCAGAATGCACAACGTGGCACTACACAAAACTGGCGCTAATAGCATAGGCACATAGGGAACACATACGACACAGATCTGTAAGTCCACGGTATTGGTGGTAAGTTGAGAAAACCGTCCCGAAACACACGTGCTAGAAAACGTCACTGTTTCCTGCGCATGTACCCCGACATCAATATGGGATATGATCACCATGCACACGTAAACAGTCCCCACAACGGGTTAGCATAGTCTGGATCAGGTGGTCGTGGAGCTGCTGGGGTATAGCCTCCCATTCTTGCACCAGTGCCTGTCGGAGCTCCTAAAGTGTCGTAGTGGTTTGAAGACGTGCATCGATATGTCGACCAAGAGCATCCCAGTCGTGCTCGATGGGGTTTAGGTCTGGAGAACAGGCAGGCCACTCCATTCGCCTGATGTCTTCTGTTTCAAGGTATTCCTCCACGATGGCAGCTCGGTGGGGCCGTGCGTTATCATCCATCAGGACGAAGGTGGGACCCACTGAACCCCTGAAAAGGCGGACATGCTGGTGAAAAATTACGTCCCGATACACCTGACCTGTTGCAGTTCGTCTGTCGAAGGCATGCAGGGGTGTACGTGCACCAATCATACTCCCACCCCACACCATCAAACCACGACCTACATACAGGTCCCTTTCAAGGAAATGAAGGGGTTGGTATCTGGTTACTGTTTCACGCCAGAAGAAAATCCTGTGAGAAACACTGTTCAGACTATACCTGGACTCTTCCGCGAACATAACCTGGGACCACTGTTCCAATAACCATGTACTGTGTTCTTAACACCACGCTTTGCGGGCTCTCCTGTGACCAGAGGTCAGTGGAGTGCACCTTGCAGGTCTCCAGGCGGATAAACCACGTCTGTTCAGTCGTCTGTAGACTGTGTGTCTGGAGACAACTGTTCCAGTGGTTGCGGCAAGGTCCCGAGAAAGGATACCTGCAAAGCTCCGTGGCCGTCTTCGGGCACTAATGGTGAGATATCGATCTTCTTGTGGTGTTGCACAGTGTGGACGTCCCGTACTGTAGCGCCTGGACACGTTTCCTGTCTGCTGAAATCGTTGCCATAATCCTGAGATCACACTTTGTGGCACACGGGGGGCCCGTGCTACGATCTGCTGTGTTCGACCATCCTCCAGTCGCCCTAGTATTCTACCCCTCATGACGTCATCAATATGTGTTCTTTCAGCCACTGCACCGCACTCTGACATGCGCCAACACACCTCTGCGTATGTGGAATGCTGCCAGCGCCACCGTACGACGACTGCAGGTCAAATGCACCACATGATCATAACCCCGATGTGACATACCTGCAAACCGCCCACCAGAGCATTGTTTCACCATGTATCAGCATTATCCTTAATTTATGAGCATTAGTGTAGACTTCTTGTTGAGGACGAAAAAAGAGACATTAAATTAGTCCGATATTTTCCAATAAATGTTGTGGTCAGTATCTGCTATCTTCTTATCTCTCAAAGATTAGGAATACATAAAAGTGAAATAAAACTTTGCGTTGGACCGGACTAGACCCAGGTATCTTTGCCTTTAGCAGGCAAGTGCTTTACCGACAGAGCTATCATTTTTTTTAAAAAGTCTTTTATTGTGTCGAAATGTTGTGAACTCCAACGTTCTGCAAGCACGACCTGCTACACGTCCTCGCAGCTTTACTTTCGAGTGTACCTGTTTTGGAGTCAAGTTGTGGAAACAGGCTTTGAGGCGTGCTCGGGTAGCTCAGTCAGTAATGCAGTTACTGATGAAAGTCCGAGATCCCAGGTTCTAGTTCCGGACCATAATAAAACCATAATCTGCTAGGAAATTTCCATCCAGTGCACACTCCGCTGCCGAGTGAAAATGGATTATGCAGTGCATAAAACTAAAGGTAGTTACAGACCTCCAATATCTTATCCACTCTTCATTTCCATTAGCTCTAGAAAATGCTTCCTTGAAGTAAAAGCAGTCTGTATCATTGTCCTCACTAGTGGAATTTCCTTCTTCTATTTCTTCTTGAAAAATTTTGTTTTTAGCAGAAACCCTCTTAGCGTTTGATCTCGCTTTTAGCTTCTTACCCACATCGGAGAGGTTGAGAGGACAGTCAAACATGTGGTTCCTTAAGAGAGACAGCAGACTTTTTGGTAGTTGCAGGGTGAACAGTCTGGATGATTGACTGATTTGGTCTTGTAACATTAAACGAAACAGACCTATTGCGATCTCCTGTGAGTACGTCTGTGCGCCATCCAATATTCTGAAAATGCTGTAATAATTTTCAATGAACAGTTGTTGAGTTCACAAGGGCAATCGCTAACACCTGACGCCACTTGACACAAGGCCTGTGATGTGCGTCTTGGGAGATACCAATATGGACTTAAGAACCTCGAAACTTTCTCGGACCTAGTTGGTGCTGTGGGTTCATATTGAGCTAGTTTGTAAAACATAGCATCCAAGACCCCCCGACGCAATCAGGGCCACACGCGATGCTGCCCTATGGGACAGAAGTGATCCTTTTTCAATAGCGCATTGGTCCACAATATCTACCAAAATCATATCGATTTTGACTGTAACTTGATGTGATATAGCAATGAAATTCTACAACGGTTTCTCAGAAATATCGTATAATATTGACACAGTTCTACTACTAATCTGGCAGGAAGCAAGGTTTCACAATAAAACTCCAGGAGAAATCCGAAATTGTTAATTTGTGATTATATCCCACGAAATAAATTCCTTTGTAATTTGTTATCCGACTGTCTTCCCAAGAAGTAAATTCTTTTGTCATTTGTTATCCGACTGTCTTTCTGTTTGTTAAGACAATTGTTTCCTAGGACCGGGTGGACTTATCAAGTTGAAATTTGTTTCACATATTTCAAAGTTGAAATTTGTTTCACAGATTTCAGTCTACGGTCCCTTGTGTGATGTAATAAATGTAAGCATCTAACTTAGTGCAATCAAAAGATACGGCCATTTATGTCACATACTAGTTTGATACTTGCAAACTCATTCATCGAAACCTATAGAGTACATCCCGTTGACCTGGAATCATGAAATTTGGAAAGAAGCAAGGTTTCGAACTACAAATAAAGGGAATCTGTAATGATGATACACGAAAAAAAAATATTTCGTTGTCATTTTTGTCCGACTTCAAACTTAAAATGAAAACATTCTTGAAAGTTTGGAATCTTTGTAGTACCAATGTCGATGACAGGCTAAAATCGTCGAGATTCCTGATTCCTGGGACTGATGAACCGTCTGCATACATAATTCAGTTTGTGCAGAATCCTCAGTATGCGAGTTTACAGACTAAGTTCTTCCACAGGGTTCAAGCTACACTCACACCAGATTTCATTGAAATCGGTTAAGCGGTTAATTCGTGAAAACGTAACAGTGATTTTCGCATTTAATAAAGTTAGTATGGAAGTATGGATTAAATACGTTGAGGATTGTATAAGCATTGCATTCATTATATTGAATCATGTTCATGTTACGAGGAAGAAATCAACCAATAAAACCATTTTCGCAGATATGCCAAAGACAAAAGTCAAACAGTAAGTAGCTTGTTTGTAAATTTTTTCTTTTATTCGTTTAATATTATATTAAATCAATCAATATTTTGTACTAATTACTTTTTAAAGTAACATACGGTCTTCCTTAGCGTTAACGCTATCTCCATACCGACTTTCGTACTAATTTGTTCACCGTTTTAGTCGCGAAAACTTTACAGGTAGAGTTACTTCCGCATTTATATTATTGGTGTGGATCTTCATTGCGATGCGAACATGCCTGAAACGCGTTTCTGCGAATTTTGTTGATTTCTTTTGTATGTGTTGTTGTACCTTGATATAACAGAGTAAACAACGTTGTGGAAATATTACTCGGTAACGAATATTACTCGGAAATGAATTACGTGACTACGTACCGTCACGTTCCAATTCAAAGTAGCGTGTGTTGTTACCTCGAAGTGCACGCGAGAATTAATGGTGGAAAAGACTTTTGGGATAAGCCTCGAGCACTTACTGTAAACTTTATTAATTTTATTAACTAGGAGAGTGAGAAGGGTGTAATAGTGCTGACACAGAAGACGACGGTACGTGCGAGCAAATGTTCACAAGCAAAAGTTATTTTAGACAATGGTGTGCAAGTTCCGGAGGCAGGATCACAATGCCAGCGGGGCGGAATTCAAGTACCTAAACCAAAGCAGAATAAGTAAAACGCTCACAATAAATGTTTCACTGATTACGTAAACGAATGTGTTATTAAACAGTAATTTGTGTGATACTAAGAGCAATACAGGGAAATAACATTTTTGTATAAACTTCATAGTTCTTATCGTAGAGAACCGGACTTCCAGGATGATAACGAAAATCTGGGAAAAACTTTTCAGTGTATGTTTTTTACTCCAAAAGGTACCCAGATGAATGTGTCAGGATATGTGAACTAGAGAAATATATCTAAATAAAAAAATATTTTTCTAAATTTTACTACTCACTCTTAAAATACGTGGTGGAAGATTCTGATTATGTTTAAGTAGCAGTAACAATGAAATCCAACACCAATTGTAATGCTATCGTGTTACATCTTTGGTTCATAAATTTTAATCGAGATAATTATCTTTCATATGAAATACTAATGAGACAAAACATTGTAACATTTCATAATTTTTTATAATAAATGTTTTCCGTGAGAAATCCATTCCAAGCCGAAGTCGTCTGTGATTTCGACTTGTGGGATTTTAATAAGATTACTGAAAATAATTTACCGTGCCGCCTATCAGGAAATTCATCGGACTACTTCAAACTGGTGTCGGAAATTGCTGATTGCTTCTTCAGATATAAAGTATGGTTAAATGTCTGTGAAGTCGACTCTAAACCATCCACAAAAACCTCGTCTTTAACAGATGCCACTAGTCTCACAACATTTTTGAAATAAAGTTGTGACTGGGATTGGATAAATAATACGCATGACTTCGAATAACACTTTGCTTTTAGATTATATTTTCAACATATACCTACATTAATTCAGCAATGAAAAGCAGTCAGAATCAGAATAATATCAGCAGGGGAATGCGATATGAATGCGAACGATAATTCTAATGCTAATGACAGAGTCTACATTGTTTCGTCATTTATATATCACTTGTGAAAAAAACATTCTCGTCACCGTGTGATGTACTTTGTATTATGTCCTCACATTTTTTTTTCTCCGTGCTGTTACATAATCTTAGCCACTGCGTTTGACATTAACTATTAATACTTAGACGTAACTAAGAAACCGTAAAAACTATTAGCTATAATTTAAGAAAAGAGGTGCTCAGAACGTACTTGTAAAAAGAGCATACTACATTAGCTTTCTTACGGAAAAAATGAAGCATCAGGATAAGCGCAGTCAGTTTATTTAGACGAATCGTATATTTGCACCCGCAACTCTGCGAATAAATGTTGCAAAATGACGGTCTGAAAGGTATTTTCAAACTACAGTACCAGACATTCATTATTGTGGATGCAAAGTTTCGTTTCGTTTTCACTTCTCCACTATACACTGGGAACACTTCTGACTATCTTGTAGAAAGCGTGAGAAAAAAATTAAACATAGGTAGAGACTAGGTAAGCCGAACATTTGGCATTTATTAAAGAACATCAACCTTTCCCTCTTTACTGCACTGACAAAATTTTCCCTTCCTACTACCACTCTACCGTCTGGACCTAAATCCTGCAGAACTCGTCCAGCGAGAGGTGGCTAACCTGTGCAGCTAGCTACATCTCACCCTTAAGATAGATAGACGAGATGTAACGAATGCACGTAGAGTTATGAGATCGGGTATAGCGGTGACTGCAGAGGCACTAGTAAGCACTTTTTTATTGGGATTCTATAACTAGAGGCATAAAAGACGGACGGGAGGTCATTAGGGTAGACGATAACGAGGCCACAAAGGACCTATGCAACGACCGCTATCTCAGGATGCTCGTAGCAATGTCCTTTCAGAGCTGGGCAGTGAATTCACAGAAGGAAGATCGGACCTTTGCGCGGGAGAATGCCCTGGCGCCAAACACGGGCACAACCCAACATAGGAGAGTGTGGTCAGGCGGCGATACGGTCGTATAATTACAAACCTTCACTGTTTTCGCTAGCCCAGCCCGCAGACTATGTAGACCATTTGCACGTGAATCAAGAAAGTACAGCACTGGCGTGAGGGAATTTGGAGAAAACTTTATTCCGGCGTACAGGAGTATAGGCTCTGGAGGAAGATAACATCTTAGAAAGCCGACAAAAAAAAACGAGTACAAGCTACCTGTTGTCAAAATGTTTTACTCTGGCACAAATACTATCTCTATGGAATTCAAAGGACATTGTCCATTTATCTACTTCAAGACCTAATCACCAAGAGCATGTGCATCTTTGTGGAAGCGGAAAAGGCCTTTCCCGTGCAGGGCAGCACTTTAGAAATGGGCGACAGAATTTAAATGTAGACAGCATATTGTGGAAAATATCCTTAATCTATTCCAGGCGAAGCTTTTGCTACACAGAGATACAAGCAGTTTCGACATTTGATGAACTGAATGTTGATGGTTCCATATGTTACGATTCGTCGGGGGGGAGACAGTAGTCAGTGCACATCCCAGTTTTTCAGTTTGCACAATCCAAGTGTTGTGTAGGCTGTGGAAGCAACAACTATAGATTAGATTACATTAGATACAGTTTTCGTTCAATAGGCCCAAAAATGAGATGATTCTCGTAGGTGTGGAACAATACAGAAAGTATAACATAAAAAACAAAAAATATTTGAATATAATGCTCACTACCGTGAGCATTTTTCAGGAGATTGAAAGAATAGGTGAACACATTACAGTAAATTGGAATGTTAATATTTACAGAATTGATACTCTGTCAGAATGAAAGATAGTGATGAACTTTTAATAAATTAATCATACAGAAAATATTTAATCTTGACTGTTGTGACCAAATGCTGTTAAAACTGAAATCTAACAGATATTTTTACTTAAGCTGGTCTAACAGTTGATCTATAAAGTAGGAGAAGTGGCCTATCAAAAAGTCTTTCAAACTCTGTTTAAACTGTGCTTCATCTGAAACAAAGTTTTTTGTGGTTGCTGCCAATTTATTGAAAATTTTTGTTCGTGAATATTTGACTCCTTTCTGGCCCAACGTAAATGATCTTAGGTCTTTATGGGGATTGTTCTTATTCCTAGTAGTGATACCATACAGGGTGAGTCACCTAACATTACCGCTGGATATATTTCGTAAATCACATCAAATACTGAAGAATCGATTCCACCGACCGAACGTGAGGAGAGGGGCTAGTGTAATTGGTTAATACAAACCATAAAAAAATGCACGGAAGTACGTTTTTTAACACAAACCTACGGTTTTTAAATGGAACCCCGTTAGTTTTGTTAACACAGCTGAACATATAATCAAATAGGTAATCAGTGCCGTTTGTTGCATTGTAAAATGTTAATTACATCCGGAGATATTGTAACCTAAAGTTGACGCTTGAGTACCACTCCTCCGCTGTTCGATCGTGTGTATCGGAGAGCACCGAATTACGTAGGGATCCAAAGGGAACGGTGATGGACCTTAGGTAAAGAAGAGACTGGAACAGCACATTACGTCCACATGCTAACACCTTTTTATTGGTCTTTTTCACTGACGCACATGTACATTACCATGAGGGGTGAGGTACACGTACACACGTGGTTTCCGTTTTCAATTACGGAGTGGAATAGAGTGTGTCCCGACATGTCAGGCCAATAGATGTTCAATGTGGTGGCCATCATTTACTGCACACAACTGCAATCTCTGGCGTAATGAATGTCGTACACGACGCAGTACATCTGGTGTAATGTCGCCGCGGGCTGACACAATACGTTGTTTCATATCCTCTGGGGTTGTAGGCACATCACGGTACACATTCTCCTTTAACGTACCCCACAGAAAGAAGTCCAGAGGTGTAAGATCAGGAGAATGGGCTGGCCAATTCATGCGTCCTCAACGTCCTATGAAACGCCCGTCGAACATCCTGTCAAGGGTCAGCCTAGTGTTAATTGCGGAATGTGCAGGTGCACCATCATGCTGATACCACATACGTCGACGCGTTTCCAGTGGGACATTTTCGAGAAACGTTTGCAGATCATTCTGTAGAAACGCGATGTATGTAGCAGCTGTTTGGGCCCTGCAATGAAGTGAGGACCAATGAGGTGGTCGCCAATGATTCCGCACCATACATTTACAGTCGCTGTCGCTCTATCTGTCTGAGCTAGCGAGGATTGTCCACGGACCAGTAATGCATGTTCCGTAGATTCACTGCCCAGTGGTTTGTGAAACCCTTTTCATCGGTAAACAGGTAGAACTGCAACGCATTCTCTGTTAATGCCCATTGACAGAATTGCACACGATGATTAAAGTCACCACCATGTAATTGCTGATGTAGCGACATATGAAACGGGTGAAAGAGGTGACGATGCAGAATGCGCATGACACTACTTTGACTCAGTCCACCGGCTCTCGCAATGTCCCGTGTACTCAGGTGTGGGTTCATGGCAACAGCAGCTAACACACCAACTGCACCCGCTTCTCCTGTGACGGGCCTGTTACGGACCCGTTTGCGTGCTACGACCATACCTGTTGCATACAGTTGGCGGTAGATGTTTTGCAATGTGCGGCACGTTGGATGCTCTCTGTCCGGGTACCGTTCTGCATGCACCCTGCGGGCTTCAGCTGCATTTCGTCGACACTCGCCATAGATGAGTATCATCTCCGCCTTTGCAGAGTTCGAATACAACATGGCCACAGTTCCTACAATACTACACTGTCACAGACGTCTGGTAACACGGTGTACTACAGTTGGTCTACGTGCGGAGACGAATGCAGAATAACAATAGGAGCAAGCGCTACATGCGGACACTGCAACAGCTAGACCAAACCACAACAGTGCACTACAGCCACACTCGTAAACACGGTCGTCATCGTAAACATGTCCCTGCAGATGCTGCTCACCGACCATGGCCCGTGTTTGTTACAACACGCAACTGAACGTCGGAGGTTTCAAGCGTGAACTTTAGGTTACAATATCTCCGGATGTAATTAACATTTTACAATGCAACAAACGGCACTGATTACGTATTTGTTTATATGTTCAGATGTGCTAGCAAAACTAACGTGGTTCCATTTTTTAAAAAAACGTAGGTTTGTGTTAAAAAACATACTTCCGTGCATTTTTGTATGGTTTGTATTAAACAATTACACTAGTCCCTCTCCTCACGTTCGGTCTGTGGAATCGGTTCGTCAGTATTTGATGTGGTAACGTTAGGTGACTCACCCTGTATATTGAGCTACTGGTTGGAAACAGATATATTACTTGCAACGAATTTCATTAATGAATAAATATACTGAGAAGCAGTGGTTAGAATACAAAGTTTCTTGAATACTTCTCTACATGATGTTCTTGAATCTACAACACAGATGTGTCTTATTACACGCTTTTGCCCCATAAAAACTTTTGCTCGGTTTCGCGAGTTACCCCAGAATATGATCCCGTATGACATAATAGAATGACGGTAAGAAAAGTATTCTATCTTTTTCATACTTATATCTCCTTCATCTGACATCATTCTCGCTGCAAATTGAGACTTGTTTAGGCGTTTCAGTAAATCTGTGGTATGCCCTTCCCAACCGAATTTATTATCGAGCTGTAATCCCATAAATACTCTCAACATTTTCGATCTACATTTCTTCATACGTTATACACATGCTGGACGGAAATCTCTTAAAAGTTCTGAACTACATGTAGTGGCTCTTTTCAAAGTTTAATGACAGTAAATTAGCTTTAAACCACTTATTACTGCCAGTGAAAATTTGTTTATCAGCCGTTTCTGAATCTGTTCTAGACTTGCTACTTATTGCAATGTTTGCATCATATGCAGACAAAACAAACTAAACATCTGGCCATGTAAGCGACGAGAAGTCGTTATTGTACACAATGAAGAGGAGCGGACCGAAGATGAAACCTTGTGGAACACCACAGGTAATTAATTCCCAGTCAGATGAACTCTCACTGCTTACTGCATGGGTATTTCGCAACGATATCCTTTGTTTCCTAGTGGACAGATAAGACTCAAATCATTTCGCAGGACTACCGGTGACTCCATTATGATTTCGACACAATTACAACTGCTATTTTCCTTCAGAGCATCATTAAGGCAGTTGAGGAATTGGCAACAGTTGTTGTAGCTGTGTAATTTATATGGATGGAAAAAATATAAAAGCTTGGAAGGAACTGAGTGTCCATAAAGGTAAAATACATTTCGTTAATCCAGCAGACGATACCGGGAAGGTATGGATTTTCTTCGATGTATTACATCTGTTAAAGTTGTTGAGGAAGCATTTCAAAGACAGAGGCTCCAAAATAAATAAAGCAGCTATACAGAAACTTTGTAAATATCAGAAAAGTGATCTAATTATACCACACCATATTACTGAAGCGTACTTAAATATAACTGATCGAACAAGGCTGAACATAAAGATGGCAGGAGTCTATTTTTATGACGAACGCCTCAGGCCTGGAAGTAAACTCTTCATAAATACAATGAAAATGATTAACGACGTCTTTGATGTCTTGAACTCTAATTTTACGGTAGATTAACTGTGTATTGGATCTGGAATAAATCTCACAATTCAGGAAAATACTCTAAAGAGATTCTTAGACATTTATTCAGCAATGCCACTTGGGGGTGCAGATTGTTCTCTTTCAAAAAACGTTTCATAATATCAACAATATCTCTCGTTGATCTTTTCTAAAGGCTAAAAAGTAAAAACATCAGCTACATATTTATTTCCAGAGTAAAGATCGCGTGAAAATTTTTTTGTAGGGTACAAGGATTAGGTAGATTTGATAATAACGCTACACCACTTCAAGTTAGGAACAGGGCGCATCTCCTTATACTGACGGGCACTGCAAGTGGTATTTCTTGCTCTGAAAGCGCTCCGGTTACTGAAGAATTAAACATAGTCTTCTCAGTGTGAAGTCGACAGAGATTTACCAGAGATCTCTACGTAAATATTATTGATGAATCGCCACTTCGAGAAATCATCTTCTGGTGGAAGAATGGTATAACTTCACATTTTTGCTACCTGGGTGCCGCCAGTTCTTTGTTGTGGCTTCATTTTGCTACAGAAACCTGTAACAGGCACTTCTTAGCGTAATATGACACTAAGACTACAAATTTTAAACGGTTATAGAGTTAGTTACAATCTGCTCCAATGCACAGAACCCTACTCTTCGTCATTTTTAACTTAATTTGTCTCACAGAACACAAACCAACAACATAAACACACCAAAGATTATAACGATGAAGAAAATTTATAGTGCCTTGCCTCACAAATCATTACATACTAACCTACATTGTGGGCCACAGCTACATGTAACAATTATAAAATTGCTTCATCCTTTGCAGCAACTTGTTAAAAATGTTATGTTGCAAATACTGTAAATACACAAATGAAAATAAGATAAAAAACATAAAATATAAAACTAGCAGACTTAGCGTACACATAATATAATTCTCACTGTTCCTGTACAGTGCTTTGAGAATTGTCTTTTATTAAGTTCACTCAAGACGCAGAAAGGGAAAGAGTTACAGTGCGTCACCTAACACGTGTGAACCACTTAAAGAAGCTCATTGCCACTCCCTCAACATTTTCACTTAGTGTGCTGTGTCAATGTTTTCTAGTGTGAATGGAAATTTCCAGTTCTTCATGAAGACTGAAATTGTGGCCTTTGTTTATTTTGTGAAGAACTTTCAGACTGTCCTCTAAGTTATAAAAGAAATGTCCTGTGGCCTGAGCGTGTGTAGCTATGGCAGCTTTTTTTTTTGTATGTGTGTGTGTTGTATCTAAATGCATTAATGTGTTCTTTGGATCTAGTTCGGAAACTTCATCCTTTCTAACTGACATGCTGTAGGAGCATTTATTGTATGTTATGTTATATACACTTGAGACGAAGAATTTGTCTGTATTGGTCTTTGTATTGTGTGGCAGTCTATTACATAATTTATTGTTGGTGGAAGAAGCAACTCTGATATTATATCGTCTCAATACGTTAACAATTCCTTGTGCAATGGTACCAGAGTAGGGAAGACATACTGTCCTTGTGTCTGTTTGTTGTTTTTATTTATGTTTCAGTCTGTTCCTTTCCCAACATTCTTAGACATTCTTTCTATGAGTGTGGGTTGAAAACAGTTTGTAGCTGCCATCTGTTTGATGACCAATTCCATTTTGGAGAATTTCACTGCTTAATGGCGTACTGTGTGTTCTACGTAATGTGTGTATGTGGGTGGCATGAAGAAGCAAGTATATTTAAATCTGTAGTTATGGGTTTTCTGTAAATACTAAGCACTTGTTCACTGTTTTTTCTGACCGAGCGAGGTGGCGCAGTGGCTAGCACACTGGACTCGCATTTGGGAGGACGACGGTTCAATCCCGCGTCCAGCCATCCTGATTTAGGTTTACTGTGATTTCAATAAATCGTTCCAGGCAAATGCCGGGATGGTTCCATCGAAAGGGGTATATTACATTTAATCCTTAACTCACGAAGTGTGGTCTCTCAGACAGCGCGGAAATTTTCAGTCTCGCTCTGCAAGTTGAAGTGTGCCGGAATCCTTCTACACTCCGCCTACCATCCTTAAATTGCCAATCATACAATGTTTTGCTGTCGGTTGCGTTACCGCCTTGTAATTTTGTTGTTGACACGTGTTGCTGACAGGTTTTAGGGTCTCCTAGACCGCGCCTCGTGACCTACGTTCTTGGTTTTTTCACTATGCTACTGTATAGTACAAAAAAAGTCCGCAGGAAAGTGACAGTTTTAACTTGCGAGTTTGATGAAATTGTTATTCGGTGGATGGAGTAAGCTGTCAGTGATATAGACCAAGAAATAGACGAGTTTACGTTTCTACTGTCAGCAAAACCATTGTAATGGAGATCTATTTGTTTCCCCAATAAAATACTTGAATTGATAGTTAAAATCAAATGTGCTTTGAGTGTTGATAGGAAAAATGTAGATCACAACAATGAATGTTAATTTTGCAGAAAAACTTTTTTTTACATATTGAATGGAATTTTTATGTGCAAATTTAAGCCCTGGAAGTCAGTTATGTGAAAGTTCACTTGCTACAGAGACGGTATAATTTTCCAGAATGTAAAATTCGGTTCCCTAACTGTCCACTTACGTATACTATTTACAGATCAACACAAAAATATGTATTTTGTGTGATACGTAGTAAAATACTGCATTCTTCATTTAGTGCAATAAAACAAACAAGGAGTATTAAAACAACACTTAAATAATTGCAAAAATAAATGTTATATAAAATGAATAAAAAATTTCAAATGATTTGTGCCGAAATCTCAGTTTAAATATAGGGGCCCCATAAACCCCACCTTGGAATGTCCGTTACAGGAAAGTCGCTTCGTGAGTTACAAATTATGTGCCAAAACAATGATAAATTTTTATGTCTTCTAGCAGCGTGTGTGAATTTCTAAGGGAGCAAACTGCTTAGGTCATCGGACCCTAGACTTACATACTACTTAAACTAACGTGTGCTAAGAACAACACACACACACACCCATGCCCGAGGGAGGACTCGAACCTCCGGCCGGAGGGGTCGCGCAGTCCGTGACATGGCGCCCTAAACAGCGCGGCCACTCCACGCGGCACACTTACAAGGATTAAGTATGACATTCAAGACGAGAAACTGAAAGCCATGAAGAAATGTACCGCAACGAGGAAGAGCAACTATGGATTGCATTTTCATCTGGTAAACGGCAGTGAAGTCACAATAGAAATAGGCACAGGCTAGAGTAACATCAGCTTCTTCACCAAACTAGTGATTTGTTTTACATTTAATTAGGCCTAATATGACAAAATAAACGTGCTTACAGTTTTATTTTGATGATAAATCTTTGAAATTGGAGTTTTGTTTTATTTAGGTGCCACTCAAACGTCGTAGAATTCTGATGTACGGGATATTTTTGGTAAACGAAAAAAGCTTGAAACTCTACATAGTAGAATAAACTCTCATTACTTCTTAAAACAAGTTGAATACGTTAATTTCCACCTTTTGCTATATATTTTTACTGCATAACAGACAGCACTGAAACAGTGACGGTACCCATCATCGTTGCGCTTAAAAAATTACCTTTATTAACGACTGTTTCTTTAATACACTGAAAATCGGGTATCAGAATAGCACAGAAACATGATATACGAAAAAACTGCAAAAGAAACTATACTCCTGACTGGGAACATGTGTTTCTGGCGCCCAAACATCTTTTCGACAATATTATATGCCCTTCTCAAATCCGTTTCAGCCGCCTCTTGACATATGCGGGATGTCGCCGCCGCAAGCTATGTCGTCAGCTGGTCGCCGGCAATTCTGTCGGATTCCTCTCACCATTTGCAGACACAAAAAGAGACAGAGCAGAGGAGGCGGTGAGCAAGAAGGCGGTGAGCCGCCGCGGACCTCCGCTGCCCGCGCCCTGCTAAATGTTTTATTTATGGGACGAGCAGCCGGCCGCCGGCACGGTCCGGAGGAAATGAGACGAACTAAGAGAAAAAAAGGGGGAAACGGAAAGGCTGAGTAGAGCAAGACGTGCAGCGCACGGATAGCGAAGCGACTTCGGCAACGATTATGCAGCGGAGCCAGGAGCGGGCGATTTGGGAAACTGGGCCGTAATTTGTTATTTAGAAGGCGGTGGCTGCTCGGTCGGCGCACCAGCAGCACGTGGCTGCTTTGTTCTTGTTATACACGTGGACGCACAGTACTTACCGCTCTTTTATTTTTAGGTTTTCCAAATAGGAACTGAAGCAGCTCTTACTGTTTTCCGTCAAAAGGCTTAATAGTGATTAATATGCCCGAAGGTCGGCATGTAAATGAGACACAGGAAGACTGAAACGGTGCAGGCTCAAAAAGTAGAGGAAATAATTCACTAAAAAATGGTTCAAAAGGCTCTGAACACTATGGGACTTAACTGCTGAGGTCATCAGTCCTCTAGAACTTAGAACTAATTAAACCTAACTAACCTAAGGACATCACACGCATCCATGCCCGAGGCAGGTTTCGAACCTGCGGCCGTAGCGGTCGCGCAATTCCAGACTGTAGCGCCTAGAACCACTCGTCCACCCCAGCCGGCAATTCACTAAAACCAAGTGGTCATAAAAATTAAATGTGTGTGTCGGTTGTATAGTTCAATTGAAAATGTTTTCTTCTAGAACTGGTCCAAAGTCTGTAAAAGACGAATAAATAGAAAATGATTCATTCAAACTTACGTGTGTTTGAAACATTTAAGGTCAGACATGACAGGACATGTTTATAACATGATTGACTGACAAGAAAGATATTAATTACGACGGCTAGTTTGCCAGTTCCGATCGACAGCGAAATGGAAACCACATTGAAAATAATTAATGTTCCATTTCCAACATCTAGTTGCACCTTTCACTTACTTCTCTACATAGTCAGTGCCCCGACATACAGATCTACCGATCTGTCATAGCGTTGTACCAACTTCCTAATACCCTCGTCATAGCAGGAAGCCGCCTGTACTTTCCGACAATTCTTTACACTGGTCTGCAGCTCATTGTCTGTTCCACCATCTACATCTACATATACATCATTACTCTACAATTCACACATAAGTGCCTGGCCGAGGGCTCATCGAACCATATTCATATTACTTCTCTACAATTCCACTCTCGAATGGCGCGTGGGAAAAATGAACAGCTAAATCATTCCGCCCCCCCTCCCCCAATCAACCATGGACCTTGCCGTTGGTGGGGAGGCTTGCGTGCCTTAGCGATACAGACGGCCATACCGTAGGTGCAACCACAATGGAGGGGTATTTGTTGAGAGGCCAGACAAACGTGTGGTTCCTGAGGAGGGGCAGCAGCCTTTTCAGTACTTTCAGGAGCAACAGTCTGGATGATTGACTGATCTGGCCTTATAACACTAACCAAAACGGCCTTAAGTGCTGGTACTGCGAACGGTAGAAAGCAAGGGGAAACTACAGCCGTAATTTTTCCCGGGGGCATGGAGCTTTACTGTATAGTTAAATAACGATGGCGTCCTCTTGGTTAAAATATTCCGGAAGTAAAATAGTCCCCCATTCGCATCTCTGGGCGGGGACTACTCAAGAGGACGTCGTTATCAGGAGAAAGAAAACGCATTCTACGGATCGGAGCGTGGAATGTCAGATCCCTTAATCGGGTAGGAAGGCTAGAAAATTAAAAAAGAGAAATGGATAGTTTAAAGTTAGATATAGTGGAAATTAGTGAAGTTCGGTGGTCAGGTGAATACAGGGTTGTAAATACAAAATCAAATAGGAGTAATGCAGGAATAGGTTTAATAATGAATTAAAAAATAGGAGTGCGCGTGAGCTACTACAAACAGCATAGTGAACGCATTACTGTGGCCAAGATAGACACGAAGCCCACGCCTACTACAGTAGTACAAATTTATATGCCAACTAGCTCTGCACATGAAGAAATTTATGAAATGTATGGTGAGATAAAAGAAATTATTCAGGTAGGGAAGGGAGACGAAAATTTAGTAGTCATGGGTGACTGGAATTCGAGAGTAGGAAAAGGGAGAGAAGGAAACATAGTAGGTGAATATGGATTAGGGGTAAGAAATGAAAGAGGAAGCCATCTGGTAGAATTTTGCACAGGTTATAATTTAATCATAGCTAACATATTGTTCAAGGATCATAAAAGAAGGTTTTAAACATGGAAGAATCGTGGAGATACTAGAAGGTATCAGATAGATCATATAATGGTAAGACAGAGATTTAGGAACCAGGTTTTAAATTGTAAGATATTTCCAGGGGCAGATGTGGATTCTGACCACAATCTATTGGTTATGAACTGCAGATTAAAACTAAAGAAACTGCAAAGAGGTGGGAATTTAAGGAGATGGGACCTGGATAAACTGACTAAATCAGAGGTTGTACAGAGTTTCAGGGAGAGCATAAGGGAACAATTGACAGGAATGGGGAAAAGAAGTACTGTAGAAGAAGAATGGGTACCTCTAAGGGATGAAGTAGTGAAGGCAGCAGAGGATCAAGTAGATAAAAAGACGAGGGCTAGAAGAAATCCTTGGGTAACAGAAGAAATATTGAATTTAATTGACGAAAGGAGAAAATATAAAAATGTAGTTAATGAGGCAGGCAAAAAGGAATACAAACGTCTCAAAAATGAGATCGACAGGAAGTGCAAAATGTCTAAGCAGGGATGGCTAGAGGGCAAATGTAAGGCTGTAGAGGCTTATCTCACTAGGGGTTACTAGGGGTAAGATAGATTCTGCCTACAGGAAAATTAAAGAGACCTTCGGAAAAAAGAGAGCCACTCGTATGAATATCAAGAACTCAGATGGAAACCCAGTTCTAAGCAAAGAAGGGAAAACAGAAAGGTGGAAGGAGTATATGGAGGGTCTATACAAGGGCGATGTACTTGATGACAATATTATGGACATGGAAGAGGATGTAGATAAAGATGAAATGGGAGATACGATACTGCATGAAGAGTTTGACAGAGCACTGAAAGACTTGAGTCGAAACAAGGCCACAGAAATAGAAAACATTCCATTAGAACTACTGACGGCTTTGGGAGAGCCAGTCCTGACAAAACTCTACCATCTGGTGAGCAAGATGTATGAGACAAGCGAAATACCCTCAGACTTCAAGAAAAATATAATAATTCCAATCCCAAAGCGAGCAGGTGTTGACAGATGTGAAAATTACCGAACTATCAGTTTAATAAGTCACAGCTGGAAAATACTAACGGGAATTCTTTACAGACAAATTGAAAAACTGGTAGAAGCCGACCTCAGGGAAGATCAGTTTGGATTCCGTATAAATGTTGGAACACGAGAGGCAGTACTGACCTTACGACTTATCTTAGAAGAAAGATTAAGGAAAGTCAAACCTACGTTTCTAGCATTTGTAGACTTAGTGAAAGCTTTTGACAATGTTAACTGGAATACTCTCTTTCCAATTCTGCAGGTGGCAGGGGTAAAATACAGGGAGCGGAAGGCTATTTACAATTTGTACAGAAAGCAGATGGCAGTTATAAGAGACGAGGGGCATGAAAGGGAAGCAGTGGTTGGGAAGGGAGTGAGACAGGTTTGAACGGAATGGACAGTGTCTTGAAAGGAGGATATAAGATAAACATCAACAAAAGCAAAACGAGAATAGTGAATGTAGTCGAATTAAATCGGGTGATGCTGAGGAAATTGGAATAGGAAATGAGACACTTAAAATGATAATGAGTTTTGCTATTTGGGGACCAAAATAACTAATGATCGTCGAAGTAGAGAGGATAGAAAATGTAGACTGGCAATGGCAAAGTAAGTGTTTCTGAAGAAGAGAAATTTGTTGAGATCGGGTGTAGATTTAAATGGCTCTGAGCACTATGCGACTTAACTTCTGAGGTCATAAGTCGCCTAGAACTTAGAACTAATTAAACCTAACTAACCTAAGGACATCACACACATCCATGCCCGAGGCAGGATTCGAACCTGCGACCGTAGCGGTCGCGCGGTTCCAGACTGTAGCGCCCAGAACCGCTCGGCCACTTCGGCCGGCTGTAGATTTAAATGTCAGGACGTCGTTTCTGAAAGTATTTGTGTGGAGTGTAGCCATGTACGGAAGTGATACATGGACGATAAATAGTTTGGACAAAAAGAGAATAGAAGCTTTCGAAATGTGGTGCTACAGAAGAATGCTGAAGATTAGATGGGTAGATCACATAACTAATGAGGAGGTATTGACTAGAATTGGAGATAAGAGAAATTTGTGGCGCAACTTCAGTAGGAGAAGGGATCGGTTGGTAGGACATATTCTGAGGCATCAAGGGATCACAAATTTAGCATTGGAGGGCAGCGTGGAGGGTAAAAATCGTAGAGGGAGACCAACATATAAATTCCCTAAGCAGATTCAGAAGGATGTAGGTTGCAGTAAGTTCTGGGAGATGAAGAAGCTTGCACAGGATAGAGTAGCATGGAGACCTGCATCAAACCAGTCTCAGGACTGAAGACCACAACAACAACAAATCTTTCCGCTCGAGCTCTTATTTCTCTTATTTTATTATGATGATCATTTCTCCCTACGCAGGTGGGTGTCAACAAAATACTTTCGCATTCGGAAGAGAAAGTTGGTGATCGAAATTTTGTAAATAAATGTCGCTGCAAAGAAAAGCGCCTTTGTTTCAATGACTGACACCCCAAAACGCGTATCTCACCGCTATTGCGCGATAACATGAAACGGGCTGCCGTTCTTTGCACTTTTTCTATGTCCTCCGTCAATCCTACCTGGTAAGGATCCCACACCTCGCAGCAGTACTCCAGCAGAGGACGGACAAGTGTAATGTAGGCTGTCTCTTTAGTGGGTTTGTCACATCTTCTAAGTGTTCTGCCAACAAAGCGCAGTCTTTGTTTCACCTTCCCCACAATATTATCTATGTGGTCTTTCCAGTATAAGTTGCTCGTAATTGTAATTCCTAGGTATTTGGTTGAATTGACAGTCCTTAGATTTGTGCGATTTATCGTATACCCAAAATTTATCGGATTTCTCTTATTACCCATGTGCTTGACCTCGCACTTTTCTTTTTTTGGTGCCAATTGCCACTTTTCGCCATACAGAAATTCTCTCTAGACCATTTTGTAATTGGAATTGATCGTTTGATGATTTTACTAGATGGTAAATTACAGCCTCATCTGTAAACAATCCAAGGGGGCTGCTCAGATTATCGCCTAGATCATGTACGTAAATCAGGAACAGCAGAGGTCCTATGACAGCACCTTTCGGAACGCCAGATATCACTTCGGTTCTACTCGATGATTTACCGTCTATCACTACGAACTGTAACCTCTCTGAGAGGAAATCACGAATCCAGTCACACAACTGAGACGATACTCCATATACACGCAATTTGATTAATAGTCGCTTGTGAGGAATGGTATCAAAAGCCTTCTGGAAATCTAGGAATATTGAATCGATCTGAGATGCCTTGTCGATATAATAAATTGAGGTGACAGAAGTCTTGCGATACCTCCTAACATCCTGTCGGACCTTCTTTTCCCGGCGAAGTTCAGGAACTAGTGGCATACACACAACAAGTCGTTGGAATTTCCTGCAGAAATAATGAGTGACGCTGCCTCTGTAGACGTCCATAATTTGAAAGTGATTCTGGTGCGGGATTTTGGGCACGAAATGACCTTTAGATTATGTCCCATAAATCTCCTATCATCCTCTCTCTTCTTCTTGACAGTTTTTTTTCCATATACTCCCTTCCTCGCCGATTGTGCGGAAAACCTCATTTCAAACCTTATCAGCCCGCCGTATTTTCAACATTCTTCTGTAGCACCACATATCAAATGCGTCGATTCTTTACTGTTCCGGTTTTCCCACAGTCCATGTTTCATTGCCATAAATTTTGCTTCCTCAAATTAAGACCTATTTTTGATTCTGTTTGACTTCGCTGAGCCAGGAATGCCCATTTTGTCACTGTTAGCCTGCTATTGATGTCCTCCTTGCCCCGCCTGTCATGGGTTACTTTGCTGCCTAAGTAGCAGAATTTCTTAACTTCATCTACTTCGTGATGATCAATTCCGATGTTACGTTTCCCGGTATTCTCATTTTTGCTACTTCTCACTATTTTCGTATTTCATCGACTTACCCTCAATTGCTATTTTATATTCATTACATTGTTCATCCCATTCAGCGGATCCTGCAGTTATACTTTACTTTCACAGACAATAGCAATGTCTTCAGCGAATCTTCTTAATTACATCCCTTCACCTTGAATTTTAATTCCGCTCTTGAACCTTTCATTTATTTACGTTATTGCTTCTTCGATGTATAGACTTAACAGAATGAGATTTTCACTCTGCAGCGGAGTGTGCGCTGTTATGAAACTTCCTGGCAGATTAAATCTGTGTGCCCGACCGAGACTCGAACTCGGGACCTTTGCCTTTCGCGGGCAAGTGCTCTACCAACTGAGCTACCGAAGCACGACTCACGCCCGGTACTCACAGCTTTACTTCTGCCAGTATCTCGTCTCCTACCTTCCAAACTTTACAGAAGCTCTCCTGCGAACCTTGCAGAACTAGCACTCCTGAAAGAAAGGATATAGCGGAGACATGGCGTAGCCACAGCCTGGGGGATGTTTCCAGAATGAGATTTTCACTCTGCAGCGGAGTGTGCGCTGTTATGAAACTTCCTGGCAGATTAAAACAGTGTGCCCGACCGAGACTCGAACTCGGGACCTTTGCCTTTCGCGGGCAAGTGCTCTACCATCTGAGCTACCGAAGCACGACTCACGCCCGGTACTCACAGCTGTACTTCTGCCAGTATCTCGTCTCCTACCTTCAAAACTTTACAGAAGCTCTGCCGCGAACCTTGCAGAACTAGCACTCCTGAAAGAAAGGATATAGCGGAGACATGGCTTAGCCACAGCCTGGGGGATGTTTCCAGAATGAGATTTTCACTCTGCAGCGGAGTGTGCGCTGTTAACAGTATGAGCCAAAAGACTAGATTATTGCCTTACACTCTTCTGAATCCGAACACTTCATTCTTTGTCTTCCAGTCTTATATTTCCCTCTTGGTTCTTATGCATATTGTTTATTACCCGTCTTTCCTATAGCTCAACCCTATTTTTCTCAGAATTTCGAAGAACTTGCACCATTTTACATAGAAGAACGCTTTTTCCAGGTCGACAAATCTTATGAACGTTCTTTTTCATTCTTCTGTATCTAGTTCTTGTCAGAAACCTAGATGCATGAGCTGTTGATTATGCTATAATTCTCACACTTTTCAGTCC
This sequence comes from Schistocerca nitens, assembly GCF_023898315.1. Classification (NCBI taxonomy): domain Eukaryota; kingdom Metazoa; phylum Arthropoda; class Insecta; order Orthoptera; family Acrididae; genus Schistocerca; species Schistocerca nitens. The sequence continues at coordinate 416,690,331 of NC_064622.1, read as the reverse complement.
TGAAAGTTTTCGGAATTGGGTGGATGATCTTTTTCTAAAAGGCTGATGGTATATCGCCGATCTCATACACTCCAAACACGGACGTTAATAATCTTTTTAATTCTTTTGTTCCCACTTCACCTAATGGGTTTAGAAATTCACGTGTAATGTTGTCCATCCCTCCTGTCTTGTTTGATCAAAGTCGTCTGAAGCTTTTTTAAACTTTGATTCTACTACTGAATCCCCTATCTCTTCCCTGATCTCTTCCCTGAGCTCTTTCTTCTTCTGTCACGTCATCAGAGAAGACCACCTCCTCAGCGTATACTTTTTCACCTATCCACTCTGTCACCGGCATTTGACAGTAGAATTCTATTTGCACTCTTAATGCTGTCGTCCTTGCTTTTAATTCCACGAAGGTTGTTTTGTCTTTCTTCTATGATGAGTCAGTCCTGACAGTCATTTCTTTTCTGAGTTATTCACATTTCTCGTGCAGCCATATCGCCTTAGCTTCCCGGCACTCCCGATTTATATCGTTCCTAAGTTAGTATTCTTGAATTTCCCCTTTTTTATTTCCTTCTTTCGTCGATCAACTGAAGTATTTCTTCTGTTAGCCATGGATTCTTCGCAGTTACCTTCGTGATACCTGTGTTTTTCTTTCCAACTTCTGTGATCGTCCTATTTAGAGATGTCCATTCGTCTTCAACTGAACTACCAACTTAGCTATTTACGAGTATTATCGCACTGTCTATAACCTCAGAGAATTTGAAGCGTGCCTCGTCCTCCATTGGTGCTTACGTATCCCTTTTCCTTGCGCAACGATTATTCCTGACTAGTCTCTTAAACCTCAGCTTACTCTTTATCACTACTATACTGTGATCTGGATACGCCTTACAATGCAATATCTGATTTCTAAATCTCGGCCTGACTATGGCTTAATTTAACTGGAATCTTGCCTTATGTCCTTTTCCAAGTATCTCCCCTGCGTTTGCGATTCTTGCTATTCCTGTCTGATATTGATAGGAGAACTCCATTCGTATTTCTCCTCTCTCATTCCTACTACCAAGGCCATATTCTCCGGTAACCCCTCCTTCTACACATTCTCCTATAGCAGCTTTCCAATCCTCCATGATTATTAGATTCTCATCTCGCCTTACGTACTGAATTACCCGTGCAGTTTCCTGACATACTTCCTCTATCTTCTCATCTTCTGATAACGACGTCGGCATGTATTCCTGAACCATTAGTTTGGTGTTGGTTTTCTGTCGATTCTAATGAAAACAACCATACCATTGAATTATCGCAATTCCAAAAGAATCCTACTCCTGTTATACTATTTTCTTCTGCTAGTGATATTACCCTATACTCGTCTGACCAGAAATCCTTGTCTTCTTTTCATTTCACTTCACTCATTCCTATTATATCTAGGTTGAGCCAGTGCATTTCCCTTTTGAATTTTCTAGCTTCCCTACCACGTTCAACCTTCTGGCATTCCACGCCCAGACTCGTAGAACTTTACTGTTTCCTTTGCTCTTCAGTCTGTTCCCATTGTCACCTCCGCTTTGGCAGTCCCTTCCTGGAGATGTGAATGACGGACGACTCCGGAACCTTTTGCCAATGGAGAGGTTTCCATGGCAGTTTTTCAATTACAAGGCACAAGTCCTGCGGATAAACACTATGTGTCGTTAATGCAGTGGTTTCCACTGCCTTCTACGTGCCAATGAGCAATTGATTATTGCTGATTCTTCCACCTTTTAGGCCCAGTTTCCCACCCAAGAAGACAGAAGTGCCCTGAATCTCTGTCGCCCCTATGCCCTTTTTGACAAGGCCATTGACAGAGTGAGGATGACCTCTTATGCCGAAAGTCTTGGACCGCCATTGCTGATGATTTTTTCTCAAATTGTAAGCAGTGTTGAGGGCCTAATCCAGCATCTAAGACTTTTTTGATTACTAATCAAAGGGCTACCCCTAGACAATGCGGTACAAAACTTTTAAATTCTGGATTTATTGATCTGTAAGGTTGTTAAAACCGCCTAGATGCTTACCATCCTCACGTTGTTCACCTTTAAATTTACATTTTCATTTTTAAAGTCCTCTTCCCATTCATTTCCGCACACGACCAACTTTTCTATAGCACAACTAAGACCATAAAATTTACTTTACAAAACGGCTTCAATCTACTGAAGTCGTCATCATCTAGGCAGTGTTTGTATCTAATACCATAAGTTTACACAATTTGGTGAAACATAAGCTTCATACCTGCAGGTTCCATTCCACGATTAGAAACAGAATAACTTTTTCAGTACATTTTCTTGTGTTCAGCCTGCCACTTATTTTGTTCCTCTTCATTATCAGATTCCTTTCTGACTGCACAGCTACTACAATATTTAGTCATTACCTAAATGTCAAGAATTTTCCCAATGTCAAAACTAATCATGGATGACACTCCACACAATGGTATATGGCCTCGCTTCATCCATGTTTCATCATATGGGACGCACAATTACGTCTGTGGTGTGTTATCTGCTTCTGTCTTCATATCACTATTTATGTTCACAGTTTCCTATGCGGAGTATTTTATGTTTTCTTCGACTTCATTTGAATAGCACTTGGTCCTGTATTACCATTCGTGAACCTGTAACCTGATTGTGTGATATCCGTAATGCCAGAGGAGAGTCTCGTAGCTTCTCTGCCTACACCTTAACATCTCACGCTATACAGCAATCGCATACTTGCTTCATATCTCCGGCTACTTGATGCTGAACTTCTCAAAGCAGGGTCTAAAAGACAGTCGTCACAAATGAGATGCAATTTACGCACTGTTCCAATTCTACCAAATAATCACAAAGCTCTTGCACCACTGTCAACACAGACGCAGGCAGTTCATATAAGACCGAATTATATCTTCAAATCAATAAGCTAAAAACCTCTACTAGTTTGAGTCCGTGAGCCACGGTCATCAAGTGATATACCATCGTGAGTTTTTCTCTTCAAAGCACTTGTTTTCTTACATGAATGGACGTCTTCATTCATTAGTACTGAGCTAGTTTTCAATATGTCTTTTTTTTTGTCATCAGTCTACTGACTGGTTTGATGCGGCCCGCCACGAATTCCTTTCCTGTGCTAGCCTCTTCATCTCAGAGTAGCACTTGCAGCCTACGTCCTCAATTATTTGCTTCACGTATTCCATCTCTGTCTTCCTCTACAGTTTTTGCCCTCTACAGCTCCCTCTAGTACCATTGAAGTCATTCCCTCATGTCTTAGCAGATGTCCTATCATCCTGTCCCTTCTCCTTATCAGTGTTTTCCACATATACCTTTCCTCTCCGATTCTGCATAGAACCTCCCCATTCCTTACCTTATCAGTCCACCTAATTTTCAACATTCGTCTATAGCACCACATCTCAAATGCTTCGATTCTCTTCTGTTCCGGTTTTCCCACAGTCCATGTTTTACTACCATACAATGCTGTACTCCAGACGTACATCCTCAGAAATTTCTTCCTCAAATTAAGGCCGGTATTTGATATTAGTAGACTTCTCTTGGCCAGAAATGCCTTTTTTACCATAGCGAGTCTGCTTTTGATGTCCTCCTTGCTCCGTCCGTCATCGGTTATTTTACTGCCTCGGTAGCAGAATTCCTTAACTTCATTGACTTCGTGACCATCAATCGTGATGTTAAGTTTCTCGCTGTTCTCATTTGTGCTACTTCTCATTACCTTCGTCTTTCTCCGATTTACTCTCAAACCATACTGTGTACCCATTAGACTGTTCGTTCCGTTCAGAAGATCATTTAATTCTTCTTCACTTTCATTCAGGATAGCAATGTCATCAGCGAATCGTATCATTGACATCCTTTCACCTTGTATTTTAATTCCACTCCTGAACCTTTCTTTTATTTCCATCATTGCTTCCTCGATGTACAGATTGAAGAATAGGGGCGAAAGGCTACAGCCTTGTCTTACACCCTTCTTAATACGAGCACTTCGTTCTTGATCGTCCACTCTTATTATTCCCTCTTGGTTGTTGTACGTATTGTATATGACCCGTCTCTCCCTATAGCTTACCCCTACTTTTTTCAGAACCTCGAACAGCTTGAACCATTTTATACTGTCGAACGCTTTTTCCAGGTCGACAAATCCTATGAAAGTGTCTTGATTTTTCTTTAGCCTTGCTTCCATTATTAGCCGTAACGTCAGAATTGCCTCTCTCGTCCCTTTACTTTTCCTAAAGCCAAACTGATCGTCACCTAGCGCATTCTCAATTTTCTGTTCCATTCTTCTGTATATTATTCTTGTAAGCAGCTTCGATGCATGAGCTGTTAAGCTGATTGTGCGATAATTCTCGCACTTGTCAGCTCTTGCCGTCTTCGGAATTGTGTGGATGATGCTTCCCCGAAAGTCTGATGATGATGATGATGTTTGGTTTGTGGGGCGCTCAACTGCGTGGTTATCAGCGCCCGTACAATTTCCCAACCTTTGCTCAGTCCAATTTCGCCACTTTCTTGGATGATGATGAAATGATGAGGACAACACAAACACCCAGTCATCTCGAGGCAGGTGAAAATCCCTGACCCCGCCGGGAATCGAACCCGGGACCCCGTGCTCGGGAAGCGAGAACGCTACCGCGAGACCACGAGCGGCGGACCCCGAAAGTCAGATGGTATATCGCCAGACTCATATATTCTACACACCAACGTGAATAGTCGTTTTGTTGCCACTTCCCCCAATGATTTTAGAAATTCTGATGGAATGTTATCTATCCCTTCTGCCTTATTTGACCGTAAGTCCTCCAAAGCTCTTTTAAATTCCGATTCTAATACTGGATCCCCTATCTCTTCTAAATCGACTCCTGTTTCTTCTTCTATCACATCAGACAAATCTTCACCCTCGTAGAGGCTTTCAATGTATTCTTTCCACCTATCTGCTCTCTCCTCTACATTTAACAGTGGAATTCCCGTTGCACTCTTAATGTTACCACCGTTGCTTTTAATGTCACCAAAGGTTGTTTTGACTTTCCTGTATGCTGAGTCTGTCCTTCCGACAATCATTTCTTTTTCGATGTCTTCACATTTTGCCTGTAGCCATTTCGTCTTAGCTTCCCTGCACTTCCTGTTTATTTCATTCCTCAGCGAATTGTATTTCTGTATTCCTGATTTTCCCGGAACATGTTTGTACTTCCTCCTTTCATCAATCAACTGAAGTATTTCTTCTGTTACCCATGGTTTCTTCGCAGCTACCTTCTTTGTACCTATGTTTTCCTTCCCAACTTCTGTGATGGCCCTTTTTAGAGATGTCCATTCCTCTTCAACTGTACTGCCTACTGCGCTATTCCTTATTGCTGTATCTATAGCGTTAGAGAACTTCAAACGTATCTCGTTATTCCTTAGTACTTCCGTATCCCACTTCTTTGCGTATTGATTCTTCCTGACTAATGTCTTGAACTTCAGCCTACTCTTCATCACTACTATATTGTGATCTGAGTCTATATCTTCTCCTGGGTACGCCTTACAATCCAGTATCTGATTTCGGAATCTCTGTCTGACCATGATGTAATCTAATTGAAATCTTCCCGTATCTCCCCGCCTTTTCCAAGTATACCTCCTCCTCTTGTGATTCTTGAACAGGATATTCGCTATTACTAGCTGAAACTTGTTACATAACTCAATTAGTCTTTCTCCTCTTTCATTCCTTGTCCCAAGCCCATATTCTCCTGTAACCTTTTCTTCTACTCCTTCCCCTACAACTGCATTCCAGTCGCCCATGACTATTAGATTTTCGTCCCCCTTCACATACTGGATTACCCTTTCAATATCCTCATACACTTTCTCTATCTGTTCATCTTCAGCTTGCGACGTCGGCATGTATACCTGAACTATCGTTGTCGGTGTTGGTCTGCTGTCGATTCTGATTAGAACCACCCGGTCACTGAACTGTTCACAGTAACACACCCTCTGCCGTACCTTCATATTCATAACGAATCCTACACCTGTTATACCATTTTATTCTGCTGTTGATATTACCCGATACTCGTCTGACCAGAAATCCTTGTCTTCCTTCCACTTCACTTCACTGACCCCTACTATATCTAGATTGAGCCTTTGCATTTCCCTTTTCAGATTTTCTACTCACCTACATATACAAGCTTCTGACATTCCACGCCCCGACTCGTAGAACGTTATCCTTTCGTTGATTATTCAATCTTTTTCTCATAGTAACCTCCCCCTAGGCAGTCCCCTCCCGGAGATCCGAATGGGGGACTATTCCGGAATCTTTTTCCAATGGAGAGATCATCATGACACTTCTTCAATTACAGGCCACATGACCTGTGGATACACGTTACGTGTCTTTAATGCAGTGGTTTCCATTTCCTTCTGCATCCTCATGTCATTGCTGATACTTCCGCCTTTAGGAGGAATTTCCCACCCCTAGGACAAGAGAGTGCCCTGAACCTCTATCCGCTCCTCCGCCCTTTTTGACAAGGCCGACGTCTTATGCCGGAAGTCTTCGGCCCCCAATGCTGATTATTGATCAAAATTTAGGCAGTGGCGGGGATCGAACCCGGGTACCCCTTCTTTATGAAATCGGAAACAACTATACCTCTTCACATTTTTATACATTTCAGTGGAACCGGGCATGCAGGGGATTGTAATATACGGTCCAGTCGCAGTAATGTGATCATGGCCTGCGTTTGACGTCAACGTGCGTTAACCATTCACCTCGTACATACTTGTGTTGATCCATTGCGCCTTCGAGAATGACAAGATAACCAGGGAATGCCAGGAAAACATTACCCAGACGATAAGGTCCCTCCTACGACCTGGACCCTTTCCTGTCAGACGTTTTACGCTATACATGCCAACGGCCATCTCTCGATGGAGCACAAAACATGATTCTTTACTCAAATCCCCAAGACTGGCAAAGTTCTGCAGAAGCTCGAAATATAGCGCGTGCTTCAATGCGAGATGGTTTTAATAATTCCCACAACGAAACTCTGTCTCGGAATCTGGCAGAGAACCCAAAGAGATTCTGCTCATACATAAAGCACACCAGTGGCAAGACCCAAACAATACCTTGACTGCGCGATAACAACGGTGAAGTCACTGATGACAGTGCCTCTAAAGCAAAGTTATTAAACACGGTTTTCGTAAACTCCTTCACCAAAGAATACGAAATAAATATTCGTGAATTCCAATCAAGAACAACAGCCAAGATGACAAACATAGAAGTAGATATCATCGGTGTAGCAAAGCAGCTTAAAATACTTAATAAAGTGTCCAGATTGTATACCAGTCAGGCTCCTTTCAGAATATGCTGATGCAATAGCTCCGTATTAGCTCACTCATAGAAAGATCCATACCTAAAGACTGGAAAATTGCTCAAGTCACACCAATAACCAAAAGGGAAATAGGAGTCATCCGCTGAATAATCCACCCATATCACTAACGTCGATTTTCAGTAGGGTTTTGGAACATATTCTGTGTTGTAATATTATGAATTACCTCCAAGAAAATGATTTATTGACACTCAGTCAGTACGGATTTAGAAAACATCGTTGTTGTGAAACACAGCTAGCTCTTTATATTCATTAAGTAATGAGTGCTATTGACAGTGGATGTCACATTGATTCCATATTTTTAGATTTCCTCAAGGCTTGCGACACCGTTCCTCACAAGCATCTTCTAACTAAACTGCGTGCCTATGGAATATCGCCTCAGTTGTACGACTGGGTTCCTGTCAGAAAGGTCACAGTTCGTAGTAATAGACGGAAAGTCATCGAGTAAAACAGAAGTAATATCCGGCGTTCCCCAAGGAAGTGTTATAGCCCTTCTATTGTTCCTGATCTATATTAACGAAATAGGAGACAATCTGAGTCGCCCTCTTAGATTTTTTGCAGATGATACTGTCATTTGCCGTCTTGTAACGATCAGATGACCAAAACGAATTGCAAAATGATTTAGATTAGATATCTGTATGGAGTGAAAAGTGAAAATTGACTCTGAACAAAGAAAAGTGCGAAGTTATTCACATGAGTACTAAAAGAAATCAGGTAAATTTCGATTACCCGATAAGTCACACAAATCTGAAGGCTGTAAACTCAACTAAATACTTAGGGATTACAATTACAAATAAGCTAAATTGGAATAATCACATACAAAATGTTGTGCGTAGAGCAAACCAAAGACTGCGATTCATTGGCAGAACACTTAAAAGGTGCAACAGGTCTAGTAAAGAGATGCTTACACTACGTTTGCCCGCCCGTTCTGGAATACTGCTGTGCGGTGTTGGATCCGTATCAGGAGGGACTGACGGTTGACATCGAAAATGTTCAAAGAAGGGCAGCTCGTTTTGTATTATCGCGAAATAGGGAAGATCGTGCCACAGACATGATACGTGAATTGGAATGGCAATCACTGAAACAAAGGCGTTTTTCGTTGTTAAGGGATCTTCTCATGAAATATAAATAACCAGTTTTCTCCTCCGATTGCGAAAACATACTGTTGGCACCCACCTACATGGGGAGAAATGATCCTCACGATAAAATAAGAGAAATCAGGGCTCGCGCAAAAAAATTAAAGTGCTCGTTTTTTCCCGCGCACCGTTCGAGAGAGGAAAGGTAGGGAGACGGCATGAAGGTGGTTCATTGAATCCTCTGTCAAGCACTTTATTGTGAATAGCAGAGTAATCACGTAGATGTAGTGGACGTTCATTTGTGGAATTGACCTGCAAATTCCAGAGTCGTTGCAGATGGACAACGGTCAGGATGGGTGCATGAACCAGGTGGTTACTGCGGAGGCCCATACCCAGCCATATTCGCTAAACAGTCATTGTGGAGACGCCGTTGGTCGCCCTTTGGTTCATCTGGGCGGTCACTTACTCAGTCACGTTTTGTGCTCCATCGACAGATGGCAGTTTGTGTGTACGGTGTAGAACGTCTGAAAGCAAAGGGTCCAGGCCAGAGGAGGGAGCATATCGTCTGGGGAATGTTTTCCTGGCATTCCCTGCGTAATCTCGTCATTCTCGAAGGCGCAGTGGGTCAACACAAGTATGTATCTATCATTGGGGACTTCGTCCACCCCGGTACGCAGTTTGGTTTTTCCTCATCGCGATATCCTCCACAAGTAGGATGATGCAACGTGTCACACAGCTCGCAGTATACGTGTGTGGTTCGAAGAGCACCACGATAGTTTACTGTACTCTTTTGACCAACAAACTCCCCGTATCTAAACAAAATCGAGCATAAGTGGGACAACCTCGATAGAGCTGTTTGCCCCATGTATCGTCAACTGAGAAACCCAGCGCTGGTCGCCATGGCACTACGGTTGGAATAGCTCCACATCCTTGACGGTATCTACCAGAACCTCACTGACTCTCTTGCTGCACGTCTCAGGTTGCAGAAGGCAATTATTCAGGCTTTTGACAGTGGTCACACATTAATGTCATTGGAGAATGTAATAGAGTTACACACAACTTTCCTAAAAGTCGTTTCTATGCAATCGCCTTCAAATAGTTCAAATGGCTCTGAGCACTATGGGACATAACTTCTGAGGTCATCAGTCCCCTAGAACTTAGAACTACTTAAACCTAACTAACCTAAGGACATCACACACATCCATGCCCGAGGCAGGATTCGAACCTGCGACAGTAGCGGTCGCGCGGTTCCAGACTGTAGCGCCTAGAACCGCTCGGCCACTCCGGCAGGCATTCAAATAGTTTCCATTGTTGTTGTTGTGGTCTTCAGTCGTGAGACTGGTTTGATGCAACTCTCCATGCTACTCTATCCTGTGCAAGCTTCTTCATTTCCCAGTACTTACTGCAATCTACATCCTTCTGAATCTGCTTAGTGTATTCATCTCTTGGTCTCCCTCTAAGACTTTTACCCTCCACGCTGCCCTCCAATACTAAATTGGTGATCTCTTGATGCCTCAGAGCATGTCCTACCAACCGATCCCTTCTTCTAGTCAAGTTTTGCCACAAACTCCTCTTCTCCCCAATTCAACACCTCTTCATTAGTTATGTGATCTACTCATATAATCATCAGCATTCTTTTGTAGCACCATATTTCGAAAGCTTCTATTCTCTTCTTGTCCAAACTATTTATCGTCCATGTTTCACTTCCATACATGGCTACACTCCATACAAATACTTTCAGAAACGACTTCCTGCCGCTTAAATCTGTACTCGATGTTAACAAATTTCTCTTCTTCAGAAACGCTTTCCTTGCCATTGCTAGTTCACATTTTATATCCTCTCTACTTCGACCATCATCTGTTATTTTGGTCCCCAAATAGCAAAACTCCTTTACTACTTTAAGTGTCTTATTTCCTAATCTAATTCCCTTAGCATCACCCGACTTAATTCGTTTACATTCCATTATCCTCGATTTGCTTTTGTTGATGTTCATCTTATATCCTCCTTTCAAGACACTGTCCATTCCGTTCAACTGCTCTTCCAAGTCCTTTGCTGTCTCTGGCAGAATTACAATGTCATCGGTGAACCTCAAATTTTTTATTTCTTCTTCCTTTACTGCTTGCTCCATATACAGATCGAATAACATCAGGGAGAGGCTACAACCATGTCTCACTCCCTTCCCAACCACTGCTTCCCTTTCATGTCCCTCGACTCTTTTAACTGCCATTTGGTTTCTGTACAAATTGTAAATAGCCTTTCGCTCCCTGTATTTTACCCCTGCCACCTTTAGAATTTGAAAGAGAGTATTCCAGTCAACATTGTCAAAAGCTTTAAGTCTACAAATGCTAGAAACGTAGGCTTGCCTTCCCATAATACAAAGAATACAAAGTCTGTGCAGCGATGCCATTCCTCAGCCTTCTTGATGCAAACTAACTTCCATGCATTGTAATGGCATACAGAACAACAGAGAGGCGTGGCACAGTTCAAGTTTTGCCCGTTATTATTTTCACAGTTTTGGTCGTTTTTGAGTTGATCATCCCTCAAGCGACTTGCGTGATTCTAACCTACCCAGTTATGCAAGTGGGGACAGCTGACCCACAATTCGACGTGGAATCCGAACCACAGTACTCGGGGTGGTGGCGGCGGGGGGGGGGGGGGGGGCGCTGAGAGACGTAGCGTGGTGTATCGCGCCTATGTAAGTGCTACGCTAGCTAGCAGTCAGATACAGACAATGAGTCATGGTTGTAGCATGACAGATGTACACTCTGACCCACTAGCAGTTAAGCACTGGCCGAAAAGTGTCAGCATCTCACGGACTACGAAATTCTTAGTCAAAACAGCACATTATTGAAAATACAACAGTTATTAATTGCTTATCATTTAATGTATTTAATTGCTAGTGCGAATGAAGTTGTGAATGCTAATAACATAGTAAATGAATATTATCGTGCCCGTCAACTGTTTATGCTTGAGAACTACGGATATACCAAGAGAGTGTATCATACTCTTAACAGAAATTTTTAAGTCCAAATAGCCAGTTTGTCGTACTAGAAGAACATAAAAACATTTTATGATAATTTAGTTATTTAAAATGGGAGTTATTTTGATATTTTTGGGTTCCATAAATTTCTGCTTTTGATAAATTGCTCATAAAAACTATTAAGTTGTGATTGGCCGAAAGTAAATTACATGGAATGGCACGTTTTAATACTGATATCAAATTGGCTATGAGCCAATCACAGGAGCGTACGTTCGTGCGTACTTTGTGTGTTATGAATTGCTTTGAGAAGACTAAGTTAAGTTCAGAGTTGAGCTGTTCTCATGTTCGGACGCAGGTATAAGGAGCTCTAAACATATCGTAATTCTGCAGAATAATTAGCTAAATTTGAGCATGGGGTGCCGCAAACTAAATGTGAACGAGTGAGGGAAACGAAGGCGCGAAGTTCCGATTTTTATGTGAAAATTATGACTTTTGAATTAACTAAAATCCTCTTGGTGTACTGTGCAACACATGATCGAGAACTGAACTTCAAAGGGATATAGGTGTGGAGTAGTTGAGCGGGCATTCTGTCGTAGACAATACGTTTTGTAATGTTTCCGGTAAAATCTTTTGTTAAATACGATATGCTGGATACTAGGAGTGAGTGTGATAGCGTGTGACGAAAGTTTTACTTCAGATTAGCACGAAATTGCTGGTGTTTTGCTTGAAAAGAATAATAAAATACCCAATTTTTCATTCAAGAAGTACAGTATTTATCCTCTAAAAGCTTCACGAACCTGATGTTAGAAGACATTTGTTGCATCCTCTAGACATGGATACTGTAACAGGTTCCATTAGAGCTTTTTCAGTCCAGATACCCGTACATTTTTCGCTTTCTAGCAGGGCAGGCGTATGGAATGGACTGCAGAAGAAGAAATCACCACAAGGTGAGTGGAACTGTTTTCCGTAGGACGAACAACAGTAACCCATGGCGTTGCATGTGGTTCCATCAAGTTTCTCTCTCACAATCTTTCGACTTACACGCTTTTCCGCTAGACCTCTACACCTGACCAACAAATATAATGGACTCATCAGTTACATATACAACGAAGTTAGCTATTAGACGAATTCAGTCGTGCTGAAATTGGTGACCAAGTGTGCGAAAGTTGTACAGCGTGAACGAAGAATAAGTTCTGCATTCATTGTTAGGCTTATTAGCGAATAGAAATATTAAGAAATACGCAAATACACTGTCTAATGAGACGATGGGGCTATACAGTTAAATAATGATGCAATGGGAGTAGAAAATTTAGCAGTATCTGCATACTATAATTAAGTATGGACGACCTCTCGGTTCAGTGACAGCCGTACTTACGAACTATCATGGAGTTTTATCTGAATGAGTCACCGAAGCTAGCCAGCAATACAGGTTGTCTTTCTTAGGCTACTGACGCTTCAGCAGTCGGGGAGACATGACGCCAGTCTGAAGGATGACTATACTAATTACGAAAACACATATTGTCCTCTCTAACACTAGTCCGAAAGTGAGCTAAACTGCTTTTCTCAAGTTCTGTTTGAAACCCCTGATCCTGTAAAGAAAACGGTCGGCTGATCAGAGTGGCATACGTTTTTATGACCAACCTAACAGTCAGTGACTCAATTTCTGAATGGATCATTCTGGGATATTATGTTTTCAGGCTCTGACGGTGATCATTGTTAACCTTGCAGATGTATCGCTGCATGTGAAGGCAGCCTGAGACAAAATTCTCATCTTGGCGAAAACGTGTGACCCATTAATAATACTCTTATAACTCGACCTCCAAAAAATCAGGAAAAAGGACTTCCATACCTGTGGATAAACTTACTATTATTATATCATCTTGGTCACTATCGAAACACACACAAAATTAATATTTTTCAACTTCTCACGCTCATTAATTAATAATGTTTTTCAATTAGCTTCTAACCTCAGTATCTTCTCTTCTTTAATTTTACTTAGAACAGAGCCTTAATTTAACCACTTACTCAGGATATGGCACCTCACATTCATCGCAGCCTTCCATTCCTTGTATATAGTTGTACAACTTGTTATCAAAAAAATGGTTCAAATGGCTCTGAGCACTATGCGACTTAACTTCTGCGGTCATGAGTCGCCTAGAACTTAGAACTAATTAAACCTAACTAACCTAAGGACATCACACACATCCATGCCCGAGGCAGGATTCGAACCTGCGACCGTAACGGCCGCGCGGTTCCAGACTGTAGCGCCTTTAACCGCTTGGCCACCACGGCCGGCTGTTATCAATTTATGAAGATTTCCGAATTCAGTCCATGCAATGCATATAGTAAAATATCAGTGATGAGATTTTACACCATAATAATCGGCTTTAAAAGAGTGTCTGCGTGGTATTTTTATTCTCAGTGGTCTAAAAACGTTTCCTGAAACGACATAATTTTAAATGTACAGGGTGTTTCAGCCCTACCTCTGGGTTCTATCCAAGATGCAGTGCCTTCAAATGCACTGTGAAAGATTTTCATATTCTCTTACCAGATATGTGGAAACTGTTAGTCCTACAGAAAAACTGGACGTTTTTTCAGCAAATTTCCTGTACATACATTTTGTACTGGGACACGTTTTCGTCTGAGTCGCAGTTTTCGAATTATTCAGGAAAAACCCACGAAGCAAACCTGCAAACTCGTTTTTCTTGAACAACTAGAAAATTGTGCCCTCCAGCGAAAACATATCCCAGTTCAAAATTTAACTACATTAAATTTCCTACAAAAAGGTCTTGTATGGATGTAGATGTAGATGTTCATTTTTTCTCTAGTACTAATAGTTTGTGCAAAGCAAACGAGAGACTGAAAATCTTGCAAGTGTTTTTTTTAGGTGTGTTGCATAAGACTAAGCGATATGAGTAACCAAATCACCCATATAGTGTGATCAGTGATGATCTTACTATCTTTCAGGGATATGAAGAAAGTTCCCCCCCCCCCCCCCACACACACACACACACACACACACACAGAATTTTTTGATAGGCAGAACGAACATATCTAAGCTTAAGTAATTGCACATACTGAAAGCTCTTGTGCTGTGAGATTAGATTTAATCCTTTGCTGGATTTACTAACGTGCAGGTGCCTACTTATATTTTCACTAAACAGATAATATTCCAAGTTTTAATGAATTGTGTGGGTACGACTACGGGTGATGAACGAACAGGTTTGGCAAACACAAATCTGCTTAGTTTTGCTGGAACTTTGTAGAAGTGGGGGCGAGGAGAGAGATGGCTAGCAATCGAACGCCACGCGACAATCACTTACAGTCTAGTGTTGGTAGTGTAATAAAGTTATAGTCAGTGCATGTTTAAAGCGGAATTGCTGTGAAGGGAGTTAAGGGCAGTTAGAAACATTGTTTTTTTTTTTCTAAAGGAAAAGGAATGATGGTAAGTAAATGTTCATTACAAAGTGTATCCCAAGTAACTCAACTGTAACCAACACATTGTAGTGGAAAACCTAGGTTCTGTTTCTCAAACTGATGTAAATGTAGCATATAGGTCATTATGTTGTATAGCACATCTTATTTTTCCTTGATTCTTCCCTGTAAAAATATTTAGGACATTATTCATAACAACCATACATACACTGCCAATAAATTTAAGTGTTCATATCACATAACTTTTATACTTGGTAATCACAAAATACGTTTTAATCCAGGCTTAGATTCTCACGCTTTAGGAGTTTCAGTTGCCGCTGAAATATATGATTTCAGGCAGTAATATCACAAATTGAGTCCGCCTTGATGCAAAACACCGTGTTATTTGTTTATTTCTTTATTATCCCAAACTTGTTTCGGCGACAAATATCACCATCATCAATGGTTTTTTTTTAAATCTAAACCATGCAGAAAATGGTATGATTGTACAAACACAGTAAAACATTATTACATTTTTACAAATCGTCTTTTGAAATATAGTTTTATATTTATACTTTTATACTACCTTATTTATTGTATGCTACAGCATGTTTTAAGCTATTACTGGCGCTGTTTGTGACATATTTTCTGGGCTCCTTTTTTTCTGTTGCAATCTTTTTACAATAAATAAGGTAGTATAAAAGTATAAATATAAAACTATATTTCAAAAGACGATTTGTAAAAATGTAATAATGTTTTACTGTGTTTGTACAACCATACCATTTTCTGCATGTTTTCGATTAAAAATAACCCCACTGATGATGGTGATATTGGTCGCCGAAACTAGTTTGGGATAGTAAAGAAATAAATAAATAGCACGGTGTTTTGCACCAAGGTGGACTCAATTTGTGATATCACTGTTTTTCTATGCAAACACGGACCAAATGTAAGAGTTCCAAGATAATATTAACGATTTCAGGGATCCAAAGAGTGGTTTTCGGTCCTAATTTTTTCAACATCTTTCAAAGGGGTCTTCCGTTTAGGCCCTCTTGTTATCTATAAACTATTTATTATTCCCCCTCCCCCCCCCCCTCCCAAAAAAAAATAAGTGTGCTGGCGACACCTGTGAATGTAACAAGTTGAGGTAAGGGGCCCTGGTCTAAAAACCTCAAGAGTTGAAAGTTATAAGCGTAAATCGATCTGACGTCTTTGACAGTGGACCTCTTCTACAGTACATTCTTCGCTTTCCATATTTTGGGAGGAGGCTCTATGGACGAAACCACGATAAAAATGCCCAGTAAATATGGACTCTGATGTGCATATTTCAGAACCATGAGCGCTTGCTCATTTTCGCAATTGTGAAACACTTCTCTTCCACTGAACAAGAACTTCATTCTCTCTGTATAAATATGAATATCCCCCGTTTCTACAGTCTGAACAGCAGTCTCCATTGCTTATTGCTTACTACGTGGGTAACAAACATCAGAATTTCCACGCAGTATGTGTCTATCAACATGTTCACCTAGCAGAGCTGCGTGCGCGGCCTCAGGTAATCGTTTGATGGAGTGACACAGCCGTGCGTCCACCCTCCGTAAGTGTGTCATTCTGTCGTGTTGTTATACGTCCAGTCTTTGTATCTGCACACTGAGTGTACTAATGTGTGACACTTAGCTTACCACTCAGTGCGCAAATGGACAAAACACAGCATGTCAAACAGACATTCTAAATAAATTGAACCTGGCCCTGTAAAGCAGCTAATATCAGATGCGGGTCGTAACAAATTCATTAAAAATGCTGCTGTCACGTAACTAGAATGCATGAATTAATAAAATTGAAGGTTTTGGATCTATTTTACAAAGACGAAACAGCTAGTCGCCTTTTTTCTTCTACATATAATTTATCAACTGTACTTTCAGGGGACAAGTGATACGTAACAATCATGTTCAATTACTTTTGACACCCAATCACAAAATATTTAATTCTTGGACATTCTGAAATGACGATGATTAAAATCAACATCTCTACACATGAAAAATTTTATTTCAGCAAAGAATTATTTTTAAAAATCCTCATCAGCTCATTTAAATCTATGTTTTCATAGCTGCTCAATGCACTGAGTTGGTGATGAATACAGTACTGGCCATTAAAATTGCTAAACCACGAAGATGACGTACTACAGACGCGAAATTTAACCGACAGGAAGAAGATGCTGTGAAATGCAAATGATTAGCTTTTCCGAGCATTCACACAAGGTTAGCGCCGGTGCCGACACCTACAACGTGCTGACATGAGGAAAGTTTGCAACCGATTTCTAATACACAAACAGCAGTTGACCGGCGTTGCCTGGTGAAACGTTGTTGTGATGCCTCGTGTAAGGAGGAGAAATGCATACCATCACGTTTCCGACTTTGATAAAGGTCGGATTGTAGCCTATCGCGATTGCGGTTTATCGTATCGCGACATTGCTGCTCGCGTTGGTCGAGATGCAATGACTGTTGGCAGAATATGGAATCGGTGGATTCAGGAGGGTAATACGGAACGCCGTGCTGGATCCCAACAGCCTCGCATCACTAGCAGTCGAGTTGACAGGCATCTTATCCGCATGGTTGTAACGGATCGTGCAGCCACGTCTCGATGCCTGAGTCAACAGATAGGAGCGTTTACAAGACAACAACCATCTGCACGAACAGTTCGTCGACGTTTGCAGCAGCATGGACTATCAGCTCGGACACCATGGCAGCGGTTACCCTTGCCGCTGCATCACAGACAGGAGCACCTCCGATGGTGTACTCAACGACGAACCTGGGTGCACGAATGGAAAAACCTCATTTTATCGGATGAATCCAGGTTCTGTTTACAGCATCATGATGGTCGCATCCGTGTTTGGCGATATCGCGGTTAACGCACATTGGAAGCGTGTATTCGTCATCGCCATACTGGCATATCACCCGGCGTGATGGTGTGGGGTGCCATTGGTTACACGTCTCGGTCACCTCTTGTTCGCATTGACGGCACTTTGAACAGTGGACCTTACATCTTAGATGTGTTACGAGCCGTGGCTCTACTCTTCATTCTGCGAAACCCTACATTTCAGCAGGATAATGCACGACAGCATGTTGCAGGTCCTGTACGGGCCTTTGTGGATAAAGAAAATGATCGACTGCTACCCTGGCCAGCACATTCTCCAGATCCTTCACCAATTGAAAACGTCTGGTCAATGGTGTCCGAGCAACTGGCTCGTCACAATACTCCAGTCACTACTCTTGATGAACTGTGGTATCGTGTTGAAGCTGCATGGGCAACTGTACCTGTACATGCCATCCAAGCTCTGTTTGACTCAATGCCCAGGCGTATCAAGGCCGTTATTACGGTCAGAGGTGGTTGTTCTGGGTACTGATTTCTCAGGATCTATGCACCCAAATTGCGTGATAATGTAATCACATGTCAGTTCTAGTATAATATATTTGTCGAATGAATACCCATTTATCATGTGCATTTCTTCTTGATGTAGCAATTTTAATTACCAATAGTGTAAATTTACTTTTTGAACCAATGAGAAAAACTCTCATGTACTTGAGCAATAGTGAGGGTAGGTTAGTATCCTACCTTTTGATGTTCAGTGGTCAAGGCGTACTCAAGTTGGAGTGAGCAAAATCTAGACAGAACATTTATGGTGGCCCAATACACGATGATACTTTACCAAGCAGCATCTGCAATGGCGTTGTCTCCATGCTGGCTCTGAAACGCTAATTCTCTACTCTGGCCTTGACTGAATGCACTCAGTCGCAACATTCCTGTGTTCTGTAGAACGTTCATCTTTCCTTAGTCGAAACAATGGCTATTGCACACACGCTATGGGTTGGAGCAACGTGCACAATTTATTTGCCCACAAAAATTCCCACAGGAATAATTAACTACCGCTTTGCTATTTGTCGCCGCGATTCATGAATCGTATTGTCCTCACTTTGCAAAAGCAAAGCCCTTGACACCCAAGCTTATTTCCACACACTTGCGTGGTCTGCTGGGAGACGAGAGAGAGAGAAATTTTAAGTCTCAAAATGCTTTGAGGTAAATGGGATCTCACCACCGTGTCGCGTCTGTGTCACCAAGTATGGTTTGCTAGAGGTGAAGAAACATCTTTTATTTTTCTAATTGGGTCGCAGCCTAGCGCTGTTATTGACGTGCCGCCACTTACTCACGATCCCTGCCTTATTTACGTTAAGAGGAATAATGTATTGTTCTGGCCTTATCCCCGTGCTGCACTGAAGCTCCTTGTTCTCTTGCTAAATGGGATATTTACGATATCATTGAACACCTACTCGGTTCGTCTCCAAAATGCATTTCACTTTAACTTGTTTGTTCATGCCAGTCCATATATTGGTAGTTTTCAGTACATGAGATTAACTGCAATTGTCTTTTATTGACATAATGTAGTTATTATTTTCTAAGGACCTCATACTGTACCGTCCTGTCTTTATGGATCACGCTCATGTAAGGTCCATAATATCTGGATGCCTTACAGTGTGAGGATTCATGTGCTGGGGAGCGGTATTATAGCTAATGTTTAAAACTGCCATATTTAGCTAAAAATATGGACCTTAAAGAAAGAAGAATAAATAAAACATGTTAAGAATTATTTAATTAAGGAATGAAGAAATGAGTTTAACGTGCCATTTACAAAGAGTACATTAGAGACACCACAAGCTCAGAATACGGAAAGGTAGGGAAGGAAATGGACTGTGGCGTTTTGAAGGAACCATTGCGGCATTTGCCTGGGGCTATTTAGGGAAGCTAAGGTAAAACTTAATCTAGGTAGCCTGACAGGGACTTGATCTATTGTAGACCAAAATGCGAGTTCAATCTGCTAACCAGTTCGCCATTTCACTCGGTTATTTAGTGAAAGAAGCAAGGATGACGTAATACGCTTATTTCATCAGAGTGATAACCTTTTTTCTTACGCCACCCACGCTAACGTTTATCGTTTATCCCATGCATTTTGATCGTAGGGGGAGCAGATGCAAGAAGTCTGCACCGCCGCTCATGACAACGTCTTAATGGAGGTCGTTTACGTCGCCTTCGTGAGACCTGTTTTGAAGTGTCAATTGTGTATCTACGGCATGTGGAAGACTCTAATGAGTGCTTGAACAGTATGGTGTTGGATTTGTGTTGTTATGGATGAAAGGAAGAGAGAGGGTGATAGCCGGTGCTGGTGCATGGCCTACTCCTCGCAAATAGCACCAAGTGGGCTGGCGAGCACAGCGTCCCCATCCGATGGGCAGATCGCCACCGGCATTGTCACATGTCTTCACTCCATGATATACTGTGGAGTAGTTTGGAATTTAATCGAGGACACTGGCTTAAATACTGGTGAACAGAAACCTTACGCCACCATCCCACCTCCGTTTCCCGGCCAAATACTGCCAGTGAAAATTTCCTCCAACTCTTGGTTTCGAACCAGCTTACCTCCGAGTCGAGCGCCACCGCATAGGCTGGCGTTAGCGACCTTGGCTGAGGAAGCAGGCTCATGTTTATCCCGAAGTGGGGATAATATTTCTGGAACTGTACTACTTGATCACAGTAACGTACGGGAGTGAAAGGTGAAATCTATAAGTAAGAAATTCCATGAACTTCGAACTGCTACAACATACACCCCTGAATTTTCAAATTATGAACTCTGCGCCCCGGGGAAGGCAATCAAATGTGGAGCAGATGTGATTAAATGTATCTGGGCCAGCGGAGTTGAAGGAGTATCTGGAGACACAACTTTAAATAGGATTAATATGGCTTGTAAAATAATAATAATAATAATCTATTCGTTACACCTTTTTCCTATTCAAGGTTAGCACAAAAATACTTGATTATGCGGCGCGTAATCTTTTATCACAATGACATAATTATTCTTGATCAATATCTGTTACATCCTCTAAATTCAGTACATTACTATAATGGCGGCAATCGACCATTTAAGTGTACTTTTCTGTAATGAACAAAACTATCATTACACGCTCTCTTTGCAGACTCATCGTCTATCACTGTGGAAAGGAAGACTGTAGTAAAGTATTCGGCGATATAGGTCTATCTTACATATGACCTAAGGTCAGGTTAGAGCGACGTTACAGATTTAATTAATTCTTTGATGTTTTATTAAAAGATACCCACAGAAAAAAATTGCAACATGCAATGAAATTTCGGGAATATATTTGTCTAGGTAACATGTTTAAGTGATTAGCATTGCAAGATCACAAGTTAAAGTAAGCACTAGGTAAGTCACTGCAAATGTGTAACAGACAGAATGTTGAATGCAAAGCATGCGACCGTCCATGCATTGCGTCGTGCTGGTGTCAGATGGTGGTATGGAGTTCAATGCCTGTTGCACATGGTCGGTCAATACAGGGACGATCAATGTTTCTTGTGGATGTCGCTGGAGTTGTCATCCGATGATGATCCACGTGTGCTCGATTGGAGACAGGTCTGGTGATCGAGCAGGCCAAGGCTACATGTCGACACTCGGCAGAGTATGTTGGGTTACAACAATGATAATTGGGCGAGCTCTGTCCTGTTGGAAAACACTCCTGAAATTCTGTTCATGAATGACACCACAACGGGTCGAATCACCAGACTGACGCACAATTTTACAGTCAGAATGCATGGGATAAACACGAGAGTCTTGCGAAATCGCACCATAGACCAAGCACCATAGACCATGTCCGCCCCTGGTAGTTGAGTGATCAACGCGACATGTCATACCTAAACGGCCCGAGTTCAATTCTCGGCTGGGTCGGAGATTTACTCCGTTCAGGGGTATTATCATCATCACTTCATCACCGATCACCATCGACATGCAAGTCGCCGAAGTGCCGTCAATTCGAAAGACTTGCACCAGGCGAACGGTCTACCCGACTGGAGGCTCTAGCCACACGGCATTTCCATTTTACCATAGACCATAACTCCAGGTGCAGATCCAGTGTGTCTAGCACACAGACTGGTTGGTTGCAGGCCCTCAGCTGTCCGCCTCCTAACCAACGCACGGCCATTACTGGCACCGAGGCAGAACCAAATTTCACCATAAAACGCAACAGACCTCTGCCCTACCGTGCGATGAGTCCTCGTTTGATATTACTGAAGCCGCAGTTGGAGGTGGTTTGGGTTCAGTGGAATGCACGCTACAAGATGTCTGGCTCGGAGCTGTCCTTGAAATAAT
Organism: Schistocerca nitens; assembly: GCF_023898315.1. Taxonomy (NCBI): domain Eukaryota; kingdom Metazoa; phylum Arthropoda; class Insecta; order Orthoptera; family Acrididae; genus Schistocerca; species Schistocerca nitens. Next base: position 416,668,351 of record NC_064622.1, on the reverse strand, counting down.
CGATGTGTAACAGTTCGTTGTGTCGCTGTGGTGACAACTGGAGCTCAAATTGCTGCTGCAGATGCAGTACAATGCCCCAGAGCCATAGGCTGGACACGATGGTCTGCCCTCTCGTTAGTGTGCCGTGGTAGAGTGGCTACATTCCTGCTAAGTCTTTCGTCAGTGTCATGGAAGGAACATTCAGCCTCTCGTAGCTTTATTACACGGCTTCGTTCAAATTCCGAGGTGTTGATAATGACGACCTTGTCGCTTTAAACGCATTCTTGACTGACATCACTTCATCACGTCGAATCTCGAAGGTAACTAACGCTCACGACCGTTACAGACTGTATTTAAAGCAAACCTGATTTAGATCCTCATATTGGCGCCTCTGTTATGCGACTGGTGCGGAATTTGAATAGATCATATCTTTCGGATATTGCATTCCAACTTACGTTTATATCAAACAACCCCTTCTTGTTGTTGCGATTTCTTTCCGTCAGTGTAGGGTGCGAATATAATTCGTATCCAAGATGGTGGCGGAAGAGTACGGTATGTTCTATTATCAACAATCTGCGATATTGTCGCGAATAGAACAGTGACCCGTATATACAATAAGTTTCCTTTAATTTACGTCTATGTTCAGAAACTTACTGTTAACAGATTACCGGTTTAGGTCTATAATGACCATCATCAGATCTCTTTTATAAAAAAAAATCAAATGTTCAAATGTGTGTGAAATCTTATGGGACTTAACTGCTACGGTCATCAGCCCCTAAGTTTACACACTACTTAACCTAAATTATCCTAAGGACAACACACACACCCATACCCGAGGGAGGACTCGAACCTCCGCCGGGACAAGCCGCACAGTCCATGACTGCAGTGCCCCTGACCGCTCGGCTAATCCTGCACGGCTCTGTTTTATAAAAACACAGTCCTAATGTACTGCAGCCGTAGTGGCTTCGTCAAATGTTAAATGCAAAATCAGCACCAGTAACGTCAAATATATATATATATATATATATATATATATATATATATATATATATATATATATATATATAACATCATATGCACGAGTCATGTTGTCAGTAGCAGTAGTGCTACTGACAACATGACACGTACATATGATGTTACTTATATATATTTGACGATGCTGGTGCTGATTTTGCATTTACCATTTGACAATGCCACTATGGCTGCAGTACATCAGGACTGTGGTTTTATAAAAAAGATCTGATGATGGTCATTATAGACCCAAACCGGTAATCTGTTAACAAAAAGTTTGTGAACATAGACGGAAATTAAAGGAAACTTATTCTACTATTAGGGCTCCTAAGAAGCTGCGAAGTAACTGGCGAGGAAAAACGTAGGTGATGAAATGTCACGTGAAATAGAATAGGAACTGTATATAACTAGAACACTTATTTGTTAGTGAGATATAGTTTGAGGCAGCTAGGACTAGTTTGTTCGACAATCTATCATGCAGAACAGATTGATATACGCAGAGAACGACAGGTATCGGAATATGCAGCGTATATTGTTATACTGCTGCCAGTTCCTCTAATCCAACGTTCTGCTGGGAGAATTGCATCGTAGCTATGAGCAAATATTATCCGCTGTCAGTCAGTAGGAAATTGAGTTTGTGAAATAACAATAAAGAGAAAGAGGTGCTTGGCAATAATATTGGCGGTGATTTGTATCACGGATGTGTGCGTCCCAGCAAAGCTAGATGGAACTGGGAAACGAGCGATCTCTATGGGACACGTTAAGACTCCTGCAGTGCGCTCGCGGTATAGCGGGGTATTTCCGATATGAATTCTGACAAATGCGTCCAGGCCAAAGCTGACTGGATTTCCACCACATTATCCCTCAGCGAAGGGCAACAGCGGAGCTGCAGGTAAAATTCTTGCGTAGCGGCGCCCAGGTTGATTGGATCCAGGTTGGAGCTTTCAAAAATTCTGTTGCTGTCAGCTTTGCAGGACTTTTTGTTCCTCACGGCTGACTAGGTCTCTCTATCACGTCATAAAATTTTGGTTATGTTTCTTTTCAGTTCTACTTTTATTCAGCCTGAGAAGCCCAACAGAAAATAATATTTACCGTGAAAAGCTTTGCCAACGGACCAAAAACTATCCAGAGCCTTCCTTTCTAGTTTGCAAATATCAGGCGTTCTGTTCTAAACGGTACGTCGTTTTGATACCCTTGGTGTAGCGGTTTATTTGACAGCGCAATTATTTGTAGACCATGTAGCCTGTTTAGTTTTCCACAGAGAATGAACTACTTCTTGCACTATCTTTACTTAAACAATAAAGTTTATTTGACGATTCAATTTTCAGCGACGCACAATTTCTTGCTGTTGACTAATTTCCATTAAATTATTTATTTTTTTGGCAGACTTCCTGTAACATTAAAGTTCGACCCATAAGTGTAAAGAAGTCAAATATTAATAAAATAGCGAATTAAGGATAGGTCCGCCTTTTGTAAATACACAAATTATTGTTTTATCACCCACACCTGTTTCCACAGTTGTGGCATACTCTGTGTGTTTTTTTTTTTTTTTTCATTTTTTTTCCATTGCGTTTGTCCTATGGCTGCCAACCAAAATCAGGCACAAGTCTAAATTAGTACGCCATGTCATAATTGTAGTATTTGGCTAGTCCTCGGCTGCAACAAGTTTGTTTTTATGTACGAAATGTGTTTTTGTGTAGTTGTACTGAACATTTTCTCCAGCTCGTTTGTAAATTCTGCGTCTTGGTATGTTTCTGTGGCTCGGACACACGTTTCACTACACACATACACAACAGACGTTGGCAGCCACAGAACACATGCAACGTAAAGTAAAAGCAAAATAAAATGAAATGCCCACTGAGGATGATGATATTTGATTTGTAGGGCGCTCAACTGACCGGGTATCAGCGCCCGTACAAATTCCCAATCTTTACACAGTCCTGGCTCGCCACTTCCACAACTTGTGATGAAATGATGCGGACAACACAAACACCCAGTCCCCGACAGGAGAAAAATCCTCGACCCGGCCGGGAATCGAACCCGGGACCGGGTGATGCAGAGGCAGCGACGCTAGCCACTTTAATATAAAGAGAAATGAGTATAAAAGCATGAAATCAGAGCAACCATGTCTCTGAAACTGTTTTTTCAGATGCCATACTGAATTGTGTTTATTTCTCCACATTGGACTGGGTGGACTGGTAACTGGACTCAGGTAACCTATACATTACTGTACACTGGACCACACAGATTTCAGAAGAACACAATATTTCATCAGATTGGAGCCACTAAAAGAATATTCAAAATATTGTTCTTTCAGAATGAAGAGACATTAAGTTCTGTTCTGAACTCCTACAGCAAATGATGAAGCATCGCTGTTACACATGTGTTAAACACGTACGGAAACGTTCTTCAGCTTTGTTTCACATAGGTGGTAAGCCTCATATTCAGTCGTTATCGCCTCTCAGCATGCGATTGCTCAGACCTAATTTATCGTCTGTTAGCTCCATTGCTTGTATATACCACGACGATAATTGTTCCCTAATTTCAGTTCCCTTACATCAATTCTGTCCGTAAGTTGTTCAGTGATGTGATGCAACTCACAGCACATTGACGCAATATGTTGCTAACTTTCTTTGTTACAGCCACTTTAAAAAATCCCCGGTCAATATGCGTAACGTTATACCCAGTACATAGTCTTTTGAATCGTGTGGTTGTGAGGCTTATTACCCCAAATTAACACTTTTACCTCGAAACATAACCCCTAACGTTTGTCCCCCCTTTTCTGTTTATTGGCTCTGAGCACTATGGGACTCAACTGCTGTGGTCATTAGTCCCCTAGAACTTAGAACTACTTAAACCTAACCAACCTAAGGACATCACACACATCCATGCCCGAGGCAGGATTCGAACCTGCGACCGTAGTAGTCGCACGGTTCCGGACTGCGCGCCTAGAACCGCGAGACCACCGCGGCCGGCCTTTCTGTTTATTAAACATATTTCTTTGACACATGTTATGTGACTCTTCCACTATTCAAATACCTTACAAGCTTTTTCCTCTCACCAGGCACTATAGCAATCACATCTGTTCTCACACCTGTGTGGCTCTGCCTCTTACAGGCGAGATGCAGGTGAGCATCGTGAAACCAAACTAACTGAAATGTCATATAATAGTACTTTACAGCAAAACAAGTAGCACTTTACAATTTCCAAATTACTACCATATAAAATTAAAATGCAAAAACCACTTTTGCTTCCAAGTGATTTTGTAGTTTCCATACAGGGTGTCACAGGAGGAATGGTCGACGTTCAAGTATATAACAGGAACGATCATTCGAATCAAAAAATTCTGGCAAACGTAGGCTCTAAAATGCATACGTTAAGAGCTATGAACACTTGTTCACATTCGCTACTGTGAAACACACACTTATTTTGAACAAGTAGAAATGTTTGCTTGTTTTCTTCCATTCTACCTCCTCTCAAAATATAGACAGCAAAGAATTTTCTGGAAGAATTGCTCATAGCTCTTGAGATACGCATTTTAGAACCCATGTTTACTATCCTTTATCCTGTCCTGTCATAACCCTGAATATTGACCATTTCTCCTGGGACACCCTGTACAGGATCAATAGATGTCTATATCTACCCACTTTTTTCTATTCTCTATCCAACGTTTTGGAGATTTCCTTTCCTCTTCAACTGCATTTCCTGTAAGGGTATTTATTATCGTGGTATTTACAGCCTTAGAAGGTTTCAAAAGCAGCATATCAGTAGTATTAGTGGAAATGTAGTAGTGCATATAATACATAATTTTATTCGTCCATGCGTCAATTTGATAATGATATTAGACATTTGGTGCTATTACAGTTTAAGACCATCGAAAATAATACTATTCACAGAGCAGACATTTATGTGCTTACAGGTCTAGTTTGACATGGATAGCACAGGTAGTCGGCCATGCCTTGTTGGAGGACTCGTGCTGGGGTCTGTCGAAGTGATTTAGCGAAACCACGGAATACATAAATCAGGATGCTCTGTTTTGCAAATAAATTATTTAATAATGTGAAATTCTAGTGTTGTACTGTACATTCATTCCTCAGTACTTCTGTGTCCCAAGTCTCTGCACGTTGATTCTTTTGAACGATTCTTTTAAACGTCATTCTGTTCTTAAATACTAATAAATTGTGAACGGAGTCAGTTTATTCTCTTTGATACGCCTTTGAACCCAATCTCTCTCCGCGGCTCATTTTAGTGCCATAGAATTTATTTCCTGATGTCTAAACACATGACTTATCACCCTGTGCTTTTTCCAGTGTGTCTTTATCACCTATTCTTACGAATCCACTTCATCTTCTGTATCAACATCCATGAAGAGCACCAAATCTCGGACACGCCGGTTATCTTCTTTTTCCATTTTCTCACACTTCACGATTCACTAACACGCAGTGCTGTTCTCCAGATGAACTTTCTCAGAAACGTCTACCTCAGATTTAGTCTTGTGTTTGACACTAACACCCTTCTCCTATCAAGGAGTGCCCTTTGTCTATGCTAGTGTGCTTTCTGTATCTTGCTCGCTTCGACAACATTGCGTATTTTTGCTTCCAAGCTAGCAGAATTCCTTCGCTTCGCTTGCTACGTCTGCCCGTAATTTTGGTTTTAAGTTTATCGCTAAACCCAACTGCTGCTTCTCCTCATTACTTTCGCCTTTATCTGGTTTACTCTGTCCACATTCTGTCTTCATTAGATGTCTCATTTCATTCAACAGGTCCTGATACTCTTCCTCATTTGCACTCACTGCTTCATATTGAGCCACATGATGCCTCGTGGTTTAGTGTTAAGCCGCGTGCGTGGAAACAGAGGTCACGTGATCAAATCCCAGTGGGGCTACGGAAATTTTCAGGCTCCCTTTAATCTTTCACCTTTCGCCAGCAACAAGACGCCAAACTATAGATATTCTTTCCGCAGTTGCGTAATTGGGATAAATGAGGTACATGCAAGTAAACCAAACAAAATTCCAGTGAAAAACATGCACTCCTCCACTGAGCCACAAGAAATCTTTTATCTTCGAGGCGTAATCGAAATAACAGCCTCGAACGGATCGACAGTTCCTGCAAGCCTAAGTGATGATGGAACTAAAACTGCCTCTTTGCTAAGAGAACCGTAAGGTACTGCAACCTAACATTCGCAGTAATACTAATTGCTGGCTGAAGCCAGATATAAGTTCAGTCCAAATTTTTGCGAAGGATCTGACGATGTTCAGGAAGGATAGGTTAAATACAGCTGGCAGTGGCGTGTTTGTTGCTGTGAAAAGTAGTTTATCTTGCAGCGAAACTGAAGTAGATAATTTCTGTGAGTTAGTAGAGGTCATTCTTGACAACAGGAATAAAATAATACTTCGATCCTTCTACCTACCTCCCAACGCAGATGATACAATCGCTGAAAGGTTCAAAGAAAATTATAGTCTAATTTCAAACACGTACTCGATGCAAACATTTACAGTAGATGATGACTACAATTTACCCTCGTTATATTGGCGAAAATGCATGTTTAAACCCGGAGGTACGCACGAAACATCATCCGAAATTGGGCTAAACGCTTTCTCTAAAAATTATCTAGAGCTGTTAGTTCACGAGCTCACTCGAATAATATACGGTAGTGTAAACGCACTTGACCTCATAGCAACAAATAATCCTGTGCTAATAACGAGCATCAAAACGGAAAGAGAGATTAGTGAACACGGCGTTGTCGTAGCGAGGTGAATATCGTAACTCATAAATTGATTAAAAAAAAAACGAAAAACGTTTCTCTTTAAAAGAAAAAAAAAAAGAATTCACTTGACGCCTCCCTGAAAGACGATCTCCACTCCTTCCAAATTAACAATGTGTGTGTGTAGACCAGATGTGGCTTGAATTCAACGAAATAGTATTGACAGCAATTGAGAAATTTATACCAAATAAATAAACAAACGATGATGCTGATCTCCCTTTATACACAAAACCGGTCAAAATACTGTTTCAGAAATAACGAATTAAGCATTCCAAATTCAAACGAACGCAAAACCCGCAAGATTGGCGATCTTTTACAGAAGCTCGAATTTTTTCCTCGAAGATTAATGTCAAATGCTTATAATTGTTTCCACAACGAAACTTTGTCTCGAAATCTCACAGAAAATCCAAAGAGAAATGGTTCAAATGGTTCTGAGCAATATAGGACTTAACATCTGAGGTTATCAGTCCCCTAGAACTTAGATAACTTAGAAGTACTTAAACCTAACTAACCTAAGGACATCACACACGTCCATGCCCGAGGCAGGATTCGAACCTGCGACCGTAGCGTACATCGAGGAAGTTCAAAGAAGGGAAGCTTATTTTCTACTGTCGAGAAATAGGGGGGAGAGTGTCACGGACATGATGCAGGATATAGGGTGGACATCATTAAAACACAAACTTTCACTTCCGAATGTGAAAACATTTTGTTTGCACCGATCAACACAGGGAGAAAAGATTTAAGAGTTCGCTTTTTCCGCGCGCTGTTCGAGAGTGGAATAAAAGGAAATTATTGCGAAGGTGGTTCGATGAATCCTCTGCCATGCACTTAAGTGTGATTTAGGGAGTAAACATGTTAATGTAGATGTAGTTGTTTTAACAGCAGTATTACATATTTACCCTTGGATCGATATACAAAATGTCAATAGACTTGACGAGTGTAAGACCTGAGTTTCTCCTGGCGTATACAACTTCCAAATAACTTCCGGGAATTCAGCCAGGTAACACTTTCAGCGACCGCCGGTATTTCGGCGGGAGAACACCCCGCCATTTTCAAGGCAAACTGCAACGAACAGGCGGCGTACAAGCAAATTTAAAACCTCGGGTCTCGGACTGAAGCACGAAAGATAACACACACTGAACACTAGTGCCACCAAAGGTGACCAAAGTCAGAGCTATCGATAGGGAGACTATGAATTCGCAGGTGAGGTAGCATTGACTCTGTCCCTCTTGTTTTTTGACAAGGGAGAGAGCCGGATTCCAAACAGAGTTTAAACAGAAACCTCCATCCCTGTTAACGAGGTTGCTCGCTAATTTAATCTCAACTGCCTCCCTAATAACACTGTCCCAATAGCTGGACGTGCATGCCAATATCTCGGTGTTATTATACAACATGGGGTGACCAGTATCCAAGCAATGTTCGGCAAAAGCAGATCTACTTGGCTGTTGTAATCGTGTGTGCCGTTTATGCTCAGTACATCGGTCCTCCACGGTGCTGATAGTTTGACCAATATATGTCATGCCGCAGCTACACAGAATACGATATACACCCGCCTTACGCAGTCCAAGATCATCTTTAACGGAACTCAGAAGTGCTCTAATTTTAGATGGAGGTCGGAAAACACATTTCACATCGTATTTCCGTAAAATACGACCGATCTTGTTGGACGTGTTTCCTACGTAAGGCATAAAGGCAGTAGACTTAGGTGTTGACTCAGAATTATCATCAATCACCCGATGTACAGTTGGTCGATAGTGCAAAGCACGTTCAATCTGTCTATCACTGTAATCATTTTGACGAAATGTAACTTCAAGATGGGACAGCTCAGCTGGCAAAGTCTCAGCGTCAGAAACGACATGTGCCCTGTGTACCAAGGTACGAAGTATCCCTTCACGCTGAGCCGGATGGTGACAACTATTAGCCTGAAAGTACAATTCAGTGTGAGTACGTTTCCTGTAGACTGCATGTCCCAATAATCCATCATCCTTCCTCCTAACCAACACGTCAAGAAAGGGAAGGCAACCATCCTCTTCCACCTCCACCGTAAAACGAATGTTCGGGTGGATCGAGTTCAGATGTTCTAGAAAGACATTCAAATTCTCCCTACCATGAGGCCAAACAACGAAGGTATCGTCAACGTATCTAAAGAAACAGGCGGGTTTCAAAGGCGCCGACTCCAATGCACGCTCCTCGAAGTCTTCCATAAAGTATATCTACAGGGTGATTCCGTGATGTTAAAATCTTGCAGGGATGATGGAGAAGTGTAAATGTATCAATTTGAAGTAAGGGAACCTAATCCTGAACGACCGAGCCTCAAGTTACAAGCGAAAATCGTTCTGATATCTATTACAGAGCAATATATGTACCGGTACTGGCATTGGGAAGATTTTAGGTTAGGTAACTTTCAGAAGTGCTAGTACGGACCAAAAAAAGTCAGTTAAATATTGGCTTTAAAATGCGTACCACAAGAGCTATGGTCACTTATTCATTTGAATAGATATGTATGACAACGAAGATGACAAAGTGCTCATAGATCTTAAGGAATGCAGTTTAGAGCCCATGGTTACTACCCTTTTTGGTATTGTTGTCTACCTTACATTCTTAGCAGCAACAGTGCCTGTACACGTATCCCACTGTCAGATGTGTCATAACGATTTAAGCTTACAAGTTACGCCTCAGTTGAAACTGTACCAGACTCAATTACCTCAGGTTGATATATTTACCCTTGTCCATCCTTCCAACAGATTTATAACACCACCACAGAATCACTGTGTACATCACAACTCGGCTATACCACAGTGACATTACCCCATTATTCTTCTTTACCCTCAAAATATGCATATATATTTATAGTATTATTAATAGTAGAGAAACCGTTGCAGTGCCACAAATTCAAGGGAACAGCACTCATTCCACATCTTTCATTCCATTTTTTCATATTTTGCAAATTTTGAGGAATTTGCTATGAACTTGGAAGTGACTAATTAAAGAAGGGGGAAACTTGCATCAGAACCATTTATATCAATACCTACATCCTGTACTTTTTGTGATAATGTGTATTTCGATTGATGGTGATGTTTGTACGAGAAAAATGCCCATCTCTAAAACTGGTTATCCAGCTCTAGAAATAGTTTCTAAGTATGCTGTTAGACTTTATACTTAATTAGATTAGGTAACCTATTACTTTATTTTTAGCTGTGATGTCATATTTTGAAAATATATATAACACTATGGTCTAGTGAATAGTGGGATTTTGAATGCGCTAACTTATCAGTTGGCAAATGACACAACTGTTGACAGTAATCAAACCTAAGAAAGCAACTGCTACATAAGCGATTTTTGCGATAAACCTTTGCGCTCCATTGGGTTATTCAAACCCAAGGGAACGTAACAGATCAAATATTTGTATGGATTGTAGACAACAAATTGCTTTCGTTAGGCCAAATCGTATATTTCCTGCTTCGCTCTTATAACGAGAAAGTCTTGTTTGCAAATACTTCATCAACTCAAACAGGTGAACGGAAAAAGTGATAAATCCTCTGCGACGTGTAATTTTAGGACGGCTGATAGAGCTGTTCCTGGCGGAACAATGATTTAAAGCAGCTTTACTTTTAATTAACGCGTGAAACACACGACATGTGTAACGGAGAGAGGGAATATTAGGCTCTACGGGGAAAAAAATCCCGAGCCTAACCCATCAGCAGAGGGAAGTTTTCCAGTAACTGTATGATGTGTAATTAAATTAGACCAATCTATTCATGTAAGCAAATCTTTACACGTCACTGGAACAAATTAAAACCTGTGGGGTTAATTCCTATTGCGCGTACTCTGTGTAGCAGTTTCTCACTGTCGCTTAATTAAAAATGTATCTGTCGAAGTTTTATATGATACGTCTTCTTCGGGGACTAACAAAACATATTCCCTTGTTCCCAAACATTTTAAATGGGTCGTTTAAATGTAATACTGGTGGCGATAATCTTATACTTATTCATATATTATTACACAGAATTTAATTATAAAAAATCTATGCTTTCACTAGAGAATTTTTGTGTTAGTAATGTACTATACATTAAAATTAGACGAGTGTAATTAATGTAACTATTTTAACTACATCCACGGTCGCGACGGTACCCGCACAGAAGACGTGTTCCGATTCTCTCCATGGAAATTCATAAACCTATTGTGTGCCACAACTACTCATCAGCTAATCGAAAATACCCATATTATGTATCAACGCTTCAACCATGTCTCTAGCAAATTAGCGGTCTTAGACATTAAAAACCCCAATCTCAATTTCAAAACTACGCAATTTTCCTGTAGACGCGGCCATATTTCTTGCCTTCCTTACACCAATATACACTCCTGGAAATTGAAATAAGAACACCGTGAATTCATTGTCCCAGGAAGGGGAAACTTTATTGACACATTCCTGGGGTCAGATACATCACATGATCACACTGACAGAACCACAGGCACATAGACACAGGCAACAGAGCATGCACAATGTCGGCACTAGTACAGTGTATATCCACCTTTCGCAGCAATGCAGGCTGCTATTCTCCCATGGAGACGATCGTAGAGATGCTGGATGTAGTCCTGTGGAACGGCTTGCCATGCCATTTCCACCTGGCGCTTCAGTTGGACCAGCGTTCGTGCTGGATGTGCAGACCGCGTGAGACGACGCTTCATCCAGTCCCAAACATGCTCAATGGGGGACAGATCCGGAGATCTTGCTGGCCAGGGTAGTTGACTTACACCTTCTAGAGCACGTTGGGTGGCACGGGATACATGCGGACGTGCATTGTCCTGTTGGAACAGCAAGTTCCCTTGCCGGTCTAGGAATGGTAGAACGATGGGTTCGATGACGGTTTGGATCATCAGCATCTCATCAGCTGTCTAAGGTGAAGAAGAACAGTAGCGCTTAGTGTTCCTCATGTGTTAAACTTTAATTACGGTACAGAAACTCCTGGTAGAAAAGTCGGTATTTGATGCAGGGTCAGGTGGCACATCATGGAAGAGGCAGCTCGTTTTTTAGTGATTTGCAACTTGTTTCCTGTAGTATAAAATTAGTATAAAGCAGCCATGAGATAAAAAAATTAGATGCACTCGTAGCCCTTCAATGGGAGCGAAACGTATATTAATTTGTTATGAGATCATCCTCTTGCCTCTGGCCGTGAGTCTTAATTTTATTAAGAGCTGAAAATATGTCGCTCTTTTAAATGAGCATCATAATCCGAATACAAACATAAAATATACAGACCCGATAGCAATTTTAAATTCCACTCGCTCAATACATATTTTCCATGCTAGTTTATTTTATTCTATCATACATATAAAAAATATATCGCTTTTTCGTACACCATTTACTCCTGTGTTTATTCAAAAGTAAATAGCGTACCACAGTTTTTAAAAATGTCAATTCTGCAGCCCCTTATTTCCTCTTGTCTGGTGCATATACTCCCAACCCTCGCTACCGTATGCTGAATGGGAATCACCATCACCTTATGGAACTTCATTTGTAATTATTCTTGTGCTTTCCGGCTTATTTCCCTGTAAACTTTACCATATTGTTTGGAATTTTCTTATTTGATTGGTAATATGCATTCTCCATCAGTTAAGAGTATTATATCCTATGCCAGTGAAATGGCATTAATACTTTACTGGCCATTAAATTGCTACACCACGAAGATGACATACTACAGACGCGAAAATTGACCGACAGGAAGAAGATGCTGTGATATGCAAATGATTAGCTACAACGTGCTGACATGAGGATAGTTTCCAACCGATTTCTCATACACAAACAGCAGTTGACCGGCGTTGCCTGGTGAAACGTTGTTGTGATGCTTCGTGTAAGAAGGAGAAATGCGCACCATCACGTTCCCGACTTTCATAAAGGTCGGATTGTAGCCTATCGCGATTGCTGTTTATCATATCTCGACATTGCTGCTCGCGTTGGTCTAGCTCCAATGACTCTTAGCAGAATATGGAATCGCTTGGTTCAGGAGGGTAATACGGAACGCCGTGCTGGATCCCAACGACCTCGCATCACTAGCAGTCGAGATGACAGGCATCTTATCCGCATGGCTGTAACGGATAGTGCAGCCACGTCTCGATCCCTCAGTCAACAGGTGGGGACGTTTGCAAGACAACAACCATCTGCACGAACAGTTCGACGAATTTTGCAGCAGCATGGACTATCAGCTCGGAGACCATGGCTGCGGTTACCCTTGACGCTGCATCACACACGGGAGTGCCTTGGTGGTGTACTCAACGACTGAACCTGGATGCACGAATGGCAAAACGTCATTTTTTCTGATGAATTCAGGTTCTGTTTACAGCATCATGATGGTCGCATCCGTGTTTGGCAACATCGCGGTGAACGCACATTGGACGTATCACCCGGCGTGATGGTGTGGGGTGCCATTGGTTACACGTCTCGGTCACCTCTTGTTCGCATTGACGGCACATTGAACAGTGGACGTTACATTTCAGATGTGTTACGACCCGTGGCTCTACCCTTCATTCGATCCCTGCGAAACCCTGCATTTCAGCAGGATAATGCAGGACCGCATGTTGCAGGTCCTGTACGGGCCTTTCTGGATACAGAAAATGTTCGACTGCTGCCCTGGCCAGCACATTATCCAGATCTCTCACGAATCGAAAACGCCTGGTCAATGGTGGCCGACGCCAGTCACTACTCTTGATGAACTGTGGTATTGTGTTGAGGCTGCATGGGCAGCGGTACCTGTACACGCCATCCAAGCTCTGTTTGACTCAATGCCCAGGCGTATCAAGGCCGTTATTACGGCCAGAGGTGGTTGTTTTGGGTACTGATTTCTCAGGATCTATGCACCCAAATTGCGTGAAAATGTAATCACATGTCAGTTCTAGTTTAATATATTTGTCCAACGAATATCCGTTTGTCATCTGCATTTCTTCTTGGTGTAGTAATTTTAATGTACAGTAGTGTAGATAATGCACGAGTGCATGTTGTAGACACATGATTTATGACTTGTGGAAGTGTGAGTCTGGCCGTGAGTTGTGCTCTGATATCGTAATGGCAAAGTGACTGCAAGCGACAAGGGGGAGATCAGGATTCGAGTCCAAGTCCGGCACGAATTTTCATTATCTTCATTCCACTATAGAGCAGGTGGTTGTCCATATTCGCAACTGCAAATACATTTCTTGTAGCGCAACGGAAAAGCCTGGATCATTTAAGTAAAAAATTTGTTTGTGCTATGTATTCTCTAGTGTGCACGTCTTTCTCGTCGTAAGTGCCATGAATAAAAAGTAGACTTTTGCGGCGATAGAAACGTTACTCCTCGACTGTGCCTTTAGGAGACGGCTGACACTAATGTGAACTAAGAGCTGTGCGTGCTGTCAAACTGCGCAGCCAGGTGTACAATAGCAAGAAACCTCTCGTCTCCTGGAGACGACCAGGTGCTGTCCTCCACAGGACGCGACGCATAACAAAGTAGCGAGCGTCGGCGCCCCGTCATTAGCAGCCACCTGGGCAGGAAACGTCGCTCAGCGGCCCCGAGGAATAATGAATGGCCGTGTCGTCTCCGCCGAGCGGAGCCCGCGTGTCGGCGGAGCCCGTGCAACTGCCAGGCCGCACTCGGCTTCGCATTCTTGTCCGTCCGATTCTCGGAGAGCTGTGTTGGCCGCCGTCCTCCAAAAACACGGCGAAGCGGCCGTATTACCCGGACGCAAATAATTGTGCGGACGACGGCCGCGTCATTGCTTGACACGGAAATAGCACGAAGCCGGGAAGGCCCCCGCCGTCCGTCGCCGTTGAGGCGGCAATTACTGTCCGCCGTGTGCCAGGGTACACCGGAGACTCTCTGGCTCTGCCGCAGAGGAGCGTCGGATCCACACTGAGGGCTCCCGCTTTCGAAAATCGTTCTCACTCATTTTTCACCCACTCATTTTGCCTCCAAAACACAGTACAGGGAATGTAAACACTGCCGAATGTTTATACAGTTACTGCTGCCTCACATATCCTACATCTTGAATGCAGCTGCAATCTACAACGTCACTGTAAGCAACCCAGCAGACAAAACTGTTTTTCTAGTACGACATATTTAGATTGTCTTGTACGACATATTAAGGTTTATATCATTGGTGACAGTAGTTTTTTATCCCGGCTCCGTAGCTGAGTGGTCAGGAGCTGACTGACATTTGATTGCTGGTACTGGCTAATTTTTTTCTCTTGTGATAGGACGGGAACGGCGTGCACTCAGCATGCATGGCAACTGAGGAGCTATGTACCATACAAGCAGTAGCGACTCCGGGTCAAGAATACTGACATCGGGCCCGCATCTCGTGGCCGTGCGGTAGCGTTCTCGCTTCCCACGCCCGGGTTCCCGGGTTCGATTCCCGGCGGGGTCAGGGATTTTTTCTGCCTCGTGATGGCTGGGTGTTGTGTGCTGTCCTTAGATTAGTTAGGTTTAAGTAGTTCTAAGTTCTAGGGGACTTATGACCACAGCAGTTGAGTCCCATAGTGCTCAGAGCCATTTGAACCATTTTTTACTGACATCGGCCGGGACAGCGTTGTACTGAACCCCATGCCCCTCCGTACTGCATCCAGTGACGCCACTGGAAGAGGATGACATGGTGGTTAAGAACGCACGACGTCCAGCTCCTTTAATCGACCTGTGACTTGGATCTATGCTCCTCGATCAGTTATCATGAGTTATGACTTGCTGAGATTAATGTCTAATCCAGATGATAGACGGTCCTTTACTTTTCTCAGTAGTTTAAGAGGTTCATCTTCATCAGCAAATCTGGAATTGTTAATAGTTCTTCCACCACTTGAGAGCATTCTTAATGACATGTTTAACATAGATGTTGGACAGTTGGGGGTATATAACACCACCTTGTCTGATACCTTCTCGTATTCGGAAGCAGTCAGAAATAAACTTGAAGCTTCCTGCAGATTAAAACTGTTTGCCGGACCGAGACTCGAACTAGGGACCGCTGCCTTTCGAGGGCAAGTGCTCTACCATCTGAGCTACGTAAGCACGACTCACGATCCGTCCTCACAGCATCAATTCTGCGCACACTCCGCTGAAGAGTGAAAATCTCATTCTGGAAACATCCCCCAGGGTGGGCTAAGCCACGTCTCCTCAAATCCTTTCTTCCATGAGTGCAAGTTCTGCAAGGTTTGTAGAAGAGATTCTGTGAAGTTTGGAAGGTAGGAGACGAGGCACTGGCAGAAATGATGCTGTGAGGCGAGTCGTGAGTCGTGTTTGGGATCTTATAGAGCTGCCAGATATAAAAGACGTTCATTCCTAAGTTTCAACCACTGTTTCAAATAGTCCCAGCCATTTCTGTGATATGGTGCCGATTGTGCATTTGACCCCAGGTTCTTTAGACGTGTTCGCCAAGCTCCCGACCCACCTGTGACCTAAGGCGCAGCAGGTAGCTAAGAAGAACGCTTGTCGGATATGATATGGAGGGCAGGAAAGCTGTCCTTCCCTCGCTCCCTTTCACTTTGCAGATGCCCACAATCGATGTTGCTGGTCCTCTGAAAAATTTTGACTTACCAGCAGACATCATTGTCAGCTTTGTTTTCTTTCACTGCTCGCTGTTCTATATTTTTTCTTCGGTGTACACCAGTGAGAAAGAGGAAAATGTTAGTGAATCGAGCATGCAGATATGACAGCACTATAAGCTACGACGAAGAGAAATCAAATTTTAATGAGTGGGGACAAATACTACAGATAGCCCAGGCAAGAAATTTATCCATAAAAAATGTAGTAATTAACTTACCAAATACACCCTAGAAATCACGGAAGACGAAGTGAAGTAACAGCTATGTAAGAGGACAGAACACCTTTAATCTAATAGGTATACGGAAAAGGACTGGGCGAATTCAGTTAGTGATCGTCACCTCATAACTCATCCCTCAAAAGCTTTCAACTTCCCAGAAAAAGACTGCACTCGGCTGAGCCGTATCCGAAGAAGTCACGCAAGATGCAAGGCCATGCTCTATAAAATGGGAGCATCTGAGCAGACTCTGGACCATTTCATAAAAATGTGCTCTATAAGAAAATATGATGGATCAGGTGAGGACTCTATACACGCTCCAGTCACAATAATGTAACCTCTCCTACGTTCGACGTCAACGAGCAGTAACCAGCCACAGACGGTAGATAGCAGCACTAGCAGTGTAGGGTATATAAAGCATGTCGGCGTGGGTAAGGGGGGGGGGGGGGAGGGGCGTATTTCCGAAATGGCTAAGATCATAAATGGTTCGTGTGTCACCGTGGTTAAAGTATATCGTGCGTGGCAAAATGGTACTATCCAAAATCGGCGTCAAGGCATCTATAGCCCAACACAGGTCATAGATGACAGGGTGAATCACGGCTGTGGAGATGTGTACAGGCGAATATACGTGCAACTGGTGAGCAACTGACCACCCACATGAGTTAATGGATGTTCAGTTGCTGCGTATGGACCTCCGCAGCAAGTGCCTGGTCCATGCAACCATGCAGACTGCTGTTGATCGGCGATCAAGTCTGAAATCTGCACGCCAGTACCGCTACTGAACGTCCACCGAGTCGAGACAGGTGGGGCTTTCAGAGCAGTCACGTTCTATGTTCCATCGTGTACGGTATGAAACGTCTGAAATCAAACATCGCCAGAAGGATCCAGCCGGGGGAAAGAGATGGTCTGGCAGATGTTTTCGTGGCATTCCCTGGGTGATCTCCTGGAAGGCACAGTTGATCAACGCAATCACCCATCTGTTCTTGGGGAATATGTCTACTGCTAGATGCAGGCACGATGGCATCTACCAGCAGGGCAGTGCGACGTGTCATGCAGCTCACAGTGTACGTCAGTGCTTCGAAGCGCACCTGGATGAATTATCGTATTTTTGTAGCCACCAGACTCGCAGGATTTATACCCAGTCGAGAATCTGTGGCGTTAAGCCACTGCTTGCATACATATGGTTTTATTTTGGTTCATGTTTCTCTTCATTTGCTTTATGGACTCTGAACTCGTTGCAACGTGCTCAATCCAGTTTTTGTTTTTTCAGCAAGCTGGACCTGCGTAACAATTTTTAATGTTTTCGTGTACGACCCTATTCCATACTTTCTACTGTGTGACTTGACCTTCTTAGCTCATCATGTATGTTTACAATTTTAAAGTCACGCAATTTATGTAAGTATCAGTTTCACTCCATACAGTCCATTTCAATGTTGTAAAGTACTGTGCATTTCAGACCTTTATTTTATAACAGTTTTAAAACATTGTAGATGATTTTTCTTCCGAAGAAGATACCCTTAGTGGGGCTGAAATTTGGTCTAGGTGCTTACAATAAATTTACGCAACCGGTTGGATGTATACTTTATGTATTGAGAAGTATGAATGTTTGATTCGAGGAAAAGAATCAGGTCATTAAGATTGTGGAAAATAGGGTAAAAAAATGTAATCAAATGATTCGGTATTCCACCAACCCTGAAGCAAAATTTTCGGATTGCTGAAAACTTATCATAATCAGGAAATGAAGCGGAACTGATAAAGGGAGTTCATGAGTCTTCAACAACACTTAATGAAATGGATTAATAAGCATAGAGGTCAAATACAGTTGTCAGGGGTTATATACGAGGGTTGGGATTTTAATAGTGGCAACTATTTATTTACAGCTCATATAAAAAAAGATACGTTTTTCAAAATTTTACTGACCTTCAAAGTAGTCACCAGCATTGTGTATAACCCGTTGCCAGCGATGTGGAAGTCGTAGGGTACTCTTAGCAGTGCCAGTTGTGATGACAGTTCGAGCAGCGCGGTCTATTGCCCGACGAATTTGTGGCATTTCTGAAGCGAATGCCGTGAAGTGTTTCCTTCAGTTTAGAAATCGAGTTGAACTCACGAGGGCTTACGTCAGGGGAGTGCAGTAGGTGGTATAGCACGTAGCAGCCCCATCAGTCAAACAAATCAGTAACAGCTTGCACTGTACGTGCTTCAGCATTGTCCTGCAAAATGATGGTCAGGTCCTACAGAAAATGTCATAACTTCTGTCTCTAAGTTGGTCGTAGGTTGTGTTTCAAAAATGAACAGCATAGAGACTGAAGTGATGACACTTTCTGCAGGACCTGACCATCATTTCGCAAGCAAGGTCCTTTGAACTTCGAGTTATCGACAACAGATTGTAGTGCATACACAGGAGCAGTAACCAAAAGTTCACAACAGAACCGAACCGGGAAATAATAGATGGTTGTAGGCCGTGATCCTGCACCAATGCAGACAAAGTTGATTTCAGCTATCGGAAAGATTGAATGTGGCCAGTATTTTCTGGCCGGTAGGTAGGAGACTGGTAAGCGGAAAGGTGCCAGAAATAGTTTTGACCAGACAATTAGCACAAAGTTTTGTTAGCGTAGCCTTCGACAAAAGATAAATTAACATACAGTTTCTTTAAAAAAAACAAATGGTGAAGAAAGAATGCCGCACTGTGACGTCGGCGTACGATTCCTCATCCAGAATCAAGACAAAAGTTTATCTGGCAGAATCAGATCGGGTACATTTTGAAAACACGTATATGAAAACGAGTATCTGGCAACACTGTCACATCGTGCGCCGTATCAGAATGTACAGAGCAGCTTGTATCATACCGCATTACCGTAAAAGCCGTCGTCGCTCACTGAGTAGACTGCTAGGACATCCACCCCATATTCATCATGGAGCTATGGTTAGAACACTCGCCAGGTTTATTTTTTATTTTTTTAGACTTCTGTTCCCTGGCTCTCGTC
Source organism: Schistocerca nitens (assembly GCF_023898315.1). Lineage (NCBI taxonomy): Eukaryota > Metazoa > Arthropoda > Insecta > Orthoptera > Acrididae > Schistocerca > Schistocerca nitens. The sequence goes on along the minus strand of NC_064622.1, from coordinate 416,648,840 downwards.
GTTTATAAGTAGGACATGATTTTGTCAGTCAACAATAGTCAACATAATAGAGAGATCCATAAAACTACAAGCATATGTCCACTAACCACACAGTGTACAATCGTAACTGATGCTGTCAAGTTCATGTAAGGTGTCTTCCTGATGGAGTACGCAAACGATGAATAAATCGATATGCTTCCGATGCTTGGTGCATCTGATAACCAAGCTCCTGCTGCTGCTCGTGCATATGCTGCACGGGACTATCAAAGGGCCCTTCCTCATCTCAATGTTTTTTGTTGTGTAGAGCAGCGTCTTCGGGACACAGGTAATATTCGTCCACAAGTCGTCAAAGGACTGGACGTACTCCACAAACACAGGATGCAATACTTGAAACTTGTCACCAATCCCCGCAACGAAGTACCCGTGATATTGCAATGCGATACTTGAAACTGTTCACCAATCACGTCGATGAAGTACCCGTCATATTGCAAGGCAGTTTCAGATAGCTCGAAGACTGAGTGTTGTAGTGTTGCAGGATGAAGAACTACGTTCATATCATACATGTTTACAGCAGCGGCAAGGAGGCCAAAGTCGGCGAGTACAGTTTTGCGAATAGCTTTTGCATCAAGTAGAAGACAGCTAACATTTTATAAATAACATGATTTGGACTGAGGAATCGCTTGTGAAGGTATTTTCAACATCCAAAACAGCCAGTATTGGTCAGAACACAACCGACATGTCAACTCTGAACGTGGCTTTCAGGCATGCTTTGGCGTAGAGCTGTTGGCTGAAATCATGCAAGGAATGCTTTTGGAGCCTTACCTGCTGCCGGGCAAGTTGAATGATCCCCTGTATCGTATGTTTCTTGGCAATACTTTGCCTAACGCATTAGAAAACGATCCACTGTGTGTTCGGCGACAGCAATGGTTTCAGCATGATGGTGCACCGCCACACTTTAGAATGAATGTGCGCAACTTTTTACATGAAATGTTTCCAGGGATGTGAATTGATCGTTCTCGCCTCCACGTTCCCCGGACCTTGATCCACTAGATTTGCACTTATGCAACAGTTCTCATCGATGGATGTACACGACGTAATAAATCGCGTGCGTGCCACTTAGGCAATGGTGTATGCGGGTGTGTTGCATAGGATCCAGCAAAATACGACCCAGGGAATGGCCAAGTGCTTCCAAATGCAAGGTGGTCGTTTTGAACATCTTCTCTTAAGTGAACTTAGTTCGTACGTGTACTTACCGGCTCTGTGAAGAAAAGCCTTGAAAAATATGCAGAATGTACATGTAGTGTAGATTACCCACTGTGTTTTTTGTACCTCATTGGATACAGACGATGTTACTGTATCCACTGCTGCTTACTCTTGGCTTTGTGTGTCATGAAGGAAAGAAAGTGCTCGTTTACGTCTGTAAGCACTTCATGTTATGTCTTAATATTTAAATAAAGGTAAGTGTAACAGAGAAAAATACATAAGATACCGCATTGTGAAGGTGTAAATTGAATGCAGTTTGATGCTTCAACTAGAGCCCCGTTTTCTAAATTGCATTTCTATTAAACCTATCTCCGGGGCTAGGTTTTGCTAGATACATTTTGTCTTGAACTGGGGTGAGGAATCGCATGCCGACCGCCAAGTCTTCTTCACCTTGTACGTCCACATTTAATCACAAAAGAATCTTTATTTGATACACACTAAACAATACCTGTAACGTTAATAAGCAGTAGAAGTCTTTTACTAAGTAAATAAATGGAAGAATTGTTACTACAAAGAAGTAACGAGGTACTTCTGGTTGACTAGTACAGACAAACCTTCCCACTGGAGCCTTGGAATAGTAACAACAATTAGTCAGGATAATAAATAATGTAGAACTATAACAAAGAGAAAGAAACTTTATAATTTAGTGCAAAAAAAACATAATTTTACATTAAATTTTATTGTAAGAAATTTCAATTGAAAGCAGATTCAATTATTAATGACACTAATGTTTCCTGTCTGTAAGATGTGTATACAACCAAAATTAAATCTTTCCTCTATTTGAAAAAGACACATACTTTTTCTGTATGTTGTAAAGTTTAGCAAAAAAAATTCATGTTGTTTGTGCAGTCAACATTTCATTTGCATCCTTTACCACCACCGATGCACACACATGAAAGACAATGTCGTAAATGTAAACTGTCATGATTAGGAACTATGGGATTTATAAGTGTTCGTAAATGATACAGCGAAGATCCTGATACCTTTCTGCCAATAGGAGAATGTATGAGACCTAGCGAATTAAAATATGTGGAGATATTGCTAATTGAGCACATACTGTGGTTTTCCTACAGGTAATAAAGAAATAACACTTTCCCTGGTGAATCCTGCATTCCTGCCCACTCTGGTAGGAGTTTGCATGGTGCTGTAGTAGTACAGAAGGGTTACATCGTGTGAGGTGAGGTACTTGTCATTCTCGTCGTAAATCTGTTCCCGTCGCAAATACTGTGTGCAAAGGCATGTGTTTGGTACGCCCGTTATTCATGGTTATTTTCAATAAAGCGGTAAGATTTCGTAATCAATGAAGCACCTCGGAGGGGAATTTACATAAGTTATTCAAGCAGCCCGGTCGTCCATCAGCCGGCAAGCTGTCAGGGGGGAATTAGATCTCACCCACCTGGCTAGTTATCGGCTGTCCAGGCGGCTGGAATGCGCTTCCTGGAACCGGCTCAAACTCCCCAGCCTCCAGCGCGGCCGGAACGTCCTGGGTGCACACTCTGGCTGTCTTGTCTGCCGCGTCAAAAGAGAGCTTGCTGCATAAATCAGCCTCCAAAACGAGCAACCAGAAGGTAAGCTCTAAAAATACTCGATATGGATAATGCCAACACACGAGAGGAACCGATACAAGAATAGAATGATATTGAGTGTAACAAGTGAAGCGTTATTATCTGCAACTTGTTGACTGAAAGCTGTTGAGACTGAGCATTTTTTACGTATTTACCAGCACCTCAAACGACAAGTCTGTTAGGGAAGAAGCATTTGTTTTTGCGCTAGTTTCCCAGCGTATGGTATATGAACTGATAAATATCCCCATCGTCATCAGATATTATAATAGAATACCTTGTATGTGATATGACAGACAAAGCTAAGAAGAAGTTAATGAATATAGCAGAAAGGAGAATAAAGGCTTGGTAACATTAAAAATACAGAAGTGGAAGGATTGTATCTAATACAAGTTAAGTAAGACTATAGATGATTGGGAATGTAATTAAATAATGAAGACCACGGGAGAGAAAAAGGAGACAAATTCCATGTGAATGAACTTTACAGGAGAGCGATATCAAAAACGCAATACAATAATTCATACGCCTATACTCTGTTCCTAAAACTGTATTGCGTCTGTTTTTTTTTACTAGCAGTAGTAGTAGTAGTTATTGTAGTAACTGTATACTTGTGCTGCTACATTCAGTGATCACTAAATTCCACATAAAAGTGGCCCATATTTAGAAATAAATAAGCGCCAACTAAAATAGTAATATGCTATCTGAGTGTTCTGACGTATGGTTCGTCACAGATTTACATACTTAAAGGCAACGAAATATTTTTAGTATCTGAAATGTTACACCATTGATCACTGACTAACTTTCTCTTTACTGAATCCAAGTTCGAAATCCACAACCAACGTTTGAATTTCATTTGAACAGTAGGATATATACCCATGATCGTGTAGTCATTCATTCACAAAAATATCATACTTCGTTGTTGTGTCATGGTAATCCCACGCTGCCACAAAATATAGTACCAGAATGTCTCTCCTTTAATTCTCGAGGCAAACTTTCCTTCTGCTGTCTTTCTTTATTTATTCTCGTATCAGAAACATACGTATTATACACAGCTATGACTATATTACTTTTGCGCAAAACTTGGCCACTTCCAATGGATTTTCTATTCCTTGATGAATTTGATCTTCTGTGCAAGAGACTGGACACAGCCGGCATTGGAGGATATCATGAATAGGCTGGTCCTCTCCACAGTCACACTAAATATCTTCTTGATCTGTGTAGCCGCACTTTGCCAGATTAATCTCTGATCAGCCAACTCCAGATCTCACTCTATTCAGGGCTTCCAAGTCCACCATTTATCATTATAGCCAGGAGGGAGAGTTTTCAAGCCAAGGGGAAGGTAGGTTGTAGCCCTCCATAAATGCAACCTAGCTTTTTTCAGAAGTGGTTCTAAGAGCCGTCCATGTTTTAAGGAAATTCCTCCTGCACTTCAGTCGCTGCAATTTCCCCCATATAAAGGATGCCCTTTCTCCTGCTCTACTTTCTTTCTTTCCCCGTTCGCGGCTATTTCATTTCGAACAGGAGATGGTACAGTTACTGCGAGGTTACAAAGCCATTCGACTTGGGTTGGATCTGAAAATGCTGAAACAGTATTTACTATCTGCCTGATTACTGTGAGTAGCAGTGGTTCTCATTGAACTGTCGACTGAACCGAAAGCACGATTGACTTCCAGACGAATCATGGATGGAAGGCATCATGGTTATTCAGTACTACCATCTTGCAAAAGCTGTACTCCACTTAAAAACTGATAAAAGGGATGAAACTGAAATAAAGACATGAAACTTAATTTAACTTTATACGTATTATCTGATCTCAGAAATACCATTATTTTATGCAGCAGGACAACCTGACTGAGGTTACATGAGATACGTGCTGCCCAAGCATAGTCACACAAAGATTCCTCCATAACGTTCGCTTGAAAAAGCATATAAGACGCAAAAGTTATTTTCTGAATGATATACCACCTTACTAAATCCGATCGCTCCCACACTTAATTCACAAATATAGGGGAATCTGTCCTACTTGATCGTAACAGTGTGTGTCACTCTGTTATGCATCAATATCAGTGCCTAAGAAATATCACCAGTCCAGTATGGCTCGGCAAACATTTAGCTATAGAAAAATTTTACCTTTTCATCCAGAATAGTCACATGAGAGGATCACTTTAACTTTATGAGCACTTTGCTGATACAACCAATTACTGCTTTTATATATCCCTTTATGCCTCCTTCTCTGTATACTTAAATGCAGCCATTATTACTAGCAAACACTATAAAACATCTTCACTCTAGAACACCCTCGAACAGAACTTGACACGGATAACAATAGCGCTGCATCGTGGCATGGAAGCAACGAGGCCTTGGTAGGCCGCTGGAGGGAGTTGGCACCACATCTGCACACACAAGTCACCCAGTTCCCTTAAATTCCGGGGAGAGGGCAATGAGTTCTGCCACCACGTTCTATCACAGCCCAGATACGTGCGATCGTGTTCATGTCTGGCGAGGTGGGGGGCCAGCACTCAATTGGAGCTCGCCACTGTGTTTCTCGAACCACTCCAGCACATTTCTGCCCTTGTGATATTGATAATTATTTCGTTGAAAAATGCCACTTCCGTCGGGAAACATTGGTGTACATGGTGTGCAACCAGTGTACGATACTCTTTGGACTCATGATGTATTGCACGACCTACACTGAATGTGTCTGACTAGCAGTCATTCGTCGTCAGGTGACGCTTCTATCGCCTGGATAAATCTATATCGATAGTAGGTCGGGGGTCACAATGGTCTGGTTCATCAGTGTATATTCTCCATAACGAAAGTTGGTTCTCAAGAGTAACATAACACATGGTCTCGTCCACTACATAAAACTGCTTTCCATATCGATCCTTTTATTTACTTTTATATGCTTTTATCGTTGAATATTCCCAGTGACGCAATAGTTTTCTAAGGGATAGTTTCCATCAGCTGATCCTGGAAGGATCTGAAGTGATAACCTTGCTCATCTTAAAGTTGACGCACTTTTGCCTCTCAAGCAATTAATGTAAGTTAATCGAAACACGAGTTCAAAATACACGTAAAAGAAAAAGAAAGCAATGCACCACGAAGTAATTATCCCAAACGGACGGATATTGGTAGATGTGATGTACATACAGGGTGTTTCAAAAATGACCGGTATATTTGAAACGGCAATAAAAACTAAACGAGCAGCGATAGAAATACACCGTTTGTTGCAATATGCTTGGGACAACAGTACATTTTCAGGCGGACAAACTTTCGAAATTACAGTAGTTACAATTGTCAACAACAGATGGCGCTGCAAGTGATGTGAAAGATATAGAAGACAACGCAGTCTGTGGGTGCGCCATTCTGTACGTCGTCTTTCTGCTGTAAGCGTGTGCTGTTCACAACGTGCAAGTGTGCTGTGGACAACATGGTTTATTCCTTAGAACAGAGGATTTTTCTGGTGTTGGAATTCCACCGCCTAGAACACAGTGTTGTTGCAACAAGACGAAGTTTTCAACGGAGGTTTAATGTAACCAAAGGACCGAAAAGCGATACAATAAAGGATCTGTTTGAAAAATTTCAACGGACTGGGAACGTGACGGATGAACGTGCTGGAAAGGTAGGGCGACCGCGTACGGCAACCACAGAGGGCAACGCGCAGCTAGTGCAGCAGGTGATCCAACAGCAGCCTCGGGTTTCCGTTCGCCGTGTTGCAGCTGCGGTCCAAATGACGCCAACGTCCACGTATCGTCTCATGCGCCAGAGTTTACACCTCTATCCATACAAAATTAAAACGCGGCAACCCCTCAGCGCCGCTACCATTGCTGCACGAGAGACATTCGCTAACGATATAGTGCACAGGATTGATGACGGCGATATGCATGTGGGCAGCATTTGGTTTACTGACGAAGCTTATTTTTACCTGGACGGCTTCGTCAATAAACAGAACTGGCGCATATGGGGAACCGAAAAGCCCCATGTTCCAGTCCCATCGTCCCTGCATCCTCAAAAAGTACTGGTCTGGGCCGCCATGTCTTCCAAAGGAATCATTGGCCCATTTTTCAGATCCGAAACGATTACTGCATCACGCTATCTGGACATTCTTCGTGAATTTGTGGCGGTACAAACTGTCTTAGACGACACTGCGAACACCTCGTGGTTTATGCAAGATGGTGCCCGGTCACATCGCACGGCCGACGTCTTTAATTTCCTGAATGAATATTTCGATGATCGTGTGACTGCTTTGGGCTATCCGAAACATACAGGAGGCGGCGTGAATTGGCCTCCCTATTCGCCAGACATGAACCCCTGTGACTTCTTTCTGTGGGGACACTTGAAAGACCAGGTGTACCGCCAGAATCCAGAAACAATTGAACAGCTGAAGCAGTACATCTCATCGGCATGTGAAGCCATTCCGCCAGACACGTTGTCAAAGGATTCGGGTAATTTCATTCAGAGACTACGCCATATTATTGCTACGCATGGTGGATATGTGGAAAATATCGTACTATAGAATTTCCCAGACCGCAGCGCCATCTGTTGTTGAAAATTGTAACTACTGTAATTTCGAAAGTTTGTCTGCCTGAAAATGTACTGTTGTCCCAAGAATATTGCAACAAACGGTGTATTTCTATCGCTGCTCGTTTAGTTTTTATTGCCGTTTCAAATATACCGGTCATTTTTGAAACACCCTGTACGTAGGAAAACAAATGATTACAATTTCTGAAAAATTGGGTGATTCATTCAAGAGAAACAGCTTTACAAACTGGGAAGGTCAATAAAGCGTTGCACCACTTCTGGCCGTTATGCAAGTAGTTATTCGGCTTGGCATTGACTGACAGATTTGTTGGATGTCCTCCTGTGAGGTACCTTTAAAAATTACATCGAATTGGCATATTAAATAGTCAAAATTTCGTATTGGTTGGAGGGCCCAAACGGTTTCAACTGGGAAAAGATCAGCGACCTTGCTGGCCAATGTTGGGTTTTGCAAGTGCGAAGACGAGCAATAGAAACTCCGGCCGTGTGCGGACGGAAATTATCTTGCTGAAATGTAAGCCCAGTATGGCTTTCCATGAAAGGCAACAAAAAGAAGTGTAGAATATCTTCGAAGCATCGCAGTCTTGTAAGGATGCCTAGAATGACAGCCAAAGGGGTCCTGCTATGAAAAGAATGGCACCCCAGACCACCACTCCTGATTCTCGGGCCGTATGACGGTCGACAATTAGGCTGGTGTACAAAACAGACACCACGCGAAATCGAGGAGGATATTGGTGTTTAACGTCCCGTCGACAACGAGGTCATTAGAGACGGAGTACAAGCTCGGATTAGGGAAGGATGGCAAAGGAAGTCGGCCGTGCCCTTTCAAAGGAACCATCCCGGCATTTGCCTGGAGTGATCTTGGGAAATCACGGAAAACCTAAATCAGGATGGCCGGACGCGGGATTGAATCATCGTATTCCCGAATGCGAGTCCAGTGTGCTAGCCACTGCGCCACCTCGCTCGGTACCACGCGAAATCCGCCGCTGTCATACATTACATTTGAACTGAAGGTGGAAGGGGAGGAAAGAAAAGGAAAGGGATTAGTAATATCAGCTGCATCGGGACATGAGGCGGAATCAACGACAACGACTGAAAACGTGTGCCGGATCGGGATTCGAACCCGGGATCTCCTACTTACTAGATAGGTGCGTTAACTACTGCACCACCCGGGACACAGGGGTATCGTAACTGCGTGGAATATCTCGGCACGCTTCATGATCGACCCACACTCCCACCGAGCGGCACTACTCGCAGTCCCTGTACAATTCCTCCATGCTTGCTACTCTGAGATTAGCGCAGGAGGTTGGCCATACTTTCACACCTGCACTGGAGAAGCGGAATCCATTGCCCATGCATGCGAATGAATTATATGAATGCGTGATGTCTGTTCTTTCGGCCCAGTTTCTTCGTAGGGACCATCTTCACAGGAAGAAAAAAGCTTTTACTTTCCTCTTGTGAAGGTGGTCGCAACGACTGAATTCGGTAGAAAATCTTTTCTAGTAATATTTCTGTAAAACAGTCGTGTCGGTCTGCTTCCCTTTTTCCCTTCTTCCCTTTGAACGGGCTAGTCTCCAACACTACTGAAAGAATTTTCTTGGGGCTTTTGGCAGGTAACTTGAACATAGTTTGGGGCACCGTACAGACATTAGTTCATCAAAATTGGATCAAGGGGAAAAAAAGATTTCGTCGTTTCAGTTTCAACTAAAACTTTGTCTGTCTGAGCGTCAGAACACGCTGATCTCCGTAACTATTAGATGAATTTTGATAGGGTTTCCACTGGTCATTTCAACATATCTGTGGGCACATTAGAGGCTATATTTAATCAAAATCGCCGTGCGTGGTAGCCGCGCGGTTTAGGGTGTCTTGTCACGGTTCGTGCGGCTCCCCCAGTCGGAGGTTCGAGTCCTCCCTCAAAAAATGGTTCCAATGGCTCTGAGTACGATGGGACTTAACATCTGAGGTCATCAGTCCCCTAGAACTTAGAACTACTTAAACCTAACTAACATAAGGACATCATACACATCCATGCCCGAGGCAGGATTCGAACCTGCGACCGTAGCGGTCGCACGGTTCCAGACTGTAGCGCCTAGAACCGCTCGGCCACACCGGCCGGCCCGAGTCCTCCCTCGGGTATGGGTCTGTCTGTTGTCCTTAGCTTAAGTTAGTTTAAGTTGGATTACGTAGTGTGTAACCTTAGGGACCTATGACCTCAGGACTTTAGTCCCATAAGACCTTACCACAAATTTCCCTTTTCCATCAAATTCGGATCACGCAAAAAGATTATTCGTGCATATTATAAAGATACATACACATATGTTCCGCCGTCTCGTCCAAAACCACTGCAACGATTTCACGGAAACTTGGTACACATATCACTTACTGTCTGGAAAGAATCGTTATGCAGGCAAGAGCCACCTACCTTTTTATGGGATAGGGTGAAAACGACATGTAGGCTACGCCTCACGAATATCCACATTTTATTGATCGAGTATTTGAAAATGACAGCAGTTAGTGACTTTGTCGTACATCTGACCTTTGTATCTGCACAGTGAGTGTACTAATGTGTGCAAACATAGCTTACCAATTGGCGCGCAATGGACAAAACATCTGAACTGTCTTCTCAAGCCCAGGGTATCAAACAGACCTTCTAAATAAATACGACCTTGGCCCTGTAAGGCAGGTAATATCAGGTGCAGATTGTAACAAAAATCGTTAGAAACGCTGCTGCCACGTAACTAGAAAGCATGAATTAATAAATGTGTCATTTTGGGTTCTGTTCTAGAAAGACAACACAGCTATTCCGCTTTTTATTCTACATATAATTTATCAACTGTTGCTTTCAGGGGTCAAGCGTTAAACAACAATCATGTTCAATTACTTTCAACACTCAATAACAAAATATCTAATTCTTAGACACATTGAATTGACGATTATTAAAATCGTTATCTCTACATATAAAAAATCTTTCATCACAGGAAAGAATGATTAAAATGTTTATTTGCTTATTTACATCTACGATATCGTAACTGGTCAATGCACTGAGTTGGTGGTTAATAAATTTACTTTTTAAGCTAATGAAAAACTCTGATGTACTCAATGTGAGCCCAGGTTAGTATCCTAGCTTTTGATATTCAATGGTCAAAGCGTACGCAAGTTGTAGTGAGCAAAATCTAGACTCAACATTTACTGTGGCCTAATGCACGATGGTACTTTACCAAGCCGCATCTGTAATGGCTTTGTCTCTGTGCTGGATCTGAAACGCTAATTCCCTACTCTGACCTTGACTGAATTCACTTAGTTGCATTCGTGTGTCCCGTAGAACGTTAATCTTTCCCTAGTCGAAATAATGGCTGTTACATGCTCGCCATAGGTTGCAGCAATGTGCACAATTTCTTTGCCTGCAAACATTCCTGCAGGAATAATTAATTACCGCTTTGCTATGTGTCGCATAATATGTGAAGCGTATCGTCCTCAAAGCTGTCATCACCCTCACTATTTCCACACACTTGTGCGGTCCACTGCAAGACGAGAGAGTTTTTAGTTCTCAAAATGCTTTTATATAATGGGGATCTCCCAACCGTGTCGCGTCTGCGTCGCCAAATATGGCTTCAGTCAATCACCGTCTCGCTAGAGGTGAATAAACATTTTTATTTTTCTTTCTGGGTCGCAGCCTACCGCTGTTAATGCTGTGCAGCCCCTTACCGTCGATCCTGGCCTTGTTTACGTTAAAGTGAATAATGTATTGTTCTGGCCTTATCCCTTTCTGAACTGAAGCTCGCCGTTCTCTTGCTAAATGGGAGTTTTACGATATCATTAACCACCTGCTCGGTTCGTCACCAAAATGCATTTCACTTTAACTTGTTTGTTCATGCCAGTCCATATATTCTACATAGTGTTTTGTTTTCGGTTCATAAGATTAACTGCAATTGCCTTTTGTTGACATAATATAATTATGAAACTTCCTGGCAGATTAAAACTGTGTGCCCGACCGAGACTCGAACTCGGGACCTTTGCCTTTCGCGGGCATGTGCTCTACCATCATATCAGCGCACACTCCGCTGCAGAGTGACAATCTCATTCTGGAAACATCCCCCAGGCTGTGGCTAAGCCATGTCTCCGCTATATCCTTTCTTTCAGGAGTGCTAGTTCTGCAAGGTTCGCAGGAGAGCTTCTGTAAAGTTTAGAAGGTAGGAGACGAGATACTGGCAGAAGTAAAGCTGTGAGTACCGGGCGTGAGTCGTGCTTCGGTAGCTCAAATGGTAGAGCACATGCCCGCGAAAGGCAAAGGTCCCGAGTCCGAGTCTCGGTCGGGCACACAGTTTTAATCTGCCAGGAAGTTTCATATCAGCGCACACTCCGCTGCAGAGTGAAAATCTCATTCTGATAATATAATTATGTATAAGGATCTCATACTGTATCGTTTTCTTATGGGTCAAGCTCATGTAAGGTCCGTAAAATCCGGACGCCTTACAACTTGCAACAAACTTCCACATAATTTAAAACATTTATGACACATTTTCTCAATGACATCCCTAACATAATGACAAAGAATAAAAGGTTATCGCTTACTACATTTCTGCTGCTCATTTTGTCATCATGCTTGATGTTTTAAGTTATTACTTCTTTACTGCCAAATATATTCGCTACACGTTTTGCAGACACCACAGAATGCCTCTGCAAAATTATGTCTATGCGCGATATATATTTCAACACATAAGAAGTCATAAACAACGAGATACGTAACAAACTGCCACATCATGAAAGACATTTAAATTTAGTATTACTAACCCGCAGAGCCGATTTCGATTAAATTTGGTAAGGCAATAGTTTGAAACCTGAGGGAACACATAGGCTACTTTAGAATGTGTGTAGTCCAAGATACTTATTGATTTGAAGATTACTACACGGCTTAGGGAAAACATTTACTCTTAGAAAAAGCTATTTAGTCTTTGACTTTTGAACTTTATCATATTTATGAAAATGCTTTTGGTCGTTAATATGTGGTACGTGAATACAACGCTTGTACAATCTTCACTGTGTTTATACCATATTTTTTACACCATTTCTTGCGTAATGTACACATTGCATAATTTACTGTATAGTTACTATCTGCACTATCCAGTATTTGAGAACGAGCGACTTCCTATAAAATTTACACATAATTTCAAACCTTCAAGAACTTTTTCTCTCCGAAATCTCCAAAAAATGTTGAAAAGCAAAAAGTTTATTGCTTACTACGTTTTTACTGTTCATGGAGTAAAACTGTCGCATCGGGCATGACGTAATATGTTTACATATATTGTAAGTGTAGGCTTCCGCGGCCGTTGTCACAATCAATAAATTTCTTCTGGGCTACTGACCGCATTGTCAATCCATAAAATTGTCCGGCGTTTCGGCCACTATTGCAAACGGCCTACCTCAGGGCTTTATGCTGAACTGACTGCTGAATGAGAGAGACTTAAGATCTTATATAGCAGCGGAGGAAACTATTTGCATAATTTGATAGGGTGCTTGAGAATAAAAGGATGGGTGTTAAGCGTTCTTTCTTGATCTTTATATTATTCCTTGTCATTGGCAGATAAGGACGTGCCTGATCGGTGTTTATATTATTTCTTCCCGCTGGTGGAAACAGGCGAATTAGAAACGGGTGGTAGCTGTGATGAAGCCCTCTTTACTTGTTGCCATGTGCGGGCTGCGGCGTGCCTGCGCTCTGCGTACATACGACCGCCGCGGCCTCTCGCGCTCGTGTGTGAGTGCTTCGCGCACGCTGTCCGCCAGTGGCGTTGTTACTGCTTGCAGCCAGGACGGTGGAAGCCAATGTCCGTCCTCTCTATTCATGTTGGCAGGGCGCTTGGCTATTTCTATCGCCTAGCTAATCTTCCTCCTCAATGTATATGGCTGTTTCGCCAGTGCGCGGGCTTCACGGAATGTTCTTTCTTTATCGCACTCATCCGGCTATTCTGCCACCGCTGACCTGATGCCTTGTCCCAGACGAATATACCTTTCATGCTCCGCAATTTGTCTGCTGATCGGCCGCCCCGTCTCACCTACATACACCAGTCCACACTCACAATCGATTTCGTAGACTCCTGCGGTGGTCAGATTGTCGACCGCATCTTTTGTTGAGCCTAGAACGTCTTTTATTTTGTTATTGCTCCGAAAAAAAGGGAAGAGGGGGAGACGGGTATAGAGAGGCAGAGAGAGGGTGAAGTAGAAGATGGAAACTGTTGGGACATAATTCTGTTTTTGTTCATTGTGGGCTCTTACAAACTAAAAACTGAAAAAACTAAACTCCTCCCGAACAGGCCTTGAAGGCCCAACGATACAGACGGGCCGCCGTGTCATCCTCAAACTACAGGCGTCACTGGATGCGAATATGGAGGGGCATGTGAACAGCACACCGCTCTCCCGGCCATATGTCAGTTTACAAGACAGGCGCCGCAACTCAATCAAGTAGCTACTCAGTTTGCTTCACAAGGGCTGAATGCAACCCGCTTGCCAACAGCGCTCGGCAGACTGGGTGGTCAACGATCCAAGCGCTAGTCAGCCCGACAGCGTTTAACTTTGGTGATCTGACGGGAACTGGTCTTCTTTTGCTACCTCCATTTAAATAGTATTTTCGAAGTAGTAATACATCCATACGTTGTGAGAGTGACGAGGGAGCAAAATGTTGTAGTTCCTATAAATCTACGACCTTGTATCGAAATTTTGGCAAGAAATCTGAAGAAATAGCCCTGCCTATGTGGTCTACTGAAATAGTAAATGTAGTTGTAAAACACTTCAGGCATACGTAACTTTGTGTGCATATCATTGTAACCTCGATATGCACTTTAAAGATACAAAAAAAAGTCTCCATTTGTGAATATTTTGTCAGTTACTCCACCATCTTGATCGTCTTCTGTCATTAGGGAACTTATCCGTGTCCCATTGTATGGCTCACGTTACACGGCAAAATAAGAAACATAAACCGAGCATCTATTACAGGGTTAGGAGAATAAAACAGTTGTCCACTTAAACTGTGTACATAATTCTATTCAACTCGACGCTGTTTGAAAAATTCCGATTTCGATTCCGACCAGTCGATCTATTCCAAAGCTCTGCTTCAGAATAAAATAACTTCACTAGTCGTAACCTAAATTTTACGTAATAAAAATTTGTTTTGATACAACGTAACACACGCTTTCGCTCTACATAAACTATCCGTCCCTTTCCATATACATATTTACTTTGCCAGTTTGTTTTGTGTGTGGTTCGAATGATCCTATTTGGTTTGTATTTTGGAAATTACGTATAGCGTTACTAACATGGTACTGGAAGTCAGGAGCACCTCCTATTAACAGTGACACAGCTTTTTTAAGTGACACTGTCCATCAATGACTGCTGCAAAATGTGAAATGAGAAATCTGCTGATGTTGATTTTGACGCTTTTTTATAAAAGCTTTTTCAAGCAACTGATGAATGTAAATGAATCACGAATCATAATGCCTCGATTCTGATTATTAGTTTCACATGAAAGACGATGTTCTAATCACTAATAATTAATTAAAAGAGTGATAAACATACATCGTAGTACTTTTCCTAGACAAAATCGAATTTCAATTCAGTAAGCCTCGGATCAAACATGAATATGAAAAAAAAAATATTTTTTTGTATATCTTTATTTACAATCTTTTGTAAAACATCTGTAACTAGGAATTTTTATTTGCAACGTTACGAAAAACAGAAATTCAGCGGCCTACGGTCATTGAAATAAATGAACGATGAAGGTTGAAAATTTGTGCTAATCCGGAACTCGCACGCAGGTGCTCTGCTATAAAACTTCCTGGCAGATTAAAACTTTGTGCCCGACCGAGACTTGAACTCGGGACCTTTGCCTTTCGCGGGCAAGTGCTCTACCATCTGAGCTACCGAAGCACGACTCACGCCCGGTACTCACAGCTTTACTTCTGCCAGTATCTCGTCTCCTACTGTCCAAACTTTACAGAAGCTCTCCTGTGAACCTTGCAGAACTAGCACTCCTGAAAGAAAGGATACTGCAGAGACATGGCTTAGCCGCTTAGCCTGGGGGATGTTTCCAGAATGAGATTTTCACTCCGCAGCGGAGTTTGCGCTGATATGAAACTTCCTGGCAGATGAAAACTGTGTGCCCGACCGAGACTCGAACTCGGGACCTTTGCCTTTCGCGGGAAAGTGCTCTATCACTTGCTAGAGCACTTGCTAGAGCACTTGCCCGCGAATGGCAAAGGTCCCGAGTTCGAGTCTCGGTCGGGCACGTTTTAGTGACGTATGTGTGAATTATCAGTTATATGAATTTTCCATTTCAATGAAGTAGGTATTCGAAACAAATGAAAAAAAAGAAAAAATAATGACTGAAATGAGACTCCAACCTGTGAACCAGCGGTTACCAGTCTCGAGCGCAATCGATTGTTTTCCATCTTTATGTATTTTACGCTTGACCGATACGCTCGTCCCATACATCGTTGCTTAAAAATCTGCATTAGCCTAGAACAGAACACTGGTCCTCCACATAGGAGCTACGCATGGCACAGACGTAGTGTCTATCGAAAAGCCAATTTTATATTACGGTGCTAAAGACGCTCGGAAAATTTCGAAGTCGATTCTCTTGAGAATTTTTGAGAGTTGCATTGAACTGCTTTGTCTCATTGATATTTCACTTGTAAACTTCACGTACTCTAAATATAAAAAAATACGAATCTCCGATTGCTCTGTGTGTTCTGTTTGTTAGATTTCTTGGTTGTCTGATTCACTGTGGTTCTCGTAGCTTATATGACTCGGTGAATCGTTCGTGCAGTAATGTTGGTCACTTGCTAACAGTTTCAGTCACAGAATATATCATTACGGTCGGGCCAGTACATAATTGTCTCAGTGCGAATCTTGCTAGATCTGGACGGAACTCTGAATGTTGCGCCTTAAAACAAGAAGCAGAGAGATCTATTTCCACGCAGTGAGTGGAAGCAAAGGCGGCGTCCTCTGGCGGCGACCGTAGCGCCTTCCATAGGACGGCGAGACACGGAGAGGGCGCGAAAGGCTGTGGCGCGCTAGCGGCCTGTTTTAATGTCTCTTCTTTCGTGGATATGAGAGAAACGCGTGCTGCGCCGTGTGCTGCCGACAAAGACGGGGGAATGCATTTGCTTTTTCATGTGACCTGTAGCAATAAAGGAAGGCATCATGACGACTGGGCACTACATGAACATTGTTATGGACCACGTTCACATGTCTTCACCGACGGCGATGGCGTCACTAAGCAGAGTAACTGCCAGTTTCACAAGGCCAGAACTGGCTGCCTAGTCCAGTCGACGAAGGATGGTTAGGGGAAAAATCGTGTATTCGCAGTTTTTTGAACAATGCTAGGAGGGAATGTCCTGAACAACACACTAAAACTTCTCATTGTCGGGGTTCACAGTCACGTAGAATTTTTTGAACGCCGTCATATTCACGGTTCACTGTAGAAATTTCTACAGTCAACGCCGAATATGATTTCCTTTCAAAAAAACACATTAAAAGTCCTGACCGGTGGGGTGTGAGCGTTAGGATGAGAGCGTTCAAAGATAACTTCTTTTTATGTGTTCCACGATTGGCTCGAAAACCGCGGATGGAAGCGAAAATGTTTCCGGGTACGAAACTAATATTCATCAAATTTCCTAGAAAAGAAATCTCTACAACAATTTTTCTCAAGTTGCAGAGAGTCGAGAAATCGAAGGTTATTAAAACAACGAGATGTCAGGTCTTTGAAGGGAGCACTAGAGTAACGAATTCACAGTATCCAGATACCGATGGCTCCTGTATGCCAATATCGATACATCTGAATCTCAATATGAAGTGCATATAGGTCCTGAAGATAGCATATTGAAATGCCGAAACTAGTTGTCAAAATTAAATAACTTCTCAGAACGTACGGCTGTCTGGTGATTTTCCTTGGTAAATATGTGGATCATCAGAGATCAATATTTTCAATATTCTGCTATTTTTCCATCCCATGAATGCGGAAATTGTAGCCCTAGAGCAAAAATTAATAGGATAGTTTTTTTGTGAAATTTAATATAGTTTAATTTGGTACTGGGAAACATTTTCATAAGAAGCCGCGGGTGTTCTTTAAACTTTCCGCCACCTCCCACCCCAACCTCCTACCTCACCTCATCCCAAAGTTAATTTCCCATAAAGTACGATAAACAAAAAAGTTGGAACTTAACGGTGACATATCTTTTCCTTCTGGTCACGTCAGTGTTGTACATTTCAAAGTAAAAGTAGTCGAATTACACACAAAGATCTATAAACCTGCTAACTATCAGATACAATCAAAATTACCTTTTAACACAAGCATGTACAAATATCAGAGCAGTTGCATACTGCTGTTTCATATTCCTTGCAGATGATTCCGGATTTAAATGGTTCAAATGGCTCTGAGCACTATGGGACTTAACATCTATGGTCATCAGTCCCCTAGAACTTAGCACTACTTAAACCTAACTAACCTAAGGACATCACACAACACCCAGTCATCAGGAGGCAGAGAAAATCCCTGACCCCGCCGGGAATCGAACCCGGGAACCCGGGCGCGGGAAGCGAGAACGCTACCGCACGACCACGAGCTGCGGACAGATTCTGGATTTACTAGATAAATCTCTACTGGACAAATACAATATTCAATGGTCATTATAACAATTAAAAGGCAGTAATAACTTATTATTAACATAGTAAAGGCAGAATTGTCATTATTCCTTATTTTCTGACGTGATAGAGGAAACACAATGAACGTGTGTGTGTGTGTTTGTGTGTGTGTGTGTGTGTGTGTGTGTGTGTGTGTGTGTGTGTGTCTGCACCGTGCCCCTAGTATCATCAACTGAAATATGTTGTAACAATTGACATTCTAATAGTCTAGGTTTTCCAGTCTTCACGTAGACACCAGGTCTATTTCATCTTAGCAAATGTAATCTTATGTTCTTGTGTTACCAGCTTTACTAACAGTCATTTTTACCTTTGTAGGTAAGCCATCCCTCATCTTGCAGAAAAACAAGTTGTCGGCACCAAATGTGTGAGTAGAATTTGTTTCTTTTGTACTGAACGTTCAATTTATCACAAGAAATATATTTTTCTTCTGTAGTTTTCCTTAGTCTCTCTCTCTCTCTCTCTCTCTCTCTCTCTCTCTCTCTCTCTGTCTCCCTCTCGTTATTTTTTTTCTAAGAACAACGTCAGTTATAACATTTCATTCATTTTCACTGTATATATTCATTGATAAGCTACGTAGTGAAGGCTTCATTACATTTAGACTGCTTTTTTATTGTGTTGCTGTAGGATGAGGTAGAATAGTTTTGATGCTGATTCAGTAGTAATTGGGAAGATCTGTGTCCTGTGACAGGTGGTTTTCATGAGATGATGGAGGGGGTCACTTATCGACATGGTCAAGAAGTATTTGGTTTGTGGTTTGTTGTAGTATTATGCAACGAATTTGCGGATTCTCTGTTTTGTAAATATTAAGAATGTGCTATTTAACAATGTGAAACGTTAGCGGTACTTAAGAATTTGTTTTTAGTGGCTTGCATCTTACTGAATTACGTATTTGCAGGAAATGTCTATATTTCGAAACAATTTGTGATCATTGGAAGAATTTTTAATTGGTTCTTGATATTCAGTCCATTACTTTTACTGGTGGGATTAATCTGATACTGCATCGCATTTACTTTTTGAGAGGAGTGTCCCTCTTTTGAATTGACATTTTATTACCTAATTTTCATGGTAGGGCCATTAGATTTGTAATTAACTCTAAAACTTAATTAAATACATTATTAGCGAACTGAACGACTTGAGGTCTCCTTAATGACGTTTATCGTGGGGAAAGTAATTAACTACCCACCTTGGAAAAGCCACTTATAACCCTCTTGCTAAAATTTACTTTAGTTTCCAAATAAAGTACACTATAGGAGAGTAGTCCTGTTTATAAGAAAAGCTGATCAATAGAATTTCCCTTTTTACTGGATATGACCGTGTGTTGTCTCTAATGGAGAAGTAAATCAGATTATTCAATTCTTTTCCTAAGATATTACCCAGCGGTTAGGAAGAAACGCAGTATGAATAGTATTATATTGAAGCTAGTACAACTCAGTTCCAAGTTCATTTAGTGATTTAAAACATGTACTAATGGTCGCCAGGCTATCCAGGCAATGAACAGTGAAGTATTGGAAAAGCAGAAGTATGAATTTTGCCTACTATCTTGCTACTGTTGAATTTGGTTCTTAAAATAAATATTATATCACTTAAATAATGTTGGACTACACCCTTATTTATTACATGTTTATAAAAGAGAAAAAGCCCAATAGATAACTTCAAGGAAGTTAAAAAAATTTGCTAGGGGGGACCTTTAGAAAACCACTTTTCATAACCAACGAACTTAAATACTGAAATACTTAGATACTGAACCACACACTTTTTATACTGAACATTTCAGTTCGAGAAAACCTCTTTTTCACTGGAATTTACTTTCAAAAGCTATTACTCTTGGAACTAACTCTGTCTAGTTATTTAACAGATTCTAGTAACTTGGCTTCACTCTGATTGAATTTTACGTAAGCAAACTTTTACTACAACACTTTGCAGTAATTAAGAAAACTTTTTTTTATAATTTACACAAAAACAATTTAAATGGTGCGTGTTTATGTTAACTTGGCACTTCATAAGTCTATAAAACAGGACACTCGGATTAACTGAACACCAGAAAGGAACCCTATATAAGTGTATGATTAGGATGAAATAACAAGGTGAACCAGTTTCTTTAAATTTCAAGAATGATTATTAAAACACAATTTAAATAAATGGTTCACGCTGTACAAAAGTAAAAATTCAACTAAATATCTTATCTGGTGGCTGTACGCTTGGGTGTGGCGAACAATTGTGACGGCTACACTACCCTCAATACGACCTGCAAGTATTTTGCTGTATGGGCTCAATTTATCTTCTTGGCGTCGTTCAATTTTACATACAGTAGCCCAACAACTCTCAACTATGCCGTAAGCCGTTTGCAGTCGTCATGCGAGTTATTTTTGTGCAAATTCGCAGGCAAAGCTTCTCCTGCTCCACTAGGGTGTAGCCTCAATCACTGCTGCCTACAGACTGTGTTACTTACTCCCCGTGCTTGCTCTAGGTAGCGCGCCAATTTGCCCTTGCCACTTTTTCCACTCCTCAGAACCACTTTCGTTTCCACTAAAAACACTCTGGCCTTTACATAACACCTACTTCTTACACTGTTTCTAAGCGTGACCATTTCTTAAGTTGTCAAATTTACATCAGCATGCACAATTTATACACACAAGCATTTTTAAATACAAAATACGAGGTGTGCTTTTTAAGTAAGTACTGTTTATATATTAGAAAAAGACGTGCTATGATATCTCAATAATTTTATTTTTACATGAAAGCCTGTACCTTAATCTACGCACTGACGCCATTACAGTCTGATTCTTCCTTGTTTACGTTGTGTACTGAGTGTTTAAGATACCTCCGATAATCGTGAGTCCCACCGACTGTGAAGTACGGGCTGTTATAAGATTTCTTAGTGCTAAAGGCCTAAAAGCGGTCGATATTCATCGTGAGATCTGTGCAGTTTACGGAGAAAACATTATGAGTGATGGAATGGTAAGAAAGTGGGTGAGAGCATTAAAAGATGGCAGCACAAATGTGCATGATGAACAATGGAGTGGGCGTCCTTCGGTCGTTAATGAAAGTTTGGTGCAGAAAGTGGACATCAAGGTGAGAGAAAACAGATGCTTTACGATTTCCTCCTTGCGCAATGACTTTCCTAATGTTTCCTGTAGTGTTTTGTATGGCATTTTGACCGAGCACTTGAATTTCCGAAAATTGTGCGCACGTTGGGTACCGAAAATGTTGACGGATGTGCACAAAACCAAACGTTTAGACAGTGCATTGACTTTCCTTGAGCGGTACCACAACGACGCTGATGATTTCTTAAACCAAATTGTTACAGGCGACGAAACATGGGTGTCCTATGTCACACCAGAATAAAAGCAACAGTCCATGGGCGTTCAGCAAGGACATCGTTTTGCTGCAAGACAATGCCCGTCCGCATGTGGCTAATCAGACCAAAGATCTCATCACATCTTTTCGGTGGGAAACTCTAGATCATCGTCCGTACAGCCCCGATCTTGCGCCCAGTGACTACCATCTGTTCCTGCACTTGATGAAACACCTGGCCGGTCAGCGTCTTCAAGATGATGACGGAGTCAAAACAGTGACGATGCAGAGGTTAACAAGTCAGGCGCAGACTTCTATGAGGAGGGTATTCAAAAACTGGTACAACGTTATGACAAGTGCCTCAATATTGATGTAAATTGTGTAGAAAAGTAGATTAAGGTACAGGCTTTCATGTAAAAATAAAATTATTGAGACATCTTAGCACGTATTTTTTTAATTTCAGACGCCTCGTATCATCAGAAAATTATTTAACGTAATAAACAATTTACATAATATTTTACATATGTTACTCACATACAATGCAAAGAACTTCAAACTATAGTACAGCACACTTTACTTTACATCTATATGAAGTATAGCACTAATATGCGAAAATTTTAAAACAAAAAAAATTATAAAAATTTTAATGAAAGATAAACAAATAATGTTGTATGACAAATGGTCATGCGTTCAAGCAATCGTAGGCGCGTTAACATAACAGGTCCAGTTCCATACAACACAGAAATGGGCCTTACAATATCAAGTATTCGAAATAAGAAAACATCAGTTAACTCCACTCAGGTGTGAAGGAGCCGTGAGTTGGAGAATTCCGGCCAAGACGTTATTACTTCAACTTATACAGGTGATCGTCGAGGTGCCGCAAACCTTATGTTTGCAGAGTAAGCCGTTAACTTGCCGACCAGGTTGCAAGAGACGTCCGTCTGTCTTCACGCCTGTGCCGGTCGGAGTGGACGTGCGTTTCTAGGCGCTACAGTCTGGAGCCCAGCGACCACTACGGTCGCAGGTACGCATCCTGCCTCGGGCATGGATGTGTGTGATGTCCTTAGGTTAGTTAGGTTTAAGTAGTTATAAGTTCTAGGGGACTGATGACCTCAGAAGTTAAGTCGCATAGTGCTCAGAGCCATTTGAACAATTTTATTTGTCTTCACGCCGCCCGCCGCTACCAATTCTCAAAGCGAGCCGCGCAGGCTTACGTCGTTCCTCGGGATGCGCGCCGTGGAGCCGAGTCCCCCAAAAGCCACAACGTGCCAGCCAAATTCCCCTCAGCCACCTCACTCCACAGCTCTCGCCAAACCCACCACACACACACACACACCTCGGCCAAAGAACTTGCTTCCTGACACACGATACAATCGATATCGGCAACCTAAGTGGTTAGTGGCGCCAGAGCGATGCCATCCCGCCAACATAAGAGGCGCCACGGTACCTCAGAAGCCGTTTCATTGTCCGTGCGGATATTTGTTTTACTGAAAACAAGCCCATTTTCTGGACGTACGATCGTACCCAGCTGAGCGAACAATACGTCTGTCCTCTCAGTCTCTACTGACTATGAAGCTCACGATTCCTTAGTGGCCAAGATCGATGCGAGCAGCAACGTCGTGGAATGATAAACAGTCTCCTGATACGTGCTAATGGAAGTTATTCATTCTTACGTAGGGCATACAATGTTCTTTTCGCAAACAATTAATATCCAAATGCAATAACATTTCTGAAGGAAAAACTCGCAGCCTGGTGTAGATGGCATTACGCCATCTTGCTCTGAAATGTTAATCAATTTCATATCCAAAGATATAGTACACTTTACGTCAGTTTCATGTTTGTTGCATTCCGCCTTCATTTTAATGTCCAGAAGTGTACTTGTTTTGCTTGCAGCAGACGTGTGACGTGGGGGAAGTGTTCCTGATAGTGCAGAAACAAAGTGTTACACCCATCAACTGGACTCCCGAATTTCTTCCATCAACTGTATAATATACTATTGTCGAATTCCTTTATTATCATCCTTATTAGGCGTTTCGCTTTAACATCATTACCTTATAGATCTCTGGTACAAACAACTAACATCAGAATGGAGGAAACACGGTTTTATAAAATAACTGTGCTTAGATTAATTAAGGTGATGAGTAAGCTGAATTACGTGCCTTACGGACACATGGCATCCAGTCAAAATTAACTTACATGTGGCGCATTACAACAGAAACATCTTCGCCCATCAGATGGCTGAAGTGAACGGCAGATAATGAATATGATTTCCAATATTATTTCAATGTCAAGCAAAAATTCCCACCATAAATAAAACGGGCGGTCAAAAGGTTTCCTGTTCGGGTTGTTTCTGCGGCGTATATGCAGTGTAGTGCGTCTCCGATGCGGGTACATAAGCACCGACATCTAGCAAGGAATTAGTCTGGCATTCACGTCTTACCGACGTGCGTCCGGCAAATGCGGAAACTTGAACTTCGGTGACGCTATTACCAAATGCGAACGTACTGTTATTTTTCTTGGCTGCCGAAGGAAAAACATCGGTAGACGTCCATCGGACAGTGATGAATATGTACGGGGCATTATGTCTATCGAAAACCATCATTGTGGAATGGTCTATCGCGATTCAGTACATGATGCCGGTCGAACGCCTTCCATCCCTTAAAAAGGGCCTTGAGGGGTCGACAATTCCTGTTGGACGATGATGTGCAGCAAGCGGTTACGGACGTATTCACGCAGCGGGACTAGGTGTTGTACCAGACGTTTTTTCAGCCTGGGCGTCGATGGGGCGATTACATCTACGCTCACGGAGATTCTCCCTGAGTGGCATACCGATTCTGGACTGTACGTCCTTCGAACGAAGACATTTTGATTGCCCCTTACATTAAAATTTTAGCATATACATATTAAATTATAAAACACGTTATCATTTTACAATAAACGTTGCTGTGAATTAAAATTTTTTAGCTTGAATCAAATGACGCTACATTTAAGTTTTAAAAAATAACCATAATTGTAATTACCACACGTCCAGTAGAAAATATACTATCGCATTATTAATAACGGCCGGCCGCTGTGGGCGAGCGGCTCTAGGCGCTTCAGGCTGGAACCACGCGACCGCTGCGGTCACAGGTTCGAATCCTGCCTCGAGCATGGATAAGTGTGATGTTCTTAGGTTACTTAGGGTTAAGTAGTTCGAAGTTCTAGGGGACTGATGACCTCAGATGTTAAGTCCCATAGTGCTCAGAACCATTTGTACCATTTTATTAACAACGTAAACGGTCTTAAATATGTAGAGGAGAAGGGAAACTGATATGAGGTCATCAGAGGAAGAAAACTCTTTATATGTCATCCTAAATCGAGGACACATAAAAAATAGTAATAACAGTAAATACAAAAATGATATTGAACAGTATTTAAAGTAATACTACCCAATGGTATATGGCTGCAGCTCCTATCCTAAGTCTAACATTCTACTGAAAGTGATGTGCAATAAACCAGCTAGTAATACTTGGCAGAAAATGCGTAATATATGTAGCTTTGCGCAGATATTAGACTAAAATAAAAACAAAGCATCAATACTATGTGCGATGCACCATGTGAGATGCGTAATTATGACAATGGCATTCCACAAAAACAATCGCATGACATGCACTTCCGCATATACATGTAGACGAAGTGAATCCCTAAGAAAGCGCAGCTGTATCAGGAAATAATGACTACCAGACCACCAATTGCCTCGCCGTCACGTTAGGACATTAAGGATGGTTCAGTGTCAAAATTCCGCAAGAGCAAGAACCCAATACAACAGGGAAGCAATCACAATATGGTACAAAGCACACATGCAATACCATCGCATATGTCAAAAAAAATGTTCAAATGTGTGTGAAATCTTAACTGCTATGGTCATCAGTCCCTAAGCTTACACACTACTTAACCTAAATTATCCAACGACAAATACACACACCCATGTCCGAGGGAGGACTCGAACCTCCGCCGGGACCAGCCGCACATTCCATGACAGCTGCGCCGTAGACCGCTCGGCTAATCCCGCGCGGAGCGTATGTCGAAGTTCCAAAATACTATTTAATCCGCCACTCACAAATTCATTTGAAAACCACAATAACCGTAGCTTCTCTTAAGGACAATGACTAGAAGCGAAAAACAGAAGCATACTGAAACAAACTTAATCCGTTTGACAATCGTCAAAGCCGTCAAGGATCACAGGGTCCCACACCAAGAAACAAATGACGTTTCCAACGCCACCAACAAACATTATCGCAGACCACGTGAAATAATATGGGCAAATTCATGAAGTAGGGGAACGTAGCGTAAACCAGATACCTTAACTTTTAATTTATTAAATCACTTTCAGTGATCAATAAGTTTGCAAATTAAGGTTTATTATTCAACAACGTGCTACAGTGCGGTTTCAGTTTAAAATTAACCAATACAGCATAAGAAATAATAAACCATCTTAAGTACAAAAAACTTTTTTGCCAACCTATGGGGCAAAACGAGGTAACCATTTAAAGTCGATAAATCTTTTCTGTGTACCAAAACTAGATTTTAACAAATCTGAATTTTTGAAGACTGGGAAAAGTTCTCAGCAACTGATCCTAATAAAACCGAAAACCGAAATCAGAGATGAAGTCTTAGTCTTCTTCCTCAGCACTGCAGCATTGTTGATGTTGCCACCCAACATACCTCCTTCGATAACGAGTCTGAGTATAGTCCATTACAAACCATACATACTTCGTCTGGGTCTTCTTCGCCTGATTAAATCAAGGAATGATATTTTATTTATTTATTTTTTTTTTTTGGCTGATCTAGTTTTTCCAACAGCTGTTTTCCGCTTCTTCGCCTTCCGTTTTTATTCCCCAATGAAAATCCTTCGTTGTCAGCTTTTCTTTCCTTCTTAATTTTTCTAGTTTAGCTTTCAAATTCCAAATCATTTTTGTATGGAGAGGAAGTCAGCATTATTGTTTTGCCTGTTCTCCTGCTGGTGATTTTCTTTGTATTTTCTATGAAGTCATCCCTTTGAGGCGACATTACAAACTTTTCCCAAATCCGGTTTTACTCTACCCGATGGTTCAAAATGGCTCAGAGCACTATGGGACTCAACTGCTGTGGTCATAAGTCCCCTAGAACTTAGAACTACTTAAACCTAACTAACCTAAGGACAGCACACAACACCCAGCCATCACGAGGCAGAGAAAATCCCTGACCCCGCCGGGAATCGATCTACCCGATGTTTTCGATTCTGTCTCACAATGCAGGATTGAACAAAACAGGCGCTGGAAAGTAAGCATTCACATAATGTGCATCACACAGATCCTGCAGTATACTGAAAAACACGTTTAAGCGGAGTAGTCACATACTTGTTTTCTATCACGTGAAGTTTCTCTTCAAATACTGCTCCAAGAAGCACCAACAATGAAGAAGATTTCACGAAAAGGTTTAAAAATGTCTAGAAGGAGAAGCAACAGGCAACCTGTAACGGCGGTTACTTACAGCTCAAAGAATGACGGTTGCTATTAGTTCTGTGAGTCTGTAGACTGATGGGAGCACTGGTCAGGGAAATCTGAAAATACCCAGTTTGACCTGGATACCAGGTTTACCCTATTTTCCAATATGTGAGTTAACGAGAATTGCGCTTTCATGTATGGCCGAAAGAGTCAGCCTACAGGAATTGTGAAACGAGCCCTATCGTCCAGGAGCGTGTGCCACAAAGCGCGCAGATTCACCACGAGACGGGGAAACTCATAGGTCTCTATTGAGGTCTAAGCGCTGTAGTGTGCGAGTGAGAAGAGAACCTACACCATAGGGAAACCCAGTAGAAGGCGTTTGTGGCCAGGGAGATGTAGTAGTGTTAAATATGGCGGACCTAAGATCGGCCATAAAGGGAAACATTTACGAAAACTATTTAATTCTGTAGTAACGAAGGCAATCAAGCCACAGTAATTTTAATCTGCCACCCTCCATAAATTTTCATGGTGATCCCCATAAAAGTTGCAGATTGATCATATCTATAATAGCTTGGCACTTACTGTTAACGTGAAATTAACAAGTTTTGTAACCAAGACCTGAATGATAAAATCTGAACGGTTTGGTAGATCTTAACGATCGTCATTTCGTATAGAAGCGCATCATTAAAATGACCAATATTGTAAATATCAACTTGTAACTTTGCTTGTAGTAAATTTAAATCATCAGTATTTTCAGTTAAGTATCAGATCATCATTTCCTCCACACAAAACACATTGAACGATGATAGCATGACACCTTATTGAATCATTAGGTAATAGAGTATTTGTTGTAACATTTAGTGCACAATAGTTACTTTGTTCGTTATTCATTTATCAGAAAGCGCATTGGTTCAAGGCTACTGGTTGTGACATTCTAAGCTAAGAAGGAAATTGCATTGGTTTTATGTAAAAGAATTTAACGTTTATTATGTAATGGATATTATTGTTACTTTATTTAGAATGTGAAAGTGGTCAAGCTTTGATTATTTAGATATGTTAAAATGTAAAATAATGTAGAATAAGCTGTAACCTATCAGATGGACGGCTTCAGGAAAGGGAACTGCCCTCGTCAGTTGAGCGAGGATATTCGGCACGCGGAAAACGCAGCCGGGGACGGGTAGAGGGACAGTGCTTGTGCAAACGCAAAAGCGGCCAGTTCAGCTGGAGACACCAGTGGATAGAGTTCGGATTAAGGGGCTCCGGAACGCCCTATACTTGCAATGTAAAAATAACTCTTAGAAATTACATCTTTCCTCACAAAGTATTTGAGGTAGGAAGTTGAACTTTTTACAGATTATTTATTGGAATATGGGCTACAACTTAACACAGGGATTTTACAAAATTTTAGTTCAGTTATTAAAGATGATGTTTTTTCAATTGTAATGAAAATTCACAACATTTTTTTGCAATTTTTTATTTATATATTCAAAATATACAGTTTTGTGGAAAAAGGCTGTGTTAAATTATGCAGAAGGTACTGTGTAACATTTACTGAAAGTTTGAAACAAATATGTTTGAAAGATCCTTAGAAAACATGTAATTAGTATGAGAAAATAAAAGTTTTGGGAATCGAGCGACAAAGATTGGATTAACTTTTTAGTGCATTCCAGGTCCATAGGATGGATTATCTTCATCCTCTGCAAACTCCTCCTCCAGCTTCCTCTTGTTCCTCCTCCTGTTTACTCTTGCTTGTATTTCTAGACTCTTTACAGCCCTGTCTGCAGCCCGAAGGCGTTCCTTGTCTAAAGCAAGCATCGCTCGTACCATGTTAGAACCTATCTTCATTCCCATATTTCTAAATACATATGGTTTTCCAACATTTCTCCTTTTCTTAAAAGCCTTCAGAGGATTTCTAATAACTTTACTTTTACTCATTATTATACTTCAACAAAACAGAGACTCAAGAAACAGAATTAATTACGAATATTTTCGAGATAACGACAGAGTAAATAAACATGAAACAATCGACAATCACACCAGCGATATATATTGAACCATCACAGGTTAGCCACAACACACTTTATCTCACATCACTAAAATGTACCTGATGAACACGGACGTTAATAATAACACCATTTGACAGCAGTTTATCAGCGCCACAATTGATCACGCCCATGTAGAACACATTTCAAAAAAAATTTAAAACTAGTTGTAGTCTTCGGAATTGAATAAATTATATATCTATTAAAAGGTAATAGTCTGCAGATTCAGAAAACGCAAAAAAGTAAAAATTGAACTTTTCATGATTTTCAGCCTTTCCGGAGCCCCTTAAGACGCGAAAGCAGCTAGGAAGTGAAACGATTTAGAAAATTTCGCCTTGTGTGGTGTCGCGGGACTTAGTCTCTGTGCAGTGAGCAGCCCAACGCTTGGTTTGAACTCGTAACTTTTCGTGTAAATAACGAGGTGGAGTATTTGACTTGTGTTTCGCGATGAGATTGTGAATGATTGAATTGTGGTAAATGGATATACGCTCGAGTGTAACTGTAATTCTAAATACGACCACTTTCGCTATTAGTTTGCTTTCTGAATAAACATTTTTATAACCACATCGCAACTGTGTGGCCTACATCATTTATGGGTCGTTAATTTAGTTCCCGATATTATTATTACTGTCATTATATGTTATATTGACTTTGTATTTCACAAACTTTCCATCACCAAGAGAATTTAACCAAAGGGTCATAAGTGTCCAGGGCGTGAATTCGGCACATGCGGTTCAACCCCTAGACGCGTTTGAGCCAAGGAATTTCGATGAAGGAGGCCCAACATATTTGGAATGTTAGCTCACACGTTTTTCCATTAAGCTTCCTTATATTGTTGTTTCAAGATCTCTGTCCTTAGCAAGGGCACAGTGTTTTTGTATGCCCATCTTTGTGATCGATGGTGTGGGGGGGGGGGGGGGGCTTTTGCTCTTAACTCACGTAATCAAATTAAACACCTACAGCCGTCATTTTGATATGATTTTATATATGGCTACCAGTTTCGGTGACTCAACACACCATCTTCAGGCCTTAGCTGCTGCTGAGGGGGAGACTTCCGATCGTATACCCGATCCCATCAGTGGCCAACATCTGTAAACTAGTCGACTAGTCGGTAAATGATGATTGCAGGCACATTATCGCTGGTACTTTGTTCTGCAGAAGCCAGTTCATAGATGTTGGTCACTGATGGGATTGTGTATACGATCGGATTTCACCCACTCAGCATCAGTTTCCGTATAAGAAGATAACATCAAAGCGACGGCTGCAGGTGTTTCATTTTATCACGTAGACGCAGTGTGTCTGACTCGTGAGCAAGGTGTCTCAGATAATATTGAGTTGTTTTCCTATAATTATTAGTGATTCCATAGTGTATCTCTTGCCATATGCTTGCAGTGAGTACACGTTTGATCTACGGGTGAACAATGATTGTGCCGTACTGGTGCAGGGAGCAACTGGCGCCAGTCCCGCCTCAGCCGACACGGCGCTGTGAGAGCGGAAAGCGTGGTGCGGCGTGGAGTGGCGCCAGTAATTGGCGCCTATCCGGCTCATCGCACTCCAGATCACGTCTGTCTCTCTCTCTCCCCCCCCCCCCCCCGTGCCCCCTCCCCGTGCACGCCACCGTCACTTGTGCTGCTGTCTCACACAGCTGGCCCTGACGTGCTCCGAAAGAGAACGACGCTTCCTCCGCGTGGGTCATTTGCGCTGCATTATCGCACCTCGCATCCACCCTGCCTTTTCCGTTTTCGTTCGCCGTCGCTCCGGCGAAACTCGCTCGCTATGAATGGCGTTTCACTGCATCCAATAAAGAAGTCGAGTGGCAGGTCTATTCTATAACCGAAGGCAATTGCGCCCGTATTCTCCAGGAAGGAGGAGCACGGATGATTACAGTTTAGTGCCTCATCGATACCGAGGTTATTAGATATCGAACGCCAGCTTAGTTGTACAAGGTTAGCGAAGACTTACGCTTATGATCTATCAGAAAACTAGCCCACTATTTACCCAAAGTGATTCACAAAAGCCACTGCAAAACCTGTTCAGCATTGTATCCTGTCCGATATGGGATTTTAGTTTTACTGATGGAAGTGGAAAAGGCAAGTATTAATATCAGGAACAAATTATCGTCCTCAACTAAACAGACACTCCTGGAATGTTAGGGAGCCTGAATCTGCGGGTTAGACCTTCAACCAGTAGCCAGAATCGACATGAGCGCAAGCACGCCTCAACTCCATTAGTCGTGTAGTTGTGGGATAAGTTCGAATGCAGCATTGGTAATGTGTTGCTTGACACAGTGACGTCAACTAAAATCGAAGTGTTGAGTTGCAAGATGAGCGCAAAAGGTGGGTGGTGGGAAAGGCGAATGATCTACTTCCATTTATTGGGTTTTAGAGAAATGTAGGTCATCTAGAAAGGAGTCGGCGAACACAACACTTGTCCCACCTTTCATGAATATTGTTATAGTGTCTGAAATCCCCACTAGGTCGGATTAAATAAAGACATAGAAGAAACCACAAACGTGCTGCTAGATTATCGGTAGGTTCAGTCGACATGCATGTGTTACGCTGCATGACCTCAGTTGGGAATCCCTGGACGGAAGACTACCCCCTTTTCGCATTTGAAACTGGCTACAATACGATTTTACTGCAGCTAATGTATAAGGAATGGACATCTTGAAAGGAGGGTATAAGATGAACATCAACAAAAGCAAAACGAGGATAATGGAATGTAGTCGAATTCAATTGGGTGATGCTGAGGGTATTAGATTAGGAAATGAAACACTTAAAGTAGTAAAGGAGTTTTGCTATTTGTGGAGCAAAGTAACTGTTGATGGTCGAAGTAGAGAGGATATAAAATGTAGACTGGCAATGACAAGGAAAGCATTTTTGAAGAAGAGAAATTTGTTAACATCCAGTATTGATTTAAGTGTCAGGAAGTCGTTTATGAAAGTATTTGTGTGGAGTGTGACCATGTGTGGAAGTGAAACATGGACGATAAATACTTTAGACAAGAAGAGAATAGAAGCTTTCGAAATGTGGTGCTACAGAAGAATGCTGAAGATTAGATGGGTGGATCACATAACTAATGAGGAGTTACTGAATAGAATTGGGGAGAAGAGGAGTTTGTGGCACAACTTGACTAGGAGAAGGTATCGGTTGGTAGGACATGTTCTGAGGCATCAAGGCATCACCAATTTAGTACTGGAGGGCAGCGTGGAGGGTAAAAATCGTAGAGGGAGACCAAAAGATGGATACACCAAGCAGATTCAGAAGGATGTAGGCTGCAGTAGGTACTGGGAGATGAAGAACTTTGCACAGGATAGAGTAGCATGGAGAGCTGCATCAAACCAGTCTCAGGACTGAAGACCACAACAACAACAACAACAATAATGTATAAGGGACAATCAAAAGACTTCGATGACTGTACGGTCCAGAATAGGTAAGCCAATCAGGCAAAATCATTGTGAGCGTGGAAGCAATGATCCCGCCTACGCACCAGGTTGAAGATACCGGTTTTGGTGAAACGCTGTCACAATTCCTACAGAACTGCACGTAAAGCTTATCAGTAACTTCTGAGAGGTGTCAAATTATTAGCATCAGGGTCATAAGAGCATCAGAATGGCATTTTTTACAGGCGGTTGGCTCTAGTCCATTGACTGTAGAACGCGTGTGACGAGACGGCCTCAGAGCAACAACGTGGTAAGGCGAGTTGGCACAGGTCCGTCCATAATTACTACAACACGAGAAGCTCGTAGGATTGTTCCACTGTCTCTGGCGCATATACGGGTGCTGAAATGTGGTCAAGGATTACAGCAGCGTGCGACCAAGTACATTCGTGAATAGGTTA
This sequence comes from Schistocerca nitens, assembly GCF_023898315.1. Classification (NCBI taxonomy): domain Eukaryota; kingdom Metazoa; phylum Arthropoda; class Insecta; order Orthoptera; family Acrididae; genus Schistocerca; species Schistocerca nitens. The sequence goes on along the minus strand of NC_064622.1, from coordinate 416,616,164 downwards.
CAGGAAGATGGATGGAGATCTTAAGTTACCATGTTTCGCTTACGACGGACAACCAACCACAAGTATAAGAAACTTGTATGGTGCAGCTCCACAATAAACTAGGACACTCAGTGGCAGCTTATGGTCATCGCCCACGAGCCTCGCTTCTGTTTATGACGGCCAGATCGATACCAAACTGCCCATAGGCTATTACCAGTATGCGACAATAACGGTAGTCCTGTCATACACTTCGTGACCATGATACTATACCACAGCAGGATAATGCACCACCACAACCGTAATTCACTACACCAACGCATTCAAGGTTAGACAGTGATTGAGTTACCTGTCTGAGCATGTCTAGGATGTTGATGTAACGCGTATATTTTTTAGACCAGCCTCCAGCCAGTAGTACTCATGAACTGCAGAGCAGGTGTTTCAATCATGGCAAGAAATTTCTCAGCGTGACATTTGGAAGTTGTTTGCTTCTGTGACACGGTGAATAGAGGAGTTTATTCGTACCCATGTGGGTCTCTCTTCATACATGTCTTTATGGTGGACATTAGTCCCAAATCGAATGTAAGTTTAAAATTTTAAAACCCATAATGTGCTGAACATCTCAAAGAACTTTGGTATGTATCAAGTCGGTGTTGCATGGTGCAAACAGTTTCCATTTTCGTCAGTGTATTGTGCCGTTGTATGATTTTTGCATGGTTCAGTAAAGTAATCATCAGTGGTCTGAAAATAAAATTTCTTAGCGATCCTTGCTGTGCTGGAGGTTCTTAACGGTTCGCTAATGAAATTATTGAAGTAAAATTCTTTCACAACTGCATTTTCATCTTTTTTCATTCGCTTGTATAATCCTTGTAAGCGCAAGGAGGGAGAGACTGGGTATACAGCCTCTTCCCAAGGTCACACACTGATTACTATGACCCACTTTCACTTTTATGCGATTTCCCTTCTCTTATAACAACTGTTATACAATATAATAGCACAAGTAGGCTAACAGTGTCTGAAGGCAGACGACGTCATGCTATTTCACAACAACACACAAGCTCTGGAGCCCGAAGGTTCATATCCTGACCCACGGCCTGTATAAATATCTTAACTTTAATGTTATTGAAATTGTATAATCCTTGTAAAATTAAAATATTTGCACATGTCGGAGATCGAACTCTGAACCTTCGGGCATCAGAACTCAGGTGATGTTGTGAAATAGTGTGACGTTATAAGCCCTTGGGTACTCTTAGCTCTCTTCTGCTTTTACATAGTACTACACTTGTTTTAACAGTGGAGGGCAATTTCTTAAATGTTAATGTGACTCACGGTAATTATTGTGTAACCTTGGTAAGTGGCTTTATTTCCGGCCTTCTCCTAATAAAACATATCAAGATACTTCGCCTTTGGCTTAAAATTTTCAGCCTATTTCGTATTTCCAACACTAAAAACATTTTTCCGAGAGCTGAAATGCCGCGCGTGATTAGCCGAGCGGTCCGAGGCGCTACAGTCATAGACTGTGAGGTTGATCCCGGCGGAGGTTAGAGTCCTCCCTCGGGAATGGGTGTATGTGTTTGTCCTTAGGATAATTTAGGTTAAGTAGTGTGTAAGCTTAGGGACTATTGACCTGAGCAGTTAAGTCCCATAAGATTTCACACACAAACAAAAAAGAGATGAAATGTCACAAAATTTTGTAAAATTCACAAATCTATATGCGACGTTCTGCTATTTATGTCACTGGTCTTAACGTATCTGTATCTGCTTACATTGGCTTTCGTGCAGACATGAAGAAACTGACAAATTATTAATTAATTACAACGCAGAGACTTTATGTTTCCCTGTACTGTATCATCCCTGGAAATGTTCTCGGCCACCAGTACAAGAGTTGTGCTTGTTTACGGCAATGTTCGACATCTACCTTAGTTGGTATATCCCACACAACAGTCGCAAATTTACTAGGAGTAACTAGACGTCTCGAAAGCACATGTAAATATGTAATATTAACTTCTTTGTGTTTAATTTCACTGTCGCTCTTTGTCTCGTGGATGAATTTGCACTCGCCATGTAAGTCGTACAGCAGTCTGAGGGGAACATCACCACTTCGTGGAACGGTCCTTGGAAGAGGAAGTTCGACGTTTGCTCCTCAGTCTCCGTAATTTTTGCAGAATATTTCTTGGGCACCTAACCAAAGGACTGTGACGGAAGACTCAAACATGAAGATTGCTGAATAAAGATTCTCTACTTGTTCAAACTTTCGGGTCTGCTTTTCCAGTTTTGTGTGCAGAACCTCTTCAAACTTTGACCCGACCCCTCCTTCTCTATCTCTCCGTTTGCTCACATTATTAACGTAATCAGTTCTGCGTACTCTCATAGCGTCTTCTTGCGCCGCTTGTATCTGCTACCGCGGCATCCCGCCAGGGCGCGTACCTTAATTTATAAAATGGCAATATATTTGTCTAACAGACACACCATATTACTCTTGACAGTTAGGGAAACTATTTTCTTGTTCACTGAGATTGAGCATTCTATACTATTAGAGCACCCGTCACTCTTATTAAAAGTTTACAGTTTATTAAAAATTTTAAAAAGTTCGCACGAAATTGCGTTTTTATTTAGTCTTTATATCAGAAATGTACATTAAAAATTTTATTTGAATGAAGGATATGTTTCAGGTGCTCTATTTTGTTGTTTTCGATGGAAGATTGCAAGGTAATAGTAGAGAATAACAAACTCATGCTGAAAAAGAACAAGAAATCAGCGACGAACTTTTCTGAGGATCATTCTGGTAATTGCGTGAAATGATTCACCCAAACCGAGGATATCTTTCACATGGGTCTAAACACCACTGCTACCGAATACGAGTGTAGAACTTTAACACAGAAGGCTGCATGTGATTAGTAGCACTGGACCCAGGATCAAAGGCCTTATTTCATAGTCGTGTTCTACTTTATAACTGCCTATTCTTACCATTACTCTTTTTACTATGTGATTTGTGATGAAAACACTGGGCATAATTGTGGTAACTATATTAGTGCATATATTTATTTAACACATTAAGATTAAAATAAACATAGCTACAAAAAAACTAAAATTACGATGTACAGGGTGACTCAAAAGTCCGTTAACATTTGAAAACTCAATACATCACGGAATACATCTACATCTACATCTACATTTATACTCCGCAAGCCACCAAACGGTGTGTGGCGGAGGGCACTTTACGTGCCACTGTCATTACCTCCCTTTTCTGTTCCAGTCGCGTACGGTTCGCGGAAAGAACGACTGCCGGAAAGCCTCCGTGCGCGCTCGAATCTCTCTAATTTTACATTCGTGATCTCCTCGGGAGGTATAAGTAGGAGGAAGCAATATATTCGATACCTCATCCAGAAACGCACCCTCTCGAAACCTGGACAACAAGCTACACCGCGATGCAGAGCGCCTCTCTTGCAGAGTCTGCCACTTGAGTTTATTAAATATCTCCGTAACGCTATCACGATTACCAAATAACCCTGTGACGAAACGCGCCGCTCTTCTTTGGATCTTCTCTATCTCCTCCGTCAACCCGATCTGGTACGGATCCCACACTGATGAGCAATACTCAAGTATAGGTCGAACGAGTGTTTTGTAAGCCACCTCCTTTGTTGATGGACTACATTTTCTAAGCACTCTCCCAATGAATCTCAACCTGGTACCCGCCTTACCAACAATTGATTTTATATGATCATTCCACTTCAAATCGTTCCGCACACATACTCCCAGATATTTTACAGAAGTAACTGCTACCAGTGTTTGTTCCGCTATCATATAATCATACAATAAAGGATCCTTCTTTCTATGTATTCGCAATACATTACATTTGTCTATGTTAAGGGACAGTTGCCACTCCCTGCACCAAGTGCCTATCCGCTGCAGATCTTCCTGCATTTCGCTACAATTTTCTAACGCTGCAACTTCTCTGTATACTACAGCATCATCCGCAAAAAGCCGCATGGAACTTCCGACACTATCTACTAGGTCATTTCTATATATTGTGAAAAGCAATGGTCCCATAACACTTCCCTGTGGCACGCCAGAGGTTACTTTAACGTCTGTAGACGTCTCTCCATTGATAACAACATGCTGTGTTCTGTTTGCTAAAAACTCTTCAATCCAGCCACACAGCTGGTCTGATATTCCGTAGGCCCTTACTTTGTTTATCAGGCGACAGTGCGGAACTGTATCGAACGCCTTCTGGAAGTCAAGAAAAATAGCATCTACCTGGGAGCCGGTATCTAATATTTTCTGGGTCTCGTGAACAAATAAAGCGAGTTGGGTCTCACACGATCGCTGTTTACGGAATCCATGTTGATTCCTACAGAGTAGATTCTGGGTTTCCAAAAACGACATGATACTCGAGCAAAAAACATGTTCTAAAATTCTACAACAGATCGACGTCAAAGATATAGGTCTATAGTTTTGCGCATCTGCTCGATGACCCTTCTTGAAGACTGGGACTACCTGTGCTCTTTTCCAATCATTTGGAACCCTCCGTTCCTCTAGAGACTTGCGGTACACGGCTGTTAGAAGGGGGGCAAGTTCTTTCGCGTACTCTGTGTAGAGTCGAAATGGTATCCCGTCAGGTCCAGTGGATTTTCCTCTGTTGAGTGATTCCAGTTGCTTTTCTATTCCTTGGACACTTATTTCGATGTCAGCCATTTTTTCGTTTGTGCGAGAATTTAGAGAAGGGACTGCAGTGCGGTCTTCCTCTGTGAAACAGCTTTGGAAAAAGGTGTTTAGTATTTCAGCTTTACGCGTGTCATCCTCTGTTTCAATGCCATCATCATCCCGGAGTGTCTGGATATGCTGTTTCGAGCCACTTACTGATTTAACGTAAGACCAGAACTTCCTAGGATTTTCTGTCAAGTCGGTACATAGAATTTTACTTTCGAATTCACTGAACGCTTCTCGCATAGCCCTCCTTACGCTAACTTTGACATCGTTTAGCTTCTGTTTGTCTGAGAGGTTTTGGCTGCGTTTGAACTTGGAGTGAAGCTCTCTTTGCTTTCGCAGTAGTTTCCTAACTTTGTTGTTGTACCACGGTCGGTTTTTCCCGTCCCTCACAGTTTTACTCGGCACGTACCTGTCTAAAACGCATTTTACGATTGCCTTGAACTTTTTCCATAAACACTCAACATTGTCAGTGTCGGAACAGAAATTTTTTATTTTTGATCTGTTAGGTAGTCTGAAATCTGCCTTCTATTACTCTTGCTAAACAGATAAACCTTCCTCCCTTTTTTTGTATTCCTATTAACTTCCATATTCAGGGATGCTGAAACGGCCTTATGATCACTGATTCCCTGTTCTGCACATACAGAGTCGAAAAGTTCGGGTCTGTTTGTTATCAGTAGGTCCAAGATGTTATCTCCACGAGTCGGTTCTCTGTTTAATTGCTCGAGGTAATTTTCGGATAGTGCACTCAGTATAATGTCACTCGATGCTCTGTCCCTACCACCCGTCCTAAACATTTGAGTGTCCCAGTCTATATCTGGTAAATTGAAATCTCCACCTAAGACTATAACATGCTGAGAAAATTTATGTGAAATGTATTCCAAATTTTCTCTCAGTTGTTCTGCCACTAATGCTGCTGAGTCGGGAGGTCGGTAAAAGGAGCCAATTATGAACCTAGCTCGGTTGTTGAGTGTAACCTCCACCCATAATAATTCACAGGAACTATCCACTTCTACTTCACTACAGGATAAACTACTACTAACAGCGACGAACACCCCACCACCGGTTGCATGCAATCTATCCTTTCTAAACACCGTCTGTACCTTTGTAAAAATTTCGGCAGAATTTATCTCTGGCGTCAGCCAGCTTTCTGTACCTATAACGATTTCAGCTTCGGTGCTTTCTATCAGCGCTTGAAGTTCCGGTACTTTACCAACGCAGCTTCGACAGTTGACAATTACAATACTGATTGCTGCTTGGTCCCCGCATGTCCTGACTTTGCCCCGCACCCGTTGAGGTTGTTGCCCTTTCTGTACTTACCCAAAGCCATCTAACCTAAAAAACCGCCCAGCCCACGCCACACAACCCATGCTACCCGTGTAGCCGCTTGTTGCGTGTAGTGGACTCCTGACCTATCCAGCGGAACCCGAAACCCCACCACCCTATGGCGCAAGTCGAGGAATCTGCAGCCCACACGGTCGCAGAACCGTCTCAGCCTCCGATTCAGACCCTCCACTGGGCTCTGTACCAAAGGTCCGCAGTCAGTCCTGTCGACGATGCTGCAGATGGTGAGCTGTGCTTTCATCCCGCTAGTGAGACTGGCAGTCTTCACCAAATCAGATAGCCGCCGGAAGCCAGAGAGGATTTCCTCCGATCCATAGCGACACACATCATTGGTGCCGACATGAGCGACCACCTGCAGATGGGTGCACCCTGTACCCTTCATGGCATCTGGAAGGACCCTTTCCACATCTGGAATAACTCCCCCCCGGTATGCACACGGAGTGCACACTGGTTTTCTTCCCCTCTCTTGCTGCCATTTCCCTAAGGGGCCCCATTACGCGCCTGACGTTCGAGCTCCCAACTACCAGTAAGCCCACCCTCTGCGACCGCCCGGATCTTGCAGACTGAGGGGCAACCTCTGGACAGGACAAGCAGCCATGTCAGGCCGAAGATCAGTATCAGCCTGAGACAGAGCCTGAAACCGGTTCGTCAGACAAACGGGAGAGGCCTTCCGTTCAGCCCTCCGGAATGTCTTTCGGCCCGTGCCACACCTTGAGACGACCTCCCACTCTACCAAAGGTGAGGGATCAGCCTCAATGCGGGCAGTATCCCGGGCAACCACAGTCGTAGTCCGATCGGGGGATGCGTGGGACGAGCTGGCCGTCCCCGACAAACCCCCATCCGGACCCCCACAGTGATGCCCATTGGCAACAGCCTCAAGCTGTGTGACCGAAGCCAACACTGCCTGAAGCTGGGAGCGAAGGGATGCCAACTCAGCCTGCATCCGAACACAGCAGTTGCAGTCCCTATCCATGCTAAAAACTGTTGTGCAAAGAACTTCTGAACTAATCTACAGAGATCGCAAACAAATCGACAAAATTTAAACGGTTATTAAATTACAAGATTGCCTAGTAAATGCAGTAATGCTGCTACTTGCGCACTGCTGACACACTGCTCGGCGGCGGAAGGAGACTACGCGATTTTACACTATTCAGGTACTAAAACGCGATGCTACAACTCTCAAATACTATAATACGCCCGAAATTTATGAATTAAACAATAACTTAGGTAGAGAGGTAAAAACTGACACACGTGCTTGAAGTGATGCGTGGTTTAGTGAAAAAAAAAAAAGTGCACAAAGTGACCAACAGATGGCATTCCATTTGATACAAAAGCAGTAATTAGCATAACAATTGATTTTTAGCAAAGTCATTTACAAATGCTGGACATGTCGGCCTTTATTCATGAACTATACATGCAGTCGAGGGACAATGTTGTGAAAAGCTCTGCATGCATATCAGTAGGTATGGTGAGAAACTGCCACCGTGTGTTGTGTTTTAGCCTCACTCATGAGGTCGGTCGTTCGTGTTAGACTTGCGACTTCATGCAACCCCACAATCAATAATCACAAGGGCTGAGATCTGGCGACCTGGGAGGCAAAGAATGACGTTAATAGCAGCTCAGCGCAGGATCCTCACCAAACAATGTGCCCAAGATACTTCCACACGAATAGCGATGTGGTGTGGAGCATAAAAGTCGTACGTTCCAGCATGTGATTATGAACTCGGCTACTAGGGTTGCAGATTACGTGTGGTGTGAACATGGTTTTTTTTTTTTTAAAGTTAGTGAACCCTTCCCTTGGGAGCAAAGACGGCTACCTGTTAAATCAGCTACAGTGACCTCAGAGAATCTGGGTCCTCGCAGGTCAGAGAAAGAAAAGATTAATATGATTTTAGTAAACTGCAGGAGCATCCAAGGAAAGGTCCCAGAATTAGTATCGCTCACTGAAGGTTATAATGCACAGATAGTATTGGGAACAGAAAGCTGGTTGAAACCAGACGTCAATGACAACGAAATTCTAAGTTCAGACTTGAATATTTATCGTAAGGATAGGTTAGTCGCCAATGGTGGCGGCGTGTTTATTGCAGTAAAAAATTGGACAAAATCTATCAGGGTTATCGCGGATTCCGAATGTGAATTAATCTGGATGAAACTGAGTATCAAAGAACGGTCAAAACTGAAGATAGGATGCTTTTATAGACCACCTGGGTCAGGATCTGTAGCTGTAGAGTGCTTCAGACAGAACTTGCAGAACATCATTAGTAATTTTCCTGATCATGCCGTTATAATAGGGGGTGACTTCAACTTGCCAGGAATAGATTGCGAGTGTTATGCCTTCAAAACTAGTATTGGGAACAGAAAGCTGGTTGAAACCAGACGTCAATGACAACGAAATTCTAAGTTCAGACTTGAATATTTATCGTAAGGATAGGTTAGTCGCCAATGGTGGCGGCGTGTTTATTGCAGTAAAAAATTGGACAAAATCTATCAGGGTTATCGCGGATTCCGAATGTGAATTAATCTGGATGAAACTGAGTATCAAAGAACGGTCAAAACTGAAGATAGGATGCTTTTAAAGACCACCTGGGTCAGGATCTGTAGCTGTAGAGTGCTCCAGACAGAACTTGCAGAACATCATTAGTAATTTTCCTGATCATGCCGTTATAATAGGGGGTGACTTCAACTTACCAGGAATAGATTTCGAGTGTTATGCCTTCAAAACTGGTGCCAGAGACAGGGAATCGTGTGGCATTGTTCTGGATGTCTTGTCCGAAAATTACCTTGAGCAGATAGAGAACTAACTCGTAAGGGTAACGTCTTAGATCTCCTGGCAACGAACAGACCTCAACTTATCGCATCAGTTAACGTAAAGGAAGGTATCATTGGTCATAAGGCTGTGACAGCATCTATGACGACGGGTCCTAAGAGGAATGTTAAGAAAGGTAGGAAAATGTATTTGCTCAGCAAACGTGACAGGATACAAATTTCACAATATCTCAGCAGTCAGCATCAAACATTTGGCGTTGAGGACGAAGATGCGGAGAACAAATGGAAAAAATTCAAAGGCATCGTTCAATGTGCCCTAGACAAGTATGTTCCGAGTATGGTTTTAAGGGAAGTGAAAGATTCGCCATAGTTTAATAGGCGTGTCAGAAAAGCACTCCATCTCAGGTTCGAGAGAAGTAAAACCTTAGCTGACAAAAACAAAAGCTGAACGAAGCGAAAATGAGCATAAGGAGAGCATTGAGAGAAGCGTTCAATGATTTTGAAAGTAAGACGTTGTCAACCGACTTGAGTACAAATCCTTAGAGAATTTGGTCGTATGTAAAATCAGTAAGTGCGTCAAAATCATCTATTCATTCTCTCAGCGACTAAACCGGCACCAAAACGGAAGATTACAGAGAAAAGGCCGAAATAATGAATTCGGTCTTCCGAAGTTGTTTCACCACGGAAGATGGTAACACTGTCCTTCCTTTCAACAGTCGTACGAACATCGAAATGACAAATATTGAGATAACCGATCGCGGAACTGAGAAGCAGCTCCAATCGCTAAGTAGTGGAAAGGCTTCAGGACCAGATGTGATATCTATAATATTCTATAAAGATTATGCAAAAGAAGTTGCTCCCCTTCTAGCAGTAATTTATCGTATATCGATTGATCAAGGAGAAGTATCTAACGCTTGGAAAAAACCGCAGGTCATTGCCGTTTCTAAGAAAGGCCGTAAGACAGATCCACACAATTATAGACCTGTATCGCTGACGTCAATCTGTTGTAGGATTATAGAACATGTCTTATGCTTAAGAATTATGACTTTCTTGGAAAATGAACATCTCCTCTATGAAAATCAATATTGATCCCCAAACAGAGATCCTGCGAAGCTCAGCTCGCTCTGTTCCTCCATGGGATCCACAGGGCAGTGGACAACGGCGCTCAGGTTGATGCCGTGTTCCTTGACTTCAGTAAGGCATTTGACAGCGTCCAGCATTGCCATTAAATGAAAAAATACGGGCTTACGGAGTATCGGAGCAGACCTGCGATTGGATAAGACTTTCTTACAGATAGAACTCAACGCGTTGCTCTTAATGGAACTAAATCGACAGATGTAAAGGTAATATCCGGAGTACCACAGGGAAGTGTGATAGGACCGTTGCTGTCTACAATATATATAAATTATCTAGTAGGAAGCGTCGGATGCTCTTTAAGGATCTTCGCAGATGATGCAGTTGTCTATACAAAAGTAGCTACACCAGAAGATAGTAAGAATTTGCATGGAATTGATGAATGGTGCAGACTCTGGCAGTAGACCCTGAAGATGAATAAATGTAACATATTGCGCATACATAGGGAAAGAAATCCACTATTTTACACCTACACTATTGATGACAAACAGCTCGAGAAAGCGTCCGCTGTAAAATATCTTGGTGTAATTGTCCAGAGCGACCTTAAGCAGAAAGACCATATAAAATAGATAGTGGGAAAAGCAGATTCATCGGAAGAATCTTAAGGAAAGGTAACTCATCCACGAAAGAAGTGGCTTATAAGGCGCTTGTTCGCCCGATTCTTGAGTATTGTTCATCTATCTGGGATCCCTATCATTTAGGACTGATAGAGGAGATAGATCCAACGAAGAGCGGCGCGTTTCGTCACGGGATTGTTTAGCTGGCGAGAGAGCGTTACGGAGATAAACAAACTCCACTGGCAAACGTTACAATAGAGGCATTGTGCATCACGGAGAGATTTACTACTGAAATTTCGGGACAGAACTTTTCCAGAGGAGTCAGACAACATATTACACCCACCCATATACATCTCGCGTATTGACCACAAGGAGAAAATTGGAGAAATTAGAGCCAATTCAGAGGCTTACCGACAATCATTCATCCCACGCACTATTCGAGAGTGGAACAGGGTTGGAGGGATCAGATTGTGGTACCGAAAGTACACTCCGCCACACACCATTAGGTGGCTTGCGGAGTATGATGTAGATGTAGATTCTGTAACATATCGGCGTACCTCGCAGCCGTCACGCTGACACTCTGGAAAGTAGCACCCCACATTTCTCGAATAAAAAGGGTCCGACCTCGATTGATGCATTACATCCACACGATACCTCGTTATGCAGTGCGGTTTCCACGATAGTTCTAGAATTCTCGGTAGCCCACGTTACACATTTCTGTGTGTTCACCGACCCTCGGTGTGTGAAATGGGCTTCGTCGGTCCACAGCACGCCCAGTACCCTTTTTTTGAAGGGCCCACGCTACAAATGCTCTCCGCGTCACAAAATCGGTTACTAATGGTTCATGACGACGCTGGATTTCGTACGGATAGCACTGGAGAGTACGCTTAATGCTCTCCAAACAATAGTGCTTGCAATGCAGGCGTGACGTGCAACTTCACGAGCGCTGACTCCTCCAGGCAGAGTGAATCTGCAGAAGTCTCCATGTATTCCTGAACTGTCCGAGTAGCATTAGCAATTGTGTCTGGTCGTCCAGTACAGAGCCGATCACCTACACAACCCATGGCTTCGAGCTTCGTCGTCATTTTCCTCAAAACGACGCTTGTCACAGGACCTTTACTTGTTCGGATGTCCTGCTTATGGCGACAGGATCGTAAAGCTGCAATAGCGTATTATCCATTCTGATAGTAAACTTTCGCTAAAAATGCCTTTCTGGTTAAGTCAAAACGCCATGTTTGCATGAGCATTTTAATACCTCTATCACCATACCTCATTTTATACACGATCCACAGGCGGCGTCACTGACGTGTTGCTGTCCAGCGCCATCTGCTGGCTGGTGTTTGCACTCTTTTTCGGTTTCAATAACACCCTTTGTCATTTCAACACCCTTTGTCATTTCAGGCATGTGCCTCACGTTTTACCTCTCTGCTTACCCGCCCGGTCAAACGCATTGCTTTACGGGTGGGAAGGCGTGCCCGTCTCCGGCACCGATCCACCCAGCGGATTAGTGTTAAGGTCCCATGTGGCGGCCAGTCTGTGACTGGTTTTTACCGCGGTTTTCCATCTGCCTCGGCGAAAGCGGGATGTTTCGCCTTATTCCGCCTCAGTTACACTACGTCGGCGATTGTTCCGCAAACGCTGTCTCCACGTACGCGTACACCATCATTACTCTACCACGCAAACATTTGGGGTTACTTTCGTCTGGTGCGAGACGTTTCCGTGGGGTCGGAGTGGGGGTAGGAGGGTGGGGGGTGGTCCACTGGGGCCCGAACCGCACAATAACCCTGAATTCGGTGTGGGGCGGCTGTGGGGTGAGTGGACTGCTGTAGCCTGTTGTGGGGTTGGGTACCACTGAGGGCTACGGCGGGGACGAAGCCTCTCCGTCATTTCCAGGTCCCCAGTTCAATACAATACAATACATTATTCCGTGAATTAGCGCATTTCAAATGTTAAAGGACTTTTAGTTCACCCTGTATATCTAGGAGACTGGCTATAAAATAACACTACGTAATAACAGTCTTTCGAGCTATCATCCAACTGAATTGACTAATTAGGCCCCAAAATTAAAGATCCTTGTCCAATTCATTCTCAGTTGTAAAACTGTTAAATGGGTAAGACGAATTTGGCCTGTTTGTGCTCCTTTGCCAAGTTTGTAAATAGGTCATCAGTTTCCTAAAAGACGTTTCACCTGTAGACACTCTTACTGGAACCGTACAAAAAAGGCTAATTGGAGTACAGTTTCAAAATGACTGCTTGAAAGCTTTTTTAGAACGTGGAGTTGGAGAAGCTTCATCGGGTCCTTTGAAACGTCCCCTTTGAAAAATTTATACATGACTGTGCTTAAACTGACACACAATATTTTTAGCGCAACGCAATCTGACTTTCAATAATCCCTACAAAAGAATGGCCCTGACTAACATTAACCTATACCTTTCGCAAATCACTTACCTCACAAAAATCTTCGTTACTCGAACTACAGCAATACAGCGAGCGCCACTACTGCCAGCTAAATAAAAGATTCAAACTACGGAAGGCACTAACTACTGATAGGCATAGTTAGCAAATGAAAGATTTTAATACAGAACAAACAATGTATTTACCTTAATAGTGTTGAAAAATCATAATATACATAGCAGTTCATGACATCCAGTCTTACAAATTTCAAAACTCCGCCATCTCTCTGCCCACATCCACCACTGCTGGCGGCTCACCTCCAACCGCGCAACGCTATGCGCTGTTAACATCCAGCTGCCGCTGCCCAACACTACAATGGCAGACAACAATGCAAACTAGCCACAGACTGCACACAGCACAGCCAGTGATTTTCATACAGAGCGCTACGTGGCGTTACCAATATAAGAACCTAAACAGCCTACTTACACCTTTTCGGATTGGAAGACGGAGCTATAGACGCTCTTCATGTGTACAATTTCGTCAACTGACCTGTCAGAATCTGCTAGATCTGAAGGATATTTTGAGACAAGATTGGTGGTTTTGGCTTTCAGTACAGCATTTTCTATGTCCGTGAAAGTCAAAACAAGTCATACATCTGTTCACGGCTTGCAAATCGTGTTGTCAAATCTGCCCTAACCAAATCCAAATCAGCAAGTACAACAGAAGATTTGAACTGATTTTATGCTTCATGCTGAAGTGGTTCCCGCGTTTTTCCACCTCCACTCGGTTTCCCTATGGTACAGAACTCTGATGAAATGGGAACTGCCTCGACCTCTACTTTTTCTTCAATACTGTCTTCCAAGATTCTCTTAAGACCTGCATCTCAGTAAGAAAGTCTTTAATTATTTTCGTCTCTACGCTGTTCTTTAGTGTGACGTATTTCTCATCAATAGAAACCAAGATCTTGTGCCAACATGCTGAAATCAAGAGGTCTTTGAACGATCCAAAGTACTTCTTCAGTCCCAAAACAGAATTTCTTGCTGGTGCAGTTGATGTGAGTACCTTATCCACAAAGAATACATCTAAAGGTTTGAGGATCGAAGGATAGGGCTTCAAACCAGGACGTACTGCTTGTAGTCTTTGACTCCAACGAATTTCAAGGCTTTTCACTGACATAGGCAAATGCTGTTTTAATAACTTCTAATGACCAGGGCTGTTAGGCAGCAAAGAAAAAAATCTTTAAAAGTTTCCTAGTAATGTCACGACATCAAAATTCAGTTTAGAGGCATTGGCACAAACTCAGGGAGTGTGCTCCGCAGGGAGAAAGAATGGCGTTTTTTTTTTTCAGCTATTCTTGACTGAGCACCACTAATGTGAGTCCGTATGTAGGAGCCATTGTCACAGATCTGAGCACCACAAAACGCAACTGTCATTCCAAGAGCTTCTAAGAGAACAGTATTTCATCTGTTATGGCTTTGCCTATTTTCCCGCTACTATCCATACGTTCAATGAATCTTTCACAAATTTCGAATGATATTTTTTTTAATATTTTGAAATATATAGCGCAGAATGAGTACGGTCTGTCTCTGTACTTTTTGGCCACACAGAAAAATAAATTAATTCTGTGAAGATCGTGATTGATAGTTAGCTTGTCCTACCGTAGTTTTGTTCATCAGGTGGTATCCTTTTACTTCGACTAGGTGTTTACGACTTATTTCCTCAAATTTTCCAATCAATTCTTATATTTACAAAAATTTTCGATTCTGAACATCAACAATCTGAATATTTTCCCCTTACAAAGCTAAACGTCAACTACTCAGTAATACGCTGGTCCACAATTATTTGTAATATACACACATCAAAAAAAGTTTTGCATCACCTCGATTCCGTGAGTTCCGGAACCCATACAGAAAATTGGAATAGTGATCAACATGAACATCATTTACACCCTTTTTATTGCTCATGAAAACCACACACTGCATGTTATACCACCATACAGCGAGACCTTCAGAGGTGGTGGTCCAGATTGCCGTACATACTGGTACTTCTAATACCCAGTAGCGTGTTCTCTTGCATTGATGCATGCCTGTATTCGTCGTGGCACACTGTCCACAAGTTCATCAAGCCACTGTTGGTCCAGACTGCCACACTCCTCAACTGCGATTCGGCGTAGATCCCTCAGAATGGTTGGTGGGTCACGTCGTCCATAAACAGCCCTTTTCAATCTATCCCAGGCATGTTCGATAGGTTCCATGTCTGGAGAACATGCTGGCCACTCTAGTCGAGTAATGTCGTTATCCTGAAGCAAGTAATTCACAAAATGTGCACGATGTGGGCGCGATTTGTCGTCCATGAAGACGAATGCCTCGCCAATATGCTGCCGATATGGTTGCACTATTGGTCGGAGCATGGCATTCACGTATCGTACATCCATTATAGCACCTTCCATGACCACCAGTGGCGTACTTCGGCCCCACATAATGCCACCCCAAAACAGCAGGGAACCTCCACCTTGCTGCAGACCTTGGACAGTGTGTCTAAGGTGTTCAGCTTGACCGCGTTGCCTTCAAACACGTCTCCGACGATTGTCTGGTTGTAGGCATATGCGACACTCATCGGTGAAAAGAACGTGTTGGCAATCCCGAGCGGTCCATTCGGCATGTTGTTGGGCTCACCTGTACCGTGGTTGCAAAAATGGACCTCGCCATGGACGTCGGTAGTGAAGTTGCGCATCATGGAACGTACAGGGCACAATTTGAGTCGTAACACGACGTCCTGTGGCTGCACGAAAAGCATTATTCAACATGGTGGCGCTGCTGTCAGGGTTCCTCCGAGCCATAATCCGTAGGTAGCAGTTATCTACTGCATTAGTAGCTCTTGAGCGGCCGCAGCGAGGCATGTCATCGACAGTTCCTGTCTCTCTGTATCTCCTCCCTGTCCGAACAACATCACTTTCGTTCGCTCCGAGACGCCTGGACACTTCCCTTGTTGAGAGCCCTTCCTGGCACAAAGTAACAATGTGGACGAGATCGAATCGCAGTATTGACCGTCTAGGCATAGCTGAACTATAGACAACACGAGCCGTGTACCTCCTTCCTGGTGGGATGACTGGAAGGAACGGTTGTCGGAACCCCTCCGTCAAATAGGCGCTGCTCATGCATGGTTGTTTACATCTTTGGGCGAGTTTGGTGTCATCTCTGAAATGTCAAAGGGACTGTGTCTGTGGTACAATAAACACAGTCAACATCTATCTTCAGGAGTTCTGGGAACCGTGGTGATGCGAAACTTTGATGTGTGTGGCTTTCCACCTTGCTGCTTCACAGTTAATCATCTATTGAAGACTATTGCCAATCCCTCCAATGATGTCTGAAGTGTGTTGCATTCTGAGTAGTGTTCTACATGCTCAGAGCTGTTTTCATGTATCGGTAACAACCCGCAATGTCTTTTGTAGGGTGCCTTTTATGGAGAGAACTCTTCATTTAGTACTCTGTTTTAATTTAGAAAAGAAACAATGAATACCGGTTTTTAATTCGCCCCACATTAACCATTCTCACAATTTATTCAGAATAACTTCAATAACAGCTTGGTTTCCATGGTTTTATAAATTCTGTCTTTGCTTTTAAATTCTCCAAAAGCTGTTTCGTCTTCTCTACTGTCCTTCCGGTGTTCATTTCTTTTTCTGTTGTTTTAATATTAATCTGTAATCATTTCGCTTTAGATTTTTGCCTTTCCAGTTCATTTCATTTTTATGCACGTATGAACAACGGTATTCCTTCACGTCGCACTTTGTCCTGTGTGTTTCTAATGATTCGTATGGTAGGCTGCAAGCAAGAAAAGACATTCAGAAAGATTAAAATGTGAATGGTGGTCATTAAACTGCGTGTGCAGCCTAGCAGCACTAATTCGCGTTAAAAGCAGCTCCAGCAGGATGTTTCTGTAAGAGAGTGCAAAAATTTAACAGGACGTAGTGGATGCTCCACTGAACAATTTGAGATAGGGAACCTTCAGTTGGAATACGAGTAAAATCACATTACTGTGTATTTTTTTACGTTCCTTAGTTACAGTTGACTACAGATACCATCAGTGACACAATTTGTACTGTATCTTACAAAATGTGCCGAAAGTGACGGCCATCAACCTCAATGCAAGCATGACATCGGCGAACAAGATTATGACGCACCTTGAGAGACCTCGCTGGTGTGTTTCGAATCACATCACAGGCAGCTACAATCCTTGCAACTAATTCCATCTCCGTATCGACTGGGGTCTCATACAGAAGTGATTTTAGATATCGCCATAGGAAGTTATCAGAGGGATTCAGGTCAGGTGAGCACGCAGGCCGTGGAATAGGACCTACCCTTCCAGTCCAGCGACCAGGAGATACGGCACTGAGATGGCTGCGGACATCCACACTGAAATGAGGCGGTGCACCGTCATGCTGTATCCACATACTCTCACGGACAATCAGGGGTTCGTTCTCCAACAACTCAGGCAGAACTCTTTGCACGAACCTCAAGTACAGGTGGTCATTCAGACGGACAGATGGACTTCTAGTAAACAGGCTCATCCTCTTTGTTTCCTTGCAGGAAATGAAGAATATACTAGACAAAGCGATAGACAAGTTTCTTAAGCTGCCTTCTCCGTCCGCAGGTTCTCTACCTCAAATTGTTCAGTGGAGCAATCTCCACATCCTGTTACATTTCTGCATGCTGTATACTCGTACTTGCCACACTGCGCTCATTAGCTGTATAGCAGATAAAAGTTTGAAAACACCTGCCTCCAGTTGCTAATTAAATAAAGTCAGCACAGCTAAGAAGTCACTAGTTGGATTTGTTCCACTAGATAATTTCAACCACTGCAGACACGTTAATTTTCAACTGCCATTAATGTGAATGCACGATCAGAAAGATGTACACTGTAATATAATGAATGTACCGTCATTAGTAGTAATAACACAATAGTAGGTCTATTTTATCACCTGACAAACTAACAAATTTGAGTGCTTCTAATTCAAAATTTTTATTTTGTTTATTTACGTGTTTCAGGCTTAATAACTCTTTGTGCCTAAAAATCTCAAAGATCATTACAAGAAACCCAGGCCCTATAGGCCGATAAATATTATTATCAAGTCAGTGTGCATGTCTCCTTAGATATGTTCGCCACTTACATTGACGACAGTTGTAAAATACATTGTCTGGTTGAAAATAGTCTTTCTGTGGAGAAGCTTTCGAATAAAAATTGTATTCAGAGCAACCAGAAAAATATTGAAAGATATCATAGCCCTTCTATGTTATTGAAATTTCATTTCTCCGTCAAGTGGGTTACAGCAGAGATATGTCTGTTGCATGCCGTGAAAATGAGAGGTTGCAGCACATTCAAACACCTTCCTCCGTATCTGTTTTTTTTTTTTTTCTTTTAATCTTCACCCTTTTGATAGGTTAAGTCCTATATCAATAGCTTCTGTGAGAAATATTATTTGCCATCTCTGAGTAACATTTACAGTAAGTTCAAATGTTCAAATGTGTGTGAAATCTTATGGGACTTAACTGCTAAGGTCACCAGTCCCTAAGTTTACACACTACTTAACCTAAATTATCCTAAGGACAAACACACACACCCATGCCCGAGGGAGGACTCGAACCTCCGCCGGGACCAGCCGCGCAGGCCATGACTGCAGCGCCATAGACCGCTCGGCTAATCCCGCGTGGCTTTACAGTAAGTATCCTTGATCTTCAGTACTAACCTCTGACACCTTGCGCTACAATTTGTTGCCTCTATTGTTTCCTATAGTTCGCAGTTATTTCTAGGTAGCTTTAAAGATTTCGCCTTTCCTTTCGTTTGGTTGGGGCTTTGTATAGGCCTCTTCGTCAGCTGATCTTTCTAGAACTGCTTCGTTTGCAATTTAATCCTCCAATTAAAATGCAGTATTCTCCTACTGAACTACGTTTTGAAAACATATTTCTCCTTTCACATTTTCATGGTCAAGGTTTTACTTCCGTAGAGAGTTGTGTTAAATACATACAGCTTCAGCCTGAGTTCCAGCTCACGATTTTATTTTAGTTTTATTTCGTTTAGTATTATTTTTAATAAAACCTACACGATTTGTGCCATTTTTTTCTAATTTTTACGAAATTCACAGTGTAGAAAAAGGGCAAATAACAGGTATATTCCTATGCACAGAGATGTGCACTAAAACTAGCGATTAGTAAAATTTTACTTTTTTTCCTGAACGCAACTAAGTCAGCCATTAAAGCAACCGACCTTATCAGCTACGGACACACAGGAAAATTCAGCCTGACGATACTACTCTCCGTTGCAACTGGAATAGGAACAGGTAAGCGAGTATAGAATAAAAAATTGTGAAAGTCTGTGGTAGTTTAGTCTTTAATATTATACAAAGTGAGTCAAAAAGGACTGTACAACTTTGGAATGTTATAGAAATTTGTTGAGATAACTTACAGAATCGGTAGATGTTTAATTTTGTACCCAACACATGAAAGTGTGAAGTGTCATTTTGGGCCGATGTGTCTACCATCTGTGATGTGGCAAAAATCATAACGGTAATCAATTTCTTCGCACACTCGTTTGCAGCAAATCTCGCGTAATTTCTGAAACAACAGCGTAAATTCGTTTTTTTCAGGTCGCCTAAATTGTGTGGTAGGGGAGGATCATACGCACGGTCTTTAATGATATCCCAGAGGAAGAATCCCAGTTGTGTCAAGTGGGGTCATCAACAGGCAGACTCCCTGGTATTTATTTATTTATTTAAATGTCAAGTTCCGTAGGACCAAGTTGAGGAGCAAATCTCCAAGGTCATGGAACGTGTCAGTACATGAACTTACAACATAAAAAGTAATAACAGATAAAAATAAATGCTCATGAAACTGAAAGAAAATCAGTCCATAAGTTTAAGAAACGCTATCAGCAATACAATGAAAATCATCTTAATTTTTCAAGGAACTCCTCGACAGAATATAAGGAGTGACCCATGAGGAAACTCTTCAGTTTCGATTTGAACGCGTGTGGATTACAGCTAAGATTTTTGAATTCGCGTGGCAGCGTATTGAAAATGGATGCAGCAGTATACTGCACACCTTTTTGCACAAGAGTTAAGGAAGTCCGATCCAAATGGAGGTTTGATTTCTGCCGAGTATTAACCGAGTGAAAGCTGCTTATTCTTGGAAATAAACTAATATTGGTAACAAGAAACGACAATAAGGAATATACATATTGAGAGGCCGATGTCAAAATACCCAGACTCGTGAAAAGAGGTCGACAAGAGGTTCGTGAACTCACACCACTTATTGCCCGAACCGCCCGTTTCTGAGCCAAAAATATCCTTCTAGAATGGGAAGAGTTACCCCAAAACATAATACCAAACGACGTAAGTGAATGAAAATAAGCAAAGTAGACTAATTTACATGTCGAAATATCACTCACTTTCGATACCGTTCGAATAGTGAAAATGGCAGTATTAAGTGTTTGAACAAGATCCTGAACGTGGGCTTTCCACGACAGCTTACTATCTATCTGAACACTTAGGAATTTGAACTGTTCAGTTTCACTAATCATATGCCCGTTCTGTGAGATTAAAACGTCAGGTTTTGTTGAATTGTGTGTTAGGAACTGTAAAAACTGAGTCTTACTGTGATTTAACGTTAGTTTACTTTCTACAAGCCATGAACTGAGGTCATGTACTGCTCTACTTGAGACCGAGTCAATGTTGCACACAACATCCTTTATTACCAAGCTAGTGTCATCAGCAAACAGAAATATTTTAGAGTTGCCCATAATACTACAGGGCATATCATTTATATAAATAAGGAACAGGAGGAATAGTGATCTATCATATCGCAGTGAACAACCTGTTCTTGCGCCAAGAGTAAATTGTAGGTGCCAAGAGTAAATTGTAGGCCTGTTTGAAGTTTCGTTAGCGTATTCGGTGCGAAATTTACGCCGAATAGTTGTTTCAGAGATCGTTTCATGTAACCAACACACGCAGCGAGCCTGCTGCGCTCCAATGAAAGTAGCCATAACTGTGCACTATGTTGGCGCTCCTGGTGGCGGAAAGGGGTGCTGATGCATTACGTAAATCAAACTTGGTGTTGTTTACAACAAAATGACACATGTACCGATTCTGTAATTTTTCTCAATAAATTAATATATCTTTCCAAAGTTGTAAAGTCCTTTTTAACCCACACTATATTGCTGTGCATTGGATTATTCAGAACATTCTGCTTTTAAGTAGTTAGAGACATTAGAACCTACTGGAGCCGGAGCAACCAGAAGGTAATTTCGAATGGCGCGTCCAAACTCAAACAGAATTACATCGGACACCCAGGAAAGTATTATCTCAATGTTATCGTAGAAAGAACCAGCCGAGGAACGCGATACATCGTACAAGCAGTCTGTCTGCTCAGAAACTGCTCTCTGTAATTCGTGCAAAAGATAAAAGACCGAAGAGAAAATGATCGAACAGCAACTCAGTCTAGGAAAAAGGTACTACAGTAGCAATTTCTACCTTGTGTTTTGTCATGGAAGAAAAGCAGAGGTGAACCATTCTGCCTTTGACTTTCCTTCAGACTGGGAAAGGTTTTTACTAGGCACAGTTGAAAAAAGTTCAAATCTATAAGAAGACTGAGGCAAAGGTACAGAGCCCAGTGAGTAATCATAGTATCTACAAAACCGTAGTTGCTCTCTTTTAACATAAGGCAATCGACATCGCAATAAGTCGTTTATTTACGATCCTGATAATTATGTCTGTAATGTCTTCAAATCAGAGGCTATGAAGTTAAAACAATTCACAGTGGGTCATGCGTGACAAAATTTGCCACATTAACAGTTAAAATAAAAGCAACATTAGATGCGATATAAAATAAATATCGTGTTACCCATATGACGCGAGGAGCCGCTGATTAGTACCTGCTGATACCTGTGGCAGTTGCTAACTGGAGTTTAACAAGTAGGCGCTGTACAGAACAAGCTCAGACCATCGCTCCTCACGTGATCCGCAGCAGAAACGATTAAAATATACAAATATTGTTAGTGCAAAAAGGAAAATGCTAGAGAAGCTTCTCTGATGACAATATCACTAGCTTATTTGCCTCCCCGTGGAGACCGTATGTGTCCTGCTTAGCATATTTATTGCCCAAGAGAAATGGTTGTTCGTACCAGTTATCATGACAATCTAAACACAAGCTAATAGTTTGTTAATGGCATAACAGACGGAAATATTTAACTGTAGCTATATAACATTTTATTGCAATAAGAGTTTAAGTTTCAATTATAATACGTAGATTTCCTAGGTACGCATGGGGAGTATTACGCGACTATAAACTGCGTAACTCTGTGTACCAGACGCTAAATTTCGCTGCACTGGTTCACCGTTAACGTCAGGACAAACTTGGTTACGTCTCCGAGGCAACCGTTGGCGCCCTGAAAAGTCTTTGCTTAACTGAATAGATCTTCTGCGCTAGTCACTATGGCAAAGCACAAACAATCGAGTAGTTCCATCAAGCACGACAGAGGACAGTTTTTAACATTCTGGCTATTGCTATTGGCCTTCTAAAACTATTTTAAATGTGTAAGTATATTTTAACCAGTGTTGTTTTAAACAACGCTACATTACATTTTTATGTACAATGTGACGTTTCCATTATTTTTACACAAGCTGTTTGTGGATTTTAAGTAGTTTTTATTGTGTATCACGTCAGGAACTCTGGGCGGAGCTTCCTCTTTATAGCGCCCGGTTTTGCTTTTGGTAGCTGGTTAGTGGTTGCCACAGGTACCAGTAGGTACGACTCAGCGGCTTCGTGAACCGGCGCCTCCCGTCATCTGGATAACACATTATTTTTATTTTATATCGTAGGTAACGTTGCTTTTATTTTAATTCTGAATATGGAAATGTTTTACCACGTATGACAAACCGGCCGTTGTGGCCGAGAGGTTCTAGGTGCTTCAGTCCGGAACCACGCGGCTGCTACGGTCGCAGGTTTGAATCCTGCCTCGGGCATGGATGTGTGTGACGTCCTTAGGTTAGTTAGGTTTAAGTAGTTCTAAGTCTAGGGGACTGATGACCTCAGATATTAAGTCTCATAGTGCTCAGAACCATTTGAACCACTTATGACCCATTGTAAATGTTTAATATTGCAGAGCCTCTGGTCTGAAGATGATCTTACAGGCCGAAATTGGTTACCGAAACCAAAAATAAATAAGTTATTGCTGTTTGGTCTTTTGTTGAAACTGGGAGTACAATCACTGTGTTTCCACAACGAAGTAAAAAATTATTACCTAATTGTTGATTTAAGAACTGTAAAAATCATTGCCATATTTACTCAATCTGTTTCGCGCAGAAACAGTTTAAATGAAAGACGAAGTCGGAAGAGGAATAAAAGTGCATCTGTACAGATACCAAAGCGTCAGTTAGCACACATATGACCCATAAGGAATAATGTAGTGAATACTCCGAGATCACCTTAAAACCTACTTAGCGTAGAATTACTGTTAGGCATGTACTTATCACCGGCCTAAGTCAACGTGGCAGTAAAGTAAACGCTGCATAAAATATTACACTATATGAAAAATGCGAGAATCAGATTTAAATTGGCAATTAAAAGCTATTCTACAAAAGAGCTCTAATGGTTTCAAAAATTGACACGGAACTGAAAAAGAACTGTACTTTTGGAGCACAGTATGGCATGAAAGTGAATGGTTGACAGTGAGTGAATCGGAGAGAAAATAGTTGGAAGCTTTGGCAGTGTGGCACCACAAAACAATAACACCAATTAAGTTGAGAAATAAAGTATGAAATGGAGAAATATCGGAAAGTATAGGCAAGAAAAGAAAGCTGAAATATATAATCGTAATTATCTTGGTGCTAAAAAGATCACTAGAAAGGATTATCAATGTAAGAAGGTGTGTGAGTGATAGAGAAGTAATCAGAAAAAAATGGTTCAAATGGCTCTGAGCACTATGGGACTCAACTGCTGAGGTCATAAGTCCCCTAGAACTTAGAACTACTTAAACCTAACTAACCTAAGGACAACACACACATCCATGCCCGAGGCAGGATTCGAACCTGCGACCGTAGCGGTCGCGCGGTTCCGGAGTGTAGCGCCAGAACCGCTCGGCCACCAGCGGCCGGCAAGTAATCAGAGTAAGTGCATATTTATTGATTATTTGGCTCAGCACAGTAGACTTAAGATGACTCTCACAGTTTGATGTAATCTCTTCATATCGGAACACACTAAACGGGATGAAAAGTGTTGTCGAATAGCTTGGAGAAACTGCAGGACACGTGAACAGTGGGTTAGGTCTTCCCACATAACAGCATGGAATGAGACGGTTCAATAGCTTCACTAGGTTTTACATCATTATCGAAGAAAGCATGTCAGCTGGTGCTAAGCTATTTGCAGACTGCCAACATCGCTTCACTCTAGAGCGAATATCAGATGTGCACAGGAAAACTGATGGCAGGAAGGCAGGAGAGTATTAAGAAAGAGTAATTCACAATCCATTTTCTAGAGCCAGAAAAATTAACGGAAAGCTTCCACAACCTTTTCAGCGAAGCTTACATAACTACGTCTTCTAAATCATGAGAAAGTAGAAGTTGATCTGAAGACCTGCACTCATTCACACATTTTTTATTCAAATTAAGAGTTCTAATAAGAACGTGTTTGATTCAGAAGACACAGTTACGGGCTAAATTATGTCTTCCACCTAAGAAAAACACTTAACTTCTACACGTAAATCAAAAGTTCTAGAGAAAATTTCTAAGTGTATTTCATGTTAATACAATGAATGATTCCGTGTTAAAATTTTGTACATCTTTAAAATTAACGATGTTCTTGTTGTGGTCTTCAGTCCTGAGACTGGTTTGATGCACCTCTCCATGCTTCTCTATCCTGTGCAAGCTTCTTCATCTCCCAGTACCTACTGCAACCTACATCCTTCTGAATCTGCTTGGTGTATCATCTCTTGGTCTCCCACTACAATTTTTACCCTCCACGCTGCCCTCCAATACTAAATTAGTGATCTCTTGATGCCTCAGAACATGTCCTACCAACCGGTCCCTTCTTCTAGTCAAGTTGTGCCACAAACTTCTCTTCACCCCAATCCTATTCATTAACTCCTCATTAGTTATGTGATCTACCCATCTAATCTTCAGCATTCTTCTGTAGCACCACATTTCGAAAGCTTCTATTCTCTTCTTGTCTAAACTATTTATCGTAAATGTTTCACTTCCATACATGGCTACACTCCATACAAATATTTTCAGAAAAGGCTTCCTGACACGTAACTCTATACTCGATGTTAACAAATTTCTCTTCTTCAGAAACGCTTTCCTTGCCATTGCCAGTCTACATTTTATATCCTCTCTACTTCGACCATCATGTTATTTTGCTCCCCAAATAGCAAAACTCATTTACTACTTTAAGTGCCTCATTTCCTAATCTAATTCCCTCACCATCACCCAACTTAATTCGACTACATTCCATTATCCTTGTTTTGCTTTTGTTGATGTTCATCTTATATCCTCCTTTCAAGACACTGTCCATTCCATTCAACTGCTCTTCCAAGTCCTTTGCTGTCTCTGACGGAATTACAATGTCATCGGCGAACCTCAAAGTTTTTATTTCTTCTCCATGGATTTTAATTCCTACCCCGAATTTTTCTTTTGTTTCCTTCACTGCTTGCTCAATATACAGATTGAATAACATTTGGAAGAGGCTACAACCCTGTCTCACTCCCTTCCCAACCACTGCTTCCCTTTCATGCCCATCGACTCTTATAACTGCCATCTGGTTTCTGTACAAATTGTAAATAGCTTTTCGCTCCCTGTATTTTACCCCTGCCACCTTCAGAATTTAAGAGAGAGTATTCCAGTCAACATTGTCAAAAGCTTTCTCTGAGTCTACAAATGCTAGAAACGTAGGTTTGCCTTTCCTTAATCTAGCTTCTAAGATAAGTCGTAGGGTCAGTATTGCCTCACGTGTTCCAATATTTTTACGGAATCCAAACTGATCTTCCCCGAGGTCGGCTTCTACTAGTTTTTCCATTAGTCCGTAAAGAACTCGCCTTAGTATTTTGCAGCAGTGGTTTATTAAACTGATGGTTCGGTAATTTTCACATCTGTCAACACCTGCTTTCTTTGGGATTGGAATTATTACATTCTTCTTGAAATCTGAGGGTACTTCACCTGTCTCATACATCTTGCTCACCAGATGGTACAGTTTTGTCAGGACTGGCTCTCCCAAGGCTGTCAGTAGTTCTAAGGGAATGTTGTCTACTCCCGGGGCCTTGTTTCGACTCAGGTCTTTCAGTGCTCTGTCAAACTCATCACGCAGAATAATATCTCTCATTTCATCTTCATCTACATCCTCTTCCATTTCCATAATATTGTCCTCAAGTACATCGCCCTTGTATAGACCCCCTATATACTCCTTCCACCTTTCTGCTTTCCCTTCTTTGCTTAGAACTGGATTTCCATCTGAGCTCTTGATATTCATACAAGTGGTTCTCTTTTCTTCAAAGGTCTCTTTAATTTTCCTGTAGGCAGTATCTATCTTACCCCTCGTGAGATAAGCCTCTACATCCTTACAGTTGTCTTCTAACCATGTCTGCTTAGCCATTTTGCACTTCCTGTCGATCTCGTTTTTGAGACGTTTGTATTCCTATTTGCCAGTTTCAATTTACTGATTTTTTATATTTTCTCCTTTCATCAATTAAATTCAATATTTCTTCTGTTACCCAAGGATTTCACCTGCCCGCGTCTTTTTATCTACTTGATCCTCTGCTGCCTTCACTACTTCATAACTGAAAGCTACCCATTCTTCTTCTACTGTATTCCATTCCCCCATTCCTGTCAATTGTTCCCTTATGCTCTCCGTGAAACTCTGTACAACCTCTGGTTTAGTCGGTTTATCCAGGTCCCATCTCCTTAAATTCCAACCTTTTTGCAGTTTCTTCAGTTTTAATCTACAGTTCATAACCAATAGATTGTGGTCAGAGTCCCCTGGAAATGTCTTAGAATTTAAAACCTGGTTCCTAAATCTCTGTATTACCATTATATAATCTATCTGAAACCTGTCAGTATCTCCAGGCTTCTTCCATGTATACAACCTACTTTTATGATTCTTGAACCAAGTGTTAGCTACGATTAAGTTGTGCTCTGTGCAAAATTCTACCAGGCGGCTTCCTCTTTCATTTCTTACCCCCAATCAATAGTCACCTACTACGTTTCCTTCTCTCCCTTTTCCTACTACCAAATTCCAGTCACCCATGACTATTAAATTTTCGTCTCCCTTCGCTATTTGAATAATTTCTTTTATTTCATCATACATTTCTTCAATTTCTTCGTCATCGGCAGAGCTGGTTGGCATATAAACTTCGTGTCTATCTTGGCCACAATAATGCGTTCACTATGCTGTTTGTAGTAGCTTACCCGCACTCCTATTTTTTTTTTATTATTAAACCGACTCCTGCATTACCCATATTTGATTTTGTATTTATAACCCTGTATTCACCTGTCCAAAAGTCTTGTTCCTACCGCCACCGAACTTCACTAATTCCCACTATATCTAACTTTAACCTATCCATTTCCCTTTTTAAATTTTCTAACCTACGTGCCCGATTAAGGGATCTGACATTCTACGCTCCGATCCGTAGAACGCCAGTTTTCTTTCTCCTGATAACGGCGTCCTCTTGAGTAGTCCCCCCCCCCTCCCCCGGAGATCCGAATGGGGGACCATTTTACCTCCGGAATATTTTACCCAAGAGGACGCCATCATCATTTAACCATACAGTAAAGCTGCATGCCCTCGGGAAAAATTACGGCTGTAGTTTCCCCTTGCTTTCAACCGTTCGCAATACCAGCACAGCAAGGCCGTTTTGGTTAGTGTTACAAGGCCAGATCAGTCAATCATCCAGACTGTTGCCCCTGCAACTACTGAAAAAGCTGCTGCCCCTCTTCAGGAATTACACGTTTGTCTGGCCTCTCAACATATACCCCACCGTTGTGGTTGCACCTACGGTACGGCTATCTGTATCGCTGAGGCACGCAAGCCTCCTCACCAACGGCAAGGTCCATGGTTCATGGGGGGAGGGGGGAAATTAACGATATGAAAATAATTATTTCCTTATTACACACGTACTACAGAAAAACTAGCCTTGTTCTCGTCGTCAAGAAAAAGTGTGTCCTGTTAAAAAATCGTAAAAACTCCGCTACTTTTTATGTCCCTAATTAAATGTCAAATAATGTCTGCTTCCGTATTTTCACTTAATGCTTTCAATATAACACAGAAAAAAACTTTCAGTTAACTGTATTAGAAAATGTTTATTCCATTTCATAGCCACCATTTTTTGTCATTCGATACGTAGCTACTTCACAAGTGACAACATAAAATAACAACAGATACAGAAGTTTGGTGCTCATTGTTCTTTAAGGGTTTTAGTTAACAAAGCAAATAGGTTAGCGTAGCACGTTTTTTTGGTGTAACAAGTAGCATCATACTGGAACTTTCTGCAGCATGCAGAAACATTTTACTGAAACTTATAACAACAACACAAAAGTTCCCAAGTTTTGTTGATTAGCGCCTGAAAATATTTCCGTGCGGGGCCAGGAATAGATTTCTGCTAGCACATATGCTTCTCGACTATCGTAGGTTCAGCTACAAATTATACGCCTAGCATATGGACCGATGGGGAAACCCTAACGGAACAACTGCGTTTTATGGCTTGCCTCTCTCAAAGTTTATACAAATATTTACTACAACGTAATGCGGTAAGTTAGCGAAAACATAATACAAATGCCGAGCTATGACGTGTCTTCTTAATGAAATGCGAAAGAAGTGCAGAGAGAAAAGCATTTTATAACGCTCGCTCGGTACGTTTTAACAAGGCCTACCCTCTAGCGTACTTGTCCGAAATTCGCCAGGGTCGTTTATCTGCTGGCTGCTATCCCAATGACAGTATAAAGCTGTCTTCACGGCTGTTAAAACAACTTGGCGCCCTCGTTGCGGGAGGGAGCGGACCACGAAATTTCGCTGGTCGCGTCGCTTATAGCTTCTGCAACAGCGCCATCAAATTCACTAGGCACAGTACTCTCTGGTGGGGGATTTGGGTACAGAACAAGGACCTTGGTGGCATAGCGTTTAATCTAACGACAGGCCAAGTACTGGAGATCTCCGAAGTTATTATTACGTCGACTGAAAATCGCAGCATGAAGTGTTACTGTCCAAATTATATAGAGCTCCTGTCTACGGTCAGTGAGAAACTAAATCAGTCTTCGGTCAATATTAACGCCGTATTCGTGTTTGGGGCCAACTATTTCAGCGACGTGTAGCAAAGTGAGTTTTAGAGTTTTGTTTTATATTTTCTTGGCATCTTCAGAATAGGCTCTTTTCCACAGACCGAGTTCTTTCTATCTTCCTGGGCTTTTCTGTCAGCGCAACTGTCCAGTCGTGAATTTGCTGCCTAAAATGCACGTCTGACATGCTGAGATGTGTTACTTTTGCTTTCAACAAGTCTTTCTTTTATTGCACCTATCCATTTTATTGTTCCACTTTTAGCTTTACTGCAGCTATCGTACAATTACACAATCTGATTAATTAATTGAGTTTAGGGTGTAAACTCTGTGGTTGGGGAACAAATCGTAGAAAATGCATGTGTAACGACAAAATTGAAACAGATAAACGTGTTACGTGGTCACAAACAAAAGAAAAAACACCCAACGTCAAAAACAATGACAGGTCGTATATTGGGTAGTATACCTAAAGTTACTAGCATATATATCCAATAGCTTCATGTGAGAAAGAAGATAAACAGATGACTCTACTGAAGACATCACAAAAGGACCTGAAACATTCTGGGCGAAAACAAAACTACTAACATGCCTTGCATAAGACTCAATTCCTCTCAAATTTACTCAGCAAGCACAGAAATAAAAGAAGTGCAGCATTGACGAGTGGATCAAATGATTTTAGTCCACATTTTCATTATGTCTCAATAAATGTTGGTAGATCTTGAATTTCTTTATTTCCTCTTTGTCTGTAAGTTCATACATCAGTGTGTTGATTTACATTTTTGTTTTTCATTTCTTTTCGTTGTGTCGTCTCGGTTTTACGTATATCGGGCTGAAACTTCCGGTAGAAGTATGTGACCATTATTATTTTTCGTAGGCCTTCTCACGACCAAAATTCGCATTCTCAAAGTTAGAATGATATGTAACATCTTTTGGTTCGTGAGTGAGTGCTTGAGTAAGGAATCTGCTATCAAACTTATCTTTGTTATCAAATGGATTTCTGATGATGGGCAGAGTCCGAAACCTGTCATATGGAATAAATGCACCAAAAAACAACTAGAAACTGTTTGTTTGCGACTACTCAGGTTTTTTAAAATCCAGTCAATTACCTTTTGGCTTAATACAGTACCAGTCATTCTGTTTAAAATTAGTATTTTAGCCACCAAAAAGACACTTGATATTTCTATTGTAGTGTTTTGTACTGTATGTTTGTCGTATATATTTTCTGTATATCTGAAGGCTGTCTCCGTTTTTCCCTCTGAATGTTTTTGTCTAAATACTTGAACTGAAAAAAAATCTTTCGATTGTTCTGTACTTATTTTTTAGAACAGTGGGCGCCATATTGTTGCAAGACATGCATTTTTATAAAGCTTTTTTTATTGGATACCAGAGCCACAAATTAACACACATCAAAAAAAGTTTTGCATTACCTCAAGTCCGAGAGTTTGGGAACCTGTACAGAAAATTGGAACAGCGAGCAACATAAACATCATTTCGGCCCTTTTTATTGCTCATGAAAACCACACATTGCATGTTGTACCACCACACAGCGACACCTTCACAGGTGGTGGTCCAGATATCTGTACACACCGGTACCTCTCATACCCAGTAGCACGCCCACTTGCATTGATGCATTAATGTGTTCGTCGTGGCATACTATCCACAACTTCATCAGGGCACTGTTGGTCCAGATTGTCCCACTCCTCAACGGCGAATCGCCGCAGATCCCTCACAGTGGTTGGCGGATAACGTCGTCCATAAACAGCCCTTTTCAATCTGTCCCAGACATGTTCGGTAGGGTTCATATCTCGAGAATATGCTGGCCACTCTAGTCGAGGAATGTTGTTATCCTGAGGGAAGTCATTCGCAAGATGTGCACGATGGGGGCGCGAATTGTCGTCCATGAAGACGAATTCCTCGCCACTTCCTTGCACTGTCCAGTCGGAGGATAGCATTCACGTATCGTACAGCCGTTACGGCGCCGTCCACTACCACCAGCGCCGTACGTCGGCCCCACATAATGCCACCCCAAAACAGTAGGGAACCTCCACATTGCTGCTCTCACTAGACGATGTTCCTATGGCGTTCAGCCTGACCGGGTTGCCTCCAAAGACGTCTCCGACGATTGTCTGGTTGAAGGCATATGCGACACTCATCGGTGAAGAGAACGTGATGCTCGTCCTGAGCGGTCCATTCGGCATGTTGTTGGGCCCATCTGTACCGCGCTGCACGGTGTCGTGGTTGCAAAGATGGACCTCGCCGTGGACGTCCGGAGTGAAGTTGGGCATCATGCAGCCTATTTCGCACAGTTTGAATCGCTACACGACGTCCTGTGTCTGGACGAAAAGCGTTATTCAACATGGCGGCGTTGCTGTCAGGGTTCCTCCGAGCCATAATCCGTAGGTAGCGGTCATCCGCCCTTGGGCGGCCTGAGCTAGGCATGTCATCGACAGTTCCTGTGTCTCTGATCTCCTCCATGGCCGAACAACATCGCTTTGGTTCACTCCGATACGCCTGGACACTACCATTGTTGAGAGCCCTTCCTGGCATAAAGTAACAATGCGGACGTGATCGAATCGCGGTACTGACCGTCTAGGCATGGTTGAAGTACAGACAACACGAGCCTTGTACCTCCTTCCTGTTGGAATGACTGGAATTGATCTGCTGTCGGACCCCCTCCGTCTAATAGACGCTGCTCATGCATGGTTGTTTACATCTTTGGGCGGGTTTAGTGACATCTTTGAACAGTCAAAAGGACTGTGTCTGTGATTCAGTATCCACAGTCATTGGCTATCTTCAGGACTTCTGGGATCGTGATGATGCAAAACTTCTTTTGGTGTGTGTATTAAAAGAAATTACATTTATCTCCTTGGCGCTATTATGACAGTCACTTGGGCCGTTTTCAAGTGCTTTCTCACGTTCTTGTAATTTTGCTTAGTCGCCCAGTGCTGGTAGATACAAGGTACACATTGTGCATATGACACTGAACTACATTATTGCATCCTAACGGACTCGAACGTGAACAACGTCCACACTCGACAACGATTGAAATAAGTCTAATGCCGTCTTGGCATACGTATGTAAACAAAAAAAAAAAAAACTCACGAGATAAGGCGTGTAACATTGCTTTCCACGGTCTGACGTGAAGTTTTGTCAAAAGTAAAGAGGAATAGCTGGAATGAGATTGTTTTCGCACCCGTGGGCACCAAAAGATCTTACAGTTTCGTTGCAATATTGGAAAAATCACAGTCCATTTTTTCTCTCTATACCTCCCTCTGTTACGATGGAAATATTCCTTTATGTTTTAACACACGTCCTATCATTAGGTCGCTTCTTCTTGTCGATGTTTTCTACATATCCGTTTCTTCTCCAAAACTGTTTAGAACCTGCACATTTCCTATCAGCCCACCTAATTTCTAGACATTCTTCTACAGCACCACATCTAAAAAGATTCAGTTCTGTTTGTCCGCTTCCCCGTCGTCCATAGTTCACTTCCACACACTGTACAGCTACAAACGCACGTTCTCAGATATTTCTTCCGCAAATTTTGGCCGATGTGTCGTACAAGTAATTTTTTATTTTTATTTTTTTGTCTTTACCGGTGCGAGTTTGCTTGTTATATTCTACTTAATTCTTACGTCGTACGTTTGTTTGTTTCCGAAGTACAAAAATTCTTGCAATTCGTCTACGGTTTGACCTGCACTTATGATTTTAAGCTAATTGTTAATCTCCGATCTCCCCATTAATTATGTCTTCTTCGGGTCACTCTCAATCTATAGTGTTTGCTCGTTAGACAGTTCACTCCAGTCAACAGGATCTGCAATTCGTCCCACTTCCCTGCGTATAGTAGTGTTTCCATTGAATACTATCATTAATACCCTTTCACACGAGCAGATAATCCCACTCCCCAAGATCTTTCACCGTCGTTGACTGATAACGGCATCAGATTCTGGTGAAACCAGCACGCTAACAACCAGAAGAGCTCTGTCCGCCCGCATGCGGACGGAAGTGCCTGACCACGGCGCCCCACATCTCTCGTAGCCCGCATGCATCTGACTGCAACTTCGCCACGGAGTATTTACTGTACGTAGCATTCATTGCTTGTTGATACTGAGCCTTTGTGAAATGAGAACACACGATTACCTGTTTAGTTACATTTATTGCTTGCGGTATAGGTAATTTCCCAAGGAATAACTCGTGAAACTTTTCCTGTTTATTGATGCGGTATACACCTATTATTCGTTACCAGCATCCAATGGAACAGTCATTTGTCTTTAAACTGCAAAAATAATGAAGATTTTGTATTTGATGCCCCGTACCTCACATATACACGCTGAATCACCTAAAACGTGCACCGCTAATACTTGAAATGAAATGATGGTGACGGCCGGAGTGGCCGTGAGGTTCTAGGCGCTTCAGTTTGGAACCGCGTGACCGCTACGGTCACAGGTTCGAATCCTGCCTCGGGCATGGATGTGTGTAATGTCCTTAGGTTGTTAGGTTTAAGTTCTAGGGGACTGATGACCTCAGATGTTAAGTCCCATAGTGCTCAGAGCCATTTGAAATTTTTTTTTAATGATTGTATGGCATTTATTGGCCGGGATATCACCTTCGAAAAGTGCTATTGATGAGCGGTTTTCACAGAATAGATTGGTAGTCAGGGGCTCGTAGTTTTAACCGATCAGTAGATTTTAATAATACGTATAAAATTTATTTTTGTGCACAAACATGCACTTTTTTAAACGGAACAATATCTATTGGCATTAACATACTGAAAGGAGGGTGAATTACAGTGTCGATTATGTTTGTTGCAGGATTTTTGTGCGGGTGGTTAACTAGATATCACAAGACAACTGACCATCGCAGGCTGTGTTCAGCGGCAATACATGTTTCCACTTTTTATAGAATGACAGTTGCAGTCGTGGTAGCATTTCAGCGGAGATTTCCGAGAAGGCCGCAGGAATACATGGTTGCATGTCATCGGGTATGGTTATATATCTTTGTAGACAGCGTCTTTCAGCTTTTCTCACAGAAAAAGGTCTACAGGCGAGAAATTCGTGCACTCACGACCTACTGCTTGCACTGTCACACACTGACTTGAGTTGTGAGTCGCAGTGCCCTCAAGGAACACACGACCTCACTGTAAGCAAACATAACATCGTACCTAGCAACTAGGCGGGTTGAATAGCACAGACAAGTGTCAATGTGGAAACTTTCCTAAACACGATATCTCGTAAACGACTCGCACTAGAATCGTGGAACAAACATCACCGATATTCTAATTCACCCTCATTTTAGTTTGTTAATGCCAGTAAGAATTGTTCGATTTGATCAAAAAATATACTTTCTAAGTATTATTACAGTCTTTTTATTGGCTAACAATGCGAGCCCCAGATTACCAACCCACTCATCAATAGCACTTTCCATTCCCGCAATATTTGTACTTGTTTTAAGTGATTCACTCAGTATACTTTTAAAAAATCCATCATTTCACATAACAGCTGTATATTGCTTTATTAAGATTACCTGGTCTGGTCAAACAACAGACCATCCTCAGACACACGCATCGCCCTGTTAATAGAATGCCTTATGTTTGAATAGGATACTTTATTGCATTCCGTAAGTCTGAAGCAGTTAATATGAAACGTTTTTAGTTACATATATCGTTAATGGATGCATGAGGTGTAATTAACACTTTTTGCTTTGTACACCTGCACGTGGTCTGTTGTTTGACGAAAACAGACTTAATAAAGTGACATACAGCATCTGTACCATACCATGATTTTTTCAAAAATATTTAAAAACTGCAAATCATTGTCTCCTTAAGGATGGATGTTGCCAAAAATGTAAACGTTTCTTAAAAAGATATTTACAGTCATAGCTACTAATAAGATATTTGAATTTTTGCGTGTACAAACCAAAAGAGCAGTATTTTAATGGAAAAATATAGTAAAAGAACCAAGACTGGCACTATACCACAAATACTAAATTTAAATTTTATTGTTTCCTCTTCGTAAAAAACCATAACTGGATTTCCATCATGAAAAGCTTTGGAAAATTTTATTGTAGCTTCCTAATAGGGTAATAATATCGCTAAATTAAAATTATTAATTTATATTTAAAATTTTATATTTACAAAGCTTTGAATTTTGTACAACCAATGTTAAATATTTTTGCTAACATGCAATCCTATGAAACTGAATTTAATTTACGGATATTCTGTTTCGTTGCTTCGAATGAGACAACTACATGTTTTGAAGAGCCCATGAAAATTTCATAGGGTTAGCTCACGCGTATTTTGAGAAAAGGATTCTAAAAATACAAAAAAAAAAAAAAAAAAAAAAAAAAACAAGAAAATAAAATTTAAAGATTTAGTTCACATATCTCAACATATTATAGATAACCTGTATCTTAAATACCCCATACTGATCTTCCTTCACCTTTCCAATTTGTCTTCTCTTCCTTTATAGTCCATCTGGGCTGTATTTGCAGGTCATATTGTGCTCTGTCAGCTTTGTTTATTCTGCTCTGTCGATGGTGTAAAATGCTTTTGTGTCAAACGCAGCTGGATTTACACTAATTCTCTTCAGAATTTCTATTTTGCCGTTATTTCCATCATAGAAATAAATAAATCTGCATCAATGACACCTATGTGGAATACATTAAGTACATATGCTATATTCTTTGAGCATGTAAACAAATTAAATTATTTAGTGTTTCATTCGCATTCTGTGCTTTCCCATAAAGGCATTTCATCAGTAGATCCAGGTTTGTAAGAGATCAGTAGATCCAGGTTTGTAGGAAACCTGAATGTGGGCTTAATTGCATTCATAAGAGATTATCGTAGGGAATGTTTAGGTTTCATTTCTTATGCTGTAATTCTGCTTGTTCTCTCTCGGGCAAAGATTATGAGTTGGTTGCATTTGTCTTCGACCAGTGACTAGTTTGTGAAAGTAAACTGCCACCACAGGACGTCTCTCTTCCTCTAAATTCTTTCCAATGAACCTAGGTTTTTTAAACACAGTTTTATCACCTGCCCTTAAATGTATTTTTTCACTTTCAAGGAAAAGTTTTGCTAATTTACTCATCAGAAATAAGGTTGGGCTGTAGTTGTTGCAGCCGGCCGGAGTGGCCGTGCGGTTCTGGGCACTCCAGTCTGGAGCCGAGCGACCGCTACGGTCGCAGGTTCGAATCCTGCCTCGGGCATGGATGTGTGTGATGTCCTTAAGTTAGTTAGGTTTAAGTAGTTTCTAAGTCTAGGGGGCTGAAGACCTCAGATGTTAAGTCCCATAGTGCTTAGAGCCATAGCGCTTTGGGAACAAGCTTTAACTACTTTTTTGGAGAAGCCATCAATTATATGCGAGCTTTTACTTTTGAGTGAGTTTATTATTTCCCTAACTTCCGAAGGATAGGTGGATAGAATTTCAGTTTTACCAAATTTGCGTAAGTATTTTCTCTTCCATAAGTAACTTTGTCTTTTCTAATGAATATCTGGATTATGTTTTCTCCACAACATTCAAAAAATGATTATTAAACACATTTTCAACCTCTGTCTTTTTGTTAATAATTTCTCATTCAGTTTGAATGTAATACAGTCTCCCTGTGCTCTTAGTTGCCCTGTTTCCCTTCGAACGATATTCGAAATTGTTTTGATTTTATTACCAGAGCTATTAATCTGAGACGTAATACACATTCTTCAGGCCACAGTAAGAACTCACCACATGCACCGATGTAGATAATATTATGTTAGCTGATGTAGATAATATTACACTCCTGGAAATGGAAAAAAGAACACATTGACACTGGTGTGTCAGACCCACCATACTTGCTCCGGACACTGCGAGAGGGCTGTACAAGCAATGATCACACGCACGGCACAGCGGACACACCAGGAACCGCGGTGTTGGCCGTCGAATGGCGCTAGCTGCGCAGCATTTGTGCACCGCCGCCGTCAGTGTCAGCCAGTTTGCCGTGGCATACGGAGCTCCATCGCAGTCTTTAACACTGGTAGCATGCCGCGACAGCGTGGACGTGAACCGTATGTGCAGTTGACGGACTTTGAGCGACGGCGTATAGTGGGCATGCGGGAGGCCGGGTGGACGTACCGCCGAATTGCTCAACACGTGGGGCGTGAGGTCTCCACAGTACATCGATGTTGTCGCCAGTGGTCGGCGGAAGGTGCACGTGCCCGTCGACCTGGGACCGGACCCCAGCGACGCACGGATGCACGCCAAGACCGTAGGATCCTACGCAGTGCCGTAGGGGACCGCACCGCCACTTCCCAGCAAATTAGGGACACTGTTGCTCCTGGGGTATCGGCGAGGACCATTCGCAACCGTCTCCATGAAGCTGGGCTACGGTCCCGCACACCGTTAGGCCGTCTTCCGCTCACGCCCCAACATCGTGCAGCCCGCCTCCAGTGGTGTCGCGACAGGCGTGAATGGAGGGACGAATGGAGACGTGTCGTCTTCAGCGATGAGAGTCGCTTCTGCCTTGGTGCCAATGATGGTCGTATGCGTGTTTGGCGCCGTGCAGGTGAGCGCCACAATCAGGACTGCATACGACCGAGGCACACAGGGCCAACACCCGGCATCATGGTGTGGGGAGCGATCTCCTACACTGGCCGTACACCACTGGTGATCGTCGAGGGGACACTGAATAGTGCACGGTACATCCAAACCGTCATCGAACCCATCGTTCTACCATTCCTAGACCGGCAAGGGAACTTGCTGTTCCAACAGGACAATGCACGTCCGCATGTATCCCGTGCCACCCAACGTGCTCTAGAAGGTGTAAGTCAACTACCCTGGCCAGCAAGATCTCCGGATCTGTCCCCCATTGAGCATGTTTGGGACTGGATGAAGCGTCGTCTCACGCGGTCTGCACGTCCAGCACGAACGCTGGTCCAACTGAGGCGCCAGGTGGAAATGGCATGGCAAGCCGTTCCACAGGACTACATCCAGCATCTCTACGATCGTCTCCATGGGAGAATAGCAGCTTGCATTGCTGCGAAAGGTGGATATACACTGTACTAGTGCCGACATTGTGCATGCTCTGTTGCCTGTGTCTATGTGCCTGTGGTTCTGTCAGTGTGATCATGTGATGTATCTGACCCCAGGAATGTGTCAATAAAGTTTCCCCTTCCTGGGACAATGAATTCACGGTGTTCTTATTTCAATTTCCAGGAGTGTATGTTAGCTGATGTTGATTGGTTGATTGACAGTAGTAGTGAGTCCAGATTTATTTCAAAAGCAACTCCTGTTGGTCCTTAAATATGACTCTTTGCACGAACAATGTCAGTACTTCAACTGGTGCTATTCTGACTTATCTACATAGAAATGCTTCAATAATAGGCGTCAGTAATAGCTTAGTGCCACTTTCGTGCAACAGTTTTTTTTTAAAGTAACGTTTCTCTGGCGTATTTGAACAAATGTAAATATTTTCTTGTATATCTTGAAAAAGCAGCTTCTTTCGTAGTTGTAGGAGGTACTTCAAAAAGTAAATTATATGTTATTACGCCAGGTCGAGTAACTTTTATTGAATGCTGCGCTATACTTCAATGTGACACAGGTACAGGACACTGTTTGCGACATAGTCACTAAGGACGAGAATGTTCTATCAATCGCTCCATTCGTCGACAACAGAAGTCCACTTTTTGGTCTCGCAGCCGTTGCAGAACCGCTGTGTGAACGTCGTCGTCATCGGAAAATCTGCAATTATTGCGAATCAGTTTCTCGAATACCTGGACACTGTCGTCTGTGGTCGATGTGTATGGCCTTCTTTCCTCATCAGCATCACGCACGTGTGTACGGCTTTGATAAAATTGTTGGCCCATTTCACCACGACTGCAAACGATATCGCATATGTTCCATATACCGCCAGAATTTCAGGCTGAATCCCTGTGCAATTTAGTTTTCCCATAAGAATTGTACTGTCCCGCTAACATCAGCTTTGGAGTAATTTCCCGGTTGTCACGCCATTTAACTCGCAGACTGTGATGCACCTGTTACCCTCATCGCCTCAGAACTGTGTATGCAGTAAACCCGGAACATGTACTCTTTTACGACAATGCATCACTGTTTTTAGGTATTCGGTTTATGGTGGGCCGACATGTGTCACTTATTTATTTACCAACTAAAACTGCCAAACAACCGTACATATTAAGAAGTTATTCTATTTGGACAACGAGTTTCGGCATCTGAATAATGCCACCTTCATGCGCCTTATGCACTTCATGTATAGACAATCAGATGTATCGATATTAGCATACTGGATCTAGATGTCGTAAATTCGTTATTCGAGTGTTTCCTTCGAATAGTTGATAACAACAAAAAGACACTGTTTAGACGCTGAAACTGGGTGTCTAAATAAAATAACTTCTCAATAGTTACGGCTGTT
This sequence comes from Schistocerca nitens, assembly GCF_023898315.1. NCBI lineage: Eukaryota > Metazoa > Arthropoda > Insecta > Orthoptera > Acrididae > Schistocerca > Schistocerca nitens. The sequence goes on along the minus strand of NC_064622.1, from coordinate 416,576,588 downwards.
TCGTGATTTCCCTTGGTAAGTATTTGACCAGCGGCTGTTCCCATCCACAGTGGATCAACAAAGATTGTGGAGCTTACGTTCTGAAGTCCCTACTTAGTAACACGACTCTTGCAATGTCACAAATGACATCTGATACTCCCACAGTTTTGTACCGCTTGACCTGTTCGCGCTGCACGTAGCCTATAAAGTCAGGCTAAATGAGGCACAGTGACCAATTAAAAGGGACGCCCAAATGAAGTTGGCCCGGAAACTGCGCAGCAGAAACTAGTCGAAACACTATATAATGACTGTTCAACATACTGATAACGGTTTTTGGTGTAGAATGGTGGCTGTTTCACAAAACGAGACAGACTGAACCATTCTCCATTTAAAGACATACAAAACGAATCCAGTGTCCCGATTCGGAATGTACAGAAACCATCACCACAACTGAAACCAACTAAGTCGTTCTATAAGTGAACTCATGCACATCACAAAATATTATATGACTTGAACAGTCAATGCGATTTCGTTGGGCGTTACTTAGACCATCACGTGTTCGTAATCATTTCGAATAGTTTTCTAAGTATAACTCCAGCCATCAGGTAATGTTACCAGAGAAGCCGGTAACACTTTTGTGACCGATAGTATTTTTGACACTTACCAGATTTTAACGCGTTTCAATATGGGTATGAACCAATTACAGATCAAGGCAGCTAAGAAACCAAAACAAGTAAGTTCATTTGCAGTAAGTTATGGCGGATAGTGAGAAAACTTTTCTACCGCGCTCGCGTGTTTTTCTTTACTTTTTTCGTTTTTAGCTGCCGGATTATGAGATCAACTTCTTTTTTATGGCACATGGTATGGAAAATAGCATTTAAAGAAGACTTCAAGAATCTTGAATGTGTCAAATTTAACCAAAGGAGACCACAACAGCCCCGAAAACTGCAGTTTCCAATTCCGCCGTCAGTAAAGTTCCAGCATATAGCTGTGCGCATGGAACCAATCAGCAGATGCTCTCTGGCATAAGTGATAACTTGTTCCTGAAGCTATCCAGACGCAATATAGCCAAGACGTGGTATGCCAGAAAATGTGACCAAGAGGCAAAAGTAAATAATTCCTGCATTTGCTTCAAATGATTTGGTGAAAACACAGAAAATCTGGATTTATGAGTACGAATTGGAATTTACTCCCATCGAAAGTACTCCAGTAACTTCTGAGTCAACTCAGTAAACATCTACATTCGGACGTCACCTAATGTGAAATTGTCTTCTCCGTAGGTGACTTTTGTGTCTATAGTTTTCGACAGTTTGTCGGGCGTTCGGCTAAATGTCGTGGGAAAAACGTATAAATCTATAATTTATTTATACAGCTCAGCTAAAGACATTAGTTGTCAGGGAATGAAGTGTTTGTTTAATAGGCATTCACATGTTTAAGCTGTGAGACAGGTCACGTTTGATGGATAGGTTCTGGCATGATGAGTGAATAAGACTGTTCTGTTAGTTGAAGTACGTTTTGGTATAATCTCGTCCGCCCGTGACATGTTTATCAGTGGTCTCTGCAGTCATTAAACCATTTTAACGACTGTTTTGCTACGGGTAAGAGCGAAAATTGTTCTTTGCACATGGACATTCTGAACACTTATAAATAATTCTTCACTTTCGACTACACTCTTAACACATTGAGTTACTTTTTTCAGGCACGTGCGCACACACACACACACACACACACACACACACACACATGCACATTTTCGTCATATGGGACGAATTCGACTATGCGTGTGGCTCTCAGTGGGCGAGTACCAGGCGACTAAACAAATACTCTGGAGTTCAGTCCCCAACTAGGGCAATGTTTTTTTTTTTCTGTCACTCACCGGTTTTCAACCTCTGTCAATAAGCTATTAATGTGAAAAACTCTACAAGTTCTGCCTGGTTCTGGTATTACGAGAAACTGTAGGCCATTGTATAACATAGGTCAGAAGAACCCACATGACACCACATTCAATAAAACCATGTCTAATGATGCACTGCGGTGTTTAAACAAACATTCGGGCTTAGAACAACTTTATTTACAGGTATTTAGCATCTACTAATAACATGGCATGCTGCAAACGGTTAAGAACCAAGTTAATTTTTTGATACTCTCTACGGTATTTAAACAGACGTTTAAATGAGCCGTCGGTAATATCCTAACATACAATTTGGTTTGTAAAATGGTTTAATTAATTCAAATTGCGGGTGCCGTGAGGGGTTGTTCTGCCCCAGAAAAAAAAAATCGAAAGCCAACACAGGTGCGCCATGTTTAATTGCATTACGTAGGTGGATAAACGAGAAATTTCCGCGTCCTTGTCGGACTAAAATTCCGGTCGGTTAACGACGGTAAATTTCTCTCCACTCCGCACAGCAGACGGCTAGAGTTAATAATTGTTTTTAGTTGACTGAAGGTCTCCCACGAGTCTCCACTGGTAGTTCTCTAATGAGGCGTTCCACAGTCGAATAAGTGGCAAAATAACAGCTCCACGTGATGTAACTTTGTTACGGTACAGTTTCAGCTGAGGGATATTCATGTACGAGCAAATTGTGACAGTACTAACTCATTTCTCTTCCTGTCCCGATTTCATACATTATTTAGCTGAGGAGCAAACACGTCAAAAAATATGAAGATCGTACACTTGTGTCAAAATTTTTCTGTACGTGCTTACCTAAGAATAATTCCAAAAAGAAACGAATATCTTGAGAATTCGTGGTAAATTAATGGTAGAGTCAACCGCAATGTAGATTTCCGTTGCATAAGGCGCATGTACCGGGGACCTTGCCGTCGCTAGGGTGGCTTACGTGCCTCAGCGATACAGGTAGCCGTACTGTAGATACACCCACAACGGAGAGGTTGAGAGGACAGTCAAACATGTGGTTCCTTAAGAGGGGCAGCAGACTTTTTAGTAGTTGCAGGGTGAACAGTCTGGATGATTGACTGATTTGGTCTTGTAACATTAAACGAAACGGCCTTGCTGTGCTGCAAACGGCTGAAATCAAGGGGAAACTACAGCCGTAATTTTTCACAGGGACTTGCAACTCTACTGTAGAATCAAATGACGATGGTGTCCTCTTCGTTAAAATAGTCCGGAGATAAAATAGTCCCCCATTCGGATCTCCGGGAGTGAACTACTCAAAAGGGAACCTCCCCATCGCACCCCCCTCAGATTTAGTTATAAGTTGGCACAGTGGATAGGCCTTGAAAAACTGAACACAGATCAATTGAGAAAACAGGAAGAAGTTGTGTGGAACAGTGAAAAAATAAGCAAAATATACAAACTGAGTAGTTCATGGGAAGATATGCAACATCAAGGACACTAGGAACGCAGGAGCACCGTGGTGTCGTGGTAACGTGGGCGGCTGCGGAATGAAGGGTCCCTGGTTCAAATCTTCCGTGGAGTGAAAAATTCTAACTTTTTATTTTCAGTTTATGTGACAAACTCTTATGTTTTCATCACTTTTTTGGGAGTGGTTATCACATCCACAAGAAAACCTAAATCGGGCAAGGTAGAAGAATCTTTTTACCCATTCGCCAAGTGTACAAGTTAGGTGGGTCGACAACATATTCCTGTCATGTGACGCACATGCCGTCCCCAGTGTCGTATAGAATATATCAGATGTGTTTTCCTGTGGAGGAATCGGTTGACCTATGACCTTGCGATCAAATGTTTTCGGTTCCCATTGGAGAGGCACGTCCTTTCGTCTACTAATCGCACGGTTTTGCGATGCGGTCGCAAAACACAGACACTAAACTTATTACAGTGAACAGAGACGTCAATGAACGAACGGACAGATAATAACTATGCAAAAATAAAGAAAGTAAAATTTTCACTCGAGAGAAGACTTTAACCAAGGACCTCGCGTTCAGCAGCTGCTCACGCTACCACGGGACCACGGCGCTCCTGAGCTCATGTTCTCCATGATGTTGCCTATGTGGTCCATGGACTACTCAGTTTGTATATTTTGCTTATTTTTTCACAGTTCCACACAACTTCTTCCTGTTTTCTCAATTGATCTGTGTTCAGTTTATCAAGGCCTATCCGCTGTGCCAACTTATAACTAAATCTGAGGGGGGTGCGATGGGGAGGTTCCCTTGTCAGGAGGATGTCGTCATCAGCAGAAACAAAACTGGCATTCTACGGATCGGAGCGTGGAATGTTAGATCCATTAATTGGGCAGGCAGATTATAAAGTTTAAAAAGGGAACTGGATAGACAGAAGTTAGATACAGTGGTAGTTAGTGAAGTTCGATGGCAGGAGGATATGACTTCTGGTCAGGTGATTACAGGGTTATAAACACAAACCAAATATGTGTTGCAGGAGTAGGTTCAATAATGAATCAGAAAATAGGAATGCTGGTGAGCTACTATGAACAGAATAATAAACGCATTATCGTAGCCATATAGACACGAAGCTCACGGCTACCACAGTAGTAGAAGTTTACATACCAACCAGTTCCGCAGATGATGAGGAGACTGAATAAACATATGATGCTACAAAAGAAATTATTCAGACAGTTAAGGAAGACGAAAATTTAATAGTCATGGTGGACTGGCATTCCACAGTGGGAAATATAGTAGGTGAATATGGATGGGGGGAAGGAATGAAAGAGGAGGCCGCCTGGTAGAATTTTGCACAGAACATAACTTAATCATTGTTAACACCTGGTTTAAAAATCATAAAAGAAGGCTGTATACGAGGGAGAGACCTGCAGACACAGGAAGATTTCAGTTTGATTATATAATGGGAATTATAAACTTTAAGATATTTCCAGGGCAATATGGATTCTGGCCACAACATATTGTTTAACAACTGTATATTAACATTTATTAAATTGGAAAATGCAGGAAAGTAAAGAGATGTGACCTGGATAAGTTGAAAGACCCGGAGGTTTGAGAGCTTCAGAAGTATCATCATATAATGGCTCACAGAACAGTGGAAAACGAACGGATAGCTTTAAGAGATTAAGTAGTGAATGAAGCAGAGGATCAAAGAGGTAAAAAGAGAAGGCCTAGCAGGAAACATTGCATAACACAAGAGATACTGAATTTAGTTCATGAAAGAAGGAAATATAAGAATGCAGCGAATGAAGAAGGCGAAAAGGAATGGAAACGTGTAAAAAATGAAACGGACAAGAAGTGCAGAATTGCTAAGCAGGAATGGCAAGAGGACCAATGTAAGAAATAACAAAAAAAATCACAAGAAGAAAGATAGACATCCGCCTACAGGAAAATTAAGGAGGCCTTTGGGGAAAAGATAAGCAGCTGCATGAATATCAAGAGCTCACATGATAAACCAGTCCCAGGCAAAGAAGCGAAAGCTGAAAGATGGAACCAGTATATAATCTATAGAAGAGAGATGGAAACAATATTATAGAAAGGGAAGTGAACGTAGATGAAAATGGAATCGGAGATAGGATTCTGCATGAAGGATTTGACAGTGCACTGAAAAAACCTAAGTCGAAACAAAGCCCCGTGAGTATACAACATTTCATTAGAACTACTGATAGCCTAGGGAGAGCGAGCCATGAAAAAACTCTTCCATCTGGTGAGCAAGATGTTTGAGAAAGGCGAAATACCCTCAGACTTGAAGAAGAATATAATAATTTCAATCCCAAAGAAAGCAGATGATGATAGGTATGAAAATTACCGAACCATCAGTTTAATAAGTCACCGTCCAAAATACTAACACGAATTCTAAACAGAAGAATGGAAAAACTGATAGAAGCCGAAGTAGGGGAAGATCAATTTTGGATTCCGTAGAAATGTTCGAACACACGAGGCAATACTGACCATACTACTTATCTTAGAAGATAGATTAAGGAAAGGCAAATCTACGTTTATAGCTTTTATAGACTTAAAGAAAGCTTTTCACAATGTTGACTGTAATGTTCTCTTCTAAATTTTGAAGGTGGCATGGGTAAAATACAGGGAGCGAAGGGCAATTTACAATTTATACAGAAACCAGATGGCATTTATAAGAGTCGAGGGGTATGGAAGGGAAGCAGTGGTTGGCAAGGGAGTGAGACAGAGTTGCAGCCTATCCCCAATATCATTCAATCTATATACTGAGCAAGCAGTATAGGAAACAAAAGAAAAATTTGGAGTAGGAATTAAAGTCCATGGAGAAAAAATAAAAACTTTGAGGTTCGCCGACGACATCGTAATTCTATCAAAGACAGCAAAGGACCTGGAAGAGCAGCTGAACGGTATGGACAGTTTTTTTTTTCTTTATTGTATTTCAATTCCCCATCGGGGCGGGCTGGCAGCAGCATATGCGCTGCTCTTCAGCCGAAAGACATAGAACAAACAATAGAAGACATTTAAAAAACAACAAAGGAGAGAAAATGGTGAACATAGATATAAAAAAGGGGGAACATCATGGAAGGCAATAGACAAAAAACGGGGTGACTGTAAAATGGAGATAAAAAACTGTTTAAAAGTAGCACACACAAAAAGTCACACACTGCGACAATTAAAAGAACACAAGGCACAGTATGACTGGAGCATAAAAGGTAGCGACGGGTAGCACATAACAAACACTGACGGCGAACATCAAGGCAGTACACAATTAAAATCACACCTCTTCACGCACAGGAGAAACAGCACTAAGCACAACACTGATGTGGCACACTGACGATGATCAAAACAGAGGATCCGCCAAGCGCAAGGAGATGAGGGAGACTGGAAGAAGGGAGGGAAGGGAAGAGATGGGGGAGAAGAGCGGGGGCGCGCTGAAGTGGGCCAGGTAGGGAGGGATGTGGGAAAGAAAGAGGCAAGTATGGGGTGCAGGGTCTCAGGGGAGGGGGGGAAAGGAGGAAAATCCGCTCTGGGAGAAGGAGGGAAGAGGAAAAAGTGGGCCCTGGGGAGGGGGGGGGGGAATAAGGCCAGGTTATAGTTGGAAGGAAGGGTAGATGTCACGGCGAAGTTCGTCATCCGGGAGGGGGAGGTGTTGGAAAGTGCCCTGATGAAGGAGGGTGTGGAGGTGGAGAGAGGGAGGGATACAGTGATAGAGGTGCGGCAATGGGTGGGAGATGGAGAGGAAGGAGGAAACCAGAGGGTGGGAGGGATCAAGCCTGCGGACAATGTAAAGGATGCGGAGATGTTGGAGGAACGGGAGGAGGTGGGGGAAGGGGATCAGTTCATACAGGAGCCGTGTGGGGGAAGGAAGGCGGATACGGAAGGCAAGGCAGAGCGCATGGCGTTCAAGTATTTGGAGGGCCTTGTAAAAGCGGGTGGGAGCGGAGATCCAGGCAACGCTGGCATAACAGAGGATAGGACGGATGAGGGATTTGTAGGTGTGGAGGATGGTAGAAGGATGCAATCCCCATATCCGGCCAGACAGGAGTTTCAGAAGGCGGAGGCGGGAGTATGGACAGTCTCTTGAAAGGAGGATACAAGATGAACATCAACAAAAGCAAAACGAGGACAATGGAATGTGGCCGAATTAAATCAGTTGATGCTGAGGGAATTAGACAATTACATTACTGTCCATTAAAATTGCTACACAACGAAGATGACGTGCTACCGACGCGAAATTTAAGACAGGAAGAAGATGCTGTGATACGCAAATGATTTGCTTTTCAGAGCATTCACACAAGGTTGGCGTCGGTGGCGACAACTACAACGTGCTGACATGAGGAAAGTCTCCAACCGATTTCTCATACACAAACAGCAGTTGGCGGGCGTTGCCTGGTGAAACGTTGTTGTGATGCCTGGTGTAAGGAGGAGAAGTGCGTACCATCACGTTTCCGACTTTGATAAACGTCGGAGTGTAGCCTATCGCGATTGCAGTTTATCGTATCGCGACATTGCTGCTCGCGTTGGTCGAGATTCAATGACTGTTAGCAGAATATGGAATCTGTGGGTTCAGGAGGGTAATACGGAACGCCGTGCTGGATCCCAACGGCCCCGTATCATTAGCAGTCGAGATGACAGGCATCTTATCCGCATGGCTGTAACGGACCGTGCAGCCACGTCTCGATCCCTGTGTCGACAGATGGGAACGTTTGCAAGACGACAACCATCTGCACGAACAGTTCGACGACGTTTCCAGCAGCATGGACTATCAGCTCGGAGAGCATGGCTGCGGTTACCCTTGACGCTGCATCACAGACCGGAGCGCCTGCGATGGTGTACTCAACGACGAACCTGGGTGTACGAATGGCAAAACGTCATTTTTTCGGATGAATCCAGGTTCTGTTTACAGCATCATGATGGTCGCATCCGTGTTTGGCGACATCGCGGTGTACGCACATTGAAAGCGTGTATTCGTCATCGCCATACTGGCGTATCACCCGGCGTGGTGATATTGGGTGCCATTGGTTACACGTCTCGGTCACCTCTTGTTCGCACTGACGGCACTTTGAACAGTGGACGTTACATTTCAGATGTGTTACGACCCGTGGCTCTACCCTTCATTCGATCCCTGCGAAACCCTACATTTCAGCAGGATAATGCACGACCGCATGTTGCAGGTCCTGTAAGGGCCTTTCTGGATACAGAAAATGTTCGACTGCATCCCTGGCCAGCACATTCTCAAGATGTCTCACCAATTGAAAACGTCTGGTCAATGGTGGCCGAGTAACTGGCTCGTCACAATACGCCAGTCACTACTCTTGATGAACTGTGGTATCTGTTGAAGCTGGAAGGGCAGCTGAACCTGTACACACCATCCAAGCTCTGTTTGACTCAGTGCCCAGGCGTATCAAGTCCGTTATTACGGCCGGAGGTGGTTGTTCTGGGTACTGATTTCTCAGGATCTATACACCCAAATTGAATTAAAACGTAACCACATGTCAGTTGTAGTATAATATATTTCTCCAATGAATACCCGTTTATCATCTGCATTTCTTCTTGGTTTAGCAGTTTTAATGGGCAGTACTGTAAATGAAACGCTTAGAGTAGTAAATGTGTTTTGCTATTTTGGCAGCTAAGTACCTTAAGACGCCCGCAGTAGAGAGGATATAAAATAAAGATACAATTCCAAGAAAATAATTTCTGAAGAAGAGAAATTTTTGAACATCGAATGGAGATTTAAGTGTTAGGAAATCTTTTCTGAAGATATTTGTCTGGAGTTATAGGGTAATGTGGGTAGTAAAAGTCGTAGAAGGAGATCAAGAGATGAATACAGCAAACAGATTCAAAAAGATGTCAATTGCAGTTGTTATTCGAAGATGGAGACGCGCCTAAGATAGAGTGAATGGAGAGCTGCATCAACTAGTCTTCGGACTGAAGACCACAACACCACCAACAACTACAACAAGAACAATAAGGTGTGATTAGAAAGTTTCCGTTCGGAGACCACACTGACCCCTTGCCTACGTGTCGGAACATATAAACCGGTATCGGAGTCTCGCTAGGTTGCTTATTCGCTGCAGAAATGTCCCCCCCCCCCCCCCTGTGCTATAAATGGAAAGCAAACTTACTCCTAAACAATTATTTATTGAAAGAGATGTATCAGTTCTTTAGAAATGACTCGAATGCTCACCACTTAACTGTCACAGAGTGACACGATTAACTTTTGTATTCCGGTGTCATAGAAGTTTCCAGCCTGCGACCAGAAAAGGTTTGAGTCCTCAACTTTAGGATAATCTGATCACAACTGAAATACGAACTGCAGTCCTCGATAGAAACAATTTGGAAGACAGAGAAGATCCACATTGGAACATTTACAATTGCAATCAATATATATGTCTGCTTACTGTTTCTAGATTTCAAAAAGCCCTGTGATAGAATAGAATGCGAAACGCTCCTAAGCTGTGTACTAATGAATGCCTGACATTGTCGGCTGGAGAGCGATCAATGAAATCCATGCAAAGAAAGCTTCAGATATTAAGTTTTTGCTGCATCGATCGCATATAGGAACACTGGATTACTATTTTCGACAGGAACAAAGTTGCCATCTTCAGATCCACAGTGTACAGCTTATGAAATCATGCTGTGCGATACACCACACGATTGCTTAAGGAAGCCGGAAGTAACTGGCCGGATCCTTTCAAAAGAATCATATCAGCCTTTGCCTGGAGCGAGTAATGGAAATCACGGAAAAACTAATTCAGAATGGTCGAACGTGGATTTGAACTTTCGTATGGGAGTTGCCTGCAACTTGACACAACATAGCTACCATTTAATTCTCTTCTGTTATTATGTGTATGGTTATTGGGAAGTTCATACAGATTCAAGGAAGATTATCTCCTTTATTTATCCATTGACAGAGTGAAGAGGACCACTGTCTAGTTGAAACTGGTTACAGCTTTGTGAAGTTCTCAAGTTATTGTGACGCTAAAATATATCAAAACATAGCGCATATCTTTAGCATTGTTTATAGGATTCGCTAGTGTGCTGCCCTTCTGAAATAATATACCTGTGTAAGATTAAAGAAGCGTACGTGAACCGCTAACTAAAAGACGAAATATACTGCGTCGTGAAACATGTACACTTGCAAACACCAAGAAGATTTGAACTATGAAAGAAGCAACTGATACCAAATAATTTTTGTAGTGCAGTCTGAAAACTAACCTTTCTGTTGGCAAGTGACGCTCTTTTGATGTAGGAGGGTGGGGGAGGGGGGGAGGAGAGGAGGAAGGGAAAAGCGGTTCTCGCAGATCCAATCCTACACAAAAGAAAATAATCTTTGGGAACTGCATTCGAAATATGCGCCGCCACACAGACTAACATAATAGATAAGTACGTCTTAATTACATGTATACTAATAGCAAGTGTATTCAGAATAAGTTTTTGCAACACTATTGATGATAACGTCTATGATAAAACAACAGGGAATGAATTCCATGGTACTACAGGGAACTATAGGTGACCAAAAGACGGATTGGAATACATCTCGCAAATGAGGCCACTCTGAGATGAAGAGGTTGGTACAGAAGAGCAAGTAATGGCGGGTCGCATCAGACCAATCAGAAATGTGATGACTCAAAGGAAAATTCGCCTTTGACTGCGAAACTAGTCTAGCAGAGGTCCAATGTATGATGTTGTCTAGAGTTAGTAAAAATATATGTTTTTTTTTTTTTAGTAAATCACGTCTCCTCTTATATTTTCCCAGTCTTTTGACAGAAAAAAACCTCTAAGAACTATATCTGAGTACATACATATGCCACAGAATTGTTTTTGCAAAGGTATCGTTAAGGTGTAAGGTTACTTCTTGTGTTCTAATCTTTCAGCACTGATTTTGCTTACTTCTTGTGTTCTAATGTTTCAGTAGTGCTTTTGTGCCACATTCGCGGAAGGCAACTGTCCCTCGGCGCGAATGTTGACTGCAAGCTGCAAGTTGGCTGGCTATTTGCATTTCTCGTAGCGCCCTTGAGAACAGAGAGCAAGTGCTTCTTATCAGTGGAGCAGATATAATTGTATTTGACTTGGGCGTTCTTCTTTGTTTTCTCACGAGTAATTCGTCCCTCCTCAGACTGCCCTACGCCTCCCAGACAACAGCGGCCGCTTCTGAATAAGTAGCGGCGGCGGCCGACCACTTATTAGGAAATGCTGCTCTCGAGGCCTTTGTCTGACTACGCGGAGCGCACTGCAAATCTGAAGACGAAGAAGTCAACAGAGTGCTTCGCTTAACAAATTGTAATGACCGGACAAACACTGAATAGCTCTGGATTGTATAGTCTTTGTCCTGTCGAGATGGACAGTGTAGCTGTGATTTCTTAACCACTGTTTTACTTTCGTATTTACGCACATGGGAGATAATGGATATTCAATCCAATGGAGAAGCAAATTATAAAAACGTAAATATAATAAGAAGGTTACCATTGGATTGTTGAATGACGTATACTTCTAAGGCAGGATTCGAACCTGCGACCGTAGCAGTCGCGCGGTTCCGGTCTGAAGCGCCTAGAACCGCTCGGCCACCCCGACCGGCGCAATGTAGTATCGCAACGCAGTAGACACGGCTTTGTATGCTTGCGTTAACTATATTTTAAAACGGAGTTGGGGGATTACATACCGACACACTACCTTCTTGTCTGGAATGGCATATAAGTGATATTTTGAAAGCAAGCAGAGCGAATAGTATGTCTGAGACCAGTGAGCTTGAGATACCCTGAAGACGGACGCATCATGTTGTTGGATATTCCTTGATAACGATATCTTTTCTACTGCAAAGTTACACACTGAAGTGACAAAAGTCATGCGATGTCCCGTAATGTGTTACCAGACCCCCTCCTGCGCTGCGTAATGCTGCAACTCGACATGGCAGGGACTCAATAAGGCGTTCGCAGTGCCCTGCAGAAATATGCTGCCTGTACAATCGTCCATAACTGCGAAAATGTTGCCGGTGCACGATTCAGTGCGCGAACTGACCTACCGGTCATGCCCCATACATTTTCGATGGGATTCACATCGGCCGATCTGGGCGGCCGTATCATTCGTTAGAATTGTTCAGAATCTCACGCAACTGCGGTCCGGTAACATGCCGCATTGTCATCCATAAAAATTCTATCTTTTTTTTTTTTTTTTTTTTTTTTTTTTTTTTTTTTTTTTTTTTTTGGGAACATGAAATTCATGAAGGTTACAAATGGTCTCCAACAGCAACGCGGAGTGACTGCGCGGTTTGAGGCTCCCTCTCACGTATTGCGCGGCACCTCCCGCCGGAGGTTCGAGTCCGCCCTCGGGCAAGGGTGTGCGTGTTGTCCTTAGCGTAAGTTAATTTAAGTGGTGTGTAAGTCTAGAGACCGATGACCTCAGCAGTTTGGTCCCTGAGGAATTCACACACATTTGAAAATTTATTTGGCCTCCAACTTGCCGAACATATCCGTTCTACACTCCTGGAAGTGGAAAAAAGAACACATTGACACCGGTGTGTCAGACCCACCATACTTGCTCCGGACACTGCGAGAGGGCTGTACAAGCAATGATCACACGCACGGCACAGCGGACACACCAGGAACCGCGGTGTTGGCCGTCGAATGGCGCTAGCTGCGCAGCATTTGTGCACCGCCGCCGTCAGTGTCAGCCAGTTTGCCGTGGCATACGGAGCTCCATCGCAGTCTTTAACACTGGTAGCATGCCGCGACAGCGTGGACGTGAACCGTATGTGCAGTTGACGGACTTTGAGCGAGGGCGTATAGTGGGCATGCGGGAGGCCGGGTGGACGTACCGCCGAATTGCTCAACACGTGGGGCGTGAGGTCTCCACAGTACATCGATGTTGTCGCCAGTGGTCGGCGGAAGGTGCACGTGCCCGTCGACCTGGGACCGGACCGCAGCGACGCACGGATGCACGCCAAGACCGTAGGATCCTACGCAGTGCCGTAGGGGACCGCACCGCCACTTCCCAGCAAATCAGGGACACTGTTGCTCCTGGGGTATCGGCGAGGACCATTCGCAACCGTCTCCATGAAGCTGGGCTACGTTCCCGCACACCGTTAGGCCGTCTTCCGCTCACGCCCCAACATCGTGCAGCCCGCCTCCAGTGGTGACGCGACAGGCGTGAATGGAGGGACGAATGGAGACGTGTCATCTTCAGCGATGAGAGTCGCTTCTGCCTTGGTGCCAATGATGGTCGTATGCGTGTTTGGCGCCGTGCAGGTGAGCGCCACAATCAGGACTGCATACGACCGAGGCACACAGGGCCAACACCCGGCATCATGGTGTGGGGAGCGATCTCCTACACTGGCCGTACACCACTGGTGATCGTCGAGGGGACACTGAATAGTGCACGGTACATCCAAACCGTCATCGAACCCATCGTTCTACCATTCCTAGACCGGCAAGGGAACTTGCTGTTCCAACAGGACAATGCACGTCCGCATGTATCCCGTGCCACCCAACGTGCTCTCGAAGGTGTAAGTCAACTACCCTGGCCAGCAAGATCTCCGGATCTTTTTTTTTTTTTTTTTTTTTTGTGGTTTTCGGGCGCACAACTTCAATGGTCATTAGCGCCCTGACTACTCTAAGAATGCACCGCGAGGCACAAGTTGACAACAACAACTAAAAGGGAAAACACAATAAAAGACAGACTGACAGGCATAGGATTAAAAAACATCATCAAATGTCCTTAGCGAGGTTTGTCAAATTGATAAAACAAAGAACACGAGCAGCTGCTCGTGGGTCATCCGCTAAAATGGCATCTAAAGTAGTAGGCAGGTTAAGATCGAGGCGCAGTGTTTTAAGATCGGGACAGGACATTAAAATGTGACTAACCGTCAGCAAGTGCCCACATGGGCAGAACGGCGCCGGCGCAGCCGTCAGCAGATGGCGATGGCTGAACCGGCAGTGTCCAATTCTTAACCTTGCTAAAACGACCTCCTCCCGCCGAGAAGGGCGTGAGGAGGACGTCCAAGCCACGGGAAGAGGTTTTAAGGCCCGAAGCTTGTTGTCGGTAAGTGCAGCCCAATCGGCATGCCACAGCGACACAACGCGCCGACAAATGACCCTGCTAAAATCGGACGAAGGGACACAACAAGAAGCTGTCCGAGGCTGGAGGACCGCAGCCTTGGCCGCGGCATCTGCAGCTTCGTTCCCAGGGATACCGACATGGCCAGGAACCCACATAAAGCTAACCGGCGTACCGACGTCCACCAGCTGCTGAAGAGAGCGTTGGATCCGGTGTACGAAAGGGTGAACCGGGTACGGATCACTGAGGCTCTGGATGGCGCTCAGGGAATCTGAGCAGATGACATAAGCAGAATGTCGGTGGCGGCAGATGTACAGAACAGCCTGGTAGAGGGCAAAGAGCTCAGCTGTGAAGACCGAACAATGGCCATGGAGCCGGTATTGGAAACTTTGTGCCCCGACAATAAAGGAACACCCGACCCCGTCATTGGTCTTAGAGCCATCCGTATAAATGAAAGTCATGTTGTTGAACTTCGAACGAAGTTCCAAAAAACGGGAGTGGTAGACCGAACCGGAGGTGACCTCTTTTGGGAGCGAGCTGAGGTCGAGGTGAACGCGGACCTGAGCCTGGAGCCAAGGTGGCGTGCGGCTCTCGCCCACTCTGAAGGTTGCAGGGAGTGAAAAATCAAGGTGTTGAAGGAGGCGACGAAAGCGAACTCCAGGGGGTAGCAAGGCAGAGACATACAACCCGTATTGAAGGTCAAGAGAGTCGTCAAAAAAGGAACGATAAGAAGGATGGTCGGGCATTGACAGTAGCCGACAGGCATACCGACAAAGCAGTATATCGCGCCGGTAGGTGAGTGGCAATTCGCCAGCGTCAGCATGAAGACTCTCTACGGGACTGGTATAAAAGGCTCCGATCGCAAGTCGTAAACCCCGATGTTGTATGGAGTTGAGGCGGCGTAAGATGGATGGCCGTGCAGAGGAGTATACGAAGCTCCCATAATCCAGCTTGGAGCGGACGATCGACCGATATAGGCGAAGGAGGACGGTTCGATCCGCTCCCCACGACGTACCACTGAGAACACGGAGGACATTTAAAGAACGGGTACAACGGGCGGCCAAATATGACACATGTGGAGACCAGCTAAGTTTCCTGTCAAAGGTAAGGCCTAAAAATTTGATTGTCTCCACGAGTGGGAGAGCAACGGGACCGAGTCGTAAGGACGGTGGGAGAAACTCTTTGTAGCGCCAGAAGTTAATACAGACCGTCTTCTCGGCAGAAAAACGGAAGCCATTGGCGACACTCCAGGAGTAAAGACGGTCAAGAGAACGCTGAAGACAGCGCTCCAAGACACGTGGACACTGCGCGCTGCAATAGATGGTAAAATCGTCCACGAAAAGGGAGCCTGATACATCAGCTGGGAGGCAATCCATTATTGGATTGATCGCGATGGCGAAGAGAGCGACGCTCAAAACTGAGCCCTGTGGCACCCCATTCTCCTGGCGAAAGGTGTCGGACAGGACAGAACCCACACGTACCCGAAACTGTCGATCCATTAAAAAGGAACGAATAAAAAGAGGGAGGCGACCGCGAAAGCCCCATGTATGCATGGTGCGGAGAATGCCCGCCCTCCAACAGGTGTCGTAAGCCTTCTCCAAATCAAAGAACACAGCCGCGGTCGGGCGCTTCCGCAAGAAGTTATTCATGATGAAGGTCGACAAGGTAACCAGATGGTCGACAGCAGAGCGGCGCCTTCGAAATCCACATTGTACATTGGTAAGTAGGCGTCGAGACTCGAGCAGCCAAACCAATCGAGAGTTAACCATTCGCTCCATCACTTTACAGACACAGCTGGTAAGCGAGATAGGTCGATAACTGGAAGGCAAGTGCTTGTCCTTCCCCGGCTTAGGAATCGGGACAACAATAGACTCGCGCCAGCATGCGGGAACATGTCCCTCAATCCAGATGCGATTGTAAGTACGAAGAAGAAAACCTTTACCCGCAGGAGAAAGGTTCTTCAGCATCTGGATATGAATAGAATCAGGCCCTGGAGCGGAGGACCGTGATCGGCCAAGTGCGTTTTCCAGTTCCCGCATGGTGAATGGGGCATTATAACCTTCACGATTCGAGGAGCGGAAGTTAGGTGGCCTCGCCTCCTCTGCCTGTTTGCGGGGGAGGAAGGCAGGGTGGTAATGAGCGGAGCTCGAAACCTCGGCGAAAAAGCGGCCGAAGGCATTGGAGACAGCCTCAGGGGCCACAAGGACTTCATTCGCGACCTTCAAGCCAGAAATTGGGGAGTGGACCTTAGTGCCAGATAGCCGGCGCAGGCTACCCCAGACAACAGAAGAAGGAGTAGAACTGTTGAAGGTGCTGGTGAAAGCAGCCCAGCTGGCTTTCTTGCTTTCTTTAATAATACGACGACACTGAGCACGTAATCGTTTATAATTAATGCAATTCGCCACTGTAGGGTGGCGTTTAAAGGTGCGTAAAGCACGTCGACGAGCACGTAAAGCGTCCCTACATGCTGCGGTCCACCAGGGGACCGGTACGCGACGTGGAGAAGAAGTAGGGTGAGGGATGGAATATTCAGCAGCAGCGAGAATGACTTCCGTGAGGTGTGCGACCTGACGATCGCAGCTTGTGAAGGTTTGATCCTGAAAGGTCGCCCTGGAAGAGAAGAGCCCCCAGTCTGCCTTGGAGATGGTCCAACGAGAGGAGCACGGAGAGGGAGTATGCTGCAGGAGATGGATAACACACGGGAAGTGGTCGCTCGAATATGCATCAGCAAGTGCATACCACTCAAACCGGCGTGCAAGTTGGGGAGTACATATAGAGAGGTCTAAATGGGAATAGGTATGAGATGTGTCCGAAAGAAAAGTAGGGGCGCCAGTATTGAGGCAGACAAGATTGAGCTGGTTGAAAAGGTCTGATAACAAGGAGCCCCTCGGGCAGGATGCTGGAGAGCCCCAAAGAGGATGGTGGGCATTGAAGTCTCCAGTTAACAAAAATGGTGCAGGTAGCTGAGTAATAAGTTGCGTCATGTCTGCCCTGGTAACGGCAGATGACGATGGAGCGTAAACGGTACAAAAGGAAAACGTGAAAGTGGGGAGAGTAATGCGGATGGCTACTGCCTGCAGGCCGGTGTGCAACGTGATGGGATCGTAGTAAATATCATCCCGGACCAGCAACATAACCCCTCCATGAGCTGGGATACCTACCACAGGGGGTAGGTCAAAACGCACAGAGGTGTAGTGTGCCAAGGCAATTTGATCGCATGGGCGTAGCTTCGTTTCCTGGAGGGCTACGACGAGCGGATGGTGCAAGCGAAGCAGCAACTTCAAGTCCTCTCGGTTGGAGCGAATGCTGCGAATATTCCAGGTAATAAGTGCCATCGTAAGAAAAGGAAGATGAGAGAAGGGGTCACCTCGAAGGCCGCTTAGGGCCTGGCTTCGAGCGAGCACTGCCGCCGCTAGCAGGAGGCGGACAGTCATCGTCCATGGGGTCTATAGGGTCATCGGCCATCTCAGGAGGATGGCCGGGAGGGGGAGCTTCCTCCGCCGGTGAACGGCCAGACGTTCGGCTACCAGCGGTGCGGCCAGGCGAAACGGATGACGGCCTGGGGCGGCAACCGCTGGGTGGCGCAGGAGAAGAAAGGCGCCGCGGCGGAGAAGGAGAACTGTGCTTCCTATGCGCCTTTTTAGAAGGACGTTTGGTGGAAGTACCGGTCGAAGGCTGGGAGGTCGAGGAACGGAGGAAGTCTGCACGGGATGGTTCCTTCTTGAAGGCCCGTGCATCTGACTTCGGGGTCTTCGACTGAGCAGAAGCTGAGGAAGTGGCTGGTGTCTGTGGGGTGATGGGAGGAAGAGGAGACGTCGACCGCGCGATCTTAGCACTGGCCGAACGGACGACCGTGGTGCTGAAGGTCAGATCGCATGTCTGGGTTGCTACCTCCCGGGTAGTCCGAGGAGAGGACAGTGCTGTATTTCCCCGCTGGGAGCAGCGTGGGCTTCCTACTAGCCAATAGCTTGCGAGCAGCCGAGGTGGACACTTTCTCTTTGACCCGAATTTCCTGGATACAGCGTTCTTCCTTATAGACAGGACAGTCGCGGGAGGATGCGGCATGGTCACCCTGACAGTTCACACAACGAGGAGACGGAGGTGGACAGTCACCCTCATGGGCATCCCTGCCACAAGTGACACATTTAGCCGCATTGGAACAAGACTGTCGAGTGTGATTGAAACGCTGACACTGGTAGCAGCGCGTAGGTGTCGGGACATAGGGGCGAACTGAAATGACCTCGTAGCCCGCCTTGATGCGCGATGGCAGCTTAACACTATCGAAGGTTAAGAAAAGTGTCCGGGTCGGTACAAGGTCATTGTTGACCTTTTTCATGACCCTATGGACAGCCGTCACGCCCTGCTCAGCGAGGAAAGATTGAATCTCCTCGTCAGTCAAGCCGTCGAGGGATCTAGTATAGACCACACCACGAGACGAATTCAAAGTTCGGTGAGCCTCCACCCGGACAGGGAATGTGTAAAGGAGTGTGGCCCGAAGCAGTTTTTGTGCCTGAAAGGCGCTCTCAGTTTCGAGTAATAGGGTACCGTTACGCAATCTGGTACAAGATTTGACAGATCCAGCTATGGCATCGACGCCCTTCTGGATAACGAAAGGGTTGACAGAGGAAAAATCCTTTCCTTCCTCAGATCGAGAAACGACGAGGAACTGTGGGGCAGGCGGTAGTATTTTTGTCACTGTTGGCTGGTCACGTTTCCGTTTGTGGGTCGAAGTCGAAAGCGATGGAGTAGAATCCATTGCGGAGGAATCCCCCATGATTGCCAGCGTCTCCGATGGCGCGCTCCTTCCTTGTGGGGACCCTCTCAGAGGGCACTCCCGCCTTAGGTGAATGTTTACACCTCAGGTCACACCTCCCGAGAAACAGACGGAGGGACCAATCGGCATGGTCAGAAGGTATCAGCTCAGGCAATCACCCCTCCCCGGGCCTGGCCTTTACCAGGGGGTACGCGCGTGCCTTACATGTCTACCCAGGGCGGGGACTTACGCGTTACCCCGTCACCGGCTACGCGTGCGAACGCGTGGGTCGGCCTTCAGACACGCACAGGGAGGAAGGAAGAAGAGGAAAAAGAAGAGAGAGGGAGAAAGAGGACAGACTGTCTCAAACGCCGAGGCGGAGACCAGAGAAGGCAAGGAGAAGAAGGCAAGGAGAAAGCAAGGAGAAGGAGGCAAGGAGAAGGCAAGGAGAAGGAGGCAAGGAGAAGGCAAGGAGAAAAAGGCAATGAGAAGGCAAGGAGAAAAAGGCAATGAGAAGGCAAGGAGAAAAAGGCAATGAGAAGGCAAGGAGAAGTCAAGGGAAAGAGTAAGGAAGACAGTGAAGTGGAGAAGAGCAAAAAAAGGAACCAACAAAAGGAATGAAGAAACGAGAAGTGAAAAACCAAAAAGACCACGATTATAGGTCGGGAAACCGTCCGTCTCCGGACGCAGGCGCTAACTACCCCCGTGAGGGGGATGGTCTCCTTTTAGTCGCCTCTTACGACAGGCAGGAATACCTCGGGCCTATTCTAATCCCCGGACCCGCAGGGGGGATCTCCGGATCTGTCCCCCATTGAGCATGTTTGGGACTGGATGAAGCGTCGTCTCACGCGGTCTGCACGTCCAGCACGAACGCTGGTCCAACTGAGGCACCAGGTGGAAATGGCATGGCAAGCCGTTCCACAGGACTACATCCAGCATCTCTACGATCGTCTCCATGGGAGAATAGCAGCCTGCATTGCTGCGAAAGGTGGATATACACTGTACTAGTGCCGACATTGTGCATGCTCTGTTGCCTGTGTCTGTGTGCCTGTGGGTCTGTCAGTGTGATCATGTGATGTATCTGACCGCAGGAATGTGTCAATAAAGTTTCCCCTTCCTGGGACAATGAATTCACGGTGTTCTTATTTCAATTTCCAGGAGTGTATATAAACACAGCCAACGCCATTAAGGAGCCTCCATCAGCTTCCACACTGCCTTGTTGACCACCAGCTTCCATGGCTTCGTGGGATCTGAGCCGCACTCGAACCCTACCGTCGCGTCCTTCCAGTCGTCTAGGTCCAACTGATATAGACCTCTGTAGCAGATGTGCTGTTAGAAAAGCTATTCGCGTCGATCGTCTGCCGCCATAGCCCATTAAGAGGCTCCGGAACGCCCTATACTTGCAATGTTAAAATAACACTTATAAATTACATCTTTCCTCACAAAGTATTTGAGGTAGGAAGTTGAACTTTTTACAGTTTATTTATTGGAATATGGGCTACAACTTAACACAGGGATTTTACAAAATTTTATTTCAGTTATTAAAGATGGTTTTTTTTTCAATTGTAATGAAAATTCACATTTTTTTGCAATTTTTTATTTATATATTCAAAAATATACAGTTTTTTGGAAAAAGGCTGTGTTAAATTATGCAGAAGGTACTGTGTAACATTTACTGAAAGTTTGAAACAAATATGTTTGGAAGATCCTTAGAAAACATGTAATTAGTATGAGAAAATAAAAGTTTTGGGAATCGAGCGACAAAGATTGGATTAACTTTTTAGTGCATTCCAGGTCCATAGGATGGATTATCTTCATCCTCTGCAAACTCCTCCTCCAGCTTCCTCTTGTTCCTCCTCCTGTTTAATCTTGCTTGTATTTCTAGACTCTTTAGAGCCCTGTCTGCAGCCCGAAGGCGTTCCTTGTCTAAAGCAAGCATCGCTCGTACCATGTTCGAACCTATCTTCATTCCCATATTTCTAAATACCTTGCACCTTACAATGTTGCCATCATTGAAAGTTGCAACAGCATCATACACACCAAAGTGAAGTGTTTCTATTCCAACAAATACAGTCTTGGGGATTCTCGACCATATAACACTATTTACACTTTCATTGGGGTTTTGAGTTTTTCCGTGAATACACTTTTTCAACAGTTCAGGTGCTGCTAAGACTCTGAAAATAGGTTTTATACTTTATTTCACATCACTAAAATGTACCTGATGAACACGGACGTTAATAATAACACCATTTGACAGCAGTTTAACAGCGCCACAGTGGGTCACGCCCATGTAGAACACATTTCAAAAAAAATTTAAAAATAGTTGTAGTCTTCGGAATTGAATAAATTATATATCTATTAAAAGGTAATAGTCTGTAGATTCAGAAAACGCAAAAAAGTAAAAATTGAACTTTTCATGATTTTGAGCCTTTCCGGAGCGAAATTTCACCACACTGTGGTAAACGATACGTCCGTCGTACGTCCCACATTGATATCTGCGGTTTTTGACACAGTATTATTTGTCTGTTACAATTGCAACTCTCGTCACGTGTAGAACGTCGGCCACTACGTTTCCCATGGTGAGAGGTAAGGCCTGAATTTTGGTATTCTTGGTGCACTCTTGACACTGTGGATGTCGCAATGATGAATTTCCTAACGATTTCCGGCATGGAATGTCCCATAAGTCTAGATGCAACCACTATCGCGCGTTCAAAAACTGTTAGTTGACGTCGTGTGACCATAATCACGTTGCAAACCTTTTCTCATCAATCAAGTGAGTACAAGCGATAGCTCTGCCAATGCTTTGTCCTTTTATACCTTGCGTACGCGATACCACTGCCATCTGTATAAGTGCATATCGCCATTCCATGACTTTTGTCTTCTGAGTATAAAGGCTGGAGAAAAACTGTGTCACGAAATCTTAACCCTGGATAGCTGATGCCAGTAGGAACCAAAACTATTAATGTTGTGTAGGTCGGCAACGCACCATTTTTAACTACGGAAACTTGGCGCCACGTGCTCCGATTGGCTGTGGGACTGCCCCAATGCCGTTCGCTGTTGACAGGTAGCGCTATGGTTGTCAGTTCACATATACAAACGTCCCTTGCCCGGTCACTGCCCCAACATGATATGCACACGTGTCGAATAGGTTATAACGATATGTTTACGTAATGTGTATACATAAACATACAGTTATAAATGTCCCCGTTCGTAGTCGCTAATTATAACAATATGCTACTTTTGTGCTGCAACGTATAGCTATAATCAGCGGTGGAAACATATTTGCGAACGCCGACCGTGTGCGGCTGTTTCTTGTTGGATCGTCTGATCAGTCGGAAGTTGCATTGCAGAGGAGAGTAAATGCCTATTCAAAATATAATTATTTTGGATAGCTCAACATGAATTTCCTAAGGGACCGTAGTTTATCATGCATTTACCAGTAGAATATGGCGCGGAGAAAATATTTCGCCGCATACAACTTCCGTCCGATTTCGGCGAACGAATTCGTGACTGTGAACTCTCTATTGGCAGAAACATAAAGAAAATTAAATAACTTCACGAAGAAGTGAGACATAGATTCTATATTAAATAAATAGTCCATACACCAGTTCCATTTATATCTGAATTTCTGGCAATTAATAGACGAACTTACACTGCAATGAAGGATTTAACATGGATGCCGTTTTGACTGGCACTTCTCGTAATAAAAACAATTCCTTTGACGTTTTCACATACACGTCGCACAATAAATCTACTGCTAGGCACTTTTAGTATTACACATTTACTTTACACTAGAACAATATTATTTTTAACAATAATAATACGGCGGCAAGACATGCGCGTCCGACACAAGTTACAGGAGACAGGAGAAGAATGAGTAACTGTTCATTGAGAATATCTCGTACCTCAAAAAAAAAAAAATGTGTAAAAGTGTTCTTCTTCTGTCCGTTTTTCGCGCCGCGGTTTTCAAAGTCAATATCTCACTGCATCTCTGACGGCGCTTCGACAATAAACAAGTTACGTCACAGGTCGTTCACCTTTTACATTTTCGCAACATTATTTGCTAACTGTAGCTGTTGCCGAGCGACTGCTCGATTAATTAATGATTTAAAATGATAAGGCAATCACATAATGTTACAAGGTCTAGCCGATTATCCTCACCCACCTGAACGCGAACCATATAGAAACCAAGAGGAATTAATGGATTGCATTCAACATGCCGCCAATCACGTCAGGGCAGTTCCAGCGATCTTTGAAAGAGTTCAGCAAAACACCGTTCGACGTTACCAAGCTTGTCTCGCGTCAGAGGGTCGCCAATTCAAGCACCTGCTTTAAGTAAACAATGTCCTAGCTACAAAAAGGGCACTTTTCAGGGCCGACGGCATTTGTAAAAGACTTTCTGTACTCGGAATAGCAGCTGTTGACGGGTTTGTTCCCGGTACGTCTTATCATGAAACTACAGTGGATCTGTCGGGACTCCGGCGGATTCTTCCCCAAGCTCCCAGAGTGGAAGGCTGGTGCACTACCACCGATCGTGCGGGCCGGCTGGGATACATCGCGGTCTCCGGCGGGCAAAGCATTCGCAGTCATGCATTGTCCAGAGCATCTGGCAACAGGGCAATCTCGCGGCCAATCGGAGCACGTGGCGCCAAGTTTCCGTAGTTAAAAATGGTGCGTTGCCGACCTACACAACATTAGTAGTTCTGGTTCCTACTGGCATCAGCTATCCAGGGTTAAGATTTCGTGACACAGTTTTTCTCCACCTTGTATAAGCGTCCATATCATGAAGAGCTTTAAGTTTTTTGTAGAGAAGTATGGTAAAAAAATAAGTCGTCGCAAAACCGATTACCAAAGGTATATAATCTTTTTCTCTTGTTCGAAGTTTAGGTATTATTGAGCTATTACACTACCTAAGTCCCAAAGGTAAAAATTGTTTCATGGTATTTACTAGATTCTACGTTCCTTTATGTTCAGTGTAATTTGGGAGAGGATAAATTAATAGACGTGCTTATTGCAGGCTTGACTTTTCTTTTACTGCAAAACAACTAATTTTCCCAGAATTGAAGACTGTATATTCTTCACTGAGAAATGCTGCCGGTAGGTCTACATTAACGACTGAGAGTTAGATGGCTACATTCAACATAGGCGCTGACATTTCAGCCAGTTTATGTTTGGAAACGTACTGTACTTGAAGACACACACCTCCATCAGACCCCTTCACTACCACACCAAACGACCCACATTGGTCGCTCTGCTCCTACTGGGTTCGATTTCCGGCGGGGTCACGGGTTTTCACCTGCCTCGAGATGACTGGGTGTTTGTGGTGTCCTCATCATTTCATCATCATTCATGAAAGTGGCGAAATTGGACTGATCACAGGTTGGGAATTTGTACGGGTGCTGATAACCGCGCAGTTGAGCGCCCCACAAACCTAACATCATCATCATCATCCACTCCTACGTCAACAAACAACGCCCGCTGTATTCTAACCTGTAATGGCATGTTAGACGCATTATTAGATTAGTAATGCAAGTAACAACAGACGAATAATATGTAGCAAAAACATAACAGCACACATTCCGCTGAAGAGTGAAAACTTTATTCTGGAAATATGTAGCTGGTACGTGGCTCGATAGCGTCGAACACATTGTTTTTTTCGCCTATCTTACCTTCTTTCTTCCTTCTTGTCCAAATACCATGTTTCCTCTCCTGTATACTATATATATTGTTCAAAATTTAATCTTTAATTTTACTATGCCACACAGCAAGTTTTAGCCCAATTCCTGGCCTTGTTAAGGTGACACACGGTCCAACATACAGCTTTGGACGTGGGAACTGCCTCATTCCAGTCGGTGTTAGGACTGTATTTACACGACAGCACATAGCAGATCAGATGTGGTGCGCGATGACCAAATAAAAATAAATTTTATTACCAGATCCACTACATGCTTTCATTCTCATTGCTGTAAACTGATCAATCCCGTTTGTCTACATGAAACTGTTTTTGTTTTACAATTGTTGTGGGGTATTCGTCGTTTACTTCATCAATTACACCTTGTCCGGCGTTTATTGTACTATCTGTCCCCATATTCTCCACGATCTTCCTCGTCATCACCTTTTAAAAGAAACACCATTAACCTCTACATCGATTCTCTAAGGAATGGGAGCCCCGTGTATAAAACCTTATTACTTTACAACTGAGTTGACGTGTTAACATTTTACGTTAAGTATGTAAAACAGGTTTGAAATTATGTATAAAGTTTGTTGTAAGGCGATAAGTGCTCTCATTACCAAACATTGGCTGAGTCTAGCCTGGTTAATGTGCGCTCAGTTTTAAGAAGAACTATTTTTTCATGCAGCTCAATGTTTATGACGTCACATCTCCTGAAATATCTGTCGTACAGATAAATTCAACAATATACACTCTAAGACAAAAAGCGACGCACCAGGAAGGAATTATCCGAATGAGACGGAAATCGAAAGATGTACATTTGCAGGCAAACAGCTGATTACACTTTCAGGAGAAATTGGATGATTTATTCAAGCGAAAAAGATTCACAAACTGAGCAAGTCAATAACGCGTTGGTCCGTCTCCACCCCCTATGAAAGCAGTATTCGGCATGGCTTTGACTGACAGAGTTGCTGGATGAACTTCTGAGGGATATCGTGCCAAGTTCTGTCCAATCAGTGCATTGGACCGTTAAAATTCCGAGATGGTTGGACGGCCCTGCCCATAATGGTGCACACGTTCTCGACTGGGGAGATATCCGGCGACCTTTCAGGCCAAGGTAGAGTTTGTCAAGCACGAAGATGAGCACTAGGAACTCTCGCTGTGTTTGGGCGGACGTTGCCTTGCTGAAATGTAAGCCCAGGATGGCTTGCCATGAAGGGCACCAAAACGGGGCGTAGAATACTGACGGCATACCGCTGGGCTATGAGGATGCCGCGGGCGACAACCAAAGCGATCCTGCTATTAAAGAAAATGGCGCCCCAGACCATCACTCCTGGGTATCGAGCCTTGTGGCGGACGACAGTCGGATTTGTTTGCCACCCCTCTCTGGGGCGGCTTCAGGCTCGTCTTCGCTGGACATCGGGGCTCAATCCAAAGCGTAATTCATCACTCAATTCTACTCCTCCCCATTGCCACACCCTCCATGCACTCTGCTGTCCTCCCGCTGCCTGTACAGCCACCCCCAGTGAAGTCCACACCTGCACCTGCCTGTGTGGAGGCCATGGACTTTGATCCACTTTCCTCCTGCTCCTCGTCCCGTTCCTCCTCCGCCTCTGTCTCCTCCTAGCTTTGCTGATGGAGGTGACATTGGCTGCACTGCAGCTGGTGGCTCTCCAGTTACTGCAGCCTCCAAGCCCTCCCGCCGTTCCAGCAGTGCCAGTGGCATTGGCATTGCTTCTTTTGGTGATAGGTCCACTGTCAGGTTTTCAGGCCCTCTGTGGTTCTGCACTGGGGGTCTCAGCCCCTCAGCCCAAGCCTGGTCATTTTTGGCCCTACGTGGACTTTTCGGGGGGGGGGGGGGAGGTGTCACCAGTGGACATTACAATGGAGATAGATGAGATGGCATAAGTATCGTGCAGATGCGTCGAGAGACGCTCGAGACAGCGGTGGGATACAAAACTGACTGTCGTCCACCTGGGCCCGAAAACCAGGACTGATGGTCTGGGATGCCAGTTCTTTTCATAACAGTAACCCTTTGGTTATCATCCGCTTGCTAAACCCTACGTTGACTAGCATGGTTGCCGGATCCACTCCCAACTGTCTGCAGCATTATGGGCAGGACCCTCACATAAGCTTGGGATTTTGACGACCTAGTTGGAAAGAAATTGATATCATGTCTCTCAGGACGTTACCGAACAACTCTGTCAATCCGAAACTCCAAGCCTAATAACTGCTTGCGTAAAGCCCAAAGGTGGACCAACGCGTTTCTGACTTGCTCAATTTGTGAAGATCTATCTGTTGAATAACTGATTCAATTTTTCTGAAATTGTAATCACTTATTTGTCTATACATACATATCACATCTATTCATTTGCGTCCCATTCAGATAATTCCTGCGTGGTCCGTTATTTTTTCTTTTTTTTTTCATTCTTAGAATGTATATGGACATTGTCTGCATAATATGTTGCGTATACAGTTCGTAGTAAATAAGTAATGAATTAAAATGTCACGCCTGAGCCGGCTACTGCGGCCGAGTGGTTCTTGGCGCTGCAGTCTGGAACCGCGCGACCGCTACGGTCGCAGGTTCGAATCCTGTCTCGAGCATGGATGTGTGTGATATCCTTAGGTTAGTTAGGTTTAAGTAGTTCTAAGTCTAGGGGGCTGATGACCTCAGATGTTAAGTCCCATAGTGCTGAGACCCATTTGTCACGCCTGATGATAAATTTTTAGTGCATGAACTGTGAAAATGATGTATACGATAAGTTTTCCTCCAATCATTATATATATATATATATATATATATATATATATATATATATATATATATATATATATGTGTGTGTGTGTGTGTGTGTGTGTGTGTGTGTGTGTGTGTGTGTGTGTGTGTGTGTGTGTATGTGTGTGTGTGTGTGTGAGAGAGAGAGAGAGAGAGAGAGAGATGGCTGAAATGGCTCTGAGCACTATGGGACTTAACAGAGAGAGGGGGGGGAAGAGGGGTGGCGTGAGAGCGGAGAGGTTGGGGGGGGGGGGGTCATCGAAAAAGTTTGAGATTATCTGTAAAGTTTGGTGGAAGTTGCTACGCGCTCTCATTCTCAAAAACTGGATGAGTATGGTATGGTTAATATAGTCTGGGTGATTTGCGCGCCGTGAGCTACACTGCCTACAGACATTTTAGTGTAAAAGTTTTTAACTTTAATAGTTAACTTTGCTAAGCTTTTATGTACGATTATACCTTTGAATGAGCAGATTATGACACTACTGCGCCAGTAATTCTATTAATTACTGAAAAGAAAATTTTTGATGCTCCTCGAAGCCATTACTCATGTTGTCACGCGAGCTTCAGTATCTAGCGATGTAAAAGGAACGATCATTCAGAGAAAGAAGTCTGCCGTAAGAACTATAAGAACTTGTTCAGCAGAACATATGAGTTTCCAACTGTCGGAGATGAAGAAGTGCTCATAGCTCTTAAGGTATGCACGTTAGAACCAGTGTTTACTGGACATTTTTGTTATTTAGGTCCATACTGCCACATCTCAAACATGGAAAGCAAAGAGACTGCAGTCGAAGAGATCTGCTTCACAGAATCAATGATGAAATGGTGCTTATAGCTCTTAAGATATGCATTTTAGAGCCTATGTTTACTAGGCTCCTCTTTTTTGTTTTACTTCGAATAATTGTTCCTGTCACATCCCTGAACGTTGACCATTCATCCTGGGACACCTTGTATAGGTACCTTGGGTTTGGGACTGGGTGGCCACTTTAGCCGTTTAATAATATACGATGTCGCAGAAATGTTGCGACAGATTTCGACGATTTATAGAGGGAATCTTGAGGAACAAATCGAAGATAGAAACTCATGTCCAGAAGCGCCATCCAATGGCGCTACAGCGTCCAATTTTTAGGTGCTGGCGCCTATCATAGGCCACTACTTCGGCAGCAAACGTAACTGTACGCTGACTGACCATAGACGGAACGTCTCACACGGTTGTCGTTATTCAGTGACTGAGACCTACTGCCATGGTCGCCGTGAAGAAGATGGAGCTAGCTTCTCGATAGAAAGATCTTGTTTCCTTCGGATGCCATGCTCTGTTCCCTTGCTGAATGACGCGTTTGACACGAGTTTCCATTCACAGTTTATTTTTCTCGTAGAATCCTCTGTAATCTCTTATGTTTTTAGGTATATGGGTGATAAATAAACTTCAGATGGACTTTGGGTCCGAAACTGTCATCCACCAAGGCAACAGAGTATTCCATTCTAAGGAGACAGGCCTGTCTACAGAGAAGCCAACACCATTTTTCCACTGGATATCGTGGCAATCAGTCGCGATCACTGAGTAATAAACATTGCGAGACTTTCAACCTACACTTCGTCAGTGTTCAAAGTCCCGTTTGCTGTCGAAGGGGAGCCAAGTGGTAGGCGCTGGCGTCTATAACTTCGATACTATGGTAGCGAAGTCGGATGACGTATCTGGACACGGGTTCCAATCTTCGATTTGTTCCTGAATACGTCCTCTACAGCCGCTAGACGTTTGTCGCAACAATTCTGGTGTAATGTCACCGGTTTTTCTAGTTGGTAGTTCCTAGATTAGTATTGATCGGCCCTGGCTAAAACTCGGCGATAGTCGGTAGAACGATGATAGTGTTATTAGGTAAAGACGACGTTACAAGAAACAGTGCTGAACTGAACTCTCGATGTGTGCGTGATATTTACTTCACTAATTGTGACCAATATTACGCTACTCTTCGTAATTAACTGGGTCATATTCGATGGTTTAACAGTTGCTATTAAAATATTAATGATAATTTCAGTTCAGTTCCACCGACATCAACTTCCCCATAATTTGGTTGTAATTTCAAATCTCTAATAAGTCGTAACATTGCGATTGCTTCCTAACATCAAAGAGTTTCTATAAATGCGCCGAGCGCATCAGTCAAATATTGTCGCAGCATGCAAACAATTTTGTAATTTGGAATCAGAAACGCGTAAACTGGCATGAAAGGGTGGTTTATTTCACAATAACAATCACTTCCTAACAAGGCCGTGAGGAAGAATCTTCCCCAGGTGGTGGTGTCGTCTGATTTAAAGCTATTGCCAAGTTCCAGAGACCATTTGCAATTACGAATGAAGTTAATTGTCTATCACTGTTCAATGCCTAACTAGAGTTGAATTCCAGTTATCTAATTAACACGTTCACTTCGGTCTAATACAAGGTAGTCCTCTATCTGAATTCTAAACGATGTTATAGTTTAAGTCAATGTTTCGTTTCACTGCCTCATAGTAGATCGCAATTATCAATCCTCGCAAAACAATCTAACAGCGCCTACATATACGAGTATTCAAACAAGTCTGACCAGCTTCGGCTAACTCTCGTAACGTAGTGACAATGGATCAAATTTTCCTTAGCCATCACTCACGATTCTCAAAGAGTACTCACACGAAGTATTCTTTGAGATCGTTGGTTCTACTTTGCTAATTTTAATTATAATGATTATGCGATTTACTATGATTTTGAGTTTACTGAGATTCTTTCTTTTGTAAGTTGATAAATTACTAAGTATAAGGTTCTTGTTTCAATTACTGGTTATTATCCAAGTAATAGTGTTAAATGGAACTTTACAATGAAATGAACACCCTTAGCTGCTTACAGGCGTTGACATACGTCAACGAGGACAGATGAAAATGTGTGCCCCGACCAGGACTCGAACCCGGGATCTCCTGCTTACATGGCAGACGCTCGATCCATCTGAGCCAGCGAGGAAACATAGAATAGCGCGACTGCAGGGATTGATCTCTGTCACACCTCGCGCGAAACCCACATTCTCAACGTATTGTCCCGCACCACATTCGTAGTGCCCCCACCCATTATACCCATTACTCGCGGCACGTTGCCGATTCCCGTATGAGTTCGGGCACTGTTTGTGCATTCGCACAGAAGAAGAAGATGGTCAAGTGGCCGGTGAGCCTTAACTATATATATACTAAGATGGTATCTGTTCTTTCGGACATGTCCAAAAGAACAGATACCATCTTAGTATATATAAATGGAACTTTGGTTACTTGTTAACTTTTCATGGAATTTGGAACTTGTTTTGGGGAAATTTTTGGGTTATTGGTTGGTATTTTTTCTTTTTTTCAAGTGGCATTACACTGGGTCACCATAATCTAGCTTCCCTTCATCACGCTGCCGCAAGCTTAGCTTTCTCGGTGAGATACACTAGTTTCCATATTCCTTGGAACTAAGGCGCCCAAACTAGACGTAGCAACTGCGAAAGCGCCCGCTACACGTGGCAGCAACACGTGTCCCACTATCTGCAGAATGCATCGCCAAGTCACTGACAAGCGCCCTGCGGGGCTCCCTCGATAATTAATCGCTTATCAGTCCCTTCCGCTGGGACTCCACCCCCCTCGGGAAACAATGACCTCCGTGGAGTTCTGTCCATGAAATACGAGCCGGATAAACGGCTGTATTGAAATTAAGCCTCATAAACATATCCGGCGCCCGCGGCCGGCCGGGGTTTACGATGGACGCCCGGCGCATCCCGCGACGCCGTATCAGCGCCAGGCGGCGCCGCATCGCAAAAAGAACCACGGCGGGCGCGGGCCGCGTAATGGCGGAATGGAATTGCCCTTTAATTGATTTCTTTGTTCGGGAGTTATGAGGCTCGCTGCTTGCTATCGCCGGCGCTTCCCGCTGTCTAATTGCAGGCTCCTCTGGCCACTTCGTTTTTTTCTTGCACACGCCGAGTTTGGGATCGCTGTAATTAATATTCACGGCGTTATTGAAAATAAGCTGTGCCCAGTACGTGTTGTAACTGATTCCCCGATATCCAGCAGGCAATATGTTGACGGTGAAAAGTTTGTACGTATATTACCGGGGGTTTCGCAGCTCAGTTGTGTATTCAGAAATAAGCCACGTTCGCAGTACATCACTGTTACTGTCTGGCATCTGCATCGTTACAGTCTCGAAACTTGCCACCACCAACAGCAGCACTGAGGATATAAAGGGTGTAACGAAAAGGTACGGACCAACTTTCAGCAAACATACCGCACACATAGGGGAAGAAAGTACGCCGAGGAGCCGAAACATTATGACCATCTCCTTAATAGATTGTCGGGCCACCTTTGGAACGCAGTATATCACCTATCTGCGTATTATCGATTCTACATGCTGTTGGAAGATTTGTGGAGTCATGTGGCATCAGATATCTACGCACAAGCCTTGTAATTCCAGTAAATAAGACCGCTACCGTCGCAGGTTCGAATCCTGCCTCGGGCATGGATGTGTGTGATGTCCCTAGGTTAGTTAGGTTTAAGTAGTTCTAGATTATAGGGGACTGATGACCTCAGATGTTAAGTCCCATAGTGCTCAGAGCCATTTGAACTATTTTTGAACCAATAAATAATAGGCCGTTGATTTGTGTACGCGCTGATGGCTCTCCATAGCGACACAAAGAAGAACCATCAAAGTCACGTCAGGCGAATTTAGCGTTCAAGACGTTGACATGATTTTACTATCACGCTCCTCGAACCACTGTAGCACGATTCTGGCTTCGAGACACAGACAGTTATACTGCTGAAAGATGACATGGTCGTCAGGGAAGACATCAAGCATAAAGCGATGCAGGTGGTCCGCAGCTGCGAAATCCGGTTTCGCAGGACAGAGAGGATCAGGTTGTGGAAACGGGCTAAGCTCAATTACTGTTACAAGAACACACAATTTTATTCCTCAAACCAATGCACTGTTTTCTCTTTAAAACCACAAGATCAATTCACGGTTGAGGTCCCAAGTAACTTCTCCGGAATAAGTTTAAATGATTCCCTTTAAAACTCCATGATTCAGAGTAACGGCTGAAGGCTTTACTTAAGTAAAATTGCAATATCTTCTCGGCTAAACGCCGAAATGATATTTCAGATCAGCTAAGGAAATTCTTTAAAAGCCAAGCATTTACAAATTTCGGCTAAAGGCCATATTAAGAAAAATTCAAATTAATTCTTCGGCTCAAAGCCAATTTTTTTTTTTTTTACATAATAAAAGAGAAGCTTTAACACCTTAAGAAAACTTGAACTACCTTGTCAGCTGAAGGCCCAGCCAATTACTCAAGAATAATTAAAGACAACATTAAGATAAACATTTACAGGACACGGCTGAAGGCCGTTTCAAGAATCCAAGATAAAGAGAAACCTTCGGTCAAGGATATACATATTAAGGCCACAGATTCAGAAACAAGCGCGACTGAAGGCCTAAATACAGAGCAACAATAATTTTAAATAAAAAACGGCTCAAGGCCTAAGGTTAAAATAGTTGTCATAAAGTTCGGCTGAAGTCCATATACTAAACATAAAACAGACCGTATTAATACACGGCTGAAGGCCTGGCACAGTATCCGCTACCAAATAAAATGACAATCACAAACAACAAACGGCGGTTCAAATGGTTCTGAGCACTATGGGACTGAACTGCTGTGGTCATCAGTCCCCTAGAACTTAGAACTACTAACCTAAGGACATCACACACATCCATGCCCGAGGCAGGATTCGAACCTGCGACCGTAGCAGTCGCACGGCTCCAGACTGCGCGCCTAGAACCGCGAGACCACCGCGGCCGGCACAAACGGTGGTGCTTAGGAGTGTTCCAAGGGTCGGCCTGGTGAGGAAACTCTAACCACAGTTTAGGTGAGACAGGCAGCCAATCGTAACACTAAACAATCGGGTTTCAACACGACCTAGGGACGGCTGAAGAACCAACCAACAATCCAACCAATTCCCTCTGTCGCAACCGACCAACTGCCTATTCCAGTACGCAGACAGCATTCGTCTGCTCAGTGGAAATCACAGAAGCTACAAGCAATTCGACGTAAACACATTTGCACACGAACTCGAAGAATCGTAAAAGCAATCACTGTCGAACAACAAGGACGAATCAATTTGACACACAGAGAGGTCGGCGACCAAATACACGTCGTCCGATGAGACGACCGACCGAATGAACAATCCAGGTCGTTCCCACTCAGGTTACGTGTGTCGGCGACGGTCGGGCGAGTCTTGACTGTCGGCAGCTGACTACAGCTCCAACTCGACGAAACTCCATGTCCGTTCGGAACTCGGAGACACGGCTACCCGGGCACCCTGGTTCGGACCCATCTGTGCAGAGGTAACTCTTGCCCATTGGCCTCGACATATGTGCCTGAGGAAGGAACCTACCCACGTCCGGCAAGATGACCAAGTGACGAGGGCCAGAAACGGTCAAAAGACCAAATACACGTCGCCCAATGAAACGACCAACCGA
The DNA here is from genome assembly GCF_023898315.1 of Schistocerca nitens. Taxonomy (NCBI): domain Eukaryota; kingdom Metazoa; phylum Arthropoda; class Insecta; order Orthoptera; family Acrididae; genus Schistocerca; species Schistocerca nitens. The sequence goes on along the minus strand of NC_064622.1, from coordinate 416,542,510 downwards.
ACGACCGACCAACGGTCGTCCCGTTCCAATCTCCCGTCGGACAGTTCCTGTGGTCGCCAGCGGTCGGCGAGCACTGGCTGTTCGCACCTCATTGGCGCTCCGTCCCCGACTTCACTGCTGCTGCATTCGGACTGAACTTTCAACAGACCACAACCTGTAAATACTAGCGGTCGCTCCAGAGATGGTACGGCAGTGCACTTATCGATAAGCGCTGCTGCTGCCACTCACAGGCGAGCAAACCAGCAACCTAGTGACGCCAGTAAATCGAATTAAAAGAAAAACGAGGCGACAGAACCACAAAAACAAGACCACGAGCAATAAACGGCATGACTGCGAGCCGCGAACGGCTCAGCTGACGTGGTATCTTCGATGCCTACCATAGGTCCCATGCAGGCGCAGGAGAATATCCATCATAGCATAATACTGCTCGCATCAGCCTGCGTCTGTGGCGCGGTGCACGTTTCGAAAAGCCGTTCGCCTGGATAGAGGCGTTTGTGGGGATGAGCAGCGACCTGGTGTAGCAAACTTGTGAGTCATCGAACGAGCCGGCACGCTTCCTGCCTCGCTGGGTCAACACGTTAATGGTGTTCTCCGAACCACATGTGCGATCACCGACGTTGGCCTCTTCGCCAGAGGTGCCACAGATCGCCATCTCTCCTACTTTACAGAGCAGACAATCCTTCAAATCCCATGTTGTGTAAAGAGTGGTGGAAGTCCAACTACTTGGCGCCTAGTGGTAGTTTCACTGCCCTTCTGCCGTAGATGCTAACGACACTAGCACGTGAACATTCGACCAGCTTTGCCGTTTTCGAAATACTCGTTCACAGGCTCTGCGTAATAATACTCTGCCCTTTGGAAAAGTCGCTTGTCTCAGTGGATTTCTCCATTTGCAGCGCATATCTTCGCTAGAGTAATCCCCCATCCGTCTCTGCGTGTCTTACATACTTTTGTTACTGCGTCATGTCTCCGCAAGGAGGCATCCAACCTTGCAGTGGGCAGTGATCATAATGTGAAACGTCCCCTTTGAAAAATTATACAAGACTATGCTTAACCTGATACACCCATCTCTCTCCCCACATCCACCACTGCTGGCGGCTCACCTCCAACTGCGCAACGCTACGCGTTGTTCACAGCCAGCTGCCTAACACTACAATGGCGAGTGTTACAACAATGCAAAGCAGCCACAGACTGCACACAGCACAGCCAGTGATTTTCATACAGAGGTGGGGTTACCAATAAAAAAACCTAAACAGCCTACTTACATAGCCCCCATGCTCCCCACAAAAAATTTTACAAATTGTGTTGGACAGTGGCCAATACAGATTTGAAGAAATTTTTCATAATTACAATAAAAAAGATATCAAATGCACACACTTATTGATACAATGTTGGTCAAAAGCTAAAATTTTCTCACAGTCCATAAAGATAGTTCTGATCATTCATCATAATAGTAATTACAGTTTTTTTTCACAAAGTCTCATTAGTAAAAGAAATTGCACACAGAAGTAGTGGATTTCCATGCAGTCTTGAAGAAGTCGTGTCCTTCCAACGGAAAGACAGTGCTGACTCTTGAAATGCAGACAAGTAATGGGCCACAACAGAGTAAACCCACCGCAGAGTCAGTCGAAGTTTTGAAGAGTATTGGTAGGTAGGTCATCACAGAGCAGACCCACTGTAGTCCTGGTAGAGATTACGGTACTGGTGGGCCACCAGAGGTGCAGACCCACTGCAGTCCTTGTAGAAATAATGGTACTGGTGAGTCAGCAAAGACGCAGACCCACTGTAGTCCTTGTAGATAATGGTACTGGTGAGTCAGCAAAGCCGGCCGAAGTGGCCGTGCGGTTAAAGGCGCTGCAGTCTGGAACCGCAAGACCGCTACGGTCGCAGGTTCGAATCCTGCCTCGGGCATGGATGTTTGTGATGTCCTTAGGTTAGTTAGGTTTAACTAGTTCTAAGTTCTAGGGGACTAATGACCCCAGAAGTTGAGTCCCATAGTGCTCAGAACCATTTGAACCATTTTGAGTCAGCAAAGACGCAGACCCACTGTAGTCCGTGTAGAGATAATGGTACTGGTGGGCCACCAGAGGTGCAGACCCACTGCAGTCCTTGTAGAAATAATGGTACTGGTGAGTCAGCAAAGACGCAGACCCACTGTAGTCCTTGTAGAGATGGCCAGCAGCCATCTGTTGTGACTGTGCAGGTGCACAATCACCATTGAAGAGTCTTGCGGATAATAGAGCAAGTCCATAACCACCACTTGTGCACTCACAAAGTTTTTGCAATTGTCCTTAGAACCAGCAATGCTGTTAACCAGTCCCTTGCTGAATTATTAACACACGTGCAAACACTAACAATCCCTACTTCTCACATATTGTCCATATACTATGACCAACAGAAACGTGTGCAGTGAAATGTAACTTAATTTGAAGAACTGGTGTCTATACAATTATAAATTTACGACATAAGAATACAATTACAAAGGTACAAAATACATCATTAAAGAACATAACAATACAGATAACATTTGTAGTAATAGGGGCTTTACAAAAGAATAGAAATAGACATATACGTCAGTGTTACAGGAATTATGACAAGAGTACATACATAAAAGATCAGAATAAATTTTGAAACATCAACTTCACACATGAGCATTAAAACAAAACAGAATAAATAATGTCTAAACATCTTTACAAAGAAAATAACGTATTATCAGAAAAATTCTACAACATAACTCTTATTAGCTAAACACATAAAGACAGGAAAAACACAAATATACAAGGGAACACAAACACATAGTGGGATAACACAAGGAAAGGACAGGGTTTCTTTTACTGCAGTATTTTGCAAACAAAACTTTCTTTACTTCTCGGAGATCTCCCTTCATTCCTCACTATTTCCAAAAAGTCCTATCTGTACCTCTTTTCTGTATTCTAACCATATTTCTTTCAAAATAATTATGGTTCATTGTACAATACTCATTTTGGCCCAAATCTTTTTTTATATAACCTCCAAAGCATTCTTTCCCTATTCTCCATAGTTAGGTTCTTATATAGTCTACCCCCTCTTAAGCTAACTTAAATCTACTGAGCTCAGATATTAAACTAAGGGACAAGGCAATGCAGCAGCATAAAACAATTAACACAAACAACAATGATAAAAAATAGAAAAGGCAAAGCAAGCAGCATAAATTAGCAAAGCAAATGCAATATTACAACTAATATAAGGCAATGAGCAGCAAACAAGAAAAATAAATCTGGCTTAGCAGAGTAACACAAATTAAAATTCAGTAGCACTATGCCTGGCAAACAGCATAACTTATACCTAAACATGACAAAGTTCAAGCAGAAAAAGTATTACACTAAAAATGGCCATGTCTAATACCTATGTCACATCTTAACACTAGAGTGATGCATCACAATTTATTCTACAAAAGAAATTAACAAGTACTTGAAAAGAAAACTATGATTGCAGTTCCTGTGAAGGTAAATGTCTTTTTGTGCTCCCTCATTTTTTTAAAAAAAAATTATTATTTACTCGATCTGTAGACAGAAAATATTTATATTAGTACATCTATAAAATTTTATTTTAACCAATGCTGCAGTGCAGCTAGAAACTAGATATTAAATGAAATAAGCAATTACGCAAACCAAAGCATAAAAATATCATTCAATAGTCATGTGACATTTCATAAGTTAGTAGAAATTCTCTCAACTCTCGTAGAAAGACGCTTGTCAGAATCAGGTGTGCAGATGTAAAAATGTTTCCAAGTTATTATTAGCGTGTCGTATTTACGATGCTTTCTACAAAGGAACGTCAATAGCGAGGATAATGGCCTCCCTTTCTTTTTCTACCTGTGCCGCTGAAAAGGGCTCGCAATAATGGCTTTTTCTCAAGGCAGCTGGCACACCTGACCGCTCACAACGAATTACGTCACGGTCACTTACCTTTCATACCGAAATATTTACGACAGCAGTTTTCGCTACAGTGACAGTCTTATATAAAAATATTTCACAGGTCAAGAATTAGCGTTGCAAATCTGTAGAAACAAAATCCTATAAATATAAGTGTCCAAAAAAAATATTCGTCAGCATTGTGATACAGTCACACATTTACACACATTTCATAACCTTGAAGTACGATTCTTGGTTTCCAACAACCTTTTCCACAAGTCAGAGTCCCTTATCACTTTTCATTACTCCTTACCTTATTACACATATACATATTCGTCGACACATCAATCTTGCGACGACACTACACTATTTCATCGTAATAAATACATAGCATAATCAAATTCCCCATATAGCATCAAATTGTTCATCATAAACATACCTCAACAGCATAATACACATCGTCGTCGTAAAAATAACATCATAATACCTCAGTCAACTCTCAAAATCATCGTAGCTTCCTCCAATAATTTCAAAACCTAAAAAAATTCTCTGCTCATGTCAAAAGTGTCATCCGCCTCAAACGCACTTCAAAAATCATGATCCCATACCAAATACATCATTCAAAGTTCTCATAGTATCACAATGGTTCCAAAAAAATATGAACAGTTCACAAAGTACTGACAAAAATGCAATTTCATTAGTGTGAAGTTATTCAACTGTGTAATTACGTAAACATCTGTCACTAATGTAGTAAAAAAAAATGTTTATCTCTCAGTTACATGATCAGATAGCTGTGTAATTTGTGTGTTAGAGAAATATGGTACCGATGTGTAAAGTTGTATAAGCAAATACCATATTAGCTAGGGTTCCTTGTGGTTGCCACACACATGGTACACAAAGTAAGCGTGTACCCCCCTGAGGATTAATGTAATTATACCCTCAGGTGTTACAGATTACAGCAATGGAATGAAATGTATCATGGAAAACTTTCTTTGTAATTCAAAAATCTTGAAAAATAAATGGCATAAGTACAAAATTAATCTCTCAAATGCGTGTCCTGTAGCGCTAAATGTGCGTCTTGCTGTAAGATAATTCTGTGGAAGTGTCGTAGTTATCGTCCTCTGAAAGCTAAGTTCTGCAGAAGTCAATGTACTTACCTCATGATAAACAAAAGTGAAATGCTTTGTGTATAGATATCGTAGTTATTACGCTTATTGGCGTGATGAAGAAAGTACTGTACAGTAACGTATTGTTGTGCCACGAAAAAGGCTCTCTCATTGTTGCTATACCACAAAAGTTACTACTAAAACATGTTTTACTTTCCAGAACAATACAGAAAAACTGTGCAGATATAAAACAGAAACACTGCAACAGCAACATTGTAAACTGTCACTCATTAGTAGCGTCGTGATAAAAATCGTGTAGCTGTCACATAAACAAACCACTGTGTCATCTGGTATCTCACAGAAAGTACTTTAAATCCAGAATGTATTTTCAAGTGAACCAAAATGTTGCATTAAATCTCAAGTTAAAAAAGCACATTATCTCTCAATAAACTGTTTTACATGTGAAATGTGGTGTAAACCTTTACTCTTCCCAGTACGCAGAGTTTCAACTTCAATGCAGTTATCATGCGGTATACGTCAGTAAAGAATACTGGAATTTTTCTCAAAGTTAGCGCCTGTGTTATTTTTCTCAAGTCCAGCCGGCGCAGGTGGCTGCCTGGGGTGCGAGTCATTGTCTGCCTCTTTGTTGGCGCGCGTCGTTATTGGGATTAGGAGACCTAACTTCTACAAATTCGCCTTGCCGAGAGGGCCCAGCTCTGTTAGAATCCCGCCAGTTCTGATGAAATTCAGGTCTGTCGTTATGATTATCTCGTCTGTCGTCATGTCGGTAGATTTCATAATTTCTTTCTTGTCGGTCACGTGGTGGAGAATTTCTCCCTGAATCGTAACTGCGCGCTGGACCGTTGCGTCTAAAGTTATTCTGTCTCCCTTGATAATAATTATTTTGGTTCCCAAATTGTCTGTTTCTCTGATAATCTCTGTCATATTCATTACTATGGAAACGTGATCTTTCTCTGTAACTATTACTCTGCCAGTAGTTGTCATATGGGTGGTGTCTGTTTTGTTCACGATTTGCGTTGTAAGAATAGCCTTGCCGTGTCCAGTTATTATTTCTTTCATCGCGGAATTGCGACGGATGTGACCTGTAATTGTTGTGTTCTTGTTTTCGCGTTCCGCGATTATCAGTGTCAATTTCTAGTTCTTGTAACAGTCCCTGAAAAGCTTCAATGTCGTCTTTGCAACGTCCTGCTAAAATAATATGTCGTAAATGTTCAGGCAATTTGAGTAAGCAAATGCGGATGAGTTCTGAGGGGCTGTATGGGTTTGACAGGTACTGATTCTTGTGCAACATGTCTTCAAAATATTTCACAAGACTGGAAAATTCAGATTGTTCGAAATGTTTCATCATTATGATGCTATGTTTTACTCGGTCTTGTGTAGCTTGAGACCAATATGCTGAGAGGAAGGCATGGTAAAATTCTCCTTCACTGTGGCAATCGTGAATGACCGATCGCATTCTTACAGCTGGTTCATTCTCTAAGTAGCCACACATAAATTCTAATCTGTGTTCTAATGACCAGTTGGGAGGAAAACAATGAGAGAATTGATGGAGCCACGCTTGTGGATGAATGTCGTTGCCAGAAATCTTAAATGTTTTGAATTTACGTGTAGTAATGAACAGCTTATAGTCAAAATCATCATGTCGGCGAGTCGCATATCGGTCATTGTTAGGTCGTGTCGGCCGTTCCATCTCGAAATTCGGTGCACATTGCCAGTTTCTTTCATAACTTCCGAAATGCCCTGTGTTATTATTTTGCGTCTTTTCCGTATTTCTAAGTCCCTCTTCCCGTGTTTGGGCGCGAGTGTCCTCTGAAATGCGTAATTCTTGTATTACCTGTGTCAGCTGATCTTGTACTTCCCGGATTTCTCTTTGGTGTTGATTCAGATTTTGTTTCAGTTTCCTAATTTGTTCGCTCTCTTCTGTGTCATTAAAGACTACCGGTTTTGTGTCATTCAGATTATCATCTACCTTCGTAGATAAATTAGTGAACTGATCCGAAAGTTCGGCTACTTTCTCCGATAGTGTACTTATTTCCTCAGTGTGTTTTTCTGAACCAAGTTTCAGAGTATCTACTGTGTCCTTTAAGTTTTCCTGAGATTTTGCAAGTTGTGTAACCGAATCGGTAGATGCAACTGAGTGAAATTTAGCTTGCAAGGTCTCATGATTTTCATGAACAATAGTTTGCAGTTCTTTTATGGCTGCTTCGTGATTCTGTAATGCATTTTCATGCCGCGAAAAAATAGGTTGAAAATGCTCACAAATTTGTGTTTTTACTTCGTTACAGACTTTTTGACATTTCGATTCGATTTTATGTAACTCAGTAGTTAAATCTTCACGTGTTTGTTCAAGTGTGGTGTGAAGATTTTGTTCCATTGCGTCTAACTGTTGCTGTGTTTGTCTCTGGTGTTGTTCCATTGTGTCTAACTTTTGAAGATTTTGATCCACTGTGTCTAACTTTTTAAGATTTTGTTCCACTGTGTCTAACTTTCGAAGATTTTGTTCCATTGGGTCTAACTTTTGAAGCTTTTGCTGTGTTTGTCCCATTTGTTGTATTAATTGTAATAACAATGCACTGGTGTCTGGAACGTGTTCCTCAGTGCTTTTCGGCAGTGAATTTGCACCGGCAACATTCACATTTTGACAAGTGGAAAATGTGTCTTGACTCATTTGAGAAAATGGTGAGGACCCAAAACCTGAATCTACAATATTTGCAAAATTGTGTCCTGTCATTCCCGATTCCTGAGGCGAGCTGTTGCCGACCAATCGATCGATAATGCTTCCCTCTTCACTAATTGTTTCACTGTCCACGCCATTGTTTGCCGCCCGCTCCATTTCCCTATGCACAATTACCAAATTACTACTTTGAACATCAGTTAATTCATTACTCGGTGGCGCTAACACACTGCTTTCGTTTTCACTGTCATTTCTCAGTTTACTTTGGAGCCTAGTATTACGTTTTTCACACGCCATTATTGTCACAGTATTTCACACGACAACACAGAAAAACACCATTTGAAGAGCAAAAATAAGAGAACACATTAACATAACACTGAAAATAATATCTAGTTAATTGCAGCTGCGAAATACTTGGTGCAAATCTACATGCATGCCACAACTGTTTTACTGTACAACAATGAAAAACTACAACTACAAAGGAAATTCTCTCTATGATTACGCGCTAGCAATAAACAATAGCTACACTAATTACACAAACTACAAGAAAAAATCAGAAGATTCCAGTGAGGTATCCTCGGCTAAGGGTCGACATATGAAACGTCCCCTTTGAACATTTGTACAAGACTGTGCTTAACCTGATACACAATATTTTTTTAGCGCAACGCAATCTTACTTTCAAAATTCCCTACAAAAGAATGGCCCTGACTAATATTAAACTATACCTTTCACAAATCACTTACCTCACAAAAATCTTCGCTACTCAAGCTACTGCAATACAGAGAGCGCCACTACTGCCAGCTAAATAAAAGATTCAAACTACTGAAGGCACTAACTACTGATAGGGATAGTTAGCAAATGAAAGATATTAATAGAGAACAAACAATGTATTTACCTTGATATCATCATATATAAATATAGCAGTTCATGACAAATTTCCAAACTCCGCCATCTCTCTCCCCACATCCACCACTGCTGGCGGCTCACCTCCAACTGCGCAACGCTACGCGTTGTTCACAGCCAGCTGCCTAACACTACAATGGCGAGTATTACAACAATGCAAAGCAGCCACAGACTGCACACAGCACAGCCAGTGATTTTCATACAGAGGTGGGGTTACCAATAAAAAAACCTAAACAGCCTACTTACAAATGTTTTGACTTATCAGTGTATGTCACATGGAAATGGGTCCAGAAACAGTTTATTTCCATGTTCTCTTCATTATCGATTTTATCATGGGAAACATGGAAACAGGGCCGGCCGCAGTGGCCGAGTGGTTCTAGACCCTTCAGTCTGGAAACGAGCGGCCGCTACGGTCGCAGGTTCGAATCCTGCCTCGGGTATGGATGTGTGTGGTGTCCTTAGGTTAGTTAGGTTTAAGTAGTTCTAAGCTATAGGAGATTTATGACCTCAGATGTTAAGTCCCATTGTGGTCAGGGCCATTTGAACCATTTTGGAAACAGGAAGTATCAGCTTTAAATGAAAAGAATTCATCAACACAGTGTGAAACGCTTTCCTAAATGAAATAGTTGTGTCGCCCGCAGAACAAGGTTTCATGCAAAAGTTGGTAACTCAAGACGCCACAAAAAGTAAAGGCAGTCGTTGCCAGACACAGCAACGAATCAGCAGTCGTAGACATGCCCTCAAGTGTTTCTTTACGCTGCCGCAGCTGGAAAGTTATTTACAGTACGTCCGAGAGTAGTGCCGTTGGGCTCAGTCTCTATGTAATCAGCAACCACCTGTAATCATCGCTAAGCTCCGGCCCAGCTGTATAGGAATAGAACAGTTTTTCAGAACTCTATAAAGACAGCTGTACTCTGATGTGAAATGATCATTCTGCAGTGACAAAGTGTTAAATGCAATGTGTCAGCGACAGCATCAGTTACATGTCATCTGTCCAAAATTAAGTATTCAGCACGTTCAACTTTTAATAAAACTGCGAAAACCTCACATCAACAGCACTTCAAATTTTCACAACATTTACGGTGCTAGTTTTAGGTGATTCACTCTGCATACCTGCACGTCCAAAAATGGGAACGCAACATTGTCTTCGGTTTCGTGACTGAACTATATATTCTTGTGCAGGTTGTTTAAATGCTGGCGGAAGTTTTCCCAACTCTGCTTCTCCGTGTAGTCAGTTAACGAATGTGTCGCCTACATACCGAAGCCAACACGGAGGCATAACGATGTAGAAGCTAGGGCCCTTTGCTCAAAAGCTTCCATGAAGATACCTGCTTTTAGGTTGTGCCCCAATTTTCTCTTTTCGGAAATTCGCTTCAGAACCTCGTCATCAGTTATTCATGCTTAGCTTTGTTTCGTTGCACCACATTTCGAAAACCTTCAGTTCACAAACACCTTCAAAAAGACTTCCTACCAATTTGCATCCAGTGTTAGTAAATTCCTTTTTCCGAGAACAAAAATTCTTTCTGTTGTCTATCTGCATCTGCTCTGCTTCGAACACTGTAAACAATTTTGCTGTCCAAAAAAATTTGACTCGTCTGCCACTTTTAGTGTTTCATATTCGTATGTAATTACATTAGCATCGCCTGATTTAATTCGTCTGCATTCCATTACTGTTGTTTTGCTTTGTTTGATGATCTTGTTGCAATCTCTTTGCAAGACGCTAACCAATCCATTCAACAACTCTTTCAATCTGTGACAGAATTATAGTGTCGTCATCAAGTTTCAAAGATGTTATTTCTTCTCACTTGGTCACTTGGTTGTAATTACCTTTCCAAATTACTTCCTGATTTTTTTCACAGCGTGTTCAAGAGAACAGAGTGAAAATTTTCGGTATTTTATAGCACTGTCTCACTCCTTTCTCAACTGCTGTTGCTCTTTCATGCCCTTCGACTCTTACAACGGCAGTCTGGTTTCTGTACGAGTTGTAGTTAACCTTTCGTCCCGTGTATTTTATCGCTGCCACAGTCAGAATTTTAAACTGTTCCAGTCAACGTTGTTAAGAACTTGCTCTAAATCATCTTATTTTCTTGTAAGCGCCCTACGGCTGCTACTGCATCTCGCGTCTCTTGTCACCAAACGTCTCGATCTCGCCATACCTCCTTAACTTCTTTTATTCCTCTTACCACCATTTTTCTAGTAAACCCGTTGCCACCCTTTTTTTAGTCCCCGTTTTTCTCCCAGCAGGTTGCCACGACAGCCATCCGTCTTCTGATTTGACATGGCTTACCGATCCTAGCTATTCTATCGGTAATACAATAATGGATCTGCGTCCTTTCTCTTATTTCCTCATTTTTTACGCGGTCATATCTGGAAATTCTATATTCTCTCCTCAGGGGACCCATTTCTAAAGCTCTAATGCTTTCTGTGAGTTCCCAATATTATCTCATAATTCGTTTTTGGTTCCACTGTGGATTTATAAATACCACTTTAAACTTTAAGTTTATTTTTGGGAACCAAAGTACAGGATTTAATTTGTGGATGGCCGCCCTTCCCTGGCTGATTCGCTGTCGGATATCTCTGTCACATATTCTATTACGAGGTATTTTGCTACCCGCATACTTTACCTCTTTGAACACTTTGATGACCGCCAATGGCCGGCCGCGGTGGTCTCGCGGTTCTAGGCGCGCAGTCCGGAACCGTGCGACTGCTACGGTCGCAGGTTAGAATCCTGCCTCGGGCATGGATGTGTGTGATGTCCTTAGGTTAGTTAGGTTTAAGTAGTTCTGAGTTCTAGGGGACTGTTAAGTCCCATGGTGCTCAGAGCAATTGGAACCATTTGACCGCCAATGTCCGAGTTACTGCCGCACTTCCTGCAGCGTAGATATTCCGTCTTCCTTAAATTAATTTTCTAACCACACTTTCAATACCTTCAAAAAACTTCCTAAACATGTACGATAGTCTTCTTCATTGTTTGCTGCAATGACCTGATTATCAGCAGTGTACATTCACTGGTTCCTTGCTTCAGTCCCCATGTCCAACAGAGTTCCAGGTCGTAAAGAATATGGGAGGCAGACAGTATCCTTGTTTCAGTTCTTTGGTTATTCTAAAGGCCTCTCTAGAAATTTTCCATCTTTTATGGCTCATTCTGCCGACGTTTAGAGGTATGCGACACTTCTTACATAACTTTTTGGTAATTTCCCTGATCATAGTGCTGACCAAATGACTGCTTAGATTCCTTCCCAATCGCTTCTCAGTAATCTGTCTTCGGGTAAAGATATCCACATATGACCTGCTTCTTCGAAAACCACTTTGTTCTTACACCTGCGAACCTTCTTCATTCTTGATTTTAAAATCCTCCCATACAATCGCCTAACTGAGTTTGTGCACTTCTGCCGCGGTAATGCTACACACTTTCTTGTTTCCTTTTTTTGTCTATGGGCCTTGATACTCTGATGGAATTTCCTCCCTATACCACATACGTTCGTTAAACAACTTGCTAAGATATTCATACAGAATGCTTGGGCCACGCGTTCCTGATTCTATTGGTACATTTCCATACCATAGTGTAGCCGTTTCAGTACCTCATTCGTGGTTATTTTCTGCACCTCTTCACCGTCCTGGTTCTTTCTCATCTTCCACTTTATTTCGCTGTACTCTTCTTTCATCTGTCAGTGGCCCTTTAAAATTTTGTCCCACTCTGTCAGAAAGATAATCTCAAGTTTAGTCTTTCTTTTACCTCTTTCGTCAGCCTCGTAAATATTTTTCATGCTGCCGCCATTCGTATTCCTGCCGCCACCCCCTCTCCCCACTCCTTTTTCCTTCAGATCCTGCAATTTTAATTCGTTTTTGCATACGCTCCATCGTTACTTCTTCTAGGTGTCTCAGTTTGTTCGTTAACCATAATTTATAAACAAATTATATAGACTCTTATTTCAAACTATTTGTTTCATAGTATTGATTATCCTCGTAGGAATATTTGATTCTTAGATGTTACTACTTTCTTTGAACATAACAAGAAGCGGTCTGAACCACATTCTTGTGATGGAATTTTTATTCTGAATAAATTGTACACTAGTGACATGATATTTCTTGAAGGGCTCCCTACATATTTGAGGATCTGCTTTTGAGGAAAGAAACCATTTAAAATGTTCATGGACAATGTCTCGCACATAAGAACTAATCTTTTTCCATTGCCATTTACTGTTGTATCTCCTTATATTCATACTGTTCCACTACCGTTGCCTGCAACAACTTTCCCATTTTTCATAAAACTCACCTTTGGCTTAAATATCAGAGTCATATGTAGGTGTATAAGCTCCAACTGTGTGAATTTCGAGCCGGCCGCTGTGACCGAGCGGTTATAGGCGCATCAGTCCGGAACTGCACTGCTGCTACGGTCGCAGGTTCGAATCCTGCTTCAGGCATGGATGTGTATGATGTCCTTAGGTTAGTTAGGTTTAAGTAGTTGTAATCCAGAGGACTGATGACCTTAGATGTTAAGTCCCATACTGCTCGGAGCCATTTGATTTTGATCATCCCTGCCGACCGCCTCTACCAATTGTATCTCATCCTTATATAAGCAATTAGTGTAATTTGCAACGATGTTTTATTAACCTGATAGTTCGGTAATATTTACACCTCTTAACAGCTGCTTTTCTTTTCATTGAAAATACTACAGGATGATCCGTTTGAGACGTCAGGAAAGTATAACGTAATGTTCATTAATTTAATGTATACAGGGTGTTACAAAAAGGTACGGCCAAACTTTCAGGAAACATTCCTCACACACAAATAAAGAAAAGATGTTATGTGGGCATATATCCGGAAACGCTTAATTTCCATGTTAGAGCTCATTTTACACTCCTGGAAATTGAAATAAGAACACCGTGAATTCATTGTCCCAGGAAGGGGAAACTTTATTGACACATTCCTGGGGTCAGATACATCACATGATCACACTGACAGAACCACAGGCACATAGACACAGGCAACAGAGCATGCACAATGTCGGCACTAGTACAGTGTATATCCACCTTTCGCAGCAATGCAGGCTGCTATTCTCCCATGGAGACGATCGTAGAGATGCTGGGTGTAGTCCTGTGGAACGGCTTGCCATGCCATTTCCACCTGGCGCCTCAGTTGGACCAGCGTTCGTGCTGGACGTGCAGACCGCGTGAGACGACGCTTCATCCAGTCCCAAACATGCTCAATGGGGGACAGATCCGGAGATCTTGCTGGCCAGGGTAGTTGACTTACACCTTCGAGAGCACGTTGGGTGGCACGGGATACATGCGGACGTGCATTGTCCTGTTGGAACAGCAAGTTCCCTTGCCGGTCTAGGAATGGTAGAACGATGGGTTCGATGACGGTTTGGATGTACCGTGCACTATTCAGTGTCCCCTCGACGATCACCAGTGGTGTACGGCCAGTGTAGGAGATCGCTCCCCACACCATGATGCCGGGTGTTGGCCCTGTGTGCCTCGGTCGTATGCAGTCCTGATTGTGGCGCTCACCTGCACGGCGCCAAACACGCATACGACCATCATTGGCACCAAGGCAGAAGCGACTCTCATCGCTGAAGACGACACGTCTCCATTCGTCCCCCCATTCACGACTGTCGCGACACCACTGCAGGCGGGCTGCACGATGTTGGGGCGTGAGCGGAAGACGGCATAACGGTGTGCGGGACCGTAGCCCAGCTTCATGGAGTCGGTTGCGAATGGTCCCCGCCGATACCCCAGGAGCAACAGTGTCCCTAATTTGCTGGGAAGTGGCGGTGCGGTCCCCTACGGCACTGCGTAGGATCCTACGGACTTGGCGTGCATCCGTGCGTCGCTGCGGTCAGGTCCCAGGTCGACGGGCACGTGCACCTTCCGCCGACCACTGGCGACAACATCGATGTACTGTGGAGACCTCACGCCCCACGTGTTGAGCAATTCGGCGGTACGTCCACCCGGCCTCCTGCATGCCCACTATACGCCCTCGCTCAAAGTCCGTCAACTGCACATACGGTTCACGTCCACGCTGTCGCGGCATGCTACCAGTGTTAAAGACTGCGATGGAGCTCCGTATGCCACGGCAAACTGGCTGACACTGACGGCGGCGGTGCACAAATGCTGCGCAACTAGCGCCATTCGACGGCCAACACCGCGGTTCCTGGTGTGTCCGCTGTGCCGTGCGTGTGATCATTGCTTGTACAGCCCTCTCGCAGTGTCCGGAGCAAGTATGGTGGGTCTGACACACCGGTGTCAATGTGTTCTTTTTTCCATTTCCAGGAGTGTAGTTTCGTCAGTATGTACTGTACTTCCTAGTTTCACCGTCAGTTGGCCCAATTGAAGTAAGGTAATGTTGACTTCGGTGCTTGTGTTGACATGCGACTCATTGCTCTACAGTACTGGCATCAAGCACATCAGTACGTAGCATCAACAGGTTAGTGTTCATCACGAACGTGGTTTTGCAGTCAGTGCAATGTTTACAAATGCGAAGTTGGCAGATGCCCATTTGCTGTATGGATTAGCACGGGGCAATAGCCGTGGCGCGGTACGTTTGTATCGAGACAGATTTCCAGGTGTCCCGACAGGAAGACGTTCGAAGCAATTGATCGGCGTCTTAGGGAGCACGGAGCATTCTAGCCTATGACTCGCGACTGGGGAAGACGTAGAACGACGAGGACACTTGCATTGGACGAGGCAACTCTTCGTGCAGTTGACGATAACCCTAATGTCAGCGTCAGAGAAGTTGCTGCTGTACAAATTACGTTGACCACGTCACTGTATGGAGAGTGCTACGGGAGAACCAGTTGTTTCCGTACCATGTACAGCGTGTGCAGGCACTATCAGCAGCTGATTGGCCTTCACGGGTACACTTCTGCGAATGGTTCATCCAACAATGTGTCAATCCTCATTTCAGTGCAAATGTTCTCTTTACAGATGAGGCTTCATTCCAACGTGAACAAACTGTATATTTTCACAATCAAAATCTGTGGGCTGACGAGAATCCGCACGCAATTGTGCAATCACGTCATCAACACAAATTTTCTGTGAACGTTTGGGCAGGCATTGTTGGCGATGTCTTGATTGGGCCCCATGTTCTTCCACCTACGCTCAATGGAGCACGCTATCATGATTTCATACGGAATACTCTACCTGTGCTGCTAGAACATGTGCCTTTACAAGTACGACACAACATGTGTTTCATGTTCGATGGAGCTCCTGCACATTTCAGTCGAAGTGTTCGTACGCTTCTCAATAAAAGATTCGGTCACCGATGGATTGGTAGAGGCGGACCAGTTCCATGGCCTCCACGCTCTCCTGACCTCAACCCTATTTCATCTATGAGGGCATTTGAAAGCTCTTGTCTAAGCAACCCCGGTACCAAATGTAGAGACTTTTCGTGCTCGTATTGTGGACGGCTGTGATACAATACGCCATTCTCCAGGGCTGCATCAGCGCATCAGGGATTCCATGCGACGGAGGGTGGATGCATGTATTCTCGCTAACGGAGGACATTTTGAACATTTCCTGTAATAAAGTGTTTGAAGTCACGCTGGTACGTTCTGTTGCTGTTTCCATTCCATGATTAATGTGTTTTGAAGAGAAGTAATAAAATGAGCTCTATCATGGAAAGTAAGCGCTTCCGGACACATGTCCACGTAACATATTTTCTTTCTTTGTGTGTGAGGAATGTTTCCTGAAAGTTTGGCCGTACCTTTTTGTAACACCCTGTATATCTCTGAGATGTTTTTGTAGTGTACGTGAAAACGACGAGAGTTAACAAAGAGTAACCATGCTCCGGGAGGCAAACCAACATCACGTAGTTCACAGGGCAAACACTAGACGTGAGAATCACATTGCACGTAGATGGCCCAAGTTAGTGCACTCAGTGTGTCCCGCTTATCGTTAAGCCACAACAACGCGCTCTGGCTCAGTGTGTCATATGGAACGTGAAACTTCCGACTGTTACAGAGGCCCAGCCCTTCTTCCAAAAGTCGGCACAACGGTATCGGGCCACTCTTTCTTGCGGCGGAGACTGTTCACGCGGCCAGTTACTTTGAAATTATCGAGCAGTATGTGGTCCCTCAGTTACTGCAAAATGGGATATTGGACACCAATATCTATCAACAGGACGGCGCTCCACGACAATGGGCTCTCACAGTGCGAACCTAAGGCTTACAGTTTTTTTTATTATTATTTTTTTTTTTTTTTTAAGATTTGGCTTCATCAATAGTGTATGCACAAAAATCCGCAGAATCTGGCCGGCTTACATAAGTAGATTACAGCGGCCTTTCATCAAATCGCTACAGAAATACTGCGCACCACGTATCGCAACATGTGCCGCATTTACAGTGAAGGACATGTTCAGTACTAATGTTCCGCGACACTAACAGCAGACACGAACTCCAGACTACCCACACATTTATGTACCGATAAGAAGCAATAAATTTGCATAGTTTCTTGTATAAAGCGTTTTACTTTTCTGACATCTAGAGCGGATCACCTTGCATATTCTTCTAAAAATCTGACTTTTCAGTTCTCTTATATGTCTTGATCAACAGGTGGAACAGTTTGATCATGGATAGCTAAGATTTCAGTAATTCTGAGGGCATGTCATCTATTCCAAGTGCTTTGTTTTCAGTTAGGTCTTTCAGAGCTCTGTCAAATTCCTCTCGCAGTATCGTACCACCCATCTCGTCTCCATTGAACTCCTTTTCGCTTTGGGCAATATGTCTTCACTTCCCTTATGTACCTTTTCTACATATTCCTTTCATCTTTCAGATGTTCTTTCTTTGTTTAGTACTGGCTTGCTATATGGACTCTTTCTCCAGATGTGTCTTTAATTATCGTGTAGTCTGTATCCGTTTTTCCGTAGCCATGCTTGCTGCTACAACCTTTTATTTTACCTCGAACAATATATCATTAGCCATTTTCCATTCTACGTCAGTCTCATTTTCAGACGTCTTTTATTCCCGTTTGACTGCATCATTTGCCGCATATTTATATTTCCCCCTTTTCGTAAAGCCGGCCGGAGTGGCCGAGCGGTTCTGGGCGCTACAGTCTGGAACCGCGCGACCTCTATGGTCGCAGGTTCGAATCCTGCCTCGGGCATGGATGTGTGTGATGTCCTTAGGTTAGTTAGGTTTAAGTAGTTCTAAGTTCTAGGGGACTGATTACCGCAGCAGTTAAGTCCCATAGTGCTCAGAGCCATTTGAACCATTTGAACCTTTTCGTAAAATGTTCAATATCTGGCGTGTTGTCCAAGGATTTCTGTGGAACGTTTTTTGCCTATCCTATCCCTATGCTGCCTTCACAATTTAATTTCTCAAAGCTATTCATTTTTCTATTGGATTCCCATCTCCTGTTTCAGTTGGCTTCATGTCCGTCTAAGCTACGATAATGTGCTCATTAGTTGTTCATAGTATCTTACCTACATTCCTGTTTTCTTATTCAGTATTAGACCTACTACTCAATTACCAATATTCATAGTATCTTGCCTACATTTCTATTTTCTTATTCTGTATTAGACCTGCTCCTCGGTTACCAATATTTAATTTTGTATTCATGTATCTGCACCCTTGTAAAATCTGATAGCTATTTTTACAAAAAAATCTCTTTTTGTCCAATTCGTAAGTTACGTTTGGCCACTAGTGTCTGGTTGTACCCTCGTTCATGTAGGAAGTATAATTTTGTGAAATTGGATAAAGCTTTTTGAAAAATCCTTTATGTTAGTTACAGCGAAACGACCATATACACCTAGTTATGAAATTATAATTACTGCAGAAATATTCGACGGGATCAGCGTGAATGCTTTCACTGTTGTTTACTCAGTACGAGGCTTCATAGAAAAGTTGGATAAACCGCAGTGAGAGACGTTGGAGGAAAGAGGCAGAGTTTTGATCTTAAAATTTCGAATGTTTACGCTGCAAGACGACTTAGGTAACATACTATTAGTCGCCACCTATATGATCATGCTGGTAGCATCAAACAAATTCGATCTTACACGAAGGCATACTGACAGTCGCTTTTCCCGTGCACCGCCAACGAATGGGGGAATAAATTCTATAGCCCCGGCACATCGTACTGCAATTTGCAGAGTACAAATCTAGATCTTATGCATAATTCGTACTGACCCGCTGTCAATACATGTCACCTAATTTTTTAGTGTACGAAAAGTGCTAGCAATTACACCTAATAAATTGTCTTACAATCATTGTTTCAGTGGAAGCTAGGTAACATTTGCCTGTATTGTCATAACATTTAATCAGAAACGATATCACTAGAAAATTGTCAGATTTGCAGCTTCGCGGACAAGATTTAGAATCGATAGTTATAATCATGTTTTGACTAAGAACAACATCAAACTCTATAGCAGTGATATTTCGTTGAGATTATTGTGGTACAAATGTTTCAGACGCCTGTCGCCGTAGTTCCTGCGCATTGCAATGCAAGCGATGTTCCGCTCACGACACTATAATACACGAAGCTGAGGTACACAGACAAACTTTGTTCTTCGAGTGTCAGCCATGTTATGAGAAGCGACATGAATTAATAACGTCGAAAGAGACGATTAATGCTTGTGTCCACGTATGTACATGACATGATTTCAGGCGAGGCGCATATTCTCGTAATTAGATAAGCTCCACGCTTGACATTTGTTCCGGAATGCGGTTTAATTAATTTAAGCTGTTTCTGTCACACAGCGACACACAAGAAAATCAGTCCACTTGTTATAGCAAGAAGTCAGTCAAGAAGACTAATGCTTCATACATCAGGGCGCACACGTTTCAAAATATCTGTTTATTTAAGTTGCTTGATGCTGCTGTTGTCTGTTTCAGTTACTTTTTTCTACCTGACACATTCAGCGTTTTCAGTATAATGTATGTTCCATATTTCCGACCTTATTTTTACATTTTTTTCCCACTCCACTATTTTCTCCGTTGTATCGTTAACAATTGAAAGCGTCCTATCACACGTTCTACATTTTCGTTCCTCTTTCAGTAAAGTACTAGTTTTATTTCTCGTCTAATCCACCAAACGTATTAATGTTGCGATTTAAGATCTGTTTACGAGAACATCATAAGAAAGAGTTTACTGTTCAAAAACTCATCTTGTGCCATATCTCTCTGTTTAGTTTTGCCGTACCTCTATACTACACATTTTATACGCTTTCATATTCGTCCTCTCCAGTTTCCCAGGGCTAATTTTCAGCGTATTCCTGCTGTTCTACAAATTTTCATTTGAAGAAACGTCTCACCATGTCTCAGACCAAGATCGACGTATTTCATTTATTGGATACATCTGTCTTGGCTTGTGCCACTTTGATCTCCGTTTCTTCTTTCGTTCTGCTGATTACCTTTCAAGAGCATGTCGACGGGAAAACGTTCGCTACAGCTTTACTGGTGTTCATATTTAATACAAAGAAGAACACACAACCTTCTCACTCACATTTATGATAAATTTTCTCACCATCCCCCCCCCCCCGCTCTTTCTCTCTCTCTCTCTCTGTGTCTCTCTCTATGCATCGGGACTTAGGAATGCTATCTTTATCCAAGATAGAAATCTGGGAACAAAAAGATCGTATTTCGGTTAGTAAAATTCATAAGTCAGTGGAGGGAGTTTGATACCTAACCTTGATTTACTTTATATCTTTTTTCGCGTTAATACACTGCTAAGACCTTGAACAACAGTTCCTCCATCATCTTTATATTATCACTGGGTATGTCGCACTATCTACAGACTTGCATGTTGTCGCGTCTTGAAACATGTATACATCACATTACGATTAATTCAAACAAAAAAGTGGATGCGACTAATATACTTCAGTGCTGTGCAAAAACTGACCTCTGTGATCACCATCTTCTACGAAACAAGGTAGACAAAGGAAGTAAAGAACGTTTTAATTATTGTCTATGGTCTGCACAATCTTAGGCTGAAGGTACTCGTTGACAGCCTCTTTAATATCTATTTCGAAGTTACCAATCTAATTCATAGCTGCGCCGGAGGAGTAAAATAAAGAAGTATTATAAAAGCCATTCTTGTAAGGTATATTACAGTCATTTACTTTATATTTACACCTATCTCCTGCGGCTGTCCGTTTCACTCTATAAGTTTAAATCTTCATTACTTCGATCTTGATGAGCAAGTGGTCTGCTAACTTTCACACCTGCACTTTTTCCTGTCCCTTTCATCTGTATCACTGCTTTTTCGCCCCAGTGCAATTAATAGTGGTGACAAACATTGACAACTTCACATATTTTCTAGTAGTAGGAAGTGTTTCTCTATTCTTCACTACAATTACCCTTCAGCTCTCAGCTTCTATGTTTGAGCCATATTCTCCTCAGCCTATCAAATACTTCAATTTACTTTTCCACAGAAACCTCTTACTAAATCTGCTTCTTAATCATTGGTGGCTATTTAAATAACACTGAAAAAATGTTGTTGATATGTGGTCGAAGTAGATGTAACATATTCTAAAATATGTTTATTATACATGAATATCTGAAGGAACAGGCACTATTGATCATCCAGAGCTGTACGAAGATATTTTCTAAATTAATTCGCTGACCGCAAATTCCTAGATATCGCCTGTATTAGGTATAGATACTCAGTAGTGACACATGAACATTTGTGCCGTACTGGGATTAGAGCCCGTACTTCCCACTTATCGCGAGCAGTCGCCTTAACCACATTTTTTTCGATCACATAGCATGCCCTCCAGGTGACAAATGATGATGTGTAATTAGCATCAATAACAAACAACACATAAAGAGAATCAAAGAAAACGCCTTCCTGTCAGAACAAAAAAAAAAATGGCATCCACGTCGCGCCAACTTGTGGGCAGACGCGCTCTGAATCCCAAGGCAGTCAGGCATGTTCCTGGCACGTCTTCGCGAAGAATATTGCACTATGTCGGTACATGGGACCGAGTCCTGGTATTACAGAAACACGCTGAAATCACCTTCTCATACCTGGGACACCACAACTGCAGGGGGGGATCGAAGAAGGCACTACCCAAAAAGTTGGCATAGCACTGACGGTATCGCGGATGAGGAACGAGGAAAGTAAAGCGATCTTGCAGGAACGTCCAAAAATCAAGAACACTCTTACCGCCTTCATGGAACAAATAGAAGACCGAGAGGCCTTTGATCCACATTACAGCGTTGGTCTTCGTACGTGGGAAACAAGTCTCATCTGGGAACAGAAGGATTTCGATGTAACGGCATAGAAGCCGTACGTAGAAGAAAGGAAAGCATCTTCTGAATCAACTGCCACACCTCTGCAGAAGATCCACACGTCAGTCGTTGTTCGTGCGTATCAGGCGCGTGACAACGAGGACACATTTTTATGGCATGTAGATGAAGCTGTGTCATGTATTTTCCATTAACGACGAGGTACCTGGTCGCGAGCGCTTATGTCGAGGGGGACATGGTGCACAGAACGCCAAACCACAGGTCATGCGATCGTAAGATATCGACTTTCCACAGCATTCCGAGTGTGATGTCTCATCATTAGTCGGTAAACATCACGTGCCGTAGGGTTCCTGGTACTAGGCAAGTCGGCATGGACATAACTGTATTCGATGAAAAAGGTCCTGACATGAGAGAATGAGGAAGAAATGTGGTCTACTGCAACGGGTGCCACTCGAGAGCGAGGGGCCAGTTCGTCAATCAGTCCTCCAGATAATCTGGTTCGGCGGCGGGTCCACGATTTCATCATCGTACTGACGTAAACGGCAGCTGCTCCCGCTTTGACGTTGACAAGCCCGAGGCCGCCATCTTGAGGAGGAAGTGTCAGCATGTCGTGACGGATTCTGAAAGGCAGTCTTTGTGCCATCACCTTTGGCATCGGTAAAATCTGTGCTAAATGGGGTAGTCGCGAGACTAGATGAGTGTTAACAACATCTATTCGTTGTAACATGTCCAATGCTCTCAGGAGGTTGCCACGAACGTTCGTGTGGATAGCTTGAAGCACGCGTTTATAGTTAAATGTGATCGTGCGCTGTATATAACGCGTGAAGGTAATCGCCAAACATTTGAGCTTGTCCACCAGTGGCAATGGAGCCACACTCTCTGCTGCAAGACCTCTACCGACGAACGTGGTACTAGATTTCGTCAGGTTCACACGGCTGCCCGCAGCAGTCCCCTACAGGTTGATCCATGCCAGTGCCTCTCGCATTTCATCCTCCGATAGAACCAAAAACACCACGTCATCTGCATAGGCGCGGCAGATGAAAGCATGCCCCCTCATTGTTATCCCTGTTAACCGGTACCTCAAACCGTGTAACAGTGGCTCAAGGACGATGGCGAAAAGGACCATCGACAGCGGACTTCCTTGACAGACCGACCGCATGATATTGATAGGGCCCGCCACACGGCCATTGACCAGCAGTCGCGACGTGGCACCTCGGAGGAGCCGCAAGACGATATGTATAAATCTGTGGTGGAAGGCCATCCGTCAGAGTACGTTTTCTAGAAAGTCATGACTATCAAAGGCGTGGTCGAAGTCCACTGTCACTAAGGCGCCGCGACTGCGACAGGTTGTGGCCAGGGCTATGACGCGACGGTAATCGCTGAGTGCCGTCTGAATGTTACTGTCACCACCAAAGCACGTGTGGTCCAGAGAAATGACTTGAGGGATGACGCGCCGAAGGCGAGCGGCAAGAACGAGGGCTAAAATCTTGAAGTCACAATTTAACATGGTCAACTGCAGATAATGTCCAACTCCCCGACCTCACGATGGCTTGGGGATCGGGATAAGCAAGCCCTCTACGAATTCGGGGGGAGGGGAAGGTCAGGGTTCACCAGTTCTTCATACATCGTAGTCCAGCGTGATCCCATGATGTCGTGGAATGTGCGGTAAAACTCCAGCGGAAACCTGTCGGGACCAAGGGCTTTGTTCACCCCACCCTTATGAAAAGCATCAGCGACGTCACAGCCAAATTGCCGCTGTGAGAGTCTCCGCAACAGCACCGTCAAGGGTACTTCTCAAGGAATGGAGGACATCAGTCGTTACCGCCATGTTCTGGTCCTCTGCTGCATAGAACCGTTTGTAGTGACCCACAACACTTTTACGATGCCATTCTGGGACGTCAATCGGCGACCATCTGGCATGTCGAGGACGTTGACCAGCTTTCTCTGACACCGCTGCTTCTCTTGGATAATAAGATGCATGAACGGGGATCTCTTAGTACACAATCGTGACATCTTCCACGTACTATTGTGTCTTCAAGGTGGTGACGCATAAGAGAAATTATCTTCGCTTTAATCCGTTGAATTTCAGCCAGTCATTGAACAGAGGGGACATGGTTTGAGAGTTCGCGGAGAATTGTGAAATAGTATTCCATGATATGTCGTTGTCACAGCATTTTGTCGCGATCGTAATTCATCATCGAGTGTCGTAAAGCAGGCTTGGCGCAGTCGAGCCACAACCGGAGTGTTGAAGGATACGCTGGAAGGCGTTTCACACAGTTGTTCCATGTCGTCTCTACGAACTGCCATCATTCCGGATCCTTGAAATGGGCGACATTCAGCTTCGACAGGCCTCGACCGCGCCACTCCTTCTGCCTCTGGAGCGAAACAGTGCAAATGTAGGCGATACGGAGAAGGCGGTAGGCCAAACCTCAGCGTCAAGCGTGGCAGTTATGAGTCCTTGGGAAACGTAGACACGGTCAAGACGACTTGCTGAATGTCTGGTGGAGTACGTATATCCAGGTCGATCACCATATACGCAGTCCCAAGTATCGGTGAGGTTCAGTTCATGCACGAGCAGCTTGAGTTCATGGCATGTGGTGAAGTGAGGATGTTGGTCCTTCTGGGATAACACACAACTGAAGTCGCCGCCAAGAATAATATGGTCGTAGTGACCCACAAACAAAGCAGCGATCTGTTCTGAACAGGATCGCGACTGTTCCCGTCGCTTGGCCGTGCCCGAGGGAGCGTAAACATTGATGATTCGGACACTGTGGAAAGTCACAGCAATACCCCTAGCCGATAGTAGGTAAATCACGTCGTCTACCTCAATGCCGTCCTTTAAAGGTATAGCTGTCCCACTGCCATCGTCAGCACACAGTGTGAGGTAAAAAACATAGCCATAGATATTGCGAAACGTCGCTAGGCGAACTTCCTGCAGAAGGGCAACATCGAGCTCCGACGCCCTCAACATGTCAAGGAGCAATTGACAGGGGTGCCAATGGTGTTGACGTTGATGGAGCCAATCCTGTAAGCTTGTCGTGCAATTGGCACTACTGGGACGCTCATGGAGGCACGAAGAGCAGCAGCGAACAGGAACGTTGTCCCAGCAGGCTGCACATCCCCATTCAGTAACCCTGTCCATTAGCAGTCGTGGGTTGGAGCAGCAGCATTCACTGCCGTCACAACGGTGGGTGTTCCGTCGTCTACATCGTCAGACCACGTAAACGTGCGTGGGTGATGTGCGTCCGGTGGAGTAGCCATGGAGTCTAGAGACGGCGTCTCGTCGCCGGTGGAAGAGTGGTGCTGGCTCAGCCGCTGTTCAACGTCCATAGTTACAGCACCTAGTTCATGTGAAGATGGTTTAACCTCCGATGGGGGGCTGGCTGATGCTTCCACCACGGAATCCGTCGGGGGAATATCTTGAGAGTTGTGATCCTCATCGTCTTGAGACTGCGTCCTGTAGGTGTCAGACGGGGCGATCCGCCGTTTTCTACGCCTCTTCGGCGACAGCTGCTTGCGCACGTGTTCTTCAGTGTCCGAAGACGCCTGGGGATCGGGATGGTCATGCACAAAAGCATCGGTAGGTACAACCATGGAGTCATGGGCCATCCCCTGCACTAGAGATCGCTTAGCACTGCAAATGACGGGAGGAGGAGGAGGAGGCAAGGGCTTCAGTACGTCCGCAACAGCCTGAGGCATTACCGGAGACAACGATGTGTCAGTAAGTAGTAGGAGCCAGTGGTGATCGCGGTCTGGGGTCGTTAAGGAGAAATTCGACAAACGTCAGCGGGAGCGTCGACGGACCGGTCGTAGCTTGCAGGTCCCCAGGTGGTAGACGTGTGATTCTGCGGTGCAGACAGCTGGAATGAAGGTGTCCCTCGTTGCCATATCCCGAGCATGTCTTCGACTAGCCATTACAAATTATGATTGCACGGCAGCCTCCATGTTTGGTTAGCTCTATGCGGATCTGTCGTACTCCATTGAGAACCGGGTATGTAGTGCATTGAACCCACTTTTCAGCTGTATGACTAATCACCTAAACAAAATATTGTTCAAATGGCTCTGAGCACTAGGGGACTTAACATCTGAGGTCATCAGTCCCATAGAACTTAGAACTTCTTAAACCTAACTAACCTAAGGACATCACACACATCCGTGCCCGAGACAGGATTCGAAGCTGCAACCGTAGAGGTCTAGCGGTTCCAGACTGACGCGCCTAGAACCGCTCGGCCACAACGGCCGGCAAAATCACCTAAACATATGGGCGGAATGCAGATACCACTACCTCTGAAGGCATGTCGAAAGGGTGTTCAAATACACATATCGTCCGCAGTCCAAGTCCCGCCTGTTCCACAGTCACGTCACCGATGTTTTCATCAGAGTTACGGAACTGAAGACCACTTCGAGTTGCGCTTAGAATTTTTTCACATACGCCTTCGTTAATCAGTTTCACGTATACCACACTGCTGACTATAGACAGGTGGATGCCAACAAGATCGTTGCAATCACTCTTGACGTCATCTCTGATAAACTGTTCGATTTCAAGTGATTTTGGTCGGTCATATTCAGGTGAAAAGCTAATATTCAGTGTCGATTTTCTGTGGGCATAAACCATTCTCGTTCGAAGGAAATATAACGCGCTAAGACGGCAGAATGACAGAAACAACTCCGCGCGCGAGCTGCGCGGCGGGGACGTGATCGAGACGTGCGTGTCGCTAGCGTGCCGAAAGGCGACGCCACTTCGGCTATCCGTGCACGGACAGAGACAGCAAACGAGCGTTGCGACATCTGCAGCAATCCGATACCTTGGGTTCACTGTCATCGACCACCCTTCCTGCAGTCCCGTCTTAGACCCATCCTATTTTCTTCTGTTCCCAGAAGTTAAAGAACACCTTCGAGGACTTCACTTTGGTAGTGATGAAGCAGTGCAAGCAGAAGTCAGGCTGTGGCTTCGTCAACAAACGTTCTAGACTGACTATATGAACAAACTGGTCTCTCGTTGGGAGAAATGTGTTCATCGCCAAGGAGAAATAAATAAATAGACGTGAAGAATAAAAGTGTAGAATGTTGACAAATATTGTTTTGCTTAAAAAGCTTTAAGAGTTTTCATATGAAAATTCGGAGGCATTACGTTTCAGTACGCCCTCGTATCTGTGCATTGGCGGACATCGCTCATGTTGATAACATACAGACATTCGTATTACCATAGGGATATGTTCTAGTAATTGTTACTAACAGCAGATACTTTTGTGGACATTTAGAGTCCTAGCAATGACATACTTGTAATGTATTTGCATTTGTAAATGCGGACAACCCTCAGCTGTATAATGGAATGATGACAGTGAAAATTTGTGCCTGACCAGCACTCCAACCAGTATTTCCAACTTTACGCAAGCGGCCGTCTTAACCGCTTTGGCTCTCCGTGAATGAGTAATAGCCACACCCAAACTTCCACATGTCGTTCATGCGTGACAACCTGTATTCGTACACATTATGTAATTCTTGTGTAATTCCCGTACAAGGGAGAACATTTCAACTGAAAGTCGCTGCCTGGTGTCAGCTGATAAATTCTTTTTGCCGGCCGCGGTGGCCGTGCGGTTCTGGCGCTGCAGTCCGGAACCGCGGGGCTGCTACGGTCGCAGGTTCGAATCCTGCCTCGGGCATGGTTGTGTGTGATGTCCTTAGGTTAGTTAGGTTTAAGTAGTTCTAAGTTCTAGGGGACTTATGACCTAAGATGTTCAGTCCCATAGTGCTCAGAGCCATTTGAACCATTTTTTGATAAATTCTTTATTGCAGTGCTCTTATCTTACGAAGTACGATGCAATATCCTTTCGCGTATGCATCCATGTCTGAAGGAACATTACATTGCACGTTGTAATAACACAGGCACTGTGATATCGTATTGTCCTGTCACTGAAACTGCGATCAATGATGCATTTCTTGAGAAGGTCGCACCACACGCTGACAGACCAGGATTGTATACTCATATGTTCTTTCTGACATATCCATATATCGTTCTGGCAATACCGGCTATGACCTTCTTCTTCTGTGCGGATGCACACATATTCCCCGAACTGTTACGGTGCCTGGTAAGAATGTCTTGCACGAGTGATGCGGGTTTGGGGTTGGGACACTACGAATGTTGTGTGTGGACATACAATGCGAGAATGTGGGTCTCGCGGGAGGCGTGCTCGAGATAGTCCCTATAGTCCGTGCAGTCGCATTATCCTCTGTGCCCTCGGTGGCGCAGATGGATAGAGCCTCTGCCATGTAAGCAGGAGATCCCGGGTTCGAGTCCCGGGCGGGGCACACATTTTCACCTGTCCCCGTTGATATATATCAACGCTCATCAGCGGCTGAATGTATTAATATAATTCTAACTTCGACCAGGGCTGTTGTTTACCTTCTTCTTGCAGCTAGAGTGAATTTACAACAGAGCAGTAGAACATACTGCTTAGATTTGTCAGTACTTAAATCGTAAACAAAATATTGCAGAGAAACGCCTCGTGACTTTGTAGTTTACGTACACACCGTTCTGGCAATTGAAACATATTTTGAAATACATATCCAGCAGGTGTCGAGCCAAAATGGATATGATCTTACGAATGTTTGAATAACTTCATGAGTAAGTTGTTTGACGCTGAAATTACTGCACATAGACTTGTGAATTCCAGGCGCACTTGTGAAAGCAGGAACTGAATCTGACATACATAGTGTAACTAAGCACTGGCATCTTACTATTCATTGAGGGGCAGCCTATGGAAGGTTACTTACTTTCACTAGCAGGAGCTTCTTTTGATTATTATTATTATTTCTTTTGTTCCAGCCTGCTATGACGGCATATCCTGTCCACATTCGCTCTTATTTTTCATTGGCGACGTAACCTTCTCTGAATAGTATTGCCCTTTATTTGAAATAGATTTAGGTCCTTCTACATTTTAGGAACAATTCCTTCGCTGATTGGATTTACTAAGGTCGCAACGGATAACGCTATGGTATTCTATGGGGCTGTCAGAGAAACCTACGTACCGTTAGCTAAACTTGAGCCAAGCACTTTGGATTTTAGGAGCGTAATCATCAATACTACAAATGTAACACTATTTTCAGATGTATTGAAAATAAATTAACGATCACGGAAATAGCTTCAAATGGTAAAATATTTATTTCTGACTAATATTTCTTATGTTAACGGTAATCTTTTTGTATTTAATAGATGGACAAAATCTTCCTGGTACATTTATATATGATTCTATGGATTTCTCATGCGAGAATAACAAGCCATGTTGGCCTTAATCTGTAGAGTCCTGTGGAGTGGGAAATTCTGGGGAGCACGTGGTCACTGCTCAGGTTTGTAACACAGACATTCACATGCGCTAATTCACACGGCAAACAAAATGTCGACAGCATTTATTAGTGGGAAGAATTGTATGCACCTCATGGATGGCATCGAGCAGGATTTTGGTGGGTGCATATTTTTGCGTGAAGCGCTTGGAATCAAATCGATTCATCTTGCCGAATATACGCTAGGCACAGTTTTATTGATAATTTAAAATGTCCCTAACAAAAAAATAAAGTGGCAGACAGTAACTTTTAAGGATTGGGCTGCACTTTGAATCTATAGACCGCGTGGTCGCGCCTAACGGAAATCACACTATTATGACACTGATTAACTGAACCAAAAATTGTAACCAGAACGTAAATGATAATTCAAAAAATGGCTAGGAGAAGAAACTGTTGAGATTAACAAATACCCTTTGTCCCTTGTTCGACAGACTTTCTGATGGAACGTCTGGTCGCTTACCTGTCTTCAGAACAACTCAACCTGTAACCGTCGCGCGGAGCTCTGTCCGACCCGCCCGAGGTGGTGGGGAAGGCCCATGACCAACTTCTGCTAGGAAAAACTTTTGCTTTACTCATCTTTGGCCAAGCCCTCCTGTTCCTGCTCTCTGCCTTCCACCGACACCGTTTAGGTTGGTAGAAGGTTAAGAAATACTCCACCCACCACTTCTCTGGTTCGTCTGCTACTGCATTCAAATCATTCACACTTGACCACACACTTTCAGGAAGGGTGAAAAATGGAAATCAGGACACAGGACGTGTACATAAGAATGAAAAAGAAATGTGTGGACCCATTTTGCTTCTACAGGCATGCGGTTGTTCGGGATGAGCTTAATTAGCTGCATCCCTCATTTTCTTAATCATGTAACGACCCCTATTGTGATGTTACAATAGTTACTTAGATTTCGTACACCGAAGTACCCATTTGTGGCACCTCTTCTCCTGACTGCGATGTAATTTTGTTCCTGTCTGATCCATTTCCACACTTGTTATACCACTGAAGTCTTCTTCAAAGGCTTTTCACATAAAATTTATGTTTTCACATAAAAGTTATATAGCTTATTTTTAAAAAGCAAGATTTGGCAGCTATACACGTTAAAAATTACATGAGTTTCTCAGAAATTTCACCACATCGTTCACTAAAACTTAGCGAAAATCGAACGCGATGTATTTACTCATGAAATATTCGGATATTCGAGGTGGCTGTCTTATCTCCTTATCATGCAGCCTGGTTCGTTTGTGTTTGTTACAACATCGACATTTTCTATTTCCAGAAGCTATTGAGACAGTCTTCTGTCATTACAAGGCGAGCATACAATGTCATATACGAGGTGCATTCAAGTTCTAAGGCCTCCGATCTTTTTTCTAATCAACTACTCACCCGAAATCGATGAAACTGGCGTTACTTCTCGACGTAATCGCCCTGCAGACGTACACATTTTTCACAACGCTGACGCCATGATTCCATGGCAGCGGCGAAGGCTTCTTTAGGAGTCTGTTTTGACCACTGGAAAATCGCTGAGGCAATAACAGCACGGCTGGTGAATGTGCGGCCATGGAGAGTGTCTTTCATTGTTGGAAAAAGCCAAAAGTCACTAGGAGCCAGGTCAAGTGAGTAGGGAGCATGAGGAATCACTTCAAAGTTGTTATCACGAAGAAACTTTTGGGTAACGTTAGCTCGATGTGCGGGTGCGTTGTCTTGATGAAACAGCACACGCGCAGCCCTTCCTGGACGTTTTTGTTGCAGTGCAGGAAGGAATTTGTTCTTCAAAACATTTTCGTACGATGCACCTGTTACCGTAGTGCCCTTTGGAACGCAATGAGTAAGGATTACGCCCCATTTTTTCAGCACTGGCGGTTACCCGAAATTTTTTTGGTGTCGGTGAATCTGTGTGTTCCCATTGAGCTGACTGGCGCTTTGTTTCTGGATTTAAAAATGGCATCCACATCTCATCTACTGTCACAACCGACGAAAAGAAAGTCTCATTCATGCTGTCGTTGCGCGTCAACATTGCTTGGCAACATGCCACACGGGCAGCCATGTGGTCGTCCGTCAGCATTCGTGGCACCCACCTAGATGACACTTTTCGCATTTTCAGGTCGTCATGCAGGATTGTGTGCACAGAACCCACAGAAATGCCAACTCTGGAGGCGATCTGTTCAACAGTCATTCGGCGATCCCCCACAACAATTCTCTCCACTTTCTCGATCATGTCGTCAGACCGGCTTGTGCGAGCCCGAGGTTGTTTCGGTTTTTTGTCACATGATGTTCTGCCTTCATTAAACTGTCGCACCCACGAACGCACTTTCGACACATCCATAACTCCATCACCACATGTCTCCTTCAACTGTCGATGAATTTCAATTGGTTTCACACCACGCAAATTCAGAAAACGAATGATTGCACGCTGTTCAAGTAAGGAAAACTTCGCCATTTTAAGTATTTAAAACAGTTCTCATTCTCGCCGCTGGCGGTAAAATTCCATCTGGCATACTTCTTCTGTTGGGACGTATTGACAATGAATGCGGCCTCATTTTAAAACAATGCGCATGTTTCTATCTCTTTCCAGTCCGGAGGAAAAAAATCGGAGGCCTTAGAACTTGAATGCACCTCGTACAGTGTGTCCCAGGAGAAAAAGACAGTATTAAGGAATATGATAGAAACGCTTGCCCTATTCCGAATGGTTTCTGTGATAGAAGACGTTTAACGTGTATTTGTGGTGCGAACGTATGTGATTGATGTCACGTTGATAGATACAGTCATTTCATAAGAGAGAATGACGGGACATGATTACTTGCATTTTTGGAAAATTCATTTCTTGAACACCTTGAAGACATTCTACTGGCCACGTGGACTGCAGTGTGTTTTCAGCAGGACGGAGCCACTCCAGGTTTTACCAGAGGTATGAGGGAATATCACAGCTCCACTTACCCTAATCGCTGGATCGGTCGTCGTAGTACAACTCACTGCCCATCAAAACCGCCGCACCCTACGCCATTAGATTTTTCTGTATGGAACTGAGTGAAGTCTGAGGTGTACAGACGAAGAGCGAATACACGAGATGAACTTCTTGGTTGGATCATGGACGCCGCTGCCCTCATTCAGGAACGTGCAGAGCACTCAAACAACACACATGTTCTCCCTAGAGTGCACCGGTGCAATGATGTTGACGGTGGGATATTCGAACACTTTTAGTGAATTGTAGAACAGCTCCCATGTGATGTGCAGAAAATGCTTAGAGGTGAAAGTATTACAAATACGTACCGTTCAAATGATATTTCGTAAAACGCATTTTGTAATGTTTACTATCTGTTGTGAATATGTACATGTATTGCATCTCCTAAATCATTCGGAATAGAGCATTCGTCCATGTTATGTTCTCTGTCACAAATTATCGTTCCTGTCATATCCCTAAATATTGACGTTTTCTCCTAGGACGCTCCGTATTTATCGAAAAATCAATAGATTTATAAATGAAACAGCCAGAATCAATTTGTTATGTAAATCTGCGCATCTCATAATGGTTTCGTTTCACTTCTGAGTAGAAGAAAAATTTTATATTCAAATAAAACTCTCTCCATACCGCTTATTCATATTGACAACTATTACGCAAAATGAAGAACATACGTACCACACAGTCGTTTGAAATCTTCATCTTTCACGTTTAAATATATTATTATTGTCTGTATTATGTTCATGTGGTCTTCGACGTTTTAAGCTTTCGAATTTAACCGAGAAATTCTGTCATTGTACCTTCCAAGCCTCCTGTCGCAAGAAAATAATTTTATTCGTCGTGACCTGATAATTTTCGCGTGGCTATTATTCCTTAACCGGAAATTCCGGACGGAAGCTAACTCACCCGCAAATTGTTTTTACAAAAACTAAAGGTCTAATAATGAAGAAGGCTCATGGTGAATGGTAGCCATCAATTTCCTTTTTCCCGCTTCTAATTGGAGTTGAGTTCCGGAGAAGTTTGCTTCAGAATCGAATTTGAATATCAAATAACGATAGCGTTATGACTTAATTACTTCATTACGTTCGTTAGCATCCAGACTGTGACAGAAGTTAGTAACAGGAGCTTGATAAAATCTACTACAACTTTTCCTTACGAGAATCTAAAGGATACCTAGTGTAACGCGGAGCCATGACGTATCAGATTTTCGCATGTAGCGCAGTCTTCTGTAGCGCTACAGTAATAAAAACATAACCAACTCCGTCTCAACAGCTTTATGTTTCCTCGAGCTATACTTAGATTCATAATTTTACATTAATTTGTGTAAACCATTGCAAATTATGACGTTGACACATATTTGATACTGAAATAATTCGCTTAAAATAGGTCCTATTATGTAGATGTGTACGACGGCTATTGTTGTGGTAAATGTTCTATACGAGACGTTACACCATTCGACACTAGAGGGTAATAAGGGTTACAGTTACAGTCTTGGTATCGTCTCGCTGCAAAGAATGCTGTCTACCTATAGTACTTTTACACTGCATTTCAAAGCCGAATGTGATACAGCTTCAGTAGTCATCCCTTCGGAGGCAACAGATCTGTGCTACAAGAACGAACCACTATAGTGCTGAACGAATAAAGCAGAGATACACTGAAGCACCAAAGAAACTGGTATAAGCATGCGTATTCAAATATGTATACATGCAGACTACGGTGCTGCGATCGACAACGCCTATATAAGACAACAAGTGTCTGGCGCAGTTGTTAGGTCGGTTACTGCTGCTGCAATGGCAGGTTATCAAGATTTAAGTGAGTGGTGCGATAGTCGGCGCACGAGTGATGGGACACATTATCTCCGACGTAGTGATTAAGTGTGGATTTTCCCATGCAACCATTTCACGAGTGTACGTGAGTATCAGGAATCCGGTAAAACATCGAATCTCCGACATCGCTGCGGCCGGAGAAAGATCCTGCAAGAACAGGACGAAAGACAACTGAAGAGAATCGTTCAATGCAAAAGAAGTGCAATCCCACAAATTGCTGCAGATTTCAGTGCAAGGCCATCACCAATTGCCAGCGTGCGAACCACTCAACGAAACATCATCGATATGAGCTTTCGGAGCCGAAGGCCCACTTGATGACTGTACGAAACAAAGCTTTACGCCTCGCCTGGGCGCTTCAACACCAACATTGGACTGTTGGTGACTGAAAACATGTTGCCTGGTCGGACGAGTCATTTCAAATTGTGTCGAGTGAATGGACGTGTACGGGTATGGAGACAAACTCATATGTGGGATGCCTTGCAACATGCTGTTCAGAAGAGATCTCCCTCCTCTTGTACTCATACCGATTTATGGTCAGCCCTACAGGGTTCATGGCTCAGTTCCCTTCATCACCACTTAAGACACTAGTCGAGTCCATGTCAGAAGTAACCGTAGGCTTCCGCGGCCGTTGTCTTCTTCAATAAAATTCTTCAGGGTATCAGACCGCATCGTCATAATTTAAAATGCGCCAACGTTTCGGCCAGCGTTGCAGCTAGCCTTCATCAGGGCCTTACGTTAACGTAAGGCCCTGATGAAGGCTAGCTGCAACGCTGGCCGAAACGTTGGCGCATTTTAAATTATGACGATGCGGTCTGATACCCTGAAGAATTTTATCCATGTCAGAAGTTTCTCCTGCACTTATAGCGTACTTTTTCTAAAAAAATTAGAAGCGTTTGATTTTAATTTCGAATAGCCTACAAAATAAAGTGGACATAATTAAATTGGTTTGCGGTTAGTTGTAGCATTGTGTGTGTATTAAGCCGGTGACCTAGAATCGACGGAGAGCCTTCGTTCCGCTGTAGCCCTCAATGGTATACAACCGCACAACAGGCCACTGTAGTCCACCCACCCCACCGCCAACCCACACCTAACCCAGGGTTATTGTGCGGCTCGGCTCCCAGTGGACCTCCTCACCACCCTCCTCCCCCCCTTCCCCCCTCCCCCCTCCCCCCTCCCCACCGCTCCTCCCGGGAACGTCACACGAGTCTAAAACCCAAGTGTTCGCATGGTATAGTGGTGTACGTATACGTGAAGAGAGTGTTTGCGCAGCAATCGTCAACATAGTGTAACTGAGGCGGAATAAGGGGAAACAGCCCGCATTAGCCGAGACAGATGGAAAACTGCCTTAAAAACCACCCACAGGCTGGCCGGCATACCGGACCTCGACCTCATCCACCAGGCGGATTCCTGCCGGTGACCGGCACGCCTTCCCGCTCGGCAAACAGCGGAGTTAGACAGCTCGGTTAGCCGGGCGGGTAGTTGTAGTATACTTATAGCATACAAGATATTTTATTCATTAAAGCACGATTCGTACAGCTTCCGTGTTTTAGAAAAGTGTGACTGCTATGATAATTATTTTTTTCGTTCTTTCGATGAACCATTTTTATTTTATTATAAATCATATTACATTTTTTTTTAATAATCAGTAATAGACAATCCCTGCTCCATACCGTTCACGTTCTCGATGATTCTGCGAGGTGTACATCGTGGAGGCAGTAGAACTGTTGTACAGTCCGTCTCATATAAGGGAGTATCGTAACAAGATTCCAACATAATGTCATCTTTCTTCTGATTCCCATTCCCATTTAATTTGCTGTGCAGCTTCGTTTCACTTTCATACGACCTATACCCAACTGTTATGATATAAGTCTTACGTTTCTTCCCCTATTTTTAGTTTCACGCGTTTATTCCTCTTCATACTGCTTTGAAGTATTTAATCTATGTGACAGTATATAGAAGATCATTACTATTGCTGTAATGTGGGATTCGGTACAGCGATAAGCAGACAATGTCAGTGGTAACGAGACATCGTCACTGATGAATTTTACGAAGCAAACTCAGTTCTCGATTATTCAGTCTGAAATTACAAAATGTAATACGACAAACTTTACATATAACTTTGTAATCTCTGGGAATTGGGATTTTGGTATGATTCATGCAGCGAAATGTCGTTTAAGCGGTGTTACGGCACCATAACTCTTCTGGGTTGTCTCTGAATGAGCATTTAGTGTTTGAAATATTGAATATTCAATTGGTTCTAATGGCTGGCTCTTAGCACTATTGGACTTAACATCTCAGTTCATCAGTCCCCAAGACTTAGAACTACTTCAACCTAACTAACCTATAACACACATCCATGCCCGAGGCAGGATTCGAACCCGCTACGGTAGCAGCAGCGTGGTTCCGGAATGAAGCGCCTAGAACCGATCGGCCACAATAGCTGGCTGAAATATTGAATACATTTTATATGGCGTACCCTGTATGATTGAAAGCATGAGCAAATTAGACGAACAGAAGCTCCAGGGTACAGGGGCAAGGATCCTACGTCGGTTTGGAGGAACGCTCTACAAAAGTAATAAGCGAGAGCATACAAGGCTCGTGTAAGGTACCAAACATAGCGGAGAAGCTTCAAAAGAATCACCTCCACTGATAAGGACATCTCATCCCCGTGAACCTAGCGATCTCCCAAAAATAGTACTCGATATAAAAGAACCTAAAATAGATCCCGAACGCCCACCGAATACATGTGTTAAGACGCCAAGGAACGAACTGAAAACGGAGTGGGTTCCACTCTGAAATGGTGTAATAAGACTAGCAGGAACCACCTCAAGAAACGTAAGAAAGAAGAGGAGCCTCTATGATCATAAGATACAGTGTTACACAAATAAAAATGCTTCAATGATTTTTAAATGAAAAGATGAGATAACACAGTCCAAGTGTTTGATTGTCTGATACTGAGAAATGAGGAAGTGCGACCTCCATGTATTTTAAAGAAATTTTTTATAGCCACGATCGCGTTCAAAACTATTTTTATTGACCGGTTTCAACAGGTAAGACTGTCATCCATAGAATTTTTTTTTATTTCACGTCTTGTTCTATTGTGCGTTCATTACTCTTAGCATGTTAGAATTTTAATGGCGAGTATGTCGCACATTCCACGCAGGTTTGTGAAAAATAAAATTACAAACAGATTTGTCACAAGTAAACGTATACACAGCTAAAATGCACCTTCAGGTACTTGGCATGTATAATATATAGCACTCCTTTGTTGCCTGTCAGTTGCTAAAAACCATAATCCATAGTAAAAGTGCACATTCATGCCAATATTTACACTTACATGGCGAGTGAAGCATATCTTTGGAACCTTCTCACTCGAAATACATAGTGAAACTTCTGTATGCTCTACAGCAAGCCAATAACGTTTACTATGTGACATTTTGGACTAATATCACCAGCTGTTAGAAGCACTGACATGACGATGTAATAGTTGAAGTCTACATCTGTTGTAAGAAATCGACAAATTTCGTGATAGACTGCGATTCTTTTCTCCACTGTCAATAACAATCACGTCAGCGCGCATAAACGCTATTTTTCTTCTTCGTTGAGAAACTTTTTGGAACTTTTTTTTTGTGTATTCATCACAGAAATGTGCCACCTTCAGTAATAACGATGTTACACAGAACAGTCCATGAAATTTGGGGGATCTTGAACTGAAATGCCGTCGCCGTAATTCGCCTGTTCGTTTTAATCTCATCACTAATTCCTTTCACCAACATGTCATTGACTTTTGGCCCTTGTGTGCTTCACTTTTCATCATGGAATAGTTGTAGCATTCAGCTGATAATCTCCACTTACCTAATAATCATTTCTTCATTCAACGCTCCAAATATTACTGATATGACGCCAAATCTCTATTGTGGCCGTGTCGGCACGCATTTATTAAAGGGATCACGTCATCATGTCTTAATGAACGATGTTTAAGGTACTTCACCTCATTAGTGGTGATGAGAACGACGACGGGGGGGGGGGGGGGGGGCGGAAGGAGGGGAATGTTTTAAACCCACATCCATACAATTTGGTTTACGTTTTCCCTACGTTGCGGCGAACCCTGGGACAATTCTTTTAATAGGGTTACCGCAGATTTTGTTCGTTATCGTTACCCATTTGAACACGCTCTCCGTTTCTAACGACCTCAAGATCGACAGGTAAATAGAAAGATTACTTTTATACCTTCTTAAAATTCCCGTGAAAGTGTCCACCCAGATTGTCTTTCTGTAGTTCCACCAGATGAATAATATCAGAAGAGGACCTATGAATCCATACAGCTTTTGAACCGCTAAATGTAACAAGTACTTGCATCTGCTTATGTCAATGTACACTAAGAGATTTGCTTGCAGATCTGCATGTGTATACATTTCAGCAGTTTGCAAGGAAATCGCATTTAGCATGGTGAAATTTAATTTTTTCTTATGCACCCAGAACATTTAGGGGAATGAATCATATGCCTACAACAGGAGTAAAAGACATGAAAATAGAATTAATAATGAAGGACAACTACTAACTTTACAAGAATATTATCACATACACAAAATAAAGGCAATTAAAAAGCTACTACCAAATGACTATGTGAACATGACTGACGGGAGAAAAATCGCAACACCAAAAAGAAATTGTGAGACATAAACGGAAGTTGGTAAGCGTGTCTCAACATCTGAAAGATGCAGTCCAGTCACATTTTGCGCCAGTCGCATAAGAGTGGCGCTAGTAGCGCGACAACGAGCGTAAATCAGGTTTGATTTATCCAGAATGAGATTTTCACTCTGCAGCGGAGTGTGCGCTGATATGAAACTTCCTGGCAGATTAAAACTGTGTGCCCGACCGAGACTCGAACTCGGGACCTTTGCCTTTCGCGGGCAAGTGCTCTAGCAACTTCTCTTTTTTTTTTTTTAATAACCGCACGGCCACTCTTTTTTTTAATTGTTTTTAACAGTAAGGAACTGAAAACTAGTAAGTGCACTCTTTGCGTCGAGTTGGGGACGCACATAACTAAAACCATGCTAATAGTTGTAGAAAAAGGCATAAAGAAAGAGCAAAGTGCGGGGCGAAGGAAACCATGAAACAAAACTGAAGAGTTGAATCCATACCACCACTAACCAGTGCTACATCTTGCACCGGATGGGAAAACTAAAACTGCGA
This sequence comes from Schistocerca nitens, assembly GCF_023898315.1. NCBI lineage: Eukaryota > Metazoa > Arthropoda > Insecta > Orthoptera > Acrididae > Schistocerca > Schistocerca nitens. The sequence goes on along the minus strand of NC_064622.1, from coordinate 416,503,416 downwards.
AGACCTTTTCGCACCGGGGACAAAAAGAGGAAATGGGGCAAATACTGCTACAGAGTGTGAGGGTTCACAACGAAACTCTCCATCTGCTGTATCATCCAGGTATGACTTCTCGTAATGATGAAAGTAGATCCCACGTTGTACCGTGTAGTGTTCTATCATCGTATTGTAATTGTAGCTTCTCTTACCCGTGATGTTCCAGCTACGTGGAGGGTCGTGGAATGCACTCCACAAAAAATTGGAAAAATATTGTCGATACGGAGGATCTGGCAATGTCGTTCCTGCAAATAGTTCCAAAAGTCTAAAGTGTCCTTAGTGCCGTCTTGAAACAGATAATGCACTGCATGGCCACGAAGCCACGTCATTGCATTAGTTTTAGTGCGTGGGTAATACGTCTCATCCGGGAAGAAGATAGTCTTGGGGTCGATATGATTCGGCGTTACCCGAAGGAAGTATGCTGACATTTGCCTCACTAAGTGCCACACTGCCGCAGACTCGCCACAGCTAAGACGGTGTTCATCGTTGTCTTGAACGCCACAGCTCGTGCACGTGGGTGAGTCTACCATGTGGATCGCATGTTGCCTTGATCTGGTCACCTGCTTACCGTTGACAGTGATGTACCACATCGCCGTGACGTCAGTGTCCAGTGTTACGTGGTGAATTGTCCTCCACACTACTCGCCAGTTGACGTTCGGGTGCTTCCTCTCCACGACGTTATCGGGTCGTCCACGTTGCAGGACCCTATAAACCGTCTTTGCCGTCGCCAGTTGAGTCGCTGGTAAGGCAAGTCGAACGTAACTGAGTTCGAGGTAAAAGACACCGATGTAGAAGAGCGAGGAGGGGACGTGGTGTATCGGCGCAGGCGGCAACAGGGAGGGCAGTGCTAGTTCTTCTATTAACAAACTGGTCAGACTGTCCGGACGGCGGCGCCATAGGTTGACTAATGTGCTCACAAATAGGGCGACCGCTCTGTCATAAACGTGATAAAGGCCAAGCCCTCCCCGATCCGGGGGAAGAGTGAGAGTCTCATATTTGATCTTGAAAAGCATTCCTGAACTCACGAAGGACCCAAAAGCCGCAAGTATACGGCGAGCTAACATCACCGGCATAGGTAATATCTGGGCGATGTGCGGAATGCGTGACGCTAAATGTGTGTTAACATACTGGCTCCGTTGGACGATTTCCAGGGCTCGTAGGCGGTTGTTGGCAATGCCAGTCCGAACATTCCGTAAAAGCCGTCGAAAGTTGTGAGCAGCGGTCCGTCGTATATCGTCTGTAAAGTCAATGCCGAGACATTTCAAACTATCTCTGAGCTGTAAAGGGGTGACACTGTTCTCAGACAATCCGACCCCGATGTTCATCGCCACCGATTTTGCGACGTTGATACGACTACCAGTGGCCATGCCATATTTCGTTATCCAATTTAGTGCGCTGGCGGTGTCGTCACCGTTGCGGATGACAATCACCAGGTCGTCAGCGTACGCTTTACACCGGAAAGTGTGGCCTCGTAACGTCATACCCGTTAGTCGTTGGCGCAGGCCGCAGAGGAGAGGTTCCATGGCCACAGCGTAAAGTAAAGTGGACAGAGGGCACCCTTGGCGTATCGATCGAGAAATGGTGAGGGGCTGCGAAGGTCGGCCGTTGACCATCACCTTGGACGTCGCGCCACGGAGTAGTCGCATGACGACAGTGACGAATGGCTGTGGGTACCGCATATGTTGAAGGACCGCTTCCAAATAGTTGTGGTCCACTCGGTCGAAAGCTTGACTAAAATCGATTGCCGCCAGTGCACCCTCCAGACGACACGCCCTCGCCAGTGAGATCAAGTCACGATATTCACTGAGTGCTGTTTGAATATTATTGTCGCCTCCTAATGACGTGTAATCGGGTGAGATAACATTTCGTAGGGTCTGGCGTATCCGCGCCGCCAACAGTCGAGAAAAGATCTTAAAGTCGCAGTTCAATAGCGTCAACGGGCGGTAGTCCTGCAGTCGTGAGCCACCGGACGGTTTGTGAATAGGAATAATCATCCCTTCCACAAGGGCCGCAGGGAGCGGCACGTCCGGGGATAGGAGTTCGCGACAGATGTCCGTCCATCGGGAGGGTAATAAATATTGAAAAGTCCGGTAAAATTCCAAGGGGAGGCCATCAGGAGCCGGAGACTTGTTGACAGCTCCTTTTCTAATGGCGTCGATCACTTCTTCTTCTGTAATTTCTTCCATCAAGGCCCGCTTCCATTGCCGGGGTGACGGTGCCGTAAATCGTCTGAGAGACGTCCTCCAGTGCTGTCGGATCAGGGGTCTGAGCGGAATAGAGTTGGGAATAATGATTGTAGAACGCTGTGTTTATGTCTTGTTGCGTGGTGAGGCGATGACCGTCCTCCGTGTCGATGAAGCGTATCAGCGCTCGTTGGCGTCGTTTACGTTCACGAAGGACGTGGAACATTGACGGGCGTTCGCTCGGTATCCGATCCTGCGTCCTCGAACGGATGACTACCCCCTCTAGGTGGCGTCGCATATGAGCGAGGATCTGAGCCTTAGCACGGTGGACCGCCGTTTGTCGTTCCGGAGACGGCGCCATAGCATCGCAGTCGCGCAGGGCCCGGAAGTAAAAGTCGAGTGTATGTCTTCGCCAAGTAGCGTGGTCACGACCGTAGGTTATCAACGTTCGCCTCAGTGCCGGTTTGGCGCAGTCCAACCACCAGCGGAACGTTGTGGGATATGCACGGAGGCGATTTTCACACGAATGCCACGTATCCTCAACGGCTTGGCGGCAATCCGGGTACGACAGGTGAGCGATGTTAAGTTTCCACGGGCTGCGGCTTCTCCACACTTGTTGCCGCCGCAGGGTGACGGCACAAATGTAAGCTGAGTGGTCCGAGAATGCTGCAGGCCACAGTTCCGCATCCTGTGTTCCAGCGGCGAGAGAGCGTGAGACATAAATCCGATCGATACGACTGGAAGAGTGACTTGTGAAGTGCGTGAATCCCGGTCGGTGGCCGTGAAGATGTTCCCAAGTGTCCACCATCTGCAGGTCTCGAATTAGCGTCCCGAGTTCCGGGCACGGATTATGTCGTGGGAGTTGATCTCTGGGCGCCAGTACGCAATTGTAGTCACCTCCAAACACCAGATGGTCGTGGCGGCCTTGGAAGAGCGGGGCGACGTCTTCCGCAAAGAATCGTGAACGTTCGCGACGTTTGTCCGTCCCGGAAGGTGCGTAGATATTGATAAGGCGGACACCCAGTACTGTGAGTGCCATTCCTCTTGCCCCAGGAAGAAACAGGATATCGTCCGCCACTATCCCTTCCCGAAGAAGTACAGCGACACCGCTGCCTGTTGGGGAAGCTGGAGAGACGCAAGCATCGTAACCGTACATGCTTGGGAAGTCGTCGACGTACACTTCCTGGAGAAGGGCTATGTCGATGGAAGCAGAGTTCAACATATCCTGAAGCAAGGATATCTTAGCGCGCGTCCGTATAGTGTTGATGTTTATAGTTGCAACGCGATAAGTCTGAGGTCTGTCCACAGCATCCGTGTTGGCCATCAATACCCTGGTAAGGCTGTCTCGTCACTGTAACTGACGGCGGGAAAGGATCAACACTGGTGGGGTAAATTTCCCCCCGTGTCGTCCGACACGATGGGCAAGGAGTGTTCCTCAAAGTCGTTCGCCCAGTCGCCATGAAACACCATCGGCTGTTGGTGGCTGTTAGTGGCTGCTGCGGCACTCGACGCTGACTCCATCGGCTCTGCTGGCTGGGAATCGGCAGCGGTTGTCTGCTTGTGATCCTGCTGTGCTGTGGGGTCTGAGGGGCTGAAGCCGTCACCACGGCGATCTGTTGAGTTTGAAGTTACAGCGGCCTCTGTACCGCCGGTACCGTCGTCGGAATTTCCACAGTCCATGTCAGACGATCGCTGCAAACACTCGTCCGATGGAGCACGCCGCCGTCTCTTGTGTTTTCGCGGGGAACGCTGTTTACGGACGTGTGTTTCAGTATCGGAATGTGGGTGGATTTCGTTAGCTGCTCCGGTGTCTGGAAGAAAAGCCGCTGTCGGCACAACCCGTGGGTCAATGTCCATCCTGGCATCCACGCCTTCTTGCAAGGTCGGTCGGTGATTATCTTCAGGTGGGGGCGCCGTTGTAGAGGCCGGATCCTGTACTGCAGAAGCCATTTTGGTCTCTCCACCGGGGGCGGCTATCGGACTAATGTCGTCAGCATCGGAAAAGGCTGCTGCCCGTGTAACTTCGGCGTAATTGAGAGGAGGGGTCGTCACCGTAGAAGGAGTCATAGATTCACCTGTCCGGATTTGAGTAAGCCGTCGTCGGAGACAATCCGACCGGACGTGCCCTACTTGGCCACAGCCAGAGCAAGTGCGTGGCTGACCGTCATACATAATGATCGCCCTACATCCGCCGATGACAAGATATGACGGAACATGTTTGGTCAGATCAATTTTAATCTGTCGTACCCCGTTAAGAACGGGGTACGTTGTAAAGGTGGTCCATTTTTCGGCCATATGGCTGGAAAGCCGCGGTGACTACGTCCGGTGGTACTTCGAAAGGGAGTTAGAAGACGCGTATCGTACGGAGGCCAAGCCCCGCGTGATCGATAGAGACCGCCCCAATATGGCCATCAGAATGTTTTAATTTAAGATCGTTCGCATGTGCGCTCACGATTCTGTTGCACACCTCGTCACTTACTAGCTTGACGTAGACAACACTGCTCGTGATAGAGAGATGGATACCAATTATGTCTCGCGGGTCAATTTTAACGTCGTCACGTAGAAAACGATCCACTTCAAAAGCTCGCGGTCGTGCATGATCGGTTTGAAAACGGATCTTGATGGTGGTTTGTCTGTATGAATGTGCCATGTTGCGCCGGTAGTGATGGACTCTAAACTAGCGACAACGCAGTAGTAAACAACTACGGGCACTCGCGATCGCGCGGACGGGACGTAAACAAGACGTCCTCGCCGCAGCGCTGCGGAAAGCAGACTGTCCAACTGAGCTACCGAAGCACGACCGACGCCCGGTACTCACAGCTTTACTTCTGCCAGTATCTCGTCTCCTACCTTCCAAACTTTACAGAAGCTCTCCTGCGAACCTTGCAGAAGCAGGAGAGCTTCTGTAAAGTTTGGAAGGTAGGAGACGAGGTACTGGCAGAAGTAAAGCTGTGAATATCGGGCGTGAGTCGTGCTTCGGTAGCTCAGTTGGACGTCGGCAGTCTGCGTTCGGCAGGGCAGCAGTGCGCACCGCGCTGGGCCGTCCACGCCGCTGCGCGCGCGGAGGTTTTTTGTTTACTTCCTCGTCACAGCGCTTCTCAGTCGAACAAGCTCTAATGGCCAACTCTTACAGGAAGAACACTCTTAAGTTCACCTTCTCAAATGAATACGCACGACCCAAAGCACTGGCCGTCGAACGCTTCCTACGCGAAGACGAACTCATCAGCATACACCTATCGATCATTAGCAGCGTCGTTTATGTTAAGGTGACTTCCGACGCTGCCTGCAACGAGATTATTCAAAGAAGACGACATGGACTAAAATTTCGGCACTCCGACGGAAACGTCGGGCCTGTGGATGTCGACCATGCAGGACTTGGCCTTCGGACGATCCGAACTGCCTTTCGAGGTGAATGAAGATGAAGTCATCGCGGCGCTTAGCCAGTTCGGAAAAGTCCAGAGCCACGTAGCCGAGACATGGGCACAGTTTACGACGTATCTGGTGCTTAATGGTGTGAGACAAGTCCGAATCGATCTCAAACGGCACGTTCCATCGTACATTTCTATCGGCGGCTGCCGTGCGGTGGTCATTTACGACGGACAACCTCGAACATGTTCCGGTTGTGGCAAAGAAGGCCACGTCCGTAATGAATGCCTGCAACGCCGCATCACACAACTAAGGCCCGACGATACGAACACCTACAGAACCACGACCGCCCTTCCAGTCACCTATGCGGCGACACTGCACGTCCAGCCCTCACAAGACGCCGTTCATGAGCGTCTCTCTGGTCCGATACACCCGGAGGCGTCCCAGCACCTTGACACCGGCAATGCCGCCCGTGAACATGTCCAACAGCCGGACACACCCACGCTAGAAGATCACAAGTATACCAATGAGAGTGTTCTGGAGAACGACGACCGTATCATAGCACCCGCGGCTTTTGTACCGGAACGACGTGAATCTCTTCCTTCCTCAGACACCGAAACTCATTGCCGAAAGCAGAAGTCGCCCAAACGACGAAAAAAACACCGCAAGACATCAGAATCGACCATTGAGCCCCCTCCGCAGGACGAAGAAATGCCACATCACTCCGACGGAGAACACGATAACACTTTCTCCTCTGCCACGGACACGCGTCATCCACAAGACGGTGAATCGTCCAACAGAGATCGTGCGCAAGCCCCGCGCCCAGAAGCCATGGAACATAGCACGCCTGTTGTCACCGACGCAATTGAGCCGACTCGGCCAGCGCTGCCACCTCTCGCCAATGTCAAACCTGTCGGACACCTTTCATGGGCGGATGACACGGATTTCCCACCTCCATCTGATGCGGAAATGAGATCTGTTTCTCTGTTAGACCAACACTAAAATGGGGGAAGTTTCTACGGCGACTCCTGCGACTTCTATGGACTTCCAGCATCCACCACAACAATCTTCGCCAGCTACGAACCTATCGGCAGCACGAATCTCCCATCAGGCTTACCGAATAGCTTCTATCAATACTAATAATATCGGCTCCCACGCTAAACTTCAACTGCTCCGTGACACGCTAAGAGCAGCGGACATCGACATCGCCCTGTTACAAGAACTTGGACTTGGTGTTATGGATATGAGACGTACGCCGCCCCTGCAGCTATGGAACACACAGGCGCAGCCATCCTCCTCCGAGAAGGAATTACAGTTTCCGATGTCGCATACCTCCCAACAGCGTGAGGGATGGCCATAACAGTTGAGGGACTCAAAATCATAAATCTCTACGCCCCATCGGGCACTGATAAACGGAGGGATCGCTCCCAGTTCTACGCAGAAGATATCACGCCTTTATTCCTCGGCCGATACGATCATCTCATCGTAGGTGGAGATTTCAACTGTGTTCTCGAGCGCTCAGACCAATACCCCCATTTCACATGTCCGGAACTTCGCTTCCTCGTCCGCCGCCTTCGTCTCCTCGACACTTGGCGAGTGGTATACGGCGACCGCCCGGGGTATATACACATTACGAGCCACTCCGCCAGCCGAATTGATAGAATATACATCTCTAACGCTCTAAAATCAGTTCTCCTCGACGCGGAACCTTGGCCGTCTGCCTTTTCGGATCATGACATCTACATCTGTACCATGAACCTACGTCGACAATCTATATGGCGCAGTGCAGGACCTTGGAAACTCAATGTCGCGCTACTGCGGCACCCTGAATGTCGACAACAGGTCACCGACACGTGGCACACCTGTGTTCAACGCATTATGCGTTACGAGACCACACTGCAGTGGTGGTTGCTGTGCGCCAAACCGGCCATCCGACGCACATTGACACACTATGGCAGAGCCAAAGCCAGGTGGAATCACCACACAATTGATTTCTACTATAGCGCTCTACGTGACCTCATGGATCATCCTCCATCCCCGGATCGTCTCAAAGAAGCTCAACACATCAAGGCAAAGATTTTATCCTTGACCAGATGCCGTCTAGAGGGAGCCATTGTACGAGCACGCAGCCAAGATAGGATTAACGGTGAAGAACCTTCTATGCATCATATTGTTCAAAATGTTCGTCGTCGCCGACAGGCTTTAATGACAACTTTAGACTTACCTGATGGACGACGGCTGACTTCGCACGCTACCATTGCGGATGCTTTCACAACGCACTATAGACTTTTCTATCAAGAAGTACCTGCCGGTGCAGAGGCCATTGCTGTGGTTGCCCAGGAGACACTTGGTACTCTAAACGCAGCAGCTGCAGCCCTCCTGACTGCTGAAGTGACCACCGACGACGTCCAAGGCGCTGTGGCCAAGGGGTCTCTGAATCGATCTCCCGGCCCGAATGGTTTACCTCTCGAATTTTACAGAACCTTCCAAGATTTGATGATGCCACGATGGAGCGACATGTACTGGGAACTTGTGTCCGGCGCGGCGAACCCGCCACCAATGTTCATGGAAGGCTTACTTGTACCAGTCCCGAAACCCGCAGGAGGAACACGACTCGACAGTTATCGCCCGATCACGTTACTCAATTCCGACTTCAAGATTTTCACACGCCTTCTAGCAGTGCGACTCAAACGTGTCTTACGGGACATTGTTTCCCACGAACAAACATCCTTAGGCGGCGAACGTAATATACAGACAGTCCTCAGTGAATATCGAGATGTGATCGCTGTGGCAACACACTCGCGACTGCCAGGCGCTTTAATCTCCATCGACTTCAAACAAGCGTTTGACCGCGTCAGTCATGCATTCCTCAACGCAGTGATGGACCGAATGGCAATTCCCCCGACGTTCACGCAAGTGATTATGCGGCTCCTTCGTGGAGCAACGTCCAGACTTCTCGTCAACGGCAGACTTACAGAACCTATACGAATTGAACGCTCAGTACGGCAGGGTTGCCCTTTGTCGACGGTGCTTTATGCCATTGCGATGGAACCACTCATTTGCGGATTACGGCGACGTTAGACACGTATTCCACTCCGGGATCATATATTCCGTTGTCGAGCTTACGCGGACGACTTGGCCCTCGTCGTACGTTCAGCGGCAGACGTACAAGCTGCGATGCAGTGGATTACCCGTTACAGTGCAGGGGCAGGAAGCGCTATGAACGTGGCAAAATCATGCGCCATGAAGATCGGCCGCGGCCTTCCCGCAGACAGCGTAGTCCCATTTCAACTGGTGGACACCCTTCGTTGTCTCGGATTAGTGTACACGCGAGACATTCGTCGCACCTCGGCGATCAATTTTCGGGCGCTGCTGCAACGCATCCGGGCCAACATACAAAATCACTTACTACGCCCGCTGAATATGTACCAGAGAGTCACCTTCGTCAATACCCATCTGGCAGCCCGGATACCTCATATAGCGCAGATTCTGCCCATCAATGCGACAATGGCGGCCAGGTTACAGGCGGCTTTCGGCTATTTCATTTGTTCTGGACACATCTTCAAAGTCCAGTATGAAGCTCTCACCTTACCGAAGCGGGACGGTGGCCTCGATCTGGTTAATGTGAGAGCCAGGACTATGGCACTTTACACCAATACTATGCTCCGGTTATGGAAAAGACGAAATGCTAGTTTTACTGGAACGTTGACCACCGAGCTCGCACCTGTTTAGAGACGCCCACCGACGTCTTTGGCACACATCCCACCTCCGATGTCGCATATCGGCCGTTTCTTTTTGGAGTACAGCTACATATGCACCGAGCTCCCCAGCACCAGCACGACGACCACCTGCGACATCTACCGCCTTCTCCGAAAGTCTCCACCCCGCAACACCGTCGAAACACGTCACCCCAGGTTTCATGGCCTACAGTTTGGAAAACGATCCACCAACCGTATCACAACCCTGACACCACCTCTATGTGGTACCTTCTCGTCAACGGCAAGTATACTACAAGACAGAAACTGCATCGCATCGCACTGGTGGACTCACCCCTGTGCCTCAAGTGCAAGATACAGATTTACATCGTTTCGAGTGTGGGCCAGCAGCAGCCGTCTGGACCCTCGTACAGAAGATTGTGGCTTTCTACCTCCGAGTACCACCACATCACGTTTCTCCCACCACGATGATATATCCCGACACGACCTACTTTCCATCGCCTAAGTGGCACGCCATCACATGGATCAGTGGCATGGCTGTCAACTACCTCTTCCGGGACGACATCGTCGATCCGGCGGACTTTTGGACACGCCTCCAAGTACATCACCACACCCTTCGCCGGCATCGACACTATCGGGCCACTTTCGCGAACTATTTACAGAGTATTTTCACCAACCCGCCTGAAAGCTGGAATCTCAACGAACCGTGCCAGCCAAGACTGGACGATCCCACATTCCCCTTCAATGGTCAATGATAGAATGCATTTTGTTCTGATGGCGCGCCAAAGTGGAGCATGGCGCGGAAAGTATTCCTATTTTCTCCTTACACATGTTTATCCTTTTCACACATTGCTCTCTATCTGCAGCCTATTTCTTTTCTTTCTCCTGTGCTCCAAAAAAAAAAAATGCTGCTGATGGTGAGACTGTATACTCATTTATGTTAACAAAAAAAAAATAAAAAAGAAGGCCTTTGCGGAAATATAGCTACCTCATATGTTTTACGTTTTCAAAGGATATTGTGTTATTTTATGAAGAACGTCGTCTTTTATTTTCATACACAAGAGGGTTTTATTTGTTTTCTTAAAAAAAAGTAAAAAAAAGTTGGTAGAGCAACAACAACAACAAAAGAAGTTGGTAGAGCACTTGCCCGCGAAAGGCAAAGGTCCCGAGCTCGAGTCTTGGTCGGGCACACAGTTTTAATCTGCCAGGAAGTTTCAGGTTTGATTTAAATACACGCTGAAACGCTCCCGAGCGTTAGTTGCCTTTGAGATGAACGTGGTGAGCAGGTGCTGGTAAAGAACGCGTTTAAGGCGACAAAGACGCCATTATCAACAGCTCAATGAGTTTTAACCAGGTCGTGCAATAGGGTTGGCAGCAACGTAGCCACTGTCAATGATTGCGGGCAGCGGTGGTCACGAAAATGTACGGTGGCAAGAAGATCGGCCTCAAGACGGTCACCTGGCACTGTTCGGCTTATGGCTGTGGTGCATCGTACTGCATCTGAAGCAGCAACCTCAGCAGCAGTTGGCACCACTGTCACACAACGAACTGTTACAGTAGGTCAGCTCAGAGACAGACGCACTGTAGCGTGCATTCCAATGATTTCACTGACCCCAAACCATTGCCATTTGCGACATCAATGGCGACAAGCTAGAGCTCATTGCGGGGCAGGTTGCAGATCTGTTGTGTTTTTCTGAGGAAAGCCGGATCCTCCTCGGTGCCAGTAATGGCCGTATTTCGGTTTGAAGAAGGCCTTTGGATGGCCTGCAACCAACCTGTCAGTGTGCTAGACACACTTGATCTACACATAGAGTTATGGTATGGGGTGCTATTTCGTATGACAGCTGGAGCGCTCTCGTGGTTATCCCACACATCCTTAACTGCAAGTTTCTACGTCGATCTGCTAATTCGACATGTTGTGTTGTTATTCATGAATAGTATTCTTTGGGATGTTTTCCAACAGGATAACGGTAAGCCACATACCGCTGTTGTAACCCAACAAGCTCTATAGAGCGGCGACCTGTTGTCTTGGCCTCCTTGATCACCTGATCCGTCTCCAATCGAGTACATATAGGATGTAATCAGACGATAACTCCAGCGTCGTCCGCAAACAGCACTAACCACCCCTGAACTGACCGACCAAGTACAACAGACATGGAGCTCCATCCCACAGACTGACATCCGGCACCTCTACAATACATTGCATGCATGTTTACATTCTTGCATTTAATGTTCTGGTGCTTAAACCCGTTATTAATGTACCAGCATTTCACATTTGCAATGGCTCATTTCGCGCTTACATTAACCTGTGATCTTGCAGTGCTGATCACTTAAATATTTCACCTAGACAAATGTAGTCCCTAAATTTCATTGCTATAAATTATTTTTCGGTATTGCGATTTTTTCTGTCAGTGGAACTAACCACTCGCTGCTTTCACTAACTGCCCGCAAAATAGACAAATATTCCGACAGATGATCACAAATCCTATTCCTAAGTATGTAACAGAAAAAGTGAAAAAAATGTACAGTCCCTCCCTCTCTCTCTCTCTCTCTCTCTCTCTCTCTCTATCGCTTACACACGCACACACACCATCTATCAATACACATATTCCTGCCTAGGGCATGGATTTGTGTGATGTCCTTAGGTTAGTTAGCTTTAAGTAGTTCTAAGTTCTAGGGGACTGATGACCTCAGATGTTAAGTCCCATAGTGCTCGGAGCCATTTTTTTGAATAGACATACAGTCAAATAAAAGAATTTGTAAGCGAGTGCTTGGCAATTGGAAACACTTATAAAATAAAACTCTAGACATAGAAAATGGCAGTTAAAGTGCTGTGTTTCGAAAACAAAGTGACCAGAAGATAAATTGCAAGCTTTCAACCAGTTTGCCACATAAGAGATAACTGCTTGGATTACGAATAGTTAGACACTGTTCTGCAAGTACTTTTCGATTTTATTGCAAAGACTTCCGTGAACCGGTTTGAATCTGTATGTTATATGTGTTACCGAAAAAATCGTCTAATATTTCAGAACATCCACTACAGATGCCTTCATAAAAACACGAAACGCGACTGGGTGCGTAATTACAATTAAAAATAATGTGCAGTATGCAAAAGGCGTTTTTTTCATAAGCTACTGCAGTTTATCTAAATTAATTTTTGAGCTCGCGGAGTGTATAATGAAAGTGTCTTAGTTCTGAACTTCCATTTTGTCACTCTCTCCTTATTATTCTGGCCATAACTACCTCCCCCAGTTGCGACTCATGCTCCTACTTCTTGCAAAGCGTTGCGTTTACGATGTGAAGAATGTCGTATTACTAGCACGGTATATGCCTTGACCCCTCTTCATATTCGACGTCCAGGGCCTCAGACCCATTGCCGTTGCTCACAAAGCGCGTGTAAAACATATTCCTGGAACGAGCTATGTATCGGCAGAACAAAGTGGAAGTGATTACGCACGTACCTCTCACATTTTCCAGGAAATATGGCAGTTTAAATTTTCACGACCTTTATAAGAATGAAGCGCTGATTGTGTCGTTCTATGCACATCAACTGAATTCACAACTATAAGCTATTCATCAGAAATTACACGTCTGTATGCAGGTTGTTACCAGTTTTCAGTCATTAGGTGACCATATAATGACTATACGGACGTAACTCAATAGCTGTGCAAAGTGAGTATTACGAGAAATCTTATACAACAACCACCGCATGCGTTTAAAACATGTGTTAGTTGTGTGGGTTTACTGTAACAGACTTTATAAACATATGTAGTGGCTGTTATACAAGCTTTCTTATAACATTCGCTTTGAACAGCTATTGATTTACATCTTTAAGGTACGCACCACCTTTTTAAAGTAAACACGCGCAACTAATACACATTTTAAACAAAAACACAGTGACAATGCAGCTCGCAGATGTCGAAAATCAGACCTCCTGATGCACGAAAGTAGACGAAGTACCATTCTAGGGCAACGCATATGTAACAATAAGATCTCAGAAAAAAAAACCGTACTGGGAATTCGTCGTAAATGACAGGAAACGGAACGCATGTAGATTAAAAACAAATAGCCTTTTATTTAGCTCCACAGATTGACCGTATCAGGAACAAAACTTTTATAATAATGAAATAATTTGCTTCGAAGAATATATAAAGAGAGTAGTACTGCACACAGAGACAGAGCATGTTTCGTTGTTAATAGACAGTCCTATTCGTGAGAATGGAGGCTGTAATGCCTGTCCTACCATCTTGATTCAAGGTTTCCCCGATTTCTCTGAATTCGTTCAGGCCAGTGTAAGACGGGTTGCTACTGTAAGGCTACGACCAAGAGTCCAGTCCTCGCCAACTAACATGTTTGTTGGAATTTATCCATGTTATATGGATGATGCTTGAAGTGTGCGACTGGCGTATACTGCAACAGTCATTTGTTTATCATATTTTATTAGCATGCTGCCATCACCAGATGCACTTACAGATAGTTTTACATCGTAATTAAAATGAGGTGCTGTTAGTTTCCTTTCCTGTGTGTGGCAGTGACGTTGTGTGCGCAATAAAGACGCCTGTTCAGGAAGATTAATACGTTGTGGTGTGTACATTGAGTCATCGGCAAGGCCAGCTCGTTTTGTCGGTCCGTTTACTCACTTAATTTTAATTAAACTTAAAAGTAGCTAGAAACGCACCTGATGATGGTAACATACTGTTGAAATGCGCTTGTGCTAATAGAATATTAGTAACAAGTGACTGTTGCAGTACGCATTATTTCATAAAAATAACCCTTACGTGTGAATAATATATTTTCTTGGAAAGCCATACCCTGAAATCCTCGGATGAATAAAGCTAATAATGTTGCTACGACGTTTTTACTGATCTTGACTACGACGAGCCCTTAAATTCTGACTTCTCCTTGTGAACTACTTCAGTCTTGACAACTGCTTCGCCACAGATATGCGAATCATTAATGTTGCTTTGTGAGATGATCCTTCTTAAAAGCTATGTTTTGTCATACCACTGACTGTGATGTCACATTATACATGATGATGATCCGTTTATTACCGAAACTGTTTAAGGGGGGTAGGACGTCAAAAGGGGCCGACTTGGAGCAGGAGAGGCACCGCAGGACATTTTAATTTCCACTGTCTATACTTTTACAAGTAAGTTCATAAAACTTTGTCAGCGTGACCAGGAAGGATTCAGGGTTCACACTCATAGCAGTGGAAGTGCAAAAACAGAACAAAATAATTTTTTTTAGATATGAAACTCTAGAATTTTCCAAATCTATTAAAAACTGTGGTAAAAATTGAGATAATTAACTACAAAATTAGATTTTTTTTCTAAACATAAAGTTTAAAACGTAATAGCCCATTCATTTTTTCATAAATTAAATAGATTCTAGAGTTTCAGACACTTGTAAGTATGGTTTGTATGCTGTGCAAAATTCATCGAACAGTCTCTCTTATTTATGAAGAAAAGTGTACCTATAGCAACAGATGCAGCCAATAGTAAGTGAAAAAAGATGAAATTTCACATGTAAAAAAAATTATTTTGTCATGTTTTTTAACTTCCGCTGCTACGAGTGTGAATCCTTCCTGGTCATGCTGACAAAGTTTTATGAATTTACTTGTAAAAGTATAGACAGTGGAAATTAAAATGTCCTGCGGTGCCTCTCCTGCTCCAAGTCGGCCCGTTTGACGTCCTACCCCCTTAATAAAGCGACAGTACATGTGTGTGCAAAACAATTATTTTTCCCGAATTAGTTCATTTCAATGCCTTTTCATCCTCCATCTTATTTTTCTGGCTTTTTCTTTTAATTTTCGCCCATAAAACAACTGTCAGCAAGAAGACGATGAGATTTACCTACAGCTAAACCCCTCAGGGTCAAAACAGATCAATGTGTGTGATGCCACGGGCGAAGCTTCGCTGATAAATCCACTTGAGCATAGTAACTGTGTTCTTGCAGTTGTAGTCACACAAGAACAATTGCAGCCACATTAATTCCCCCAAGGGCATACGCATAATGGACGCACAAATCAAGCTATTCATTTATTTATTTGGCTCGTGAACTGAGTGGATAAAGCATAATTCAGCAGCAGGGACGGCGTCCAGCTACTGAAGCAGAAAGCTTCATCAAAGTTACGACAACATCATCTATTCGACCACATCCATTTTCTTCCATCAAATTAATTAGGCATTGGTACCAAAAATAAGAGCAGAAAATCATGTTTGTTGCTGTGGAAGGGAAAAATTTAATAACGAAGATCGACGAGTTCAATATATCACCTTTCATTTCTGATACACTGCTAACTGCTAAGCAAAACATTACGAAAAATGCATTACGAGTTTTAAGCCTCGTGTGTCTAAGGACGACATAAATAAACACAAATACAGTTTTAAAACATTCTTAAACCTACAATTCTTTGTCATTGATTTTATGTAGACGCCGGTGACTCATTCAGACGTTTCTATTTCACAGCATACTTATAGGGTCACATCATTTTTAGCAGGTGAATTTGTTCGTGTTTACCATTTGAAACTGCGACCTGAAATGCATGCGCCATATTTTCTGCACCCTACAAAGTAAAGAGAAGGATAATTTTTTTTTTCACAATCCGCCCAAATATACTCGGCACGGTAGCTCAGCGTGTTCGGTCAGAGGGTTACGTGCCCTCTGTAATAAAAAAGCCGAGTTAATCGATCAACAACGAACTTCAATTCTAGATCTCCAGTGTTCTAGGTTCAAAATGGTTCAAATGGCTCTGAGGACTATGACACTTAACATCTGAGGTCATCAGTCCCCTAGAACTTAGAACTACTTAAACCTAACTAAAAGACATCTCACACATCCATGCCCGAGGCAGGATTCGAACCTGCGACCGTAGCGGTCGCGTGGTTCCAGACTGAAGCGCCTAGAACCGATCGGCCACACCGGCCGGCCCCGTGGTCTAGGGGTAGCTTCTTTGATTTATAATCAAAACGTCATCGATTCCGGGTTCTAATCGCGCCACTGCTTAAATTTTGATTAACCTTCAGTATTCGCGGCCGAAGGCTTCCGACATAAGAAGTCATCCTCATTCTGCCAGAGAATTCTTATCAGAGAGGGCAGAGAAGCGTACAGACGTTCAGGACACTCTCTTGCCCTAGGGGTGCGAAACTGACCCTAAAGGCGGAATAATCAGCAATGATCAACGGCATGAGGATGCAGAAGGCAATGAAACCACTACATTAAAGACACGTAACGTGTATCCACAGGACATGTGGCCTGTAATTGAAGAAGTGTGATGATGATCTGTCCATTGGCAAAAGATTCTGGAATAGTATACCCCATTCGGATCTCGGGGAGGGGACTGCCAAGGGGGCGGTTCCCATGAGAAAAAGATTTAATAATCAACTAGTCTGGGCGTGGAATGTCAGGAGCTTGAACGTGGTAGGCAAAGAAAAATCTGTAAAGGGAATTGCAAATGATCAATCTAGATACAATAGGGGTCAGTGAAGTCAAGTGGAAAGAAGACAAGGATTTCTGGTCAGATGAGTATAGGTTAATATCATCAGCAGCATAAAATGGTATAATGGGAGTAGGATTCGTTGTGAATAGGAAGGTAGGGCAGCGAGTATGTCACTGTGAATACTTCAGTCACAGGGTTGTTCTTATCAGAATCGACAGCAAACCGACAACGATAGTACATGTATACATGCCGACGTCGCAAGCTGAAGAGACAGAGAAAGTGTATGAGGATATTGAAAGGGTAATACAGTACGTAAAGGGGTATGAAAATCTAATAGTCATTGGGGACTGGAATGCAGTTGTAGGGGAAGGAGTAGAAGAAAAGGTTACAGGAGAATATGGGCTTGGGACAAGAAATGAGAGAGGAGAAAGTCTAATTGAGTTCTATGACAAGTTTCATAACGATTACTCTCTTCTTGAATCACAAGAGAAGGAGGTATACTTGGAAAAGGCCGGATGATACGGGAAGCTTTCAGTTAGATTACATCATGATCAGAGAGAGATTCCGAAACAAGCTACTGGATACAGGCGTACCCAGGAGCAGAGAAAGACTTAGATCACAATATAGTAGTGATGAAGAGTAGGCTGAAGTTTAAGGCATTAGTCAGGAATAACCAGTATGCAAAGAAGTGGGATACGGAAGTACTAAGAAATGACGAGGTACGGTTGAAATTCTCTAAGGCTATAGATACAGCACTAAGGAATAGCTCAGTAGGCAGTACATTTGAAGAGGAATGGTTCAAATGGCTCTGAGTACTATGGGACTCAACTGCTGAGGTCATTAGTCCCCTAGAACTTAGAACTAGTTAAACCTAACTAACCTAAGGACATCACAAATATCCATGCCCGTGGCAGGATTCGAACCTGCGACCGTAGCGGTCTTGCGGTTCCAGACTGTAGCGCCTTTAACCGCACGGCCACTTCGGCCGGCATTTGAAGAGGAATGGACATCTCTCAAAAGGGCCATCACAGATGTTGAGAAAGAAAACATAGGTACAACGAGGATATCTGCGAAGAAACCATAGGTAACAGAAGAAATACTTCAGTTGATCGATGAAAGGAGTAGCTCCTCAGTTGGCATCACGAGACTGAGTGCACCTCGAAAAATGGCAACAGCGAATGGCGGACCGGACGGTCACCCATCCAAGTGCCAGCCACGCCCGTCAGCGCTTAACTTCGGTGATCAGACGGGAACCGATGTTCCCACTGCGGCAAGGCCGTTGCCCTTCTTGCAGTTAAGTAAAAGCTAAATTCCAAAGGATATGAACACGTTTTACAGTATTGTGTACTGCGTAGAGGAACATTTCCGAGGTGATGATTGTTTCAGATTGACGATGTACCCTGTCACAAAGCATCATCTGCAAGGCAATTGTTTGTCGACAATAATAAGCGGACTAGTCTGCCGAGAGTCCAGAACTGTACCCAATGGAACACCTTCGTGATGAGTCAGTAGGGCGATTTCGCTTGGTTTCGGCTCGTGAAAAGTCTGTCGTTCCTCCACAGACATTCACTCGCCTCATTGAAAGTGTTTCCAGTACACTTTAAGGTATCATAAAACTGAAGGATGGTCACATATCCAATATTAATTTCCACTGATAGATTCCCAGACACTTTTGATCCGCTAGTGTATGTGTAATTATATATTTTGTACATACATAAACCATTATAGCCATATTGACTTGCTCAACGTGTTCATAGTACCACAGTCGCTACACAAGGGAAGTGCTACTATTAACCAAAGCAACACCAGCAAATTTTCCACAACGCGTACTACCAATGGAGAAGAGGGGTGGGGGGGGGGAAGGGGCGACTTGCTTTATGCGCACGACAAAAGAAATTTAAAAACACTCATTAATTCCAGAATGAGATTTTCACTCTGCAGCGGAGTGTGCGCTGATATGAAACTTCCTGGCAGATTAAAACTGCGTGCCCGACCGAGACTCGAACTCGGGACCTTTGCCTTTCGCGGGCAAGTGCTCTACCATCTGAGCTACCGAAGCACGACTCACGCCCGGTACTCACAGCTTTACTTCTGCCAGTACCTCGTCTCCTACCTTCCAAACTTTACAGAAGCTCTCCTGCGAACCTTGCAGAACTAGCACTCCTGAAAGAAAGGATATTGCAGAGACATGGCTTAGCCACAGCCTGGGGGATGTTTCCAGAATGAGATTTTCACTCTGCAGCGGAGTGTGCGCTGATATGAAACTTCCTGGCAGATTAAAACTGTGTGGCCGACCGAGACTCGAACTCGGGACCTTTGCCTTTCGCCTTTTGGGTACGTGTTACTGCAAATTTTAAAACAATTACCGAATCTGGTATAAAAAATTATGAAAAATAATAAACATTTTTCAAAATTTTAAAATATAAATTACGTGACTAAAAAACAATATTTTCAAAGGTGGCATAAATTACCATCTCTTTGGTAGTGCAAGGGTTAAACAATGTAGTTTATTCGCAATGCAATGTGATAGCTACCTTTCTTGCAAGAGCCGTCAATAGGATTATATATGTCTGCTGCCTTCGCCGCATTCGACTAAAATCTCACGTCTTCTTCTTTGCGAATGTGGCCTGAGATGTTAGGCAGCAAGAAGTTTATTATGTAATTTCTTCTAGCCATCCTTCTCTGGTTTTTGTTGCAAGGTACGAATTGATCATGAGGTGAGGTTCAAATTCCAGTCGAGTTGGAAGAAATTGTAACTTTTCTAGCTTTCAAACTGCGGGTTTCGAAATTTTAAAAGCACGTAAGTCTTATGTTTCTGTTTAAACACATAATTAACTTCTTGCACCTTTAGCTTCTAATATACGAATATTACATTCCGAACAGATTCTTCAAACAACAAGACAGTTAACCGCGACGAATTTTAGATTCGTTGGTAAAGTATTTCTAAAACTTTTATCTGTTTGGACTTAGTCAATATTAGCTCAAGACCAGAAAAATGCAATAATTTTCAGAGTTTGACAGCTGTCGCAAAATGGCATGTTATGTAAACATATCACGCTGAAAATTTTCACTTCAGTGGCATTCTTTCCATTGGCCTTGCCAATGTCGATTTTTGTGAAGGTACGAGCAGATTACTTGAGCTAAAGATAAAAAGTTCTACAGAGTAATTATTTTAAAAACTTTCAACCATCTCGGGTAGCCGGCCGCGGTGGCCGTGCGGTTCTAGCGCTGCAGTCTGGAACCGCGGGGCTGCTACGGTCGCAGGTTCGAATCCTGCTTCGGGCATGGATGTGTGTGATGTCCTTAGGTTAGTTAGGTTTAAGTAGTTCTAAGTTCTAGGGGACTGATGACCTAAGATGTTAAGTCCTATAGTGCTCAGAGCCATTTGAACCCATCTCGGGTAGAAAAATGTGTAGGTCATATATCGACTTATCGACTTTCTCTGCGACGACGTGTGTACAGAGATGTTATCTGGTGTCGTCTTCACGGTCAGTCGCAATCAAGATGGGGGAACGTTCAGATAACGCTTCCGAGTTTTAGTTGTTCGGTTGTCCTAAGGAAAATAAACGTTTTTAGCATTCTTCAAGGAACATTGCTTGAAAAATATGATTGGTAATTATAGCTGACACTCATAATAAATGACATAAGCGTCAATGAGCTCTTCAGTTTTCTACTGAAGAACTCAGCTTCGTCCTGAAAGCTACAATTCGGCTCGGTATCTGAGAAACTCCTTTTGCTTTTTTCCGTTTGTTACCAAGTGCTAACAATTTAAGCACACTCTCTAATGTTGACGACTACCACGTTCTGTGGAAGGTTTTGGACAACACTTCGCAACGCGTCGTATGTCACCCGTGCTCTATGCGAGTGTGTCTGTGTGTGGGGGGGGCGGGAGGGGGGGGGGGGCAGAAGAGGAGTGTAGAAGTCCTGTGGCGTGCTTGCGGCTGATAGCATGGTGCGTCTATGGGGCGGAAGATGAAGCCACGTGGATGATACGGTCGCGGGACAACAACCCCGTGGATATAGCACAGGCAAGAAATATGCTTGCGCCGCGAACGTGGGTCTTCAGCGCTGCGGGTGCAACTCTCAGTCTCTCTCTCTCTCTCTCTCTCTCTCTCTATCTCTCTCTGACACACACAAACACACACACACACACACGCACATTCGTGTTTGTTTTATAAGACTCATTCAACAGTAAGATTTTTCACATCGGGATATAAGGCGTTGGAATTCTTTCTCGTGTCTCAGCGTGTATCGCATCTATGGCAGGGTCTCATTTTTTAACTTTATTGTCTCACTGATTTTCCTTTGCTGGATTTCAGTGGATTAAACTTTTAGATGTTGTGAAGAAGTTTAACTGCTGGAAAGAAATAAGAGTAATGAGAAATTTCTGTATCAGCCAAAGAACAGGACAGGAAATGAGATGGATGAAGGATTTCAAATTTCGGGTAGGGATTCACAAGGCTATAGGGTTTCCTTTATTCTGGTTAATAATTCGTTAGAAACTGTTTCCAATAAAAGAATTATGAGACAATGGCTTTTTTTTCTTTTTTTTCACTTTTAGGTTTCCGTATCTCAGTAGGTAAAGTGGAAGCCCTTATATGCTCACTTTGTTGTCCGGATGTCGTTTGCCTGTCTATCAGACTTTTAAAAACCCTTTTCCTCAGGAACAGGTAGACGTATCGAGTTGAAAATTATGTCACATACTAGGTCTATGGTATGTTGGCGTTGTAAAAACTTAAGCTTGTAAGTCAGTGCAATGAAAAGATACGATCATTTGGATCATGTATTTTAACAGTCCCTAAAAGATTCATTAAAGCCGGTCGGGTACTTCCCGCTGACCTAGAATCTTGAAATTTGGCAAGAAGCAACGTTATTCAGTACAAGTAAAGGAAAATACCAGAAAATTATTAATTTATAATTGAATCACACGAAAAAAATATTTCTCTTATCGTTTGTTATCCGACTTTAAACTTAAAATTAAAACATTCTCGTAACTCTTGGAATTCCCAGAACCGACATCTTGCTACTATCAACGTCGATAGCAAGCAAAAATAGTCAAGATTCTCGAGTACCGAGATGATTGAACTTCCTATATTCATTACTACATTTACAAACTTCGAGCATGCTGGGAGTAATTGCAGGACTGTAACTTCTGTTAAAAAAATTTCTCTAAGTTGCCAATTTCATTTTTATTTACTTGATGACCAGTTTCGGGCCGGGACACATTTTCAAATCATCTCTAAACATATCTCTATGTTGTGTTACTGTTCATTTGCTCTTCGTTATTCCAATATATTTGTTATTTTGAAATGTTTCTTATCACTTTGGAAATACCATTTTCACTATCTGGGTGTTTTTGAAATGGGTCCCGGCCCAAAACTAGTCACCAAGTAATTAAAAGTGAAATTTGCAACTTCGGCTGTCTTTTCCGTTTTATTGATAATTATTTCTGTACGGAAACCTTAGAGCGCGAGTCCCACTCTCACCTGACAGGTTTGATTTTGAGTGGTCAGTCTACTGGCTGGTTTGATGCGGCCCGCCACGAATTCCTTTCCGACCTTTACAACACCTGTCCTATCCTCCTTTCCCTTATTAACGAAGCTAAAAATTTTATGGATATAATCATCCAGATCGCCATGTATAGCAATAAGTGATCACTAGTTTCGATTGAATATTCGCCCATCTTAGATCTGAAATGGGAACAGAAAATTGTTACTTAAGAATTAATTACAATTACAAAAAATGAAAACGAGTTCAGTAAGTACCAATTATCAGTTCGAGTGCAGTGTCTGATCATAAGATTAGATGGTAACACATTGTCGTCAACGTACCATTAGCTCATATATACGACTGAGCACAGTGAAATAATGGCATGTACCGTTAGGATGTAAGCAAAACCTAAAAAATAAACATCCAAAGCAATACAAAACGTTACCCAACGTGTAACCAGTCCAGCATAAGAGCATGAGGAACACACTTGTCTTACAAAAACACATTAACACATAATGTTCTGTTTACAGTCTCATAACACCAGTAACTTGTCGAAAACGTGTACTACGTGGCCAGTTCAGAGCAATAAGCAGATTAAAAGGCAGTGTGTGCTCATGCTCGCAGGAACACGTATTGAAGATAGGTGCCACACGAGTAGACATAAAAACACATACAATAAATTAAGCAAATATAAAAGAAGGAGTAAAACAAAGTTTGCATCTTAAAATCACAAATAGATTTTTAAGTAATACGTGCACGGAAATAAAATGGATAGGCAGTATGTTATTGAAGTGCAATACGTATATGAGTAAAACGAAACGAGAAAGAGAGAGAGAGAGAAAGGGGAGAGAGAGAGAGAGAGAGAGAGAGAGAGAGAGACGGCAGAGAGACAGAGAGAAAGAGAGGAGGGGAAGGGAACTTTATATACACTAACAAGGGAACCTCCCCATCGCACCCCCCTCAGATTTAGTTATAACTTGGCACAGTGGATAGGCCTTGATAAACTGAACACAGATCAATTGAGAAAACAGGAAGAAGTTGTGTAGAACTGTGAAAAAATAAGCAAAATATACAAACTGAGTAGTCCATGCGCAACATAAGCAACATCAAAGAGAACGTGAGCTCAGGAGCGCTGTGGTCCCGTGGTATCGTGAGCAGCTGTAGATGGAGAGGTCCTTGGTTCAAGTCTTCCCTCGTATGAAAATTTTAGTTTCTTTATTTTTGCATAGTTATCATCTGTCCGTTCGTTCATTGACGTCTCTGTTCACTGTAATAAGTTTAGTGTCTGTGTTTTGCGACCGCATCGCAAAACCGTGCGATTAGTAGACGAAAGGACGTGCCTCTCCAATCGGAACCGAAAACATTTGATTGCAAGGTCATAGGTCAACCGATTCCTCCACAGGAAAACACATCTGATATATTCTATACGACACTGGTGACTGCATGTGCGTCACATGACAGGAATATGTTGTCGACCCACCTAACTTGTACACTTGGCGAATGTGTAACGAGATTCTTCTACCTTGCCCGATTTAGGTTTTCTTGTGGATGTGATAATCACTCCCAAAAAAGTGATGAAAACTTAATAGTTTGTTACATAAACTGAAAATAAAAAATTAAACTTTTCACTCGATGGAAGATTTGAACCAAGGACCTTTCGTTCTGCAGCTGCTCACGTTATCACGAGACTACGACGCTGCTGCGTTCCCAGTGTCCCTGATGTTGCCTATCTTCCCATGAACCACTCAGTTTGTTTATTTTGCTGATTTTTTCACAGTTCCACACAACTTCTTCCTGTTTTCTCAATTGATCTGTGTTCAGTTTTTCAAGGCCTATCCACTGTGCCAACTTATAACTAAATCTAAGGGGGGTGCGATGGGGAGGTTCCCTTGTAAGTATGCACCGACTCGCTGAATGTCATCGCCTCGTTAGTTATTCCTTCTTTTTTTCATGGTTACCTCCCATCTGCAGTACCCTCAGAGAGGTCCGAATGGGGGCTAATTATGGCAATGGAGATATCATCATGGCGCTTTTTCAGTCACAGGTTACAAATACTGTGAATATGTTTTCTGCGTCGTTGATATAGCGGTTTCCATTGCCTTATGAATCCTCATGCCTTGTTCAGTGGTGATTCTTTCTCCTTTTAGGGGCAGTTTCTTTCCCCAAGAACAGGAGTGCGTCCTGAACCTCTGTCAGCGCTTCCACCATTTTTTTTTTTTTTACGCTGGAAGTCTTCGTCCGCCACTGCTAATGATTTCTCCTCAAAAATAGAATAGAGGACAGTGAATCATATAAGATTTGCTGAAGACATGGCATCATCAAGTGAAAATAGAAAGGCGATGAACTATGTGTTAAGAGAATTGAGCACCAGGTAAGGTAAAAGATTGGAAATTCCTCCTTTAGAAGCTTCTGAGATGTGACAAAAGGTATGGAATTAACAGATCAAGTAAGGAATGAAATTGTTTTACGAAGGGTGAACGATAAAAGACAAGAAGTGATACAAATCAAAAGAACGCAAAGAATTTGACTAGCACACTGAATGAGAACGGACCGCATAGTAAAGGATGCGGTAGGGGGACTGGCGAGTGGAAAAAGGACCAGACGAAGAAGATACCAGTTAGCTGACAACACCAAGACAAATACGTCATATGCGGCTGCGATAAGCATGTCGGAAAACCAGGGGCACTGGAGTCTACTCACTTTTCAGCGTCCATCTCTAACATAACACCTCTTCCTTTCCTGCTTTTTCAGAGTCCACAGTTCACTTCGATAAAATGTTACACTCCACAAGACCATTTTGACAAATATACATCGCAAATTAAGGCCCATGTTTGATAATAGCAGACTTCTTTTCCCGAAGCCTTCGTTGTAGCCTTCTTTTCATGCCCTTGCTTCGTCGTCAACAGACCGCTGGAGTTGGACAAACAACCACCTACACTGATACAGTTACTTTGGCCCTTTCTTTTTGGAAAGTTGCACTCCGTGTTGTCAGGACGTATTTTGCGCTAAGTTTCTGTAATTGTCATAAACTTTGTTGTATACTTACCTGTATTTTAACTATCTGTGGTTTTGAGAAGAAGATGGAGAAGCAGATGGGGCATTTTCCTGGAAAATTGTGTAATACAGCCTCAAGTACATACAAAGATTCGAGAGTGTACCCAAACAACAGTTGTTAATCCGGCATGCTCACACCCTTTAGATACTGATTGTTAGAATAGCTGAAGCAGATCCATCCAGTCTTTGTTAATTATCCTATTTTTTAATAAATTGTGCTCATAGTGGTATCGAGACTACGAGTTCATTTTCAGATGTCTGTTCATATGAATCTTTTACAATTTTTATTCTGCTCGCCACATGACATCGTCGGTTTCCTGATGTAGCAAAAGGTTTTTTGGGATGGTAGATGCGTCGAAGACCCTGCATGGCTTCTGCGGAACTGATTGTTGGGTTGGGTTTCTCATTGCAAGGAACAATAAGTTAGAAGAAACATTATTTCGACTTCAAAACAAATATTCATTGTGAACCATCCCCCTCCCTCTCACCTCCCACCCCCCAGCCCCCCCCCCCCCCCCCCCGCCACCACCCGCCCAAAACACAGGCTGGGGCATATTTTTCTAATGATTGAGTTTAACGGTTTCGCGATGTGAAGGAATCTTTTGAAGGTGCACCATACTTATACCTATCATCAACAAGCACAGTGACATATATATCGAACAGATGAGAAAGATATAGTTTGAGAATGAAGGAATTTAAAATCAACAATCCGTGCGTGAGTTCCGTGTTTTAACCCCTACGCCAAGTGAAAGAGCAGTCTGAGGGGTTCAAGGGCTATTACGTATAAGGACAGGACAGCAAAGTCTCTTTGCTTTTGTCTGAGTTTAAGATGTCGAAAGTACTCTTTTTAATTTTGTATGGTTTTCTTTTACTGTAGGATTTTTGTGGTAATTTAGGAGTTATTCTATTAAATTTATGCCTAGCAACCGGAGCGATTTGACATTTGAATAGTAAGATGGGGGGAGGGGGGGGCGAAAAGTCGATTTTTGAATACAGTTTTTATACTTGTTAGTGATTGATGTTATGGACTTTAGGAACTTGGGTATATGTGTAAATGACGGAGTTTTATAGATAACGGGCAGCATCTGTTGCAATTTCTAGAAATTCGTTTTGTACCGTTAACATCTTTCAGAGCAGTAAATTGGCGTAGCAAGATGGAAGACACTGAAGATTCTCATGTATCTTTTGAATGCTAATTTTGAAACAATAATGCGAACTACACGTCTCATACCGTATTTGTAGGGTAGCAAAGTTCCGTTTCTAGTAGTTTCAACATCATTATATATTCTTTTGTTGGTAATAATGATTGCTTGAGTTTGGTTGGCGTTGATAGTGATCTTCGGGTGAAGAGGCCAGCTCTCGATATATTCACGTTGTTTTTCCAATCTGCAGAGATTGTCTTTGAGACTTGGCTGCTTTTGCAAATAGGTATGCCCCCAAAAAACCATGAGAGTTGCGTCCCTGCTTGTTGTGATCGAATATATGGTTGCCCCACAACTGCTTTTTGAGATACGGCATCTTCAGTTTGTCTCAGCTGGCTGATGGACCATCCAATTGTCATTTAAAGTTCCCTGTTTTTCAAAATTTATGTGAAGATTTTTACTAAACGAAGTGGCCAGTTGTGCCGATATACCTTGTATATGTGGCCCCGACGAAAAACTATGTCAAGTGCATCCTCACTGTAAAGAAAAAAAGGCCTTAAGCTGACTTATATTGGGCTTATTGGATGTATTCAAGAAGTCTTATTGCTTGAGGAATAGTACGTAAACAAATTTCTGTGAGATGATTATTTCGATTTGACTAGAATTTAGGAATTCGAGGAGAAATTTTAGAATGATTTTTCAAAAAAATTCAAAATAATTAACAGAAACTCGACTATAGTTTTATAGAAATAACTGATAATTTCCTATCTTTGGTAAAGTCATAACTTTTCCAAATTTGTACGATTTGGAGAAGCAAAATTTTGGGAGAGAGGTGTTACAGATATTAGTGAAGACGTTAGTGATATTTTGAAGCGATAGCTTGAAATATAATGACTTGATACTGTAGTGTCTTGGTATTTTTCGTTTCCGATGGTTTAACGCGCCTTCACACACTGTCTGGCTGTATTTGTGGGAACGAAGTTGCTACAGAGTTCTAAACGTTTGTTACGAAATAAAATAGGGGAAGGACTAGGTTGAGCTGCCAATACTTTTCTTCAAAACGTATTACACCTTTATGTCAAAAAGTATCAAAGGAAAACAACAATATTCAACTCCATAACTTCCTCAGCAATTACAAAATGCAATTACAGTAATTTATGAAAGATGCGATATAAAACCAATGAAACAAATTTATAAATCCCCAATTACCCATGCACGGGAAAGTACTGCTGTGACGTGAATGACATTAAGCTTAAATAATACAAAAAGTGTTTTAGCTTTACATAGACAGGCATTCACAATTATGAGCACAATATAAGAAACTTATTATAAATTGTTCCAAAAGTGAACTCCAATTAAATACAACAACCAACAAGACTGGAGCTTCCAGTCATAAACTTAGGACAGCCAAGTTGCCTTTGGCTAACCACGCCAACGGTTTGGTGAATGGCGACCAGAGCCCTTCTGGATCACATATATTTCAGTAACAAATGTGCGGGATAGCTTTCATCGAGTGTATTACACCGCAGTTCTTATAGCGCAAAAGGCGTACGGACCTCACATCGGCCACATTCCCCTCAAGGCAACCAAGTTATTTTTGCAAGTATATGTACGGGTAAAAGTGTCCGTCTGTGTACTTATCCTTCTGACAACTTTGGAACTTTGGGAGAAATGCGAGGCATATAGCAGCAGCAGTGACTGCAGTACCTCCGGAGATGTTTGTAAAAAATATGACTCGAGCTTGACGGTTGCGTGGACGTTTTTCATGGGCCCAATGGAGAGAACAGTCAATATTTGCGATCGGTAAATTGAAACTTTGACCTTAAAACGTAACTGTAGAAAATAGTCCAGTGTTGAACAGGCATTAATGTAAAAAGAGACACTTTCTTCAAACGGATTATTCATGTTGAAAACTTCCCTCGCGGTCCCACACCCCCATACAGTATTTTCATTTCAGCCCTGATTCTGCAAAATGCGGTAAAGGTGACGTACAGTTTACTGTCCATGCCTTCACACTGAAGATTTCGAAAATTAAAATGATATTTTCATGGATTATCTTAGTGAATCAGCACGCAGAATATCCTTCCACCAGTTCTCTGTGAAGCTACCGTAGATGTCCTTCAAAGCAGCTGTTGTAGCCCACTGGATTCTTCAGAAGGTGCAAGAAGGCGACCTCTGATTCTAAGTGGTAGTGCAGGTAGCTAATTTATGTGAATTAAGCCCCGGGACGCCGTTACGATGCCTTTATTTACGAGCACCGTCAAACAATAACACTTTATTATCACGAAGCGATTCGTCCCATAGAGTTAATAAAATCTGAGAGCATGGTGAAGCCGACTGTCACGTATTAAACAGGCTCCGAGGACGTCCTGTCACCGATTGGGGAGATTGGCATGAAGCCGAAATATCTCGCTTACGTCGGGAAAATTCGTAGCCCTCCGTACGTCTTGGGTAATTTAGCAGTATTCATTTGTTTACGGAATTTATTGGTTGACAGCACAGCATTATTATTGTACTGAAGATCGGATGGGCTATAGGCTTCTCCTAATACAAGTTATGCCAAAGGAGTACTTGAAACATTAATATTTAATAAAATGTCCAAAGCGATTCTCGTCTTACGTGAAGTATGTTAGCGGCAAGAAACAATCAATGCCTTCTTTGCACGATAGCAATGGGGATACCATCGAAGACAGTGCTGCCAAAGCAGAGTTATTAAACACTGCCTTCCGAAATGCCTTCACAAAAGAAGACGAAGTAAATATTCCAGAATTCTAATCGAGAACAACTGCCAACATGAGTAACGTAGAAGCAAATATCCTCGGAGTAGTGAAGCAACTCAAATCACTTAATAAAAGCAAGTTTTCTGGTTCAGATTGTTTGCCGGCCGAAGTGGCCGTGCGGTTAAAGGCGCTGCAGTCTGGAACCGCAAGACCGCTACGGTCGCAGGTTCGAATCCTGCCTTGGGCATGGATGTTTGTGATGTCCTTAGGTTAGTTAGGTTTAACTAGTTCTAAGTTCTAGGGGACTAATGACCTCAGCAGTTGAGTCCCATAGTGCTCAGAGCCATTTTTGGTTCAGATTGTTTACCAATTAGGTTCCTTTCGGAGTATGCTGATGCATTAGCTCCATACTTAACAATCATATACAACCGTTCGCTCGACGAAAGATCCGTACCCAAAGACTGGAAAGTTGCACAGGTCACACCGATATTCAAGAAAGCTAGTAGGAGTAATACACTAAATTACAGGCCCATATCGTTAACGTCGATATGCAGCAGCATTTTAGAACATATATCGTGTTCGAACATAATGAATTGCCTCGAAGAAAACGGTCTATTGACACACAGTCAACATGGGTTTAGAAAACATCGTTCCTGTGAAACACAACTAGCTCTTTATTCACATGAAGTGCTGAATGCTATTGACAAGAGATTTCAGATCGATTCCGTATTTCTGGATTTCCAGAAGGCTTTTGACACTGTACCACACAAGCGGCTCGTAGTGAAATTGCGTGCTTATCGAATATCGTCTCAGTTATGTGACAGCATCTGTGATGTCCTGTCACAGAGGTCACAGTTCGTTGTAACTGACGAAAAGCCATCAGGTAAAACGAAAGTGATTTCTGGCGTTCCCCAGGATAGTGTTATAGGCCCTTTGCTGTTCCTTATCTATATAAACGATTTGGGAGACAATCTGAGCAGCCGTCTTCGGTTGTTTGCAGATGACGCTGTCGTTTATCGACTAATAAAGTCATCAGAAGATCAAAACAAACTGCAAAACGATTTAGAAGAAATAACGGAATGGTGCGAAAAGTGGCAGTTGACCTTAAATAACGAAAAGTGTGAGGTCATCCACATGAGTGCTAAAAGGAACGCGTTAAACTTCGGTTACATGATAAATCAGTCTAATCTAAAAGCCGTAAATTCAACTAAATACCTAGGTATTACAATTACGAACAATTTAAATTGGAAGTAACACACAGAAAATGTTGTGGGGAAGGCTAACCAAAGACTGCGTTTTATTGGCAGGACACTTAGAAAATGTAACAGACCTACTAAGGAGACTGCCTGCACTACGCTTCTCCGTCCACTTTTAGAATACTGTTGCGCGGTGTGGGATCCTTACCAGATAGGACTGACTGAGTACATCGACAAAGTTCAAATACAGCCAGCACTTTTTGTATTATCGCGAAATATGGGAGAGAGTGTCACAGAAATGATACAGGATTTGGGATGGTCATCATTAAAAGAAAGGCGTTTTTCGTTGTGACGGAATCTTCTCACGAAATTCCAATCACCCAGCAACTTTCTCCTCCGGACGCGAAAATATTTTGTTGACACCGACTTACATAGGGAAGAACGATCACCAAGATAAAATAAGGGAACTCAGAGCTCGCACAGAAAGATATTGGTGTTCATTCTTCCCGCGCGCTACACGAGATTAGAATAATAGAGAATTGTGAAGGTGGTTCGATGAACCCTCTGCCAGGCACTTAAATGTGATTTGCAGAGTATCCATGTAGATGTAAATGTAGATGTAGAAGGAAAGTCAGCGTTTCGCGCTAGAACACTAGGGGTTCCCGTACGTAGTTCTCAACTCAAGCGCTCCTCTTTCCACTCATCGCCGTGCGATTTGGACCGGTCGCTACCTCTGCTCAGTGAAACCAGCTTCCTACTTGCTACCGTCGTATTTGTAGGACTGCTTAACAAATCAAATAGAATTCCGTTATCTGCCGAATAAGGTGTAGAAAATAAATACCCTTCAAAACAGGGGAAACTGCTCACTGTGTGTAAGTTACATTTGCTCAAAGTTTCCGTCCTCATTCTTGTAAAAGTATAGTGTTCTGAAATCAGATAAACATCTTTGGAACAGTCTGTATAAGGATTCAACTTTAGTCAGTCACGTGTGCTCCTCTGGAGGAGTACCGAATACTTGGTACGACTGCAGTCAGACAGGCAGACGGCATCTGAGGAATGCCTGCATCGGGACGTCTGGGAGCCCGTGAAACTGGCCGAGTCTCCCGCAGGCGTGCTGGGGTCGCACTGTGCTGACAGCGAAGCCACGCCACACCGCTCAACAGGCGACAAGTTTCCGCCGCAGCTGCTGGCCGGGAATTAATCCAGCAACTTGCGGCCAACCCAGCCGCGCCTGACGAATGCGATTCCGCTGAAATTAGGAGCGCCTGTCTCGTAACTGCCAAAGTAAGCCCAACGGTACGGCGGGCGCAACCGCGGACCAGTTCGCCATTTATAGGCGAACAACTGTGGAAAGCTGACGTGGCGAAAATTTGTTTATCGAGGACAGCTGTCTTATCCGGTCCTATTTCAGCAATGACATGAGAGAGACGTTCCACTAGACCTCCGTGAGTCTACGATCTAATCTGTGGCTAGAGAATTGTGACTCAGTATCGTCGCAGACTTCTTGGACTTTTCTTAAATATTCATCAGCTCTTTTCCCAGTGACATATGCTTAGGGATTACATTTTGATAGAAATTGCCATGCACTTAATAGTTTCCACAATTCAGTACGTTGATTTGTACGGACAACGAGTCAAGTAAATCACTCTGCACCTGAAGTTGGCAGCTACAGCAGTTATTACTACCTTCTCATATCTTTTCTTTCGCTAACCATCGAAATATGGACTACAGTAAGCTTCATATGACGTTTCTTTGTTTGTTTTGTTTTTGAAGTCTTTTCATCTACATCTACATCTACGTCTACATGGTTACTCTGCAATGCACATTTAATTGCCTTGCAGAGGGTTCATCGAACCATTTTCATACTACTTCGCTACCATTCCACTCTCGAATGGCGCGTTGGAAAAAGGAACACGTAAATCTTTCCGTTCGAACTCTGATTTCTCTTATTTTGATGATCATTTCTCCCTACGTAGGTGGGTGTCAACAAAATATTTACGCATTCGGAAGAAAAAGTTGGTAATTGAAATTTCGTAAATAGATCTCGCCTCAAAGAAAACCGCCTTTGTTTCAGTGACTGCCACCCCAACTCGCGTATCGTAACAGTGACACTCTCACCCCTATTGCGCGATAGCACGAAACGAGCTGCCCGTCTTTGCACTTTTTCGATGTCCTCCGTCAATCCTACCTGGTAAGGATCCCATATCGCGCAGCAATATTCCATCAGAGGGCGGACAAGTGTAATGTATGCTGTCTCTTTAGTGGGTTTGTCGCATCTTCTAAGTGTTCTGCCAACAAAGCGCAGTCTTTGTTTTGCCTTCCCCACAATATTGCCGGCCGGAGTGGCCGTGCGGTTCTAGCCGCTACAGTCTAGAACCGAGCGACCGATACCACAATATTATCTATGTGGTCTTTCCAATTTAAGTTGCTCGTAATTGTAATTCTTAGGTATTTAGTCGAATTGAGAGCCTTTAGATTTGTGCGATTTATCGTATACCCAAAATCCATCGGATTTCTTTTAGTACCCATGTGGATGACCTCGCAGAGGGCCTATGGCACTACCTTGCGGAACGCTAGATATCACTTCGGGTTCTACTCGAAGATTTACCGTCCATCACTACGAACCTGTGACCTCTTTGAGAGGAAATCACGAATCCAGTCACACAACTGAGACGATACTCCATATGCACACTTCGGCCGAAGTGGCCGAGCGGTTCTACGCGCTACAGTCTGGAACCGCGCGACCACTACAGTCGCAGGTTCGAATCCTCCCTCGGGCATGGATGTGTGTGATGTCCTTAGGTTAGTTAGGTTTAAGTAGTTCTAAGTTCTAGGGGACTCATGACCACAGCAGTTAAGTCCCATAGTGCTCAGAGCCATTTGAACCATATGCACGCATTTTTATTAATAGTCGCTTGTGAGGAACGGTATCAAAAGCTTTCTGGAAATCTAGGAATATGGAATCGATCTGAGATCCCTTGTCGACAGCACTCATTACTTCATAGGAATAAAGAGCTAGCTGTGTTGCACAAGAACGATCTAATCTGTGGCTAGAGAATTGTGATTCAGTATCGTCGCAGACTTCCTGGACTTTTCTTAAATATTCATCAGCACTTTTCCCAGTAACATATGCGTAGCGTTCGTGTAGCGTAGCGAATACATCACTTTCCCCCACCTAAAAGAATTAGAAATTAGTGAGATTTAGGCTCGACTAAATTTTTCCAAGAGAGAGGAGAATGCATGTTTCTTAAAATACTCTATGTAGGTACTTCAGCAGATGTGACACCGGTGTAACGAACGTTATTGCCTCGATGGTCTCTTGACGTAATGCGCACTAAAAGTGCTAT
This sequence comes from Schistocerca nitens, assembly GCF_023898315.1. Lineage (NCBI taxonomy): Eukaryota > Metazoa > Arthropoda > Insecta > Orthoptera > Acrididae > Schistocerca > Schistocerca nitens. The sequence goes on along the minus strand of NC_064622.1, from coordinate 416,469,731 downwards.
GGATGAATCACGAATCACGAATGTTTCCTGGCATGGGCTTTGTCTGAATCTCGGAGTCAGCGCGAACAGTACCTTGTTACCTAGAAGAATACATTTGACAGTTGTCCTCTTTCCAGCCATAAACTATTAATGAAAGTACTTTCAGAGCCATCTGAAAAGAGCGATGAATCCATTTAAGATAGTTTTTATTTCAGTTTTTTTTCATAAATCCATTATTTTTAGCTATTACGTGGTCAAATATCTACGAACACGCTCTGGATAACGTTAGTTGATCCATCTGAAAGTTCACGGGGGTATCATACCACGTCAAAAGTGTGCAGCTATCAGTCTCTAATAATCTCTTCATTAACAAATGAAACGACACAACTCCAGACACTTTACCGGTCTCATAAAGATATGATTTGATGTATGTAGATTGAAGCGGCGAGTAAAAATTTGTACCAAGGCCGGGACTCGTAATCGGACCTCCAGGGGCGGTGGAACAGCGTTTCACACAACTGCACAGATTACCCTGACATGCTACCCTCCTCGATCCAAATTTTATATACATAGAATAATATCTGTATGAGACCAATAAAGTCTCTGAAATTGTGTCATTTCATTTACATAAGTATCCGCACCTGGGCTTCAGGCTGGATCCTTTATTTACGTTCTGTACTCAGGTGCTACTCCAGGAGATGGAGAGCCTCGGCAATTTTATTTGTGCATGAATTGGAATATAAAGTTGACTATGGCAGCAGAAAGGATTTGGACCGAGGAGGGAGGTCTTTGCTAACTGATGTTCGAAAGTGGCTTAGTGGCAAACGCATCTACCTAGTAAAGATATGATCTGGTTTCGATTCACGGCCTCGGTAAAAATTTTCTCTCGCCGAGCACGTTTCAAGGAATAATAGGATGATTGCTCGCTCAGCAATATTTCATACGTGTCACGTGCTCCGATCCATTGAAAGAGACGATGCGTCAGTGAAACATTAACCCTGATAATCACACGTATAGGCCTAGTATCTACATCTACATATATACTCTGCTAGCCACCAAGCGGTGTGTGGCGGAGGGCACAATCCGCGCGAAAGTCATATTTCCCCCCTCTATTCCACTTGCGGATCGCGTGAGGGAAAAACGACTGAACGCCTCGGTATGAGCTCTTATTTCCCTTATCTTTGAATGGTACTGTAACTAATAATGATTGTGGGCTCTGGAGTGTACTGTACTGCTGGCCGTTGCCGGGGGCATTTGTTGCAAGTACAAAGGTTAATAATGTAACTATTTGTCTGGCCATGAAATGACTTTGATCACAAGAAAAATGTTTGCCTTCGTTTGATGAACAAAAAGCCATATATGTTAGAGGCAACTGATTACAAGAATGAATGTGTGTCTTGGCTTATAGCAGTGAATTCAACGCCCTGTGTACTGTATGGACCAACAGGATTAGGTTTGCTGGAGTGTCGCTTTACAGCACGTCGTATGACATTCAGGAATGAACATGTTGACCTGGAGAATGTTTGTTATAGGTTATAAGCTTGAGTGTTCCAGATGAATGAAATAACGGGATTCTGAATATTGCTGCTGCAGAATGTGTGTCCACTGCCTCAATCAGACTGTAAGTTTCATATGGAGCAATAATTGATGGGTATACAAAATACAGAAATTCTGATGCCCTTCACATAGGTGGCCTAGACGAACAACACAGGTCTACTAACGCAGCGTCATCAGGTCTCCGCCATTTATGAGAACAGCTTTCGCTGAGTTTGAAGACGTAACTGCGGTACCTTCAAATGACTCACCTTTAACTTTGAAATTATTCGATAGTCATCGTCCCCATTTTGTAGCATTCACGTCTGAAGCTATTATCTCATTAGGATCATGACGAAGCCATAGCTGTATTGAAACGGCTCAACGAAGAAAAAGTTGCATCTGTGTCTGCTGATCAGCACGTCCTACTACTCTTCCAGCGGAGCTCTACGGTTCGTTACAGCGACAGTCACGTAACAGGAACGAGAGGAACGTACGAGCCACAGGATGCCTGCAAAAGCTGCGGAAGACTGTAATTTCCTTTCCTTTTCTCCAAAACCCGCATTGTGCTGTCTTTCATGGTCCTTTCTGCCATAAACCGTGGCTAACTTTTAAAGCGTGGAGTAATGATGCCTCAGGACATGTTCGAATAGCATAAAGCGCAGCGCGCTGGCTTGAGAGACTGGGAGGCAAGCAAGCTCCGGATCGAATCCGTGCTGCAGGTTAACGACCTTTGACTGGTACTCCGGCCAGCCTGAGTGTGGTCTTTAGACGGTTTCTGACGCTCGTTTAGACAAATGCTGCACTTATTCCCCATTTCTGCACCGTCTCTAATGACTTCCGCGTCGATGAGACGTTCTTCCTTCCCACCAAATTCCGCCTCAGAAAAGACTATGCAGGAACAATCAAAACGCAATAACACAAAAAAAGTTTACATTATTAACAGACAGACAGCACACATGAGTTCCCTCTGTCCGATTACTTTGGTGGCTGTGGCGTCAGGAAGGGCATCTGGCCACAAAGTTTAATCTGTTGTGTACAGGGTGGGGCAAATAAGAGCGGTCTGGACGAGTAGATGCAATTGGATGGGAATTTATGCATGTAATCACACCACGTGTACGCCCGTCCCGTGATCCACAGTGGTTCAGAGATTATTGCGAGCTGTGTCAGTGTGATGGAGCCTGACAGAGTTGCTACCAGAGGTCATTCTGGTCGCGGCTTTAGTTGGCGAGACAGTTCACTTCATCTGTCAGTGTCCAGTTATTTTGTGTGGGGAGCCCTCAAGTCTAAGGTGTGTCGCAATAACCCTCGTAGTCTTCAGAACCGGCAGGAGAGCATTTTGGATGTGATTGCACCAATTCCAGCAGCCCAGGTTCCAGCCACCTCAGTAGCTCAGTGAGTTGAGATGAATGTAGCCACTCTCAATATCTGCTATAGTCGAATTAGTACTATATTTCCTTTTCTCTGCTGTGTTTCTTTGTACCCAGGAACTCTATTCTGTGGGCGACTTTTATTTTCTCTGCCCTTTATATAAAGCGGACTGTATGTGTGTATGTCCAGGATCTCCTCCCAAACCCCTGGGTCGATTTCAACCAAATCTGGCAAACGTCAGTCCTCACGAGAATCAGCACTGTAGGGTTCATAACCTCCTAGCTCCAAAGGGAGCGGAGATATGGGCTAAAACGTGTTTGCTCAGCCTGTGGGTGTAAGTTGCCCTGCACAACAGGCATGTTGTATGAGAACATTATCAGCCTACCAAATCAGACCGCTTCTAGGCCAGCCTGCATTCAGGAGCAAGAAACAGTTTCACAGGCCCCAACATATATGCTGCCCTACATGACAAGAGTGTTGTGTTGAAGTAGTATCAGTCTGCTTTTTACATGGCGGCCTGATTGTCAGGGACAAATAAATGATTTTGAAGCCCCTTGTGTGCAGCCTGCCATCATGACAAGCATGTTGTGGGACTAGTATCGGCCTGTGTTATTTAACTGTGTTGCAGAGGCCACAGGTGTTAATGAGCATGGTTGGGGACAGATGGAGATGGATACAGAGAGTGAGGGAGAGCAGAGGATGGACAGAGAGAGGGGAGGAGAGGCAGATGTATGAGGCAGGTGGAAGGTGTAGGGATGGGGGGAAGGCGGAAAAGAAAGAGGGGAAGACAGAGATGGAAAGAGAGGTTTAGGAGGATGTAGTCAGAGGGAGAGGGAGGAAGATGGGGCCAGCGAGAGGGGGTGGAGGAAATGGACAAGGAGAGGATGAGGAAGAGACAAAGACGGAAGGAGGAGACAAGTGGACGATGAGGTGGGCAGACAGAGAGGGGAAGAGGGAGTCACAGGCAGGAGGAGGCATGTTCAGTGTGTGATGAACACATAAGTGGGTCAACCTGTGGAGAAAATGCTAATAATAAAATATAATCCAACAAATCCTGAAAAAGAGATGGACCCTTTACTAGACAGGATAAACTCTAGGGAACAAGAGCAGTAGAAGAAGAACTAGAAGAAGAAGAATGATACCTCATATTCTAAGGCTGTGAAACAACCTAGATAGTAAATTATCCAGGATGATTCTAAAATGATTTTAAAACTTTGTTCGCATACAGAATTTTATTGAGAAGGCTTATATAGGTAGTAGAGGTGCCATATTGTAGCAAATAACTGCAAGTTACACCCCATATTCCAGTTTAACTTCCATCTGTCTGGATGTGACAACTAATGATGACACCGCAAACGCCTCATCTGGCGTCATTTTCTTGCCACACTTTATTCAGCATATCTGACGTCACTTCTGCAGTGTCAGTCTATATGGCTTTAAGTAAACAGCTGTACAGCTTCAGTAGTAAATTTTGAACTCTTTAGTAAGCTAAAGGTTTCGTTGTTACATTACATCGTCTTCAAACCATTGATATAGGTAGATTGGATAATACACAATTGTGCGCAGTGAGTGTAATAGCCACAATAAGACACGCGGTATCAGCAGGTCTCTGATACGAATTTCGCGATCACTTCGTACATCTACCGACAAGTTCTCACGTAGTTTATATCCGAGGTTTGCGGATAGCATTTATCATATAATGCCTCCTACAATGACCTGCACGCAATTGGATTTCATCCGACCAACGTTCATCAAGGGGGTGTGTTGATGATGTAATGTGACATCGTAAGCGGTTGCTTGCAAAAAGTTCAGTATTTGCGGCTGAAGGTGTACTGCTGTTTATTTCAAATTGACTAGCCAACGACCGAATCATCATTCTCTGCACTCCAGACGCTGATTGACGGACTCCAGGATCTCGCGACACACGATGCTCTGTTTTCCTGGGACTGAATAAACTAAACTCTCTCTCTAACTTGCACGACTACAGTCTAAGAAACTAGCGACCTAGAGATTTGTAATAACAAGTGGTACAACTAGTTTGAACTAAATTTTGATACCAGGAGTACACTGTACGTCTACCAGGATGTTTATCGTTCTAGCTGACTTTGTTTCTGCCATCCAAAACACGCAAAGAGCACATTCAGGTCCTGTGAAGTCTGCCATTTTGATTTTCAACTTTCTGTCGTTTCAAGTGGCGAACCTTGGTACTACAACAAGTGAATGAAAGTTTTGCTACAAGATGGCACCTTAAGCACAAGATTTTCAATTTTCTACCATTCCTATTGGCATAATTCGGTACTATAACAATAAGTGAGTGAAACTCAAGTATTGTGGTACAAGATGGCAGCTTAAACACATGTCCAGGTCGTCCCGACAAAATTATATACGTAAATGCAGTTGTAAAGTAATTTTATAATTATGAGTAAGGGAGACTATTACGTGAAGAGGTCCATGTTAACACAGAGACCATTACAAGAGAAAGAATTGCAGGTTAGTGTTTGCACGCGTCTTTAAGAAATGGAGACACTTAACACTATAATACTTTTATTTTAATCCAGTTTCTCATTACTTTAGCTGTAAATTTGGTGACGCTGATCTGCAACCGCAGATGCAGCTGGAATTCTTTTGTAACCGAAGTTCTTAAAATTATTTAGCCTTGCTTTTACTTTTAGCTGTTCGTCCCGTTTCATTAACACAGCTGAGATAAAGTATCGAGAGCTGCTCAATTCTGCAACGGCAGCCGTGCTATTGCAGCGAGGAGACTTTCCTCTTGGGTTACCCTGTCGTAATGTCATTTTCTTTTGTAAATATTTTCTTTATTTAACTTTTTTTTATATCTTAATATCTGCCGTTTCGTGCAAGACACTTACTTTAAATGTTGAGACATTTTTTCACATTTAATGAAATATTTATATATTACTTTGCAACTCACGTCACTGAGCCATGGCAATACCAAATCATATTTGTAACCCGGATTCAGTATCGCTTTTTGCAGGGGAATTTGCGCTGTTGGCACTCGCTGATAAATTAAAACTGTGTGTCTGACGGGAATATGGCCCTTAGTGAGCAACGCTCTTACCGCCTTAGCAGTCCATGCATGACTCACAATCCGTTCTCGCAGTTTGTAATCTCCCCCCTCCTTCCTAATTCCAGTTATTGCCCACAATAAGCAAAGTCTTTTATGAACAAATTGAAAGGAGCGAAGATTACAATAAACTTTCTAGTCTACTTAGCTTTTCGTGCCGAGTTGGCTCCAGTTCTTCTTTTCTAGGGGTCTCATTCTTGGAGCTAAAATTCTCACATTTTAGGTCCTCGTGGTTGAATTGATCTAAATAAATTTGAACAGTGTTGTTGCAGAATTTTTGTTGTTACGTTAATATATTTTGCCACATTTTCGTATATCATACCGTCTTTTGAATTTTCATATTAACAAAGCCGAAATTACATTGTTCGCCCAAAATATGAAAATACGTCCGATCACGTCAGAGGGATGCTTACTACTGTCTCACTGAGCGGAAATAACAATATTCCAAAAGTTTTACAATTTTTCTTGACAAATGTATTTCTTAGTTTCGATTATTATTTCATAAATAAATCCAGACATAAACATAATAATAGAAATTTTAAGTGAGCCAAATAATTCGTAATTTCAAATGTTTCTAAAAAAACTAATTTTGACTGTACTTTCAAAAAGAAATGTTCAAATGTGTGTGAATTCCTAAGGGACCAAACTGCTGAGGTCATCAATCCCTAGACCTACACACAACTTAAACTAACTTATGCTAAGAACAAAACACACACACACACACACACATCCATGCCCGAGAAAGGACTCGAACCTCCGGCGGGAGGGGTGTACTTTCAGAACAAGTATTTATCGATTGTAACGTCCAAAACAAGTAATTCCTTTCTATAAAGTTTAGCTTGAAATATATCATACTGTCTATAAAAAAATGTGAAACTTTTCATAAAAGCAGGTGAGATAATACTGATCTGTCCAAAATCCGAAAAATAATATTGGAATCGACAACTACCGTAGAGGAAAAGTACTGCTAGAGGAGAATGTCTCGACGCAGGACAGTACGATTATTGTGGATAAAGCCGACCGCTGTCGCCGAGCGGTTCTAGAGGCTTCAGTCTTGAACCGCGCTGCTGCTACGGTCGCAGGTCCGAATCCTGCCTCGGGCATGGCTGTATGTGATGTCGTTAGGTTAGTTAGGTTTAAGTAGAAGTTCTAGGGGACTGATGACCTGAGATGTTAAGTCCCATAGTGCTTAGAGCCATTTGAATTTGCTTGTGGATGAAACTGAAACTCTGGCAATATGTGGAACAAACTCAGTATCACTTTCATCGGTACTAAAATGATGTCAACAATTCGGCCAAACTGCACAGACGTGGGTGAGGTTGATCGGTAAGTAAGGCAATCGGCAAGAGTAACAGACGGCAATGTCTAGGCAACCGAGGATCCGATTTCTAGCAATCGCAGACTCTGCGAATGTGAAGACGGTCATACAACGGTTTTCTAACGGCTCCGTGACCAAGGAGCGGATTTCTGACTTCGAGGAACTGAATGATTAGTAAAAGTTCCGACCGTTGTTGACACAGACTTGGTGACCGCGCCAAAAAATGGTGTCATGTGTCTTGTCACTCTGAAGTGTAGTTCAGCATTCAATGAATTTTGGGCTGTCATAATAATGCGTAACGTACTTTTTGAAGTCCCGTCATATAAATGCTAGGAAGGGAGGAAGGGCTTAACGATACGTCGACGACTGGGTCGTTAGTGATGGAACGCAAGCTGGGAAGGGGAAGGATAGTGAAGGAAATCGAGCATGCCTTTTCAAAGAAACCAGTCAAAAATTCTCCTTAAGCAAATTATAAAAATAACGGCAAATCTAAATCTAGATGGGCGGACGGAAATTCGAACCGCTGCCCTCCAGAATATGAGTTTAGTGCTGTGCCACCACGCACTGTCGTGAAGGCCGTGTGGAAAAGAAACAAGAGGTATATGCACAGCGCTATTGCGCTCTCGAAAATTCTAGTCCAGTGGGAGTGAGAACATGTTGCGCTGGCGAGTTGTTGTAAAGCGCAATGGACGGCGCTAGTAGATTAATCAGTGACACCAAGAAAGACGCATATGGGCGACAAACACGAGGCAGCAGTTCGTGTGCCTGTGGTTAACGTTGCTGACTCTTGATCGTAGTGCCCTGGGTTCGGTTTCCAGCCGTCTCTGGAATTTTTTTCCGCTCGGTCCTGATTGTGCGTGTTTTCTCGTCATCATTTCATCATCATCGAAGCCAATTCACCGAAGTGGCGACAAATAAAAAGACGTGCATTAGGCGGCCGAATACGCCAGTTAGAAACTCCCAGCCAACAATACGACACGCATATTTCATTTCATTCAAACAAGAGCTTTGTTTTAAGCGCCACAAATAGAAATTAAGTTCACATGGAGCGTAAAACGATTAAGCGTGTACGTCTGTTACAATATAATTGTCATTTCGTCTGTATCGTACACGATAATCACAAAGCAAAAACTAGCTAGTCTATTTGTTATAAAACGGATCGAGACTTCGTGTCAGAATATTTTATACAATAGCATAGCATGGATCATATTACAATCTGTCTGCCAGAGTTAACCACGAAATGTGTGTACTGATATGAGTCACAAAAAGAGCCCCCCCCCTCTCCCCCGACCACCATGCTGACAAATGGGAGCGCCATTTGCATATCGCCGTCAATCCGCTGGTCTTCAAACAGACACCTCGCGCAATATTGCCAGTGGGGACCAACATTTTGCTTCCGCCTGCGCCGCTACATCATCCACGCGCTGCGGAGAGTCATCGCCCGGTAATTACATCGTGTTTAATCAGAGCGTGTGCCGAAATTAATCCGCGGTTCCTGTCAAACCTCGGCAAACAGTCGACACGCGGCCTAACGCTGGTCGACATGTGCTTTGCCAGATTTGCTGCCATTTAACGAATGGAGCCGGCCCGCATATTCTGCTCCATTAAACCAGTCGACTGCGGCTTACTTAAGCCAATCGTCAATCCTGTGGGAAGTCGTTTGCGTTCTACACAAAGAGGAAATGACCATGTGTAAACGACTCGGGCTGAATAAAATGTGTTGTACGTCCGTCACACTACGAAACAGTGTGTCTCAGTTATCTTTCTTCACTCTTCCCCTACCCCCTGGACACAATTCTTCATTCCTCTCTCTCTCTCTCTCTCTCTCTCTCTCTCTCTCTCTCTCTCACACACACACACACACACACATGCATCACACTATTAGTATTCTCTTTCACAGTCCATCAATAGCATTCGTGGTATAAATTACATCTCCTACACAGTGCAACATGCTTTTGTCATTGCCGTGTGGATGTTAGTGAGTTTGTAAATCTGGAAACCCAGATTCCCGCGCTCTATTCTCGTCACTGCTAACATTTTTTAAGATCTTCTTTCTTGTGCTCCTTAGCTCTGATAAAGAGCTTTATTATACAGACTTGACCAAAAAGGTTTTACCACTTACATCGGACAGACTTTGATTTTAATGTTTTGTTATTTATTATTTTATTCTTATTCTTGATTTATTTATTTTAATATAAACACACACACACAATATACAAAATTCCAAATGAAGACAGTGTCCCGCTTCAAACAGTTCTACTCCATTCTCAATGAATGTGGAATGTCTTTTCATCGTACAGTCCTTAGCTTTTCACGTATGACCGTTGGTGTAGAGCGGACAACATGTGTAATGTTTTTTTAAGGTCATTAACGTCAGTAGGTGCTGCAGCATACACGCGTTCTTCCATAGCAAGAAATCACATGGAGTCAATGCGGGTGACGGTGGTGGCCGCGCCAAACCTCCAGCTCTTCCAGTCCAACGTTTACCAGATGTCTCATCCAAGTAATACCGAAGCTTTAAGAAATAATGTTGTGATTCATCATATTATTGAAAGTAACCTGATATTACGAAACGCTGGGGAAGGTTATCAACAACAAAAAATGTGCAACGTATCTAGAAAAGAAACTCCCCTCAATCTGATCATTAAAAAAATATTGACCAAGTACCCCAGATTTCGAAATACCCCATCATTAGTTAACTTTCGGAGAGGACCGAGTGTCGTCTCTTTATCCATGGGATTGTCTGTATTCCAACTGCAGTTGTGCTTATTTAAGTTACCGCTGACATAAAAAGTGACTTCATCCGGCATAAATATCACAACGTTACAATCTATGTTTATGTCGGATCAAGTCACAACGTTACGATCTATGAAGAATCATGAAAGATGGTTGTATACATGGAAGAACCCTGGAGATACTAAAAGGTATCAGATGGATTATATAATGGTAAGACAGAGATTTAGAAACCAGGTTTCAAATTGTAATACATTTCCAGGGGCAGATGTGGACTCTGACCACAATCTATTGGTTATGAACTGTAGATTAAAACTGAAGAAACTGCAAATAGGTGGGAATTTAAGGAGATGAGACCTTGATAAACTGCCAGAGGTTGTACAGAGTTTCAGGGGGAGCATAAGGGAAAAATTGACAGGAATGAGGGAAAGAAATACAGTAGAAGAAGAATGGGTAGTTCTGAGAGATGAAGTAGTGAAGGCAGCAGAGGATCAAGTAGGTAAAAAGACCAGGGCTAGTAGAAATCCTTGGGTAACAGAAAAAATATTGAATTTAATTGATGAAAGGAGAGAATATAAAAATGCAGTAAATGAAGCAGGCAAAAAGGAATGCAAACGTCTCAAAAATGGCTAAGCAGGCATTGCTAGAGGACAAATGTAAGGATGTAGAGGCTTATCTCAATAGGGGTAAGATAGATACTGCCTACAGGAAAATTAAAGAGACCTTTGGAGAAAAGAGAGCCACTTGTATGAATATCAAGAACTCAAATGGAAACCTAGTTCTAAGCAAAGAAGGGAAAGCAGAAAGGTTAAGGAGTATATAGAGGGTCTATACAAGGGCGATGTACTTGAGGACAATATTATGGAAATGGAAGAGGATGTAGATAAAGATGAAATGGGAGATACGATACTGCGTGAAGAGTTTGACAGAGCACTCAAAGACCTGAGTCGAAACAATGCCCCGGGAATAGACAACATTCCATTAGAATACTGATAGCCTTGGGAGAGCCAGCTCTGAGAAAACTCTACCATCTGGTGCGCAAGATGTATGAGACAAGTGAAATACCCTCAGACTTCAAGAAAAATACAATAATTCCAATCCCAAAGAAAGTAGATGTTGACAGATGTAAAAATTACCGAACTATCAGTTTAGTAATTCACAGCTGAAAAATACTAACGCGAATTCTTTACAGGCGAATGGAAAAACTGGTAGAAACCGACTTCGGGGAAGATCAGTTTAGATTCCGTATAAATGTTGGAACACGTGAGGCAATACTGACCTTACGACTTATCTTAGAAGAAATATTAAGGAGAGGCAAACCAACGTTTCTAGCATTTGTGAACTTAGAGAAAGCTATTGACAATGTTGACTGGAATACTCTCTTTCAAATTCTAAAGGTGGCGGGGATAAAATACTGGGAGCGAAAGGCTATTTACAGTTTGTACAGAAACCAGATGGCAGTTATAAGAGTCGAGGGGGATGAAAGGGAAGCAGTGGTTGGAAAGGAGTGAGACAGGGTTGTAGCCTCTCTCCGATGTTACTCAATCTGTATATTGAGCAAGCAGTAAAGGAAACAAAAGAAAAATTCGGAGTTGGTATTAAAATCCATGGAGAAGAAGTAGAAACTTTGAGGTTCGCCGATGACATTGTAATTCTGTCAGAGACAGCAAAGGACTTGGAAGAGCAGTTGAACGGAATGGACAGTGTCTTGAAAGGAGGATATATGATGAACATCAACAAAAGCAAAACGAGAATAATGGAAAGTAGTCGAATTAAGTCAGGTGATGCTGAGGGAATTAGATTAGGAAATGAGACAATTAAAGTAGTAAAGGATTTTTGCTATTTGGAGAGCAAAATAACTGATGATGGTCGAAGTAGAGAGGATATAAAATGTAGACTGGCAATGGCAAGGAAAGCGTTTCTGAAGAAGAGAAATTTGTTAACATCGAGTATAGATTTAAGTGTCAGGAACTCGTTTCTGAAAGTATTTGTATGTAGTGTAGACATGTTTGGAAGTGAAACATGGACGATAAATAGTTTGGACAAGAAGAGAATAGAAGCTTTTGAAATGTGGTGCTACAATGCTGAAGATTAGGTGGGTAGATCACGTAAATAATGAGGAGGTATGGAATAGAATAGGGGAGGAGTTTGTGGCATAACGTGACAAGAAGAAGGGACCGGTTGGTATGGCATGTTCTGAGACATCAAGGGATCACAAATTTAGCATTTGAGGGCAGCGTGGGGGGTAAAAATCGTAGAGGGAGACCAAGAGATGAATACACTAGATTCAGAAGGATGTAGATTGCAGTAGGTACTCGGAGATGAAGAAGCTTGCACAGTATAGAGTAGCATGGAGAGCTGCATCAAACCAGTCTTTGGACTGAAGACCGCAACAGCTACAACAACGATCTAAGTGTGCCATTTCTAGTAACACGTCCGCAGTTCGTAGACAAGCAATTTCATTAGCATCGGATAGGGCCTGTATCGTCTAAATGTGGTACGGCGTCATCCAAGCTCGAGGTGGAAAATTCTAAGACACTTTTCAGCGCGACACACACACACACACACACACACACACACACACACACACACACACACACGCTGATGAAGGCAATGGAAGACAAGTCCAGTGAAGTATGGACATTCCCCTGTAAGTTTGCGCAGGGCTTTCCTACATAAGCCATTGAAGTACACTTATTTTCCGTCAACTACGAAGGACAGAAAAGAAATAATTTTGTATTAAGAATGTTATTGGCGTTGACTGACTGTAAACAGTTTCAACAAACTAATCACTATTTGTCTGTTAGCCGACATTCCTTTCTACGTTGTGACGGGGATTTCAGCATAATCAAAAGAGAATTACAAAGCATACAGGTTCTGGAAGATACACCAACCAACAAAGCATATAGTAAAATCCATCGTAGGCCAAAAATATATTGTGACAGGAATTGATGTCATAGACACACTGCATTTCAAGTCTAATGTTACAAAAAGACTTGCGTTTCAGTAGAGACGTGCCGTGAAAATATTCCAAGAGATAAGAAAATCCACTTTCTTATCAGCAGTGTGGTGCATTTTACATACAGTGCCAGTGTGCCTTTGTAGTACAGTTTTAGTTATTGGTTATTATTAAAGCAACTGTCGAACGCTTTTATCAAGAGAAAAAAGAGTAACTACTATACAAAATTCCGACACGTACAGAAAGGACCACAGTCGTGGAAGTTTAAACCTTTCTATGTGCGCAATTTATTCAAGCCAATATTATGCCTTACCGCTAATTTTTTCGGACGAAAAGGAAAGAATGTTTTAAGCGTAATTACAGATTCATTAGTTTTCTCGAAACTAGGTTGGAGTGACTAACATGCGGTGATTTTAAAAATAATGGAGAGGGAAACTAAATATTGAAATGCTTACATAATCACTGGAATGTAGTGCTCGCAATGCTGTTAGTAATATAAAAAATTGTCTCGAGTGAAATACGTAATGTTTATAGTATTGCAGTTCACGGTTTCACGCTCTGTCTCCGGCTGATACTGATCTTCGGCTGGACATGGCTGCTTGTCCTGTTCCAGAGGTTGCCCCTCAGTCTGCAAGATACGGGTGGTCCCAGAGAGTGGGCTCACTGGTGGTTGGGAGCTCCAACGTGAGGCGCGTAATGGGGCCCTTAGGGATATGGCTGCAACGGACGGGAAGAAAACCCATGTGCACTCCGTGTGCATACCGGGGGGAGTCATTCCAGATGTGGAAAGGGTCCCTCCGGATGCCATGAAGGGTACAGGGTGTACCCATCTGCAGGTGGTCGCTCACGTCGGCACCAATGATGTGTGTCGCTATGGATCGGAGGAAATCCTCTCTGGCTTCCGGCGGCTATCTGATTTGGTGAAGGCTGCCAGTCTCGCTAGCGGGATGAAAGCAGAGCTCACCATCTGCAGCATCGTCGACTGACTGAGGACCTTTGGTACAGAGCCGAGTGGAGGGTCTGAATCAGAGGCTGAGACGGTTTGCGACCGTGTGGGCTGCAGATTCCTCGACTTGCGCCATAGGGTGATGGGGTTGCGGGTTCCGCTGGATAGGTCAGGAGTCCACTACACACAGCAGGCGGCTACACGGGTAGCAGGAGTTGTGTGGCGTGGACTGGGCGGTTTTATAGGTTAGATGGCCTCGGGCAAGTATAGAAAGGGCAACAGTCTCAAAGGGTGCGAGGGCAAAGTCAGGACATGCGGGGACCAAGCAGCAATCGGTATTGTAAACTGTCGAAGCTGCGTTGGTAAAGTACCGGAACTTCAAGCGCTGATAGGAAGCACCGAAGTTGAAATCGTTATTGGTACAGAAAGCTGGCTGAAGCCAGAGATAAATTCTGCTGAAATTTTTACAAAGGCACAGACGGTCTTTAGAAAGGATATATTGCATGCAACCGGTGGTGGCGTGTTTGTCGCTGTTAGTAGTAGTTTATCCTGTAGTGAAGTAGAAGTGGATAGTTCCTGTGAATTATTATGGGTGGAGGTTATAGTCAACAACCGAGCTAGGTTAATAATTGGCTCCTTTTACCGACCTCCCGACTCAGCAGCATTAGTGGCAGAACAACTGAGAGAAAATCTGGAATACATTTCACATAAATTTCCTCAGCATGTTATAATCTCAGGTGGAGATTTCAATTTACCAGATATAGACTGGGACACTCAGATGTTTGGGACGGGTGGTAGGGACAGAGCATCGAGTGACATTATACTGAGTGCACTATCCGAAAATTACCTCGAGCAATTAAACAGAGAACCGACTCGTGGAGATAACATCTTGGACCTACTGATAACAAACAGACCCGAACTTTTCGACTCTGTAAGCGCAGAACAGGGAATCAGTGATCATAAGGCCGTTGCAGCATCCCTGAATATGGAAGTAAATAGGAATATAAAAAAAGGAGGAAGGTTTATCTGTTTAGCAAGAGTAATAGAAGGCAGATTTCAGACTATCTAACAGATCAAAACGAAAATTTCTGTTCCGACACTGACAATGTCGAGTGTTTATGGAAAAAGTTCAAGGCAATCGTAAAATGCGTTTTAGACAGGTACGTGCCGAGTAAAACTGTAAGAGACGGGAGAAACCCACCGTGGTTTAACAACAAAGTTAGGAAAGTACTGCGAAAGCAAAGAGAGCTTCACTGCAAGTTTAAACGCAGCCAAAACCTCTCAGACAAACAGAAGCTAAACGATGTCAAAGTTAGCGTAAGGAGGGCTATGCGTGAAGCGTTCAGTGAATTCGAAAGTAAAATTCTATGTACCGACTTGACAGAAAATCCTAGGAGGTTCTGGTCTTACGTTAAATCAGTAAGTGGCTCGAAACAGCAAATCCAGACACTCCGGGATGATGACGGCATTGAAACAGAGGATGACACGCGTAAAGCTGAAATACTAAAGACCTTTTTCCAAACCTGTTTCACAGAGGAAAACCGCACTGCAGTTCGTTCTCTAAATCCTCGCACGAACGAAAAAATGGCTGCCATCGAAATAAGTGCCCAAGGAATAGAAAAGCAACTAGAATCACTCAACAGAGGAAAGTCCACTGGACCTGACGGGATACCAACTCGATTCTACACAGAGTACGCGAAAGAACTTGCCCCCCTTCTAACAGCCGTGTACCGCAAGTCTCTATAGGAACGGAAGGTACCAAATGATTGGAAAAGAGCACAGGTAGTCCCAGTCTTCAAGAAGAGTCGTCGAGCAGATGCGCAAAACTATAGGCCTATATCTCTAACACCGATCTGTTGTAGAATTTTAGAACATGTGTTTTGCTCACGTATCATGTCATTTCTGGAAACGCAGAATCTACTCTGTAGGAATCAACATGGATTCCGGAAACAGCGATCGTGTGAGACACAACTCGCTTTATTTGTTCATGAGACCCGAAAAATATTAGATACAGGCTCCCAGGTAGATGCCATTTTCCTTGACTTTCGGAAGGCGTTCGATACAGTTCCGCACTGTCGCCTGATAAACAAAGTAAGAGCCTATGGAATATCAGACCAGCTGTGTGACTGGATTGAAGAGGTTTTAGCAAACATAACACAGCATGTTCTTCTCCATGGAGAGACGTCTACAGACGTTAAAGTAACCTCTAGCGTGACACAGGGGAGTGTTATGGGACCATTGCTTTTCAAAAAAATGGTTCAAATGGCTCTGAGCACTATGGGACTCAACATCTTAGGTCATAAGTCCCCTAGAACTTAGAACTACTTAAACCTAACTAACCTAAGGACATCACACACACCCATGCCCGAGGCAGGATTCGAACCTGCGACCGTAGCAGTCCCGCGGTTCCGGACCGCAGCGCCAGAACCGCACGGCTACCGCGGCCGGCCATTGCTTTTCACAATATATATAAATTACCTAGTAGATAGTGTCGGAAGTTCCATGCGGCTTTTCGCGGATGATGCTGTAGTATACAGAGAAGTTGGAGCATTAGAAAATTGTAGCGAAATACAGGAAGATCTGCAGCGGATAGGCACTTGGTGCAGGAAGGCAACTGACCCTTAACATAGACAAATGTAATGTATTTCGAATTCATAGAAAGAAGGATCCTTTATTGTATGATTATGTGATAGCGGAACAAACACTGGTAGCAGTTACTTCTGTAAAATATCTGGGAGTATGCGTACGGAACGATTTGAAGTGGAATGATCATATAAAATTAATTGTTGGTAAGGCGGGTGCCAGGTTGAGATTCATTGGGAGAGTCCTTAGAAAATGTAGCCCATCAACAAAGGAGTTGGCTTACAAAACACTCGTTCGACCTATACTTGAGTATTTTTCATCGGTGTGGGATCCGTACCAGGTCGGGTTGACAGAGGAGATACAGAAGATCCAAAGAAGAGCAGCGCGTTTCGTCACAAAGTTATTTGGTAAGCGTGATAGCGTTACGGACATGTTTAGCAAACTCAAGTGGCAGACTCTACAAGAGAGGCGCTCTGCATCGCGGTGTAGCTTGCTGTCCAGGTTTCGAGAGGGTACGTTTTGGGATGAGGTATCGAATATATTACTTCCCCCTACCGAGGAGATCACGAATGTAAAATTAGAGAGATTCGAGCGCGCACGGAGGCTTTCCGGCAGTCGTTCTTCCCGCGAACAATACGCGACTGGAACAGGAAAGAGAGGTTATGACAGTGGCACTTAAAGTGCCCTCCGCCACACACCGTTGGGTGGCTTGCGGAGTATAAATGTAGATGTAGATGTAGACGTGATATTGACAGTCAAGTATTTTATGTCTGATGATGCTCCATAGGCATTTAAAGCCAGTCACATGTTGATAACAATACTTTACAACAAAAAAATTTCTGATTGTTTTATAGAGAAGAATACGCCTTACACATTTTTTTAACTCAGCTTTATTTGCAGACAGGTTGCGGGAAGCTAATTTCCATTCCGCACGTTGTATGTTGCGCCAGTATGGGATCGTACTGAAGCATCACAAAAGATTGAGAACGAAAGTTCGCTTCCCAAAACGGGCATGCAAATAAAGTCAGAGAAATAAAATTTGCAGCTGTTTGGTGGATTATTTTTTATCTACAAAATCGATTCACAGCTGCGGACCCAACCAAGGCGTTCACCACAAGGAACTGACCAAGACTATGTTAGGACTGTGATGTATGCATGATCACACATGACATCACACATTGCAACATCATTACATTACTGGTCGAAGTCGATAATGGCAGGTTCAACCGTCACGTTATACTTTCCGTCAGTCGTAAGTTCATCACTCATGAAAGACACTGAGTCGGGGTTCGAGTCAAGTACGTTTTTAACCAGTCAGGAATTACGAAACAGGGCTCTGTTCTGTGCCTAATGGATGCTCCCAGCCTTGCACCAGCTTGCAGCTGCGGGGCAGCACTGCACTTGCTCCGGAGGAGAATGAGTGGCGCGCAAAGTTGCAGACGTTGCCTTTTCAGCGGGAAGGCGGTCGCCACCGCCGCCGCATAATTAAGCCAGACGTGCGCTAATGGGCTCGTTTATCAATGGCCGCCCGTGGCAGACCGGCTCCTGGCCTTCTGCAGCCACAACACCAGCACCAGTAGCTGCAGCAGAAGCAGCAGCAGCAGAAGCGGCGGCGGCGCTCAGTCTGGGCCGGCGCTGCCCGCAGAACAGAACCTATGGGGACCGACCGGCCACCCGCCTTTATCGAAGCGCCAGCCGCCGCGAAAACATTTGTACCAGTCCAATTACGGCGCAATCGTAAAGCACGCGAGATTAATGACCCGAGCGCTAAGTACGAGACCGGGGCCTTATCGACACCATCTCTGCCGCTACTGCAGCCGTCCGGGCTAATTTATGGGGGCAGTTCTGTGTGTGTGTGTGTGTGTGTGTGTGTCGCACTCGTAGAAGGCACCGTACGCACGATCAGTATTGGATTGTCCGAGGGCACTACGTTATCGTAACGTCGACCAACGAACGACAACATGCTGTGTTAGGTTTATCCCTCTTCTGACTAGTTTCGCCTTGCGCGTTATTCTCTTCATTTCATAGTATCACCTACGCCCAACGTTCTCTATACAGTACTCTGATGTATGTATTCCAAACTTTGTCTTCTGCTACATCTTTATCCCTTCACAGCTGACTCTACCAAAGGTGTTTCTGAACCGTTATGAAACTGTCAACCCTGAACGAGGTCAGATATTGGGCAACACCTCCAGTAATGTTCTACACTTAAACTTTAGATTAAAAATGAATTTTCATTGCCGGCTGGTGTGGCCGAGCGGTTCTAAGCGCTTCAGTCTGAAAACGCGCGACCGCTACGGACGCAGGTTCGAATCCTGCCTCGGGTAAGGATGTGTCTGATGTTAGTTCGGTTTAAGTAGTTCTAAGTTATAGGGGACTGATGACCTCAGAAGTTAAGTCCCATAGTGCTCAGAGCCATTTTTTTAAATTTTAGTTTTGAGGAAAAATAAATAAAATGTAGTCAGCATTCAAACAAACATGACACCACCTTTTACTGTTCTTTCTTTTATTAATTCAAGAAATAATGAGTACATCATATGATTGTTATCCATATTTCCGCTCCCCACATTTTTTTTTTTTTTTTTACAGTTTTGTGAGTCATGCACGAAGTTCATTATACTCCCTCAATTTGTTTTCATTGTTGCTGTGAATGGAAATCCGCTTTCACTCTTGAAGTGGTGGCGAATTTTCACCGCTTTTTCCGATAATAACCTGTACTCACGACCCGGTGCGGAATCAGGGTAAAGTTCTGGGAAAGAAAGGAGGGACACAGAGTTTGTTACTGCCACCATCCCGCACCCAAAATATGATTTGTAGTTACCCTGACGTTTAATACACCGCAAATGCCTATGGTTACAATAATAATGACAATAAAGCCAAATAAAAATATATACTTAGGGTAATACTATTTTCTTTTAGGTTACCTTCCATTCAGAAGGCTGTTACACGCAGCGACTGTTATATTGACTTGTAAATAATAGACTTCAGCTATCAGTCGTCCTTTTTAAATTTTATTGACAGATCTAGATTCAGCTAGAAACTAGCCATTCTCAATGCACTATCATTTTTATCAGTGCATGTAATGCCTGTTGGTCGGGCTACATCCACAGTTCATTGAATACTACTAACAAGGGAACCTCCCCATCGCACCCCCCTCAGATTTAGTTATAAATTGACACAGTGGATAGGCCTTGAAAAACTAAACACAGATCAGTCGAGAAAACAGGAAGAAGTTGTGTGGAACTATGAAAAAGTAAGCAAAATATACAAACTGAGTAGTCCATGTGCAAGATAGGCAACATCAAGGACAAGATAAGCTGAGGAGCGCTGTGGTCCCGTGGTCAGAGTGAGCAACTGTGGAACGAGAGGGCCTTGGTTCGAGTCCTCCCTCGAGTGAAAATTTTACTTTCTTTATTTTCGCAAAGTTACGATCTGTCCGTTCATTCATTGACGTCTCTGTTCACTGCAATAAGTTTAGTGTATGTGTTTTGCGACCGCACCGCAAAACCGTGCGATTAGTAGACCAAAGGACGTGCCTCTCCAATAGGAACCGAAAACATTTGATCGCAAGGTCATAGGTCAACAGATTCCTCCACAGGAAAACACGTCTGATATATTCTTCACGACACTGGTGACGGCATGTGCGTCACATGACAGGAATATTTTGTCGACCCACCTAACTTGCACATTTGGCGAATGGGTAAAAAGATTCTTCTACCTTACCCGATTTAGGTTTTCTTGTGGATGTGATAATCACTCCCAAAAAAGTGATGAAAACATAAGAGTTTGTCACATAAACTGCAACAAATGAATGCAACAGTTTCACAGTCGCACCGTTTTCCCTGTGCTCTGTCAAAACATATGTTTTTTAAGTTTTCAAATGTTTCCGTGCGTAGACCGTCAAATTCTGCATATGTCCGAGTAAATCTCAACATGTCCTGGAATTTTGGACAGCGAAGTTGGTTATGTGTGAGTGCCTGAACTTTGATAATTATCTGAAAATAAAAAATTAAATTTTTCACTCGAGAGAAGATTTGAACCAAGGACCTTTCGTTCCGCAGCTTCTCACGCTAACCACGGGACCACGGCCCTTTTAAGCTGAAACTCTCCTTGATGTTGCCTAGCTTGCACATGGACTACTCAGTTTGTATATTTTGCTTATTTTTTTCATAGTTCCACACAACTTCTTCCTGTTTTCTCGATTGATCTGTGTTCAGTTTTTCAAGGCCTATCCCTGTGCCAACTTATAACTAAATCTGAGGGGGGTGCGATGGGGAGGTTCCCTTGTAAGTGAAATGATCGTAAGGCGTTGTTGGCCGGGAGGCCCCGTCTGCGGAAGTTCGGCCGCCAGGTGCAAGTCTTATTGCAAGCGACGCCACAGCGGCTGACTTACGCCTCGGTGATGATCAGAAGATGATGTGGACAGCACACCAGCCAGTTCGCTGTCGGTGAAAATCTCCAACCCGCTTTTGAATCGAACCCGGGCCCACTGCATGGGAGGCAAGCACATTACCACTCAGCTAAGCAGGCGGACTTATTTTTTTGGAGTTTTGGATAGAGAATAAAATTTCTGGGGAACTCTATTCCAGACCACCAGAGAGAGAACACGTGAAGAGAGACGAGAGGCTGATCAAGAGTGTACGCTGTCTCGGTAGCTTGTAAGTGCTGAACCGGCCAGTATAACTCGGGTTCGATTCGCCACTTATCAGAACATTGTCCAGAGGAACAGTCGTCAGGCTGATCAGCAGTCCTTACTTCAGCCTGCAGTGCAGCCCATCGCTGATAGCTAGCTCCAAACGAACCGAGCGTGGCCTACGGTAAGGTCTTTGGCAGCTCTGGCAAAGTAGGGACTCAGCCGATATTCTGACTCTCCCAGGGCCGCGCCCGCCTGCACACTGCCCGCAGCAGATCTAATTTCAACGTGAGATTCTATAAATCTCTGTACCCCAAGTTAGCGAATTAGCACTCTATTAAGATAATCAGCCCCATCACAGGAGACGAAAGGGAACTGCAATCATTTGATACTCTTCAACTTTGCCAGATATTCATGGGAACTTTTTGTGCTTGTCCTGTATTTGAAAATCCAAGTACTGCCATAATATTTGGAGACTGGATTCATTTGTGCTTTAAATCAATAAATCTGATTGTGATACTACATTCCGCTATCGTTTCAGTAATGA
Organism: Schistocerca nitens; assembly: GCF_023898315.1. NCBI lineage: Eukaryota > Metazoa > Arthropoda > Insecta > Orthoptera > Acrididae > Schistocerca > Schistocerca nitens. The sequence goes on along the minus strand of NC_064622.1, from coordinate 416,448,044 downwards.
TAGCACAGCATTAGAATATCCTGCACTTAATCATATTTGAGGGAGATGATTCAATATATTGAAAATTATGTAACGGCATCAGCTCAAGAAATGTCATTAAAACAGAACCAAACAGATTCTTTTGGATTCATACATCCTTGTGCATAGTAGGGAAAGTGACAGTTCCTGGCCGGCCGCTGTGGCCGAACGGTTCTTGGTGCTTCAGTCCGGAACCGCGCCGCTCCTACGGTCGCAGGTACGAATCCTGTCTCGGGCATGGATGTGTGTGATGTTCAAAAATGGTTCAAATGGCTCTGAGCACTATGGGACTTAACATCAATGGTCATCAGTCCCCTAGAACTTAGAACTACTTAAACCTAACTAACCTAAGGACATCACACAACCCCCAGTCATCACGAGGCAGAGAAAATCCCTGACCCCGCCGGGAATCGAACCCGGGAACCCGGGCGCGGGAAGCGAGAACGCTACGCCTGTGTGATGTCCTTCGGTTAGTTAGGTGACTGATGACCTCAGATGTTAAGTCCCTTAGTGCTTAGAGCCATTTGAACCACTTTTTGACAGTTCCTGTCCGTGGTATGTATCTCCATAACATTGGGGTACAGGTTTTATTCAAATAAAGGGCCTAGTTTCACCTCGCGACAAGGCACATTTTCACAGTATATTTTGTTCAAGTCTGTGGCATCGGTCTTTAGCGCCCACATCAAGTGTGATAACAATTTACTTTGAACAGTAGGCACATCTACGCAATGACTGTGGGACATAGTTACAAATAACAACTTACACTAATTAATGGTTCAAAAATAATGGTTCAAATGGCTCTGAGCACTATGGGACTTAACATCTGTGGTCATCAGTCCCCTAGAACTTAGAACTACTTAAACCTAACTAACCTAAGGACACCACACACATCCATGCCCGAGGCAGGATTCGAACCTGCGACCGTAGCAGTCGCACGGGTCCGGACTGCGCGCCTAGAACCGCGAGACCACCGCGGCCGGCCACACTAATTAATGAAACGAGAAAAAATATCAACCATTCTTCAAGATTTAGTGTCCATAAAACTGAAAGAATATACTAGGAAAAAGAATGCACTGTTTCCACTAGGCTGTTATTTTAAATTAGTACTTTATTTAGCACTATTAGTGTGGTATCAACGATCGATAGCACACTTTTTAGGGGTTGGAGATATCGACCGCGGTCCGTAATGATATCGCTAGACCCGCGAGTCGCGACTAGCACCACTCCACGTCTTGTGAAAAGAATCTAGCGAGCTGACGTCCACTCTTGCTCGTGACATAAATTAGGAATGTAGCATAGCCTTCAGCTGAGAGGAAGCAAACTTTAACAAGGCTCTTAGTCAAGTATTGCATAAGTAATGCCTCTCTAGATTGTAATTATATGTGTGCAGCATATGAAGAAGCCTGTAACACAAGTTAAGTACAATATATATCATTTTTACTAAAGACTACTAATTATTTCAGTCGTTGCAGTTACAGACTACGCAGCCAGCTCCTTACCGACTTCACTGCCAAACCTGCAATATATGTTTCTATTCAGCATTGGCCACCTGTCATCTTAACAAATGACGACGAGAATCATAACAATTAGTGCAATAGATGTGGATACATCTTCCTCACAAGTAGTGTAAAACAGAAGTCACAAGCGCTGCACATCTGCGAGTAGCATTATCATCAACGTACACGTCATCAGAAAAGGAGAATGTGCACACGCTCAAAAATATGTAGCAGGACACAGTTAAGTATGAATTTCATGTAGCAGCCGAGTGGAAACGACATGGATTAAATTCCTCGAGGCTGTGGTGTCCACCAGCAAGACAATTTCCCTAGTAGTTTCTCTGTTTGGCAGTAGGTGGCTCGCTAATGGGACGCAGTTTATCTGTGAGGACAGAAACAGTAACTTGGTCTTTTCAAACCACAGTGGTTTGGCCAAGCTTTTCAGAAAGAGAATTGTTCACCCAGTAGAATTTGAGAGAGTGCAATGCAGTATTGAGCAGCAGTGATTACACTTTTGTCATGAGCTAGGAGTGGGGACAAATGATTTTGAGCCCAGAACGCAATTCTATTCAAAATGGTTCAAATGGCTCTAAACACTATGGGACTAAACATCTGAGGTCATCAGTCCCCTAGACTGAGAACTACTTAAACGTAACTAACCCAAGGACATCACACACATCCATGCCCGAGGAAGGATTCGAACCTGCGACCGTAGCAGCAGCGCGGTTCCGCACTGAAGAGCCTAGAACCGCTCGGCCACAGCGGTCGGCCGCAATTCTGTGAATAGGTACAGTGAGAACGGCGATCGTCAGTATCAACAGTTGCTATGAAGTTATGTTGTTGCTATAAGATTTAAGTTTTTATTTCAGTTGTAATGGCATGACGCTAGGCTACAGGGCTCAACACCGTAGAGAGAGCCACATGCAGCAATACGCTGGCACAGCACTGCGCAACGGCTCCCACTTGGCGCAAAGGGCTACTTGGCGGTCAGTGTCCAGCTAGTTACCGAAGCCAGAAACACTTTAGCATGTGGACACTCGAAAATTGCAGTAGCAATATCACAACAAACAACTTTGACGCATGTAAATCATTATCGCAAGTCGTCAAGTCAGCACACGCCAGAGTGATGGGTTGCGTCCTGACGCCATTCCGCTCCATCGTCATCTTGGCGGGACCACCTGCTAGGGGTTCAGCGACCTCTTGATGGGTTGAGGGTCTAACTGATGCCATCGTAGCCACCAAGCCACTGGGGCATCTGTCACCGACGATCGCCGGCAACTAATCATCTCGTATTCACTGGGTGACAAATCAGCCCCGATGTAGCTAAGCTGCTGGCTGGGGATATTGACCATACAAGGTCGCGCCAAGCCTGGGATGCATTAACCATACCACTTGCCGGAGACCTACTGCACTTGACTATCGTCATTCATCCTTTCCTGCTCTGTGCATAGCCATTGTCCATTAACATGGTTGTAGGTCTGAAGATGATCATGTGATGATGGAAACCGGTCACCTTCAGTAAATGTGCCTTGCCATCTAGACTGTTATAATTAACTTAAAAATCCTACAAAACTGCTTGGCCGCCGGATCCGTCGATCACGGGGCACCTTCCAATGCCGCCAGATTTGGGCTTCATCTTGTCATAAACTGCCTTCGAACAGTTTCTGACACGCCCCAACCCACCATTCTCCAACAGAGCACAATGACATCCTCTTCACAATAAATGTACTAAAATAATAGGTTTGTTTATAAATAACTCATCTACTACCAGCCATGATTTTCGCTATTTTTCGCACGACGCGTTTCGGGAAATGATTGCCAGTTTCAAGTGCGTTTTTTGTTTTTGTTATGTCATTTCTATGTGATGTTCTCGAAGAAGCAGACTCTCACACATCGGCAACATCACATTGAAATGGCATAAAAAATACAAAAATAAAGAAAATCGTGACTGGTAGCAGATGATTTATTTATAAACAGACCTATTGTTTTCACAGTCGCAGTCTTTCAGAACCATTTATAGTGGATTAAACCAGATCATAAATGTACTATTAAGAACTGCGCATTGGTTTACTACTCAATACAAGCTTCTCCATCATATCTATAGTCCTAACACACAAATTCTAGGAGATTCATGGAGAGTAATGAAGCACATGCAGTGGGGTGTTTCGTTTAGACTGCACTATTATTCTAATAGCTGTGAATTGCAAAGGGAATTTTTTTTTAACGTTTGACAATAGCAAGATGCCGAAATCAGCTGACTGCAGAATCGAGGAGTGAAATGAAGGAACGTTAATTTTAAACTTATACATCACCAGGGGTTGCAAAATACTGTTAACGTCATAAAACGTCGTTGATATTCTCAGGTAATGGGCACTATTTTCTGTGAAAGACGAAGATTTGTATTTTCGGTGTAGATAACTAGCAATCCACGTGGGGAATCATTGTCTATAAATATATACCGTTCCCTCAGAAGTCCGACAATTTAAGGAAAGCAACATGCAGATCTCTCTCACTCCTACGGGAGTGTCTCCAAAATGCTATTTAATAAAGCACTGCCAGTTTGTTTACTCCAAAGTAGCAAATTCAGCAGCCGCAGACGTGCCTGTTCAAGAGTATAAACATGTTAGCCACTACGTACTGGTAACACGTACCAAAGTGATTTCAAACGCGTGCGCAAAGTGCAATCCACATCCCTTGGGCGAGTAGGAGTTTGTTGGTAAACAGCGACTTGAAGCACGAGGCGAAAGTCGTTCACAGTTATTAGGAGGTAGCGGAAGACGACAAGCGGGATAATATATCTTGCTGTCAGCCCCTGTATACTTTGTAACCAGAAATACTTCTAGGAAGTCCAGCACCGCGTGGCCCCGTTTCGTCACCCAGGAGTGATGCTGCAGGGAAATAATTTTCTGGAATAAATCTGCTGCCTTAGCGCACGTCCACTCCTAGTTTAGTCTGCCCGACAGCGCAGCACCGTATGCTAATGAAACTCTCCATTATAAATACCTACCGCCGTCAGCTTGTAAACACCGTCATTTGATTACAGCGTCTACTTGTTATTCACGGAATAGAATATTTCCGAAGCTGGAAGGCTACATTACATTATGGCAGGTGTCGAAATGACACCTACAAATAAAGAAAGTGCGAAATGATCTCTCATTTTTAAGTGCATGACAGCAGTTCTCTAATTGTCTTATATTACGACTATCAGTTACGGTTTACACCATCGTCAAGGTACAAAAATCAAACATTATCACATGTCATAGCATACCCTTCAATATGGGACTCAAGATGCCACATCTGAACAGCTGGGCATCTAATAACCAAAAAGGTATTGTTCAAGAGGCTTTGTGTCCAATTTGAAATCACAGTTATTAATATCGGTCAAGTTATTCTTAGTACTGAATGCTCGGTTTTTACAGTTCAATACATCACAATGCACTGTTTTCCTGATATGTACTACTGGCCTACATGTCTGCTGAACCGAGCAGCAAGAATAATTTTTCAGTACTTCGTAGCCACTGATATTCCAAACGTTACCCGTGGTTTATACAAAGTGCATATCGCGACCTAATGTGAGCTTCAATTTCAAATGAGCATGATAAACTGTCATAGCTCTACGAATGGGCAACATTTTAATCAAGCGAATTCACCATTGTTTAATAACTTTCGTAGGTCAAATAAAATTGAAATCCAGAACGCTAGCTCAAGATAATTAGGAAATTACTTACAGAAACTCAAACACAAAAAGTATTAATCAGCTGCGAACAGAAATAAAACAAGTAATAGAAATGTACATTAATTAAAAGTCAACCCATGGACAACTCCTTGTCTACGAGTACTAAATAAGTCAGCAGATCACTGGCTCCCAATTTCTTCATGGCGGCAGTAAAAGGATTGACAAGCTATGTGAAAATTGTCAAGTTCAGTTTTTCCATAGAACTAAAAATTTCTGTCAGTCAGCTTAGTAAGTGCAATTTGTTTATGTGGTATTAGTGGTTAAATTCGTGTGTATCAGAATTAACCTGAAACGTAAGTTTCAGTAGTGTTAACTTCATGTCAAGAAAAGCTATTCTCAAACAGAAAATAATGAAAACATCAAAATCTTTCCATGGAAGTACGAGTACCCCGTACTGTCATTGCCAATAAGAGATACATTCTGCAACACGGTAAATGGAAAGCTATTAAAACAATTATTTGACAAATGTTACTAAAAGAAATATAAATGTTCAATAAACAGTTATTTGTCCAATTATTCTTGATCTCAGATCCTCATTTCCCTTCGTCATAATTAGAGTTATGTGGCCGTTCCACCTCAAATGGTTCCAGAGGTAAACTCCTAAATGTCTTACGTTAGCGACAGGGCAACAATTGGTTAGAGCAATACGCGGATGGAGCAGGATTCATATCACGTCCTCTCATTCAAATTTAGGCGTACCGTGGTTTCCCTGAGTGGGTTAAGGTGAATGACCGTCTTGTTCCTGAAACAGACATGGGCGATTTCCTTCACCGTACTCACCCTACCCCATCTAGGGTTCAGTCTATAATGACCTCGCCGACGGGAAGTTAAAACCTCATCTTGTGTTCTTTTGATTCCGATTACATATCACCAGTGCCGTAATCAAACATATCGGATACTCCAGAACGAGATTTTCACTCTGCAGCGGAGTGTGCGCTGATATGAAACTTCCTGGCAGATTAAAACTGTGTGCCCAACCGAGACTCGAACTCGGGACCTTTGCCTTTCGTGGGCAAGTGCTCTACCATCCGAGCTCGTGCTTGAGTAGCTCAGTTGGTAGAGCACTTGCCTGCGAAGGGCAAAGGTCCCGAGTTCGAGTCTCGGACCGCCACACGGTTTTAATCTGCACGGAAATTTCATATCAGCGCACACTCCGCTGCAGAGTGAAAATCTCATTCTGGAAACATCCCCCAGGCTGTGGCTAAGCCATGTCTCCGCAGTATCCTTTCTTTCAGGAGTGCTAGTTCTGCAAGGTTCGCAGGAGAGTTCTGTTAAGTTTGGGAGACGAGGTACTGGCTGCAGTAAAGCTGTGAGGACGGGGCGTGAGTCGTGCTTGGGTAGCTCAGTTGGTAGAGCACTTGCCCGCGAAAGGCAAAGGTGCCGAGTTCGAGTCTCGGTCGGGCACACAGTTTTAATCTGCCAGGAAGTTTCATATCGGATACAGTTACCTACTTATTCTCATTAGAGTATAGTTAAGTCTGTCGAGCGTCATCTGTTGTACTTTACAGTAAATTTTATTGATAAGACATGTACAACCTAAACGCATACTTAATCCAGTATTTCTGAAGTACGTCTTTCATTTACTAGATGGTAATGTGCATAGGCTTTCCGGCAGTATAAAACGCGACAGCCGCCCACGCTGCGCTCCGTATAAGGTCTTCTGTATCTCGTTAGCAATCCCTCTTGCAGCTCTTTGTGCCTATGCAGGCTCTATCATGTGAGCGTGAAACATACATTCTTGCTTTAAGGCAAGTGCGGCGCTATAAGGCCAGGCTTAGACTGTTATCCCTTAATGAGGCACAAGCTCCGCCCCTACACGCTGCCTCATATTGTCTCCCTGAGAAACGACCCGATGACAACGGCTTCCGCGTCGCCGGATCTTCGAAGGTCGTAGCCGTAAAGCGTATCGCTGATGGCAGTATGAACACGCACCGAGCGGCATTGCTGACATCCCCCACGTCATGCAATGCTGGTGAGAGTAACCCTTCTGTCCTGTCTCCTTAACCACTGTAGACGACCATGGCCCACCCCTCGTACCCCTCTGAGGATGATCCTTATCATTGTGATGATATGACCCTCGCCAGGTCGCCCGTTATTGTAGATGGATGATCCTTAGCTCGTTTATTAGGATCAACCTGGCATCACACACAACCAAGTCCACTTAATGTCCCCGTATTTTTTAATATTCATTAACTCTCCACAGAGTTCCCCACGCCGAACTTCCGCCTATCTTTTCAGCACTTTGTACTGTAGACGTCTTAGATTTTACAAACAGTGCTGTACTTTACAATCTTATCCCATTTATAGAGAGTTAACATTTTCTAAATAGCAATCCATACTTCGTGGTGAATGCTTTCCAAATACGTTTTTGTGTGTCCCCGGAGTGTCTCGCGGCGGCATGCCTGAATAAAATCTTCTCGGTTTTCAAGCCGCGTCAAATCGAATAAAATTCTCAAGCTTTCATCGCTATCTCCGCCGTAGTTGTCAGAAGTAAAACTACCGACTCCCGAAACTGGTACGACTTCCCGCCCTCTCTGATTGGTGCCAGTGGCCGTACTCGTGGCTACATCAACGGAAAATCTTATCAGCCCCGGCATCAGTAGTTACACTCCTGACAACGATTGGGGAGATAGTCATCGAAAGCTCGAGAATTTTATTCGAATTGACGCCGCTTGAAGTCAGAGAAGATTTTATTCATATATGTTCTTAATTTTACCACAAATAGAGAACTACACGGGATTTTAATCCGGCGTAGGAACAAGCTGAATTCATAAGTGGATATAGCAAAATGAATAATTTGCAAATCATGACCGGAATTATAGAATGACGTAACTAAATCAACTATCACTTTGTCTGGAATTTGAGCATTTCTAAAATGTTTTTGGCTCAGTTTAAGCAGGATTTATATTAAAAGACCTTTAACCTACGCGTTTATTCAATCTATGTGTGTATGATGACGAAAATTACCGAACTATCAGTTTAATAAGTCACAGCTGCAAAATACTAACGCGAATTCTTTACAGACGAATGGAAAAACTGGTAGAAGCGGACCTCGGGGAAGATCAGTTTGGATTCCGTAGAAATGTTGGAACACGTGAGGCAATACTAACCTCACGACTTATCTTAGAAGAAAGATTAAGAAAAGGCAAACCTACGTTTCTAGCATTTGTAGACTTAGAGAAAGCTTTTGACAACGTTAACTGGAATACTCTCAAATTCTGAAGGTGGCAGGGGTAAAATACAAGGAGCGAAAGGCTATTTACAATTTGTACAGAAACCAGATGGCAGTTATAAGAGTCGAGGGGCATGAAAGGGAAGCAGTGGTTGGGAAAGGAGTGAGACAGGGTTGTAACCTCTCCCCGATGTTATTCAATCTGTATATTGAGCAAGCAGTAAAGGAAACAAAAGAAAAATTCGGAGTAGGTATTAAAATCCATGGAGAAGAAGTAAAAACTTTGTGGTTCGCCGATGACATTGTAATTCTGTCAGAGACAAAATGGTTCAAATGGCTCTGAACACTATGGGACTCAACTGCTGAGGTCATAAGTCCCCTAGAACTTAGAACTACTTAAACCTAACTAACCTAAGGACAACACACACATCCATGCCCAAGGCAGGATTCGACCCTGCGACCGTAGCGGTCGCGCGGTTCCAGACTGTAGCGCCAGAACCGCTCGGCCACCAGCGGCCGGCCTGTCAGAGACAGCAAAGAACATGGAAGAGCAGTTGAACGGAATGGACAGTGTCTTGAAAGGAGGATATAAGATGAACACCAACAAAAGCAAAACGAGGATAATGGAATGTAGTCAAATTAAATCGGGTGATGCTGAGGGGATTAGATTAGGAAATGAGACACTTAAAGTAGTAAAGGAGTTTTGCTATTTAGGGAGTAAAATAACTGATGATTGTCTAAGTAGAGAGGATATAAAATGTAGACTGGCAATGGCAAGGAAATCGTTTCTGAAGAAGAGAAATTTGTTAACATCGAGTATAGATTTAAGTGTCACGAAGTCGTTTCTGAAAGTATTTGTATGGAGTGTAGCCATGTATGGAAGTGAAACATGGACGATAACCAGTTTGGAGAAGAAGAGAATAGAAGCTTTCGAAATGTGGTGCTACAGAAGAATGCTGAAGATACGGTGGGTAGATCACGTAACTAATGAGGAGGTATTGAATAGGATTGGGGAGAAGAGAAGTTTGTGGCACAACTTGACTAGAAGAAGGGATCGGTTGGTAGGACATGTTTTGAGGCATCAAGGGATCACAAATTTAGCATTGGAGGGCAGCGTGGAGGGTAAAAATCGTAGAGGGAGACCAAGAGATCAATACACTAAGCAGATTCAGGAGGATGTAGGTTGCAGTAGGTACTGGGAGATGAAGAAGCTTGCACAGGATAGAGTAGCATGGAGAGCTGCATCAAACCAGTCTCAGGACTGAAGACCACAACAACAATAACAACATGTGTGTATCCTGCATTTATGTATTTAGATGCTTAGTTAGGTACCATGTTAGTGAGTTAATTTAGGAATGTAAATAGATTTTCTTTAGTTTCCTGTCGTCTTCGATGCGGCATGTCATGAATTCCTCTTCCGTGCCTGTGTCTTTAGCATTTGCATTTGTCTCTGCACCTACCTGTTGGACATATTCCAGTGTCTATCTTCGACGACATTTTTTACCCTCTACAGCTTCCTAGAGTCCTCCTGTAGTCCCATTGCAGTTTTTCCTTGACGTCTTAGCACAGCACGTCTCCTCTCATTCTGGGTCCCTTTTTTGTCTCTACTTTTTCCACATTTTCCTCTCCTCGCCGATTTTGCGGAGAACATTCTCACTTCTTATCAGTATACCTAATTTTTAGCATCTCAAGCAATTCGATTTTCTTTTTCCACCGATTTCCTATATTCCAATATTCACTTCCGTACAATGATGTGTTCCAAAGTAGCATAACTTTCACCCTCAAATTAAAGCCGATCTTTGATGCTTTTTATGGCTAGGAATGGCCGCTTTGGCCTTCATAGACTGCTCTTCATATTCTCCTCCTTTCGTGCATTATTATTTTTCTCCAAAGGTATCAGATTTCCTTCATTTCGTCTACTTCGTGGTCTCTAACTTTGTGTTAAGTATATCATCTATCTCACGTATACTTCTGATGTATAATAAGACACTGTAAGTGCACTTTGCACTTAATGACAAACTCGGTAGGGGTATGCCGGTTTGACATTCGGAGTACAGCTGTACGAAAAAGATGCTTACTTTCTCCTTCCCACAAAGCTACTCGGTTAAAGCGGGTGAAGATATTCGTACTACCCATGACTGGAATTGTGTTATCTAATCAGATGCATAACAGTTCTGTATGTATGGGAATAATGTTCCGTACCATGGTGATTGCAGTTCTCAGGAAATGGGATGTATTATTTGCAAAGGGAGGTGCCAACTGGGAGAGGCAACCTGACGGCGAAGTATCATGTTATTAGAAAGATAAAGGTCTGGCACACAGTTCCAATCTGTCAAGAAGTTTCACGTCATCTTATTGATTCCACGGAAATAGTTCCTCTCAAGACGTGACAGGAAATTTTATTGAGAAAGTCATTTTGACCTGAAATAAAATCAAGTTCGTGCCGTTTGTCCGTCACCTTAAAAAGGACTATAATATACTTGTAAGCTTCCAAGCCGTGTTTTCATAAATATGTCTACAGCATAAATACAGGTAGAATTATAATGAAACTGTAAAGGATTGCTTTACATGGTTACTCCAGAAACACAAAAATAAAATAAAATGGTTTACAGAGCTCTTTTCACAAAAACTAATTTCATTCTATTCTACAACTCTTATTTGATTTTATTACACCAATAATTTTAAATGATCAATTTTCTGTGTCTAAAACTTTATAATCTTAAGTAGTGGTGATGTTTTGTAATGTATGATAGTGTAGTGTTAATTTCCCACAACCTTTCATGCACTCAAAGTACTAAGCCAGCTTAGACTACACATTCACTTCCGTCAGTCTAATTCCATATAAGTCTACTACTTATTCATGCAACCCAACTCCTATAAAAGATATACGAACTACTATACTTCCCATTATTTTTTGGTTATGGTGCCACTAATGCTGATGTATGGCGTGAAACTAGATGAGTGCTGACGTCACCAGACTGCTCTCTCTCCTATGTGCCAAAACAACCGCTGCGAAATTCTCTTTTGGGTGAAACGTACACAAAATTTTCTTAGGTTTGTGTACAAATTTTCCTCTCCATCCTCTGAAACAAACATAAAAAAGCACAATGTTTTGTCATTTGACTACATTTCTTCCGTTCTTCTCTTTCTCACAAATTGATGGTGTGCCTCTCTCACTCTGCAAAAACATACCCAAGTGGCTCATACGTTCCGTGCTCACGCCACATAGTACAAACTATCGCCCAAGGTCTACCACTCAGACGGTCGCGAACTACTCGCGAACGCCCACACGAATATCATCGCACAATAGAGCAGAAAACAACATGCGAAAACCACAAGCGAATAACCACAATGAACAACAATCGCATAAGACTCGATAGCTCATCTGTGTAACCACACTCGAATAAAATATCCCATTCGCGAGAAACATCGCACCAAAGGCGAGCCGGCCGAAGTGGCCGTGCGTTTCTAGGCGCTACAGTCTGGAAGTGGGCGACCGCTACGGTCGCAGGTTCGAATTCTGCCTCGGGCATGGATGTGTGTGATGTCCTTAGGTTAGTTAGGTTTAATTAGTTCTAAGTTCTAAGCGACTGATGACCTCAGAAGTTAAGTCGCATAGTGGTCAGAGCCATTTGAACCATTTGAACCAAAGGCGACATCCATAGACGAAAAACACACCACAAACACATTGTGCCACTGGCGATGACACTAATCAGCCCACAGCGAAGACACACTGCACTGCAAACATACAAGAAAGTCAACACGCCTCTCGTGTGGACAATACACGACTATCCTGCAAAATACCTCCATGGGTCTCGGAGACTAATTTCAACGACGCCCCTCTCACACACAATGCTACGAATTATATACCGGATCGTACAAGGGCGTTTACTGCAAATGCACACACAATAAACAGAAGAAATATGATTTTTAGCCGGCCGAAGTGGCCGCGCGGTTCTGGCGCTGCAGTCTGGAACCGCGAGACCGCTACGGTCGCAGGTTCGAATCCTGCCTCGGGCATGGATGTGTGTGATGTCCTTAGGTTAGTTAGGTTTAACTAGTATAAGTTCTAGGGGACTAATGACCTCAGCAGTTGAGTCCCATAGTGCTCAGAGCCATTTTTTTATGATTTTAGCTGAACTCCAAGATGTTACGCGAAGAATTCCGTCCCCAATATTCGTGCACTTGTTTCGTTTCGTTGTTGTGACACCTGATTTTGTCGTTCCATGCAAACTGCAGAACTGCTATGCAAACATATTACTCGCGTGAAATAGGGCTCAAATAAACAACAACGTTTCCGTCGTGAAATCGGCACATTTCCTGTCTCAACAGTTGTAATTAGTCAAGCTCTGGGAGACCAACTGTACATCTATAAACCTGATACTAGTTACGAAGAAATACTTGTACAGTGAAATTCTAACAATGCTTCACTCTTACGACTCGCAGTAATGGGAGAAGTTACAATGCTGATTACCATGGTGGAATTACAAAAAAATCTAAAGAAATGATTGTTATCTTTAAAGTTATTATAACTAAAGAAACTTATGCTACAATGCTATCTGTGGCTTTTTCAGAATAAAATATTTGCAGCACCGTTTCTTCGAGATCGTCGAATCTAATAAGATTGGTGAGGCTAGATCCGAGTTCAGTTGCATTTTGTGCCTCTTCTGTCTATTTAACTAGACATTGACGACGGTTGTCGTTTCCTCACGCTCCTCGTCCTGCGTTCCCTCCCGAATCTCAATTTCCTCAGTCTGACCTCCACTTCCGTTTCCTCTGTTGTTCATTCGCGCAGATCTTCTATTGTCACTGAAACCGGATCCTTGGTTTCGCCGTCTGTTGTTTTGTGTTCCGTAGCCTTCATTCCTCCTTCCATTCCAGACTCTGTTGCGTAGTACATAATTATTGTGGTTCCCATGCCAGTCTCTCCATTGTTCAAATTCATTGCTCACGAAATTTCCCGGCCGCGAATGGTTTCCGTAAGGTGCTCCATTCCGTACATTTCCGTTCCTATTATTGTAATGGTTATATTGTGGCCACGACATAGGGCCTGCGACGTATCTGTCAGACTTTCCTCTGTGTTCTCTGATATTCTCTGCTCAAAATGCGTATTCTAACTCGTAAAGAGTGTTATGGAAAGTACTGAGCTGGATATTACACGAGCCAGCTAATACTTGCTGACATGCTGATGGAAGTTTGGTGTACCAGTGACGTGTGGTTTCACCGGTAGAGCATGATAAGTCAAGATATTGGTTCTTGTCAATCACTGCATCAAGGAACTTGACTGGGCCTTTGTACCCTGAACTCTCGAAATCTTGTCCAACAATCATCTCGTATTTTATGAGCTCTTACGTCTCCTTGGACCAGTAGATATTAAGGAAGATGTCCTTGAACTCCTGGTAACTTCTACACGTCGCTGATACTCCGCGCATTTTCTCCGCAACTGACCATTTCAACTGTCCGCAAATAAAGTCTAATTTTTATTTTAAAGGCCAAATTTGTAGGTAAAGAGAGATAAAATTGTGATATCCAATGCGTGGATGAGTAAAGTTACCCTCATTACGGAACATTCTGAATTTTCGGACTTGTAAGAAGTGTTGAAAATCAAATGGCGTTTCGTCGACAACTTCCGTCCTACGGAAAATATCAATCCTTTGTATGTCCGATGTTCCCTCATTCGTGCTCCCTCCTCTGCTTCGAGAAAATGGGATGTTCATCTCACCATGTCCTCTGCTCACTACTAACGGTAAGCAGTTATCCGTCCCGTCCGAATTTGTTTGTGGTTCTGTTGCGTTCGCGCTTGGCCGTATTTGAAATTGTTTCCTTAGAGCCTCCTCCAACTTCTTCTCCATATGCCTGTCGATAGCTTCCAGCTGAAATTTCAACGAAAGGAGAGTCCGGACCTCTTCAGTCTCGACTGGAATTGCAGTGGTTACCTCCGAACCAGTCCCTAATATGCGCAGCTCAAAATTCTAATTTATTCGACCCGCCAGGATAGCCGAGAGTGCTAATGCGATGCTTCCTGGACTCTGGTAGGCGCGCCAGCCCCGGATCGAATCCGCCTGGATGTGGGTTTTGGGTGGTTTTTCACATCCCACTAGGTGAATACCGAGCTGGTCCCCACGTTCTGCCTCAGTTACATGGCTCGCAGACATCTGAACACATTCGCACTATTCCATGTATTACACTAGACGCAGACGTGGGGGGACACTAATGCCTTCCTGGGGGTTATTGGGTGGTGACCGGAAGGGCATCCGGCCACTCCTTAACATTAACATGCCACTTTCGATTAACCAGCAGACACCACAAGTCGGGATAAATGCTTGGAAAGCGATAGAGATTCTAACTTGACCATGGCCGCTGTCGCATGAGGATCTGTGGCTTCACATATTTTCGTGTCGATGAGCTGCTCCATGTCATTTTGCCGCTTTCCCATACTTTCGTACTTGTTGTTCAAATGGACCACTGCCTCTCGTCCTTGTTGTTCTGTGCATTTACTCGCTGGCGAAACTTGCTACTGTCTTGGGGCTCTCTGCCACCTTCTTAGCATCATGTGCAATCTTTAAACCTTTCATTGCTTTGATGTTTACTTTACGTAGGTTTTCCTGGAGATTATTTGCCCATTACTTGTGTTCTGCTCACATCTGATTTAACTGATCACTGATATTTTTGATGTCCGTCCTCGTCTCATTAATTTTCTCCTCCAATTTCTTCTCCACACCCATTCAAAATGCCACCACATTGAAGTCCTCTTCCTTTCCCTCAGTATTGTGATCGACCAAACTCATACTTGATTTCTGCGGTGTTGTATCCTCATCATTGTGTTCTGATACCACCCCGTCTTCTCTGTCCGGATTTCTACTAATCACCCCTGCTTCGATACGTTGTGGTATGTTCACATCTTCTATCACACGCGATCTGACCTCTCAAGAGAAGCCATATCGCTTTCGTCTCCCTGATTTCCTTGTTACACGACATTATTGTTGCTAACACCGTTCAACAGCAACGCCTCATTACGTTCAAACTGTACCTCCACCATTTCATTGCGCTCTTCCTCCATGACGTACACTTTATTTGTCCACTCCCAGTCTACTTGTCTTGCCCTACTTCTCGGTATCATTTAAATTCACTATCAACAACAAACTTCAATTATCGGTACAACACATGGACAATCGTATTACCTAACTCACAAGATATACGCAGTACAATACAATGACGTCAAAAAATTTAGAAAAGTAGTATGTATTCCGAGGCTACGCCGTTAGTACATCAGATTCGGAATGAAAAACAACTAAATACAAAGCAAATACAATAGTAAACACCACTAAAATAATACGACAAAGCCATTAGCAACAAGAGTTTCATCAAGTGGCTCTAAGCACTATGGGACTTAACATCTGAGGTCATCAGTCCCCTAGACTTAGAACAAGTTGAACCCAAGTAACCTAAGGACATCACACACACACACATGCCCGAGGCAGGATTCGAACCTGCGACTTTAGCAGCAGCGCGGTTCCGGACTGAAGCGCCTAGAACCGCTCGGCGACAGCGGCCGGCCAATGACAGAAAAACGGTCGACATATGACACAGAAGTCACTGGCACAGACACACTGTAAATAAAACAAATAAACACATAAACAACACAATCAGAGTATTAAGTATCTACAACATGCGAATGAACCATATTTTTCTTTTTCTTTTTTTTTGTTTTCGTTTTTATTTCATCACAATGTGGACCTGTTCCGCAAGGACACTAAATGACATCGTCTCAGAAGTGCCTAGGACCTAGATCCTGGCAGCGGTTCGCCAATTGCAAGCTTCCTACTTTCTTTTGTAAACAGGACTTTAATAAAAATGGTTAGGTAATGTTGCTCAGATCACAGGGAGGAGATGTGACCTAAATAAAAATAGATTTATTCATTCTTAACATTGCAAGACAAAAAAGGGCTAAAGAAACGTCACACAAACATTTTTATTTGGCAAACGCTTTCACTAGTATAGGGTCTATGGTGGACAAAGTAATCAGCTGGGGATCGACACATGACACTAACCAGAACACTAATCGCCTTATCTGACTTCATAGATGCGAATCCGGAGTATGGCACAAAAACTAAGCCACAATCAAGCATCTATACTATTCCATAAAGAAAAATAAGGTTCCAAAGAACTGGGTGCTGAGAAGTATATATTAGAACCCTACGCCATAGCAGCGAATAGTTTATCCTCCTGCTGGTCAGGGCGGCGCACTACGATGCGTTCGGCGGCTGAAGTCATGGACAGCAGCAATGTCTTATTAATGGCGCGCGCCCGAAATATGCAAGTACGCGGTCTCGCGTTCGGCTGGTTCAGAATGCAGGTACTTCTCTATGAGCATCTGAATCCCTAGTGGATTCCAGTATGCAGGAGGACACATTTTCTGGTCTGCCTAACCAATTTGTCTCCGTCCCACGACTATTTGTGACGGAATATGTCAAATGCATAGACGGCCAACTCAAAACAAATAAGTACACCCACACATCACTCTGTGTGTGCATGATACTAGAAGCAATACCTCTGATGGTTCAGAAAGTGACTGGCACAGGCTCTAAGTGGCACACCGTTTAGGTAAAGACCAACAGTTCTCTACTATCGAAGCGCCAGTAAAAGTGTGTACTCCTGTCTTCCTCTCTGATTTCCTCGGTAGCAATGCACATTTACATATTACACTATTCCCACTTTAACACAAGCCAATCATGAGCTGGAACGCCGCATTCGAAGATGGAAGACTGCCCCTTGCTCTGTATACATAAATTTTACCAGTTGTTGTTGTTGTGGTCTTCAGTCCTGAGACTGGTTTGATGCAGCTCTCCATGCTACTCTATCCTGTGCAAGCTTCTTCATCTCCCAGTACCTACTGCAACCTACATCCTTCTGAATCTGCTTAGTGTATTCATCTCTTGGTCTCCCTCTACGATTTTTACCCTCCATGCTGCCCTCCAATGCTAAATTTGTGATCCCTTGATGCCTCAGAACATGTCCTACCAACCGATCCCTTCTTCTAGTCAAGTTCTGCCACAAACTTCTCTTCTCCCCAATCCTATTCAATACCTCCTCATTAGTTACGTGATCTACCCACCTCATCTTCAGCATTCTTCTGTAGCACCACATTTCCAAAGCTTCTATTCTCTTCTTGTCCAAACTATTTATCGTCCATGTTTAGCTTCCATACATGGCTACACTCCATACAAATACTTTAAGAAACGACTTCCTGACACTTAAATCTATACTCGATGTTAACAAATTTCTCTTCTTCAGAAACGATTTCCTTGCCATTGCCAGTCTACATTTTATATCCTCTCTACTTCGACCATCATCAGTTATTTTACTCCCTAAATAGCAAAACTCCTTTACTACTTTAAGTGTCTCATTTCCTAATCTAATCCCCTCAGCATCACCCGATTTAATTTGACTACATTCCATTATCCTCGTTTTGCTTTTGTTGATGTTCATCTTATATCCTCCTTTCAAGACACTGTCCATTCTGTTCAACTGCTCTTCCATGTCCTTTGCTGTCTCTGACAGAATTACAATGTCATCGGCGAACCTCAAAGTTTTTACTTCTTCTCCATGAATTTTAATACCTACTCCAAATTTTTTTTTTGTTTCCTTTACTGCTTGCTCAATATACAGATTGAATAACATCGGGGACAGGCTACAACCCTGTCTCACTCCTTTCCCAACCACTGCTTCCCTTTCATGCCCCTCGACTCTTATAACTGCCATCTGGTTCCTGTACAAATTGTAAATAGCCTTTCGCTCCTTGTATTTTACCCCTGCCACCTTCAGAATTTGAAAGAGAGTATTCCAGTTAACGTTGTCAAAAGCTTTCTCTAAGTCTACAAATGCTACAAACGTAGGTTTGCCTTTTCTTAATCTTTCTTCTAAGATAAGTCGTAAGGTTAGTATTGCCGCACGTGTTCCAACATTTCTGCGGAATCCAAACTGATCTTCCCCGAGGTCCGCTTCTACCAGTTTTCCATTCGTCTGTAAAGAATTCGCGTTAGTATTTTGCAGCTGTGACTTATTAAACTGATAGTTCGGTAATTTTCACATCTGTCAACACCTGCTTTCTTTGGGATTGGAATTATTATATTCTTCTTGAAGTCTGTGGGTATTTCGCCTGTCTCATACATCTTGCTCACCAGATGGTAGAGTTTTTACCAGTAAGAGACTTTAAAGTTAATTGGGAGAAAAGGAAAAAAAATTCACGGCCTCTTTCCCATGCATTTATGCCGTATATTTTGCTAACAACATGACCTGGATGGAACCACAGCCTGCCATAGAAAGATCGTTATCTCTTCTGTTGTACCCATTTCGAACTTTCCAAAGAACGTCCATCAACTCGCTAAAAGCCTCAAATATGTTTTGTAAAAGAGTGTGGACGTCTGGGCGCGTGTGACTTGTCCTACAGAAATTCGCAGAAAGCTCACAGTCGTCTCATCGGCTTCTGGCCAAACAAGGGCCCATCCTCTGCTTCATTGACCGTCTTCAATGCATTGCCCATTGCAGCAGCGACTCCTCGGCGCTAGCCAGCCTACCTGGACGCAGCGGCCGACCGACAGGCGCCATCCAACATGTCTGCACAATGATACCGCGGAACTCAGCAGTCCACAAATGTTTTCACCCAGGTTCTGCAGAAAAATCGCTCCCCTCGGCCCCCAGCCGCCGTATGCTTTTACTGCAGTCGTTTAAATCGGCACCATATTCCTTTGAAAGCAGCTAAAGCTTACCCCTGTTCCTTCACTAGAACACACAAGCAAGAGCGTTAACTTCTGCCCGCCATTTCATCATGATGTATAAGACAGATCTCATCCAGATATAGCAACCAAGTAATAAAGATCATCTTCCCTAGGAACAGTACGCAGCATAACACTGTATTAGAAGTGAGAGTGCCCTGCAATCTCTTACACTGTCTGATCAAAAGTATCCGGACAGGTATCAGTGTACATTAATATAGCGTGTGACCACCATTTGCTCTTTATGATGTCTTGAACTCTGCTAGGGACACTTTCAGTGAGATTTCTGAATGTTTGTGGAGAAATGCTAGTCCACTGTTACTGAAAAGTCCAAACCAGAGAAGGTAATGTTGTCGAACATTGAAGTCTGGATCAAAGTAGACGTTTTAACACGCCCTAAAGCTGTCTCTTTAGTCTCAGGCCCGGACTATTGACTGGACAGTCTATTTCATGAATATTATCGTCAATAGACTATTGATTCACAGATGTTGCTTTACGATGGGGTACTGTCATGTTCATACAGAAACAATTATCGTCTCTTCAGTCTTCCTCTGCTGCCCGCAGCACTCAATTCCGTAAAAGTGTTCACCATTTTTCGCATTTGGCGTTTTCCTAAGCGCAATAAGGTGATCACATCCTAACCACGAAAAATATGCCCATACCGCAACACGACCTCCTCTGTGCTTCACTGTTGGTACTACACATGCTAAGAGATACTGGTCTCTAGACATTCGTCGAACCAAAACCTTTCCATCGGTTTGCCACAAGTTGCAGCGTGATTAATCACTCCAAATAGCTGGTTTCCAGTCATCCACGGTCCAGTGTCCTCGCTCTTCACTCAGCCTCATGCGTTGCTTACCATTAATTACAAAAGTGTGTGCGTTATGAGGAGCCTCTCGACCATTGTGTCCCCATTCGCTTTAACTAACAACACAATGTCAGAGAGCTATCTTGACTGCTGATAGCGCCATGGAACTACCAAAGTATTCCATTCGCCAATTTCATGCGCTTTTTACAACCATACTCTGCTATGTTCGACGATTGCTATTCGCCAGAACATAACGTCTGTTCGTCTTGTTTTAGCTCTCGTTGTTTCTTCGCACTTCCACTTCATAGTCATATATCCAACAGTAGACTTGGACAGCTTTAGGAAGACTGAAAGTTCTCTGATGGATTTGTTACTCAGGAGTCATCCGGTGACTAGTCGACGTTCGAGGTCATTTGAGCTCTCCTGACCCGACCTATCGTGCCGTTACGGGTTTTCTACTGACAATATTCCCCGCCTCCTTTTATACTCTCATGACATAGCGGTCTATTTCGCATTAGAGGGTTTTCCAAATACTTCAGATAGTGTACGTGTTAGGGCTGGTGAGAAACCGGAGGGGACCCCTGGTATCTCACAGTATTATTAATTTCACGGAAATAGTTGTTATAGAGAAGTTGCAGAAAAGCTGATTCACAGTGCTTTTGGACCCGCTGTACAACCAATGTCGTGCCGTTTTCCCACCATCTTAGGAAGGACCATAATGTTGTAAGGCATCTCTCGCTTGTTAATGACTTTCGTTTTCTTGCGAGCTTGCTTAGATCTTCACTCCTCTTATACGCAAAACTTTGTACTGTCGCGCCGTAGCAAATCACAGGTGTTATAAGATTCAGAGATATATAAATGACTATTATGATGGTGTTAGCTAATTTTTCGCTGCTTATGTCGTTTGAGTACACAGGCAATTGAAAAGCGATACAAGTTGGTCCCAAAAGCCACGTTGCAGGTCATTCGTGATAAGCTGCTTCAGGTATGACAAAGTACACCATCCCTGGTAAAACACAACAAGAAATATCCATCGTATTTAAAAAGAGGGGGAAACAAGAATCTTCAAAAACTTTCGATTCCTGAAGATGAAAAGTTACATATGCTAACAAGAAGGAATATAAAATGAGTGAACTACGAATAACATGAGCAAACCGATTCATAACTGCTCATTTACTGGAACAGTGGCTTCAGATCTACATCTGCATTAGTCTGCAATCCACACTTAAGTGCCTAACAGAGCTCTTCGAATCTCCTTCAGGCTATTTCTCTACAGTTCCACTCTCAAACAACGCCTGGGAAAAATGAACACTTAAATCTTTCTGTGCGAGATCAGATTTACTTTATTACGTTGATCATTTCTCCATATGTAGGGCGACAATAATGAAATATTTTCACGATCAGATGAGACAGTTGCGATAAAAATTTAGTGGGAAGATTTCGCCGCGAAGGAAAACGTCTTTGTTTCAGTGATTACCACCCCAACTCGCTTATCACATTCGTGACACTCTCACACTTATTTTGTGGTAATACGAAACCAGATGAGCTTCTGTGGACGTTTTCGACATCCTCCGTGAATCCCATGCAGTAAGGTTCCCATACTGCACAGCAATACTCTAGCAGAAGACCGATGGTGTATGCAGACCAACTGAATATTCTAAGTCTTCTGCCTGTAAAACGCAATCTTTGATTTGTTTTCTCACAACATTTCATCTATGTGACCGTTCCAATTTAATTCGTTCGTAACTGTAACTCCTAGTTATTTAGTCGAACTGAAAGTCTTTAAATTTGTGTGATTTATCGTGAATTGAAATGTAACGGATTTCTTTTCCTACTCATGTGGATGACCTGACACTTGTCCTTATTCAGAGACAATTGCCCCTTTTCACACCACACAGATACTCGTGTCTAAGTCTTTTTTTCAACTCGTTTTGATCTTCTCATGGCTTTACTAGACGGTAAGTGACAACAACATCTGCAAAAGATCTAAGAAGGCAGCTCAGATTGTCTCCTAAATCGTTTATATAGATTAGGAACAGTACAGTGCCTGTAACTCTTCCTTGTGGAACACTGGATATAACTTCTGTTTTACTAGATTATTTTCTGTCAGTTACTACGTAGTGTGACGTTTCTGACAGGAAATAACGAATACAGTCACACAATAGAAACTATATTCCGTAAGATGTGATTACTAAGTATCACGCTGTTGTATCAGAGTTCTCTGATACGAACCTAGTCGGTCTGCTATCTGAATCGGAAGACTTATCTTTATTAAATGACTGAATTTGCTCCGCTACCCTGGGGACATCTACTTCTAAGTTCCTCATGTTGTCAGCTATTCTTGAATCGAATTCTGGTACATTTACTTCGCCTTCTTTGGTGAAATGTTTCTAATAACTCTGCTTTACTGCTGCTGTCACAAGTAACCATTGGTACCGTGCAGTGAAGGTACTGATTATGTATTGCTGCTGGTGCACTTTACATACGTCCAGAATCTCGTCGCAAAAGGGCAATGATGTTTACAGCATTCGACGCTCCACATATGGTCGACCATGTAACCATAATATTGGCTGCTACCGGCAACAGGGGTGGTACTGGAGTATGCAATGGTAAGCAGAGCATGAGGTTACGGAGCGTAGTTGACCTGCTTAGTCGACGACTAATTCACAACAGTGTTGCAGTGTTAGTGGTGACAATATAGAGCAGAGCAATGATAACGATAAACGAAGCAGACATTGCATTATATCTACAACAATAGTTGCAATAGTTGATATTTCGTCAGGAAGGAACCCAAGGAACTTCTCAGAGTGAAAAAGAGGCAGCACATGAAATAGCGGTCCTACAAGATGAGATAGTGGAGTGTGTGGTGTCGTATACGTTCGAGTGTGCGGACAATATACATGAGGAGTACCGTGACGACGATACATGCTTAACAAGTGGAAGTGATATTGAAACAGCTGTCGAGTAATGTAGTTCATCATTCTTGTCGGACAGGGAGCCACAAATCCAGTCTCCAATGTAGTAAAGGACAATCGTTGCCCAAGGAGCGGGTACTAAACCATAGCTACGTACATGGAAGATCACCTGCAGTATAGTAAAAAAACAATTATGAACAGAGTTCGAAAAAGTCCGTAGCAATATGACCAGCGTTTGCGCGTTCCAAAGTTGCTCTAAAGAATTTATAGGATGTGCATCACATTGGCCCACTACATTATGCATATCAGGCTGGGCGACATAGATTAAAGCTCCGCGGGATTAGCTGAGCGGTCTAGGGCGCTGCAGTCATGGACTGTGCGGCTGGTCCTGGCGGAGGTTCGAGTCCTCCCTCGGGCATGCGTGTGTGTGTTTGTCCTTAGGATAATTTAGGTTAATTAGTGTGTAAGCTTAGATACTGATGACCTTAGCACTTAAGTTCCATAAGATTTCACACACATTTGAACATTTTTGACAGAGATTAAAGTGATTCCAAGGGAAGCAGTGGATGGCTCCATAACTTCAATCAGTGCTGTAGAATTGGAAGGCATAAGATAACAAAATTTCAAACAAAGTGTCAAATTGGCGATGCACAGCAAAATGCGGAATCGTCACGAAACACTCTCGATTACATAAACAAACTTATCTCATCGTTAACTAGCAAATTTGCTTTCGACTTTTAAAAAATGGTTCAAATGGCTCTGATCACTATTGGACTTAACTTCTGAGGTCATCAGTCCTCTAGAACTTAGAACTACGTAAACCTAACTAACCTAAGGACATCACCCACATCAATGCCCAAGGCAGGATTCGAACCTGCGATCATAGCGGTCGTGCTGATCCAGACTGCAGCGCCTAGAACCGCTCAGCCACTCCGGCCGGCCTTTCGACTTCGACCAAGCGTGATTTGAAGAGAAAATGCATATGAAAGGAACCCCTGAAATTAGAGGTGCCAAGAGAGTTGATCAAGATCAATTAACATCAATGCTTTAATGCATTCGTATACAATTATGCTGGAAAGTTATTTATTGTGCTGTGAGAAGTTGGAGGTAGTCGGGCCTTTACGATTCTTTCTCGCGTGCATGATCTTCCAAGGGCAGTAAGTAGTATCTACGTCACAGAAATCAAGAGCGCGAAAATAAACGCAGGAGAATTACACTCCTGGAAATTGAAATAAGAACACCGTGAATTCATTGTCCCAGGAAGGGGAAACTTTATTGACACATTCCTGGGGTCAGATACATCACATGATCACACTGACAGAACCACAGGCACATAGACACAGGCAACAGAGCATGCACAATGTCGGCACTAGTACAGTGTATATCCACCTTTCGCAGCAATGCAGGCTGCTATTCTCCCATGGAGACGATCGTAGAGATGCTGGATGTAGTCCTGTGGAACGGCTTGCCATGCCATTTCCAACTGGCGCCTCAGTTGGACCAGCGTTCGTGCTGGACGTGCAGACCGCGTGAGACGACGCTTCATCCAGTCCCAAACATGCTCAATGGGGGACAGATCCGGAGATCTTGCTGGCCAGGGTAGTTGACTTACACCTTCTAGAGCACGTTGGGTGGCACGGGATACATGCGGACGTGCATTGTCCTGTTGGAACAGCAAGTTCCCTTGCCGGTCTAGGAATGGTAGAACGATGGGTTCGATGACGGTTTGGATGTACCGTGCACTATTCAGTGTCCCCTCGACGATCACCAGTGGTGTACGGCCAGTGTAGGAGATCGCTCCCCACACCATGATGCCGGGTGTTGGCCCTGTGTGCCTCGGTCGTATGCAGTCCTGATTGTGGCGCTCACCTGCACGGCGCCAAACACGCATACGACCATCATTGGCACCAAGGCAGAAGCGACTCTCATCGCTGAAGACGACACGTCTCCATTCGTCCCTCCATTCACGCCTGTCGCGACACCACTGGAGGCGGGCTGCACGATGTTGGGGCGTGAGCGGAAGACGGCCTAACGGTGTGCGGGACCGTAGCCCAGCTTCAAGGAGACGGTTGCGAATGGTCCTCGCCGATACTCCAGGAGCAACAGTGTCCCTAATTTGCTGGGAAGTGGCGGTGCGGTCCCCTACGGCACTGCGTAGGATCCTACGGTCTTGGCGTGCATCCGTGCGTCGCTGCGGTCCGGTCCCAGGTCGACGGGCACGTGCACCTTCCGCCGACCACTGGCGACAACATCGATGTACTGTGGAGACCTCACGCCCCACGTGTTGAGCAATTCGGCGGTACGTCCACCCGGCCTCCCGCATGCCCACTATACGCCCTCGCTCAAAGTCCGTCAACTGCACATACGGTTCACGTATGGAGCTCCGTATGCCACGGCAAACTGGCTGACACTGACGGCGGCGGTGCACAAATGCTGCGCAGCTAGCGCTATTCGACGGCCAACACCGCGGTTCCTGGTGTGTCCGCTGTGCCGTGCGTGTGATCATTGCTTGTACAGCCCTCTCGCAGTGTCCGGAGCAAGTATGGTGGGTCTGACACACCGGTGTCAATGTGTTCTTTTTTCCATTTCCAGGAGTGTATAACTATGGTTTGAATACTGCTTTTGGTCAGCAGCTGGTCAAAATAATTTGCTTAATTCCTGCATATAAAAATCGTGCTCCTTTAGCGCCATCTATCCCTCTTAAAAAATGTGTGAGATTGCAGTTCCATCCACCTGGAACCACTGGACAAATTCAGACACTGGATGTTTTTTTTTTCGGTGCCTATAAAACATATTATCGCACTATCAGCAGCTACGCCTTAAAGGACAGGCAGTTTCACAATAAGCTCCACGACAGACTGTTTCGCATTCCGTTGTATGCGATCAAATTCCATCTGTTCTTATCACCCGTTACACCAATACGTTCCTGTATGCATTCTTTAAGAGTGGATACCTAGCTGAACGTTCCGCAACGTTTGTAGCTCCCAATAAGTCCGCCTTCGACATTGATGGTGTGACCCTTTCCATCAGTGTGGCGCGGTATTTTTCAATCAGTGTTTATAGAGCAAATTATTAGTTTGTTTTAAACGTTTCCTGAATGTCGACGATATCCATTTTGTGAGGTGTAATACGTACAGCCCGTAGAAATTAGATGTCTGCACCTCCCGGACAATCATTTTCTGTCGCCCTCCGGATACTCCATAGGCACACAGTCTGATTAGCAGCTAACAGTTTTCCTATCGTGATTATTTACACAACTCTTTGAAATGAACGTTGTTAAATATTTAACTTGGGACCTCACACTCAAGGGGTTTCTTGCAACTGTTTCGCCAACAAAATGGAATCTTTGGTTTGCCATCCCCACAACATTCCAATTTAAATTATTCGTGGTTGTAGTTGATAAATATTTGGTTAAACTCACAGGCTTTAAATCTGTGAAATTTGTTGTGTAACTGAAATTTAACGGGTTTCTTTTCGTACTCGTCTGGCTCACCTCACTTTTTTCCTTATTCGGAAACAATTTCCATTTTTTAAACCACACACATATCTTGGCCAAGTCATTTTTCAATTATTTTTGAACTTCTTATGACTTTACTAGACGGTAAATGACATCACAATATGCAAGCAAAGTATGCGCAGTTCGTCTCCTAAATCGTTTATATAGATTAGGAACAACAGAGGCCCCATAACACCTTCTTGGAGAACATCAGATATGATTGAAATTTTACTCAATGATTTTCCGTGATTATTACGTACTGTGACCTTTCTGACAGGAAATTACGAATCTAGTCACAGAACAGAAGCGATACTCCATAGCCACACAGTTTGATTAGAAGTCTCTTGTGAGGAACAGTGTCGAAGCCTTCGGGAAATCTAGAAATATGGTATCGGTGGGTATAAAGAGGTAATTGTGTTTCACAAGGACGCTATTGCTAGAATCCGAGCTGACTATGTGTCAATACCCCGTTACCATCAAAGTAATTCACAATACAGTATATGTTCCAAAAATCCTACTGCAAATCGGTGCCGATGGAGAAAGCGTGTAATTCATCGGATTACTCCTACTTCCTTTCTTGAGTACTGATATGTGTCCTGTACAAATTTTCAGTTTTTAGGTACGGATCTTTCGTAGAGAGGGAGGCTGTATATGATTACTACGTATGGGGCTGATGTATCAGCGCTATCTCAAAGGAACCTAATTGGTATACTATCTGGCCCGGAGGACTTTTCTTTATTAAAAGATTTAAGCTACTTCGCTACCCTGGGAATATATAAGTTACTAATACTGGCCGTTTTTCATGATTCGATTTATTCTTCACATTAGTATCGTTCAGTGAGGATATTTATAGCGCCTTACCGCTGGTGTACTTTACATACGTCCTGAACCTTCTATTAACACTACGTGGAACTTGATATTATTCGAGGAATAAGGAACTTCATTGCTCGATATCAAAATTGTAAGTCCATAAAGAGGGTATGCAACAAACGTGAAAATATCATCATGTGAACTACATGCTTGGATATTCCAATGATGAACATGTCAGCGTAACCGTAACAAGTAGGTATTAGTAACGTCATCTACTTTCTGTATATAAGGAAAAATTACTCAGCGGACTTCTTATTCAGAATTTTTCTTTGAGTCTTGTGTGAAAAGGAGAAACTTCTACCATCACGTGTCGGGATCCCACAGCGCCAAGATCGTGGTCTTTCGAGACTGTCTTGTGAATATGGAATAGATGCGTTCATGAGGGCCATACACTGAGCCACGGAGGAACTCACGCGACTATCACTGAAGAGTACAGGCACGGTGTCGGTGTCCACTCGGGCGTGCGGGTTCATATAGCCACGTCAGGTACCTTAGGAACAGGCTTGCTTGCAACAATGTAAGTATCCGCACGGAAATTAGACGCCGACCATTGTTGTGTCTTTCCTTGATGCAGTAGTAAAGACAGGTGTGCCGAAGGTGGTATGCCCAATGATGACGCTGGAGATAGGGATGGCACCACGTCTTTTTCCAGACGATTCCCAGGTCTTCATACACCATCAAGAAGAAAGTCTCATGTGTGGAAGTCCCGAGGAAAAAGAACGTTGCCAGATGGTATTCGTCAGTGTCGTACAGGCCCAATACTTCACGTGATGGTGTGGGATACCATAGGATAAACGGCATGACTACCTTCTGGCCCGCGTAGCCGGTAATTTCCACAGCAGCCATGACGTTTCTGATGCGTGAAGGCTGGTGGCTGTATGATATCCACTTGTTGTACAGGGTATGCCAAGCTACTTCGGAGAGCTCGGATCTTGCCCTGTCCAGCACGTTCTCAAGATGTATCACCCACTGAAGACATCTGGTCATGGGTTGCCGAGAGACTGGTCGGCCATTACTCGCCTGCCACTACAACTGACCAATTCTGTCGTAAAACTGAAGCAGGATGGTGTGAAGACCCCGTTCCTGTCAACGAAGCTCAGTTTCGATGATCAGTCATGTTTGAGCTATTGTTGCCGTGCCTGTTCTGCGTACTCAATTCGCCTACTGTATAGCCCTAATTCAGTTCCAATTTTATACTGTACAGGGTGTCCCAGAAGGGCTGGCCAATATTCAATGATATGACAGAAACGATCATTCGGAGTAAATATGTCTGGTAAACACGGGCCCCAAAGCGCATGTCTTTCGACTTCTGACCACTTCTTCATCTTAGACACTGTGAAACAAATCTCTTCCACTAAAAGCTATTAGCTTGTTATAGTTTGAGATGAGGTAGTATAAACCACAACAAGAAAAAATCGTCAAGTAAATATGGGGTCTAAAATGCATACCTTGAGAGCTATGTGCACTTGTTCAGTTGCGAGAACTACGTTTCACAATAGTGAAGGTGAACAAGTGCTCGGGGTCTCAAGGCATGCATTTAGAGCCCATGTTCGCTAGACATTTTTGCTTTGAATGACAGTTCCTGTCATACCCCTGCATACTGGTACACCCTGTATACGGACAACAAATAAAATTTCGTTCTTCGTTTGCAGATTTAGTCACCAGCAATGTACTTAGAAAACTGAAGAAGGAGAAACTAAGTATTTGTATTGTATTATATTTCTATAGAAGAGTAAGAAGGCCCGCCAGGGTAGCTGCTTCCTGGACTCGGGTAGGCGCGCCGGGCCCAGATCGAATCCGCCCACCGAGCGAGGTGGCGCAGTGGTTAGCACACTGGACTCGCATTCGGGAGGACGACGGTTCAATCCCGTCTCCGGCCATCCTGATTTAGGTTTTCCGTGATTTCCCTAAATCGCTTCAGGCAAATGCCGGGATGGTTCCTTTGAAAGGGCACGGCCGATTTCCTTCCCCATCCTTCCCTCACCCGAGCTTGCGCTCCGTCTCTAATGACCTCGTTGTCGACGGGACGTTAAACACTAATCTCCTCCTCCTCCTCCTCGAATCCGCCCGGCGGATTAACGACGAGGGCCGATGTGCCGGCCAACATGGATGTGGTTTGTAGGCGGTGAATACCGGGGTGGTCCCCATGTTCCACCTCAGTTACACGGCTCGCAGACATCTGAACACATTCGCCCTATTCCATGGATTACACTCGACACAGACAGTTGGGGAATACTAATTCCGTCCCGCTGGGAACGGGGTGGCGGCAGGAAGAGCATCCGGCCACCCCTTAAACATTAACATGCCAAATCCGTTTAACAATGGCTGACCCTGCGTAACTGCGGGACAAGGCTCAAGCGATAGATAGATAGAAGAGTAAGAAGAATATCTTAAATTCAAGGAAGTAGAGCAAGTTATAACTCCATAGAAAAGGGGAATAACTAGCTACGTCGCCGACAACATGTTACTTCGGGCAAACTGACGTGAGGAAGGGATGATGGTTTAAATGGTTCAAATGGCTCTGAGCACTATGGGACTTAACATCTGAGGTCATCAGCCCCCCAAGAACTTAGAACTACTGAAACCTAACTAACCTAAGGACATCACACACATCCATGCCCGAGGCAGGATTCGAACCTGCGACCGTAGCAGTCGCGCGGTTCCAGACTGAAGCGCATAGGACCGCTCGGCCACCGCGGCCGGCGAGGAAGGAATGATGGTTATAATATGGCAACCAGTCGATGCCAAGGTTATTAGGTGGAGTGTGCAGTGGAAGGAAAAGGCTGCAGAAGAAAAGAAAGATTGAAAGATGTAAAACCGATTATTCATTTCGTTGTGTATACAAAGACAATGAGGCTGACACGTACGAGAAATGAATACATACTGACACTTGATAATTTGTGCCACACTGCGAATCGAATACAGATCTGCTGCTCATCGCGAACTGTCACTTTTAAACTTTTTTCTTCATTTTCATTTTTAGTTGCCTTAACCCAATGTTTTGTTTTTTCCTC
This sequence comes from Schistocerca nitens, assembly GCF_023898315.1. NCBI lineage: Eukaryota > Metazoa > Arthropoda > Insecta > Orthoptera > Acrididae > Schistocerca > Schistocerca nitens. The sequence continues at coordinate 416,417,744 of NC_064622.1, read as the reverse complement.
TTCTTTTACTAAAGGTTCGTGAAAAATTGATTCTTGTTAGAAGAGCTAAAGTCTGTGTTATTGACATGCTTCTCGTTGAAAAGTAGATTAACAGAAAGAGGAGTCCTCTTCTTGACTTCTATGAAGATACATTTACATTGCTAAATCGCTAAAAGGGTCACTATATGCACGTTGCCTTTCTAACGGCTTCCAGAGACAACAAATATTCTATTTTCAGTATTTAATTAATTATTAATTGAAATTTAAAATTCTGTCGTAACTACACATTAAGGACTATAAACTTACGTTCAAGGTTTAACATAATGGTTCAAGTATTAATGTTAGAAACAGTGTATTTCTCTTGAGGCTGCATAACTCATGGCACGCAAATTATCCACACTATATTCATCCATTATGGGAGAATGAGAGCAACTAGCGACGGTGCAGGTTCAGCACATGTCACAGTTTTTCGTATTTCTGCTCACTTCACTGCATCTTTAGTGATTTCATCCCCATCGATCAATTCCGGAACACAAAATTCATACAAACCAGAAAGACATCGACGATGAATCCCAAGAGTTGAATAACTGCTGATCGTAAAGCAGCTTGCGGGATGTCCACAGCAAAGGAGAAGCTGTCAGCTTTGAACGAGTAAACTGGTTGTAACAAGTGATGGGAGAAGTTCAAAATAAAGAAAAGAAGTCTTGCAGCTCTGTTCCCTAATTTGTTTGTGTACGGGATATTCTCTCACATTTGCACCACAATGCAGTAACGCATCAGAAAACAAATATGTACGTTCTGCCCCCACAGCATCGCACGCGCAGACGTCTGGTAACATGTGCAGGGTTTCCGCGCTCGTCGACGCGAAAAGAAACACGTACAAATTTCCAGTGGATTTTATTCCAACAAACGGCTAAAAGGCTGTAATAAATTAAAATATCTCACTATGTCAGAGATAAAATTTGTACCTCTACTAATGTTCAGCAATCATTGCTATAATTTAGTTTTCCAATTTTTTGTACGTAATTGAGGCACCAAAAGTCTCCTCACTATTGACTTTCCTCTTCCACCCGTTTTCACGTAAAGACCCATTTCTTTCTTACTTATAACTTCACTGATAATAACGATGATATTCAGGTTACTTATGATTTTATTTAGTAAGCGCTAGGTTTAAATCCCTTTACTAATGATGTATTCAGATTTTTTTATCTTTCAGATGTTAACTATGATGGGAAGTAGCTGGTTCGGTGACGTGTCGATTTCGCGCCATCATATTCATATTTTTATTTTCTACAAGACGAACATCACAATTGTATATTCTGATTAGGGGTTCGATTACTGTTTTTGTATTATGCAAATCGGTTAGGTGCATTGTACTCCACCGTAACCAAGCTTTTCTGATCCCCACTGACGACTCTACACAAGACACTGAAAGAAACCCCAAAAAAATGCAGGCATAGAAGCCGTCTTTGGCCAACAGTGAAATTCTAAATATTCATGTCCTTTAATGTGCTCCTGCTGTCGTCGCTGTGATGTGTCCCATTTACGAACAATTAGCTTTAGGGAGATTTAAGTACAGTCATTCTATAGTACATTTATTGTTGTGATGGGATTCATCACAGAGCGCTCATGTGGACAATCGGATAAGTATTTACAGCGATTCATATTTCGATGCACCAAATATCTCATCTGCTACACGCTAACTGCAAAAAAATACTTGCTCTACAATCCTTCCTGTACAATCAGTAATTAGGAAAGATATGACATTCTTCCTGTGCAAAAATGGATTGTTGCTTGTTATAATTTTGTTTCTAAAGTCAACGAGCCTATGGTAGAACGTTGTGTTAGTATCACTCTTACATTTCAGACTCCGATCTGTTTGGTTTCAGTTCGTCCGTGTAGCGTTTACTGTAAGCATCGTTCCACTATTTTATACCACAATCCTTCAGTTTATTTATGCTGTGTACGCTTTTCTCTGAATTGTCTCATATAAAGAATGTATACCGTCCGTTTTCGGTCATTCTCACTGTATTTTAGTTATTCTCTACGATATATACACTAAATGACACAGGTGGATGATCAAGAAGCACGTAGTTATTGCGTTTTTGAGTCTTCATCAAAAATGAGTGATTTGCAGAGAAATATTATTGTACACCGGAGGCAAAACTATAAAAATAACAAATACTGTGAAATTTTAATTTGTCTGTAATTTGAAGACTGAAGAAAATGTTATAGTGGTTGTGAATATCTGCCAAAGTATCAGAGAACTAATGATCCACTTTTGTACGGAGTCTGCAGTCCGCCCCGATAGCTGAGTGGTCAGCGTGACGGATTGCCTCCCTAAAGGCCCGGGTTCGATTCCCGACTGGGTAGGGGATTTTCCCCGCTCAGGGACTGGGTGTTGTCTTCATCATCATTTCATCCCAATCCGGCGAGCAGGTCGCCCAATGTGGCGTCGACTGTAATAAGACCTGCATCAAGGCGGCCGGACCTGCCCCGTCAGGGGCCTCCTGGTCAAAGACGCCAAACGCTGATTTCCATTTCCATGGAGTCTGCAGAACCCGGGAAAGAAAAGGAGGCGTCTGTGTGTTTTTTCTGTCAGAGGAAACGGTGCTACTCAGTGGTAACGAAATTACCTAACAAATAATTCTATGGACGAGACAAAGAACCCAAAATGGCTAACGTAAAGGAAGGGCTTGCTCACTCAAATATTTTTGAATGCTGTGAGACAGTAAATTTCAATACATTCCCACTGAGGAGCACTTTACTGCTGCAACAATCGCCAGACGTTTTATCTACTGGAAGGTCGTTCCAAACACTTTAGTCACTAGCATAGATTCTGACAGTCAGAGTTAGTGCTGGCTGAAGCCCAGTGCAGTTAATGCTGTCCGGGTTCCCGGGTTCGATTCCCGGCGGGGTCAGGGATTTTCTCTGCCTCATGATGGCTGGGTGTTGTGTGCTGTCCTTAGGTTAGTTAGGTTTAAGTAGTTCTAAGTTCTAGGGGACTTATGACCAAAGCAGTTGAGTCCCATAGTGCTCATAGCCACTTGAGAGTTAATGCTGCCTGTCCGCAACAGCAGTTAACTCATGTTTCATGCACAGTATGAAAGCCGCAAATTGCAAGACACTGGGCACACAACATATGATAATGATACACACTAAAGCAAGGCCTTAAAAGTCCATCTGTCAAAATTCTATTTATCTCAAAATAGGTTACAGGTAACAGTGAGGAAAGTGCTCCTGATACACTCCTGGAAATGGAAAAAAGAACACATTGACACCGGTGTGTCAGACCCACCATACTTGCTCCGGACACTGCGAGACGGCTGTACAAGCAATGATCACACGCACGGCACAGCGGACACACCAGGAACTGCGGTGTTGGCCGTCGAATGGCGCTAGCTGCGCAGCATTTGTGCACCGCCGCCGTCAGTGTCAGCCAGTTTGCCGTGGCATACGGAGCTCCATCGCAGTCTTTAACACTGGCAGCATGCCGCGACAGCGTGGACGTGAACCGTATGTGCAGTTGACGGACTTTGAGCGAGGGCGTATAGTGGGCATACGGGAAGCCGGGTGGACGTACCGCCGAATTGCTCAACACGTGGGGCGTGAGGTCTCCACAGTACATCGATGTTGTCGCCAGTGGTCGGCGGAAGGTGCACGTGCCCGTCGACCTGGGACCGGACCGCAGCGACGCACGGATGCACGCCAAGACCGTAGGATCCTACGCAGTGCCGTAGGGGACCGCACCGCCACTTCCCAGTAAATTAGGGACACTGTTGCTCCTGGGGTATCGGCGAGGACCATTCGCAACCGTCTCCATGAAGCTGGGCTACGGTCCCGCACACCGTTAGGCCGGCCGTCTTCCGCTCACGCCACAACATCGTGCAGCCCGCCTCCAGTGGTGTCGCGACAGGCGTGAATGGAGGGACGAATGGAGACGTGTCGTCTTCAGCGATGAGAGTCGCTTCTGCCTTGGTGCCAATGATGGTCGTATGCGTGTTTGGCGCCGTGCAGGTGAGCGCCACAATCAGGACTGCATACGACCGAGGCACACAGGGCCAACACCCGGCATCATGGTGTGGGGAGCGATCTCCTACACTGGCCGTACACCACTGGTGATCGTCGAGGGGACACTGAATAGTGCACGGTACATCCAAACCGTCATCGAACCCATCGTTCTACCATTCCTAGACCGGCAAGGGAACTTGCTGTTCCAACAGGACAATGCACGTCCGCATGTATCCCGTGCCACCCAACGTGCTCTAGAAGGTGTAAGTCAACTACCCTGGCCAGCAAGATCTCCGGATCTGTCCCCCATTGAGCATGTTTGGGACTGGATGAAGCGTCGTCTCACGCGGTCTGCACGTCCAGCACGAACGCTGGTCCAACTGAGGCGCCAGGTGGAAATGGCATGGCAAGCCGTTCCACAGGACTACATCCAGCATCTCTACGATCGTCTCCATGGGAGAATAGCAGCCTGCATTGCTGCGAAAGGTGGATATACACTGTACTAGTGCCGACATTGTGCATGCTCTGTTGCCTGTGTCTATGTGCCTGTGGTTCTGTCAGTGTGATCATGTGATGTATCTGACCCCAGGAATGTGTCAATAAAGTTTCCCCTTCCTGGGACAATGAATTCACGGTGTTCTTATTTCAATTTCCAGGAGTGTATTAATATGAGGGCTATACAGTTGTGTCTAATCTTAGTCTCTGATTCAAATACCTTAGTTACTTTCGTTCAAAGCAAGAATAACGTCTATTATTTTAGCGCTGATCGGAAAGTGATTATTTTGGTGGAAGCACATGTATACGATTATCAATCGCACTGAAAAAGGGAATGGGATACGTATAACTCGTGTTCGTCCAGTTGCAACGCTCGTGGTTCTCTTCGCAGCCCCATAGCAGCGTGTTCTTGCAACTCTTTTCTCCCTCGCTACGACGTCGGTGGGTCGTGATGTGAGCTCCAAGAGAAAGCGTTAGCAGTCAGTGCTGTTTTTCCTTACATAAAACGAAGGTTTTAGTATTGTCGGTTTTTTTTATAATTGGTTTTCTCGAGTAGTAAGTGTTACTTGCACGTTCCAGAGTCTCACACGGTTCTATCTTGCCAGTAAAAACTGTTTGCTTCTGTTTTTTGGGCAAGCAAACGGATGCTAGGGAAGGAGTGCTGTAGCTCACCGCTACCTTGTGGCAGCCAAAATAGTATTTCTGTGTAGCCTGCTTATTTACGAAAACTTACAACATAAATACACGTGGGGGAGTTGGAAAATAAGTTTCCCTTGTCGACTGTGGCCAGAGTTGTGTGTGAAGGGAGAAAAAGAGAATAAGACATTAAAGATAAGACATATCTTTATTTTTCTACATAATTTTCAAGTACATTGAGACATTTGTCATAAGGCTTTATAAGCTTCAAAAAGCCATCCAGGAAAAAATCAGGGCGTTGCATACGAAAGAAGCGTTGAACGGCTTGTTTGACGTCAACATTGCAGCCAAAGCGACTTCCGACGAGAGTCTTCTTGAAAGAAGGAAACAGATGGAAGTCAGTTGGTTCGAGATCCTGACTGTAAGGTGGATGGTGTAGGCGCTCCCAACCAAGATTTGCAATATGGTTTCACGTTTCCGTCGTCGTTTGTGGTCTCGCATTGTCATCCAAAAGCAGAACGCCAGATCTGAGAAGGCCAGGCCGCTTTTTCCGAATCACCTCTTTCAATTTCGACATAGTGGCACAGTACCGGGCAGCATTAATGGTTGCATCCTCCTGAAAGTCCTGCAGCAAAACTCCTTCGGCGTCCTAGAAAACGGTGAGGAGCACTTTACCTGCAGACGGAGTGATTTTGAACTTCTTTCGGACCGGTGATGACGGATGGTTCCACTCCATGGATGCGGCCTTCGATTCGGGCGTGTAATGGTGGACCCACGTTTCATCCCCCGTCACAATCCGAAACAGGAGATCATTGCCAGATTCATGGCAACGCACGAGCTGTTCCAGGCTGAATGCCATGCGTTTTTCCATGTGTGTCGGGGTCAGTTGGCGGGGCACCCATCGTTCTGACACCTTCCTGTATCGAAGAATGTCGTGGATGATCTTGTGAGCTCGCTCATGTCCGTTTCCAAGCTCTGCCACTTCTCCATCGATGGTGACACGCCGGTTCGCTTTAATCATGTCATCCACCTTCCTGACATCTGCATCTGTAGTGGCCGTGCGCGTCCGGCCAGGTCTCGGTAGGCCCTGCACTTGCTGACGTCCATCACTGAATTGCTGGCACCACCTCCGCACCATTTGCCTCGACATCAGACCTGACCCATACACCTCAAAAGGCGGTTATGAATTTCTGTGCTTGATACTCCACGTGCCCATTTGCTGTGTTGGCAGAAGAGCCAACACCGTATTGCTAGAGGAGGCCGAAATGCACACGTTTAACTACACGCAGACTGGCGTGAGGTCTGGAACAGGTCAGAGAAATGAGAACTTAGAAAAACGGACGCAGTTGCTGTAATACTTAACTTTAATCCACAATCGGTGTACATCTCTCTTGACTGTACATGCTTCAGGATAAATATCAATTGAATATGGCGCCTTGCTAGGTCGTGGCTAATGACGTAGCTGAAGGCTATGCTAACTATCGTCTCGGCAAATGAGAGCGTATTTGTCAGTGTAGCATCGCTAGCAACGTCGGCTGTACACCTGGGGCGAGTGCTCGGACGTCTCTCTGGACCTGCCGTGTGGTGGCGCTCGGTCTCCAATCACTGACAGTGGCGACACGCGGGTCCGACGTATACTACCGGACCGCGGCCGATTTAAAGGCTACCACCTAGCAAGTGTGGTGTTTGGCGGTGACACCACACCATTCATAGAGGATAACAGCTCTCGCGTCCGCCTGTGACCACGACTCCAAAACGCACCTTCTCTCCATAGCTCCTTGAAAAGACTGAGCGGCTGGCCTCCGCTTTGCGCAGGCACTGCGACAGCGCCATGTGCTTGATCGCGGTAGACCTCTACTCAATGGTGTATCGGTATCTTGCACGTGCACGTCCACCTGCCGTGTCGTCTTTCGCCCATATCACACAACTCCGCCCACAGTCGACAGGGGAAACTTACGTTTCAACTCCCCCTCGTATAAAATTGTTATTAAAAGGCTCGTTCGAGACTACTTTACTGACGTGAGAGCAATTTATCTTTTGCATACTTTCTCAATGTTCTGGTTCACTCGCATTTCATTCACAGATAATAGTGATTAATGTACTCAGAGGTAGCACTAATACTACAAGCAAAAGAACAGAGGGTATCATACCAGCGTTGTATATTCCTGAGCATAGTACAGTAGTACAATAATTCCAGTCTGCTGCCCGTTATTTTATTTCTTTACTGTATTTCTCACACCGTGAAAACAATACAATCGCTGGAGGTTGTTTATCACTGAGGCCACATAATGAAGGAAATGAAACATATGATAATAAGTGGGAGAGAAAACGATAGCAATGATAAGGTTCCAAAATGACAATCACTGTCTAGCTCAACGTCAAAAGGAATAAGAAGAGAACATTAAATGGTACAAATATACAGCACGGTATGAAGCTGAACGGTTGATCCTGAGAGAGCGGAAATACACAGATATGGAATGTGATACTAGTGCTGCCGAACGAAGAAAAGCATGAGCTGATGGCCTACGAAAGGAAAAGATAACTGAGACAGGTGGGTGACGAAATCATAGATTAGTGCACAATTATTTAATTTGGTAATAGATACTTCTAATTAGTTACTGTTTGATGTAGCAGCGAAGGAAGAGCTCGGAAGTTCTTTTTACAGGCTACAAGCAGTAGTTGCAGCGCTCAACTACGTCTAATGTTTTGGATACGACAGTCCTCTGGAGACAAGAGAAACTACGCTTACGACACTCCACATCAGCATAGTACACCATAAGACACGTATCGATGTGTGGCAAACGGTACGTCTTGTACTGGATTCTTCTATACTATTCCATTGATGGCTCTTGGGAGAACTGCTGTCAGCACATCTCAGCTTAAATATAAACGTGCGTAGTTTTATCATCGTGGACAACACGTGAGATGTGAGAAGAAGGAATTTGCTTCTTACTGACTAAAAGAAGGGATTGGTTGATAGGAAACGTTCTGAGACATCAAGGGATAACTAATTTAGTATTGAAATGTGTGTGGTAAAAATCGTAGAACAAGACCGACAGATGAAAACAGTAAGCAAGTTCTTGAATAAGCTTGCACTGGATAGAGGAGCATGGATAGCTGTACCAAACCTGTCTTTGGACTGAAGGCCACAGCAGCAGCTCGTCTTGCAACCTAGGTCTCGGAAACATTTACGTGGCACACACGGTCTCTCGCAGAGTGTTTCTCACTGAAGATTCATTAGTGCAGTCCGAAGGAACATTCCACATGGCATGGAACTTTACACACACTGACCTTCCTGGCAGATTAAAACTGTGTGCCGGATCGAGACTCGAAATCTAGACCTTTGCCTTTCGCGGGCAAGTGCTGTACCATCTGAGCTACCCAAGCACGACACACGCCCCGTCCTCACAGCTTTACTTCCGCCAGAACCTCGTCTCCTACTTTCCAAACTTCACAAAAGCTCTCCTGCGAAACATGCACAACTAGCACTCGTAGCTGTGAGGACGGGGCGTGAGTCGTGCTTGGGTAGCTCAGATGGTAGAGCACTTGCCCGCAAAAGGCATAGGTGCCAAAGTTCGAGTCTCGGTTCGGCACACAGTTTTAATCTGCCAGGAAGTTTCATAACAGCGCACACTCCGCTGCAGATTGAAAATCTCATTCTGTTTACAGACACTGTCAAACACAGATACGTGGATGAACGGTCGAAGGAACAGTGGATCGGACTTTACAGACACTGTCAAATACAGACACTGTACTAATGTATTTTATTTTGAAGCCAAGACAAGTCTCTCCCTGTACGGGAATCACGTAATTGTGTGAGCATTATGGGAAGCAGACACTGGGACAGGTCGAAGTTTGGGGCTGACGTGAAACGTGCTAGGATAGCCGAAGCCGTTAAGGCGACCACTCATATAAAGCTGGAAATGTGGATTCGCGTCGAGGTCCGAACACAAATTTTCATTAGTTTCCAGTAAATTGTATAATTGTGGTGGTACCGAATTTCATGATCACTGAGAAGTGTTGATCATTCGCTTTCGTCTTTGCTTTATCTTTCAGCGATACTCTGCCCAAAGTAGACTGGACGTTCCTTTCAACAAAAAAATGGTTCAAATGGCTCTGAGCACTATGGGACTCAACTGCTGAGGTCATTAGTCCCCTAGAACTTAGAACTAGTTAAACCTAACTAACCTAAGGACATCACAAACATCCATGCCGGAGGCAGGATTCGAACCTGCGACCGTAGCGGTCTTGCGGTTCCAGACTGCAGCGCCTTTAACCGCACGGCCACTTCGGCCGGCTCCTTTCAACAGGTCTCCTAAATCTTCCTTATCCTCGACTACATGGGTAATGTCGTCTGCAAATCTGCTGAGTACAGTACACACTCAGTAGTAAATAACTTACCACAATTTCTTACCGTCGTCAACCAATAATACTTCAGTTTCTGACAATATGGAGAATTATAACTAATTGCTCGGTTCACCTTAATAAGTCCTCAATCCAATGACTTACTTGTTTTGACACCGAAGATTACGGTTCTAGACTCCATCGAAGGATTTTCGGAAGTGAAGGCACGACCTCAATTTTGTCTCGTTGTCTATGCCTTAAGAGATAAGGCAAATCTACCAGAGAGGCAGTTGTGACGTAGCGCTTGTTATTGGAAGCAAGACTGAAGAAAAATCAGAACACATGCTCTGTGGGAACTGCTCGACAATATTAAATAATGCAAGATGTTCGAAATTCTTGGAGTAATAGGAGTAAGGTAGCGGAAAGGACGGTTAATATACAGTATGTACGAGATCCAAGAGGAACAATAAGAGAAGAAGAACAACAACGAAGTTCTTGGATTAAAAAGGGGGTAAGGCAGGGATGAAGTCTTTCGCCCCTACTGCCTGTCTATACATCGAAGAAGCTATGACGGAAAGGGAGGAAAGGTTCAAAACTTGGATTAAAATTCACGGTGAAAAGCTATCGGTGATAACATTCGCTGATTACATCGGCATTCTCATGCCAAAGTGGAAAAGAAAAGAAAAAAAATGATAGCTGTGAGGCCCTATCCGGGGAAGTTCAGCCGCCGAGTTTCAAGTCTTGTTTCAGGTGACGCTACATTGGGTGACTTGCGTGTAGATGATGATGAAATGATGATGGGGACAACGTATGACCTAGTCCTTGAGCAGAGAAAATCTCCAACCCGTTCGGGAATCGAATCCTGGCCAGTTGCACGGTAGGCAAATGCGTTACCACTCAGCTAAGCAGACGCACCTCAGTGAAAGTCAAGAGGAATTACAGGATTTGTCGAATAGCGTGAACAGTGTAATGAGTACAGAATGTGGATTGAAAGTAAATGGACGAAAGAAGGAAATAATGAGAAGTAGCAGAAAAGAGAATAGCGAGAAACTTTAACATCAGAATTGGTGATCACGAAGTAGATGAAGTTAAGGAATTCGGCTACGTAGGCAGCAAAATAACACACGATGGACGGAACACGGAGGGCATAAAAACACTAGCTCAGGCAAAGGAGGCACTCCTGGAGAGGAGAAAAGACTCTGGAAATGAGAATTTCAAAAAGACATCTTACTTGTATTCAAGACATAAAATAAACGTTTATGTCACTTTAGGTCCAATTTACACAGATATGTCGTAGCGTGGACGCCTGGCGAAGGCGAATCAAGGACGTGGAGGCGACGAGACGTGAGCGATTCACACTAAAGTGACGCTGTCAGAGAAGCACGGAACGGTCCTGCTGCCAGTGGATCAGAATATCTCGTCTTCATCAGACCAGGATATTGATGCACTGGATCTTCTGTACCTCGTAAATATTGAGCAGCGAACAAGATATTGGATACGTCAGTTATGGTTGAAAAAAGAGAAAAAATATGGCACCTTCAACGTAATGAAAGAACTGAACATGTATCTCGAATGTTTCCAGCATTGTTACAGAATGTCTTAAAAGTGTTTCTATACGGCGTTACACAAAATGAAAGAGAGCAATCAGAGGAAAGCAACATAATGCAATGTTTTGATCATAATTACTATTTTCATTTGAACGCAAACCTAAATGTTACTGGTTTTGTGAGATATGTTCAAAATATTCGACATTATTCTGATCATCAGTAAATATTTCAAGGCTTCAAACCAGAAATTCCTCGTCACGGGGCATAGTTTCCTACCATGTGACAGAGATTTTGCCCTTAAAGAAAGGAACAAGATATTCTTTCAGCCAGAAAACTGAATTCCAGTCATTGCCAATGACAGTGGCGACGGATTCAACTCGTGATAGATGGAACCAGAGCATGTCGGGGATATTGGCTCGACTACGGGTAGCACAGAAGCTCATTCAGAGTAACTAAGCTTGTCTGTCTGTACATTTCATTTGACAATTCTACTACTAAGGGGAAGGAAAATTCATAACCTTCAGCTACCGTCCATTTGTCAAAGCAGTGCAAAGAAGCCGAGAGTTGCTGAGAAAAGAAATCATCCGCTAGATAACATTCTTGGGTGATAAAATTCTACCAGTACAAAGTGCCAAGAAAAAAGCCTTACTTGATGTCTAACAGTATATTCCAGCTGCAAAACAGAATTTCTATTAACACGTACCAAGTGAATAATAGATTCGCACGTCTTTCTAACAAAACCCACTGATTGAGTACAGAAAATGTAATGCTGACTCTACATGTGTATTGTAATTGTAACTGCAGTTTTGTTAAATTTTTCGGTATCTTCTGCTACCGTTTGTGCATATTTGTATTGCACTAAACATTGTGTTTTGACCTGTGTTGGACTTTCTAAAAATAAGTTCTCGATTTCCGCAAAAAATAACACAAAAAATCAGCCTTTCAGTGTTGTAACTGCACAGGCCCTTCATTGTTCGGCAAGGAAAATAAAAAAAAGGTGTTGCTATTGTATCAAAGATAACATACGAAACTGCGTAGTAACTGTTACGAAAATATGCAAAATGATGTTTTACCTAATATACGTTGCCAGCGTCATAAAAACCAAGAAGCAAGTAGGTAAGCGTAAAGTATACAGACCACCGAATACTTTAGTTATGTCAATATCCCATTTCTCATTCGCTGCTCGCTGGAAAACACGCCATTTTTTTTGTTCAAATGTATATAAACGAAAATAGTTATTGAATGTTTCATGAATGAAACTGTCGGCGTAGACAAGAAAAATTTTAGTACACAGTACGTATACTACTCTGCCGCTGGATCCGCGATTTTCTACCTCTAGTTTTAAAACGAAAATGTCTCTTAATGTTGTATAACTTAAAATATGATTGTAACTGACTTAATAAACCGCATACGAAAGAGAAACACGAGCCACAAATTCATATAATGCGCGACCATAACGTGAAATATTGCATGTCGTAGCTCGTCAGGGCCAAACGACAAAATGCATCGTTTATTTACTCGGGTATGGAAAGAGTTATCGATCTCCTTCCACTGTTAAAAACAATTTTTATATTTCCTACGCAGCAACCTATGCCCTGAACCCACCAAGCGTAGGCTGGGCAGAGACTACTTCTTCACTGCAAACTTTTGAAAATATTCCCAGTAGTTTACTTGTTTGGGAAGTTTCAGAGTAACTATGGGCAATAATGTAAAAATAAAACCAGTTCCCTATCAAGCTGTGACTTCAGACTATAATATGTCGATGTTTTCATTCTTTATTTTATTTTTTTTTTATTTTCGTCAAATGGTTTCCTCGAAATCAAGTGATAATTCATAGTGGAGTACACGCATGAATCCCAAAACAGTGGTTTTAAAATTTTGCGTGAAAAGTAAAAGCATTCCTGAGAAACTATCTACAGAGATGGATGCAGTTTTGCTTCATCTACATAAGACAACTTTTAGGTATGTCGGATGACGTGAAATTAATGAGAACAGTAGCGTGCCATTTGGATTTTAAGAAACTTTCCCGATGGGCTAGAGAGTTAAAACTCGCGCCATAGCTCAGAAGTAAATGACAATGCAGTATCAGCACGCTTTCGAGTCTGGTGTGTGACGGAGGGTATTTTGTGTAGCACTGTTATTTCGCCTTTTCCTGTTACAGTTGCGATTGTTTCGCGGTTAGAACGACTGCTGGTAAGCCTCCGTGTTAGTTGGATTTTCTCAGTTTCCACCTCCGCAGTTTCACGGACTAAAAAGTAAGAAATAATTTCTCATAATTCCATACAGATTCCTAACCATTCTTTGTACTTGTGAATTTACTTGTGAGAATATTTGAAAGCTAAAGAATCCTGTTGGTGGAACCGTGTCGTATAGTCACCCACCGTGACACTCGGGGTCACAGCACAAAATTATAACACCTGATGATGGACATATAAGAGCCCGAAATCGGTCGTGTTTTTAAAAAAAATAGCCTTACAAATAAAGCGGTATTTTTAGCCTGTGCAATACTTGTAAGATTTAAAACGAAAAGCGTGGGGCGTCTGCAGTACATAAATGACGCACGAATAGTTCACCTCCTTAATATTTATTCCATGCGCCGCACGTTTTATGTTTTAAATCGTAGATATATTGCCATATCTATTAAAAATCCACGTGCGCAAATTTTTAGGGCTACTTCTATGGAGTTAAAAGTGAATATGGGACTAGGAGAGCCGTGCGGAGTAGCCGCGTGGTTAGAGGCGCCGTGTAACGGATTGCGTGGTCCCTCCCATCGGAGGTTCGAGTCTTCCTTCGCGCATGGGTGTGTGTGTGTGTGTGTGTGTGTGTGTGTGTGTGTGTGTGTGTGTGTGTGTGTGTGTGTGTGTGTGTGTGTTGTTCTTAGAATAAGTTAGTTTAAATAGTGTGTAAGTCAAGGGACCGATTACCTCAGCAGTTTGGTCCCTTAGGAATTCACACACTTGGAGAAATTATTATATACTTTCTAGTCCGCTTTAAAAACGTATTACATTTAAAAGTTATTTATTTAAATAATTGTTTTGTTTAATCCTCATCGCTTCTTAGCCTTGTCATTCATTTATCAAGATCGCAACGACTGTGCGATGAAGTTAAAGGAACACATATGTATAATTATTTTTGTACTCCACAGTTCAAAACTTGGAACAATATAAAGTTCAAAGTGGTGTAGCTTTCAATAATAACCAGACTGCTTTTTAATTTTGTGATTAGCGATCAATGAGTCACAGCAATGAAATCAATAAACATAAAATACGCTCATTAGTTTTTCGTTCTGTTGGCTCACTTGGGATAGCGAAATTAGCTCCATTCAGGTGCCACAAACAGCAAACAAGGATGTCCCAGGGAGAGGTTGGTTTTAGGGAACTGCTGATCAACATAGTCCAGTCCGAATCTCCTCATGATTCTCTTTCAGGTATCTCTGCCACTTTCCCATTTTAGTGATGTTCGCGTCGGAAATGAGTGTCTCCACGGAAATGGCATCCAGGGCACATTTCTGACTACCATATAGTAGCTACGCCAGTGCACGGATACAATAACAGGTCGAAAGGAGGTAAATACAAACAACTTTCATTAGGATCTTGCCGATGACGGCAAAACGGGATGCTAGCATATGCCCCGGTTATTTCCAACGTATAGCACCGACAGCGAGGCTCTTACAGAGAAAGAATTGTCATTGATGAAGATTAGAACCATTGTCCAAAGAATATCGACATTTGTCAAGACAAATAAATCACGTGAATATTTTAACTTTGCTCTTCCCAAATAGGAGCCTAGCCCTTCACCTAAACAGCACCATGCACAAGATGAGTGACACTAACTGTAAGCGAAACTTCCTGGCAGATAAAACTGTGTGCCCGACCGAGATTCGAACTCGGGACCTTTGCCTTCCGCGGGTAAGTGCTCCACCAACTGAGCTACCCAAGCACGACCTACGACCCGTCCTCACAGCATCAATTCTGCCAGTACCTCATCTCCTACTAACTGTAAGCATTCTGCATTTTATAAAGGATCTTTCATTAAGACTGACATTTTTTTTTAATTTGAACAGAAAACACTCAACGTACCAAAGTAAATTGTGCTTTATTTTGAAATTTGGACATTACAGTTATGTTCTAAACAAAATATCATTCAGATGTCCACCGCACGATGGCTCCAATATTAATCACTATGTCCTACATTAGTGGCCTTAAGTCTGCGCAGTCTGATGAATGCTCACCGCCTCCAAATGTTCCAAAGTTTGTGGCTTGTCAGCATAGGCCTGGGCTTTGTTGTCCATGGGTGATAAATCGCACAACTGTGGTGGCCAGTTCACAGACACACGTCTTGAGATGATCCGGTCGCCGAACTTCTCCCTCAGAAAATCGAGCGCAGAATCAGCCGTGTGGCACACAGTGCCATCTTGCTCCACAAATCGCACCACATTGTGAGTTTTTCTGAATACAATGGCACCTCCTGGACACTTATGGTTCCCTCTCGATCCACCTTCTATGGATGCAGGCCCAAATTCTGTCGCAAGATTCACCAACTTGACGACTCAGATATCCGCAACAGTTGAGAAAGTCTAAAAACGGACACAATCGGCTCTTCCTCAATACTGGCTGCTACTACTGCACTGTTGTCATCACTTCGTGCTTTTCTCTAAGGTGACAAAAGTCATGCGATACCAACCAATATCGTGTCGGACCTTTTTTTGCCCGGCGTAGTGCATCAACTCCATGTGGCATGGACTCAACAAGTCGTCGCAAAAGCACTGCAGAAATATTGAGCCATCTTACTTTTACTTCTTCTCTTTTTCTTCTTCTCGTCCTCAGCGATCACAGGCCCTGTAGACCACGCGCTGCAACAACTATCTGTTTCCACCGCCTTCTATCTCTCGCAGTCTCTTTCCACCCTGCGGAAATGCCTAATGCTACGATGTCCTTCTCTATGTCATTTTCCACCTTGTACGAGGTCGGCCCAATGGTCTTGTTGCCTGGAGAGTTCCTTCAAATGCTTTATTGGTGAGTATGCTGTTTTCCATCCTAGCCACATGTCCAGCCCATTGCAGTCTCCTACTTTTTAATTTCTGGATGATAGTGGGTTGCTTCATTAGCTGATAAATTTCATTGTTCTTTCGAATTCTCCTTACGCCATTCTCCAACACAGGTTCCCAGATTTTTCTCATTACTTTTCTTTCGAAAACATTAAGTTTTTCTCTTTCATTCTTTGTAAGCGTCCAGCTTTCTGAACCGTGCAGTACTATGGGGCAGATGATAGTGTTGTATATCTTCATCTTTGTGGTGATTATTTTTGAGTGGGTTGCTTGGTGAGTACAGACATATTGACCCTGAGGCTATTCTTTCGTTTATATCCATTGTTATGTTATTTTTACTGTTGAAACGTGATCCAAGGTATTTAAGCTGAAGAACTTTTCTGCTTTTAGAATGTTGGTCAATTTCAAAGTAAGGATTTTGTTTTATGACTCGACCTATTTCCATATACTCGTTTTTCTCTTGGTTAACGAAAAGCCCCATTCTGCTGGCACTGTGCCTGAGAGAGCTGTACATGTCTTTCAGTTCTTCTTCAGTTTCACTCAGCAACACTATATCATCTGCATAAGACAGGAGTTTTACTTCACTGTATTCGAATCGGAGACCATTGTATAGATGTAAATTACTCTCCCGAACCACTTTCTGTAATGCAAGGTTGAAGAGGATACATGAAAGAGCGGTTCCGTGTCGTAAGCCTGTTTTAATTGGAAAGGCGGGGGATATGGATCCTCTGAACTTCACTGCTACCTGGGAGCCATCCACGCACAGTTGTATCATCCTAATGATTTTACTGGGTACACTAAATTCTCGTAACGTATTGTAGAGGCTACTTCTGTGAACGCTGTCATAGGCTCGCTGGAAGTCAATGAAGAGGCAGTGGATATTTTTGTTAAAGTCCCAGTATTTCTTGATGATCTGTAGTACATTAAACAAATTATCAGTTGTGGAACGGTTTGTTCGAAATCCAGCCTGTCAATTTTGAATAGTGTTTTCTGCGTAAGGTTTAAGTTTTTCCAGAATGATCATTGACAGGATTTTGTACGTTCTGCTCAGCAAACTGATTTCTCTGTAATTTCCACATTCCATTCTGTTTCCTTTCTTTTGAGTGGGACAAATTATTGCAGTTTTCCAATCTTCAGACAGTGTTTGAATTTTCCATATCATTGTGATAAGGTTATAAATTTCTTTATTTACTTCGCTCCCGGCTTCTTCTAACATCTCTGCTGATACCTGGTCCTTGCTTGCTGGCTTGTTGTTTTTCAGCTTTTGAATGGTGTGGATCACTTCTTGTTCCGTGATTATACATTCGTCATTATTAATACTATCACTCTCTGACACTGCGTAATTGAAAGTTATGTGCAGATCAGTGGACTTTAACATTTCTGAGAAATACTCTTTCCATCTTTCGAGGATATATTCCAGCTGTGTTAGCATATTTTGATTTTTATCTTTTATGAATAGGTTTTTATTTTGATAACCTATCTTACTTTTCTTTGTATACTGAAACAACTTCTTTGGGTTTCCATTCCTCCTTTCCACTTCTGTAGAATCTAGGACTCCAGTTAGATGCTTCCTTTGCTCTGTTCGTAGAACTCTTGCTGTTTCTCTTCTAACCGACTTGAACGTCTCTCTCTGTCCTCACTCTCCTTAGTATGCAGCCACAGCATCCTCGTTGAACCATTTCTGTTTCTTCGTTTTCTTTTTCCTGCCCAGTGTTTTTCTGCTGCATCTGTTACTACACTCTTTATTCTTTCCAAAGCCTTCTCGACAGTATTTACTGTAGTGTTGGCAGAAGCGCCAACACTGGGTTGCTAGAGGAAATGCACGCGTTTAATTACACGCTGACTGGCGTGAGGTCTGGAACAGGACAATATCTTGAGAATTGCAAATAAAGTACGTAGTTGATATAATACTTAACTTTAATTCACAATTGTAGAACATCGCTCTTGATGATACATGCTTCACATAATAAATATCAATTGAATACGGCGCCTTGCTAGGTCGTAGCAAATGTAGCTGAAGGCTATGCTAACTATCGTCTCGGCAAATGAGAGCGTATTTGTCAGTGAACCATTGCTATGAACGTCGGCTGTACAACTGGGGCGAGTGCCAGGACGTCTCTCTAGACCTGCCGTGTGGTGGCGCTCAGTCTGCAATTACTGACAGTGGCGACACGCGGGTCCGGCGTATACTAATGGACCGCGGCCGATTTAAAGGCTACCACCTAGCAAGTGTGGTGTCTGGCGGTGACACCACATTTACCTCCTAAGCTTCTTGCAGTGCTGTAAATCGGTTATTTATTTCAATCGCATATGTTTCTTGAACAGACAGTTCCTTCAGTCCTTCGATGTCTAAATTAGGCTTTGGTGTGGCTTTCAGTTGTTTATTCCATGTTGTTGTTGTGGTCTTCAGTCCTGAGACTAGTTTGATGCAGCTCTCCATGCTACTCTATCCTGTGCAAGTTCCTTCATCTCCCAGTACCTACTGCAACCTACATCCTTCTGAATCTGCTTAGTGTATTCATCTCTTGGTCTCCCTCTACGATTTTTACCCTCCACGCTGCCCTCCAATGCTAAATTTGTGATCCCTTGATGCCTCAGGACATGTCCTACAAGCCGATCCCTTCTTCCAGTCAAGTTGTGCCACAAACTTCTCTTCTCCCCAATCCTATTCAATACCTCCTCATTAGTTACATGATCTACCCACCTAATCTTTAACATTCTTCTGTAGCACCACATTTCGAAAGCTTCTATTCTCTTCTTGTCCAAACTATTTATTGTCCATGTTTCACTTCCATACATGGCTACACTCCATACAAATACTCTCAGAAACGACTTCCTGACACTTAAATCTATACTCGATGTTAACAAATTTCTCTTCTTCAGAAACGCTTTCCTTGCCATTGCTAGTCTACATTTTATATCCTCTCTACTTCCACCATCGTCAGTTATTTTGCTCCCCAAATAGCAAACCTCCTTTACTACTTTAAGTGTCTCATTTCCTAATCTGATTCCCTCAGCATCACCCGACTTAATTCGACTACATTCCATTATCCTTGTTTTGCTTTTGTTGATGTTCATCTTATATCCTACTTTCAAGACACTGTCCATTCCATTCAACTGCTCTACCAAGTCCTTTGCTGTCTCTGACAGAATTACAATCGGCGAACCTCAAAGTTTTTATTTCTTCTCCCTGGATTTTAATACCTACTCCAAATTTTTCTTTTGATTCCTTTACTGCTTGCTCAGTTTATTCCATATCATCTTGATTTTCGTCTTTCCTACCACTAGGAAATGATCTGAGCCAATTTCAGCTCCTCTGTACGTTCTGACATTTCTTATAAATGAAGTGCACCGTTGATCTGTCATAACATGGTCAATCTGATTTTCTGTCTTGCCATCTGGAGAGCACCATGTACCTTTGTGTATTTCTTTGTGAGGGAACATCGTCGAGCGAATTCTCATATTCTTTGATAGTGCAAAATTGATCATTTTTAATCCATTTTCGTTTGTGGTCGAGTGCTTGATATGTTTTCCTATTGTGGGTATGAACATAGCCTCCTTACCTATTTTTCCATTAAAGTCCCCTAGGATAATTCTCATATTTCTTGTTGGAATACTTTCGACTACTCTCTCTAATTCTTCATAGTACTCACCTTTCTCATCCTCAGTTGAATCTTCAGTCGGTGCATGGACATTTATGAATGTTATGTCGTATCACTGGTGTTGATTATTATGTAAGACATTCTTTTGTTAATGGGGTGGAATTCCTCAACCCAATTAACAATCCTGCTCTTAACAACAAAACCAGTACCAAATTCATGGTGTTTTTCATCTCCCCCATAAAAAATGACACAACTATCCTCCGTGTGTATCCCTTCTCCAAGCCACCTAACTTCCTGCAGAGCTACAGTGTCTGTCTTGTATGCTTTTAATTCGGAAATCAAAGTCGCTGCCTCAGTTGGTTTATTAAGACTACGAACGTTCCATGTCCTAAATGTGAAGCAGTGTTTCTTGTTTCCATCTCGTGAATTCCTGTTCCATAGCCTATGTCCGTTTCCTTTGAATCCATTATCCGAGGCAAATGTTAATGTGAGCCAGTAGGTATAGGATCCCCTGGCCGCGTTACGAGCGCTGCGAAGGTTAAGCTTGGTGATGGGGCTGCCAGCTCAGAGCTTCCAAGCTCGCTGAGTAATATTTTGGATTACCATTTCCTAAGCTTCCAGTCTGAGCTCTGCCTGCCCCGTAGAGATTCCTTCCGCCTTTTCTACCGTTGGAATGCTACAAAAACATTCTCTTCCGGCATCCGAGCCGTTGGTTTCCTCTTCGCTGGTTTTGGTCCACCCCGGGTCTTTTATTTCCCCGGTAGCCACCATATCTGGTGAGCATTCCCCTATCCGCCACCTGGGAGGCGCCCTCACAGGATTCTCCTATAGCCGTCCATAACTGCGAAAGTGTTGCAGATACAGGATTTTGTGTAAGCACTGAAATCTCAATTACGTCCCTTAAATGTTCGATAGGATCCATGTTGGGCGATCTGGGTTGCCAAATTGAACTGTCCAGAATATTCTTCACACCAATCTCGAACAATTGTGTCATCCATAAAATTTCCATCGCTATTTGAGAACATGAAGTCCGTGATTGGATGCAAATGGTCTCCAGGTAGCCGAACATGAAAATTTATTGTCAATGATCGTTTCAGTTCGACCAGTGGACCCAGTCCATTCAGCCTACACAAGCCTACACAGCCTACACAAGCTTCGACAGTGCCTTGTTGACAATCTGAATCCGTGCCTTCGTGAGTTCTGCGCCACAGTCGAACCGTACCATCAGCTCTTACCAACTCATATCGAGGGCCATATGGCCGTGTAACGGCGTCCCAGTCGTCTAGGGACCAACCGATGTGGTCATGAGACCTGGAGAGGCGTCGCCGCTGACGAATACGTTCGTCGTACTTCCCGATTTTTTCCTGCGTTATTTTTAATTGTTCAAATGGCTCTAAGCACTGTGGGACTTAACATCTGAGGTCAACAGTCCCCTAGACTTAGAACTACTTAAACCTAACGAAACTAAGGGCAACACACACATCCATGCCCGAGGCAGGATACGAACCTGCGACCGTAGCAGCAGCGCAGTTCCGGACTGAAGCGCCTGTACCGCTCGGCAACAGCGGCCGGCCTGCATTATTTCAGGCAACGTTTCTTGTCTCTTATCACCGACAACTCCATGCAAACACTGCTCCTGTCAGTCGTCCAGTGAAAGCTATAGGCCACTGCGTAGTCCGTGGTGAAAGGCGAAGTCTGAAATGTATTCTTCGCACGCTCTTGACACTGTAGAACTCGAAATATTGAATAACCAAAACGATTTCCGAAGTAGAATCTGTGCGCCTAGCTCCAATTACCATTGGCGTTCGAAGTCTGGTAATTCCCATCAAGTCTCGGTCGGGCACACAGTTTTAATCTGCCAGGAAGTTTCATATCAGCGCACACTCCGCTGCAGAGTGAAAATCTCATTCTGGAAACATCCCCCAGGCTGTGGCTAAGCCAGGTCTCCGCAATATCCTTTCTTTCAGGAGTGCTAGTTCTGCAAGGTTCGCAGGAGAGCTTCTGTAAAGTTTGGAAGGTAGGAGACGAGGTACTGGCAGAAGTAAAGCTGTGAGTACCGGCCGTGAGTCGTGCTTCGGTAGCTCAGTTGGTAGAGCACTTGCCCGCGAGAGGCAAAGGTCCCGAGTTCGAGTCTCGGTCGGGCATACAGTTTTAATCTGCCAGGAAGTTTCATATCAGCGCACACTCCGCTGCAGAGTGAAAATCTCATCCTGGAAACATCCCCCAGGCTGTGGCTAAGCCCATCATGCAGTCATAATCACATAGGAAACCTTTTCACATGAATCACCGGTATAATTACAGCTCCGCCAATGCACTTCTCGTTCATACGTTTTGTACGGGATACTACCGTCATCAGTATATGTCCATATCGCTATCTCATGACTTTTGTCATTTCAGTGTACGTTATCTTCTTGATGGCTTCTATAGCGTGGAGTGAAACCTCATTCAAACTTAGCCACAGTGTGCCATACACACTGAAGAGAGAAACAGTGATGGCGACCCAGTTCTCTGGTGAACAAAAGCTGGGGACCCACAAATGTGCAGCAACATTGATAATTTTTTTAGTGATTTCGAAACGTTCAGGAATAGTGAGTCGCTGCATGATGAAACTGAAAACTTTACTGGGTATTTTCGCACCTGGAAGGACAGAAAGAATGTATTGGAAACTGTAAATTACAATTAAACAAGTAACACACTCAATGAAAAACCCTTTACAAGCACGTCTGGGAACACAGCTGTGTGTGCGGACGGACGCAGCCCGACTCTACCCCGCAATGCCACCCGGTGTTGCATTATCAGGTATTTTAAGGCGCACTCACTAGACCGGCGGTTACACGCGGCGCAGGAATTCCGTTCGGCGGCAGAAAGTACAGCCGCGCCCGGCTGTACACAGCGGCCCACGCGACCGCGCCGCTGCTTAATTGCGCTACTGTGCTGTCCCGCCCCTGTATTTACGATAATGATAGCCGCGCGGGAGCCGCTTCCTGCTGCCGCCTGCCACTCGGCGCTCGTAATTGGTTTGTTCAGGCGCCGCACCGCGCGTGATACACGGGCGAGGCGGCGCATGCGCAGGTGGGGCGCGTGCAGAGACCTCTGCCGGCAAGTCGCTGCACTGCCGGTAGCTGACGCCTTCGTCTCGATACGGAATTGGCGACGTGCACTCCGTCTTCAAAAGTCCAGGAACGCTATTAGTAGACATTAATTCTGGTTTTGTTCACCGTTTCCCGTCCTGTTGACCTCAGTTCTGCTGGGGACACTTTCAGTGAGGCGTCTGAATGTCTGTGGAGGAATGGCAGTTCAGTCTTCCTCAAGAGCTGAAACTACAGAAGGTAGACATGATGGACGCTTGGGTCTGGGGCAAAGTCGACGTTCTAGCTCATTTCAAAGGTATTCCATTGTATTAGTTCACTGGACTAGAGTATTCTGTGCAGGTGTGTTAGCCATAGTACTAGGCTGACACACCTGCCTAGCAGTAGACCGAGGTTCAAGTCCTGAGTTTGGTACAAATTTTAATACATTACTTGAGCTTCTATCCTTGGTGAAGATAAAGTTGTGACTCAGTAAGTCTCCAGAAAAGTATAGTTACATCAGATCAGTGGATCACATATGCCTGAAGTACAGGTAGAATTTTCCCATTACATACAATGCTGGGGTGCTTTTCCAGTATCAGAGAGGCTTCGCTGTAAGAAGGGGAAATTCAAGATGGGCTGAGTTTTGAGTCAGAGTCTGTGTTATGGAGGTCAGTGGATTAGAGTGTTCCATGCAGCTGTCTTGGCAACGGCCTTGCCGCAGTGGGTACACGGTTCCCGTGAGATCACCGAAGTTAAGCGCTGTCGGGCGCGGTCGGCACTTGGATGGGGGACCATGTAGGCCGCTATGCGCTGTTGCCATTTTTCGGGGTGCACTTAGCCTCGTGATACCAATTGAGTTGTTACTCGACGGAATAGTAGCGGCTTCGGTCAAGAATACCATCATAACGACCGGGAGAGCGGTGTGCTGACCCATTCCCCTCCTATCCGCATCCTCCACTGAGGATGACGCAGCGGTCGGATGGTCCCGGTAGGCCATTCGTGGCCTGAAGACGGAGTGCATGCAGCTGTCTTAGCCACAGTGCCAGGATAGTGTAGTGCTTAGTGTGTCTGCCTAATAAGCAGGAGATCCTTGTGCAAGTCCCAACCTTGGCGCAAATTTTAATTCATTACTTCAGCATCTGTCCTTATCGAAGTCATTCCTTTCCGTTAAGGTCAGAACTCTGAGCGGGCCACTCCAGAATTTTTCATAAACCATTAGTCCACAGATGCTGCTACACAGCAGGGTGAATTGCAAAGCTGACACAAACAATCGTCGCCTCCCAACTGCTCCTTTACTAAACTCAGTACACAGTGTTGCAAAATGAGTTCATACCCTTCTACATTTAACGTCTCTTAAGCGCAATAATGGGAGAACATCCTAGCACAAAAACATCCCCTTACTGTAAAATCACTCTTCCGTACTTCAGTGTTGGCACTACACTTGATAGCAGGTAGCGTTCTCCAAACATTCGCCAAATTCAAATTCTTCCACCAGATTCATCGCTCCAAATAACACCCTTCCAGTCATCCGCTGTTAAGTGATGTAGCTATTTACACTACCTCAAGTGTCTATTAGCATTGACTACACGAATGTTTGGCTTATCAGGAGCTCCTCCACCATTTTACACCATTCTTCTTAAGTCTCTTTGCGCATTCATTGTGGTAGCTGGAGCGCTGTTACAGTTTGGAACTTACGAGCAATTTCTTCCATTGCTTTCATGCGATTTTGTACAGCCACACTCCGAAATGATCGACTATCCGTCAGTACATGAGATCTGCCTGGTTTAGTTGCGGTTGTTTTTCTGCGTTTCCACTTCACAACTATATCACCAACTGTAGACTTGGCTAGCTTTAGAAGGACTGAAATGGCTCTGATTGATTTGTTTCTCAGACGACAACCAAAGACCAGTCCACATCCTGACCCAGCATCTCAACCTCCGTGTCGTGACCAGGTGGTGTGTCACGAGCACATATAAGACTTTTAATGCCTTCTAATCTTCCGTAGACGAAATATCTAGAACATAAAAATTATATGTTCCTGCTTAAGCGGCTCCGGAAAGGCTCAAAATCATGAAAAGATCAATTTTTACTTTTTTGCGTTTTCTGAATCTGCAGACTATTACCTTTTAATAGATATATAATTTATTCAATTCCGAAGACTACAACTATTTTTAAATTTTTTTTAAATGTGTTCTACATGGGCGTGACCCAATGTTGCGCTGTTAAACTGCTGTCAAATTGTGTTATTATTAACGTCCGTGTTCATCAGGTACATTTTAGTGATGTGAGATAAAGTATGTGTTGTGGCTAACCTGTGATGGTTCAATATATATCGCTGGTGTGATTGTCGATTGTTTCATGTTTATTTACTCTGTCGTTATCTCGAAAATATTCGTAATTAATTCTGTTTCTTGAGTCTCTGTTTTGTTGAAGTATAATAATGAGTAAAAGTAAAGTTATTAGAAATCATCTGAAGGCGTTTAAGAAAAGGAGAAATGTTGGAAAGCCAAAGATATGTGTTATTACTGTAAACAATAAAGATGATGAAAATCCCCAACATAGCTTGTGTCCCAAAGAAGAAGACAGTTGGTGTAAATATAACAAAGGATTGCTAACTGGTGAAGTGTACACTCATAAGCATAGTCTCCCTCATGCAATAATGGAGGTGATAAAACCTATTTTCAGAGACTTAGCAGCACCTGAACTGTTGAAAAAGTGCATTCACGGAAAAACTCAAAACCCCAATGAAAGTGTAAATAGTGTTATATGGTCGAGAATCCCCAAGACTGTATTTGTTGGAATAGAAACACCTCACTGTGGTGTGTATGATGCTGTTGCGACTTTCAATGATGGCAACATTGTAAGCTGCAAGGTATTTAGAAATATAGGAATGAAGATAGGTTCTAACATGGTACGAGCGATGCTGGCATTAGACAAGGAATGCCTTCGGGCTGCAGACAGGGCTGTAAAGAGTCTAGAAATACAAACAAGAATAAACAGGAGGAGGAACAAGAGGAAGCTGGAGGAGGAGTTTGCAGAGGATGAAGATAATCCATCCTATGGACCTGGAATGCACTAAAAAGTTAATCCAATCTTTGTCGCTCGATTCCCAAAACTTTTATTTTCTCGTACTAATTACATGTTTTCTAAGGATCTTCCAAACATATTTGTTTCAAACTTTCAGTAAATGTTACACAGTACCTTCTGCATAATTTAACACAGCCTTTTTCCAAAAAACTGTATATTTTTGAATATATAAATAAAAAATTGCAAAAAATGTTGTGAATTTTCATTGCAATTGAAAAAAAATCATCTTTAATAACTGAACTAAAATTTTGTAAAATCCCTGTGTTAAGTTGTAGCCCATATTCCAATAAATAATCTGTAAAAAGTTCAACTTCCTACCTCAAATACTTTGTGAGGAAAGATGTAATTTATAAGCGTTATTTTAACATTGCAAGTATAGGGCGTTCCGGAGCCCCTTAAGAACAATAAGTTTAGAAATGATTTAAGAGAAATACAGATGTCAGTCGTAGTTAGGCACTGAATTAAATTCAACGCTAACAACAGAACGAAAATCAAGCGTAAGTTACTAATATTTTATTTTTCATTCAATGACTTGTTTTGGGACAAGACCTGTTTCCAAATCAACATAACAAAGTCAAAAATAGCATTTCCGAAGATGTAAGAAAATGTCTAATGTACATTTACAGTGCACAGAGATAACAGAATTATCAGTATGCACTGTAAATGTACATTACACATTTTTGACGTCTTCAGAAACGCCATTTTTTATTTCCGTAAGTTGACTTGAAAGTAGGTATAAGCCCGAAACCAGTCATCGAATACAAAATAAAATATGTGCAAAAAATGTTGTTCAAATGTGTGTGAAATCTTATGGGACTTAACTGCTAAGGTCATCAGTCCCTAAGCTTACACACTACTTAACCTAAATTATCCTAAGGATAAACACACACACCCATGGCCGAGGGAGGACTCGAACCTCCGCCGGGACCAGCCTCAGAGTCCATGACTGCAGCGCCCTAGACCGCTCGACTAATCCCGCGCGGCAAAATATTTGCAACTTTGACTGGTTTTTCGTTCTATTGATTGACAGAAGTTGCTGACCCAAGTTACTCCAACACGCTAGAAGTTCGTCAGTGGTGACAGGTGAAAATTTGTGCCCGACCAGGAATAGAACGTAGTTTCCTTTATCGTTTCGACCATACGGACACACTTCCCTTCCAACCCAAATTCTCAACTTGTCACACACATGTAGCGTCCATGGTCCATTTTCGTCGCTGCTCGCAGCTTTGCCCGATTCCAGCAGGTATTAAGACATAATGTGCGTCCGCACTGAAGCTATAATTACTACCAAGGTGCATACGGTGCACACATATCCGACAGAACAGACGCCCCACATAAAATATAGTTTAGAAATAATATATGTTTTTAGTTTTTGATAGTAACTTCTTTTACCAGTTTCGTTGTACTGCACCATCATTTGGCTACCTTATTATAAAAAATTTCCAGTACATAGATAAAACAACAACGTAAGGAAAATTTTAAAAATATTCATCTCTATGACAGCAAACGTATGGTATACAACGTAACCTTAAAACATATAGGAGGCCCGTTATCCCTAGCAAGCAATTGTCACTCTCACTTCCCAAGTTGGCATTTCCAGTACTAAAAATTAACATCAGTTTTGTCCTTTAAACGTAGTAAATTGCGGCCGTCAATGATGAGAGTGCCCAATTTGTACATAGTCTCATTTTTTACCGTTTAAAAGAAGTCACAACATAAACGATATCTAAAAAAACCGGTTAAATGAAAATACGACTCATGCACCGATGGGTTCGTACTAACATAATTATGTATATAGATAATTCATCCATTCCGAGAATCTAGAATCTCGACATTTTTTGGTTGTTGTGGTTATCAGTCCTAAGAATTTTAAGACTGTCGAGAATCTTTTACTCTTAAGTTTTAAGTATGTATTTTGTGTAATTTCACATTTGCTATTGTAATTTTTCGTTTATTTTATAAATTTTAGAGTTGTATTAACATGCTGTGCTAGCTGCCAATTACATTGATGTCACATATTTGACACTCGCAAACTGACTCATCAAAACCCGTAGGCCTGACATAGAATCATGCAAAGTTTCCTACTTCAAATAATGAGAAAAAAATTAAAGTTGTTGATTACACTCTCAGCAGACCTTAGATATTAGTACGTGACATAATCTTGATACATCAAACTGTTCCTGAGAAAAAGGGATCTTAACACACTGACAGGCAGGCAGAAAACTAATGGCAAAAAATATTTTTTATTTTGATGTAATTATAAATTAACAATTTTCAAATTTTTTCCTAAACTTCTATTGCTAAATCTTGCTTACTACCAAATCAGATTCTTCTAGGTCAACGGGAAGTACCCTACAGGTTTTGATGAGTGAGCTTGCGATTATCAAAATATATGGATGATCCAAAACATTATGACCACTGCCCACCGTGACGTTGGATTCCGCCTGGTGGCGTTGCGGGGACGTGACGTGGTGACAAATGTATGTAAGCGGGGCGGACACGGACGAGGGGGCGCTCCAGCGAAGAGTTGGCTGCAAATGGGGAAATCCATTGAGATAAGCGACTTTGACAAAGGGCAGTTTATAATTACGCAAAGCATGTGAATAAGTATCTCAAAACTGGTGAAAATAGTCGAATTTTCACGTGCTGCTTTTGTGAGCACCTATGGGAAGAGGTAGGAGGACAGTGAAACCATCACTCGGTGCTAAATGGCTAGACGTCCACGACCCTTCAAAGAATGGGGGGGGGGGGGGGGGGGAAATTGGGAGGCTTGTCTGCTCTGTAAAGTAGGACATATGGTGATCCGTGACATCTCTGCCGAAAGAGCACAACGCCGGTGGACGTACAAGTGTTTCGGAGCACACCGTTCATCGTACCTTGTTGAACATGGAGCTCCGCAGCAGACCACCCTTACGTGTTCACATGCTGATCCAACTACATCGTCAGTTACGACTGCAATGGGCTCTGGACCGTCAGGATTCCACCTCCGATCGGTGGAAACCTGTCGGTTCCTCGGGTGAACCGCATTTTTGCTACACTAGGTCGGTGGTGTTCGCAGTAGTTAAGGAGTAGTGTCTTTGATACGTGATCGAAACACCCTCGGTCCGGGTTCTAACCCCGCCACCGCTTATATATATATATATATATATATATATATATATATATATATATATATATGGTGTCACGAAAAGGTACGACCAAACTTTCAGGAAACATTCCTCACACGCAAATAAAGAACACATGTTATGTGGACATGTGTCCGGAAACGCTTAATTTCCATGTTAGAGCTCATTTTAGTTTCGTCAGTATGTACTGTACTTCCTCGATTCACCGCCAGTTGGCCCAATTGAAGGACGCAATTGTGCAATCACGTCATCAACACAGATTTTCTGTGAACGTTTGGGCAGGCATTGTTGCTGATGACTTGATTGGGCCCCATGTTCTTCTACCTACGCTCAATGGAGCACGTTATCATGATTTCAAACGGGATACTCTACCTGTGCTGCTAGAACATGTGCCTTTACAAGTACGACACGACATGTGGTTCATGCACTATGGAGCTCCTGCACATTTCAGTCGAAGTGTTCGTACGCTTCTCAACAACAGATTCGGTGACCGATGGATTGGTAGAGGCGGACCAATTCCATGGCCTCCACGCTCTCCTGACCTCAACCCTCTTGACTTTCATTTATGGGGGCATTTGAAAGCTCTTGTCTACGCAACCCCGGTACCAAATGTAGAGACTCTTCGTGCTCGTATTGTGGACGGCTGTGATACAATACGCCATTCTCCAGGGCTGCATCAGCGCTTCAGGGATTCCATGCGACGGAGGGTGGATGCATGTATCCTCGCTAACGGAGGACATTTTGAACATTTCCTGTAACAAAGTGTTTGAAGTCACGCTGGTACGTTCTGTTGCTGTGTGTTTCCATTCCATGATTAATGTGATTTGAAGAGAAGTAATAAAATGAGCTCTGACATGGAAAGTAAGCGTTTCCGGACACATGTCCACATAACATATTTTCTTTCTTTGTGTGTGAGGAATGTTTCCTGAAAGTTTGGCCGTACCTTTTCGTAACACCCTATATATATATATATATATATATATATATATATATATATATATATATATATTCACAGGCAGGTGTAGTAATTCATGGCCAACGAATAGATATGATATGTCGATAATATAGCTGTCCTAGCTGAAAGTGAAGATGATCTTGTACTCCAACTGAATAGAATGGATAAAGTTATGGGGGATGAATATAATATGAGAACTAATAAAGGAAAAACAAAAGTAATGGCATGCGACAAAAAAACATCAAGTGAAAGTCCAAGTTCATGTAGGCAATGAACTGCTTGAACAAGTTGATAAATTTACTTATCTGGGCAGTAATATTACCAGGGATGGAAGGAGCAAGACAGAAGTGAGAAGTAGAATTGCTCAAGCAAAGGCTGCTTTTAACAAGAAGTAAAACATCTTAACATCTAAGAGCATCAGCCTTGAAATCAGGAAAAGATTTTTGAAATCATATGTGTGGAGTGTGGATTGCTATGGGTGTGAAACATGGACTCTCGGGACAGAGGAAGACCAGAAGCTAAATTCTTTTGAAATGTGGTGCTATAGACGCATGCCCAAAATAAAATGTATCGAGAAGGTCACAAACGAAATGGTCCTGGAAAGAGCAGGTGAGAAGAGAAGCTTCTGGAGTTTCATTGTTAAAAGACGAATGCAATTTACAGGTCATCTATTAAGACATAAAGGACTCCTGAACACAATCATAGAGGGATATGTCGAGGGAAAAAGACCGAGAGGAAGACCACGGCTGAGGTACATGGATCAAATCGTGAAAGATGTGGCATGTAACACCTATAAAGAAATGAAGAGAAAAGCTGAAAGACGCACAGAATGGAGACAAGCTGCCATTGTAGCTGTTGCAAACCAATCCTTGGATTGACCACTACAGGAGAAGAAGAAGATATAAAATGTCCTGTCTGACTGACTGACTGACTCACCATCCCCCAGCCCAAATCGATAAGAACAGAAACATGAAATTTGGGAAAGGTGTGGATCTTGTACCGTAGGCGTCGTTTAAGACAGGATTTTTCGAAATATCAATCGTAAGGGGGTGAAATAGGGGATGAAGATTTTTTAAAAAAGAACTCATTATTAAGGGAAACTGGTATTTGGTTTTGACGGTCAGAAATAAATACGTGTTTCAGCATTTTTGGAAATTTAATCGTATGAGGATGAAATAGTGGGTGGAAGCTTTTTTGGAAAATATATCATTATTAAAGAATTACTAACGTTGTTGTTAAATCTACATTTATGAATATTGGTATCTCACTTCTCGGTTACAAATTAAAAAATACGTGTTTCAGTGGTTTTGGAAATTTAACTCATAAGGGGGTGAAATAGTGGATGAGATTTTTAGCCAAAAATTTTATTATTAATGCAAAATCTATGAAAATTTAAATTTGACTTCTTAGCTAGAAATAAAAATACATATTTCGCTATTTTTGGAAATTCAACCGCTATAGTGGTGAATGGAAATATTGCATTGCGCAAGCATTTTTGACGCTAAATGTACGAAAATTTGTATCTTTAAACATACTCATTTCACCGCGTTTGGAAATTCCACCACTCATTTATATATTCTGGGTCCATTGGACCTGTTATGTCTAGTACCAGCTTTTACACGATTTTTCTGAAATATCCTGCACGAATATTTTGTTTTAAGGTTTATCAGTATTATGTAAGACAGGTGAGATCATTTTAATAGTTTTATTAACTTCAAAAGAGTATGTATCTCATCGTGAATAACTTTCTTCGAATAAATTACATTATGAAAACTAAATGTAAGTCATTATTATTATTTGTGACAAACTGTTTATATATTGGTGATTATGGTATTGACAAAGAACATATCATTAAACAAAAGAGCATCACATTAATTTTTACAGTTGTTGCACTCACGCACACTGCTATGGTCCTGGCACACATGTCTTGAGCACTGTCTGTATCTTGCTGTTCCTTGAACCAGGCTATAATGAACACTTCTTTTGATGACCAATTGTACTCTCGCTGTTAATACTGCTCTTTTGTGTAACAGCGATAGTAATGAACTTCTCCTTACACAGGTATAAGAATTTCTGTAGAAAGGGATTTGGAGATATTCTGATCACAAACTAATGACAACTCCATTGAAAGTTCCTTGATGAAAAGTCCCCTCTTGCGCAAAAGCCCCTCGTGATATTTGGGACGCTGTGTTGTACAAATAATAAAGACATTAAGAGTGCATATGTCCATTACATTGCCCTCTAGCTGACCCATGACACCCATCTCACTTCGTTTGTTCATAAAATTTCACTATCTCAAGCTTCCGTTTTCGATGTTGTTCATCTATAGAGTTATCACAATACTAAATAGCAAATTAAAACAGTCTCGATTGCCTTTGTAGAGTCCTTATTTGTTACCAACCGGTTCCGGCCACTTCCTAAGACCATCTTCAGGCTTTTCCCCACCATTATGGCTGCTGGTGCTGGCAGACGAAGCGAGATACATAGCTCTTTTTAGCATTTTATACCGATAGCTGTGCTCCAATTACAGCACGCTTTCTAAAATTTTAACTATCACAATGTATTGTAATTAGGATTACACTTGTTTTTCTCCGGCGAAAAACTAACCAGAGTCATTTCTTTCATAAATTCAAATAGACTTGAATTTACTAGTCTACTAGTATTTGATTATATTTCGTTCGAAATTTATCCTTCATTCCTCCTCATTATTTCGACAACAGTTCGGTTTTTAATCAAGTGATGTTCCACAAATGGTACACGTGTAAAATATTTGTCTACAGTAACATTTCTGGCTGAACCAGCAACATTTCCTGCAACGGCCTTCATTGTAACAAGGTCTGGTTTTTTTGGTGTGACTCACCTGTTTCTCTTCCTGTAAACACAATCCCATCAATGTCATAACCAGCTTCAGCTTCTCACATCCAGAATATTTTCACTCGATACATTCCATGCTTATTTGACATATACGAATTTTGCTTGAACCCACAACGACCCCTAAATGAAACTAGTTGTTCGTCCACTGCAACGTTAATTTTTGATATCATTACTTTCCTGTACAGTCCTATAAATGTTTTTCATATGTAGGATATAACAGAAAGCTTATCATTTTATAACCTCGTCGTCCCTTGTTCTTTTGTCATCAAATATAATTAATCTTCTTGTTGCTTCAAACCGACTGACAGACATTGTAGCTCTATATAATAGACTGGAAAAGTCCCTCATCGGAACATCACAGCCCTTATCTGCTCCAGTATGAAGTAAAATTCCCCAGCAGGTTACAGTTTCTTCCGTGGTTACATCATTCCAGTTTATTTTTCTTGCCTCTAGATTTGTGCATCTCACATTTTCTTGCACAGTGGCTAGGGGAATAAATAAACCCAAGTCATCCTTGGAGGTGTAAGTGATCATGCCCCTTGCTGGCTGTGGTATAAATTTCACTAATTTTTGTGCATGTGTTATGATTTGCTCTGGGGTGGGCTTTTACTCCATAGCGTACCATTTGGAGCAGTATATATATTAGCACTTTCACTGTTTCTTTATTGAGAGGCACAGTTACCAGCATCATCATCTTCGTCATCATCATCGTCTTCATCATCATCATCATCATCGTCTTCATCATCTTCACTACCTTGTTTTTCATCCAAACAGTTCCATGGCGCTGCCTGATGAACAACTTCGCTGTTTTCGTCCAACAGAGCACTTATGTCCAAAGGAAATCATCTTAAGCTACCCATTAAGTAACAACTGATTCAATACTTTAGCTTGAAAAACGAATGCTGTTTCCTTTGCTGCTCCCTTTTAAATGTAGATTCCTATATTCTGCCTGAAAAAGAGTAATATGAGGAAATAACCTAAGTCCTCTGTTCTGCTGTGGATTGCTGTTCATGTTATTGTTTAGTATTATATATGAGCCTTACCTTTCTTCAAGATGAGTATCGAATATCAACCACAACACTGTTGTATAGTAAACTCCTACAACATCACTATACTGCTTCGCACATTCATAACCATCTACTGCAATATTTCACTCCCTTACACAACACAAGAGAACGCTGACAGTTCAACAGAGTTGCAAGTTGTAGCAACGTATTTTCCGCAATCAGAATAATGCTTATGTGTGCCTATAATTTATTCTCTGAATTCCAACAAAACTTATTTGATTACAACACAGTCTACTTTACTACTGCAATGTAAAAAATGGTTCAAATGGCTCTGAGCACTATGGGACTTAACTTCTGAGGTCATCAGTCCCCTAGAACTTAGAACTACTTAAACCTAACTAACCTAAGGACATCACACACATCCATGCCCGAGGCTGAATTCGAACCTGCGACCGTAGCGGTCGCGCGGTTCCAGACTGTAGCGCCTAGAACCGCTCGGCCACGGTGGCCGGCTACTGCAATGTAAACCAGAGGGTCCAACAGATTGAGGTTATGTAAATGTGTGGTATACAGAAGAAAATTTAAGTGATGCTCAAAAGCTAATGGTACAGATTTCTAAAAGTACTTTCGATGTGTTACTGAATATTGAAAAAAATCATACATTATGGGTGGAAGGACTGATTTTAAGTCTTTCATACAACACTCTTTCTGGATCCATGGACGCTAGGGTTAAGGTTCTGAGGCCAAGTATCTTTTTTGGCATGTTAAAAGTACAAAGTATTTTGTTAATAGCAACTTCTGATTCAATTATTGGCGTCCTCCTTGAATAATGTTGATGTTTAATTGTATGCTTAAATACGAGGCGTGTTTTTTAAGTAAGTACCGTCTTGAAATTAAAAAAATACCTGCTAAGGTATCTCAATAATTTTATTTTACGTGAAAGCCTGTACCTTAATCTACATCTCTACATAATTTCCGTCAATATTGAGGCACTTTTCATAACGTTGTACCAGTTTTTGAATACCCTCCCCATAGAAGTCTGCCGCCTGACTTGTTAACCACTGCATCACCACTGTTTTGACTTCGTCATCGTCTTGAAGACGCTGACCGCCCAGGTGTGTCTTCAAGTGCAGGAACAGATGGTAGTCACTGGGCGCAAGATCGGAGCTGTACGGAGGATGATCTAGAGCTTCCCATCGAAAAGATGTGGTGAGATCTTTGGTCTGATTCGCCACATGCGGACGGGAATTGTCTTGCAGCAAAACGTGCGCAGAATTTTCGGTAATTAAGTGCTCGGTCACATTGCCATACAAAACATTAGGAAAGTTATCCCGCAATGAGGAAATCATAAAGCGTCTGTTTTCTCTCAACTTATTGTCCACTTCCCGCACCAAACTTTCATTAACGACCGAAGGACGCCCACTCCGTTGTTCATCATGCACATTTGTGCGGACATCTTTAAATGCTCTCACCCACTTTCTTACCATTCCATCCGTAAACTGCACAGATCTCACGATGAATATCGATCGCTTTTTGGCCTTTAGCACTAAGAAATCTTGTAACAGCCCGTACTTCACAGTCGGCGGGACTCACGATTATTGGAGGCATCTTAAACACTCAGTACACAACGTAAACAAGGAAGAATGAGACTGTAATAGCGTCAGTGCGTAGATTAAGGTACAGGCTTTCATGTAGAAATAGAATTATTGAGCTATCGTAGCACGTCTTTTTAATTTCAAAACGGTACTTAGTTAAAAAAACACGCCTCGAACTTGGGGTCGACATTTTGTTTAAATCAGTGGCGCTCTAAATACTCGTTTGTGTGTTGCTGTATTCCACCTTTTTTTAGTTTTTATAGTATTTGTTGCATTGTAGACAATCTGATGAAATTTTCGTTTGCTCAATTGAACAATTAAATGTGCTCATTCTATTAGAGTTTGCCTTGTGTAAATCGTTGGTGTTAAATAAAATTGAGAAATTTTGATTAAATGTAGACTTATTCGCCTACTACTCCCAAACTCCCTGTATCCCATACTGTTTCATGAACAGTTCTAGGAATTGCTTTTACCCCAAATGTGTTTCGCTTCAATGTGACTGTAGATTTCCACTTCCTCAAGATGTTCATCAATGGGCTTTTAGGAATAATATGTAAAATTTCAAGATTTTTCCCCGTGTCTTGTGACACTTGGTTATTTTAAATAAGGTGATTACCAAACGCAGACTTTTCTTTGTATGCCCCTGGAATATGTTCCTTAAACCTAGTAGGAAAGTTGCACCCTACTGTCTAATATAAAAATTCTTAAACTCAACAAAAGAGATTTTGTAATCACCTGAATTTGAAGATCTTTCTATTGGAATAAAAGTTATGGAAATGCATGTTACGAATTGAACTTTTGATTTTGAAGTTTATATTAACCTTTTCCTTCCTAAACAACCGCACTGTTTTATCTGAAATTCCTCTCATGCAAGCCATGCTCTAGTTTTTTAAACTGTTTTTAGCACTTAAATTTTGGTTAACCTTAGTTTCCTTGGCTTTAGACAGGCATTCAATTTCCTCAAGGCTATAAGCATTAGCCTTTGCAGTTTACTTTAAAATGTTCACCTCCATAATTTTCTGATGATTAGTAAGTGGCAATTTCAGAATTCCATGGAACGTAGCTCAGAAGGCTGCTATTTTCTGATCTTGTGGATGTGTCAAACCATCACTTGTAGTTCAGTCCATGGTTGTCAGTTTTGTAAAAATTTCGAAAGCATGTCTACTGCCTTCTTTCTTTATATCCAAACATATTCATATTTGAAAGTAAATTTAGTTTCAGATGCTTACTGTTACAGTTCGCCACCACGTTTTCCATTTCTTCATGATGATCTCTAAACAACAAAATCATGTTGTCGACGTACCTTTCATAATATATAAGTATGCGTTTCATGCAGGCAACGTTTCAAAGATCCTGCACTCCATTTCTGTAACAAAAATTTCGGAAAGTTCCAGCTACTGGCCTTCCCACGACCAACTCATCTGAAACGATATCCCTATAAACACCTTATTATATCTTCATATTAAATTTGAAGTAATTTAATGTCAATAATAGTTATAGCATGTTAATAAGCCCTATAGCTCTACCTATTTCCAGCATTTTATGCTTTAACAAGTTTGATTTACTAATGTTGATCATTGCGTCAACAGCAACACTTATATACAGGTTTATATCGTCCAGTGAAGCTAAGGTAGTGCTTTCTTGTATTGTAAGATTTGGCAGCTGTGTTTTTACAATTTTTAGTCTGCGTTTCTGATATTTTAGCATTTGACAAAACTACTTGGGAAGCGAGTGTGGCAACTGTGGAGAGATAAGGGGCTACCTATACAGTTTTAAGATTTCACTATCTATCATTCGTTTGTTTAACAGAGAAAAATATTTTTATCTCTCTTCAATTGCTGTTCTAATAATGTACCTTAATTTTTTTATTATATAATGTCCTAAGGATGGTACTGTGTACCATAACTGGCAGCCAGTAAGCAAGATAAAGAAAAACTGTGACTACAGAGTAAGACACGTATTATTTCAAGTGTAGGGGTTGCTGTTCCAATAGATACTATACCAAGAGTATTAATAGGTTTATCTCACTGCATCTCTTATGTTTATGTTCATATGTTCCTTTTCAATAGTCTAACCATAAGTTTGTAAAATTTGTGTTCCATAGTCATTCCTTAATAAAGGAATGTATTGTATGTACTTTATGTGTTTGATTTTTCGCATCTAGGAATATAACCACGTGTAGGGTTGTCATGAGAGCTTGAAACGTATTTTGGTGTGCCTCAAAGGAAGAATGGC
The DNA here is from genome assembly GCF_023898315.1 of Schistocerca nitens. Classification (NCBI taxonomy): domain Eukaryota; kingdom Metazoa; phylum Arthropoda; class Insecta; order Orthoptera; family Acrididae; genus Schistocerca; species Schistocerca nitens. Next base: position 416,380,134 of record NC_064622.1, on the reverse strand, counting down.
TGACAAATTCGGCACTTTCTACTGTTATGGCCTCTCTACTGTCAACATGGAACTCCCTGCATCCTTTTAAACAGGCAGGTCCGTCTTTCACGACATAATCTGGGGGTTCCTGGACACCTTTGATCAGATAGCGCAGCTAGGGGTATTTCCCATCATCGCTGCTGCTACAGCATCACCTGAATTCTATCCCAAGTCTTCCAAAAGGTCTCAGTTTTGTTTTGTTTGCATGTGACAAACATTGCACTAAACAACCAGTCAAATATAGTCATATAAATATTGGTTAGTGGAATTTTGATGGACATTAATAAATGTCTTTGATAGTTAATAAATAATTAAAAATTTCTTTGATACCAAATTTCGTGCCAGTGTCCAGTATATTTATTCCTTAATAAAATTTATCGCAGATACTATATCTCTTTTTCAAACCAACTGCTCAGTCAATGGAATCAATGCTGGGATTAAGAAAATTTTTCACAAACATTTAAAGTCACTTACTTTGGTCCAGAAAGATGTCGATTATTCATGAACATACATTTTTAATAACTTGCCATCTCCATAAAACTGCTAATAATGTTTAGTTTAAGAGAAGTCTAATGGAATTGTTAGAGGGCAACTCCTTCTACACCACTGAATATACAGGGTGATTCAAAAAGAATACCACAACTTTAAAAATGTGTATTTAATGAAAGAAACATAATATAACCTTCTGTTATACATCATTACAAAGAGTATTTAAAAAGGTTTTTTTTCACTCAAAAACAAGTTCAGAGATGTTAAATATGGCCCCCTCCAGACACTCGAGCAATATCAACCCGATACTCCAATTCGTTCCACACTCTCTGTAGCATATCAGGCGTAACAGTTTGGATAGCTGCTGTTATTTCTCAAATCATCAATGGTGGCTGGGAGAGGTGGCCGAAATACCGTATCCTTAAAATACCCCCATAAGAAAAAATCGCAGGGGGTAAGATCAGGGCTTCTTGGAGGCCAGTGATGAAGTGCTCTGTCACGGGCTGCCTGGCGGCCGATCCATCGCCTCGGGTAGTTGACGTTCAGGTAGTTACGGACAGATAAGTACCAATGTGGTGGCGCTCCATCCTGCTGAAACATGAATTGTTGTGCTTCTTGTTCGAGCTGAGGGAACAGCCAATTCTCTAACATCTCCAGATACTGTAGTCCAGTTACTGCTTGATGTGTGCTACATTTTCATCACTCGTTCTCGGCCGTCCAGAACTTTTCCCTTTGCACAAACACCCATTCTCTGTAAACTGTTTATACCAACGTTTAATACACCACCTATCAGGAGGTTTAACACCATACTTCGTTCGAAATGCACGCTGAACAACTGTCGTCGATTCACTTCTGCCGTACTCAATAACACAAAAAGCTTTCTGTTGAGCGGTCGCCATCTTAGCATCAACCGACGCTGACGCCTAGTCAACAGCGCCTCAAGCGAACAAATGTACAACTAAATGAAACTTTATAGCTCCCTTAATTCGCCGACAGATAGTGCTTAGCTCTGCCTTTTGTCGTTGCAGAGTTTTAAATTCCTAAAGTTGTGGTATTCTTTTTGAATCACCCTGTATATATATATATATATATATATATATATATATATATATATATGTGTGTGTGTGTGTGTGTGTGTGTGTGTTTGTGTGTGTGTGAATGCCCTGGGATAGCAGGACAGAGTGGATAAGGTTATATTTGTGGAAATGGGCAAAAAGTTACTGCCAGTTGCACTCAACATATAAACTTTTAATTGTTAAAACACACAATCACACAAGCAAGAATCAAAAACTCTCAAGGTTTTAACGAAGGACCTCCTTTGATTTCATTTGGATCAAAATCCAAGGCACAAGGCCTCAGCCAGGAATTGAGGTACAGAGTTCATCTGCAGGTTTCATTTCTTCAAAAAAAATTTACAGCTTAAGGCCTAGACAAAATTTTTCAACATTTGATTTGAAAAGGCTGAAAACTCAGCTTAAGGCCACATACCAACTTGAAACAATTTTACGGCTTAAGGCCCAGGCACAAGGAATTTTCAATTTTAATTTTGAAAGGCTGATGCTCGGCTTAAGGCCTAGCAAGAAAAGGCTTGCAATTGCTAAAACTTGGCTGAAGGCCACACAGAGTACTTTAGTGTCCAGGATCGGTTGGCGACGAACTTCGTAACCCTTGCAAGAAGCGCCTCACAACTCCAACCGCGTGTGCACGCCGCCAGCGGCTCCAGCCTGATTACACGCCACGGAGACTTCCTCACTGCCCTCCCCAACCGACTGACTGCCACACACAGCACACCCGCAAAATATAACCGCCACACCAAAGACAGTACAGCACTACTGTTACTGATACACGCTGCTGCTACCACTCACGGAGGGAAGACAGGAACGTTATGGCAGTAACTGAAGAAGAATTAAAACACCAATGGACTGCAACCAAAGATAAAAAACAAGGCATGACGCGAGACAGCCACGGCTCAGTATGTATGTATATATGTATATGTATGCATATGTATATATGTATGTATATATTACTATTAATATCAAATAACCTGAGTTTTACTTAAAATCTGACTTCTGCATATGTTCAGTGCAGCAATGCGATCATTGTAAATAAACGTTGCAAACTGAGTTTCTCCTTGATGTTGACAAGCGTTTTGATCCTGTACTGGAGGAATTGTTCAGGAAGGAATTTTTCCAAATTCCACCCCTAAGGAAGTGAAATAGGGAATTAACATTTTTATGAAAATGTGTTCGTATTAATGCAATTTCGTAGCTAGGACTAAGAAAATTTGTGCGCGATTTCTAGATCAGAAATAAAAAAAATACGTGTGTCAGCATTTTTGCACATTTAATGCCTATGGGGAACAAAATAATGGTGCAAGATTTTTTTTAAAAATAAACCATTATTAAAGAACTACTACAGCATTTTAATCGCTAAGCGAGCCGAAATAGGCGTTGAAAAGTTTTATGAAAAAAGAATACATTGCGGAAGCATTTTTAAGCTAAATGTATGAAAGGTCTTTGCCTTGTATATTACAAATAAAAGATACGTGTTTCGGTGTTTTTGAAAATTCCATCCTTAAAGGGGCGAAATCAGTCCTGACTGATCCACTGACTCATTCCCCAACCCAAACCGCTAAGAATAGAAACTTAAAATTTGAAGAGGGTGTTGATCTTATACTGCCTTTTAAGCAGAGATTTATCGAAATTCTATTCCTAGGAGGGAGGGGTGAAATATGAGATAAAACGCTTTCTGAAAATATGTCGCTGTTAATGCAATTTTGAAGCTAGGAATTCGAAAATCGGTATTTGGTTTCTCAGTCAGAAAAAAAGTACATTTTTCAGCATGTTGGAAATTAAACCCCTATCGGAGCGAAATTGTGTGTGTAAGTTTTTTTTTGAAAATATATCATATTAAGAAAATATTAAGGCATTTTAATCCTACATCTATATAAATTGCTATTTGACTTCTCTGTTAGAAATACTTGCGTGGTTCGGAGGTCATCAGGATCAGTTCACCCTATTTCCGCGGCCATCAGACACCTCAGATTTAAACTCAGTAGAGAGTCTGTGGAACATCTTTATCGGACTCTTCTCGATATGGATTGTTAACCGAGAAACCTAGCGCACCTGGCCACGATACTTGAGTAGGCATGGCTCCACATCCCTGTCGATACCTTCCAGGACTTCACTGACTCTCTTCCTGTACATCTCGTGGTGGTCAGCGCTGCGGGAGGTAGTTATTCAGGCATTTGACAGGAGGTCACATTAAGGGGAGGTAGAACGGAAATTTTTTTTTCACATTTTCGGATTTTTATCTCATTATAAAATTTGCAATTTTCCGAATAAAATTATATATATCACTTATAAACTCACAAGGGAAGTATTTTATTTTATTTTTTTAGATATAATCTACAACGGTTGAGAAAGTTAAAATTTGGATGTACATTACTTCGAAATCTAATAAAATCGGTAATTTTTGTATACAGAAGTCTGTGCGTTGCTGTGTTATAAAGGGCATGTCCAGAAGAGGATGGGCACCAGGTTCAGGAAGTTGGAACAAAGTTTGAGAGACAAGAAACTTTCTGATGGTAAAACCATAATGGGCAAGCTGACAGACTAAATAACTGATGCTCTACAGTATTATTATGGGATGGCCATTATAAATAATACTGAGGATTTGTTGAAAATTAAGCAAGCAATATCGGCTACCTTCTTCCACAGAGTGTCAACTGATGACAAACCAGTACACCACCTTCTCCATCCTGGACCTGACTCATGGTGCAATTACTGTATTGGCCAGTACTCAAACAGTTCATACAGCCATAAACATTCCATCCCAGCAGCAGTCACGGATATCATAAAATCTGTTTACACAGACCCGGCAAATCCTGAATTGAGGAAGTGTCTGCATGGTCAGACTCAAAATCCCAATGAGTCGTTCGATAATCTTATATGGACTCTCTTACCAAAAAATGTTTTTGTTGGAATGAAGACACTAAATTGGGGGATCAGTGATGTTGATATTGCTTTCAATGATGGCAACATTGGTAGGGTGAAAGTGCTACAGCATATGGGACTTAATCCTGGAGCAAACTGCAACAGAGAACTTGAACGGATGGACAAGGTTCGCATTGATAAAGTAGAGTGTGCAGCACAGTTGGCCACTAAGGAGTCCAGAAAGAAGAAAAGAAGAAACACTTGAAAAAGATCAAGAGGATGATATACAGTATGAGTGATTAAAAATTAAAAAAAAATTAAGCATATGTTAAGTGAGTTACAGTCTTTTGACACTTCCTGAAAATTTTCTGTTGCATTTTTCCCTTAATCTTACAAACCACTTCGAGTATAGTACTGAAAATTTTCAGTGAGTAATAACATATAAATCCTGAGTCTACTGAACTAAAAAAAAAAACATAACATTATGTATAATTATATAGAATAACGTACAAAAAAGTACACAAAATTTTAACCGTGTAGTTAAAAAATTGTATTTCCGAAAGCAGTGGCTGAAATGCATTTATTGTACGTCAGTTGACTCAGAACATACAGTTTAATGCCCTGTAAAGGTTTCATGTCAGTGGATACAGTGGTTTCTGAAATACAGGGAAGCCAAGTCACTAAATTTAACATTGTCGGGATAGGGCGTTCCAACTCCCCTTAATGTTAGTGGACAGATTATGGTTACAAAAAGAAATTAAATTCAGAAAAAATTTCCTGTTCCAGTACAAGTTTTTGTATGAGTCTGTCCCTTCTAAGGTCACCGTTGGAAATTGTTTCCGTTGATTTATCAACAGTTAGGGAGTCTCTTGAAGATGAACCCTTCTTGTAGCGCAGCAATGGCACTGACTCAATAAATCGATGCTGTAAGAAAAATAAACGAACGTGAACTTCATCCCATATTTAGTGACGTTGAAGGGACTCTAAGTATTGGATCGACTGCAGCGCATATCATAGCTCTGATGATTTAGGCCTAACCAAGAGCTGCACCCTTTTGGCTGTTGCATTGCATGACAGAAGCCCAAAATCACACAACGATGGATTGGTGTCATTTTTTTTTTCATCGAAAAGTTCTACAAACGACGGTTCAAAGACACACTAACATTTGGATGTACTGTTATGACCTCGATACGAAGAGGCTGTCTTGGAGTATGATGCTTTTCAGGCGAGCCACCCACGAAAGGTTGGAAAAGCAGGAGATCTTGAAAGAAGCTAATGGCCACTTTCTTTACTAAGAAGGATCATGTCATCTCTGTGACCGACACACTCGAAGAATGGGACCTTCTTCTGCATCACGACAAAGCCTCACCACTCGCGGCTGCCAGAAAAATGGGTTCCTTGGAGAAGGAAAAAGTGCGCTACCGCACTCACACACTTCGGCTGAAGTGGACAATGCGACTTCCTCCTGATCCGAAAGACGAAGGAAAACATTCTTGGGTAGCGTTTTTCATTGGATGAGAACCCCTTTGCAGCTCCCAACAGTACTGTGAGTACGTTCCCTAAAGAATTTTACTCTGAAGCATTTTGGAAGTTGTTTGAAAGGATGGAAAAATGAATAAGTTCTCATGGACAGTATTTTTATCAGTTGTAACATTCCTCAATTTTTGCTTCACATAGCAGCAGTCGCTTCTCTATGTCACACTCTCAAATACGTCCATGAATCAGCCTGAGATTTAATACGATTTAACGTTGAATAAATATGAAGTTCACAGGCGAAATTTGAGTTGAATACACGCGCATGCGGGAACATGCGATGGTTTATTTTATACAAAAGGGCTTCACTGCACAGCAGTGACGCAAACCTTTCCGATGTAGTTTGACTTTAATGCGCACTGAAGCTACATTACAGCAGTTTCAAAATATGTTAACAGACGCGTGACGTCAAAGCATAGGCGCAACGCGGGCGGTAATTAATTATGCGACGAGCTTTCGGGATATGCGTTCACACGACAGCTCTCACTCTCGGGTATGAAGAGCCTCGTTATTATGTAAAATCGGACGCCCGTTTAGGTTCTTTCTCTGTCATTATTTCACAGGATTATATGTTATTAGAAGTTGTAAGAAATTAATTGCCAGAGAGAAAGACATAAAGCCCGATTGAGAGACAGCGATTATTATTTGGCACACTTAACACAATTCTGAATCGTGTTTACGCCTGTTTTGTACACTTTGAGAATGACTAATGTACGCTGATAGTCGATCACGAATATTTTCTGCTAGAATGTGTGTCGCCACATGCTGCAAAATACACTACCTGCAGGTGGCTATAGAGAAGTGTTCCAATCATGCTCACAACGCTCTGCGTACACGTGTGTCTTGCAGGGCACAACGATGTGTTAGTTAAGAAAATATTATTACGCACTAATAAAAATCTGACCTAATACTGATATCCACAGTATCATCAAATGTTGTTCCGATAGACATGTAGCCTAGAATTATCGCAGTGGACTGAAAACACAGTACGTAAACCGTGCAAATCAATTTGCTTAACAGCAGAAATTATTTACTTTCGTATAAAATGAGGCTCCAAAGTTGAAATTTTTCGGTTAAATTGTGATTTAGAAAAGTGTGGTCCTGTAAAAGCTTATTAACCATTTAATTCAGTTTTTGTTCTTAGGCTTGTAAATTGGGTACACTAATTGCCTTATACGTATCTGTATTTTTGTTTTGTTTCGTTTTATCAGTTATGATTTTGGCCAACAGTCGAAACTGATCGTTTGTCAAGAGCACAGAAACGTAGTCGCGCTCTAGGGTAAACATTGTAACAAAAGCAATAAAAAGTCTTGAGATTATTCATGTGGTACAACCGTAACATCAGTGTTTCAGTGAACATAGTATTTTCTCTTTATAAATGAAACACCCTAAACTTGGATGTTATATAGTACTTTTTAATTAATTTAATTAATCGGTTTTATGCTAAAACGGCCATCATCAGTCTACAACTGACAATTGGTTGGTTGGTTGTCCCATCAGATTAGGGAAAGAAATGGTTCAAATGGCTCTGAGCACTATGGGACTTAACTTCTAAGGTCGTCAGTCCCCTAGAACTTAGAACTACTTAAACCTAACTAACCTAAGGACATCACACACATCCACGCCCGAGGCAGGATTCGAACCTGCGACCGTAGCGGTCACGCGGTTCCAGACTGTAGCGCCTTTAACCGCTTGGCCACACCGGCCGGCTTAGGGAAGGATGAGGATCTAATTCGGCCTTGCCCTTTCGAAGGAATCATCCTGGCATTTGCCTGTAGTGACTTATAGAAATCACAGAAAATTTAAATCAAGATTGCCGCGGGTTTCAACCGAATGCGAGTCCGGTGTATTAACCACTACACAACCCCCGTTGGTTAGAACTGACAATCAATATCAAGCAAAGTAATGGTACAGGAGAATAACTTTGAACATCGGATTCCGCATATGGTGCAAGAACAGAGCAATTATAGCGTAACAGGAAATATTTAAATACGAAATAAATTTGAACGGAATACACCGGAAAACTGCGTGTGTATGTGTGTGTGTGTGTGTGTGTGTGTGTGTGTGATAGAGAGAGAAGAGGAGAGAAGATAGAGAGAGAGAGTTTGTGTGTGAGTGTGTGCATCTGCATGGAAAGATGAAGGGCAGAAGGACAATATGAGTAAAAACAAATCATATTACAGCTGAATATAGTTTTATAACTGCTAGAATAATAGAACAATTTAATTAAAGTGTCTGTAACATTTCATCTGAGAAAACGTTAATGTGATATGCTGGTACGTTGCATAGCCGTATGTTTCTCTTAATTAATGTATCGAATCGGGGAAAAACGAAATTTATGGCACGACCTAACTAAAAGAAGGAATCAGTTGACGGAAACATCGTGAGGCAATGTGAGGAAATGTGGAGGTAAACATTTTAGGAGTCAGGACTTGACTCTAGTTAGCAGGTTAAAATGGAACTAGATTGCAGTAGTTATGCAGATTTGAAAAGGTTTGCACAGGGTACACGTGGAGATCTGCGTCAAAGCAGTCTTCGGAGTGGAGTTTACGACTACGTCCTCTGAAGAGCTGAATAAAATGAGTTCTAACATCGGAACAAAGGTATTCCTGGCCCATGCCGAAATATTTTCTTTTGCTTTAGATGAGGAGTGTTTCCGGAAAGTTTATCCATACCATTTTATTGCAATACGTATACGAAATGTCCTTTCTTTCACGTGTATTTCAAATGAATTAACTGCAACAAATAATATAAAAGATGCAACAATAAAATGTATAATAGTAAGGGGTATATTAGTCATACATATCAGCACGGAGAAAAACAGAACGGAAATGGACTAGACTTTACGCATATGTAGTTTAAAGCTTTATGTATGATTCTAAGCAACTGTTCGACTGCTGATCTTGGCGTACTTGCTGGAATCAAATCATTCATATTCACCATAGAAACTGATTAGATTCCCCAGGGTTGTGTCAGTTATCCGCTGGCGGCAGTTTCTTTGCTTTTCTGTAGATGTGTGAATCCAACACCCGGTATTCTAAAATCGGTCATCGCTTTTCATGTTTTACGGTAATGAAGTACAAAACTGGTTATTTTATTCCTAACTTACATCTTCTGTTACTACTCTATTTCAAATACATTAAGAAAAAGTTAGAAAACCACACTTAACAACGAGTTGAACGAATTATTCGACAACAATAAAGAAAAGAAAGGATCCCATAAACTAAAACAAACTAACTAAGAAGAAAGTAACCTAAGACACAGGTTATCGCCATCTGTACAGCCAGTTATTTGGATATCACGGGAAAACACGAGGTTTACTGACACAGCCAACAAAGCGTTTAACTGTTACTCACTGTTCTATCTCTGATGTTAGTAAGTACTAGCAATCTGAATGGTAATCTCAAAAGCATGACCAAAACTACATGGTATACAGTTTACCCAACATTGTTAGAAATATACGGTTAATGTTTAGATCAGAAAAATTCAAAATCGGTGACAACAGTGTCTGTGTTTCACTTAAGAAACTGAATTTCTTTTATAGTCCGAGATATCATATAAAGAACATGCATATGAAAATTCCGCCAGTGTATATCGTTCTGTATTCCCATCATTAGACAGTTCGCTTCTAGAATGGAAGTTCGATTCCGGACGACCCACTTTCGTTAGCCTGGGCATTCGTGAACAGTGAATTATTAAAACGATAGCTTAGTATTTATCCAGTCTTTTTTTTTTTCAAAAATTAACCCGATTGGCTTGAAACAACTTGCACTTTCAATTTTTAGTATCTTTCGAAATGCATTCTTTATATCTGCAATAGAGTCAATGCAGAAATGATTAATTGCTATGAACAAATCTGCCTCCAATAATTCCTATTTTATCTTGTGATACTTTTCGCAAAAAAATAAACACTCATTCTAGCTTATAGAATAGAATGCCTTTATTTAATAATGGAATTCTAAGAAACGGTATTAGTATAACTGCTTCTGTATTGTTAGTAAATATGTTGATAGATACCGACAATAATATGTAAAGAGGAAACGCCGTTTCTAAAAATCTCGAAATTTTATTGGTCCACTTACTTATGATTTTTACACGGTATTGTAATAAACATTCGGACAAACATAGGGTACATATATTTAATGCCTATAACATACCCCTACGTCTACTTCTATACTCTGCGAACCACCACGAGGTGCACGGCGGAGGGTACCTCCCATTGTACCAGTTATTAGGGTTTCTGACCACTCCATTCACGTATGGAGCCCTGAAAGAATGTCTGTTCGTATCTTTCTGTGGTGCAGTAATTGTTATAATCTTATCCTCACGACCACTATGTGAGCGATGCGTAGGTAGTTGTAGTATATTCATAGAGTCAAAAATTAAATCCGGTTCTTGAAACTTTGTTAATAGACTTTCTCGGGATAGTTTACCTGTACCTTCAAGAGTGTGTCAGCTCAGTATCTCTGTGACACTCTCCCAAGGTCAAAAAACGTGCGACAATTCGTGCTGACCTTCTCTGAATGTTCAGTATCCCCTGTTAGCCATATTTGGAGCGGGTTCCACACGGTTGACCAGTATTCTAGAAACGGTCGCACGAGTGATTTGTAAGCAACCTTTTTTGTCGACTGATTGCACTTCTTTTCTGCCAATAAACCGAAGTCTCCATCTGCTTTACCCTCAACTGAGCGTATGTGATCATTTCATTTCATATCCCTACAAAGTGTTACACCCCGGTATTTGTGTGAGTTGGCCAATTCCAGCAATGACTTATTGATATTATAATCATAGGATACTAGGTTTTTTCGTTTTGTGAAGTGCATAATTTCACATTAGTGAACATTTAAAGCAAACAGCCGATCTTTGCACCACTTTCATATCCAATAAAGATCTGATTGAGTGTTCGTGCAGCTTCTTTCACGCAGAAATTCGTCACAGATACTGCGTCATCTGCGAAGAGTCTGAGGTTATATTAATATTGTCTGCAAGGTCATTGATAAACAACATGACAGCAACTTCCCTGGGACACGCTTGAAGGTACTTCTACATCTGACGATAACTCTCCATCTGAGATAACATGTTGCTTCCTACCTACCAAAAAGTCCCTTTCGCTTGATATCCTATATGATCGTACATTTGACAATTATCGTGTGTTTCTGAGTCAAACGCTTTTCTGAAATCAAGAAATAGTGCATCTACCTGATTGCCTTGATCAAAAGCTTTCAGTATGTCATGTGAAAAAAGTGCGAGTTGGGTTTCACTTGATCGACGCTATCAGAATCTGTGCCGGTTGGCATTGAGGAGGTCGTTCTGATCAGGATACCTCATTACGTTATAGCTCAGCATATGTCCTAAGATCCTACAACAAGTCGATGTCCAGGATATTGGACAGTAGTTTTGTGTATCACTTCTACTGTCCTCCTTTTAGACGGGTCTGACCTGTAAATTTTCCCAAAAACAGGGAACGGTTTTTTGTTCGAGGAATCTACGATAAATTATAGTTAGAAGAGGGACTACCTCAGTCGCAAATTGGGCATAGAATTTGATACGGATTCCATCGGATCCCGGAACTTTGTTCAGTTTTAAGATTTCAGCTTTTTTCTCTACACCACTAACACTTATACTTATCTCATTCACCTTTTCAGTGATACAAGGAATTTCTCCTGCGTTTTCCATTGTAAAGGAATATTTGAAACGGAGTTAAGCATTTCAGCTTTTGCTTTGCCACCCTCAATTTCAGTTCAGGTCCCATTCGCTAGGGGCTGGACACTAGCTGTGGTGCCGCTAACAGCCTTTACTTAGAATCAGAATTTCTTTGGGTTTTGTGATAGATCATTTGACAATATTCTGCTATGGTAGTCACTGAAGGCATCGCGAATTGCTCTCTTGACAGCCTGCCGCTGTGACCGAGCGGTTCTAGGCGCTTCAGTCCTGAAACACGCGGTTGCTACGCCCGCAGGTTCGAATCCTGCCTCGGGCATGGATGTGTGTGATGTCCTTACGTTAGTTAGGTTTACGTAGTTCTAAGTTCTAGGGGACTGATGACCTTAGAAGTTAAGTCCCATAGTCTAGGGGACTGATGACCTCAGATGTTGTCCCATAGAGCTTAGAGCCATTTGAACCATTTGCTCTCTTGACATCCTAACGTGTTTTTCTTTGTCTACAGCCCTATGCTCTGTTTTACACCTATTATGCAGTAATCTCAGTTTCCTTAGAAGTTTATTTACAGTGACTGTATCCCATAGAGGGTCGCTCCCATTATGAACGGTACTACTGGGTACATATCTGTCCAGTGCACGGTCAACTAACCTTTTAAACGTGAGCCATAGTTCCTCTACAAGCTGCTCACCTGTGCTGAAAGTTTCAAGTTCGTCATTGAGATATGACACTACTCCATCACGTGTGGGGTTCCTATCTGTTCTAAGTAGGTTTCAGAGAAGGTATTTAGTGAAGCTTCACAGGATGTCTTATCACGCGCACCAGATCTGTAATTTTCGAAGTTAATTCTTGGACGGTTAGTGACCACCAGTGATTACTGTACGACTGGGGAACTTACGTACAAGTGAACTGAGGTTTTCTCTAATGTTTTCGGTTACGTCAGGAGACGGGTCTGGTGGCGAAATGAGGGTCCAATTATCATTTTATGTCTACCGCTGATAGTCTTGCCCAAACAAGCTCACATGATGCTTCACTTTCTATATTCTTTCGATTTACATTCAAATTTTCCCCTAAAATCTCACTGCTATCAATTTCAGGTTTCAACCAGCTAATATATAAATGGGAAACGTTGTTAGCAAAAAATCTCTGATAGATTTTGACTGATTAACTTCAACTTTTTTGCGATATTCTAAAAACGTTTGGATTGACATAGCCTATATATAGTTTTTATATATTTAATATATAAAAATATATGTAATATACAAAGGGAAACACTTTTTGCAAATATCGCGAAAACTTCTTGACTGATTTACTTCAAATTTTTACACGGTACTCTAGTAAACATTCGGGTGGACATGGGCTACAATTTTTTTAATAATAATAACACATAGCTTTTTGTTAGAACCTGACGCGAGATAGAAAATGGTGTGCTCTGATACGCTGTCTTTCTGCTGTGCTTTCCTTTGGAAATGTGTGGCTGCATTTATTTCTCGCTGTGGTTTTACCTACCACACGAAAAACTCAATCGGCCTGTTGATTGGTATCATTGGGATATGGATGTAGTAACCATGAGGCACGTGGGGTAGGACGATATCTCTTCAGCTCATGGATCTGTGAGGATAGTAGCTTAAGCGACATTATTTCTCATAGTTTCAGTCTGAAAATGGGTGGTATTTTGAGACTGGGGCCAGCCGGTGTGGCCGAGCGGTTCTACGCGCTTCAGTCTGGAACTGCGCGACCGCTACGGTCGCAGGTTCGAATCCTGCCTCGGGCATGGATGTGTGTGATTTCCTTAGGTTAGTTACGTTTAAGTAGTTCTAAGTTATAGGGGACTGATGACCTCAGATGTTGTCCCATAGTGCTCAGAGCCATTTTTTCAGACTGTGTTTTGGAAGATTCAGATTGTCTAATACCATTCTAATCGTAATCTGTAACCTATAAATGCAACATTCCTAATATACATATTTTCTGTTGAAGCCGAATGTGGGAAAGGAAACAAATCAGCACATTGTTGTGTACACAATTTCGTAAAAATTATATTAAGTAAGTGCATCGACTGTAGCGGTTTTGTTTTGCATATTGGTATTCCGGTTGCTATGGGCACATTTATCGATTGTCATTTTTTTTATTTATTGATCACCACGTAACGGGACATCATCCTCTAGCATTACTTTTCCTCAACAGTAGTTGTCAACACCAGTATTATTTTTCGAATTTGGGCAGGTCAGTATTATCTCAGCTGCTTTTCTGAAAGCTTTCATATAATTTTATACACACTATGTAATATTTCAAGCTAAAATTTTATGAAGGGGAATCACCTTATTTTCGATAAGTACTACCTCTGACTGTACAGTTAAAATTATTTTTTTTTTAGAATCTTTTGAAATTGAAAATTATCTGGCACACACAAAATTTCTACTATTAATTACGCAATCGGTTTATTATTTTTATTTCTGGATTCATTTATAAGATAATAATCGAAACTAACAGAAATTCATTTGTCAAGATAAATTGTAAACCGTTTGGAATATTGTTATATCCGCTGAGAGGCAGTCGTAAGCATGCCTCTGATGTGATAGGACGTATTTTTGTATTTTGGGCGAGCAATGTAATTTCAGCTTTGTTAATGTGAAAATTCAAAAGACTTTATGACATACTAAAATGAAACAAAGTATATTACAAATTCTGCAACAACAATCTTCATACTTATTTAGATCAACTCAACCATGAGAATAAAAATGTGAGAATTTCAGCTTCAAGAATCAGAGCACTACGCAGCATGAACTGGATCCAACTCAACACGAAAAGCTAAGTGAACTGCAAAGTTTAGTGTTACCTTTGCTCCACTCAAATGTTTCATATCATACTTTGCTTCTTGTAGACAACAACTGGAATTAGGAAGGTGGGGAGAAATTACAACCATTGCTATGACATATCGTCATTTGGAGATAGTGAGTGGAGCTGTTGTTGTTGTTGTGGTCTTCAGTCCTGAGACTGGTTTGATGCAGCTCTCCATGCTACTCTATCCTGTGCAAGCTTCTTCATCTCCCAGTACCTACTGCAACCTACATCCTTCTGAATCTGCATAGTGTATTGATCTCTTGGTCTCCCTCTACGATTTTTTCCCTCCACGCTGCCCTCCAATGCTAAATTTGTGATCCCTTGATGCCTCAAAACATGTCCTACCAACCGATCCCTTCTTCTAGTCAAGTTGTCACACAATCTTCTCTTCTCCCCAATCCTATTCAATAATACCTCCTCATTAGTTACGTGATCAAACCACCTAATCTTCAGCATTCTTCTGTAGCACCACATTTCGAAAGCTTCTATTCTCTTCTTGTCCAAACTGGTTATCGTCCATGTTTCACTTCCATACATGGCTACACTCCATACAAATACTTTCAGAAATGACTTCCTGACACTTAAATCTATACTCGATGTTAACAAATTTCTCTTCTTCAGAAACGATTTCCTTGCCATTGCCAGTCTACATTTTATATCCTCTCTACTTCGACCATCATCAGTTATTTTACTCCCTAAATAACAAAACTCCTTTACTACTTTAAGTGTCTCATTTCCTAATCTAATCCCCTCAGCATCACCCGATTTAATTTGACTAGATTCCATTATCCTCGTTTTGCTTTTGTTGATGTTCATCTTATATCCTCCTTTCAAGACACTGTCCATTCCGTTCAACTGCTCTTCCAAGTCCTTTGCTGTCTCTGACAGAATTACAATGTCATCGGCGAACCTCAAAGTTTTTATTTCTTCTCGATGAATTTTAATACCTACTCCGAATTTTTCTTTTGTTTCCTTTACTGCTTGCTCAATATACAGATTGAATAACATCGGGGAGAGGCTACAACCCTGTCTCACTCCTTTCCCAACCACTGCTTCCCTTTCATGCCCCTCGACTCTTATAACTGCCATCTGGTTTCTGTACAAATTGTAAATAGACTTTCGCTCCCTGTATTTTACCCCTGCCACCTTCAAAATTTGAAAGAGAGTATTCCAGTTAACGTTGTCAAAAGCTTTATCTAAGTCTACAAATGCTAGAAACGTAGGTTTGTCTTTTCTTAATCTTTCTTCTAAGATAAGTCGTAAGGTTAGTATTGCCTCACGTGTTCCAACATTTCAACGGAATCCAAACTGATCTTCCCCGAGGTCCGCTTCTACCAGTTTTTCCATTCGTCTGTAAAGAATTCGCGTTAGTATTTTGAAGCTGTGACTTATTAAACTGATAGTTCGGTAATTTTCGCATCTGTCAACACCTGCTTTCTTTGGTATTGGAATTATTATATTCTTCTTGAAGTCTGTGGGTATTTCGCCTGTCTCATACATCTTGCTCACCAGATGGTAAAGTTTTGTCATGACTGGCTCTCCCAAGGCCATCAGTAGTTCCAATGGAATGTTGTCTACTCCCGGGGCCTTGTTTCGACTCAGGTCTTTCAGTGCTCTGTCAAACTCTTCACGCAGTATCTTATCTCCCATTTCGTCTTCATCTACATCCTCTTCCATTTCCATAATATTGTCCTCAAGTACATCGCCCTTGTATAAACCCTCTATATACTCCTTCCACCTTTCTGCCTTCCCTTCTTTGCCTAGAACTGGGTTGCCATCTGAACTCTTGATATTCATACAAGTGGTTCTCTTCTCTCCAAAGGTCTCTTTAATTTTCCTGTAGGCAGTATCTATCTTACCCCTAGTGAAACAAGCCTCTACATCCTTACATTTGTCCTCTAGCCATCCCTGCTTAGCCATTTTGCACTTTCTGTCGATCTCATTTTTGAGACGTATGTATTCCCTTTTGCCTGCTTCATTTACTGCATTTTTATATTTTCTCCCTTCATCAATTAAATTCAATATTTCTTCTGTTACCCAAGGATTTCTATTATCCCTCGTCTTTTTACCTACTTGATCCTCTGCTGCCTTCACTACTTCATCCCTCAGAGCTACCCATTCTTCTTCTAATGTATTTCTTTCCCCCATTCTTGTCAATTGTTCCCTTATGCTCTCCCTGAAACTCTCTACAACCTCTGGTTCTTTCAGTTTATCCAGGTCCCATCTCCTTAAATTCCCACCTTTTTGCAGTTTCTTCAGTTTCAATCTGCAGTTCATAACCAATAGATTGTGGTCAGAACCACATCTGCCCCTGGAAATGTCTTACAATTTAAAACCTGGTTCCTAAATCTCTGTCTTACCATTATATAATCTATCTGATACCTATTAGTATCTCCAGGATTCTTCCAGGTATACAACCTTCTTTTATGATTCTTGAACCAAGTGTTAGCTATGATTAAGTTATGCTCTGTGCAAAATTCTACAAGGCGGCTTCCTCTTTCATTTCTTCCCCCCAATCCATATTCACCTACTATGTTTCCTTCTCTCCCTTTTCCTACTGACGAATTCCAGTCACCCATGACTATTAAATTTTCGTCTCCCTTCACTACCTGAATAATTTCTTTTATCTCGTCATACATTTCATCAATTTCTTCATCATCTGCAGAGCTAGTTGGCATATAAACTTGTACTACTGTAGTAGGCATGGGCTTTGTGTCTATCTTGGCCACAATAATGCGTTCACTATGCTGTTTGTAGTAGCTAACCCGCACTCCTATTTTTTTTTATTCATTATTAAACCTACTCCTGCATTACCCCTATTTGATTTTGTATTTATAACCCTGTAACCAACTGACCAAAAGTCTTGTTCCCCCTGCCACCGAACTTCACTAATTCCCACTATATCTAACTTTAACCTATCCATTTCCCTTTTTAAATTTTCTAATCTACCTGCCCGATTAAGGGATCTGACATTCCACGCTCCGATCCGTAGAATGCCAGTTTTCTTTCTCCTGATAACGACGTCCTCTTGAGTAGTCCCTGCCCGGAGATCCGAATGGGGGACTATTTTACCTCCGGAATATTTTACCCAAGAGGACGCCATTATCATTTAATCATACAGTAAAGCTGCATGTCCTCGGGAAAAATTACGGCTGTAGTTTCCCCCTTGCTTTCAGCCGTTCGCAGTACCAGCACAGCAAGGCCGTTTTGGTTAATGTTACAAGGCCAGATCAGTCAATCATCCAGACTGTTGCCCCTGCAACTACTGAAAAGGCTGCTGCCCCTCTTCAGGAACCACATGTTCGTCTGGCCTCTCAACAGATACCCCTCCGTTGTGGTTGCACCTACGGTACGGCCATCTGTATCGCTGAGGCACGCAAGCCTCCCCACCAACGGCAAGGTCCATGGTTCATGGAGCTGTAGACGCTAGAAAACTGAGTGCTAAGAGGAGAAATCGAAAATTTGGACATTCTTCTGTTCTATTTCGGTTGAGAAGTGACAGTAGTGGAGGCAGTCAGAAACAGTTGCGACGTGTTTGGGGATAATGCCATTGGACAGAGCACGGCAAGAAAATGGTTATCTCGTTTTAAGGAGCATCATTTTGATATTAGTAACTCTCCACATTCAGGAAGACATTCGGGGTTTGATGAAAATCGTTTAAATGCTTTAATTAATAATGATGCACCCAGTGTACCCTACAACTGGCAAATGTGATGAACTGTGATTGTTCCACAATCGTACGCCATTTTCATGACATGGGGAAAATTCAAAAATCGGGTGTATCGTACCGCATGCTGTAAGCAAAATCACAAAAATCTGCGGGTTGTCATATGTGCATCCCTACTTGCCATTCCCGTCTTCTGTCGTTACTGGTGATGAGAATTGGTTAAGCCCAAATAAAGCGGCAACTCTTCTTACAAAGACCTGTGCGTGTCCACAAAAGATAGTGTTATACATGTGGCGGAACAACAACGGTATGATGTTTTACGAATTGCTTCGCCGAGGTTTAACCATCAATGCTGACAACTGAGGCGCTTTGCAGACGCAGTCCAAGAACAACGACCAGGAAGACTGCTTGAAGTGATGCCAATCCAAGATAACGTCCGCCAGCAATCTGCTAGACTGACAAAAAAACACTATACGGGAGCTGTGTTGCGAGTTAGTTCTTCACTCACTTTATTCACCTGACCTTGGGCCCCCCAATTTTCACCTTCTACGCTCTCTATCGAACAACCCTCAAGGAACTCCCTTTGCAAATGAGACAGCGTTGCGACGATTTCATTGTACAGTCGCGGAATCGAAAAATTATGCCAGCGGTGGCAGACTGTTGTAAATAGTGAAGGAGGGAATGTTAATGATGATTATAGTGTTTAAGTGTATCTCTTGTGTGAAATAAACGTATGAAAAAACGCTACGACCTCATGCACCATGGGAGTATGGAGAAACATTATGTATGGGAGGGACAATTTGGTGGTTTGAATGCCCTGCCAACATAGTTAAAACCGACTATGAGGGAGGAAACGAAACAGCGTATTCTCACAGCATACCATAGAATTTCTTTTCTCGCAGTCTGTTTTAGTCTAAAAGTGGTACATTGTTGTTTAAAATAGTGTAGAACTCCGCCGAACCGTATGTTAATTACAGTATTGTGTAAAAATTTTGAAGTAAATCGGTAAAAAGTTTTCTAGATCTTTTTCATTGATATTCTATATGATCTATTACAGTTTCGAGTTCCGTACTTTCAAAGTGGGCGAAGTTTCAAAGATGAAACGAATTTAGCATCCTGGCACGATTCCAGGGATATCTCAGATAAGACGCAAATCCAATTCCCACACGTATTTAGCAAGTGCGAAGCATTGCTGGGATGGCTAGTTATTTAGAATATTTATAAAATCAACACATTTACCATGAAAATATAATTTGTCCATATTTATTAGTTGCTAGATTTCTTTTACATTTTATGTCTTTGAAAACAGACGTTAATGCAAACTAACAAACATGATAGGAATACGTCGAAATATGTCATTCTACACAAAGACTGAAGTTCAGTTAAATCAGCGTGTATATTCATTATTTTTCTGTGTGCATCTTTTCACAGTAATTAGTATACACTTTTTAATATTTTGTTAAAAGTTAAATAACATTTCCTGGAACGCTCTCAACATTCCATCGCATTAATGACTTCTATTAAATACGTTTTTAACATGTTATTATGCAGCTGAACTGCTTCTCTTTGGTTCAGCATCACTAAGTACTGAAATTGGCATTCTTTCGCTCTACATAACTGCATTTAAATATTTTTCGATTTTTCCGAGGTTCCCATCTGTATCAATCGCCATTTCACCCCTATTCTCATATTTCATAAAATACTCTTGTTGAGTTATTCTTAAACATTATATATATATATATATATATATATATATATATATATATATATATATATATATATAGAAGGAGACACTGCAGCTGAAATTGCGATGGACCCCATCAACCTAATCTGAAGATTGCTGACTCAAAAATAAAACCATTTGAATGTTGTAGATTTTATTAGGAAGTTTTTGGCCTGGATTTCAGTCTAAAATACAATGATTACTGCTTCCAACAACACACACACACACATATATATATATATATATATATATATATATATATATATATATATATATAGGGTGAGTCACCTAACGTTACCGCTGGATAAATTTCGTAAACCACATCAAATACTGACGAACCGATTCCACAGACCGAACATGAGGAGAGGGGCTAGCGTAATTGGTTAGTACAAACCATAAAACAATGCGCGGAAGTATGTTTTTTAACACAAACCGACGTTTTTTTTTAAATGGAACCACGTTAGTTTTGTTAGCACATCTGAACATGTAAACAAATACGTAATCAGTGCCTTTTATTGCATTGTAAAATGTTAATTACATCCGGAGATATTGTAACCTAAAGTTGACGCTTGAAACCTCCGACGTTCAGTTGCGTGTTGTAACAAACACGGGCCACGGTCGGCGAGCAGCATCTGCAGGGCCATATTTACGATGAAGACCGTGTTTACGAGTGTGGCTCTAGTGCACTGTTGTGGTTTGGTCTAGCTGTCGCAGTGTCCGCATGCAGCGCTTGCTGCTATTGTTATTCTGCATTCGTCTCCGCACGCAGACCAACTGTAGTACACCGTGTTACCAGACGTCTGTGATAGTGTAGTGTTGTAGGAACTGTGACCATGGTGTATTCGAACTCTGAAAAGGCAGAGATGATATCTATGGCAAGTGTCGACGAAATGCAGCTGAAGCCTGCAGGGTGTATGCAAAACGGTACCCGGACAGAGAACACGCAAACGGGTCAGTAACATGCCCGTCAAAGGAGAAGCGGGTGCAGTTGGTGTGTTAGCTGCTGTTGCCATGAACCCACACATGAGTACACGGGACATTGCGAGAGCCGGTGGACTGAGTCAAAGTAGTGTCATGCGCATACTGCAACGTCACCGCTTTCACCCGTTTCATGTGTCGCTACATCAGTCAATTACATGGTGATGACTTTAATCATCGAGTGCAATTCTGTCAATGGGCATTAACAGGGAATGCGTTGCAGCTCTACCTGTTTACCGATGAAGCGCGTTTCACAAACCACGGAGCAGTGAATCTACGGGACATGCATTACTGGTCCGTGGACAATCCTCGCTGGCTCAGACAGGTAGAGCGACAGCGACCGTGGACTGTAAATGTATGGTGCGGAATCATTGGCGACCACCTCATTGGTCCTCACTTCATTGCAAGGGCCCAAACAGCTGCAACATACATCGCGTTTCTACAGAATGATCTGCCAACGTTGCTCGAAAATGTCCCACTGGAAACGCGTCGACGTATGTGGTATCAGCATGATGGTGCACGTGCACATTCCGCAATTAACACTAGGCTGACCCTTGACAGGATGTTCGACGGGCGTTTCATAGGACGTGGAGGACGCATAAATTGGCCAGCTCGTTCTCCTGATCTTACACCTCTGGACTTCTTCCTGTGGGGTACGTTAGAGAATGTGTACCGTGATGTGCCTACAAACCTAGAGGATATGAAACAACGTATTGCGGCAGCCTGCGGCGACATTACACCAGATTTACTACGGCGTGTACGACATTCATTACGCCAGAGATTGCAATTGTATGCAGCAAATGATGGCCACCACATTGAACATCTATTGGCCTGACATGTCGGGACACACACTATTCCATTCCGTAATTGAAAACGGAAACCACGTGTGTACGTGTACCTCACCCCTCAGGTAATGTACATGTGCGTCAATGAAAAAGACCAATAAAAAGGTGTTAGCATGTGGACGTAATGTGCTGTTCCAGTCTCTTCTGTACCTAAGGTCCATCACCGTTTCCTTTGGATCCCTACGTAATTCGGTGCTCTCCGATACACACGAACGAACAGCGGAGGAGTGGTACTCCAGCGTCAACTTTAGGTTACAATATCTCCGGATGTAATTAACATTTTGCAATACAACAAACGGCGCTGATTACGTATTTGTTTATATGTTCAGATGTGCTAGCAAACCTAACGGGGTTCCATTTCAAAAAACGTAGGTTTCTGTTAAAAAATATACTTCCGTGCATTGTTTTATGGTTTGTACTAACCAATTACGCTAGCCCCTCTCCTCATGTTCGGTCTGTGGAATCGGTTCGTCAGTATTTGATGTGGTTTACGAAATACATCCAGCGGTAATGTTAGGTGAGTCACCCTGTATATATATATGTGTGTGTGTGTGTGTGTGTTTGTGTGTGTGTGTGTGTTTAGGTATACTTGGAGATTTGCAGATAGTGCGATAATATATTTTATAGGCACCGAAAAAGCAAACATCCAGAGACTCAATTTGTTCAAGGATTCCAATGAGTATGAACCGCAATGGCACATACTTTAAGTTGCGCTAAAAAGAGTATGATTTCTATACGCAGACCAATAATCAAGCAAAAGCAAGTTATTTTGACCACCTCTTGGCCAAAAGCAGAGCTCATACCGTTGTTGCAGTTCTCTTACGCCAATTTTCCCACCTTGCTTGCAGTGACGTAAATATTCCCTACTGCCCTTGCAAGATCAGGCACACAAGAAAGAGTCGCAAGGGGCAGCGCAACTCCAACTTCTGACACCACAGTAAGTAACTTTCCAGCCACTTCACTACCCAGATTAACAATCGGCATAATTGTATACGAATCATTAAGGCACTGATATTAGGTGATCTTCATACAACTCTGTTGGTGCCTCTGATTTCCAGGGTTCCTTTGATACGCATTTCCTCTTCAAATCTCGATTGGTCGGTGTTGAAAACAACTGGGCGATGGGATAATTTTGTTTATCTCATCCACAAATTTTCGGGGCTATTCCGCAGTTCGCTCTGCATCGTGAATTTGATGCTTTGTTTGAAATTTCGTTGTATTATGTCTTCGAATTCTGTAGCAATGTTTGAAGTTTTGCAACTATCCATTGCTTCCCTTGAAATCTCTGTTATACGTCCCGCGCCGTTTGATGGGAATAATGTGGTAGGTCATCATCACGCAGATCCTGTGAGCCGTGTCGGGCATCCTTGAAACACGCAAACACTAGTTCTCGTAACCGATTGTCTTACTGGAAGCGAGATTTGTGGTCCAACGTCCTACAAGGATGGCGCGACATCTGTTTCAATATCACTTCATTGTACTCCTCATGTACATTGTGATCTCAGTTGAGCGCATACGACACCACACGTTCCACTGACTCATGTAGCAGAAACGCAAATATTTCATCTGCCACTTCTTTCTCACTCTGCGAAATTCCTTGGGCTCCTTTCTGACGAACTGTGAACTTCCGGCCGGCCAGAGTGGCCGAGCGGTTCTAGGCGCTTCAGTCTGGAACCGCGCGACCGCTGCGGTCGCAGGTTCGAATCCTGCCTCGGGCGTGGATGTGTGTGATAGGTTAGTTAGGTTTAAGTAGTTCTAGGGGACTGAGGACCTCAGATGTTAAGTTCCGTAGTGCTCAGAGCCATTTGAACCATTTTTGTGAACTTCGGCAACTGTTGTTATACATGTAACGCAATGGCTCCTTTGGTTATTAGTGGCATAGCTTTGCTTTGTATCAACAGCACCAGAAATTTAAATTTGTGGCAAGATCTTATGGGACCAAACTGCTGAGGTCATCGGTCCCTAATCTCACATACTACTTAATCTAACTTAAACTAACTTACGCTAAGGACAACACACACACACACACACCCATGCCCGATGGAGGACTCGAACTTCCGACGGGAGGAGCTTCACGAACCGTGACAAGACGCCTGAGACCACGCGGCCACCCCGCGCGGCAACACCACTAGAGTGTGAGACTGTTGAGAGTTACTCTTTGATTGAGCAACTCAACTGCGCTCCGTAGATTCATGCTGTGCTCGCCAGTTGATACCTCCAGTAACCGCCCCCTGATGCCCTTAGCAGCCAATATTGTGGTTGCATGGTAAAAAAAATAAGAGCGTCGAATGGCGTAAACATCACTGGCCTTTTAAGACCTCACACTCAAAGGGTTCCTTGTGCGACTGGGCACTGTGAGTTATCTTATGTTCAGGTAACTACTGCGATGTTTGTACAATATGTTTCACATTTCCTTAAGGATGTTAACATTGTCATGACCAAGTGTCTTACGTTCTTGATTTTGACACCACATGTTTGTATCCTGATCTGAAGGTGGCCATTTCAGTGGTTGTGGCAAATAATGTTTCCTACATTGCGATCTCCACCAGATGAAGGGTTTAATAAAATTCACACCATTCAAGCTTAAAGATGACTGTGTCCGTGCTGAGTCACACAATTACAAATCCATTTGTTTAAACTGACTCAAAAGCCTGCGACGTCCAGTAAATACGTGAGCAGACTATCAACTAAGATGGCCTTTATATATATATATATATATATATATATATATATATATATATATATATATATAGCACACAATCTTCGGGACAGTATTCCCGCTGTTAACATTGTTTCGTATATGTCAAAACTGTCGTGTGAAAGAAGTGGTGGCTGGAAGTGTATACAGCAGACTTTTTTGCAAGTTCCCACAGTTTTTGCAGGCTGCGTGGATTTCACTGCACTGCAATCCTGCCTGAAGCGACAGAACGGGTCTGGGATGGAGATGTACTCAGCCCGCAGCAGTTTTTCATTGTTCCGTAATGATACGCTACGGAGCCGCGCCTGCTAACGACTTAAACGCCCACTGTCAGCGCGTACTGTCTCGGCCGTCCCGTGCCCCGTGGTGCTGCTGGCTCTCCAGACCTCCTCCAGCCGACTTATCCGTCTGGGGAGGCACTGACACACAAATTACCTGCAAGGCCTACACGTCAGCCGCGGTGAATTTGCGATACACCGACAGAGGCGTTTGTGGAAACTGGTCTGTGAGAACATCCGACTCGAGGAGAGTAGAGATGTCTTTGTTCCATTTGTAGGTTCCTTTCCCGTTCTTCAACGCTTCTCATTGAGAATTCTGATGGACAAAAAACTGCACAACGTCTCAAACTAACTACGTGTTGATTTTTATCTTTATTTCTTTCTTGGACAACTAAGCAAAAAGTTTTTTCTTTTTTCCCAGTGCAAGAAAATGACGATCTTAACGGAGTTCAGTGTGTAATATTTACGGGGCAGTGTGAATTTTTATCAGCGAAAAACCACTACCACTGTACCTGCCAAGAATAGCGGATGGACCGTAAATCTGTCACATACGGGTTATGAACTGACTGAGAAAATTATCTCACATTCCTAAGACACATTACGTAATAAAATCCAGATTGCAGCTATGGTAGTTTAATCTTCTTAATGCGATGGATCCATCTCTGCTAGATTCCCATCTTCATTCCAGCTGCGAAAGTTACATAATATTCTATTTCTAATTTTACTGTAATGATACGACAATTATATTTTCGTAAATACAAATTTGGTACTTACTCGTCATTTTGATTTGCAGCTCCTTGTGTTGGCCGTGTTGGCAGTTAAAATTGTTGGATATGAGGTCCGCCAGTTATGCAAAACACCGTGTTTTCGTGTGGCAAGCACTTCCATTCTTCGGATCATGCTGAGGTGTTGTGATATACACGTAACGATAACAAGTATTTTCCACAAAATTGTGATGCACACGTAACTATAACAAGTATTTCTCACAAATTTGTGATGCACACGTAAGTATAACAAGTATTTTCCACATATTTGTGATTCACATGTAACTATAACAAGTATTTTCCACAAATTTGTGAAAAATACGTGTTATCGTTACGTGTGCAACACAACACCTCAGCACGATGCGAAGAATGTAAGTAAAAACGAATATAGGCGCGAAAACATCGCGACAAACTAAATTGCATTCCATAAGATAGATTAAATCCCAGCAAAAAAAAACTTTTTGATTAACATCGTTTGGTTGCAGATGACAAGCTACCTGTAGTAATTAACACACAAGTGAGTCAGGAAATTCATGCACACCAAATGTAAAGGTATTTACAAAAAGAAACGATCTTTTGTTTGAACTGAAGATGCACGTAATTTTATAATCATTTAATAAAACTATTCACTTTGCAGAGTAAATAAAAAAGAAAACCCACAGATGATGGCACAGTGGTGCCTAAACACGTTTGGGTACTGAGAAAAAACGGTGTTTTGCATTTGGCGGTGGGTAGTTACGGTAACACCTTTCTCTGTTCCATTCGTGAATCGTGCGTGGGGAGGATGACTGTCGGTACAACTCCGTATGAGCTCCAATGTCTCTGATTTCCTCATTGTGACATTTCGCGAGACGTATCGTATATGAAATGAAGTGCATGCTGAAAAGTAATGCTTCCGAATTTCTTATGCGAAAACTCTTAGGCTTTTTAAATAAACAAATGGTATTGACATTCTAAAACTTTATTCTTCATGTCTACATATTTGCAGCCCTCTGCCGCTAGAGGTCTTCGAATTGTAGCGTGTAACATGGCGGCGTGTAACGTAACTACGTCGATACGTGAGAAAAGCGTGCTGTAATTAAGTTCCGAATTCGAAGAGCTCATCCACACACGATCCTCTCCTTCAGCATGTCAGTGACAGACCAGAGACGAACTCACTGACATGTGTAACTGTCCTTAGCCTTGTGCCCACTGTCCTCGACCATCCTCCACATGGTCCCGGCATGGCTCCATCCGGCTTCATCTGTTTCCAAAAATTAAAGAACACTTTCCAGGACTTCACTTTGGTGGTAAGGAAGCTGTGCAAGCTTAGATGAGGTTGTGGTTCCGTCAGCAAAGTCGAACATTTTATATTCACGGTATCAAAAAACTGGTCTCTAGTTAGGAGGAATGTTTTCTTCGCCAGGAGGACTATAGTGACAAATATATATGAAGACTTGAAGAAAAGAGGTAGAATGTTAATAACGTTTGTTTTATTTAAGAATCTTTAAGAGTTTCCATATAAAAAATTCGGAGCCATTGCTTTTTAGCAATGCAGAAGCGGAACGTACTCACTATAAATTTCACTACTTAACGTCACCGTGATGCCCTACGCCTCTCCTACAGTGTCTGACACTGGAATTCGTTGAGCAGTCAGCAACGTTCTTGCACAGACGAAACGATTTCGTGAAGGGGCGCGCCCCTAACTCTCCTATTAATAGGAAGTGGTATTGATGAACAATAATCCGTCGAAAAACTGCTTTTTAAACCAGTAGTTTCGTTGATTAATTACATTATTCTCATTAGGAGACTTTCAATAGTTAGTTTTAAGTTCCATGGATCATCTGTACCGTTGATCGTAATAGTGTAGAACAAGTCATTTCATATTTATATTAAACACTCATATGTAAATATGTCTACATGCCTACAATTTTCTGATGCACGACGTCAAAGTAGTTCAAATGGCTCTGAGCACTATGGGGCTTAACTTCTGAGGTCATCAGTCCCCTAGAACTTAGAACTACTTGAACCTAACTAACCTACGGACAGCACACAACACCCAGTCATAACGAGGCAGAGAAAATCCCTGACCCCGCCGGGAATCGAACCCGGGAACCCGGGCGTGCCTCGGGAATGGGTGTGTGTCTTTGTCCTTAGGATAATTTAGGTTACGTAGTGTGTAGGCTTAGGGACTGATGACCTTAGCACTTAAGTCCCATAAGATTTCACACACATTGAACTTTTTTTTTTAATTATTGCACAGAAAGTAGTTTGTGTTGAGAAACGTTAGTGGACCCAGGACTGAGTCTTGTTGTACTCTTCAGCCTGTATTGTGCTACAGATTCTTTTATGCGATAGTTACTAAAAGGTATTTAATTGTAGTTGCTGTTTTCAGTAATCTGTCGCCAATAGTACAATGTAACAGTAGTGATCTGCCAATTTATGAGTAATACGTTTCACCCGTTCACGATCAAATTCACTTAATCGTCGATCCCCTTTAGGTATTCTTGCATTTCGCTACAGTTTTCTGGCGTTGCTACCTTCTTACCTGTAACTACGCTGTCGACAAGAAAATGTAGCACCTTTAAGGACTGTATGTAATGACGCTGACGGAAAAAATGTAGCACCTTCAAGGACTGTATGTAATGACGCTGACGGAGAAAAGCGCATCAGCCAGGAGGAGTTGTGTGACATAAACGAAACTCGGCACTCGTGTTTCTACATCTGTAAGACGGTGTCTATTGGAATTTCGCGCAAGTCACATACGAGTTAAAAGGAGACCAGTTGAGGGCCTGCAACCAACCCATCTGCGTGCCAAACACGCTGGACTTATACCTGGAGTTATCGTCTGGGGCAGGGCTTCCCAACCTTTTCAGCCGGTGGACCCCTTCTTCAGTCGAAAATCCATGGCGGACCCCTAGTTAGTCAAAAGCACAGTAACTTTACACTTCAGAGCGAAACCCATGGGAACTGAAAGCTTCTTAATGCAACTGCCATGTTCCCAATCGCCACCCCCTCCCCCCCCCCCCCTCCGCAGGGAAGTATCAATAGTCTTTGGTTTAGAGATGATTGAAAACAACTTGAAATTAAAGATCCAATCTGAATTCCCACTGTATCCAGACACCTACTATTGGATTTACACCCTTTGTTCAACACATTGATTAAAATTACTAAGTAATTCACACGTTGGAGCTGCCTTCCTCCAAGAGCAATGAACGTCACGTCCAAACTGTTCGTTGTTGCCAAGCTGCCACTTTGTAGTCTGTTCACTTCCACTGTTTGGCTACTGTTGTGTAAGCAGCATGCATATATTGTAACAGTCGCGTGTGTGTGTGTGTGTGTGTGTGTGTGTGTGTGTGTGTGTGTGTGTGTGGTTTTTTTTAGTCCGCAGCTCGTGGTCGTGCGGTAGCGTTCTCGCTTCCCACGCCCGGGTTCTCGGGTTCGATTCCCGGCGGGGTCAGGGATTTTCTCTCGCCTCGTGATGACTGGGTGTTGTGTGCTGTCCTTAGGTTAGTTAGGTTTAAGTAGTGCTCAGTTCTAGGGGACTGATGACCATAGTGCTCAGAGCCATTTGAACCATTTTTTTTTTTTTGTGGTTTTTCGTGAAATCCGAAGAAAAATGTTCAAATGTATGTAAAGTCTATGGGACTTAAGTGCTGAGGTCATCAGTCTCTAGCCTTACACACTAATAACCTAAGTTTAACTTCCGCTAAGGACAACGTACACACACACACACACACACACACACACACACACACACACACACACACACACATGACCGAGGGAGGACTCGAACCTCCGGCGGGAACGGCCGCGCAATCCACGACGACATGGCACCTTAAACTGCGAGGCCATTCCGCGCGGCTGTGAAGAAATGAGGCAGACCCATGATTCGGGATACAAACACATTACGAAAGAAAAGAGGCCAAGGAATTGCCTTCAAAGGTCTATTGCGACATCTATTGCGCAGTGTGTGGGAATACATTCACCCAGTTTACATGCGTTTCCAAAACCGGATTTCGTAAGCCGATGTTCCAGTTCCGCCTTTGGATGGTCAGGTAAACCAAAATCGATTCTGGAAATCTGCTTTTATAAAGCCGTTTTCCAGTTCCACAGTCGATTTTCGTGCCCATGTAAACAGCTCGGAAAGTCTAGTTATCTTTACGTCTTTACGTATCTACTGAACGGCAGCTGTCAGTCCATAGCTGGCAGCTTGCAGGCAGCGTTGCAACAGTCAGTTGGTAGCTGGCAACTGGCAGGTGGCGTGGCAACAGTTTAGCCACAGCTGACAACTTCAACTGCTAAGTGGACATTATATCGTGGCAGTCAGCCTCGACTGTAAACAAATTAGGAAAACAAATAAACAGACTCTCTTATTTCTATATAAGAAGACAAAGCATTTCACATAACGTAAGACTTTTTTTCTCAAAGGAAACAATTCAGGCAGAGGAGGTTTACCTTTTACAAGGTGGCACGTGAAAAATATCATTTGTTTACGATCGCAACCAGTTGCCAGAATATAGTGTCAGAGTAATAGCAAGTAATTGTAATTGAAGTATAGGCAGGCCATATTTTTAACTGAGAGGACGGAATATATTATAAAGAAAAGAAATTAGCTTTAGAGATCATTTTAATTTTCGTATCAATGCCAACAGAATTCAATTAATAATTATTTTGTACATGATAGAAGACAGAAACAAAATTCCTACAGCGTTACAGTTCAGGTACGTTCACTGAGCATCTACGGAGAAAAATGCTTTCTTCTTTAGTATAGATGAGTCTGTAGGGATAATAATGGAATCCTAATGTGATGGTTGAGGGTGCTTCTGCTGACACAATTTTGAAAAGTTGGGTTCAGTTCTTGAAAACTGGAGACGGATGTCTGGTTCCGCATCTAGACAGCTTCGGTACTTAGTTTTGTGGGCAGCATAGATCTAGAATCCAGATTCACACATTTATGTTGTGGCAAACGGAAGAAGTACACGTTTTGCGTTTTCAACCAGGGGGTAGTATTTCTTGTTATCGCCGGCCGCGGTGGTCTAGCGGTTCTAGGCGCGTAGTCCGGAACCGCGCGACTGCTACGGTCGCAGGTTCGAATCCTGCCTCGGGCATTGATGTGTGTGATGTCCTTAGGTTAGTTAGGTTTAAGTAGTTCTAAGTTCTAGGGGACTGATAACCTTAGAAGTTAAGTCCCATAGTGCTCAGAGCCATTTCTTGTTATCCAAAAGTGTGAGTAACCGTCAATGTCAAAACTTGATTTCAAGGTAGGGTCTGTGGGAATTTCTGTCAACAACTCATATT
The DNA here is from genome assembly GCF_023898315.1 of Schistocerca nitens. Taxonomy (NCBI): domain Eukaryota; kingdom Metazoa; phylum Arthropoda; class Insecta; order Orthoptera; family Acrididae; genus Schistocerca; species Schistocerca nitens. The sequence continues at coordinate 416,349,424 of NC_064622.1, read as the reverse complement.
CATTTGATGATAGAATGTTCGGCTTTTTAAATGTAGTGAATGGGTTGACCACCCAATCGTATTTCTGCAGCTTCTCATATTCAGCTGTTGGGAAATAATGCTCCAACAATGACATCAAACTTCGGACATTTGATGAAACAAATTCTTCCCAAGCGCCAATTTTTTGTTTTTCAAAAACTCCTTGAGAAGATGAAAACACTCGACCTCCCCCTCCTCGACACTCTCTGCCCAAAAATTGATTTTCTTCTTGAATACTCGAACTTTGTCGATAGCAGTGACCTTTGTTTCACTTTGCCCTTGGAGTGAATTATTAATTTCGTTCATTTTGGAGAAAATATCTGACAAATAGGCAAGTATACACTGCTAATTTTCGTCATTAATAAGGTCTGCTAATTTGGTGTTATGCTCCAAAAGGAAAGCTAAGACTTCTTAATTCGTATAACCGAGAGAGTGCATTCCCAAGTGAGAGCCACCTCACTTCTGTATGTAGAAGCAGGGAACGACGAAGGCTTCCCATATCTTCACACAGTATTGTGAAAAGTCTTGACTTCAATGGCCTTGATTTTATATAGTTAATGATTTGAATGGATTCGTCTAAAACTTTCTTTAAGGAAACAGGCATTTGTTTCGTAGCTAAAGCGTATCTGTGGAAAGCACCATGACTATTCTGCAATTCTTGGCGTTTTCTTTTATTTTCGTTATTGCTCCGACTGTAGGATCCGTCATAGCTTTTGCACCGTCTGTATACACACCTATGCAATTAGACCATGAAACTTCGTTAGTCCTTAAAAAATCATCCAATAGACGGAATATTTCAGCACCTGTTGTGTTGGCAGGTAGTGGTCAGCACAATAAGAGATCCTCCTTAAAACAACCAGAATATTCATAACGGACAAAAGCCAATAAAATCGCTAATCCTGCAACGTCAGTGGATTCATCTATCTGCAGAGAAAATGAATTGTGTTGGATGCGAGAAACAAGAGTGTCTTTCACATCATTTGACATGTCAACAATGCGTCTCTTGACAGTATTGTCTGATAATGGCACCGAAGATACAAGCAATACAGTCTTTTCGTCTAGCATGCAAGAAACAATAGCATTAACACAGGGATTTATGAGATTTTCTGCAATGGTATGAGCTTTTTTTGCCGCTCGATAACTTACCAAGAAAGAAGCTTTTAATGAATTTTCATTACTTGTTTTTGCATGAGTTTTCATGCAATGCTGAGAAGCAGTTAGTGCAGCACTCGTCCTTTTGAAAAAATCGATGTCTTTAGCCTGGAAATCCGGGTGAGTACCTACAAAATGACGGCGCAGTTTAACTGGAACCCTTGAACTGTTTGGAGGGACTCGCACACAAATTACACACTGAGCTTTACCCTCCTTTGTTTCCATAAAGCCCATTGCTAAATAGCTTTATTTGTACTTACGCTTCTTGGTTATTCCACTTCCACAGGATACTGCAACCAATGGAGTACTTGCAGCGTTTTCACATAATAAATCCGGCTGTTGAGCTTCTTGGGGTTGTTCTTCCTTTGGTCGTCCTCCCTCCTCATTCATTTCAACTGGAAACTTCCCTTGTTGTGACGGCGATGGAGAAACTGCACCCTTCTTCAATGATCCTGACTTTAGCCACCGATCCATGTTAGAAGTAATAAACTGGTCAAAAATCAACTAATGAAATAGGTAGTGCACAAGCAAGGCAAGTTTAACATTTAATGATGCCTGGGGCCGCATACGTGCCAGCGAGCGCTGTGATTGGTCGACAAAGCTCGCTCCACGCATGCGTAAAATGTTTCAGCGCATCTAGCGCCGTGAGCCGGCGCACAAACGACCCCCGTATTGTTGCGAAACAGTCGATCAGAGAAACCGCATTCTCCGGCACTAAACTGTGTATGCGTTCTCACTTAGGAACCGCAAAGGCTGCTTCGGAGTACGTACACATGTTTCTCACACGAAAAAAAAAAATTGTGATGAATTTGATTTCTACATTTTTATTCAATAATTGTACTCATTATTTTACACGATTTGGTGAAAGATGGCCGCGGACCCCTTAGAAAGAGCCGTCGGACACCTAAGGGGCCCGCGGCCCACACGTTGGTAAGCCCTGGTCTGGGGTACGATTTCTTATAACAGAAGGAACGCTCTCGTGCTTATCACAGGCACCCTAACCGCAGATTTGTACGTCTATTGCCGGCCGCGGTGGTCTAGCGGTTCTAGGCGCGCAGTCCGGAATCGCGCGACTGCTACGGTCGCAGGTTCGAATCCTGCCTCGGGCATGGATGTGTGTGATGTCCTTAGGTTAGTTAGGTTTAAGTAGTTCTAAGTTCTAGGGGACTGATGACCACAGATGTTAATTCAGTGCTCAGAACCATTTGAACCATTTTTGTACGTCTATTTGGTGATTCGACTTGCTTGAGTACCATTCATGAACAGCATTCCAGGGGATGTTTCCCAACAGGATAGCGCTCGCCCACATAGCGGTGTTGTGACCCAACATGCTCTATACAGTGTCCCCCTGTTGCCTTGTCTTGCTAGGTCACCACATCTGTTTCCAATCGAGCGCATATCTGACATCATCGGACAACTCCAGCGTCAACCACAAACAGTCCGTCCCTGAAAAAATGGTTGAAATGGCTCTGAGCACTATGGGACAACTTCTGAGGTCATCAGTTCCCTAGATCTTAGAACTACTTAAACCTAACCAACCTAAGGACATCACACACATCCATGCCCGAGGCAGGATTCGAACCTGCTACCGTAGCGATCGTGCGGGTCCAGACTGAACCGCCTAGAACCGCTCGGCCACAGCGGCCTGCCCCGTCCCTGAATCACCGACCAAGTGCATCAGGCATGGAGTTCCATCCCACAAGCTGACATCCGTCACCTGTACAACGCAATGCGTGCACATTTGCATGTTTTCATTGTACATTCTAGCTGACGCACCGGTTATTAATGTAGCAGCATTTCACATTTACAGTGTTTTATGTCGCGCTTTCTTTGACCTGTGATCTGTTAATCGTGTACATATGTTACTCAGACAAATGTAATGCAGAAATGTCATTATTCTACATTAATTAAAGAAGGTTGTATACCTGGAAGAATCCTGGAGATACTAAACTGTATCAGATAGATTATATAATGGTAAGACAGAGATTTAGGAACCAGGTTTTAAATTGTAAGACATTACCAGGGGCAGATGTGGATTCTGACCACAATCTATTGGTTATGAACTGCAGATTGAAACTGAAGAAACTGCAAAAATGTGGGATTTAAGGAGATGGGACCTAGATAAACTGAAAGAACCAGAGGTTGTAGAGAGTTTCAGAGAGAGCATAAGGGAACAATTGACAGGAATGGGGGAAAGAAATACAGTAGAAGAAGAATGGGTAGCTCTGAGGGATGAAGTAGTGAAGGCAGCAGAGGATCAAGTAGGTAAAAAGACGAGGGCTAATAGAAATCCTTGGTTAACAGAAGAAATATTGAATTTAATTGATGAAAGGAGAAAATATAAAAATACAGTAAATGAAGCAGGCAAAAAGGAATACAAGCGTCTCAAAAATGAGATCGACAGGAAGTGCAAAATGGCTAAGCAGGGATGGCTAGAGGACAAATGTAAGGGCGTAGAGGCTTGTCTCACTAGGGGTAAGATAGATACTGCCTACAGGAAAATTAAAGAGACCTTTGGAGAGAAGAGAACCACTGTATGAATATCAAGAGCTCAGATGGCAACCCAGTTCTAAGCAAAGAAGGGAAGGCAGAAAGGTGGAAGGAGTATATAGTGGGTTTATACAAGGGCGATGTACTTGAGCACAATATTGTGGAAATGGAAGAGGATGTAGATGAAGACGAAATGGGAGATAAGATACTGCGTGAAGAGTTTGACAGAGCACTGAAAGACCTGAGTCGAAACAAGGCCCCGGGAATAGACAACATTCCATTAGAACTACTGATGGCCTTGGGAGAGCCAGTCATGACAAAACTCTACCATCTGGTGAGCAAGATGTATGAGACAGGCGAACTACCCTCAGACTTCAAGAAAAATATAATAATCCCAATCCCAAAGAAAGCAGGTGTTGACAGATGTGAAAATTACCGAACTATCAGTTTAATAAGTCACAGCTGCAAAATACTAACGCGAATTATTTACAGACGAATGGAAAAACTGGTAGAAGCCGACCTCGGGGAAGATCAGTTTGGATTCCGTAGAAATGTTGGAACACGTGAGGCAATAGTAACCTTACGACGTATCTTAGAAGAAAGAATAAGAAAAGGCAAACCTACGTTTCTAGCATTTGTAGACTTAGAGAAAGCTTTTGACAATGTTAACTGGAATACTCTCTTTCAAATTCTGAAGGTGGCAGGGGTAAAATACAGGGAGCGAAAGGCTATTTACAATTTGTACAGAAACCAGATGGCAGTTAAAAGAGTCGAGGGACATGAAAGGGAAGCAGTGGTTGGGAAAGGAGTGAGACAGGGTTGTAGCCTCTCCCCGATGTTATTTAATCTGTATATTGAGCAAGCAGTAAAGGAAACAAAAGAAAAATTCGGAGTAGGTATTAAAATCCATGGAGAAGAGATAAAAACTTTGAGGTTCGCCGATGACATTGTAATTCTGTCAGAGACAGCAAAGGACTTGGAAGAGCAGTTGAACGGAATGGACAGTGTCTTGAAAGGAGGATATAAGATGAACATCAACAAAAGCAAAACGAGGATAATGGAATGTAGTCAAATTAAATCGGGTGATGCTGAGGGAATTAGATTAGGAAATAAGACACTTAAAGTAGTAAAGGAGTTTTGCTATTTAGGGAGTAAAATAACTGATGATGGTCGAAGTAGAGAGGATATAAAATGTAGACTGGCAATGGCAAGGAAATCGTTTCTGAAGAAGAGAAATTTGTTAACATCGAGTATAGATTTAAGTGTCAGGAAGTCGTTTCTGAAAGTATTTGTATGGAGTGTAGCCATGTATGGAAGTGAAACATGGACGATAACTAGTTTGGACAAGAAGATAATAGAAGCTTTCGAAATGTGGTGCTACAGAAGAATGCTGAAGATAAGGTGGGTAGATCACGTAACTAATGAGGAGGTATTGAATAGGATTGGGGAGAAGAGAAGTTTGTGGCACAACTTGACTAGAAGAAGGGATCGGTTGGTAGGACATGTTTTGAGGCATCAAGGGATCACAAATTTAGCATTGGAGGGCAGCGTGGAGGGTAAAAATCGTAGAGGGAGACCAAGAGATGAATACACCAAGCAGATTCAGAAGGATGTAGGTTGCAGTAGGTACTGGGAGATGAAGAAGCTTGCACAGGATAGTGTAGCATGGAGAGCTGCATCAAACCAGTCTCAGGACTGAAGACCAGAACAACAACAACAACAATTATTTTTTTACGTCAGTGTATGTCTACATTGAAAGGTTGTAGTATTAGTGATTGATTTTGTTACGGGTATCGGCTATCAGTTGGCGCTCAGGAGGCCTATCTGTGCACACTCTGTTTTGACTCTGCAGGCAGTAACTGTGCTGAGTTCATAGGCGAACAGTGTTTGCAACATTTACTCGAGGAAACAACCATGTCCCAGCGACGAATACATAGCCCTGCTGAACAGCTTGAGCCTGCCGGGTTGGCCGAGCGGTTCTAGGCGCTACAGTCTGGAACCGCGCGACCGCTACGGTCGCAGGGTTCGAATCCTGCCTCGGGCATGGATGTGTGTGATGTTCTTAGGTTAGTTAGGTTTAAGTAGTTCTAAGTTCTAGGGGACTGATGACCTCAGAAGTTGTCCCATAGTGCTCAGAGCCATTTGAACCATTTTTTCGAACAGCTTGAACCATCTGAATGCGGTCGCATTGGGGATAAGGAAGCTGGACGGACGTATCGACTGGTTGCTGCATATTTTAGGTACGAAGTATGGGTGGTCTGTCGCTGCTTTCAGCACTGGTCTACGAAACAAATTGCTACATTTATTGACCAGGTACAGGGCATCCGCGTAGTGCAGACGCACGTCAAGATCGACGCACTGTGTGAGCAGCAGTGAATGATCAAACATCATCCAGGGACGATGTCCAGGCACGGGTTGCACCTGTTGACTCATCAAAAGCTACTGGGGCAGTCTGCTTCCAGAAGGACTAAGATCACGTGTAGTTCTGGCCAGGCTACCACTGACACCAAGACACCGCCAAGTATCGCCACTCTGGTATCGTAAAATAGTTGACTGGGGCGCGGAATAGCTGTCTGTTGTATTCAGTGATGAGAACAGATACTGTATGTATGCAAGTGATTGACGCACACATGTATAGCCTAGGCCTGATGCACTGCCTATTCCAGAGTGCATTCGCCGAAGACACACAAGTCCCATCCCAGGTTACATAGTGGCGGGAGGTGGACAATCACAACTTGTGGTCATATTGGAATTTCTGCAGGCTAAAGTAACGAGTGCCCTCTACACGTCACAGACTCTTACCTCCGTGGTATTGTCACCTCTTCGACAGGAAGAAAACAAGACAGTGTACGTCTACATTGTCGGCTGCTGCGACACAACGTACTCTTTGAAGCCCAGAAGAACTGCAGTGGCCAGCAAGATCAGATCCCTCACCAGATGAACACGATGAGAAGATGGTGAAGTGGGAACTTATTCGTTCTTCACAGCGTGCAAGGACCACTGCCGAATTGCAACAAAAGGTACGAGGTGCTTGGTACAGTCCATAGCAGCTGAAACTTCTTTATTTGGGTGTTGGAATGCTGAATGCAACTGAACTTTCTGTGTCGTTACTTATTTTTAGCATTTCAATACTGACCTACGAAATTTTCCCTAAGAAAAACAACTCAAACTTAACGTATTCATTTATTACCCACAATATACAAGCGCAACGCAATCTGACTGCTCTAAAATGACAATATGGCTTCAAATAATTAACACAAAAGAATGGTCCTGAATTGTATGAAATCCTAATAATTACCCATACTTTTTCATAAGTCACTTATCTCACACAGAATCTTCGTAACACGAACTACGGAAATTACAGCAAGCAGCGACTACAGCCAGCTAAATCAAAAGATTCTAACTACTATAGGCTCCAACTAGTAGGAGGCATATGGTTAGCAAAAGAAAGATTTTGTTGTAGAGCATACAATATATTTAGCAGATTTTACCTTACGCATGTGACATCCAGTTCCAAAAATTAAATGGTCGTCAATAATTCTACTACCTAAACATTACCAACTACATCCATCATCATTTTACAATGCATATCCTCCCGAGTCTCAAAGAAGGACACACGTCCAAGCCGTGCGCTCGCTAACTGCTAGTCCGTCCAACCAGAGAGTCCCCTACCAAGGGCGCAGAGCGCTGTCAGCGATATTAATTACAGTGTATAGCTCTGCCAACATACAGACATATAAACAGGCTACTTACACAGCAAGCCATTCGGCACCTTTATGATCGTTTACTTGCGAGAGTATATGCAAGATTTGCTACCAGAGCGAAGGACTAATGCGATTGTCTTGGCAGCCCTCACTCTGACATTTGCTATTTGCTGATGAGCCAAAAAATTATGACCATATTCTTAATAGCTTGTTGTCCGGCTTTGGAACGAAATAGAACACTGATTCTGCATATCAGGTATCCGACAGTTCGTTGGTAGGTTTGTGGAGGTATGTGGCATTAGATGTCATCGCACAGGTCATGTAGTTCCCCTACGTGACGGGCCGCTGATCTGCGTACTCGGTGATGGCGCCCGATAAGGGCTCAGTTGGGTTTCATAGGATTTACAACAGGCGAATTTCGTCGCCAAGACATCAACGTGAGTTCACTACAATGCTCCTCAAACCACTGTAGCACTGTTCTGGCTCCAAGATACGGACAAATGCAGTGCTGAAAGATGATACCGCCGTCGGGGAAGACATCAACGTGAAGGGGCGCAGGTGGTTCGCAGCTGTCAGCGTATCTTCGATTGTTACCACGGGCCCCATGTAAGCGCAGGGGAATGTTTCCCATAGCATAATACTGGTCCCATCAGCCTTCGTCCGTGGCGCGCTGCACGTTTCGAACCGCCGTTCAGGTCGATAACAGCGTTTGTCGAGACGACCATCGACCAGGTGTAAGAGAAATGTGATTAACCTGAAGATCCAGTGATCGACGGTCGAATCGTGACGGTCCCGTGCACGCTGCAATTGTAATTGACGATGGCGTTGGATCAACATATGAACACGTGGAGGGTGGTCTGCTGCAGAGCTCCATGCTCAACAATATGCGATGAATGATGTGCTCCGTAGCTGGTTCAAATGGCTCTGACCACTACGGGACTTAACATCTGAGGTCTTCAGTCCCCTAGAACTTAGAACGACTTATACCTACAGCGTGTTTCAAAAATGACCGGTATATTTGAAACGGTAATAAAAACTAAACGAGCAGCGATAGAAATACACCGTTTGTTGCAATATGCTTGGGACAACAGTACATTTTCAGGCAGACAAACTTTCGAAATTACAGTAGTTACAATTGCCAATAACAGATGGCGCTGCGGTCTGTGAAACTCTATAGTACGATATTTTCCACATATCCACCATGCGTAGCAATAATATGGCGTAGTCTCTGAATGAAATTACCCGAAACCTTTGACAACGTGTCTGCCGGAATGGCTTCACATGCAGATGAGATGTACTGCTTCAGCTGTTCAATTGTTTCTGGATTCTGGCGGTACACCTGGTCTTTCAAGTGTCCCCACAGAAAGAAGTCACAGGGGTTCATGTCTGGCGAATAGGGAGGCCAATCCACGCCGCCTCCTGTATGTTTCGGATAGCCCAAAGCAATCACACGATCATCGAAATATTCATTCAGGAAATTAAAGACGTCGGCCGTGCGATGTGGCCGGGCACCATCTTGCATAAACCACGAGGTGTTCGCAGTGTCGTCTAAGGCAGTTTATACCGCCACAAATTCACGAAGAATGTCCAGATAGCGTGATGCAGTAATCGTTTCGGATCTGAAAAATGGGCCAATGATTCCTTTGGAAGAAATGGCGGCCCAGACCAGTACTTTTTGAGGATGCAGGGACGATGGGACTGCAACATGGGGCTTTTCGGTTCCCTATATGCGCCAATTCTGTTTATTGACGAAGCCGTCCAGGTAAAAATAAGCTTCGTCAGTAAACCAAATGCTGCCCACATGCATATCGCCGTCATCAATCCTGTGCACTATATCGTTAGCGAATGTCTCTCGTGCAGCAATGGTAGCGGCGCTGAGGGGTTGCCGCGTTTGAATTTTGTATGTATGGATAGAGGTGTAAACTCTGGCGCATGAGACGATACGTGGACGTTGGCGTCATTTGGACCGCAGCTGCAACACAGCGAACGGAAACCCGAGGCCGCTGTTGGATCACCTGCTGCACTAGCTGCGCGTTGCCCTCTGTGGTTGCCATACGCGGTCGCCCTACCTTTCCAGCACGTTCATCCGTCACGTTCCCAGTCCGTTGAAAGTTTTCAAACAGATCCTTTATTGTATCGCTTTTCGGTCCTTTGGTTACATTAAACCTCCGTTGAAAACTTCGTCTTGTTGCAACAACACTGTGTTCTAGGCGGTGGAATTCCACCACCAGAAAAATCCTCTGTTCTAAGGAATAAACCATGTTGCCCACAGCACACTTGCACGTTGTGAACAGCACACGCTTACAGCAGAAAGACGACGTACAGAATGGCGCACCCACAGACTGCGTTGTCTTCTATATCTTTCACATCACTTGCAGCGCCATCTGTTGTTGAAAATTGTAACTACCGTAATTTCGAAAGTTCGTCCGCCTGCAAATGTACTGTTGTCCCAAGCATATTGCAACAAACGGTGTATTTCTATCGCTGCTCGTTTAGTTTTTATTTTCAAATATACCGGTCATTTTTGAAACACCCTGTAGCTAACCTAAGATCATCACACACATCCATGCCCGGGGCAGGATTCAAACTTGCGACTGTAGTGGTAGCGCGGTTCCAGACTGAAGCGTCTAAAACCGCTCGGCCTCACCGGCCGGCCGGCGCTGCTCCGTAGCACTTGTGCATCCACGAGCACTGTGCTCTTTCAGCAGAGTGGTCACAGATCACCGTCTATCCTACTTTACAGAGCATACAAGCCTCCCAACTCTACATTCTGTAAATAGTCGTGGACGTCCAACCATTTAGCACCCAGTGGTAGTCTCACAGACCTTCTATATCTTACCGTGGATGCTCACGACAGTAGCACGTGAACATTCGACCAGATTCGCCGTTTCCGAGATACTAATTCACAGGCTCTGCCTAATAATAAACTGCCCTTTGTCAAAGTCACTTATCGCAGTGTATTTCCCAATTTGCTGCCTATATCTTCACTAGTGTGATTCTCCGTCCACGTCTGTTCCGCTAACGTACTTTTCTTACCGCGTCACGTGACCACAAAGCCACCAGACGGCATGCAACGCCATGGTGGGCAGTGGTCATAATGTTTCACTTACAAGTGTACCCCTGCAGTTATGAACTTGCCAAAATAAATGAACCTGTCGTTGAGGGTGTTTCATTTTTTTTCGGCAATGATGTGGTCCGTGATCGAACTCTTGTGTTGCGCGGTACCTGGTGTACAGTGTAGCAGCCGGCCGGCCGGGTCCGCAACGCAATTAAAGCGGCTGGCGGCGGCGACCGACCGGCGGGTGACCGCTGACAGAGCTACCGGCGACGGCGGCTGTCCGTCTGCCGGGCTCGCAAACAAACGGCCGCATTGTCCGGCCGGCCGCTCGCGGACAGCACAAAGTCGACCGCTAATTTGTTCGGGCCGCAGCGGCGAGGTCAGCCGCGCCACGTCTCGTTACGGCGGCCTATCGGCGCTTATCTGCGGGCTCTATTGAGACGTCTCGCCGGGCCTTCTCGTTATTCCCGCCGCGACCCGTAATTGGAGGATTCGCTAGGTGTCCCGCGCCGCTGCCCGCTTTGAGGTTTCCATTCCTCGGCTACCGTCGTTTGGGGCGTGTTCGGCGTCGGCGTTCGTAAATCGATCGCCGCTAATGAGGAAGCGGCAGGTGCGTACCACTTCCTCGCGGATTCGGGACAGTCCGAGCAAATTGCTTCGTCGCTAATGACTGGGGTGTCGGACGGGTGCGAGCCACAAGAAACGCCGTTTTCTTCCGGACGCCGAAAAACAATGCATCACCTTCAAAGACTGTGTTCAATGGCACCAGCGTATAATATGCGCATTCTGAGAAATTGTAGTGCTGATGATTCACTTGACACGGTCAACGGCGATCAGATGACGCTCGGAGGCCTGTCTGTACACACTCTGTTTTGACTCTGCAACCAGTAACTGTGATGAACTTAATGGCGAATGCAGTGGAAAGAGCTTCGGAAGACAAGATCAAATAAGGCAGAAGGGGTATATAACAGACCATCGGAATTTCTAAAATCATTCGGAAAAGTGGCAACAAAACTACTATTCACGGTGGTGTGTAGAATTCGTGAGACTAGCCATATATCATCAGACTATCAGAAATACATCATCCACGTAATTGCAAAGATAACAAAAGCTGACAAGTAAGAGAATTATCGCATAATCAGCTTAACAGCTCATGCATCATGCATCCAAGAAAAATACATAGAGCAACGGAAAATAATTGAGGATCTGTTAGATGACGATCAGTTTCGCTTAGGAAAGGTAAAGACAGCAGAGAGACATTTCTGACGTTGTGGTTGATAACGGAAGCAAGACTGAAGAAAAATCAAGACACGGTCATAAGATTTGTTAACCACGAAAAAGCGTTGGGCAATGTCAAATTATGCAAGCTGTTCGAAATTCTGAGAAAAATAGCAACACTGTGTTCAATGGCACCGGCGTATAATATGCGCATTCTGAGGAATTGTAGTGCTGATGATTCACTTGACACGGTCAACGGCGATCAGATGACGCTCAGAGGCCTGTCTGTACACATTCTTTTCTGACTCTGCAAGCAGTAACTGTGATGAGCTTAATGGCGAATGCAGTTAAAAGAGCTTCGGTAGACATAAGGCCAAATAAGGCAGACAGATTAAGTCCCATAAGATTTCACACACATTTGAACACAAGGCAGACAGGGTATATAACATATTATCGGAATTTCTAAAATCATTGCGAGAAGTGACAACAAAACGACTATTCACGGTGGTGTGTAGCATCCGTGAGACTAGCGATATATCATCAGACTATCGCCAAGAACATCATCCACATAATTCCGAAGATAACAAAAGCCGACAAGTGAGAGAAATATCGCATAATCAGCTTAACAGCTCATACGTCCAAGGTACCCTATTGACAAGAAAAATACATAGAACAGTGGAAAAGAAAGTTGAGGATCTGTTAGGTGACAATCAGTTTCGCTTAGGAAACGTTAACACAGCGGAGAAGCATTTCTGACGTTGTGGTTGACAGCGAAAGCAAGATTGAAGAAAAATCAAGACACCGTCATAAGATTTCTCATCCACGCAAAAGCGTCAGACAATTTCAACTTGTGCAAGATGTTCGAAATTCTGAGAAAAGTAGGATTCTGAGAAAAGTAGGGGTAAGGTATAGCGAAATATGGGTAATAGACAACATGTACAAGGATCAAGAGTGAACAGTAACACTGGAGGACAAAGGACGAAGTGCTCGGATTAAAAAGGTGCAAGGAAGGTCTCGCTCCTAGTGTTCAATCTATACATCGAAGGAACAACGCCGAAAATAAAAGAAAGATTGAAGAATGGGATTGAAATTCAAGGTGGTAAGATACCAATAAGATTCGCTGGTGACATTGCTATCCTGAATTACGGGAGGATCTGAATAGAATGAACAGCCATATAAGTACAGAATATGGATTGAGAGTAAGTCAAAGAATGATGAAAGTGATAAGAAGTAGGAGAAATGAGGACAGCAAGAAACATAATATCATAATGGTGATAACGAAGTGGATGAAGTTCAGGAATTCTGCTACCTAGGAAGCAAAATAACCCATGATGGATAGAGCAAGGAGTATATAAAAAGCAGACCAACACTGCTAAAAAGGGAATTTCAGACCAAGATAGGGTTGCTAGTATCAAACATAGTCCTTAATTTGAAGAAGGAATTTCTCAGAAAGTACAAATGAAGTGACAAATTCCAGACATTTTACTGGATTCATACAGATATGATTTAATGTATGTAGACTGAAGTGGCGAGCGAAAATTTGTATAATGCTGGGAACTGAACCCGGATCTCCAGCTTACAAGGCAGGTGCTGTAGTGGTTCACACAACTGCATGGATTACCCTGGCTCACCAGAACATGGGGAGCATCGGCAATTTTGTTCGTGTGTGGCGGGAAACTTAAAGTAGATTGGGGCGGCAGTGAGAATTTGGATCGAGGAAGAAGGTGTGCCAGGGCAATCCGTTTAGTTGTGTAAACCTAAGTGCCAAGGAGGCTTAGTCGCTAACACACCTGCTTAAGAAAGAGGAAACCTGGTTCGATTCTCGGGCTTGGTAAAAATTTCCAATGGCCGCTTCAGTCTATATACATCTCAAAAGGTAGTTTCGAGAACAACGTTTTATGGCAGTGAAAGACTGTGCAAAAACCGGACAGACAGAATCGAAGCTTTTGAGATGTGGTGCTAGAGAAGAATGTTGAAAACCAGTTGGGCTTATAAGGTACGGAATGAGGAGGTCCTCCACAGAAACGGCGAGAAAAGGAATACACTGACAAGAAGGAGGGATAGGATGATAGGAAATGTGTGAAGACATCGGGGAATAGCTTGCACGGTACTAGAGGGAGCTATAGAGGAAGGCAGAGACTGGAAGACATCCAGCAAATAACTCAGGACGTAAAATTCCGCCAGTACCTCGTCTCCTACCTTCCAAACTCCACAGAAACTCTCCTGCGAAACGTGCACAACTAGCACTCCTGCAAGAAAGGATTTTCAGAGATGTGACTTTGCCACATCCTGGGGAATGTTTCCAGAATGAAATTTTCACTCTGCAGCGGAGTGTGCGCTAGTATGAAACTTCATGAAACATTAGAACTCTGTGACGGACTGATACTCGAATTCGAGAGTCGGTAGACTGAGCTACCCAAGCACGATTCCAGTTCCGCCCTCACAGCTTTAATTCCGCCAGTACCTCTACCTCAGTCGGTAGATCATTTGCCCTCGAAAGGCAAAGATCCCGAGTTCAAGTCTCGGTCCGGCACATAGTTTTAATCTGCTAGGAAGTCACATATCAGCGCACACTCCGCTGCACAGTGAAAATTTCATTCTGGAAATTGAGGATGAGGGTTGCAAGTGCTCCACTGAAATGAACAGATTGGCACAGAAGAGGAAACCATGGTGGACCAGATCAAAACAGTCTTGATGAAAACATTCATTCTCGGGTACAACCATGCCCCACCGACGAGTACGTATTCCTGTTGAACAGCTTCACATTTTAGTGTAGGAGAAGCTGGATGGATGTACCGACTGATTGCTACATATAGAAGACACGAATAGGTGTTGTGTCGCCACGGAAAATTGCCAGACTTGTAGACCTGGTTCTGGACGTCCGCCTAGTACAGGCGCACATTGCACAAGAACGAAATTCGGGCACATGTTGCTCCTACTGTGTGTCCAGGGAACGTTTGGGATCTTTTGCTTAAAGCAAGATTAAGATCACGTGTGCCTCCGGGCAGACTACCTCTGACACCATGATACAGCCAAGATTGCCTTCTCTGGTGTTGGTTACAGTTGACTGAGAATGGAATGGCGGTCCGTTGTCTGCAGTGATGAGAGTAAGATACTGCCTGTAGGCGAGTGATCAAGTGATGGATATATTTGTGTATGACGTAGACTAGGTGAGCTGTCTGTTTCAGAGTGCATTCGCTCACAACACACACGTCCCATTCCAAGGCTTCATAGTTTGGGGGGCCATATGTTACAATTCGCGGTTGGATCTGGTATGTCTGCAGTGTCAAGTTGCCAGTGCCCACTAGATTGCACTATCTGTTATCCCCGTGCTGCGTCCATTTCTTCAACACGAAAGTGCTGAGCTTTCTGAACAGGACAATGCACGTCTACACGCGACTGCTGTGGCTCAACGTACAACAACTGATGTGGCCAGCATGATTACGAGATCTCTCAGCATCTGAATACTTATGAGACGTAATGAAGTAGGAACTTACTCGCTCTCCATGGCCTGCCAGAACCATTGCCGAATTACAATAAAAGGCGCAAGATGCAAAGGGATAGTCTATCGCAGGATGCCATCCGGCGCCTAAATTATCCTTTGCCCTCGAGAATACAAGCCAGCATTGCCGCTAGCTGGGGTACACTGTGTACTTATAGGACTGCTCCGACAGCCTATAATGTGACGTGTATTTAATTTCGTCTTAATGTGATGTCATATACTCCAATAATGGTGCACTACCTGTCACCCCACTTGTTAATAAAATGACGTTGTCCTTGAGTGTAGTGCATCTTTTCCTGCGATTCATATTCAATGCCTGACAAGAAAGATGAAGACATTGTTGTGTATTAATGTAGTACACGTACACGCCAACAGAGGGTACGAAAATAATTAGCGCTGAAATCCTCTGTAACAGGTAGAAAGGCCATCAGACTGGATTAGTGTTTTTCACCTTTCATGTTGTTAGCAGGGCTGGTAGGGTATACAAGAGTTGTGAACGGTGTCAGATATTGAGTTGTCAGTGTGAAGAACACAGATGCCACGTACTTGTGTAAAACAGCGTTATTAGCATCTGACAATTTGTTAAGAGGCCTCATTTTAGGTCTCCATATGGCCGGTTGGTCGAATCGCGCAATATCCAGATTACCTGCCCATCGCAATGGAGGATCGCTGTATTGTGCACCTAACACATCGTAAACCCTTCACATTTGCGTCTGCCATCCGAGAACAAACAATCAACATTCTGTGTCATCCCTGACCACTGTTTGCATACTAGCAGCAGCTGTACTAGGTAATTGTAGCCCAATGCGTCGGGTGCCATTATCACCACAATACAAATGGTTGCGTTTGTAGTTGTGCCCCAACTAGAAACCATGTACTTCTGATGAAGTCACAATGCGTTCAGAGAGGAATAACGGTTCTTCACCATCCCGGATGACCATCGTCACCTAGTATGGCGACGACTCGGTGAGAGTACCCATTCTTCCAATGTTTTGGAAAAGAACAGCACGCTAGTCCTGACGTCATTATGTGGCGGGCCTCCAGGTATCACTTCAGGTCACGCCTGGTTGTGACTGACGCAGCTCTGATGGCACAACGGAAAGTCACAGACGTGCTGCGATCTCATGTGGTACGTCTCAAGCGACAGTACAGCGTTGTCATTTTCAGCAGGACAATGCTCGTCCACACAAGGCACGTGTATCTGTGAATTATGTGCGTGATGTTGAGGTTGTAGAGTGGCCAGCAAGGGCCCATGATCAGTCCCGATAGAACCTGTATGTGACCATCTCGGGCGTCGACACCGTCTAAGTGTCAGTATACAAGATATCGAGGACCTGTTTTGTAGACCACCTTGCCTTGGGAATGGAGACAAAAGCTTTATGACACCCTTCCCAACTTTTTTTTTTGAAAAGAGGTCGAGCCCCTCCACGCCCACACCGGCATGATGGCCAACACAAAAGGTCTACTGCCATCTCTGTATAAGGGTTAGTATTCACTAAAGTGAGGTGTCGCAGGATGTGGGTACTGCGATGTTTGCGTACGTCTGGTTAGGATTAACCATTAATACGCGCTCATCTGGAGATAGGTTGGTCGAAATCTGACGAAGGGTAGCGGTTTGAAGGGCAGAGGAAAAAAAGTGCCAAGGCAAGGGCCAAGGGAAAAAAAACCTCTGCGAAAGTTAGGTCGGGCGGCAAGAGCAGTAGCGGTTGTCTTGCTGCCTGCGATAGGTTGTGCAAGGATAGGCTTTGTTAGTAGTGGGTATCATGCATGTCGATACCTTGACGTTGTGCGTTTGTGCTGCTCGGCGGCTGGCGCTGGGTGCTGGTACAGAGTCCTCGGTCAGCGTCAGCAACCTGCAACAGTTAGGTTTGTTATCGATCTTGTGTCCGATAGGTCATGTACCGGAGGCACAGTGTGAGGGAATGTTGGCAGATTGTTCGTGCGTCTGTGGGCGAGCTCGTCGGTGTCCCTGCTGTGGCCTGTTGGTCGGCACTAATAGCAGCTGGTAGTTGCCAGTCAGTGTTGCTGATATGCAGGGGCTTGCCGACGTTTGTCGCTGTTTGCGTATGTTAGTTAACCATAGGTGGCTATGCCCTAGCTAGCAGTGTCTTTGGCCGCTTGTGTTTCCTTTTAGGGCAGAGTGAGTGCAGCGTCAGTCTGAGAAGTAGACTCATACTGCCATACTCTTTGTAAATTTGACTCGATAATGTAATCAGACAAATAACATCGCATACGCGTTCGACCTGTGGAATTGCGCTTCGTTTCCTTCTCTCCTCCAGGGAGCTTCAATTTTTTGTCAGTCAGAGAATTTCGGGCTGAACCCGCTAGGGTAGCCGAGAGCGCTAACGCGCTGCTTCCTGGACTCGGGTAGGCGCGCCGGCCCCGGATCGAATCCGCCCGGCGGATTAACGACGAGGGCCGGTGTGCCAGCCGGCCTGGATGTGGTTTTTAGGCGGTTTTCCACATCCTGCTGGGTGAATACTGGGCTCTTCATCACGTTTCGCCTCAGTTACACGCCTCGCAGACATCTGAACACATGTGAACACATTCCCTAGTTGAGATACACTAATTCCTTCCTGGGGGGATATGGGGTAGCGACAGGAGGGGCATCTGGCCTCCCCTTAAAATTAAGATACCACATCTGATTAACCATCAGACCCTGTAAGTAAGGATAAATGCTTGGAAAGAGAGAATTTCGGGCTGAACCAATTCTCTGCATTAATTCTGATGGTAGGAACAGCCACTCGAACTAACAGCCTTTCATCCTTTTTAACGATGGCTATTGTAGTATGCTACACTACGAATGCGGATGTGGAGATGTAATTCGAAACCAGTGAGGATATTTTTAAGATAGCCTCACGCGAGAGTCAGCCCAGTTGCAAGACTGTTTGGCTTGCATTTAATCGTTCTACAGAGGAGTATTGCTACTAGAGTTCGGCCACAATACGCTGTCGCATCTCGTCCTGAAGAGGGCGATTGAAGTTACAGCTCGATATTATAAAGCGTGCCTTAGAAAGAGAAAATGGTGTACAGAACGGTACTCTGAATCAACTGATGGAACATAGGGTCTTAAAGAAAAAAACGACTCTTGTGACAGACAGACGCTTGGGAGGACCTTGAAGAATAGAAGAATTTACAGAACTACACTATAACAGGTAATAGAAATTGATAAAGGTAGAGGAGCAACTATCAGAAAAGTTTGAGAACAAGGCCGGAGGTAAACAGGGAGATGGTCTGTCACTAATTTTGTTCACCGTAGTGCTGAGCGAAGTAATCAACCAGTGGAACGCTATAAACGAGGAAACATTAGGGACAAAAATGGGGGACAAGAAGGACGATAGGGCAAAGTTAGACTTTCTAGCATTTGCAGATGAAAAAGCAAGTCAGGCAGAAGAAGACGCAAAGAAACAGCTCGACAGTCTTAGCAGACCAGCCAGAGGTTGGGTCTGAGGTACACTAACAACAAGATAATGATACTGAATACCACTGGGAACTGAAAAGCACCAGAAGGCACTTAGCAAAATAGTGAACAGACCTGAATATCTGTGAGAATACGTAACACGAACACACTGGATCGATCTCGTCTTCCCAGAGCTCAAGGACTCCCAGAGTGACTGGGAAGCGTCAGCGGACATTTTATCTCTTAACGAAAGCTATTTCCTGTGACGGGAACCTTTCCCTTGAAAAAGGTGTAGTGACCCTTTGCTGGCGGTGGAGAAGCTTCAGATAGAGCAACGGTCGCTGGCCAGTGAAGCGCCCGACCACTCTGTGCTGCCTTGTAACCAGAGACAGGGAGCGGGCGCAGCGCGCCGCGTGCGGTGTTAATGCTATGCGACAGTGGCCAGATTAGAAGCCCCCTGCTGCGAAATTGCTTTCTGTGACGAGATTCACAGTGGAGCAGGGTGTCTACCCACTACCATGCAGGCGCCTCTCCCATTGCGCGGATCAAAGGTACTCTCCCGTCAGCCACGTAAATACCTGTTTATGCATCAGTAGATCGGCCTCATGGTAACTCCCATTACACGAATGCATTAACATTTACGTTATACAGTGACAACGACAGTACGTCTAAATTTACGTAGTTAATTAACAATGTCTGTAATAATTACCTTGTTGCCACAACATTAAGCTCTAATTTTACTTTCTTCCGTTCACATCCCGTAGCACACTATAAGCAGAGGTCAAAATTCGAAGTGCTCATTCTACCGCACAGTACCTCAGAAGCGGACAAATGTCCCAAGCACATAATTACTTTCATCAATAGTAGGAAAATGGCATGAGGATACAGAAAACAATGGAAACCACTACATTACGATTATTATTATTGTTAGTATTATAATTATTGCGTGCTACTCAATGGCATTTCTTTAGTTGCAAGCCATTCCGCTGACATGCGTACCCCTAATCTACTCCAGTTTCCAAACCAATGAAAGGGGACCTAAAGCTTCCGTGGAATTCGAAACACATTCATGGAAACTCCTTACATCATTCGCTTTCCGACCAGGATTCGATAGCACGACCTCTCGGTTTTCAGACATGCGCTGTACCCAAATCGACAACCACTACATTAACGAAGCATAATGTGTATCCACAGGACATGCGGCCTGCGCTTGAGAAACTCCATTAATGAAAGATACCAGATTAGCAACCCCTTTTAGATCTCCGGGAGCAAACTGCCACTCCGGAGATAAACGCGAGAAAAAGATTGAATGGTTAACGCTCTACGTGTGTGTCAGAGTAAGGAAAGAGAAAGGAGGAAGAGTTACTGGAGAATGTGGGTTCAGTAGTAGGAATAAGTGATAAGAAAGACTAATTCTGAGCCGTAAACTTCAGTTAGTAACTAGAACACGCTGACAAAAAATCACAAAAGGATTTAGTATTCTTGAAAAGGGCCCATGGACTAGGGAAGTTTCCCGTTGGATCACATCGGAGTTACACAGAGGTTCCGAAATCAGGGATTGGCTCGTTAGGCGCATCTAGAAACAAAGCGAAAAAAGTGGTCCTACTAAAACATTCATATTTCTTTATGTACTACACGAATATGTAATAAAAATGGGGGTTCCTATTTTTATAAAACGCAGTTGGTATCCGTTTCACCTGTGGCAGCGCCATCTAGCGGGCCAACCATAGCGCCATCTAGTTTCCCCTTCAAGCTAGACAAGTTTCGTGCTTTGTAGATTTTTCGTTTGACGCTTATTTCGTGAGATATTTGGCCCGGTTACGACCAATGGACCACCCTGTAGAGTTGAAGCCGGATGGATTGGAATACTAGTATATCACATCCAAATTCTCCTCGATGCCCAGATGAGATGGGGCCATTACTGCTGCAAGAGATCTCAGCTCCGTGTCCTAAATTCAGCAGTTCATATACCCTCAGGAATGAGATGCGAGAAACTCAACATCAGATTTGGGGATCACGAAGCAGACGAAGTTAAGGAATTCTGCTACCTGTCCATCTCATCTGGGCATCGAGGAAAAGAGAATTTGAATGTGAAATATTAGTATTACAATCCATCCAGCTTCAACTCCATATACACCAGAAAACATCATAGTGACTGCCAGTGGTGGTTACCGAGGAGCGATGTTTTGGTTAGGTGGGAGATCTGGAGATTGTGTTCACCGTGGCAACAGGGCAAGGAAGACATAAAAAGTAGACTAGCACTAGCCAAAAGACATTCCTGGTCTTCTACTATGAAACATAGGTCTTAATTTGAGGAAGAAATTTCTGAGATTGTAGGTTTGGAGAAAGGCATTGTGTGGTAGTGAGACATGGACTACAGGGAAACCGGAACGGAAGAGAATCTAAGCGTTTGAGGTGTCGTGTTACATACAAATGTTGAAGATTAGGTGGAATGATAAGGTAAGCTATAAAGAGGTTCTCTGAATAATCGACGAGGACACGAATGTACGCAAAGCACTGACAAGAAGAAGGGACAGTATCATAGGGCATCTGTTAAGACAACAGGAGCAGACTTTTGTCGAGGTCCGGTGAGCCGGCCAGTCTGTGGGTGGTTTTTAGGCGGTTTTCCATCTGCCTCGGCAAATGTGGGCTGGTTCCCCTTATTCCGCTCAGCTACACTACGTCGGCGACTGCTGAGTAAACAAGCTCTCTATGTACGCGTACACCACCATTACTCTACGACGCAGACATAGCGACTACACTCATCTGTTGTGAGACGTTCGCTGGGGGAGGGGAATCCACTGGGGGCCGAACCGCACAATAACCCTGAAAGAGTGGTTCGGTGTGGGGCGGCGGAAGGGTGAAGTGGACTGCAGTAGTCGTGGTGGGGTTATGGACCACTGCGGCTGCGGCAGGGACGGAGCATCTCCGTCGTTTCTGGGCCCCCGGTTGACATACAATACAATACAACGGGAATTGGTTCGATGGTATTAGAGGGAGCCTTAAAGGGTAAAAATTGCAGAAAAAGACAGTGACTGGAATAAGAAACAAACACCGTCCGAAGGGGCCATGGAGGTTCAACAGTACCGACCGGCTGCAGTGTCATCCTCAGCTCTTAGGCGTCACCGGATGCGGATACGGAGGGGCACATGGTCAGCACACCGTTCTCCCGGACGTTGTCAGTTTTCGTGACCGGTGCCGCTACTTCTCGACCATGTGGCTCCTCAACTGGCCTTACAACGGCTGAGAGCATCCCGCTTGCCAGCAGCACCCCGAGGACCCGTACAGTGACCCATCCAAGTGCTAGCCAAGCCTGACAGCGCTTAACTTCAGTGAACTGATGGGAACCGGTAATACCACTGTAGCAAGGCCGTTGGCAGAGATTGGAATACATCCAGCAAATAATTGAGGACGTAGATTGCAAGTGCTACTCTGAGCTGAAGAGGTTGCCAGTGGAGAGGATTTCGTGGTGGGCGGCATCAAACAAATCAAAAAACTGACGACTCGCAAGAAAATTAATGTGAAACTTCCTGGCAGATTAAAACTGTGTGCCGGACCGAGACTCGATCTCGGGACCTTTGCCTTTCGCGGGCAAGTGCTCTACCATCTGAGCTACCCAAGCACGACTCACGCCCCGTCCTCACAGCTTTACTTCCGCCAGGACCTCGTCTCCTACTTTCCGAACTTCACAAAAGCTCTCCTACGAAACAGAACTAGCACTCCTGGAAGAAGGGTTCGCTGCAGAGTGAAAATCTCATCCTAAAAAGTAATCGTTATCGGCAGCAACCGGAAATATATAGAAGGGTAATCACATCTGTGCAAGCTGTTATCTGCAAAGTAAGTACACTGGCGTGCAAACCGCAAGGATGGAAGTAACTTCCAGATCGTGTATCTCTGTCGAGTACGAACTGCTACACTATAGTACAGTGCAGTAGGAAACAGGAAGAAATACATAATGACACGAACATGAACGACGCTTCTGTTGATGGTGGGCCCCGGACATTGCAAAGGGCGGAGTATGGTTCTTAATGGGGTGTGTCATCACGACGGACGTCAGTGCACGCTCTGCAACGTGCTTCCATACAGGTCACTGGGTTGGTGAAGAGTTCTTGTGGTGGGACTTTCCATTCCTCCAGCAGCGCAGTTGAGGACTGCTGGACGGTCGTTGGCACATGTGGACGTGCTATAATACGCCTCCCCGACGCATCTCAACATGCTCGGTGACATTTAAGCCCGGGGAACTGGCAGGCAAGTCCATTCGCGGAACATCCTCTCATTTCTGCAGCTCCTCCACCTGCGCATTGTCATCCACAAAAATGTAATCAGGGTCGAATGCACCCCTGAAAAGATGAACATGGGAAAGGAGTAGGGCCACTCGTGGGTGTACCGCGTTCAAAGATTTTGAAGTCATTACGCCCTTGCAATACTTTGCCTCTCCACACCGTAACACCCGGACCACGAAAACGATCGTGTAATTTTATAGATTAAGAAAAAAAAATTTTGATGTAAAAAACTTTTTATGCCTAGACTGAAATTTTCAGTACACAGTTACAGCATGACAACTAGTTTCAGTTCCTTTTTACAACTATTTACAGATCGTTATCGTATAAAAGCGGTGGACATGCTTTGAAAAGCATCGTCATTGAATGAGGTCATGCAATGAAATACATTGTGACAGTGTATAGTTAAACTTTCATCGTGAACAGGGCAGGTTGTAAACCATAATCTCGCAAGATGACGGTAATAAAGAACTAAACTGCCAGTTACATAAGTAAAACTTGCATCATATGCAGCACTATAAATTCTCGTGCGACATGCACTTACGCTGGGAGTACTCGCATATGGGGAGAGGTGGGAATACTTAATGCACTCATGTCTAACGTATCCGTTTTGGTTGTCCAGTTGTTATCGTGTGGGAAGGCATAATATTGCAAGAGCGCTGTGACCTCCAAATCTTTGAACATGGTAAACGTTATTGTGACACTGTACTACTTCCCCAACTGCGTCTTTTCAGTGCTGCATAGGACTTGAATTCATTTTTATGGATGACAATAAGAACCACATCGAATAGTACAGGTGGAGCAGCTGTTGCAATGAAAGGATATTCAGCGAATGACTCTGCCTTCCAGTTCTGTATTGCAGCGCATTCAACTGCACCAACGACGATCCAGCAATAGTAAACCGCGCTCAACCTGGTGGCTAACATGTAAGCACGATGTAGAGCATATATTGCCGTCCGTGGTGATCACACATCCTATTAAGAACCGTGTTCACCCTTCTCTAACGTCCAAGACGATAACTAGAGTGTAATCATTACCTTTAGATGAAAGTATCATTTCTGTTCGTCTCATTGAGTATTTCTTTCAATTACTTTCTGCACTGTATTGTAGCAGTTCTTTCTATGTATGGTTGAAGTTTCATTGAGCTACGTTACGTAGCAACGTACGGAAGTTACTTTCCTCCTTATTTTTTCACATATTTGTATTACTGTGGATTTCCGCAAATTTCTGCAGCTATGAGGAACTATAGTATGGCAGAAGTTGGAGTCTTTCGGCCCTACTGTTCACTCTACACATCGAAGAAGCAATGATGGAAATAGAAGAAATGGTCAGGAGTGGAATTAAGACTCAAGGTGAAAGGGTATCAATGACACGATTCGCTGATGACTTTGCTATCCTCAGTGAAACAGAAGAAGAAATATATAATCTGCTGAATATAATGTAGAGTCCAATGAGTACAGATAGTGGTTTGATAGTAAACCCAAGTAAGACGACAGTAATGAGAAGTCGTTGAAATGAGAACAATGAGAAACTTAACATCAGAATTGCTGATCACAAAGTAGATGATGATAAGGAACTCTGCTACTTACAAGGGAACCTCCCCATCGCACCCCCCTCAGATTTAGTTATAAGTTCGCACAGTCGATAGGCCTTGAAACACTGAACACAGATCAATCGAGAAAACAGGAAGAAGTTGTGTGGAACTGTGAAAAAATAAGCAAAATATACAAACTGAGTAGTCCATGTGCAAGATATCAGTATCATGGACATAATGACCTCAGGAGCGCCGTGGTCCTGTGGTTAGCGTGAGCAGCTGTGGAACTAGAGGTCCTTGGTTCAAGTCTTCGCTCGAGTGAAAATTTTACATTCTTAATTTTCGCAAAGCTATGATCTGCCCGTTCGTTCATTGACGTCTCTGTTCATTGTAATAAGTTTACTGTCTGTGTTTTGCGACCGCACCGCAAAACCGTGCGATTGTTATTGAAGTCGCGAGCTATATTTGCTGGATTCATATTGCCTCGGAATACATCTCACGTATTTAATGCACTCTCGTCCATAGTAGCGAACAGTCAACTGCCGTGCGCTGTTGTCGACTGACGTCGTGTGTTTCGATGTTTGTTTAGGTGTAGCGTCCCCATACTACAGCGCAGTTACCTCGCATCGGACGGACGGACTGACAGATAATAATTGTCTGAAAATTAAAAAATTTAACTTTCCACTCGAGGTAGGACTTGAACCATGGACCTCTCGCTCCGCAGCTGCTCACGCTAACCACGGGACCACTGCGCTCTTGAGCTTCCACTATCCTTGATATTGCCTATCTTACACATGGACTACTCAGTTTGTATATTTTGCTTATTTTTTCATAGTTCCACACAACTTCTTCCTGTTTTCTCGATTGATCTGTGTTCAGTGCTTCAAGGCCTATCGACTGTGCCAACTTATAACTAAATCTGAGGGGGGGGGGGGGGTGCGATGGGGAGGTTCCCTTGCTAGGTAGCAAAATAACCGATGATGGACGCAGCAAAGAGGACATAAAAAGCAGACAAGCACTCACAAAAAGATCATTCCTGGCCAAGAGAAGTCTACTAGTATTATACATAGGCCTTAATTTGAGGAGGAAATTCCTGAGAATGTACGTTTGAGGCACAGCATTTCATTGGTAGTGAAATATCGACTGTGGAAAAACGGGAACAGAAGAGAATCGAAGCATCTGAGATGTGGTGCTACTGACGAATGTTGAAAATTGGGTGGACTGATAAGGTAAGGAATGAGGAGTTCCGCACATAAACCGATGAGGAAGGAATATGCAGAAAACACTGATAACAAGTAGGGACAGGATTTCTTGCAATCCATCTCTGGCATGAATCAGCAAACCAGTGTTTAATAGTATTAGTTGAAAAACAGCCATGGTTGCAATTTTAGTTTTTTATTTATCAACTACGCGTTTCACCTTATATAGGTATCTTCAGGCTGATCTACATAGAAAACAGAGAACAAATACATCTATTTAAGGATCGCAATCGCGTTGTGCAGACAGGGATAATCTAAAAACGTGTATATACAGATCAAATACTGAAAGAGAAAATATCTTAATTTGGTATTTCTTAGGACGATCCTTCAGACTGTGCAGCTAAAGGGCATCGTCGAGTTCAGCAGGTCAACATTGCCTTGTTTTTTTTTTCCTTTATTGTATTTCAGTTCACCATCGGGGCAGGCTAGCAGCAGCATATGCGCTGCTCTTCAGCCGAAAGACATAGAAAATACAATAGAAGACATTTAAAAATAACGTAAAGGAGAAAATATGGTGTACATAGATATAAAAAAGGGGGAACATTATGGAAGACAATAGACAAAAAGGGGGTGACTGTAAAATGGAGGTAAAAACTGTAAAAAAGTAGCGCACACAAAAAAACCACACACAGGGACAATTAAGAGAACATAAGGCGAAGTATGACTGGAGCATAAAACTATCGATGGACGGCGTAGCACATAACAATCACTGACAGTAACACTATGTACATGTCCAGCACACAATTAAAATCACAGCTCTTGATGCACAGGAGAACAGCACCAAACACAACACTGACGTAGCACACTGATGACGATGAGCAAAACACAGGATCTACCAGGGGCATGGAGATGAGGGAGAGGGGAAGAAGGGAGGGAGAGACGGTTGAGAGGGAGATGAGTGGCGTGCATTGAAGAGGACTGGGGAGGGAAGAACTTGGGAGGGGGTGCAGGGGGTGCAGTTGAGGAGGGGGTGCAAGGACTCCGGGGGGGGAGGAAAATCCACTCTGGGAGAAGGAGGGGAGAGGAAAAGGGGGGGCCCTGGGGAGGGGAGGGAGCAAGACCAGGCTACAGTTGGAAGGAAGAGTAGATGTCATGGAGAAGCTCAACATTCTGGATGGGAGGTGCTGGAAATTGCCCTGATGAAGGAGATGGAGGGTGTGGAGGTGGGGAGAGGAAGGGATACAGCGATAGAGGTGTGGCAACAGGCAGGGGTTGCAGAGTAAGGAGGAAACCAGGGGTGGGGGAGGATCAAGCCTACAGCCAGTGTAAAGGATGTGGAGATGTTGGAGGAACAGGAGGAGGTGGGGGAAAGGGATGAGTTCATACAAGAGCCGTGTGGGGGAAGGAAGGCGAATACGGAAGGCAAGGCGGAGCACATGGCATTCAAGGATTTGGAGGGCCTTGTAAAAGCGGGTAGGTGCGGAGATAGGACAGATGAGGGATTTGTAGGTGTGGAGGATGGTGGAAGGATGTAAACCCCATGTCTGGCGAGACAGGAGTTTCAGGAGGCGGAGGAAGGAATGTGCTTTCTGCTGGATGGTCAGCAGGTGAGGGGTCCAGGTGAGGTGATGGTCGAAGATGAGGCCAAGATATCTCTGGGTGGGGGTGAGCTGGATGGGACGACCATAAAGGGTGAGGTAGAAGTCAGGGAGATGGAAGGAGCGGGTGGTGCGGCCTATGATGATTGCCTGGGTTTTGGAGGAGACGAAAGAATCACTGGTTACACCAAGTGGTGAACTGGTCAAGGTGGGTTTGGAGGGTGCGTTTGGACCGTTGAAGGGTAGAATAGAGAGCCAGGAAGGCGGTGTCATCAGCATATTGGAGAAGATGAACAGGTTGGGGTGACTTGAGCATATCAGCAGTGTACAGGAGATAGAGGAGAGGGGAGAGGAAGGAGCCCTAGTGGACGCCAGCAGTGGGATAAAAGATACGGGAGCTGGTGTTGTGGAGGGTGACATAGGAATCCGTTAACCTCAGTAGATACTAGAAATATAAAATAGTAAAAACGGATAAGAGAATTGGCCAATGATCGGACACTCAGAAATGCAATCATATTGTTGAATCCTTATGATAAGGCGTTACCTTTCTAGATGGACGTGACTCCAAGATCTGCATAGCGCGTGCACGTTCAAAGGAGCTAATAATAGAATAAAATGGGGCTTAAGTAGTTAGCATAATGCACCACAGCGTCGTGTGCTAGTACTGACGCCTAATACAGAATCACCTCATTAGATGGCGCTGTCGCGCAGCTTCTGGTAAGAATGAGAGATCGTAAACCGGATATACATTGCCACTAAAACATTATAAATATAATGCACAAAAACATCAATAAGATTGCTTCTACTAATTCTATCTTATTAATGTTTTTGTGCATTATATTTATAAAGTTTTAGTGTCAATGTATATCCGGTTTACGATCTCTCATTCTTACCAGAAGCTGCGTGACAGCGCCATCTAATGACTCTGTATCAGGCGTCAGTACTAGCACACGACGCTGTGGTGCATTATGCTAACTACTTAAGCCCCATTTTATTCGCCGACCGCGGTGGTCTAGCGGTTCAGGCGCTCAGTCCGGAACCGCGCGACTGCTACGGTCGCAGGTTCGAATCCTGCCTCGGGCATGGACGTGTGTGATGTTCTTAGGTTAGTTAGGTTTAAGTAGTTCTAAATTCTGCGGGACTGATGACCACAGATGTTAAGTCCCATAGTGCTCAGAGCCATTTGAACCCATTTTATTCTATTATTAGCTCCTGTGAACGTGTACGCGCTTTGCAGGTCTTGGAGTCACTCACGTCCATCTAGAAAGGTAACGCCTTATCATGAGGCTTCGGCAATATGATTGCATTTCTGTGTGTCAAAAAGTAATCATCAGCGAGGCTTAGAAGAGCGAAAACATAACATCGGCCGTTCACTACCTAACTGTTACCTACAAAGTCAAAAACCGGTTTGAAACTAAATAAATACTGTACAACAATCAAAATTTTTATAATTTTTCACCCTTAAATGCAGAGGGACGCATCTGTTAACGTAAAATCATCGCTTATTATATAAAAATTCTTTATTGTGGTTCCGTCACATTTACGTTTTATTTAACTGGCAAGTACTTTCGAACTACCAAATTTATTTACAAACCAGGCGCATTACAGATAAAATACGAAACAAATATAAGAACACATAAAAAAATTCAGAAAAAATACATTTCTTACGATTTCAGTACCTATATACTGAACTGTAACATACCTGCTCTAATAGTGCTTGGTTAGGCAACAGTCAGTACACATATAGATAATACACATGATACATAGTCTCGTGGAACGCCAGACCAATTTAGCAGTGCAGATGTATTCATGAAGCGCAGTTGAACTAGACTGAGCACTAGCGATGGAGACAGTTCCATTGGAAAACAGCTGATGTGCCTAGTGTCTCGTTTCGTGTCCGTGTGCTCGCTACAGTCAACTGTACGTGGCATCTCATATCCAAACTGTTCATGCGAATATTTATACGGATCGTTACAATTCTGACATGACCAGTAACAAATGGCAATGTTCGCTCCGTTATCAAAACCTACAGCGGTTTGTACATATAAAAACAATTATACAACATTCGTATTAAACAATCCACGCTGACACCATTGCAGTTATGAAGTTCATAGCGTCATTTACTTGTCACCAGGAGTTAATTGATTAAAATAATGAAACTTTGTTGAAAACATGGAATTCAGTGTTAACGCCTTTACATCGGAACAACATGTTTGACATTCGTGTTAATTATCAAAGAGTAAGAGCCGTCTAATGCAATGACTGTCGGCTGTACGTTAAGGATGTCAACACTGACGTACATGTTTTCCATAAAGTTTCGTCATATTAACGAATTAACCACTAGTCTTGAGTAAATGTTACTGTAAACTATGTAACTACAATTGTGTTAACGTAGACATCGAAATAGGAATATTACAAATTGGTTTTTTATATGTAGAGGCCACTGTAAGTTTTGATATTGGAGCGAAAGTTGTTATTTGCCATGTAAGATATGTAAAGCGCTATATAAAGTTCCGCATGAACAGTTTGGATTTGAGATGCGACAGACCGTTGGCTCGATGCGCGCGCACAGACATCAAACGAGACACTATGGAGGTGAGCTGTTTGCCAATGGAACTGTCTCCACCGCTAGTCCTTAGTCTGATCCAACTGCGCTTCATGAATACATCTCCACTGCAAAACTGGTCTGGTGTTCCATATGACTATGTACCATGTGTATCACCTACGTGTAAACTGATTGTCGCCTAACCAAGAACTATTAGTGCAGGTATGTTGCACTTCAGTGAACAATTACTGAAATCTTAAGAAATGTATTTTGTGTTCTAAATTTTCCTTTTACGTGTTCTTTTAAATTTGTTGTATTTCAGCTTTAAGAGACCTGGCTTGCAGAAGAACTTGGTGGTTCTAAACAAGTCTCTAGTTTAATAGAACGCAACTGTGATGGAATTACCAGGTGCGACAATAAAGTAATGAGACTGATGTGAAAAAAAGTTGCTTACCGTTTTAGTCAAGTTTAGTGTTATCACCTTCAGAGTAGTTCCCTTCTGATTGCACACATTTTTTCCAGCGCTTCTGCCATTGATGGTAACATTTCTGGAACTCATCTTCTGTAATATCCTTCAAGACTCTCGTCACAGCTTTTTGGACATCTTGTTTTGTTTGAAAATGGTGTCCCTTGACCGCCGTTTTGACTCTTGGAAATAGAAAAAAGTCGCACTGAGCGACATCTGGTGAATAAGGTGGCTATGGTGGTACTGAAATTTGTTTTGAGGTTAAAAATTGCTGTACTGACAGAGCAGTATGGGACGGCGCATTATCGTGATGCAGAATCCAATTATCAGCAATGTTGGCACGGACACGAAGAACTCTTTTACGAAGTCTTTCTAAAATTTCTTTGTAGTAATATTGATTAACTGTTTGTCCAGGAGGCACCCACTCTTAATGAACAATTCCCTTGGAATCAAGGAAGCACCAAGAATGCATTTCACTTTTGACTTTGACATGCGAGCTTTTTTTGGTTTGGGTGATCCCTTTGAGCACCATTGCGAAATTTAGTTCAAATGGCTCAGCACTATGCTGAACTAATTAAACCTAACTAACCTAAGGACATCACACACATCCATGCCCGAGGCAGGATTCGAACCTGCGACCGTAGCGGTCGCTCGGCTCCAGACTGCAGCGCCTAGAACCGCACGGCCACTCCGGCCGGCGCTTATAGACACGGCCAAAGATGTTGTGCCTACGCTAGCCTGCAGGGTTGACACATCTTGCAAAGAAAATCAGTCTCATTACTTTACTATCGCACCTCGTACAGTAGAGGTGGCTCAAGTGGGTCTGAGCGGTGTGGGACTTAACTTCTGAGGTCATCAGTTCCCTAGCACATAGAACTACTTAAACCTAAGGACATCACACTCATCCATGCCCGAGGAAGGATTCGAATCTGCGAACGTAGCGGTCGCGCGGCTCCAGACTGTAGTGCCTAGAACCGCTCGGCCACTCCGGCCGGCTACAGTAAAAAATTTGCTATCCAAGTTGCTGCTCCTGTCCTCACTTCATGTTGTAAATACGCATCTTGTTATTTATTTATCGTTACAGCACCGCCTATTATTTTTCGGTCACATTTTCATTTCATCTTTGTACCATACAACACTAATGGTAAAGGCTTTTCTTCGAGGCTCTAATAATCTGTCATTTAAATTTCTCGTGATGAAAACTCTGAAAAGTTATCTGCTTAAGTTTCTGCAAGCGACAACCGAAAAAAGAGAAGATGAGCTAGTAAGAAACTCCTCTCTGCAGATTACTAAACGTTAACCTGCATATAGAAGTTATTAGCTTATGCAAATTATTCAATACCGACGAGCGAAACCCGTGACGCGACTGGAGGAGTAGCTCACTCGCTGAGTCGCCGAGGCGCTCCGAGCCGCAATCGCGCCGAGGGACCTGCCGGCGTGCGCGGCCAACAAGCTAATTTATTCCGCCGAGTTAAGCGTAGAATAATTATACGCGTCAAGCGGACAAGTTGTTTATCGCAGATGCTAACTTGCACACGCACACGCGCTCACACACACACACACACACACACACACACACACACACACACACACACACACACACAAAGCATTCAACAAATGGTGGGAAGTCGGCTTTTAAGTGGGAAGTGCATTAATCACGGGTTACACGCGCGGCTTGATGGAAATTAAAAATCGCGAGAGCTGCTCGGCAGATGATGGGGCGAGCAAGTGTCGCAGCGATTACCCAGGGCGCGCTCCTAATGATACGGCGCGCCGGCCGCGGCTGACACCGGCAATTTGTCGGCGGCAGCCGCAGGGCGCGGGTCGGCGCTCAGCTGATCTCAGCACGCGCTGCGCTGACCGCAACGAGCACTGCACGCCCTCCGCATCTGTCATGCCGTGCAGCGCGAGGCGTCTGCGGTCTGCAACACGGTCGCCTGGCACCACCGTAAAGTATATCTACATCTACATCTACATTTATACTCCGCAAGCCACCCAACAGTGTGTGGCGGAGGGCACTTTACGTGCCACTGTCAATACCTCCCTTTCCTCTTACAGTCGCGTATGGTTCGCGGGAAGAACGACTGTCTGAAAGCCTCCGTGCGCGCTCTAATCTCTCTAATTTTACATTCGTGATCTCCTCGGGAGGTATAAGTAGGGGGAAGCAATATATTCGATACCTCATCCAGAAACGCACCCTCTCGAAACCTGGCGAGCAAGCTACACCGCGATGCAGAGCGCCTCTCTTGCAGAGTCTGCCACTTGAGTGTATTAAACATCTCCGTAACGCTATCACGGTTATCAAATAACCCTGTGACGAAACGCGCCGCTCTTCTTTGGATCTTCTCTATCTCCTCCGTCAACCAGACCTGGTACGGATCCCACACTGATGAGCAATACTCACGTATAGGTCGAACGAGTGTTTTGTAAGCCACCTCCTTTGTTGATGGACTACATTTTGAATCTCAACCTGGTACCCGCCTTAGCAACAATTAATTTTATATGATCATTCCACTTCAAATCGTTCTGCACGCATACTCCCAGATATTTTACAGAAGTAACTGCTGCCAGTGTTTGTTCCGCTATCATATAATCATACAATAAAGGATCCTTCTTTCTGTGTATTCGCAATACATTACATTTGTCTATGTTAAGGGATAGTTGCCACTCCCTGCACCAAGTGCCTATCCGCTGCAGATCTTCCTGCATTTCGCTACAATTTTCTAACGCTGCAACTTCTCTGTATACTACAGCATCATCCGCGAAAAGCCGCATGGAACTTCCGACACTATGTACCAGGTCATTTATATATATTATGAAAAGCAATGGTCCCATAACGCTCCCCTGTGGCACGCCAGAGGTTACTTTAATGTCTGTACACGTCTCTCCATTGATAACAACATGCTGTGTTCTGTTTGCTAAAAACTCTTCAATCCAGCCACGCAGCTGGTCTGATATTCCGTAGGCTCTTACTTTGTTTATCAGGTCACAGTGCGGAACTGTATCGAACGCCTTCCGGAAGTCAAGAAAAATAGCATCTACCTGGGAGCCAGTATCTAATATTTTCTGGGTCTCATGAACAAATAAAGCGAGTTGGGTCTCACACGATCGCTGTTTACGGAATCCATGTTGATTCCTACAGAGTAGATTCTGGGTTTCCAAAAACGACATGATACTCGAGCAAAAAACATGTTCTAAAATTCTACAACAGATCGACGTCAGAGATATAGGTCTATAGTTTTGCGCATCTGCTCGACGACCCTTCTTGAAGACTGGGACTACCTGTGCTCTTTTCCAATCATTTCGAATCCTCCGTTCCTCTAGAGACTTGCTGTACACGGCTGTTAGAAGGGGGGCAAGTTCTTTCGCGTACTCTGTGTAGAATCGAATTGGTATCCCGTCAGGTCCAGTGGACTTTCCTCTGTTGAGTGATTCCAGTTGCTTTTCTATTCCTTGGACACTTATTTCGATGTCAGCCATTTTTTCGTTTGTGCGAGGATTTAGAGAAGGAACTGCAGTGCGGTCTCCTCTGTGAAACAGCTTTGGAAAAAGGTGTTTAGTATTTCAGCTTTACGCGCGTCATCCTCTGTTTCAATGCCATCATGCCATATCTATGGAATGAGCATAGCCTTCTGTGCATGTTATTAGCATCAAACGGCGTTAGTCACGTGATTTTAGCCTATGTTGCTAGTCTGCAATACGCAATGGTAGCGGAACTTGTCTATTACCTGTATTCGCCTTGTTTTATATACATTTCTGCACGTTTGAGTTTTAGTAACAGTTGTGGAGCAATTTTTTCGTTACTGCGGACCTAAAAGAGCAGCATGTGAAAGTCGGACCAGATACTTTTGGTGCGTTTGTATAGATCCAAATGTCATATTTATGAGGCACTTTACATGAAAAATCGAAATTTGTCGTAAGGTCTTATGGGACCAAACTACTTAGGTCATCGCTCCCGAAGCCTACACATTACTTAATCTAATTTAAATAAACTTACGCTATGGCAACACACACACCCATGCCCGAGGGAGGACTCGAACCTCCGACGGGGGCAGCCGCACGGACCGTGACAAGGCGCGTAGACCACGCGTCTGCACTTTACAAATGGCTCTGAACACTATGCGACTTAACTTCTGAGGTCATCAGTCGCCTAGAACTACTTAAACCTAACTAACCTAAGGACATCACACCCACCCATGCCCGAGGCATGACTGTAGCGCCCAGAACCGCACGGGCACTCCGGCTGGCTGCACTTTACATTTTTAAAGATATTGAGACACGTCTTGTATTGTAGAGATAATTTCTGTGATATCATGGCCATGTGTTCACGAGACAAGTGCTAGGTAAATTTGCCAGTGTGTCTGAGTAAGCTGCTATTCAGTGTATACATACACAGATGTAACTAAAGTCACGGAATATCCCCTAATACAGGGCCGGCCAGAAATTCTGCACGCGTGCGGTGCTCTTGCACATGTGCAACTTCCCGGTCACAGCGTGCACGCCGCAGCCGTCAGCGTTCATGTAGTGCATGTTTCTACGCACAGATGTCGCTCCTCTGTTACACAAAGTGCGTTATCGACACCTCGTATGTATATCACAACCTGGGCTGTATCTGTAAGATCTGTTGCTTCATCGAGCGCAACAGAGAAACCAACAAAGTCTTTAGCCTTATTTATTATCTGCCTGTGCAGATCGCCGGCCATAGCACTGATACGTCTTGTCGCTGTTTGTTTGGATAGATTGATTTCTTGAAACCTGCTAACGTTCGTGGGATACACAAGTTCTGCAGCATCAATCAGACACCCTTTCACAAACTCCCCTTCGTAAAATGGTTTCCCAGATTGTGCAATTCTTAATGCGATTTTAAAACTTGCTCGCAGTGAACATTTAGTGTGGTTGTCATTCTGGAAAATTGAAAACAGTACATTGTACAGCTTACAGTAAAACAGACATAAATGTAACACAAGAAACTAAGAGTTCAAGAAGTATCAGTTACTTTGACGTACAGTAAAATCGAGTTGATGTGTCTCATCCATTTTCTTAAGGACATTTAATTTTGCTTGCCGTTCTTCACTGTTAAGTACACTACACTCGTCTTTGTGATATGTATTGTAAAGTCTTTCAATTGAAAACTTACGCTGGACGCCTATTATTCAGCGGCACAGCAAACAATTATCACCAACGGCTACAAAAAAGAATTGCAGTTCCCAGTCATTTTTAAACGACTGAGAACATAGAGCTCCCGTCCTTTCTTTTTCACAGTACTTGCTACCTCTCCGTACTTCTCTGTTAAGGTTACGGTCACCAGGGGTAAACGAGACTGGATATGTTGCGCTCTTGCTTGTACCACAGGGAAGTGGAGCCGCCGCCGTTCATTTAGGACACATGTCTAATTACAGATGTCGCTGTCGCACACGTGCGCACATGTGCAGCACTTCCGCACGTCTGCACACTGTGCAGAGTTTGGCCGGCCCTGTCCTAATACCATGTCGTACCTCCTTTTGCCCGACGTATTGCACGAACTCGACGCCGCATGTACTCAACATGTCGCTGGAAGCCTCTGCAGTAATACTGAGTCACGTTGCTTCTATAGACGTCCGTAATTGCGAAAGTGTTGCCGGTACAGGACTTTGTGTACGAACTGACCTCTCGATTATGTCCCATAAATGTTCGGTGGGATTCACGGCCGACGACTTCGGTGGCTAAACCACTCGCTCGAATTGTTCAAATGGTTCTCAGCACTATGGGACTTAACATCTGAGGTCATCAGTCCCCTAGAACTTAGAGTTAAGATTTATCAGTTTTCATACGTCAGAATTTAATTATTTTTATTTTCTATTCTGGAAGGTTATACATCATTATTTTATATTGTTTTTATTTATACGGGAAGGTTACACTAATCTTAATTAATGAAAAACTGATAAATTTTGACGTAAGCAGCGCTACGCCATGGCCCTGTTAAATCAGTCTCAATCTGTCCGTGAGAAATAAACTGAAAAATTCTTACTTCGTATGGTGTCTCCGTATAACGCTGTCTATATATCTGCTCGTGAATGGCACTGCTTAGTGCAATGCTGGCCTATGTACTGATACTGGATAACAATTGTCTGAGAACTGAATTACAAGAAAAACTGACTTAGTGACATAGCTGCACAGCTGGTCATCTCATTACTAAAGAACACATGACTATGACCTGACAAAAATTCTGGAGTACTTTAATTTAGATACATGACTGGATAGGGACTGGCAATGACTTAAGGGGAAATTATAGCTGACTGGTAAAAACAATTATATTCTGACAATTTTTTACGTTATTGGTAAAGATCTACAATCCATTACACGAGAAAATTTAATATATTACAAATCTGAGTCTACTGGTGCTGACGAATCACAAAAGAAAAGATTGAAACAAATTCATATTAAAATCTCAGACAAGTGACTTAACTACGCGCATGCCAATAAAAATTATAAAATTTACCTCACAATAGATGGTTGACTTAATTACACCGTTGATTTTTCATTATATTAACAATTATTCATCATCATCTCATTCCACGGTTTCATTTAGCTCTGCGGCTGATCACAATTATTATTCAGTTCCATATAATAAAATTTGACAATTTGTTCTGAACTGTGACTTTAACAACTAATAAGTATAAACTGCGCTGTACCAGCGACAGACTACAACTACCCTGTAGCAGAGAGCGACTACAACAGCCGCAGAGACTGCTCTGACCTGCGTCTATGCTGCAGCTCTCTTTTAACAGGGGCAAAGATATTTCTCAGGCAGCGCCTGTGAATACCAGCAAGTGAGCAATAAATCGAGGTTACATTGCTGCAGCAGGGTGGTGAACCCCTTACACAATGGACGTCGGGAGTGAAGTTGCGCATCATGCAGCCTATTGCGCACAGTTTGAGTGGTAACACGACGTCCTGTGTTTGCACGAAAAGCAATATTCAACATAGTGGCGTTGCTGTCAGGGTTCTTCCGAGCCATAACCAAAGGTAGTAGTCATCCATTGCTGTAGTAGTCCTTGGGCGGCCTGAGCGAGACATGTCATTGACAGTTCCTGTCTCTCTGCATCTCCTACATGTCCGAACAACATCGCTTTGGTTCACTCTGAGATGCATGGACACTTCACTTACTGAGAGCCCGTTCCGGCACAAAGTAACAATGCGGACGCCATCAAACCGCAGGATTGACCGTCTAGGTGTGGTTAACCACAAAAAACAGTAGCGGTGTACCTCTTTCCTGGTGGAATGGCTGGAACTGATAGGCTGTCGGACCCCCTCCGTTTAATAGGTGCTGCTCATGCATAGTTGTTTACATCTTTGGGCGGGTTTAGTGACATCTCTGAACAATCAAAGGGACTGTGTCTGTAATACAATATCCACAGTCAACATCTATATTCAGCAGTTCTGAGAATGGGAGTGATGCAAAACTTCTTTTGATGTGTGTATTACGATTTGAAGGTCAATGCAAGGACAGCAACTTTCAAAATCAGTGGGTACGATACGTTTCTTAAAAAAATCGTTATTGATTGTTACGAGGACGTTTTGTTGCAAAGTAATGCCTCTCAATTTTTTTATTCCGTTCTCAATATAATATCGGTTGAGGTATTACCTGTCATGCATATTACTCGATCCACTTTCCCCTTTCACTGACGAAAAAGTAAAACCATCTGCCGCTAAGGACTCGGAAATGTAGAGGTGTGTAACGTAACTATCTCTGTGCGCGACAAACAGCGTGCTGCAACCGTGTTTCTAATCGCAGAAAATGTGCCTCCAATTGAAATCCATAGAACAAAGAAAGCTGCGTACGATGTCGATTGTATCGACATTAGCAATGTTCTGCGTTGTGATACTGGTGCTCTAAATGCAGGAAATGGCAGTGGTTGCCTCAACGTGTGTGACAGAGCTTCGACTGTTTCCATAACTCCTGTTTTATAGCAATGAAGCGGCGCAAGCAGAGGTGAGTTTGTGGTTCCGTCAGCAAATTCAGTTCTAAAGTGAGAGTATCAACGAACTGCTTTCACGTTGGGAGTAACTTCTTCGTCACCAGGAAGAGTGTTTTGAGAAATAAATATACAGACATGAAGATTAAAAATGTAGGTTGTTTTAGTTAAAAATCCTTAAGAGTTTTCAAGTTAAAAAAAAATTGGAGGCCCTACTTTTCAGCAGGCTCACGTAGATATCCAATCATTTTAGAGTACAGAACATTTCTATCATTTACAAAAGTCACCGATGACTGAGTGTTTAGTTTAACTGCGTAACAAATGGAAATCATCATAATCAAATATGTAATCATAAATTTTAACAGAAATAATATTACGTCTACAACTTTGCTTCCTCCGTTTTGCAATAGATGGCAGTAATGCCAAGTGGTGGTGCAGCTTTAGGTCGTAAGTGTCATACAATACGCTTAGGCATTTGTAAATACAATGCCATAAAAATAGTAGTCGATTTGTGATTGCATCATATAGTTATTCTCGATTGAATATGTCAACATATCAGCTTAATTCTCGTTATTTCCGGGAAGTTTGAATTTTCTGATTTGTCATAAAGAAATCTGCGGCTGATGCTGATAAGATTCTTAGTAAGACCTAAGGCGAGGCATCTGTTAGTGAAAGAACATTCACAGAATGGTTTCAAAACTTCAAGAATGGTGAGTTTGATGTCGAATACAGGCATAGTGGTGGAAGAGAGACGGTTTTCGAAGCTACAGAAACCGACGGAAACAATCACAGGAGATCGCTATCGAAAGCATTTGGGCCGAGCACTGAAAGACAAACTGGCACAATACAGCGATAAACATGAAAAGGAGATTTTTCAGCTTGACAATACTGGATACCATGTCTCAAAACCCGTCAAAAATGTTCAAATGGTAAGTCCTACTCAACGTGGACGATAAATAGTTTAGACAACAACAGAATAGAAACTTTCGAAATGTGGTGCTACAGAAGAATCCTGAAGATTAGATGGGTAGATCACATAACTAATGAGTAGGTATTGAATAGAATTGGAGAGAAGAGAAATTTGTGGCACAATTTGTCTAGAAGAAGAGATCGGTTGATAGGGCATATTCTGAGGCATCAAGGGATCACCAATCTGGTATTGGAGGGCAGCATGGAGGGTAAAAATCGTAGAGGGAGACCAAGAGACGAATACACTAAACAGATTAAGAAGGATGTAGGTTGCAGTAGGTAATGGGAGATGAAGAAGCTTGTACAAGATAGAGTAGCATAAAGAGCTCATCAAACCCGTCTCTGGACTGAAGACTACAACAACAACCCAACACATCGTATTATCCAGACATTGCTCCTCCGCATTGTTCCACCAGTCCTCACGATCTAGCTGACCAGTAGTTCTGATCATATGGACAAGTTCAGATTTGAATCGATTCATGGATCTCTTGAAAAGATGCCCAGTTCTTGAGCAGCTGGATTTATATGCTGCCTGAAAGATGGTAGAGAGTAGTGCCCAGTGATGGCCAATACTTTCAATCGTAAAGTCGTTGTGCGTTTTGTACAAAAAAGGTTCGAACTTCGACAAAAATTGGCAGAAGCAAAATTGTAGACCTAATACTCTTTTTTACTAATCGCTTGAAAATGTGAGTGTTCACGATAAATCAAAATTTCGTACAATACTGCCAAACGACAAACAGAAAAATCCCTTTTTATTTCTATAGAGTGAAACTATTACTGATGAATATCAGTTTTGCGTTACTAATAAGGCATTTATCATGTCTGTGAAATTTTTATTCATTTTTCTGTGGCCAGTAATTTAAAAAATAGAGGTATTACATTGTTGGAAATACTGCAACCAGCCCTATTTTTTTATTTTTATAAATGATTTTATTGTACCGTTACTAGGCTCGAACCTGAGCCCATCGTCAGACGGTATCGTTGACACTTGTCAATTTTTACATTTGTGTCCTCAAACGTAACAAAGTTTTTGTGATTACATAATTTACAAAAGGTTTTACATTGTACATGGGCACTCTACACTGCACTAACTTCACGAAAAACTCTCATTTATATATATTGTAAGGGAAAGGTTAGATCCTCTTCTTCGATCCATGCTAATCTATAAACTAAACGAAATACGAAATGAGTGAGACATTTGGTTACATCAGTTCGATGGTGTCAGAACTATAACCGTTATCATGGGCTATGTGTTTGACTGGTTTTAGTTCCCATAGTTTATCTTTAGTGTCCAACGGAATTTTTTCCATTCTGTTCAACAAAGCCTCAGTTTGCCATATATTTCAAATATATGTTCACCATTGTATTTACAAATTTGTAGGGCCAATAAATTTATGCTATTATCAGTTACAGCTCTGACTCAATCGATAAACTTCACAATGGAATTAACAACAAATACAATAACAAAGATAGTACTATGTCCACATCAAAACAGTTTCGCACAAACAGTTGTCAAAACTCTGTGACATACGTCTGCAACCATTGGTAAAGTGGCATATCATACTGCAGAGTTATTCTGTGCGAAAAATATCAACGTTAGTTTCCACATAAACAACAGAATGAGAGACAAAATTGTTCATAATCTGAATTTTAAGAACGAAATACGCCAAAAGTCTGGCATTTATATGAACTGTTCTGCGTGCCCCAAGTTTTACATTGACCAAAGTAAGACGGCTTTCAATGTACGATACAGAGAACACACCAATACTCTTAGGCTAAACAACCTAAGTCGACCGATTTGCTGCTTAGTTGATAAGCACTGAAGAAAACTTGAAAATATTAAATTTTGCGGAAAAAGGAGCATAAATGAATTTGTTAGAAAAATAAAAAATATGCAACCTCATTCACAGTAAACTAGACTGCATCCTGAATGGTGAGCTACAATTAGCAAACCAAATGTAGCTCGAAAATTTCACACAACTCTTATAATTTGAAATGCTAGAAATAATAATTAACTAACAGAGAGAATATTCTTTATTGGTCAT
This sequence comes from Schistocerca nitens, assembly GCF_023898315.1. Classification (NCBI taxonomy): domain Eukaryota; kingdom Metazoa; phylum Arthropoda; class Insecta; order Orthoptera; family Acrididae; genus Schistocerca; species Schistocerca nitens. Next base: position 416,308,291 of record NC_064622.1, on the reverse strand, counting down.
TAGCAGCGACGGCCGGTGTGGCCATGCGGTTCTAGTCGCTTCAGTCTGGAACCGCGCGACCGCTACGGTCGCAGGTTCAAATCCTGCCTCGGGCATGGATGTGTGTGATGTCCTTAGGTTAGTTAGGTTTAAGTAGTTCTAAGTTCTACGGGACAGATGACCTCAGATGTTAAGTCCCATAGTGCTCAGAGCCATTTTTTCATTAGCCGCGGGTTTCAAACGTAAATAACTAAATGTGTAGCTTTAAAGTGATCTATACGACAAAGAAGTTTCTTTGCAGAAGTGTACCACATCTGTTCACATATCATGTTATTTGGAACATCAGATCAGCAGCAAATGTAAATGAATATATCTGCCATCATGTGTTTAGTTTAGGTCATGGATCAGCATGGATCGAAAAAGAGAATAAATCTTCTCTCCTATAACATACAAAGGAGAGTTTTTCATCAAACAAGTACAATTTACAGAGATTATATACAAATGTCAAATTCTTTATCAATTATGTAATCACAAAAACTTCGTTATATGTTATAGAGAAAATATAGAACATTCTGCAAACTATTTAATCACAAAAATATTGGTGTATTTTAGAACACAGATATAAAACTTACAAGAAATCAACATCTGACAATGGACTCAGGCCCGAAACTAGCACAATAAAATCTCTTCTAAGAAACTTGTTGCAAGATCCTACAGTATAGCTTATTAAAATAAGAACGGTGTTCTCTAACCGTAATGAATTAATAAAAATATAGTTTTATAATAAATCTATTACAAATTTAAAAGTCATACGCGTAATTTTTATTGTAAAATCATGATTCAGTGCTGTTTTTATCATTTCCATTTGATAATAAATACGAGTGTATAATTTAAAAGAAGTAAAAAAAAAAATTCTTGAGACTCGAACCACCGACTTCACGACCATATATATGTTCGACGCTATGCACTCCCGTACCGACAACTGGGTAAACAATGTCGAAACTAAACTTCCTGGCATATTAACAGTGTGTACCAGATCATTCGTGACCAAGTGCTCTGTCGGCTGAGCATTCCAATAATTTATCAATTATGTAATCACAAAAACTTCGTTATATGTTATAGAGCAAATATAGAACATTCTGCAAACTATTTAATCACAAAAATATTGTTATATTTTAGAACACAGATATAAAACTTACAAGAAATCAACATCTGACAATGGACTCAGGCCCGAAACTAGCACAATAAAATCTCTTCTAAGAAACTTGTTGCAAGATCCTACAGTATAGCTTATTAAAATAAGAACGGTGTTCTCTAACCGTAATGAATTAATAAAAATATAGTTTTATAATAAATCTATTATAATTTTAAAAGTCATACGCGTAATTTTTATTGTAAAATCATGATTCAGTGCTGTTTTTATCATTTCCATTTGATAATAAATACGAGTGTATAATTTAAAAGAAGTAAAAAAAAATTCTTGAGACTCGAACCACCGACTTCACGACCATATATATGTTCGACGCTATGCACTCCCGTACCGACAACTGGGTAAACAATGTCGAAACTTAACTTCCTGGCATATTAACAGTGTGTACCAGATCATTCGTGACCAAGTGCTCTGTCGGCTGAGCATTCCAAGCATGATTGGCGAGTCGCCTTTACAGCGTTGTCATCGTGACACAGCTCGTGCTCTGCTTGAAGATGGCACAGTACGTCCGGCATTCTCAGCCATGGCAGCAGGAACTTCTTCAACAATTTGTGTCGGCCTCTCGCCGGAGCAGTTTCCAAATCGCCAGTTAATTCGAATTTCCGAATCATATTCTTCAACCCTGGTGCAAAAGAGGAGCTCTCCATATACCCTCAGTGCGTCGATACTCGCGAAGAGCAGCACCACTATTGCTGTTTTTTTTTAATAAAAAGGAGAAACAGCACTGCGAGTAAACTCCTGATGACATTGTTGAGACCAATGTTGACTCTGTGTAACTGTGATGCACACTGACGCTTGTGCCTCAACCCTCCGTCGACGTACCAGTATGTGCGCCTAGCAGCAAATGGTAACACTAACACTACTAATAAAGCAAATCATGCAGCGCTCATTCTAACACCATTCCTATAAGATTGGGTACCAACACGGGGTACAAAGGCCGAACCTGGTCACCAGCAAAGCATCAGTTAGACGAGGGCAGAGAAGTGTCCTACTTAGGCTAACTGGAGCCTTCTCCACCATCTTAGTGTGTGGTGCTCAGAATATGCCACTGCTGGCTAATGATAGGGAGACTAGACAAAGTACACGTAACAACCGGTTTACCGATACAGACCACACGTCACCTTAAAAATTGGCGTTTGGCCACATGTCGAGGTGAGTGACATGTAATTGATAAGAGACGCAGACTACATAACTTCCTCCCTGACATTGGGGTGCCGTTGAGGATGAAACATATCGATCCTAGCCACGGAATGGTGCAATTCTTAACCAGATACGGACCTTATCCCATGCACTTAAACCACGTCTGTCTCAACAGACACCTACATGCTCATGCAAGGAAGAAGATTCGGCAGAACACACTGTCTTCTTCTGCGGGCAATACGCGAACAATAGACATACACTGCACTTAGACTACACAGAACCAGGCATACATATACACACTGAAATAAGAAACGAAGAACAACGGGCTCAAATAAATGCAATAAAAGACAGCATTTCAAAAACAAACGAAGAGTACATACGTAAACGACATAACAGACTGCCTATATGCAGCATAACAATAATCTCTAGAGGGTGGCCAGTGACATCCACAGTGACAGCAAAAATAGTGACACTGAAGAGCAAGAGGAAGAAGTTGAGACGCACCAGTAAATAAGTTACCTAGAATTATGATTCAGATATAACTTGCCAAAATGCACTGACAAATTGCACATATTAGTCAAACAATACTTAAGGATAGCGAATACTAAATGTAGTGTAAGGTGCTGGCAATCTAGCCAAGAAACCACCCAATGTCGTACACGGATGAGTAACTAATGTTAATGGATGGAATTAGCAACACCACTTCTCTGCTACTAACTATAAACTATTTTGTTGTGACTGGCGGTCAACAGGTCGAAAAAACCATACAAAGTATTCACTGCCATTCACAATCAGTGACAGCACTATTTTCTGTCCTATCACCTTCTTACATTCTCCTTAAAACAACAATTTTTTTCATATTTCAATTTCAAATATTGTTATTTTAAAAAGGTAGTATTCTTTGTCGAATAATGCAGATAAAAACAAAACAAAGAACTACAAAAAAGCTTACAAATGAGGACCGTAGCATGTAAGACCGTTTTTAAAATATTAGGTAACAAGTGTTTAAATTTTCGGTAAATACATAAAATGAATAATTAAATAAATACCGATACTGTAAATAATGTTCTGTCTGCACATTCCCAAGAGATAAAAGTTTAATTATAACCACACTGTTCACGGTAACCACTCGGCCGTGATCCAGTCTACTGCAACAGACGGTGTGAAACAGTCGCAAGCAGAGCTATAAATTTATGACTAAAAGTAGGAACTCAGTGGGGATTCTGGACTTAATTTGTACTGCAATAAGATATTGAACTATACAATAACACGGAAATTATGCCAGTCACAGAGTGATAACATATGAAGATGGTCTTTGCACAGTTAGAGAGCGCACACACTATCTGCCGAATGTAGTGCATTGTAGGTAAATATTACGTCACTTACAACCATCGAAGATTTGCATTCAAGTCTCATTTCATTAATCATGAGGCTACTATTGAAATACAACTTAAGGTAAAACGTTGCATCACTTAGCACCAACGAAGGTACTGTTTAATGTCTCGTGTCATTAATCCTGTGGCTAAGAACGAGAACGCTACCAGCACAGTACTGACACATTTATTGAGGCATTGATGAATTCATGTCAGCGGTAGATTCAGTAAGGCAATTAATTGTCCATCACTTGCAACACACTGAAGATTTGTGCTTAATGTATAATCAAATGTGAACAGTCTAAGGGAAGTAATTTTCCACTGACAACTTGTATGTCCACTTGAAATCTCGCATCTCAGTACTACAACTTCCTTTAAGTGTGCGTAAAAATTAGTAAGTCCTTGGCAACTTCAGTGCTTTTTTTTACAATACATTACAAAAATCTGAATTGCATGTGTGGTATCGTCTCTCTAGGAAATGACCTATGAATGTCTATGTGAAATAACCAAAAATATGAAGCTTTCATATATATTAAAAATGTGACCTTATTCCCAGCAAATACATGAAATAGTACAAGAGCACTGCAAGAAAATGTAAGATGAAGCTTCTACACAAAACATGAATCTTTGTATAGAACAATAATCAGTGCGATCAGGAAACATTTATATGCACAAATAACTATGCAATATTCTGAGCAAGCTAGAAAAGTAAAGTTTAACAAGTGGAGCAATTGACAAAAAAATCAGCTTCGTCTAATAGTGAAAAATGGCCATGAAAATGTACATGAAGATCTAGCGTTCACGCGATAATAGATCTTAAGTTACTTGATTGCGCAGAAAATGTCTTGTTACACAGAACTAACGAGTAACATGTAAAACATAGGAACAGTGGTAAAAAAATCCGTATGTGAAAAAGTCACACACAGTCAGAGTAAGAAGGTTTATGGACCAGAAATAAAGGACAAAACAACAAATGTACCACAGTTCATCTAAAGGGAAAGGTAAAGGAATTGATTGCACTTCAAAGTCAAATTCACAATTAGTCTGCGTGATACTTGACCCTAGTATCGTGTACTATTCCAATGAACTGAACAGCTTTCTAACTCTTGTACTGTATGCATACTTCATGAATTTATATTTTCGCTGAAACCTCATACTTGTCTCATTATATCTTTTGTCTCAAGTTACCTGCCAAAATCATCTTATTCACATAACACAGTTCACATCAATTTGTCTGTTAAAAACGTAATGTCAGTTCACTTGCCAAAAGCATTATATTCAAAGTTCTCTCAAATATTTCGTTATCACATCATCATATCCAAATAATAAAACCACTATTCAATGTGCCTATACTCATTTATATTTCCACATTACAATCAACATCATTCTTCAACCATAGCATATATGCAACTTTATTTGACCAGCCTACTCACATATTTTACTACTTCCATTACTCAGTACTAATTTCTTTCTCATTCAAGGTGTACCTGCTATATTACCCATTTACTGTCTTCTTAAGCTCATTTGCATAATTCTCTTATTATTCATGACATTTACATCACATAACCTCTAACAGTAAATACTTATCCTAAGTGAGCTCTAACGAAACTATAGGCACTGTGATGTACACATATGCACGAAAATATCTCATCGAAAAAGCAGTGCCGCCAAATACATTATCATATCCATATGAACAAGACAAATATTTCATCAGAAAGGCATTAGAGCACAGTATATCTTTATGCATACACAGCAAAAAAATATTATGGTAAACCAGTAAAAAGACTAAGTACACATTTAAAGCTAAAACAAATCATACAGAAAAAGTTTCATCATAAAAACCATGTGGCAATCAAAGCAAAGCCTGTCATCACAAAAATGCAAGATACCAGTCTTCTTACAAAATGTCATTAAGAGGTAAGTAAGGTATGTTGATGTAACAATAACTGTGTAATGCAGAATTTCACATAAGGCACTAGCTATGTTGAGCAATAGTTGTATCATGCAACAAAACTATATACATTTCACAACATTACCCTAATCCATGGCAAGAGAATTAATTAATCAGTGCTAAAAGTTTAAAAAGGGAAAAGACTTTGTGAATTGGTAGTATAATGTTTATTAAAATATTCACTTTGCCACAAGCATAAATCTGTATTTCAATCAATATTCTTCTCATTCATGTTTTCCATCCATGCCTAGTGTCATCATGTAGTAGTAAATAGCTTTTCATTCAATGGTACATTCCTATGAGCAAATACTTCTAATGAATATATGCATATTAACCAAATTGGTTTTAATATATATGTACATATATCATACCTGTCATAATCTGACCTGAAGACAGAAAGAAGCAGATACTTCAACATAATAATGCTGTTGTACGTCATCTACAGCAAAGTAAAAAAAAAGTTAGATCTGTGTTATACGATGGGGACATTCACTCTTTTTAGTGTGTATTGTTTCCACTTCTAGTACGTTGTCATGTGCTATTCGACGATTTCTGTAAGGTCCTTTGTACACTAAGAAAAACGTATGACTAAGATGCTTGTTTTTGTATGATAAGGTATGGGATTTCACAAGCACTTTCTGACCATTGTATAGCTTTTTTACATTTGTATTACCTGTTGCGACTTTTTTCTTCACTCTGTAGCTCTCTTGCTATTACTTATTATTAAGTCTATTACCTCTTTTTGATGTAGTTTGGCTGAGTTAGGAAATGATGCAAGCTCACTTATTCGGTCTGGTGGCTGTTTGTTCTTAAGTACAATTAAGGGAGACAATGAAGTAGAATCATGCAGTTTGTTTAAAATGCTCTCAAACATGTGTATGTGCCTAACCTAAGTGTGATATTGTCGATGACAGCATAATCTGCAGTTTCTTGATTTCTCGCAGCAGGTGTTCAGAAGGATCAACTTGAGCCCGATAGAGAGAGAAGAATATGGGCTTCATTTTGTGGATTCTTGAAATCTTGCTCAGATACGTGACCAAAACTGGGTACCATTTTCCAAACTTATCTTGTCAGCATGTCGTACTTCACACAGTAAATACATTACAAATACATGTGAGACAGTATTTCTAGTTGCTTTGCATAATTGGGCGAGGGAGACAAATTTAGAAGTTTGCTCCATGGCAACACAAACATATGAAAATCCATTCTGATTTTATTTATTTATTTATTTATTTTTGTGGCCCTGAAGCTCTACAGCTCCTAGTTCTTTTAACTGTGTAGGAGTGATGGGAAATAGTGGAGCACGGTGTGTAAGAGTAGATGACTTAGCTCTTTGGCACAATTTCTATACATCTGAAACGTTTCTGCTTCTCTTTTCCATGGCATTGAAGTAACAGGTTGTTCAGAGTTTGCTGAAACAATTATGTGGTCCAAAATGAGCGTAAGTGAGATGAGTGTACAAAATGAGTTTCTTTACGAAATCATTGGGAATACATAAGACCTAGTACATCGCTTAAAGAGAATGTTCTTGTGTACAAGGTAAGCCTATCTTATCCCCGAGTTTTTCATGCCACTTATTTTTAAGGTCTCTCCAGATGGGATTCTTATCACATTCCTGCGCAATAACGTTTGAAGAGGAAGCAATAAAGTCATCAAAGGAAACTATGGAAACTTTCTGTATATACTTTTCCTCAAAATTCGTTTCTATGATACATTTTGCATGAGATAAAGTGTCAGAGGGCGAAATATAATAATTTCCATTCCAAAGAAAGCAGGTGCTGATAGTTGTGAAAACTACCGAACTATCAGTTTAATAATTCACGGTTACAAAATACTACCACGAGTTCTCATAGGAGAATGAAGAAACTAGTAGAAGCCGACCTCAGGGAAGATGAGTTCGGATTTCGGAGAAACGTAGGAACACGTGATGTGATACTGACCCTATGACTTTGACTTCTGAGTGACAATAGGTTAAGGAAAGGTAAATCTGCGTTAACAGCATTTATATACGTAGTGATAGCTTTTGACAACGTTGCCTGGAATATTCTCTTTCAGGTTCTAAAGGTGGTAGGGGTAACATACATGGAACGAAAGCCTGTTTAAAATTCGTACAGAAACCTGATGGCAATTGTAAGAGTCGAGGGGGATGAAATTGATTGAGAAGGGATTGACACAGGGTTGTAGCCCATCCCTGATGTTATTCAATCTGTATACTGAGCAGGTAGTAAAGGAAACCAAAGAGAAATTTGTAGTAGGAATTATAGTTCAGAGAGAAGAAATAAAAACCTTGAGGTTGTAATTCTGTCAGAGACAGCAAAGGACTTGGCAGAACAGTTGAACGGAATGGACAGTGTCTTGAAAGAAGAGTATAAGATAAACATCAACGAAGGCAAAATGAGGATAATGGAATGTAGTCGAATTAAACCAGGTGCTGCTGAGGGAATTAGATTAGGAAATGAGACACTTAAAGTAGTAATGAGTTGTTTAGGTAGCAAAATAAGTGATGGTGGTCGAAGTAGACAGGGTATAAAATGTCGACTGCGATTGGCAAGAAAAGCGTTTCTGAAGAAGAGAAATTTGTTAACATCGAGTATGGGTTTAAATGCAAGGAATTCTTTTCTGGAAGTATATGTATAGCGTGTAGCTACGTTTGGCAGTCAAATATGGACGATAGACAGTTTAGACAAGAAGAGAATAGAAGGTTTTGAAAAGTGGTGCTACAGAAGAATGCTGAAGATTAGATGGGTAATTACATGACTAATGAGGGGGTACTGAATAGAACTGGGGAGGGAAGAAATTTGTGACAGAGCCTGACTAGAAGACGGGATCAATTGGCAGGAAACATTCTGAGACATCAAGGGATCACCAATTAAGTACTGGAGGGAAGCGTGGAGGGGGGGGGGGAGGGGGGATAGGTTGCAGTAGCTACTCGGAGATGAAGAGGCTTGCACAGGATAGAGTACCATAGAGAGCTGTATCAAACCAGTATTTAGACATAACACCTCAATACAACAACAAAAACAACCAAGTGTCAGCAACATTTTGTGGGCCAGGAATAAGAACTACAGTAAATACAGTTCTTGGAAATACATTGCCCAACGTTTGAATCTGTCATGTGCACGACAGTCTGTATATACTTTAGCGTGCTTGATAAACAAGAAAAAACGAAATTTGGAAACCGCCCAAATGACGGCTAGAGCTTCTACTTCAGTTACTGGATAATTTCTTTCTGATTTCGTTGAAACACACCTAGAAAAGCTATTGTTCTTTCAGCAATGATACTCATTTTCCTCAACTTCCTGGAATAAATGAACACCTAACCCTATCTTTGATGAATCTGCAGCCAAACAAAAATCATGTGACAGATCTAGCTGTGCAAGAACTGGAGCATACAGAAGTGCATAGTTTAAATTTAGGAACCCTACATGTGCCCATTCATCTCAATGCCGTATTGTGTTTTTAACAATAAAAGAACAAAGTTTTGAGACAGCAAGAGTTTTCGTACTCGAGAAGCGACGATAGAAGTTATTAACTTGTCTTTTGGTGGTAGGAACTAGAATCACTCTGAATGCCTCAGGTTTTTCAGGATCAGGCTCTATGGCCCCAGACGAGATGGTCTCCTACGAACTTTACTCTGGTCTCGCCAAATTCTGATTTTTTCCAGACTGACAGTAATTCTGATTCCTCAAAAATCTGTAGCAAACTACTAAAGACACAGTTATGTAATAACCAAGATTTTTTTACCTATAAGGATGCCACTAACATGTGAAGTAATGTGTTGCTTCGAGTACTAGGGTAAGATGTAGTTTAAACTGTGAATGAAGGTGACAGAAAAACGTTAAGACCAAATGGTACTTTGCGAAACTGATAGCATAACCCAACACGGAGAAATACGGTATATTTTCTAAGCTTTGGGTGTAGTTCTATTTTCCAGAAACTTGCCCTCAAGAGACAACTTGTATGCCATGAAAATTCTGCAGTAATTCGTCTAAGGTTTCAGGTCTAACTCTCTTAGGTGAGATAATGCTGTTAATTTGTCTTGGTTCTAATACGAGTCTAATTGATCCATTTTTTCTACTATGTGCAGTGGACTAACGTGCCAGTTCTATGACACCTAGCTGTAGTATAGACTTAATTTCAGTTTTCACTTGCTCTTTTTAGTGTGCAGGAATAACATTATGGAGTAATACAAAATTTTTTGTGTCTTTGACCTGAAATATGTACTGAAAACTTTTTATAGTTCTTGTACGCCGAGTAAAAGCAATTGAGTGTGAACGCAAAATGTCAAAGAGATTCCACCTATCTGTATCAGTGGAACGCTCTACTTTGTCTATTTTCTCTTGAATCAAACTCTGTATACCTATTTTAAGAGCAATTTCATCACAAGAAACGTGTAAAGAACGTCCGTCGTCATAAAAATTTCGGATGTAATATGTGTGGTTTGTCAAAAGTCGTTGGATATTCACTTCCCTTAGTTTCTAAGACTGTCTCTGCATCATCAGAGTTTAAAACTGCTTTGTGTTCATTTAAAAAGTCTGCTTCCAATATCATTAGTGTCGACACAAGAAGTACAATTGAGGAACTCTTTACAAATTTATAGCCTTGCCATGTGAAATCCATACAAGTTTGATGTCCTACACTAATCCTTTTGCATGAATTAGTACCTCGAGTTTTATTCTGCGTAAAGATAATGTAGAAAAACCTTTCATCTTTGTACGTCTGTGGAATGCAGTTTCACTAACCACAGATATGGGGCTATCTGTGTCAAGAACAGTGTAGAAAGTGATGTTACCTAAAGAAACATGTGACAATGGGTGTGTTACAGCATTCTGAGTATTACCTAATCCCTGTAATAAAACATCTCTTATATCTTTAAGACCTACGAAGATTAATGTTACAGCAGTGATGTCTTCAGCTCTGCATATAGTGTCGCCAGCTGACAGCGTTACCAGTAATTGCTGTTTGTTATTTCCAAGCCGCTGATTATTGGGCGGATTAGGCGGTCTCACTTAACCGTCTCACCATGTTGCGACTGCCTTGATCTACTTGCTTTTTGCCAACGCTGAATGTATTGTTGTCCGTTATAGTTTTTATAATACTGCCCATTTTGATGACAGTCTCCGAAATTTCTGTTTTGCTGTGAGTTCTGTGGGCTTGATCTATAAGAATTACATCTCATAGAATACAAGTTGAGCCTGTAATTGTTTTTCTAGTGCTATAGTTGTCGGTGTCTAGTTTCAGTTCTTATAGCAAACCAAGGAAAGCATCTGCGTTGTCCCTGCATCTTATTGCCAATATTATGTGACGTATATGTGAGGCAGTTTTGTTAAGCAAATGCTTAACAAATCAGACTGCACAGATTTGTGAGATATTGGTTCCTACATAAAATTTCCTCAAAATAACTGACTCGGCTGGAAAACTTGGATTGATCAAAATTTGTCATCATTATTGTACTATGCTTTACTCGATCCTGAGCAGCATGCGACCAATACGCAGCCAGGAAAGCCTGGCAAAATTAGCGCTTTGATAATCTCTGATCACCGATAGCATCCTCATGGCTGGCTCGCTTTCGAGACATCCACATATGAATTCTTGTTCGTGGCCTAAAGGCCAGTTTGGTGGTGCTGAAAAGAAAAATTGATCCAGCCAAGCCCCTAAGTGGAATGTCGTTACTCAAGTTTCGAAAAATTTTGAACTTACGAACAGAGAAAAAATGCTTGTAATCGGAACTGTCGTTTTGGTGACAGCAGGAATGTTCTCTACCGCCCCTGACGGGCGGCTCACTGTCATGTCTTGGTGCAAAGTATCGTTGCTTGGAAAAGTCACCAAGATGCCACAAATCAGTATTTGGATCACAAGTTTCTGATTGTGGGTGTGAGTGTGAATGCGTGAAATCAGTTTTGTCGTCGTTACTATTTAGTTTGCATTCGACATGGGTCAACTGTTGTTGGTTGACATCAGTCTGGCTTTCTTTAAAAATATTCAAGAGCGTGTTCATGAAAGCAAGGCAAAATACTGACAAATTTGTCAGTTCTATGTATAGTGTAACTCGAAGACTAAGAGTTGTAGGTCCATGTAATGCTTTTTTTTTTTTTTGAGTCGTCAGTCTTTTGATTGATTTGACGCTGCCCCCCACGAATTCCTCTCCTGTGCCAACCTCTTCATCCGAGAGAAGCACTTGCAACCTGTGTCATCAATTATTGGCTGAGTATTCCAATCTCTGTCTTCCCGTGCAGTTCTTACGCTCTACAGCTTCCTCTAGTGCCATGGGAGTCATTCTCTGATGTGTTAACATATGTCTTATCATCTTGTCCCTTCTCCTTTCAGTGTTGTCCACATATTCCTTTCCTATTCGGCGCATTCCTCACCTTATCAATCCACCTAATTTTCTACATTCGTCTGAAGAACCACATCTCAAATGCTTCAATCCTGTTTTGTTCCCGTTTTCCTACTGTCCATGTTTCACCACGATACAATGCTTTGCTCCAAACGTACATACTTAGAAATTTCTACCTCAAATTAAGTCCCTTTTTTTATACTAGTAGACTTCTCTTGGCCAGTCTCCTCCTTACGCCGTATGTCATTGGTTATTTCGCTGCCTAAGTAGCAGAGTTCCTTAGGCTTATCTACTTCGTGGCCATCAATCCTGATGGTAAGTTTCTCGCTGTTCTAAATTCTACTACTTCTCATTACTTTCGTCTTCCTTCGATTTACCCGCAGTCCATATTCTGTACTCATTAGACTGTTCATTCCATTCAGCAGACGATGTAATTCTTCTTCACTTCCACGCAGTATAGCAATGTCATCAGCTAATAGTATCATTGGTATCCTTTCACCTTGAATTTTAATAGAGCTCCTGAACATTTCTTTTATTTCTGTCATTGCTTCTTCGATGTATAGACTGAACAGTAGGGCGAAAGACTACATCCGTATCTTACACCCTTTTTAATCCGAGCACTTCGTTCTTGGTCGTCCACTCTTACTGTTTCCTCTTGGCTATTGTACATATTGTATATTACCCGTCTATCCCTATAGCTTACCCCCATTTTTCTCGTCCTTTAACAGATCTTTCAGGTTTAATTTAATGTATAAACCACAGTTTTTGGCCTCACACGTTTTTCTGAATTATATTTTGGATTTTCAATTAAATATAGCATGTTTATTATTTATGCATAGTATAGCTATAACTTTATAGAAATAAAAACAAAGTAGAAGCTTGATTTTTATCTGGAAATTCTTTACACTGTTATGTTCAAAGCAGACTTTTAAAAAGATGTTGTTGTCATAAATTATCGTACAAATTTTTTGATAATGCCTGTCAAAAATTTCAGTAACTAGCTCATAGTTTCTCTTAAAGAATGTTTTTAATTTTCAAATTGAAGTCATAAAAATAGTCTACATTTTAGATAATTATGTTTTAAGGCAGTACACAAAATTTCAACCTTCTATCTTTCATATTTGTTAACCAATGTGTACCAGAACGTCGAAAAAGTGAACTTCTGGGAAATTCAAGTTGAAGTTAAGCCAGTTTGTCTACCTATCCTGCATAACGGTAATGCATCCTTGGTCCATATTCATCTTGTTTCTTGTGTTGTTTTTCCTCCCCTTTCTTTTCCGAACTTCGTCATCTTATTCTTGCTTCTTTTGTGACATCCAAACTGATTTCTCTGCTTCGAAGAGTCTCGTACGGTCAATGGCAATTAAATTTCTTTGCTTATTTAATCCACCAGGCACCCACATCAATTCCATGACCTTAATCCTTGACACTGCACCATCACTGAAACATAGCAGAGCATCCAGTACAACTATTTTTCAAAGTACTCGTATTTAGTCCTACCATAACAGTTTTTGTTATATGCTCGCGTGTACTGTTGTTAAAACTTTCATTTGGATTTTGAGTCATACCATGAAATTACTTCTGCAATAATCTGGTGTCACCAAGACATTAGAGGCTAAAAAGTCATAAAAAACAAAAACTTACAAAATTCTGCCTTTAACAGAACTGTGGGCCTGACATGGGGGGAGTCGTCATTTGTGCAGACACTTTTAAATTCATCTAATTTTGTGGCTTTCTTCGCTACAATTTCTTCGCAGTAAACTTTTCCTCATTCAAGAAAGTAGAGGTAATTTTTAAGACAAAAATTAAAAAATCGATATTCTAACGCTTATTCAGGTACTACTCCCCTGAAGTTCCTGATATTCTGTTGTGCCTAGAAATGGTACAGGATGTGTGACACCAGAATCGTTTTTGTGTTTGACTACAAATTTGCCACCTTTGTCGTTAATTTTCCACATTCTTCGTTACCATACTAAGTAGTCCTCGTCGTTCAGTTTTAACGTGTCTACCTGTTCACTAATTGTTTCAATCGTAACATCAAGGTGGTTGTGACGTTCTGTGAGTTCCGAGACTGCTGCTCTCAGTACAGTGATGTTTTATTTATGGCAGTAGCTCTTCTTTGTTGTTCCGTTGGTAATTTTTAAATTATTTCGGTCAGTTTCAAGGCTGCGTAGCCTGGCCTCAAACCTCGTAATAATAGGTTGCAAGTCATTTCTAATCTCTTAGCGGATTTCTACAGGAAAATTTTGCTGTTTTTCCTCTTCACTTATTTATTTTTGTGATGTACGTGTTTCTTCTTATGATTTGGTGTTTTGTTCTAATGTTTTGTCCATCTTCAGTGGCAACTGTGGATTATTGATTTTCGCATTCATGTTTACTGGACTTCCAACGACTGAGAGTTTATTGGAAATAATAGATGTTTGATTGAAAGAAATGGAAGCAAAATCCAAATCGACTGTATCAATAAATGGTTGTGAAATTTCACATGGTCAATCCGTCTCCTGAAATTTTGTTGTTCACTGTTTAAAATATGTTCTGTCTCATTTACTAATAAAGAATTCATCTGTGTTCGAAAGTTATTTGAATTCTCTGAAATTTCAAGTAAATTATTTACATGTAACGACTGTTGTGCATGTTCTATTTTATTATTTATTGAGTCATTTCTTTGTGACGTGGATTGCGACCAAGATGGAATACTGAGCGGCTAGCCATAGTGTTGAAATGTAAAAACAGAATTACCAAACAAAATTTCTGTTGATGCAACGCGAAGTGAATTTTTAGTTAAGTAACCGAAAGTAATAAATCCTTTTATGCAACGGAAATATCTGTGAAAAAAAACTAAATAACACTGAAGTACTTCACGCGGTATATGCTATTGTCTCCCTACGTAACAAAGAAAGATCTTACAAAAAAAAATGAAAGTCACACACAGAAATGATAATGATGTTGCAATAGCTAAAAGAGAAAATACAAATGTTAGTACACATACGCGTAGCGCTGATTTATTTGAAGAAAATGTCCTGCAGTCTAGCAACGTAACCAAAGGAAAACCAGAGGAGTATCCTAGGCAAACAGGTTCGACGTGTGTAAGCTTTCTATAGAAATTTATCTTTAGATTAAAACACTGAATATTCTTTTTTTCGGAAACATTCTTCTCTTGCAACATGTACTTTAGATATCGTATTCAACTCCTGTGCAGTACTGACTGTTGGTTGGCCCTATGTTGTTCGTGTGAACAGTGTTGTAGAACAAAACTTTGTTTGTGAAACCTGAATTAGAAATAATGAAAACTAATTTCATTAAATACCAAAGTAACAAATTGTGTACTTAGTCAAAACTATATGTAACATACTCAATACTGAAGTGCATAATGAAAGTTGGGTGCCATGAAGTGCAATTTCTGACTTGAAATGTCCACAAAAATAACATGCTGCTGTACTAAGAAGAAAAGTCACTGTTTGGGCCTAACTTCACTGTTCACTTCAAATTAATGTACTGACTTAGTACAACACCTAGTAATTCTTACTACAAACTGTTTCCTCATAAGAATGCAAAGTGAGGTCCGATCTGAAACAAAAGTAAATTACCAGATGCTCAGCATATTGTTTTGTGGCTGGTGTACTGTCGTTCTTGAAAGAAAATAGCAACCAGGAGACGCAGCAGATAAACAAAAAAAAAGTACTCACTACAGAAGTCGGTTTTTGCTTGTCAGAAACAATCTCTCGCTTCGTGTGGCGTAAGATGCAACGCATACACGACAAAATATTCAAAACTTTATTATGAATGACGAAGGAGGGTTTAACAAAAGTCGTTGTTGAAAAATTAAACTCTGATTATTGTCAAAAAGACTGTACAACACAAGAAGACTCTAACAATTGGGAAATTCTCTCAATACAGGAACTACAGATGTTCCAACCACTTGCGTTATTTACGATCTTATGAAAACAAACAGATCAAAATAACACTGATCATGAATATTGTTAGCTATTTTGAGACACAACGATTACCTTCACTTAATAATTCTCACAAACAAACATTTCATTCTTGCATTGGTTACCTTGAAAAATTTCTCCAAAAAATCTTCGTCAATGGAATCAGTAACACGAAGTTACAAAGAAGTTTCCATCCCCATAATAAAGTATTCATATTGACAAATATCAAATCTCCTTCTCTAAAGAGTCAACTGCTGCTGCTACTCAAATAAGAACGGCCCAGTGCTGCATAACTGACAGGCGAGATAGCGAACCACGGATAAACATAAACACAGAGTCAAGAATCTAACGCACTACTCGTGCAGAGCGCTCAGTCATCTTCGTCCCCGTACAGTAAAGGTGAATTACTTACAATGGCGGAAAACATGTGAAAACCTTACAGTATAACTATTTATTATATTTAAGTCGAGATTGTCTTTCGTACTGTACCAGCATCCACAACACGAGTAGCGAAGTCCTTACGGAAAACATTAGTCGTCTCATTTTTAAAGCGGTAGGTAATCCGGCTAATGTTGGTAGTTCATCCTGTAGCATAGGCACCACTTACACAGCCTACTAGCTGTTACGACCTCAATAGGCGTGACTCGCTCAGCAGCAGCCTAATTCTCAGGATGCCCTCGAACATATAAAACAAGTTGACGTTTTAAGGTTTTGTAAGTCCTACAGTTCTTGACTAGTATTACTTACCAGTACCGAAGGACAAGAGCATTTTTCCAGCTGCATCAGGAGGAAACTTTTTTCTTGGTGCCCTTGCTAATGCCTCTGACGCTTCTGTGCAAATTTATTTGATCTACTAAGTGAGAGCAAATTTTTTCAGTTACATTAATCCTGTTCTTGGGCAAATGCATTATTTCCAACGACAGGCCACCTATTCAAAAAGGGACACTTTGAATTCACACAATTGCTAAAGCACTTATTTTCGATAGAGGAAATTTTCCGACATATATACAGAGTGAATCACCTAAATTCTGCGCTGCAAACGTTACGGAAATGGAAAGTGCTACTGATGTGCGGTCTTCACAGAACGGGTTGTTAGTCAAGAGCTCGTATTGTTACCCAGTCAACAGACATGATCATAATAATACTTGGACAGTGTACGGATTTTAAACGGAACAGTGCCTATAAATCTTAATAAACTAAAAGTTGGGTAAATTACAATAACGTGTTTGGTGGTTATTACAGGATTGCACTGCGAGGCGGTTACAAGATATCGTATTTTGAAAAGTCCCCACACTTACATTTCTACAATATCTGTGGTAACACACACTAGAAGACAACACAAATGCATACACTAGTTATGTGGATTCCGACCAGTAACCAGACATTTGACCATCACCGGCTGTGTTCGAAATTGCTACAGGCAGCCGCAATATATGCCTCCAACCTGGTACGGAACGACCGCTACATACATGCTAGCATTTCAGCGGAGATGTCCGAGCAGGCTGCAGTAATATGTCGTAGCATATCGCCGGGTGTAGACAGTCTTTCAACTTTCCCCAGAGAAAAAAGTCTACAGATGTCATATCTTTTGAAAACTATAGTGCTTCGTGCACTACGGGGTGGACAGCCATCACGTTGGTACCACAGATACTGCCTAGTCTTCAGAGGAACGTCTTCTAGCATCCGCGGAACATGGTCTGTCAGGAGGCTGCCACACTCGTGCGCGTTCGGTGTTCCTTCTATCAAAAAGAGGCCTATGAACTGGTGGTTCACTATCCCACACCCCACGTTTACAAGCCATGATGCTGACGTTCCACCTGACGAAGTCAACGGGGACTGTCAACAGACCTGTAGTCCATATTTCGGCGGCTTACCCGGCCATTATTGATGAATGTGGCTTCATCACCAAACAAGATACGTGACACATCTGAAATATCCTGTCTTAATGGACATGTGCAGAAGTTAACACGATTATCGTAATCGTTTCCATGCAGATCTTGAAAGAGAATGACGTGATAGGGGTGAAACGTATGTCATGGAGAATGCGTAGAACATTTACCTGATTCAAGCGATTACGCGGGAGCCAATGTACGGATCAACTGCAACAGCAGCAAGAACATTAATTTCCACCTCTTCTATCGTCATTTGTTTCCTTCTGTTACGTTGTCTAGATGTTACACTATCACTTCACGTAACTGATTGAAGAGATTGATAAATAACTGGCGAGATGGTTGACGTCTGTTGGTATATCTTGCCGCATATGCGGTACATGAACCAACTGCAGTCTTCCTATACTCTTCATACGCCACGAGCATGTCGGCTTTTTCTGCATTGGTAAATCCCATCGTCCATTAACAATCTACTACTTGGACTGTCACACATTAACTGACTAGCAAGATGCAGTGCTCTCAATGAACACACAAACAATTACGCAGGTTAAATGGCACAAACAAGTGTCAGTGTGGAAACTTTTAAAAACACGACGTCTCGTGAACGACTCACACTATACTCCTTCAACAAACACCATTTACCCTACTTTTAGTTTTTTGTTGTCAATAGACATTGCTCCATTCAAAAACTGTAAGTCTGTACAGAAAAAAAGTATTAATACAATCTGTTTATCGGCTAACAATACGTGCCCCCGAGTACCAAATCATTCTGTGACAACCGCACGTCAACAGCGCATTCCGTTTCCGCAATATCTGCGGTGAAGGTTTTACATGATTCATCCTGTGTACCCAGGGTGCAAATTTTGATGTTCTCTCTCAAGCGGAGAAAAAATTCCACGAAATAGTGAGAACCTGCAAGAGAATTATAAAGCGCCAGATGGCACTCGAACGTAGAAGTGTCCGTACTGTTGAGTCGCGACGATGCAGTGGCTAAACGAGTGAATGCCACACTGCATCATTTCGTACACAGGCGGCGCTGACGGCACTGCTTGAATTATTGCGCTGGCCACATAGGGCTTTCGCTAGTGGTGAACACATCGTTAAACAGCTTATTTTATCTCCATTAGTGGCCATAAAGTATTTGCGGGAATGTAATGTCCATCTCTCCCCTGTCCCATGTATTTTGCAACTGTGCTTGCTGAGGAGCCAAGGGTTATATTCATCAATGTGTGGAGTAAGAGCTTTTGACACTTGCATAATTGCTTAGAAGATATATAGACAATCCGATTTAACTCACTTGTGGGTTGAAGGAACATTACATACACTACATAATGTAGGTGAAATTCAATTAACATCCACAGCCTTTGTATGACGTGTTTCTAACGGGCATATCCTTTTGTGCTCTGTTCACCGAAATCGACAATCCTACGATCCAGATTTGGAATTTACAAGTCTTACGTGAATTATAATGAGTCCTGTCGCTCAGAAGACATATAACAGCCTTTACTCAGTCCCTTATATTCACTCTGAAACTGATTTAATGTTATCTTGCTTTCAGTTAACTAATTAGTATTGTGTACTTACGTTAATTAATTAAGCTCTCTCATATATTTCAAATCCACGGTCGCCTTTACAAAGTGGTTTTGAAGAAACACTTTGTTTAATAATATAAAATGATACAATTAATTATTTCTGGTTATGATATGAATAAATACACGAAAGATGCCCTGTAGCTACACAATAGCAAACCTTAAATAATTACAGCTTGCTTAGATTGCGATCTCGCTACAGTACGGATAATTAGTATCCGAAGACACAAAACACATTGCAAAATGGTAGCTATTCAGTATCATCACTTCCTACATGCTTTTCCTTCTACTTCTGCAGTAAAAATTATGGCAGCACAGTACACACGGATCAGACAGATGCCGATAGGTACCATTACACTTTTCACCTGAAATTTTGATTAACTGAAGATACTGTGAAGGTTCTTGATTTGATAGGAGTAACTGTAGCACAATCTGATTGCAGATTTCAACTCTAATTTTGAAAAGTAATGCCAGTACAGTGTAAACAAGCATAAACTGTGACAAGTATGGAAACTGTATACGTGTCTTCAGACATGGGAAACCAGTGTTATTGTTGTTTGACCAAATATCCCGCACTATATCAAGTAAAACAGTGTGTACACTTCACAGTTATTTCTCAGCCTTAATTTAATACACCACTAACATTGTTTATTTACTACTAATGCTAACGCAGCGATGCATTAGAAATTATTTATTTATTTTACTAAGCAAGATTAAGGCACACATAGTACCTCCTTCATCCAGCAAGATATCCGTAACTCTACAATATGTACAGTATGTGAATAGTAAGTAATATAATAATAACAATAATAAAAAGAAGAATATAACAGTAAATATTACAATATTGAATGAACGTTAAAGTACATTATTGTTATTATTATTTTGTTTTATAAAACAGATCGGAAGATGATCATTAGAGGCCGAAACCGGTAGCTTGATGACATAAAAATTTGTGACAATAGATGTGAAGTACAGGAAATTTATTATTGTTATTATTATTGTTGTTATTGTTGTCATTGGCATTGCCAGGCTATGTATTTATTCAAATTCTATTAGACTACCTCGTCCTTCCCCCTGCCTCTGCCCATCTCCTCCCCTCCCCCCCCCCCATTTCTGTCCATCTCCTCCTCCCATCCTCTCTCTGTCCACCTCTTCCTTCCCCCTTTGTCTCCTCCTGCACCTTCTATCTCTTCCTCGCCTCCTCTAAGACCTCCTCCTCCTCCCCCTTCTCTCAGTCTTCTCCTCTCCCCTCTTTCCAACTCCTCCTCCACCCTCTCTGTCTGACCATCTCTTCCCCCTCCACGTTGTAACTCCCACCCTAATACCAGGTTGCTGGTTCTTACCCGATAGTATTTCTTTGCGGATAGTATGTAAAATGTGTACCAAGTTTGCTTGAAATCGATGCAGGGACTTAGAAGCAGAGTTTTATCCGGCGCTTTGCCCGCATGCGTACGTGACACATATATTTAATATACTTCATACGTATCTCTAGCATATTTCGCTCTGGAGTTTTGTTTTCGCGCAGCTGAGTGTTAATGACGTCATAGCTCCTGAACTATGTATCTTACAATGATATAATTTTGCTGCTACATCGAATGGCAGATGCCAAATGTGTTTCGGATGGAGATCAAAACAGAGAAGTAATCAATTTAAACGTAATGCATGATGCTGCTGTTTTTGAAGCATTTCAGTGTTTATGACGTCATATCTGCTGATCTATGTGTTGTACACTCATATAATTTTGGAGATACATTCAGTGGAGTATGCGAACACTTCCTCCAAAATGTGTCGTGAATACAGTTAGTAATAAAGAAGTAATAAATTAACAGTTTTACTGTACGTCCAACGAAAAAGTAGTAAGAGATTTTTTTTTTCCTTCAATCATTTTGTGGGGCGTGTGAGCTTGAATAATTCCCGTAAAAGTTTGCAGTTACGTGTAAAGTTTGTTGCAAGTCACAAAGAGCTCTCTGTCTCAGGTACTGTCCTGGCTTATCCTGTTTTTTCACTCCCACAGTCATTCTTTCCGAGAAGTAAATATAGGGGAACCAAGTGTGACTGAAATCAGTCCAGTGGTTTAGGAGGAGATGTGTAACATGCACACACATGTACATATGTATATTTATTTTTATAATATGTATGGATTTTTTCTTTTGTGTGTGTGTGTGTGTGTGTGTGTGTGTATGTGTGTGTGTGTGTGTGTCACTTCAGCAACCCGTCTTACCCATTTCCCGTAATTCCCCTCATGAATAAGGACGAGGAAGAAAAGGATAGCGTTAACGCTGTGATAGTTGTACTAGTTCGTTGTAAGACAGAAGGCGGCCATTTGGGATATACCGGTTGAGAAACTAACACCGATGATAAAGAATGAGATTTTCACTCTGCAGCGGAGTGTGCGCTGATATGAAACTTCCTGGCAGATTAAAACTGTGTGCCGGACCGATACTCGAACTCGGGACCTTTGCCTTTCGCGGGCAAGTGCTCGAGCCTCGGTCCGGCACACAGTTTTAATCTGCCAGGAAGTTTCATATCAGCGCACACTCCGCTGCAGAGTGAATATCTCATTCTGGAAACATCCCCCAGACTGTGGCTAAGCCATGTCTCCGTAATATCCTTTCTTTCAGGAGTGCTAGTTCTGCAAGGTTCGCAGGAGAGCTTCTGTAAAGTTTGGAAGGTAGGAGACGAGATACTGGCAGAAGTAAAGCTGTGAGGACGGGGCGTGAGTTGTGCTTGGGTAGCTCAGTTGCTAGAGCACTTGCCCGCGAAAGGCAAAGGTCCCGAGTTCGAGTCTCGGTCCGGCGCACAGTTTTAATCTGCCAGGAAGTTTCACCGATGATAAACTTTAATCTAGTCTTGAATCCAGAGTGGTAATGGACAGCATACAGCTGAGCACTGATAACCTCGTCATTGAGCTGCCCTAGCAGCACATACACACACAAACGGATTTACGGAGTAATTTGTCCCAAAGGAAGAATGGAGAATGAGGCGGAGAAAGTTTTTGTGATAAGTGTAGGTACAGGAAAGGTGCTGAACGTGTGACATGTTGTAATGAATAATAATAGATGTTCGACGTGTGAGGAGATGAACTGAAGACACCGGTGACTAAGAAACCAGCGAATAAAGCAGTTCGTGAAAACTCACCTCGTCTATGCGGTCGCATTCACTGTAATTGATTACAGGATGGTCTAATGTGGTCAGCCGAATGTACACTCTTTCAGTGGGTGGACAAAAAAGGGGAAACACTAAAGATACAAACAATAACCAAGCCTAATTCGGTGTATGAAAACCAGTGGCATTGAAAACACTTCTAGTCATCTCAGAATGGATAAATACGGGTCCTTTATGGTTTTCAGTGGGATCTTATACCATTCCTCCTGCAAAATGCTACCAAGTTCAAGTGACTCTGATGGAGGGGTATACCGATCACTCACCCTTCTCTCAAAGTAAACCACAAAGCTTCAATAACACTGAGATATGGTGACCGTGATGGCAGGGGATGCGGGCTGTGTGAAGATGGGCCATGTCGTCTTGGAACGATCATCATTGGGAGCCAAACTTTGTTCCATTGGATAGAACTAATCAACTAAAATGGTCACACAGTCCTTAGCAGTAGTGTGACACTCCGGAGCTACCATGGAACCCGTGGAATACCACGATATGGCTGCTCAAATAATCTCTGAACGCCCGGCCCAGTTTAACTCTTGGGACGTAAACACGGCCAAATGACTTTGTTCCATTGCTCCTTAGTCCAGGTTATACGGATTCTGACCCCGTTTTCCTGTTACGGGAATTTGTATCATTTATGAGCTTATGGACCTCCTTTGGTTTGCTGACAGTGTTCACGTGTGTGACATTTAGCTCTGTGTTGACTTTTATAGTTATCGTCCTCTTATTTTTTGTCACAATCCTCTTCAATGATCATCCATCATGGGCAATCGAAACGCACTATCGTCAGCGTTAGAGTTTAGCAGATGTTTTTCCGCTTGTCCTGGCGGCTCTGAGCACTATGGGACTTAACAGCTGAGGTCATCAGTCCCCTAGATCTTAGAACTACTTAAACCTAACTAACCTAAGGACATCACACACATCCATGCCCGAGGCGGGATTCGAACTTGCGAACGTAGCGGTCACGCGGTTCCACACTGTAGCGCCTAGAACCTCACGGCCACTCCGGCCGGCTATTATTAGTAGAGAAGGCAACATTGCAGTTGTATTTGTTGCGAAGAATGCGCTGAATCTGATAGGAAATGGGTCCTATGAAAGGAATAGAAAAACTTTTTTTGGGTTTGTTTCAGTGCATGAGGTTTGAGCGTGATAGTTCTTGTAGTTTTCTTTTTTAGGTTCAAATGGCTCTGAGCACTATGGGACTCAACTGCTGAGGTCATTAGTCCCCTAGAAAACTAGTTAAACCTAACTAACCTAAGGACATCACAAACATCCATGCCCTAGGCAGGATTCGAACCTGCGACCGTAGCGGTCTTGCGGTTCCAGACTGCAGCGCCTTTAACCGCACGGCCACTTCGGCCGGCTCTTTTTTAGGATATCGTCCACTATGTTAGGCGTACATTCATTATTGACTGCTATGGTTTTAAGTAAGTTAATCTCCTCATTAAACTTTTCTGTTGAAAGTGGTATAGAGGTGGCTCGGTGGACGGCAGAGTGAAAAAAGGCCATTTTTCGAGACTGTGGATGAAAAGAGGAAGCAGGCAGGATTTGGTCAGTATACGTTTCTTTTCGAAAAATATTGAAAGTGATGTTATTGTCTTCTATTGTAAGCGTCAAGTCTAAATAATGTAATTGGCGGTTTGCATTTTCGAGTTCAACAGTGAAAGAAATTTTTTCATGGAGGTCGTTAAAAAGTTTAAATATATGATCAATTCTATCGGCGGGTCCGTTATAGATAACTAGAATATCATCAACGTATCTTGTGTAAGAAAGGATACCTAGTGAAGCGGCTGAGACACGGTTAAACAGCTTTTTCTCCAAGGAATTGATAAACATGTGTGCAAGGATGCCGTCTAAAGGGTTGCCCATAGCGAGCCCATCAGACTGCTGGTACAATTGTCCGTTGAATTCAAAGTAGTTGTACTTGACAACGACATTAATGAGATTCATAAAATCGGTAATCTGTTCAAGTGATAGATCTTTTTTAAATTGACGTAAATTTTCTTCCACAATGATGAGCGTCTCATGTACCGGGACATTGGTGTAATATAATTCTGACACGGTCACTGAACCTTACAGCTATGTTCAAAAGTTTTATGGCTTGACGATTTCTTCCCCTCAAAACCATATGCTTTCTACAGTCTCGGAATCGAAAAGTTACCTCAGCGTTGGTAGACTGTCGTAAATAGTGAAGGAGGGTATCTTATTGATGAGTAAAGTCTCTGTAAAGTTTGTTTAACTTACGAAAAAAGGCTACGAACTTACGCGTAAATCCAATAGTTTGCCACCATTGAAAATGCAATGGGTTATGGTGCAGGATAGAGCAACTGCTCACCAAATGAAGGCGTCGGTTGTCAATGAGAAACAGCCGGAAGGCCCGTCTGGATGCACATAAAGCTGGATCTTACAGCTGTTGAAGACGACCGTCCACTGCATCATCCTTCTGTGGTTGAACAATGTTTCCGGCCGTAAGGTGTCCTGTTACTTCATACGTACAACAACATTCATCAATGATGTGTGCGTCTCGTAACCCTTAACTGAGTCTCCTGCATCAGTGATCAGTGATTATAAATTACTACCGCTGTCTCTGAGGAACAACAGATCAAAAACAAACCACATAACTACCTTGTCCAGCAGATAATGGACTGAAGCCATTCGACCAGGCTGACCCTTCGAGTTGCCTTCTCCCATTGCCATGGCACCAAACGGCTGTCCTAACCACAAAAATACAAATGTCTCGTACATAAACATGATGCAAGAGGAATCTTACTTCACCGATTCGTTTCTAATAGTTTCGCCCAGAACGAATTACGTATTGTATGCTCTTAACCCGCTAAATCTTACAAGACTAGTTTTACTTAGGGGAGGCTTCGCCAACAGACTAAGATCCGTATGCTTGAACTTTAATGTCGCTAGCAGCAAGGAAAAACGTCGAACATTCACTACCGTGATATATGTAATGCTTCGCTGGCACAGGGAATTTTCCCAGACAGATTGAAATACACAATTGTCAAACTTCATAAGAAAAGAAACAAGAGTGACTTAAATAATTATAGACCAATCTCATAGCTGACTTCATTTTCTAAACTATTCGAAAAAGTTATTTATTTAAGAGTAGTCTCACATTTAAGTGAAAATAATTTACTCAGCATGTCACAGTTCGGATTCCGGAAGGGTTACTCGTTTGAGAATGCTATCTACACATTTACCCATCACATAGTACAACCCCTAAATAACAAATTATCGCCAGTTGGTATTTTTTGTGATCTTTCCAAGGCATTTGACCGTGTGAATCTTGCCACACTCTTAGAAAAACTCAGGTTTTATGGAATTGAAGGCTATACACAGCTGATTTGAATCATACTTAACGAACAGAAAGCAAAAAGTTGTGCTGAATAAGACAAATAATGTTGGGAAGGTGGTAACTTCTAGTGAATGGGGATTATTACAAAGGGAGTCCCGCAAGGTAAAATTTTGGGTCCTCTGCTGTTCCTTATTCACGTGAATAACTCCTCACTTAACGTTCAGCAAGCATAACTAGTGTTTTTTGCAGATGACATGAGTGTTATAGTAAAACCCATTCCAGAAAAAGCAGCTGAAGATATTGTTGAGGATATCTTTCAAAGAATTATTAAGTGGTTCTCAGAAAATGGACTCTCCCTTAATTTTGAAAAAAGTCACTATCTCCAGTTCTGTACACCGAATAGAGTCATACCGACAATTGATGTAGCATATGAACAGGGCTCAGTTAACGGGGTAGATTTCTCCATATTTTTGGGTGTTCACATTGATGACAACTTGAACTGGAAGAAGCATATTACTGATCTTATCAAACAATTAAGTTCAGCTTCTTTCGGTCTTCGTATAATCGCTAGTCTTGGTAATAAACAGATCAGCCTTCTAACGTACTTTGCATATTTCCACTCAATAATGTCTTATGGAATAGTTTTCTGGGGTAACCCACCAATTAGACATAAAGTACTGACTGCACAAAAGAGAGCAGTGAGAATAATTAGTGGTGTTCACCCAAGAACGTCTTGTAAGCGCCTATTCAAGGAGTTAGGTATTTTAATTGCACCATCAGAGTACATATATTCGCTAATGAAATTCTTTATAAATAATCCATCTCAATTCGCGAAGAACAGTGTTGTTCATACGTACAATATTAGAGGGAAAAATGACCTTTCCTATCCGTTATTGATGCTGTCAGTTGTTCAAAAAGGAGTACATTATTCAGCAACAAAAATCTTTGATCATCTACACAACAAAATAAAGTGCCTGGCAGGTAGCAGATCAAGTTTTAAATGTAGCTTAAAATCATTTCCTTTGGACACCTACTTCTATTCCACGGACGAGTTTCTGTTTCAGAACTGGTAAAAAAAAATTGCACCTCTAAATGTAGTTGCATGTGTAGAACTAAAAATTAAGTAATAGTAATATTATCACTACTCATGCATGTATATATATCTTGTAATGTGACTTTTTCCACATCATATCGATAAAAAAAATCGTAAAAATGATCTATGGAACATAACATAACTAAACTAAACTGAACATTCACATCAGAAAATTCAAGACGCATGTACAGTATCAGATGTTACAAGTCTTTCTCAAATATACAGATAGTACCTTTCACCACTGGCAATACCCAAATGTTGTAGGAAAGAAATTCATTTATAGACCGACTGCTTTACAGAAATACTCCGTTGCAATTTTCAGTGACGGCGCTCTCTGACTGTCATATAATCATTACTGACACACGCAAAAAGTTTTGGTTTCATGCAGGCTCTACTAAAGCTGTGTCTGTTTTCAACGAAAATTTTCTTATCTCCCTTTTTCTCCTTCGACTAACGCCAGGTTACATTCCTTAATAGAAGGTAACTTGACCAGTCTCTAAAGCCAACTCGGGATTCGTGGATTTCACAAACTTTCCACGAAATCTGCACAGCGACTCACTCACTTTAGAGGAACCCACCCACGCTCGCCTCTAAGAGCGCATCATAAGACTTCACGGCACCCGCCAGACCTCTCATTGTCACCCACGCTCTTCTGAGTGCAACACGAGACCCTACAAGCCCTTCAGGTCACTGTTTCCACCCACGCTCTCTGCAATTACCAACCAGACTGTATTTGGCTTCGTATCCCAGATAGTTAATATACGTTTGCGCAGTGTTACTCCAGTAGTAGGGAAGTGGTTCGGTTCGTGGTTGGACAGGAAATTCATTTCGTCGCTGTTTCACTAGAGTGGGGAATAAATGATGGCGTAAAGTTTCCTAGTCATTATCCTATGTAGCAATAATTCGTTACATCGCAGTCCTAGGCGCGCTTCGATAGGAGTATCGTGTGCTGTAACACAACCACCTATAGGAATAAGAAGACTCACTTCCTATGGATTTATTTTTTTATTTTATATTATTTTATTTTATTTTTTTATTTTATTTTGAGTCATCAGTCTTCTGACTGGTTTTATGCGGCCCGCCACGAATTCCTCTCCTGTGCCAATCTCTTCATCTCAGAGTAGCACCTGCAATCTACATCCTCAATTATCTGCTGGATGTATTCCAATGTCTGTCTTCCTCTACCGTTTTTACTCTCTACAGCTCCCCCTAGTCCCATGTAAGTTTTGATAACTTAACAGACGTTCTACTATCCTGTCCCTTCTTCTTGTCAGTGTTTTCGATATACTCCTTTCCTCGCTGATTCTGCGAAGAACCACCTCATTCCAGTCCACCTAATTTCCAACATTCGCCTGTACCACCCCATCTGAAATGCTACGATTCTCTTGTTCCGGTTTTCCCACAATCTATGTTTCACTACCATACAGTGAGGAGCTCCCAACGTATATTCTCAACAATTTCTTCCTCAAATTAAGGCCTATGTTTCATATTAGTAGACTTTTCTTGACCGAGAACGCCTTTTTTGCCAGTGCTAGTCTGCTTTTTATACCCTCCTTGCTCCATCCATCTTGGGTTGTGTCGCTACTTAGGTAGCAGAATTCCTTAACTTCATTTACTTTGTGGCCCTGATGTTAAATTTGTCGCTGTTCTTACTTCTGCTACTTCTTATTATTTTAGATTTTCCTCGATTCACTCTCAACTCATTTTCGGTGCTCATTACATTCTTCATTCCATTCAGCAGACGCGTAATACTTCTTCAGTTTCACTGAGAATAGCAATATCATCAGCGAATCTTATCATTTATATCCTTTTACCTTGAATTTAAATTCTACAATTGTGCCTTTCATTTATTTCCATTATTGCTTCTTCCGTGTATAGATCGCACAGTAGGGGCGAAAACTACACCCCTGTCTTACACCTTTTCAATCGGAGCTCTTCGTTCTTCGTATTCCATTTTTTTTATTCCCTCTTTCTTGTACATAATGTACACTACTGGCCATTAAAAATGCTACACCACGAAGATGACGTGCTACAGACGCGAAATTTAACCGACAGGAAGAAGATGCTATGCAAATGATTAGCTTTTCAGAGCATTCACACAAGGGTGGCGCTGGTTGTGACACCTACAACGTGTTGACATTAGGAAAGTTTCCAACCGACTTCTCATATACAAACAGCAGTTGACCGGCGTTGCCTGGTAAAACGTTGTTGTGATGCCTCGTGTAAGGAGGGGAAATGCGAACCATCACGTTTCCGACGTTGATTATGGTCGGATTGTAGCCTTTCTCGATTTCCGTTTATCGTATCGCGACATTGCTGCTCGTGTTGGTCGAGATCCAATGACCGTTAGCAGAATATGGAATCGGTGGGTTCAGGAGGCTAATACGCAACACCGTGTTGGATCCCAATGGCTTCGTATCACTAGCAGTCGACAGGCATCTTACCCGCATGGCTGTAACGGATCGTGCAGTCACGTCTTGATCCTAGAGTCAACAGATGGGGACGTTTGCAAGACAACCATCTGCACGAACAGTTCGACGACGTTTGCAGCTGCGTGGACTGTCAGCTCGGAGACCATGGCTGCGTTCACCCTTGATGCTGCGTCACTGACAGGAGCGCCTGCGATGGTGTACTCAACGAAGAACCTGTGTGCACAAATGGCAAAACGTCATTTTTTCGGATGAATCCAGGTTCTGTTTACAGCATCATGATGGTCGCATCCGTGTTTGGCGACATCGCGGTGAACGCCCATTGGAAGCGTGTGTTCGTCATCGCCATACTGGCGTATCAACCGGCGTGATGGTATGGGGTGCCATTAGTTACGTCTTTTGTTCACATTGACGGTACTTTGAACAGCGGCCCTTACATTTCAGATGTGTTACGACCCGTGGCTCTACCCTTCATTCGATCCCTGCGAAACCCTACATTTCAGCAGGATAATGCACGACCGCATGTTGCAGGTCCTGTACGGGCCTTTCTGGATACAGAAAATGTTCGATTGCTGCCCTGGCCAACACATTCTCCAGATCTCTCGCCAATTGAAAACGTCTGGTCAATGGTGGCCGAGCAACTGGCTCGTCACAATACGCCAGTCACTACTCTTGATTAACTGTGGCATCGTGTTGAAGTTGCACGGGCAGCTGTACCTGTACACGCCATCCAAGCTCTGTTTGACTGAATGTCCAGGCGTATTAAGACCGTTATTACGGCCAGAGGTGGTTGTTCTGGGTACTGATTTCTCAGGATCTATGCACCCAAATTGCGTGAAAATGTAATCATATGTCAGTTCTAGTATAATATATTTGTCCAATGAATAACCGTTTATCATCTGCATTTCTTCTTGGTGTAGCAATTTTAATGGCCAGTAGTGTATATTACCCGTTTCTCCCTACGGCGTACCGTTATTTTTCTCAGAATATCGAATATCTTGCACTATTTTACACTGCCGAACTCTTTCTCCATATCGACAGATCCTACGAACTTGTCTTCATTTTTCTTTAGTCTTGTTTCCGTTAACAACTGCAACGTCCCGACTGCCCCTGTGGTGTCTTTACCTTTCGCAAATCCAAACTGATCGTCATTTAATACATCCTCAATTTTATGTTCCATTCCTCTGTATATTATTCTTGTGAGCAATTTGTATACATCAGCTGTAACGCTGATTGTGCGATAATTCTCCACTTGTCGCCCCCTGCAATCTTCGAAATTGTGTGGATGATGCTTTTCCGAAAGTCAGATGGTCTATTGCCATACGTTCTACAGACCAGCGTGAGTATGCGTGCTGTTGCCATTTGCCCCAGTGGTTTTAGAAATTGTGATTCTAATACTGGGTCTCCCGTCCCTCCTGTATCGACTCCTTCTACTGTCACGTCATCAGACAAATCTGCCCCCTCACAGAGGCCTTCAAAGTATTCTTTCCACCCATTCGCTCTCTCCTCTGCATTTAACAGTGCAATTGCCTTTCCACCACCTTGCTTTTAATTTTAGCGAAGGTTGTTTTGACTTTTTTAACAATGCTGAGACAGTCTTGCCGACAGTCATTCCTTTTTCGATTTCTTCACATTTTTCATGCAGCCATTTCGCCTTAGTTTCCCTGCATTTCCTATTTATTTTATTCCTAAGTCACTTGTATTTCAGTATTCTTGAATATTCCTGAACATTTTTGTACTTCCTTCTTTCATCGATCGATTGAAGTAACGTTTCTGTTATCCACGGCTTCCTCGTAGTTACCTTCTTTATACTCATATTTTTCTTTTCAACTTCTGTGATTACCCTTTTCAGAGGTATCCGTTCCTCTTCAAGTGAATTGCCTACTAAGGCATTCCTTATCACAGTATCTATAGTCTCAGAGAAATTAAAGTGTATCTCTTCATCCCTTAGTATTTCTGTGCCCACTTCTTTGCGCTTGACTCTTCCTTATAGTCTCCCAATCTTCAGCCTACTCTTCATTACTAAATTGTGACCTGGATCTGTGTCTGCTCTTTGATACGCTTTACAATCCTGTATCAGATTTCTGCATCTCTGACTTGTCGTCCAACATAAATTTTCCCGTGTCTTCCTGCCTTTTCCAAGTATACCTCCTCTTCTTGTGATTCTTGAAGGTAGTATTCGTAATAACTAGCTGAAATTTGTTGCAGAGCTCAATTAGTCTTTCTCCTCCCTCATTCCAAGTACTAGGCCCGTATTCTACAGAAACCCTTCCTTTTTCTCCTTCCCTTACAACCGCTTTCCAATCCCCTGTGGTTATTCGAATTTCATCTCCCTATACGTACTGAATTACCCGTTCAATATCCTCAAATGCTCTCTATGTTCTTCATTTTTGGCTTGCGACGTCGGCTTGTGTATCTGAACTATCATTATATGAATCTCATACACACCATAATTGACGTCGTAATGCTTCATAGTTGGTGCTGTGGCGCTCCACAGCTGCTCGGGATAATCACGTCGATACTTGTTCTTCACCAAGTCACAGACCAATGTTCTAAATTTCAAATTTGTTCCAAGCTCAAAGAGAAATCCTGTATGTAGAAAAGTATTTATATATTTCATGTATAACTAGTCATGTGTTCCACACTTTATCAAAGCTCCTTACATTCAACATATAAGTTGTTGTGTTTCCGTATTGTGATTTGCCTTTTTAAGCTGACCCTTCTTTCTCTTACCGTCAGTAATAACAAAAACTCAAAAATATAATCTACGAGCACTCATCATAGTCAAGTACGTGGAACTATTACACGTAAGAAATAAGTTCCATAGTTCGCAGTCTAAGCTGCCCAGAAGCAGTGAATAAATAAATAATTTCCGAGTTGAGTTCCTCAATTCTTGTACAGGCCTTTCACAACTGATGGAGAATTTCTGCAGTAGATCGAAATTGGGTAGCGCTGAACGTCGCCCATGAAAAATAGTGTAGAAAATGTAGGTAAATTACGTTTTCTACACCATCTTCGACCGATGACATTCACCCTTTCCAACTTTGATCAGTTGCAGAAATTAGTCTTCAGTGGTAAATTACTTAAGCAGTTAAGTTGTTTATTAAGCGCTAAAACCCTTCAGCGGGTAGGTTCTGACTGCCAATTCACTTGCCTTAGATAAGCAGACGTCTTGCGCCAAGCATCGAAGATATAACGTTTACAGTGGCATCACTGCTTCATATTGCAAGTTCACTGGAAGCAAGTTCATCCTATTTCTCTATAGAATGTACTGTGCCCTTAATTTTGCATCCCATACATACCACAACGTACCTGTAAGATTATAAACTAAGATAAACGTAGCATTTTATCATTATAACCGTCAAATCAATCTAGGATATCTCTAAACGTTAGTCACTTGTGTTTGGAAGACGACTCAGATTAAATTGTTTCATGTACCTTACCATATGATTACTCTTGTAGTTATGCAAGAACGCGATGTCATAAACCAAGCCATCTAATATCCTGCACGACGCTTCACACTTCGGGAAAGGTGGTTTGCAACATACGCCTCCTCTCATGTTCTCTGTACTTAAGCAGGCCCTGAGTAAGGAAATAGGGCAAAAGAAAACTCATAAAACTACATTATATATTTCTATTAATCAGTAGTTTAGGTTTTAAGTTTTCGAAAACAGCCACAGGTCGCACTTTGTATTTTTTATTATGACCCGTCTCGCTATTCAAAAGAACATCATCAGAATATAGAGCTTAAAGTTGGCTGACAGCATTAAAGGTTGTTTTCACAGTTCGCTGACAACTCTATTAATTAATCTGGCTGTACTATAGTACTTCAAAATACGTTTAAAGTCTGTTTAAAGTACTTAATAACTGATGACATTGACAGTGATAGCGCCGAGCGAAACCGGTCATAATAAAAGATATAAAGTGGGACTTGTGTTTGGTTTCGAAAACTTAGTTCTAACAGTCGCTCCCCCTGCAGACAGTGTCTGCTCTTAGTAAATCTAATTTTTTGTTCTCCTTGCTCCATTAAAGCCTCTTCTTTTCATCTTTCACTTTAAGTATGGGATTAAAAATTTCTCGGTGATACTGCTTGCTCTAGATCTGTATGAAACTCAGTTTTGTTGCGGTGGTTCTCTTGTTACATATAATAATACCCTTCATGTATTCCGTTCATTACTACCGGTACATTCACTTCTTTCTTCTGTTATTTTGTTTAGCACACGAACATTTCTTGCAACATCTGCATTAACTTGGCAGTGAATACAGTAGCGTAGATGTGTCTAGTGGATTTGCGACTGTAGCCAAGGAAGCACGTCAGTGGGGCTAGAAAAGCTGCTGAAGGCGTTTTCGAAAAGTATAGAACCTTTGTTTAGATGAAACATATTGTTTGATTCGGGGTACGCCGGCCGGAGTGGCCTTGCGGTTCTAGGCGCTACAGTCTGGAACTGCGCGACCGCTACGGTCGCAGGTTCGAATCCTGCCTCGGGCATGGTTGCGTGTGATGTCTTTAGGTTGGTTACGTTTAAGTAGTTCTAAGTTCTATGGGACTGATGACCTCAGAAGTTAAGTCGCATAGTGCTCAGAGCCATTTGATTCGGGGTAGAGAACCCTGTTCGCCTTCAAAGTAGTCAGTCTGTAGTGCACACTGTTCTCCCAAAGCTTCCGCAACTGCTGAACACACTTCTGCGACGCGTCTTCTTAAATGGTGATCAGTCGATCCGTTGCATTCT
Organism: Schistocerca nitens; assembly: GCF_023898315.1. Lineage (NCBI taxonomy): Eukaryota > Metazoa > Arthropoda > Insecta > Orthoptera > Acrididae > Schistocerca > Schistocerca nitens. The sequence continues at coordinate 416,274,173 of NC_064622.1, read as the reverse complement.
GCACAATCTCTTCTTGACTCAAATCTCGTTCCTTTTAGGGGTATTTTCATCTTGGAAAACAGCCAAAACTCACATGGATCTATGTTGCAAGAGAAGGGAGTCTCATTAGCCGGCCGCTGTGGCCGAGCGGTTCTAGGTGCTTCAGTCCCGAACCACGCGGCTGCTGCGGTCGGAGGTTCGAATCCTGCCTCGGGCATGGATGTGTGTCATCTCTTAGGTTAGTTAGGGGACTGATAACCTCATATGTTAAGTCCCATAGTGCTTAGATCCATTTGAACCATTTGAAGGGAGCCTCATTAACAACAAGAAGGTTGCGTTTAGCGTGGTAAGTATGGATCAAATGAGCGGATTGTGTGGCTGTGTTATCACTATAGTGGCTCCCAGTTTTTGCTGCCCACAGTATCCCAAAGGCAATAAGGACCGTCGAGTGGTACTCCTTTGTAATTATTTGTTCTTATGCTGCATACTACTTATGCACCTCCATAAGAGACTCGTAAAATACGATCAATATGACCTTGACATTGCAGCAGACTTGCTTTTTTTATTTATTTATTTAGTTGTTTATTTGTTTCCTACTGACAACTCAATCTTTGGCTGTTGAACCTTGTGAATGGCTTCTACTTCGGTGTTGTCAAGCTGCTGGCAAAATTTTATACAGGTCGCTGCCCAGTTCGTTCCGCCGTATTACAGCGTAAGTGGAACCCGTCTAGCGCCCGCTGCACGTCATGACTCACTGGCCAACTGGCAGCGACTGACGCTTTGTCGTGGTAGAGATGTCCCCCACCACATCCGCACGTAAAAAAATTTTCCCGTGCTTCACTGGTTCACGAGGGAAAGGTTTCTGTACTTTCTGAACATACCCAGTAAGCCAAAACTGTTGGGGATTTAGTGGGCCTTGCAGTACCGCCTGTTGGTTTCCGTCTCGGGATCTTAGACAAGCGTTGGTTTAAGGATTTGCCTGACGTTTCGGCAGCACGAATGGCTTTCATTGTTAAATTTTGACATTCCACTGCTGGTGGCAGAGTGGAATCAAGCCCGCGACTGACCATTATGTGTACCTCGCAATAGTTTCGGTATGAAAGAAGAAGGCCTTACGGTAAATAGATCCTGGAGTCCCAAGCAGCAGCGAAGTGCTCGTTACAGGCAGTGAAGGAAGAGCCACAGTAGTAATGACCAGAGAAAAGCTCTGACATTGGCGTCAAAGGTACAAATAGTCTCCAGCCGCGCGCTCCAGATTTCTACCAGTAGTGGAGGGCGAACGTTTCACAGTGCCAGCCACGCACACAGCGAAACGTTAGCTAAATCGTTAAACAAATTTTAGCCTAAAATCTCGAGACAGTAGCCAACAGGCCATACGATATACCTCGTATGGTACGACTAGTCGACAGGTTCAAACAGTACCCTACATATCATGGATTTATGATACTGACTAGAAATGTTAAACATTTGTAGCGGAACGGCGTGGATGACCACCATAGTGGCAATGTTAAGGCACCGGGCTGTTGTCAGGAGCCGGCCGGAGTGGCCGAGCGGTTCTAGGCGCTACAGTCTGGAACCACGCGACCGCTACTGTCGCAGGTTCGAATCCTGCCTCGGGTATGGATGTGTGTGATGTCCATAGGTTAGTTAGGTTTAAGTAGTTCTAAGTTCTAGGGGACTTATGACCTCAGTAGTTAAGTCCCATAGTGCTCAGAGCCATTTGTTGTCAGGATGTTGGCCGTTGGCCATTCACTTTTTGTTACTGCTTGCATACACAGCAGTGACCGTAGTTCGGCAAGCCCCCAACGCCCAGGACGAACACTGTTTACAGTGCACATAGTGGTGAGCCGTCGGTAGGTTGCTCCACTCGCGACCACGTAGCGCCTGGCCGGAGGAGCAGAGGTCTACCAAGACACCGACCCAGCAGCGGCCGCAACTCATGCTGCAGATGGAAGATAGCCCGCCAGCCCGGGACGTAGTGAGCTGTGTCTCACGGAATCGCTCTAATTTCCTGGCATGGGGAAGCCATCTTTTACAAACTTTGCACGTGCGAGTGACAGCTAGCAGCATCGGGGTTTGCCTGTCCAGGAAAGACGAATGAGCAACCACGCTGCCTCAGGTTCGAAATGTACGCCTCAAGATATGAGCCTGACAGCATCTGACGTTTGGCTTCGGGAGACACACTGGTCGGGAAGCACTGCGTCACAAACATCGAACTAACCATAGCAGAAGTACAGTCTGGTGGCGGCGGCTTGCAGAACCGTAACACCCCGTTGGACAGTGTAGTCCTACCCTCGTGGATGGTGCGACCAGACTTCGATGCCTCTGGCTAAAAGAGATGGGTATTTGTACAGATACAGTGCCTGCTTGTCTTACCAAAGCACCGCTTCCATCCACCCATACTAAAACAAGCTCGAAGGTGTAGTAACTGGCATACTGATCACGCACGACTGCTCACATGGTTTATTGCGACAATGGAGGCAGCGCTGTTATTGTACTCAGTAACCCCATAAAATAGTGGTGCGGTTGTCATGTGACGACAAAAGGTTTTCTGCCAGCAGTTGTAGCATGACAAACCGGTATGTGGATACAAGATACAGCGGAGAAACCAGCCATGGACCGTGGATGTGTGGTATCTCTATCACCGGTGGTATACATACCGCCTGTATGGTGTCCTCGCGCAGCAATATACGATACGCAAAGGATCGACATAGTTTCCACAAGCACCCTGTGGAGAGTAGATGATGGTATTTTAACTCCTGCAATCCTTGGACATAGAGCAATCCACACATGTTTTATGTGATTTGTCTGAGAAGTGCGTTATCCGTGATGTCTTCGTGTAGCAGATGCTATCCCACGAGGACAGCCGTGTGTGATTGAAAATTATTAACTAGCAGGTGAAACCCATATTCCAAAGATGTTATTCCAATAGCAGCCACTCTTGCGCAGGAAACACATGCAGTGGACTCCCTGTTACCAACAGGCATCTTCTTTCTTGCAGGAGCTGTGATGCAGTGAAAACCGTCATTCCGACACTTCGGACTGTGGCAGTATAGTAAACCTCTCACTGAAAAACGACGTTATCAGTTATTCCCTCATAGCTCAGCAGGCAAGCTTGGTCCCCTGGCCTCCCACATTGGTGGCAACGGCTCTATTTTATAAGTTGTAAGACTATCAGAATGGTGCGCCAGTGAGCTCATAAAAGCTCCGGCATCGCCACGATCTCCCACTCACAAGGGGAGGCCGCCAATTGTGAAATTCAGATTCGATTCATACTGCGCATAATAAAAGCTCATGGCCAGAGGTGTAATGTGGCAAAGCACCAAGATGCACTTCTCAGCCGTTGTAGAGAAAATCGACAGTTAAAAGAAACCGTTGCGGTGAAATACTCTCTACGATTGGTAATTTTGTGTAGCATTGTGGCGCAGCGGTAAGCGCTCGGGTTCGTAATCCAAAGGTCGCTGGATCGAATCTCGCACCATGCAATTTTTTTTATTATTTTTTTGTAATTCAGATATATATATATATATATATATATATATATATATATATATATATATATATATATATAAAATTCCCGGCAATCAGTTGCAACAATTACGCATATAATAAGTTGTTGAAAGTCGTTTGTCGTGGAAAAACTGGCGACTTCAAACATCATTATGTTTTCCGCAAACAAAGTTGTATTTCACAAATGTTATTAATTGTCTTCATAATGTTAACCACGTGTAGTATAAACTATTAATGAATTGCTTATGCATGTCGGTGAAGGCGGATCGCTCTCCAATAGTACCGCCTCCATTTTTCCGTTTTTTTAACAGGGTGTACCAAAGCTCTCCCGTCCGCACTGATTTTCGACAATGTTATAAGTGGCGCTAGGGACCGCATCTACCTTCTTTCGAAGTTAGCAGGCAACTACGCTGTTATGCGGCGGCTCGTTTCGGCCCATTCAACCTCTGTCCTTCAAGTGTAACGAGCCAGTAACGGAGTTTATATTTCATACCTGCCGCAGCAAATTTGTGTTCGTGGGGTCTCTATTCTAATTCGAACGTTTGACTTACGCTATACGCATTCGTTTCGGAATACCGTTTCTACATCTTCCGTTAACTATACGTGGTTAATATTATGAAGACAACTAATAACATTTGTGAAATACAACATTGCTTGCGGAAAACATAATGATGTTCGAAGTCGCCAGTTTTTCCACGACAAACGACTTTCAACAATTTATTATATGCGTAATTGTTGCAACTGATTGTCGGGAATTATATATATATATATATATATATATATATATATATATATATATATATATATATATATATATAATTACAAAAACAAATACTAAAAAAAGGGTTGGATGGCGCGAGATTCGATCCGGCGACCGTCGGATTACGAACCCGAGCGCTTACCGTTGCGCCACGGCGCTACACAAAATTGTGAATCGTAGAGAGTATTTCACGGCAACCGTTTCTTTTAACTGTCGATTTTCTCGACAACGGCTGAGAAGTGCATCTTGGTGCTTTGCCACATTACACCTCTGGCCATGAGCTTTTATTATGCGCAGTATGAATCGAATCTGAATTTCACAATTGGCGGCCTCCCCTTGTCAGTTTGAGATTCGAGACAGACCAGCGGCTGCGGCGTCATCACCATTCGCGGCCGCATCTTTCTATAGGTACTTGCCAGCATGAGGTAGTAAGAGTTAAACCATTCATTATTTTTAGCAGAACATAGCAGTGTCTTTCGAGATGTATCGCTACTTCAGTTGCTCGGTGAGTTTGAATACCTCGCGCACCGACTGCAAACTTACGGCGCCGGCCTTATGGTAAGATTCACCAAAATCGCCCCCTCTGTCCTACTTAACGTGGTCCAACACCCCTTCTCCGATCTGACCGGACTCCTGTCTGCCTAGCGGTGTATGTAGTTATGATTCGTTTCTCTTTCTGTAACGCCAATGGAGGCTGCCTGTGGCTTAATATTGCGGTTCGCTAAATAATGATTTCAGAACATGTCTCTACTTTTCTTACTCCATAATTTCTTTGTAATTAGTGTTAACACACACTCCCATCTTTCCCAGAACCAATAAATCACGTACACACTGCAAGTAGGAACGTTGACGACGCTTTACAAGGTCTGATGCTGAACAGGAAATAAATTTAAAATCCCAGCAACCTGTCGATGTTCAACCACGCCGCTAACTAGGGCCGGGTATCGCAGGAGCTGAGGGAAACAGCTGGGTAAGGTATCGCAGTGTGTGTTGCAGCTTATTCTTCCTGAAAAACTTATTCTTATTTTTGAAATTTGAATAAAATGGCTATCTTTTAACAAAGGCTTCCTGTTTCCTTAATATTGGGCCATGTCTTCAGTTTTATCAAAAATGGTTCAAATGGCTCTGAGCACTATGGGACTCAACTGCTGTGGTCATAAGTCCCCTAGAACTTAGAACTACTTAAACCTAACTAACCTAAGGACAGCACACAACACCCAGCCATCACGAGGCAGAGAAAATCCCTGACCCCGCCGGGAATCGAACCCGGGAACCCGGGCGTGGGAAGCGAGAACGCAACCGCACGACCACGAGATGCGGGCTCAGTTTTATCAGGCGGGATCTAATTGTATTGAAATTAATACTGCTTACAAACACACTGCTCCATATTGTTGAGGATGACAAGGAGTACTGTTTCTGTTTGTATCAGTATTTATAGGTTTCTGATTTTTGTTAATGATTGTAATGTCAACGCTGTTATTACTTTATAGAAATTTCGTAGTTAATTTGCAAAATTGTCTATTTCATCGTTTGTGCCAATGGATAAAATGTTTGTACCACGTACATATCTCTTGTAATAAATGACGCAGTTATTTATGATTTGTTGAGAAAAATTTCTATTCCAACAGTTCAGATAGGCTAACATGATCTCAACAAAAAATTCGCATCGGGCTGCACAATCTCATGCGTGAAGAGACTAATAGTTCCTTTCAACTGTGTACCGGCACTGGCATATACACAGGAGTTCTTTATTAGACAGCACTATTTCCTTTACTTCCTTTTATTCCAGAGATTTTGAAAACGATTCCTTCGCTTGAAAATGTAATTTAATTTGTCAAATATCTCAGCTTTAATCCACTATAACTTCTTTTGTGCAAGCCCGACGAATTTTATGGAAATTGGTGTGGTAGCGAAAGCATATGACCTTACATCCCTGCTTCAGTTTATGTCTGAAAAATGTTCCGACAACCAGTTTCTGCCACCACTTTCGGCAGAGCACATATTTGGCGTCCACCAGTAGACAGATGGAGAAATTCATTAATCTCCCACGTTTATTCCACTCTTTCACGCGTGATCCATCTCAAGTGCAACTAAGCGACAACGCCCTGGCTGTACTGCTAAGTTATCATTATATAAAACGTATTTGCTTATGTGATTAATAACTCATTTATATTCCACCCGTCTGGGAACGTTTCTGTGAATCTGTCGAGCATGAACCACCACGTTGGCGTTAACGTGTTCCCTGATAAATGCCTGTGCACGTCACGAATCGACGAGCTTCGAATTTTAAGTATACGCACGAATACGTTTCTTGTCGTTTAGTTTAGATTCGAAACTATTTTTTAAGGATAATAAAGAATAATATGTGTAAATTTAAGCAAACGTATTTCAAAAACCAGACATTACTGAGCGTTATATACACCAATTAACGGGTTCTAAAAACGATTTGACAGATACACGGAGATTACTTCCGTGCTATTCACTGACATTTAATAAAGGATTTATGATTTAAAAAATAATTAATGAAACACCACTATTGTGGAAGTGTATCACACATTCGATCAGAAATGTAAAAAAACACATACTGAGAAAAATAAGTGTCCAACACTTCCATGGTTTCAGAAACGCAGTGAGTTCGATTTGTCAATATTTGTTCTGATAATAGACTTTTATCAGACGTTTTCGTTATGCGAACAACTGAGACGCTCTCAAACGTACAGAATGCTCTTGATATATCGTAGATGACATTTTTTGCGCCACGAGAGACGAAAAAGTCGTACTGAACTTGTTCTTTTTACTTCGTAGCATATCTGGTTTCCCGTAACTGGGTTCAAAGAACCCGGTTGAATTTCAATGAAACTTCGTACATGTAAAAATGGTTCAAATGGCTCTATGGGCTCAACATCTGGTCATCAGTCCCCTAGACTTAGAACTACTTAAAACTAACCTAAGGACATCACACACATCCATGCCCGAGGCAGGATTCGAACCTGCGACTGCAGCAGCTGCGCGGTTTCGGACTGAAGCGTCGCAGTGGTTAGCACACTGGACTCGCATTCGGGAGGACGACGGTTCAATCCCGTCTCCGGACATCCTGATTTAGGTTTTCCGTGATTTCCCTAAATCGTTTCAGGCAAATGCCGGGATGGTTCCTTTGAAAGGGCACGGCCGATTTCCTTCCCAATCCTTCCTTAACCCGAGCTTACGCTCCGTCTCTAATAACCTCGTTGTCGACGGGACGTTAAACACTAACCACCACCACCATCGGACTGAAGGGCCTAGAACCACTTGGCCACAGCGGCCGGCCGTACACCATGTAAATGATTAGAGCTGCAATTCTGTGACAGGTTCAATGGCCATCAGTGCAATACTGCATTACCGTTGTTCATATTTAATGTTGTTACCCGGATTGGCTGGGTATACAGGGTGTAACAAATGTACAGCACAATTTGCAAAACGCATTCCTCACACAGACGAAGAAATCAAGTTTTAGGGACATAGATATGGAAACTGTTTCCTTGTTACAACTCATTTTCTGCAACTCATTAATCAAGGGAAACACGCATGAACAGAACGCACCAGCATACCAAATGCAACTCTCCCTCACAGGAGACGTTCCATTTGCCCTCCGTGATCATTGATACATGCACCAACGCGCCGTCGCAGTGAATCCCGGATACGATGGTGTGTCTCTGGAGTATTGCGTATGGTTTCGCAGCCTTCCATAATACGGGCACGGAGACTCTGAACAGCTTGCATTGGGGTTCCATACACAAAAGCTTTCAAATGTGCACACAAATGAAAGTCCAGTGGAAACAGGTCCGGAGAGTGTGAAGGCCAGGCAGTTAGTTCATGTCTACCCACCCATGTGTTACCGTATCTGGTATTTAGAAGCCGATGGACGTTACCACTAAAATAAGGAGGTGCTCCATCGTGCTTGGAGTACATGTTTTGTCGCACAGCTAAAGACACATCTGCTGACAGGTTAGTTAGAACATCCTCAACGAAATGATAAATTTGCCCGTTGAGCCTGGTTGGGAGAAAGTGAGGCCCTACCAAACAGTCACCAACAATGCCGACCTAAACACTGACAGAAAATAGTCTTCACGGGTTTGCAGCTGGATAACGTTGTGCAAATTCCACAATATTACCACAGAGCAACTGTCCGACATCTTCACGTGGTTCAACCTTGCTGGTGGCTAGGTACGACTGACGGTAGCCGCACGTCGACGCCCTGTATACAGGGTGTTACAAAAAGGTACGGCCAAACTTTCAGGAAACATTCCTCACACAGAAATAAAGAAAAGATGTTATATGGACATGTGTCCGGAAACGCTTAATTTCCATGTTAGAGCTCATTTTAGTTTCGTCAGTATGTACTGTACTTCCTCGATTCACCGCCAGTTGTCCCAGTTGAAGGAAGGTAATGTTGACTTCGGTGCTTGTGTTGACATGCGACTCATTGCTCTACAGTACTAGCATCAAGCACATCGGTACGTAGCATCAACAGGTTAGTGTTCATCACGAACGTGGTTTTGCAGTCAGTGCAATGTTTGCAAATGCGGAGTTAGCAGATGTCCATTTGATGTATGGATTAGCACGGGGCAATAGCCATGGCGCGGTACGTTTGTATCGAGACAAATTTCCAGAACGAAGGTGTCCCGACAGGAAGACTTTCGAAGAAATTGATCGGCGTCTTAGGGAGCACGGAACATTCCAGCCTATGACTCGCGACTGGGGAAGACCTAGAACGACGAGGACACCTGCAATGGACGAGGCAATTCTTCGTGCAGTTGACGATAACCCTAATGTCAGCGTCAAAGAAGTTTCTGCTGTACAAGGTAACGTTGACCACGTCACTGTATGGATAGTGCTACGGGAGAACCAGTTGTTTCCGTACCATGTACAGCGTGTGCAGGCACTATCAGCAACTGATTGGCTTCCACGGGTACACTTCTGCGAATGGTTCATCCAACAATGTGTCAATCCTCATTTCAGTGCAAATGTTCTCTTTACGGATGAGGCTTCATTCCAACGTGATCAAATTGTAAATTTTCAGAATCAACATGTGTGGGCTGACGAGAATCCGGACGCAGTTGTGCAATCACGTCATCAACACAGATTTTCTGTGAACGTTTTGGCAGGCATCGTTGGTGATGTCTTGAATGGGCCCCATGTTCTTCCACCTACGCTCAATGGAGCACGTTATCATGATTTCATACGGGATACTCCACCTGTGCTGCTAGAATATGTGTCTTTACAATTACGACACAACATGTGGTTCATGCACGATGGAGCTCCTGCACATTTCAGTCGAAGTGTTCGTACGCTTCTCAACAACAGATTCGGTGACCGATGGATTGGTAGAGGCGGACCAATTCCATGGTCTCCACGCTCCCCTGACCTCAACCCTGTTGAATTTCATTTATTGGGGCATTTGAAAGCTCTTGTCTACGCAACCCCCGTACCAAATGTAGAGACTCTTCGTGCTCGTATTGTGGACGGCTGTGATCGCCATTCTCCAGGGCTGCATCAGCGCATCAGGGGTTCCATGCGACGGAGGGTGGATGCATGTATCCTCGCTAACGGAGGACATTTTGATCATTTCCTGTAACAAAGTGTTTGAAGTCACGCTGGTACGTTCTGTTCCTGTGTGTTTCCATTCCATGATTAATGTGATTTGAAGAGAAGTAATAAAATGAGCTCTAACATGGAAAGTAAGCGCTTCCGGACACATGTCCACATAACATATTTTCTTTCTTTGTGTGTGAGGAATGTTTCCTGAAAGTTTGGCCGTACCTTTTTGTAACACCCTGTATAGAACATGCGCGCGAAGAATTCGCAGGCGCGAAAATCACGCATGCCCATTGATTTACAGATAGGTGGTGGCATACTAAAACGCCCTCTGCCGAAACTCACAGAGCGACCCTCCTGCGCGTTCGCTGTACGCTGTGTTTACTAACAGTGCGGCCAAACATCACTCACTTAAAAACTATACTAGACGAATGTTATGACGGATCTCTCGTCGAAAAAATCTTAATTTTCTCGTCTTGATTTAATATCAGCCAATGCAGGGTTGCAGGCTGTGCTCAGTTAAAATCCCGTATACCTGTTGATGAGATTATCGGCTGTGCGGATATGTATTGCTTCCTTAATGACGCAATACCAGAAAGATGATACCGGGGATAAAACTTCCGTCTTTTCAAAAATCATGCGATGTCCTGTATTCAGTGTTCCGCAATTTCCGAATTCTCCGGTTGACCCCTAGATGCGTATGAAACTGAGGAGCTACTTGACTGAGAAGTAGCGGCTCCGTTCTCGGAAACTGACCTACTGCCGGGAGAGTGGTGTGCTGACCACATGCCCCTCCATCCAGAGGTGCCTGTGAGCTGATGACACGGCGGCCAGTCGGTACCTTTGGGCATGTCCTGTGCGGGAGGAGAGTTTAGGTGCCTATGACGCTGATGTTCATCGCAGCGTTCTTGTACAGAGCGACATGTCTGGCCCATATACGCTGCACCACATTGACAAGGAATATTTGACACACCACATTTACTCAGGCCAAGGTGATCCTTAACCGATCCCAGCAGGTTCCTCAGTTTTGCATATGCTCAAAAAACACAATGTCATATCTTCCGAGGACTGCTCAGATTCTTGACGACATGGCACCAAAATACCGCAAAAAGGCCAAAGTGGTAGGTGTCTTCGTATCTTCATTCTGCTCCATAGACTGAACTCGGTTGGCCTTAATGCATTACCTATCTGTCTCTAAGAATAACCGTTTTGTCGGAACACTATCTTCAAATGTTGTATTTCACTCTATAGGCTTCCAGGATCAGATACCACATGCGCTCTATGAACTAACGTATGTAATGCACTACCGCATTGTGCTGAATGATGGCAGCTTGTGGCCTGCAGATATAGGTCTGTAAGCGCTGGCTTGCGGTAGACGCTGTGTCCCAATGCTCCATCTGCTTTCCTCAGAAGCGAAATGTCAAGAAAAAGTAAAGTACCATCTTTTTCCACTTCCATTGAGAAGTTTAAATTCGGATGGAGCGAATTCAGATGCTGAAGAAACGTAGGTAAAGTATCAAGTCCATGTGGCACACCACAAATGTATCATCCACATACCGCAGAAAACAAGAGGGTTTGAGAGTGGCTTACTGTAGTGCTTTTTCTTCAGGCTCCTCAATAAAATAACTGGCGACCACCGCAGGCAGAGGGCTTCCCTTGATGACACCGTTCACTTGTTCAAAATATTGGTCTTGAAATAAGAAGTATGTTTAAGTAAGCACGTGTCTAAATTATGCTACTATGTCCTCCTCAAGCTTGTTGCTAATGAGCTCTAAAGAGTCCTGCAAAGGCACCTTTGTAAATAAAGACACAAAATCGAAACTTACTAAGAGATCCACAATTGCAGTCTAAGAGTTTTCAAGAGACCTATGAAATCTTCAGAGTTTCGAATATGATGGTCGTACCTGCCTACGAGAGGTCCCAATAGTAATGTGAGATATTTGCGCAACGTGATCCGGCGGCAAACCCGTGAAGACTATTTACAACATATCCGCCGGTAAAGCTTGAAGAGTCACTTTGACAGAAAAAATTTGTGGATGACTTGCTTCGACAGTTGCGTAAGGATTGAGGTCTGCCCATACACTCCCATTGTGAAAATTTACAATTTCATCTCGTTGAAACGACGCCTCATCTGTGAGCAGCATTGTTACACTAAAATTAGGATTAACACTTTGTGAATAAACCATTCGCAGAAGAGAACCCGCGCAAGAAAATCAACTGCTAATAGTGTCTGCAAACGCTGTAAATAGTATGGATACAGCTGGTCCTCGTGTGACACTCGCCAGACAGTCGTGTGGTCAATATTCAGTGTTGCAGCTACGTATCTCGTACAGATACTGCGGGTCGTCGTCAACAGCATGGAGAACTGCCGCCTCCCACTGCGGCGTGCTCGTTCTTCTAGGTCTCCCTCGATCACGAGTATCACTCTTAAATTCCTGATCGTTCCCAAGACTACGGTCAATGGTTTCAAACATTTTCCTGCCGACGTACCTTCGTCCTGGAAATCTCTCCCAGTTCAAACGTTGAGCTCGAGCGCCATTGACGTCAGCTGATCCATACATCAAATGCTCGTCTGCCATCTCTGCAATTTGTGTACACTGCCACGGCACGTGTCAAGTCTGTGATTCACTCTACGTAGTAACACGTATGCTTGCAACGATCGTACTGATCGCTGGAGCAGTTGATGTTACCTGTAAACAAGCTGTGACGTACTTCGCTTGGCAACAGAGACGTAAAATAAAACACTGGCGGTGCACAACGTAACATGACGTCAGGTGTGCATGTTCGCCACGATTAAAACCTTCTGTTCTTCTGTGTCTTCCCATGACTGATGAGTTGGAGAAAATAAGTTGTAACGTGGAAACGAAGCGTTTACAGACCCATGTTCATATAACATAATTTCTTCGTCTACTTGTGAGGAATTTGCTCTGAAATTTATGCCGCACAGTTATGTTACTACCTGTATATCGGTCGGAAACTAGCTGCAGATGGACTAGGGTGTTACCGTCCCAGACGTAGGCGGCCGTTAACATACCAACAGAAACGGCTGCGCTTCGAGAGGTGCATTTACCGGGAATCATGTGCTCCTGATGAATTGCGTCGCATCGTACTCACCGATGAATCACGATTCTGCACAATCCCAGATGACCACCGTCGGCGAGTGTCGCGGCGACCTGAGGAGATATTCCGTTCTCAAGTTTTTGAGAGGCACAGTTATGTTACTGCTGGCGTCGTAGTGTGGGGATCCATCGTGTGTGACTCGAGGTCACGGCTGGTGGTGATTGGTGGGACTCGACGACACAACTGTACGTCAAAGATACCCAGTGTCCGCGTGTGTCACCACTCGTGTGACAGTACCATGGCGCCATTTTTCAACAGGACAATGCTCGTCTCACAAGACGGGTGTCTCTGTGAACTGTCTGCGTAAAGTTGAGGCACAACAAGATCTCCAGCTCTGTATCCGACAGAACATGTGTGACCTTGGAAATTTACGCAGAAGATGCATTCTTCATTCATTAGTCTCCATGAGCGTGTTGGAATACTCGTCCCAGGGAAATACTGCGTACTTAGGGGCTGTTACAATATAGTTTTCACATAAAACGTGGAAACATGGATAAAATCGTAAATAAAATCATAAAATGCACAATGTTCTACATATTTCATTCCTTGCACTTTTCTTCCCATTGTGTACCATGTTCATCCCAATTCTAGTGACAGGGTATAGGCCAGAGAAGTTCCCAATTGGACCTTGTGTTAGGCCATTACCTGCTTGCCATACAAGTAAGTAAAACCTCTAGAAAATTGACTGGGGTATTGGAGCATTTTTAATTTTTTACTGTCATTTTAACCCAGACAATAAAGTAGAAGCTAGTGACTGCAGGTCAGTTAGTGCGTAAAAGAGAGTAAATTGGATGACTTGCTCCACAGTTTTTCTTCTCCTACACCAACTTGTGAAGCACTTGTGTTTTCCATCTTCTTTATAGTTTCAAAACACGGACCCTTAAGAAGCGTATTGACGCATTTAAGCTTTGGTGCTGGCCGAGGATGCTGCAGATAAAATGGACTGAAAGAAGAACAACTCATTGTCTCCAGGAGCTTTTCTTCTTGTGTGAACCAAAAGATTCTCCTGTTCTTTGGTCATATCGTCAGAAGAGATGGACAAAACGTAAGGAAATTAATCGTGGAAGGAAGATCGAGGGTAAGAGACCGGAGGGGGGAGAGAGGGGGGGGGGGAGGGGTGAGAGCAGCAAGCAGTTCCTGGCAGATGGTTCGTCCAACCACCTTCACAATAATTCTCTTTTATTCCAATTACAAGAAGTGCGCGGAAAAAACGAACGCCTATATCTTTCCGTGTGATCTCTGAGTTTCCTTATTTTCTTATGACGATCGTTTCTCTCTTTGTAAGTCGGCGTCAACAAAATATTTCAGGTGTTAGGAGGAGAAAGGTAGTGACTGAAATTTCGTGAAAAAGATTCCGCCGCAACGAGAAACTCCTTTGTTATAATGATGCCCACTCCAAATCTTGTATCATGTCAGTGATACCCTCTCCCCTATTTCGCGATAATACAAAACATGCTGCTCTTTGAACTCTGAAATCAAGATCTGCGTTCTACCTCTTCAGCTGGCTCTAAGACAAGCTTGTAACCGTCCGGTTGAAGATGCTTGTACGAGGGGTCACCACCCTCAACAATGAGCACACGACTTGTGACCATGATGACTCCAACGAGTGTTGGAAATCCAGCTCATTACAGAGTCTTAGTTCGCCGCAGAGGATTCCAAATGAATTGGTAGAGACACAAAGAGGGTTTCCACCTGGGAATAAATGTAGGAGGACATCAGTTTCAGCATTTGCCTTTAATCAAGGGAAGGCATCCAAAAACCTTGGCCTGAACTGGAGAATTGGAGCTAATTTCAGTTTATTTCTGCAACAATATTGTTCATTATTGTAGATAAAAACAAAAAAACTATGTGTGTGTGTGTGTGTGTGTGTGTGTGTGTGTGTGTGTGTGTGTGTGTGTGTAATTAATGTAATGAACGAGTGTTGTACAATGACCACTGACATTACAGTAACATTATAACATTTTAAAGTCTGGTTTGGTGGACCTCGTAGTCCTCTATGGCGATAAGAAACATAGACGCAATTTTTTTTGTGTGACAGAGGCAGTTACTTATTAAAATATATCGACACAAAGTGTACCAGCTTCTACTTTCTTCAGCTCCTATAACTGCCATGAAAGTTATTTGCTGATGTCCTATCACCCTGTACCTTGTCCTTGTCAAACTCTTTCACTTGTTCCTCTCCTCTACGATTCTGAGGAGAACCTCATCTTTTTTTTTTTTTTTTTTTTTTTTTTTTTTTTTTTTTTTTTTTTTAAATCGCATCAGTCAATCTAAAGTAAGTTTGCAGGCATTCGTAGCGATTATCTCGATTAGCTAACATCACATTCCTCTTCAGTATCTTCTACACGATCAACGTTCCCACCCCCTCCCCTTGCTGAGATTCTCTCCAGGATCTTCTCGTGTTCACTATCCTAGAAAAATTTACCTTCAATGCTTCTTTAGGAAAACACCTCAAACTCTGTCTTATTTTCCTGTTTTCTCATAGTCCATAATTCACTTCTACACAACGCTGTGTTTCGAACGTACATTCCCAGAAATTTATTCTTCAAATGAAGCCCGTGTTTGATACTAATAAAATTCATTTGATCAGGAATGCCCTCTGTACCTGCTTTTTAAGTACTTTTTTCTTCGTCTGTCATGTGTTACTTTGTTTCCGGAATAGCTGAATTCCTTTCATTTTTTTCGCCATTTTTGATGTCTGCCGCTACTCTCATTTCTGCTGGTCTTCATTACTTTCGTCTTTCTTCGGTTTACTTTCGATCCGCCTACTCGATTGTTCGTTCCATTTAACATGTCCTGGAATTCTTCCTCACTTTCAATACACTTAGCATTGTCATCAGCTATCGCTATTGATAGCATTTGCCGCGAATTTTAAGGAACTTTCTTCCATTTACGTCAGTGTTTGTTCGATGTATGAATTAAACACAGTCAACAATATGCAACATCTCCACTCGAAATTACCTTGCTAAAATGACGAGCTCTGATTTCCCTTATTTTGTCATGGTCATTGTTTCTTCCTTTGTAGGTCGGTGTCAACAAAATATTTTCGCTTCCGAGGAGAGAGTTGGTGATTGGAATTTCGTGAGAAGATTACGCCGCAACGAAAAACGCCTTTGTTTTAATGATGTCCACCCGAAATCTTGTATCATTTCATTGACACTCTCTCCCCTATTTCGCGATGATACAAAACGTGCTGCCCTTTGACTTTTTCGATATACTCCGTCAATTCTGTCTGGTAAGTGTCCCACACCGTGCAGCAGTATTCTAAACGAGGACGGACAAGCGTGGTGTAGGTAGTGTCTTTAGCAGATCTGTTACATTTTGTAAGTGTCCTGCCAATAGAACGCAGTCTTTGATTAGCCTTCACCACAACATTTTCTGTGTGTTACTTCCAATTTAAGTTGTTCGTAATTGTAATTCCTAGGTAATTAGTTGAATTTACGGCCTTTAGATTTGACAGATTTATCGTGTAATCGAAGTTTAAAGGATTCCTTATCGCAGTCATGTGATGACCTCACACTATACGTTATTTATGGTTAATTGCCAATTTTCATACCATACAATTATCTTTACTAAAGATTTGCAGTTTGACCTTCTGAAGACTTTACTAAATAAACGACAGCCTCATCTGCAAATAACCTAAGACGGCTGTTCAGATTGTCTCATAAATCGTTTATATAGATGAGGAAGAGCATAGGGCCTATAACGTTACCTTGGGGAACGCCAGAGATCACTTCTGTTCTACTCGATTACTTCCCGCCAGTTACTACTAACTGTTGTGACCTCTCTCACACGAGGCCGTCCATGTGTGCACTTCAGGCGCGTCTGTCAAAACTTCTGTCCATTCCCCTCGCTTCTTTTAAAGCAGAGCCCCTCTTAGATTTTAGGTCTCTAAATCTGCTGAATGAAACCATAGTTTTCATGGACGCAAAAATATGTTTAATGCCATGCTGTAATGTGTGCCACTGCGCTTCATCGGAATCACAGTGCAATGCTTATACACAATACATTCTGAATAAAAACGCGTTGTCGCCTTGTATTTGTGTCTATCTCAGTCCACACTCTTGCTCAGACCCACCTCGTTGTCCGAAGTAACTCCACGTTCCTAGTGTGTCTGTTATTAACTCTTTCCGTTCTCAACTATTAGCTAATCAGAAGAAAGGAAAGGCTACACTTCGCCATAAGAACGTGCTGTGGGCAGCGGACGGGAGACGACAAACTGTCATTATGTCATCCCCCACACATTCAGTAAGTGATCACAACGCAACAAGCAACCCAGTAGGTAATTTTAAGCAACACTGCGCCATGTTACCTTTCCAAAAGGGCCAACTAGCCACATACACTACTGGCCATTAAAATTGCTACACCAAAAAGAAATGCAGATGATAAACGGGTATTCATTGGAGAAATATATTATACAAGAACCGACATGCGATTACATTTTCACGCACTTTGGGTGCATACATCCTGAGAAATCAGTATCCAGAACAACCACCTCTGGCCTTAATAACGGCCTTGATACGCCTTGGCATTGAGTGAAACGGAGCTCGGATGGCAAAACCACAGTTCATCAAGAGTAGTGACTGGCGTATTGTGACGAGCCAGTTGCTCGGCCACCATTGACCAGACGTTTTCAGTTGGTGAGAGATCTGGAGAATGTGTTGGCCAGGGCAGCAGTCGAACATTTTCTGTATCCAGAAAGGCCCGTACAGGACCTGCAGCATGCAGTCGTGCATTATCCTGCTGAAATGCAGGGTTTCGCAGGCATCGAATGAAGGTAGAGCTACGGGTCGTAACACATCTGAAATATAACGTTCACAGTTCAAAGTGCCGTCAATGCGAACAAGAGGTGACCGAGACGTGTACCCTCATACCATCATGCCGGGTGATACGCCAGTATGGCGATGACGAATACATGCTTCCAATGTGCGTTCACTGCGATGTCGATAACACGGATGCGACCATCATGATGCTGTAAACAGAACCTGGATTCAACCGAAAAAATGACGTTTTGCCATTCGTGCACCCAGGTTCGTCGTTGAGTACACCATGGCAGGCGCTCCTGCCTGTGATGCAGCCTCAAGCGTAACCTCAGCCATGATCTCCAAGCTGATAGTCCATGCTGCTGCAAACGTCGTCGAACTGTTCGTGCAGATGGTTGTTGTCTTGCAAACGTCCCCATCTGTTGACACAGGGATCGAGACGTGGCTGCACGATCCTTTACAGCCATGCGGATAAGATGCCTCTCATCTCGACTGCTAGTGATACGAGGCCGTTGGGATCCAGCACGGCGTTCCGTATTACCCTCCTGAACCCACCGATTCCGTATTCTGCTAACAGTCATTGGATATCGACCAACGCGAGCAGCAATGTCGCGATACGATAAACCGCAATCGCGATAGGCTACAAGCCGACCTTTAGCAAAGTCGGAAACGTGGTGGTACGCATTTTCCTCCTTACACGAGGCATTACAACAACGTTTCACCACTCAACGCCGGTCAACTGCTGTTTGTGTATGAGAAATCGGTTGGAAAGTTTCTTCATGTCAGCACGTTGTAGGTTTCGCCACCGGCGCTAACCTTGTGTGAATGCTCTGAAAAGCTAATCATTTGCATATCACGGCATCTTCTTCCTGGTCTATCATTTTTAATGGCCAGTAGTGTATTTATAAGCAGGGGCAAAAGACTAAATTTCTGCCTTAATGTCACTAATCAACTTTCATTGGTGGTCTTCCATGCTTACTTTTCCCTCTCGCTTCCTTCACCCGAGTTTTTCTATCGCATACATTTATTTTTCTGAGCACGTCTTGCACAATTTACATTGTCGAATGCTTTTTCTAGGTCTACAAATCCTAGGAAGGGCTTCTGTTCGGTTATCAAAGGCTGTAAGAGCCGCCATGTGGAAAGACGGTCTCGTGGCCCTAGTAAGCTTCCCGCTTTGCGGACGCATTGAGGCCTGCCTCTTCTGCGGCGGACGGAGCCCGCAGTATCCAGAACGCTGTTAGGCGTCTGCTGAGTCTCGCGGGGCTCGTTTGGGAGTGGTGCGGAGGACGCGCTATCGCCGGAACGCATCTTTCCGGTGTTGCGTGTCTACGCACCAGACTGTGGCACAGCAAACCGGTCCCAGAGACGGATAACGATCCGACGTTCCGAGCAGACGGCTCCGCCGCTTCCGTGAAGCACGTGCGTGCTCAAGACGCACACTGTCCTTTTAAAAATGAGGTTGATTCTGATGTCATCCCTCATGACTCTTGTGGGTGTTACCATTTCAAGCAGGAGTCAATGACCAAAACGAAGGACCGAACAGCATGAAAGATATTTAAAATGCTTCTTACAAGTATTAAAACATCCCTATTTATATCACTATTTGCATTTCATTTTATTGAAATAAAAATCGTCATTAGTCTGGAATGAAACATATTGGTTTGCTTTCTATATCAAAACAGTTCACTGCAAAAGATATTGACATGTTAATATTACTTACCTCATTTGTTGGTTTCCATTGACACCTGTAGGTGTCGTCTGCTAGTACATTTTCCAGATATTCTTCTGGAGCACTCTGATGTTTTGGCTTAATTTGATACTGTGAAACTTATTTTCGCAGCGCAATGACTGCTACATTAAATTGCGGGCTTTCAGCCGCATAAAACCTACTTCGTATTGGTCTGCACCATAACACGTATTTTTACGTGAAAAAACAGTGAAATACAGCACCACTACAGTTTTTGTGTTTTGTGTGAGTAGTGTTGCCAAATTTGCTGTTAGTCGTAGTTTTCATTTTACATTAAATACTCTATTGATGTATGGTTTGGCGGTTCAGTCCGGAACCGCGTGACTGCTACGGTCGCAGGTTCGAATCCTGCCTTGGACATGGATGTGTGTTATGTCCTTATGTTAGTTAGGTTTAAGTAGTTTTAAGTCTAGGGGACTGATGACCTCAGTGCTCAGAGCCATTTGAATCATTTTGATGTATGGTTTGTTGTACGAGGACTATTCGGAAAGTGAGGAATGATTGGTCGCGAAATGGAAACCACAGTGAAAATCCGATGAAGCTTTGTGCAGATACATTGCGCAGTGTGTCTAGTATGCCAGTAGACATCGTCGCGCGTCGTTCTTCTCAGTTATGTGCGCACAAAGATGCCTAGAAAATGTCGTCCGCCGAGTACGAGTGCCTGCCGTGAAATTGTGCCTGATTTCATGCAACCCCATATAAGGTAACTGTCATGCATTTACTTCTCCATTATGGTTCTCGGCTGCACACAGCACGGGCGATGAGGACGCCCCTGCGGTATTTTCAAGGAGAAGTGGTCGTTTACCCACCATAAAGCCCGCACCTGGGTCGCCCTGGGTTTCATCTCTGCTCAAAACCACCTCTCGCTATGACGACCACATTTTGGTACAGACAACGAGCTGCAGTCCAGCGTAGAAAACTGTCCGAAAGGACAGAATGGCGAGGGTAGTGAAAAGTTGGTAAAACACTACGACACATTTCTAAGTTTCCGATGTTATTTATAACCCGTCTTGATTTCAAAAAAATGTTTAATCACATGACCGGTTTCGGTTCATCTAGAACCATCTTCAGATCTGTAAACGATAATGATACTAATTTGCTATTTCACAAATGCAAACCTTTTTCATCCTATCCAATAAACATCAAATGTACCAGAACGTACCTGCAGTTTCAGTTACAGGAGTAACCCGTCCATACACAGTAACCTTCATTTGTTGCGTCACATAAAATTGGTTGGCAGAATGCACTTCATTTATATTGATTATAAAACTATTACTGACAGGTGTCGTCTGGTACATTTGTTACATTACATATATACATACTGTATTAAGTAGACTTTTGTAATTTACTTTTATCTTTAAAAATACTTAATTAAAATCTGTAGATGTCAAGGTTAAAATCTGTGCTTATCAACACTAAAATACACAGTAAAATTATCATTTTTATACGATCTAAAACAAAGGGCGATTTCTATATCCATGGCGCTGGTGTAGACTTGTTTTCCTCGATGGTCTACTTCCGTGATTCCCGCTATTTCGTAGTTGTGCCGCGATCCACCCAGTCGTCTGACGTCCATCGCCGTGGGCAAGAGGGCTTCAGGCGCTGCACGCATCTTCCAACTTCCCCACTATGCACCATCTCTCATCCCTCTGCCTGGACCTCCACACGCAACAGTTGTCATTTCAGTAAGTCGTCATAAATACTAAAATAGGCGTTATGATTGAACTCGCTTTGCTCGTTGAGGAAATTGGCATTGGGGGAAGTAATTGAACTAGTGGAAATGTTGGAAAATGCCTTGTCGTTCAATTACTTACTTTCAATGGTAAAATTTATCAACAGAGAGACGCGTTGGCAATGGGGAACAGTTTAGCTGGGACGCTGGCTGACATTTTTGTAAACCACTTGGAAAACGAATTATTTGATTAAAATCCTGATACCGCTGAGGAAATCGCATATCACAGCAGATATGTTGACGACTCTCTTTTATTATACAAAGGAGATAAAAATGATATCGAAAACGTAGCGCAAAAAATGAGCTCTCAACCCCCGAAAATTAGATTCACTATGGATTTTGAGGAAGACAACCGTATAGGTTACTTGAATTTAACACTAATAAAGAAAGATGAAAAGCATGAATTTAGCATATTCAGAAAAGATATGTGTACAGATTTAGTTATCAATGAGCGCTCTAGTCACCCACCGCGATACAAATGGTCATATTTTACTTCGATGGTATACAGCTCGAAGGTGAAGCTAACTATTGGGGGGAAAAAACAGTTTTGATTTTGCTTTCCATTTTGAGACCGATCATTCTTTACTCTCTGAACAACCCTCGTATACTGTAAGTAACTGATATGAAGAATATTGTTGAACCTGACGATCAAAAATCTAAATGCTGAGTAGGTGCAATATTTCATTGCATTTCACGTCAAGAAATATATTCTGTTGCAAACAAATACGAAAAACAAAAAAGGAAGCAATATCGGGATTAACGTCCCGTTGACATCAAGGTCATTAGAGGCCGAGCAATGCCTCGGGTTCTATCAAGAGTGAGGAAGAAAATCGGCTGCGCCCAACCCAGCATTTGCCTCGAGCGATTTAGGGAAATCACGGAAAACCTAAATCTCAATGGCCGGACGCTGGTTTGAAGCGTCGTCCTTCCGAATACAAATCCAGTGTGCTAACCATTGTGCCACCTCCCTCGGTAAACCAACACGAAAATAAGCCAAAAATACCCATGGAATGTGCAATTAGGTGACGTCTACAAATGTAAGCCTAAATATGGGAAAAAATATTGTAATTATAAATTACACATAGATATATTGGTTAACAACTGTTTTAGATCTCGAAAGCAAACCGGAGTTGTAAATATGTTCATTCCAGATCAATGATGAGGTTTTACAGGGTGACAGTTAACGAGCTATGTGAAATAAAATCGTCATAACTTCTGAAGGGTTTGCGTTAGGACGTTCAAACTGATCGGTTGGCCGCGGGGCATGATGGGAATTACTATGCGCTGTATGGTTTGGTTTAGTGACGAAGCCCACTTTCATTTGGATGGAATCCTCAATAAGCAAAACTGACGCATTTGGGGGACTGAGAATCCGCATTTCGCGATCGAGAAGTCTCTTCACTCTCGACGGGTGACTGTGTGGTGTGCGGTGCCCAGTCAAGGGGTAACCGGTGCGATATTGCTTTGCTGGCACATTGACTACCGAACGGTATGTGAACCTTTTAGATGATGATTTCGTCCTCGTTATCCAAAGTGACCCTGATTTCGACAAGATGTGTTTCATGCAAAACGGAGCTCGACCCATTGAAGCAGGAAAGTGTTTGATGTCTGGAGGAGCACTTTGGGGACCGCATTTTAGCTCTGGGGTACCCAGAGGTCACTAGCAACGGCCTCGATTAGCCGCCATATTTTCCGGATCTGAACACGTGCGACTTCTTTTTGTGGGACTATATTAAAGACAGGGTATGCAGCAATAACCCCAAAACCATTGCCGAGCTGAAAACAGCCCTTTAGGAGGTCATCGACAGCAGCTGTGTACCGGTACTTCAGAGCTATTCGTGTGCGTCAAATCATCGCCAATAATGGCAGGCATATCGAACACGTCATAACCTAAATCCGAATATGTGGCGTAAATACATCTGCATCTACGTGATTACTCTGCTATTCACAATAAAGTGCCTGGCAGAGGATTCAATGAACCATCTTCAAGCTGTCTCTCTACCGTTCCAGTCTCGAACGGCGCGCGGGAAAAACGAGCACTGAAATAAGTGCACGCCGTGGTCCGTAACTAATTTACGTTTTTCCTTCTCATGTAGTTCAGTAATTGTCGCCCTGTATATCAGTAAAACATGTAAGGCTGCAAAATAAGAGTAAATAACTGTAAATCAACTGCAACTATGGCCACCCTAATGAACAATTTAAGTCTACTGAAATAGAAGTAAAAAAGAGTTTCAAACCATACAGAGCTTTTGTGTTTTAAAGCTAGTCCCACACTCCTCTTAAAAGAACCTGAAACATCAGCAGGAACCAAGTGCTGCACAACTTCGTTTGATCAAAAGTATCCCGCCACCCCTATGTGATGCGGAACTGACCAATAGACTTCACGAGGGGAGACCCACCAGCATCAAGAGAGTCAGAGAGCATTTGCGGCGGTGCGGACTCTGAAATTGTCACTGTCTTTCGTCGTACTATTCACTTGCAAAAGTTCCACCTACCTCAGTAGGCGTCAGTTCACCATCCCATTTCTCTGCAAACGTAGGTACTATTAGTACGTCGAAAAAGCAGCGTTGATAAAACGACGCCTATACTTACGTTGCAAAGTCCGCGTTACTCTACTAGCCAGCTATCCTGTAAATATCTTATGATAATTTTCGGGCGGAAGGTGGTTGCTTCATTCCTTCAGTAAAAACTCTAATACAAGTCTTTTATTTCCTTCAGCTCAAATGAAAAAAAAAACCTGCCATGAAGCATTCAAGTACTTAACTAACAAAACTAGTGCTCTCAGTTCACAGTTCATGCAATCCACATCACACGCAAAGCAGGTAAAATTCTGGTTCAAATGTTTCAAGTGGCTCTGAGCACTATGGGACTTAACTTCTGAGGTCATCAGTCCCTTAGAACTATTTAAACCTAACTAAGCTAAGGACATCACACACATACATGCCCGAGGCAGGATTCGAACCTGCGACCGTAGCGGTCGTACGGCTCCAGACTAGCGCCTAAAACCGCTCGGCCACCCTGGCCGGCCTAAAATTCTGGCTAAGTCATACCCAAATAATTACACGATCTTACAGTCAAAGTTCCACTACTTACAGTGAGTTTCACATTCTGTAGTTTTCAGTGGATTTCTTTAAAAGAAACTGCTCGCCAAATATTCCACATACGAAAACAGAACATGCCACGCCACATTTACACACAGACCGAAACTTCACACGTGGTAAACTTTTCAACAAAACAATTCCAAATCTTCCAACTTTCACCAAACTGTCCGTAAATTCAACTGCGTTCATGGCAACACAATCTGGACGCGAAAAACCAATTACTTCTTCATTTTACACATAATCAAGACTGAAAAGTTCAACATGACCTGCACGTCCAATAGCCGACTTACGACTCTCTTGATGCTGCTTTTTCCACAGCATATCTATCATGCGGTGCTCGGGAAACTGCTTAACTCTGATTGGCCGATCACTTTGTCTTCCCACTCAGAGGAATTTTCCGAGATCATTCTTGCAACAAAACTGGCCTGCGCCAGTCACTATTCACAGATGCATTTACGTCATTCCAACATGCAAATACTAATATAAGATTTAATAAAACCAACGAAAAGAAAATTAATCTAGAAATAAATTCAGAATATTTTACTTTATACCGATATTCTGGCTGTCTCATTACAAAAGCAAGTACACTTTGACATAAGTCATCAGCAATGTGGGTGCAAACATCTTTCCCACTCTATGACTGCGTAATGCATTACATAAAATTAATCGTGACATTTAACGTATGCTTCTCATACACTCTCACATTTACTCTCATTTATTCCCACAACAACATAAGACACAAATAATAATTTTATCTGATTCGTACATTACGAAAATGAAAAGCAGTTAAAGTTTTTCAATTAAAATCTGGATTAAATAATTCTGCCTATTGGCAGTTCTGGTTACGTTTTTAAATGATACCAAAAGATAAACTGTCATAGTTCATAAGTGAGTTTAATTCCCTAAGTGTCGGTCTCCAAAACTACGATAGTTACAACTTTGAAATTTTTATACGATCTTGTCCTGAATAACAAAAACTAGTGTACCGATTTTGAAAATGATTGAATAATATTTAATATAGTTTATTTACATTCGTGTTGTTGTTGTGGTCTTCAGTCCTGAGACTGGTTTGATGCAGCTCTCCATGCTACTCTATCCTGTGCAAGCTTCTTCATCTCCCAGTACCTACTGTAACCTACATCCTTCTGAATCTGCTTAGTGTATTCATCTCTTGGTCTCCCCCTACGATTTTTACCCTCCACGCTGCCCTCCAATACTAAATTGGTGATCCCTTGATGCCTCAGAACATGTCCTACCAACCGATCCCTTCTTCTGGTCAAGTTGTGCCACAAACTTCTCTTCTCCCCAATCCTATTCAGTACCTCCTCATTAGTTATGTGATCTACCCATCTAATATTCAGCATTCTTCTGTAGCACCACATTTCGAAAGCTTTTATTCTCTTCTTGTCCAAACTATTTACCGTCCATGTTTCACTTCCATACATTGCTACACTCCATACAAATACTTTCAGAAATGACTTCCTGACACTTAAATCTATACTCGATGTTAACAAATTTCTCTTCTTCAGAAACGCTTTCCTTGCCATTGCCAGTCTACATTTTATATCCTCTCTACTTCGACCATCATCAGTTCTTTTGCTCCCCGAATAGCAAAACTCCTTTACTACTTTGTCTCATTTCCTAATCTAATACCCTCAACATCACCCGACTTAATTCGACTACATTCCATTATCCTCGTTTTGCTTTCGTTGATGTTCATCTTATATCCTCCTTTCAAGACACTGTCCATTGCGTTCAACTGCTCTTCCAAGTCCTTTGCTGTCTCTGACAGAATTACAATGTCATCGGCGAACCTCAAAGTTTTTACTTCTTCTCCGTGAATTTTAATACCTACTCCGAATTTTTCTTTTGTTTCCTTTACTGCTTGCTCAATATACAGATTGAATAACATCGTGGAGAGGCTACAACCCTGTCTCACTCCTTTCCCAACCACTGCTTCCCTTTCATGCCCCTCGACTCTTATAACTGCCATCTGGTTGCTGTACAAATTGTAAATAGCCTTTCGCTCCCTGTATTTTATCCCTGCCACCTTCAGAATTCGAAAGAGAGTATTCCAGTTAACGTTGTCAAAAGCTTTCTCTAAGTCTACAAATGCTAGAAACGTAGGTTAGCCTTTTCTTAATCTTTCTTCTAAGATAAGTCGTAAGGTTAGTATTGCCTCACGTGTTCCAACATTTCTACGGAATCCAAACTGATCTTCCCCGAGGTCCGCTTCTACCAGTTTTTCCATTCGTCTGTAAAGAATTCGCGTTAGTATTTTGCAGCTGTGACTTATTAAACTGATAGTTCGGTAATTTTCACATCTGTCAACACCTGCTTTCTTTGGGATTGGAATTATTATATTCTTCTTGAAGTCTGTGGGTATTTCGCCTGTCTCATACATCTTGCTCACCAGATGGTAGAGTTTTGTCATGACTGGCTCTCCCTAGGCCATCAGTAGTTCTAATGGAATGGTGTCTACTCCCGGGGCCTTGTTTCGACTCAGGTCTTTCAGTGCTCTGTCAAACTCTTCACTCAGTATCTTATCTCCCATTTCATCTTCATCTACATCCTCTTCCATTTCCATAATATTGTCCTCAGGTACATCGCCCTTGTATAAACCCTCTATATACTCCTTCCACCTTCCTGCCTTCCCTTCTTTGCTTAGAACTGGGTTACCATATGAGCTCTTGATATTCATACAAGTGGTTCTCTTCTCTCCAAAGGTCTCTTTAATTTTCCTGTAGGCAGTATCTATCTTACCCCTAGTGAGACAAGCCTCTACATCCTTACATTTGTCCTCTAGCCATCCCTGCTTAGCCATTTTGCACTTCCTGTCGATCTCATTTTTGAGACGTTTGTATTCCTTTTTGCCTGCTTCATTTACTGCATTTTTATATTTTCTCCTTTCATCAATTAAATTCAATATTTCTTCTGTTACCCAAGGATTTCTATTAGCCCTCGTCTTTTTACCTACTTGATCGTCTGCTGTCTTCACTACTTCATCCCTCAGAGCTACCCATTCTTCTTCTACTGTATTTCTTTCCCCATTCCTGTCAATTGTTCCCTTATGCTCTCCCTGAAACTCTCTACAACCTGTGGTTCTTTCAGTTTATCCAGGTCCCATCTCCTTAAATTCCCACCTTTTTGCAGTTTCTTCAGTTTCAATCTGCAGTTCATAACCAATAGATTGTGGTCAGAATCCACATCTGACCCTGGAAATGTCTTACAATTTAAAACCTGGTTCCTAAATCTCTGTCTTACCATTATATAATCTATCTGATACCTTTTAGTATCTCCAGGATTCTTCCAGGTATACAACCTTCTTTTATGATTCTTGAACCAAGTGTTAGCTATGATTAAGTTATGCTCTGTGCAAAATTCTACAAGGCGGCTTCCTCTTTCATTTCTTCCCCCCAATTCATATTCACCTACTATGTTTCCATCTCTCCCTTTTCCTACTGACGAATTCCAGTCACCCATGACTGTTAAATTTTCGTCTCCCTTCACTACCTGAATAATTTCTTTTATCTCGTCATACATTTCATCAATTTCTTCATCATCTGCAGAGCTAGTTGGCATATAAACTTGTACTACTGTAGTAGGCATGGGCTTTGTGTCTATCTTGGCCACAATAATGCGTTCACTATGCTGTTTGTAGTAGCTAACCCGCACTCCTATTTTTTTATTCATTCTTAAACCTACTCCTGCATTACCCCCATTTGATTTTGTATTTATAACCCTGTAATCACCTGACCAAAAGTCTTCTTCCTCCTGCCACCGAACTTCACTAATTCCCACTATATCTATCTTTAACCTATCCATTTCCCTTTTTAAATTTTCTAACCTACCTGCCCGATTAAGGGATCTGACATTCCACGCTCCGATCCGTAGAATGCCAGTTTTCTTTCTCCTGATAATGACGTCCTTTTGAGTAGTCTCCGCCCGGAGATCCGAATGGGGGACTATTTTACCTCCGGAATATTTTACCCAAGAGGACGCCATCATCATTTAATCATACAGTAAAGCTGCATGTCCTCGGGAAAAATTACGGCTGTAGTTTCCCCTTGCTTTCAGCCGTTCGCAGTACCAGCACAGCAAGGCCGTTTTGGTTAATGTTACAAGGCCAGATCAGTCAATCATCCAGACTGTTGCCCCTGCAACTACTGAAAAGGCCCCTCTTCAGGAACCACATGTTTGTCTGGCCTCTCAACAGATACCCCTCCGTTGTGGTTGCACCTACGGTACGGCCATCTGTATCGCTGAGGCACGCAAGCCTCCCCACCAACGGCAAGGTCCATGGTTCATGGGGGAAGTTACATTCGTAGGGGGTTTAAATATATGGCCGCTACTAAGTGACACGGATACCGTTTCTCACGGCTAGCAGTAGCGACAGGTGCGGATGACTCATTGCTAAGGCCGGCATTACGCTATCAAATTTCTTTGTCAAAGATTTGATCAAAGATGTGATCAAATATTCCGTCAAATATATTTGACAAAGATCTTTGACGTAGCATTAGAAGGGGTATTACACTATTACACTATCATCATATTTTTCGTCAAAGTTCAAGATGGCTGACAACAACAGCTTGTTATTAACCGCAGCAGTTGCGTGTACCACAATTGCACTGTGTGCACATGCGGAAGAGAAGCGGGGAAAAAAAAAGGCAACGTACCTGGGTGAAGCCGTCGATTTTACGACGACGTGATAAAAGCATTCAACAAAACTTGTTACATGAGCTTATAGTGGAGGACGTCAAGTCGTACATAAATTACTTAAGAATAGATAAGCATACATTTCTGTATGTGCTCAATGAAGTGTATCCTCATATCACAAAGCACAATATTCACTTAAGAACTGTTACATCTGCAGAAGACAGGCTCACTGTAACACTCCGATTCCTTGCTACAGGGGAGGGTTGGATTAGGTGAGGTTAGGTTACGTCAGGTCAGGTCTCCAATCTTAATCTATTTTTGTATTCAGCGTGCCTCACGTTGTAAAGTGCCTCATCAGCTTCATACATCTCTATTAATTTTGTAGTTATCGGCGCACACCAATTGTATTTACCGGCAATGTTTATAAAAACACTACAGACGACAGTACGCTGCAGCGATGCTAGCGCTCCAAGTGGTAACATTTCACATTGCAGTGAACAGAAGACAACCGACTTCTTTCATCGTATGTACAGCGTGGTCCTAGATTTGATCAAATATTGGACGACATTTGACAAAGTCCCCTATTACACCATCAAATATCTTTGACAAAGAAATTTGATAGTGTAACACCGGCCTATGACACGAATCTGCAGCCTCTGAAGCTGCAATACAGCGGGCCATACTGCAAGGAATGTTGTCGCGTAATAACTTGCGACGTCACACATTGGGCGGTGAGACGCACCAACAGCAGAATTGACTGGCCAGTCGAGTACAGCGACTTGTAGGCATTTCAACATTTCTAAAGCTGCCCAAGTAGACTTGATCACGTGACTGAAATGCGACAATCAGAGCTAAACCAAGATCAGGCAAGCCTCATGTGCTGATAGACAGGGATCGTCGACCATTGTGAAGTATGGTCATAGAGAATCACATGAGATCAGCGAAAGGAATCACTCGTGAGTTCCAAAATGCTCCAAGTAGTCCAGCTAGCACAGCGACTGTGCTTATGGAGTTAAATAGAATATCAGAGTACAATGGTGAAGCAGCTCTGCAGAAGTGCTGAGGATCAGTGGACAAAGTTCAAAACCATCGTACAATATGCATTAGAAGAGTATGTGCCAAGCAAGATCGTAAGAGATGGAAAATAGCCACCGTGGTACAACAACTGAGTTAGCAAACTGCTACGGAAGCAAAGGGAACTTCACAGCAAACAAACATAGCCAAAGCCTTGCAGACAAACAAAAATTACACTAAGCGAAATGTAGTGTGAGGAGGGCTATGCGAGAGGCGTTCAACGAATTCAAAAGTAGAGTTCTATGTACTGACTTGGCAGAAAATCCTAATAAATTTTGGTCTAATGGTAAAGCGGTAGGTGGATCAAAACAAAATGTCCAGACACTCTGTGACCAAAATGGTGCTGAAACAGAGGATGACAGACTAAAGGCCGAAATACAGGGTGGCGCTGGGGAACGGGAAATTTTGAACGTTACAGTTGGCAGCACTGTAGCGCCGGCAGATGTTCGAAACTTTGCACAATTGATGTGAACGCATTGCCATTTAGTAATCATGGAGAATTGGACTGGTGCGGAACGTGCAGTAGCTGTGAGAGCGTTTCACAAAAATGGTGATAGTGTGACTGCCGCGCAGAGAACATTTCGACAGCATTACCAGCTTGGACGTCATGGACGTGTTCCATCTGCGCGTGCGATTACAACGTGGGTGCGTAATTTTGAAGAAACAGGATCTGCCTTGAAAAAGAAACCTCCAGGTGGCATTCCAACGGTACGTACCCCAGAGAACATTGCAGCTGCTACAGCTGCAATCAAGAGAAGTCCTCGCCGCTCCGTTCGACACCATGCATCTTCGCTAGGGATTAAGCGACGAAGCTTACAAAGAATACTGCACGAATTAGACTTCCATCCCTATAAGTTGCAGATTGTGCAACACTTACATGAACGAGACACAGCGTCACGTATGGAGTTAAGAGCCAGATATTGGCTAAAATCAACGAGGACGCGAATTTCCTTGGTAACTTATGGATATCAGACGAAGCCCATTTCCACCTGAAAGGATTCGGGAACAAACAGAATTTTCGTTATTGGGCACAGGACAATCCTTGTGAGTTTCACCAGCGACCACTACATAGCGCCAAGGTCACAATATGGTGTGTTGTATCATGTCACGGTGTTATCGGCCCTTATTTTTTTTGAAAGTGAGGATGGTAGTGCAGTGACAGTAACATCCGCTCGATATGTTGAAATGCTTCAAACATTCTTTACGCCGAGACTGTACGAGCTTAATCTTAACGTCGAAAATATGTGGTTTCAGCAGGACGGAGCCACGTCACACACTGCTCGACAATCGATGGCAGCAGTTCGTCAGTTGTTTGGAAGACGCATTAATTCACGTAACGGTGACGTTGCATGGCCTGCGAGATCCCCTGATCTTAGTGTGTGCGACTTCTTCCTGTGGGGATATCTTAAAGGCAAGGTGTACCGTACACGTCCTGCAACAATCCATGAACTGAAGGAGAACATTGAAAGCGAAATCACTGCCATTCCCCAAGATTTGCTACACTGCGCGTTCCAGAGTTTTCATAACAGGCTGTTAGAGTGTGAACGCCGAATGGGAGCACATCTTTCCGATGTCATCTTTAAAAAGTAAAGAGACACTTTTGGACATTTTGATTGTAAAGACATACTGAATAATGGCATACTGAATACATTCACTTTCGTTAATAAATTACTAGTTTTATGAATTTATTCATGGAAATGACGTTATTTCGAAATTTCCCGTTTCCCAGCGCCACCCTGTACTAAATGTCTTTTTTTCAAAGCTGTTTCACAGAGGAAGACTGCACTGTAGTTCCTTCTCCAGATTGTCGCACAGATGACAAAATGGTAGATCTCGAAATAGATGACAGAAGGATAGAAAAACAATTAAAATCGCTCAAAAGAGGAAAGTCCGCTGGACCTGATGGGATACCAGTTCGATTTTACACAGAGTACGTGAAGGAACTTTCCCCCCTTCTTTCAGCGGTGTACCGTAGGTCTCTAGAAGAGCGTAGTGTTCCAAAAGATTGGAAAAGGGCACAGGTCATCCCCGTTTTCAAGAAGGGACATCGAACAGATGTGCAGAACTATAGACCTACATCCCTAACGTCGACCAGTTGTAGAATTTTGAAACACGTATTATGTTGGAGTGTAATAAATTTTCTGGAGACTCGAAATATACTATGTAGAAATCAGCATGGGTTTCGAAAAAGACGATCGTGTGAAACCCAGCTCGCGCTATTCGTCCAAGAGATTCAGAGGGCCATAGACACGGGTTCCCTGGTAGATGCCGTATTTATTGACTTCCGCAAGGCCTTTGATACAGTTCCCCAAAGTCGTTTAATGAACAAAGTAAGATCATGTGGACTATCAGACAAATTGTGTGATTGGATTGAAGAGTTCCTAGATAACAGAACGCAGCATTTCATTCTCAATGGAGAGAAGTCTTCCGAAGTAAGAATGATTTCAGGTGTGCCGCAGGGGAGTGTCATAGGACCGTTGCTATTCACAATATACATAAATGACCTTGTGGATAACATCGGAAGTTCACTGAGGCTTTTTGCGGATGATGCTGTGATATATCGAGAGGTTGTAACAATGGAAAATTGTACTGAAATGCAGGAGGATCTGCAACGAATTGAGGCATGGTGCAGGGAATGGCAATTGAACCTCAGTGTAGACAAGTGTAATGTGCTGCGAATACATAGGAAGAAAGATCCTCTATCATTTAGTTACAATATAGGAGGTCAGCAACTGGAAGCAGTTAATTCTGGGAGTAGGCAACAGGAGTGATTTAAAATGGAATGACCATATAAAATTAATTGTCGGTAAAGCAGATGCCAGAGGCATACAGGCATAAGGGCATAAGGGCTACAGTAATTGTCGTATTGTTCAAAACGAAAACGCAGCAGAATAGAAATTCGTTCATATTGGTACGAACTACGCTGCACCACGCTCTTTATAGTGGTGGTGGAATATATATGTAGTCGTAGAATTAACATGGCGTGGTCCTTTAACCTGTTACGTCGTTTTCCCACCATTCGTTGGCAGCACGAAATGAAGTACCTACGAGAATAGGTGGAATCTGCAACAACAGAAGATCAATACATATATGACGAAAGATTATCGAAACTGTCGACAGTAAATAAACAAATAAAAGACTTGTTCTAGGTTAGAGATGAATGACAGAATTAACCAGTAATAAGAGTATGGAGAAAAAAACTAAAAACATTAGGCTGTTTCTTAAAATGTATCGCAGAAGAGGAATATAAAGCAGGATTGCGCAAAATGTCGTCGATTACTTTAGCAGTCCGAGCAACTATTCACTATTGTACAGGAGAAGTAAAAGGGCAACAGCGTGGTGTAACCTCGCAGCGAGGAACAACTGGGACGGGCGACAAAACCTAGAGGGAGAGCAGCCCGGAATCTGATTGGAAAATTCCCCGTACTACGTAAGCAATTACTGGTAATCTTCTCTTTATTTAAAAGCCGATAAATTCAATTAAAATCCTTTGAGGGGATGTAAAGCTCTTGGATTGCGTAAGCAATTATTGGAAAGTGCATTTTCATTTAAAAGTTTTTAAGTCCTTTGAGAAAAGTGGTGTTCTTGTTTAACTTAATCGAACAGCTTGACAAATGACAAGTACTTGTCATTCAGTTGCGCTACGGCCCACAGCTAAATTTAGTTTGAGTACAGTCCGTAGCTTCCAGATGATGGAACGACAAAGCAACGCAGCTCATCAATGGCAGCAGCTATGTGCAAAGCAGGAACTTGATCACTGCTTTCGTCCGTTACAAGTCCCATTCAAAACTGTGGGGAACATATATTTTGTCGGATCAGAAATATCTGGGCATTAAAACAGCGTATGTCTGGCATTCGCCTTTATGACGGCTTGAACTCTGCTGGCAACACTTGGAATGATGTCTGTGGAGCAACGACAGCCCATTCTTCCTCGAGAACCGAAACCAAATAGTTAGCTAGACGCTGGAGTCTGGAGCGAAATGTACGCTCTAACACAGCAAAGGTGTTCCACTGGGTTCAGGTTGGGGCTCCATTTCAGGAAATGTTATTGTCCCAAAGTAATCCCTTACATTGCAGACAAGGTGCATTGGAGCAATCATCGTCACCGAACTGTTCCACTACTGTTAGTTTTTTAAGCACAATAATTGGACGTTACCCCCAAATCTTAACACCAATTCCATCGGTGTTGGCACTGTAGGCAGGTAATGTTTTTCAAGGCATTCGCCAAACCGAAATCGTTCCATCGGATTGCCACAAGGTATAGCGTGATTTATCACTCCAAATCACTGATTTACAATCACCCACTGTCAAGCAGATTCGCTTTTTACACCACCACAAGCTTAGTACAGACTACAGAAATGTGTGGCTTCTACATCTACGTCCATACTCCGCAAGCCACCTGACGGTGTGTGGCGGAGGGTACCTTGAGTACCTCTATCGGTTCTCCCTTTTATTCCATTCTCGTATTGTTCGTGGAAAGAAAGTTTGTCGGTATGCCTCTGTGTGGGCTCTAATCTCTCTGATTTTATCCTCATTGTCTCTTCGCGAGATATACGTAGGAGGGAGCAATATTCTGCTTGACTCCTCGGTGAATGTATGTTCTCGAAACTTCAACAGAAGCCCGTACCCAGCTACTGAATGTCTCTCTTGCAGAGTCTTCCACTGGAATTTATCTATCATCTCCGTAACGCTTTCGCGATTACTAAATAATCCTGTAACGAAGCGCGCTGCTCTCCGTTGGATCTTCTCTATCTCTTCTATCAACCCTATCTGGTACTGACCCCACCCCGGTGAGCTGTATTCAAGCAGTGGGCGAACAAATGTACTGTAACCTACTTCCTTTGTTTTCGGACTGCATTTCATAAGGATTCTGGCATCTGCCTGCTCTAATCTCGTGAATCTTGGGAGACATACGATGTCGGCAGTGGGTTTCGCGGTAACAACATAACCTTTCTTCAAAGGATTCCCATTTATGCTCGCCTAGAATCTGTGTTATACTTTGATAGGGACTATAACAAGATCCTAGCAATAAGTCTCTAAATTCGTTCGATGTCTGTCCTTACGCCCTTACGCCTTATTGATAAGTATTTTAAATACTGGGACAACACATTTGGTTGCACTAGCGTTTCTATGCGATTTACATATGGATGGAACTTGCCCACAACCCTTTCCCTTCCAAACTGCCCATATTACATGATCGTCCAATTTCACTTCGCTTCCTATAAGAGAAACTTCCCATCGCACATTCCTCAGATTTAGTGGTATGACTGCCCACTGCACAGTCTGTCAAAAACTCAGCGCAGATCAAGCACGAAAACAGGAAGAAGTTGTACTAAACTGTGCAAAATGAAACAAAATAGAAACAGTAAACAGTTCATGCTCAAGATGTGCAATATCGTGCGAATTTGGACATGCCTGGCTTCGTGGTTGTGTGGTCACGGTGTTGGACTACAAAGGGCGATATCCCTGTTCAAATATCCCTCGTGCCCCATTTTCCTTTTCTTTCCACAAAATTATGAACTGTCCGTCACTGACGTGGCTGTTCGCTGTATTCATATTTGTGTCAGTGTCGTGGTGTAACGTCCGTTTGCAACAGCGAGTTGTGAAGGAGGCACCTCCGGACGTACGTGCCTCCTACCACATGTTATGACTCTTGCGTTCCTGTTCGGAAGTTTTGATTTTTCAAAAAATGTTGAAATGTGTGTGAATTCTTAAGGGACCAAACTGTTGAGGTCATCGGTCCCTAGACTTACACACTACCTAAACCAACTTACGCTAAGAACGCACACACCCCAATGTCCGAGGGAGGACTCGAATCTCCGGCGGGAGGAGCCGCACAATCCGTGACATGACACCTCTAACCGCGTGGCCACTCCGCGCGGCTTTTGATTTTTGAATTCTGTTCTAGTAACGTATTTGACACCCGTTTATTTGATGTTTTCACTTTTGTGAGAGGTCTATGCGGCATCTCCCTTGCTCTCACAATTCATCACATTTGCTTGCGACAATAATATGTTCTTACCACATGACTCACATTCTGTAACCAATGACAATCGCCAAGACTACAGAAGAACAGACACGTCAATGACATTTCAAAATTTTATGAAAAAAAGTGGCGCACGAGGAAGTTTGGAACAGGGATCTTACGTTTTGCAGTCCAACACCCTTTCCAGGCAACCACGACATTGTAGTTCTTGCAATAAAAAGGCTGTCAAATACGACCTCTGCTCGGGAATACACAATGCTGCCTGGAACATAGTAAGTGCCAGTTCTGAGAGAAGGTAAAGAAACAACTATTCCCAATG
Organism: Schistocerca nitens; assembly: GCF_023898315.1. Classification (NCBI taxonomy): domain Eukaryota; kingdom Metazoa; phylum Arthropoda; class Insecta; order Orthoptera; family Acrididae; genus Schistocerca; species Schistocerca nitens. The sequence continues at coordinate 416,237,852 of NC_064622.1, read as the reverse complement.
ACCACAGCTTTCTAATGTAACACTGTCAGTGAAACAATGAAACCCGGGTGCGGTTAAATTGAATTACAATTCAGCACCACCCTGGACTTAACGGGTAATAACATGTCAGTTAAACAACTCAAACCCTGCTGCGGATAACTTGAATTGCTATTCAGCACCACTGTGAACTTAACAGATCGTAACACCGACCCGCACAGTAAAACAGGAATACGAATTCAGAGTTCAGGAACAGACAGCAAACTGCACTCAAAACAACTCGAGAATAAACACACCTGCAGGCATAGAGGCCAGAAAACATGTTCAAATCTATGTCAGAACAGGAAAATAACCTTAAAACATTTCCAAACAGTCTACGTCTCACAGCATAAATTCTCCAATAGACAGGTAAGTGAACCAGATCCACATAGCAACAGCCGTCAACGGCCCCCAAGGGCCTAGGTTCCCCCTCTGGCCCACAACATATCGCAAGAACAGACGACGCCGGTCAAATCCACGACCACTTCTCGAGACACTTGCTGGGCTCCCACTGCCCTCACCTCTCTCCAGGAAACCCTTCTTTCTCCGACACAGCACGCCACCTCGCTCTCTAGTCACAACCGACGATCAAAACGAAAACAGAGGGCAAGGTACGATAGCCGGAGCACTGCCAAGGTTCGATAGCTAGAGCGCCGCCACTGCTAACACACAATGCTCGGATACAGACGTACATTCTCAGAAATTTTTCCCTCTGATTAATGGTTATACTAGCAGACTTGTTCTGTCCCTGAATGTCCTCTTCCCTTGCACTAGAGTGCTTCTCATTTCCCCCTTGCTGCACCCGTCCTGTGCTAATTTGCTTGAAAGGTAGCCGGATTCCTTATTTCCTCTACAACATGAGTTCCAAAATCTATGCTCATTAGTCCAGTTCATCTAAAAAATACCTATAATTTTTCTTCACATTTAGTGACGATAGCTAATTTTGTAACTAGTGTTCATTCATCCTGCATTCGAATCTCACTTCTGAGACTTTCTTTTATTTATTTCATTCTTTCTTAACAATATGGAAGAATACTGCATCAAGCATTAAGCCGTTTTTAATTCTAGCACTTCTGTCTTAGTTTTCCATTGTTATTGTTCCATTTATAAGCTTTGTCTAGGTCGGCAAATCTTATGAAAGTATTTGACTTGAAATTTTCTGATCTATTAAAATTGTGTGCCGGACTATGGTTCGAAAATCTCTAGGAAAAACTCCAGGTACAGGTCTCCATTGTGGAAACGATTCCCTAGACTGCGGCTATGCTATTTCTCGCAATATCCTTTCTTCCAGGAGTGCTAGATGAGGTGAGGTGCATGCAGTAGAAGTTGTGTGATGTTTTGGAAAGTAGGAGAAGAGGTACTGGCGGAAGTAAGGCTGTGACGACCGCTAGCACAGGATTTTCATGACCTAATTTTCTCCTTTAAATTTGTTGAAATTTTAATACTGCTTGGAAACGTGTTCTTCAAAATGTTCATAGCCTTCTTCTTTTTCCTTGGTTTATCCTGTGTCGTCAGGGGATTGGCATGTTAGTCATTGTATCTCCCCTCCTGGAGGAGGGGGGCCGCGGGGGGGGGGGGGGGGGGGACAGGACACTGAGTATGGAGCATATTGATGCATGTTGATGCATGTTCCGCAACTGTAGTGTTTATTTTGAATAAGTTTACAGCACCAGTTGCGCTCTCCTTTTTGTGTTAAAAACCACGACCGGTTTCGCAGCCCCCGAGGCCAGTATCCTGTGACATGTGTTTGGCGACCTGAGAAAATATAGAATGACTGCTTAAATGTTTCCGAATTGTGGAACTGCAGCCGTACATAGGTACCAGTCCAGCATTCACCCATTATAATCTCAAACACCGCCTAAAAGCCACATCCAGGCTGGCCGGCGGACGGATTCTGTGCGGGAGCATCGCACTTCTACGGACTCCGCAAGTACCCTACTAAGGCAGCAGCTATCCGGGCGGTACACGATGATCATAGCGCAAAATCAGTTGAGGTACTGAAAGCAATAATGGTCCAAAGCACAGACACAAAACCCTGGGGAAAACAAATGTTTGTGAAAATCAAATTTATATGCAACAACCAGTCTCATGGGTTTGACCCGTTTCTTAATCAAGCCTCGACATCCCATATTTCCTACAAAAAATGTTATACCCATTTTATTTTATTTTACTCTAATTAATATTTAGGATTATTATTATTAATGTTAATCTACAAAACTTTCATATATAGGCTAGTGGCAATAGTATTTTTGACTGTTTCGTGGTTTATAACTAATGTTAAAATAGAATCATAACATAAAGTAAATGTACCACGTGCACAATTATGACCTATTCCAACACTTCATTATACTCGTTATCATCATTTTCATTAACCTCATTCTCTGCCTCGAGGTTAAGATGAAACTGTTCAAGTATGGAATCTAGCTGTTTTGTTAAAGGTTTCCAGGTTGGTCTAGTAGTTTTGTTACGTCTTTGTGTTTCAGTGTTTATATTTCCTTTTCACCTACATATCTGGTGACTAGATTTCGCAAGTCACCCACAAACTGTGTGGAAATAACAAACTGTTCAAAAATAGCTCTGAGCACTATGGGACTTACCACCTGTGGTCATCAGTCCCCTAGAACTTGGAACTACCTAAAACCTAACTAACCTAAGGACATCACACATATCCATGTCCGAGGCAGCATTCGAACCTGCGACCGTAGTATAACAAACTGTGATCTCCCTCGATGTGACTTGAAAAAAATGGTGGCCACCTACGACTCCAGTAAATAATATCTTACTTTAAACGGCAGTTCAGAGCACTATACTGAAAACTTCATCATTTTACAATTCATGAAATGTACGATGTTAAAACGAACTTCAACTTTTGGTTTAGTAGTCAGGTCGGTAACATACTTCTGAAATCATGAGCGTCCTTTACACAGACTAGAATACTGAAACTATGGAACGTTAGGTTGCAGTGGGTCATTCCGTCAACAGCTTGCAACTTTTACGAAGAAATGAGAGTCAGTGTAGCCAGTGAGCGTTCCTATAGCAGCGAAAATTTATTCTTTGGGCCCATATCGAAGTGAATGTCAGAAAAACAAGTCAGACAACTTTTCGCAAATATTCTTATACACAGTGTAGGGGGTACAGCACTGATAAAGCTGGTTCACCCTAAGATCAACAATGTCAGGAGCATGCACACATTCCGCCGCAATCCATCTTTTTGATGTTTCAGTGATGACAATTACTCTAAAAATTATGAGCTGTAGCATGCGCCTGCTGCTTATTGAATAGGACAAGGAAAAAAGAAGAGCATTTCGTAGCAAAAGGCCAAGTCCTGCGTTAGAGTACCTGTGCGGCACGCAGTTTTAAGTCTTTAGTTTGTTTTTTTCCCTATTAAATAGTTTCGTTGTTCAAAAAATGTTCAAATGTGTGTGAAATCTTATGGAACTTAACTGCTAAGGTCATCAGTCCCTAAGCTTACACACTACTTAGCCTAAATTATCCTAAGGACACACACACACACACACACACACACACACACACACACACACACACACATGCCCGAGGGAGGACTCGAACCTCCGCCGGGGCCAGCTGCACAGTCCATGACTGCAGCGCCTTAGACCGCTTGCCTAATCCCGCGCGGCAGTTTCGTTGGGTAGCAACCTTCAGTTATATGGTATAAACCGTCAAATGGATTTATTTGGGTTATCGTCAAAAACTACGTTGGTCATTTTCACAGTGTATGACCAACGTAATTTTTGACTGTATCCCCAATATTATAACAATGTTGACCAACGTAATTTTGAATGGAAACTCAGCATTTTAACAATGTATAACCAACGTTATTTTTTGCTGTAACCCGAATATGTACGTTTAACGGATTACGCAACACACTTGCAGACTTTAAGGAGGCGGTGCCTCACAGCCATTACATATTTGAAAAATGTTATATTATCCCCTTTATCTGCTGGTAAAATATTTTTCCAACCAGTTTCAGTCGTCTGAACATCATCAGTTTTTCACATAAAAGTATTCACACCATCATGTCAGGCGAAATATAAAATGCGTTATGAATTTGTTCACAGCGCCGGCCGTTGTGACTGAGCGGTTCTAGGCACTTCAGTCTGGAACCGCGCGACCGCTACGGTCGCAGGTTCGAATCCTGCCTCGGGCATGGATGTGTGTGATGTCCTTAGGTTAGTTAGGTTTAAGTAGTTCTAAGTTCTAGGGGACTGATGACCTCAGATGCTTGGTCCCATAGTGCTCAGAGCCAATTGAACCATATTTCGCCTTAACATGATGCTGTGAACACTTGTGTGAGAATCTGATGACGGTCAGACGAATTTAACTGGATGCATAAATATTTTAGCAGCAGCTCAAGGTGGTAATAAGACTTTTTTTTTTTACATATGAAAATGGTTACGCCGCCATAACTGTGTATTTGGAAATAAACAAGAAAAAAAAGGATTTTCTAATTCAAATTACAACAGCCAATGCAAAAGATTGTCATTCGTAAAGGGGATTACTTCCCCGTGCTTGTGTAATTCCATTTCGTGTTCCGTGTTTAATGACCTTGTCGCGAAGAAATTCCTCGTCGGTGGGTATGCACGGTAATGTCCCTGGCACGTTCCCACGCAACCGTGGTAGGCCGTTACTCAGGGCACACGCTCATTTATGCCTGCCCAAACCAGTACCGATCACTCTTCGCCCAACGCAGTGGATGTGTAATTCAAGAGCAGCGCGCCACGCGTTGTTTACTTAAGAGTGCGAGTTCTTGGCCGGGGTCCGGCGGGCGGACCACAGGAACGCCGAACGCTGGCTGCGACTCGTCAGCGGCCGGTGCGGTGTCGCTGCCCTGCCAGGGGAAAGAGACAGAGACAGACAGACAGACAGAAACCCGCAGTAATTTTAGCCTCTGCCCCGAGTACTGCCTACAGCCGATCATGTTCCTTCGGGTCTGCACTACTGAGGAGCGAAACTGCTGCTCAGAAACTACACTCCTGGAAATTGAAATAAGAACACCGTGAATTCATAGTCCCAGGAAGGGGAAACTTTATTGACACGTTCCTGGGGTCAGATACATCACATGATCACACTGACAGAACCACAGGCACATAGACACAGGCAACAGAGCATGCACAATGTCGGCACTAGTACAGTGTATATCCACCTTTCGCAGCAATGCAGGCTGCTATTCTCCCATGGAGACGATCGTAGAGATGCTGGATGTAGTCCTGTGGAACGGCTTGCCATGCCATTTCCACCTGGCGCCTCAGTTGGACCAGCGTTCGTGCTGGACGTGCAGACCGCGTGAGACGACGCTTCATCCAGTCCCAAACATGCTCAATGGGGGACAGATCCGGAGATCTTGCTGGCCAGGGTAGTTGACTTACACCTTCTAGAGCACGTTGGGTGGCACGGGATACATGCGGACGTGCATTGTCCTGTTGGAACAGCAAGTTCCCTTGCCGGTCTAGGAATGGTAGAACGATGGGTTCGATGACGGTTTGGATGTACCGTGCACTATTCAGTGTCCCCTCGACGATCACCAGTGGTGTACAGCCAGTGTAGGAGATCGCTCCCCACACCATGATGCCGGGTGTTGGCCCTGTGTGCCTCGGTCGTATGCAGTCCTGATTGTGGCGCTCACCTGCACAGCGCCAAACACGCATACGACCATCATTGGCACCAAGGCAGAAGCGACTCTCATCGCTGAAGACGACACGTCTCCATTCGTCCCTCCATTCACGCCTGTCGCGACACCACTGGAGGCGGGCTGCACGATGTTGGGGTGCGAGCGGAAGACGGCCTAATGGTGTGCGGGACCGTAGCCCAGCTTCATGGAGACGGTTGCGAATGGTCCTCGCCTATACCCCAGGAGCAACAGTGTCCCTAATTTGCTGGGAAGTGGCGGTGCGGTCCCCTATGGCACTGCGTAGGATCCTACGGTCTTGGCGTGCATCCGTGCGTCGCTGCGGTCCGGTCCCAGGTCGACGGGCACGTGCACCTTCCGCCGACCACTGGCGACAACATCGATGTACTGTTGAGCAATTCGGCGGTACGTCCACCCGGCCTCCCGCATGCCCACTATACGCCCTCGCTCAAAGTCCGTCAACTGCACATACGGTTCACGTCCACGCTGTCGCGGCATGCTACCAGTGTTAAAGACTGCGATGGAGCTCCGTATGCCACGGCAAACTGGCTGACACTGACGGCGGCGGTGCACAAATGCTGCGCAGCTAGCGCCATTCGACGGCCAACACCGCGGTTCCTGGTGTGTCCGCTGTGCCGTGCGTGTGATCATTGCTTGTACAGCCCTCTCGCAGTGTCCGGAGCAAGTATGGTGGGTCTGACACACCGGTGTCAATGTGTTCTTTTTTCCATTTCCAGGAGTGTATTTGCTAGAAACGCTACATAAGCATCTTCTTACTTTCCCTGCTTCTTAAGTAAAATTGGAGAAAGAAATCTGCGTGGCTATAAAATAATGGGACTGGTGCTGTCACACAGCACCAATAGGTGTGAAGCGTGGACCCTTCTCTTTCGAAGGTAGTAGCATATCTGGTGTTTGTAGACAAATCAGTGAGCTGTTGCTTTGCCAGAAACATAATTAGTGTAATAATAGAACAACGTCTTTTTGTGAAGTTTCACACGAAACTTGGAAAAAATGCTATTACAGTCTACTGAAAGAATTGTACTGCAAAAACTGCTCATCATGTATGCGAGTTTTTAAGTGGCCGAGAAGACGTTCAAGATGAATCACGCCCGGGAATCCCTTCAAAACGAAGAACGGATCAAAATACGAAAAAAGTAGGTATTCTGAGTCTATCTGACCGTCGGCTGAGTATTCGATTGATTGCTGAAACTATACAAATTCACAAAGAATCAGCAAGGCAAATTTTACGTAACCAATTTAACATGGGAAAGGCGTTTTCGAAACTGATGTCAAAAACCTCTCACTACTGAACGAAAGCAAGCTCATCAAAATATTTGTACTGCCACACTGAAAATGATCATAATTTCTTGGAAAAAGTGGTAACAGGTGACGAATTTTGTTTTTTCACTCATGATCCAGAAATTAAACGCTAGTCCATGCACTAGAAAGGCCCGACATCATTGAAAGCGAAAAAAGCTCGAAGAGCAAGATTCCAAGCCATAAGGATAGTTTTTTGCGGTATTCATGGAATTGTACGCTGACGAGCCAAGGCATGCGTATTTAAATACAGAGATACACTATGTGATCAAAAGTATCCGGACACCCCAAAAACATACGTTTTGTCGTATTAGGTGCATTGTGCTGACATCTACTGCCAAGTACTCTATATCAGCGACCTCAATAGTCATTAGACCACAATGGGGTGCTCCGCGGAATTCACGGACTTCGAGCGTGGTCAGGTGATAGGGTGTCACTCGTATCAGATGTCTGTACGCGAGATTTCCACACTCCTAAATATCCATAGGTCCACTGTTTCCGATCTTATAGTAAAGTGGAAACTTGAAGGGACACGTACAGCACAAAAGCGTACAGCCGACCTAGTCTGTAGACTGACAGAGACCGCCGACAGCTGAAGATGGTCGTAATGAATATTAGGTTCAGACCATCACATATGAATTCGAAACTGCATTAGGATCCACTGCAAGTACTATGACAGTTAGGTGGGAGGCGAGAAAACTTGGATTTTTGTGTTAGAGCGGCTGCTCATAAGCCACACATCACGCCGGTAAATGTCAAACGTCACCTCGCTTGGTGTAAGGAGCGTAAACATTGGACGATTGAACAGTGAAAAAACGTAATGGACGGCCTGTAGCGGAGTGGTTACACGAAAATAACATCCCTGTAATGAACTGGCCTGCATAGAGTCCTCGCCAGACTCTATAGAAAACCTTTGGAATGTTTTGGAACGCCCACATCGTGCCAGACCTCACCGACCGACATCGATACCTCTCCTCAGTGCAGCACTCCGCGAAGAATGGGCTGCCATTACCCCAGAAGCCTTCCAGCACCTGATTGAACGTATGCCTGCGCGAATCGAACCTATCATCTCTGCCTAAGGGTGAGCCAACACCATATTGAATTCCAGCATTAGATGGAGCGCGTGACGAACTTGTAAGTCATTTTCAGCCAGTTGTCTCGATCACATAGTGTACGTAAACAAGCAGAATACGGCGCTTCGGTCGGCAACGCCTATACAAGACAACAAGTGTCTGGCGCAATTGTTAGATCGGTTACGGCTGCTACAATGGCAGGTTAACAAGATTTAATTGATTTTGAACGTGATGGTATAGTTGGAGCACGAGCGATGGAACACAGCATCTCCGAGGTAGCGATGAAGTGGGGAATTTCCCGTACGACCATTTCACGAGTGTACGGCGAATATCAGGAATCCGGCAAAACATCAGATCCCCAACATCGTTGCGGCTGGTAAAAGATCCTGCAAGAACGGGACCAACGACGATTGAAGAGAGTAGTTCAACGCGACAGAAGTGGAACCATTCTGCAAACTGCTGCAGATTTCATTGCTGGGCCATCAACAAGAGTCAGCGTGCGAACCATTCAACGAAACTTCATCGATATGGGCTTTTGGAGCGAAAGGACCACTCGTGAAGCCTTGATGACTGCTCGACACAAAGCTTTACGCATCGCCTAGGCCCGTGAACACCGATATTGGGACTGTTGATGAATCGAAACATGTTGCCTGGTCGGACGATTCTCGTTTCAAATTGTATAGAGGGGATAGACGTGTAAGGGTATGGAGACAACCTCATGAATCAATGGACCCTACATGTCAGCATGGGGACTGTCGAAGCTGGTGGAGGCTCTGTAATGGTGTGAAGCGTGTGCAGTTGGAGTGATATGGAACTTCTGATACGTCTAGATACGACTCTGACAGGTGACACATACATAAGCATCCTGTCTGATCATCTGTATCCATTCATTTGTATTCTGCATACCAACGGACTTGGCCAGATCAGATCTTCACACTCTTGTACTCTTACGGATTTATGGACAGCTATGCAGGATTCATGGCGTCAGTTCCCTCCAGCACTACTTCAGACATTAGTCGAGTCCTTGCCACGTCGTGTTGTGGCACTTCTGCGTGCTACCGGGGGCCCTACACAATGTTAGGCAGGAGTACCAGTTTCTTTGGTTCTTCTGTGTATATGGCTAAAATAACTCTAGATGGTCAAATATCAGTAAAATCAGTAAACAGTTTTCTGCGTCCGGCTTACGTGTTTCATAGCTATTTGACTCTTACAGAAGAACACAATAGATTTTGGAGGGAAACATCTTGCTTAGACAGTGTTTACCACTCTTCAGAATTATTGAAAAACACACAGAATGCAAAACCCTCATTCATAACCCTTATCGACAATGAGAAAGCCGTTGATGAAGTTAACAGAGATGAATTATTGGGATTTTTTTAAAAATAATAGTGTAATTCAAAGAATGTACATACACGTCAGAATCAGAGTACAAGAAGCACGTCTGTGAGAATCATCTGTCAAGGAGTGATACTCTCAGTATGTTTGCTCAGGTTGCACGTAACTTAATGTTCATAGCAAACCCAGATACGCTTCATCCCGCAACGCAGGGGCTCTCTCGAAATTTAGCGCTCACTATGTCTGTCCACTTAAGGAAAACGCTACTAAGAGGTTAATTAGAATTTAATCTGCAATTAATAGTGGCTGTAACGCTAAGTTGTGGCTGCAAGATCATACTGAAGTCAGTAACTGTAATAACTCAGCTGAGTATTAAATGAGATATGTGATACAGTGAGTAGCATTTCATTGATTAAGAAGGAAACACAAAAATAGGGGGACTAACACGCTTGAAAAAGATTCGGTCTTGGACCATCTTTAGTGCAAGGCAAAATAATAGTACATGAATATAACATAAAATCTGAGGAAAAACTTCAAGATATCTAATTTAAAATGAGGGGGCAAGGCTATCGTAAAATTCAAAGAAAGGGAACAAATGCCGTAACTTTTCTCATCACGTGATAACGAAAATTCATTCTAACTGAGCAATGAATAACTATTTGACTCGAAAAATTTAAGAAAAGTCAAGAGTAAGCGATGTTAACCGCTACAAGATCGAGCTTTCCTTTCCACTACTGACATATTACTGATTTGTGGACTCCGCGCTGACTGTTCTGAAATTGGAGTCCACTCTGCACTGTACTCTCCTATTTTCCAAATGCAGGCACTTAAGTGAGGCGATCGGATACAGACAGCTGTGGCTTCTTAGCTGATAGCGAAAACGGTCCGTAGCACTCTCTTCGGCGACGCTGTCTGCCTGTGTCCTTGGCTTTCCTTGCCAGTCCACTCACCCATGAAGATCTAGCAACACTATTTACTCCAGCGCAAGAGAAAAACAGAACTTCTGCCCAGAGTGCCAGTTTCCAGGAACTCATACACCACAGTAAATTCTAACCGTTATAGGAAATAATAAATAAAAATCAAACCACTATTCCACTACTTGAATCTCTTAATCACTCATTACAGGAAAAGCAAAGAATTTGAAGTTAAAATTAGCACAAAAAAACGCGTAATTCGAGCTTAATATATCTAACACTTGATATAAAAATTGGAGACAAAGGTCATGTCACCCGCATTGCTCGCATTGTTTAATACATACATAACCGACGTCTTCGGTCCCGGGTTCGATCCCCGCCACTGCCTAAATTTTGATAAATAATCAGCATTGGCGGCCGAAGACTCCCGGCATAAGAAGTCAGCCTCATTCTGCCAACGGCCTTGTCAAAGAGGGCGGAGGACTGGATAGAGATTCAGGGCACTCTCTTGTCCTAGGGGTGGGAATTTGCCCCCAAAAGGCGGAAGAATCAGCAATGATCAACGACATGAGGATGCAGAAGGCAATGGACACCACTGCATTAAAGACACGTAACGTGTATCCACAGGACATGTGGCCTGTAATTGAAGAAGTGTCATGATGATCTCTCCATTGGCAAAAGATTCCGGAATAGTCCCCCATTCGGATCTCCGGGAGGGGACTGCCAAGGGGGAGGTTACCATGAGAAAAAGATTGAATAATCTACGAAAGGATAACGTTCTACGAGTCGGGGCGTGGAATGTCAGAAGCTTGAACGTGGTAGGGAAACTAGAAAATCTGAAAAATGCAAAGGCTCAATCTAGATATAGTAGGGGTCAGTGAAGTGAAGTGGAAGGAAGACAAGGATTTCTGGTCAGATGAGTATCGGGTAATAACAGCAGCAGAAAATGGTATAACAGGTGTAGGATTCGTTATGAATAGGAAGGTAGGGCAGAGGGTGTGTTACTGCGAACAGTTCAGTGACCGGGTTGTTCTAATCAGAATCGACAGCAGACCAACACCGACAACGATAGTTCAGGTATACATGCCGACGTCGCAAGCTCAAGATGAACAGATAGAGAAAGTGTATGAGGATATTGAAAGGGTAATGCAGTATGTAAAGGGGGACGAAAATCTAATAGTCATGGGCGACTGGAATGCAGTTGTAGGGGAAGGAAGAAAAGGTTACAGGAGAATATGGGCTTGGGACAAGGAATGAAAGAGGAGAAAGACTAATTGAGTTCTGTAAAAAGTTTCAGCTAGTAATAGCGAATACCCTGTTCAAGAATCACAAGAGGAGGAGGTATACTTGGAAAAGGCCGGGAGATACGGGAAGATTTCAATTAGATTACATCATGGTCAGACAGAGATTCCGAAATCAGATACTGGATTGTAAGGCGTACCCAGGAGCAGATATAGACTCAGATCACAATATAGTAGTGATGAAGAGTAGGCTGAAGTTCAAGACATTAGTCAGGAAGAATCAATACGCAAAGAAGTGGGATACGGAAGTACTAAGGAATGACGAGATACGTTTGAAGTTCTCTAACGCTATAGATACAGCAATAAGAAATAGCGCAGTAGGTAGTACAGTTGAAGAGGAATGGACATCTCTAAAAAGGGCCATCACAGAAGTTGGGAAGGAAAACATAGGTACAAAGAAGGTAGCTGCGAAGAAACCATGGGTAACAGAAGAAATACTTCAGTTGATTGATGAAAGGAGGAAGTACAAACATGTTCCGGGAAAATCAGGAATACATAAATACAAGTCGCTGAGAAATGAAATAAATAGGAAGTGCAGGGAAGCTAAGACGAAATGGCTGCAGGAAAAATGTGAAGACATCGAAAAAGATATGATTGTCGGAAGGACAGACTTAGCATACAGGAAAGTCAAAACAACCTTTGGTGACATTAAAAGCAATGGTAGTAACATGAAGAGTGCAACGGGAATTCCACTGTTAAATGCAGAGGAGAGAGCAGATAGGTGGAAAGAATACATTGAAAGCCTCTTTGAGGGTGAAGATTTGTCTGATTTGATAGAAGAAGAAACAGGAGTCGATTTAGAAGAGATAGGGGATCCAGTATTAGAATCGGAATTTAAAAGAGCTTTGCAGGACTTACGGTCAAATAAGGCAGAAGGGATAGATAACATTCCATCAGAATTTCTAAAATCATTGGGGGAAGTAGCAACAAAACGACTATTCACGTTGGTGTGTAGAATATATGAGTCTGGCGACATACCATCTGACTTTCGGAAAAGCATCATCCACACAATTCCGAAGACGGCAAGAGCTGACACGTGCGAGAATTATCGCACAATCAGCTTAACAGCTCAGGCATCGAAGCTGCTTACAAGAATAATATACAGAAGAATGGAAAAGAAAATTGGGAATGCGCTAGGTGACGATCAGTTTGGCTTTAGGAAAAGTAAAGGGACGAGAGAGGCAATTCTGACGTTACGGCTAATAATGGAAGCAAGGCTAAAGAAAAATCAAGACACTTTCTTAGGATTTGTCGACCTGGAAAAAGCGTTCGACAATATAAAATGGTGCAAGCTGTTCGAGATTCTGAAAAAAGTAGGGGTAAGCTATAGGGAGAGACGGGTCATATACAATATGTACAACAACCAAGAGGGAATAATAAGAGTGGACGATCAAAAACGAAGTGCTCGTATTAAGACGGGTGTAAGACAAGGCTGTAGCCTTTCGCCCCTACTCTTCAATCTGTACATCGAGGAAGCAATGATGGAAATAAAAGAAAGGTTCAGGAGTGGAATTAAAATACAAGGTGAAAGGATATCAATGATACGATTCGCTGACGACATTGCTATCCTGAGTGAAAGTGAAGAAGACTTAAATCATCTGCTGAACGGAATGAACAGTCTAATGAGTACACCGTATGGTTTCAGAGTAAATCGGAAAAAGACGAGGTTATGAGAAGTAGTAGAAATGAGAACAGCGAGAAACAGGATTGATGGTGACGAAGTCAATGAAGTTAAGGAATTCTGCTACCTAGGCAGTAAAATAACCAATGACGGACGGAGCAAGGAGGACATCAAAAGCAGACTCGCTATGGCAAAAAAGGCATTTCTTGCCAAGAGAAGTCTACTAATATCAAATACCGGCCTCAGTTTGAGGAAGAAATTTCTGAGGATGTACGTCTGGAGTACAGCATTGTATGGTAGTGAAACATGGACTGTGGGAAAACCGGAACAGAGGAGAATCGAAGCATTTGAGATGTGGTGCTATAGACGAATGTTGAATATTAGGTGGACTGATAAGGTAAGGAATGAGGAGGTTCTACGCAGAATCGGAGAGGAAAGGAACATGTGAAAAACACTGATAAGGAGAAGGGACAGGATGATAGGACATCTGCTAAGACATGAGGGAATGACTTCCATGGTACTAGAGGAAGCTGTAGAGGGCAAAAACTCTAGAGGAAGACAGACATTGGAATACGTCAAGCAAATAATTGAAGACATAGGTTGCAAGTGCTACTCTGAGATGAAGAGGTTAGCACAGGAAAGAAATTCGTGGCGGGCCGCATAAAACCAGTCAGTAGGCTGATGACCCAAAAAAAAAAAAACCGACGTTCTACAGAGATGACAGAATAATGCAGTGCACCGTTATAACCCGACTCCTGCATGCAGATGGTCAAATAAATTTAGCGGACTGGTAAGCTAAATTACGAAGATCAATTTAGTCCTTGCACAAGGTAGCAAACCATTATAATGTAAAAATAAAATTATGATAGCGGCATTCCGTGGTAAAGAGCATTTAAGAGCAAAAACTGTAACCAAAAGTAATAATTGATGATAAACAATTAGAAAAAAGTAATGTAAATACGTGGGATCTGAGTTCTCACATATTACATCCAATGTTCAAGAATTCAAACTGCATAATTTCAACACTTGGTTGACACTATAAATTGCAGTCTCCTCAAAAAAAGTTAGGAAAGAGACAGTACTAAAATTTTGTAATGTGATCCGGTAGCAATTCTAATGTGGGAGTCAGGGACTTGGACTCTAATCGTCAGTCAACGGAAGAGGATTGAAGCAGTAGGGACGAGACGGCTAAGAACTTTAGCTGGTTACAAACTCATAGGTCAGAAAAGGACCAGTGAAATTAGAAATGATCTCGGCATCAAATACATGCTTTATAATATAGGGAAGTGTGAAAATAAGTGGCATGAACATATTCAGAAGCTATCCGGTGAATGAATACCTAAATTAACTTTGAAATATACACTTAAAGGGAAAAGAAATGTTGGGCAACATAAGAAGAGACGGAAAGATCAGTTACAATCTGCTTGAAATTGCAACAAGCTAGGGTGTCTTACCCAAAAGTGGATGTGATGATTATGGTTAGAGGAACGTAGTGCTACCATAACGCATGATCGTCCTAGGAAAATCTTGTAGGTACAACAACCGTAACATTGCGGCAGAAACTTCACGTTTCGCTGAAATGTGAATGTAGCAGTCAAAAGTGGTCATGGGAAAAGGAATAAATGTTTTGACCTGTCTGAAATAAGGAAGGCAAGACTAGACTATCATTAATGCTTGGTACATATAAGAGCATCACGTGACAAAGAACAATAAAACTCACTGGTAAAATAAAATTTATCGAAATTTCTCATAAAGGGAAATTTCTCTACAATTTTTAAGAAAATGTTTTCGTGGCGTTTAACTTACATGCGAACTATTAGTTTCATGTCACTAAATCCACTTTATTCACTTTCATTTTTTTTATCTCATAGACCCACTGTGGTGATTCGCAATTCGGTGATCCTGAATTAATTTTTTACATCTGCCAGGCTCGTTGATTAGATTTAGCGTCTCTCTGACTTTCCGTCTCAGACTCTAGCAATGGACGTTACATCACGCCATCTCAAGCTTGCACACAGATACCTCCATGTTCTTTAGTTTCATATAACGATAACATTTTTTATACTTCACTGAAATTTTCCAGCTACTTGGAATGAGACAGACATATTAGATTTGCATATTAGATTTGCAGATATTTACGTCCGTACGTAATATCGGTTATCCCGAACTCACCTCATCAGTCTTTCGCCCATTTCTTCATATTCTCTCACTCACTCACTCAATATATATATATAATATACACGCACATACACCACAGTGTATTAGAACCAATAGGCTGCTTAGAACAATGGAGATGAAATAATAGCGCAAAATTTGTTTACTTAAGCACCTGAGGACATAAAGCAGCATTAAGTAATCAAACAGCTCGTTAGTAAGATATCCAGACAGAGTCGGATTATTAAATAGTTTCTCCATATTACAATTTAAAGCCTTAACCAGGAAGGCCATTAGGAAAGGCTCCACATTAGAGTTCAACGTGTCGTCTACATTCCGATCATTAGGGATCTTGGATGGGGATGGGCAAGGAAATTGGTCGTGCATTTTCAAAGATACCTTACTGGCATTTGCGTTAGTCGATTTTCAAAGAAATACAAAAAGCTTAAAATTTGGATGGATGGTCTAGAATTTGAAGCCGGCTCCTTCCGAGAGCGATCCAAGAGCGTTAAAGAGGGGTATGCAATTAGTGGACATCGGAGTTTGGGATGAGACAGGAAAGGAAAGCTATTAGTCTGGTGCATAAGTCAGTAGCGTTTTTGTTTTGCACGTTAGTGTTCTGGTTGCAATGAGTTAAATATATCGACTGTCATTTTTTAATTTGCTGTTTACTGTTGTTATTTGAGCTCACAAATTGTGATTTTGTTATCTGGAGATCGTATGTGGAGCTGTGGATGCTATAAAATGGAATGCCAAGTGGAGAAATCAGCAGTTCCGACATATTCATCTGTGAGTTCAATAGAGGGGTGACAGCAGCGGAGGCGCACAGAGACATTTGCGCTGTTTATGAGACAATGTCATTATTGGACAGGGCACGATAATGAAATGGTTTTCTCGTCTTAAGGATGATAGTTTTGACATTAGTGACTCTCCATGCTCAGAAAGACCATCGGGGTTTGAGGAAGATCGTATAAATGCATAAATCCACAATGATGCACATCAGCGTACTCGGGACCTGGCAAATGTGATGAACTGTGATCATTCCAGCATCGTGCGACATTTGCATGCAATGGGAAAGCTTCAAAAATCGGGTGTGTGGATACAGCATGCTCTAAACCAAAATCACATAAATCGTCAGGTTGCTGTACGCGCATCTCTGGTTGCTCGTCATCAGTTGGGTCCGCAGCTCGTTGTCTAGTGGCTAGAGTTACCTCTGGATCACGGGGTCCCGGATTCGATTCCCGGCCGGGTTAGAGATTTTCTCTGCCGAGGGACTGCGTGTTTGTGTTGTCCTCATCATATCATCATCATCCCCATCATTCGTGACAGCGGCTGGATTGGACCGTGAGAAAAAATTGGACTGAGAAAAAAAAACTGGGACTTTGTACAGGCACTGTTGACCGCGCAGTTGAGCGTCCCACAAACCAAACATCATCATCATAATCGTCTTCAGGTGGCTTGTGACAAAACCGATCATTCAGATCTCTGACGAGAAATGGTGTCTTTATGCTAACGTAAGGAAAGGAAAGGAAAGAAAGGCTTGAACCCAAACAAAACAGCAACCCGTACAAAATAAAATAAAGCAATGTTATTCATCTGGTGGACCATCGACTGTGTTGTGTACTACAAAGCGCATCCTCGAGATGTAACCATCATTGTTGGCTTTTACTGTCAACGGTCCGCCCCATTAGCTGAATGGTCAGCGCGTTGGATTGCCACGCACGGGGGCCCGGGTTCGATTCCCGGCTGGGGAGCGAGATTTTCTCCCCTCAGGGACCGGGTGTTGTGCTGGCCTCATCATCATTTCATCTCCATTATCGACGAGCAGGTCGCCCAATGTGGCGTCGCACTCAGTAAGACCTGAACTTGGCGGCCGAACTTCCCGTCTGGGAACTCCCGGCCACTGACATCATGCGATCATTTCCATTCTTACATTTTTACTGTCAACAACTGAGACGTCTTGCAGGCGCAGTTCGAGAACAAAGATATGGAAAAGGAACTTTGCTAAAATGCATTCGGGGATTTTAAAATGAGCTAGTTTGCCCCCTTAAAATGGATCCAGCGAAGCCGCAATACTAGTCCTGGAGAAAGTAATTAAAATTGCTGCGGAAGGGGTCACATTTTGCTGAAACACACTAATGTAACAGAAACTAGACTTCCAAAATGTTAGTTACGTATAACTTCAGGTTCTTATGTGCAAAGGACCTCGTCTTTCAGAGATGGTTCTGCTTACTACAGAAACCATGTACTAGAGGTGACCTGATGATTGCTCGATTTTGAATAACCAATACTAGTCCAAAGATGGTGAATTTGGCGCCGAACTCACTGGTGAACAAATGAACACTGACTGGGCTGGGACACATAACAAACCACAATCACACTGTGTTTTGGTGAAGTGAAAAGTGTTTTACTACGTTATTTGTGGTAAATACTCTTTATAGCTACCTGTGCATCACAACACCTCAGCGTGATACGGAGAATGGGAGTGCTTGCCACACGGAAACTTAAGTAAAAACGAATATAGGCGCGAAAACATCGCGACAAACTAAATTACGTTCTAGAAGAAAGGTTAACCCCAGCAAAAAACTTTCTCGTCAACATCGTTTGGTTGCAGATGACAAGCTACCTGTAGTAATTAACACACAAGTGATCCAGGAAATTCATACACACCAAATGTAAAGGTATTTACAAAAAGTAACGATCTATTGTTTGAACTATAGACGTACATAATTTTATATTCATTTAACAAAAATGTTCACATTACAGAATAAATAAAAACGAAAACCCACTGATGATGGCACACTGGTGCCGAAAAAATGATTGGGTACTGAGAATAAAAAACCGTGTTTTGCATTACTGGCGGACCTCACATCCAATGAGTTTAACTGCAAACACGACCAACACAAGGAGCTGCGAATCAAAATGATGAATATATGATTTCATTCAGCACCGCCTTCTGACACTCGTCTATGAAAAGACTTTTCATCAGTTTTCGAAGCCTACGCATAATACTACAGTGAAAGCGTACAGAATAAACTGCTACCTAGCGTAGTACAGCGAGAAGACGGGCAAGACTCCTTTTGTGTTGGGCACAGCTTGGCTCGGATGGGAGTAAAGCATCCTGCCCGTTCTGCTGATAACGTGTGGCAGCTTGCCTGCCTGGCTAACAGGCAAGCATGGGCGGGCTAAAAGCGGAAAGTGCCTGTGGACTATCGTCTCAGCTATAGGATTAGATTCGTGATTTCCTGTGACCGAGGTCACAGTTCGTAGTAAATGACAGAAAGTTATCCAGCAAAACAGAAGTAATATCTGGCGTTCCCCAAGGAAGTTTTATACACCCTCCGCTGTTCCTGATCTACGTAAATGACATAGCAGACAATCTGAGCAGCCGTCTTGGATTGTTTGGAGAGGTTGCTGTCATTTACCGTTTTGTAAAGTAATCAGATGATCAAAAACAATTGCAAAATGATTCAAACAAGATATCTGTTGCGAAAAGTGGCAGTTTGTGCCTTTTTTTTTTCTGTTGCGGCAGGATCTTCTCATGCAATTTGAATCAAAAACTTTTTCCTCTGAGTGTGAAAATATTTTTTGGCTCCCATCTACACAGGGGGAAATGATCCTCATAATAAAATGAAATAAATCGGAGATTGCAGAAAAAGATTTCAGTGTTCGTTTTCCTCAGGCGCTGTTCGAGAGTGGGACAGTAGGGAAACACACGAAGGTGGTCCGATGGGCCCTCTGCCAAGCAGTTAATTGTGCAGAGTATTCACGTAGCTGTAGATGTACCAAGAACAGTCTTATTAATATGGTTCCTTAAGTGGGAAGGGAATGTCCGTTAAATATTTATTAAATCGTTCAAATGGCTCTGAGCACTATGGGACATCTTAGGTCATCAGTCCCCTAGAACTTAGAACTACTTAAACCTAACTAATCTAAGGACATCACACACATCCATGCCCGAGGCAGGATTCGAACATGCGACCGTAGCAGTCCCGCGGTTCCGGACTGCAGCGCCTAGAACCGCTCGGCCACCACGGCCGGCTAAATTTTATTACATTTAATATGAGCAAGGGATCTTTGTTCAAAGGCTAACAGGATATGGATACTACTGAGACGCAATAAGCTCCGAACATCGCAATACAGATCAGTCGTACGAGTCAAAAACTACGGGGGAGGGCGGGGGGGGGGGGGGGGGGGCGGGGGGAGCGGGGGGGGGGGGATGTTGCACAAAATTTACATACCAGCACTACAGCATCACAGATCTCATAATGACTAAAGGTCTAAAAATTACAATAAATCCCAACCTAGCAAAATCTTCTCTAACTTGTGAATGATCTTTCTGAGTACGATAAGATTGTTTTGCCCTATTGTGGGTGGACTTCATCTTCAAAACCAAACTGTCAAAAAAAAAAACAAAAAAAAGAGATTTAGATTGCTAAAATTCGACACACGCAAATTTGGATTTATATCCTGGCATATCCGCTCAGCACGAAAAAAAGTTACTGATTATTAGGATGATAATTTGATGCAGAAATTATACTCACGCAAAAAGGAGACAACGAATCTAATATTCACATGGTATTAATTCTCTTGGTTGATAATTTAACCTAACGCGAGGCTGCCTGCATCAGAAAGCGAAATATTTAGTGGATATCGAGCAAAACTGAAACTTAATGCTGAGCGTGCCCTGGAGAGCGCGATCCACTCACCACGCCGCCAGTGTCCCCTCAGAAAGGTGGATCGTTCTTTAACCTCGGGCATCAGGCCGAATGCCACGTTTGAACAAGATTCAACAAAAATCCCAAGACTCTACAAAGAGAACAAAAACTAATCTAACCACTGTTTGTGCATACGCACAGCCACTTACCCGCACTTCTACACATCGCAGAGCTTGTTTGAACCGTGGAATTCTTTTCAAAGAAAATTCTTAAAAATTTATTGTATTTAATAGAGAATTCATCAAGAACATTAACACATTTGATCACACTATGTGAGCGTGGAAGTAATTGCCAGGGAGTAACTGATGAAATCATAATCAAATTGCTTTTAACAAATGGGAATTTTATTCCTAAAAGCTTTTTTTTTTAAAAGAACAGAGTTAAAATTATAAGCAGAAAGCACCCTCTAAATATCAAGTTACAATTTATTCAGAGGCAGAAAGAAACAAATTTTTGACTGTATGAGCTTTCGGTCTGAGAACCGTGCCGCTCCCTTTTGACACGGCCGTAGTCACGACCGCTCACAACTTGCCACCGCAGGTGCAACTTGATTTTAACTTCTAAGAAAAGTCTTACGGTGGAAGGGTGGCAATTTTATATACTAAAATGACCATTTAAATAAAAGCCCATGAAATGAAATCTTATATAAAATTATACAAGGTTGGCCAAACGAGTTAACATGCTCTACAGTACACATATACCGCCACTCAAGATGATAGGTAAGATAAAAACATATTTCAGGAATTCGGCCTTTACACCTTAAGCAATAAATTCGTTAACACACCGGATCCGACAAACATGACAGAGGCAGCTACTAATGTACGGCAGTCAGACAGACTGACAGACACTAACTGCCTAACAAATGCGGACGAGAGACTGACCCAGACTGACAGACCGACCCCAAACTGACCGATGGCGAGCTCATAGCGCCCCTTAAATGCACGTGAACAGGCAACTTTTCCCCTTTCCCACCAGAGGGAGACACCAAAGCGGCGACTGCCACAGCGGCGCCACCGCCAGAAACGGAGGGCGACTGCTTCACACTACGCGCTGCGGCGCGCTCTTCAAAACAGCAATTTTCACCACGGCTCATTGTTTATGGTTGGAATTACGGAAAATGGACAGAAAAGGTTTCTAATGTGAAACACAAAATAATAATCATTAAAAATGGGTCTCTTGGCAATTATTCTCCCAGAATACCAATATAATAACAAAAATATAGCGAAAGACCAGTATGCCAGTCCGAATCAGAAAATCTAGGTATTACAAGTGACAATTACATGAAATAGGGCCGAAACAAGCGCATTCAATACTCTTACTGAAGGATATTTAGTTTGAAACTCGGCAAATGGTATGTAGTTTAGGTCCAATGTCGTTTTTTCTCGATTTCGCCACCTTGTAATCCAACGTCATGTCGCAGAAACCTCCCAGAGCGTAATCCTCTTACGATGAGGGATTGCGGTTCTTCCAGTTGAGTTCTTATCTCGTCGAACATATAAAATCGAGTGTTATTGATCACCGTACTCTACTGAAAGAAGGAACTAAACAAGGAACATAACCAAGAATGCTAACGAGATCCCTCGAGCATTGAATTGAGCTTCAAAACTCCTGTTCATGTGCAAATGATTGTTAAGTAAATTTGTAACGCTGACATTCAACGTAAAATGAGCGACGTAATTTTAGTATAACGCACCCGCGGTCTCCGATGGGTCGTTACACAGTAATCGCATTTTATTTGGTTTCTTATCTCCATTCTCTTTGAAACTTTATTTCAATGAAAGTATTTCTACAACTGTATAAATGTGTATGGTATGTGCCGTGTGGCTCATTTGGAAACAAACTTGTTTGTGTTTCCTTGTGGTATTTGCTGTGGACAATAAAAATGCTCCCTCTCTACGCTTCGGCGGCCGGAGTGGCCGTGCGGTTCTAGGCGCTACAATCTGGAGCCGAGCGGCCGCTACGGTCGCAGGTTCGAATCCTGCCTCGGGCATGGATGTGTGTGATGTCCTTAGGTTAGTTAGGTTTAAGTAGTTCTAAGTTCTAGGGGACTGATGACCACAGATGTTAAGTCCCATAGTGCTCAGAACCATTTGAGTTTCGTGTAATATCTTTGATAAGGGTCAATCTCAGGCATTTTCCTTGTTGTGAAGGTATTTGCACAAAAACAAAGTTAATTGGGATAACAAACCCAATAAATAGCAATTTGTGACCGATAACCTATAATGACCGTCACGAACTATTTCTAACATACAGAATGATCAGCTGCTCCTACTGCTGTCGTTTTATGCAACCAAAAAAGTTAAAATCTGCGTTCGTAAATCATGCGCGCTACAGTTTTCAAGTTATTCAAGAAAAACGAGCAAAAGTGACATTTAAACGCACTTTCATTCCACAAATCCTTCACCAGTCAGGGTTTCTAGTACGTCGTTCGTGGCACTCCCTCCTACCACTGCACGAAAGTTTACGACTACACGAACTATTTCCGATATTCGTACTTTTTTATCCGTATTAATTGCATTAATTAGCATTACTAATTTAAACGTGCCCGTGAGGGTAATGAAAGAAAAACACTTTTGTAAACGTTACGCTAAAACTAATTACGTTGACAATTCGATCCAAACGTAACTCTTAGAACGACAGCATTTTCGTAGTCAGAAAGCCTGACAAATACAACGATGCAATTATTTACTTTATGCTGTTAAAATTTACAAAATAGTTAGGTAAAATTTACATGAACATCAATTTTACAATTTGTGCTGTACTAAGCCGGTGGCATAACGAGGCCAGTCAATGAAGACCAGAAATGGTTGAATCTTGGAAATAATTAGTGCAATCCAGTCTCGAATACTTATGCTGTGGTAGGAGGGAGTGCCATGAACAACTTACTAGAAATCCTGTGGGGCGGGGGGGGGGGGGGGAGAGGAGGCAGAGTGTGAGTGTGGAGTGTGTTTTAAGGTCACTTTTGTATGTTTTTCTTGTCTTACTCGAAAACTACGGTCTCTAGCGGAAACGTATTCAGCATAAAATTTAGCTGCACTAAATTACATACAAACAGGTCCTCTTCAGTTTTCTGTAGGACTAATAGTTTGCGCATCGCGAGATAGAGGATCTGAAAACCCTGCAAATGGTTTTTGAATGTCAGCCGCGAGGAGTGGCGTTAAGAGGCGCCACGTCACTGATTGCGCGGCCTCTCCCGCCGCAGGTTCGAGTCCTCCCTCGGGCATGGGGGTGTGTGTTGTTCTTAGCGTAAGTTAGTTTAAATAGTGTGTAAGTCTAGGGACCGACGACATCAGCAGTTTGGACCCTTAGGAATTCACACACATTTGAACATTTTTTTTTTTAATACCGGGTATAATACTGCGGGTTGCATATAACTACAGTGGTTGGGACAGTTGAATCGTCCTGTGTAAGTACGTGATCTAGTTCCCGGATTTCTTAATAACACGATTGCGAAGACGCCAACGCACAAGCGACTTGGGGTTTTTCAGAATGTCAAAGGTACTGAAACTGCTTCACAATGTTGTAACTGCTCAGGCTACGCCGCCAGTGATGCAACCGTTGGAGCAACAGTAACTAAATGCCCGTTAGCAGCGAGCTGTTCAACTACAGCTGCGCGATAACGCAACGGCGGTCAAGGAACGCCGGACTGAGCCCATTGTTGCCTGAAAATATTTGATTATATTGTGAAAAACCAGTCTTGTACAAATTCTTGCACTGTATAGAGTCCAGATCATTACGCCAAGCAAAAGCTTATGTAATATGGCACTGCCTGAAACCAAAACGACTGGATAGGGAATCACGGTGCAAGAGCCCTATACATCAACCCAACAATATAAAAAGTTAGCGACTTTGTGATTTGTAGATCTGGGGAACTATTATTATCCGGAGTGATGATTTATTTGAGATTGCCCTTGGAGATTAATATGATCAATTACATTCTTTATTGTGTGAGAAAATATTTACGTGAAAGTAACAGTTTGTTTTCTCTTAGGAAGAGATATAGATTACGTAAAAGCGGCAATTTTTAGCTCTCGTATAATATCTCTCTACCACGAAATACGTAGTCAGATGACTCAAATATATCAGGGCTGGTTAATTATTATAAATACAAATCCTTGCCAGGCCGTGATGGCCGAATGGCTGTCTACCGACCACCGTATCATCCTCTGCCTTTGCGGCATCATGCGGATGTGGTATGGAGGGGCGTGTCGTTACCACACAGTTCTTCCGGCCGTTTTTCAGACTTTCCAGATCACGGATCCGATACCAGCTGGTCAAGTAGCAACTCAGTTGGCATCAAGAATCTGAGTACACACCGTAACAGTCCTCCCACAGAGGAAAAATACTTGAACATACTGGGAATAGAACCCGGGTCCTTAACATGGTAGCCATCTACGCTGACCACCTTTTTTTTTAAATAAATATTTATTTAAGGAACAATGTTACACATTCCAAACACATATTGAGTACATGTACTAACCATCCACAAATGTTATACATGAAATGATTTAAACAAAACAGTTTGATCATTGCAATTATGCTGATGTTAAAGAAATAAAAAAGAAGACTGCGTTACTGACTGAATTACCAGAAAGAATTAATTTGAACATGAAGAAAAGTTTTTTAAAGACATTCAGACTTCTTCAAACATGAATAAATAAAGAACTTCACTTTGAATTACATGTGCCCCAATCTTTACAGAAGCATAAATAGCACTTTATGAAGGATATCAGCAAATTTTTTGGTTAACTTTTAATATATTAGTGTACACAAGGAAATCGTCTCCGTGAGAGACAGGTTATGGGAAGAAACTGATGTTTAACCTTCTCAGCTCAATCAGACTAGCTACGAGAATTTCACACAATTGTACATAGTGTGGAAGATTTATGCCCATCGCACATAAAAACAATTCAATAATCATATTAGACCATCTCTTAAATACTTGAGAATGGCAGAAAAGAGATCTTATAAAACTGACTAGCCTTCCAACTACACTTTCTGGACATTAATTGAATGTTAATTATCTGAAGTGATCAGACCTATATAATAGATCTGTCACTGGAAAACTGACACACATCACAGTGCAAAAATGAACAGGACAATTTGCCAGCCATTGACTATTACATTATATCAGATACAATCTCAATCAATAAAGACATTTCCATAAAAACTGTCAATTTTCATATTTATACTGTAAACCAGTAATGTAGCTTTAACGTTTTGCGTTTGGACACTATTAAACACACAATTTGATGACTGCCACATACGTTATGTACATTAGCTTATAAAATTTCAAAAACTACTTTCTGAAGTAGAAAAAGCACACACCAAAAATTTACAATAAAATTTTAAATAATATCCTTAAGATAACTACAATATATCACTGCCAACACAGTCTTTTTTTCTTATATTAACCAATGCCCATTCCTTCAAATATAATTTTTAACATATTACCAAACTTTTCCCTGTGATTCGAATACTTTTTAATTTTGTGATATTCGCACAGCATGTGTACCTTGAACTCTATGGTGCTGTCTGATCCTATTTTGTTAATGACGTAATTAACAAAATTTCCCAGCAACCAGTACACAGCGTTATTTTTTGTCTCTGGGAAATAGCGTGCTCCAGGCCTGTGTATCAATGACAGCGATATACTCTCAGGGGAGGTCCTTGTCATCAGAGGTATTTGCTCATGTCACCGCTGCAAGTGTATCTATGAATTATTGTGTCAACTAGATGGCATTGTTGATATAAATTTGTTCCACAGAGGCCGATAGCGTACAGTCTTTCATTGGTGCTAACTATGTTGTCAACTGCTTTATACCACAACGTTTTTATATGAGACGTGAGCACATTAAAACTAATGTTTTTTTTCCAAATCTCAGTCCAATCAATGTTTGGAAACTGTCGTTCTATTTTGTTCCTTCCTTCACCTTTCTTTCGTTCCCACATTATGGCCCTTGATGTTAAGTGTCGTGACTGATTTCAGCACTTACATAACTGACCTCAACATAGAAAACCCTCACAGGCTGTGAACGACAGTTGACATTCCACACGTCAATCGGGGGAAGCAGGCTTTGAGGTTTAATGATCTCGAAAAGTTGGCTGGTTATGCTTCCTCGCGAGTCTCTTATTAAATTAACTTGCCTGTTGATAAAAAGTGCAGTGGCTTTATTCATTATATCTATTAATCCTAGTCCACCATTTTTAGGAGTTAAAGTGGCTACTTTAGCAGGTACTCTGAACACTTCACCTTTCCACTAAAAGTTTGTGATTTTGGACATTATCCTCCTCGCTGTCATTCTCGGTATTGGAAACAGCTGGGCAGTATAAGTTTTAGCCAAGATGCATGAGTTTATATACTTTGTTCTTTGAACTTGGTTCATATATCGAGCTAAATTCTATATAATGGCTCCTTGCACTTTATCTGCTGCAACTTTCCAATTTAAAGTCGTCATTTTCATGGGTCATGCTGTCAAGGTTATTCCAAGTGTTTTATATTGTCGGACTAATTTTGCGTACTCGACGTTGATATTATCGAAACCTCTGAGATTTAATATCTTACTTTTTTCGTTTGCATTGGCTCCAGATGCTCTACAGTACGTATCAGTCACTGTTGCTAGCGTGGTGACCTCTTTATTATCCCTTATAATGACCCCTACATCGTTCGGAAAGGCTGTTATAGCTTATTTCCTGATAATGTTAAGCCTTTTAATCCAGCATTTACATGTCGAAGGAAAGGTTCCAGTGAAATGGCGAAGAGCGACATGGACAGAGCCGGCCACTGTGGCCGAGCGGTTCTAGGCGCTTCAGTCCGGAACCACGCTGCTGCTACGGTCGCAGGTTCGAATCCTGTCTCGGGCATGTATGTGTGTGAGATGTCTATAGGTGTTAGGTTTAAGTAGTTCTAAGTCTAGGGAACTGATTTCAGATGTTAAGTCCCATAGTGCTTAGAACTATTTGAACCATTTTACATGGACAGAGGGCTTCCTTGAGGAACGCCTCGTTTTATTTGTTATTTGTATCGGCCTGGACTGTTGCTAATTCACCTCTATTTTTGCATTTACTTCAGTTGCTATGTTCTTTATCAACTGTGTGACCCTATCGTTGAAACCGATTTTCTTCAACGTCTGTAGAAGATATTCATGATTTACTACATCGAAGACTTTATAAAAATCTAAAAAATAAAGCACACTTTATGTTTGTTATCGATGTTATTGCAATGATGTCCCTGAATTCTGCTATATTTTGAAAAATGGTTCTGCCTTGCGCGCAATTCTGAATTTTACTAATAATTTTATCTGTAAGGCATGAAATTATCTTCTTTACTATTATAGCTATTAATTTATAATTAGAATTCGGCAGTGAAATTGGACGAAAATTGTTTCAATCTTTGTTTCAATTTTTTTGGCATAAGAACAATTTTATTCTCCTTAAACTCAGCCGGTATCATTTTACCCTGAATTAGCCTCATTTACAGCGTCCGTGATTTTCGCACCCTCTATTGGCCAGTAACGGATGTAAAACTCTTTTGGCAGACCGTCCGGTCCTGGGCATTTTTTTGATGGTGAGGCGCACAGAGTTTCATACACGTCTTCTTCACCGACTACATGGAGAAAATTTTCGTTGACATCTTCTGTCTTCCAAGGAAGCATTACTACTTTGATTTACAGAATATAGCTCGCAATAATAGCGAAATACTCGTCCATGATGTCCTGCTGGGTTCTGAGAATCGTACCGTTTTTTGTTCGAATTTCATCAATAAAAGTCCTTCCGTTTTTCGTATGCTTCACTAAATGATACAGGGAAGTAGTTTCGTCTTCTGACACCGATTTGCCTTTGATTTTATTTTCAAACCATCCATTTGATTTCTTTTGATATTAAGTAACTTGGCTTTGACTTTTTGATGTTTGCTATCTGAAGTGAGAGACACGATCATATAGATCTTTCAAAACGGAATAGTAATATTCTATAGGTCATTAGGTCATTTCATTTCTATTGCGCTCTGGGCACTGTATTGAATAAGAAACTTCCTCAACTTTGGCTTCGCCATTTTAACCCGCCAGTCGATAGCAGTGGCATATCTACTACGAGCACTCAGGTATATTGCCCATGCTTCTTTAATGAGGCCTTCTAAATTGTGATTTACTAACAAGGAAACGTTAAAATTCCACTGATTCTTGAATCGGCAAACTGGCTATCTTGTTAGATTTATGCAAGTTAAGACACTTGAATGGTGTGAAAAGTACGTAGGAAGGGTTTCTACTTTTGTCACAGAAGGTTCAAAATTTTTAGAAACATATACTCTATCAATGCTGCTACGAGATGTTGCCGTGACATAAGTGAACTCAATAATGGAGGGGTATTTGATTTCCCATAAATCTTTTACTTCTATACCAGTGACTAGTTATTTTAGTTTACTTGAGAAATAAAAATTAGGTAACTGATCTTTTCGATTTAAAACAATTAAAATCACCTCCAAATATTAACTGTCTTGGATTTTTCCTTAACAAGTATAACAGTTCCCCTTTGAAGAAACGTGCTCTGTCAGCTCGGCAAGAACTTCCGAAAGGGGCATACAAGTTGATGATAGTCACATCATAGATATTTAGTCCTGTTCCCCTTCCGGATTCCAGTCGTTCCACCTTAATTACTGTAATCCCTTCCCTCAGCGCCGGCCGTGGTGGCCAAGCGGTTCTAGGCGCTACAGTCTGGAACCGCGCGACCGCAACGGTCGCAAGTTCGAATCCTGCCTCGGGCATGGATGTGTGTGATGTCCTTAGGCTAGTTAGGTTTAAGTAGTTCTAAGTTCTTGGGGACTGATGACCTAAGATGTTAAGTCCCATAGTGCTCAGAGCCTTCCCTCAGCAAAACAGCTGTTCCAACACTTGTTTCGTGAGACGCATTTATGTAACTGACATAACCGGGAATTGTTAAATCCGACTTTGGAACTTCTTGTAACACGGCAATATCAGTCTCCGATTTCTACAAAAGTTCCTTATGTCCCGTTAATTTCAAACCGGACGTAATCGTAACTTTATTTATGTTTCTAGTGGTGACAGAATAAGACTGCGTCATTGCGCTGTCACAACGTAGTTGTTTTGATGAACTAATTTAGTTTTCTGTGGTTCAGGGTCCAGTTAAACTATTAACAGTTTTCTCGGAAGGCTGAACATGGAATAACACTTCAATCACTTTATTAATTACTGTCCCTTTTTTTCCTACTTCTGAGGTTTTCTCCATTACCACTAGCAGAATGATTTCTTTGTAAACTTTATGATTTTTCCTCCAGTGATCCGTGTAGGACCGTTTCGTACCGAACATTCTCTGGGCTTCGGTCGCCCTTTCCGGATTTTGCCTTCCCTTGGTGACGAGTTACATTCACATCTGGTCGCGTGTTTATTTTACTTCGCTGCTCGTCTGGAGCACCAGCAGACGCTTTCGCAATTTCTGTTGCTGGCGCCTGTTGTGCGGTGTTGACCGTGATTTCATTTTGACCACCACTTCCTCGTTCTTTATTAATAACACTTACTTCCTTATCGAGAGAAAGAAATGGAGACGGCAGTTTCGCAACTTCTCCTTGAATTTGTTTACTAACAGATAGCTGCTGATCTTTGCAATCAGCTAACTCACCTGTTGTTGCTTGCAAGTTAGTACTGACTACACCCTCTTCCTTTTCTGGTACATCATGTTTATTATTATGTTTCTGTTCATCTGTTTCCATTCGCATTCTGCCTTCCGGTTCCTCTGCCTCCGCATTGCACTGTATATGCTTGCGAACTGAGGGAGTTGTACAGAACAGCTCGTCCTCTGAGCAACTATCAGTTCTCTCCAGAGGTCGTTTTTTCGGTTGAATTTCAATTTCACGAGTAGTGGTAACAGGGTTTCCCTTGGGACTTAACATCTGAGGTCATCAGTCCCCCAGAACTTAGAACTACTTAAAAATGGTTCAAATGACTCTCAGCACTATGAGACTTAACTTCTGAGGGCACCAGTCCCCTAGAACTTAGAACTACTTAAACCTAACTAACCAAAGACATCACAAACATCCATGCCCGAGGCAGGATTCGAACCTGCGACCGTAGCGGTCACGCGGTTCCAGACTGACGCGCCTAGAACCGCTCAGCCACACACGCCGGCTATCGTGTAGGGGGACATGAGCTTGACACGCTGCGTTAATATCCTCAGCTAGTCGATCCGTGCTATTGTTTGGTAACAGATCATTTAAGGTAAGTTTCTGACGCCGAATCAAATCACTTTTAAGAACAACAGTTCGCCACGGAGATTCTGTCTGAAGTGGCCGGTTTCGTTACAAAATGGTTCAAACGGCTCTGAGCACTATGGGACTTAACATCTGAGGTCATCAGTCCCCTAAGAATCCCCTAGAACTTAGAACTCCTAAAACCTAACTAATCTAAGGACATCACACACATCCATGCCCGAGGCAGGGTTCGAACCTGCGACCGTAGCGGTCGCGCGGTTCCAGACTGAAGTGCCTAGAACCGCTTGGCCACTCCGACCGGCTTTCGTTACATGTATGACATGTAGCTTCCTGACCTGTACAAACAATTTGTGCCTTATACCCACAAACAGTTATGTGAGACGGAATATTTGTCTTAACGTCCGTCTGTACACAGGACCCGTTGAAGCATTGCAGTGTAAAGCGAGGCGACCACATTTCATTTGCAATTGATTTAACGTCCCCATAGTTTGAAAGAGCTTCCATAATCTTATAATTTTCAATGGGAAGATTTAAGACACGAACGGTTTTGTAATCAATGTCGGCTCTGGAAACCTTACTTTTATAATCATTTCTGTATACAAAATTTCCAGGGATGTCGGCTGAACAGGACGGTTCAAATGGCTTTGAGCACTACGGAACTTAACATCTGAGGTCATCAGTCCCCTAGAACTTAGAACTACTTAAACCTAACTAACCTAAGGACATCACACACATCTATGCCCGATGCAGGATTCGAACCTGCGACCGTAGCGGTCGCGCGGTTCCAGACTGAAGTGCCTAGATCCGCTCGGGCACACTGACCGGCAAAAGGACGGGATTCCTTATCAAAAGCAAATGCCAGATTATTCTTCCTGAGGTTTGTAGCCATAGTTAATCTAGCGACGAAATTTCGGTTAAACAACCGAAATTCCAATTAGCAGCAGCACGACCAGAAGGAGCGATCAGATCACAAGGAATATGAACGGAGATTAACGGACTGACGGCACTCGGCGTAGCACAAATACAGCGATGTAAACACGGAAGTGCAGCGCAGCGGTCAACAGCAGCCACTTGCTAGCGCGGCTGAAACAGAACTGTGTTAGGATGGTTGGGCAATACTAGGGGATTTATTTCATGCTGCTCTCGTATAGTATCTCCTCGGGTTGATAACAATATCTTGGTACATTCGAGATCGTATGGGCTGTTGGTGAAAGACGATATCAACATTCAGGATAGATTACAGCCATCTATTACATTATTATTATTATTATTTCTTTACTTTCTCAGACTTAAGTCTGGTTAAGAATGGAAGGTGACGCGGACCTTGATCAAGCGTCACTTCCTATTAACTGTACGGTATGTGTTATATTGCATTTAGGAACTTTCGGGTTATTGAACATGTATCAATAATTACGGATTTCTGTAGTTGTATATATATGTTTGGATGTAGCTGTATTGCATTGATGTACTGGTGGATATTGTGTGGTATGACTCCTGTAGTTGATAGTATAATTGGTATGATGTCAACTTTATCCTGATGCCACATGTCTTTGACTTCCTCAGACAGTTGGATGTATTTTTCAATTTTTTCTCCTGTTTTCTTTTGTATATTTGTTGTATTGGATATGGATATTTCGATTAGTTGTGTTAATTTCTTCTTTTTATTGGTGAGTATGATGTCAGGTTTGTTATGTGGCGTTGTTTTATCTGTTATAATGGTTCTGTTCCAGTATAATTTGTATTCATCATTCTCCAGTACATTTTGTGGTGCATACTTATATGTAGGAACTTGTTGTTTTAAAAGTTTATGTTGTAAGGCAAGCTGTTGATGTATTATTTTTGCGACATTGTCATGTCTTCTGGGGTATTCTGTATTTGCTAGTATTGTACATCCGCTTGTGATGTGATCTACTGTTTCTATTTGTTGTTTACAAAGTCTGCATTTATCTGTTGTGGTACTGGGATCTTTAATAATATGCTTGCTGTAATACCTGGTGTTTATTGTTTGATCCTGTATTGCAATCATGAATCCTTCTGTCTCACTGTATATATTGCCTTTTCTTAGCCATGTGTTGGATGCGTCTTGATCGATGTGTGGCTGTGTTAGATGATACGGGTGCTTGCCATGAAGTGTTTTCTTTTTCCAATTTACTATCTTCGTATCTGCTGATGTTATGTGATCTAAAGGGTTGTAG
This sequence comes from Schistocerca nitens, assembly GCF_023898315.1. Taxonomy (NCBI): domain Eukaryota; kingdom Metazoa; phylum Arthropoda; class Insecta; order Orthoptera; family Acrididae; genus Schistocerca; species Schistocerca nitens. The sequence goes on along the minus strand of NC_064622.1, from coordinate 416,205,340 downwards.
AAGTGGTTATTATTATTATTATTATTATTATTATTATTATTATTATTATTATCTTCCAGCTTGAAAATTAGCTGTTCTGCGTATGTTTAAACTCATACGACGCAATACGCAATCCCTCAATCCCTTGTCGATCAAGATGTTGGATATGCTAGATAGAAAAAACTGGCTTCAGTCCCGAAAAGCAACTATGAAATCAGCCGCACAACTGAACGCGTCTCAGTTCAGCTTAACCGACTCACTGGAACGAGAACAGATAGAGGCTTGCCCTTCACATTGCCAGAACTTCCCCTGCATAAGAAAGAAATGCCTTCGAACAATCGTGCAGAATATGGACAGCGATTAACATAATACGTACCAATCTTGGCAGAAGGGTGGAATCTCTTTGTAGGGGGATAAGGCTCCATCTCCAAAAACCTCTTGTGGAACAGGCAGACAAAGCGTTTGCCACATTCTTACACAATGTCCCAGCAAAGCATTTCGTCGAACTTTCGGTTTCCTGGTTTCCTGATGGCAACTAACGATGGAATTAATTATATTGAAACTTTAAATGTCTGAAAGTTACACGTGCTAATGTTTGTATTTTATTTGGTTTTCTGCTTAGAAAAACTATATATGTAAGGTAATTCCGCTGTCCTACCGATTTCTTTTATGCAACCCACACTATATCTGTACGGAGAAAGGTATCCAGACAGACGACAGCCACGTAATGGATATAAATTCTCTCTCAGAGCTTTGAACGAGTCTTAGCAAACGGAATCCGTACTGTAAATAACGTAAGTGAGGACTGGCCATGAATTAACACAGTATTTTTGGACCAAGATGTAGCTTACTTCTGCTACATTTATTCAAACTGTCTCCAGTCTTTCTTTGTGAAATTGGCAGTCTAGTAACACAGGGTTTGAACTTCTCTGTAAGTTTATTCTGTTTATAGTACTCAATGTTTCGTAAATATTTGCCTTTTAATTGTGTTACACCATTGGAGACAATGAAGTTAACAGGAGATATCAATACGGGAAGTATGGAGATAACAACGCTCCAGTATATAACCTCCGAACCATTTACGAAAGATTAAGTAATACAAAGGGAAGAAACTTACAGAGACATCCAAAACGTGTATGGCCACACCGCCATTACAAAAAGAAAGATTGGACACACTTGGATAAGTATGGCACTGCGTAACTCATGGCCGATTCTCACTTGTGTTTTGTACAGCACGATTCCATTTGCTAACAGTTGCCTAAGTCTCTGAGAGAGTACATGTATTTTCTATGTGGCTGTCACCTGTATACACTCCTGGAAATGGAAAAAAGAACACATTGACACCGGTGTGTCAGACCCACCATACTTGCTCCGGACACTGCGAGAGGGCTGGCACAGCGGACACACGCACGGCACAGCGGACACACCAGGAACCGCGGTGTTGGCCGTCGAATGACGCTAGCTGCGCAGCATTTGTGCACCGCCGCCGTCAGTGTCAGCCAGTTTGCCGTGGCATACGGAGCTCCATCGCAGTCTTTAACACTGGTAGCATGCCGCGACAGCGTGGACGTGAACCGTATGTGCAGTTGACGGACTTTGAGCGAGGGCGTATAGTGGGCGTGCGGGAGGCCGGGTGGACGTACCGCCGAATTGCTCAACACGTGGGGCGTGAGGTCTCCACAGTACATCGATGTTGTCGCCAGTGGTCGGCGGAAGGTGCACGTGCCCGTCGACCTGGGACCGGACCGCAGCGACGCACGGATGCACGCCAAGACCGTAGGATCCTACGCAGTGCCGTAGGGGACCGCACCGCCACTTCCCAGCAAATTAGGGACACTGTTGCTCCTGGGGTATCGGCGAGGACCATTCGCAACCGTCTCCATGAAGCTGGGCTACGGTCCCGCACACCGTTAGGCCGTCTTCCGCTCACGCCCCAACATCGTGCAGCCCGCCTCCAGTGGTGTCGCGACAGGCGTGAATGGAGGGACGAATGGAGACGTGTCGTCTTCGGCGATGAGAGTCGCTTCCGCCTTGGTGCCAATGATGGTCGTATGCGTGTTTGGCGCCGTGCAGGTGAGCGCCACAATCAGGACTGCATACGACCAAGGCACACAGGGCCAACACCCGGCATCATGGCGTGGGGAGAGATCTCCTACACTGGCCGCACACCACTGGTGATCGTCGAGGGGACACTGAATAGTGCACGGTACATCCAAACCGTCATCGAACCCATCGTTCTACCATTCCTAGACCGGCAAGGGAACTTGCTGTTCCAACAGGACAATGCACGTCCGCATGTATCCCGTGCCACCCAACGTGCTCTAGAAGGTGTAAGTCAACTACCCTGGCCAGCAAGATCTCCGGATCTGTCCCCCATTGAGCATGTTTGGGACTGGATGAAGCGTCGTCTCACGCGGTCTGCACGTCCAGCACGAACGCTGGTCCAACTGAGGCGCCAGGTGGAAATGGCATGGCAAGCCGTTCCACAGGACTACATCCAGCATCTCTACGATCGTCTCCATGGGAGAATAGCAGCCTGCATTGCTGCGAAAGGTGGATATACACTGTACTAGTGCCGACATTGTGCATGCTCTGTTGCCTGTGTCTATGTGCCTGTGGTTCTGTCAGTGTGATCATGTGATGTATCTGATCCCAGGAATGTGTCAATAAAGTTTCCCCTTCCTGGGACAATGAATTCACGGTGTTCTTATTTCAATTTCCAGGAGTGTAGATAACGTTGCTGGTACAGATGTAACGCGGGTTGCATAAGACGAATCGGTAGGTGCAGCTGAATACCCTGACACGTACGAGTACATATAAGAATTGCCTGATATCGGTAAGCGTATGGAGGATTCAGAGAAACGGTACCACTGACGCTGGCTGCCGTGTTGCCCGCCAGCCATGAGCCAGGTGGGAGCCTGGACGTTCCACTCCGCTTCGCCAGCTGTTGGCTTTGGCAGCTACAGCAGTGACTGCTGAGTCCCGCTCTCCGTCAGCGGAGCCCGCCAACTGGCTGCCGGAAGCGGTCATTAGTGACGCTAGCTAAGTGGTGGCCAGACACCGGCTGCAGTTCGCTGACGCGTTTTTAACTCTTCCAGCTGGGAAACAGCTATTTGTTTTTGGAACAACCGATTATCGCCACTGAACTGTTTTCATATTCTGGCACCTGACGCTCTAAGGCGTGCCTCTGTTCTCCCACACCTTCTTCCTCCTGCTTAAATGTTTCTGTTTTGCGGGAATTTGCAGAGACTGATTTGAAAGTACAGTTAATAACAGTGAGTCAATGATAATCATGAGGGGATTATAAGCACAAGATGTGCGTAGAGAAGACTTCCGGCATAAGAAGTAACCCTCATTCAACCAACGAACTTGTCAAACCGGGCGGAGGAGCGGATAGAGGTTCAGGGCAATTTCTTGCCAGTGGGGTGGTAAACTGCCCCTAAAGGTGCAATTACCAGCAATGGTCAACGGCATGAGGGTGCAGAATGTAATGGAAACCACGTTTTATGTGTATCCACAGGACATGTGGCGTATAACTGAGAAAGTGCCATCATAATCCCTACATTAGCAAAAAATTCCGGACTAGTCCCCCATTCGAATCTCCGAGAGGGGACTGCAAAGAGGAGGTGACTATGAGAAAACGATTGAATAACCAACGAAAGGACAACATCCTAGGAGTTGGGGCGTGGAATGTCATGAACGTGGCAGGAAAGCTAGAAAATGTTAAAGCTCTATCTAGGTATTATTGGGGGTCATTAAAGTGAAACGAAAGTAAGAAAAGGATTTCTGGTGGAACGAGTATAGGGTAATATCAACAGCTGCAGAAAACGGTGTACAACAATAGTTCCAATAGTTCAGGCACACATGCCAACGTCACAAGCAGAGAATGAAGAGATAGAGAAAGTATATGAAGATATTGCACGGGCAATTCAGTGCTTAAAGAGAGATGAAAATCTAATAGCTATGTTTGAGGGGGGGGAGGGGGGGGAATGGAGAATGGAACGTAGTTGTAGAGGATGAAGTAAAAGAAAAGATTACGGGAGAATATGGGCTTGGTAATAGGAGAAATATTGAGTTAAGCAATAAATTTCAGCTAGAAATGGCGAATACTCTATTCAGGAATCACAGGACGAGGAGGTATACTTGGAAACGGCCAAGTCAAGGGGAGATTTCAGTTAGATACATCATAGTCAAGCAGAGATTCCGAAATCAGATAATGGATTGAAAGGCGTATCCATCAGCAGATATAGCGTCATACCACAATTTAGTAAAGATAAAAAGTAGTCTGAAATTTAAGAGATCAGTGGGGAAGAATCAATTGTCAAATAAGTGGGATACAGAAGCACTAAGCAAGAGGAATGAACATCTTTAAAGAGGGCAATCACAGAAGTTGGAAAGCAAATCGTAGGTACAAGAAAAGCAACTGCGAAGAAACCATGGATAACAGATGAAATACTTCAGCTGCTCGGTGAAAGAAGTAAGTACAAAAATGTGCAGGAAAATTCAGGAATACAGAAATACAAGTCAGTTATGAACGAAATAAATAGGAAGTACAGGGAAGCTAACGCAAAATAACTGCATAAAAAAGTGAAGAAACCGAAAAAGAAATGAATGTCGGAAGGACAGATTCAGCATATAGAGAAGCAAAAACAATCTAAAGTGAAATTAAATACAGGGGTGGTAATTCCATTGTTAAATGCAGAGGAGACAGCGGATAGCTGAAAAGAGCGCACTGAAGGTCTCCACATGAGGGGAGACTTGGCTGCTGACGTGGCGCAAGGTGAAACAGGACTCAACAGGGAAGAGATAAGGTATCCAGTATTACAGTCAGAATTCAATAAACCTTCGGAAGACTTAAGATCAAATAAAGCAGAAGGTATGGATAACATTCCATCGGAATTTTTAGAAGAATTGTGAGAAGTAGCAATAAAACGACTATTCACATTTTTTTTCTGCTGGTAGAATGGTTGAGACTGGCGATATACCTTCTGACTTTCGGAAAAAATTCATCCACACAATTCGGAAGACAGCAAGAACCGACGAGTACGACAATTATCCAACAATCAGCTTAACAGCTCATGCATCTAAGTTGCTGAGAAAGACAGCATACGGAAGAATGGAAAAGAGAAATGAAGATGTGTTGGATGACGACCTGTTTGGAATTAGGAAAAGTAAAGTCACCAGAGAGGCAGTTCTGTCGTTGCGGTTAATAATGGAACCAAGATTGAAAAAAAATCCAGATACTGTCGTAGGATTTGTCGACATGGAAAAAGCGTTCCACGATGTAAAATGGTGCAAGATTTCGGAGTTCTGAGAAAAATAAGGGTTAGCTATAGCGAAACACGGGTAATATTCGATATTTTCAAGAACCAAGAGCGAACAGAAAGACAGGAAGCCCAAGAACGAAGTAATCGGATTAGGAGGATGTGAAACAGGGATGTGGGCTTTCGCCCTTTTTGTTCAATTTATTCATCGAAGAAGCAATGAAGGAAATAAAACGAAGGTCCCAGAGTGGGATTAAAATTCGGGGTTAAAGGATATCGATCATAAGAATCACTGATATTGCTATTGAAGAAGATTGCAGGATGTGTTGAATAGAATGAATAGTCTAATATGGATTGAGAGTAAATCGAAGAAAGACGAAAGTAATGAAAAGTAACAGAATTGAGAACAGAGAGAAATTTCACATCAAAACTGGGCATCACGAATTGAGTAAAAGCCCTAAGAGATTTTGGTCGTATGTAAAATCAGTAAGTGGGTCAAAATCATATATTCATTCTCTCAGCGACTACGCCGGCACCGAAACGGAAGATAACAGAGAGAAGGCCGAAATACTGAATTCGGTCTTCCGAAGTTGTTTCACCGCGGAAAATCGAAACACTGTGCCTGCTTTCAATCGTCGTACGAACATCGAAATGCCAGATATTGAGATAACCGATCGCTGAATTGAAATTTAGTAGTGAAAAGGCTTCAGGACTAGATGAGATACCTATAATATTCTATAAAGATTATGCAAAAGAACTTGATCCCCTTCTGGCAGTAATTTGTCGTAGATCGCTTAAGCAACGAAAGGTACCTAGCGACAGGAAAAAAGCGCAGATCATTCCCTTTTTTAAGAAAGGCCGTAAGGCAGATTGACACAGTTATAGACCCACACTATGTGATCAAAAGTATCCTTACACCTGGCTGAAAATGACTTGCAAGTTCGTGGCGCCCTCCATCGGTACTGCTAAAATTCAGTCTGGTGTTGGCCCACCCTTAGACTTGATAACAGCTTCTAGTCTCGTAGGCATACTTTCCATCAGGTTCTGGAAGGTTTTTTTGGTGAGTGGCAGGTCATTCTTCACGGAGTGCTGCATTGAGGAGGAGTATCGATGTCGGTTGTTGAGGTCTAGCACGAAATTGGAGTTCCAAAATATGCCAAAGGTATTCTATAGGATTCACGTCATGATTGGGTTACTGTCGTGTAACCATTCCGCCACAGGCCGTGCATTATGAACAGGTACTGGATCGTGTTGAAACATGCAATCGCCATCCCCGAATTGCTCTTCAACAGTGGGAACCAAGAAGGTGCTTAAAACATCAGTGTAGGCCTGTGCTGTGAATAGTGCCACGCAAAACAGCAAGGGGTGCGAGCCCCCTCCATGAAAAATACGACCACACCATAACACCACCCGAATTTTACAGATGGCACTATACACGCTGCCAGATGAGATTCACCGGCCATTCGCCATACCCACACCCTGCCATAGGATCGCCACATTGTGTACCGTGATTCGTCACTCCATGCAACGTTTTTCCACTGTTCAATCGTCCAATGTTTACGCTTCTTACACCAAGCGATGCGTAGTTTGGGATTTACCGGCGTGATGTGTGGCTTATGAGTAGCCGCTCGACCATGAAATCAAAGTTTCCTCACCTCCCGCTTAACTGTCACAGTACTTGCAGTGGATCCTGATGCAGTTCGAAATTCCTGTGTGATGATCTGGATAGATGTGTGCCTATTACACATTACGACCCTCTTCAACTGTCGGCAGTCGCTGTCAGTCGACAGACGAGGTCGGCCTGTACGCTTTTGTCCCTTCACGTTTCCACTTCAGAATCACGTCGGAAACCATGGAATTACGGATGTTTAGGAGTGTGGAAATTCCGCGTACAGACGTATGACACAAGTGACACGTGACACCCAGTCACCTGACAACGTCCGAATTCCGTGCGTTCCGCGGAGCGTCCCATTCTGCTCTCTCACGATGTCTAATGACTGCTGAAGTCACTGATATGGAGTACCTGGCAGTAGGTGGCAGCACAATGCACCTAATATGAAAAACGTATGTTGTTGGGGGTGTCCGGAAACTTTTGATCACATAGTGTATATTGTTGATGTCAATCTGTTGTAAAATTGTGGAACATGTTTTATGCTCAAGGATTAATACTTTTTTGAAAAATGAACATCTCCTCTATAAAAATCAACATAGATTCCGCGAACAGAGATTCTGCGAAACTCAGCTCGCTCTGTTGCTCCATGAGATCTAAAGCGCAGTGGACAACGGCGCTCAGGTTGATGCCGTGTTCCTTGATTTCAGTAAGGCATTTGACACCGTCCCGCATCGACGTTTAATGAAAAAAATACGAGCTTACGGAGTATCGGAGCAGACCAGCGATTGGATTCAAGAGTTTCTTGCAGACAGAACTCAACACGTTTATATTAACGGAACTAAATCGACAGATGTAAATGTAATATCCGGAGTACCACAGGGAAGTGTGATAGGAACGTTGCTGTTTACAATATATATAAATGATCTAGCAGAAAGCGTCGGAGGCACTTTAAGGCTATTCACAGATGATGCAGTTGCCTATACCAAAGTAGCAACGCCAGAATATAGTAAGAATTTGCAGAACGACTTGTAGAGAATTGGTGAATAGTGCAGAGTCTGGCAGTTGACACTGAACGTAAATAAATGTAACATATTGCGCATACGTAGGAAAAGAAACCACTGCTGTACAGCTACACTATTGATGACAAACAGTTGGAGACAGCGTCTGCCGTAAAATATCTAGATGTAACTAACCAGAGCGACCTTAAGTAGAATGACGATACAAAACAGATGGTGGGAAAAGCAGGCACCAGACTCAGATTCATTGGAAGAATCATAAGGAAAAATAACTCATCCACGAAAGAAGTGGGTTATAAGGCTCTTCCTCTCCCGATTCTGGCTGATAGAAGAGTATATCCAACGAAGAGCGGCGCGTTTCGTCACGGGATCGTTTAGCTGGCGAGAGAGCGTTACGGAGATGCTAAACAAACTCCACTGGCAGACGTTATAAGAGAGGCATTGTGCATCACGGAGACATACACTATTGAAATTTCGGGACAGCACTTTTCAGGACGAGTCGGACAGTGTATAACTTCCCCCCTCCCCCCCCCTCCCCGCGCCCCACAATACATCTCTCGTTTTGACCACGAGGAGAAAATTCGAAAAATATAGAGGCTTACCGACAATCACTCTTCCCACGCATTATTCGCGTTCTGTTACCTAGGCAGCAAAATAACTTGTGACGGACGGAGTGTGGAGGGCACAAAAAGCAGGCTAGCCGTGATGAAAAGGGCCTTCCTTGCCAGAAGAAGTCTGCTAGTATCATACATAGGTCTTAGCTTGAGGAAGAAATTTCTGAGAATGTTCGTATGGAGCACAGCATTATATGGTAGCGAGAAATGGACTGTGGGAAAATCGGAACAGAAGAGAAACGAAGCCTTTGAGATGTGGTGCTACAGTAGAATGTTGAAAATTAGGTAGGCTGATAAGGTAAGGGATGAGAAGGTCCTCTACAGAATCAGCGAGGAAGGGAATATATGAGAAACACTGACAAGAAGAAGAGACAGGATGATAGGACATCTCTTGAGACATCAGGGAAGGACTCCCATGGTACTAGGAGGAGCTGTAAAGGAAGACAGAGATTGGACTGCATCCAGAAAATAATTGAGGACGTGGGTTCCAATTGCTACACTGCGATGAAAAGGTTGGCACAGGAAATATCACTCAGAGAGAGAGAGAAGAAACACGGCTACAATCCATACCATTACCTGTAATAAAGGTTTCCTATTACTTAAATTAATATTCGATCGATGTTAACAAATACCCCTTTATCAGGTATTCTTTTCTTGCTATTGCCAGTCTTCACTTTATTCCCTCTCTACTTTTACCATCGTCACTTATTTTGCTTCTTAGATAAGAACGCTTATCCAGTATCATTTAAAGTCAAATTTCCTTATCTAATTCTCTCACTGACACCTTGTTCAATTCTAATACATTCCATTACCTTTTTTGCGAATGCATTTCCGTCTGACCGATTTACAGTAGCACCGGCAAATCTCAAAGTCCAAATCAAATGGCTCTGAGCACTATGGAACTTAACATCTATGGTCATCAGTCCCCTAGAACTTAAAACTACTTAAACCTAACTAACCTAAGGACATCACACACATCCATGCCCGAGGAAGAATTCGAACCTGCGACCGTAGCGGTCACGCGGTTCCAGACTAAAGCGCCTAGAACCGCACGGCCACACCGGCCGGCTATCAAAGTCCATATATCTTTCACCAAAACTTTAATTAATTTTCAAATTTCTTCTTTGTTTCCTTAGGCCTATGAAAAACATATTTCTGGTCTTAATACGTACACTTTTTCGTCTCTTTCAAACACAGTTCTCCATTTATCCGTAGGCTAAAAGCGCGGCCCGAATGTAACAGCGGTGAGAAAGGTTTCGACCTATAAGCTCGATTAGAGTACTGTGATCAAGAGCCAAGCATTGACGACCGCAGTCTGCCACATATCGCTTTCAGGTGCATTATTCTTTCACTCCATCGATACCCTCCCACAGTTTCACATACAACGCGGCCGCGAGTGCATACCTCATACTGACATAGTCACAACATCTTAATCCCATACCACCGTGAAAACGCAATTTTCTGTCAGACAAGCTAATTATAAACTGCGTCATGAAAATCATCCCTACCCTATTACCGAGTCACGTCCCTCCACAGTACTCCATAATTCGACATTAAATGTAAAGGGCGTCTACGTGAAATATCCCTGATTTCCAAGTTCAATTAAATATGTTATGAGACATAGCTAGTTTCGGCTTGTGGCATCATGTAAAGTAACTCATAAAAGTTCTGCACAAAAAATTATTACACTTCCGCTTGGCTGCTTTCTTATCCCGTAAAATGTGTAGACGACATTCTATATTAACGCATGTGTGCACAAGCATGTCTCGGTGATGGTGGCTGTTGCAGCCACAATTCTCGTACAGAGATCGCAAGTTCAGGTACAGGCGACGCATACACATTGTCTTCCACATAACCACACAAATTAAATACAGCGGGGTTTTATCCACAGTTCGCGGTGGCCACTTGGCTGCTCCAGCACGTCCTATTCATCGTTGAGGAAACGTTCGGTCCAGGAAGTCAGAAAGATGTAGATTCCAGGGTTGGAAGGTCACCTTTAGGGGAAAGCCGGTGCTTCACAGTACATTGCTCAAGTACGTCCGCGTAAACAGTACCTGTTACCGCTTGCTCGATCAAGAAAAGTTGTCTCTCATCAGCGCATACCATAAATTCACCTTTTCCCTGTCTCTGACATGATCCTAAAATGCGTGTGCGGGTTTTCCAAATCGAAGATGCGAACGTTGTGCCTATTAACCTGTGCAACGCTATTGTGTCGCAGAAAAGATATTTCCTAAGTAGCTAGGGTTTTGCCCGATCCGTTGCAACAGCTCAAAAGTAAATTACTGGTGAAACTGAAAATTGTTTCACATCAATGCTTCCACAATTTGAATTTTGTAAACGTGCAAGCGAAGACGTTTATGCTGCATCTTGCGAACTGTTGAACGAGGATTGTTTATTTCTCTTGGTGTTTGGCAAATTGACGTTGATGGGCTTCTTTGGAAGGTCTCCCTGATTCCTCGGCTATTTCATCAAATCTCATTTTCTTCCATAATTTGATTGTAAGTGATTAGGAACTTGACATGCTGAGCCTTAATCGTCTTAAAGTTTGGGGACTTCCTTTCAAATTAACGAAGAAAAATTCTTTGGGCAACAACGGGTGAATCTGTTTGCGTATAGTACACCACACAGTGGCTTCTCTGTTGAAGTATAGTCAATTCTAGCAATTATTTAGCTCTTGAAACAAACAACGGAATCATTTGGAAAAAATCTACACAAAAGGTATTCAATTACATTACGTGATGCCGCAAACTGCAAGGGTCTGTGTCATACGTTTATCCGTGTTGTATGCCACGTGGACATACTGTATTTCTTCACAATGAAGAAGCGTGAGAACTGATGTCACATTTCGTCACTAACGAACTGTAATATTTTGTTTTGAGCTGACCATTTTGTTCACTCGTAGAGCTAACTTGTAATTTCATTAATTTACTGGTGATTATGAGGCATCGGACTTGTAAATAATGCCCGTTAGGAATAACAGTTATGTAATTAATACTGATGTATATTTACTTAATCCAAAAACACACATAAAAGCTAAGGTAGCAACACACCAGCAGTGGAAGAATAACCAGCAGTGGAAGAATAAATCCCTCCCCCCTCCTTCCCTCTCTCTCTCTCTCTCTCTCTCTCTCTCTCTCTCTCTCTCTCTCTCTCTCCACGCTTCACTGAAAGCTCTTCGCTTGGCTTCCCTTTTCTACCGGCGTTACAGATATTCTCATTGCACCATGTCATCTGCCACGCATTTGTTTACCAGAATATTACACCAACAGTTACGTCAGCAAGAGTCGTAGTGTTCTGTAGCCCCCGTCCGCCCACCCGTCATAGCTGTGAATGGGCTCTTTAGACAGCTGTACTCGGCAAGTGCTGCATGAAACCGTTCCATGCATACAGAATTAGGTGGCACACTTCCCTCTAGGCTACAAGCTGATTGTTCTTCGCTAGACGTATTTAAATGGCTGCGGTTTGTTTCTCGTACATTGCTCTTTTATTTCTAAGGATTATATAAAAATGGCGTCCATCGGAAGCGCTCTTTGATAATCGTGAATACAAAATTTGTTTCACACCGCCCCGTTCACAGGTACAACACAATACTTTCTGCTTTGATGAAACTGTCCTTGTCAGACATATTCAGTTTCTTATTCTCGTTCGTATTATTATTACTATTATTATTATTTGAGCAGTGGCGAGGCGCCGGTCTTAATTTCTTCATGTATCGTTGAGATCGATTGTGGTTGAGGTAAGCTATCTTCGCATTTCTCGTGTCTTATCTTGCGGCTTGGGAGGCGAAGCGAGTCGGTTGTGAGCCTTCGACGGGTAACCCTCGAGATCTCGTGACATTCGCGGGGAGACCAGTGTTAACGGCTGCAGAACGAGCGTGATGACCGTTACACGTTGTGGTGTGAAATTAGTTGGGCTTTTTGCCGACATAGGCAGCTCGGAGATACAAGGTCTGTGACTTCGCTGGGAACAAAATTTGAAGGGAAGTGGTGAAGCTGTGGAACCCGCTCTCTCGTATTGTGTACCTGATATGGAGTAAGTCGTCGTAATTGTTTGTTCACTGACGCACTCAGATATTTTAAACTTTATTATTATGATGAGACTTTGATAGTCGAACCGTAAGACGGTGTGGAATAGTTCAGTTGGCCTAGTTAATTGGTGGCCGTTATTTGAAAAATTTTCTCAGAAGTTTTACTAGAGCTTTGTGTCGCTAGCAATCAAATGATTCTATGTTACCATTATTAAATCCTGCACTCTATTAATACATTTGTCCATGTTCAAGTGAGTCAAAGGTTCTGTCGAGTGATTCTATGTTTCAGAGTTATTGGAATGTCTTTGTGATTCGGGCAGAAACTTCAGGCGGGTTAAGCTGGTATATAGTTTGTAACCTGTTCGCTTATGAACTTGTTTTCTTAAATATTAGGGACTGGTAACTGGCTAAACCTTAAACTGCATAGCATCTGCTGAGTTCCTTGTGCAGCTTTTTCTAGTAATTTTTTTATTTACATGTTCTATGACGTTATGTAATGGCATCTTAGCTTGGCACTAGTGTTCAAGTGTTATTAAGTCACCCTTTACCTGTAATTGTTTTCATTGTATCTATTTTGAGGGAAGTCCTATCTGGTAGTTTGAAGTTCTGAAGTTCTCAGTAAGTCTGTTTACTTAATTTGGAATTCTTTGTTAGAGTACTGAGTAGGTTGGGTTAGTTTGTTATTGTCAATTTTTTAAGGAGTAATGTCAATAAACTGTCTTCATTATAAATTATGACTACCAACCATGATTCCATCCCGCTTCCTCTTTTATGGTATTTAAAATATGGTGTGTAAGTGTGGTACGATTAGGGAATTCACGTATCATTGTTATTATTATTATCATTATTATTATTAGCAGTAGTGGTAGTAGTAATAGTAGTAATAGTATTACTATTATTATTCTATCATATTCTAGTAGTAATAGTATTACTATTATTATTCTATCATATTCAGGATACCACATTGCAAAATTATGCACTGCAATTTACAAACCCACAAGGTATAGCATAGAGGATACACACCGTGTCTCAGCTGGGCTGGTCACTTCAAATATTTTCGGAATATATTCTGTTTCCACAAAAGTGATTTGAAATAAAGAAATTACAATGAAATCCAGGCCATTAGCTGCTTACAGGCGTTGATAAATATCAACGGCGACAGTTGAAAAGTGTGCCCCTATCGGTACTCGAACACGGGACCTCCTACTTATATGGGAGACGCTCTATCCGATTAAGCCACCGAGGACACAGGGGATAGTGCTACTGCAGGGCACGCTCCCCGTGAGACCCACGCTTACATCTTATTGTCCACAGATTACATTTGTAGTGCCCCTGCCCACTATACACATAACTCGCGGCAGTCAATCTACCGAGTCCCGTAAGAATTCGGGCAATGTGAGTGCATCCGCACTGAAGATCATTGGCCGGTAAGCCTTATCTATATAAAGATCGTATCTGTTCCTGCGAACTTTGTCTTCTGTTTCTTCAGCATTTCCGCAGTTTTATGGGCCAAGTAATATGCCATGAAGACCCACAGCTTAAACATTCTCAAAAAAACCACCACCTTTTAATAACATATTTCCGCTACTCAGTGCACAAAGAAATAAAAAAAATTCCCGAACAGATAGGAAAATAAATTTTAAATCAATGCACTGATGAGGCAGAGTGTTTTAGGTCGTATTCCAAACTCGCCTAGTGTGATACTTCCGGCTTTGTACCCATAAGATTCCATCTCTGGATTCACTTCATAGGTTGGCTGAGATTAGAGTAGAGGAGGCGTGACGTAAGAGATGGGATGAGAGGAAGACAATAGATGGTACAGCTAGTGCCAGTTCCCTTAGAATTTACACACGTTTATTGGCAGGATAATCTGACTGGCTACAGCTCGCCAAATTTGTTAGATGTATTTATTAATATCCGAAGAAGTATAGTTCAGATTTATTTGTCTATCATGCTGAATACACTCTCAATACCAAGCTTCAATCTCCTTATTTCAGATCTCAATTTTATAACAGTTTCCATTAAAACTAAAATAACGATATTCAGACGAAGCACTTCGTGCACCCTCGTCTCCCCTACAGAGTTAACATCTAGAACGCGTACCACAAGACTGCATTCAAATAATGCGACTCTGCGCGCAAGGCAGAGAAGAGCAGAGCAACTGTAAGAACATGTTTTCTATAACGCTTAATGTAGTATTATTGTGACTGATTCTAATGTGGACTGTGAAGCGTCTCATTAACAGTTTATACCTTTATCTGCATCGTGTTTTGTTGGTAAAAAAAACTGTTGGCAGCCCTAATTTGTAACTTACAAGATCATGTAGTGGAAATGAGCACCTTAGTCAGCTCACCAGTTATTTTACAGCTTCACTACAAGAACAACGAACTTACAACCTCAGCTCTACATCTGCGACGATTCGTCGACAACTACACCAGATATCAAGTTAATAAACTGTAACAGTATCCGTATTCTCTCTTCAAGCGGCAGAACACGACTAGGCCCCTCACGTGTCCTGCATTTCCAGTACAAATGAAGGCAATTACGCATCATTCATGGTAATACTGAGAAGTGTAAGCGAAACAAGGATTAATGTGAGAAATGAGTATTGATTTGCAAACAGACTAATATCATCACATTAGATACTTAGCTCAGTTATCAATTGATTTGATAGGAGCTTCATAATAACAACTCCTCATATAGTAATGAAAATTTTCGATCATATGCGGAAATTACTAAATCTTGAACTTAGTACAATTCTTTTCTAGAGGGGCGCCACAGCTAAAATTGAATTAACCCAGAGGATTGATGTGATTACCTTTCTCCAAGTGTGGAAGTTGAGGGAAGTTGAGAGAGACGAAGATTCAGTATTGTGCGTATCAAACATTCATAAAACTCCTTGACTTTCTCCACACACAAACATTAATGGCTTGGCAAAGACCTATCTTTTACTCAAGCCTGACATTTGGTGAGGTAAGATGGTGGCATCAGGGAGTCTGTGTTTGGTTCTAACACGATTTTCTGAAAGGAAATGGCGTCGTAAGCTTTACGAGGCGATTTAAAAAATTGCTGCAGTCTAACAAATATTTGCGTCTAACACATACAATGTAGATGTAGAATCGTGTTATGAGAAGAGCATCAAGTTACATACATACACGTTTAAAGCAGACTACAGTTTTCGTAAGACACTTGTTGTCAACGACAAATAGCACGTTCTTCTTATAGGAGAACTTTCATTAGGAACATACTATTCGAAGAAAAGCCGGAGATGATCAAAACTGGTTAAAAGCACTTCATTAAACTATGTTAAAATCAGATTTATTAAGCTCCTTAAAATATATATAAACTATTTAAATTCTGCCAGTATTACGGATATAACTCCAGAATGAGATTTTCACTCTGCAGCGGAGTGTGCGCTGATATGAAGCTTCCTGGCGGATTTTGTAACATAATTATTTAGGCTTACATATAGTACGAAAGAAGAAAATCGTAAGATGTTTCTCGTTATGATTGTTTTTAGATATGTTTCTTTCTTCTTATCTTCCATCTGCTGTACGAAAAATTATAGCCAAGCACGACGCATGTGCTGCCCATTATGTCAAAACTCTAAAGGCAACGTAGTTCCATCAGTTTATTCCCATTTCGTACGAGTGCTTAATCGGTAAATAAGCAGGTGTTTACACGTCCTTTGAGCTCCCCGCCACATTGCTATTCTACACTTCTGGCTTCAGTGACACCAGTGATGCTGTATACGGGATTGGCAGTCTAGTAATGTATGTCTGTAGCTTTTTCCCATTCTGTACCAGCTGCCTAATATCTCTGCTGGCATCTATCGATATATCGATCACTGCCTCACTTTAGTATTCAACGACCATCCAAACGATCGGTCCTCAAGTCAATCATCACATGACGGTGACAGACAAAATGAAATTCATACACATCTTTATCATATTCCAACGTATTAATATTCCTGATTGAGAAACACATCAACTTTCACAGTTATCGCCGTATATTTTCACGTCTGAAGTCTTACGCTAACACAAGTGTTCTTCATATCAAGTTTAAGCAAGATCTGGTCTTAAACAGGACATTTTCTCAACATATCTCTGCATGATTACAGAGCATTTTCACAACTAATTTCATTCATTAATTTGATTGAAGTCGGTAACACGCGCTGACAGCATCTTCCCTCGCCCGACCACCTCCGCGCGAAGGTAAACAGCGGCCAGCTCACGGTAATTGGTGGCAGCCTCGAAGACGCTGTGGCCTGCATGATATGCCCCGTGACCTCGACATGAGACACTATACAAACAGGACATTGAGTATACAATTGAAACATTTTTATTTAAAAGCACAATATTTAACAATAACTCTATTCAAATTAGGTTTTTTTATCGGTATGCTGTTGACTTATCCACCAACTGAGCGTTAGGCCTAGGACATGGTGTAAGCGTCTGGACCTTCTCCTCACACCACACCAGTCTCATTTTTCTTTCTCTTTCTCTTTTTCCCTTCGTACCGCCGTACTAATTTAGTGGTTTTTCCTTTTCTACAAGAGAATCACAGCACATATTAAATTACTAATACACACAACACAATACTGTTCGCTGTCGCAGCGTGGAGTGGCCGCGTGGTTTAAGGCGCCATGTCACGGATTGCGCGGCCTCTCCTGACGGAGGTTCGAGTCCTCCCTCGGGCATGGGTATGTGTGTTGTTCCTAGCATGCGTTAGTTTAAATTAGTTTGAGTAGTGTGTAACTCTATGGACCGTTGACCTGAAGCCGGCCAGAGTGGCCGTGCGGTTCTGGGCGCTACAGTCTGAAACCGAGCGACCGCTACGGTCGCAGGTTCGAATCCTGCCTCGGGCATGGATGTGTGTGATTTCCTTAGGTTTGTTAGGTTTAATTAGTTCTAAGTTCTAGGCGACTGATGACCTCAGAAGTTAAGTCGCATAGTGCTCAGAACCATTTGAACCGTTGACCTCAGAAATTTGGTCCCTTAGGAATTCACATACACACACGATTCGCAGTCATATGCAGCATACAACTTTTCTTACGAGGGGTAGTCACGAAGTTTTAATTATCTCTTCGAAAAAAAAGTTGTACACTTACTTATTTCTTAGTTTGCAATTACGTGTTTACAGGTCTGTCAAACACTGAAATCCTCGCACCACCGTATCGTACCACACCACTACTGGACTAAAAAAAGAACTACGCCCGAGCAGGCCTTGGAAGGCTCAACATTACCGACAGACTGCCATGTCAACCTCCACCGAGACGTGCCACTGAATGCTGATATGGAGGAGAATTTAGTCAAAACACAGCTGCTGTCAGTTTTCGTGACCGGCGTCGCTCCTTCCCAATGAAATAGCTCTCTGTTAGGTGCACGAGGGCTGAGTGCATCCCGCTAGTCAGCAGCGCTCGCTGGACTCGTATGGTCACCCACCAAAGTGCGAATCAAGCCCAACGGGCCAAAGGAAACCCACTCGTGAAAAATGAGAAAAAATTTCCCATCTACAAAAAAGAACGTTCCATGCCAATTATAAAAACGTGTAGTTGATGAACATTTTAATTTGCGTTTGTTCGTATATGTAGCTTGAAAGTAATGTTGCACAAGTACCAAGCATGTGTGTCATTTCAAAGCACGTCAGAATACGTGATACATTCATCTTTTTCTTACTTTTTTCAGCTTCTAGATATGAATCGTAAACACAGGGTAGTCTAGAAGGCTCTGTCAACTGAAACCTAAGTACAGCACGTCGAGAAGGTTGTGGCTTTGTTTCAACCAAAGATGTTATGGTATGAAACTTCCTGGAAGATTAAAACTGTGTGCCGGACCGAGACTCGAACTCGGGACCTTTGCCTTTCGCGGGCAAGTGCTCCTGAGTTCAAGTCTCGGTCCGGCACACAGTTTTAATCTGCCAGGAAGTTTCATATCACCGCACACTGCGCTGCAGAGTGAAAATCTCATTCTGGAAACATCCCCCAGGCTGTAGCTAAGCCATGTCTCCGCAGAATCCTTTCTTTCAGGAGTGCTAGTTCTGCAACGTCCGCAGGAGAGCTTCTGTTAAGTTTGGGAGACGAGGTACTGGCTGCAGTAAAGCTGTGAGGACGGGGCGTGAGTCGTGCTTGGATAGCTCTGTTGGTAGTGCACTTGCCCGCGAAAGGCAAAGGTCCCGAGTTCGAGTCTCGATCCGGCACACAGTTTTAATCTTCCAGGAAGTTTCATATCAGCGCACACTCCGCTGCAGAGTGAAAATCTCATTCTGTATGTTATGGTATATTTGTTGATTTCTTGCTTTCGGGATTTGATACACGTGTGCTTCGTAGTTAGTGCTGTGTTGTTCTGTTCCAGTCTATAGGTTTTCCCTGTTAAGTACCGAAAGTAAAGAAATTTAACACCAGATGGGGGTTTCGAGCCTACAGAAATATGGTGTATAGTTATAGAGTACATTCAAAAGCACCCCTTGCTATTATGAAGGCAATAAAGGCCTAGGCCTGGCAGGTACAATTCGTACGAGATATCTCACAGAACCCACCAAAACTTCTTGGCAGATTAAAACTGTGTGCCAGGAAGTTTTACATCAGCGCACACTCCGCTACAGAGTGGAAATCTCATTCTGGAACCTACCAAAAACTTTCAACAGCTACATAAGTGAGTGAACACTAAAATTGTACTTGCCGGATTGAGAGTGTTGAAGATGTGTGTAGTGGACGCAGTAATATCTTTCAAGCATGGTGCAATTTATAGGAGTCATGTTCTGAAAAAATTAAATACATAGACTAGTAGGAATATGGTTCCAGCTCTGGCTGTTATTAATCAGCTGTGAGTAGGCGAACTGAAGAGAGCTGTTACCAAGGGGAAGGGGGCTCGGATACATAAAAAGAGGAAGACAAGGAGTATGGAGGATTTTAAAAAAACTGATAATCAAAAGGAATATGCAGCGTGAATATTCTGAAACTACGCAGTGGTAAGTTAATAATTTGTGAACCTTATTTTGCGATTTGGCAAAAACTTTGATTTTTATAATTCAGGTACACTTTTCTCCTAAATGACTGAAGTTAATTCAAGATTGGCACATATATTTAAAATAACCTTCTCTACCTGCTTCGCCAAACATTTTCAAAAAATTCTAAGACATGATGGTGATGTATGTGATTATTGATCCAAAATTTTAATATATTACTCGTGGGAAAACAAATTTTGTATTTTTTCACAGATCATTATCAGAGGAGGAAATTGGAAGTATAACATACTTCCATGAATATTGTATGCTTTGCTAATCTGAGCAGTCAGTGATACCAATGGAAATGGTAGCTCAGTTAGACAGCGTTGACTAACAGCTCTAATTGTTTGTAAAAATTTTGAGCTACCTCTGCTTTATAGATCAAGAAACAATGTGAGGAGGAAGTGATCTGCTAGGACAGGAGTTAACACTGTCTGCCTATACAGGAACTGACAAAAAATGGCACACCCTATTCATAACTTGGACTATGTTGCGGCAGTTCGTTTTCTACGTTTGAAAAGGAATGCCGTGGCAACAATCCGTGCTGAGCTGCTGGGACTGTACAACAACGACCTGGAAAAGCCTGCCAAACTGAAGCAATAGGGACAGAGTTGCAGCTGTGCCAGGCTAATGCAAATGACTTGAAATTAATTTAGTTCTAACAGAGTGGCCGGTTTCGATCGATATTGGCAATCCTCAGATCATAAAAAAGGGCTTGGTTCAGCCCCACCACTGCAAAGCTCACATTGTAGTTTTTCAAAATCAATCACTGTGATCGCTAGAATAAAGGAAGTGTCGATCTTTCCAAATGAAGTTTTTAACCGCCTGATAACCATGAGTGGATACTAAGTGTATTATCATAACAATGGAGCAAAGTAAGCAGAAAATGGCGAAGAATCAACCATTATCAGGCAAAGTGATACTGAGAATTTTCTGGGGCTATCATAATGTATTAATAATAAATTATGTTCGTAAGTGCAGCCTGTCACAGGAGCATACTACCAAAACCTCCTGACAGATTTTCAAGTTTTAAACAGTGCTGAAGCACTATTTCACAGTACTCCACTTGATAACAATTACACAGTCGAAATTCCAATAGTGAATTTTATAAACATTCTAGCCTTCTGCCTATGACGTTGCCCACATATGCATTTGACACATATACTGAACACACTTACTCCCTCTCTCTGTGTCCACCTCTGCCTATATCCTTCTCTCCAGACTGTCTCTTCATCTTCTCCTCATCCTCCTCTGTTTGCCCATTTTTTTCACACCATTTTTCTGAACATATATTTCTCCGCCCTCCATCTGAATAGATCCTCCTCCCCTCTCCATCTCAGCCTTCCCCTATTCCTTTCTCATGTGCCCACTACCTCTCTATACCTGCCATCTGCTTGTGCTTCTTGCCCTCTCTGCACATTTCCTACTGTTTCTCGCTTTGTCCATCTCAACCTCTCCACCACCCATGCTTATTGGCCTCCTGCAATACAGTTCGATAAAGCAGGCTGATACTACTCCCACAACACACCTCTCACGTAAGGTAGGCTACACATCAGGGGCAATCATTATTTGGCACTGACATAAAGACCACCATGCTAAGAAGGTCGATAAAGCAGCCTACATATCACAGTCCAGAAATCTATTTCTTGGTCCTGACATGTAGGATGCCCTGCAAATCAGGTTGATATAGCAGGCAAGTACTGTTCTCACATGACATGCCTGTTGTGCAGAAAATCCTACTCACTAGGGGCTTGAAAACACACATTTTTGCTGTATCTCCGCTCCTATTGGATCTAGCAGAACACCACAGGGCTGACACTCATAATGCCTGACATTTCTGCACAAAATTTGGTACATATCGATGCTGGGGTTTTAGAGGAGACCCCAGACATACACACACATATACATACACTCTGCTTTACATATATAACAGATTATTTTACAATCCAAGCCACAACACCAAATGCCCTATCTCTTTCTCCACAGAACATTCAAACATACTGCTTCTATGAGATGCCAAACCTTGCCTTTTCCTTCATATACTACCAATGACTTATTCCCCTTTCCTTAGATGAAGGCATTTCTAGAATGATGAGTAGATGATTTTCGAGGTGGAACGTTTCCTGTACTGCCAAAATGGACACTTCTACATTTCAATTCTCCACATGTCATTCATCATCGGGGAAATTCTGTCACATTGAGGGTTGAATGTGAAGAGGCACCTATTTGAGGTGATAATTATAGCTTTTTGAATACTCCAAGTACTTACAGTAACGCTGATTGTAATGCCAGCTATGACTTCTGGCTGCGAATGAAAAGTAATGTTGTCAGTGATAATTCGATGGCTGATTAATATTAATGGATCCTGTCACAGTAAACAATATTACCATTTCACTAACTGGTACTGCCTTAACGACACATGATATTTGCATTCACAGAAGTCTTCAAACCTCCATATGCAAGTTTATAACGTCAATAGCACGAATAGACTCAACTTCCTTAATAACAGTTATATTTGTACTTGGAGCGCTGGAATCATTCGTTTAAGTCTTAGTTAAAATTTATAGAAACCAGAAGGGCACAGACAATATCTCGGAGGTTTTCAGGAACACTCTCTTAATACAACGTGCTTGTGATCTACGGTTGTTACAGGGTAATTAAATTTCATTTGCTCATTTACCCCCATTTATCTCTTTAGCTTTATTAAACTGAAAATGTTTGCATTACAGTGAAAATGTCGAATCATTCTAACAACGATACAGGTCGCAGATAAGGAAATCCATTCACATAAGTGACGTTGTAATGGGCAGATGGTTATGGCCCGGCGCTTGGGCATAAGCATTTTGGAAGTGGCGAACATGGTCTACTTTTCATGTTATCCTGTTACGAGCATCTGCGGAAGGTGATTGAAGAAGTAGTAGGCGGCGATTCTGAGGCAGATCAGAGTAAAATACTGATAAAAGCACAACTGTTTTGGAGGGCACCATTCAGCACACATGACACTCCGTAAAACACGATCCTTACATACTCCCATGTTAACTCAACGAGATCTTCAAATACGATTGCAGTGAACACGAAATAGTCGAGAGTGTTGCGAAACAACTCAAATCATTTAAGAAAGGCCAGACGGTATACCAGTCAGACACAATAGCGCCTTTCTGAGCAATCATATACAACCGCTCACTTGACGAAAAGTCTGTTCCTAAAGACTGGTAAGTAACACAGGTCACACCAATATTCAAGAAAGGAAATAGGAGTAACCCGTTGAATTACAGACCCATGTCACTGACCTCAATTTGCAGTAAAATTTGAGAGCATATTCTGTTCTCGAACGTTACGAATCGCTTTGAAGAAAATGACTTTATTGATACATCACCAACATGGATTCAGAAAATATCGTTCTTGTGCAACACAGCTAGCTCTTTATTCCCATGAAGTAATGAGTGCTCTCGACAAGGGATCTCATATCGATTCCATATTCCTAGATTTCCAGAAGGCTTTTGATACCGTTCCTCACAAGCGACTATTAATCAAATTGCTTGCATATGGAGTACCGTCTCAGTTGTGTGACTGCATTCGTGATTTCCTCTCAGAGAGGTCACAGTTCGTAGTGAAAGACGGTAAATCATTGAGTAGGACGGAAGTGATATCTGGCGTTCCCCAAGGTAGTGCCCATAGGCCCTCTGCTGTTCCTGATTTACATAAATGATCTGGGTGATAATCTGCGCAGCCCCCTTCGATTGTTTACAGATGAGGCTGTAATTTACCGTCTAGTAAAATCATCAGACGATCAATTCCAATTACAAAATCATCTAGAGAGAATTTCTGTGTGGTGCGAAAAGTTGCAATTGACACTAAACAAAGAAAAGTGCGAGGTCATCCACATGGGTACTAAAAGAAAACCGATGAATTTTGGGTATACGATAAATCGCACAAATCTAACGGGTGTCAGTTGGACAAAATACGTAGGAATTACAATTACGAGCAGCTTAAATTGGAAAGAACACATAGATAATATTGTGGGGGGGGGGGGGGGGGGGGTGAAACAAAGACTGCGCTTTGTCGGCAGAACGCTTAGAAGATGCGACAAACCCACTAAAGAAACAGCTCTGCTGGAATATTGAAGCACGGTGTAGGATGCTTGCCAGGTGGGATTGACGGAGGACATCGAAAAAGTGCAAAGGGCAGCTCGTTTCGTGTTATCGTGCAATAGGGGTGAGGGTGTCACTGATGTGATACACGAGTTGGGGTGGTAGTCACTGAAACAAAGGCGGTTTTCTTTGCCGCGAGATCTATTTCTGGAATTTCAATCACCAACTTTCTCTTCCGAATGCGAAAATATTTTGTTGATACCCACCTACGTAGGGAGAAATGA
This sequence comes from Schistocerca nitens, assembly GCF_023898315.1. Taxonomy (NCBI): domain Eukaryota; kingdom Metazoa; phylum Arthropoda; class Insecta; order Orthoptera; family Acrididae; genus Schistocerca; species Schistocerca nitens. The sequence continues at coordinate 416,181,448 of NC_064622.1, read as the reverse complement.
TCATGATAATAAAAAAAAGAGAAATCAGAGCTCGAAAGGAAATATTTAGGTGTTTCTTTTTCCCGCGCGTCATTCGAGAGTAAAAATAGTTCAATGAACCCTCTGTCAGGCACTTAAGTGTGAATTGCAGAGTAACCATGTAGATGTAGATGTAGTGGATTTATGAACGTTCGCCCTGGTCAGATGAATCACGCTTCTTGTTACATTAGTTCGACGGCAGTGTTTAGATGTGTCATCCACGTGAAAAACTGTTCCAAACATGTACCGGACTAAGGACACAGGCCGATGGGGACAGAATTATTTATGGAGCTTCCATAGGACGTGTGGTAGTAATGGAAGCACTATGAAAGTTCTGGACTATCTGATCGTTATTGCTGACCACCTGTATCCGTTCATGCTTGACGCCTTCCCTGACGGCGACTGCAAAAAAAAAATGGTTTAAATGGCTCTGAGCACTATGGGACTTAACAGCTATGGTCATCAGTCCCCTAGAACTTAGAACTACCTAAACCTAACTAACCTAAGGACCGCACACAACACCCAGTCATCACGAGGCAGAGAAAATCCCTGACCCCGCCGGGAATCGAACCCGGGAAACCGGGCGTGGGAAGCGAGAACGCTACCGCACGACCACGAGCTGCGGACCACGGCGACTGCATCTTCCAGCAGGATAACTGTCAGTGTCACAAGATCAGAACTGTGTTACAGTAGTCTGCAGAATACAATACTGAACTCCGATAGATGTCTGGGCCCCCTCATGTGAACTCAATGGAATACATATGGAAGCTGTCAGACACCAACTCTGTACCCACAAATCGCTGGCTTGTAAGTTATGTGCAGTGCCTGACGTCTGGGTAGAAATCTAGTGCCACATACGTCAATAAATCTGCATGATGGTGACGAATGAAGTATATCACCATTCGTCCTTCTCAGATCCTGCCTGCAGAGATACGACCATCATGGTGCCGAACACAGAACCTGGACTCATCTGAAAAGACTGTGTGACACCAGTGTTGAATTCGGTTGCACAACTATTCGACGAAACTCTACTGCTTTGTCAAGGAAAGCGACTACAGTTGTCGTCATAGTTTGTGATGCTCGAGACATCATATTCTTCAAGTTATATTTGTCTTGCTGCAAATGAGCGCTTTTGCTAACTCAAAGTGTATCTAGTGGGTGTACGGTCCTGCACAGCTGAGCGGACATAATACCTCAGTTCTGAGGCGTTAGTCTCATGGGCCATTGAGTCCGTGGATAGCGTTGACAATGGACGTCCTGGAATCATCGACTAAACATTACTATGGCATTATTCAAATGCTGACAACAGCGAAGAGTAATATCATGACATGATGAACTACAGTTTTCAGACCACGATCCTGTCGCTGTGGAATTCCGTCATTTGCTGGGAGACAATTTTTGGTACGCGAGGCACAACATGAACTTCTCCCAAAACCTAAGAGTCAAATTCGATTTCTGAATATGGAACCCACTAGTCATATCCAGAATGTAACAGGCGTTACTCCAGCTAACTTCAGTTCCATGTAAATTTTAATTATTTGCATGTCCAAGAATGTAGTACTTCATGACAGTTTTACATTTTTTCGTGTTGCCGTTGTGGAGTTCCAGGTTTAACTGCCAGCATATGAACATACACAGTTCAGTCACATTAATGTGACCACTGCCTATGTTCGATGCCGACGGCCCTACTAGCAGTGGCGGGTATATAAAGCGTTTCAGGGAGACACGGAAAACAGTACAGTCGTCGTCGTACTGCGGAAATGGAGCGATTTATATGATGTCCAAAAGAGCATGGTCATTGGCTTTCGTGCCAAGGGTGGAAACAGTAAATTTTGTGAACTGTACATGTGCCACCATGTTTAAAGTATAGCATGCATGACAAAACGACGCTACTCAAAACTGGAGCTGCGGCAACTGTGGTGCAACACGGACCATAGATGATACGGCTTAACGGCGGCTGTGTAGATGTGTACAGGGAAATAGACGTGCAACTGATGACCTACTGACCACCCAAATGTACCAAGGAGCTACCGACAGTTTCTCTTCAACGGCTCTTCAGCGAGCGTTACTGCGTGTGGGCCTCCGCAGTAGGCACTTGGTTCGTGCACTCAAGCTGACTATTGTTTGGCCGGCCGCGGTAGCCGAGCGGTTCTAGGCGCTTCAGTCCGGAACTGCGCGACTGATACGGCCGCAGGTTCGAATCCTGCCTCGGGCATGGATGTGTGTGATGTCCTTAGGTTAGTTAGGTTTAAGTAGTTCTTGGCCACCAGAATCCCCGGATTTAAACCCAGCCGAGAATCTGTGGGACCACCTCAGTCGGTGTGTTCGCCCATGGTCGCTCAACAGAGAAATCTAGCGCTGCTGGCCACAGTACTGTAGTCGGCAGGACTCCACATCCCATTTGGTACCTTAAAGAACTTCACTGACGCTCTTCCTGCGTGTCTCTCAGTGGTCCTTTCCGCTTTTGATGTGTATTCTCATTAATGTGATTGGACAGTGTAAGTAACTTGACCATGAAGAATCGCTGTCAGGTGATTAAAGTAAAGCTATACTCAACCCATCGACTGAGCACTATAGGCTGTGGGAGGCTCGCAATCGATTCTGTGTGCCTTGATTTCGGGTATTATTCACTGGCTCTAATACTAGAAGCACAAATCAACTGTAGCTTGTCGATAATTCTCACTGCAGAGAGACCCCTAAAGTACGCCTTGAGCAGAGCTGGTGGGGCAGTAAGAGCCAGGCACTGAGTGACAGAGGACTAGAGCACTTCACGAGTTGAGTTCTGGACATAGTAAATCGGTCGGTCGTTAGCTCTGTGTTGTGTACATAGTTCCACGTGGTCAGCACGTACACAACTTTCCCACTAGAGCGCGCCCCGCTAAGCACAACAGCGCAGGAGCAGCGCTCATCCGTCTCCGCACTACAAGATGGCGCTGCCATAGAGACGGACCAAATTCTGCTTCTGCCGATCCGCGTATTAATATGTAACGCAGCCAATGAGATTGCTGCTAACGTAGAACCTTTTCTCCTCGCAGATCACATTCGCACAGTGATACATGAACTCGCGAGGCTTATAACGAGTGTACAGACCTCCGATTAGTCAGTCTGCATTTGTCTGCACCAGTTTGTACCAGTCTGCATTTGTCTGCTCCAGTCTGTACCAGTCTGCAGTTGCCTACATTTGTCTGTACCAGTCTATAGTCAAGTTCAGTCTGCGCCTAATAAGATTACCATATTCCTGTACATAGCAATGAAGATAAATGTATAGACACTTTTGTCAAGTATCAAGAGGTATGTGAGAATAAGATTAACGTACCAATACCCAAGGAACTTCAGATTGTCAATTGTAAATAGCATCCAGAACCAAGTTAAGTAATTGTTACACTTGTTATTATTTTAATAAATGTGTGTGAAAATTAATCAAGTTATGTTTAAAGTTGGTCACTGTCAATCTGCTACTCTAAGCGTGCAAGTGGCATTTCTATCGTCGGACCTAACGGCGGAAGATAAACACGCCACGATAAGACCACGAAACATATTGCTGGGACTCGCCTACTTCGTTAGAGCGACAAGTCAAATAATCTGATGGTGTGTGTACTGAAGGTCTTACAGTGCGCTCACCACACTCTGTCAAGACTTGGTGTAACTGGTGAAGTTTGAGTTGAGCTGAGTATGGAATCCTTCTACCCACGCCTGCTGATTTGTCTGACTTTCTGTGAAAGACTAGGTGCAGGGAGCCGAATTGCATATTTTCGGGATTATAAAATATCTGCCACATCGTGAGATTATGGTCAGTATTTATCACTCTACGATACGTCCACCTCTGTTAACTGCGCTTGGTGGCTTACTGAAATATTTGTTTTCAAGCGTAATTATCTGAACTAAGGCTCTGTTGCTTCACATTATTTATATTTCTGATCAGTCAAATATTTGGATATGTATGTAATTGTGGCTGCTTTGGGGATTTCTATATACCATTGAAAGCTTCATAGTAGTTCCCTGTACTCAGTGTGAAAGACTAAATTCAGGGGTTAACCTTAATGCTAGATTTTCCCACTCATATGGCCGTCGGCTTTCTTGTGCCATACTATTTTGCGAAAGTGTTTGGGCAATCAGCCGTGGCAAAAATGTTGCAGGTTAAATTGTAAGGATTTTGCAATTAATATTTTATTTTATATTTTGTTTGCTTTAACAGAAATTTCTTGTATTTAGTACGAGCTAAAATTATGTACATGTCTAAATACCATGGAAGTAAGCACTGCCTGTAAGAGCTAATTATTAAGTCCTGCACCACATAGATACGCTTGTCATTTGTCTTACATAACTGTTTGGTCCATGCAAGGTTCCTTGCCAGTAGTTTGGCTATACTACTGTCAGATCCTATTCCCTGGGAATTACCTGTATCGAATTTTATTCAGCTAATTGGCTTAAAAGACATTATCTTCGCCACTAATACTCATTCTCGATATTTTGCAAATTTGGTTGAAGACAACTTTTTGAAATTTGGTGGCATATTAAGAGACCTTATGCTGACCATTTCTCGAGAAAGAGGCCATTAATATTTGCTTAACTTCTGGTGCTTGTTAACAGCCGTACTTAGTCTTCTGAGCTTCGTGGCTGGTTTTTCAGTGTCTGAGGGAGCTTGTTACTATCAGAAATCGCCTTGGTGTTTAATGGCTGCCTTTGAGGCGCATCCCAGATTGCCTTAGTGTGCTGGTTCGTGCCGCGTGCTAACAAATTTTAAGTTAAGTAGTTGATGTATTACCTTAAGCTCTGATCCATGGAACCTTATTTAAATTGTTGTACATCTCCTTCGGAATATGCTTATATCGCCATGTTACGAATTTCAGGCAGCTCAGTTTTTTCTAAGCTTTTCTTAAGCACAAAGTACTACCTTCACATCGTGTTACATGAATATTTCCAAATCATTTAACCATAATTACTGGTTTGAGCCTAAACTGGCAATGTAATTGCTTCATGTGTGGATAACCTTAATCTGTTTTGGTACTTGATAAAATTTTCAGCAAATTTTATGCAGATTTTAGCATTGTGTTTGGCCCTGTTGTGTGTTAAGGGCCTGTTGGATTAAAAAAAAATTACTGTTTTGTGTTTCTTCTGGCACTGTGTTTTGTGGCTTGTTGAGATAAAATAATTTGTTAAAGCCCATTATTTTCATAAGCAACTAATTAGCGTTACCTGTCACTCATAATTATTTGTGATTATTATATTTCTTTATTTATATTATTATGTGGTGGTTAAATAAATGTAACCATTTAACCCTTCCGTGCTTTCCTTGTCCTATCCCATCCTGTGTTTAGGGATTTCACATTAGAGTATCTTATTCTATTTTCGACTGGAAGACCCATTTATAGGGAGAAACATGGTTTAAACTGGACTCTGCTCCACAATGCAATTTGGCATTTGTCACGTCAACAGGCCATTTCCATAGATGAAAGAATGATCCTAAGACTGAAATTTAGATCTGTAGAGTGCCAGTTAAAAAAATTTCTGAAAAAATTTTGGCTGCAAGATATCATGTGTTTTTGTGAAGACACTATATAGAAGGGGCGTTCAAAAAGAAACTAGTCGGAGTCTGGAATGCTCAAACTGGTGACAGGAGGGTAATATTGTGGCATGTGGATCGACGTGTGGTTCTGACCAGAGTGTGGAAGTTCACAGCCTGTCGCTATAGGGCACGTGTGCGCATCACTTGACTATACAGAGCTAACACCAACATGCATCAGTCGTACAACACTGCCCGTCGCATTGCACACAGTGACATGAAGGCGTCGAATGCAGAGCAAAGAGGTGTGGTTCGTTTTCTGACAGCAGAAGGATTAGGAGGAGCGGACATTCATCTACGAACATCACAAGTGTACGGCAAACACTGCATGTCTCTTGCAAGGGTCAAGGCGTGGCACAGGCGCTTTAGGGAAGGACAGGTGTCGTTAGCCGATGATGCACGGTCTGGAGAACCACACCATCCAGATGGTGGATGCACTCATTACCCAGGACTGCCAACTGACAGTGAAAACCATAGACATGGTCAGATTGAGTTTCGGGAGTGTTCACACCATCATGAAGGAACGACTGCACATGTCCAGTGTGTGACCAATGGGTACCTCACAGTCTTCAACCACACCAGGAAGTGTGTCAAATGGCCCACTGTCTTGCTCATCTGCAGCACTATGCTCAGGAAGGGAATGTGTTCCTGGCCTTAGTGGTGGCTGGAGATGAGTCATGGTGTCACCACTTCCAACCAGAATCGAAATGACAAAGTCTCCAGTCGAAGCATCCAAGATCACCACCACCATAAAAAGCCAAGGCCACCCACACGAGTGCAGGAAATGTTATGCTGATATGCTTCTTTGACCAAGATGACCCCCTTCTGATTTTCCTGCAGCACGGGACAACAGTGAATTCCCAGCGTTACTCACAAACCTTGACCACCCTTCGCCAAGCAATCAAATCAAAATGAATAGGCAATCTCACCTGTGGGGTCATTCTGCTCCACGACAATGCAGAGCCTAATACGGCCAACACAGTCACAGCACTCCTGCAGAAATTCAAATGGGAGGTTCTTGGCCACCCTCCATACAGTCTGGACCTCTCTCTCTGTGATTACACCATTTTTGGTCCCCTTAAAAAGGCTATGAGTGGCAAACGATTCACCTCGGAGGACAATGTCCGGTTGTACATGCGCAACTGGTTAACGTCGCAGCCCGGGGAATTTTATGAGACAGCCATTCATTGCCTTGTATCACAGTGCGACAAGTGGCTCAATAGCCAGGGTCAATACTTCTAACAAAGTGGTACTGGTTTCTTTAATTACGCCTCTGGCTTGTTTCTTTTTGAATACCTCTTATAAAACTTTCTTGCAAGGAATACTTAATGCAACATGACACTCAGGATCCTCATAATTTTGGTTCATCAAACACTGCTATAGATGACACTATTTGAATTCACAGCGGAATAATTTCACGTGAAATTGTGTGGCCTCTGGAGTGAATCGACCATTTAGCTCCTCTTGCAGTATAATCTGAGAAGTCGTGTTAGAGTCGACAGTGAAGGGAGACTAAAACTACTCCGGCGGCGATTAAACTGCTCCGGCCAGTCGGCCGCCGCCATCGCGAGAGAATGCCCCACCGCTTCTTGACGCCCTCCCCCCTCCACATCACCCCCTCCCACTCTCCCTCGCCCCTTCCCCTGCGCCTGCAGACAGTCCCGCGACGCGCGCTAAGTGCTCGCAGTTGCCCCTGCTGCCACGCCACCCGGCCAGCGCCACTGCACGGGCCGTTGGCCCCGAGGTCCCTCCGCCCGTCGTTCCTCTTTCAGGCGGCGGGGGTCGGTCCACTAACCCCGGCATTAGCGAGTCGCTTGCGGTAGGCGAGGCGGCCGCCTTAAAGGCCCTCTGGGGAGATAGCGGGGTTTGGAGGCGTCGGCAGAGGCGGCGCCCTTAAAGGGAGACGGCGCCGCGCGGGGAACCACTGCCGTAAATGCAGGCGCCGCCGATGAGGCGCTCTTACATTTTATACCTTCGCGCCTTCCCCCAGCAACTTTTGTGCACACTGAACGCGCGGAAGGCGCCTCAGAGTTGCGAATCCCAGGACTGTCCTGAAAACATCGCTTTCCAATCCATAACACTCAAGCTAGTGCTAATCTTCTCGAGACGCGACAATGTTGACATTAACACAGTTATCATGGTTATCATAAATAGAGTGAACCAAAATTCTCATGCTCATACGACAACAGCGCGATTCCTTGAATATTAACCGTACCAAACCGTTTGTAATAAAATTTCATCCCGTTCATATTTTCGTTAGAAAGTGGACGAAGAAGAATAGCAATTGAGCAACATTGTATTCACATGTACGACAGGTATCTCCAAACGGTCCAAATGGCTCTGAGCACTATGGGACTTAACTTCTGAGGTCATCAGTCCCCTAGAACTTAGAACTACTTAAACCTAACTAACCTAAGGACATTACACACATCCATGTCCGAAGCAGGATTCGAACCTGAGACCGTGGCGGTCGCGCGGTTCCAGACTGTAGCGCCTAGAACCACTCGGCCATTCCAGCCGGCGATAGGTATCTCCGTTCGATACTGAGCACTTATGCTGCACGTAAGAGATGGACCAGGCGGCTGTTACGTAGTATCAATTATCGTGGTTACGGTTGCTTTTTTTACATCATTTACTTTAGCAAATTTTCAAATGTGCGTGAATTCCTAGGGGACCAAACTGCTGAGGTCATAGGTCCCTAGACTTACACACTACTTAAACTAACTTAAAATTAAGGACAACACTCACACTCAGCTACGGTCGCAGGTTCGAATCCTGCCTCGGGCATGGATGTGTGTGATGTTCTTAGGTTAGTTAGGTTTAAGTAGTTCTAAGTTCTAGGGGACTGATGACCTCAGCAGTTAAGTCCCATAGTGCTCAGAGCCATTTGAACCATTTGAACTCACACCCATGCCCGAGGGAGGACTCGAACCTCTGGCGGAAGGGGCCGCACGATTACTGACATGGCGCCTCCAGCCACGCGGCCGCTCCGCCCTGCTAATTTTAGCCATTAACTAAAACGTCGCCTATTTTTACAGCCAAATTCACCAGATCTGGGTACAGTTAAATAACTATTAACAGTATAATTAAATCTGCAGATACTGCGAACTGGCAGGAATGTCGGCTGAATCGTTTACAACCTTAGCCAATTAACTGTTCCTTATATTTCAATAGATGTTTGCAGGGTTATCGGTGTTTCATTCTATATGAATATAGTTTATCTGTCGCTGTTAGAAATATAGTTCTAGAAACTACAACAGAAAGTACACGAAATTTTTCCATATCACTTTTAAAAATGAAATATTAAAGACGTGCTTTTGCAAGTACAAAGTAAATTACCAGGTGTAGAAGTATGAAACCGGAATTTCGTTGCAATAATTACACGTCTTTTGTTTGAAACTGATAAGCGATAGCCGGCCGAAGTGGCCGTGCGGTTAAAGGCGCTGCAGTCTGGAACCGCAAGACCGCTACGGTCGCAGGTTCGAATCCTGCCTCGGGCATGGATGTTTGTGATGTCCTTAGGTTAGTTAGGTTTAACTAGTTCTAAGTTCTAGGGGACTAATGACCTCAGCAGTTGAGTCCCATAGTGCTCAGAGCCATTTGAACCATTTGATAAGCGATATTCTATTCAAAACAATCTCTATTGCTATTTACACGTTTCTCCCACCTCTCCAGCAGGCTATGAATGCCACGCAAAAAAAAACAGTTCTTCTTTTGAAGAGAACCAGCCAGCGAGCCATTTTTGTACATTTTCATACAAATTTTAGCGTTGTTCAGCGAAAGTGTGAGCCAGTGCTGCAAATAGATGATAATAGAACCGAGCCGACTCTGGGTATAAACCGCATGCCCTACTATCTACCAATTGAAAGCCTCGATCGTTTCCCTGAGCCGTTTTGCTGTGTGTGATGGGGCGTTATCATGGAGCAATGTGACTTTTTGTGTTGCCTTTTCCCGTATTCCGGTCGTATTTCACTTAATGCTCGATTTAAATCGATCATTTGCTGTTGGTAGCGATCAGTGTTAACGGTTTCGCCATGTTTTAGCAGTTTGTAATATATCAAGCCCTTCTGATCCCTCCAAAACACAGAGCATTGTCTTATTTTCAAAGCGATTTGGTCTTGCAGGGGATGTCGATGGTTTGCTTGGATTTACCCATGATTGACGACGCTTAGGATTCTAAAAATATATCCGTTCTTCGACACTTGTCACTATTCGACGGAGAAACGACTTTCCTTTGTATCTGGCGAGCAGCAGTTCTCAAGTGATCTCTCCATTTGCTTCCTGTCTTTCATTGATGTCGAACTCATTTTCACCACTTTCTGCACCTTTCCCATAGCTTTCAACAGAAGGAATTTGTTGAGTCTGTTGAGTCTGAGTATCATCTTCATCCAATAAGGCCTCCAATTCGTTGTGTTCCCACTTTTTCGGTGATTTCCCGCGCTCATCGTTTCTCACGTTAAAATAACCACTTTTGAATTTTTTGAACCACTCGAATCACTGTGTTTTCCCAAGAGCATGTTCGCGGAAAGCTTCGACAATCATTCGAGGCTATTCTGCGGCAGTTTTCTTCAAAGGATAACAGAAAACCAACTTTGTCCTCAAATCGTAGTTGGCAGGCACAAAACTCGACATGTTTACGGTTTTGAAATAGATACTGATGGATGGAACTTGGGTTACTGTGTATTGACATTCGTTGTCAGCCGTTATAGGAAGCAGATGGCGGTGCAGACGCGGTCTCGTGGGCCCTACGCTGACGGCTAGCACCATGTGTAGGGAAATTCCTGTTTCATACTTCTACACCTGGTATAAGTTGAATACTGCAGGCAAAACTCGAATGTTAATTTCTGATGGTGTTCACTTACTGCGTAAGTGTAGGGCCATGAAATGCAACACAAAAATAGACGTTACGCAATAGATTCGTTCCCTCTCGTACAAGGCATTCCATTTGAGAAAATTGAATGGTAATGAATTTTTGTGCAGGACATGGAAAACTGCTCGATTCCTGCAAAATTTCTTCACTTTTCTTAAAACAGGCTAAAAAAAATAATTTCCCCAAGCCCCATACAGATTCCTAATCCTATACTGACAGTTGTGAAAATTTCATCTTGTGTATTTTAATAACCATGACAATACTTGTGAAAATATAATGAAAAACGTGGTGCGCGCGGAATAGATAGTTGCTGCATGAAAGTTCACCTCAGTCACCAACAATTTTATTGCAGTGCAAAAGGTATAAATTCATATTTGGTTTTTGCCAACAACCGCTACTCTCTCAGCTCTATTGCATGAGCCCCATGTTTCTAGTTTTAAATTTTACAAGTATTACCACAGCTATTAAAAATTCACAAGCACAGATTTTCAGGATTATGTGTATGGAATTATATATCTGCACGGGGCAAGGAAAAGTTGTTACATACTTTTTACTTCGCTATACGCAGCTAAAAATATAAATACAGACCATTCCCTTGTAAAACAAAAACTCCAACTTTGGTCAAGATGGGAAAACCAATCAATAAAATCTAAAAATAAAGATGAAAAAATTTAAATTTAAGGTACATCTGTTGCAACAAGATAGCATAGGACATCAGTATCGTATTCGCACAACTGCTCAATGAAATACCGACTAGTAAAGATATTAAAAACGCTATGAAACAAAGAGAAAGTGAAGTGCTAGGTGGAAAACCTACAATCAACCGGAAAAGAGGTTTAAAAATAGTAGAATGAAAAAAGCCATAAATGATAAACAGAAAGCACATAATTAACACTTACAGAAGAAATCATTACAACTAAATAGCAAAACCATCGGAAAAGAAACGAAGCAAAAGCGATAGTAATATCAGCACTTAGTAAATCTTGGAATGTGTTTATAAGCAATGCTGAACATAATATCCGTAGGAGACAAGAAATAGCATACAAATTTATGAAACATCTCAACAAAAAGGACTAGATACAATCAATCTAAATGTAATACAACTTTCTGACCGGATTACATTTGATAAATAACTATGGTACAATACAGACAACAAAGAAAAAACTAAACTCCGTCCGAACAGGCCTTGGAAGGTCCAACGGTACCAACCGGCCGCCGTGTCATCCTCAGCCCACAAGCGTCACGGCACAACAACTGCAAAGAAAAGACCATATTGAACTGACGGAATTGAAGACAGTTTTAAAAGAAATGAAAAACAGAAAATCACCAGGACTAGATGACTAGATGGAATATATACCGAATTGATTAAACACGGAGAAATTATCTTAGAATTAAGAATGCTACATCTTCATGTACTGGGTGAAATTTGAAATGCTGGAGAGCGGAAAATAGCGAAGATCATTTCAGTATGCATGAAAGACGAAAGAAGTAATACATCTCACCACAGGGGTACAAGTATGCTGAATATTGCAGCACAGTAATAAATGTATTATATATGTGGTATCTGCTCTGTCCTAAAGGGCAGACGCCACATACATACACAGTAGTTAACGTGACGGAGTCAGTGATCCCTTCTGTGCAGATGAACACCAAGCTCCAGCTCTTACGGGAATCCGCGAGATGCATCGAGGAACGTGGCTAATGAGCAGCGACACTGCATCAGTAGTGTGAGGTATGAGTTAAGATTTCGTGTCTCAGGGGAGGCGTGCCAGGGCAGTCCGTGCAGCTATGGTGACCAATGTGTCCGGGTGGTGGTAGTGGTCGGCCTATCTACCTAGCAAACAGGAGACCTGGGTTATAATCCCGGTCTGGCCCAAATTTTCAACTTTCCCTTTAATATAAATCAATGCTCACTCGCAGCTAAGGTCTTTAATTCCTTTGTCTTTTAAATGAAAGTCCGCAAAGTATCTCGGATATAGTTTTAATGGAAGAACAAGCAAGTTTCCGAAAGGGAAGGTACATATAGACGATCTTTTTGCACTGAAACATAATTCAAAAGAGACTATAATTTAATCTGGTAAGTCACCTAGCATTTGTGGATTATGAAAACACGTTTGACGGAATTCACAGAGGCATACTATGAGCAATAATGGGAAAAAGGGGGAATCCCTGTACATTTGATCCAAGTCGCGAAAAACCTTTACGTGAGTATCAGAATTAGGATGGACACGGGTAAACAGATAACACCCGCAATACAAACAAATCACGGAGAAAAGAAGGGTGTAGCTTGTCACCAGCATTATTCAGTATCTATATAGATGACGTCATCAGGGAGTGGAAAAGTGATAGGGCGCCATCAGGCAGAAATATTGGAAGGAATAAAAATATTAACAAGATGTTATATGCTGCTGATCAAGCTAGATAAATTACAAATTTCAGCACATAAATTGTATGAAATTAGAACAAGGTATAATCTGACTACATATGTAAATCAAACTAAAACCACGGATCTTTTTAGGTATTTACCCAGTGTGAACAAAAATAATTCTCAGTAACAAACTGGTAGGACTTAAAACCCCATTTCATTAGTTTAGGCTGTGCAGTATTAAATGGTGAAGATATGGTTACAAAGAAAAAAATTATGCTTATGAGCATATATGTGACACAATAAGGAGAACACTTAAGAGTAAAAGACTGAAGGAGAGAAACTGAATTTTTATAAACTTATCGAAATTCCTGCTTTACTATATGGGGCACAGAGTTGGAGACTGAGAAATAAAGATTTACTATAACTAGAAGTATCAGAAATAAGACATTTCTGAGATCTCTGTAACGTTGCACTAGGAAAGACAAAATCAGACGAAAGAATTAGGGACGAAACCTAAGACGCAAAAGGCAATACAGTACCAAGAAGATGTACTTCTAATGTCACCAGAAGGACTTCCTAAACTAGCAATGGATTATAATCTATGAGGCAAGAGAAGTGTGAGGAGACCGCGAGACCTAAGTAGGTCCTAGTCCTAATGCTGCAAAGGAGAAGACGTCTGTTTTAAAAGGGTGTTATGTTAAAAAGATTTTTATTTAATTAATTATTTTATCCCTTTTAATCTTGTATATGTGAAGTTTTTCAGTCGACTTCGAACATTTTGGTAAGCTTACAACAGAAACATTTGGTGAATTTCGAGTTTATTTCAGTCTCTCTTCGTGTGGGTGAACCAGTTTAATGCTTCCTATTACGTATATACGGTGAAAAGGCGCAAAGGTAAAAACTGCAGAGACTCGAGCCCACTCGGAGGCTTACCAAAAACATTCGCGTCTGGAACATGAAAGGGGGAAACAGCAGTGGTACACAACTACCCTCCACCACACACCAGACGGAAAGGCGATTTAATATTGCACTGTCGTCGGTTCTGACTTATGTTATGAGTTCCAGGTTCCTAGCTCATCGGGAAATTAATCTGAAACCAACTCTGTGGAACCGCCTGATGTCTGGCGGTTGTTTTCTTACAAGTACGAAAATATTTGTTGTACTCCAGCATCTTTTCGAAAATATCTTCGCCTACTACGACCTACTGGAGTCCGGGACAATTATCAACTTCCATATTACCTGTAATTGAAGCTCATAACTCTCAAAGTAAAAGAACTGTAGGCGAAATGTAACTTCTACAGATAAATAACTCACATGTATACTCATCTACTGACGGTTATTTCCATAAATGACGCGCAGTCTGGCGGTTATAACTGCCACAGAAAAGTGAGTTATTGAACAGACAGCGCGCATTCCGAGAGAGGCCGAAAACGCATTACCAGAATAGATTTGTTAACGCCCTTCAGCAGCTCTGAAGAAAACTTCTGAGTTGTAATGCCACTAATTTAAAAATGTTAACCTCTTTTATATGTGTGTAATCAAATTTTAGACATATGCTTGGAGGGCACCTCCTACAAATCCTAAACTGTATATAATGCAACTAAATTGGAATCTATTGGATGCCTGTGGGCACAGCAACTGTTGAATATTCAGATTTAAAGGAGGACACCACTCAGTCACAAAAATCCGCAATTTATTGCAGATCTACCCTTCGATTATAACATAGTCAGTGGAAAAGGACAAGAACAGGTAGAACCAGAAAAGCTTCAAAACATGTATATAACGCAGTTATACGAATCCATATAAGGGTAAACATACCAATAACATATCATTATTAGAAGAGCCGCACAGGTACCAACATGCCAGAGCATAAAATTGTGCCAAATGACACTAGCCTTTACATGCCAGAAACTAAGGCTATTGATTACAACCAGTGCAGACGGCATGAATGTCCATCACCGAGGACCGGCAGTGCGCTGTATTGGAGTATACATCCAAGAAGCTACATTGGTATTTTTACTAGCACTGTTCATTAATCAAGTGGATACCAGAATACCTTTGTTGCTAAAATATCTTGATTTCCTCCAGCAGGTCCTTAAACCATACCTTCTCCGCTCGATACTGCAACTTTACATGTGATGAGATAGATGGAAACCATGTCTGCTCTCATCGAGGCGGGTGGCAAAATTAGATTTATCCGCTGTATCCCTCCTCTACAGAGCTACATGTTTGCCCAGTCGAACTTCAATTCTACACCTGGTCTGCACCATGTGGCATGCATCGCAACTGAGGCACTGGGTTTTATCCACATCACACCCATGAAATATATCTTTCGTGTCGGTACCATTAGCCAAAACCGAGTGTTTGTTGTTGAAAATGAAACTAATTATCTACAGTCTTAGCGCTAAACATTCCACAATATGGCACGGAGATGTATTTTTTGTTAATCTTGGGTTCCAAATTAATGCTCGCACTTGCGCTGTTTCTTTCTTGTATCCCCTAATAATTTTATTATAAATATTAAGTACATAATTTGGTGGGTAGTTCATTCTGGCTATATAGTTTGTTGTGTTCGTTTCTAATTCTCGCACTTTCTGGGACGGGAGGAGTTTAAATAAACAGCTGAAAGAAATATTTAAAAATTTATGTGTGTGACATGAATCATAGTTGCCTATGTAGGGTATCTTACAGTAAATGCTAAAACTGTGTTTAAGGTTTACATTACTGACACTTAAGGGGAGCCGGAAAGATGAAAATGACAAAATTAACGTTTTTTGGTTATTTCATTATCAAATTATTTGGAGCTTTCTAAATAAAACAAATCAAGTTCCACACATCGAAGTGAATTATAAGTGTGCTTAGTTATCGCTGCAAAGTTGACGTGCCGCGTAGACGGTTGTAGTGACTTGGTGTGTCATCTCTGACGGTGCCGCTCGCTGGCTGCAAGCAGGGTATTTTTGCGGAATTAGACAGTGTCTTGTTTTCCAACGTTGTATGGCTTTATCTCTGTGACAAGTGACTGTTCAATTGGTAAACATAAACGCTATACCGTGTGTGTTCACTTGTGGAGTTTGCTTTGTGTTGTTTAGCTGTTCAATTTTGCGTATTTGCCGAATTTTGCTTGTACCTGTTTTACGTATTTGGTTTGTGGATATCAATATGCCCCGTTTCAGCAATTGAGTGTTTAATAAAAGGCACAATGAGTGGAAGAAGAAATGGTTGAAATGGCTCTGATCACTAAGGAACTTAACTTCTGAGGTCATCAGTCCCCTAGAACTTATATCTACTTAAACATAACTAACCTAAGGACATCACACAGAACCATGCCCGAGGCAGGATTCGAACCTGCGACCGCAGCGGTCGCGATTCCAGACTGTAGCGCCTAGAACCGCTCGACACTGAGGCCAGCTGGAAGAAGAAATATTTTGTTGTTTTGAAGGGAGATGCAGCTCAGACTGCTCCACTCACTACTCCAAATGAATGTGATAGAACTTCTTCCACCAAGAAACTTTGTGATAGCAAAGAGGAATTTGAAAACTATGAAAGTGAGAGAAATGATGTGAATGAAATAATTAACATTTCCTTGCTCTCTAATATTTTGAAACATAACGTATTATGCCAAGTTTGCAAAGAAAGAGGACTGGAATTAAAAATAACTTCACATATTGGTTTGGCATGTAAAATGTTATTTAAGTGTCGAAATGTGCAGCAGAAGTTTCATTTTCTAATTCTAACAGTATTCCTCGTAGTGGTAATAGTGAAAAGAATGTGTATGATATAAATGTTAGGCTAGTGTATGGCTAGCGTTGCATTGGCAAGGGCAGTGCTGCAGGGACAATGTTATGTGGAATTATGAACTTGCCAAAACCACCAACCAAGTTTGGATTTTATAATGAACTGGTGGGATCTTCTGCTGAAGATACTGCTCAAGCAACAATGAAGAAAGCAGTGGAAGAAGCTGTGACATATAATAGGAATTGTAGAAATTTAACCGTTGCTTTAGATGGATCATGGCAACGTAGAGGTCATAAATATCTAAATGGAGTTGTAAATCTCTAAATGGAGTTGTGACAGCTATCAGTGGAGACAGTTGCAAAGTAGCTGATGTTGCTGTTCTCTCAAAACATTGTAAGGGCAATACCAAGGACGAACATAGTGAAAGTTGTGAAGCAGATTTTCAACGCACGTGTGGCGTGATGGAAGTAGAGGGAGTGAAAGCAATTTTTTCCAGATCACAGGAGCGGTATAATTTACGATACACTAACTAACTAGAAGATGGTGATTGTAAGGGACATAAAGCTGTAGAGGAAACCTTATGGCAATGAAATTCACATTAAAAAAACAGGAGTGCATTGGACATGTGCAGAAACGCATTGGGGCTCGCTTGTGCAAAATAAAGCAGACATTAGGATCCCAGAAGCTTAGTGATGGTAAGACCTTTGGAGGAAGAGGAAGATTGACAGATGAAGCAATTGATAGATTGCAGAGATATTATGGGTGTGCAATTAGGCAAAATACAAGAAGCATTGATCATATGTGGAGAACAGTATGGGCATTATTTTTTCATACAGCATCAACAAATGAGCACCCACAACATGCATTGTGGACCACAGATGATGACTCATGGTGTAAGTACCAATCAGAAAATGAATATGCCCATAAAAACAGTTTGCCAAATGCTGTAATTGATGTAACTAAGCCCATATTCAGAGATTCATCACAGCCAAGTTTATTGGAATATTGTTTACATGGGCAAACACAAAATCCAAATGAAACTGTAAATAATTTAATCTGGAATAGGATTCCCAAAAGAGTGTTTGTACAGATAAAAAAATTGCATTTTGGAGTGTGTGATGCAGTGGCAACATACAATGAAGGAAACATTATCAAATGTTATGTGCTGAAACGTTTAGAATTCCAACCAGGACACAACACCATTTCCACAATGCATCTAATAGATGAAGAAAGACTAAGAGGTACAGCAAGAAGAAACAAAAGCCTACAACATGCAACAAAAGGGAAGAAAAGACCAGTGAAAAGGAAACTAACTCCGGAAAAAGAAAAGGATACTGACAATCCATCATATGGGGTAGGAATGTATTAAAAACTTTGGAAGCCATTTCTCGTAACTTTAAAATTTTCATTTTTGAGGAACATTTTCTGCTAACACAATATCAATGAAATTGATACACAATATTGTTTACTTAATTTCCTTCATTCATATAACAAATTGTAAAAAAATATTGTATAATTCAAGAGTTATAGAAGAAAAACTGCCAAATTATAGAGAAAAAATAAGCATCTGTTTAAAAAAATTGTAAAACAAAAACCAATAAATATTTCTTAACATGGCATTATAACTTTGTAGAGAAATATTCCCTGAACATTAAGTCCAAATTTCAGAGCAATATGTTTAATAGATTTAGAAAAAATGTTTCTTCTATTTGCTAAAATTAACATGTAGGAGATAGATCGTTCCAGCTCCCCTTAAATCGTGAAACTTAAAGGAACTATCATTTTCCACCCCATATGTAAAATTAGTTTTCTCACACAGGTCATTAAATTCAATCATTACTTCTTTAATTTCGTCATCATTATCAGGAACTAGTAGAAATGTACCATCAACATGCACACTTTTCTTAGTGAAGGTGGAATTCTAAAAAAAAAAAAAAATTCGCTCTCAAGATGATTAATAAAAATATCAGCAAGAAGAATTGAGATGATACTTCCCATCCCTAGGCCATCTTTTTGATGATAAATTTCATTGTTAAATTTAAAATAGGTATATTTCAAGATCAAAGACAGCAAATCTAGAAAATCGTTTATTTCATATTGTGATAAAATTTTTTTGTCAGTTGGAATATTAGTATATTGATTCACAATATCTGAAGACACGAACTTTATGTTGGTAGTTACTGGAATGCTGTGGATATACTTGCCCAATTCGTAACTGTTTTTACAGTATACTGCCGACTGTAAAGGTAACGTGTCTTCAAGAAATTTAAACATTTTCAAGTGACTCTTCAATATTACTAACCATAGCCTCACAGGTATATTCTCGGTGTGGACTTTAAGTTGTGCTCTTAATGTAGATGTGTGTCGGTTTGTAATCCTAAATTATTTTTGTGTTGGAGAAATTATTTCCTTATATGTTTTGAGTTTATCATTCAAATTTTGATGGGCTTCTACAGCTAAGTCCGAACCAATTCACAGAAAAAATTTTGGTTTTGTTTAAGCATTCTACCCTTTCTACGATCACCACTGAGCTGCCCTTGTCAGCTTTTGTTATAACTACTTCATCTCTTAAATAGTTTCTAGTTTATACTTCCTAGAATTACTTTTTCTTTAGTCCAGTTTTAACAGATTTATGAGACTGATTCCTGATAACTTTGTTTACTGCAATTGTAATCCTATTTTGTTCTAGTTTCGTTGCTTTCAGAGTGCCTATTGCAAGTTTCACATTTAATATGGAATCCTGATATTTATATTATACTTTAGGCCTCTGTTTAGCATTAATTTTTCTTGCATGTTGAAACTAGTATTTTCCAGATTTAGCGTGAGTGGAAAAAAGCTAACCTTTGGATCATTATATCCGTAAGCATCAATTGGCTGAATAACTAACCTTAGGAATTTACTAATGTGCATTAGTCTGTTTTGATTAGCAGTTTTTTCAACCATGTCCCTTAGATATCCAAGAAGATTGTGACAAACGAATTGTGTTACGTGCCCAGCCAATTCAAGATGTAAATTACTCATTTTCTTTAAAACTAAACATCACCCTGATTTCACTTGGCACAGAGTTGCTTCACATGTCCCTTCATATTTGTTCATACACCCATTTCTGAAATTGTTGTTGAGCATTGCTTGTACATACCTTGGTATCCCTCTGTTCTGATTCTACCTGTTCTTATATTTTAGCACCAATGAAGACTTTGTTCTAGTCGAATCCTAGATCTGCAAAAAATCACGAATTTTTGCAACTGACTGGCGTTCTTTAAAATTGCATATCTTGTGTCTTTTTAGTTCAGGGACAAAGAATTGGCTAAGAACCATTTATTAATAACCATAAAATTTCATTAAAGATTTATTATATGACCATACTTCATTTGCAGTTTAATGCAATGTTTGTAACAACTAAGAACGAAACACACTTGGCATCTGTTAACGTTACTGATGAAAGGAAATATCATTAATGTGCAGAAGAAAAAGTAATGGCTTTAATGTGGAACCCTGTAGGACACCACACGCAATTCACATTTGGATTATAGTTGACTACTTAGCACAAATTTTAGTGTGCGTTTTTTTTTCTTTTTTTTCAGGATAGCTTTGGACCTCCTGGCGTAATTTCTATTAAAACTTAGCACACCAATGACTGGCATGACATTGACCTTGTGGTGGGGTGTGGAAATATTTTTCTCTTCTTCATAACATTATGGAGAATTGATTGGCGACTCCATAGAGTGCTGTGTGCACATACGACCATATACGTGAAATTGGAAAGTCAGCGTTGGCCGTAATTTTGATGATCACTATGTGATCGAAAATCGATTTTTCTGTCAATAAACCATCAAAATTACGGCCAACGCTGACTTTCCTTCTAAGTTATGGAGAATGTTTTGAATGCTGGATTTAAGGTTGTTGCTTGACGCGATTTGTGACGCAACGATGTTGAAACACTATGCCCGCACTACTTGTAACTGCCTGCCTTCAACTGACTGGTCGAATGCACCTCAGCAGTTTACAGTTGTTCGTTCAAGTTGTCACCGTAGTTACTGCAGTGACGTCGCTTATGCACAGCATTTAAGTTAGTCTCGGAACTTTTTGGACAGTGCTGAGTCCCATATTAGCTGGGTCTGGTTACAACATCAAGCAGGATTAGCAGGCCAATTTATAGCTGTAGATAGTTGAAGTTGTCAGTATTCACCTAACAAGCCATACATTCACTCTTAGAGGCCTACTTGCCCTGTTGCGAAGGATAAGATTATTGAAACAACCAGGTGGGCTAAATATGGAAGGAAATTGACATATACAGTCAATTTAGCTACACAGAAGTTGGGCGTGGTGTATTTTAGGTCGACTGGGGCATGAGAGAATTTCCGGAATAAAAGTTATTTGAAGGATCGAATATAACGGAAACAGGATTGACACTGTAGTCCGCCGGACGGAGTGGCCGAGCGGTTCTAGGCGCTACAGTCGGGAACCGCGCTACCGTTACGGCCGCAGGTTCGAATCCTGCCTCCAGCATGGATGTGTGTGATGTCCTCAGGTTAGTTAGGTTTACGTAGTTCTAAGTTCTAGGGGACTGATGACCTCAGAAGTTAAGTCCCATTGTGCTCAGAGCCATTTGAACCATTTTTGACACTGTAGTCCCATTTGATGTAATTCACACATTGAAACGTGGCTATAGACGCAGACAATAGCACCGGCGCTCCTATCAGTACCGGTGATCTGGACTAGCAGCCATTTGTATAGCCATTCGACATCTGTATTACTCTAGCTGTGTTACAGTATATTAAACAAAGTTTGAAAGACGAATCGGAGCTGGCGCCTAGGTAAATGGTGGAAATCAGTTTCCTCCTCTTGCAAAAGATTTTAATTGGACTGAAATTAATTCTCAATTAATCGCACTATTTTTATGTGCACCGTTCTGATTTTACGTCCAAAACCGATCACCTTTAAATAACTCCGGACTGGAGCTAGACTGATGGTTCAAGTTTGATCCACAACCGTATCAGACCTTGGTCTATGATACGTTTCAATCATTTGAAAAAAATTGCTTCGTTTGGATTTCACGTGCAAGGAACAGGTTTTCCTGGGAGGTTTTTGAAGCTCACTGCTTCCGCACTTTAAACTTTTACATATCTGTTCAAACTTTGCACGAAGGTAGGTAAATGGACAAAGTCAAATCTTTATCCGTTGTCTAGATACGATGGTTTAAATTCGATCTAAATGTAGCACTAAAATTCTTTCTTACGTGAGGTGAATGTGTAGAAACGGTTTAAAGTGATTAAAATAATTAAAAAATGCATTCTTACGATAAAACTGAGAACTCGCTTTCAAATATGTAGCTTCATTCGGATTTTATGTGCAAAAAACTCGTTTTTGTGACTTTTTACGCTCGCCGCCTCTTTGTTACAAACTTGTGCGAATCGGTTCAAATCTTATAAGAAAATAGACAAACACATGTAATTCAGGGTCATCCTGTTGTTGAAAACTTTGCCACGACATAAGCAGCATGTTTCGAAAGACAATAAAAAAAGCCTATACCGCATTAGTCGCCGCCCGAGTCAACAACACTCTACATTGGTTGCCAAACTATGGCTGTCTAAAGTCAAAGTTACGGTAGAGTAAAAGTTGGGAACCAGTATGAAAACGCTCTTGTCATAGCACAAAAAAGACTAATATGTCCCGGCGACTTAGGGATGTAAAAGAAGGGAACTAGAATGAGATTTTCACTCTGCAGCGGAGTGTGCGCTGATATGAAACTTCCTGGCAGATTAAAGCTGTGTGCCGGACCGAGACTCGAATTTGGGACCATTGCCTTTCGCGGGCAAGTGCTCTACCAACTGAGCTACCCGAGAACGACTCACGCCTCGTCCTCACTGCTTTACTTCTGCCAGTTCCTCGTCTCCTACCTTCCAAACTTTACAGAAGCTCTCCTGCGAACCTTGCAGGCAACTAATCTGGCAACTTCAAATCATTTAAATCAAAACATCTTGACATAGTCGCGCTTTTTACGAGCCAACCCTACTTCTTTAGTGCAGTGAGCTCCTTTAGCGGGACCTTATTAAATCTATGGTAAGGAGTGTAAGAACCAATAGACGGAAATTTATGTGCTTCGAGAAAGCGGGATGCATCTACAATAGAAAATATCCAAGACTTGGGGTACATCCACAATAGGACGTATCGCAGAATGAGGATGCTTTCATCCTACATTTTAATGACACGTTGTATCATACCACTCGACAAATGCCATGTTGGATGAGATGATGGCATGTATCACGTTGTACGACACAACATCGCGCATCATGTTATTTTACTTTACTTCACACGATACATTAAATTAGATGAGGTGGCTGCTAATACTAAAAAGTAAAAACGTGCGAATATTTCAAAACGATATGATTTAAAGGTTTTTAAGTTGCCAGATAAGACGAAAAGTGAGTTCCCTTCTTTTTTTCCTTAACTCTACCCGGGACATATGCGCTTTTTGTTTGCACTACGATAACAGCATTTTTCATTCTGGTGATTTATATTTTTCTAAATTTTGTACACTTCCAAAGATGATGGATTAATCTGTCGAAAATGTTTAACTGCAGCAAAATATTCCAATCGTGCAGATGATGACTGAATTATATTTAAAAATTATATACAGAAGTATATTACAGTTGCTAAAGAAATAACAGCTATGAATCAGAACACAGTTCTGGAACTATAGAATTCGTATGCATGTCAGACATCTGTCCTTAATTTTAATTTCAGCTAGAGCTGCGTTTTTCTACAGCAGCAAAAATTTTCGCATATAGAAAAGTTTGCCGCTTGAGAACAGGCAGGAACAAAGCTTTCCAGAGCGGAAGTAGTAACGCAGTTGGTTTGAGCCGCCAGTGCCAGCACAGTACAGCTCCAATTGCTGTATTACTGGAGGGAGCCGTCCAGCCCACTCCCAGTCAAATGCCAACTAATTTAAGCAGGAGTAAAGTACGCGCCAGGTACAGAATCACACACAGAAAACTTAAGACAGGCTAACCCTACGTTCTGCGTGCCTGTAGGAAAGACAGGGCTATGTCTCGTGTACTACACGAGTGGCATGCACAAGCCGGGTAGAAAACTTCACTTGACCTGAAGGGCGAACTGAACGCTGTAGAGCTTTACTACGAAAAGTCTGACTGGGAGTGGTATGCTCTTGCTCCCTCCTAACGTTTAACTAACTTACCCAGTCAATTATAGGATGACCAGTTTTAACCGGAAGGAGGATGCAACTTCGCATTTTCACATACACTCCTGGAAATGGAAAAAAGAACACATTGACACCGGTGTGTCAGACCCACCATACTTGCTCCGGACACTGCGAGAGGGCTGTACAAGCAATGATCACACGCACGGCACAGTGGACGCACCAGGAACCGCGGTGTTGGCCGTCGAATGGCGCTAGCTGCGCAGCATTTGTGCACCGCCGCCGTCAGTGTCAGCCAGTTTGCCGTGGCATACGGAACTCCATCGCAGTCTTTAACACTGGTAGCATGCCGCGACAGCGTGGACGTGAACCGTATGTGCAGTTGACGGACTTTGAGCGAGGGCGTATAGTGGGCATGCGGGAGGCCGGGTGGACGTACCGCCGAATTGCTCAACACGTGGGGCGTGAGGTCTCCACAGTACATCGATGTTGTCGCCAGTGGTCGGCGGAAGGTGCACGTGCCCGTCGACCTGGGACCGGACCGCAGCGACGCACGGATGCACGCCAAGACCGTAGGATCCTACGCAGTGCCGTAGGGGACCGCACCGCCACTTCCCAGCAAATTAGGGACACTGTTGCTCCTGGGGTATCGGCGAGGACCATTCGCAACCGTCTCCATGAAGCTGGGCTACGGTCCCGCTCACCGTTAGGCCGTCTTCCGCTCACGCCCCAACATCGTGCAGCCCGCCTCCAGTGGTGTCGCGACAGGCGTGAATGGAGGGACGAATGGAGACGTGTCGTCTTCAGCGATGAGAGTCGCTTCTGCCTTGGTGCCAATGATGGTCGTATGCGTGTTTGGCGCCGTGCAGGTGAGCGCCACAATCAAGACTGCATACGACCGAGGCACACAGGGCCAACACCCGGCATCATGGTGTGGGGAGCGATCTCCTACACTGGCCGTACACCACTGGTGATCGTCGAGGGGACACTGAATAGTGCACGGTTCATCCAAACCGTCATCGAACCCATCGTTCTACCATTCCTAGACCGGCAAGGGAACTTGCTGTTTCAACAGGACAATGCACGTCCGCATGTATCCCGTGCCACCCAACGTGCTCTAGAAGGTGTAAGTCAACTACCCTGGCCAGCAAGATCTCCGGATCTGTCCCCCACTGAGCATGTTTGGGACAGGATGAAGCGTCGTCTCACGCGGTCTGCACGTCCAGCACGAACGCTGGTCCAACTGAGGCGCCAGGTGGAAATGGCATGGCAAGCCGTTCCACAGGACTACATCCAGCATCTCTACGATCGTCTCCATGGGAGAATAGCAGCCTGCATTGCTGCGAAAGGTGGATATACACTGTACTAGTGCCGACATTGTGCATGCTCTGTTGCCTGTGTCTATGTGCCTGTGGTTCTGTCAGTGTGATCATGTGATGTATCTGACCCCAGGAATGCGTCAATAAAGTTTCCCCTTCCTGGGACAATGAATTCACGGTGTTCTTATTTCAATTTCCAGGAGTGTATAAAAATCATTGTGGGAGGTACAAGACGTGATAAGTGACAGAAAAAATCCTAACGTCGACGGACAATTGAACTGTGAACCTTTACGCTTGTGGAAAAAAGGTAAATAACTATTTTTTTCTTTCAACTTGAAAGTTATATAAATAAATAGAAATATTGCCTGAAGTACTCGATTTCTGATTGTAAGCCTCATCAGCTGTTGTATTGTGTAAGCAGCTTCGTCACTAACACTGGTTAACATTATCAGCTTAACTCCAACACAGCTGAACTTCGACTCCACTCGCTACCAGAGCTAAACATGTCTGCCCCACTGCGCCCTCGCGCAGCTCAAAGATGTTAGCTTAACTTCTGCGATACAGTTTACAAAACCGATGCTCGCTCACAATCGATTTAGATACCAAAAATTCATATACCAAAATTACACAAGACACCTATCAACCTGTCATTACTGGTGTTAGTGTTCAACACTTCTGAACTCCAAGCCATATAGCTTCTCTTTCAGCATCATTGAAAGGCATTTGAATTAATCAAGATAGACGAATTGTGCTACATGATTGAAACTCGACGTTAACACAGACGATCTGTGGGCTCAGTTTTAATGAATATATAACTACAGAACTTCGAGACAACCCTCAGACAAATGGTATATAACGAAGTGATGCGACTCTGTTGTCTCAGTTTTGATCACGTCACGTCCTTGAACCTTGCACACATCGAAGCAAGAACACTTTTCATTTGAACCCTGCCACTGAACTTCTTAGCCACAGAGTCGCATGCACACACACACACACACACACACACACACACACACACACACACACACACACCACACACACACAAGAGAAATCAGAGACCACATGGAAATATTTAAGTGTTCCTTTTCCGCGCGGGCTGCTGAAGAGTGGAACGGTAGAGAGATATCTTGAAGATCGTTCGATGAACACTCTGCCAGGGACTTAATCGTAAAATGTAGAGTAGTAATGTTGATGTAGAAAACCCTGTAGCTTTCCATTGAATCATCTTTCCCTACAGTGTGGGTTATAGAGCAGCGGAGACAGTAAAGTATGCACCCATTGGCAATTAAGGCAATTAAAATATTTCCATGTTATTGTTTTGTTTCTCTATTCAGTTCACATGTTATATTTGGTGTTGTATTTCGTAATGCAGTATAGTCTGTTTCAAAATCTACCCGTATAAACTCGTCGTAATATGTGCTGCGAGGATCAAGTGAATATCCTCAACAAGAGTCGATTGGAATTTTGCCGGCAGCGGTGGTCTCGCGGTTAAGGCGCTCAGTCCGGAACCGCGCGACTGCTGCGGTCGCTGGTTCGAATCCTGCCTTGGGCATGGATGTGTGTAATGTTCTTAGGTTAGTTAGGTTTAAGTAGTTCTAAGTTCTAGGGGACTGATGACCATAGATGTTAAGTCCCATAGTGCTCAGAGCCATTTGAACCATTTTGATTGGAATTTTAATCTCACAGTTCGTGACGAGTCGCCGTGTTGTAATGCAGCTTCCTTGTAATGTCTATTATCTTCTTTCCGACACCATGTCTTCGAAAAGTTCTTTAACTGGTCCATAAGATTAGAAATAAGTTGATAAAAAAGTTGATAAAAAAGTTGTTAAAATGCAGCCTCACATATTATTCTATACTACACAACAACAAAAATTATCTCCATAACTACGGTACCATGTTTCAGAGCCGCAGAGAGTCAAAGACATTCTTTTTTAATGATTCTCTGGTTCATTACACTGCCACTTAATAACGCTGTCTCTGAATCTTACTTGCGTTATAGTCTTTAACACAGATAACTCAGAGTCCATATACACTCCTGGAAATTGAAATAAGAACACCGTGAATTCATTGTCCCAGGAAGGGGAAACTTTATTGACACATTCCTGGGGTCAGATACATCACATGATCACACTGACAGAACCACAGGCACATAGACACAGGCAACAGAGCATGCACAATGTCGGCACTAGTACAGTGTATATCCACCTTTCGCAGCAATGCAGGCTGCTATTCTCCCATGGAGACGATCGTAGAGATGCTGGATGTAGTCCTGTGGAACGGCTTGCCATGCCATTTCCACCTGGCGCCTCAGTTGGACCAGCGTTCGTGCTGGACGTGCAGACCGCGTGAGACGACGCTTCATCCAGTCCCAAACATGCTCAATGGGGGACAGATCCGGAGATCTTGCTGGCCAGGGTAGTTGACTTACACCTTCTAGAGCACGTTGGGTGGCACGGGATACATGCGGACGTGCATTGTCCTGTTGGAACAGCAAGTTCCCTTGCCGGTCTAGGAATGGTAGAACGATGGGTTCGATGACGGTTTGGATGTACCGTGCACTATTCAGTGTCCCCTCGACGATCACCAGTGGTGTACGGCCAGTGTAGGAGATCGCTCCCCACACCATGATGCCGGGTGTTGGCCCTGTGTGCCTCGGTCGTATGCAGTCTTGATTGTGGCGCTCACCTGCACGGCGCCAAACACGCATACGACCATCATTGGCACCAAGGCAGAAGCGACTCTCATCGCTGAAGACGACACGTCTCCATTCGTCCCTCCATTCACGCCTGTCGCGACACCACTGGAGGCGGGCTGCACGATGTTGGGGCGTGAGCGGAAGACGGCCTAACGGTGTGCGGGACCGTAGCCCAGCTTCATGGAGACGGTTGCGAATGGTCCTCGCCGATACCCCAGGAGCAACAGTGTCCCTAATTTGCTGGGAAGTGGCGGTGCGGTCCCCTACGGCACTGCGTAGGATCCTACGGTCTTGGCGTGCATCCGTGCGTCGCTGCGGTCCGGTCCCAGGTCGACGGGCACGTGCACCTTCCGCCGACCACTGGCGACAACATCGATGTACTGTGGAGACCTCACGCCCCACGTGTTGAGCAATTCGGCGGTACGTCCACCCGGCCTCCCGCATGCCCACTATACGCCCTCGCTCAAAGTCCGTCAACTGCACATACGGTTCACGTCCACGCTGTCGCGGCATGCTACCAGTGTTAAAGACTGCGATGGAGCTCCGTATGCCACGGCAAACTGGCTGACACTGACGGCGGCGGTGCACAAATGCTGCGCAGCTAGCGCCATTCGACGGCCAACACCGCGGTTCCTGGTGTGTCCGCTGTGCCGTGCGTGTGATCATTGCTTGTACAGCCCTCTCGCAGTGTCCGGAGCAAGTATGGTGGGTCTGACACACCGGTGTCAATGTGTTCTTTTTTCCATTTCGAGGAGTGTATGTCATATTACAAAATGCCTCAAGCTACGTCATTCCGCCGATCAACGTCTAGCAGTTGTAAGGGACTGGACGTACACTGGGTCGGACGGCAGTCAAGATCTCCGGCAGCCATTCAGGTTTAAATTTCCTTGGCTGGCTGGCTCTTATGAGAGAACACAGCCGTAGAAGTGAAACCATAATCTTCCTTCCATCGCTCTACACATAATTCCTCTTTTTAGACCGTTTTTCTCCGAATGCAGAGAACACTAACTAGTCATCGTGTGGACCTAAAGTGTACTTCCGCACCTAACTGAGGTACGCGTCGGAGTGACCCTCCATTCAATTATTAATGCGAAAAATTTCACATTTCCGCTTTGAACTGCTGTAAACTTCTTTATTTATACATCCAGTTTCGGTCGATTGGCCATCATTAGGCTCATAAAAGTATTAACAGCTTAATGTTAGGCGAAATACATCGTCAATCTACAAAAAGTGTGCTACGTACTGTACACATTCATAAAACGATAGTTTCTAATTCACGATTTTATCATTTGACGATTGTGATGTTAAATTTCGCCTAACATCAAGCTGCAAATACTTTTACTAGCGTCATGATGCTCACACAATCGAAACTGGTTGTGTAAATAAAGAAAGTTATCAATAGCTCAAACTGGTAATATAACATATTTCAAATATATACGAGCTGAAAATTGGTAATTCACTTCCTCTTGCAACTTTACCAGCATCCCCGCCATTGTAGATTCTTTAAGGAATCGAACTTCCATGCATTAAACAATTTTTCACGCATATCCATGTTTATTCCGTCAAATCTCCTGTGCAATGTAACTAGAGTTTGTACCAAAGATGAAATAAATAGCTGATAAACTTTATTTTTTCCTTTTATTACTTTATGTCCTTGTGTGGGTTGGGGGAGGGGGGCCGGGGGGGGGGGGGGGAGGGAGGTAAGTGGGGTGTCAGAGTGTCAGAGAGAAAAAGTTTCGTAAAAGTTTGAAATTATCTCTGAAGTTTGTTGGACGTTGTTAAGTGCTCTCGATCTGAAATATTCGGTGAATATAGCCAGGGTAATTTGAGCGCCAAGTCTATCTCAAGACAAACACGCAGTTTCTAAATTTAATGCTAGAGTGGTTGTGTTATAGCTTTACTGTAAGATTATACGAAGGGTATTCGGAAAGTAAGGTCCGGTCGGTCGCGAAATGGAAATCACTGTGAAAAAATTTTTATTTGCAGCAGTTAGCTACAACTTCCAGCTACTTATCTACATAGTTGCCGAACCGACTTAGATGTTTGTCGTAGAGTTGTACCAACTTTCCAATACACTAGTCATAAAAGGCAACCACCTTTGCTTTCTGCCAATTCTCTACGCTGGCTTACAGCTCGGTGTCTGTGCCAAAATGTTGTCTTCATAGCCAGCGTTTCAAGTGAGCAGAGATGAAACTCAGAGGGAGCCAGTTATGGGCTCTATTGTGAGTAGTCAAACACAATTGAAAACGCTGCGGGAGCATCTTCATTGCTCCTGCAGAATGCGTCTGAGAATTGTTTTGAAAAAGAAAACGGATGACAGTTATTTGATGTGGGCTGCATCGCTTCAGGCGAAATTTCTCACGTCCCTCGTACTTGGCGGAAGACACTATTTTCTAGGCATCTTTATGCACTCACTGTGCGCTCAGATATGAAAAGAGCGACGTGATGCATTCCAGGGGCGTAGTAGATCCATTTTGCGACCGATCCGCATACGCCCCGTATCTTAACGAATAGGTTATGACAGCATTTTAATTTTTAAATTTGGCCAACATTATGTGAAATGCTGACTATCGAAATTTTGATGCCTCTGGAAATCATTAAATAGACCACTTGAAACTGAAGCCAGGTCGCTGTTTTAGCTGTTCAGTTTATTACGTGCGTCATTTACGTTAGCACAAAATTATTATTTGTGTATGTTGGGCTGCTCATTTCGTATGTTTCATTTGCCATAATGTTATCAGTCGGTCGTAAAGAGACTGTTGTCACTATCTCATTTCGTATCTCAGGTGATACTCTTTTTGTCCATACTGCATACTGGATCCAGCGTTCGATTGTACAGGGAGGGGGTCATTGTTTCTTCCCTATCCCCATTTGTAGCTACTGATCACCTCTAATTTGTCCCTGCAGAAATATTGAGCTATGCTGCCTCTACAGCCGTCCTTAATTGCGAAAGTGTTGGCAGTGCAGGATTTTGTGCACGAACTGACCTCTTGATTATGTCATATAAATGTTCCATGAGATTCATATCCGGCGATTTGGGTGGCCAAATCATTCGATCGAATTGTCCTGAATGTTTTTCAAACCAATCTCAAACAAATGTGACCTGGTAACATGGCACATTGTCATTCATAAAAATTCCATCGTTGTTTGGGAATGCCGGCCGCTGTGGCCGAGCGGTTCTAGGCGCCTCAGTCCGGAACCACGCAGCTGCTACCGTCGCAGGTTCGAATCCTGCCTCGAGCATGGATGTCTGTGATGTCCTTAGGTTAGTTATGTTTAAGTAGTTGTAAGTCTAGGGGACTGATGGCCTCAGATGTTAAGCCCCATAGTGCCTAGAGCCATTTGAACCATTTTGTTTGGGAACATGTAGTTCATGAATGGCTGCAAATGATCTTCAAATACACGAACATAACGATTTCCAGTTAATGGTGCGTAAGTCCATCGCATGTGAACACAGCCCACATCATTATGGATCCACCACTAGATTAGAAGTGCCTGGTTGAAATCTTGGGTCCAAGGCTTCGTGGAATTAGCCCCATGCTCGAACCCTACCATCAGCTCTTACCAATTGAAATCGGAGTCATGACCAGGCCACGGTTTACCCAACTGATCAGGTCACGGGCCCAGGAAAGGAGCTGCAGGCGATGTCGTGCTGTTAGCAAACAAAGGCAGTCGCGTCGCTCGTCGGCTGCCATAGCCCATTAACGTCAAATTTTGCCTCACTATTCCAACGTTCGTCGTATGTCCCACATTGATTTCTCCGGTTATTTCACACAGTGTCACTTGTCTGTTAGCATTGACAACTCTGCGCAAACACCGCTGCTCTCGGTCGTTAAGTGACAGCCGTCGGCCACTGCATTGTACATGGTGAGAGGTAATGCCTGAAATTTGACATTTTCACCACATTCCTGATACTATAGGTCTCGGAATACTAAATTCCCTAATAATTTCCAAAATGCAATATCCGATGCGTCTAACTCCAACTGCCATTCCGCGTTCTAAATCTGTCAATTCAGTCGTGCAGCCACAGTGACGTCGGAAAAGTTTTCGCATGAATCATCCGCAGTATAAATGATTGCTCCGCCAATGCGCTACCCTTTTATACCATGTGTAAGCGATACTACTGCCATCTGTATATGTATACGGCAGAATCATTATCCCATGACTTACCTCCGTGTGTGCTTATGATTATAATTGGGGAACAGTAAATATATAAAATGTTTTACTATAACAGTGATAATAATTTATATATATATATATATACCCCGTTGGGGTATGTATACCTCATGTCTGTCCAATGATAGCATGCAGCGAGTTGCTTTCGGAACTCGTAGAAAAATACTATGGACTACGGGCTGCATATGTAGGAGGTTGTGAGGGACCAGATGATGTGGTGTTTGTTTATAGGTGACACAGTTCAAATAGCTCTGAGCACTATGGGACTCAACTGCCGAGGTCATTAGTCCCCTAGAACTTAGAACTAGTTAAACCTAACTAACCTAAGGACATCACAAACATCCATGCCCGAGGCAGGATTCGAACCTGCGACCGTAGCGGTCTTGCGGTTCCAGACTGCAGCGCCTTTAACCGCATGGCCACTTTGGCCGGCGGTGACACAGTGCGTCTGTTTCATACAAATCAAATCACACCACCACCTTTTCTATTCCAAGAATAAAGTAATTAATTCTGTTTTCTAGTATATTGTTTCGGAACATAACTACACATCGCAGCAATTCTGCTGGTTTGTACTTATATATATATATATATATATATATATATATATATATATATATATATATATAATCAGTTCATAGTATAGGCCGTTAGCATGATTTGTAAGAAATTGCAATTCAGAGAAACACAACAATCTTAAAAGCATTTGTCCGAAAACTGAAGATGTACACGGATCATACAATAGATTTAAGAGCTGTAACAGCAAGAAACTGACAGACTTGACAGCTAAATGGAAGTACATGTTTACCAGTAACAGTATGAAGTTTACAAGTTCTACCTGTGGACCCATTAATCGCGTCAATTTGGCAGGAGGTATTCAATTCATCCCTGAATCGGCGCCATTACCTGCCTGAAAGGCGGTCAGGGTGGAAGCCCACCCACTTCAGCAAGAAACGGAAAAGTATTCAGTGTTGAGAATAGCTTGTAAGTGTCTAAAATTAAATGCCATTTCAACTAGTATTCAAGCTGCTTTATTTCTAAGGTTAATTGAGAATTCTGGAAACTGACATACGCAAAAATCTTTTCCTAACTGAAGATATGATGTCAGTGGAGTGTAAATGTTTGAACTTGGCGAAACTGAACTGCAAGAAGTAAAAGAGCTTGTCCTGTCATTGTTTCCCCTACCACAAGTTAAAATCAACCTCACCAGACAATCTTCTGTCCCTGGGCCTTACTGTAAGGGATTCTGTTGTCGAGATAAATAAAGAAACTGATTAATGAAGGGTACGAACGTAGACTACAAACCAGTAGCAGACGGACAATGGTAATTAAATTTGACATATTCATAATGTGCGAGGCAGCCTCATTACATAAATAGGGAACTTGTCAGTGAACAGTTTTGGACTACACCGTGATTCGCAGGCTTGCCGTGAATTAAGTCAAATGTAAGTGAAATACACAGAAACACATTATAAATAATGACAATTTTTCCAGTTCGTAGAGGGAATATTGCTCAAAGGATCAGAGAAGAATCTTGAAAGTTCAGAATTAAGAACGAAAGTGCTGAGCCATGAGTATTTCCAAATTACGAGCAGGTTGCCAGGAACAGCCCGACGGTTTACCGCTCTGACATTGCAGGTACCGTGAAGCTATTTCTTGCGGTACAGATCGCGTATTTGCAGCTTAACCACTGACGGATGTGCTACGAGCATTTTACAACGAATATTTTGAGTAAAGCTGGACGCAACTGTCCATCGTTGCTTCAGGCACTAATGATGCCAACCAACGGCAACGAAATGGCACCGAGAGAGCGTTTGGTGTGGTTCCTCCGATAGAAAAAGGTCCATGTAGCCACCTTCACCGGGGGAGCCAATACATACGGTTACCAGGGTCTGCTGCTGAGGGCAGCTCAGCCAGGCCCCTGGTGTAGGTTGGTGGCCTTGCAGACGCGCCAGCCCACTGACCTCGTAACGAGTCAGTGCCATTGTCTTTGCTTGAACTGAAGATAATGGCCCCTGAAACTTCTAGTGATTTGCGTCGTCTTGTGCATTTTTCGAATTAAATGATTGGTGGTCATTGCTCAGCTCCCTCCAGTCGATAGCCCGCTACTTAGGCAAGCTATCGATGGCTCCAGCTGGCTGGGGAAAATTACTTTTAATGTGTAAATAGGCGGATTAATTTCACTGACTTTTTAACTGATTGACTTACAGGATCCTGCCTCCTTCCATTTAAATCTTTCGTGGTTGATGGGATACGCATGTTCCGCTAAAGTAATACGCAGTTTTGACCGTTGGGGTATGTATACCTCATGTCTGTCCAATGATAGCATGTAGCGAGTTGCTTTCGGAACTCGTAGAAAAATACTATGGACCACGGGATGCATATGTAGAAGGTTGTGAGGGACCAGATGAGGTGGTGTTTGTTTATAGGTGACACAGTGCGTCTGTTTCATGCAAATCAAATCACACCACCACCTTTTCTATTCCAAGAATAAAGTAATTAATTCTGTTTTCTAATATATTGTTTCGGAACATAACTACACATCGCAGCAATTTGCTGGTTTGTACTTAATTTTTATGTAATTGGACGTCTACGAGGTCCCACAAAACTTCATAGAATGTAGAAAACATTGGTATGTCAAAGCCATCTTGAAATGTTATGTTGAAAGTGTGGTATTTCACGTTTTTCTTTTGTTTGTCAGGAGAATGAATATGTGTCAGTACTGACTTTTTATCCTTTTTTTCCATATTTTTTATCCTGATAAAATCATTCTGAAAACAAGTATTTACCTTTGAAAATCCTAGGTTAACATGAAGACGTGCATCTGGTTCGTGGTACACGTGTGTCCCGTTTCCCCGATTTTCAGTATCGGTCAGCTTAAAATCTTTTTTGTAGTGAAAATATGTTATTTATCAGAAAGGAAGACAGTTTTTGACCTTTTACTTTTAAACATATGCACCATGAAAGAGCTACTCGTAACCGTATAAGCAGTAGAATCTGTGATTGCAAATGCGGTTTAATTTTATTTCTCTTTCTTTGTAATGGGACTGCACTGAACAGCTGCTGAGACTTCTCCACATGCTGTAAACGGTCTCCGAGAAATCTGTGGGTTTCAAGGACACCCTGACCACTTCGAATGTGTGAAAAGATAAATGTTGTCTCGGTAATTTCTTTTAATTTTTTTTTATTTTGAGGGCGAACCGGTTTCGGCTCCTTTTTAGGTCATTCTCAGATCCATTAATTACTGAAAACGAAATCATAAAATTAGTCGTTTAGTGATATAAAAATGCATGCAGTAGCAGTACGCAATAAATAAATAAAACAACATGAAGCATATCACACCGAACCACTGCAAAACCTTGGGCGTCAGTCGGCAAAGATTCAATTCTCTTGAAGCTATGGGTGACTTGGTGTTCGCGATACATTGTGGAAGAGTTAACTCTACAGGCTTAAACCACCAGGATATAATCTCCAGTGTCAGAGCTATATTTAATGGCAATCGAGAGGAGGCTGCCGAAGAGACTGTGCGGCTGTGTGGTGTGGTGCGGCACGGGGAACGCTCTATTCGTGGCGTACAGCAGAAGGGGAGCGGGCTGGGACACGGCGCCCAAGGCAGTGACCGATCGCCTACACGCGAAACCGGGACGCCGGCCGTCGAACAAATTTCTGCTGCATTTATCAGCCCGCTGCGTGCGCTGACGAAAGGCACGGAGCCCTAATTCCGCCAGGGCGAATAAATCAGATTCACAAAAAACCTCGGGCATCGCCGTAGCGGTCTGCTGAAGCGCGGTGCAACAGCCGGAAATTAATACGCGCCCGCCGGCGTCGTGTGTCAGCTGCGCTGCTCGAAATAAGTCTGTAGCCGACCACCGTCCGCCGGCAGGCCGATTCTCGTCGTCATAACAACCGAAGTGCGTGAAATATGGAAACACTATAGATATCTGAAAGAAAGGAAAAAATGCAGGGACGTACAGTCACAAAAAGTACGTCATCTGGTGAAAAGTATTCGGACACATGGATATGCGGTGCGTCCTACCCTACGCTCTAACTCGTTTCAAAGGTGTCCCATTCGGTTCAGCACGGTAGTCTTCGCCAGCCAGTCTATTTTAGAAATGTTGTTGTCCTCAAATGAATACCCCGCCGATGCTGTTACGAGACAGGCTGTAACGTCATGCTGAGACACTCATCGCCTCTGAACTGCTCCTCTACTGCATGAAGTACTGGTTGGTTATAATTAAAATTTCGCTAGTTGAGTGGGTCTCAATGAAAACCGAATGATCATGGGACAATAAAACTTTCTGAAAATATTTGTTATGACATGCGGAAGAGAAATAACGAATAAACTATTGAAAGAAATACGTTTTAATTTCCACATGAGAAAATGGAGTTTGTTAAATGCGTAGCATGTCTACGCTCCAGGTTACAAACGCTGTTCAGTGCGGCGACCATAAACATTGCTCTGTTGCTGCCCGAAACATTTCAGATGGAATGTTGGCTATCTCCTTCGCTATGCTCATCTTCAGATTAAAACGTGTGTTAATGTCCCTTTGATAAACCCTGTACCTCAAGTAAGCTCATAGTCAGAAATCGTGCTGGTTCAAATCTGGTGACGTTGGTTGCCACGCAGTTTCGAACGAACAGCCAATGGTTCGATTTCCTCCAAATGTATTACTGAGTCACTGAGTGGCCTCACGAGCAGTGTGCGGTGGAGTTCCATCGTGCACCAAAACAGCTCAGTCCAAAGCACCTCTCTCCCGTAGAGCAGGGATCACACTTTGGCCGAGCAGATCACAGCAAAGTGTGCCGTTCACGCTGCATGTCATTGGTCCTTGGGACGCAATTCCCTCAAAGAAAATGGACCAATTGTGAACTGTGCCGTGAAGCCACAACCACACAGTGACACGTTCGCTATGCAGGGCAACTTCATGAACGTTCGTTGGCGGTGGTGATGCCCAAATGCGACAATTGTGAGTGTTCACTTCCCCAGTGAGCGTAAAGTGTGCTCCATCAGTGCACAAAATGTCCCAGCGCCCCATTTCATCAACTCCAACCCTTCTTTTCGAGGAACACAACTGAGAAACTTTTTAGAACCGGCATTTGAAGCTGTCTGCCGCACGATTCTAATGTCGCCAACATACAATGCGCGTAAGGACAGCGAAGATAAGATACGAGAAATTAGGGCTCACACGAAGGCATGTAGACAGTCGTTTCTCTCTCGCTCTATTTGCGATTGGAGCAGGGGAGGGCATGACTAGTATTGGTGCATGGTGCCTTTCGCCACACATCGTACTGTGGGTTGTGGAGTATCTATGTAGATGTACGTGTAGATGTACAAGAAACGTAAAAATAAAGTCTACATGAATGTCTGAACACCATTTCAGAATTGTTCGCAGCACTCTCAGAACTGCGGAATGTTCAATTTTCGTCACACTGCTCGAAGATCGTACGTTCATTACGACCGACATTCTCAGCCACGGTAACAGCAGCTCTTCGACAATTTGTGGCTCAGTTGGTGGCGGTAAGTTCTTATGGGACCAAAGTGCTGAGGTCATCGGTGCCTAGGATTACACACTATTTAATGTAACTTAAACTAACTTACAGTAAGGACAACACAAACACCCACGCCCGAGCGAGCACTCGAACCTCCAAAGGGGGAGCCGCACGAAGCGTGACGAAGCGCCCTAGACCAAGGGGCTACCCCGCCTTGACCGTCGGCTTCTTCCAGGAGAAAGTTCCATATCGCCAGTTAATTCGAATTTCTCAATAATGCTCTTCAGCCTCCGTCCGTGAAAGATGACCTGTCCGTATTTCTTTAATGCGTCGATAATCGCGAAGAGCAGTAGCACTATTGCTATTCTTTTGATAAAGCAAAAATGGTTCAAATGGCTCTGAGCACTAACTTCTGAGGTCTTCAGTCGCCTAGAACTTAGAACTAATTAAACCTAACTAACCTAAGGACATCACACACATCCATACCCGAGGCAGGATTCGAACCTGCGACCGTAGCGGTCGCTCTGTTCCAGACTGTAGCGCCTAGAACCGCACGGCCACTCCGGCCGGCTTGATAAAGCAGCTTTACGAGTAAAGCCCTGCTCACCTGGCCCAGACACATGTAGACTGTCTGTTAGTGAAATGCACACTGGTACTTCTGTTTCAGTCCTACATCACCGTACCAGTTTCGGCGCCTAACAGCAAATCATGACACTAACACTTCTAATAACGCAAATATTGCAGCGTGCAATCTGAACATTATTCCTGTAAAGTTGGGTACCCATAATGCAAATACTTCTCCATCTACAGTGGCTAAAATAGCGAAAGTTTAGTTATAACCACCCTGCATTCAATGCCGTCAAATGTGTTCATGCCCTTCCACACTCAGCGTTTTCTTAAGCGCAATAAGGGGACGGCGCCATAAACTCGAAAAATACCCACATACCGCAGCATCACCTCGTCCGAACTTCAGTATTGGTACTACGAATGATGGCAGGACTGTTCTCCAAGAATTCCAAAGAACCGAGTCCCTTCCCTTTCCACGGGATACTCCGTGATTCATCACTGGAAACGACTCGTTTCCACTCTTCCACTGCCCAATGGTGTCTGTCTTTACAGCACCTCAAACGGCGCTTAGCACTGATTGCAGAAGAGTGTGGCTTCTGAAGAGCTACTCCAGTATTGTAAGCCATTCTTTTTAAGACTCTTCGCATAGTAGTTCTGCTAGTCAGACTGCTGGTAGTGCTCTGCAACTCACGAAAGATTCCTTTCGTTGATTTCGTGCGATTTTTCACAATCGCCCACCGCGATGCTCGACGGTCTCTGTCCGTCACTACATGAGGTCTGGGTAGTCTTTCTTTAGCTGCTGTCATTCTTTCGGCCGGCCGCTGGTGGCCGAGCGGTTCTGGCGCTACAGTCTGGAACCGCGCGACCGCTACGGTCGCAGGTTCGAATCCTGCCTCGGGCATGGATGTGTGTGTTGTC
The DNA here is from genome assembly GCF_023898315.1 of Schistocerca nitens. NCBI lineage: Eukaryota > Metazoa > Arthropoda > Insecta > Orthoptera > Acrididae > Schistocerca > Schistocerca nitens. The sequence goes on along the minus strand of NC_064622.1, from coordinate 416,142,573 downwards.
CTTAGGTTAGTTAGGTTTAAGTAGTTCTAAGTTCTAGGGGACTTATGACCTCAGCAGTTGAGTCCCATAGTGCTCAGAGCCATTTGAACCATTCATTCTTTCGCGTTTTCACTTCACAATAACATCACCATCAGCCGACTTGAGCAACTTTAGAAGGTTTCAAATAACCCTGGGGGATTTGTTACTGGCGTCACATTTAGTGACTAGTCCACATTCGAAGTCACTGAGCCTCCTGACCACACCGTGCTGCTGTTACTGCATCTCTATTGGCGACTTAACCTCCTCTTTTAGTCGCGGGTCGGCCTCTCGTGACGCCCAGTGATCAATTTCACATTACGTACTGTGTCCAAATTATTCTGAACAGATGGTATAACTCTCTGAGAATAGAGTAATTCTGACGTGCCAGATATGTATTAACACTACGCTGATATATGCCATATACGCTAAACAAATAAAAAATAAAGCTACAACCACTACAATCATTACGTTCCTGTCACTGACAGGATAACGGTCATTAAAAAATTAACAATCAAATTATATCGTCATCAGAAATCGATATGTTGTCACACATTTTGTCATCTCACTGCCCTTTGAGAAAAGAAACACTCATTACAAATACTATTTCATAGCGCTGAATTAGTAATGACAGATCCATTCTGTACGAAAAAATATGGGAGTTACAAAATATACTGTAGACACAACTGACGAAAATCGGTTAGCGAGATATGAAAATGTAGAAGCATGCCAGAGGAAAGATTGCCCTCTAAAATATGATGGACCTCCGCGACACAGGAAAAAAGGAAGACCCCGGCTACATTGGAACGATTGAATGAGGCGTGTGATATAGGACAGGACTATGCAGGAAGAGGACTGAAAGGACGAGAAGGAAACTTGGATGCGAGAGATGCCGCGTAGTGTAGAAAACTCGCAGAATGAAGATCCACGTGATTAGCTCTTACGCGGTAACAGAATCAAATGGTTCAAATGGCTCTGAGCACTAAGGGACTTAACATCTGAGGTCATCAGTCCCCTAGAACTTAGAACTACTTAAACCTAACTAACCTAAGGACATCACACACATCCATGCCCGAGGCAGGAATCGAACCTGCGACCGTAGCAGTGGCGCGGTTCCGGACTGAAGCGCCTAGAACCGCTCGGCCACCAAGGTCGGTGTAACAGAATCTCCGTCTAAAATTTACAGCTTACTGTTATTATTAAAAATTAAAGAGGTTGGGTAACGGAATGTAGATCCACACAATGAAGACATAAACGTAACTGTCACTTTATTTTACAACTTTCCAAATGGTATTCGATTATATTTTATTTATTTATCAGAGTGCAAAGAACACTAAAACAGAATATAATAAAAGTTACAAACTGATATTAATTACTAAGAATTTCACACTTTATGAGTCCAGTGTTCAGCAACCAGAATGGCACGGTCATTGCATGTCACAGGGATCTCTCAGGTTAGTGCAGACTAACAAGCGTTCATAGTCCTGCCTAGCCTCACAATTCACACAACTCATCATCACTGATATCCCACTTCTTCAAACTAGTCTTGCACCTTGTCACCCCTGCTCTTAAGCTTTTGCGACTCTTCCACGTCCCGTATTGGAGATTGTACACTGATGGTAGAATATCTTTTGCTGTCTGTAATGCTCCAGGAGATTATTCCTCACAGATAAGCTCCCGGTGGGCTTCTGCTGCACTTTGAACTGGTGCTGTTACAAGGAAGCTTTTTCTGAATTCCAGTCATGATGGGTAGACATCAGTTCCAAACAGTGGATGAATTGGAGCTGTTTCTTAGTTCTTCCTGTCATTGCCTGCTACTACCTATCTTCTTAGATATGGAGGTACTACTCTCATGAGTGGAAAGTCCTTATTGATTGAGGTTGGTCTTAGGCATCCTGTGACTATGCGGCCTGTCTCATGCAGAGCCCCATCAACTTGGTCAGCGTGTCCTTCAAATGATATAAAACTTACAATGGGAAAGCTGCTGGAACATCATCATGTACTAATATTGATGGTTTTCGATGTAACACAAGTCAAAGAGGTCTGGCTTGTATTACCCATTACTGAGCCTATGTGATTGTTCCGTTTCATACCCCTACAAACTGTTACACCCAGGTGTTTGTATGAGTTGATCGGTTCCAGTTGTGGCTCTTTGATAGTGTAATCGTACAGTAATACGTTTTTCCGTTTTACAAAGTGCACAGTACTACATTTCTGAACATTTAAAGTAGGCTGCCAATCTTTGCACCACTTTGAAAGTTTAGCAAGATCCGACTGAATGGATCTCAAGGATGTTACACGGTACTGCTGTTTTGTCTAAAACTGACATTGTGAGACCGTGGCTGTGTACAATTAATGTAGGTTGATTCTTATAAAGAAGAAGACAGCGACCAGCCACTATTAATACTTCTATTTATTTAAGTAAATGGCGCCGTAACCGATTTCGAACTGACAAATTCTTCATCAGACGGCTCTTCACACGGTTTACAAGATGCACATTACATACTTTACATAATCGTCAGTTTCCGATTTTTATTCTTCCACTGTGGGGAAATGTTCTTCGTATGTTGGTGCCCTACGGTAGAAAACAGTGAGGACCGCCCTATGTGAACATAACTAACCTCCAAACGATGAAATACAGAGTAAATAAATATGTGAGGTTAAGTGGTTATGGTACTTACATCGAAAATTCCGCGCAATTTTGTTGCGAAGTTGCAGGATTGTGTTTTTCAAATTTTTGAATATTTGAAAAACACAATTTATATACGTCGGAATACAAATGCTTGTACTGTTTTGCTTGCATGTATGTGTGGGGGTTTGGTCTAACAATGACATACTTCAGAAATGAAATGTGAATCACGATTGTATTTTATTACATTTTACAGCAATGCCTATATGTGTACATGGCGCATTACGAAGTAAAACTTACGCAGTGTCTTTGTCTACTTACTGATGTTTTATATCAGTCACTCACCTTTTGACTGTACATGTGTTGCAGTCACTCACTGCCCATGCTGCAACACACCGTACCTAACAGTGTTAACTACGTAGATAGCAAGGCGAGTTCCGAATAACGTACAACACACCCAGAAATACTACTGCGTATTTCTGGAAAATCCTTCACTGAAATAACGAATTGTGCTGTACATATGGCATGTGGATGGCTAGATCTAATCCTTGATTGTTCGTTATTGTACAAGTACAGAATATTTTACGACCTAATACTGTAGTAAACTCTATGAGTATTACCGTCGTACTGTCAGTAAGGAACACAGTTTAGTTTAATATTGTTAATGAAGTTTCTCACAGATGCAGTCACAAATATCTTGATAACAATTCATGTTCGCACTTATATATACCCTGTGGATGAAAACACCTTTCTTCTTTTAGTGAATAAGGTAGACATCTATTAAAATACTTTCATTCGATTCTTCGCGATGTTTAAACCTCATTGCAATAGAGCATTAGTAAAACGTTATTACATTCCATGTAATACGATGTACATTCCGATGCAGCACTGTCAAGCTCAGTGTTCCGCAACCTCTCTGAGACCGTCACTTCGAATGCAGTCAGATGTTAGTTGGTAACACCATCCCTCTTCCCCCCGCCCCCCAACCCCCCCCCCCTCCCCTCCCCCATCCCGCAACCATTGAAAGAGCCTAACTGAACTTAAGAATAAAAACGAATTTTATTTCGACAGTTTTACTTTTAAAATGACAAAGGACAAATGTGTTTACTTGTATAAAAAACAGTCTCAGTTGCACAGTTATTTTTATTACAAACAACGCGTTTCGCCTGGCTACTGCTTCATTAGATTTTATTTATAAAGGAATAGAAAAGTAAGGCAGTAGTCATACAAAAATATAGCCCTAGAGCAAGTTTCTAAGCTGTGCTAAAAAGTTATTTTAAAAAGTTTTTCAGACAACGAGAGAACAAGTAAATACTCACGAAAAGCTATTAAGAGCATTTCATATCACCCCTAGGGAGGCTTATGGTGAATAAAACATCTAAAAGACACTTATGTCGGGCTAGATCCACTGAAATAAGTCGATAATAGGAATAAACAAAGGATAAAATGGTAGAAGTAAAAAACAGTCTTTACAAAACGATTGAACTAACGAAAAATTACCTTGGAAATCGTGAACGCCACCAAACGAAGTGCAGCGTAGAACCACAGATATATATTACAACCCCATCTCATAGAGATCATACAAACAAGATGAGACTAATTACAGTATGCACAATTTAGGCAATCAATCTTCCCACCACTCACAAGTAAATGGAAAGGGAGAAATCCCTAATAATTGGTACAATTAGTCATACGCTGATAAGCCAAAACGTTATGACCACTGCCCACAGCGACGTTGGATGCTGCTGGTGGTGTTGCGGGCACGTGACCCCGTAACAAAAGTACGTAAGCGGAGCAGACACCGGCGGGGGATCACCCTAGCGAAGATATGCTCTGCAAATGGGGAAACCCATTGAGATAAGCGAAAGGGAAGATTATTATTACGCAGAACATGTGTATGAGTATCTGGAAAATGGCTAAGCTGGTCGAATGTTTACGTCCTACTGTCGTGAGCATCTACGGAAAGAGATAGTAGGACAGTGAAACTACTACTAGGCGCTAAATGGTTGGACGTTCACGACTCTTCGCAGAACGTGAGGTTCGGAAGCTTGTCTGCTCTGTAAAGTAGGATGGATGGTGATCTGTGTCGAAAGAGCACAATGCTGATGCCGGCATAAATGTTTCGGAGCACACCGTTCATCGTACATTGTTGAAATGAAGCTCTACAGCAGACCACACCTACGAGTTCACGTGTCGTTCACCCAATGACATCGTCAATTACGATTGCAGTGCGCACGGGACCATCGAGATTCGACTTTCAATCAATGGAAACTGTCGGCTCTTGTAGTGAATCACGTTTTTGCTGCACTAGGTCGCTGGTCGTCTCCACAAACGCCGTCGTAGAGGTGAACGGTGCCTCGAAACGTGCAGCGCGCCACGGACGCAGGTTGGTGGGGGCAGTAATATGCTATGGGAGCCATTCACATGCTCTTTCATGGAAGCTCTGGTAATAATCGATGACACGCTGACAGTTGCGCACCACCTGCATCCGTTTGTGCTTGATGTGGCTCTGAGCACTATGGGACTTAACAGCTGAGGTCATCAGTCCCCTAGAACTTAGAACTACTTAAACCTAACCAACCTAAGGACATCACACACATACATGCCCGAGGCACAATTCGAACCTGCGACCGTAGCGGTCGCGCAGTTCCAGACTGAAGCGCCTAGAACCGCTCGGCCACCCCGGCCGGCTGTGCTTGATGTCTTCCCCGATGATGATGTCATCTTTCAGCAGTGTAATCGTCCGTGTCTCGGAGCCAGAACCGTGGAACACTGGTTTGAGGAACATTACAATGAACTCACATTGATGTCCTGGCCACCAAAGTCGGTCACTTATTTATGCGAATTACATGACCTGAGTGTAGGCAGCTAATGCCATATACCTCTGCAAACCTACCAACAAACTGTCGGATCCGTGATACGCAAAATCAGTAATGTATTTTGTTCAGCAGGTGCTCATAATGTTTTGGCTCATTAGTGTACGTTCCGCCACGCAGTGCACAGTGGTTTGAAGAGGATAGATGTAGATGTAGATGACCCAATACACGCTGACTGCCTTTGTCGGTGCTGGCAACAATGACCAGTCCGCAGCTCGTGGTCGTGCGGTAGCGTTCTCGCTTCCCGCGCCCGGGTTCCCGGGTTCGATTCCCGGTGGGTTCAGGGATTTTCTCTGCCTCGTGATGACTGGGTGTTGTGTGATGTCCTTAGGTTAGTTAGGTTTAAGTAGTTCTAAGTTCTAGGGGACTGATGATTCAGATGGTTCAAATAGCTCTGAGCACTATGGGACGCAACTGCTGAGGTCATAAGTCCCCTAGAACTTAGAACTACTTAAACCTAACTAACCGAAGGACAACACACACATCCATGCCCGAGGCAGGATTCGAACCTGCGACCGTAGCGGTCGCGCAGTTCCAGACTGTAGCGCCAGAACCGCTCGGCCACCAGCGGCCGGCAGGGGACTGATGACCATAGATGTTAAGTCCCATAGTGCTCAGAGCCATTTGAACCAACAATGACCAGCTCCATACACAATACCTTAAATTAAATTAGAAGCGCAGGGGCACTACATGAAATATTCAAGAAGTGAGTAAGATCGGATGACAACATTGATACTCCTCCTTAGTTGACACATCACCACCTCTACACACCACTAACTGGACCGAGTGGTGGGTCGCCATTGTCTCTTATTGGCTTTTGGTTGGCTCAACTCTGGATCTTCTGAGTGCCGATCGATCAAACGGCTTCTCTGACTAGTTAACCGAAAACTTGTGTCCCACCGTCCTCTGCACAAAACAATTCGCGTCTCCTCGTTCTCTCTGTAGCTTTCTTGAACGAATGAGGTTTTCTGCATCGTCACTGTCCGGTATCTCTTTTCAACATGATTTATTTACATGAGCCATTGCTGGTGGGTCTTACATTGCGTAAGCATTTGTTTTTTGCAGTCATTCGCCTAGCTCTCACATTTTCAAAGCTCTATGACTATGGGTCTCCTTCCCGTCTTCAAGACGTTTACTTCTATATTTCAGTGCTTTCTAGGGATACGGCAAGATTTCTACATTTCAAGGACAATGGCATCTTCTGCTAAAAAGGGCGATCCTCAGCATTCGATTTCGTAAATATTTTCTCCGATCCTCAGCATTCGATTTCGTAAATATTTTCTCCACGACCGCTCTGCGAGAGATGTTATCTGACAGTCTCAGACTATGCTCCGCGGCAACAGCCATTGACCTGAAGGCCACTGACAGTCGGCGCTCATCCTGTGTCCTTCTCATAACTGGCAATGACGGGCGACTGACGTTACTGTTTATGTTGATCCGGTGCCTTTTCAGTCTGGTTGCTTTCAACGTGTTCCCACTTCTACAGAGCATGCAGAATGCTAATTCGGAGTAAAAGAATAATAAGGCTGCATTAGCTATTTACCGGCATTCACTAGTACTGCAGCATGAGATTTATCATTCTGCAGAGGAGTGTGTGGAGATATGAAACTCCGAGGCAAATTAAAACTGTTTGTCTGACCGAGACTTGGACTCGAGACCGTTGCCTTCCGCGGGCAAGTGCTCTATCCAGTGATGTACCCATGCACGACTCACGACCCCTCATGACAGCTTTACTTCCGCCACTACCTCATCTCCTACCTTCCAAACTTCACAGAAGTTGTTCTACGTAACTTGCACGACTAGCACTCTTAGAATAAAGGATATTGTGGAGACATGGCTTATCCACAGCCTGGGGGATGTTTCGAGAGTAGGATTTTCACTCTATAGCGGGGTGTGTGCCGATACGAAAGTTCCTTGCAAATTAATACTGTGTGCCAGACCAAGACTCGACCTCCGGCCTTTGCCTTCTCATGCAAGTGCTCTACCAAACTGAGCGACCCAGGGGCGACTCACGACCCGTTGTCACAGCTTTACTTCCGACAGTACCTCATCTCCTACCTTACAAACTTCACAGAAGTTCTCCTACGAAACTTGCAAGACTAGCGCTCCTGGAAGAAAGGATAATGCGGCGACGTAGCTTAGTCACAGGCTATGGAAATGAAACTTTCACTCAGCAGTTTGGTTCAAATGGTTCAAATGGCTCTGGGCACTACGGGGCGTAACAGCTGAGGTCATCAGTCCGCTAGAATTTAGAACTACTTAAACCTAACTAACCAAAGAAAATCACACACATCCATGCCCGAGGCACGATTCGAACCTGCGACCGTAGCCGTCGCGCGGTTCCAGACTGAAGCGCCTTGAAGCGTTGGGCCACTCCGGCCGGCCAGCAGTTTGGAAGGTAAGAGATGAGATACTGGCGGAAGTACTGCTGTGAGGACGCGTCGTGAGTCGTGCTTCAGTGACTCAATTGGTAAAGCATTTACACGCGAAAGGCGAAGGTCCCGTGATCGAGTCTCGGCCCGGCACAAACTTAATTTGCTTCCAACTTTCAGCAGTACAGCCGTTTATCACGTCCTTCCGGGCCTATTAAGTATTTCGATCAAATGGGATCCCCTTTGCGGATCTGCATACGCTAGGAGACTGTTCCCGGAAAAACAGTCCTGTAAAAATAACTATACAAAATACTGGTCGTCATTTGAGTGCGCACGGAGACAACTTTCCCCTTACAACGGCGGCGTGGTGTGTGGTGTCCCGTTAGGCCTGTAATTGCGGCTCGCGCGACTCGTGGCGCGGGGTCTTCATTACTGCAGAGGAAGGAACGAAGGCGGCAGCAGTCGGCCCGCCTAATTATGTGGAACAGAGACGCGCAATTAACGCGCGCCCCGGCTCCAATATTGGCGCGGAGCGGCGGCGCGACGCTCTGCGTGTCCCCCTGCCGCCGCGCAGCCGCAATCCGTCCCGTGCCGTTCCGCTTCGCCCGCTACCTGCGACCATAAATTACTCACGCGCACCCAGGGGCGCGCGGCAGACAGACGCGGAGCTCTCAGCCGAGATTAACATTAATTACTGATGAGAGGAGGTGCCACTTCTGCGGCGCAAATTAACAGCCGCTCATTGGCTCGAGGAGGGCAGAGTGTGCGACAAGGAAACGCCAGGTCGTCAGCCTGCCGGAGCGCCGGCAAACGCGTGGGCGGTTCTCGGTAACCGTCCGTGTAATGAATGACAGCTGTGCTTTAATGTGGATAAATGTGCGGTACTGCCTACAGCAAAGACAATGGCAAAGAATCCTTCAGAGGCCTAAAAGTTTTCTGGGTATGGTACCTCGTCATAATGTAAAAAACTACTGCTGCTGGAGGTTATTGTCAGGATTGCTTCTTATTCAGGGCCATTCTTTTGAATTAATTATTTGAAGTCAGGTTGTAATTTTTTTGAGCAGTAAGATTGCGTTGATCTAGAATATTGTGGGTCAGTGTTGACATGATAAGAAAAATTAAGGAGAAAGTAGGTTTAGAGCGTTCAGTTTCACTCAGCTGTTTCAGAATCAAATAACGTATAAATTACATCTTCTCAGTCATTCAGCAATTTAAGTACAGATTCACATATTTAAATAAAGACGCTTCAAGTGTTTTGATTCTCAAATGCTGGATGCATATAGCCTGCGTGTTTGCACTTGGTGAAGTACGCTACCACAAAAGATATACAGTCTATAACAATCATACTTGCCTTACTTTGTTGAAACTTTCACATAAATTATATCTCTTAATAAGTAATATTATTTCCACTACATTCTGGCTGAGTGGTGAAGCAACCTGTTGTGAATATTTTTTAACAAAACAGTGTCGGTTACAAAACTGTTTTTATTCATGACAACTAGGCATTCCGCCCTTCTAACGCATCATCAGATTTTATATAAGCACAGCAGGATAAGCTACATCCCACAAACGACTCTGGAGGGCATTAAAAAAAGTGTCTGTTTAAAACATCTGGTCATCAAATGTTTTATCAAATATATGAAATCCTTTGAGTATTTGATAAGACATGTGACTATCTAGACGATTTTTATTCTTGTTTAATGCCCTGCAGAGGCAACTGACGGATGAAGCTTATCCTGCTATATTTACACATAATCTAATGAAGCCTTAGAAGGGCAAAATGCGTAACTGTTATGAATAAATGCAGTTTCACCATTGAGACTGTTTTATTCACAACGTTTAATAAATAGACTACGTCAGACTTCAAATTTTGAAATTCGAGCTCTATTATAGTAGATAGGCAATCCGCAACGGCATTAAGAAATTTGTGCCCTGGGGTAGTAGTTTAGTAATATATAGGATTTTCCGTGATGATGTTACAAACTGTTAGGGATGACAGAGAAGGATAAATGTATCAATCTGAGGTAAGGAACTCTGAGGCGGAAACGACTGAGTCCAATGACATGTAACGATACTGTCAGTACTAAGAATGTAGGGTAGGCAACTTTCACAGGTGGTAGTACGCACCAACACAAGAAAATAATGTCTAGTAAGCTTGGGCTGTAAAACGCATACCTTTAGAGCTATGGGCATTTGTTCAATAGAAGAGATGTATTTCACCTCATCGAGGTAGAATAAATGCTCATAGCTCTGAAGGATTTATGTAATTGCGTAGGCTTCCGCGGCCAGAATCAGTCGACATACAAGTTTTCTGGGTTTGGTACCGCGTCATAATGTAAAAAACTACTGCTGCTGGAGAAATAAACCAACGTTTCGGCCACGATTGCAGCGGCCTTCTTCTGGGTCTAATGGTGCGTTCTAGCTATGCAGTGTCCTTTATATTTTGTTGTTACCGTTCACTGCGCATGCCATTACGTCATAATTTTAAAAAGGTAGTTAGTTTCATTGGTCACTTAAGGAAGAAGGGGAGGGAACTTTATTTTAACAGGTTATTGCGGTGGAGGGAGAACGTGACCTCTGTTGTCTATTGGCTCTTGTGTTATGTGCCATGATTGGTGGCCAGCGTCGAATGAGAAGTTTGCTGCTGTTTACCAACTGCTGGACGTCGGTCGCGCGGCGGCAGTTACTCGCCGGTGTGCTCGGGCCTCGTGTTGACAGTGTGGTCTGTTGGGCTCTGATTGCTGGCAGCCAAGATGGGGCAAGCATGTCGATCCTCCCTGCCCAGCACTACTGGTGATTAACTTAACGAGTCCAACCAACCATAGAGTCTCTTACAAAGAAAGCGCAGTCAGAGAGCCAATGCAAAGCGCTACACAGCGCCGCCAACGCAGAAGCAGCCCACATACTCACTTAATGTCTTGCAGCAAACTTTACACATAACACCAAATCTTTACTAAACTATTTCCGCTAACACTATCCAGAACTGATGAAACAAAAGAAGTTTATCCCGCACTGTATTTTCACTGTTCGTGCAGTAATACTGTCTCATCAGGCATGATATTTTAATTTATTGCTTGTTTACTATTAACTGTATTCGCAAAACTAATTGCAGACAGTGACCACGTATAGCACTGAATATACCGGCAAAATTATATCATTGTACGACCATATCATGAACAATGACATACGTAAAGACTACCTTTTGCTTGAAACGGTGCGCAAATTAGCCAGAATATACTCATCCAGTGTTTGATAATGAGAGAACTTAGCGACTTCCAACAAATTTTAAACATAATTTCAAACCTTTTCTAAACTTTTGGTCGCTACACGCTGAAAGTCAAATATTTAACACATTAACTCACTTGTAAACTAATCGGAAGTTTGAACCTGCTTTACACATGGGAGTTCAATTCTTTAAAATTCGGGGCTCTACTGGCTTGAGACCAATACACAGTACCCATAGAGCCCCACTATCATTTCAAAAAGATCATAATTTGGAAAGCATTACAGTTAGAACATCGTGGTTTGTTGTGAAACGTTCAGCAGCCCTCAAGGTTTTTTTTTTTTTCCTATTCTGACAGAATTTCAGGTGTGCCCCACTCGTCACTTGTAGAACATCAAAGCGACATTCGAGTTCCACCCATGCGTGGGTCAGCACTGCAGCATCAACCGTTCTGACTGTTAAGGCTTTCGTGTCCACTTGTTGACAAATTACCTGTTGGCTTCTGTCTTGGGCTCTTCGGCCGACGTTTGTTTAATGATATTTCTGACATATCGTCAGCACGAGTGGCTGGCGTTGTCGAAGTTTCACTCTCCATTGCTGGTGGTAGACGAGTTCCCAGACGCAGATTATATGTACCTGGCGCGCAATGGGCTTTTCGTGGTCATTACGGCTGCGGTTTTCCCCCTGCTACCTGCATCGGTAGTTCTGTTTCCTTCATTGATTCGTGCAGGAAGGTCAGTAGTGTCATTGACTGGGGTTATATACACGCGATCCTTGACGTTACTGAAACATGGAGGAAGGGAAAGTACCTAGTTAGAGGTAACAAACAATCAGGTCCCAGACGAAGGGCTAGGGAAAACGTTTGAACGTCGTTCGTTATTATCTCCTCCAAAAATACATTAACCAACAAGAAATTCTTTTCAAAAACAGTAGCAAGGAACAACCATCAATGTTTCCTTCCACATTTCTTTAAAAAAAAAGAAGAAAAATTAAGTATCTGCATTAAGAAAAATTATTATACTACAAAAATCAGATGTTCAGCAGTCTAGACAAGCTTCACGTTTTTAAAAGGATTACGGAATGTCAAACACATGAAATATTAAAGAATTAAAACTGACCAGTCCGGCGTCAGATCGGGGCACGTGCCTGCTGCCGACGAAAAAGGCCCTAAGCGTAGACCTGGAGTCCAGCCCCCGGCGACAACAAATCAAGCGAGAGTAAGTTGACCGCTACAGCATGTACACGGTAAAACAAAATTAAAGCTTTTGGCCCAGTTCTGAAAAATATCACACTTAGAGCGGATATGAACACGAGAATAACCAAGAATCAAAGGTTATTTATACTTTAATACAAGTATTTGAGTATCACATGAAATATTCCAGTTACTCCGCTAAAAAGTAAGGAGAGAGATGTACTACTGGCTGCAAGTACTAAGTACCAAGTCATTGTCACTGATTAAAGTGGATGCCCTTTCTTAAGTTCAACACAATGGCAAGATGAAATCCAAATATAAAATTTAACACAAGCTGCACGGCCTTAAAATCAAAATTACAAGAAAACAACAGTTCGTTTTCTTACTTAAAATCGGAAGGCCGAATTATTTCAAAATATGTACTCTAAACAGCCATTTCCATACGGGAGAGAGTTGAGCACATGCCAGCGGAACCTTCAAATAATCACCACTTAAATGCAAAATGCGGAAACGCAGCACCATTGAATTTTAAAACCAAGTGGAAGGCAAGCGCCAAGCTGTTGCAGACAAACTGCAGGCAACCAAGACAAGTTTCTGGAAAACATTACAAATGACGCTCACCCATAAACAGAAGGAGGAAGGACGTGGCTCTGTACTCAGCCGAACAACCAAAGAAGACGTTGACCGGTGTTCCGCGAAATCCCACGAAGAAGGCGTTCTGAACTGCTATGGTACCGCGGGACATAACAGGCTTCGCCGAATAGCGCTGACTTCTTCACGAGTCCCAAAACCACGCGGGCTAGCAAAGCCAGGACAGGGGTAGACGTCACGTCACCGTCTGCACCGTCCTCTACGGTAAACGAAGGCTCTTGACGCTCGCACCAGAAAATCCGTGCGCCAGCAATACTGACCAATTGCTCCCCAAGAAGAACGTACGTTCCGTCGGACAGCTCTACCAAGCCTCGCCAGTTTCGACCACCTCCATCTCGCTCGCTCCACTCCTGCATTTCTTCTTGGTGTAGCAATTTTAATGGCCAGTAGTGTACAACAGTTTTTAAGAAAGTAAGTTAGGCATTATTATAGCAGGCCGAGTGGCTTTTATTGAATGCTGCGCTACAATTCAAAATGAGACAGATACGTGACACTATTTTTCAACAACGGTCGGAACATTCAGTTTCTCGACGATAGAAATCTGCTCCTTGACCAAGGAGACATTCGAAAGCCGCTGTGCGATCATGCGAGTTAGTTTCTCGATTGCCGGGACATTGTCGTCTGTGGTCGATGCCACCGTCCTTCCCTCCCGATCATCATCACCCACGTATGTCCGGCCCTGGACGAGATGTCGCCACCATTTCACTAGGGCTGTATGCGACACCACATTTAGTCCACACACCGCCAGAATTCCACTATGAACTGGAGTGCAATTTACATATTTCGTTTAGAGGAATCGTTTAGAGGATCCGTTCCACAAAGAGAGACCAAAGACCCTCTTACCGGCAAAGAAAGTGCTCAACTTTCAGCGCGCGAGCTATCGACCTTACAGCACGCCTCAGTAACAGCACAAAGAGGAATCTAATAGCGTGCCCGTGGGACATGCACTGAACCATCTCGACTCATCCACCTCTCAGTAGATGTGTCATTCTGTACATCCAGCACATTCAGACTCGAATGTGATAAGGCACCATCGAGCTGGAAGTTCGTGGGGCTGTGGCAGCAGGAACTTTTCGAGCATGTCCAGCAAAAGATTCGCTGTTACGGTTTTCTCGGCAAAGGAAAATGGGCCTATCACCCTACCGTGCATTAGGCCACTCCAAACATTAAGCTTTGGGCTGTCATGGTCCTGTTCTCGTCTATTTCGTGGGTGTGAGGAGCTGTAGATCCTAATTTTATGGCGTTTGGCATGACCAGAAATGTGAAACTTTGCTTCAACTGAAAACAGGCACTTTTTCAGGCATTGATTGTAAGCATCTACGGAGCCAGCATGGAACACACTAATGCTTACTGCAGTGGACGATCGTTTGGCTGCAATGCTTGGAACATTCACACCTTTCACCGAAAGAGGCATACCAACTGATGTGTAGACAGATAGATGATTTTGCTTCCTGACATTCGCGTAATGCACAACGAATTGACTTCTAAGGGCTTTGTTGAAAAGCAGCTTACACTCTGTCACCACGTGCTGACACAGTGGGACGTCCACTTCGAGGTAAATCTTTGACACTTCCTGTCCCTCATTATGCTTATTGTTGCAGCTTCTGCCTTTCAATACAGTGGCAGATAATTCGGCACTAATATTGTCATAGATTTCAATTGTGCATACCTTATGACGCCTTTCCTGATTTGTCACCCATTTTCACGCACTTCAAGTCAACAGAGTACGAGGATATAAGAACTTTGAGACCTACTAAACGTTTTACAACAAATTACGATCCTTAGCTCCAATAGTTTCAATGTTTCGATTTTTTGAAGTGATAGCGGGAATTTATGGACACCCTGTTCTAAGAAGCGATGTGATATGGTGCCATCTCGTAAAAGTGATCACTCCTGCTTCTTTTAACGTATGGTGGGCGACATTGGTATCCCAATGCTGCCTGTGGCATCTACAGATATGTTTTCGCTTGTCATCGGGGTTCATTTCGAAGTGGGACTCGCCACTGAAGACAATTCTGTTCCAGCGAATTGGACTCCAGGCCGAAGACGTGTCTGGAGACGCCCCAGAGAGCGGTGGGATGCCAACCAGACTGTCGCCCGTGGTGCGGCCCGACGCCAGGGAGTGATGATCTGGGCTGCCATTTCCTTTCATAGCAAAATAATGATCGCGCGCACACGGAAGGAGTTTCTACTGCCTGTCCTCACGCCCGCCGAGCCCTATCTTGGCCAGAAATGTCGCCGGATTTCTCCCCAATTGGACAGAACTTGCCACGATATGCCTCTGGAGGCAGCCAACAACTCTATCAACCAATGCCAAGTCAAATAACTACTTTTATAAGGGACAGAGGTGGACCAACATATTACTAACTTGCTCAATTCGTGAAGGTCTTTCTCTAGAATAAATCATCCAATTTTTCTGAAATCGTAATCATTTCTTTGTCTGTACACATATACAGGATGTTTCAAAAATGACCGGTATATTTGAAACGGCAATAAAAACTAAACTAGCAGCGATAGAAATACACCGTTTGTTGCAATATGCTTGTGACAACAGTACATTTTCAGGCAGACAAACTTTCGAAATTACAGTAGTTACAATTTTCAACAACAGATGGCGCTGCTGTCTGGGAAACTCTATAGTACGATATTTTCCACATATCCACCATGCGTAGCAATAATATGGCGTAGTCTCTGAATGAAATTACCCGAAACCTTTGACAACGTGTCTGGCGGAATGGCTTCACATGCAGATGAGATGTACTGCTTCAGCTGTTCAATTGTTTCTGGATTCTGGCGGTACACCTGGTCTTTCAAGTGTCCCCACAGAAAGAAGTCACAGGGGTTCATGTCTGGCGAATAGGGAGGCCAATCCACGCCGCCTCCTGTATGTTTCGGATAGCCCAAAGCAATCACACGATCATCGAAATATTCATTCAGGAAATTAAAGACGTCGGCCGTGCGATGTGGCCGGGCACCATCTTGCATAAACCACGAGGTGTTCGCAATGTCGTCTAAGGCAGTTTGTACCGCCACAAATTCACGAACAATGTCCAGATAGCGTGATGCAGTAATCGTTTCGGATCTGAAAAATGGGCCAATGATTCCTTTGGAAGAAATGGCGGCCCAGACCAGTACTTTTTGAGGATGCAGGGACGATGGGACTGCAACATGGGGCTTTTCGGTTCCCCATATGCGCCAGTTCTTTTTATTGACGAAGCCGTCCAGGTAAAAATAAGCTTCGTCAGTAAACCAAATGCTGCCCACATGCATATCGCCGTCATCAATCCTGTGCACTATATCGTTAGCGAATGTCTCTCGTGCAGCAATGGTAGCGGCGCTGAGGGGTTGCCGCGTTTGAATTTTGTATGGATAGAGGTGTAAACTCTGGCGCATGAGACGATACGTGGACGTTGGCGTCATTTGGACCGCAGCTGCAACACGGCGAACGGAAACCCGAGGCCTCTGTTGGATCACCTGCTGCACTGGCTGCGCGTTGCCCTCTGTGGCTGCCGTACGCGATCGCCCTACCTTTCCAGCACGTTCATCCGTCACGTTCCCAGTCCGTTGAAATTTGTCAAACAGATCCTTTATTGTATCGCTTTTCGGTCCTTTGGTTACATTAAACCTCCGTTGAAAACTTCGTCTTGTTGCAACAACACTGTGTTCTAGGCGGTGGAATTCCAACACCAGAAAAATCCTCTGTTCTAAGGAATAAACCATGCTGTCTACAGCACACTTGCACGTTGTGAACAGCACACGCTTACAGCAGAAAGACGACGTACAGAATGGCGCACCCACAGACTGCGTTGTCTTCTATATCTTTCACATCACTTGCAGCGCCATCTGTTGTTGAAAATTGTAACTACTGTAATTTCGAAAGTTTGTCCGCCTGAAAATGTACTGTTGTCCCAAGCATATTGCAACAAACGGTGTATTTCTATCGCTGCTCGTTTAGTTTTTATTGCCGTTTCAAATATACCGGTCATTTTTGAAACACCCTGTATCACGTCTACCGATTTCCGTCCCATTCGGATAACTGCTCACTCAAGCGTCTTTCTTTTGTATCTTAGAGTGTATATACAGACAACGGTTGTTAAGTGCAGATATTTTTATATGCGGTACCTTAGTATGTACAAACATCAGTGTGTTGGTTGTTTTATCTCTGCGTCGAACAGTCTTCCCACAAAGACGTCACAAACTTTACTGTCTCATTTTCGTGCACGGTCGTAGCTGCACTGCTAAGTGGACTACGCCTGTCAGTATAGACTTACAGTTTTGTGTCGATGCGTTAAATTTCAGCACCCGACCTGTTGCTCAGTAGGAGATAAGCATGCTCTTCTCACGTGTACTTGGAGGTACTAACCGACCTAAAAACACATTACTCCTAACAGCTGCAATTATTAGTCAGCAAATTAGTAAATGCTCTTACTTTGTTCATTAAACGACTGTGGGGAACTGTATCGAACGCCTTGCGGAAGTCAAGAAACACAGGTAGATGCTGTGTTTCTTGACTTCCGCAAGGCGTTCGATACAGTTCCCCACAGTCGTTTAATGAACAAAGTAAGAGCATATGGACTATCAGACCAATTGTGTGATTGGATTGAAGAGTTCCTAGATAACAGAACGCAGCATGTCATTCTCAATGGAGAGAAGTCTTCCGAAGTAAGAGTGATTTCAGGTGTGCCGCAGGGTAGTGTCATACGACCGTTGCTATTCACAATATACATAAATGACCTTGTGGATGACATCGGAAGTTCACTGAGGCTTTTTGCAGATGATGCTGTGGTGTATCGAGAGGTTGTAACAATGGAAAATTGTACTGAAGTGCAGGAGGATCTGCAGCGAATCGACGCATGGTGCGGGGAATGGCAATTGAATCTCAATGTAGACAAGTGTAATGTGCTGCGAATACATAGAAAGATAGATCCCTTATCATTTAGCTACAAAATAGCAGGTCAGCAACTGGAAGCAGTCAATTCCATAAATTATCCGGGAGTACTCATTAGGAGTGATTTAAAATGGAATGATCATATAAAGGTGATCGTCGGTAAAGAAGATGCCAGACTGAGATTCATTGGAAGAATCCTAAGGAAATGCAATCCGAAAACAAAGGAAGTAGGTTACAGTATGCTTGTTCGCCCACTGCTTGAATACTGCTCAGCAGTGTGGGATCCGTACCAGATAGGGTTGATAGAAGAGATAGAGAAGATCCAACGGAGAGCAGCGCGCTTCGTTACAGGATCATTTAGTAATTGCGAAAGCGTTACGGAGATGATAGATAAACTCCAGTGGAAGACTCTGCGGGAGAGACGCTCAGTAGCTCGGTACGGGCTTTTGTTAAAGTTTCGAGAACATACCTTCACCGAAGAGTCAAGCAGTATATTGCTCCCTCCTACGTATATCTCGCGAAGAGACCATGAGGATAAAATCAGAGAGATTAGAGCCCACACAGAAGCATACCGACAATCCTTCTTTCCACGAACGATACGAGACTGGAATAGAAGGGAGAACCGATAGAGGTACTCAGGGTACCCTCCGGCACACACCGTCAGGTGGCTTGCGGAGTATGGATGTAGATGTAGATGTAGATAACGTTGTTCAGAATGCCGTGCTAGAAATATCTGCCTACACTTAAATTTTACGGTAGCGAGCAGTGGTGACCTACTTTTCTCCAGCAGTGCTATTTCCGCAAGGCATACACGAGGATTTTTGTTAAGATTGGGAGGTAGCAGAGAACGAATCGCGCCAGGACTGCTAGTACAAGAAAAAGGGACATGGGCAGTTATAGGTATAACAAACGGTTCTAGCCAAACTAGAAAAGGCAAGTAAGAAATTAATTTAATACATTTGTTTATACACTGAAGAGGCAAAGGTACACGTGCCTAATATCGCGCAGGTCCCCTGAGAACACGCAGAAGTGCCGCAACACGGCATGTCTGAAGTAGTGCTGGAGGGAACTGACACCAAGAATCCTGCAGGGCTGTCCATAAATCCGTAAAAGTACGAAGGGGTGGAGAGCTCTTCCGAACAGCACGATGCAGGGCATCCCAGATATGCTCAATAATGTTCATGCCTGGGGAATGTGGTGGCCAGTGAAGGTGTAATTCAGAAGAGCGTTCTTAGAGTCACTCAGTAGCAATTCTGGATGTCTGGGGTGTCGCATGGTCCTGCTGTAATTGCCCAAGGCCATCGGAATGCACAATGGACACGAATGGATGTAAGTGAACAGACAGGATGTTTACACACGTGTCACCTGTCAGAGTCGCATCTCGACGTGACATGGGTATCATATCAGTCCAACTGCACACGCCCCACACAACTGCAGAGCCACTACCAGCTTCAACACTCCCCTGCTGACATGCAGGGTGCAGAGATTCGTGATGTTGTCTCCATACCCGCACACGTCCATCCGCTACATACAACTTGGAACGAGACTCGTCCGACCAGGCAACATGTTTCCAGTCATCAACAGTCCAATGTCGGAGTTGATAGGCTCAGGCGAGGCGTGAAGCGTTGTGTCGTACAGTCATCAATGGTACACGAGTGAGCTTTCAGCTCTGAAAGCCCATCTCGATGATGTTTCATTGAATGGTTCGCACGCTGAAACTTGTTGATGGGCTAGCATTGAAATCTGCAGCAATTTGCGAAAGGGTTGAACCTCTGTCAAGCTAAACGATTCTCTGCGGTTGATGTTGGTCCCGTTCTTGCAGGATCTTTTTACAACCGCAACGATGTCGGAAATCTGATGTTTTACCGGATTTCTGATATTCACGGAACATTCGTGAAATGGTCGTAAGGGAAAATCCCCACTTCATCGCTCCTCGGAGACGTTGTGTCGCATCGCTCCTGAGCCGACTATAACACCACGTTCAAACTTACTTAAATTTTAATAACCTGCCATTTTAGCAGCAGTAACCGATCTCACAACTGCGCCGACACTTGTCTTATATAGGCGTTGCCGACCGCAGCGCGGTATTCTGCCGGTTTACATATCTCTGTATTTGAATATGCATGCCCACATGAGTTTCTTTGACGCTTCAGTCTATTAGCGATGTGTAAAATAGAATGATTTTTCTGTTACCGTCCGTTGCAGATATTACTTAATCTGTTATTTCCATACTCACTATAGGTTTTCATATCTACAATTGTTTCATCACCATAGTGGATGACTTATTTGTCCTCTACTTCGAAGAAGGTTGTTTCGCATGAGGTATTCCATCTGCACAAGCAGATGTTTGACTGTGAAGAAAATCCTTACCCCAAAAAAATTTTATCTGTCAATGAGAAAAACTTATAAAATAAAAGAAGGGGAAAGGTCGCTAGGTCGGTAAGAGCACTGCATGCGAAAGAAACAGCGCACTCTGTAATAACACTGTAAGTTTGCGTGTTGGCCAGGAGGAGGAGAGGTGGCTTCAGCAGCCCCACGTCACCCTACGCCGGCTTATGTGTGTTGCAGACGGAGCAGTTCACCGTGCTGTGGATCCTGTTCGCCAGCATCGTGCTGGGCAACGCGGCCGTGCTCGTCGCGCTGCTCGTCAACAAGGCGCGCAAGTCGCGCATGAACTTCTTCATCATGCACCTCGCGCTCGCCGGTGAGTCTACTGCCACTGCCAATATACAGATAAAGCGCTTCAGTGCTATAAAATCTTTGCGATGATTGGGAATGCATCTTCTGTCTTTCCATCTTTTGGCGAAGTGCCGAAGTCTCTTCTTTATTTTTGTTATATCTCCTTCGTCCCATACGTGCAGGGACATGGCTGTAGCGGTACCGTCAAGCCACTGTGCAGCCAAAGCGTTCGTACAAGGAGCGTTCAGCAAGTAATGCAACAATTTTTTCCTCGGCCAATTTAGGTTGAAAAAATGCGAAATTTATTGTGCGACATAGTAGAATATTCCCACCTCAGTCTCTATAGCTTCATGAAGTACACATAGGTGGCGCTATATACAGCCTTCAAACTGGCGTCTGGACGGACGTGCGTTCCAAGCAGAGAGCTGTCATAGAGTTCCTTTTGGTGAAAACCAGGGCATGGCAGATATTGATAGGCGCTTGCAGAATGTCTTCTGAGACCTAGCAGTGACGAAAAGCGCAGTGAGTCGTTGGGCGAGGCATCTATCACTATCACGTACCTGTCCAGGCTCCCCCGTGCCGGCCGGCCGCACACAGCTGCGACTCCTGCAGTGCTGCAACGTGCGGACACTCTCATTCAATAAATGTGACTCCATCTTGGTCCGAGGGGCGTTGGACAGCGTCTCGTCGATGACATTTTATAATACTGTTCCAACAGCCCTCATTTTGATTTTATTTTATTAGGCAACCAGTTTCATCGTTACAATCACGTGATCTTCAAGCCGGTCGCATAGATGACACCCAGTACCTCTCTTCCTTGTATAAGACAGGGCACCAATATTCGTATTTGGTTCTGTAGGTATCCGAACTTCAAGAGCATGTGTTCATTTGACAGCAACATGCTCATGCTCGTGAAACACGGATATCTACGGAACCAGATACGAATATTGGGGACTTGTCTTGCAAGGTGCAATGTTTGTGGTTTACTTACTCTAGGATTGAAGACAACTGTGTTAGTTGAAATATTAGCACAAAAATACACACTTTTACACAGTTTTCTATGTGACAACAAAAAACAGTTATGAGGATAACGCACCTCGTCAACACAAAAAATGAAATAATCCTAAACAGAACAATATTAGATATTAACACTCAGAAGGTTAAATTTTCCTAAACACAACAACATTAAAGTTTAACTACAAGTTTCTTTACAAAATTGTTTCTACCCTTATGTTATGATGTTGGTCAGTACTATGAAAATCGCCCGATTCCGGTTCAAAGTTCGGAACTATTTTTAGGATGACAATCAAGTCTACTGTGTATGGTTAGTTATGTGACAAATTGAGCAAAAGATTACCCAAGGTCGCTCGAATTTACAGTGGACGCAAGCTGTTGAACCAACAAGTTTACACCTCTGCACGCGGTATTTACCTTAAGCTGCAATGAGCTGTCATCTGCTAGGCCGCTCTCTTCCACATAAATTCCTATAAACCTAATTACACCTTTGCTGAATTTTCCATCAGAAACTTTCCCTATGTTTCTCGTTATGCAAGAAAACATGTACTCATCTCTAGTCTTAGAATGTGGCGATATACACGCGCATGGTTGGAGCAGCGTGCATATTATAATTCCCTCTCAGTTCTCACAAGAACAATTAACTAATTTTCTAGTTCATTTATCCACAGTTGGAGCTAAACGATGCTACATCTGATTTCTAGCTGGATATCAGCCGCTGTGAACGCAGTGTTCACAGAAATTACTCCTCTGCGTCGTGCACAGCGTTATGCGCTCCGGCTGCACTTGATGCCAGTTCATAGAAGGTGTTTTTTTTTTTTTTTTTTTTTTTTTTGTCTGCTGACTGATTTGATGCGGCCCGCCACAAATTCCTTTCCTGTGCTAACCTCTTCATCTCAGAGTAGCACTTGCAACCTACGTCGTCAATTATTTGCTTGACGTATTCCAATCTGTCTTCCTCTACAGTTTTTGCCCTCTACAGCTCCCTCTAGTACCATGGAAGTCATTCCCTCATGTCTTAGCAAATGTCCTATCATCCTGTCCCTTCTCCTTATCAGTGCTTTTCACATATTCCTTTCCTCTCCGATTCTGCGTAGAACCTCCTCATTCCTTACCTTATCAGTCCACCTAATTTTCAACATTTGTCTATAGCACCACATCTCAAATGCTTCGATTCTCTTCTGTTCCGGTTTTCCCATAGTCCATGTTTCACTACCATACAATGCTGTACTCCAGACGTACATCCTCAGAAATTTCTTTCTCAAATTAAGGCCGGTATTTGATATTAGTAGACTTCTCTTGGCCAGAAATGCCTTTTTTGCCATAGCGAGTCTGCTTTTGATGTCCTCCTTGCTACGTCCGTCATTGGTTGTTTTACTGCCTAGGTAGCAGAATTCCTTAACTTCATTGACTTCGTGACCATCAATCCTGATGTTAAGTTTCTCCCTGTTCTCATTTCTACTACTTCTCATTACCTTCGTCTTTCTCCGATTCACTGTCAAACCATACTGTGTACTCATTAGACTGTTCATTCCGTTCAGCAGATCATTTAATTCCTCTTCACTTTCACTCAGGATAGCAATGTCATCAGCGAATCGTATCATTGATATCCTTTCACCTTGTATTTTAATTCCACTCCTGAACCTTTCTTTTATTTCCATCATTGCTTCCTCGATGTACAGATTGAAGAGTAGGGGCGAAAGGTTACAGCCTTGTCTTACACCCTTCTTAATACGAGCACTTCGTTCTTGATCGTCCACTCTTATTATTCCCTCTTGGTTGTTGTACACATTGTATATGACCCGTCTCTCCCTATAGCTTACCCCTACTTTTTTCAGAATCTCGAACAGCTTGCACCATTTTATATTGTCGAACGCTTTTTCCATGTCAACAAATCCTACGAAAGTGTCTTGATTTTTCTTTAGCCTTGCT
Source organism: Schistocerca nitens (assembly GCF_023898315.1). NCBI lineage: Eukaryota > Metazoa > Arthropoda > Insecta > Orthoptera > Acrididae > Schistocerca > Schistocerca nitens. Next base: position 416,119,102 of record NC_064622.1, on the reverse strand, counting down.
TCCATTATTAGCCGTAACGTCAGAATTGCCTCTCTCGTCCCTTTACTTTTCCTAAAGCCAAACTGATCGTCACCTAGTGCATTCTCAATTATCTTTTCCATTCTTCTGTATATTATTCTTGTAAGCAGCTTCGATGCATGAGCTGATAAGCTGATTGTGTGATAATTCTCGCACTTGTCAGCTCTTGCCGTCTTCGGAATTGTGTGGATGATGCTTTTCCGAAAGTCAGATGGTATGTCGCCAGACTCATATATTCTACACACCAACGTGAATAGTCGTTTTGTTGCCACTTCCCCCAATGATTTTAGAAATTCTGATGGAATGTTATCTATCCCTTCTGCCTTATTTGACCGTAAGCCCTCCAAAGCTCTTTTAAATTCCGATTCTAATACTGGATCCCCTATCTCTTCTAAATCTACTCCTTTTTCTTCTTCTATCACATCAGACAAATTTTCACCCTCATAGAGGCTTTCAATGTATTCTTTCCACCTATCTGCTCTCTCCTCTGCATTTAACAGTGGAATTCCCGTTGCACTCTTAATGTTACCACCGTTGCTTTTAATGTCACCAAAGGTTGTTTTGACTTTCCTGTATGCTGACTCTGTGCTTCCGACAATCATATCTTTTTCGATGTCTTCACATTTTTCCTGCAGCCATTTCGTCTTAGCTTCCCTGCACTTCCTATTTATTTCATTCTTCAGCGACTTATATTTCTGAATTCCTGATTTTCCCGGAACATGTTTGTACTTCCTCCTTTCATCAATCAACTGAAGTATTTCTTCTGTTACCCATGGTTTCTTCACAGCTACCTTCTTTGTACCTATGTTTTCCTTCCCAACTTCTGTGATGGCCCTTTTTAGAGATATCCATTCCTCTTCAACTGTATTGCCTACTGCGCTATTCCTTATTGCTGTATCTATCGCGTTAGAGAACATCAAATGTATCTCGTCATTCCTTAGTACTTCCGTATCCCACTTCTTTGCGTATTGGTTCTTCCTGACTAATTTCTTGAACTTCAGCCTACTCTTCATCACTACTATATTGTGATCTGAGTCTATATCTGCTCCTGGGTACGCCTTACTCATAGCCAAACTGTCTCCCCACCTGGGTTCTTTCATTCTTCACGTCATGGCTTTTTTTTTTTTTTGACCAATAGGAGCGTTCCTCTTATTTTTTGTAAACTCTGTCTGCTAACATTAAATTGCGTCGAAACTTTGGCTCTTTTCTCCTTCCTAGCTCATTTCCGCCAATCGGACGTTTTGTGCCCGTTCCGGACACCTGAATTCTTACATTGACTCTCTCACGTGTGTAGCACTCGCTGGGCACGTGATGGAAAATCCGTCACTGTTCTTGTTTCGTATGCATTTGGAATTCCGAAGCGCAGTTTTCTAAAAGCTTTCTTTCCTGTCCTCCGTCATATGGGCCATTATCCTCGCTCTCCCCGTCTGAGTCACCTGGTCAGTCGTTGACTTTCTGCCTGGGACACCCCTTTAAGAGCTTTCTGTGGTACCCCCTGTAGCACGGACCTGCCTCTGTGTCATCCCTCTGAATTCCCAACTAAAACACCTCTCGCTTCTTGTTTCACATTCCGCGCAAACATGCATTATAGAAATGGTGTGTTAATTGCCATTAATTGAATGTCATCCCTTTTTTGCATTACATACTGCTAGGCAGAGTTGCTCAATACCGCCAAATTAAGTTAGGTGCCATACTCACCTTCCCGTCGCGATGTATAAAGCTCTCATGTAAGTTGCAAACCTGACCTTCATTTATACTGCCACCTTACAGTCTTACACATGCGCGAATGGTGCTTGGTGTCATTAATGTGACGGGCATGAACATGACGTAACTCGAGCATCGAAACTGGTTGCCTAATAAAACAAAATCAAAATAACAGCTGTTGGTACAGTATTATCACTGTCATTCAAGTTGATCGATGAATCACTACCAAACAGCTCGCTCCTGACCTGGATGTCTCTGTTGTTAGCGCTGACGCACTCGACCAGCAGTTGGGGTACTCAAAGGTGTGAAGGTGTGCGCCCACTGGTTTCTTCCTGGGGTCTCGCACCTGACTTCCATCTGTTTGGCCCAATGAAGGATGCAATCCGCGAGAAGCAGTATATGGATGATGGGAAGTTTATTGATGCAGCAAGACGTTGGCATCAGCGTCGATCACGAGTGGCACCATGCGGGCATACAGGCCCTCCTAGTGACGTAGCATTGCGAGCTAACATCCCAAAGATGTTCGCGCTCACATGCGGTTCCCCTTCGTCGAAATGTCTTGGCTCAAACTCGTCTAGGGGTTGAACCGCACGTGTCGCACTACACGCCCTAAATTAGACACTTGTGACCCTTTGGTTAAATAGTCTGGCTGATGGAAAGTTTGCAAAACACAAAGTCAACATAACATATATTAACAGTAATAATAACATACGGAACTAAATTAACGAGCCATAAATGATGTGGGCTACACAGTTGCAATTTGGTTAGAATAAAGTCTATTCAGAAAGAAAACTAATAACGAAAGTGGTCGTATTTAGAGTTACTGTTACACTCTAGCGCATATCCATTTGACACAGTTCGATCATTCACAATCTCATCGCGAAATATAGGTTGCCTACGCGCAAAGTTAGAGTTCACACCAGGCGCTCGGCTGCTCACTGCTCAGAGACCAAGTCCCGCGATACCACACAACGAGAAGTTTTCTCTTTTCACTTCCCAGTTGCCTAAGACCGACTGTCCACTTTCGCGTCTCAGTCCGAACTGTACCCATTGGTGTCTCCAGCCAAAGTGTCCGCTTTCGCGTCTGCACCAGCACTGTCCCTCTCCCCGTCTCCGACCGCGTTCCCCGCGCGCCGAACATCTCCGCTCAAGTGACTAGTGCAGTTCCCTTTCCTGAGGCCGTCCATCTCATTGGCTGCAGCTTATTCTACATTACTTTACATTTTAACATATTTAAATAATCAAAGCTTGACCACTTTCACGTTCTAAATTAAGTAACAATAATATCCATTACATAATAAACGTAAAATTCTTTAACATAAAACCAATATAATTTCCTTCTTAACTTTGAATGCCACAGCCAGTAGCCTTGCACCAATGTGCTTTCTGATAAATAAATAAAGAACAAAGGTAACTATTATGGCGCCGGCCGCAGTGGCGGAGCGGTTCTAGGCGCTTCAGTCCGGAACCGCGCGACTGCTACGGTCGCAGGTTCGAATTCTGCCTCGGGCATGGATGCGTGTGATGTCCCTAGGTTAGTTAGGTTCCGGTAATTCTTAGTTCTAGGGGACTGATGACCTCAGATGTTGAGTCCCATAGTGCGCAGAGCCATTTGAACCATTGACTATTATGCACTAAGCTTTACAACAAATATTCTATTACCTAATGATTCAATAAGGTGGCATGCTGTCATCGTTCAGTGTGTTTTGTGTGGAGGAAATGATGATCTCATGCTTAACTTAAAATACTGATAATTTAAATTTACTATATCTTTACTATATCTTCTCTTCTATATGAAAATATGCGAAAATTTACAGGCACATCATGGGGTGCTAATCCATGCACTGTGCGCTCAAGCGCGCTTGCTCTATGTTATTCCACTGCTGAATATGCATGTTCGGTATGGTACAAGTCCAGTCATGCCAGGAACGTAGATGTGGCTCTAAATGAGTCTTGCCGGATTATCACGGGTTGCTTAAGACCTACTCCTGTGGACAAACTCCATTGCCTCGCTGGCATAGCTGCTCTTGAAATCAGGCGTCAGGTAGCTGCGAGATATGATAAAAGGAAGCCCACCCACTATACGGTCGTCAGCCAGCACATCCTAGGCTGAAATCAAGAACTTCTTGACAACTGCTGAGGCTCTCATCGAGAAGCCACATACGGTAAGGATCTCCTGATGGCGGCAGAAATGTCGGTATTTGGGAGAATGGATGGCTCCAAAGGAAGAACTTCCCCCTGGACATGCGGAGGAGTGGTCAAATGGAGGTCTCTCAATAGATTACGATCAAACACAACGAGATGCAAGACCAATCGGCGGACTTGGGGTTTCTCTTTGTCTCAGTTGTCAGTGTAGCGCTGAGCAGACTAACAGCCATTTCCTTCGCTGTTTCTCATCACCAACCACCTGCACCATGAGAGAGATACCAAATGCACTTTAAATGTCCAATTTTTGGTCTTCTTTTCTGTAAAATTATTTCAACGGTATATATATATATATATATATATATATATATATATATATATATATATATATATATATATATATATATACTTTTGACATGATAAATACACTCCTGGAAATGGAAAAAAGAACACATTGACACCGGTGTGTCAGACCCACCATACTTGCTCCGGACACTGCGAGAGGGCTGTACAAGCAATGATCACACGCACGGCACAGCGGACACACCAGGACCCGCGGTGTTGGCCGTCGAATGGCGCTAGCTGCGCAGCATTTGTGCACCGCCGCCGTCAGTGTCAGCCAGTTTGCCGTGGCATACGGAGCTCCATCGCAGTCTTTAACACTGGTAGCATGCCGCGACAGCGTGGACGTGAACCGTATGTGCAGTTGACGGACTTTGAGCGAGGGCGTATAGTGGGCATGCGGGAGGCCGGGTGGACGTACCGCCGAATTGCTCAACACGTGGGGCGTGAGGTCTCCACAGTACATCGATGTTGTCGCCAGTGGTCGGCGGAAGGTGCACGTGCCCGTCGACCTGGGACCGGACCGCAGCGGCGCACGGATGCACGCCAAGACCGTAGGATCCTACGCAGTGCCGTAGGGGACCGCACCGCCACTTCCCAGCAAATTAGGGACACTGTTGCTCCTGGGGTATCGGCGAGGACCGTTAGGCCGTCTTCCGCTCACGCCCCAACATCTTGCAGCCCGCCTCCAGTGGTGTCGCGACAGGCGTGAATGGAGGGACGAATGGAGACGTGTCGTCTTCAGCGATGAGAGTCGCTTCTGCCTTGGTGCCAAGGATGGTCGTATGCGTGTTTGGCGCCGTGCAGATGAGCGCCACAATCAGGACTGCATACGACCGAGGCACACAGGGCCAACACCCGGCATCATGGTGTGGGGAGCGATCTCCTACACTGGCCGTACACCACTGGTGATCGTCGAGGGGACACTGAATAGTGCACGGTACATCCAAACCGTCATCGAACCCATCGTTCTACCATTCCTAGACCTGCAAGGGAACTTGCTGTTCCAACAGGACAATGCACGTCCGCATGTATCCCGTGCCACCCAACGTGCTCTAGAAGGTGTAAGTCAACTACCCTGGCCAGCAAGATCTCCGGATCTGTCCCCCATTGAGCATGTTTGGGACTGGATGAAGCGTCATCTCACGCGGTCTGCACGTCCAGCACGAACGCTGGTCCAACTGAGGCGCCAGGTGGAAATGGCATGGCAAGCCGTTCCACAGGACTACATCCAGCATCTCTACGATCGTCTCCATGGGAGAATAGCAGCCTGCATTGCTGCGAAAGGTGGATATACACTGTACTAGTGCCGACATTGTGCATGCTCTGTTGCCTGTGTCTATGTGCCTGTGGTTCTGTCAGTGTGATCATGTGATGTATCTGACCCCAGGAATGTGTCAATAAAGTTTCCCCTTCCTGGGACAATGAATTCACGGTGTTCTTATTTCAATTTCCAGGAGTGTAAATATGAAATGTCGATCGTTATCGACCAAAGCAGTCAGATTTTAGCATTCAGGTCTTTGTTACAAAACTTGTTAATTTCACTTTAACAGTAAATCATAAACTATTATAGATATGATCAATATTCAAGTTTTATTGGGATCACCATGAAAATTTATGAAGGATGGTAGATGAAAATGACTGTGGCTTAATTCCCTGAATTACTACACAAATAGTTCTCATAAATGTTTCCCTTTGTGGCCGATCTTAGGTCCAGCATATTTAACACTGCTACGTCTCCTTGGCCATAAAAGCCTTCTACTGGGTTTTCCTATAACGTAGTTTCTCGTCTGTCTCACTCGCACCTACAGCGCTTAGGCCTCAATAGACAATAGATGCCTGTGAGTTTCCCCACCTCGTGGTGAATCTGTGCCCTTTCTGGCATCCGATCCTGAACGACAGGGTTCGTTTCACAATTCCTGAAAGCTGACTGTTTCGGCCATATACCAGGTGATCAAAAAGTCAGTATAAATTTGAAAACTTAATAAACCACGGAATAATGTAAATAGAGAGGTAAAAATTGACACACATGCTTGGAATGACATGGGGTTTTATTAGAACCAAAAACAAAAACAAAGTATTGCTAGACGCGTGAAAGATCTCTTGCGCGCGTCGTTTGGTGATGATCGTGTGCTCAGCAGCCACTTTCGTTGTGCTTGGCCTCCCAGGTCCCCCAGACAGTCCGTGCGATTATTGGCTTTGGGGGTTACCTGAAGTCGCAAGTGTATTGTGATCGACCGACATCTCTAGGGATGCTAAAAGACAACATCCGACGCCAATGCCTCACCATAACTCCGGACATGTTTTACAGTGCTGTTCACAACATTATTCCTCGACTACAGCTATTGTTGAGGAATTATGGTGGACATATTGAGCATTTCCTGTAAAGAACACTATCTTTGCATTGTCTTTCTTTGTTATGCTAATTATTGCAATTCTGATCAGATGAAACGCCATCTGACGGACATTTTTGGAACGTTTGTATTTCTTTGGTTCTAATAAAACCCCATGTCATTCAAAGCATGTGTGTCAATTTGTACCTCTCTATCTACATTATTCCGTGATTTATTCAGTTTTCAAATTTATACTGACTTTTTGATCTCCCGGTACTTAAATGAGAGCGCAAAGCTCCTTAACTCACAGCATTGGACGAAAAATCTGAGTTTTGTAGCCAGAAGAGTAAGGAATTATATGTCGTATCGGAATCCTGAATAAAAACAACCTGCTTTCAGAAATAAATGTCTTGCATTACTTACTGGACGCTTCTGGTACATACACGAGGACAGAAACAGTGACTTAAAAGACGAAATATTTACAAATTATTTTAAATTTAATGATGGTTTTTTACATAAAATACGCCCAATTTCCTTCCTTTCTTTTAAATTAAAGCAGAAAAGAGCTAAAAGGGAAAATACGAAGCGACTTCAATGTCACAGAAGTCATTCCACGCTAAGACCATTTCACAACAAAAGTGGCGAATTGTTCGAATGGTTTGCTACAGACACAGTCGTGCTGCGGTACGGAAACGAGTGCATCAAAGTGTAGGAGTGAAACAGCAGGCCAGTTGGATACGCACTCCAAACATGAAATGCACGGGATAACGATTCCTCTAAACGAAACATGTAAATTGCACTCCAGTTCATAGTGGAATTCTGGCGGTGTGTGGACTAAATGTGGTGTCGCATACAGCCCTAGTGAAATGGTGGCAACATCTCGTCCAGGGCCGGACATACGTGGGTGATGCTGATCGGGAGGGAAGGACGGTAACATCGACCACAGACGACAATGTCCCGGCAATCGAGAAACTAACTCGCATGATCGCACAGCGGCTTTCGAATGTCTCCTTGGTCAAGGAGCAGATTTCTATCGTCGAGAAACTGAATGTTCCGACCGTTCTTTACAGACACTTCATCATTATGTTGAAAAATAGTGTCACGTATCTGTCTCATTTTGAATTGTAGCGCAGCATTCAATAAAAGCCACTCGGCCTGCTATAATAATGCCTAACTTACTTTCTAAAAAACTGTTGTACACTACTGGCCATTAAAATTGCTACACCAAGAAGAAATGCAGATGATAAACGGGTATTCATTGGACAAATATATTATACTAGAACTTGCACGTGATTACATTTTCACGCAATTTGGGTGCATTGATCCTGGGAAATCAGTACCCAGAACAACCACCTTTGGCCATAGTAACGACCTTGATACGCCTGGGCATTGAGTCAAACGGAGCTTGGATGGCGTGTACAGGTACAGCTGCCCGTGCAGCTTCAACACGATACCACAGTTCAAGGGTAGTGACTGGCGTATTATGACGAGCCAGTTGCTCGGCCACCATTGACCAGACGTTTTCAGTTGGTGAGAGATCTGGAGAATGTGCTGGCCAGGGCAGCAGTCGAACATTTTCTGTATCCAGAAAGGCCCATACAGGACCTGCAACACGCGGTTCGTGCATTATCCTGTTGAAATGTAGGGTTTAGCAGGGATCGAATGAGGGGTAGAGCCACGGGTCGTAACACATCTGAAATGTAACGTCCACCGTTCAAAGTCGAACAAGAGGTGACCGAGACGTGTAACCGATGGCAACCCATACCATCACGCCGGGTGAGACGCCAGTATGGCGATTACGAATACACTTTTCCAATGTGAGTTCACTGCGATGTCGCCAACCACAGATGCGACCATCATGATGCTGTAAACAGAACTTGGATTCATCCGAAAAAATGACGTTTTTCCATTCGTGCAGCCAGGTTCGTCGTTTACACCATCGCAGGCGCTCCTGTCTGTGATGCAGCGTCAAGGCAACTGCAGCCATGGTCTCCGAGCTGATAGTCCATGCTGCTGCAAACGTCGTCGAACTGTTCGTGCAGATGGTTGTTGTCTTGCAAACGTCCCCATCTGTTGAGTCAGGGATCGAGACATGGCTGCACGATCCGTTACAGCCATGCAGATAAGATGCTTCTCATCTCCACTGCTAGTGATACGAGGCCGTTGGGATCCAGCACGGCGTTCCGTATTACCCTCCTGAACCCACCGATTCCATATTCTGCTAACAGTAATTGGATCTCGACCAACGCGAGCAGCAATGTCGCGATACGATAAACGGCAATCGCGATAGGCTACAATCCGACCTTTATCAAAGTCGGAAACGTGATGGTACCCATTTCTCCTCCTTACACGAGGCATCACAACAACGTTTCACCAGGCAACGCCGGTTAACTGCTGTTTGTGTATGAGAAATCGGTTGGGAACTTTCCTCATGTCAGCACGTTGTAGGTGTCACCACCGGCGCCAACCTTGTGTGAATGCTCTGAAAAGGTAATCATTTGCATATCACAGCATCTTCTTCCTGTCGCTTAAATTTCGCGTATGTAGCACGTCATCTTCGTGGTGTAGCATTTTTATAATGGTCAGTAGTGTGAAAGCGGGAGGGAGGGGGGAGGGGGGAATATAGAGTAATAATATGAAGGGGAAAAGGTATGGGAGGAAAAGGTAAACGGGGAAGCCATTATGACGTGTGATACGGAGGATGAAATTACAGTTGATACAATGGATAAATATCGGGACGTGTTTCGTTGCGTGGGAGAGGCAGACGGTTAAAATTTCGTTGGGAGATGATGTGGAGTATGTAGGTGTAGGGTTAGTGGAATTTGTTAGTACAGGGTCAGCAGCGTAAGAGGATTAGAAATTAGAGAGGAAGAATAAGAATATTGAAATCAGTTTGCAGATTATATAATTTGTACGTAGGTGTTCACAGTGAATGCGGAGAAGGGGAACTTTGAAGGGAACTGGAGTTTCGCAGTTCATCTCGTCGGCGGCACCGTACATTTAAATCCCCGCGATGGGTCCTCAGTCACCGGATGTAACAGTCGCCGTCCACCGCTGCCTCTCGAAACGCGGAATGTCTTTCCTGTCTTAAGGTGTCCGATGAAGATTGCCAAGCAGCACTCACAGTAAATCCACATTCCGATTAAAGAGATTTGGTATAACTGGCATTTCAGTTGTCTCCTTAATAATACTTCCAGAAACTACTCGCTGGGCAGTGTGTACTTGTGTGCATGTTGGTGGCTGGGTGGGTGTGTATGTATGAGAGAGAGAGAGAGAGAGAGAGAGAGAGACAGAGACAGAGAGTGAGAGAGAGACTGTGTGTGTTGTTTTAGCTCCCAGACACTCAGCTTCACCAACCGCTCGGACGCAGTTACGAAGTATGACTTCTCACAAGAGTTTATTTCTCCGTTAATTCGATAAGCAGCCGCTCAGACTGCGGTTGACAAATGGCGAAGCCCTTAACGGTGGCCGTTCCAGCCCTTTTGTTCCTTCCCTTCATTGCTGTGATTTATTCTCCATGATGGTCCTGCACTGGCTTTAAAACGGATGTAAATTACTCAGACGAATTAGCCTGCCAGTTCCACAAATGATGATAAATGAACATCTGAGAATCTCCTGTTAATCCTATTATTGTCAATTTAGAGGACCCCGCCGCCAGCACCAACATTCGCTGTTCGAGCTGAGAATCCTCGGCCATCAGACTCATTTTAAGTGGCCCTGCTCATTCTTTTAGTATCGTTCAGGATCAAATGTGTTTGTTTATCGCAGTTTTATTACATTTTTACGTCCTTGAACGGTGTCCATTTCACTATAATTTTTTTAAATATTTTATGTACTAGTTTACAGTAGGGTGAGAGGAATGCCTGACGACGATCCTATAAAGTCGGAATTCGTCATAAAATGAAAGAAAAAAATTGCAATAAAAGACATTTCGTGTTTTACAAGTCTGTGCCGGAAGGTACATCTCGTACCAAAATCATTTTGCCCCCTCGTTATTCCATACCCGAATGGTCTGTGTAAAGAACGATTGTCTACACGCCTCTGACTGCCCTCTGTTTTCGCTAATATCCTTTTTTGAACTTAAAATGCACGAAATTTCAACGCTAAACTTTGAAAGGCCTCGCCTATGAGCGCCGACTCCTAATAGGGTAACATTAAACTCACATCTCAGGGTCACGTTACGTCATTTTGACGTCTCTCCCTATGTCCAAGATGTCAGGAGCTATCGTCTTTCGTCATCGTTGGTAACTTGGGAAATGCAATATTGGATTTCGCAGTTTTTAAATTCAGGTTGTATTTCATGAATCTTGTATAATAACTTGTATCCTGTGAATAAATATTCAAAACAACAACATATCGAAGATCTCTCGAAATGCGTCCGTATTGGTACAATTTCTTGTAATAAAATGACGAATAATGTCATATTTCCGGTTAAAGAATTTTCGTAATTAACTGTTTTCCTGTCATAACTTACATATTATGAAAGTGTGCTATTTCAAGGCAACGGCACATTTAACATGTATCAAAAACAGCAGTTCTAGGTACAATTTGTTACAATTAAACGACATGTAATGACATGTAGGAGTCAAAAGTTTCACGAGTTCATTAAAGTGGAGTTAGGAAGTGTAAAGCAAATGCTTCGTGTCGTACTGGTTCCATCTTTTGTCACCTTGGCGTCCATAAAATATTCTGGGACTTCCTTATTAATTTAATAGAAGTATTGTCTATACTATTCGATGTTATGTACTTACAACAGCACTCTCTCTCTCTCTCTCTCTCTCTCTCTCTCTCTCTCTCTGTCTCTGTCTCCGGAGTAAGTTATCATTGTCAATTTAAAAATTAAGTGTGAAAAATGCAAATGTGAAAAACATTCAGCGCATTGATCATCTGGTAAAAGAAGTTGCCACTTCGAACAAAAAGTTTAGATAAGGTCGATACATTTGCAAAAGAATGACAAGGTAACTTAGACGCCTGTAATAACAAACAAGAATGTCGTCAGTTAAAGTACATCTTTAACCACCATATGACGTTCTTCCTCATATTATTCCAACAAATTGTACCAATACCATCGCGTTTTCGAGAGATCGCTGATGTGCTGATGTGCTGATGTTTTGAAACAGCATTTATTCATTGGCGTAAGTTAAATAAGCTGCCACTTTAATTCGTCTGCTAGAATGGCTACCCACCCATTCTAATTACCGGCCGACTCCTGAAATTAATTTTCTGACTTTCTAAAATGAAACGTGTTGTTGAGACATCTTAATAAACAATGTTGGATATACATGTATACATAATTGGATTCAGTGCTGGATGGCTTCAATTTGATGCTTGTAAATCATCAGTTGATGACCGCATATTAGGAAACACAGTTACTACCACTTTTTCAGTAAATTCCGAAATTACATTTTTAAAACACTTTAATCTCTCCCTTATCGATAGCCTAGTCGAGAGGAACGCAAAATTAACATTCATAAATGTCGTAATTTCGAGCTAAATGTATCACGCAGTAAAGAAAAAGTGTAGCCTCCCGGTTTCTCGAATTGAGGAGAATGTTAGTATTTTCAACGTCATTTCGCCTCGCGTGTTGCGAACCGAACGATTTGAAAGTCGATAGACAGCTCTTCCCAACAAAGCAGGTGACGTCAAGAATATTTGTTGTGAATTTAGTTCAAAAATGGCTCTGAGCACTATGGGACTTAACATCTATGCTCATCAGTCCCCTAGAACTTAGAACTACTTAAACCTAACTAACCTAAGGACATCACACAACACCCAGTCATCACGAGGCAGAGAAATGTGAATTTAGTGTTACCCCTCCTTTTACATGCGTGCAAGTGCGGCGTGCGCCTGTCTTCTGTTACCCTCCACAGTACAGTGTTCTGACCTAGTTGAATGCGACAGTCATCTCTGTGTAGCCGCGCATGGAATCTCTCGCGGAACTCAGTCTCTTGATTTCTGAGAGCCAGTCAGAGGTTACGCTATCAAATTTCAGTTTAGGGAGAACGTAGTAAAGCCAGTAGACACACTTGGCCGCTAGATTCTGTTGAGTGTGGACGCTGATCTGCCCTTTCATAATGACTGGCGGAGACAGCTTGATGTTCGTGTCTTAAACTGCGTTCTCAAGCTTGCTGCACTCACAGTTCCGACTGGACGTGATCTTCTTTTTTAATTATGTTTCTTGGGAGCTGATTTCTCACGTCACATGCCTGTTTAAATTGGATTGAACACAATATTCCTTTGTGTTAGGTGAGGAAACACGAGCCCATGTGGATACATATATCCAGTTGTGCTTCTCATAACCATGAGCCCTCGAGCAAATCAGTCCCTCTCTCTCTCAGTTAAAAGTAGGAAGAACGACTTAATTTCATTATTTTTTGGTCTTGTTACACGCAGACGCTATTGATAAATTCTGACGCAGTACTGAGACAAATTTTAATCACATACATCAGGTTGTCTATCTTGTAAAGAATTTTTTTGGGAACGCCAGAAACTGTTTCTAGCGCGATTTGAATTCCCCTCTTCATCGGATTAAAACGTTTCCTTTGCCTGAACATTCCAACTACATGGATATTAAATATGCACCAGTACTCGGTTTCCTCATGACACCTCGTACTTTTTAACCGTTTTGCTTCACTGGAAAATGCATTTCCTTTGCTTCACCATCATTCATCTCCTACCTTTCGTAGGATTTACAGCTATCAGGTAAGCCAATGTACATAGTTCTGAGCAATGACATCTTTTGATCAATACCGTAAACATAAATTTTGCCATAGTTTGTTAGGATTTGAAAGATCTCGTTCTGAGTTATTTGTTTTCATAGCACGGATTTTGTCCACAACATGAAGCTCGTTAATTAGTCATGCATTAATGCAACAGCAGTTCTGGTCAGAACTTATCAATACGTTTCTTTCAGGAACTTTTACGTGAAATTTCCCTTGCACTTAGAGAGCACTATCGTTGCAGTTAGAATTTCCGCTCAGATTGCGTTATCATGGCGACATGTCTGAATATTAGCTGCAAATTAGAGTAAGACTCGTCTCAAAATATTAATTGAACGTTTTGTAATATTTTTCAAGTCTACGGCAAGTTTCCAACCTCCCTGTGTTTTTTAACGCCTCTCTGGTAACCTCTGCCACCAGAAATTTTAATTTTAAATTAACAACAGCGCCAGTTGCAATGTTTACCTAGATTTACTTGGTTTTCAGTTGGGATAACCCAACCATCTTCAGAATAAAAGAAACTACGATTTGTCCATAATGGACAACGTCAAAAACTACGAAAGTTCCTTTTATTCTGAAGAAGATTGGGTTATCCCAACTGAAACATAGGTAAATCTAGGTAAACATTTCAACTGAAGTTATTGTTAATTTAAAATTAATATTTATACAGTTGCTGACAGGGCCGCGAATTGTTGAATATATTAAAAATTCTGCCACTAGAGTTTATCGAGCGTTCCCTTATGCTCTCGCGCTTTGTTGAATCTTCTATTTGTCCAACTTGATAATGTTCCCAGACTGATGAGCAATACTCAGGATCTGAGGCATGAGCGTTTTGTAATCCACTGCTTTTGTGGATGGATTAGAGTTCCTTAATATTCTTCCCATGAACTCTGCCTGGCACATGTTTTCCGTATTACTAGTATTGGGACCCTTCCACTTTACGGGGCTCTGGACTGTTATGCCTAGGTATTTTAAGGTTGTTAATGGTTCGATAAATCGCGAATGGGGCAATCGAACAGTGATGGCGTTTTCGGTCTATTTATGCGCGATGTGTTGAAACGTTCCTTCCGTCCGTTTTTCGGCGTTCGTAGTGTCATGCAAATTTTCACAAGTGGGCGCAGCCAGATATCACGCACTTTTGGCAATGTGTGGAATTCAAGAGGAATTTTGTCATGTATTGCTCGAGATTTAATCTGAATCGTTTATTGGTGGATACAGTTTATCTGCACTGTTCACATGCGAAATCACTATAAGAAAGGATCAAAAGCCTCGCTTTGACCCATGAGACATGGTTAAATCTCTATTTTGAAGTCAGTCATTAAGAAGGTTGTAGCTATGTAACTACTCTCACGAACATTCCGAGAGTCAACTACTGGACCAGAATATGTACATCACGAACAATTTATATACCGCCTCCAGCTGGCTCCTAGCAACTTCCGCCGGTAAATTGCACAACAACAAAACTGGAATAAAAATCAAAGTCAATAAGGAAAAAGTTGCAACAATATACCTCATTCACATTTGCATGGAAACAAATGAAATTTATAGGCTTGAATGAAAACCTCACCAAGACCATCTCATTCACTAGATATCACTGCCCAGCGGTGTACTTGCCACCACAACCTAATTTTTGGTCCGTGTCCAGTGAATGTCTGCACCCTCACTAAATGACAATGCTCACATAGAAAACTGGCAATACTCAACTCGAAATCAATCTGCGCCAATAGGAACGCAAATAGATATACTTAAAATTTTCCCTGCTGCAAGAAATACTCCAGTTACTCGCGAGGAACCACATTATCCTGAATTTTCATATAGCCCGTCCGTCCAGAAAATTCTGAGATTGATTTTGTTGCTGGTGTATAATTGATGTCAGCACAATAACTAAGAAATCAACTTGAACTAAGAGTTGTAAACAGCAGATGTGTATTCGACCAGTGTTAAGCAGTGGACGTGCGGCCGTTGTGTGTCAACGTCGTTGTGTCATAAATTGCAGTGGGACAACACCTCTAAATCAAGTTTTCAAGACATTCTCCAGAATGTTCTGACGAGGAGGAAAGCGTGCCAGAAGTTTGTCCCACACACCTTGACCCCCCGGAGAGAAACAACAGATCGTAGGCGCCTGCCGCAACTAGATCGAAATTAAAAACGTAGACAGTTCTTTTCTGTAAGAAACTTACTCACCTGCCACAAAACGCCAAAGTACAGAAATTCACAAGAGAGTCAACAATTTGAAGACATATTCGACACTCGACCCATCCAAAAACACCCAAAAACGACGTTCCTGATAGTTTCGTATGGTTGTATAAACATTCTGCCCAAGTGGGGAAAGGCTATGTAGAACTTTTCTTTATTCTTTATTAACCCACTCTCCAAATATTTTGAACTGACATGGTACATTACAAAGCCACCATCTCCACCCCATAGGGCAACGTCTTCCATACATCACGAGCAGTGCCAATCGACTCCCCAGTTTCTCAAGACGCAAACCACTCCACAAAATTGTTTACCATTCACGCCTTTCAGCCAATAGGAATCGGGAACAGAATGTAGGAAATCTCACTGGCCATTTCATGATCCCGCTTACTGCGCATTGCTGCCATTTTCTTTGCAATAGGTGTTGAAAATCATGGAGAAATAACTCGAGTTTTAATCGGTGTCGTAGGTTAAACCACTATCCATTCAGGGAAAGACCAGTCTATTACATCCACTCTGGCGAAACCTCTTTCCCTGTCATACACTATAACCACAGAAACGAGCAATCAGGTACGTTCCGAAAATGATATGTTACAAAGTTACGTTTGTTAACGTTCAGTATCAACCGTCAGTCGCTGCACAAACCGTCCATCATCTGCAGCTATTCCTGTATTTCGATACAGTCTTCTTTTCTCAATCTTCCTATGAGCAACAACATCATCTGCGACAAGCCTCACAGAGCTTTCGGCGTTATCCACTAGCGTTTAAAAATCTGCTGGTCGCTTGATGCAGTACAGACCTGTAGTCAATGTCAAATGAAAGATTTCTGTGCGGGAACGAAGGTGAGATTTTGCTTCAACGTCCGGCAGAATGTTACAGTAAATGACAGTAAATGACAGTTAAAGCTCTGGTACGCATGAGGGAACAAAAGAAAGATTGGTCTTTAACGCCTCGTCGAATCTTGCAGTAGATGAGCAAATAAACGAACAGTAAATGCCCTGGTGCACGGAAAGATATTACTGGTTGTATAGTTTTCGTATCGTTTTCTTCATGGCCTTTTCAATGAAACATAGTGAAGCGTCACAAATAAAAATAAATAAATAAGCAGAACATTCGACACTTCTTGCTACCTGTGAAGGAAAGAAGCTAATTTATCTTCCCATCAGCGTTGGCGAACGTGCAGTGTTAGGAAGAGCTAGACTTTGGCTGCAGTTTGTTTGAAGAACCATCTCGGTATGCGCCCTCGGTGACTTCTCATCCCACGAAAAACTTAATCTCGTTGTATGGATGACGTTTGAAAAGACGCATGCCGTACCGAAAGGGAGTCCAATAAAATCTTAATCATTGAGCCACATCACTGTTTAGTGAGATATTGGCGATAGAAACTCCTGATCTTACAAAAAATGGCTCTGAGCACTATGGGTCATCAGTCCCCTAGAACTTAGAACTGCTTAAACCTAACTAACCTAAGGACATCACACACATCCATGCCCGAGGCAGGATTCGAACCCGCCCACAACGACCGGCTCCTGATCGTACTCTTCGATTTCAACGAATGCACCAGGGAAAGAAATAGTCACTATGCGTGCATAACGATAACTCTTTCCAATCAGGATGCTACACTAACCTCAGATCTTCAGCTCACACTTCTAGTTTGCTGTATACTTCTTTTCCATAAAAGAAGAAAAATAGATTACGCACCGCTTATTCACTCAGAAGAAATTTTTTTCATTGCTACTGTGGAAGGGTGCGAAGGGGGGGCGGGGGGGGGGGGGGGGGGAAAGTAATTTAAGAAATGAGGACGTCCGTATTTTTCGGTTAGTTGCTCCTTCTCAACAACGGGTCATAATTTTTTGCCAATAGTACTACCTACATCGCCAAGCGACTTTCATCACATTTCGTCAGCAACTGCCAACATCATATCATACAATTACATCAAAAATTGCATAAAAATTTGAGGTACTGTATATTGTGAAATCCCTTGTGAGTAAAAGTTTACACTGGTATAGAAAACCAATCGTGTGCTAGCATTACCTTTTGGATCTAAGCTAAATTAATATGTAAACCCTCGTTAACCTCAAACGAAAATCAGTGGGTGTGAACAAGCTCATACACTCAATTCAACAAAGGAGGACCTGAGACAGGTGATCACTCAACTCCGTGAGTGCTCTGCCACACCGTTGCTGGTATTTATTTTCTCACCATAGATTATTCACCGACTACTGTGGTGACCTCCACCTTCGTGCGAGTGGCTCTCTGGTTGTGGACGAGGTGGCGTTGCTGTGAGGAGACATACTTTAGTAAAAAGACTGTCAATGAAATTCAAACCGTTACCAACCTCTAATTGCAGAGTCAATTTCACATTAAATGAAAAAGGCGTGCGAATTTTCAGTATTATGCATACATTGTCAATTAACAACCGTGAAATTCATCCACCAAACTTAGAAAATCTGAACTTGGTTTCAGAAGTTCAAAGTTACATGGGTGATATTTTACAGCTACTGGTTGCTAATCTATACATAATATTTCTCGTTACTGCATCGAACTAGGTACTTCGACATATTTAAATATCATAGATACTTAATAAGTGACAGTAATTATAATACGAGGAAGAGTAAGAAAGTTAATAGAATAAAAAGTGATCTGAATGTATGTAATGATAATGTAACAGTCCTGACTGAGACGGTTAACATCTAAATCTAACGACAAGGCAACGAGGGCTGTCGAACTGCACATAGATCCACGCGTCGTCATGAACACAGTGATGTTACTAGCGACACGTTGTTGACTGTGAGGTGTCCGGAAGCGCTTGACACTCTTAACTGTAGTTTATAAAAAACCACCTGCGAAGAGAACGATGGTTGATAGGTGGTTGGAAAATCTTTTAGAGTGCAAGAATACTTCGAATTATCATATAACTTTTGGAGTTCAGCCGGCCGGGAGGCTGAGCGGTTCTAGGCACTACAGTCTGGAACCGCGCGACCGCTACGGTCGCAGGTTCGAATCCTGCCTCGGGCATGGATGTGCGTGATGTCCTTAGGTTAGTTAGGTTTAAGTAGTTCTAAGTTCTAGGGGACTGATGACCTCAGAAGTTAAGTCCCACAGTGCTCAGAGCCATTTGAACCATTCTTTGGAGTTCAGATATTCTTGAAAAACCTCTTATTCCAAAGAAATTAGTTCTGAATATGGATTACGGAATGATTTGTGTTATGGGCATTAGTTGGGGGGGGGGGGGTTGGGGGCGGGGTTGTTTGGGGAAGGAGACCAGACAGCAAGGTCATCGGTCTCATCGGATTGGGGAAGGACGGGGAAGGAAGTCGGTTGTGCCCTTTCAAAGGAACCATCCCGGCATTTGCCTGGAGCGATTTTAGGGAAATCACGGAAAACCTATATCAGGGTGGCCGGACGCGGGATTGAACCATCGTCCTCCCGAATGCGAGTCCAGTGCGTTAGCCACTGCGCCACCTCGCTCGGTCTGGGCATTAGTTGTTTCAGATACTAACGAGAGAGCTAACATTTTGAAATGTCACTTATTGTAAGAAATCTGAGGTTACAAGCTTTGAGGACCGTCTCATCTCTAACTAGTTGTTTCCTGATATTTATAGTACCGCGGTATTTATTTGCGTCTGGAGCTAGTGTGGTACACAGCAGTCGTCACTTGTGATACCCATTTTGAATAGTCGAAGGACTGTGTCCGCAGCTCGTGGTCCAGTGGCTATCGTTGCTGCCTCTGGATCACGGGATCCCGGGTTCGATTCCTGGCCGGCTTGGAGATTTTCTCCACCTGGTTACTGGGTGTTTGTGTTGTCCTCATCACGGCCGCGCAGTTCAGCGCCCTACAAACCAAACCTCGTCATCATCAAATGACTGCACCGAAAAGTGATTAGAGGACCCGTAAGTAAGTTACGTTGTGTGGGTTGCGTGCCAATCAGGCGGTGCGCAAATCAGGTGGTTAAAAGGTTGCTTTATTTAGTCTATTTCATGCTGCCAAATTTTTATGTGAAGTGTGTTACTACTTTCATTTCTGCTACTGCTCATTACGTTTACTCTCAATCTATAGCTGTAGTCATTAGTTTGACCATTACATATAAGAGGATAGGCAATTTTTCTTGTCTTTCACTTTGGTTACCAGTTTGAGCAGCCTATCTTATCTATGACACCCTTTCACCCTGAATTTTAATCCCACTCCTGAACATTTCTTTTCTTTGCTTAATCGCTTCTCCGGTGTACAGAGAGAACAGTAGACACAAAAGACTAAGTCCCTGTTCTGCATCCTTTCCAATCTGATCACTATGTTCTTGGTATTCTATTCTTATTTTTCCCTCTTGGTTCTTGAACATCATTTTACATTACATCATTTTACATTGTCGTTTTTGCGAATTTATAAATCCTATGAAGGTGTCTTGATTTTTCTCAAGTCTTGGTTCCATTATCAAACGTAACGTCAGAACTGTCTCTTTGGTGCCTTTACATTTCCTAAAGCCAAATTCATTATCAACTAACAGATCATCAGTTTTATTTTCCGTTCTTCAGTATATTATTATTGTCAGCAACTCGAATGCATGAGCTATTAAGCAGATTGTTTTGACACTTCTCGCACGTACTTGCCCTTGCTGTCTTCAGGACAGTGGGTATGATATTTTTCTGTAAGTGTGCAGTCTCAACGGCTCTCCTGTACCAACTTGAATAGTCGTTTTTTTACCAGTTTGCCAATGATTTTTAAACTCTAAAATATGTCTAAAAAGAATCCTCCAAAGTTCTGTTAAATTCTGACTATAATACTGCATTCACTATGTTTACCTTATCGGTTCCCATTTCTTCCCACATCACGTCATCAGATATTTCCTCCCCCACGTAAAGCTCTGCAGTATACTCACCTATCCATCCTGTCCTCTGAATTTAACATTGGATTCCTTACTGTACTCATAATTTTGATGTATGTAACCGAAGGCTGTTTTGATTTTTCTGTGTACGGCATCAGTCCTACCGTTGACTGTTTCTAGTTCCACTTTTTCGCATTTTTTCCTGTAACCATTGCGTCATGGCTTCTCTACACTTTCTATTTACTTTATTCCTTAGTGACTTATTCCTGTCGTTTTCTGAACATTTTTGTACTTCTTTCTTTCGTCGATCAGTTGAAGTATTTCATCTGTTACCCAACCTTTCTTCGCAATTACCTTGCTCGGAACCTTGTAAGACACTGCACTTAGCAGTCTCCATATTGCGAGCGTTTACGCCATCTAGCGTCCTGAATGTTGTCAGGTCTAATGCGAGGAGCTCCGCCTGCCATCAGCGAACTTACAAACCCTTGTCTCCCAGCAGATGGGTGGCCTGTAGACAAGCGGCCACGTCTGAACTCCCGCGCCTTGTACCGCAGCTGCAGACATTCCTCAGTTTGTTCCTGAAGAAACTTTCTGCAACCCCTCGAAGTTTGTCAGTACTGTTTTGTCATAAAATATGGCTGCTCCTGAACCTGCCTTGCCCCCGATGTCTCACTGGTCTCTCACGCTCGTCCAGTAAATGTCGCATCGACAACATCTGATCAGCTGCTTCAGCTGCCTTTTCTTCAGCTGCGGGGGGTATCGTTGCTTGCGACTAGTGCCACAGATACACCAGCTGGAGACATACCGAGAAATTGCCCTCTTTGGAAGTCTGTAAAATCCGACATGGCAATAGATCATTTCAACATCACAACGGACATAGACGCACTGTTACTTACTTGTTCTTTATATCATTTAATTAATTTTTTACCGAACTTATGTGGAACGAACAGGGTAAGCATACATGATTAGTTCCAGTGGATGGCTGTGTGTTGCCCATTTTCGAGATCCTAACTTGCACTTTGGCCTAAATTTCGCGTTAGTAACACTTTTTTCGCCACTACTCACGTAGCTACATTTACAAAATGGCTCTGAGCACTATGCGACTTAACTTCTGAGGACATCAGTCGGCTAGAACTTAGAACTGATTAAACCTAACTAACCTAAGGACATCACACACATCCATGGCGGAGGCAGGATTCAAACCTGCGACCGTAGCGGTCGCTCGGTTCCAGACTGTAGCGCCTAGAACCGCACGGCCACTCCGGCCGGCAGCTACGTTTACAACTACATTTTCAGACTACTAGTTTTAAGGAAAAAATCATGTGTAAAACAGGAATTCTCTGTGAGAAATGATTTTTTTTTTATTCAAAACTTCGTTAAATATATCACACACATTTTTGTTATTCGAAAAATGATAAACGATTTTTCTGGGTGCATATTTAACTCGTGTATTAGCCATCGATAGTTTTAATAAAGAATAACTAGCGTCATTTTTTCTTATAATGTTGCAGATGTGGACATCGCTAGTCTTATTATGCATTATTTATGACAAATTTCGTTAAAAATATGTACATTTGTAATTGATTAATTTGGGTTTCTATCAGAGTTGCAAATAATATTTCTATTGCTTACTGGTTTCGACCAATTTCATTCATTATCAAACCAGGATCTGCATTAGAAGGTACTATGTTATTAATAAAACATCAAATATAACATTTTTCAAACATTTTGTGTGCCAGATTACTGCAGTGGAATGAATATTTAATGACCTACCTGCATGTGTAATGTTTCATTGAACACAATACATTTGTTTTTACGTCATATCAAAATAACAAATGTTCTGTATTACGATTGACGTAATAGATTCAAAATTCGATAGGCTTCTTTAGTTGTTTATACTGTTCAAAAGTAGTCACTAATAAAAATATCATTTGCACCTCTGATTACAGATATATTGAGTTTCAAATCCTAACGCCAACACATTGTTAAGCTAAGTGACTGTAAGCGAACACTCCATATAATTTTCACTGCTCGTATTTCTGCAATCAACACTTTCTTCGGAAATGTCAGTAACCCGAGAAAGGGATCCCATAAAGCATATAAAGCATTATCGAATGGAAATATCCAAAATACGTTAAGAGGTTGATTCGTTTGTTTCCAAGACTAGCACCGTGCAAGGTGGGTAGAGGTTATTAGGCTCGTGTTCGGGAGGACGATAGTTCAGATCCGCGTCCAGCCATCCAGATTTAGTTTTTCCGTGGTTTCCCTAAATCGCTCTAAGCAAATGCCGCGATGGTTCCTCTGACAAGGCACGGCCGATTTTCTTCCCCATCCTTGAAACAATCTGAGCTTGTGCTCCGTCTCTAATGACCTCGATTTCGACCGGACATTAAACCCAATCTTCCTTCCTAGCAAGACTAGCAAATATGTGAAGAGTACAAGTAGCTGAACGTAACTTTTTTAGCGGGTCAGTGGTATGTTTCTTATAGTTCAAGTTTTAGACAGTACATACGCTCAAAAATGCTTACAACGCTTGCAAGGTCCCGTGCAAAACGTTAGACGTAAGGAAGTGAACTACAGATCATGTAGAAAACAGGTTCTGGAAATGGTGAAGTTCTACGAGGCTGTTGATATTCTTTTGTTCCACCCCTGCAGATGGAGTTATATAAAAAATCCATCCCCGACACCTTCGCCCTTGCAGCCCGGTGGACCATACTGACGCTGCTGAAACACAACAACGCTCCCGCAGACGAGATAAGCGACTGCTCGTCTTCACTCAGTCCCTCCCTTTCCCCTCGTTTTCCCCAGAGCCCTCCTCCACCGACTCTCCCTGCCGGATCCCGCCAGCAGATAGAAAACCGACGAGCGCCAGCAGCGCCGCCGACGGCGGAAATTGGAATTAGCCCGGACCGACAGCTTATCGCGTTAGACCCGTGCGTCACTTCCGGTCACTCGCCTCCTCTGCTGAGAAACCCCGTGGAATTCCCCTCCCCAGTTTCTTTTTTCTTTTTTTTTTATCACACGCCCGCTTTTCGTTTTTCACTTTCCTCCTTCGGCCGCGTTTATCTCCGCAAGTTTGATCTGGCGGAAGCAGACGTCGCTTAGGTTCCTGGATTCGCGCAAGTAATGTAGCGGCAAGAAGCTGTGGAAGGAACCACTCACGCTAGCTGCCGGAAAATACAGTCGAACGGACGCTGCAGTAACCTGTTGCAAACTGAGAAGGAGAAACAGGTCATGCGTTTCATTTCTCCAAGGACTACATCTACATGACCACTCTGCAGGTCACACTTAAGTGCTTGACTGAGAGTACATCAAACTACCTGCATACTATTTCTCTACCGTACCACTCTACATCTACATATACATACATACTCCGCAATCCACCATATGGTGCGTGGCGGAGGGTACATCGTACGACAACTAACTAACTTCTCTCCCTGTTCCACTCCCAAACAGAACGAGGGAAAAATGACTGCCAATATGCCTCTGTAGGAGCCCTAATCTCTCTTATCTTGGTGGTCTTTCCGCGAAATGTAAGTTGGCGGCAGTAAAATTGTACTGCAGTCAGCCTCAAATGCTGGTTCTCTAAATTTCCTCAGTAGCGATTCACGAAAAGAACGCCTCCTTTCCTCTAGAGACTCCCACCCGAGTTCCTGAAGCATTTCCGTAACACTCGCGTGATGATCAAACCTACCAGTAACAAATCTAGCACCCCGCCTCTGAATTGCTTTTATGTCTTCCCTCAATCCGACCTGATCGGTTCTAACAGCGCATGGGAAAAATGAACACTTAAATCTTACCGTGCGAGCTCCGGTATCTCTTATTTTAAGACGACGATCATTTCTCCCTATGTTCTTGGGTGTCAACAAAATATTTGCGCATTCGAAGGAGAAAATTGTTGACTAAATTTTCATGAAAGGATCTCGCCTTGTTCTAATGACTGTCACCCCTCCTTGCATATCGGATACGTGAGACCATCTCCCCTATTTCGCGCTGCCCTTCTTTGAACTTTTTCGATGCGTTCTGTCAAGCCTATCTGGTTCAAATGGCTCTAAGCACTGTGGGACTTAACATCAGTCCCCTAGACTTAGAACTACTTAAACCTAACTAACCTAAGGACATCACACACATCCATACCCGAGGCATGATTCGAACCTGCGACTGTAGCAGCAGCGTGGTTCCGGACTGAAGCGCCTAGAACCGCTGGGCCACAGCCGCCGGCCATCCTATCTGTTAAAACTCCAATACTGCAGAGAAATACTCTAGCAGAGAACGGACAAACATAGTGTAGGCAGTCTATTTAGTAAACCTGTTAGATCTTCTAAGTGTTCAGCCAATGACACAAAGTCTTTGGTTCGCCTTTCCCTCAAAACTATCCATCTGATCGATGCGATTTAAGATGTTCGTAATTGTTATCTATAGGCATTTAGTTAAACTGAAAGCCTTTAGATCTGTGTGATTTATCGTGCAACCAAAATTTAACTGATTCCTTTTCATTGTTTAGAACCAACTGTCCCTACAAACTGTTACGTCCTGGTACTTGTATGAGTCCAACGATTACAGTTATAGCGCACTGATATTCATAGAATGAAACGTTCCCTTTGAAAATTATAAATGACTGTGCTGGTAAACTTCTACGTTATTTGATTTTCAAAAAGCTGAGAAAAATTGAACGTACTGAGTCATTTCTCTCTTTTCTCATTCTGATCATCACTAAACTGACACACAATGTTTTTTAGTGCAACGCAATCTGACTTTCAGTAATCCCTACAAGAGAATGGCCCTGACTAGCAATAACCTATACCTCTCATGAATCACTTACCTCACAATAGTTACTCGAACTATTGCAATACAGCGAGCGCCAATACTGCCAGCTAAATAAAAGATTCTAACTACTGAAGGCACTAACTACTGATAGGCATAGTTAGCAAACGAAAGATTTTTATAGGGAACAAACGATGTATTTACCTTAATAGCGTTCAAAAGTCATCATATATATATATATATATATATATATGACATCCATCTTTACAAATTTCCTTTTCCTGGTGGACACACGTCCGGATCGTCCGCTTATAGCAACCTCTCAAAACTCTGCCATCTCTCTCTCTCCACATCCACCACAGGTGGCGGCTAACCTCCAACTGCCCAACGCTACGCGCTGTTCACATCCAACTGCCCAACACTACACAAGCGAATATTCCAACAATGTGTCGAACCAGCCACAGAATGCACACAGTGCAATCAATGATTTTCATACATAGCGCTACGTGGCGGTACCAACATAAAAACCTAAACAGCCTACTTACAAGAATACTACGTTTCTTTTTGGGATGTGTTAAATTTCATATTAGTTAACATTTAAAGCAAGTTGCTGACATTTCCACCACTTTGAAATCTTTTTAAGAGCTGACTGGATATTTATACAGCCTTTCTCAGAAAGCACTTCATTACTGGTAAAAATATCTTTCAATCGAAATCCCTGTTATTGATTTACGTGTTTTAACATTGCTTCTCAGTGTGACCCCCAAAAGTTTAAACGTTGTGACATGTTCTGGATGTGCAACACTCAAATATTATTGGGTATTTCCTACCCGACACAGTTATTACCCTGCTTTTCTCCACATTAAATATAAATATTCATAAACTGTTTTATCTGTTATGGAAATGGTTGAATTCTGCGACTGTAGATATAATTTTAAATTCGGGTAAGAAAGAAAGAAAGGACAGCCACAGATTTGTATTTCTCAAAAACAAATCTTCAATTGGCTGTAAATGTGATTTACAGAGTTCTGTATCAGCTATTCCTGTTTACAGTCCCATCATCCTTATTCGGCGCTTGTGGGAGACAATTAGAAACTGAGGCTCTGAGTCGATTTGTGAGGTGTGTCCACACCTGAAGGGATACCTAGTTTTAAATTGTCTGGGAGCTTCATTATAGCGCGCACGACGCTGGAGAGTAAAAGTTTTATTCATTACTAGCTGTTATCCACAGCTGTGCTCGAATATCAGTAGTTCTGTTATTGCCGGCCGCGGTGGTCTCGCGGTTCTAGGCGCGCAGTCCGGAACCGTGCGACTGCTACGGTCGCAGGTTCGAATCCTGCCTCGGGCATGGATGTGTGTGATGTCCTTAGGTTAGTTAGGTTTAAGTAGTTCTAAGTTCTAGAGGACTTATGACCACAGCAGTTGAGTCCCATAGTGCTCAGAGCCATTTGAACCATTTTTGAGTTCTGTTATTATGAGTGTTGGTGAGTAAGTAAGCTACTGTAAGCGTAATATTGTCAGCTGCCCTCACCAGTCTGCCTGCTTCGGTAGACATAGCTCGTTATGTACCGCCCACTCCACCCCTCCTCAGCTGAGCTGTCCCAACGCACTATACGTCGGCATGTGCAGCGTCGCTGCCGAGTCGTGTGTACTGGGGGGGGGGGGGGGCAGGAGCATGCATCTATGCATCCTGCTGCAGAAGTAGCTTTACATCATACAGCGCGTACATATCCAACAAAAATGGTGTGGAAGTATGGGTTAAACACTTAGAAGATTTTAGCTTCGTGTCAGATTGAAACTGGGTGCTGGGCTGAGACTGGAACTCAGGACCTTTGCTCTTCTGCCGTGATCTATCGAGGGAGCTATCCAAGCACGACTCACGACCGGTTCTCACAGCCTTACTTCCGACAATACCTCATCTCCTACCTTCCAACGTTCACAGAAGTTCTCCTGTGAAACTTACAGTATTAACACTCCTGGAAAAAAAGGTACTGCAAAGGACATGGCTTAGCCACAGCCAGGGCATGTTTCCAGAAATAAATTATCACTCTGTAGCGGAGTGTGCGCTGATGTGAACTTCCTGGAAAATTAAGACTGTGTACTGCATACTGGAGATTATACAAGCATTGTGTTCATTACTTTGGATCTTCCACGTAGCATAAATCAATCAATAAAAGCATTATCGCAATTATGATACAGTCAATAGCTTTATCAAAGAGTAACTAGCTTTTTCAAAGAGTAAATATTTTTGCCTGGTGTGAGTAGTAGTCTTCAGATTATCTTGTACTACACACTTTCTAAAGTATTATTAGGAAATGAAAGTACAATGGCAAACATAATCAGTTAAAACCACTTCACTACCTATTTCAAAATATGTGCCCTCGCCGAGTTCGCGCTGCTCAATGATTATGACGCCATACCTCCTGATCTATGTGTCGTACAATGATATCATTTTGGAGGTACAAACAGCGGCATATGTGGATGCCATCTGCGAAATGTTTGCGAACAGAGCTACTAGCAAAGAAGCAATAAATTTAAACGTCACGCTTGCTGCGGCAGTTTCACATGCTTCTGATTGCTTATGATGTCATATATCCTGAACTATGTGTCGTACATTGATGTAATTTTTGCAGATAGATTCAGTGGTATATATGAATACCAAGTTCGGTTGAAATCGTTCCTGTGGTTTCGGAGGAGATGCTGAATATATATATATATATATATATATATATATATATATATATATATATAATTTTTCTGTGATCCGATTTTGATGAAATAAAGCCTATACAGTGCCCGAAGTTATGCTCAAGTTACTTAGAAAACCCCATGAAAAATCGTCTCGTAGTTTTGGGGAAGCGTATTCATATACACTCCTGGAAATTGAAATAAGAACACCGTGAATTCACTGTCCCAGGAAGGGGAAACTTTATTGACACATTCCTGGGGTCAGATACATCACATGATCACACTGACAGAACCACAGGCACATAGGCACAGACAACAGAGCATGCACAATGTCGGCACTAGTACAGTGTATATCCACCTTTCGCAGCAATGCAGGCTGCTATTCTCCCATGGAGACGATCGTAGAGATGCTGGATGTAGTCCTGTGGAACGGCTTGCCATGCCATTTCCACCTGGCGCCTCAGTTGGACCAGCGTTCGTGCTGGACGTGCAGACCGCGTGAGACGACGCTTCATCCAGTCCCAAACATGCTCAATGGGGGACAGATCCGGAGATCTTGCTGGCCAGGGTAGTTGACTTACACCTTCTAGAGCACGTTGGGTGGCACGGGATACATGCGGACGTGCATTGTCCTGTTGGAACAGCAAGTTCCCTTGCCGGTCTAGGAATGGTAGAACGATGGGTTCGATGACGGTTTGGATGTACCGTGCACTATTCAGTGTCCCCTCGACGATCACCAGTGGTGTACGGCCAGTGTAGGAGATCGCTCCCCACACCATGATGCCGGGTGTTGGCCCTGTGTGCCTCGGTCGTATGCAGTCCTGATTGTGGCGTTCACCTGCACGGCGCCAAACACGCATACGACCATCATTGGCACCATGGCAGAAGCGACTCTCATCGCTGAAGACGACACGTCTCCATTCGTCCCTCCATTCACGCCTGTCGCGACACCACTGGAGGCGGGCTGCACGATGTTGGGGCGTGAGCGGAAGACGGCCTAACGGTGTGCGGGACCGTAGCCCAGCTTCATGGAGACGGTTGCGAATGGTCCTCGCCGATACCCCAGGAGCAACAGTGTCCCTAATTTGCTGGGAAGTGGCGGTGCGGTCCCCTACGGCACTGCGTAGGATCCTACGGTCTTGGCGTGCATCCGTGCGTCGCTGCGGTCCGGTCCCAGGTCGACGGGCACGTGCACCTTCCGCCGACCACTGGCGACAACATCGATGTACTGTGGAGACCTCACGCCCCACGTGTTGAGCAATTCGGCGGTACGTCCACCCGGCCTCCCGCATGCCCACTATACGCCCTCGCTCAAAGTCCGTCAACTGCACATACGGTTCACGTCCACGCTGTCGCGGCATGCTACCAGTGTTAAAGACTGCGATGGAGCTCCGTATGCCACGGCAAACTGGCTGACACTGACGGCGGCGGTGCACAAATGCTGCGCAGCTAGCGCCATTCGACGGCCAACACCGCGGTTCCTGGTGTGTCCGCTGTGCCGTGCGTGTGATCATTGCTTGTACAGCCCTCTCGCAGTGTCCGGAGCAAGTATGGTGGGTCTGACACACCGGTGTCCATGTGTTCTTTTTTCCATTTCCAGGAGTGTAGATAGACACGATAATATTAAAATTTTATTAATTGTATAGACTGCACAAGGATAACTCGATAAATGATGCACTTTAATGATGGATACCTCCAGCTTCCTGTAGGAATTGTTGTTACACGACATTCGATGGCAGTAGATGACGCACATCTCGAGTTCGTACTGCCGTCAACTACAACCAACAGAGCTATAGCAGGTTTAAAAACAAGCATCGAACTGTCAAAACACGGAATGTTATTTCGCAGAATTTCAGTACTTCCCTTCTGTCAAGTAAGCATAAAACGACCACATGAGCTTAAAACGTGGACGTATTTTGAATGCCATATCGTGTGAGCAATGTCATCATATGTGCATTCTCGTGACAGGCCCAAACGCCAGTTTAACCTGTTTTCAGCTTCTCAAGAAACTAAAAAAATCTGTTCGTATTGATTCTCCAGCACCCCGTACCACTTCACATTTGACGATACAAATGTTACGTAATCTCGTGACAATGCTATATTAGTTCTAAGCGGTAAAAACACAGCGGGCTCCAACGAAAGCATTGCAAATTATATTTGTCTACAGAGTTTAAAACTTGGTTCCATACATTTTCGCTATCAGCCTTGCCGCAGTGGTAACATCGGTTCCCATCAGATCACCAAAGTTAAGGGCTGTCGGGCTGGGCTAGCACTTGGATGGATGACCATCCAGTCTGCCGAGCGCTGTTGGCAAACGGAGTGCACTCGTGAGGCAAACTGAGAAGCTATACCAAGTAGCGGTTCCGGTCTCGGAAACTAATATACGGCCGGGAGAGTGATGTGCTGACCACATGCCCTTCCATATCCGCATCCAGTGACGCCTATGGGTTGAGGATGACACGGCGGTCGGTCGGTACCGTTGGGCCCCCATGGCCTGTTTGGGTGGAGTTTAGTTTAGTTTCAATACACTTCCACACTACCACCTAATAAACATATACGAGCGTATGAAACATCAGACCAGTAGCGTGACACACCATATCGCTCTCAACGGAGGAAAATCTTCAGAGGTAAAAGTAATTTCGGGGGTTCCCCGACGGAACGTTATAGGAGCATTAATTTTCACATGTATACACGACTTAGTGGATAACGTCGAAATTCCCATGAGGCCTTTCGCGGATGCTGATGTTGTGTTTTGCAGAGAAGTGTCAACGCTGGAAAATTGCGAAATGCAGGAAGACATGCAAAGGATCAACACTGGCAGTTGACTCTCAACATAAATAAGTCTAAAGTATTGGATATAAATAGGCGGAAAAACTCATTATTGTATGTTTACACGATTGCAGAACAATCACTGGAACCATTCACTTCCATGAAATATAGAGGAGTATGAGCACGGAGTGATTTACAGTGTAACTACCGCATAAAAGTAAACGCAGGTAAGGCAGATGCCAGACTGATATTCACTGGAAGAATCCTCAGGAAGTATAGTCCATACAAAGATGTTTACTTAAAAAGTCCTTGTTCGAGGTATACTTGAATATTGGTCGTCAGTTTGGGATCCTTGGCAGATAGGATTACTGCAGAAAGTAGAGAAAATCCTTAGAAGAATAGAGCATTTCGGTTCTGGTTCATTTAGTAAGTGCGAAGGCGTTACGGAGGTGCAAGCCCAACTCTACTGACAGACGCTGCAAGATATGCAATCTGAATCACGCTATAGTTTGCTGTTAGTTTAGAGAACGCGCTTGTCTAGAACAGTCAACCAGTATACGCATATTGCTTTCTCCTACATATATCTCGCGTAAAGCCTTTAAGGTAGAATCAGACTCGGGCTCCCCAACAATCGTTCCTCCTGCGGACTTACCGGCGAGTGGAACAGGGAAGGGGGAAATGGTAGTGGTACATAAAGTACCTTCCGCACACACTGTAAGGTGGCATGCGGTACGGATGTAGATGTAGAGACACCCTTATCCGTAACTTGCATCTTTATTTTCACGTGTATATACGGACGACGTACCGTAGCTGTTCCCCCCCATGAACCATGGACTTTGCTGTTGGTGGGGTGGCTTGCGTGCCTCAGCGATACAGATAGCCGTACCGTAGGTACAACCACAACGGAGGGGTATCTGTTGAGAGGCCAGACAAACGTGTGGTTCCTGAAGAGGGGCAGCAGCCTTTTCAGTAGTTGCAACAGTCTGTATGATTGACTGATCTGGCCTTGTAACAATAATCAAAACGGCCTTGCTGTGCTGGTACTGCGAACGGCTGAAAGCAAGGGGAAACTACGGCCGTAATTTTTCCCGAGGGCATGCAGCTTTACTGTATGATTAAATGATGATGGCGTCCTCTTGAGTAAAATATTCCGGAGGTAAAATAGTCCCCCATTCGGATCTCCGGGCGGGGACTACTCAAGAGGATGTCGTTATCAGGAGAACGAAAACTGGCGTTCTACGGATCGGAGCGTGGAATGTCAGGTCCCTTAATCGGGCAGGTAGGTTAGAAAATTTGAAAAGGGAAATGGATAGGTTAAAGTTAGATATAGTGGGAATTAGTGAAGTTTGGTGGCAGGAGGAACAAAACTTCTGGTCAGGTGACTACAGGGTTATAAACACAAAGTCAAATAGGGGTAATGCAGGAGTAGGTTTAATAATGAATAGGAAAATAGGAACGCGGGGAAGCTACTACAAACAGCTTAGTGAACGCATTATTGTGGCCAAGATAGATACGAAGCCCACACCTACTACAGTAGTACAAGTTTATATGCCAACTAGCTCTGCAGATGATGAAGAAATTGAAGAAATGTATGATGAAATAAAAGAAATTATACAGATAGTGAAGGGAGACGAAAATTTAATAGTCATGGGTGACTGGAATTCGAGTGTAGGAAAAGGGAGAGAAGGAAACGTAGTAGGTGAATATGGATTGGGGCTAAGAAATGAAAGAGGAAGCCGCCTGGTAGAATTTTGCACAGAGCACAACTTAATCATAGCTAACACTTGGTTTAAGAATCATGATAGAAGGTTGTATACATGGAAGAACCCTGGAGATACTAAAAGGTATCAGATAGATTATATAATGTTAAGACAGAGATTTAGGAACCAGGTTTTAAATTGTAAGACATTTCCAGGGGCAGATGTGGACTCTGACCACAATCTATTGGTTATGAACTGCAGATTAAAACTGAAGAAACTGCAAAAAGGTGGGAATTTAAGGAGATGGGACCTGGATAAACTGAAAGAACCAGAGGTTGTACAGAGTTTCAGGGAGAGCATAAGGGAACAATTGACAGGAATGGGGGAAAGAAATACAGTAGAAGAAGAATGGGTGGCTCTGAGGGATGAAGTAGTGAAGGCAGCAGAGGATCAAGTAGGTAAAAAGACGAGGGCTAGTAGAAATTCTTGGGTAATAGAAGATATATTGAATTTAATTGATGAAAGGAGAAAATATAAAAATGCAGTAAATGAAGCAGGCAAAGAGGAATACAAACGTCTCAAAAATGAGATCGACAGGAAGTGCAAAATGGCTAAGCAGGGATGGCTAGAGGACAAATGTAAGGATGTACAGGCTTATCTCATTGGGGTAAGATAGATACTGCCTACAGGAAAATTAAAGAGACCTTCGGAAAAAAGAGAGCCACTCGTATGAATATCAAGAGCTCAGATGGAAACCCAGTTCTAAGCAAAGAAGGGAAAGCAGAAAGGTGGAAGGAGTATATAGAGGGTCTATACAAGGGCGATGTACTTGAGGACAATTTTATGGAAATGGAAGAGGATGTAGCTGAAGATGAAATGGGAGATAGGATACTGCGTGAAGAGTTTGACAGAGCACTGAAAGACCTGAGTCGAAACAAGGCCCCCGGAGTAGACAACATTCCACTGGAACTACTGACGGCCTTGGGAGAGCCAGTCCTGACAAAACTCTACCATCTGGTGAGCAAGATGTATGCAACAGGCGAAATACCCTCAGACTTCAAGAAGAATATAATAATTCCAATCCGAAAGAAAGCAGGTGTTGACAGATGTGAGAATGACCGAACAATCAGTCTAATAAGCCACATCTGCAAAATACTAACACGAATTCTTTACAGACGAATGGAAAAACTAGTAGATGCCGACCTCGGGGAAGATCAGTTTGGATTCCGTAGAAATACTGGAACACGTGAGGCAATACTGACCTTACGACTTATCTTAGAAGAAAGATTAAGGAAAGGCAAATCTACGTTTCTAGCATTTGTAGACTTAGAGAAAGCTTTTGACAATGTTGACTGGAATACTCTCTTTCAAATTCTAAAGGTGGCAGGGGTGAAATACAGGGAGCGAAAGGCTATTTACAATTTGTACAGAAACCAGATGGCAGTTATAAGAGTCGAGGGACATGAAAGGCATGCAGTGGTTGGGAAGGGAGTAAGACAGGGTTGTAGCCTCTCCCCGATGTTATTCAATCTGTATATTGAGCAAGCAGTAAAGGAAACAAAAGAAAAATTCGGAGTAGGTATTAAAATCCATGGAGAAGAAATAAAAACTTTGAGGTTCGCCGATGACATTGTAATTCTGTCAGAGACAGCAAAGGACTTGGAAGAGCAGTTGAACGGAATGGATGGTGTCTTGAAGGGAGGATATAAGATGAACATCAACAAAAGCAAAACGAGGATAATGGAATGTAGTCGAATTAAGTCGGGTGATGTTGAGGGTATTAGATTAGGAAATGAGACAAAGTAGTAAAGGAGTTTTGCTATTTGGGGAGCAAAATAACTGATAATGTTCGAAGTAGAGAGGATATAAAATGTAGACTGGCAATGGCAAGGAAAGCGTTTCTGAAGAAGAGAAATTTGTTAACATCGAGTATAGATTTAAGTGTCAGGAAGTCATTTCTGAAAGTATTTGTATGGAGTGTAGCAATGTATGGAAGTGAAACATGGACGGTAAATAGTTTGGACAAGAAGAGAATAAAAGCTTTCGAAATGTGGTGCTACAGAAGAATGCTGAAGATTAGATGGGTAGATCACATAACTAATGAGGAGGTACTGAATAGGATTGGGGAGAAGAGAAGTTTGTGGCACAACTTGACCAGAAGAAGGGATCGGTTGGTAGGACATGTTCTGAGGCATCAAGGGATCACCAATTTAGTATTGGAGGGCAGCGTGGAGGGTAAAAATCGTAGGGGGAGACCAAGAGATGAATACACTAAGCAGATTCAGAAGGATGTAGGTTACAGTAGGTACTGGGAGATGAAGAAGCTTGCACAGGATAGAGTAGCATGGAGAGCTGCATCAAACCAGTCTCAGGACTGAAGACCACAACAACAACAACACCGTAGCTGTTATCAGTAGATTTTCGAAAAATTATTGAATGATTACATGGTCCAGATAGCAATCCACCTGCACTTGTAACCAAAAGAAAAGTATTTAACTCATCTAATCCACGTAATCATCTGCAACAATGGTGCCTAATTCTTTCTGACGTTGCCTCATGGTGTAATGACTGTACTATCATTAGTAATATGTATTATTCACGAGATTTAGATAATTCCACAGTAACCATTCCTCCAGGGTTGCTATCCATAAGGGTATGCTGGTGAGACTCTATGAAGTTCGGAAAAGAAGAAATGAAAAATAAAACGATAGTACTGCCAAGTGAGGTTACCGTGACGGCCTAGATATCAGGCGCAGGGGCGCAACGCACAGCTTAAGCGTTGTGCAGGTTGCAGCGTGCTCAGCCACTACAGTGGCAGACAACATGAAAACACCAGTCTCCGGAAATCGGTGAGTAGTTCAGCAGAGGGCGTCAACAGCACTCAAGCCAGGTCACCAGGCAGGATACACGGCGATGGTAGAGATAGTTGGCAGATGGCACATCTTCAAGCATCCGCCATGTCACATGCCAAAAATAGGACTGCTTGTATCCACCAACGAGGCGCCTATTCAGGCCGGCACACGAGCTTCGGAGAGCGTGAAGATCACCACTGTGCTGCGCCAACGTCTGGGCCATCGACTTCTGGAGGGCACGCAGCCTCCTCCGCTGGGACTGTAAGTGACCAGCGAATTGTTTGTTGACACTTGATTAATTACACTGTTGTTCTTCTAACTGACAAGTTAGTGCAGACTGTATGTTTCTTTCCTTGTCACGCTTCGATATGCCATTACTGTTAGTTCTCAATACTTCTTCGGCGCAGTACACTTTAAGAGTTGTTGTATGTTTGTTCATCTTGACTGAAGCTCGAATATGGGTGAATCCGACCAATTGTTTAAGATCTCAGTCCAAAGGACGGAGGTTGGGGGAACGTGCAGGCCACGGAACTGGTCCTTCTATATCTATCCATCTTTTATGGTAGACATCAGCCAGTGCATCTCTAACATTGAGACTGAAACGTGCTGGAGCTCCATCGTGCGTGAACAGATGTTTCTTCTTATTTGCAGGGGCACGTATTCTAGTACGTCATGGAGCGTGTACTTAATAGTCACTGTAGGGAGTACCTGTAAGACGTGCTGGGAGAACGTATTTATGGCACTACCAGTCACCTACAATTCCAGTCCACACATTAATTTTATAATGATGCTGATGTCTAGCCTGTAGTTTAGTATGAGGATTGCTATCGGCCCTTATGTGTTGGTTCTGAAAATTTGTTATTCCATTTCTTCTGGACATTACCCTGTTTGTAAACGAAACTAAAGAGACAAACAACGGATTGGCAGTTCGTGCAACAAACCAAAGGAAAAAATTTCCTATGGTGGATGATCAGCAGGTGTAATTCCCTATACACGTTGAAGATGATACAGATGCATGAGGTGCTCCTGAAGTGTCCTCCAGGCTGAACTTGGAGATGTACCACAAGCCAGGGCCACTTGCCCTTCTACCTGGCTCTTCTTCGACAACCCGTAGAACGTGCTCTTCGTGGTCAAGCGTACGAGCAATACATGGTCTTCCTTGGTCATAGTCGGTAGTGCTATGGATCCTGTCTCCGTAACGAGACGACACAGAGCACCAAAGGGGGGATGATTGGGCTGCCTTTGGGTGGAAACTCCATCTGATATATCTGTGTAGCCTCGGTCTCATTACCATTTGTGGGGCCATTCCTAAGCATCCTGTCCACCTACTCAGGAAATGATTATCCTTCCATACTTGACTGGCGCATCTTCAGTTAATTCATTGTAATGTATACAGTTGGACACGTTGAAGACAAACGAGTGGCGAAAGTAAAAAAGTGTCCCTAGCAACACAAGGCACTCCAGATGCAATTAATCAAACTGTGTAACTGCTACGTTTTATGTTATTGTTTTTTGTATTGTTATTGTAACTAAAATGGTTTCCTGTTCTTAAATGTGTGTGTGAAATCTTATGGGACTTAACTGCTAAGGTCATCAGTCCCTAAGCTTACACACTGCTTAACCTAAATTATCCTAAGGACAAACACACACCCCCCATACCCGAGGGAGGACTCGAACCTCCGCCGGGATCAGCCGCACAGTCCATGACTGCAGCGCCTTAAACCGCTCGGCTAATCCCACGCGGCTCCTGTTCTTAAACTTTCATGTGTGTTTCCATTGAACGTGAACCTGAAAAACGCAAATGGTGCGATTACGTAAACGCTATTTGATAAAGAGAGGCACCAAATGTCTGAAATTGAATAAATGTTTTGCAACTAACTTCTCCTAAAATAATTAGAAAACGTAATACTGTATAACAAATAAACTATCATGCGAAATTCTGCATTGTTGCAGTGCAAGGGAACAGTGCCACTTGCGTGTCGTCACAGAATGTGACTTGCAGTTACAACAGAACAAAAATTCTACACAAAATTACACATCGAATTTTGAAAAAATAACTGTCGAAAATTCTTCTTTTAAAATACCTTGTTATTTTACACACGTAAAATAACCGAATAAAATTTCAAACATTATAACACGACGCTGAAAGTATAATAGTGCGTAAGAAAGGAGATGTGAACTGAACTTTACCTAAGCTGACTCTGACAACAATTTTGAAATGCAACACATGAGGGTGAATGAATTTACTGTGTCCTGACTGTAATATTAAACTGGCCATCTCAAATTTTCAGTACGTACCTTTAGGCAACGTGAACTTGGTACTGGTCCAAAGTGATGGACATTAAAATACAGCGCCGCAGTATACCATGGTAAAGAAAAGAAAAAGCCTTGGAAAAGTTGTGAAATCCCTGGGCTAGCAGGACTGAGCGGATGAGGTTATAGTTGTAGAAAGGGGCGAAAATAAGTTACTGTCAGTTGCTCTCAACTGTGGTGTGCGTACTGTAATACCTTCGGTACACACACCATCAGATTATTTGACTTGTCGCTCTAACGAAGTAGGCGAGTGTCAGCAATATGTCTCGTGGTCTTATTGTGGCGTGTTTATCTTCCGCCGTTAGGTCAGACTATAGAAATGCCACTTGCACGCTTAGAGTAGCAGATTGACGGTGACCAACTTTAAACAGAACTTGATTAATTTTCACACACATTTATTAAAATAATAAAAATCATAGATATTACGTAACTTGATTCTGGATGCTATTTACAATTGACAATCTGAAGTTCCTTTGGTCTTGGTACGTTAATCTTATTCTCACATATCTCTGATACTTGACAAAGTGTCTATACATTTATCTTCATGGCTATGTGCAGGAATATGGTAATCTTATTAGGCGCAGACTGAAACTTGACTACAGACTAATGCAGACTGACTGATCGGAGGTCTGTACACTCGTTATAATACCTCGCGCGTTCATGTATCACTGCGCGAGTGTGATCCGCGAGGAGAAAAGGTTCTACGTTAGCAGCAATCTCATTGGCTGCGTTACATATTAATACGCAGATCGGCGGAAGCAGAATTTCGTCCGTCTTTATGGCAGCGCCATCTCGTAGAGCGGAGACGGACGAGCGCTGCGCCTGCGCTGTTGTGCTTAGCAGGGAGCGCTCTATTGGGAAAGTTGTGTACGCGCTGACTACGCGGAACTATGTACACATCATCAACATATAAACTTTATTTACTGAAACACACGATCACACAAGCAAGAATCAAAAACTCTCAAGGTTTTAATGAAAGACCTCCTTTGATTTAATTTAGGACGTCTGAAGGCCACATCGAAAATCCAAGTCACAAGGCCTAAGCAAGGAATTGAGGTACAGGAGTTCTACTGGAGGTTTCACTTCTTCAAAAAAAATTTTTTAATCTTCAATATAAAAAGGCTGAAAGCCTTAGCTTAAATGTTTTTCATAAAATTCGGCTGAAGGCTACCCATTAATCAAGCACAGTGTTACGGCTTAAGGCTGAGACAAAGATTTTCAACGTTTAATCTAAATAGGGTGAAGGACGCATATCAACAAAACAATTTAATGGCTTATGGCCTAGGAAGAAGATCTTTCAATTTGAAAAGGCTGAAGGCTTTGTCTTAAAATATTTCGTGTAAAACTCGGCTGGAGGCCTCATACCAACTTGAAACAAATTTACGGCGTAAGGCCTAGCCACAATGAATTTTCAATTTTAATTTTGAACGATTGATACTCTACTGAAGGCCACATACCAAACAAGAAAGAATTTTTTTATGGCTTAAAGCCTAGGAAGAAAAGTCTTGCAATTTTAATAAGCTAAAACTCTGCTGTACGCCACACAGAATACTTAAAACTAAAAAGGAAATCTCTATATAAAACACAAGGAGCGGTGCTCAGAAGGTTCCAAGGGTCGGCCTGGGAAGGTAACACTAAAGCACGTGTGAGACAGGCAGCGAGACCGACAACCTCTTAATCGGAAGGTAAACCAACCGAAAGCCATCCGACGAACCAACCGACAAGATCAGTTCTGCTCCACCCGACCAGCAAAACGACAGCAAGATGTCAATAGCACAACGTTCTGGATACTGGTGCCCAGTCCAGCCAAGTCAGAATAAATGCTCAAAACTACCAACAACACCTCAGCTGTCGAACTACACGCCGTGTTGGACAGCATCAGCACGACGAGGAAAATACACTGCCGAAAACTACGTCAACGATTAGGGCAGCTAATCGAAACGTCAACGTCCACAAAGCAGAAGATACCGCTGGTACACTTCATTAATGAAGCAATGAATTAAATTAAGTTAAACACCAGACAGGAAGATGACTGGAATTCTAGCCAACTTCAAAGCAAACACCTTGTTGCTCGCTTGAATCTCCCAGAAAGTGAGAACCAGGATCAAACGAAGAGATGTGATAGCAGTTGAGGCCTGATAGTAGGTTAAGTGAGCACTCATCTTTAGTGTCCACGATCGGTGGGCGACGAAATTCGTAACCCTCGCAAGAAGCGCCTCACATCTCCAACCGCGCATGCACGCCGCCAGTGGCTCCAGCCTGACAACTCACCACGGAGACTTCCTCGCTGTTCTCCCCCAACCGACTGACTGCCACACACAGCACACCCGGAAAACAAAATTTACGTGAGGAGACAGTGGTACAAACTCATCTTACTAAATGACTGAAGGAGTGTAGCATTCAAAAACTGTATTGTGAAGTTCTGATTCCTTAACAAGTCCAATCGTCTCGTAGACTTTCTCGACAATTCGTTGTCACCTCGCTGAGATCGGGTGTTCTACCGAAGGTCCGCGTTTTCCCAAGACGGTATCTTGACGCCATGACTTTCATCTGGTGTTCTCTGAGACTGTCTCAGAGAACATCTGATGAGGGCATAAAGTTACGTCGTCGAGATATCGTGTTGGAAAGATACGGACCACCGGCAGAACATCCGATCTCAACGAGATGATAAATGTAACCATATTTACAAAGATCGCTTCTCATTAAAAAAATATTACTCTGGTATATAGTGCATTACTGAAATATTCAAGACGTTGCGTTTCTATGAGTCCAAACCATAAGAGCAGATAGCTTTGTTTAATCACATTTAGACAATCAAAATAACTAACTCAAACCATCCCAGAAAAATCATCGAAAGTTTGCCTTTTGCAATCTCATCATATATTACAAGCAATGCAGTGATATTACCTGAAAATCTTCACACTTCTCAAATCAGTCTTTACAAAATCATATTTCTAAAAAGCAGCATCCTCTGTATTTGCATCTCTGTGCTCTGCTAGATATTTCCAGACCACTCAGCAGCGTAACCAACACCTGATTCCTTCACTTACTTCTCACTGAATGCTGAAAGGACGGAAGACAGAGGTTAACGTCTCGTCGACATCGAGGTCGTTGGAGCGCAAGCTCCAAAGGAACCATCCCAGCATTTGCCAACAGCGGTTTAGGGAAATCACGGAAAACCTATATCTGGATGGACGCAGGTTTGAACCGTCGTCCTCCCGCTGCGCCACCTCTCTCAGTCCACTGAATGCTACTGGAATGACAATGCTACTGACAACCAAAGATCACATTGTGGTGAATACTCAGTGTTGTAGAACACTCAGTATAATATCGTTTATTGAAACTAAACTACACTTCTCGAACAATCACTACATACAGACAAAAACAAGTAACTTGTAGACGACCATTCATCAAGAGCATCGGTGAGGTCCGTCGGAGATGGTCCTAGCTCGGCGAGGAACTGGTTGTACTGCTGCTGCGCTGGCCTTATAAAGGCGGCGGAGGCCGATGGAGTACTCCAACTTTCCCAGTATCTGTGAGGCGACCTCTGCAGAAGAAGGTTCGCATTAGTCTCTAGCAAGTCCTGTTTGTTTTGAAGAATTGTATTCCTGTTCGTTGCGCCTGCAAGTGCTTGTGTATGTTATATGACACACAGGGGTGTCTTGAGTGTAGTCTGCCTGACAGGGGCCGTCTGTGGCAGACTAACACATTGCTTGTATTCGAACCTCTGTGGCGTAGCATATAAGCTATTGAAGGCTCGTGTTTGCAAAATATCCAGTATACAAATAATAAGTATGTCACATCCAATAACAGTAGAGCTCTCATCAGTTACATTTAACACCAAAAGATAACCTAGTTACGTGAAGTTGATGGGCTGTAAGTGGAAAGCCGTT
Source organism: Schistocerca nitens (assembly GCF_023898315.1). NCBI lineage: Eukaryota > Metazoa > Arthropoda > Insecta > Orthoptera > Acrididae > Schistocerca > Schistocerca nitens. Next base: position 416,077,843 of record NC_064622.1, on the reverse strand, counting down.
GATTGTCAGCTTTCATCACTAACTCAAAAAGGAAATATTTTTGGACATAAGTTCATATCACCTGTCCCCAAAGTTTTTAAAAGTATTTTTGAAACGTCCTGTATAACACTATCATAACATGTGCTTATGAGACCTGTCACATACATGGGTGGCCTCAATTACTGTATGAATGAAGTGAATGAGTGAATAAAGCCAGGACTAACGTCGAAATGATGATACGTTCGCATTATTCTGAGTTTGCTGAAGGTAACGAATTGGAAGAACGCAAAAGCTACCGACTCGGCAGGAGTCGGATACGAACTGCGTGCGGGAAAGAACAGACGCAAGTAACGAAACGTTCCAGACAGTGGCGGACAGTCCCGCCTAATCCTCGTATCCTCGTTACTCAGTAGCGAATACGTACGACAGTCAACAGCTCTAGTCTAGAGGCTTGGTGGGATGCCCTGTATGCCCCCCCGACATCCTAGCCGTTTGTCTCCGGGTTCGCGTAGGTAAGCAGCATGCGAAGTCTGTTGCAGCCCGGAGCTCCCCGTGCACTGCAGTGTATCGCAGTGCAGTGCACTCTGCCCGCCCCCGGCTCTGCGACTGCGAGACCCCAGAACCCCTCGCGCTAAATGACGCCAGGCGGCCTGCGCGAGCAGATTACTCCTGGGCTGCAGAGGCGGCAATTACCTGGCCAGCGCCGCGTACTCCAGATTCCGGGCTTAATGCCCCGGGGTGGGTCTCGAGCCGGCCAGGCTAGGGGTCCGGCGGCGGAAAAACAAAGCCCTCCACCGAGCCAGGCGGGGCCGGGATGATGGACGAGGGCGACCGCGAGTGGAGGTTACACCATTCCCAGGATCGCGGCGCCTCCGTGACGTAGGCGGAGCCGACATTCATTTCCGCGTAATTGCCGGAGGAAAGGGAGCGAGCCGAGCTGAGATTTACCTCGAACCTGCACAGAAAATTAGTAAACAAACTTCGCGTTTATTCCACTGGAGCCGCCGTGAGGAATTACGTTGGGAAGTCCTGACAACCGGAGTCTCTCAGGAAATAAATAACTGAACACCGGCAAAGCAGCGGAATGAAAATTTGATGGACTACTTGTTCGAAATTTGTTTCGTCCGCTACAGTGAGAGCACTGTGTAACCCTTTAGCATACTTGTCCTTTTGGTCTGGAGCGCATGGACTATTCTGACACTGTTTTTCCCCTGAGCTGTGCCTCACGGCGATCCACTGCTGAATACGTATGTAATTAATACATATGAGAGCAGGTTGAAAGGTAATGCCTCCTACTATTTTATGTGAAAACTCTCAAAGCTTTTTAAATAAAACAAACTTTATTAACATTCAACGTATTTACATTTTTACTGTCCATATTTGCAGCCGTCTGCCGCTAGAGTGAACCGAACTGTAGTGTGTAACATGGTAGTGTATTATATTGTATGTTAACCGGGGACCTAGAAACGGCGGAGAGGCTCCGTACCCGCCGCAGCCGCAGTAATCCACAACCCCAAGACGACTACCGCAGTCCACTTCACCCCTCCGCCGCCCCACCACAGCGAACCCAGTGTTATTGTGCGGTTCGGCCCCCGGTGGACCCCCCAGGGAACGTCTCACACCAAAAGAGTGTAACCCCTATGTTTGCGTGGTAGAGTAATGGTGGTGTACACGTACGTGGAGAACTTGTTTGCGCAGCAATCACCGATATAGCGTTCCTGAGGCGGAATAAGGGGAACCAGCCCTCATTCGCCGAGGCGGATGGAAAACCGCCTAAACACCATCCACAGACTGGCCGGTTCACCGGACCTCGACACAAATTCGCCAGGTGCATTCGTGCCGGGAACCAGGCGCTCCTTCCCGCCCGGAAAGCCGTGCACTAGACCGAACGGCTAACCGGGCGGGCAACATGGTAGTCTATAACGTTACTCTGTCGATCAATGAGAAACATCATTCTGTAATCTAGTTTAGAATTCGAACAGTTCATTAACACATATAGCTCCCTCTCCTTCAAAATGACAATGCCAGGCCACACACGAGTGCAGCAGAATCTGCAACAATCGGACGCCTTGGGACCCCTCGTTGGGGAAAAAGTGTTCATCGACAGGAAGGCTGTAGAGAAATAAATATGAAGACACGGAGAATAAAGATATACAATGTTAATAACAGAATAAATTATAGTTAATAATCAGCATTGGCGGCCGAGGACTTCCGGCATAAGAAATCATCCTAATTCTGCCCATGGACGTGTCAAAGAGGACAGAGGAACGGACAGTGGTTCAGGGCACTCTCTCGTCCTCGGGAGTGGTAAACTGCCCCTATAGGCGGAAGAATGCATGAGGATGCAGAAGGCGATAGAAACCACTGCATTAAAGACACATAGCTTGTGTTTAGAAGACATGTAACCTGTAGCTGAAAAAGTGTCCTGGTGTTCTCGACATTGGCAACAGACTCCTAAATGGTCCCCCTTTCAGATCTCCGGGAGGGGACTACCATGGGGGAGGAGACCATGAGAAAAATATTGAATAAGCAACGAAAGGATTATGGCCTAAGAGTCGGTGCGTGGAATGTCAGAACCTTGAACGTGGTAGGGAAGCTAGAAAATCCGACAAGGAAATTGCTAAGGCTCACTCTAGATATAGTAGGGATAGGTGAGGTGAAATAGAAAGAAGGATTTCTGGTCAAATGAGTACAGGGTAATGTCAACAGCACTAGAAAACGGTATAACGGGAATAGGATTTGTTATGAGTAATAAAGTAGGGCAGAGAGTGTGTTATTGTGAACAGTTCAGTGATATTGTTCTTATTATCAGAATCAACAGAAACAACAATAGTTCAGGTATACTTACCGATGTCGCAAGCTGAACATGAAGAGATGAAGAAAGTGTATGGGGATTTTGAAAGGATACAACAGTACATAAACTGGATGAAAATCTAACAGTCGTGAGGGACTGGAATGCAGTTGTGGGGGAAGGAGTTTAAGAACGCACAGGAGAATGTGGGATTGGGACAAGGAATGAAAGAGGAGAAATACTAATTGAGTTCTGTAATAAATTTCAGCTAGTAATAGCGAATAATCTGTTCAAGAATCAAAAGAGGAGGAGGTATACTTCAAAAAGGCAGGGTGATACGGGGACATTTTAGTCAGATTACATCATGGTCAAATCACATACTGGATTGTAAGGCGTACTCAGGAGCAGATATAGACTCAAATCATAATGTATTAGTGATGAAGAGTAGGCTTAAGTTTAAAAGATTAGTCAGGAAGAATCAATACACAAAGAAATGGGATACAGAAGTAATAAGGAATGACGAGATAGGCTTGAAGTTCTCTAAGGCTATAGATACAGCAATAAGGAGTAGCTCAGTAGGCAGTACAGTTGAAGAGAAATGGACATCTACAAAAAGGGAAATCATACAACTTGGAAACAAAAACATAGGCACAAAGAAGGTGACTGCGAAGAAACCATGGGTAACAGAAGAAATACTTCTGTTGATCGATGAAAGGAGGAAGTACATAAATGTTCAGGGAAATTGTGGAATACAGACATACAAGTTGCTGACAAATGAAATAAATAGGAAGATCAGGAAGCTAAGACGAAATGTCTGCATGGAAAATATGAAGAAATCGAAGAAGAAATGATTGTCAGAAGTACTGACACAGCATATAGCAAGGTCAAAAAAACCTTTCGTGAAATTAAAACTAAGGGTGGCAACATTAAGAGTGGAACTGGTATTCCACTGTTAAACGCAGAGAAGAGAACGGACAGGTAGGAAGTCTCTATGAGAGTCAGGATTTGTCTGATGTGATAGAAGAACAGACAGGAGTAGATGCCGAAGAGATAGAGGATCCAGTATGAGAATCGGTATTGGAAGAGCTTTGGAGAACTTAAGATTAAATAAGGCAGAAGGGATAGATAACACTCCATCAGAATTTCTAAAATCATTTGGGGAAGTGGCAACAAAACGACTATTCAGGTTGGTGTGTAGAATGTATGAGTCTGGCGACATACCATCTGACTTTCGGAAAAATATCATCAGCACAATTCCAAAAACTGCATGAGCTCACAAGTGCAAGAATTGTCTCACAAGCAGCTTAGCAGGTCAGCCATTCCAGTTGCTGACAAGAGTAATATACAGGAGAATGGAAAAGAAGTTGAAAGTGAGAAAATAAATAAACACTGATTACTATGTTGTTGGACGAGAAAATTAACCTCGAGAGCCTCGTGAACACTCTACGAAACGCCAGAGTTACAAGATTATTGCAGTGCTGTGAAGCTTTCATTCACACAAACATTCCTATGATCAGGTCTACATTGGGAATAAAACTTAGGAAAAGCGAGCTGGGACTATCGAAATACTTTGCACATAAATATTACGAAATTAATTAATTATAAATAAATAATTAAATATATTTTATATGAGTGTGATTAACACTTGTCACATGTTTCCTGACGCAAGCAGATGAAAAAACTGCATAATGCTTTAACTGCCCTCAAGAGCAAACTTTGTGGAGTTTCACTTTATTTGCCAAAAAATAATAAATTAGTACATCATCATGGCGCCGCCTCAGTCGGACACCGTATTGGTTCGCCTACACTGAATCTCACTGAAGGCGGCTATTACAAATACGCATTCCAGTTGACTGGAGTTAAATCTCGGTGGCTCCTGGGCTATAAGAGCTCCTTTCGGTACATATTTTCTCTCACTTAGGAAGAACCAATAAAGTTAGGAACAAAGAACAGCCACCGAGGCGACTTTGTTTCGTTAAAGATGTGTCAAAGAGCAACCAGAGAGAATAAAAAATGTGTGTCGGGGCGATGAGGGTCATTGCCCCGTAACGAGTTCGTTATCGCGAGGTTGCCCTTCGAACGTTCCTCGTTAATGGTGAAAAGAATAATCGACGTATGGAATCATTAGTAACGTTACTCCTCACTTTGAGGCACGAACACACAGTTTGTCTGCAAGATCCGCGCCTTCATCAGAGGGCACTGCCTATTCGTACGCCTGCCCATCTGTTTTCGATGTCTCTGAACAGACAGCAACACAGAGATTCCTTAAAGAATCGAACTCCCTTGTATAAAAAGTCTGAAACCAGCTGACTCCTTTACAAAAGATTTAATATGTTAGATATTTGACGTTATGTAAGCTAGAAAAGTGTAGGAAACGTTTTGAAATTAAGTTTTAAATTTGTCTGATGGCGCTAAGTGTTCTCATTCTCAGGTACTGGATGAATACATTCTATGTAATTTGTGCGCCTTGAGTTACACTGGCTCAAAACAGACGCACAGCTTCTAACTGTAACAATTGCCTTACTGTGTAAAGCCTTTAACAGAAGATTAAGCCCTGCTTCCTCGTCCTTGTCGTATCCTCCGCGCAATGTGCGGTATGCAGCAAATTGAATGAGGCAAAAGGCGAGTTTCCGAGGCCTTAAGAACTGCAACAGATCGCTTAGGAGAATAAACCACTCCAGAAAACTCTGTTCCTCCAGGCTGGGGATAAGGCGTTGACCGATTAACCCATCATTTGGAAAACAATGAATCCCTCCCGAAAATCTCAGCAGTAAACCTCGGAAACAGGACGGAATTTTGGATAAACGACTCAGACTCTGTATGAGTAGATTATAACAGCAATTTAGAATCTGTAATTCGGTCAATAATTGCGTGAAGTGTTGAAAATCAAACTTGTGTTGCTCCTAGAAGCCGTTACACAGGCAACCTGCAATTGGCACAGCGGACCATGAACCACGAAAGGGGACAGCCGTTTAGTAGTCTAGAGTACGTTAATTGCGGTTGCGAAGGTCGTTAGCCTCTTCTTTTGGCTGAATCTTTTGTCCAAAATTCCGTCCTGCTTCCGAGGCTTAGTGCTGTGATTTTCAGCAGCGATTCACTGTTCTGCAAGCAATGGGATACTAGCTCTACGCCTCAAGTTCCAACCAGGAGTAGCAGAATTTTCTGTAGTGGTTTATTCCCTTAGTCGATTTGTTGCAGTTTTAAGGCGCCGGAAACTAGCTTTTCGCCCCCCTTTCGTCTGATTCGTAACATACATTGCGAAGGATACGACAAGTACGCGTAAGGAAGGGTTAATCTTACGGCAATCTACTTAACCGCGGTACTCCGCACTAACCGGGCACGCACAGGAAAGACACCAAATGGATGAAACAGGACACAGACACCTCCTTTGGTTTGGACACCTAGTCAGAGTGGAACAAGAAGGAACACTCAAAAAAATTAAGAAACAAAAGGAAAAAAAATAAACTACGTACCACGAAGAAATTAACCGAACTGGTCGGTAATCAACAAACGTGTTGTACATGTAGAGACAAACAAATGATTACAATTTCGTAAAATTGAAGTGCTTCAAAAATTGAGAAAGTCAATAATCCGTTGGCCCACTTGTCCTGAGGAATATTGTTTTACATTCTGTCCAATTCGTGAATTATATCGTTGTAATCCCGAGCTGGTTGGAAGGTCCTGCCCATAATGCTGCAAACGTTCTCAATTGGGCAGAGACTCGGCGGCCTTACTGGCCAAGGTATGTATTGGCATGCACGAAAATAAGCTGGAAAAACCCTCGCCGTGTGCGGGCGTGCATTGCCGTGCTGAAGTGTAAGGCCAGGATGGATTGGCATTAAGGGCAACAAAAGAGGGCGTAGAACATCGTCTACGTACCGCTGTGATGTAAGGGATCAGTAAGTGACAACCAAAGAAGTCTTACTATGGGAAGACCTTATGGTAGGTGACAGGTAAGTTGGCATTCCACCACTGTCCAGGGCGTCTCCAGACCCTTCTTCGCTGGTTTCGAGGCTCAGTTCAAAGCGGAAACTCAAAAACAATTCTGTTCCAGTCAATAATATTCCAGGCCAAAGATGTGTCTGGAGACGTCCCAGACAGCGGAGGGATACCAACCTGCTTCTCGCCCGTCGTAGAGCCCGGCAACCAGGAGTGATGGTCTCAGGTGTTAATTCTTTTCATAGCATTGTTGTCCTTCATGTCAATCCATCCCGGCATTACATTATTGCAGTTTGCATCGTCCGTGCAAAAATGTCAGAGAATAACTTTGTTCCTGGCCATATAACGACGTCAACGCAATAACAACAGTAGCAGCTTGAACTGAGTACTATAAAAAACAGATGGCATTCGATCAGTCAGTCGTGAGCAGGCAGTGTTAAGTAGTGAACCAACGAACTGAACATCTGAATCGAGTGTAGACATTCTTCAGAATTTTTTAGGAAGAGAAACATTTGTGCAAAGTTTATTTTGCACTCCTTGACAATAGTAGGGCAAAGTCGCCACCACCCTAAGTTGCATTGTTGCCAAATTTATTCAAGATGGCTGATCCAAGATGGCGGCGACAGATGTGGTAACGTCGCAATGACGTCATGGCAGGATGTTCAAATTTTGGAGGCAAAATAGGTCAGTTGGGCTACTTCAACTAACCCAGCCCCCTCCTTCCCTCCTCCCTCCCCCTCCGCCAGAAAATGGCGGGAAGTTGAAATTCTGGTAACGTAAGTCATCCGACCACCACCTCTTCCTTGGAATTGGCGGGAAAAGGACTCAGTCTGTGCTGGATAGGATGGACATAAGTATTTGGCACACAGTGTTTATTTAAACAATTTGAGTTGTAACGACCATGTGGGATCCTGTAGTGCACATAGACCACTTGCTGGAGCAGGATAAGGAGCTGTTGTTGTCTGTCCTACTCGTCGATTTGTGTAATGAGGACACGCAGTCTGCTCAAAACACACTGAATGCTCCTGGTGGCCCTAAACAACAGCAAGATGGAGGACAGTACTCGTCACCAACATATAACCCATCCCAGCAGAACATCCTTGTGCTAGTGCAGGGACAGAGTGCAGATGTTGTGGATAAGAAGGCATCAAGTGTACCCATGCTTTTCAGTTCTACATACAATTTAACGCCCAGTGGAACGAGGCGTGTAAACGATGGTATAGAAGCACATCAAGACTGGGGCTTGCACGTGAGAATAGAAATTGAAAATGCATCGAAGGGTGTTAAAGTGGCTATTTCTGAATTCGACTGGGAAGAAATATGTCGTGCAGAGCGCTACACCAATTTGCAGATGACTACATAATATTATCCAGCTGGTAGCCCCGCCCCCTACCCCCCAGACATTCGCCTTACTGGTATGACACTATCTATTACAACAGTGTATGGTGTCTGTGTACTATGTGGAAATCGGGTGACAAGTTTGTTATCTATGGCACACTTTAGTTATGAACTTACACGACCTAGATAATGCATGACGTCTTGCATTCGTTAGATTGAACCGTTGGTTGCCGACCATAGACTCTGGATACATTGATGTTGTAAACTTACTAGCTGTGCATAGTGTACATGTTGATGATCTGTAGTAGTACCTTTGTTTGCACATGAATCCTGAACCAAAAGAGAAACAGATTAAATGAGCATGTGAAAAACCCGAGTACTGTGCAGCGCTCATTGGCTTGAGGGAGATACACGAGGAATTTATTGCATATGGAAAAGCTTTGTTTGGGAAATACTGTACAGGTGCAAAGAAAAAGATAAAGAATGAGTCTGATGATTTTTTTTAAAATACTGCATCCGATGTATGACATTTAACTAAATAATGTATGTATATATAGTTTCGAACTGTGTGTGTTTTATTTCACACCTCTCTCATTATAGTACAAGTATTACGCCCATTAATATTATTTTTTAATGCTACACCTATAACGATGCAGCAGCAGCAGACAATTGCCCCAAACATCTCCTCACCAGTCATTGACAAAATGAATGACGAAGTTTCTCTACATGGGTAAAAAATATATTGTCAATTTCTCTATGTAGCCAATATAGCTCAGTTGGTTAAGTGTTGGAGCTACAGTGGGTGCACATTCTATTACCGGCCATTCAAGTGTATCTTTCTATATATGCCAACTGCTTGTCAGTACCTGACGTAGTCAGTATCACGTCAGGGTGGGTGAAACATCCTCATCACAAGGACTTTGTTGTCGGTGACTGCTCCTGTAAAGATGCAAAACAAGACCTGATGAAGAAGAAGAAGGGAATACTCCTTTCTGATTATATACGAGCAATTATTGTAGGTCCATCCAATTGTGGCAAAACTAATGTCCTCATGACGCTGCTAACACATGTAGATCGAGTCCGATTTGAACATTTGTATATTCTCAAAGACACTGTATCACCCCAAGTGTCAGCTATTACAAGAGATATTGCGTGGTGTAGACGGTGTCACATACACGTCAGTCAGTGAAAGCGGTGATGTTTCTCCACCTGAAAAAGCAAAGCCACGTAATGTCTTCATATTTGACGATGATGCTGTGGAAAACCAAGACAAAATCGAAAACATTTTTGTTTCGGGCGTCATATGGGTGCTGATGTATTTTATCTACGCCAAACATATTCCATAATCCACAAACAGTTGGTTAGGGATAATGCAAACCTCATTATAGCCTTCAAACAAGACAATCTGAATTTAAAACACATTTACCAGGCACATGAAGGAACTGACATGTCGTTCAATGATTTTGTAGAGATATGTGCTGATTGCTCGAATCATTCACAGTATGGCTTTCTCGTTATTGATAAAACAAGAAAACTGAATTATGGTAGGCACAGGCGAAATTTTCAAGAGTTTCTGCATATAGCACGATAAGAGAGGTTTGTACATCAGTATACGCTGCACCATGGACAAATTCGCGGGCATGTCTAGGTCTCAACCCGAGAGAATGGGTGTACATAGACAGAATGTTCGCCTGTGCATGGATGCGAAAATTCAGGCTATTGTGCATAAAGTTGGAAGTATGCGCAGGTAACTAGAGACGTACTACCAGACTCTTCTGAGAATGGTCAATGTGTTAAACGAATTTGTTAATGAAATCGATAAGAAAGTAATCGACTTAACTGAAAAGGTCGGGGCTATTGAGAGAAAAATAAATGTAGAGTTCCTTGTTGTTGAGAAGGGGAACAGGCAGATAGTAAGGGGAAGAAGAAGAGCAGATACATAAAGCGTCACGCTGCGGCGACGTCTGATTAGTGTAAACCGAGATGTCAACGAAGCAGAAAGTGATTCAAGGACGGAAAGCGGTTTGAGAGAAATGACGGTTGCTAAGGTTAGAGCATGTGGATCGCCAGCAAACACTAAGAGAGACCTTTAAGCCGGTTACTGAATCTCTCAGGCAGCTCTCAGCAAAACCAAAACCACATATTATTAATGATGGTGTTGCCATTGAGGAATTGATAATCCGTCACGACCCTGGTCAAATAGATAGAACAGTCGCCGTTAGCAGGGGGAGACCGTACATGATGGGCATGCATCCTATAAATGTAACTGATGCCACAATACAGATTGGTGATGGGCGGTTTGAGAGAACACCTGGCTTAATGAATCTTATTTTCCTAAGACCTACCAAAAAAACCTGTATTTTATTCAGTTAATGTTAGGGAGATGTACCGTGAAATACTGCATTTGACTGATGTACATAATATTGCAAAAAGTCTGACAACGGTTCTAGGCGCTCAGTCTGGAACCGCGTGACTGCTACGGTCGCAGGTTCGAATCCTGCCTCGGGCATGGATGTGTGTGATGTCCTTAGGTTAGTTAGGTTTAAGTAGTTCTAAGTTCTAGGGGACTGATGACCACAGATGTTAGGTCCCATAGTGCTCAGAGCCAAAGCCTGACAAACAAGAAATATAAAAGTATTATAAAAACAATAATTGATGGCGAAAACAACAACAACAATAACAGCAGCAGGAGATGGTATTGAGATTTGGCATAAAGCAGTGAACAATCGAATCCTGCAGCACATACAGGGTGAGTCACCTAACGTTACCGCTGGATATATTTCGTAAACCACATCAAATACTGACGAACCGATTCCACAGACCGAACGTGAGGAGAGGGGCTAGAGTAATTGTTTAATACAAAAATGCACGGAAGTATGTTTTTTAACACAAACCTACGTTTTTTAAAATGGAACCACGTTAGTTTTGCTAGCACATATGAACATATAAACAAATACGTAATCAGTGCCGTTTGTTGTATTGTAAAATGTTAATTACATCCGGAGATATTGCAACCTAAAGTTGACGCTTGAAACCTCCGACGTTCAGTTGCGTGTTGTAACAAACACGGGCCGCGGTCGGCGAGCAACATCTGCAGGGACATGTTTACGATGACGACCGTGTTTACGAGTGTGGCTGTAGTGCATTGTTGTGGTTTGGTCTAGCTGTCGCAGTGTCCGCATGTAGCGCTTGCTGCTATTGTTATTCTGCATTAGTCTCCGCACGCAGACCAACTGTAGTACACCGTGTTACCAGACGTCTGTGATAGTGTAGTGTTGTAGGAACTGTGCCCATGGTGTATTCGAACTCTGAAAAGGCGGAGATATTCATCTATGGCGAGTGTCGACGAAATGCAGCTGAAGCCTGCAGGGTGTATGCAGAACGGTACCGGACAGAGAGCATCCAACGTGCCGCACATTGCAAAACATCTACCACCAACTGTATGCAACAGGTATGGTCGTAGCACGCAAACGGGTCCGTAACAGGCCCGTCACAGGAGAAGCGGGTGCAGTTGGTGTGTTAGCTGCTGTTGCCATGAACCCACACATGAGTACACGGGACATTGCGAGAGCCGGTGGACTGAGTCAAAGTAGTGTCATGCGCATTCTGCATCGTCACCGCTTTCACCCGTTTCATGTGTCGCTACATCAGCAATTACATGGTGATGACTTTAATCATCGAGTGCAATTCTGTCAATGGGCATTAACAGAGAATGCGTTGCAGTTCTACCTGTTTACCGATGAAGCGGGTTTCACAAACCACGGGGCAGTGAATCTACGGAACATGCATTACTGGTCCGTGGACAATCCTCGCTGGCTCAGACAGGTAGAGCGACAGCGACCGTGGACTGTAAATGTATGGTGCGGAATCATTGGCGACCCCCTGTTGGTCCTCACTTCATTGCAGGGGCCCAAACAGCTGCAACGTACATCGCGTTTCTACAGAATTATCTGCCAACGTTGCTCGAAAATGTCCCACTGGAAACGCGTCGACGTATGTGGTATCAGCATGATGGTGCACCTGCACATTCCGCAATTAACACTAGGCTGACCCTTGACAGGATGTTCGACGAGCGTTTCATAGGACGTGGAGGACGCATAAATTGGCCAGCCCGTTCTCCTGATCTTACACCTCTGGACGTCTTTCTGTGGGGTACGTTAAAGGAGAATGTGTACCGTGATGTGCCTACAACCCCAGAGGATATGAAACAACGTATTGTGGAAGCCTGCGGCGACATTACACCAGATGTACGGCGGCATGTACGACATTCATTACGCCAGAGATTGCAATTGTGTGCAGCAAATGATGGCCACCACATTGAACATCTATTGGCCTGACGTGTCGGGACACACTCTATTCCACTCCGTAACTGAAAACGGAAACCACGTGTGTACGTGTACCTCACCCCTCATGGTAATGTACATGTGCGTCAGTGAAAAAGACCAATAAAAAGGTGTTTGCATGTGGACGTAATGTGCTGTTCCAGTCTCTTCTGTACCTAAGGTCCATCACCGTTCCCTTTGGATCCCTACGTAATTCGGTGCTCTCCGATACACACGATGGAACAGCGGAGGAGTGGTACTCAAGCGTGAACTTTAGGTTACAATATCTTCGGATGTAATTAACATTTTACAATGCAACAAACGGCACTGATTACGTATTTGTTTATATGTTCAGATGTGCTAACAAAACTAACGGGTTTCCATTTAAAAAAACGTTGGTTTGTGTTAAAAAACATACCTCCGTGCATTTTTGTATGGTTTGTATTAACCAATTACACTAGCCCCTCTCCTCACGTTCGGTCTGTGGAATCGATTCGTCAGTATTTGATGTGGTTTACGAAATATATCCAGCGGTAACGTTAGGTGACTCACCCTGTATATTATGACGATCTCAACGGGCTAATAGATCAACTACGGCTGCTCATGGCATCCGCTACTGCAGGTAATACAGCTCATTCGAATAAGGTTGTTTCAATAATCTCTGAGCTTAGAGAGGGAGGTATTATCGAATAAGAAAGGGGGCAGTAGCTCTGGAACTGCACAAACCACCACGCAAAACATCCCCTCGTAGGCATGTTGTGATTAAAGGTTTGGATGACTTATGGCAAGCTGATCTTGTAGATATGAGAGAATATTCAAATGATAATAATGGATTCAAATATATTATAATGGTTATTGATACACACTCCAAATTTGCCGGGGTATTACCTATTAAAACAAAAATGGGTAGAAATGTCGCGCATGTGTTTGTACGTTTGCCACAAACAGGGACGAATCGATGCCCAGACAACCTCCAAACAGATCACGGTGGAGAGTTTTACAATAGGTATTTCAAGACCGTGATGCAGCGGTATGCAATACGTCACTACTCAGCATTCACTCACTTTTCGCAAATATCGTGGAGCGTCTGAGCAGAACAATAAATGGTCGAATGTGGATGCGTTTTAATCTTGGCGGCACATGCAAATGGACGGATATCCTCCCAGAAATAATTGCTCAATATAATCGAACCAAACATAGAACAATAAAAATGAGACCAATCGACGTTCATGATAATGGACTCATGGATACGGTGTAGTATCGCATTAAAATACTGGATCCACGAAGACAGAAATTTAATGTAGGTGATTTGGTACGTATCTCAAAAAGAAGAGAGCATTTGAGAAATCATACCTACCGAACTGATCAACAGAGATATTTACAGTTTCAAAGGTGCAAATAACGAATCCTAGGACTTATATACTGAGGGATAGCAAAGGCGAAGAAATTGCAGGCTGCTTCTACACCGAGGGGTTGCAGAAAAGCTTAGAACCGGATGTTTTTCTCGTGGAGAGAGTCATAAGACGTTGGGGAAATAGATCACTAGTCAAATAGTTTGGTTTTCCTGCAGCACAAAACAGTTGATTGATCCTAACGATTTGCTATATAATGGGGGTGCACAGTCCACAGCAACCACAGCAGCATAACGTGCATGCTAGGAGACACATTAGAGGAGGAGGTGGTGCGCAAGCCAAACTTCCAGTGGAATTACATATTCCGGGATATTAGTTCTGTGGACCTGGAACAAAGCTTCAGAAACGCTTGGCACGAGGTGATAAGGGAGTTAATCCACTCGACGAAGCGTGTATGCAACATGACATTGCATACGCTGCAAATAAAGATCTCTCAAGTCATCACATTGCAGATAGGATTTTAGCTGATAAGGCTATTACGACACGGATAAGAAAGGATATTGGTGCAGGTCAAAGCATCGCAGCGTTTGCAGTTGATAAAAGAATGTGTGGAAAACTTAAGTTGGGTTTAGGAATGATGAATTTCAGGTTATGAATACTGCACGTTGTACACTAAACTAGGAGAAGGAGAATGGCGGGAAGCAGAGGTGTTTGAAGAACTACACACAGGTAGCGATGTATGCAGCTAAAAACGCTGTGAAGCAGAAAGGTGCGGGAAGAAAAAGAAGAAGAAGAAGAAGAAGAAGAAGATCGGGTGAAGCACCTTCTACCAATACCCAAGACGTCTGGTGGTTTTCTACCATTCCTCATACCAGCTGTCTCCGCGCTCTCAGCGGAAGGGTCCCTCGCCGGTGGTGCTGTATCTGTTGCTATAACAGTTAAGAACGCGCAAAAATCTCAAGCGCTGTTAGGAGTGGCAAGAAGACATAACCGCATGATGGAAGCTACAGCCATCGGAAATGGACTATACTTGAAACCGTACAGGAAAGGGCTTGGCCTATTCATAAAAAAAGGACTATTTGCGGTCCTGCCAGATCGACCACTCACAAATACTGATCTTCTAAAGTTTGTTAGAAAAAAATTCAACATTCCAAGATTCCGTGGTGTGTTTGTGCGGGATACATTACCGAAGACTATGTGGAAAACTGGCGAATGTGGTATTGTGAATTTAGATGTTGCTGGAGGCCCCAGCACTCACTGGCCGTCATATGTTATGAAAAATGCGATACCATTATTTCGACTCATTTGGTGACACGCAACCGCCAGAAGAATTACAACGATACTTCATTCACAGAAGACGTGTTTTCTACAATTTTCGGCGCTATCAGGACTTTAATATACACCTATGTGGAAATCTACGCATCATGTTTCTCTTGACGATTACAAAGAAGAAGAAGAAGATGATGCAGAATATATAAGGAGGAGCTTTAAACATCTATTCATCAGTTGAGATTCTGATGCAATGTCGCACACTTTGACGCTAAAGGACAATCACCTGTATTGCGTGCAAATTGCTACCCGCCAATTGATTTGAGCATTTGTGAATGAAGTATTGCATTGATTGGACTGGAGACGTACAAAAGCATCCCAAATACCACCGAGACTAACAAAAAACTGCATCTGGGTACGCGTATTAATGGTTAAAAACACATTGTGGAAATATAACCGGGTGCATACGATATCGACGACTTAAACTAAGTCTTAAAATAGTCTGGAATAAGTGTTGAGCCATGTGCAAACATCAATACACTTTAATCTAAAGTAAGGACTGTAAATGCAATGATTAACTTTAACCAGAAAGGGTCAATAGGGCGCCTACTGGGTTTCACAAAAGGAAAGTTTTTAAAGAAGGATCCTAGTAAATTTTACAAGTCCGATCAGACTGTAGAATACTGCCCGTGAACACAATCCGATCGAGTGTAACATAGCAACGAACTCCTATCGCAACGACAGTCTGACTCATACTATTTCCGGATTCTTTCCCTCAGTTGCAACAGGGTATAAGATGGTTGAGACTCCTACTAAGGCAGTATACCTTCCAGTGACAGTTCAGACACTCAACTATTTCGAGCTCCGTATTGTGGACCAGAATAATCAATTTGTCGACTTTCGTGGTGAGGGACTCATTGTACGATTACATCTAAGGCAGGATGGGCGTACAGTATAAAAGCAGTGCACGAAATCCAAAGCACGTCACTTCGGTGCTGAACCGCAAAGTGATAACACGTACGAACTACGAGTTTCTTTAATCAGTTGGCTTGAAACCCTGCAGTGACGTCCTCATTCAATATAACCAGGCCAGTAGAGTATGATGAGCGAATTATAGGTCAGGAATACTTCTCGCACAAACCTTACGCTTCAACCATATCAGGGAGCTCAAAACGAGAATATGATCACAATCAGCAAGATAGTATGGAAAATGCCTCACATCACTGTATCAAACGAGGAGCGTTTGAAGCTTTTAAAAGTCCTCAATTCCGATACGCTTCTCTCACTAACATTTCGCTCGTGAGAGGTTTTCGAATACCCCATTCCCGGGTTCGATTCCCGGTTCGGTTGGGGTTTTCTCCACATGGAGACTGAGTGTTTGTGTTGTTCTCATCACTTCATCATCATTCATGAAAGTGGTGAGAATGGACTGAGTAAAGAAGGGAACTTGTACGGGCGCAGATAACCAGGCACTTGAGCACCCCACAGAACAATCATCATCATCATCATCATCGAGTACCCAGTGATACCGACTGAAAGCAAGGCTATTAAAACCTCTTCGCAGCTAGGGACCCCTAGATTCATCATACTTGCGTTTCAGACTGATAGAAGAGGGAATATAGCAAATGATTCCACTGTATTCAACAACTGCAATAAACTAATGCCAAAGTTTACCTGAATTCAGAATTCTAACCATATGCCAATTTAACCTGCAGTGCGGTAGAAGTGTGTACAGTCTAGAGTATGACATGTATGCGAGGTTTTGTACTTCTTACTTTGATTGTGGCACCATACACAATCATTAACCTGGCTCCAGGGAGGTAGGGTGCCCTTCCCTATTCCTCCACTGGGGTAATTCCTGTCTGGCGCGTCCACGTCGCGGGGGTCGGCATCCTACACTTCAGTAGGCCGGAGTGCTAGGATGGCTGAGTTCAGGCAGGGACCCAATCCCGTGGGGTATAACACCGAACCCATGCCCAGGGTTACGGGTGAAGACCTTAATGGCAGCGACGGCGGAGAAGGAAGACTTCGGAATGGCGTAGCTGGCAGATGAGGCAACCCTCCTTTCTGGGGATTAAATGAGAAGGGAACCACTGCCTTGTGGTGGAGGAGAAACTCCAAAGGCTAAGGGAGACAACCCCAATAGAAAATTCTTCCTTGCGTTAGGCCTAGCAAGCCAGTAGGAAAGTCTTCATATATTGCTTTCAAAACACAGACGAGCCTCGGAACGAACCACTCAGGATTTGACCCCACTGCTTCTTCAAGTACTGGTGCAAATGATGGGAGACCTGATGATATTCATCAGTACAAGAAGATGAAACCAACTGGACTAAAAAATAACCTAAATATTGGCACCCTTAATATATTAACCCTCAATGGAAAAATGGAAGAAATGACAGATGTACTAACAGAGAGGAAGTTAGATATATTGGGATTAAGCGAAACAAAGTGGAAGGGAAAAGGTGAGAAGAATTTGAGAGGAGGAGGAAAACTGTACCGGAGTGGGAATAACAGGTCTGGTAGAAGTGGTGTGGCAGTGATGGTGAATAAGAATGTACAAAGCTGTATTGAAAATGTGAGATATATATCAGACAGGATCATAATCTTAAACCTGAGATTCCAAAAAGAAACACTAAAAGTAATCCAGATTTATGCACCTCAAGTGGGATGTAGCGAAGAAGAGAAGATGGACTTTGAAAATGTGTTAGAAACCCATATAGAGAGTGCTAATATAGTGATGGGAGATTTTAATGCACAGGTAGGCAAAGACAGAAAGGGATTTGAGCAAGTATTGGGATGTTTTGGATATGGAGGCAGAAATGAAGAAGGGGAAAGACTCCTGGATTTGTGCCAGAGGAATGGAATGAAAATAGCAAACAGCTGGTTTATGAAGAGAGAAAGTCATGTTATCATCAGATACAGTTGGGATGGAAGAACGAAGAGTGTAATTGATTATATTCTAGTAGATAGGGAATGGGGAGAGAAAGTAACAAATGTGAAGGTAATTCAAAGTGTGAGTGCAGATGGAGACCATAGATTACTGGTGGGACAATGGAAAATGATTCAGTGTGTGAAAAATAGAAAACAGAAGAAAGTGATAAGGATACGGGATTGGAACTTGAAGGAGAGTGAATGTGCTGAGAAGTACAGAGAATTAATAACACAAAAATTTCCAAAAGAAGTTTTCTGCGATTTAGAAAAAGAATGGAGTTTATTCAAAGACACTTTAGTCGAAGCAGCACAAAAAGTATGTGGCAGAACATCTGGAAAGGAAAAAATAAGACAGACAAGTTGGTGGGATGATACCACAATCCAGGCAGTTAGAAGAAAAAATGGAGCATGGAGAAAATGGTGGAAAACTAAAAATGACGAAGACCACGAAAGATATATAGAGGAAAAGAAGAAGTGCAAAGAAATAGTGGAAACAGCAAAGAAAAAGGCATGGAAAGAGTTTACAAAAAAACTTGAAGAAGATGTGAAGAGCAATAAGAAAATTTTCTATAAAATGATGAAGAATAAAAGGAAGGCTTCTGAAGTACCAGTAAAGATGGAAACAGAGGACGGTACCATTATTGAAGACATGAGGAAACAACAAATAATGGAGAAATTGAGAGAAGTTGGGAAGCAGAATTAGGACAAATTACACGGGAAGAAATGGAAAAAGCTGTGAAGAAGATGAATGGGGGGAAAGCCTCGGGACATGATAAGAGCAGCAGGTCCAGTGGGAATGCAGTGGCTATATAGAGTACTATCAAGCGTGTGGAGAAATAGTAAAATACCTGACGACTGGAGAACAGGAGACATTGTTCCCATCTTCAAGAAAGGCAATAAAAGACTTTGTAAAAACTACAGAGGAATAACCCTCATGAGTCATACAGCCAAGATTTTTGAAAGAATTTTACTAAATCGAATAAGTGAAAAAATAGAAAAGAAGCTGAGCGAAGAACAGCATGGGTTTAGGAAAGGAAGGAGCACGATCGACCTGATATTTTCTATCCGTCAACTGATGGAAAAAAGTTGGGAGTATAACAAAAGGGTGATAATGGTTTTTATAGACATAGAAAAGGCATATGACTCAGTTGACAGGGAAAGACTCTGGGAAGAACTGAAGAAGATACATATAGAAGATTGATACATTAATGTTATAAAGACAATGTACAGAGGCCACAATTGTAGAATTAGAACACCATTGGGGAACTCTGAATACTTCGAAATAAGACAAGGACTTAAGCAAGGAAGTATTCTATCTCGTGCGCTTTTTAATGTTGTGATGGAGGGAATGAATAGGGCAGTTAAAGATATAGTAAAAGAAAATGACAAAAAGATGATTTTTGCAGATGATATGGTAATATGGGGTGAGAAAGAGGTAGATGTACAGTTACAGCTTGATGCGTGGAAGGAAATAATGAAAAGGTATGGATTAAAAATAAATAAAGAGTGAAGTAATGGTATTTGGAAGAGAGAAAGGAATCAACGGAAATATTACCTTGAATGGAGAACCCCTCAAAGTGGTAGAAAATTTCACTTATTTAGGGAGTGAAATATCTAGGGATGGAAGAATAACTAACGAAATTAATAGGAAGTTACAGAAGGGAGGCAATTTCTATCAAACAATAAAACATCTGATTTGGAATAATGAAGTTTCAGAAAGAGGAAAACTCCTTATGTATAAGAATTATTACATCCCTATTGTCACCTATGGTGGAGAAACATGGACAATGACAGAAAGGGACTGGAGCAGACTGCAAGCAGGAGAAATGAAATTCTCAGAGCAGTTAAGGGAAAAACAAGAATGGACAGAGTAAGGAATGTAGAGATTAGAAAGGACCTTCAACAAGAAAGTATGAGAGAAGAAATTGAAAGAAAGAGATTAAGATGGTATGGGCATGTTAAGAGGATGCATGGGCAGAGACTCCCCAAAATTGTGGAAGAAGATGGATGGCAAAAGACCTCGAGGGCGCCCAAGAACACGGTGGAAAATGGGAGTGAGAATATCTGTTGAAAGGAGAGGTGTGACCTGGCAGCAAGTGGAGGAAGAAAAGTGGTGGGAGGACCGAGCCAAATGGAGAGGACTCGTCAGCACCCAGACCCGGCAGTAGCTGGAGCGGGATTCGGGTATAGATAGACTATGAAAGTGCTGAAGAAGAAGGAGGAGGGTATCTACTCAGTCCACGGTTCAGGGAGCTATCACCGATCATCATAATAGATTGCTCGAAACAGAACGAGATAATTAAGTCTGGGCGTATAGATGTGCAAATTGAATTTGAATCTTCGACAAATTTCCCAGAACACACTGCCGTGTATGCTCTAGTTCTACATGACTGTGTGATCAACTACTTCTCACTGTTGTGCAACGAGCTGTATAAATGAACAGGTGCTGCTCCATACCTAGAGCATTCCACAATGCCATCTCAGGGTGTGAACGTCATTGCAGACGCTCAAGGTTTCTATGATGGTGACCACAGACAGTTTTAAGGATTTTGCATTCATAGCGTGCAGAGAAAATGCAGGAATAATAGAGACATTCTCAGCAAACAATGCATCACCGAGGTCCTTCAAGTACATGAAGTGTGCTAAGACAAGGAAGAGTGCAAAGTGGTTAACACATTTCTACCATGGAATTCACTGGGATGATCCTGGCATACCCTATAAAAATATGGCGATGTCGCATCAGTTATTCGACCACACGAATACTATCATGTACATGAAGTGGAAGGATAAGATGTCATGGATGCGTCTAATCTTCAAGTTTACTACTATTCAAGACCTGGAATTCTACGGATGTGCTGCTCTCCATCGACAAGAAGAAGAAGAAGAAGAAGAAGTGTAAAAATAATGCTGCTGTGTCTGCTTATGAAAACGTGAAATTACTTTTAAGTTGGGTGAGAAATAAATGAATTTTTACCTCACAACCTCTGTGTTCTTTTTTTTTTAACACTTTATCTTATCTTTTATATATTTTGCGTGACTATACGCCAGACCATAATTTCCAAAATGACAGAGAGGTTTAGTTGACTGAACCACAAACCCGAAGAGACTTCTCGTTCCACTGGCCTCATCTGATACGATTGATGCGGCTCTGCGATCAATGTTCTTTTCGGACGAAGTTTAAATTGACATTAGCATGTACTTCGTGACAATTTTGTTCAGATGTTAAACGTAGAAACACTGTATGTCAATGAATACCAGATATTTTGCTTTTAACTAAAGCATCAGGGTCTGGTATCACATTCTGAGCACTGATAGTTGGAAGATAAGCTTTTAAATTGAAGATTTGGTAGATTTCGTCCTCCTCATTACGGAAAAAAGTTGCTCGCACACATTCGAAGATCCAAATATCGACATAATCGTAGCAGCAGACTTTTGCCATTGTTGAAATTTATGTTGAAGAAAAAATTTATACGAGTCTACAAGACTAATTTTATTATGAAGCTATTCACTGAAATGCCTCTGACACTGCAGGTCTACAGGTTCTAACTGTAGCTAGGCATTCTGCATTGACTTGTTATAAATTGATATTGGTTTCTCTGACATTCGCTCTGGAGTTCCTAACCCGACCTTTGCTGCTTTTCATCGATTTTAAAAGAACTACTCTCCACTTCAAGCACCGCGCCATTAAGTATATATGCTTGCATTGAAAACTGCGGGGAACTTAACACACTCTGTAGAGTGCGCATACGAGGTGTGGCTAGAAAAAAACCGGACTAGTACTGGTGAAACAATAAAACGAATGCAATAAGGCTGAAAGTCGCGTGGCCTGTCACGTGAATCTCGCTCCGCCTACTGCTCGAGTTTCATCTGCCTCCTGCACTCAGTCTGCCCGTGGCGTCTGTTTTAAGTAGTTGACGTTTTGTCTGTGCGTCGGAAAATGTTGAGTGTACAGAAAGAACAGCGTGTTAACATCAAATTTTGTTTCAAACTAGGAAAATCTGCAAGTGAAACGTTTGTAATGTTACAACAAGTGTACGGCGATGATTGTTTATCGCGAACACAAGTGTTTGAGTGGTTTAAACGATTTAAAGATGGCCGCGAAGACATCAGTGATGACACTCGCACTGGCAGACCATTGTCAGCAAAAACTGATGCAAACATTGAAAAAATCGGTAAACTTGTTCGACAAGATCGCCGTTTGAAATCAGAGCAGTGTCTGAGTTAACAGGAGTTGACAAGGAAAGTGTTAGGCAGATTCTTCATGAAAGTTTCAACATGAACAAAATGTGTTCAAAAATGGTTCCAAAGTGTCTCACAATTGAACAGAAGGAACGTCGAAGAATGATTTGTTCTGACATCCTGGAAAACATTGAAAGTGATCCCACCTTCTTACAAAATGTTATTACTTGCGATGAATCGTGGTTTTTTTACTTACGATCCCGAAACTAAACGCCAATCGATGCATTGGAAAACTCCTGGTTCTCCACGACAAAAAAAAGCACGAATGTCAAAATCGAAATTCAAGGCAATGATGATTGTTTTTTTTTTGACATCAAAGGGATTGTGCACATTGATTGGGTACCAGAGGGACAAACAGTGAATCAGCATTACTACATTAGCGTCCTGGCTACCCTACGTGAGCGAGTACGGAGAAAACGGAACGATTTGTGGAGAAAAAAGTCATGGATCCTTCACCAAGACAATGCCCCAGCTCACAGTGCGTTGTCAGTGAAGACGTTTTTGGCAAAACACAACATTCCCATCTTAGATCATCCACCCTACTCACCTGATTTGGCCCCCTGTGACTTTTTTCTTTTCCCTAAAGTCAAGTCAGCTTTGAAAGGAACTAGATTGGAGACTGTTGAAGCAGTATAAGAAAAAGCGACGGAAGTAATGTATGGACTTACAGAAAATGATCTGCAGCATTGCTATGAACAGTGGAAAATTCGTATGGAGCGGTGTAGAGACCGAGGAGGAGAGTACATTGAAGGAGATAACATGAAATTGTAAATAATTGTAAATAAATGTTTTTTCCAGCATCAGTCCGGTTTTTTTCTAGCCGCACCTCGTAGTTTGCACTTCCCCTAAGTTAGATAATGATGTCTGACAGCCACCTTTTACGGTGAGCGCTCACTACTGAGGCGGTGAGCAAGCGTGAGGTCTCGTGCTCCCCTAGCCGCCTCCGGAAGCAGGGCAGTTCTAACACACCTCATACAGCTACAGCTCTGGCGGCTGCCTGCAAGCCCGCTACTTCCGCACTTGGGCCTAATCTCGCGTAGCGCCCTCTCTCCAACATTCTAAAATGGTAACGCGGGGAGTCCGCAGTTGCCTACTTCGAGCACCAAGAGAGCGGCAGCAGCGAGACGGCGTCGTCGAGCAGATGCGCAAAACTATAGACCTATATCTCTGACGTCGATCTGTTGTAGAATTTTAGTACATGTGTTTTGCTCGAGTATCATGTCGTTTTTGGAAACCCAGAATCTACTATGTAGGAATCAACATGGATTCCGGAAACAGCGATCGTGTGGGACACAACTCGCTTTATTTCTTCATGAGACCCAGAAAATATTAGATACAGGCTCCGATGCTATTTTTCTTGACTTCCGGAAGGCGTTCGATACAGTTCCGCACTGTCGCCTGATAAACAAAGTAAGAGACTATGGAATATCAGACCAGCTGTGTGACTGGAGTGAAGAGTTTTTAGCAAACAGAACACAGCATGTTGTTCTCTATAGAGACGTCTACAGACGTTAAAGTAACCTCTGGCTTGCCACAGGGGAGTGTTATGGGACCATTGCTTTTCACAATATATATAAATGACCTAGTAGATAGTGTCGGAAGTTCCATGCGGCTTTTCGCGGATGATGCTGTAGTATACAGAGAAGTTTCAGCATTAGAAAATTGTAGCGAAATGCAGGAAGATCTGCAGCGGATAGGCACTTGGTGCAGGGAGTGGCAACTGTCCCTTAACATAGACAAATGTAATGTATTGCGAATACATAGAAAGAAGGATCATTTATTGTATGATTATATGATAGCGGAACAAACACTGGTAGCAGTTACTTCTGTAAAATATCTGGGAGTATGCGTGCGGAACGATTTGAAGTGGAATGATCATATAAAATTAATTGTTGGTAAGGCGGGTACCAGGTTGAGATTCATTGGGAGAGTGCTTAGAAAATGTAGTCCATCAACAAAGGAGGTGGCTTACAAAACACTCGTTCGACCTATACTTGAGTATTGCTCATCAGTGTGGGATCCGTACCAGATCGGGTTGACGGAGGAGATAGAGAAGATCCAAAGAAGAGCGGCGCGTTTCGTCACAGGGTTATTTGGTAACCGTGATAGCGTTACGGAGATGTTTAATAAACTCAAGTGGCAGACTCTGCAAGAGAGGCGCTCTGCATCGCGGTGTAGCTTGCTCGCCAGGTTTCGAGAGGGTGCGTTTCTGGATGAGGTATCGAATATATTGCTTCCCCCTACTTATACCTCCCGAGGAGATCACGAATGTAAAATTAGAGAGATTAGAGCGCGCACGGAGGCTTTCAGACAGTCGTTCTTCCCGCGAACCATACGCGACTGGAACAGGAAAGGGAGGTAATGACAGTGGCACGTAAAGTGCCCTCCGCCACACACCGTTGCGTGGCTTGCGGAGTATAAATGTAGATGTAGATGTAGATGTAGGCGTGTAGATTTCCTTATTGAGTTATTAGATTAGGCTATTTGACTCGAAGAAAAATGGTAGATTTTGTGGTATTATTTGTGCAGTTTATTTAGCGAGTGGAAATATTTGTGTGAGATTAAAATGGAAAAACAGAAACAAAGAAAGATTTCTCTTACGTCATGTGGCTTGGCTTTACAAAGGACTCGAACAACGCGTACTTTGACAGCAGGAAGAATGCGACTGGAAAAGGCAACTGAGTATCGGCTCAAAGCAGATCCATAATGCGCAATGTCTATAAATATTTAAAAATCTTGTAGACAACGGTGGTAACGTGTTTACATCTACATGCACGTTTATTAGGAAAGATTTGTGGAAGGCAGACATACAATAGTGATGATATCAAGAAATACACTCATGTGTTACCGAAAAGCAACCATTGCCAGAAAAAGCCTGTCAAATTTGCAGGCTGTTTATGCTGCAGCTTGTGGTGTTGATTTAAGAACTATCCCCAATGTTCGATTCTCCCAGGAGAAATATTAAATAACACAGCTCTTCAACCTAACTAAACGTCACATTGCAGACTGTTTTCACTGCAGAGCTAGATTTCAGCTGTCTTACGGAAACAACAGTGCAGTTAGAACGTGTCGTATTAACCAGTTAAGCATTTTCGTTAGCATGCTAATGTGCTTGGAATTCGAGTAGTTATATTTTTTTATTCTGATATGCGTTTTTGCCGTTCATTTACGTACATTTACACTTCATATACACATATAATACTTAATGTTGTCCACACAATCAATTGACTGACAAGGCTTATAAAATGTTTTTAAATTCATATATCGATTGTGACGAAAGCAGGGACTATTGTAAGGAGTAACAGAGTGGCATGTGACTGTCAAGTGCATGTGACTCGGCGTACGGCAACAGAGCACTAACAGCCACCCACCAGTACACCTGACCAAAGCTACAATAGGAAGGATCTAGTTTCTAGAAGCGCCTACGCACAGTGCAGAAGTACTGTGGCATATGGGAACAGCGCAGCGCAGTGCCGTAGCGCCTTTCTTGTACTGCCTTCAGTGAACCCATAACGAGATGCATATAGGCCCATACTTCATCAGTGAACGTATCCAACGCACAACTACCACTGCCGCAACACAAAATCCCAGACACCATCGGGCAGCACTGAATGCAAATTTTAGGGCAGCCAGGAATGTAGGCCATTATTATTGCCAACAGCAGGCACCGTGAGCGAATGGAAGCAAGGCACTTACTGCATACAGGCGAAATTTGCACTGTTGTGCACATTTTTCAGTGCAATTCATAAACAAAGGTAATTGAGGCAAGAACCAAAACGAAATGTAACAGCTTTATATCGGGCCTCCGGTGAATGAAAGTCCTGTACGGCAAAAATACTTAGTAGGTGCCTCTGAACAACCTCTGAAAGTATCCCAGTGGAGTTGTCGTTCACCCGAATACAAATACAAAACATTTATGTTCAGATAGATGTATTGCTTGAATGTATTGACATTTATTACTAAACATAATGAATAAAATAAAATAATAAAAAAATATGTATACAGGTTCTCTAGAGCATTACCTTTATAAGAAACGACACTGTGCAATATGTAACAGATTATTTTTAAGACATGAATGCAGACTTATTTAGGTTCAAATGGCTCTGAGCACTATGTGACTTAATATCTGAGGTCATCAGTCCTCTAGAACTTAGAACTACTTAAACCTAACTAACCTAAGGACATCGCACACATCCATGCCCAAGGCAGGATTCGAACCTGCGACCGTAGCGGTCGCGCGGTTCCAGACTGAAGCGCCTAGAACCGCTCGGCTACTAACGCCGGCTAGACGTATTTACGAATGTGTACTTTCTTCCTTCAGCTCGGGATGAACAGCTTTCGAGTTTTCTGGGTGACAGTAGAAAACTAGGGAGGAAGTCGTGCCTAGGAGTCAACAAGATGTGAGTTCTGTTGAACTGCTGGTTTTAGAAATATTGTGGACCACTTCTTCTCCACTCCTCCCCCCCGGCACCTGCAGCGCTGTGTGGTGCCATTGGATACCAGATACAAAGGAGCAGATGTGTTGACAGTTTCGGGCACGGACAGAAGGGCAGAGCAGAGCCGGCAAGTTAAAAGGCTGGCCTGCGGCAGTAGGTAAATAAAGCAGCGCCACCAACTGTTCGGTTTTATGTTACTGGCTTCACAGAAAAGCCTGCAGCCACGAGCCTCATCTGTCTCACACATGGAAAGGCTATCCGTTGGTAACTGACAAACTCTTGGCGTTATTAAAGGTGCTCCATCACTATCGAGATTATAATAGCACACTCGTCATACAAGTGACTAAAACAGACGTGTGTTACTAATGTTCCGTTCTCGAAACAGGGTTGAATAATAGGACACTTCTGTACGTCATAAACACAACTTATTAGAATGTATTTTTCAATAGCACACTAACTGTGCAGAAACGAGGAAGGTGGACTAATCGGATGAAAAGCATACTATTGTTAACGAGAAATAAAGTGAAATGTGATCCGCCTGATTTGGTGTCATTGTCAGTTAGCGTATGCTAATGACTCAAAACATTGCGATCGCTGCCAATATGAGAGGTACTCCCGCCTTGTGGCGTTGCGGGCGCGGTAAGGAATTCATTCTATCGACGATACGAGCGACAAATGAACTGACACATGCGAAGACCAGATTATTATGGCTCGCTGTCAAGGAACGTACATCTCAGCAACGGCAATTATCCCATCGATTAATACCAACGTGCTTTGCAATTAATTTCGATGCGACCGTTGGGAGAGGGTACACAGAAAACAGGTCTGGAATCTAGCAGACGTAGTGGCGCCCAACAATTCGCTTCCACGACGTGCAAAAGACTGCTTTAAAAGCTAACAAATTCGAGCGATTGATTGTACTTCCATTTCTGTGTTCGTAGTACGTAACTGCAACTGTTTTGTAGAAGACCCTCTGTAATCGCTGTATTACGATTAAGGCGCCAGATATCGTACCACGCAGACTGTATTTAGCAAATAAAAACAAATAAGCCTCGCTCCAGAATCGAAACCTCGACCTCCTGAATGCTAACCCAAACCGCTATCGACTACACCAAGTGCACAACACTAGTCAGCTGACAGAGGTGAGTACCATTAATGTAATCACAGTGTTGCCAGATTGCTAATCTTTAACGTCAATTTACTGTCCGAAATATGCGCAGGACGAAATTTTCAGAGACGTTTTTGTATTGCTGGTACGTGAGGAATAGCGCTGCGAGGTCCGACTGCGCAAATTTTTCTTCATCCTTTGTAAAAAATGGCTCTGAGCACTATGGGACTTAACATCTATGGTCATCAGTCCCCTAGAACTTAGAACTACTTAAACCTAACTAACCTAAGGACATCACACAACACCCAGTCATCACGAGGCAGAGAAAAACCCTGACTCCACCGGGAATTGAACCCGGGAACGCGGGCGCGGGAAGCGAGAACGCTACCGCACGACCACGAGCTGCGGACTCGTCCTTTGTAGGTCGGAGTCTCGCCCGCTGTGTAAAGCCGCAAAGGGGCGATGTATGGCACATCTGACGACTGTAATCAAGCTGCAATAGGGGAAGCAGTAGCCTATTTCGAAGTAATGGCTTCATTTTTAATTTAGTAGGTTACTTTAAACTGGTGATGTTTCTTATAGTATTAAACACTATAGTCATACATTGCTGTTAATGCAGTGTACGTATTAAGTTTCTATGATTTTCTTGTCTTTTGTTGATGCATACCTTGATTCGTTCCATATGTCGGGAAGTTATCCTTCTCGATGGCATGTATGGGATGAAGAAATGCGTGAATCAATGAGACGAAAGAGATTTGCAATTTTGCCTAGGAAACGCACGGGCTTGAGAAAGTAAGTCAGAGGTGCCAACGGACCAATGCGCAGCAACAGCGGTGCATTGTAAGAAGAGAGTATATGTCCTGGTATGTCGATCATGCTGATCGGGATGTCCGGGACTTGTCCCACGCGATTTCCGTCTTTTAGGCAAGCTGGAATAATATATTGAGGAAAGACGTTTTTCCATTCACGAGGACGTTCATACGGCGATTCTAGAGTGGGTCCGTCACCAAGGAGCGAATTTCTATGGGCGAGGAAAAGAAAGATATTCTTTTTTGAAAGATACAACCGCCATTTGACCATACACAAGGTTTTGCTTTGTTGTACAGTCAAATGGCGGCTATATCTTTTAAAAAGTTTTATATGACTGTAGCTCCACACAAAAGTAAAACCATTTAAAGATTGGTAGAACGTTCCGACAGTTGTTTACAGACACTTCGTGGCAATGTTGGTAAACAGTGTCGTGTATCTGTGTCGGTTTGAAGCATTCGGTGAAAGAGGCTTGACCTGCCATAACAATATGGAACCTACTTTTTGAAGTCTCCTCGTAATACACAAGGCCCAGTGATAATAAACTCTCTGATATCGTTATACCTTTCCTTCCTAGCTCAGTATTGGTGATTCCGTCTTAACGATTCGATCCACGAGACTGCTAGTCGAACTCTGCCGTCAGATGTCCTTCTCAGCGTCTGATGTTGAAAAGTGCTGTCATATAAAGTCCAAACGTTCTGTGACAGCGTAACGGTAAATATGCAAAAAATATTTCCTGAAAACAAGAAATATGAGGTCGAAGAAGATTTTATTTTAAATAGTGTCTTTTTCATGAAACTAGATTCGAGACGGCGAACATGGCTAAAAAAATTGGCAAAGTTGCAAAAAACGGTTTTTCGTAAGCAAGTAAAAACCTGTAGCTCCGATCGAAAAATATTTCTTTTTGATCCTTACAACTAATAATTCGTAAAACTTATTAGTAGCATAATTTTTTACCAAAAAAACAAGCCTACAACAGTTACTGTAGAGCCAGCCGCTGAGTATTTCTAGCCAATTGTCAGTAGCACATTCTATTTCTTTTTCTTCAAAAAATAGATATATCTCGAAAAAATAATTAGTGTTTTTAATTTTTCGAATAAATACTTTTTGACTTGCCTTGGGCTATACAGTAAACAGCAAGTATGGGATCGTGGATATTAACGAGTTATGAAGAACCCGTCCTTAACGATTTTTTAGATATGTCTCTAACTGTAACAAGTTAATCGATACTTACGGAAAAGCAATCGATCGATCTTCTCAAACCCTATAACTTTTGATCGGAGCTATATTTTTTAAAAAATTCGTTTCTTTGGAACTATGGGGATTTTTTGTCATATTCGCTATCTTGGAACTGATCTGTGATACTTGACTTTACAGCAACCAGTCCCCAGGCAGAGAAAATCTCCGACCCGAACGGGAAACGGGCCCCTTTGGATAGCAGTCCGGCGCGTTGACCATACAGCTACCGAGGCGGGTGATACCTAACTTAGTCTGGTTACAAATATCCGAGCTCTCTTTTGTACAGAGGGTACTGCTACTATCACAGACATTTCATTGTTCTGTTACATATAGATCACAGAAGAAAGAATGAAGATGTCCACCAGGTAAACAGCCTGCAGCAAGCTTAATACTTGTGTGCCTCTTGCTTCCAGTTTGTGATTTTTAGGAATTATTCGTTTCAAATGACCTTGTCGTTGACAGGACGTTAAAATCCGATTTAATTTCCTTGTTTTGTACTTCCTTTCGCGTATAAATTTGTGTCCTAATGGCCAGAGGGCGCGACAGTGAGCGTAATAAAGGAAATGATAAAGCACTCCAGCCCCGGTCCGCCGCTTGTGCGTTGAAATAAAGCGAGACGCACGGGCTAAGAAGTCAAATACGACAGCGCACAGAGCTTTAAGCAGCTGGCAAGCATCGTTTGTCTCAGTCACTGTTTGCGAACCTCCTGGAAGTTTACGTTTAGCTTCCGAGCTTTTCTCTGCTGAAAAATCGTCCTGTGGCCTCACCGAGAATGAGAATTCTTGTTACGAACTCCTCAGGTCATACATTTCAGTCTTTCGCAGCTGTACAAGTTTATTTGACTTGTCTAGTACTGTGAAGAAGCTCTTTAAGTAATCTATGACCTTGCAAATGACATAACTTTCTGAAGAAATCAGGTTTCGTCTCAGAGGATCAATAAATGATTTTAACAAGATATCGGCGTACTGCAGTGGCAGTTAATCCTAAACCTCAAAATGAATACTAAAAAATTGCTGTTAAATTAGATTACAAGACAAATCGTCATATTTTTAGGTTGTCGATTGGACTAAATACCTAGGTATTACAGTTAGGAACAATGTAAACTGAAACCATGACACGGAGAATGTTGCGGGAAGGCGAAACAAAGACTGCCTTTTAATAACAGAACACTTAGAAGATATAACAAAATTTAATAAACTGTAGACAGTCTCTTTATTAGATTTTGTTATATCTTCTCAGTGTTCTGTCATTATAACTCAGTCATTGTTTCGCTACGCGTGTCCGTCACCTTCTGGAATATTTCTGTGTGGTCGGGGATTCTTATCAGATAGGATTGACGGAGGAAATCGAAAAAGTTTAAAGATGAGCAGCTAATTTTGTGTTAGCATGAAATAAGGGAGAGAGTGCAACTGATATGACAAGAGAATTGGGGTGGTAAATTTTAAAACAAAGGCCTTTATTCTTTGCGGCGAGATACTTTCACGAAAT
Source organism: Schistocerca nitens (assembly GCF_023898315.1). NCBI lineage: Eukaryota > Metazoa > Arthropoda > Insecta > Orthoptera > Acrididae > Schistocerca > Schistocerca nitens. The sequence goes on along the minus strand of NC_064622.1, from coordinate 416,046,605 downwards.
TTCGATCATCAGCCAATATTTTGTTGACTCCCATCCGCGTAGAGAGAAACGACTATCGCGACAAAATAAGGGAAATCAGAGCAAGCACAGCGATATTTGTTTGTTCATTTTTGCCAGTGCTACTCAAGAGCGGATGGGTCAAGCAATGTTCTGAAAGCTTTTCTATGAACCCGGAGCAATAATGAGATAACGATATGCATATAAACAAACGGTGGTAGTTCGCGTACACAAGCCGTAAAAGGGCAGTGCATTGACGGAGCTGTCATTTGTACACAGATGATTCATGCGAAAACATTTCCGACGTTATAAAGGCCGTACGGCGGAAAGTACAAGACTTTGAAAGTGGATTAGTAGTTGGAGCTAGACATTTCAGAAGTTCATTGTAATATCAGAAGTTGTTAGGGAATTCAATTGAACCGTGATTTATTTTCAAAGAATATTCTTGAGGATTTATTTTATTTACTAGCGATTCATCAAGAACATTAACGCAATCACACTATGTAAGCATGGAAGTAGTTGCCAGGGAGTAACTGATGAAATCATAACCAAATTCCTTTTAACAAATGGGAATTTTATTCACTTTAATAGTGCGTGAAAGCATTTTTTAAAAGAAACAGATTTAAAATTATAATCAGAAAGCACCCTCTAAATATCAAAGTTACAATTTATTCAGAGGCAGAAAGAAACAAGTTTTGACTGTATGAGCTTTCGGGCAGAGAACCTTGCCGCTCCCTGTTGACATGGCCGTAGTTACGACCGCTCACAACAGCCTCTGAAAGACTACACTGGTGCAAATCTGCAACACACCAAATATCTTTAAACTAAGAGTTTTAACAATTTACACAAGCACACAAACTATGCACCCTCCCCCCCCCCCCCATGGGAGGGTTAGAAATGGTACAAAACACTAACAATTAAAATATTAACCTTGCCACCGAAGGTGCAACTTGATTTTAACGTATAAGAAAAGCCTTACGGTGAACGGGTAGCAATTTTATATACTAAAATGATCATTTAAATGAAAGCCCATGAAATGCAATCTTCTATAAAATTCTACAAGATTGGCCAAACAATAGTTAAGGTGCTCTACAGTACACAGATACCGCCTCTCAAGATCATAGGCAATAATATCAAAGTTTCCAAAGATCAAAACAACAACCCGAACCGCAGGTTGCTCTAACCCGCCCCTCCTCCACAAGGGAAAAACGGACCACCCAATTTATAAACAACCTCCTTCCCGCGGGTGGGCAAACGGAGAAGAATGGTGGGACGACCCCAAAGCAAAACGGCTGAGATCTCACCAAGAAAACAAGAAGAATTTAACAAGAGTAAATCAAACAACATATCACCAATCACTTAACTTCTAATAAACTGCGATTTCTCGAGAAGACCTGGCGCAGCACCCCCAAATCGCCCTCCCGAACCGTCCGCTGCCAGCCGCTTCAACGGACGCAGGAAGGCTCGCCGATCTCCCGTCTCACGGCGTCGCAGCTCGCACTGGACAGACCGATGTCGTGGGTTGATTCCTGTTGCTCTCGTGTCGACCGCGAAGTCACTACCCCTCGCTATACACCGCGGCCCACTGGACTCACGTGGTGACCTCACATGCGCCGTCCCTCAAGACGGACAAGTCATCTTGTGTCTCAGAGCGCGACCGATCAACCGATCGATCCATCCGCCAATGACCATTGCCTGAGCAAACTGGCGGCCTAACGCGTAGACTCAGATGCAGGAACTAAGCCCCGACCGGGCGACCACTCGCTGAGTTCTCTTACTGCCTAAGAAATGCGGATGAGAGACAGACCCAGACTGCCCCACTGGCGAGCTCATAGTGCCCCTTAAATGCACGTGAACAGGCAACCTTTCCCCTTTCCCACCAGAGGGAGACACCAAAGCTGCGACTGCCACAGCGGCGCCAATGCCAGAAACGGAGGGCGACTGCTTCACACTACACACTGCTGCGCGCTCTTCAAAACAGCAATTTTTACCACAGCTCATCAATATTCCTAGATCCACAGTGGTAAATAGGAGCCGAGAATACCAGTTTTGAAGCATTACCTCTCACCAGGAACAACGCATTTGCCGACGGACCTTACTTGCGGCGTTTGCGTAGAGTTGGTAGTGCTAACAGAAAAGCAACTCTGAGTGCAACAGCAGCAGAAATCAATTTGGAACATACGACGAACGTCTCCGTTAGGACAGTGGGGCAAAATTTGGTGTCAATTGGCTATGCCAACAGACGACCGACTCGAGGCCAACAGACGACCGACGCGATAAACTTTGCTAATAGCACGACATCGCCTGAAGCGTCTCTTCCGGGCTCGTGACTACATCGGTTGGGCCCTAGACGACTAGTCAGATGAGCCTATATTTAGTTGGTAAGAGCTCATTGTAGGGTTTGAGTGTGGCGCAGACCCTACGAAGCAGTAGACCCAAGTTGTCAACAAGTCATTGCGCAAACTAGTGCTGAATCCATAATGGTGTGCGCTCTATTTACGTGGCATTGATTGGGCCCTCTTGTCCAAGTGAACCGATCATTGACTGGAAATGGTTATGTTCGGTAACCTAGAGGCTATTTGCAACCGTTCGTGGACTTCATGTTCCCAAACAACGATGGAATTTTTATGAATGAGAATGCGCCATGTCACCGGGCCACAATTGTTCAGTTTCGTTTGAAGAACATTCTGGACAGTTGGAGCAAGTGATTTGGCCACACAGATCTCCCGGCTCGAATCTCATCGAACAATTATGTAATGTAAACGAGAGGTCAGTTCGTGCACAAAATCCTGCACCGGTAATACTTTCGTCATTGAATCATCATGGCTCAATATTTCTGCAGTTGATTCCCAACGACTTGCTGCATACCTCACGGTCGAGATTCTGCACTACGCCGAGCAGAAGGAGGCCCCCATGATGTTACGTGGACCCGTGGCTTTGTCACCTCATTGTACATGTAGATGTACGTATATTTTTTTGAAGATTCTTTGCCCTAGATTAATATGCTAAGTGTGGAATTCACAAAGGTATCAAAAGAAGAACATTAATTTACACGTATGTTAAAATTGCTACCCTGGGAGGAACATATTTAAAATTCGGAAAAGATTTTGATTACAGAACTGTATTTGTTCCTTACTTTTCAGAAGTCAGTACGGTGTAAAGCCCACACATGCTGCAACGAGAGACGAAATATGTCTTGTAATGGAATCAAAACTGTGTTCCACGCGGTTTTCACGTAAGTCCACAAAGTATCAGAAATGGTTGTTAGAGGACTGTGGCGAATAAGCTTTCTCCACAATACATGTGCGACGTAAGAGAGCGGCAGTATCGGTCGTTGTCATAGTCTTTATCACTGGTTCCATGGCATTGTGCCGCTGAAATATGGCTTGCAGCTTGAAGGAGTGTTAGTAGCTCAAGCTCTAAAATTACCTAGATATTACGGTTTCTTTTCATAAAATCCTCAGCATGCAAGAGTCAGAGTTGACTGTTGAAGCTAATAGCACCCTTAAGTTATACACTTGTCTTTGTTCCATACTCTATTCGGCAATACAAGCCATCGTAATGGTGGCAGCTTGCACACATTTAACCATTACTGCAAGGTTCAAATGGGACTCGTCTTAAATCACATGTGGCAAAGGCCTAATGCCCGTTGCAGTTTCAGGCACTTTTGGAATTCGGACATGAGAAAGAGGAGCAATCGGATGGTCTCTGTTGCCTAATCCACAGCATACAGAACCGTCGATACAGACAGGAACACGGGTTGTACTTCAGTATTGGGAGAAGACCATGGACAGACGTTTGTGGTCTTGTATGTTCAGTGCTTTGAAGTAGCCAATTGGGAGGGTGTGTGATTTTATTTCAGTGATTCAAATTTAGTCAAAATTGGAATGAGTATGGAACTATGAGTCCAGTTGTCAGTAAAAACTGCACTTCCTCTACACCAGTGTCATACACTTCTTCGATCGAAGAGGGTGTCGTAAACCCGTTGCATCCTTTCCTGAGGCAAGCTGCTCCACAATTATTGCAACCGGTCCTTGATATCCTGAATATTGGCATTGGAATGGAATTGTCAGAGCTCGTCCAACACACGTTCTATCAGGAAGAGATCTGGGGGTCCAGCTGTCGGAGACAGTACCTCAACAAGACGCAGACCGTTGCTAGAGAAAAGTGCTATCTGTAGCCGAGCGTTGTCCTATTCTTAAATGGCATCAAATGGGAGATAACACATGTTGTGACAAACCGTTGTGCCTTCAGAGTCCTCTCAATCACCAATCACTACCAGCCATGACCTGTAGTCATACACAATAACTCGCCACATTTTGACGCCAGGAGCAACTCTGCTGAGCCTTTCCAAAATATTCTAAGAATGGAACCTCTCCCTCGCCCGCCTTCATGCTTGCCGATGACTTCCTTCCAGCGTAGTGCAGGACCGCGATTAATCACTGACCATAATTCGCCGCCATTCATCAACTGCACATGCTCTCTGGTCACGGCACCACTTCAAACGCAGCTGCTTGTGCTGTGGTGTTGACGGCAGTCGACGCAAGGAACTTTAGTAGGATATTTGAAACTTTTCTGGAAATCGTCTTAAATGGTTAATTATGTCATCTTATGCTCATAACATGCTTTCCTTCCTCCTGAATTTATTTTTTTATAGAAACGGGAATGAATTTCAAATAATTTGAAAGCCCGCTAAAACGCTCCATTTGAGTCATGTGAAAGCTGTGACGTCACTCACTAGCTCGCTGCCCTCTCAGCCGTAAAGCTCATTCACAGTGATATCTTGTTTTGGAATTTACGTTTCGGGAAATGGATTGCATGTGATGTGTAGTACTACCTTGTACTAATACGTCTATAAAATCTCCTGAAATATTGTTTTTGAGGGTTCGTAAGAAGGAGGGCTCAACTACACTTGATCCTTTGGTAACCCAACCAAGAGACACACCGACCAAACGACTTGCTAGCCACCAATCGCTACATAAAAACGCAAAGACTAAACTGCTACGGCCGTGATCCGTGATTATCCACAATGAAATATGTATTAAGTGGTCAAAACTGCACACCATGTTGGACAGCGATAACAGGTGAGGAAATGACGCTGCCTGAAATTACGTCAGCGACCAGGGCAGGTATCCAGAACACTAACGGCCACAAGGCAGAAAATTCCGCTGGTGCACTTGAATTGTTCTGAACCAATATAGTTAATTCCACCGCATGGTGGCTTGATTTCACGCTCACAGGAAAAGCTCCCCAACAGCAAACCACCGAAACGGACAACACAACATTAACGAACGTGGCTCGGGTACTTAACACACCACTCAACTTTGACGTCCTGGGTCGGTGAGCCACGAAGCTCGTAGCGATCAGACAGCTCCACACACGCTCAGCCACTGCGCAGGGACCGCCAGCGGACCCAGCCGACTGCACCACACGGAGATATCCTCTCTGGTCCGCACTAACCGACCGACTGCCCTCATAATGCCGACAACATCTAAAATAGTCGCCAGTGGGAATAACGCCAACTACACACACAATCTGACAAATACTTGCACGAAGACCTGAACGATACCCAACAGTAACTAAGCACGCACGAAGATAAATCGGGAGTCAATGCACACACACACAGCCAACATGAGCGATCGGCGAGCCGAAACGCGTCGTCCGGTAGGACGACCGACCGACGATCCACCAATACCGTGGCCCGGCTCAAGTGATACGTGGTGGCAATGGTCGGGCGAGCCATGTCGACGCAGACCTAACAGCTCCAACCCGACTGCACTAGTGCCACATTGCAACTCCCCTGACTGGCAGGTCCGGACTGCACTCCAGACACATTCCAACTAACTGGCAGCCCGAACTCGCGACCCGAACTGCTTACGACAGACAACGACCAGGAAGTAATAGCAGTCAAGCAAAGATACTACGAGAGGGGATATATACACTCCTGGAAATGGAAAAAAGAACACATTGACACCGGTGTGTCAGACCCACCATACTTGCTCCGGACACTGCGAGAGGGCTGTACAAGCAATGATCACACGCACGGCACAGCGGACACACCAGGAACCGCGGTGTTGGCCGTCGAATGGCGCTAGCTGCGCAGCATTTGTGCACCGCCGCCGTCAGTGTCAGCCAGTTTGCCGTGGCATACGGAGCTCCATCGCAGTCTTTAACACTGGTAGCATGCCGCGACAGCGTGGACGTGAACCGTATGTGCAGTTGACGGACTTTGGGCATGCGGGAGGCCGGGTGGACGTACCGCCGAATTGCTCAACACGTGGGGCGTGAGGTCTCCACAGTACATCGATGTTGTCGCCAGTGGTCGGCGGAAGGTGCACGTGCCCGTCGACCTGGGACCGGACCGCAGCGACGCACGGATGCACGCCAAGACCGTAGGATCCTACGCAGTGCCGTAGGGGACCGCACCGCCACTTCCCAGCAAATTAGGGACACTGTTGCTCCTGGGGTATCGGTGAGGACCATTCGCAACCGTCTCCATGAAGCTGGGCTACGGTCCCGCACACCGTTAGGCCGTCTTCCGCTCACGCCCCAACATCGTGCAGCCCGCCTCCAGTGGTGTCGCGACAGGCGTGAATGGAGGGACGAATGGAGACGTGTCGTCTTCAGCGATGAGAGTCGCTTCTGCCTTGGTGCCAATGATGGTCGTACGCGTGTTTGGCGCCGTGCAGCTGAGCGCCACATTCGGGACTGCATACGACCGAGGCACACAGGGCCAACACCCGGCATCATGGTGTGGGGAGCGATCTCCTACACTGGCCGTACACCACTGGTGATCGTCGAGGGGACACTGAATAGTGCACGGTACATCCAAACCGTCATCGAACCCATCGTTCTACCATTCCTAGACCGGCAAGGGAACTTGCTGTTCCAACAGGACAATACACGTCCGCATGTATCCCGTGCCACCCAACGTGCTCTAGAAGGTGTAAGTCAACTACCCTGGCCAGCAAGATCTCCGGATCTGTCCCCCATTGAGCATGTTTGGGACTGGATGAAGCGTCGTCTCACGCGGTCTGCACGTCCAGCACGAACGCTGGTCCAACTGAGGCGCCAGGTGGAAATGGCATGGCAAGCCGTTCCACAGGACTACATCCAGCATCTCTACGATCGTCTCCATGGGAGAATAGCAGCCTGCATTGCTGCGAAAGGTGGATATACACTGTACTAGTGCCGACATTGTGCATGCTCTGTTGCCTGTGTCTATGTGCCTGTGGTTCTGTCAGTGTGATCATGTGATGTATCTGACCCCAGGAATGTGTCAATAAAGTTTCCCCTTCCTGGGACAATGAATTCGCGGTGTTCTTATTTCAATTTCCAGGAGTGTATATCTATAAAAGCTCCTCAAATATTGTTTTTGAGGGTTCGTAACAAGGAGAAGATGCGTAAAACGGGGTTGCAGCGTACCTGCAAAATGCCACCATATCGATTCCCTAGCTTAAGACAGTCTTGCAGTCTGAAAAAATGGCTCTGAGCACTATGGGACTCAACTGCTGAGGTCATAAGTCCCCTAGAACTTAGAACTACTTAAACCTAACTAACCTAAGGACAACACACACATCCATGCCCCAGGCAGGATTCGAACCTGCGACCGTAGCGGTCGCGCGGTTCTAGACTGTAGCGCCAGAACCGCTCGGCCACCAGCTGCCGGCTGCAGTCTGAAGTTAACATTAATCTTCCTCCACGATATGCTTTCCCGCTGTTGCAAGAAAGGACAACGTCATACAACGAAATTAAACTTCGAGTGAAATTTGAGAGAACTGTCACCGTAGTCGATGTTATATGCAAGCTTCTCTGGGCTCCAATGGTAAAACGGTGGACTGTGACGGTTTCTAAGCCGTTATCTATTGGCCGCTAGTTCATATCCAGTGCGAACAAAAGTTTTTATCTATTTGCGGACGACTTAATAGTCCTCATTAAGAAGACCAAGTCACAATTTCAAATCTTCGCAACATCAGTGAGAAAAATAGTGAGTTTTCCCTGCAATTACAAGCGCTACAATTTACAGTCACTGTTCTACATCTACATCTACATACATACTCCGCAATCCACCATACGGTTGGTGGCGGAGGGTACCTCGTACCACAACTAGCATCTTCTCTCCCTGTTCCACTCCCAAACAGAACGAGGGAAAAATGACTGCCTATATGCCTGTGTACGAGCCCTAATCTCTCTTATCTTTGTGGCCTTTCCGCGAAATGCAAGTTGGCGGCAGTAAAATTGTACTGCAGTCAGCCTCTAATGCTGGTTCTCTAAATTTCCTCAGTAGCGATTCACGAAAAGAAAGCCTCCTTTCCTCTAGAGACTCCCACCCGAGTTCCTGAAGCATTTCCGTAGCACTCGCGTGATGATCAAACCTACCAGTAACAAATCTAGCAGCCCGCCTCTGAATTGCTTCTATGTCCTCCCTCAATCCGACCTGATAGGGATCCCAAACGCTCGAGCAGTACTTCAGAAAGATTTCTAGTTAATGTGGCCACACGCCTTTTACTTTATTAGAAACACTCCTTTTTTATCTACGCTCTGTCTGACTGGGGTCCTCATTCTTTATAATGTTTCATCGTCATACATAAAGATGAAGTAAGTTTGCTTCAGACACTGACGTTAGTTTCCACTCGCAAATATCGCATCCCTTACATTTGCGTTACCTGCATGTTGTACATGGTTTATATCTTTCAGCATACAGAACATCACCACTTCACACTCCTCGTTGTAGCGTGGGTGTTTGTGTGTCAACAGATTAAAGGCATTTATGGTTTGCTGTCCATTTCTAGGACAAAAGTTAATGAAAAACCATCGAAACAACTGCCACCATGAGTTCTTACCAATGCTACTCGTATGATCGTGTTTCTCGACTGGAACCTTGACTACGAATTTTACGATCTTGCAACTTTTAAAAATTAATGAAACTGCCAGAATTCAAACTAGAAATCTTCTGATCAATAGTCAAACACGTTACCCATTGTGCCACAGAGCCAACCAACGCTTCTGCTGATGGTCTTCTGTACAAGGAAATCAACACTAAGATTTGTCAAGAATTTCATTGTGCTTTGGGTCATAGTTCATGACTGCATTGACAGTGAACAAATTCGCAGGTTATGTGCTGGCTTAAGCTGTCGCCAGCACACTGGTCAGCCAAGATGTAGTGCGCAGATCGATAGCAGTCGTTGGATCAAGCGAGAGGGGCCAGAGACACACCGACAAGCAACAGGCCGCCAACGCCCTCTCGATAGCATTTATTTAGGCCGCCGCTGCTGACTGGAGGGACTCACTCGACACACTGATTCACTCACAGTCCAGTTTGGCGTCTGTCACTTAGTTGCAGTGCAGGTGTAGTTTATTGCAGGCTATAACAGTACATAGCGTCCAGACTAGTGACTATAGTGAGACTAAAATATGTGATAGCAAGATTACCGATATTGTCTGCAAGAGGACTATTACTGAGAACTCTATTAAAGTTCCAGTTCATGTAAATAAAGGACCATATTAACCCACATGTGCATTTTTGTTATACAAAGGAGATAGCAGCCACCCATAACAACATCCTCTCCCTTGCTTCCTATGGTACAAGACTCTACAGGTCAAGCAAGCTCTTCATCTTTCACATGAATCTGATAGTCGACAATCTAGATGAGATACTGACTTGTTTTGAGAGAGTTTAATGATGTTGTAGATAATACGGAAAAGAATACCCACTCTGGCACATATTGTCCCTCTAAATGGTTTTAGAGCAAACGAATCGATTTTTGGAAAGTTTCCACTGTCTTTGTTCGCAAAATTCCTTTTCACTGTTATTTAAAAGCTGTAAATGCACTTTCCGTCGCTAAGTACCTAAACTCTTTGCAGAAAAAGTACGAAGCACCTAGTAACTTCGGCTAAGACTCTTGTAACACATTTTGTGTTATCCCTTATCTGTGACGCCACCAGAGCTCCACCCACTAACAGTGAAATTTCACGATTTTTTTATGCTTTAAGTATATAATTATAACAGATGTTTCGTGACCGAAAATGCTATTTCCATGTTTTAATCTCTTAGAATAACAACAATCCGAAACATATTTTTAGATAGGAAAATAGCCTATTACCTAGTCTGGCTGCTGCTAGCCCACGACCAATGGTGCCACATGGCACAGAATGTTGTAGGGAGTCCCTAACTTGGTCTCAGATGGCAGACACAGGTGTTAAAAAGAGTTCAGATACACTTTTTGTACGATATTTAAGAGCTTAAATTGCCAGCTAACGATAGTCAAAAAAAGGCTGAAAGTTTGAAGGAATATATAATAAGTATAAATGAAAGAACCCTGAAGAAAATTTAATGGAAACAGAAGAGGAAGTGGACGAAGACTAGATGGAGGATGCAATTGTGATAGAGGCTTAATTCAAAAGAAGACACCTGACGAACACGACATTCGCTCATGAGTATTAACATCCTTAGAAGAACTATTAATGACAAAACTCTTCCATTCCATCTGGTATACAGCATATTTGAGACAAGCGCAAAACCGCCAGACGAAAGAGTGTGAATATTACTGAAATGTCAGTTTAGGAAGCGATAAAAAGGCGAACGCACATTTATAAAGTCGACAAAGATTAAAGACAGGCAATAGTTGTGGAGGTAGCGAGGAGGGCTTGTAGCCTACTCCCATAAAACTAAAACTCCTCCCGAATAGACCATGAAGGCCCAAAGGAACCGACCGGCCGCCGTGTCATCCTCAGCCCACAGGCGTCACCAGATACGGATATGGAGGGGCATGTGGTCAGCACACCGCTCTTCCGGCCGTATGTCAGTTTCCGAGACAGGAGCCGCTACTTCTCAATCAAGTAGCTCCTCAGTTTGCCTCACAAGGGCTGAGTGCACCCCACTTGCCAACAAGCGCTCGGCAGACCGGATGGTCACCCATCCAAGTGCAAGCCCAGCCCGATAGTGATCTGACGGGAACCGGTTTACCACTGCGGCAAGGCCGGTTAAAGGTTTCTGATGACATTGTAATTATGTCTCACAGTTCAGCGGACTCTGAAGATCGATTCAGTGGAATTGATAGTGTCTAAAAAAGAGTTCATATCGTAAGATGAACGCTAACAAAGTAAAAAAAGGTCACTGAGTGTATTCGAATTAAATCAAGTGACGCTGTGGGAATTAGTTTCTGAAACGCTAGACGTGTTTTGCTACTTAGGTAGAAAAGGAACTGACGACAGCAGAAGCAAGCAGGATATTAAATACAGGTTGTCAATTATAAGAAAACTTCCCTGAAAAAGAGAAATATGTTAACATGTATTATAAGTTTAAGAATTAGGAAGTGTTTCCTGGAAGTATTTGTCTAGAGTGTAACACTTTATGGAAGCAAGACGTCTACGATTAACAGCGCAGGCAAGAAAAGAATAGCCGGCCGCTGGTGGCCGAGCGGTTCTGGCGCTACAGTCTGGAACCGCGCGACCGCTACGGTCGCAGGTTCGAATCCTGCCTCGGTCGTGGATGTGTGTGTTGTCCTTAGGTTAGTTAGGTTTAAGTAGTTCTTATGACCTCAGCAGTTGAGTCCCATAGTGCTCAGATCCATTTGAACCAAGAAAAGAATAGAAACATCTGAAATGTGGTTCTTCAGAAGAATTCTGAATATTAAATGGGTAGATGGGATAACTAACGAAGAGGTACTGAAACTGACTGTGGAAAAAAAGATTTTGATGTCACAGCTTGACTGGTAGAATGGATACAGGGGGTGGAAAAAAATATGGAATCACATTAGCGTGCCTAAAATGATATAGGAGACCGATTGGCATTCAAAACAGCTTCTGGTCGTTTTGGTATGGATAAATATAGGTCTTTTGTGGTTTTCAAGAGAATCTTCCACTATCCGATAAAATTACTTTCTTCTGTTGCTCCATAATTCAGGTTTTATGGCTTCGGCACCACGTTTTCCTGCTACGAACTGACGATTAGTTTTGGAATTACGGTCGCAGGATCGAATCCTGCCTCAGGCATGGATGTGTGTGATGTCCTTAGTTTAGTTAAGTAGTTCTACGTTCTAGGGGACTGATGACCTCAGATGTTAAGTCCCATAGTGCTCACAGCCATTTGAACCTGTACAATCAACGTCTGTCTCGATGAGTCAGTACAAACATTCATTGCGTTGTGATTTACTGGATGGTGTTTTTCCCGCTTCCCCTGTATATTTTTATATGCTTCGAATCACTGCCTCTTGAAACAGCAAACACATCGGCTCCCTTGGTTGCAGAAGCAGCCATCATATGAACACCAACAATCTGCCCACGTTCGAGTTCACTAAGATCCAAAATAAACCACTCACAGCTACACATGTTACTGTTCTGATATCGTCTGACACTTGCAACGTATTGAGGACAATGCACAGTTGCCATTCATGGTCAAATACAATAGCGCAACCTGCAGGTTTGGCTAGCACCCGCCTTTATGTTCAAACATGACACTCTACTTTTTCCACTTAGGTTCGGAGCAGGAGGGCGCCAGCTTACAAAACATTTTACCTGGGACCACAGGCAATCACTAAGGTGGTCAGCTAGAGGATAGTGGGTGGAGGAAAGCCATTGGAGAGGTTGCTGTAATCTGAGCTTTTGTGCAAATGGTGGGATAGTCATGAAACTACAGGCATTCTCATGTTAGAAGCTGCGATGACGCGAACGGAGCAGCTGGTGACCGGGTTAAGTGGAGGCAAGACCGTAACTCCCCTGACGCCATGAAGTCGCCAGGTTCTTTAAGCAAGCGGCAAAAACGTATATTTAACAGGCACGACTGTCTGGGAAGCTTAACAGCCTTCTTTCAGAAACTGGAAATGGTCGGTCTTGGAAGATTAGATCTCTCCATAAATGAGGAATCGAGGTCCCATCGGGGAAGACGACTTTTGCCAAAACATGGTCATGCTTACCATGAGAATGACGCCTTCCTAGTCTAAAATCTTCTTTTTTGAGACAAGAGAGATTTTGAGTCGCTGGTTGGCACCCCTCCGGATATGCAAAGCAGAGGCTTGCTCCCCCAGCTTGGGAATCTCGGTACTGTGTCTGGATTGGCTACCAGGCCAGCAGAACACACGGGAGGGGAGATTCAATGAGTGGAGGATAGTTCGATTGGTTTGTACAATGTGGAGGCGGCTTTTTTCTGCTAATTCAGCTCCCATACTGAGGCTCGGTGGAAAGTCATTGCGATTCCTTGGCTTCTTCTTCTTCTCTCTAGGTGGAGAATTTCAGGTCTTTCCCTAGTGGGTGAGACTTCTGGTCTGCGTCCGCAGCTCAAGGTCCAGTGGCTAGCGTCCCTACCTCTGGATCACGGGGTCCTGGGTTCGATTTCCGGCCGGGTTGGGGATTTTCTCTGACTGATTGTCCTCATCATTCCACCATCATTCATGAACCTGTGTATGGATTGGGAATGTGTACGGGTGCTGATGACCGGACAGCGCCCCACAAATCAGACATCATCTTCATCACTTCTGGTCTGCAACTTGTGGTGGACTAAGAGTCAGTGGCAGTTTCCAGCTGTACCGACAGTGGAAATACGTATCATCTCGGACATACGTGTCATGAGGGTGAAGTTATTCATCCTGAGTCTGACGTTTGACAATTCCAGCACGCACCATCGTCCTGTGAGTCAAATTGGTTGGCCAGACCAGTGAACGGCTACACCTCACACTGAAATCTGCCGGGATTTAAGGGCTCTGATAGGGAGGTTTCCCACGTTCTAATAATCAGAACGCCAGGCCGCGTAGTTTGCAAGTTTTCCTGGACACGTCAGAACATTACAACTGCTGTGCTCCGCTCCACGCCCACAACGTGTCGTTCTCTGCTGCCGCCAGAACCAAGGTGAAACGGTAAAGTATTGCCGCACCAGCGTATGGTTTTTAAATGATATTTACAGCTACCTGTTCTCCGTAAACCATAGTTTGTGGTGTACCTGGTCATATTTGATTCCATTTGAACAGATTTCGGCCTCATACTGCGTTGTGAAATGCATTCGTTTAGGGACGAGTTTGTATAGTTTCCGCCCCGAATGAATTCTTTGCCAATCAAGCACCACCCCTTTCCTGATTTATGTTTGAACTTTTTTTAAGATTTATCAGCTCGATTGTAGTTATAAAATGATGAATAAAATTTGTCCCTATTTTTATAAGTAATCCACTGTTCTCATTCATACTCCAGCTATTTACTGTTTTTGTTTTATTTTGTGGTGCAGCAGCAATTCAAGGCCCAAACCTATTAAATTAATTAATTTGATTATTAACTTGGTTCTGAAGGTGACCGCAAACATAGGCCACAAAAGTGCCATGAGTAAATTCGTTAATTTCATATACAAAAATTAAGGGTGTTGCTCACGATTTCAAGATTGTTGAAAATACTTTTCTTTCAGTAAAGGTAATAACATTTAGCATCACTTGGACAAATACTTACGATAAAGCAAGCGACTTCTTGCAGGTCGATAGATCACATCCGAAGGCATCAAGGAATACGTATTTGGTAAAAAAAGTAAATTTGAGGGAAAGGGGTGGGATGAAAGTAACAGGAGATAGGGATTGTTGTTGTTGTGGTCTTCAGTCCTGAGACTGGTTTGATGCAGCTCTCCATGCTACTCTATCCTGTGCAAGCTTCTTCATCTCCCAGTACCTACTGCAACCTACATCCTTCTGAATCTGCTTAGTGTATTCATCTCTTGGTCTCCCTCTACGATTTTTACCCTCCACGCTGCCCTCCAATGCTAAATTTGTGATCCCTACTTTAAGTAGGTTAAAATGAATGTAGGTTGCAATAGTTACGTTCAGATGAAGAGTCTCAAACAGACTACAGAGATGACCTGCATCAAACTAGTCTTCAGGCTGAATAACACTGAACAGTTTCAAGACGCGAAGTACAAATTAACAAAATTTAACACACATTTTTATAATTTCAGGTCTTGGTAATATCCGAAATACATACCAGAATAAAATGATACTGAAGTATTTCTCTCTATGTAGTATGTCTCTCCATGTGAAAGATTCCGGAGCTAAAACTTCCCCTAATTTGGATCTGCGGGAAGGGAACACATTGAGAGCAGACATATTTGAAAAGAAGAAATGGACAATGAAGGAAGGAAAATATAAGGACTGGAACATGGAATGTGAGGACACTACTGCAAGCAGGAAACCTAGAAAATACAAAACAGGAGATGAAAAGGAACGGATTAGATGCGATGGGTTGAGAATGGGGAGATAGAAAGTAGAGATTATAAGCTCTTTTACTCAGGGGAAATCAAGAGTGGTGAAAACGGATTAGGAACATTGGTAGGGAAAAAGCTGAAAAATAAGGTAATGAAGGTACAATATATTGATGGAAGACTGATGATACAACTGAAGGGTAGTTCAAAAGATTTGGTGTTAATACAGGTATATATGCCAACCAGACAGCATAGAGATTAGGAAGTGGAAGAACATTATGAGAAAATACAAGAACTTATTGAGAAGTAAAATAGAAATGACTGATTTATCATCATGGGGGACTGGAATGCAGTGGTGGGTGAAGGAAATGATGAAGATACAGTAAGAAAATTTGGATTAGGAATAAGAAATGAGCGAGTTCAACGACTAATTACACTCATGATCATAAATTAAGGATAATTGCAGAATGTGTGCCGCACAACGTGGCTCTACACAAAACTGGCACTAATAGCATAGGCACATAGGGAACACACACGACACAGATCTGTAAGTCCATGGTATTGGTGATAAGTTGAGAAAACCGTCCCGAAACACATGTGCTACATAACGCCACTGTTTCCTGCGCATGTACCCCGACATCAGTATGGGATATGATCACCAAGCACACGTACACAGGCCTCACAATGGGTTGGCACACTCTTGATCAGGTGGTCGAGCAGCTGCTAGGGTATAGCCTCCCATTCTTGCACCAGTGCCTGTCGGAGCTCCTGAAGTGTCGTAGCGGTTTGAAGACGTGCAGCGATACGTCCACCGAGAGCATCCCAGACGTGCTCGATGGGGTTTAAGCCTAAAGAACAGGCAGGCCACGCCATTCGTCTCATGTCTTCTGTTTCAAGCTACTCCTCCACGATGGCAGCTCGGTGGGGCCCTGCATTATCATCCATCAGGAGGAAGGTGGGACCCACTGCACCATTGAAAAGGTGGACATAGTGACATGTTACAGTTCCTCTATCAAATACATGCAGAAGTATATGCACCAATCATAATCCCACCCCATACCATCAGACCACGACCTCCATGCAGGTCCCTGGTTAACGCCAGATGAAAACCCGGCGAGAATCACTGTTCAGACTATACCTGGATTCGTCTGTGAACATAACCTGGGACCACTGTTCCAATGATCATGTATTCTTGACACCAGGCTTTACGGGCTCTCCTGTGACCAGGGGGCATTGGAATGCACCTAGCAGGTCTCCAGGCGGATAAACCATGTCTGTTCAGTCTCCTATAGACTGTGTGTCTGTAGACAACTGCTCCAGTGGCTGCAGTAAGGTCCCGAACGAGACTACTTACAGTACTCTGTGGCCGACTGCGAGCACTGATGGTGAGATATCGGTCTTCTTGTGGTGTTGTACACTGTGGACGTAGCGCCTGGACACGTTTCCTGTCTGCTGGAATCGTTGCCATAATCGTGAGATTACACTTTGTGGCACATGGATGGCCCATGCTATGACCTGCTGTGTTTGACCAGCCTCCAGTCGCCCTAGTATTCTGCCCCTCATAACGTCATCAATATGTGTTCTTTGAGCCATTTTCAACTCACAGTCACCATTAGTAAGTATGAAAACGACTGCACACTTACTCTCTGCACCGTAGTCTGACATGCACCAACACACCTCTGTGTATGTGGACTGCTGCCAGCGCCACCATGCGACAACCGCAGGTCAAATGTACCGCATGGTCATACCCCAAGGTGATTTAAACTCGCAAACCGCCCACCAAAGCGTTGTTTTACCATTTAGGAGACGTTACACATGGATATCAAATTTTAATAGGGAAAGATACCAGTTGGACTACATCCTGATACAAATAAGGTTTGGGAACTATTTGAAGAATGCCAAAGCTTATCCAGGAGCGGGTATAAATTCAGACCACAACCCAGAAATACAGGTGAAGTTCAGAAAAGACTAAACTTTTTTTTTTTTTTGTCATCAGTCTACTGACTGGTTTGATGCGGCCAGCCACGAATTCCTTTTCTGTGCCAACCTCTTCATCTCAGAGTAGCACTTGCAACCTACGTCCTCAATTATTTGCTTGACGTATTCCAATCTCTGTCTTCCTCTGCAGTTTTTGCCCTCTGCAACTCCCTCTAGTACCATGGAAGTCATTCCCTCATGTCTTAGCAGACGTCCTATCATCCTCCCTTCTGCTTATCAGTGTTTTCCGCATATTCCTTTCCTCTCCGATTCTGCGTAGAACCTCCTCATTCCTTACCTTATCAGTCCACCTAATATTCAACATTCGTCTATAGCACCACATCTCAAATGCTTCGATTCTCTTCTGTTACGGTTTTCCCACAGTCCATGTTTCACTACCATACAATGCTGTACTCCAGACGTACATCCTCAGAAATTTCTTCCTCAAATTAAGGCCGGTATTTGATATTAGTAGACTTCTCTTGGCCAGAAATGCCTTTTTTGCCATACGAGTCTGCTTTTGATGTCCTCCTTGCTCCGTCCGTCATTGGTTATTTTACTGCCTAGGTAGCAGAATTCCTTAACTTCATTGACTTCGTGACCATCAATCCTGATGTTAAGTTTCTCGCTGTTCTCATTTCTACTACTTCTCATTACCTTCGTCTTTCTCCGATTTACTCTCAAACCATACTGTGTACTCATTAGACTGTTCATTCCGTTCAGCAGATCATTTAATTCTTCTTCACTTTCACTCAGGATAGCAATGTCATCAGCGAATCGTATCATTGATATCCTTTCACCTTGTATTTTAATTCCACTCCTGAACCTTTCTTTTATTTCCATCATTGCTTCCTCGATGTACAGATTGAAGAGTAGGGGCGAAAGGCTACAGCCTTGTCTTACACCCTTCTTAATACGGGCACTTCGTTCTTGATCGTCCACTCTTATTATTCCCTCTTGGTTGTTGTACATATTGTATATGACCCGTCTCTCCCTATAGCTTACCCCTACTTTTTTCAGAATCTCGAACAGCTTGCACCATTTTATATTGTCGAACGCTTTTTCCAGGTCGACAAATCCTATGAAAGTGTCTTGATTTTTTCTTTAGCCTTGCTTCCATTATTAGCCGTAACGTCAGAATTGCCTCTCTCGTCCCTTTACTTTTCCTAAAGCCAACTGATCGTCACCTAGCGCATTCTCAATTTTCTTTTCCATTCTTCTGTATATTATTCTTGTAAGCAGCTTCGATGCATGAGCTGTTAAGCTGATTGTGCGATAATTCTCGCACTTGTCAGCTCTTGCCGTCTTCGGAATTGTGTGGATGATGCTTTTCCGAAAGTCAGATGGTATGTCGCCAGACTCATATATTCTACACACCAACGTGAATAGTCGTTTTGTTGCCACTTCCCCCAATGATTTTAGAAATTCTGATGGAATGTTATCTATCCCTTCTGCCTTATTTGACCGTAAGTCCTCCAAAGCTCTTTTAAATTCCGATTCTAATACTGGATCCCCTATCTCTTCTAAATCGACTCCTGTTTCTTCTTCTGTCACATCAGACAAATCTTCACCCTCATAGAGGCTTTCAGTGTATTCTTTCCACCTATCTGCTCTCTCCTCTGCATTTAACAGTGGAATTCCCGTTACACTCTTAATGTTACCACCGTTGCTTTTAATGTCACCAAAGGTTGTTTTGACTTTCCTGTATGCTGAGTCTGTCCTTCCGACAATCGTATCTTTTTCGATGTCTTCACATTTTTCCTGCAGCCATTTCGTCTTATCTTCCCTGCACTTCCTATTTATTTCATTCCTCAGCGACTTGTATTTCTATATTCCTGATTTTCCCGGAACATGTTTGTACTTCCTCCTTTCATCAATCAACTGAAGTATTTCTTCTGTTACCCATGGTTTCTTCTCAGCTACCTTCTTTGTACCTATGTTTTCCTTCCCAACTTCTGTGATGGCCCTTTTTAGAGATGTCCATTCCTCTTCAACTGTACTGCCTACTGCGCTATTCGTTATTGCTGTATCTATATCGTTAGAGAACTTCAAACGTATTTCGTCATTCCTTAGTACTTCCGTATCCCACTTCTTTGCGTATTGATTCTTCCTGACTAATGTCTTGAACTTCAGCCTACTCTTCATCACTACTATATTGTGATCTGAGTCTATATCTGCTCCTGCGTAGGCCTTACAATCCAGTATCTGATTTCGGAATCTCTGTCTGACCATGATGTAATCTAATTGAAATCTTCCCGTATCTCCCGGCCTTTTCCAAGTATACCTCCTCCTCTTGTGATTCTTGAACAGGGTATTCGCTATTACTAGGTGAAACTTGTTCATAACTCAATTAGTCTTTCTCCTCTTTCATTCCTTGTCCCAAGCCTATATTCTCCTGTAACCTTTTCTTCTACTCCTTCCCCTACAACTGCATTCCAGTCGCCCATGACTATTAGATTTTCGTCCCCCTTTACATACTGCATTACCCTTTCAGTATCCTCATACACTTTCTCTATATGTTCATCTTCAGCTTGCGACGTCGGCATGTATACCTGAACTTTCGTTGCCGGTGTTGGTCTGCTGTCGATTCTGATTAGAACAACCCGGTCACTGAACTATTCACAGTAACACACCCTCTCCCCTACCTTCCTATTCATAACGAAAACGAATCCTACACCTGTTATACCATTTTCTGCTGCTGTTGATATTACCCGATACTCATCTGACCAGAAATCCTTGTCTTCCTTCCACTTCACTGACCCCTACTATATCTAGATTGAGCCTTTGCATTTCCCTTTTCAGATTTTCTAGTTTCCCTACCATGTTCAAGCTTCTGACATTCCATGCCCCGACTCGTAGAACGTTATCCTTTCGTTGATTATTCAATCTTTTTCTCATGGTAACCTCCCCCTTGGCAGTCCCCTCCCGGAGATCCGAATGGGGGACTATTCCGGAATCTTTTGCCAATGGAGAGATCATCATGACACTTCTTGGTTCAAAATGGTTCAAATGGCTCTGAGCACTATGGGACTCAACTGCTGTGGTCATTAGTCCCCTAGAACTTGGAACTACTTAAACCTAACTAACCTAAGGACATCACACACATCCATGCCCGAGGCACGATTCGAACCTGCGACCGTAGCAGTCGCACGGTTCCGGACTGCGCGCCTAGAACCACGAGACCACCGCGGCCGGCATGACACTTCTTCAATTACAGGCCACATGTCCTGTGGATACACGTTACGTGTCTTTAATGCAGTGGTTTCCATTGCCTTCTGCATCCTCATGTCGTTGATCTTTGCTGATTCTTCCGTCTTTAGAGGTAATTTCCCACCTCTAGGACAAGAGAGTGCCCTGAACCTCTATCCGCTACTCCGCCCTCTTTGACAAGGCCGTTGGCAGAATGAGGCTGACTTCTTATGCCGGAAGTCTTCGGCCGCCTATGCTGATTATTTATCAAAATTTAGGCAGTAGCGGGGATCGAACCCGGGACCGAAGACGTTTTGATTAAGAATCAAAGACGCTAGACCACAGGAACTTCATAGAAAGGCTCAAAGAGGTAGGAAAAACAGCAGATTTGGAAAACAGATATATGGAAAAATGGGAAAGAGGTAGTGTTGATGAAAGTGTTACATGGGCTTCACCAAAGAAATACTAGGAATTCGAGTATCCCAAAGTACCAAGAAAGACTGGATAACAGAAAACATGTTGAAAAAGATGGAAGAGCGGAGAAAGTGGCAAAATGTAGAAACTGAAGAAGGCAAAAAGAGGTACAGGAAACTGAATAATGAATTAAGAAGAGAAACTGAAGAAGCAAGGGAAAAAATGGATGAAACAGAAATGCCACGAAATAGAGGAAATGTAGAATGAGAGAAAGTATGAAATTATGTATAGACCGGCTGGTGAGAAGAGGAATAAGATGGAAATAGAAAGAGCAGATGGTTCTCAAGTAGACGAACCACAGGAGGTTTTGAACAGATGGCAAGAATATACTGAATTTCTGTATAAGGGGGATGAAATACAAATTCAGGTTGAAGAGGAGCAATATGTTCTGGAAGATGGAAAGGGATTCACTATCTTGGAAGCAAAAATAGAAAAGTTGTTGAAGGAGATGATTTTCCAACAGAACTGTTGAAGAGTCTGGAAAACAAGGTAAGAAAAGAAATAATCTACCTCTGTAATGAGATATATGAGAAAGGGAGATGGCCTAAGGACTTCCTTGCAACATTTATGACACCAATAAAGAAAAAGAGAAACGCTAACAAATCTGAAGAGCATAGAACCATCTGTCTAATTTCTCATGCAGCTAAAGTGTTGCCGAGAGTGTTGAATAGAAGGCTATATGGCAAGCTGGATAGAGGGATTGCAGAGGAGCAGTTCGGATTTAGAAGAGGAAAAGGAACCAGAGATGCCATTGGCCTGTTAAGAACTGTAGGGGAAGGTATATGGAAAAAGGTAGAGAAACCTTTGCTGTTTCTTTTATAGATTTAGGTAAGGCTTTTGACAGAGTTCAGTGGAACAAGCCGATGGATATTTTGATGAGGAAAGGAGTAGATTACGAAGAGATACGACTGATACAGAATCTATATTTACACCAGAAAATAAGGATAAGGATTGGAAACGAAATGTCAGAAGGAATCAGTATTGGGCGAGGTGTTAGACAAGGTTGTTGCCTTTCCCCACTGTTTAATGCACACCTTGAAGAGATTATTACGAAAGGCTTTGATGGGAAGAGAGGAATGTGTATTTGTGAAAAGAGAACAGAAGGTATAAGGTTTGCTGATGACATGGTATTAGTGGCAGAAAGTGAGCAGACAGTGAATAACATTCTGAAAGAACTGAACGAAGCTTGTGTAGAATATGGGATGCAAATAAATACAGCAAAAACAAAGAGTATGGTCATCAGTACAAGATGTAGACGGTCCAATATTAAAATAGGACAATCTACCATTAGCCAGGTAGGTGCATTTAAATATCTTGGAAGGTCAATAACTGAAGACTTGAGATGTCACTAGGAGGTGAAAACTCGAACTGCCATAGCAGTGGAGGCATTCAACAGAAGGAGGAGACTGTTATGTATCATATTAAATAAAGGTCTAAGGAAAAGGCTTGGCAAACGTTTCGTCTGGAGTGTGGCACTATATGGGGCAGAAACATGGACGCTGAGACGAGAGGATGGAAAAGGTTAGAAGCATTTGAGATATGGATGTGGAGGAGAATGGAGAGAATAAGCTGGATGGAAAGAGTGAGTAATGAAAGAGTATTGGACAGGGTTGGTTAGAGAAGATGTCTGCCGAAGGTTATAAGAGAAAAGAAAAAGAACTGATTGGGACATTCATTGAGAAGGGAGTGCTTGCTAGCTGATACTTTGGAAGCACTGGTTTGTGGGAGAAGACTGAGAGGAAGAAAGACATACAAAATGATAGACGGCATAAAGGGAAGAGGAAATTATTCAGACCTAAAGAGGATGGCAGAAGCTGGACAGCCTGGAAAACTACCATGTGAAAACCTGCCTTTTGGCAGAACACTAATGATGATGATGATTAAGTTTTTAAATTATTAATTTGTGATGAATAATTTGCATTCTCCAGCAAGACCTTTGTGTACTGCAGTTGGTGAACCACTGCCAAATACCAAAGTGCAAACTATCATATTTAAAACATTTCCTCTTTTTATTGACAAACTTTTTTTGGGCCACTTCATCTGGTTCACACTGAAACTTCTTTGTGTTTACTTATTTTTATCATTTCAACACTGACCTACGGAATTTTCCTTGAAAAAGACAACTCAAACTTAAACTATTCATTCATTACCCAGAATATACAAGGCTAACGCAATCTGACTACTATACAGTGACAACATGGCTTCAAATAACTAACACAAGATAATTGCCCTGAATTGGAAGAAATCCTAACAATAACCCATACTTTTCATAAGTCACTTACCTCACAGAAAATCTTCATAACACGAACTACAGCAATTACAGCAGCAGCAACTACAGCCAGCTAAATAAAAGGATTCTAATTACTATATGCTCCATCTACTAGCAGGCATTTGGTTAGCAGAACAAAGATTTTATTGAAGAGCAAACAATGTATTCAGCAGATTTTACCTTATTCATGTGACATCCAGTTCCAAAAATTATATAGTTGTCAATAATTCCACTACCCAATCATTACCAACTACATCCATCCTCATTTTACAATGCATGTCCTACTAACACTGAATTTCCACACATGTCCAAACCATCCACTCATAACAGCTAACTGCTAATCTGTCCAACCACAGAGTCTCTTGCCGAGGGCACAGAATGCTGTCAGCGATATTAGTACTGTCTATAGTGCTGTCAACATACAAATATATAAACAGGATACTTACATAGCCCCCCCCCCCCATGCTCTCCTCAAAAAATTTTAGAAAGTGTTTTGGGCAGTGGCCAAGACTATTGTTAACATTTTTTATATTAGCAATATCAAATAGATTAAATGCACAGAAAGATTATGTAATGTGTTGTTGGTCAATAAAGTAAAATTCTCCTCACAGTCCCTAAAGACAGCTCTAATTCAACAGAAGAGAAGTCTATGCCAGTTTTATGCACAAAGGTTGAGCAGTATATGAAAATGCCCAAGTAAGTAGTGGACAACCATGCAGTCTTAAAGAAATAGTGTTGTCCTCCCCACAGAAACACAGGGCTGACTCTTGACATGAAGATATCAGTTGATATTGTATGACTGGTAATTGCCCACGACAGAGCAGACCCACAGCAGAATCAGTCAAAGTCTTGAAGAATGTAGTCTTGGGCCACCAAAGCTGCAGACCCACTGTAGTCCTTGTAGATATTATGATAGTAATGGGCCACCAAAGGTGCAAACCCATTGTAGTCCTTGTAGAGATTATGATAGTAGTGGGTCACCAGAGATGCAGACTCACTGTAGTCCTTGTAGAGATTATGACAGAAATGGACTGCCAACGGTGCAGACCCACTGAGTCCTTGTAGAGATGGCCAGCAGGCATCCTCTTTGACTGTGTGGGTGCACAACCACAATTGAAGAGTCTTGAAGATAATATAGCAAGTATATGAGAAACTATTATGTAGTCACTATTGGTGCACATTACAAGCCCAAAAACCATCACTGATGCACTCAATAAATATTTTGCCATATCCTTAGAACCAGCAATGCCATTAACCAGTCCTTTGTTGAATTATCAACACATGTACAAAAACTAACACAGTCATATAATCTCTGAGATTTGATACGTATAGTATGACCAACAGACAAATGCGTGCAGTTAAATGAAACCCCACTATGTACCTAACTTGAAGAACTGTTGTCTTCATAATTACAGTCTTACAGCATATGAGTACAATTACAAATGTAAATAAAACATCATTATAGTAAAGAACATGATAATACAAATAACGTTTGTAGTAACACCGGCTTTACAAAAAGGATAAAAATAAGCATGCATACGAGTATTACAGGAATTATTACGTAAGTAAACAAACGAAAAATGAGAATATGAGTAGAAGCATAACAGAATAAAGAATGTCTAAACATCTTCCAAACATGGTAAAAAAACAGACATTAGATTTGAGGATAACAGTATTCCTCATCATAGTGAATGCAGCCTAGTATTAGAAGGAAAGTAATTCTACAAAATTTATTTTGTCTGGTAAACATAACGAGATGAGAAGAACGCAGAGACACAAGGGCACACATAAACATAGCGGAACAACACAAAAGGAAAGGACAGGATCTGTTTTCAAGTGCAAACGTGTTAAAGTGTAAGTGTAACATTTGGTACTGCAGTACTTGTGGTGTGCATTTTATACCTCTTTTTTAACCGAAACTACTTCATTTCCAACCTAAACTTCATTAATTCTCGCAGACCTCTCTTACTTCAATATCTGTCACCACAAAAAAATCCTGTTTGTCTGTATTTATACTTTTAACCAGTGCTTATACTTCCATATTTTTCTTACCTCACCATTCGTTTCCAAGAAAATCCTACCTAACCCTGTTGTCAGTATACCCTACTTATATCTGCTCATTTCCTCTTTCAAAATAATTGTCTTTCATTATACAATACTTTTTGGCCTAGCCTTTTCCGTATAGCTTCTCAAAGAACTTCTTCCCAACTCATCACAACTCGTTTCTTATATGGCATACCCCCTCCTAAGCTGACTTAAATGTACTGAGCTCAGATACATAAACTAGAGAACAAGGCAATGCAGCAGCACAAAAAATTAACACAACGGCAGTAAAATCCAAACTGGCAAAGCAAGCAGCAGCATATCTAAATTAGCGAAGCAAATGCAACATTACAACTAATATAAGGCAGTATGCAGCAAACAATAAAAATAAATCAATGGTAAAACTGGCTCGTCACAGTAATACAAAGTAAAATTCAGTAGGACATTGCCTGACAAATAGCAGCAGCAAATGCAATAACTTATACCTAAACATGAGAAAGTACAAACAGAAAAAAATATTACAGTAAAGACAGCAATACAGATAAGGAAAATATATGTGTAAGCTTACAATAGCATGTGTGCATCTATGATCATCAAAAGTATGCAATGTGCCAGCACAAGGAACAAGATCTGAACTAACTCCCATGTGAAATGCAATGATTCTATGTCACATCATAACACTAATGTGGTGCACCACAACAACGTATTCTACCAAAAATTACCAAGTTCTTGAAAAGAAAATTATGTATGAAGTTCCTGTTGCTTGTCCTTTCTCCTTCTTATTGTTCTTTCCTTTCCAAGTGCTCTTTTTTTTAAGAATGTGGATCATAAAATTATTATTTAATAGATTTGTTGACAGAAAGTGTTCACATTAGATAGGTATAGAATTTTATTTTATAAAATCAATGCTGCAGAGCAGCTAGAAACCAGATTTCAAATAAAATAAGCAACTATATACAAAAAACATAAAAACATCGTTCACCTGCCATGTGGCATTTCACAAGTCAGTAGAAATTATCTCAACTCTCGTAGAGGGACACTTGTGTAAACATAAGAATATTTATCAACACTTCATATGCATTTCAGTAAGTAGCACAAAGTACAAACTCCAATGTGTAATCATATGTTCGCAAGTAATGGTGTATGTCATGTTTGTGGTGTGTTCTGCAAAGAAATGTTAATAGTGAGGCCAATGGCCTCTCTTTTCTACAGCTATCCAAGCTTAAAGGCGGCTGAAGCGACACCATTAAAGTTGACAGGCAACACGACAATGGATATTTCCCGTAGGCTAGCGCACAGCCCAGCACAGCAGAACACTACATCAAGGTCACTTACAACATACATTACTCAAAGCTCTCATTATATCACAATGCTTCCTAAAGCAAATGTGAACAGTTCACAAAATGCAGTCAAAGTACAATTTCCTAAATGCGAAGTAATCCAATTATGTAATTACCTAGATAAGTGTCCGAGATGTAAAAATGTTTATTTCTCTCTTCTAAATGACCAGATAGCTGTGTAATTCTTAGAGAAATATGGTACCGATTTATGAAACTGTATAAGCAAATACCATATTAGCTAGGGCTCCTTGTGCATGCCACATGCATGGTACACAAACTGGGCGCACCCCCATGACGGATAATGTAATTATACCTCAGATATTACAGATTAAAACTGCAGAATGAAATGTATCACGAAAAGCTTCTCTATATCATTGTAGTTCAAACATATTTCTAATAATGTTTCAAGTACAAAAAGGAATATCTCAAATGCGTGTCATTTAGTGCTAAACTCTACTCTTTGCTGTAAGAAATTTCTGTCATTTCTTAGCACTAAAAATGTGCCAAGTGTCGTAGTTATCGTCGTTCATACACAGAATTCTCCAAAAATCAATGTACTTACATTGTCATATACAAAAGTAAAGTCCTATGCATATAAATGTCATGGTTATTACGTTCATTGTCGTGACCTTGAAAGTACTGTAGTGTATTGATGTGAGACTGTGCAGACATAAAACAGATACAGTGTAAAAGCAACAATGAAAATTGTGTCACTCATAAGTAGCGTCATAATGTAATCCTATATCTGTTAAAAAAAAAAAAAAAAAAAAAACTGTGTCATCTGTGACCTCTCAGATGGTACATTAAATAATTTTTTAATGAACCAGAATGTTGCCAACTGCCAAGCGAAAATGTACTCACAATAAGACTGTGTCGTCTGTTCCCTATAAAAGTGTTCTCGTAAAAGTTCTGTCTTAATATGTTCCATAGGTTCTTGACTAGGTAGTTAACTTCAAAACATCGCTACTTGTTAAATGTGAAAAAGCGTAATAGTAACATGAAGTGAAAAATTTTATATCAAAGACTAAGTCAGAAAGCAAATTATTTCTCAATAAACGGTTTTACATGAGAAATGTGGTGTAATCATTTACTTTTCTTAGTACACTGTAACGCTGCGCTATTGCACACGATACTCTTTAAAGCCTGTACTATAGTAAGTTGATGGGCTTCACCTTATAAGAAAGGATTTTGGTATATATGTTGACCGCGTGTACCTGAATGGAGGCAAAATCAGACTTACACCCACTCAGTAACAACAATGATACGTCAAGCAAGTCTGAAGTGCAACTACACGTTAGGACGGACAAGAAACAACACAGCAGATGCTACCAATTGTTAATAATACGGTCGCCAGCCTCATTAGGCATTAACTGAGTTTCTTCCCTGTACAAGTAGATGTACGTTCAAGCATAAGAACACGCAGTAACACTGCATAATATGGTAAATTTTAGAACCAGAAAATCTACTGAACTGATAATTTCACTTTCTGTACTAATATGGATGAACCATAAATACACAACACCACACTATAATGTTTACCACAAAACTTCGTACTGTCTATTGATCTGACTAAAATCGGGCATAGGTTACCCTAGAAATAACACTTTCGAAATACACACACAATCCCAATTTTGAAAAAGGTAAAACACTGATAAATTTTGGTTTTATATTGACTTTAACTTTGCTGGTCAAATCAGTTCAGTACACTTCAGAATTCAAATTAATAAGAAAGAAGGGGGGGGGGGGGACCCTTAAACTGTTATGATCACTGTATTGAAAATTTTAATTGTTAAAATCATTAAGTGCTCAAAATTTCCACTATATGAGTTACTGCTCTTTTTAGCTTATTTCCTGCTCATTTAATTACCATTATATCTGCCTCAAAATAATTAAACTTCATTACTAAACCAATTTCAAAATTATCTTCCAACATTGTCAGACCTATATTATTCGTCTATTATTTCATTAACAACAAAGTTCTTTAAACATCATTCTAACATAGCTAGGTCTGCAGGTAATTATTATTAACATAAATTTTAATTCTTCATCTCGGGACACTCGGATTGCACAACATGTGGAAAGGACCCTGTCTAGGTTAGTTGTGTGGATAATTAAATGATAGGACAGTTCTGGTAAAATTTAAGTTGTTATTGAACAGTATGGAACAAAAGTAACACTGGTCCATACGAATAAATCACGTTTTCCAGGAGAGCCTCCTCGATCCAGAACGTGTTGCTCAGATCAATGCCCAACTCCGACTACTACTGCTGAGCCCGTTATGCCGTGCAGCGCCCGTGTGCATTTTCCCGCGCTCGCCTGCCATCCACCTTTTACCGCTCCCCTACAGACAGGGTATTCTCCAAAGGTTTTGCATTCCACATATCCTAATACATTGCCTACGTATGGACCAGACGCACAATTACAACTTTAACATCTTACAACAGATTCAACATTAGTTGCACTTCAATTCTGTTATAGCATTGCTTGAAATTTGACATAAACATTAATATTCACATCGAAATTTGTTTACAGTTTTCTTAACACAATGATATGAAAAGAAAAAGAAATGAAATCAGAACATCGATTACACAAATTTATCGAAAATCAGAAGAAAAAATTATTATATGCACAATAGTACAGTGTTGTTGTTGTTACAACACGGAGTTTCAGCTTCAACGCAATTATCATGCTGTATATGTCGGATCCTGCAAGGTCCATTGTAAATCAGAAAGAGGTTGTGACTCAAATGTTTCTTCTTATGTGACAATGAATGGGCTTTAATGAGAACTTTTTGACCAATGTGTAGTTTCTTTGCATTTGTTTCCTTTGTCTGCAGTACTCTTAAAAGGTACAAACTCTCTGATTCTGTTCGGTGCTTCCTTGTTCTTCAGTACAAGAATAGGTGGTAAAGCAGTGGAGCCATGAGGCATTTCATTCAGTACATTTTGAAATAAGTGTAAGTATCTGTCCCAGTACTGATGCTTCCTATGACAATAAAGTTTGCAAAGCTTATTAATTTCTTTCATAATGTGTTCAGATGGGTTACAATGTGGAAAGTACAATCAAATAAAAACAGGTTTGATTTTATGACTGCGAGATACTTAGTGCAAATCCACATGTATGCCACAACTATTTTGCTCATGACAATACAACAATAAGAAACTATAACTACAAAGGAAATTCCATATATACAATTATGTGCTAGCAGTAAACAATAATTAATTTCTAATCAGGCACTAATTATGCAGACTACAAGAAACACAGAAGATTCCAGTGAAGTATCCTCGGGTAAAGGTCGACAGGTGAAACTTCTCTGTGTTTACTTATTTTTATCGTTTCAACACTGACCTACGGAATTTTCCCTGCAAAAGACAATTCAAACTTAACCTATTCATTTATTATCCACAATATACAAGCCCAACGCAATCTGACTGCTGTACAGAGACAACATGGCTTCAAATAATTAACACAAAAGAATGGCCCTGAATTGGAAGGAATCCCTAGAATAACCCATACTCTTCATAAGTCACTTACCTCACAGAAAATCTTCATAACATGAACTACAGCAATTAGATCCAGCAGCAGTTACAGCCAGCTAAATAAAATGATTCTAATTACTATAGGCTCCAACTACTAAGATCATATGTTTAGCAAACGAAAGATTTTGTTGAAGAGCAAACAATGTATTTAGCAGATTTTACCTTATTCATGCGACATCCAGTTCCAAAAATTATATAGTTGTCAATAATTCCACTACCCAAGCATTACCAACTACATCCATCCTCATTTTACAATGCATGTCCTACCGAGTCTCCATGAAGGACACATGTTCAAGCCATCCGCTCGCTAACTGCTAGTTTGTCCAACCACAGAGTCTCTTGCCGAAGGCGCAGAGCGCTGTCAGTGATATTAATACGGTCTATAGTGCTACCAACATACAAAGAAATAAACAAGCTACTTACAACACCTATTCAGTGATGGAATGTGAGTGTGTGTGTGTGTGTGTGTGTGTGTGTGTGTGTGTGTGTGTGTGACAGTGAGACAGAGGGACAACGCAAAATACTCTCGTCTTTTAGTACAAAAATTTGCACCAGTTCCATCAGTAAATGCTGCGTTATTTTCAAAAAAGAAATATTGCACGTGCTGCTTTGCTGATGTGAAATTATCATTCTTCTCTTAATCCCATTAACACTGTTCCTCACAGGGACTATTTCTCTGGCGTCAGCGTTGGCAGCATCCGAAATTTACATCGCCGTTGAGACATAAATCAACAAGCCACTCTTCTAAAACACCTCCATTATCGCTTCCCCCCAAATGAGATTGTCAATCAGTAAACTGCGTCTTCCATCTTATGCAGCTGTCTTACAATGTGTATATACCGAGCTACCAGCGAAATGGGCCCTCGCCAGTATTGGCTGAGCCTCCTTATTCCATAAAACTGGTATATTCTTCCAGCTTCATAAAAATTCAGCACGTTCCAATCTTTGAGTCATGCGTTGATTGATGTTATACCACATCTAAAGATGTGGGATAACGTCTCTTCGTATATGAAGTGGTGAATGAACAGTAAACGCACCAGATTAAAAGTCAACAGATGAGATGCATTAGTCATTTCTGTTTCCATCAGCGTCAGACAAAGCTGACAAGAAGGAATAAAAGAACTCATGCTGTTGCTAAGAGAACTGAAGGAGTTGCTAGAATAAGGTGTTAACCCACAAAACCGTGTTTTGAGTTATTGTTATTGCATGATACATGTTTCTTAAAATTCAAATACAATAACATAAATACAAGTGAATTTATACAGGAGACAGTGCTGTCTAACAACACATACGAAACCACTTGTAATGAGTATGTGTTCCATTTGGAAAGACAAGAGAAAATGTGAATATACTAATATTACAAAAGTTGAGGGATAGTAGTTTCCTCCACGGAGCCCTTCAGTTAAAATATTCACGGAAGTATGTAGCCAAATTTTTGATATTTTAATTTAACTGTTGAAAGAAATATAACGCATTTTAGTAATAAAATTATCATATGAGTGACAATAGTTCCAAAATTTCGTTTTGGATCAAAACTTTATAAAATAGGAGAGCTTTTTTCTAGAAAATTGTGTTCGTTGCGAAAGCAAAGAAGTAAAAGAATAAAAATGTGAAAATCAGGGCCCATAAATATGTATCTTCTGCTTCTAAACTGTAAACATACATGACACTCACTAGAATAGAACGAAAATCGAAAATGTGTTGAAAGAAGATCAGTTTTTCCTCAGAAAAATTATTAGAGAAGCAATTCTGATTTTGCTCTCTGCAACGGTATATTAGTAATATTAGTAATTTTGGTTTAGGATCTGTAGATCTACAGGTGACGTTTGACAATACTCTTTGTTATAAGACGGTCGAAACCTAAAAGAGAACAAGAATAAAGTACAGAAATAGAGGGGATTCTCCTCCTGAAAAAAGACAACTTTAATAATATAAATTATGCCTAAGCTGTACAACGCGTTCACAAATATATAAACATTTTTCCCAAAGAGAATCACTTTCATACTCAAGCAAAAATCCATATAGTGACGATTCTGTCTGGGCTCATAATGATGCGGAGTTTTGACATTCATATAATGTGAAAGGCATTCACACCTCTACTTCTTATAATCAGCACTCTTAGTAATGATTTCTGGCATTTCCTTTTCAAGATACAGAATTTCCACTAGCTTAAAGAGCGCGATTTCTACAATACTCGTAAACATACATCTTCAATACACGGTTTAAAACAATCAGAAAAGATAGCTCTCTATAACCAAAGTTCTGCTTATTTATAATGTTAACTATTGTTAACACTACTATGGTAACTCTTATTAATACTGCAGCTGCATAGACCATAAACTCTCTCTTGACTACATAGACTGCGTATATATTATGACCACATTTTCAATAACTAATGTAACTTGCGTTCAGCTTAGTACGTATTGACTACCACTATTGCCAATGTGATTTGCAAGTTTTGAATAGAGCCACGCTTTGTTCTTCCTAGGTAGTGACATTTGACGACACAGTACTCTATAAGCACCTTACTAATTATCTCACCTAGGTATGATGCAGATGCTATCACTTTAGTACGCAGGTTGTACTATGCCCATAGACCGAAATTCATCGCATAATATATTATTATTATTATTATGAAACAGCAGATTTACAACTACATGTACATATACAGGGTGAAAAGTATTAAACCGACAAACTCTGCGATGTTGTAGGGGACATCAAAACAAATATTTTTCCCTAATGTCATTTTTTCCTGTGGGGTGTATTTAAACCGGTAGACGAAGGTTTCTCTGGTGGCAAATTAATTAAACCAACAGACACTTTTCCATTTTTTTATGACCAAGAGCCAACACATTAACACAACCCAATTTCAATTACAGTAGATTTTCAAAAATGCCTCCATTGACACGTAAACAAAGTTTACACCGACGGATCATGTTCTGTCTGACACGGGCAAAAACCCCAGGAGTATCCTGAATTGTTCCTGCTGCTGCTGCTACTATCCGGGCAACCAGATCCTCTTCTGATGCAACAGGAGTTGCGTAAACAAGGTTACACATCTCTCCCCACACAAAAAAGTCCAGAGGGGACATATCTGGGGATCGAGCAGGCCATGGTACAGGACCACCTCTGCCAATCCACTTTTCTGGGAACCGTCGGTCCAGGAAACGACGCACATGACGACTGAAATGTGCCGGCGCCCCGTCATGTTGGAACCACATGCGTTGTCTTGTAGGGAGCGGGACGTCTTCCAGCAATTCTGGCAACGCTCTGGCGAGAAAATTTTATAGTGCCTGTCGTTTAATGGCCTAGGTAGCAACAACACCGAGCTACACATTAACGAAGAACCGCACTTGATGAGCGCTAGTAACTGTGGCATGTGGGTTATCCTCACACCAAACATGCGAATTCTGCATGTTGAAGACTCCATCACGCCCGAACGTTGCTTCATCGTTAAACAACACAGAGGATGGAAATATAGGATGCATTTCACACTGTTCCAGGTACCACTGCGAAAACTGTGCTCTGGGTGGATAATCAACTGGTTCCAGGTTGTGGACACCCTGTAAGTGAAATGGACGTAACAATTGCTCTCGAAGGACTGTTCTTACATTCGTCTGATTCGTCCCCATGTTACGTGCAGTTGCACGAGTGCTGATTGAAGGATCCCGCTCCACATGCTGCAAGCCATCTTCCTCAAATTGCAGCGTTCTTACCGTGCGACGGCGTCGCTGTCCAGGTAATCTGCTAAATGACCCGGACTCACGCAGACGTTGGTACACAGCAGCAAAGGTCGTATGATGTGGGATACGGCGATTACGATATTGTTGCTGATAAACCCGCAGTGCAGCTCGTCCATTGTGGTGCGCTACGTAGTACACATCAACCATATCAGTGTATGCATTCCAGGTGTATCGCTCCATTAGTAAACAGAGACAATGCACTACTACACCGGTGGAAAGCAGTTGCCTACAACTGAAGAGCGTAATACGCCCTCTAACAACTGAAGATCGTAATACGGCCTCTAACAACTGAAGAACGTAATACGGCTTCCACCGGTTTAAATAATCCTCATAGGAAAAAATGACATTAGGGAAAAATATTTGTTTTGATGTCCCCTACAACCTCCCAGAGTTTGTAGATTTAAATACTTTTCACCCTGTACATACAGGGTGTAACGGGTATCAGTGCAGATATTTCTATTGGTGGCTGAGGATGGTGTACTCAACAACATTACATCAGTGCTTACATCATTTGCAGAGTAATAATTACAAACATTATAAGTTGTATGTTTTAGGTTGGCTAGTACTGCAAAGTACATGTGGGAAGAGTAAGCCATTAATGCTTATTTTCTTCTGCGCAGTAGGTCAGGTGTTGAAGTGTGGATGCGTGGACGCAAAACGGTAAGTCTATAGTGATAGACGTAGTCCACATCATGGTGTAGTAAGACCGTGCAGAAAACATGAGGTCGTAGAATTTGTGGCGTGTTTATGGAAAGGCTGATTGACACAGAGAAAAAACGTTTAGCACACTGATGTATGTACACACTACGGTACCACGAATAAAAATATGTGCACTTATACCCGTTCCAGTATCTACACCGCTAGCCATTGTACAGTGCACTGCAAGTGTGTACGTCTCACCCTCTCCTATCTTATTGTCATGATTCCTACCAAGATATGCTGTGGCGAAAGGAGACTTTCACACAGTCCCCTTCGAATACAAGTTCTCCAAATTTACACATCAGTGCTTCGCGACAACTACTTCGTCTTTTTTCTCACGAGTCCCTTTTAAGTTAACCGAGTGTTTCCGCTACACTTTTATCTGCTACAACGACCAGTTGTTATTGTAGCGGCGCATTTCCGAATTCGTTCCAAGTCTGTTGTCACGTCCACTTTACAAGGACTCCAAATGCCGGAATAATACTGTAGACTTGGCTGGACAAGCATCCCGTATGTGACTGTCTTGCAGATGTAATACGCTTTCCCACAGTCCTTCCAACAAACTTTTCTCCTTCCCTAATATCGATTTTACGTGATTGTCCCATTTCACACTGGTTCTTAGCATAACCGGTAAGACCCATACGATGTGAAGTTCAGCACTGATCTTGTAATCGGATACTGTTGGATTCTCTCCCTTCTGTCACATGCAGTATGTTACTTTTCTCTCTCTCCAGTGGTTACTCTCCGCCACCCCCTGAACTAAAGCACGCCAATTTCTTCAGTCCTGCACTTATGTCCCACAGCCTTTCAGGTTGTAATCTATTATTTGTGTGATGTCATCAAGCCATCTCATCCTTAGCCACCCTTTTCTCCTTTTGCCTTAGATCTTCTCCAGAATTAAGGTCTTTTGCAGAAAATCACGTTTCCTGATGATATGTCCAAAGTAGATTTTTTATTTCGTATGAGACCTTCAAAGGTGCAATCTGGTTTCATTTGCTGTAATACTTATTCGTTCTCTTGGTGACCAATGTAACTCTAAGAAATTTCTTCCAACACCAACACTTCAAAATAGTCTGTTCTACGTCTTTCACCCTTTCTTATGGTCCTTTTCTTACAACCGTACATCAAAACTGGAAAGACCATAGCACATACTATATGGATCTTGGTCCGCCCGGTTAGACGTTCGGAGCGCCTGGTCACCGGCACAAATCCGCCCGGCGGACTTGTGTCGAAGTCCGGTGAGCCGGCCGGTCTGTGGATGGTTTTTAGGCGGTTTTCCATCTGCCTCGGCGAATGCAGGCTTGTTCCCCTTACTCCGCTCAGCTACACTACTACACTATGTCGGCGATTGCTGCGCAAACAAGTTCTCCACGTATGCGTGTACCACCATTATTCCACCATGCAGACATAGGGGTTACACTCATCTGGTGTGAGACGTTCCCTGGGGGGTCCACCGGGGGCCGAACCGCATAATAACCCTGAAAGAGTGATTCGGTGTGGGGCGGTGGAGGGGTGGACTGCGGTAGTCGTCGTTAGGTTGTAGACCACTGCAGCTGCGGCGGGGGCGGAGCCCCTCCGTCGTTTCTAAGCCCCCAGTTAACATACAAGACAATACAAAACAACAGGGATCTTTGTTGTTGAAGTTATGTCTCTTATCCTCAAAACATTGTCAAGGTTGGACATTGACTTTCTACCAAGTATCAAGTGTCTCTTAATTTCGTCGCTGCTGTCGCAATCAGCAGAAATGGTGAGATAATTGAACACTGAATCTACCATCGTTTTTTCTTCTCCTGCGCTCCATGAAGTGATAGGTGTAGTTGCCATAATTTTCTTAATATTCAGCATTAGACCAGCCTTTTTTCTGTCACCTTCAATAAGACAACTGTTCTTCACTTTCTGCCATCAGGATGCTATAATATACGTATCTAAGGTTATTTATATTTCTTTCGGTTATTTTAGTTCCAGTTTCTTCTTCATTCAACCCGACCTTTCTCATAATTTTCTCTACATACAGATTGAATAAATAAGGTGACAATATGCAGCCTTGCCGTACTCATTTCTAAAGCTTGACCCACTCAGTTGCACCATAAATAGTTCTCATCATGGCTTCTTGGTCAGAGTATGAATTGCATATGACAAAAATAAGGTGATCTGGTACTCTCATACTTTTTAGTGCTTCCTATAATTTAGTGTGGTAAACGCAGCCAAAGTCCTTAGCATAATCAATAAAGCAGGCGTACAAATACGATGTGAACTGTCATTCATTACACGAAGCGTAAATTTTGTAAAGGTCTTTTCCTGTTTCCCTACGATTGTCAAATGACGATACTTTCGTAAGCATAACAATCTTGCAGTGCTGCTGATCCTATTTAGTGAATCTTTTATGTATACTTACACTATTAGAGATCTTATTACGCTTCGTTTTGGCACACCCAATGTTATTTCAGTTTCCGTACAACATTTGTCGCTGAGTGTAACGTACTGTGTTCTGTTAGTTAAATATTCATCGAGACAGTCAAATATTTGCGAAGATACTCTTTACGGCCACATCTTGGTCAGTAGACGACTATGCGGCTGCCGTGTCGAATGTCTTTCGGAAATCTAGGAAGACAGAATCTGGCTGTTCATGTGCATTTGTTGCTTATAACATGTCATGTACGAATAAAGAAAGTTATTTTCACACTGTTAGTATTTCCGCAATCTGTTCTGATTCTGTGAGATAAGCATGTTTTCCTCTTTGATTTTTCTCTTGTTTGAGCTCTAGGATCCTGCAGCAAACGGACGTCAGAGATATGAGTCTGTGACTCGCTTGGCGATTTTGTACCCTTTTATGCAAACTGGAGTGGCCTTGAGCAGTTTTCCGGTTGTACGGGACTTTCCGCTGCACAAGCGATTACCGATACAGAGCGTCTAATAAACTTCGCATACGTAATTTTAGAATGTTCAGAGAAATAAAAGTTACCCATGAAACAACTAGGCTTTTCTCCAGTATTTTGAGTAAGAAAATAGAAACGGATGTGTGCGCTTCAAAGGAAGAGCAATTTAGCTTTAGGTAAGGACGATCATGTCTTGATAATATTCACTGTATCAGACAGTTATAGTGAACAGTAGAAATAAAAATATACCTGACCTTTGTGGACATGCAGAAAGTGTCTGACAGTGTCCCTAGAATATATTATGTAAAGCAATAAGAAGGACTAATATGAAAGAGAAATAGATTGACCTTGTTCAAAAGTTGTAGAGCAACGCAGAAGTAATGTTTTAAATGGGAAACAAAGTTATCCGAAGTATTTTCGTTGACCTCCCACCATCCTACTTTGTATGCACTCGTATTTCAGCTGTAAGGTCCATACAAAATTTTCGACAACTTTCATTTCAAAATTCCAATGTTAAAATTTCTACATTAAGCACATTTTATTCAAATTATCAAAATTTCAGAAATTAATTCGCCCCATTAAACTTTATTATCCAGATTACGCAGGCTGTTGCAATGTGCTAATTACTTTTGTCAGAAATTATGACAATGAAAAGTTATTGCAATTACAAAATTTCTTACAACTGATAGGTAAATTTGGAAGGAAAAACTACTTCCAAATGAAAAAGCTACTTTTCCTCTTTTTGTACACTATTTACAGTAACCCAAATCTTATTTGTTTAATAGATATTGATAATTAAAGATTTCATCTGGTCCAAACATTCAGCGCGAATCATTGCAATTTCCGGAATATTTTAAGATACTTTCGATCGCCAGATTCTTCTGGATCCAGTAACACTCATACTGATGAACAAAAGTTCCTAATTAAAAACTACTATACTTTCAATAACTAAATTTTTAGATACAAGAGGGCTCCCATGGTGATGAAACCAGGAATCCCAGCTGCGGAAGCATACATTAGTACTGCATATTTTAATAGATGTTACTTATGATAAATAACATATAAATAAAATATAAAGATAAAATCAGTAGCCGATAAAGGGGAACGGTCTGACATACAGAATTTGTGAACTATTATAAATTAACGAAGTTTAGTAATATCATGTAGCGAATCTTTATAAGGCCAAATATCGCGCCATTTTCAATCATTCTGTTAATCTGCTCTCAGTCTTCGTGTGGTTTAGCTTCAGGCTATCTAGTCTGTATTTTAAACCAACCTCGGAAACCGTCTGTGTTGCCTCTTCGTTCGCTTAATTCAAGCTAACATATTTTATAGCTACGAGGAATAGACATCACAATGTATGTTTTAGGTCATTTGATGAATATTTGTGAATATAGTAACAGATCTGTGACTTCTTCTACTTAATTTCGTGTGAAGCAGCGTATGATCACTTCACCTGTACTGTGCGCAAGTTTGCTTTATGACGAAATAAGAACTGTTAAGCTCCTCATGTCCGCACATGTAGGTAAACATTGTCATAGACTGCAAGGGACCTGATAATCACTGGTAGAATCTTCAAGACGTGATTAAAGACTGGTAAACCTCGAACTTTGAACTCAAAAAGAAGCTTCTGACTGTTCGTTTTATGGATAGATCCTACATCAGCATTTCCAGGTAATGATCCAGAGAAACTGCGCAGCTACCGTAGGCTTATATCACAACAGGTAGGTTGGTTCACGTGACAAGGGATCTGAAAGAAGGTTGTAAAATGTCATTTATTCTGTGTAACATTTATTTGGAACAGGCATTGAATGGCTGATACAGGATATGCAAAATGGTTCAAATGGCTCTAAGCACTATGGGACTTAACATCTGATGTCATCAGTCCCCTAGACTTAGAACTAATTAAACCTAACTAACCTAAGGACATCACACACATCCATGTCCGAGGCAGGATTCGAACCTGCGACCGTAGCAGCAGCGCGGTTCCAGACTGAAGTGCCTAGAACCGCTCGGCCACAGTGGCAGGCAGGAAATGCCCAGGCATGAAAATAGTGACTGGTGACGATATTCTTCACACTCTTTTATTTGTGAGTGACGAGCAATATTCTCTAAAACTGAAGAGGATATGGAATACGTTCTGACATAGCGTAAAGAGCTGTGTATCAAATGGGATTTGGGAATAAACCTGGACAAGATGGTGTGTATGTGGATGAAACGATACCCTACAGAAGCTAAAAATATTTGGGAACAGTAATAAATAAGTTTTTGTATGTCCATCCTTTTGACTGGAGGTCTTGGGGACCACGGCCGTTTACTTTGTAAGAAAAGGAAACCCCTACAGCCGTCCTTATGACCTTATTTATTATGTCGCTACCAGGTTCGGTGCTTCAATGCGCCATCTTCAGGCCTTACTTGTTAATTCCTTCAGCATCAACTGAGTCCTGAAGGTGGCGCATTGAACCACCGAAACTGGTAGCTACACAATAAAGAGCATCATAGGGACAGCTGTAGGCTTTTCATTTTCTTGCAGTAGTAATGGATAAATCCGGTAGTTCCGCAATAGCAATTGGGAAAAGAGCTGCTAAAGATTTGCGTGGGATTATATAGAATAACAATATTCGGCAGGACATTAAGAAAATAATATTTTACAGTTTGGTGAGGGGCGTAAAATGGAGCTGAGATGTGGCTTCAAATAAGGAAAATTAAGGAGAAAATTATAACACTGGAAATGGACTATATGAGATGCCTGCAGATAACGAAGCAAGATAGGATACCGAATGAGAAGGTATGGAGTTGAACGGAGCTCATGTGCTCCATAACAAAAGCTTTGGAGACTAGAGTGCTTCGGAGGTATAGGCACGAACAGAGAATGCCTAATCATATGTGACCGAGGAAGATTTTGAACTGAGTACCGCCGGTTCAAATGGTTCAAATGGCTCTGAGCACTATAGGACTTAACATCTTAGGTCATCAGTCCTCTAGAACTTAGAACTACTTAAACCAAACTAAATTGAGGACATCACACACATCCATGCCCGAGGCAGGATTCGAACCTGTGACCGTAGCAGTACCGTGGTTCCGGACTGCAGCGCCTAGAACCGCACGGCCCCCGCGGCCGGCAGGACCGCCGGAAGAAGAGAGAGAGGAAGGTAGTGCTAACATAGAAAAAATCCATACAGGAAGCAACGGATGGCAGAAATCCTAAGACTGAATGACTGGGACGAAAGAGACCTGTGGAGGTCGAAAAGAGCTGACTACTTGGGGGGAACACCAAAGAAGAAGAAGAGAAAAAGAAATAATTTTTTATGTGCCAATGTGATGGAAAGGTCACAGGGGTATTCAGTTTACTTCGACAGCGATATGTTGTTGCTGAACAACCTGGATCTGCTATGTCCTTTGTACAAGTCTGATGTCGTCAGTTCTCCGAATGTCCTACATTCTCTCTTTAACTGCCGTTCGAAGCGAGGTATCCACCATATGGTTAGCAACACTTTGTTGTAGTTACTATGCCGTGTAGCTGTTCACATAGGGAGTGCTGTTTTAACCATGAAGTCATGGTCTGTTAATTTCTTCTTTTCTGAAAAGGAATGACCTTTTGTCTCTATCAAAGGTCACTGTAGTCAGTTGTTTGTTAACCAATCCATGGAACCATACGAGCACGCTGAAGCTTGTGTGCTGTGGTACCTCTGGAGAGTATATTAGCTTGGTTTTCTTCAGTAGGGCAGTGTCTCCATTGTGATGGAATCGTTATTCTTTGTATTTCCGTAGAATTGTTTCACACATTTTCCGTCGATTAAGGTCATGTCGTAACAGGGCTGAAGAAAAATATATCAGTCGATTCCGTTTTGATGTAGTCTATCATTTGCGCTTCGTAAATGTGTTTCAGGCTGCTGTCCTCCGTAATTTTTTCTCCGATCAAGTAAATCTCTTTTCTGTTCGCCGACCATTATTAGGCATCATAATGAAAGATTTTCTGGGGGAAAAACTACTCTTCTTTTGGTTTCTATTTCCTTGGTTCAAATGGTTCTAAGTACTATGGGACTTAACATCTGAGGTCATCAGTCCCCTAAACTACTTAACCTAAGGACATCACACACATCCATGCCCGAGGCAGGATTCGTACATGCGACCGTAGCAGCAGCGCGGGTCCGGACTGAAGCGCCTAGAACCGCTCGGCCACAGCGGCCGGCTTTCCTTGGTTTAGATATATAAAACAACGATTAGCTTGCTTTAACTTATGGACATGTTGTTGGCTGTCAGTCTGTATGTTCCAGTCTCGGCCCCAATGAGTGCGAACTTCGCAGAATACACAGTATGTTGTACTTCTCGTTTGGGTTTCCGCATGTTCTTTAACTTGCTTTGAATTTATGTGAAGTGTCGCTGCAATGGATGTGTTGTTAGAGAATGGCAGAGGATCTCCATGAATCTTTGTGCAGTAAGAGGTCCTTGAACTCCTTCTTCTAAAAAGTCCACCCATTTTAATACGTTCTTCTAGAATGACACATTTCAGCAGGTAATGCTCGCAGAACTTTGGAGTGAGAACTTTACCGTATGCTACGATGTATTCTCCCAGGGCAGGCTGTACTCCAGTACGACGGTTACATTCCAGGAATGTACTGTTCAGCGTTTCAAGTGTCGCTGATAGTACAGACCTTACCGCATCAAAATAACTGAGGTGTGCCTGTATAATGCAGTCGCTAGCTCCGTGTCGATTCATAAAATTTTCTTTGTTTCCTCATACGTCTAAGCTACTATAGGTCCTCCAGTTAACTGCTTCCGTTCACTGGATACTACCGAAGGAAATTTCTTCGTTTACTGCAGAAAGCTTTGTCGACGGTCACTTACTCCTAATAGAGGAATTTCCACAAGAGGGCTCAAATTATTCCAAACAGCGGAATGACATTTCGAAATTCCACAAAGGGACTCAAGGTTAATGCCTAGTAGCTTGACAGACTAGGGTACAGTGGGATGTGTGGACACTGTACGTGACGTGATATTTACCTGCAACGTTTAAGTTGAATACTTCTAGGAAACCGCCGGCCGCGGTGGTCTCGCGGTTCTAGGCGCGCAGTCAGGAACCGTGCGACTGCTACGGTCGCAGGTTCGAATCCTGCCTCGGGCATGGATGTGTGTGATGTCCTTAGGTTAGTTAGGTTTAAGTAGTTCTAAGTTCTAGGGGACTTATGACCACAGCAGTTGAGTCCCATGGTGCTCAGAGCCATTTGAACCATTTTTGAACTTCTAGGAAACCGCTTTACTACAGCACGTTTCTCTCTCTCTCCAGTTCTCCACGCCTGGATCACATTCATCGTAAGAGAGAAAATTGTGAATAGGATCTTCCAACTAAACGAGTAGTATTTAGAATCGTCAAACGGACTTTCTTTAGTAAGTCTATCAACAGCAGTATAAAACCGCGTAGCATTACCCTTCTGCCTACCTCGCTTTCTTTTGAAGTTTGATAGCTGGTTTTTTAAGT
This sequence comes from Schistocerca nitens, assembly GCF_023898315.1. Taxonomy (NCBI): domain Eukaryota; kingdom Metazoa; phylum Arthropoda; class Insecta; order Orthoptera; family Acrididae; genus Schistocerca; species Schistocerca nitens. The sequence goes on along the minus strand of NC_064622.1, from coordinate 416,003,814 downwards.
TGACAGATGTCTTATTCAAGTTGGCTACAGCAAATTTGTTACACATCTGGCAGAGGGATTATGTGTAATCGTACAGTGGATAAATTTTCGTTAACGAGTTAGGTGCTCAGGACAAATAAATTTCTTGAATCATGCCATAAACATTCTTTTGAAGCCACAGTTTATGCGATCGTGTTATACAGGGCGTTACGGTTGTAAGTACAGATATTTCTGTAGATGGCTGAGGGCAGTGTACTGAACACCATTACATCAGTATTTACTTCATTTGCAGACTAATAAATATACCTATTACTAACAGTATGTAACTCCGATTACGTGTGGCACAAGCAAGCCTTTAGTGTTTATTTTCCCTGAGCAGCAGGTCAGGTATTGTGGTGCGGCCACATAGATTCAAAGCAGATAATCTATACTGGCAGTCGCAGTCCACTTTGTGGCTGTGCTGTCACCGCCAGACACCACACTTGCTAGGTGGTAGCCTTTAAATCGGCCGCGGTCCGCTAGTATACGTCGGACCCGCGTGTCGCCACTGTCAGTGATTGCAGACCGAGCGCCGACACACGGCAGGTCTAGAGAGCCGTCCTAGCACTCGCCCCACTTGTACAGCCGACTTGGCCAGAGATGGATCAATGACAAATACGCTCTCATTTGCCGAGACGATAGTTAGCATAGCCTTCAGCTACGCCATTTGCTACAACCTAGCAAGGCGCCATTACCAGTTTATATTGAGATTATAATTCATGTATCAACAAGACCGATGGTCTCCAATTGTGGATTAAAGTTAATTATTCCAAGAGCTTCGTACTTTATTTATTAGACTCAACTACTTTAACTGTTCCAGACCTCACGCCAGTCTGCGTGAGCTTAAACGCGTGCATTTCGGCCGCCTCTAGCAACACGGTGTTGGCTCTTCTGCCAACACATCAGTGGCACATTTATGACCGTGCAGAAAACGATAGGTAGTAAACTAAGCGATGCGTTTTTGAGAAGACAGTTAGACGCAGAAAGAAAGCGGCTAATACACTGAAGTGGCTACAAGTTAAGGTACTACTGGTCACGGTATCTGCTCCTATCTCCCAAACACTCCGTATTGGAATGGACTTACCTCGTGACGTAGTCTGACGTTGTCTCATCTACATCCTACTCCGCAAGCCACCTAATGGCGTGGGGCGGAAGGTACTTTTTGTATCACTAACGGAGCCCTCCAATCCTGTTCCACTTGCGAATAGCATGTGGGAAGAATGATTGTCGGTAAGCCTCTGTATTTGCTCTAATTTCTCGAATTTTGTCCTCGTGGTCATTACGAGAGGCGTATGTTGGGGGAAGCGATATTTTGTCCGTCTCTTCCCGGAAAGTGTCCTCTCGAAATTTCAAAAGTAAACGCCTCTCTTGTAACGTCTGCCAATGGAGTTTGCTGAGCATCTCTGAAATGCTCTCGTGCCAACTAAACGATCCCGTGACGAAACGTGCCGCTCTTCGTTGGATTTTCTCTATCTCTTCTCTCAGTCCTTTCTAGTAGGGATCCCAGATAGATGAACAATCCTCAGTACTCTTGTTCCCTGTGACTTGAAGTAAGTCATTAATCGTTGAAATCTACTACTAGGAAATCGTAATTTCTAGTCACGCTTTCGCACCAAAATATTACGGCCACACTGCGTCGTGATTCCAATATAACTTTAATTTCTTCCATAGGAAGTACCAACTCGCAAGCCGGGCGGTTCTAGGCGATTCAGTCCGGGTCCGAGCTGCTGCTACGGTCGCAGGTTCAAATCTTGCCTCGGGCATGGATGTGTGTGATGTCCTTAGATTAGTTAGGTTTAAGTAGTTCTAAGTCTAGGGGACTGATGGCCTCAGATGTTAAGTCCCATAGTGCTTAGAGCCATTTGAACCATTTTGAACCAACCCGCAAAAAGTTTGTTGCTCCACTTTCGAAACGCAGCACATGAGCGATTCTGTGTTGTGGGAATTCGACAAGTCCTTGGTATATTTCTGGTAGTATTTGGCACCAGATTTCTACGCACAGGTCACGCAATTCCAGTAAATTTTTGTGGCAGTGGAGTTGAAAACAGGCGAATTTGGTAGTCAAAGCATTAACGTAAGTTCACTATCACGCTCCTCAAATCCCACTTGCAAGATTCTGGCAGTAAGGACAGTTATCCTGCTGGAAAGCGACGTAGTCATCATAGAGAAGGCATTAAACATGAAGAGATACAGGTGCCACAAGATGTGATGATGCTCATGTGGTGCTTTCGACTACGACCAAAAGTCCCACGAAATCCCAGGTAAACGTCCCCCTCGCTGTAATCCTGCTCTCACCGATCTGCGTATGTGGCATGGAAAATGTTTCGTGCAACTGTTCGCCTGGGTGATGGTTCAAATGGCTCTAGGCACTATGCGTCGTAACATCTGAGGTCATGAGTCACCTACACTTAGTACTACCTAAACTTAACTAAGGAAATCACACACATCTATGCCCGAGGCAGGATTCGAACTTGCTACCGTAGCGGCCGCGCGGTTCCGGATTGAAGTGCCTAGAACCGCTGGGCCACAGCGGCCGGCTTCGCCTGGGTGACTGTGTGTGAAAACGCGGCACTCGACCTTTAATAATATCCTACCAGACGAGACGTTTCCATGATCCACGCTCCAAACTAGATGGACCTGCGCGCACTGCAGTTGTAATTGAGGAAGTCGTTGGATCGAGATGGAGGCACGTAGGGGTTGTCCGCTGTGAACAATGTGCTCTCAATAATGAGCTCCATAACATTTGTATTTGCACTAGCATTGTACTGTATCATCAGATCTATCACAGATCGCCAACTATCCTGCTTTACAGGTTCTGTGATGACCCGTGGACATTTTGTCGCCTACTCGTGGCTTCCTTCATGATCTTTAACCAATTGCTGTAGCACGCAAACAACCGACCAATTTCGTCCTTCCCAGGCGCTGCATAGTAAGCCAGACGAATGTAAGAGAACAGTTGCGTTCAGCATATCACTGTTCTCCATACAGTGGCACTGTTTGACTCTTCGCATCGCCATGAATTCGAGCATCTGGAAGTTCACAGGGCCTTAACAGAAGTAAAAACATGCCACACCATCAGAAAATTTCCGTTTCTGGTGACTGCTTCGCTTTCGTCGAAAATCATCCCGCAGCTAACATCTTCACATTTTTAAGGATCTTTGATTCCTCCGTAGGTGAATGTACTGCTTAAGCCGCGCGAGGTTAACTCACAAATTTCTTACAATGAAACCTAGACCCTGTGGATCACGGAGCCGCCTGTGTTTTTATGACTAACCACTCGGTCCGCCGGCCGCTTCCTCTTAGGCGGGCAGACACAGCGCAGAGCGCCAGAAATAACAAGAGACTTGCTCGCGGCCGCGAGGTCGCAGTGTAAAAATAATATCCGATCTGTGAGTCGGCGCGGCGTGAGACGGCGGCGACGAAGTCGGCTTTGGGCAGGTGGCGATACGTCACGACTGCCGCCTCCACGGCGACTCCATTCATTCCTGCTGGCGCAGCCCCGGCCGCCCAAGGGGCCGCGTCGCATCGGGCTCTGGCGGCGCGTCAAAGCGCAGGCGAGGCTCTGGCGCTTCTTACGATCTTTGCTTATTTTATATATTCGTTATTTTTTTTATTTTACTTCTTCCCGTTTTCAGCCATTGGTTTCTCAAGCGTACCTATACGACACATACACCAAAGCACCAAAGAAACTGGTATAGGCATGCGTATTCAGATACAATCTAAACAGGCAGAATACATAAGATAAGTGTCTGGCGCAGTTGTCAGATCGGTTACGGCTGCTACGATGGCAGGTTATCAAGATTTAAGTGAGTTTATACGTGATGTTATAGCCTATTATGTCTCTATGCTCGTCGTCAAATACACTACTGGGCATTAAAATTGCTGCACCACGAAGATGAGGAGCAACAGACGCGAAATTTAACCGACAGGAACAAGGTGCTGTGATACGCAAATGATTAGCTTTTCAGGGCATTCACACCAGGGTGGCGCTGGTGGTGACCCGTTGTTGTGACGCTTCGTATAAGGAGGAGAAATGCGTACCATCATGTTTCCGACTTTGATAAAGCTCGGATTGTAGCCTATCGCGATTGCGGTTTATCGTATCGCGACATTGCTGCTCGCGTTGGTCGACATCCAATGACTGTTAGCAGAATATGGAATCTGTGGGTTCAGAAGGGTAATACGGAACGCCGTGCTGGATCCCAACGGCCTCGTATCACTAGCAGTCGAGATGACAGGCATCTCATCTGCATGGCTGTAACGGATCATGCAGCCACGTCTCGATCCCTGAGTCAACAGATGGGAACGTTTGCAAGACAACAACCATCTGCACGAACAATTCGACGACGCCGCGCGGGATTAGATGAGCGGTCTAAGGCGCTGCAGTCGTGGACTGTGCGGCTGGTCCCGGCGGAGGTTCGAGTCCTCCCTCAGGCATAGGGGTATGTGTTTGTAATTTAGGTTAAGTAGTGTGTAAGCTGAGGGCTGATTACGTTAGCAGTTAAGTCCCAAAAGATTTTTAAAAAAAAGTTCGACGACGTTTGCAGCAGCATGGACTATCAGCTCGGAAACCGGAGACCATGGCTGCGGTTACCCTTGACGCTGCATCACAGACAGGAGCGCCTGCGATGGTGTACTCAACGACGAACCTGGGTGCACGAATGGCAAAACGTCATTTTTTTGGATGAATTCAGGTTCTGTTTACAGCATAATGATGGTCGCATCCGTGTTTGGCGACATCGCGTTGAACGCACATTGGAAGCGTGTATTCGTCATCGCCATACTGGCGTATCACCCGGCGTGATAGTAGTGGGTGCTGTTGTTTACACGTCTCGGTCACCTCTTGTTCGAATTGACGGCACTTTGAACAGCGGACGTTACATTTCAGATATGTTACGACCCGTGGCTCTACCCTTCATTCGATCCCTGCGAAACCCAACGTTTCAGCAGGATAATGCACGACCGTATTTTGCAGGTCCTGTACTAGCCTTTCTGGATACAGAAAATGTTCGACTGCTGCCCTGGCCAGCAAGTTCTCCAGAACTCTCACGAATAGAAAACGTCTGGTCAATGGTGGTCGAGCAACTGGCTCGTCACAATACGCCAGTTACTACTCATGATGAACTGTGGTATCGTGTTGAAGCTGCATGGGCAGCTGTACCTGTACACGCCATCCAAGCTCTGTTTGACTGAATGCCCAGGCGTGGTTCTTCTGGGCACTGATTTCTCAGGATATATGCACCCAAATTGCGTGAAAATGTAATCACATGTCAGTTGTAGTATAATATGTTTGTCCAATGAATACCCGTTTATCATCTGCATTTCTTCTTGGTGTAGCAATTTTAATGGCCAGTAGTGTATGTGGAGTCTAAAAATCCTATGTACTCGGTTCGCTAGACAAATAGTTCAAACAACTCGTATTAATGAGTTTTATTGCAAAAATAAATTAGACAATACTTAAATTTGCAATTGCACAGATGTGTTGCAAACAAAGGGCGACATATAAAATAAGCAAGTTCCTCAGTATAAACAATTCCAAGTCAGTGCTACATAGACTGCTATAGAACTCGCTAATCTAGAACCCACTCTTCAACTCGGTCGTCACCAGACAGTCGCGGCCTTACGTCCTCTTCACATTGGGTCCGCTGCTGTCACGTTGTCGTTCTGGAGAGGGGTCAGTCAGCGCGCGATTGGCTGACGTCTTCTCACAGCCATGTCTTATCGTCCCCGACTGGGGTGCTGGCACTTCACTTTACGCCGTAACACAGTCGGCGCACGAGCGATGGGACACATCATCTCCAAGGTAGCGATGAAGTGCGGATTTTCCCATATGACCCTTTCACGAGTGTACTGTGAATATAAGGAATCCGACGTCGCTGCGGCCGGAAAAAGATCCTGCAAGAACGGGACCAATGACGACTGAAGAGAATCGCTCAACGTGACAGAAGTTCAACTCTCCCTCAAATTGCTGCAGATTTCAAAGCTGGGCCATCAGCAAGTGTCAGCGTGCGGATCATTCAACGAAACATCATCGACATTGGCTTTCGGAACCGAAGGCCCACTCGTGTACCATTAATGACTGCACGCCACAAAGCTTTACGCCTCGCCTGGGCCCGTCAACACCAATATTGGACTGTTGATGACTGGAAACATGTTACCTGGTGGGACAAGGCTCGTTTCAAATTGTATCAAGGGGATGGACGTATACGGGTACGGAGACGACCTCATGAATATATGGTCCCTGCATGTCAGAAGGGGACTGTTCAAGCTGCTGGAGACTGTGATGGTGTGCGGCGTATGCTGCTGGAGTGATATGGGTACCCTGCAGTCTAGATACGACTCTGACAGGTGACACGTATCTAAGCAGCCTGGCTGATCACCTGCATCCATTCACGTCCATTGTGCATTCCGACGGACTTTGGCAGTTCCAGCTGTACAATGCGACACCCCACGCGCCCAGAATTGCTGCAGTGTGGCTCCAGGAAGACTCTTCCGACTTCAGTTCCGTCGGCCACCGAACTCCCCCCGGGATGCCTTGCAACGTGTTCTTCAGAAGAGATCTCCTCCCCGTCGTTTATGGACAGCCCTGCAGGTCTCATGGTGTCGATTCCCCCCAGCACTACTTCCAACATTACTCTATACCACGTCGTGTTGCGGCATTTCTGAGTGCCTGGGGGCGGGGGGAGGGGGGGGGAGGGGTCCTGGGCGGTATTAGCCAGGTCTACCAGTTTCTTTGGCTTTTCAGTGCAGATTTCACATCACATCACACATACATACATTTAACGTGTAAAGGAAAGAAATACCGACAGATTGTTTATAACAGTTTTCATATTAATTTTTTTCTTTTGGGGGTCCACAGCCTCAGTAGGTTTCAAGAACGAAAACATGCTCCAAGCAGATTGCCATCTGTTTATTGTATGTGCTATTAACTAATTTCGCCTACTGGTCATTTTCAAACACTTAGCATAAGGATCAAGCTTAACATCACATATGAATGCCAATACGTATGTAAGGACACACATCGTTTTCATGTGTATGTGTGGCACTAATACAATCCAGCAGTGCATTAGATTGCTCAAATGGTTCAAATTGCTCTGAGCACTATGAGACTTAACTTATGAGGTCATCGGTCCCCTAGAACGTAGAACTAGTTAAACCTAACTAGCCTAAGGACATCACACACATCCATGCCCGAGGCAGGATTCGAACCTGCGACCGTAGCGGTCCCGCGGTTCCAGACTGCAGCAGCTAGAACCGCTCGGCCACTCCGCATTAGATTGCCTCCATTAGTAATGAAAATTAGCTAATAGCGCACACAGGAATGCTTGAACCAAGTTATAGTTTTTAAAATATTTACGTGGCTGCTGGCCTATATACACGTTGCAAAACGTAAAGACTAGATAAATAAAATAACATAATATCTAAACAACTCGGTGAGAATGATTAACAGTGTGGGGACATCTTGACAGAAAAAGACAGCTAGATGTCACATAGCACCAAATTGGGCTGGTCCATATACACAAAGCCTTTGAAGGAACGGGAAAAGATAGAACTTGTCAATCAGCTTGCAGTTACGGTACACTGTAGGTGTGTGCTACATTTTATGCCCAGAGGCAACATCTGGATTGTTCTATAAAATTTCGGGAGAACTGCTGGATGTCTGCAACTTCCTGCTACGATATTTCGGCGCAGAGTCTGACGAAAATGCTCTGAGCTCACGTATTTAAGACCCCGCCAGCACATGCGTGGTGTATTCAGTAGGTGTTGCGCATGCGCTACTTGAGCACATGCGCTTCTGCTACAAGTCTACGTTGCAGCGCGCAACCTACGTTCTAAAAAATCACCGCATCGATATTATTTCTATTGTCTTAGTTCGATAAAATCGCACAACGAGACCGACTACACAGAGCAAGAAGTTTATCTGTGACAGGATCCCTCGCTGAATTTAACAGGAAGCCGCTGTATCGATTGACAAGAGACTTAATTAGCCATATTTCCAATGATTCTTTGATGACTGAGTTGCAAAAGCTTGACGTATGGCCCACGAATTTTGTTTCATTGTGTTTCATCAAATGACCAGCTGGAAGATAATGTTCGACGATATCGGACTAATTGGCTTGAAGGAGGCGAGTATGCCATTGATGATATTTAATGGAGTCCTGTACAGTCCGCGTCATTTTCCCTGTATAAGATTTGCATATTCGCAGGGAAACTTGTATTTGTTGTGGCTCTGAGCAATATGGGACTTAGAACTACTTAAACCTAACTAACCTAAGGACAGCACACAACACCCAGTCATCACGAGGCAGAGAAAATCCCTGACCCCGCCGGGAATCGAACCCGGGAGCCCGGGCGCGGGAAGCGAGAACGCTACCGCACGACCACGAGCTGTGGACGGGAACTTGTAAACACCTGCCTTGCGCAACTCTAAGTCATCTCTGAGAGAGCCCAAAAGTACCGGGATGAGGACGAAAGGTTTTGTCATCTTCATATTTTGCCTATTTTCACTGAAATATTCCCAGTATATGTACATAATCAGTCATATAGGAGTCCTCATACTCTTCTTACAGGGTGTTTCAAAAATGACGGGTATATTTGAAACGGAAAATACAAACTAAACGAGCAGCGATAGAAATACACCGTTTGTTGCAATATGCTTGGGACAACAGTACATTTTCAGGCAGACAAACTTTCGAAATTACAGTAGTTACAATTGTCAACAACAGATGGCGCTGCGGTCTGGGAAACTCTATAGTACGATATTTTCCACATATCCACCATGCGTAGCAATAATATGGCGTAGTCTCTGAATGAAATTACCCGAAACCTTTGACAACGTGTCTGGCGGAATGGCTTCACATGCAGATGAGATGTACTGCTTCAGCTGTTCAATTGTTTCTGGATTCTGGCGGTACACCTGGTCTTTCAAGTGTCCCCACAGAAAGAAGTCACAGGGGTTCATGTCTGGCGAATAGGGAGGCCAATCCACGCCACCTCCTGTATGTTTCGGATAGCCCAAAGCAATCACACGATCATCGAAATATTCATTCACAGGAAATTAAAGACGTCGGCCGTGCGATGTGGCCGGGCACCATCTTGCGTAAACCACGAGGTGTTCACAGTGTCGTCTAAGGCAGTTTGTACCGCCACAAATTCACGAAGAATGTCCAGATAGCGTGATGCAGTAATCGTTTCGGATCTGAAAAATGGGCCAATGATTCCTTTGGACGAAATGGCGGCCCAGACCAGTACTTTTTGAGGATGCAGGGACGATGGGACTGCAACATGGGGCTTTTCGGTTCCCCATATGCGCCAGTTCTGTTTATTGACGAAGCCGTCCAGGTAAAAATACGCTTTGTCAGTAAACCAAATGCTGCCCACATGCATATCGCCGTCATCAATCCTGTGCACTATATCGTTAGCGAATGTCTCTCGTGCAGCAATGGTAGCGGCGCTGTGGGGTTGCCGCGTTTGAATTTTGTATGGATAGAGGTGTAAACTCTGGCGCATGAGACGGTACGTGGACGTTGGCGTCATTTGGACCGCAGCTGCAACACGGTGAACGGAAACCCGAGGCCGCTGTTGGATCACCTGCTGCACTAGCTGCGCGTTGCCCTGTGTGGGTGCCGTACGCGGTCGCCCTACCTTTCCAGCACGTTCATCCGTCACGTTCCCAGTCCGTTGAAATTTTGCAAACAGATCCTTTATTATATCGCTTTTCGGTCCTTTGGTTACATTAAACCTCCGTTGAAAACTTCGTCTTGTTGCAACAACACTGTGTTCTAGGCGGTGGAATTCCAACACCAGAAAAATCCTCTGTTCTAAGGAATAAACCATGTTGTCCACAGCACACTTGCACGTTGTGAACAGCACACGCTTACAGCAGAAAGACGACGTACAGAATGGCGCACCCACAGACTGTGTTGTCTTCTATATCTTTCACATCACTTGCAGCGCCATCTGTTGTTGAAAATTGTAACTACTGTAATTTCGAAAGTTTGTCCGCCTGAAAATGTACTGTTGTCCCAAGCATATTGCAACAAACGGTGTATTTCTATCGCTGCTCGTTTAGTTTTTATTGCCGTTTCAAATATACCGGTCATTTTTGAAACACCCTGTAACTGCGTCATTTGTGCGTCTACACTGCTCCCTCTACTTGCTAAGACTATTATCCATTTTTAAGGAATACACTTCGCAGATGTTCCAGTCCGTTTGTCAATTATCGGCTTCTGAGTGGATGTGTGCGTGGTGGACTAAGGTCTTCACAACGCCCAATGTTTGTGCCCGATGGTGTAAACTAGTAGCCCTTAAGTACACGTACATCTGAGTGTGCTTTCGTAACACCGAATTCTCAGGTATGTCACCATTCTTACGTCGCACCAAGACGTTTAAAAACGGCAAGCAATAATCTTTCTCCATCTACGTAGGTAATTTTATATTTTTATTTAAGAAGAACTCTCGGGGAATGTCCAAACCACGAGACCAAACGATAAATGTGTCATCAACTGAATACACCTCATGTGCTCGCGGCGTCTTAAATACGAGAGCACAGAGCATTATCATTACTATTCAGATGAAGTTGGCCACAGGACTCTGTGCCGAGACATGGTCGCAGGAAGCTGCAGACATCTGTCAGTTCTCCCGAAATTTTATGGACTAGTTTGTTTGCAGGGAAGTTTTAAATTTCATACATGCGCATGATATTTCGATGACATAACTCGTTGTCTTCTTCAGGCGTACCCTGGGATTCAGTGCTCAGGCGCTCAGTCTCAGGGAGCACCTAAGGATGACAGAAAGTTATGCCGTCGAAATTTCATGCGAGAACGACGGAAACAAATGGCAGAAGACTTGATTATTCAACATGTCGCCGGGAAAGCTTGAAGAATTACACATGCAAATTATTAAAATTTAAAATTCGTTAATCAGGAAATCGATTTTGATCGTGGTACGATCATCGTCACAAAACTCCATGATGATGACGGGAGAGAGTGGCGAGGTCCAGTCTGCTATGAGTTATCATACACAATTCTTCAGTCTTTCCCAGCAATTTGCTGACATGTTGAATACTCGGATCTTCTGCTTGGTGTTCGCGTTGTTCTCTCGCGATATTTCGACAGCGTGACTTTCTGTCTTCCTTAGGCACGCCCTGAGGCTGAGCGCCTGAGCACTGAATCCCAGGGAGCACCTGAAGAAGATAGCGAGTTACGCCATCGAAATATCTTGCGAGAACAACGCGAACAACCAGCAGAAGAGCCGAGTATTCAACATGTCAACTTACGTATGACCTTAGTCCGCCGGCCGGTGTTGCCGAGCGATTCCAGGCACTTCAGTCTGGAACTGCGTGACCGCTACCGTCGCAGGATCTAATCCTGCCTCGGGCATGGATGTGTGTGATGTTCTTAGGTTAGTCGGGTTTAAGTAGTTCTAAGTCTATGGGACTGATGACCTCAGATGTTAAGTCCCATAGTGCTCAGAGCCATTTGAACCTTAGACTGTTTTTGTTTAAAAACTTTTACTATAAATTTTGATCGCGGTTTCCCAGGGATGACGTTCCAAAAGACACTTAAATCTTACTAATGTTGGATGCTTGTGTCTCGAGGAAAGTGCACGTTGCAACTCATCCCAGAGGTGAAACTTACTGGCAGATTAAAACTGTGTGCTGGACCGAGACTCGAACTCGAGACCTTTGCCTATCGCGGGCAAGTGCTGTACCATCTGAGTTACCCAAGCAGAACTCACGCCCCTCCCTCACAGTCTTACTTCTGCCAGCACCTCGTCTCTTAACCTTCGAACTTCACAGAAGCTCTCCTGCGAACCTTGCAGAACTAGCACTCCTGGAAGAAAGGATATTGCGAAGACATGGCTTATCCATAGCCTGGGGGATGTTTCCAGAATGAGATATTCACTCTGCAGCGGAGTGTGCGCTGATACGAAACTTCCTGGCAGATTAAAACTGTGTGCCGGACCGAGACTCGAACTCGGGACCTTTCCCTTTCGCGGGCAAGTGCTCTACCATCTGAGCTACCCAAGCGACTCATGCCCCGCTTGGGTGCTTGGGAAGCTCGGATGGTAGACTCATGCCCCGACTGGGTGCTTGGGTAGCTCAGACGGTAGAGCACTTGCCTGCGAAAGGCAAAGGTCCCGAGATCGAGTCTCGGCCCGGCACACAGTTTTAATCTTTCAGGAAGTTCATATCAGCGCACACTCCACTGCAGAGTGAAAATCTCATTCATCCCAGATATGTTCCATTTGGTTCAGATCAGGACTCTAGGCAGGCAGTAAATTTTAGAAATGTTATTGTACACAAATCATTGCCTCACAGTTGCTGCCTTAAGGCAGGGTGCATTGCCATGTTGAGAGAACAGTCACCGTATCCTCTATCGTAAGCAGGACACAATGATCGCTTAGAATTATTACAGAAACATGTGACTGATGGGGAGCTGCTCGATCTTTGTAATCCACTCTTTTTGAACTTCCTACGAACAGTCATTGTGCTAGCTGCACCGCTAATAGCCCTTTGGAACTGATAGGTGATTCCTTCCACCGATTTCATACCAGTTTTTTTACAACCTCTCTCCGCTATGCCCTGTCCACCAGTACATGAGATCTTTCTGGTCTTGCTTTAGCATTGGCTGTTCCTTCGAATTTCCACTACACAATGATCATCGGCAATGGACTTTGGCACCTTTAGAAGGGTCGAAATGTCTCTGGTGGATTTGTTACACACCTGACATCCAACGACCAGTCCACGTTGGATGTCCCTGAGCTCTCCTGACCCACCCATTCTGCTTTTAATGCTACGTCATAATACTCTGCACCTTCTTCTATGCTGGCAGGTCCTCCTTCCTTCACATCTAGTAGTCAACTCCGCATCACATCAGTACTAGGACGGTGAAAACATGCCGATGTGTCCATTCCTTCAAAGGGTCGTCATTTCTTTTCACACACATATCTCTATAAAGTTGGTACATTGTAGAAATATTGAGGCTTTCAGTATTGAGGCTTTCAGGGAGGTATGTTTTGTTATGGCTGTGAAACCTGCTGTATGTGAGATCTACGTGGGAAATGACTGAACATGTTCTTCAACAAGCTGTAGTTTAGCAGCAGGTATTTTGTTTGATGGGGCACTTTGCCCCTGTGGTCCTTCGGTGATAGTCCGCTGATGGATTTATTGGACACAACTCTACTGAAGCGAACATTTGATACATCAAATGTCTTCAGAAGAAACTCTTTACAAACGCGTACACCTTGAAGTTTTATAACAGTACTAAGTTTCGTGACATTTCTCCTTCTTCGTTTCGGTTCTTTCAGTTCAACACAGCCTCCAGGAAAAGCTGTTAGTAAATTCCATGATCCAAGTGCCCAATATGCAGTAAATAGCTCTTCACGCTTTCTCTCTGAAAAACTGCTGTTACATTGGTGTCGACACTTGTGATTGAATGGTCTTGCACATTTCGCTTGATCTTCTATTCCTCTGCGTCTAACATAGGATTTCCCAGCATTTCGCAGCCGTTTTGCGACCTCACGCCTATGGTTAGCTGGATTTCTTACCCATCAGTTGGTAAAGTACCATTAGCAGAAGATGAGGTTTCTTCTGACACAGAAGGTCCTGCTGACAAAATACTTCTAGAATGCACAATACCTGAAGATTGAGATGACGCTGATTTCACTAGTGATTCATCATCACTATCACGACGATCACAATGCGATGGCCTGTAGTCGCTATCATCGGCAGATAGATGGGAAGAATCGGAACTGGACTCATCTACAACAAAACAAAAACCATTGCGTCATTTTCTTCTGGTATTTATTACACAATAACTCATGTAATATGACAATTTAGCGTACATCACAAGCTGATAAAACTATCACTGCTTCCTCGGAAAAGTACGCTTTTTCCGTATAACCGCACAATATTTAGGAGAAATACGCATTTCCTTCATTTGATACGCAGATGTACACAGTATATCACGAAACATTGCCTAAAATCGAATCATAACCTCACACATTACCACACAAAACCAACATCGTTTTAACGATTTTCCTACAAAAACATGGTTCAAATGGCTCTGAGCACAATGGGACTTAACATCTGAGGTCATCAGTCCCCTAGAACTTAGAACTACTTAAACATAATTAACCTAAGGACATCACACACATACATGCCGGAAGCAGGATTCGAACCTGCAACCGTAGCGTTTGCGCGGTTCCAGACCGAAGCGCCTAGAACCGCTCGACCACAGTGGCCGGCGATTTTCCTACATATTCACAATCTATTTACCAAATAAGTGCACTCTAAAGGACATTAACTTCGTATAATTAAATCAACAATAACTCACCTTGGTTCATTATGGCAAATAAATGCACGAGCAGGAACAAGGAGCAACACAACGAACGTAAACAATGCACTTGTATTACTTTTCCTTGGAGCCAAAACCTCAGAGCCGAAGTAGTACATGTATTCGGACATCAGAGTGCGGCTCTGAACGGAGTGTGACGTGTATTACTTTTCCTCACAACAGAATTAGTGTTCTACAACATATATGTCTACTTATCTCATTTCCTTAAGAAGTCACTTATATCACTTTGCTTCTAACCTCAATTGTTCGCAGGACTTTTCGAACGGTGGACCATGGAAAGTTCAACTGTCGTTACAAAATTCTTTCTCCGCTTGAAGATCGCACATTGCGTCCACCATTCTCACAAGGGGAGGCCGCCAATTGTGAAATTCAGATTCTATTCATACTGCGCATAATAAAAGCTCATGGGCAGAGGTGTAATGTGGCAAAGCACCAAGATGCACTTATCAGCCGTTGTCGAGAAAATCGACAGTTAAGAGAAACCGTTGCGGTGAAATACTCTCTACGATTATTAGTTTTCTACAGCGTCGTGGCGCAGCGGTAAGCGCTCGGGTTCGTAATCCGAAGGTCGCCGGATCGAATCTCGCACCATGCAATTTTTTTTATTATTAGTTTTTTGTAATATATATATATATAACTTTTAATGAATTGCTTATGGATGTCGGTGAAGGGGAATCGCTCTCCAATTGTACCGCCTCCATTTTTCCGTTTGTTTAATAGGGTGTATCAAAGCTCTCCCGTCCGCACTGATTTTCGACGATGTTATAAGTTGCGCTAGGGACCGCATCTACCTTCTTTCGAAGTTAGCAGGCAACTACGCTGTTATGCGGCGGCTCGTTTCGGCCCATTCAACATCTGTCCTTCAAGTGTAACGACCGAGTAAGGGAGCTTATATTTCATACCTGCCACAGCAAATTTGTGTTCGTGGGGTCTCTATTCTAATTCGAACGTTTGACTTACGCTATCCGTATTCTTTTCGGAATATCGTTTCTACGTCTTCCGTTAACTACACGTGGTTAACATTATAAAGACAATTAATAACATTTGTGAAATACAACTTTGTTTGCGGAAAACATAATGATGTTTGAAGTCGCCAGTTTTTCCACGACAAACGACTTTCAACAACTTATTATATGCGTAATTGTTGCAACTGATTGCCAGGAATTATATATATATATATATATATATATATATATATATATATATATATATATATATATATATTTGAATTACAAAAAACAAATACTAAAAAAAAGGCTGCATGGCGCGAGGTTCGCTCCGGCGACCTTCGGATTACGAACCCGAGCGCTTACCGCTGCACCACGACGCTGTAGAAAATTATTAATCGTAGAGAGTATTTCACCGCAACGGTTTCTTTTAATTGTCGATTTTCTCGACAACGGCTGAGAAGTGCATCTTGGTGCTTTGCCACATTACATTTCTGGCCATGAGCTTTTATTATGCACAGTATGAATCGAATCTGAATTTCACAATTGGCGGCCTCCCCTTGTCAGTGGCGCAATTGGCCATCGGCCTCTCCTAATGGCAGTTCCCAAATGGCCAGTTAATTCGAACTTCAATATCATGAACTTCAACACCTGTACGGAAAGAGGACCGAGCTGTATTCCTTTAATGTGTCGATATACGCGAAGAGCAGCAGCGCTATTGATGTCGTTTTGATAAAACAGCTTTACGAGTAAAGCCGTGCTCACCTTGTCCAGACCCAATTTGACTGTCTGCAACTGTGATGCACACAGATGTTTATGTTTCAACACTACGTCGCCGTACCAGGACCAGCACCTGACGCGAAGTCGTGCCTCTACCGCTGCCAACAACGCGAATCCCGCAGCGCACAGTCTGCACATCGTTGCTGTAAAGTTGGGTACCCATACGGCAAATACTGTTCCGTCTACACTGGCCCAATTAGCGAACGTTTAATTATACCCACCCAGCACATCATCACATGGCTCTGAGCACTATGGGACTTAAAATCTGTGGTCATCAGTGCCCTAGAACTACTTAAACCTACCTAACCTAAGGACATCACACACATCCATACCCGAGGCGGGATTCGAACCTGCGACCGTAGCAGTCGCGGCCGGCTGGGCTCATCCATCAACGAACAACATTCAAAGTTTCCCAGACACCAACCAAAAGAAAACAGGAAATAAAAGGCTGACGGCTTTCGCGACCAAACACAAAAAAGCGGACGCAGTATCTGAAGATGGGCTTTATTGCCCATTCTTTCAGGGCGCTCATAAAACGATTCTCTGTCTTGCCAGTGTACAGGCGGAGCAAACATTTTTCTCCGCCTCCTCGCCATCCGCAGCGGCTGGTAAAAACTGTACAAGGAGCGAAACTCGGCTGAAGAAAAGAACCGCCCAGGCCGCCAGCCGGGAGATGGAGTCGCAGATTTCTGAGAAGTGCATTTCTCGCTCGGCTGTCTCAGCCGTAAAATCCAAAGCTGCAGCCCTCCGGCACGTTGGGCTTCGACCGGTGTTCTGCATCGCTAACTGATGCGACCCGTCTCATCTACGCTTACGCTATGAATAATTTATGTGCTGCAAGCTGCAAGCATCCGACTTTGCTTTCAACGGTCCGAAATCCCTACCGTGACGTCAGTCTCAAAGTAAAGCAATACTCTCAAGAATAAATTAACAGTTGTAAGGAGATTTTTTTCAGTGCCAAGCATTTTCGATAATGTTACACCAGCTTCAGAGAATACCTCTCTTTTATTTGTAAAACCATTTATAGACACGACATGTAATGCTTAAGGCTATTATCGAAAGGCAGTTTTCTTATCCCATACATTTTGAAACAGGAGTCGATTTACAAGAGATGTGGGATCTAGTATTAGCATCAGAATTTAAGAGAGTTTTGGAGGAAGCCAGAAGGGGTAGATAACATTCCATCAGAATTTCTAAAATCAATGGGGGGGGGGGGGGGGGGAGTAGCAACAAAATTACTATTCACGTTGATTCACGTTGATGTTTCTGTTTTAGGACGCAGAAACAACTACCGTCATACGCGGCCAAACGTTGATGTCTAGATTGTATGAGTCTGGTGACATACCATCTGACTTTCGGTAAAATATCATCCACACAATTTCAAAGACTGCAAGAGGTGACGTGTGCGAGACTTATCGCACAATCAGCTTAACAACTCATGCATCCAAGTTGCTGATAAGAATAATATGCAGAAGAATGGAAAATAAAACTGAAGATGTGCTAGATGACGATCAGTTTGGATTTAGGTAAGGTAAAATCAACACTGCCGTAGAGGATGGTAATGGAAGGAAGATTAAAGAAAAGTCAAGACACTTTCAAAAGATTCATCGATCTAGAAAAAGCGTTCGACAGTGTCAAATTGTGAAATATGTGTGAAATTCTGAGAAAAATGGGGGTAAGCTATAGGGAAAGACAATATGAAACCTATACGAGAATCAAGAGGAAATGATACGGTTAGAAGACCAAGAACGAATTGCTCGGATTGGAAAGGGCGTAAGACAGAGGTGTACTCTTTCACAGCTACTGCTCAGTCCATACATCAAAGAAGCAATAACGGATGTAAATGAAAGGCTCAAGAGTGGGAAAGGATATCAATGATAAAATTCGCTGATGACATTGCTATCCTCAGAGAAAGTGAAGCAGAATGACAGTACCTGTCGAAGGGAACGAACAGTCTAATGAGTATAAGATATGAACTGAAAATAAATCGAAGAAAAACGAAAGTAACGATAAGCAGCAGAAATCAGAACAGTGAGAAACTTAACATCAGAATTGGAGATCATGGAGTAAACGAAGGAATTCTGCTACCTACATAGTAAAATAACCCAAGATGGAAGGAGCAAAGAGGACATAAAAAGTAGACTAGCAGTGACAAAAACGACACTCCTGGCCAAGTGAAGTCTGCTAGAATCAAACATACGCCTTAATTTGAGGAAGAAATTTCTGATATATACGTTTGGAGCACAAAATTGTATGGTGGTGAAACATGCATTGTGGGAAAACCACACAGAAGAGAATCGAACCATTTGAGAAGTGGTGCCACAGAAGAATGTTGAAAACTAGGTGGACTGATATGGTAAGAAATGAGGAGGTTCTGCGCAGAATTGGAGAGGAATGGAATGTGTGGAAAGCACTGACAAAGAGAAGGGATAGGACGATAGGACATCTGTTACGACAACAGGGAATAATTTCTGTTGTACTATAGAGAGCTGCAGAGGGCAAAACCTGTAGAAGAAAACAGAGATTGGAATACATCCATCAAATAATTGTGGTCGTAGGTTGCAGTTGCTACTCCGAGATGACGCCGCTTATACACCAGGAATCAAATCAGTCTCTGAACTTTTTCACCGGTTGGTTATGTCCAACGTTTGCTTGGTCGACCTGTTTTTCCTTCCTTTCGGATTTTCTCGGATAGTCTACCATCTTCCGGTATATTTACCCGTTGTTTTCGCCTGTCTTCATATTCGGCGGTGTTCTCATTAACAGCGTGTACGCTGAACTTGCTCTCCTCAAGAATCTCTTTTCTGCTGCTCGTATTTTAGAATCATCTTTCCTTTTAGTTATCCAACTCTTGCAAGCTTCCATTTGTTACGGCACAGAATAGTAAGAAGTGGAAATTAGAAAAAAAATTATTAAATCTCATATAGCCACAGGAAAACTCAAATCATGCAGGAGACAGAGAGGCTGGTTCAAATGTCTCTGAACACTATGGGACTTAACATCTGAGGTCATCAGTCCCCTAGAACTTAGAACTGCTTAAACCTCACTAAGTTAAGGACATCATACACATCAATTTTTAGACAACATAGTTGTATGGAGATAAACAGCGATTAATTTACTTGTAATCAATTAATCAAAATGATAGTCGGAATCGCATTATTTATTTTTCCGCCAACTGGTTTCAATCCGTGAAGGGGTCATCTTCAGTGCAATTTACACCCTTTGGTCGCTGGAGTCGTCACCCTGCCTGTGCACGGTTGGATACACCCTGCCTGTGCACGGTTGCTAACTATCCAACCGTGCACAGGCGGGGTGACCACTCCAGCGACCAAATGGTGTAAATTGCCCCGAAGATGACCCCATAGCGGGTTGAAACCGGTTGGTGGCAAAATAAATAATGCGATTGAGACTGCCATTTTGAATAATTGATCACACACATCCATGCCCGAGGCAGATTCGAATCTGCGACCGTAGTGGTCGCGCAGTTCCAGACTGAAGCGCCTAGAACCGCTCAGCCACAACGGCCGGCGACAGAGGGGCAAGCAGGACGCGAGCTAGTATGTCGCAAGTGAGTCAGAGGGGTCAGGGTCGTCGAAAAGGAGACTGCGACAGAAAATCAAAGGGAGGGAGCCATACAAATTCGTTAGCTCGTAAGACATGTTGCAGAGAACAGTGTCTCTTTCACAGGAGCACTTAGAGAGGAACTGACACGTCAGTTAACAGCATGTTAAGGGAGTCTAGCAGTATAAAGAGGACACACGCAGTCATTACGAACAGAGCCTTGCGTTTTAACCTCCCATTTAAATACTCCAGCACTCCAGCTCTCGTCATGAGTTGATTGGGATCGATGGCATTCACAGTTACAGCACTAAATTCTATGGTTACGATATTGTAACCAATCTATGTCCTAGACGCTCTAGCACAATGATCTAGCTGAAGATGTACTGAAGATGAGGTCCTTCACTTGATGAACATCATGCTGATCGCGGCCTACCATCTAGTGGTGGAGAAACTAACTGCCTTCCAATAACACCACATCGCTGAGTGCTGCCAATACCAGACTTACGTGAGGAAGCCAGCAGCAGGGCCTGTTGGGATCTACGTTCCTGTTCAACTCTCAGACGCCTTCGGGTGCTGACACCTACCAGGGATATGGAGAAGAGCAACTGACCACACGACTACCGACACCAGACACATCGCGGATGTGTCATCGTAGAATTCGGAGTGGGAACAAGTACACTCCTGCAGGTAGCGCGACAACCATTCGCGTTGGACAATGGCCGCACCTGGTCGCCGGATGTCCGCCACGGCGCCAGGATCATTGACATTATCTTCTGGGCGTGCAGACGCTGAGCTTACTCGATGAGCATCAGCTAGAATCTAACACGCAGCTTAATGAGCAATGGCCGAGGCTGGTGCGAAAGAACGATGACTTGTAAACATTGCCAATAAATGATTGAAGTCTGCTAATGTTGATAATTCACATGTTCCCACCAACTATTCTGACTTCACACAGAGGTGGTGTTGATGATGTTTGGTTTGTGGGTCGCTCAACTGCGCGGTCATCAGCCCCCGCACAAAGTCACAATTTTTACACAGTCCAATTTTTATCGCAGTCCAATCTAGCGACTGTCACGAATGAATATGATGATGATGATGATGATGATGATGATGATGATGAAATAATGAGGACACGGGCAGAGAAAATCCCCAACCGGCCGCGAATCGAACCCGGGACCCGGTGATCCAGAGGCAGCAACGCTAGCCCACGAAGTGCGGATTCATACAGAGGCGTCTCCACTCTTCCTCTGTACATAAAATCGAAATAATATCGCGGCAGCAATATACAATTTAACTTTTGTCTCTTATAAAATTTAATTTTTGCGTCCTTTCGTCGGGTGCTGTCGTTTTTCTGTAATAAGCACATCAGGATCAGCAGCGTTCGGGAACATATTGCGGAAACCTGCCTGATAGACGGACACAAAATTCAGTTTCAAGGAGATATATAATTTTACCCATTACGTCTACTGCCGACCTCCTAACTCAGTGGTGGCGACACGGTAGCTCAGCGTGTTCTCTGTAATAAAAAAACTGAGAGAAGGGATCAACGATGAACTTCAACGGGTGTCATGTGACGTCCGACGCTACCAAATGCAAAGAATAACAATGAACAAAATTGAAACAAGGAAAAAAAGTGGTCAACGTTATGGTTGCTAACAGCCAGGACCCAGGTTCGATTCTCGGTATTTCGAAGAATTTCCTTCTTTGTGGGAGGACTGGAACGGGGTGCAGTCGTCCTCGTGATGTCAACAGAGGAGCTTCAATAACAACTAACGGCTCCGATGTCTAGAAGCCGACAACTGCCGGGGAGCGGTGTGCTAACCACATGCTCCTCCAAGCCACATCCGTATGACGCCATGGCCACAGGATAACAAGCAGTCGGTCGGTCCCTATTGGCCTGTCTGTGCCAGAACGAAGAGCTTTGCTTGCTTGCATCACTTCCACGAATTTTAATTCCGACACGTTAAGTGGACAAAATCCGTACGAATGTATTCAATTAAAACGTTGGGTCGTTGCTGTGCGTTGCATGTATACTTGGGCGCGACGATGAAATCTCCGAGCTAAATTTAATAAACTTGACGTTGCAACGGGGGAGAGCACGCTGCGACCCATCATTTACGGGCCCTGTGTTTGTGTATGCAAATCTCACCTTCTCCACTAAGACACGGCGGCGTCACAAGCCAATGACAACAGGGCGGTTCCACCTACTTCTTCAAGGATGCACTAAAAGCGGCCCCCGCTATCACATTTACCGATAGGCGTAGCTGTTTAGTTTGAACAAGGATTTGAAGCAAGTAGTACACTTATTACGTGATAGTGTGTGGTTTCCTTACGTGATGAGTTTCAGTATCCTTGCTGCCAGACGTAATTTTTCTTCAAAATAATAAAAACATGAATTTGAATGTTTGTAGTAGCTCAATTTTGAAACAGAGATTGCAAGAAATAAGTGAAACGTTTGTTCAACGACTGTTTACGAAAAGTGTTCAATGAGTAATCCTACAAATTCTTTTCTTGGGCAATTTCGGTTGAAAAATTGCAGAATTTGTTGCGGGACATCGTGGAATATCCCCGCTTCGCCTCTATAGTATCATGAAGTTCCAGTAAATGAGGCGCTATGCGTAGCTTTCAAAATGGTGTCTGTAACGGAGGTGCCCTCCGAGTACAGAGCTGTCATTGAGGTTCTTTTGCCGGTTTCTTTTCGCGGGTATTCATGGCCTCTTGCGGAATGTCTATGGGGACCTGGCAATGACAAAAGCACGGTAAGCCGTTGGACGAGGCATCCGTCAACATCGCAATTACGTAGCGCCAACTTGTCCGATCTCCCGCGTGGCGGCAGCCGTACACAGCTGTGACTCCTGCAGTGTTTGAACGTGCGGACACACTCACTCGAGGTGATCGACGGATCGCAATCTAACACATCGCTGAACAACTGGACGTCTGTTGGCAGTGCTCACACATGATGCAACAGTTGACTCTGAAGTGTATTGTGCTATCCGCAGGAATTTAAAGAATGCACTTCAGCTTGTTCGTCTCCGCAAAAATGCAATCTAATTTAATTTATCCTTCTCCATGACAACACCAGTCTGCGCACCTAAGAGGAGCTCACAAGACTTCATTGGATTGTTCTTCCTCATCCACCCTGCAGCCTTTGTCTCGCACTTTTCCTTTTCCATTTATCTGGGCAAATGAAGGATGTAATCTGCGGGAAGCAGTACCTGGGGAGGTTATTGATGCAGCAAGGTGTTGGCTCTGACGTTGACCAGTAGAGTGGTACCAAGCGGGCATACAGGCCCTCCCAGTAAAGCCACTGCGTTGAACGGAGATTGTGTTGGAAAACAGGGGGAATATTATGGTGTATTGGAAGTCTGAATAAAACCGTCATGCTTTAAGAAAATAACTTACTGAACGCCCTTCGTACGAACAGCAGCATAATACGAGGGTTAGAACTTAAATAGTGGCAACTATTTATTCGCAACCGATAGAAAAGAGTTACATATTTGCACCTGTTACTGTCCTTCAAAGTAGTCACCAGCGTTGTGTAGAAGACATTGCCAGCGATGTGGAAGGCGTAGTTTACCGTTAGGTGAGCCTGTTCTGTTCATGATGCGAATGTAGCGGTCTACTGCCTGTCCAATCTCTGGAACAGTTGGTCTTTGCGGTGGGTGGAGACGTTTGAGTGGAAATGCTGAAGCAATCGTCGCTACCAACAGAAACTCCAACGTTTAACTTCACCACATTTTTGACACTACAACTGCTAGGTCGCTGGCGTTGAGAAAAAAGACCAGCTCTGGACAATTCCCATATGTGAGGAACGGACGACGGACCTATCCTACACATTTCATTGTGCCACTCACATGCAGTTACCATTGTTAGCACAGTGGTTATCGCTAACCGTGAACATGCATCGTTTTCCTTTCGGTTCATGTTCCTCAGAGGATAAACAGTCTGCCAGCTTGTTGATGTATAGAATATCTAATAATAAATCTATACTAAATATACAGCTCTAAAAGTGGCAGTATATTTCCAATATATAGCCGATATTTCTATAAGCCGGTAGGTCGATGTTTTATCTGGCGGTATATCGATATATCGATATATCGATACCTCGAGGGCTGTTAATGTCTTTTATAAAATATTTATATAACGTATTCTCGATATTTTTGAAAATATCAACAGCCCTAGTCCATGAGAGCCCAGGCGAATGCCCTGAGTTCTATATTACTACCCCTACCGGCCTGCGCGCATGACGTGGTGTCTGTTTCGAGCAACCGTTTACCGTAAGCTGGCGCATACGGACATTACCTTGCGTAACAATAAACGTAATTAAACCGACCAGGCTACACGTTTCCATTGACCCAAGGTCCAATGTCGACTGTCCTGCTTTACAGTTTCGGTTTCGTGGAATTTGCCTCAGAACTGTTCCACAGATTCGACAGGCAGTAGACCGCTACATTCGCACCATCAACAGAACAGGCTCTGCTAACGGTATACTACGCCTTCCACATCGCTGGCAACGAGCTCTGCACAACGCTGGTGACTGACTACTCTGAAGAACAGTAACAGGAGCAAATATGTATCTGTTGTGAATAAATAGTTGTAACTATTTAAATTCCAACCCTCGTATTACGCTGCTGTTTGTGCTTGGTGTCAGTTTTATTTAAAGGGCAGAAGTACAAAGCATTTTCTAAAAGCATGACAGTTTTATTCAGATTTCCAATACTCCATATTATTCCCCCACTCCTTTGGCTACAAAACCCTGTTTTTCAACACAATCTCCGTTCAACGCGGTGGCTTCACTGGGAGGTTGTTGATATACTTTTCGGGATGTGAGGTCGTGGTCCAAGAACTTTTCTGCTCCTTACGTTTCGTCCAGGCTGCCCTGGACTTCCTCAGAGGCGCTGCTCCGCTGAGTCTTGCCGACTGACTGGTCGGGTGTCTGAGAGCGACTTATATATTGTAAGAAAGGGGGGCGTGGTTCAGGTGACACGTGATGAGCAGTGATAATCCATAGCAAAGATAAGGTTGACTATCGATTACCACATTGTCACAGATAAAAATTGTTAGCAATTTTGTAGAGCCACTGTCCATATATCGCTAAGTTTCATAGCCTCCTCTTTCCTATTAAAATTATCGTAATGTTTATAAATTTCGATAGCTTCTCTGTATAGCCGTGGATAGTAATTTAACGTTGTAGATAAAACTTCGGTATCCGAAAACTTCACTTGGTGGTTGCCTGGTTGAAGAGCATGTTCCGCTACAGCTGATTTTTCTATTTTTCCAAGTCGACAAAGACTTTTATGCTCTTTCAGTCGTGTGTTTACACTTCTTTTGGTAGTACCAATATAAACTTTACCACAGGTACATGGAATTTTATACACACCACATGTCGACAGGGGAAGGCGTTTATCTTTCACAGATCGTAGTACTTGACTTATTTTCTTTGTTGGTTTAAAAACAGGTTTTATGTCATGTTTTCGAAAATCATACCGATCCGATCTGTTACTTTTTTAATAAAAGGGAGAACTACTGTATTTTTCTGTCGTTGTGGTTCATTCTTATCTTTTAGTCTTCTATTCCTTGGACGCAAAATTCTATTTATCTCTTTTCTTGAGTAGTCGTTATTTTCAAAAGCCTGCTTCAGATGTTTCACTTCAGCATCCAAATGTTCAGGTGTACATATCTGTTCCGCTCGATCGACAAGACTTTTTATGACACCTCTTTTTTGTTGTGGATGATGATTAGAATTTTTATGTAAATATCTGTCCGTATGTGTTGCCTTCCGAAAAACTTCATATTCCAAGCTTCTATCGGACCGTCTCATAACTGAGACATCCAAGAAAGATATTCTGTTATCCTTTTCTATTTCCATGGTAAACTGTATTTTTGGGTGAATTTTATTTAGATAATCAAAGAAATCGTCCAAGGCCTTTCTACCATGGGACAAAACCACAAATGTGTCATCTACATATCGATACCAGCGAGATGGTTTGTTATTAGATTTGTCTAGGGCTGATTGCTCAAATTTCTCCATGTAAAGATTGGCAATCACAGGGCCTAATGGATTACCCATTGCTACTCCATCAAGTTGTTCATAAAATTTATTATCCCACTGGAACTGACTTGATGTAAGATAATGTCTGAAAAGAACAGTCAAATATTCTGGAAAAATATCCGCTATGAAAGTCATAACTTCGTTAACAGGAATCATTGTGAATAAGGACACAATGTCAAAACTTACAAGAATATCTTCAGGGGCCAGAGATAGTCCCGCTAGTTTTTCAATAAAATGACGCGAGTCTTTTATATATGAGTCAGTTTTTCCAATAAATGGTTGTAAACAAGTTGTTAAATATATTGCTATTTCATAAGTGGAAGAATTGATGGCACTGACTATGGGTCTTAAAGGAAAATCAATTTTATGAATTTTAGGTACACCATATAATCGAGGACACACAGCTTCACTTTTCAACAAAGTTCTTTTTTCTTCTTTTCGGATAGAGGTAGATGACTTAATCAAATTATTTGTTTTCCTAAGTACACTGGCTGTAGGATCCCTCGTAAGTTTTTTATACTGTCCTGACGTTAAAAGGTTCAAAATTTTCTTTCGGTAATCTTCTGTATTCATAACAACAGTAGCGTTCCCTTTATCTGCAGGAAGAACCACTATTTCTTCATCTGCAGCGCCTCTGAGGAAGTCCAGCGCAGCCTGGACGAAACGTAAGGAGCAGAAAAGTTCTTGGACCACGACCTCACATCCCGAAAAGTATATCAACAGCTATGTCATCCGGTCGTGAAAGCCTTCATTCACTGGGAGGGCCTGTATCCCGGCTTCGTACCACTCTACTGGTCGACGGGCGACCGCGGTGGCCGAGCGGTTCTAGGCGCTTCAGTCCGGAACCGTTCGACTGCCACGGTCGCAGGTTCAAATCCTTCCTCGGGCATGAATGTGTGTGATGTCCTTAGATTAGTTAGGTTTAAGTAGTTCTAAGTTCTAGGGGACTGATGACCTCCGATGTTAAGTCCCATAATGCTCAGAGCCATTTTGAACAGTCGACGTCGGAACCAATGTCTTGCTGCATCAACAACCTTCCCGTCACCCAAGTACTGCTTCCCGCAGAGTACAACCTTCATTTGACCAGATAGATGGAAAACGAAAAGTGCGAGGCAAAGGCTGCAGGGTGGATGAGGAAGTTTTGTGAGCTCCTCTTAGGTGCGCAGACTTTTGCGAAGCCTTGTGTTGTCATGAAGAAGGAGAAATTAGATTGACATTTTTGTGGAGACGAACAAGCTGAAGACCTTTCTTCAAATACCTGCGGGTGGTACAATACGCTTCAGAGTTAACTGTTGCAGTCTTAATGCACGATGACGTTGTGTCAACATGGCAACCATAGGGGATTCGCTGCTGCGGAGCTCAATGTTCAACAATGTGCGCTGAACGGAGTGCTCCGAAACGCGTGTGCACCAGTACTGGACACTGTTGTCAGATATGCCACAGGTCGCCTCATATCCTTCCTTACAGTACCGGACAGCCTCCGACCCACACGTTCTGTGATGACGCGTAGACGTCTAACACTCCTACTTGTGGGTTCTCCGTAGATGCTCAAGATGGTAGCACAAGACCAGCCGTCCACTTCGTCGTTTTCGATCGTATGCCATAACATTCTGCCCTTTGAAAAGTTCTGTTATATACATTATATGATCGGAAGTATCCGGACACCCCAAAAACATACGTTTTTCATATCAGGTGCTTTGTGCTGCCACCTACTGCCAGATACTCTATATCAGCGACCTTAGCAGTGAGATAGCAGACTGGGGCGCTCCGCGGAACTCACGGACTTAGAACGTGGTCAAGTGATTGGGTGTCACTTGTGTCACACGTCTGCACGTGAGATTTTGACACTCCTAAACATCCCTAGGTCCACTGTTTAACATGTGATAGTGAAACGGAAACGTAGAGCACAAAACCGTACAGCCCCACCTCGTCTGTTGACTGACAGAGACCGCTGACAGTTGAAGAAGGTCGTAATGTGTAATAGGCAGACATCTATCAAGACCATCACACAGGAATTCCAAACTGCATCAGGATCCACTGAAAGAACAATGACAGTTAGGCGGGAAGTGAGAAAAC
The DNA here is from genome assembly GCF_023898315.1 of Schistocerca nitens. NCBI lineage: Eukaryota > Metazoa > Arthropoda > Insecta > Orthoptera > Acrididae > Schistocerca > Schistocerca nitens. The sequence goes on along the minus strand of NC_064622.1, from coordinate 415,976,020 downwards.
TTGGATTTCATGGTCGAGCGGCTCCTCATGAGCCACACATCACGCCGGTAAAGCCGGCCGCTGTGGCCGAGCGGTTCTAGGCACTTCAGTCTGGAAACGCGCTGTTGCTACGGTCGCAGGTTCGAATCCTGCCTCGGGCATGGATGTGTGTGATGTCCTCAGGTTAGTTAGGTTTAAGTAGTTCTAAGTTCTAGGGGACTGATGACCTCAGATGTTAAGTCCCATAGTGCTCAGAGCCAATTGAACCATTTTTTTCACTCTTGGGCATCAACTCGGCAAGAAGTTGGAAAAAGTGTGGAACAGGATTGCACCCGACCAAATGACTTTCTTCCATTGGTGCACAGTCCATATTTTATCAGTTCAGCACCATGTTATCCTATTATGGGCATTTGCATCACTTCTTGCTTATGGAGCTCTTCATGTTGTTTTGGTGCTGACACCGATCGCAAGTGCGGAAATCAGTACTGAAGTATCTTTTGCAGCCGTTCTTCTCTTATTTTCTCGATAATCCTCTTCAATGACCATCTGTACGATCAGTCAACAAACACATTCACCCGCATTGTAACTTAGCGGATGATAAGTTCCGCTTTCACTGTATGCAGTATAAATCTCCGATGCCGTGCCCCTCAGTAAGTCAAACACTTCGTCTACCCTGGTTACGGATACACCCACTAACGAACACCAACCATTTGTCCATGTTTAAATTAGCTCCGAATAATAAGCTCACAACTAAACAGAACACTATTATCATCACGACTGACATTTGCAATTTATTGAGAACTTTGCACACTTACCGTTCTTGACCAAATACAACAGTGCAACGTGCAGGGCTTGTCTAACATATGCTTTTATGTTGGAGCGTGCATTTCTCGCGGTGTTTCCAAATTCATTTTTGTCCACTTCCTGTACAGGTTAATGGTTGTGCTCCTAAGCACTTAGTGCCATTCACTGGAGTCAGAGTGAAATGGTTTCCGAAATTATGCACTGAACTAACTCTTGGTATATTCCAAGTCATGTACATATGCTGGACATCAAACGAGGCAGAATGGCGAGATTAATCGGAGTGTGCTACAGTGCTCAGGGCCAGGGGTTATTGCTCCTGATTTCAAAAATTTGAGAGGCCGTTTCGAAATGTCTACATCTATCCCAGTCCACCGCGTCCTCTTTTCAAGCGAGTTCTGGATCTGTGTACAGTATCGATGGACGTACCCGTGTGCGGAGGATCCAAAACGAATGAATGTTGACAGATTTCATTCGTCATCACCACACCGACGCAGCACCTGGTGTGATAGTCGGAAATGCCTCTGGCTACACAATACGGTCACTTCCGATTCACATAGCCTGTAGTTCGCACAACAGCTGTTACCTTTCTGGCATATTAATTCAAGTGCCATATTCTATCTCCGTCGTCTTTCAATAAGATAACGGAAGACCACATGTTGTTCATGCTATGCTGACCTACCTCGAATGTTTTTCGGCCAGCACTTTCTCCAGATATCTCGCCCATCGAAAACGTCTAGTTCTAGGCCACCATTCACCATCAATGTGATTGATGATCTCTCGCACAGAATTGAGCATCACCGAATGGCGTACGCATACATATCGTGAGAGGTCAGAGACTCGGTACCCAGCAGGGTGGGAGCCAATGTTGCTGACAGAGGTGGCAGCTCTGTGTACAACTTTTCGCGACCTGTATAACCCAGATCACCTACAAATTTAATCATGTAATCTACATAACGAAAAGGCAGTGATTGTCGGTAGGACTGACTCAATGTATAGAAAAGTCAAAACAATCTTCTGTGAAATTGAAAGCAAGGGTGGCAACATTAACAGCGGAATGCAGAGGAGACAGCGAATAGGTGGAAAGAGTACACGGAAGGCCTCCATGACGGGAAAGATTTCAAAAATGGTTCAAATGGCTCTAAGCACTATGGGACTTAAATCTGAGGTCATCAGTCCCCTAGACTTAGAACTACTTAAACCTAACCTAATGACATCACACACATCTTTGCCCGAGGCAGGATTCGAACCTGCGACCGTAGAAGCAGCGCGGTTCCCGACTGAAGCGCCTAGAACCGCTCGGCCACAACGGCCGGCCGGGAAAAATATGCCTGATGCCATGATAGGAGAAGAAACAGTAGATATAGAAGAGTTAAAGGATACAGTATTAGAATTTAAAAGAGCTTTGCAACACGTAAGATCGAATAAGGCAGAAGGGATAGATAACATTCCATCGGAACTTCTAAACTACACTCCTGGAAATGGAAAAAAGAACACATTGACACCGGTGTGTCAGACCCACCATACTTGCTCCGGACACTGCGAGAGGGCTGCACAAGCAATGATCACACGCACGGCACAGCGGACACACCAGGAACCGCGGTGTTGGCCGTCGAATGGCGCTAGCTGCGCAGCATTTGTGCACCGCCGCCGTCAGTGTCAGCCAGTTTGCCGTGGCATACGGAGCTCCATCGCAGTCTTTAACACTGGTAGCATGCCGCGACAGCGTGGACGTGAACCGTATGTGCAGTTGACGGACTTTGAGCGAGGGCGTATAGTGGGCATCGGGAGGCCAGGTGGACGTACCGCCGAATTGCTCAACACGTGGGGCGTGAGGTCTCCACAGTACATCGATGTTGTCGCCAGTGGTCGGCGGAAGGTGCACGTGCCCGTCGACCTGGGACCGGACCGCAGCGACGCACGGATGCACGCCGAGACCGTAGGATCCTACGCAGTGCCGTAGGGGACCGCACCGCCACTTCCCAGCAAATTAGGGACACTGTTGCTCCTGGGGTATCGGCGAGGACCATTCGCAACCGTGTCCATGAAGCTGGGCTACGGTCCCGCACACCGTTAGGCCGTCTTCCGCTCACGCTCCAACATCGTGCAGCCCGCCTCCAGTGGTGTCGCGACAGGCGTGAATGGAGGGACGAATGGAGACGTGTCGTCTTCAGCGATGAGAGTCGCTTCTGCCTTGGTGCCAATGATGGTCGTATGCGTGTTTGGCGCCGTACAGGTGAGCGCCACAATCAGGACTGCATACGACCGAGGCACACAGGGCCAACACCCGGCATCATGGTGTGGGGAGCGATCTCCTACACTGGCCGTACAGTGATCGTCGAGGGGACACTGAATAGTGCACGGTACATCCAAACCGTCATCGAACCCATCGTTCTACCATTCCTAGACCGGCAAGGGAACTTGCTGTTCCAACAGGACAATGCACGTCCGCATGTATCCCGTGCCACCCAACGTGCTCTAGAAGGTGTAAGTCAACTACCCTGGCCAGCAAGATCTCCGGATCTGTCCCCCATTGAGCATGTTTGGGACTGGATGAAGCGTCGTCTCACGCGGTCTGCACGTCCAGCACGAACGCTGGTCCAACTGAGGCGCCAGGTGGAAATGGCATGGCAAGCCGTTCCACAGGACTACATCCAGCATCTCTACGATCGTCTCCATGGTAGAATAGCAGCCTGCATTGCTGCGAAAGGTGGATATACACTGTACTAGTGCCGACATTGTGCATGCTCTGTTGCCTGTGTCTATGTGCCTGTGGTTCTGTCAGTGTGATCATGTGATGTATCTGACCCCAGGAATGTGTCAATAAAGTTTCCCCTTCCTGGGACAATGAATTCACGGTGTTCTTATTTCAATTTCCAGGAGTGTAGTTGGGGGAAGGAGCAACGAAACAACTACTCACGTTTGTGCGGATAATGTATATATCATCTAACTTTCGAAGAAACATCATCCACACAATACCGAAAATTGCAAGTAATGAGAACTAGCAGGAATGAGGACATCAGAAGTGATTATCACGAAGTAGATGAAGCAGATGAAGTAGATGAAGAAATTTTGATGCCTATACAGACGGACGGGGCAAGTAAGACATAAAATTAGACTAGCACTGGTAGACATGGAATTGCTACTAATATCAAACATAGGCCCTAATTTGAGGAAGACATTTCTGAGAATGTGCGTTCGGATCGCAGCGTTGAATGGTAGTGAAATATGGACTGTGGGAAATTCAGAACAGAAGAGAACCGAAGTATTTAAGGTGTGATGCTCGAGAAGAATGTTGAAAATGAGGTGCACTATTAGAGTAAGGAATGATGAGGTCCTGCACAGAATCGACGAGGAAAACGCTGACAAGAAGAAGGAACAGGATGGTAGGTCATTTGTTAAGACATCACGGAATAAATTCCTTGGTACTAGAGGGAGCTGTAGAGGAAAACAGAGATTGGAATACATCCAGCAAATAATATATGCCATAGGTAGCAAGTGCTGTTCTCAGATGAAGAGGTTGACAAAGGAGAGAAATTCGTGGCGGGTCGCATCAAATGAGTCATAAGGCTGATGACTCAAAAATGCTTCACTCTATGTTGTACACGCACAATAAGTAAAAAATATCATAATCTGCTAAGCTTCCTGAGGTAGGAATTTATTAAACACCAGTGCAGTTCAGTTAAGTTCAGCCTATGTGTTACAAGTTATTGTTCTTCTGCCCAAAGAATAACTTTATTTGAATAAACTAATAAAATCTGATAATGAATAAGCACTGTACACTCAGGAAGATTTGCTGACCCGCCAGGGTAGCCGAGACCGCTAACGCGCTGCTTCCTCGACTCGGGTAGGCGCGTCGGACCCGGATCGAATCTGCCTGGCGGATTAACGACGAGGGTCGGTGTGCCGGCCAGCCTGGATGTTGTTTTGAGGCGGTTTTCCACATCCCGCTAGTTGAATACCGAGCTGGTCCCCATGTTCCGCCTCAGTTACACGGCTCGCAGACATCTGAACACTTTCGCATTATTCCATGGATTACACTCGACGCAGACAGTTGTGGTATACTAATTCCGTCCCGGGGGGTAGTGGGGTGGCGGCAGGAAGGGCATCCGGCCACCCCTTAAACATTAACATGCCAAATCCGATTAACGATGGCTGACCCTGCGTAACTGCGGGAGAAGCCTCAAGCGATAGTTAGAACTCAGGAGGATTGGCTGGCTCGTTCTTAACTAGCTAGCTCGCCACTACTAAGACGCTAACTGTACTCTTTCCGTACTGCGTCGCATCTATCAGCCTCGCGAGAAACATGCTGCACTAACGGTACCTAGACTGCAGCGCGTCGTAATGTCACCTTCCTCTACATCCGTTATTTTCAATTTATCACTACATGAGGGATCATCAAAAAGTTTCCATTCGAAGCCTGTACAATCCAGAATCAACAAACTAATCAGGCAAAATCGCCCACCAGCGTACCAGGTTGAAGACACCCATTTGGTAGAACTCCGTGCCCTGCTTCGTGAAGAAGTCCGTAGCTGCCTGCTGCACATCCTCGTCCGCGACTAATCGTCGACGCTTCAAGGTACTTTTTTAAGAGGCCGAAGGTATGCAAATCGCATGGTGAGAGATCAGGTCTACAGGGTATGTGCTTTGGTGTTGCCACTAGAGTTACTTATTTGCGATATGGGGAGCAGTAACACCCGCAACTGTGGTTGTCGACAGATGTGCTGCCCAATACCCATTCATCATTCCCCGATGGATGTCTACCAGTATTTGTATTCCGGCAACCAAGAAAAGAATAACAGCACATTGGCAGTGCTTGGACGCATTTGGTTATAACGCCGTCAAAATTAACGTTTCCACATTTAACGCATACACATCAGAAAGACACGAATACCAACTAATCCTTTGCCTCCATAATAAATTAAGTTTTCCATTGAATCGACTGTTATTGTTTCGATAAAAACTCTCTGTAAACGGATGGATCTTCACTCAACGGAATGTTAACGAATCACTAGTGACAACTAACTATAACATGAAGCTGACTTGCCGCGTGGGATTAGACGAGCGGTCTAAGGCGCTGCAGTCATGGACTGTGCGGCTGCTCCCGGCGGAGGTTCGAGTCCTCCCTCGGGCATGGGTGTGTGTGTTTGTCCTTAGGATAATTTAGGTTAAGTAGTGTGTAAGCTTAGGGACTGATGACCTTAGCAGTTAAGTTCCATAAGATTTGACACATTTTTGAAGCTGAATTCAGTTCAAATGGTTCAAATGGCTCTAAGCACTGGGGGACTTAACATCCGAGGTCCCCTAGACTTAGAACTACTTGAACCTAACTAACCTAATGACATCACACACATCAATGCCCGAGGCAGGATTCGAACCTGTGACCGTAGCAGCAGCATGGCTCCGGACTGAATTCAGTAATTCTCGTTTTATTGAGAGTAACAGAGTAAATTTTTGTTTTGTGTTATGGCATGAGAAAATAACTTACATCGTTTTAAGCTACATAAATTCTGGTCGTGGTTCACTGTTCAATAATTACGCGCAGAATTTTCGGGATATTGTCCACGTCTTCTCAAGTCTTCGCTTGTAAATATTTTTTAAAATAAACATATCCTTTGTCGATATCAAAAAAGTGGTATTTGACTATTGTCTCATAGAGTATTTACATAGTTTCAAAGTCCATGTATCAACTAACGTGCGATGTCGAGATTGACGCCATGTTTACATTTTTTACAATTTTAATCATCGAGAAAAGAAAAAGAAAGTAGTCGTTTACGATGCAGATGCCCTCTTAATGGGTGCAAAAAATTATAATTAGAGAATATTATCTGTATGGATACTCTCAAACTTCGAAGTAATATTTAATATTCTTTTAGAACGGGTAATCGTTTAATGCTGATCCAGTTTTACAGAATGATGTTTTCTCGTACGGTTGCATAGCGTGTAGGCGCTTCCGCTTTAGCGGCTTGGCATACGGTAGGCACCGGACGATAGGATTTCCATAGCCCTGAGCTATAACTTTCACTGCAACACACCTAAATTCTTTTTCTCCTTTCTCGACGATTTACCACGAACAATTTTACTTCCCTAAATACCCTGTGGAATGAAACTGCGTACGAGTGGTTTTGTCACAGAATGTAGTAGACGAGCAGGAATCAATCTACAGGCTGTGGTCTAAAGTGTTACCGAGGAAACTTACCTTTCTTCTGTGTACACTAGAGACTAGCACAGAGCAAAGTATTGATAATTTCTGTAAAAGGCGCAAAGTGCAGATAGGCAAAAAGTATCATAACCAAGAGTATCACATAAAAAGACGTAACGATATGTATCGCAGTTTGTTTTTTATTTTGTTTTGCATTCTTACATTTATTCTACACAAGAGGTTCTAGCGTTAGTTGAGAGTCATTAGTGTATGTTGCTAGGTTCGAGTCCTCCCTCGGGCATGGGTCTGTGTTGTTCTTGGCCGGCCGGTGTGGCCGAGCGGTTCTAGGCGCTTCAGTCTGGAACCGTGCGACCGCTACGGTCGCAGGTTCGAATCCTGCCTCGGGCATGGTTGTGTGTGATGTCCTTAGGTTTAAGTAGTTCTAAGTTCTAGGGGACTGATGACCTCAGATGTTAAGTCCCATAGTGCTCAGAGCCATTTGAACCATTTTTTGTGTTGTTCTTAGAGTAAGTTAGGTTAGATTAAGGAGTGCGTAAGCTTAGGGACCGATGACCTCAGCATTTTGGCCCTATAAGTCCTTACCACAAATTTCGGAATTTGAATATTGGTAAATCTCTCATTTTCGTGCTTCTTTTCATCAGTATTCTGTGGACTATGAATATAATGGATTGCATGATCGAGTACTTTCGGCTCAGAAGGTCCCACGGAACATGGAAAGGGAAGAATTGAATGTCACGTCAGTGGTAACTCCCTTGCAGTTGCAGAATCTTCATGTTTGTGGAGGAAAAAGACGAGCTTATGTTAAAGTTGACCACCGAGCTTAGAGTTACCACTGCACGGTTGAGCGCTGTTATGATGTTTTGTTAAAAGCTTCGCATGCATTGTAGCCGCTGACGCAGCTTCCAACCACAGTAATCGGGTGATTGTATTCTCATTTTATTTTATTCGTTTATTTACGAGGGCCGTTCAGAAAGTAACCTCCGGTTGATTTAAAAAAATACACCAAGTTAAATAAAAATATTTTAATATATACATCTTACAACTACATCTTTGCACTATTTTTCTACATAGTCTCCATAGCGATTGAGGCACTTATCGTATCTCTTCACAAGCTTTGAAATTCCTTCTGCATAAAAATCACCCGCTTGTGCCTGGAGCCAGCCTGTGACCGCATCTTTGAGCTCTTCGTCGTCATCAAACCGCTGTGACCCGAGCCATTTCTTCAAATGCATGAAGAGGTGATAATCACTTGGCGCCAGGTCTGGGCTGTAAGGTGGATGGTTGATAACGTCCCACTTGAAGGACTCAAGAAGGGCCGTTGTTCTGCGAGCAGAGTGAGGACGGGCGTTATCGTGCAAAAAAACGATACCGGAAGTCAGCATACCACGGCGTTTGTTCTGTATAGCCCGTCGTAACTTTTTTATTGTTTCACAGTACACGTCTTAATGGTCGTACCACGTTCCATGAATTCAACCAACAACACCCCTTTGGCATCCCAAAATACCGTTGCCATCAGTTTTCTGGCAGAAAAATCTTGCGAGGCTTTTCTTGGTTTGGTAGGCGAATTTGAATGTGCCCACATCTTTGATTGTTCTTTTGTCTCAGGGTTCACGTACTTAATCCAGGTTTCGTCACCGGTCACGATTCTGTTTAACAATGGTTCTCCTTCGTCCTCATAACGTGACAGAAAGTCTAATGCAGAGGCCATTCTTTGAGTTTTGTGGTGGTCGGTATGAATTTTGGGCACCCATCGTGCACAGAACTTACGGTAACCCAATCTTGCTGTCACTATCTTGTACAAGAGAGTCTTAGAAATCTGTGAAAAACCAGTAGACAACTCCGACATTGAGAAACGTCGATTTTCACGAACTTTTGCATCAACTGTCTGAACGAGTTCGTCAGTCACCAATGATGGTCTACCACTCCTCTCTTCATCATGAACGTGTTCTCGTCCACTTTTAAATAAACGTACCCATTCACGGACAACTCCTTCACTCATAACTCTTGGTCCGTACACGGCACAAAGCTCACAATGAATAGCTGCTGCAGAATATCCTTTGGCTGTAAAAAACCTTATGACAGCACGCACTTCACATTTGGCGGGGTTTTCTATTGCAGCACACATTTCAAACTGCCACAAAAGCTAAACTAGCGCAGGTACGACGTTCACTCGACCACGGCTTGATGCCGACTGACCTGTTGAGTGCGTGAACGCACAGATGGCGTCGCTACTCCCCCCACAACCCGCACTGTGGTTACTTTCTGAACCGCCCTCGTATTTTCCCGTCTTTGTTGCACACTACTTTGACACTCTTACAACAACAACGAAAATATCACTGCCCAAAACAGGCTTCAATAATCACAATACTGGCAGCTGGTAGCACGGGTGACGAAGCTAACATTATGTAACTAATGTAATGATAACTATAGCGAGAACACATATTTTCCTGACGTTTTGCCAGAACGAGTGGCTGGCATTGTCAAAGCTTTACCCTGATGGTGGAATGGAGTCGAGCTCGTGGCCTCTGATTATGTGTACTTGGCTCGCCAACGTCCGAGGGCTTTTCCGTGTTCATTACCCCAGTGGTTCTCCTCTTGCTACTTGCAACAGTCGTTCACTGCAGCACGAAATCCAGAATCCGTCCAAATTGAAGCTATTGTCTTGTCTGTGGATTTCTATAGATTCCCTGTACAAGCGGTCGTGGTACTTCCGCAGCAAGAACTTCAGTGTTATATTATGTGGTTAGTCTTACACAGCGCGTGCTCCGCCACCGCCGATTTCTCCACGTGCCCTAACCTGTAAGGCTGTTTATGTTCGGTGATAGTGGCGTTGATAATCGTCCAGCCATACCGACATAGACATCTCCATATGCCCCCGAAATTGCAAGTAGGTCCCTTTCATCCTTTGCCGATGTGGATACTCTTCGAGCTTCGTTGTCGGTTTATAAATCGAGTTTAGGCCATGTTTACCCAATGTAGGTCGATTCTGCCCGTCATCTTCGGGATAAGGCAGTACACAACATTTCTTCCCCCCCCCTCCCCCCAATTCGTCACTTCGCCGATTGCTAGATTACGTAAACAGGACCAACAACTACCCTTTCTAGATATGTTGGTTGCAAGGGGCCGTGAGAACCTGGGACACAGTGTACATCGAAAATAGACACAACGGACCGATACTTGCACAAAGTGTCATATAACCACCGGAGCCATGAAAGAGGGATGATTAATATGCTCGTAATATGTGCAATACGAATATGTCAGTCACGGCGTCCGGGACGCGATATGCAACCCCTAGGTAGCGTTCTGAAGAACACTGGGTACCCCGGCAATTACATAAGACGTCGGACGAAACCTAAGAGTCGGCGAAGTGACATACCGGAGGGAGGCATGTCGAGTATGGTCTTTCTCCCATGCGTGTCCAGAGTGATATATTCGGCCGAAAAGAGTACTTACAAACCAACCAAGAATGGTTCAAATGGCTCTGAGCACTATGGGACTTAACATCTATGGTCATCAGTCCCCTAGAACTTAGAACTGCTTAAACCTAACTAACCTAAGGACAGCACACAACACCCAGTCATCACGAGGCAGAGAAAATCCCTGACCCCGCCGGGAATCGAACCCGGGAACCCGGGCGTGGGAAGCGAGAACGAAACCAACCAAGAAGATCAAAGAGTTTCTCAGATCGGCAAACGACGGACCCACTTGCAAAATCGGCAATATACTGCATATGTTGTGCATGTGAAAAAGTCTGTGGAATGACTGGACGATCAATGAAAACCATGATCGCCGAACATACGCGGCACTTTAGGTTGGGAGAGGTGGAGATATGGGCCGTGGCGGAGAAAGCGCTGTGTGAGACCGACCAAATTGTAAAAGTCTCCAACAGAGAATTTGGTGATGTGGAAGGAGCTACCACGCCTGCTTGTTCAGGGCAGCTATAGAAATCCATAGACATGACAACAGCTACAGCAAGAAAGAGTGAAACCTCTACGTGAACGGATCCTAGATTCCCGTGCCGCAGCGAATGACTGTGCAGGTAACAAGGGGAGAACCGCTGCGGTAAAGACCAGGGATAAGACCTCGGACGTCAGTGCAACAGGTATATATAAAATGCTTTTTTATGCCAGTCTCTGATCACAAATGAATTCTTTAGACGATGACCGGTTTCAGTCTGTAATTACCATCTTCAGATCTTTTTTACACCATTTCGTAAAGTGATACGGCTATAATAGCATCGTCAAAACATATAAATATAATCTGCATAGCATCGTCATATAGATTTAAAATATGATGTAGAATAGACCACATCGTCCACATAGTGATTATTGCCAACGAGTTAGTTGGCAATAACATGTGGTATGTGGACGATGTGGTCTATTCTACACCACATTTTAAACCTATATGACGATGCTATGCAGATTATATTTATATGTTTTGACGCTGCTATTATGGCCGTATCACTTTAGGACATGGTGTAAAAAAGATCTGAAGATGGTCATTGCAGACTGAAACGGGTCATCGTCTAAAGAATTCATATTGTGATCAGAGACTGGCATAAAAAAGCATTTTACAGTGTTGGATCACTGTTTGTACACGCGATTATGTCGCAGTTGGTGAAAGGTATATATAATATGCGGCCACGAGTTCGGCTCCATTCCGCCATCAAAAATGGAGGCTGAATCTTTCACAGAGCCAGCCACTCGTGTTGGCAAAACGTCAGAGAAACCACCATACTAACATCGACCGAAGAAACCGAATCAGAGCCCAATAGGCAATTTGTCAAAAGTGCCTACGAAAGCCTCAACAGTCTTCTATACATTGTCTATAATTATCCATCCCTCTGCTGCCTTGTTTTTTAATATTCCGCTCCATCGGTGCCAGAGAGATACGAAGCAGCTGGAAACGATGATCCCTGGAGTCTCTTGGCTCGGTATCGCTCGCCACGTGGGGCGTTCCGGAAAGCATCCCTCTCGCGCCTCCCGGCGGAGTGCTCGGCCCTCGGCGAGCACCGCTTTATGCCCTCGTGTAAAGGGGCGCTGTTCGATAGACCTGCACTTCGCCGGAAGGCGCGAGACCGATGCGTTCCGACACGTCACGCATGGCCAACGACTTCATGCAGCTGCAGGCCGGGGGAAGACCACGTTGCCTGCCACTATACCTCCCTCCGTCTGCTGGTCGTCGAAATTGCTGCAACACGGAAAACATCCAATAACGAAATTTTATGTATAGTGCGTGTATGGCACACAAGCAAGGAAAAGCACACTGAGCACCCACCTCTGCCAACAAGAACAACTGAGCATCGAGTCGAAATGACGTCAGACGACAGATAAGTTGCGATGTCTATGGCAACTTGGACTTAAAATGATGTAGGATGTCAAAAAGGCGGAGCCCCACAGCTCGAAAATATTTGAAGAACGTAATGTTTTACCGCCAAGAGCAACCGATAATTTTTTTATTTGACAACCATTAACAAAAGTTTTTACATCATCACCACTAAGTTATAAAATCAATGGCACCAAATAATAAAATCCATGAATTCATCACGACTCTTCTCATACAGTAAAAAATTAAATCGACAGCCATATTTTTGTACAGTGTTCGCTCGTGCAGATTCCGTAAACTGCGGAACTCAGCGATCCGAGATCTGCTCAAACACAATTGACCCTCGCCGGTCCCAACCAAGAATAAATAAAACTAATTTGTATACGAGTATCCCCATGGAGGACACTTTAAATATTATCGTAGTAACCTTAATACGTAATGGCGTAATGAGGATGTAGGAAATTGTTGAATTTATCGATCTCCTGAAATTCAGTTTAGGCTACAATTTTTTTTTTTTTTGTGTTAGTTTGTCTGAACAGAGAATTTCCTTCTAGGTTTGTTGGCTGATATTTTCATAAATGACGTGGAACCGAAGGTCTTCATGAACAATACCTCTAACACGAAGGGTAGCCTTTTACAAGCGTGATGTGAACGAAAGTTTTCTTTTGATCAAGGGGTAGGGAGAGCAATTATGTGCCTTACATTCTATTTCTATACAGCGACATACAAACACAAAATTTACGTTTGAGAAATAAGACAACAGTAAAATAAATTTTCTTAATTTGACTGCGGCTAGGAAGGGAGAATGATTAGGTTTCTCCATATACCGAAAACCCATGCACACGGATGCGATAATTAGGAATGATTCTAACCACCCGGCGCAGCACAAAAAGACTTTGTTTCAAGCCATGGTTATGCGGATCACAAGCTACCATTTGAGACATATGACATGCAGAATGAACTTAAATTGTTAGGATGGTGGCTGTGGCTAAAGGTTATAAGAGAAGTCTGGTAATGCAAATATATCGGAGATGTAATCGGGCTCAAGCTCCGCGTAAGGAGAAGAAGTTTATGACATTGCAATACCGTGGGCACCTAACAGAAAAATTGGTAACGCCTCTTCCGAAGAGGTTTCTGATAACGTTCCAAACCGATGGTCTCCTGAAGTACAGGTTAAAACATAGATTGCAAAACAAGATAAAAAAGATAGAGTTAAAGAAACAATAATCAAAAAATGTGCTTCATCTGGCGTCTATATATTGAAATGTGCGAATTTGCGATAGGTTTTACTTCGGTCAGATGGGTAGATGTTTTGCAACCAGGTTCAAAGAACGGCTTCTGGTAAACAGTTGCTTCATGATGATCAGCTGGTGACAGAGAGAAGACGAAGATATTGCACGTTACCCCTAAAGGCTTAAAGCTAGACTTCTAGATGAGCATCAGATTAAGGAGTCGGCAAGATACTTAATGAACAGTCGGACTTAAAATATAATGGTTATTTTGCTTTTTTCAAAGAAGAAGTCTAACATGGCTAATGACTTCCAGATGTAGTAATCGCTTGGGTTGTACGTCTTCTTCATGGTCTTCACACTGTATCTATAATTTAGGCTTTATGATGACTCCATGTTTGTGGAGAATATATGAATCAAATAAGGACGATCATCAATTGTATTTATAAAATAATTTTTTTTTTCTTTTTTCATTATGTCTGTGCCACGTGACCACTGCTATTGATACCAGGGTAGTAACGCAGTATAACAGCGATTGGAGGCTTTGTAATTTTGTTCCTGTTTTACATTTGGATCACCAGGTTATTTAAGGTTTTATATAAATAAAATCTATAGGGAACTTTCCCTCATTAGTGTAAGTTTGTGCACATGGAAAATTGACGCCTACTGTTGATGACAGTTAACCATGAATTTTAACCTGAATAACTGATTTCTTTCTGGGATTACAGATTACGCTGTAATGTGAGGTTCGATAGCAATATCCCATTCCTGATAATATTTTGTAAATAAGCTTTTGTTTTACTACATGATGCTTAACTCGTGTGTTTCAAATATTCTGTTACGTTAGTAAAGTTGAGCCGTAGTATGGCGTCTTTAATTTAATCCGGCTATTGTTTCAGTGGCACTTTCTGTGATGAACATGTTTTATTAACAGACAGTAATTAGTTGTAGGTTTTAAGAACTAAATTTATTATTACTTTAATACTATGTAGTAATACCATTTTAAGGTAGTTGGCATATCGTCCCTCAGAGCGTATATATGTTATGCCATGCTAGCAGCCTGACGTGTTTACCTTTAAGCTGACGTAACTTCATGTATCAGTTGTCCTGTTACTGTGTGACAAGAAGTACTGATAATATGTTGCGGATAATTTTGTACATATTACCCATTATTGACCAATGTAGCTACTTCCAAAGGTACTAGTTGTATTATATTTCAATACTTACTAACAAGTTATGAAACTTTATAAACTTCTGGTTATAAAAGCAAGAACCACGTCCTCTGTATCTGAAACCGTTCATTTTAAATAAAATTTGTAACAATTACTGTAATTTGTTTATAGTAGATGGTTTGACAGTGGATGTCGTGGCCGAAATTAATCACAGCAGATAAAGAATATTTCTCATTGCAACTTCGACGGAATTACAAGTAGTAGTTTTAAATAAAACTAAGTCAGGTGTTTATTACAGTTGGCGCACCTCTTCGACAATATATGTTCAAGGACGTTTCGGAAGCGTTCATTCCATCTCCCGCTAATTATATGAACTAACAAGGCTAGGCCAGGAATTGTCCGTGAATAAAGGAAACAATGCCAGTGGAGCAAGTTAATTGATGCACACTGTCTCATCAGATTTGCGCAGCATTCTACCCAAACCTAACCGACAGCTGATGTGTGTCGGGGAAGAAGTTCTGGCGTCCGCCGCTCACGAGTGCCCAGAACGAAGTGGTATTCCTCGAGCGGTATCGTCTTCAGACTTCGTATTACGACAAATGTTCTGTGCCGGCCGATCACGCCAGTTCCTGCCTCCTCGCTATTTTATCTTTTAATGTCTTATTGCAATAAATGTGGCTTTGGAAAATTAATTAATCTTTCGAGTTACTTGGCTCTCTTTACATGTTAGTTAGTTTCATGTATCATGGATCATTTTTTACGATAAATCGTAATGCTGTGGAGGGAGTCATTTTACATTCACATCGCAAATTAATAATTAATTTATAAATATGTCCCCATGTCTTGGACATAGAAGTGAGTTTCTTTTGTCAAATAGGACATACACAATTTAATTTCCGAAATGTATTTCGTTAGCTCCGTTTTTCGGTTGACTGTATTCTTTAGGCACGCTAGGCCACCTGGCTCCATTCCATCAGCACATTATATTCTCCCTGCCAATTCACAAAGGGCTATTGTGTATCTTGTGCAGCCCGCCTTTCGCACACAACGCATAATGCGATCGTCTCACAAACAACCAACATCAAAATGCGATTTCTGAATGAGAAACCCGCTGCGTAATCTTTCGTTGCTTACAGAACTCAGATGGTGCTAGTGCAGGCGCACTAAAATGTTAACAGTTTTCATATCCCAGCATGCTAGTTTGACCCCTGTTGTATAGTCCTTTCATGCTGTTTCAATTTCAGTGACCAGCAGTGTGCATGAGTTGTAATATTGTTTTTATTTTTTCTTTGTGTGGATGTGAAGAGGGTTGAAGGGCACAATTGAAATCGGTAGTTACGGCGTTAATGATAGTAATACCATCGGGCAATAAACACTTCATTGAGAACTCAGTGCTTTGTCATTTATTGATTTCGATACAGGTTCCACCAGTCGCGACAAATTCTTTGCTTTCAGCCCTCAGGTAACGTGAAATCAAAGCATATCGGTTTATTAAGCAACTTCTATCTGGGTGTTCATTGAATATAAAATACGTAAATGTCGGGTGACTAGGCCCTCCCGTCGGGCAGACCGTTCGCTGGGTGCAAGTCTTTCGATTTGACGCCACTTCGACGACTTGCGCGTCGATGGGGATGAATTAATGATGATTAGGACAAGAAAATCTCCGACCCAGCCGGGAATCGAACCCGGGCCCATAGGATTGACATTTTGTCGCGCTGACCACTCAGCTACCGGGTGCGACAAACTGAAAGAAGCGGAGTAATGTACCTACCGAAGACAGCTAATCGTGCTCCGAAGCCTAATAAGCAGAAAATTATAACAAAAAATGAGAAAATTTGCAATTAGTCGTTGATCTGCCGATGTTGATCACAAATATTTGTGGACATATTACTGTACTAGATTTATTTAAGTGTATTTTATTTGGCACAGAGTACTACTTGCACAGGAATGTACCCGTGGTCCAGGGATTAGCCGGCACGGTATCTCAGCGTGTTCGGTAAGAGGGTTAACATCCCTCTGTAATAAAAAAACGGAGCTAATCGATCAACAACGAACTTAAACAGATGTCTTACGACGTCCGCCCCGAACAGATGCAACGAACAAAAGTGAACAAAATGAGATTTTTTTAAAAAAAGGGGGTAGCGTCTCTGATTCATAATCAAAACGCCTTCGGGCCCGGGTTCGATCCCCGCCACTGCCTAAATTTTGATAAATAATCAGCATTGGCGGCCGAAGACTTCCGGCATAAGAAGTCAGCCTCATTCTGCCAACGGCCTTGTCGAAGAGGGCGGAGGAGCGGATAGAGGTTCAGGGCACTTTCTTGTCCTAGGGGTGGGAAATTGCCCCTAAAGGCGGAAGAATCAGGAATGATCAACGACGTGAGGATGCAGAAGGCAATGGAAACCACTGCATTAAAGACACGTAACGTGTATCCACAGGACATGTGGCCTGTAATTGAAGAAGTGTCATGATGATCTCTCCATTGGCAAAAGATTCCGGAATAGTCCCACATTCGGATCCCCGGGAGGGGACTGCCAAGGGGGAGGTTACCATGAGAAAAAGATTGAATAATCAACGAAAGCATAACGTTCTACGGGTCGGGGCGTGGAATGTCAGAAGCTTGAACGTGGTAGAGAAACTAGAAAATCTGAAAAGAGATATGCAAAGGCTCAATCTAGATATAGTAGGGGTCAGTGAAGTGAAGTGGAAGGAAGACAAGATTTCTGGTCAGATGAGTATCGGGTAATATCAACAGCAGCAGAAAATGGTATAACAGGTGTAAGATTCGTTATGAATAGGAAGGTAGGGCAGAGGGTGTGTTACTGTGAACAATTCAGTGACCGGGTTGTTCTAATCAGAATCGACAGTAGACCAACACCGACAACGATAGTTCAGGTATACATGCCGACGTCGCAAGCTGAAGATGAACAGATGTTGTTGTTGTGTTGTGGTCTTCAGTCCTGAGACTGGTTTGATGCAGCTCTCCATGCTACTCTATCCTGTGCAAGCTTCTTCATCTCCCAGTACCTACTGCAACCTACATCCTTCTGAATCTGCTTAGTGTATGCATCTCTTGGTCTCCCCCTACGATTTTTACCCTCCACGCTGCCCTCCAATACTAAATTGGTGATCCCTTGATGCCTCAGAACATGTCCTACCAACCGATCCCTTCTTCTGGTCAAGTTGTGCCACAAACTCCTCTTCTCCCCAATCCTGTTCAGTACCACCTCATTAGTTATGTGATCTACCCATCTAATCTTCAGCATTCTTCTGTAGCACCACATTTCGAAAGCTTCTATTCTCTTCTTGTCCAAACTATTTATCGTCCATGTTTCACTTCCATACATGGCTACACTCCATACAAATACTTTCAGAAAAGACTTCCTGACACTTAAATCTATACTCGATGTTAACAAATTTCTCTTCTTCAGAAACGCTTTCCTTGCCATTGCCAGTCTACATTTTATATCCTCTCTACTTCGACCATCATCAGTTATTTTGCTCCCCAAATAGCAAAACTCCTTTACTACTTTAAGTGTCTCATTTCCTAATCTAATACCCTCAACATCACCCGACTTAATTCGACTACATTCCATTATCCTCGTTTTGCTTTTGTTGATGTTCATCTTATATCCTCCCTTCAAGACACCATCCATTCCATTCAACTGCTCTTCCAAGTCCTTTGCTGTCTCTGACAGAATTACAATGTCATCGGCGAACCTCAAAGTTTTTATTTCTTCTCCATGGATTTTAATACCTACTCCGAATTTTTCTTTTGTTTCCTTTACTGCTTGCTCAATATACAGATTGAATAACATCGGGGAGAGGCTACAACCCTGTCTTACTCCCTTCCCAACCACTGCTTCCCTTTCATGTCCCTCGACTCTTATAACTGCCATCTGGTTTCTGTACAAATTGTAAATAGCCTTTCGCTCCCTGTATTTTACCCCTGCCACCTTTAGAATTTGAAACAGAGTATTCCAGTCAACATTGTCAAAAGCTTTCTCTAAGTCTACAAATGCTAGAAACGTAGGTTTGCCTTTCCTTAATCTTTCTTCTAAGATAAGTCGTAAGGTCAGTATTGCCTCACGTGTCCCAGTATTTCTACGGAATCCAAACTGATCTTCTCCGAGGTCGGCTTCTACTAGTTTTTCCATTCGTCTGTAAAGAATTCGTGTTAGTATTTTGCAGCTGTGGCTTATTAAACTGATTGTCCGGTAATTTTCACATCTGTCAACACCTGCTTTCTTTGGGATTGGAATTATTATATTCTTCTTGAAGTCTGAGGGTATTTCGCCTGTTTCATACATCTTGCTCACCAGATGGTAGAGTTTTGTCAGGACTGGCTCTCCCAAGGCCGTCAGTAGTTCCAATGGAATGTTGTCTACTCCGGGGGCCTTGTTTCGACTCAGGTCTTTCAGTGCTCTGTCAAACTCTTCACGCAGTATCGTATCTCCCATTTCATCTTCATCTACATCCTCTTCCATTTCCATAATATTGTCCTCAAGTACATCGCCCTTGTATAGACCCTCTATATACTCCTTCCACCTTTCTGCTTTCCCTTCTTTGCTTAGAACTGGGTTTCCATCTGAGCTCTTGATGTTCATACAAGTGGTTCTCTTATCTCCAAAGGTCTCTTTAATTTTCCTGTAGGCAGTATCTATCTTACCCCTAGTAAGATAAGCCTCTACATCCTTACATTTGTCCTCTAGCCATCCCTGCTTAGCCATTTTGCACTTCCTGTCGATCTCATTTTTGAGACGTTTGTATTCCTTTTTGCCTGCTTCATTTACTGCATTTTTATATTTTCTCCTTTCATCAATTAAATTCAATATTTCTTCTGTTACCCAAGGATTTCTACTAGCCCTCATCTTTTTACCTACTTGATACTCTGCTGCCTTCACTACTTCATCCCTCAAAGCTACCCATTCTTCTTCTACTGTATTTCTTTCCCCCATTCCTGTCAATTGTTCCCTTATGCTCTCCCTGAAACTCTGTACAACCTCTGGTTCTTTCAGTTTATCCAGGTCCCATCTCCTTAAATTCCCACCTTTTTGCAGTTTCTTCAGTTTTAATCTACAGGTCATAACCAATAGATTGTGGTCAGAGTCCACATCTGCCCTGGAAATGTCTTACAATTTAAAACCTGGTTCCTAAATCTCTGTCTTACCATTATATAATCAATCTGATACCTTTTAGTATCTCCAGGGTTCTTCCATGTATACAACCTTCTATCATGATTCTTAAACCAAGTGTTAGCTATGATTAAATTGTGCTCTGTGCAAAATTCTACCAGGCGGCTTCCTCTTTCATTTCTTAGCCCCAATCCATATTCACCTACTATGTTTCCTTCTCTCCCTTTTCCTACACTGGAATTCCAGTCACCCATAACTATTAAATTTTCGTCTCCCTTCACAATCTGAATAATTTCTTTTATTTCATCATACATTTCTTCAATTTCTTCGTCATCTGCAGAGCTAGTTGGCATATAAACTTGTACTACTGTAGTAGGTGTGGGCTTCGTATCTATCTTGGCCACAATAATGCGTTCACTAAGCTGTTTGTAGTAGCTTACCCGCGTTCCTATTTTCCTATTCATTATTAAACCTACTCCTGCATTACCCCTATTTGACTTTGTGTTTATAACCCTGTAGTCACCTGACCAGAAGTCTTGTTCCTCCTGCCACCGAACTTCACTAATTCCCACAGATAGAGAAAGTGTATCAGGATATTGAAAGGGTAATGCAGTATGTAAAGGGGGACGAAAATCTAATAGTCATGGGCGACTGGAATGCAGTTGTAGGGGAAGGAGTAGAAGATAAGGTTACAGGAGAATATGGGCTTGGGACGAGGAATGAAAGAGGAGAAAGACTAATTGAGTTCTGTAACAAGTTTCAGCTAGTAATAGCGAATACCCTGTTCAAGAATCACAAGAGGAGGAGGTATACTTGGAAAAGGCCGGGTGATACGGGAAGATTTCAATTAGATTACATCATGGTCAGACAGAGATTCCGAAATCAGATACTGGATTGTAAGGCGTACCCAGGAGCAGATATAGACTCAGATCACAATATAGTAGTGATGAAGAGTAGGCTGAAGTTCAAGACATTAGTCAGGAAGAATCAATACGCAAAGAAGTGGGATACGGAAGTACTAAGGAATGACGAGATACGTTTGAAGTTCTCTAACGATATAGATAAAGCAATAAAGAATAGCGCAGTAGGCAGTACAGTTGAAGAGGAATGGACATCCCTAAAAAGGGCCATCACAGAAGTTGGAAAGGGAAACATAGGTACAAAGAAGGTAGCTGAGAAGAAACCATGGGCAACAGAAGAAATACGTCAGTTGATTGATGAAAAGAGGAAGCACAAACATGTTCCGGGAAAATCAGGAATATAGAAATACAAGTCGCTGAGGAATGAAATAAATAGGAAGTGCAGGGAAGCTAAGACGAAATGGCTGCAGGAAAAATGTGAAGACATCGAAAAAGATATGATTGTCGGAAGGACAGACTCAGCATACAGGAAAGTCAAAACAACCTTTGGTGACATTAAAAGCAACGGTGGTAACATTAAGAGTGCAACAGGAATTCCACTGTTAAATGCAGAGGAGAGAGCAGATAGGTGGAAAGAATACATTGAAAGCGTCTATGAGGGTGAAGATTTGTCTGATGTGATAGAAGAAGAAACAGGAGTCGATTTAGAAGAGATAGGGGATCCAGTATTAGAATCGGAATTTAAAAGAGCTTTGGAGGACTTACTGTCAAATAAGGCAGAAGGGATAGATAATATTCCATCAGAATTTCTAAAATCATTGGGGGAAGTGGCAACAAAACGACTATTCACGTTGGTGTGTAGAATATATGAGTCTGGCGACATACCATCTGACTTTCGGAAAAGCATCATCCACACAATTCCGAAGACGGCAAGAGCTGACAAGTGCGAGAATTATCGCACAATCAGCTTAACAGCTCATGCATCGTAGCTGCTTACAAGAATAATATACAGAAGAATGGAAAAGAAAATTTAGAATGCGCTAGGTGACGATCAGTTTGGCTTTAGGAAAAGTAAAGGGACGAGATAGACAATTCTGACGTTACGGCTAATAATGGAAGCAAGGCTAAAGAAAAATCAAGACACTTTCATAGGATTTGTCGACCTGGAAAAAGCGTTCGACAATATAAAATGGTGCAAGCTGTTCGAGATTCTGAAAAAAGTAGGGGTAAGCTCCAGAATGAGATTTCCACTCTGCAGCGGAGTGTGCGCTGATCTGAGCTTCTGTAAAGTTTGGAAGGTAGGAGTCGAGATACTGGCAGAAGTAAAGCTGTGAGTACCGGGCGTGAGTCGTGCTTCGGTGGCTCAGATGGTAGAGCACTTGCCCGCGAAAGGCAAAGGTCCCGAGTTCGAGTCTCGGTCGGACACACAGTTTCAATCTGACAGGAAGTTTTAGGGGTAAGCTATAGGGAGAGATGGGTCATACACAATATGTACAACAACCAAGAGGGAATAATAAGAGTGGACGATCAAGAACGAAGTGCTCGTATTAAGAAGGGTGTAAGACAAGGCTGTAGCCTTTCGCCCCTACTCTTCAATCTGTACATCGAGGAAGCAATGATGGAAATAAAAGAAAGGTTCAGGATTGGAATTAAAATACAAGGTGAAAGGATATCAATGATACGATTCGCTGATGACATTGCTATCCTGAGTGAAAGTGAAGAAGAATTAAATGATCTGCTGAACGGAATGAACAGTCTAATGAGTACACAGTATGGTTTGACAGTAAATCGGAGAAAGACGAAGATAATGAGAAGTAGTAGAAATGAGAACAGCGAGAAACTTAACATCAGGATTGATGGTCACGAAGTCAATGAAGTTAAGGAACTCTGCTACCTAGGCAGTAAAATAACCAATGACGGACGGAGCAAGGAGGACATCAAAAGCAGACTCGCTATGGCAAAAAAGGCATTTCTGGCCAAGAGAAGTCTACTAATATCAAATACCGGCCTTAATTTGAGGAAGAAATTTCTTAGGATGTACGTCTGGAATACAGCATTGTATGGTAGTGAAACATGGACTGTGGAAAAACCGGAACAGAAGAGAATCGAAGCATTTGAGATGTGGTGCTATAGACGAATGCTGAAAATTAGGTGGACTGATAAGGAATGAGGAGGTTCTATGCAGAATCGGAGAGGAAAGGAATATTTGGAAAACACTGATAAGGAGAAGGGACAAGATGATAGGACATCTGCTAAGACATGAGGGAATGACTTCCATGGTACTAGAGGGAGCTGTAGAGGGCAAAAACTGTAGAGGAAGACAGAGATTGGAATACGTCAAGCAAATAATTGAGGACGTAGGTTGCAAGTGCTACTCTGAGATGAAGAGGTTACCACAGGAAAGGAATTCGTGGCGGGCCGCATCAAACCAGTCAGTAGACTGATGACCAAAAAAAAAAACTACTTGCACAATTGTTAAGATCTGGTGAACCTGTTCGAACAGTTCTGATGTTCCTGAAAAATGTAACAGGGTAGAGGGTGGAGACAGAGTTTGTGCAAGGAGAATGTGAGTGTTTAGCAAGTGTGTGTGGTGAAAAAGGCTTCACCGGACAGTCGTACACATGCAGGAAATTGAGGATCCAACATATAGCTCTGCAGCATCCATTGGCTTAGCAGGACGAGGTCTTCGAAACCTACTGTAGTTAAAGCTTGCACTTTTTGTGAGTTTTAGGGATGTAGCTGCTGTTCCTGTTTTACTTTCACATGCAACGTGTTGAGTGCTGATGGACAGTGCTCATCCATGCGAGTATTCGCCACTTGTTCCAGATCTGGAGCACGTACAGTAAGTTTTCCTCTTCTGGCGTTGTACTGTGGTGTCACCTGCCCTGTTTCCTCAAGACGTCCCTACACTGATCATTTGCTTTTCAGCACATGAAAATTCGTTTGCTCATACGAGGGTCACTCCAAAAGAAATTCACACTATTTTTTTAAATCCATCTTTTATTCTACATGTCTGAAAGTTTTACAGTGTGTAGATACATCATTTAGGGATAATATTTTCATTTCTCTACGTAATTTCCATCCCTCTCAACTACCTTACGCCATCTTGGAACCAGCGCCTGTATACCCGCACGGTAAAATTGTGGACTAACCTGCTGGAGCCACTGTTTGGCAGCGTGCACAAGGGAGTCATCATCAACAAACCTTGTTCCACGAAGAGAGTCTTTCAGTTTCCCAAAGAGATAATGGTCACATGGAGCCATGTCAGAACTGTAAGGCGGGTGTTGCAGTGTTGTCCATACGAGTTTTGTGATCGCTTCCATGGTTTTTTGACTGACATGTGGCCGTGCATTGTCGTGCAACACTGGCCGGCCGGGGTGGCCGAGCGATTCTAGGCGCTACAGTCTGGAACCGTTCGACTGCTACGGTCGCAGGTTCGAATCCTGCCTCGGGCATGGATGTATGTGATGTCCTTAGGTTAGTTAGGTTTAAGTAGTTCTAAGTTCTAGTGGACTGATGACCTTAGAAGTTAAGTCCCATAGTGCTCAGAGCCATTTGAACCATTTTGTCGTTCAACAGCAAAACATCCTGCTTTTGCCGATGTGGTCGAACACGACTCAGTCGAGCTTAAAGTTTCTTCAGTGCCGTCACATATGCATCAGAGTTTATGGTGGTTGCACTTGGCATGATATCCACAAGCAAGAGTCATTCGGAATCGAAAAACACCGTAACCATAACTTTTCCAGCAGAAGGTGTGGTTTTGAATTTTTTTTTCTTGGGTGTATTTGCAAGATGCCACTCCATTGATTACCTCTTCGTCTCTGGTGAGAAATGATGGAGCCATGTTTCATCACCTGCCACAATTCTTCCAAGAAATTCACCATACTCGTACTGTTCCAAAAGTTCGCTGCATACCGTTCTTCTTGTTTCTTTGTGAGCCACTGTCAACATCCTGGGAACCCACCCGGCACAAATCTTTTATAACGCCAACACTTTCAGTATTCTGCAAACACTTCCTTCCCCTATCCCAACGTAGCGTGACAATTCGTTCATTGTGATGCGTCTGTCAGCAGTCACCAATTCGTTAACTCTCTGCACATTGTCTGGAGTGTGTGCAGTACGAGGCCTGCCGCTGCGAGGACAATCCTCAATATTGCCGTGCCTGCTTTCATCACGTAACCTGCTTGCCCACCGACTAACTGTACACCGATCGACAGCAGCATCTCCATACACCTTTTTCAACCTCTTTTGGATGTTTCCCACTGTCTCGTTTTCACAGCACAGGGAATTCTATGACAGCACGTTGCTTCTGACGAACGTCAAGTGTAACAGCCATCTTGAAGACATGCTATGACGGTGCCACTCACGGGAAGAGGTTGAACAAAGTTTGAAAACAAGCGGGAAGGATGTATCTACACACTGTAAAACTTTCACACATGCAGAATGAAAACTGTATTTTTACAAAAATAGTGTGCATTTCTTTTGGAGTCACCCTCGTACTATCACCAGACACAATGACGTGTCATTACCTCATCACACTTCAACCTGTAAGCACATATTGCTGGCTGTTAGTCTTTTACATTGGTGCTGACCATATCGGAATACACATCGAACCATCTGCAGTACGATTCTGGATTTTCATGTCCGTACGGATTGTCACGCATGTCAACATGGCAGCCATGACAACTTTGTTTGTTACACATAGTCTTTGTATATCTGACCACCAAGATGTTCATGATACTCTGAGGATAGGTTCTACCCAATACGCGTCAACTAAAGTGATTGGTTTATCAAGTAGTGGCTTCTTATTTAGTGACCGATACCGCGGCTGAACAGTATTCATATTGATTTACAGAATGGTTGCATTCTTCCTGCTTGGCTTCGTTTTTTCCTGTTATCATTGTATTGTGTCAGCGAGAAAAAGTTTCGTAAAAGTTTGAAATTATGTGTAAAGTTTGTTTGAAATCGCAAAGTACTCTCATTATCAAACATTGGATCAATGAAGTCCAGATAAACACTGATCAGCCAAAATGTTATGACAACCTACATAATAATTGATGTGTCGAGCTTTGGCACTGACGGCGGCGGCGACGCATCGTAACGTAGAAAGCCTTGGTTGGCCGCTCGAGGAAGCTGGCACCACATCTGCCCACGCAAGTCACCTAATTCCCCTAAATTTCGGGGAGAAGGTTTGAGCTCTGACGTCATGTTCAGCCACATCCTAAATGTGTTCGATCGGGTACAGATCTGAGCAGATGTTGGTGGGGAGGGGGCCAGGACATGAACCGGGATTCGCCACTATGTTCCTCGGACGACTCCATGACTTTCCAGGCCTTGTGACATGAAGTATTATCTTGAAATGTGCCACTGCCGACCAGAAACATGATAGTCATGAAGGTGAGTACGTGGTCTGCGAACAGTGTACGATACTTCTTGGCCGTCATGGTGCCTTGCACGAGTTCCACTGGACCCATTTTTTTAATGCCCAAGTGAATGTTCCCGAGAGCATAATGGAGCCGCCGGCAACTTGTCTCCGTCCCACAGTACAGCTGTCAAATAGCTGTTCCCCTGAAAGATGACGGTTTCGCGCCCTTCCATCGTCATGACAAAGAAAAATGGAAATGAGCGTTTGGCGTCATTGGCTGGGAGGTCCCTTACGGGGCAAGTCCGGCCGCGTTGGTGTAGGTCTAATTACATTCGACGCCACATTGGGCGACCTGCCCGCCGGATTGG
Organism: Schistocerca nitens; assembly: GCF_023898315.1. NCBI lineage: Eukaryota > Metazoa > Arthropoda > Insecta > Orthoptera > Acrididae > Schistocerca > Schistocerca nitens. Next base: position 415,949,623 of record NC_064622.1, on the reverse strand, counting down.
GATGAAATGATGGTGAAGACAACACAAGACCCAGTCCCTGAGCGGAGAAAATCCCCTACCCAGCCGGGAATCCAACCCAGGCCTCTTGGGACGGCAGTCCGTCACGCTGACCATTTTTTTTAAAATCTCATTTTGTTCGCTTTCGTTCGTTACATCTGCTCGGGGCGGACGTCGTAAGACATCCGTTTTAGTTCGTTGTTGATCGGTGATCTCAGTGTTTTTATTACAGAGGGCAGCTAACCCTCTGACCGAACACGCTGAGCTACCGTGCCGGCTATAAATTTGCGAGGCACCGGAGGGATACGAGCCCTTTTTCACCTATCGGGTCGGACATGATGAAGAAAGTATCGGGATTCATCGGATCATGCAAAATTTTGCTACTGCTCCGACGTCCAGTGCTGATGCCGTGATGTTGACATTGGCGTATGCATGGTCGTCGGGTGCGGAGGCCCATCTTTAGGAATGTTCGGTGCACTTTGTGTTCAGATACACGTGCACTGTCCAGCATTAAATTCTCATGTTAGCTACGCCACAGTTTGCAACCGGTCCTGTTTTACCAGTCTGTCCAGCCTACGACACCTGTAATGAGGGCAGTCAGCCTAGCCCCGTGAAGTCTTAGTTTCGCTACGTGATGGAGATACTCACCATAGCACTCTTCGAACACCTCACAAATCGCGCAGCTTCCGAAATGCTCGTGCGGAGCCCTCGGGCCATCACAGTCCGTCACCGGTCGAACCCGGATTGACCGCGCGCCTTCCTCATTCTACACATGGACTACACGCTCACTGATACTACATGCACAGTGCGTGTATCTGACTAGCAGTCATTCCTCGCCAGCTGACGCTGCTATTTATATCGACTGATCGACTGTAGGTCGGTGATCATAATGTTCTGTGTGATCGATGTATGCACGCCGTCCGTTACGCTGTCTGAGGACAAACACACAGTTTCTAACTGTAACACTTCTCTTTTGTGAAACTGTTAATATTAGATTATACCTCTTAATGAGTAGATTATACAATTTAAATTTTTAAATTCCGTCAATAATCACGACAAGATTGAAAACCCAATTTTTGTTTCCCGTGCCAGCCGCTAGATAGCCAAGCTGCAACTGGTTTCCAGTTCCAGGTTCCGGTATAGCCGATTAGTAATTCAGCATGTCTTCCGTAAAAAGAGGTTGTCGTTCGCGTCTTGTGGCGGGTGTGATCATTCAAGGAGTAAGTGCTACCTCAGCATACATCTAAAGCCGTGATTGCATCACCACAGTGTGTGTGTGTGTGTGTGTGTGTGTGTGTGTGTGTGTGTATGTGGACTAAGTTGGCAGACACTGTCTCAGCAGAGGCGAGCGTACATGCCGATGCAAGGAGGGCTGCGAACACTAGGACAGGAACGCAGGTGGCCCGCGCCGAACGCATGACCGTTGAGTCACCCCGAGTTCCGGACACAGACACCCTAGAGGAGTTCTCCACTCAGTGGCACCGGCTCGAGATCTGGAACCAGCAGGTCTGGCGGCGAGTAGTGGACCAGCAGCTAGCTAATGACGCTGCCAGCTGAAGATAAAGCTGCTAGGCGAAGTTGAGGCAGCTTGACCCCTATCTCAGCTGCAGTCGGGAGTCCCGGGACCAGTCGTAATACACATACAAGTGCAGCGAAGGGTAGAGCAGTGAGTATTTATAGTCGTTCTGGACAGTTGTGTTGTGACAGGTGCCGGCCTCCGCTCACAGAAGCGCACCTTTGTGCCAGGACGTGTGGAATCCTAGCCCGTCACTACGACCGGCTGTGGTATTATAGCATGCTGTGCCACCTGTATTTTGGCACTCGACGGCAGGTTTATGTATACAGGTCTCGGTAGATCCCTCGACTGGTTCTGAAGACCGGTCTGCAGTTATTTATCACAAAAATTGGAGCATTCTACTGTTGGCCGTCGGCCTTTCCCAAATGGCCAGTCAAACAGTACTATCGAATCATGTTCTTCAAACCCTGGTGCGGAAAGAGGACCTCTCCGCATTCCTTTAATGCGACGACATTCGCCAAGAGCAGTAGCATTACTGCTGTTGTTTTGATAAAACAGCTTTACGAATAAAGCCTAGCTCACCTTTACCAGATCCATGTTGACTGAGTCGAGCGGTTCTAGGCGCTACAATCTGGAACCGCGCGACCGCTACGGTCGCAGGTTCGAATCCTGCCTCGGGCATGGATGTGCGTGGTGTCCTTAGGTTAGTTAGGTTTAAGTAGTTCTAAGTTCTAGGGGACTGATGACCTAAGGAAGTTAAGTCCCATAGTGCTCAGAGCCAGTTGAACCATTTTTTTTGTACTTCACAGCGATGCTTATGTCTCAACCCTACGTCGCCGTACCAGTATCGGAGCCTAATGGCAAGTCATGACACTAACACTACTAACAACGCAAATCCTGCAGCGCACTATCTGAATGTCATTCCTACAAAGTTGGGTACCCACACGATAAACAGCATTCCATCTACACCAGTTGAAGTAACGAAAGTTTAATTATAACAAGCTTGTACTAAATTACTCTCCCAGAATACCACGAAATCGCACACAAAATTAATCATGTATTCTTCTTACTACGCGGCGTTATTTGCTATCCTTCATGATGCCGCTATTGTAATGGAGAGCAGTGAACAAACGGAACGTCTCAACGGAAAGGCTCTAATTAATTTCGAAAACATAATTTGTGCGTATGCTGACAACCTTACTTAGAAGAAACATCATAAGCGTTTAATAAAACGCTGTTGAAGTTCGGAAAGTATTAATAGGGATTAGCGCTGAGTTGAGGATTTGAATAGTTGTTGGAGGCGTGTTCACACTGACAAATTGACAGCCACCATCGGCAGTATCGCGAAATGATAAACCATGTTCTCGTTAATACACGACCCTGCCTTTGTCGAAACCCTGTAAGTGCTAGTAGACCTCGCAGAACACGATCATTTCACAAGCAACCAATACTGAAATGACATCTCTGAACGTAAACTCTGGGTGTAACCCACCTTTATATAAACGTTAACGTTGTGTTCTGCCTTACGGCAGGTCTGGTCATGTGGGAAGCCTCGTCAGAGAGATCCACCGCATGAGCGCCTAGGGAAGTGATTCCAGTGGTGGTTTCCTGTTGCCTTTCACTGATGAGGATGAAATGATAATGAGAACAACACGACGCCCAGTCCCTGAGCGTAGAAAATCTCCTATCCAGTGGGGAATCGAACACGGGCCACTTGGTGCGACAGACCCCCGCGCTGACCACTCAGCTATCGGGGTGGACCTTTATATAAAGATTGGACAAAAATATGGAAACACGGCGAGAAATGCGTGCTTGAAAAGAAATGCAGACGCTAGCCAAACCTACAAAGCGCGCTGTTACATTTTACATCGTACGTCACGTCTTAAATGTCTTGAGTAGGTTGCAAGTGTCGTTTGTGGACGGAGCAGCGTTCTTTGTAGTTGTGGTTGAACTAGGTCGGAACTGAGTGAATTCGAACGTCGACAAATTGTTGGTGCTCGTATGGTGCGTTCTTTCGTAGCCAAGTGACGAAATGAACTGTAGTGTTTGTCGTTTCAAGAGGCGCCGTATCGAAGACATACCACATACAGAGAAAGCGGAAAAACATCATCCAATAAGTCACCAGTCGGACGAAAGTGTGTGTCGAGTGAATGCGGTAGATACTCACTGAAGAGGACTGTGAAGAAAAATAAGACGACTTCAGCCGCAAAAGTCCGCAGCTCGTGGTCTCGCGGTCGCGTTCTCGCTTCCCGAGCACAGGGTCCCGGGTTCGATTCCCGGCGGGGTCAGAAATTTTCCCCTGCCTCGAGCTGACTGGGTGTTTGTGTTCTTTTCATCCTTATTCATGAAAGTGGCGAGATTAGACTGAGTAAAGGTTGGGAATTTATACGGGCGCCCCACAAACCAAACATCATCATCATCATTTTAGCTGCAAAAGTTACTCCAGCACTAAATGTCGTACTCGAGAACCCTGTCAGTATCAAAGGGAGCTCCATAAGCAGGCAATTGCAGGGCGAGCTGGAATTCGATAAACACTCGCCAGCGATGCAAATGCCCGTAATAGAAAGCCACAAAACATGGGCAATGGAGCAAAGAAAATACATTTGGTCCGATGACTCTTGTTTCACACCGTTTTTCAACTTCCAGGCGGGATTACGCTGCAAGAGTGAAACATCGCGGGTACTCGGTGATGATTTGTGCAGCCATATCGTAGAATCCCATGGTCCCCATGGTCACTATGCTGGGTCACATTACTGCTAAAGATTATGTGACTATTCGGGCTTATCAGATGCATCCAATAGTACAATTTTAGTTCCCCGACGGTGATGCAGTGTTCGCTCAGCTCACATCGTCTAGGACTATTTTTGTAAACATGTGTATGAATTGTCGCATCTTCCCTGTCCGCCACAGCCATCAGACCTCACTATTACTGAGCCTTTGTGGTTTGCTGTGGACAGAAGGGCGCGTGAACGCTATCCACCTCCATCATCGTTACCTGAGCTTGCCACTATTTTTCAGGAAGAGTGGTAAAAGATTGCCTTGGAAACATACATGACCCGTATTCATTCACTCCGAGACGAAGCTACTTTGAATTACAACGGTTTTCCTACAACGTATTAGAAGATGCTGTGATATGCAAATTAGCTTTTCAGAGCATTCACAAAAGGTTGGCGCCGGTGGCGACACCTACAACGTGCTGACATGAGGAAAGTTTCCAACCGATTTCTCATACACAAACAGCAGCTGACCGGCTTTTCCTGGTGAAACGTTGTTGTGATGCCTCGTGTAAGGAGGAGAAATGCGTACCATTACGTTTTCGACTTTCATAAAGGTCGGATTGTAGCCTATCGCGATTGCGGTTTATCGTATCACGACATTGCTCCTCGCGTTGGTCGAGGTCCAATGACTGTTAGCAGAATATGGAATCAGTGGGTTCAGGAGGGTAATACGGAACGCCGTGCTAGATCCCAACGGCCTCGTATCACTAGCAGTCGAGATGACAGACATCTTATTCGCATGGCTGTAACGGATGGTGCAGCCACATCTTGATCCCTGAGTCAACAAATGGGGACGTTTGCAAGACAACAACCATCTGCACAAACAGTTCAACGACGTTTGCAGCAGCATGGACTATCAGGTCGGAGACCATGGATGCGGTTACCCTTGACGCTGCATCACAGACAGGAGCGCCTGCGATGGTGTACTCTACAACGAACCTGTGTGCACGAATGGCAAAACGTCATTTTTTCGGACGAATCCAGGTTCTGTTTACAGCATCATGATGGTCGCATCCGTGTTTGGCGACATCGCGGTGAACGCACATTGGAAGCGTGTATTCGTCATAGCCATACTGGCGTATCATCCGGCGTGATGGTATGGGGTGCCATTGGTTACGCGTCTCGTTCACCTCTTGTTCGCATTGACGGCACTTTGAACAGTGGACGTTACAATTCAGATGTGTCACGACTCGTGGCCCTACCCTTCTTTTGATCCCTGCGAAACCCTACATTTCAGCAGGATAATGCACGACCACATGTTGCAGGTCCTGTACGGGCCTTTGTGGATACAGAAAATGTTCGACTGCTGCCCTGGCCAACACATTCTCCAGATCTCTCAACAATTGAAAACGTCTGGTCAATGGTGGCCGAGCAACTGGCTCGTCACAATACGCCAGTCACTACTCTTGATGAACTGTGGTATCGAGTTGCAGCTGCATGGGCAGCTGTACCTGTACACGCCATCCAAGCTCTGTTTGACTCAATGCCCAGGCGTATCAAGGCCGTTATTACGGCCAGAGATGGTTTTTCTAGTGGTTCATATGGCTCTGAGCGCTATGGGACTTAACTTCTGAGGTCATCAGTCCCCTAGAACTTAGAACTACTTGAACCTAAGGACATCACACACATCCATGCCTGAGTCAGGATTCGAACCTGTGACCGTAGCTCTCGCGCGTTCCCAGACTGTAGCGCCTAGAACCGCTCGGCCACCCCAGCCGGCAGAGGTGGTTGTCCTGGGTACTGATTTCTCAGGATATATGCACCTAAATTGCATGAAAATGTAATCATATGTTAGTTCTAGTATAATATATTCGTCCAATGAATACCCGGTTATCATCTGCATTTCTTCTTTGTGCAGCAATTTTGATGGCCAGTAGTGTATATGGTGTCCCTCCTTCGTGGGTTTTGCCCTTCTGCTGAAATGCTAACAACTTGCATAGCCAAGGGTGTAGTACATTTCACCAAATTTGACTTTTACTGCATGCTGCATTCATGGTGTTGCAGTTCTAATGCCCACCGAAGTATCTGTTGTGGTAACTGTGTTTTAAGAATCAGAAACTCCTAAGGAAGTCCCCCTACAGCCTTCACTTGGTTGATGCAGGCGTCGTAAATCGTTGGTACTGTCAGCGACTGAATTTTTGCTTTCGGAGAGATGCGTGATATCGGTGGCTTATCTCATTTTGCAGTCTTACAGCATACAGATGTTGTCTGAACCCAAATTCAGAGACTCCTTTCTGTTTTTTCGACGGAAAAAGCCTGGAAGAGGTAAAGAGCTTGATTCAAAAAAGTCTCATTACCAGAGAAAAGTAGACGCGTCTAATGGTTACACTTACCGTGTTTATCAAAAGTTAAAAAAATGGCTCTGAGCACTATGGGACTTAACATCTATGGTCACCAGTCCCCTAGAACTTAGAACTACTTAAACCTAACTAAGGACAGCACACGACACCCAGTCAACACGACGCAGAGAAAATCCCTGACCCCGCCCGGAATCGAACCCGGGAACCCGAGCGTGGGAAGCGAGAACGCTACCGCACGACCACGAGCTGCGGACGATCAAAAGTTAAATACGCGGCATTTGCACCACTGTGCTTTTGTATAGAACAGTCTCTTTTACCATCTTTTGTGGGAGCCTAGAATTTTTTTCCTTTAGCCTGTCGACACAAGAGTCACATGAGTGACGTGCTGTCTCCGCACGTCCTGTTTTTTTTTCCCTCTGACCTCCGTGTCTGGACACAGTGAGATCGAACCAAATTTCCTCCCCGGGGTAATAGGCCGGCCGAAGGGTGGAGTTCTGGTGAGGTAACGCAGCAGAATCGACTGCCCTCATCCCGAAGGAAATGGCGTCCTCTCTCGGAAAAGTCCTGGAGTGGGAGGCGGTTGGGAGATGCCGTTCTCAATGTAATCATAATTTCCCATCCAACAGCGTGCCCTAGGGAGGCCGGCAATCGAAATATTGCTGCGCCTTTCCCTCCAGCAGTATTTCGTGACTTGTAACAGAAGAAAATGCTGGCCGAAGAGACTGGCAAACCATAACTGTTTCATCATACGTCGTTCGATCTTGTTGCATTGAAACATAAATTTAATATGTCTGTATTTAGGAAGGTTGTCATCTGCCTACATATTTATTCAAATGAAACTACATAGTTCCAGAGACCTCTTCAAGTCTCAAACTTCTACGCTGTCTACATGCAGACTGAAGCGACGAACGAAAATTTGTACCGAGGAGAGGATTCAAACTCGTGTCTCCTGTTCGTTAGGCAGATGCGCTAACCACTTTTCCACCCTGGAACAGTGGCTTTGTCCAATTGTCCGTACTACCGTTGCACGTACCATCCTCAGTCCAAATTCCAAATGACGCCTCAACCCACTTGGTGTTCCACCTAAACTCTAATTGGAATAGCACCTCAGCATTGAAAGAAAGGGGGGGTCCCTCCTGAAACTCAGGCATGGGAACTTTAATCAAATGGAACTGTACGGTTCCAAATACCTTTTCAAGTCTCAAACATCTACAATGTATATTGCAGACTGAAGCACCGAATGAAAATTTGTACCAATGCCGGTATTTGAACTTAGAACTCCTGCAGTTGTGCCAGGGTGGCGCAGTGGTTAGCGTATCTGCTTAGTGAGAGGAGACCTGGGTTCGAATCATGTGCTTGGTACAAATTTTCAACCTGCGCTTCAGTTTGCGTATAAACATTATAAATTTATTGTTCAGTTTACAAAAAGCGATTCCCCTCCCTTGCTTATACGTAGCTTGTTGGTTGTCCAAGGATGCAACTCCACAGGTCCTTCTATTACACTGAGGTGATTTTCTGTTAGTAAACAACAAACAAAATCTACGAGCAATGTTTGTTTGTTATTGTTCGGCACAAGAATAATAATAAAAGTGTAATGCAATGAAATATCTCGCTGCACAAGTTCAAAAATGGCTCTGAGCACTATGGGACTTAACTTCTGAGGTCATCAGTCCCCTAGAACTTAGAACTACTTACACCTAACTAACCTAAGGACATCACACACATCCATGACCGAGGCAGGATTCGAACCTGCGACCGTAGCGCTCCACAAGTGTTGGATTCTTCGCAACAGTTAAAAACCAGAAACATCCCACCCCAGTTTCTTCGGAGAATCTAACTCTCGCGTATAAAACAGCTTCAAACATCTGATTACTTTACATATGAGTTTTTAATGTTAAGTATATTAACGAGAAAAACTTTAAGAAAGCTTTAAAATTATGTTTGAAGTTTGTTAGAAGTCGCTAAGTGGTGTCATTGGAAGTTATAAGCGAAAGATATTTTTTCACACATCTCAGTGTTTAAGGCTTTATATCTCATGAATTATGTGCCGAATTTTCCATGTACATTCAGTGGTACATTTGGATACTAGCTAAAGATAGTGTCCCTAATAGACTTAGTAATACCGAAGTAAGGTAATAAATTAAAACGTCGTGCCTGAAGCTGCAGTTTTACTGCTTGAATGCCGGCCGCTGTGGCCGAGCGGTTCTAGGCGCTTCAGTCCTGAGCCGCGCTGCTGCTACGGTCGTAAGGTTCGAATCCTGCCTCGGGCATGGATGTGTGTGACGTCCTTAGGTTAATTGGGTTAAAGTAGTTCTAAGTCTAGGGGACTGATGACCTCAGATGTTAAGTTCCATAGTGCTTAGAGACATTTGAACCATTTTTGCTGCTTGAATAGCGATAATATCGTAAATACTTATATGGATATGGTGTCTGTTCTTTCGGATATGTCCCAAAGAACAGACACCATATCCATGTAAGTATATAGTTCTGGCAACACCGGCCATGACCTTCTTCTGTGCGGATGCACACATATTCCCCGAACTCTTACGGGACTTGGTAAGAATGTCTTCCACGAGTAATGAGTGTGTTGGGGTGGGACACTACGAATGTAGTGTGTGGGCATACAAGGTGAGAATGTGGGTCTCGAGGGAGGCGTGCGCGAAATACTCCCTGCAGAGGCGCTATCCTCTGTGCCCTCGGCGGCGCAGATGGATAGAGCGTCCGCCATGTAACCAGAGATCCAGGGTTCGATCCCAGTCGGGGCACACATTTTCACCTGTTCCCGTTGATATATATCAACGCGCGTTAGCAGCTGCGGGTATTAATGTAATTCTAATGTCATAAATAGTAAACTTCCTTTCTTTCATCATTTTGTGTGGAGTGTCAACAAGAAATAGTTTGGTAAAGGTTTGATGCCATATGTAAAGTTTGTCGGACGTCTCTAAGTGCTAATGTGCTCTCATTCTCAAATATGGGATGAATATAGTCTGGGTAACTTTCACGCCATGAGTTACGCTGCCTCAAGATGTATACACAATTTCTAACTACAAAATGGTTCAAATGGCTCTAAGCACTATGGGACATCTGAGGTCATCAATCCCCTAGAACTTAGAACTACTTAAACCTAACTAACCTAAGGACATCACACATCCATGCCCGAGGCAGGATTCGAACCTGCGACCGTAGCGTTCTAACTACAATATTTGCTTTTATATAAGTATCTGATGAAGAACTACAGTTTCAAATACTGAAATTTATTCCTGACTTAACTGTACTAAGTGATTTATTTCAGAAGTTCTGTTCACTAAAAGACAGAATTGTAGAAAATGGTTTATTTTAAAAAATACCTTTACAATCCTTCCGATATAATCTCCATTCTTGCCTATGGCCGTTTGGTTACCTCACTGGAAAGTATCAAAACTTTTCCACGGAACTGTTCCTTCAATATGGAAACAAATCCAGGTCAGGTGAGCTTATACCAGGACTGTACCGTGCATGATGCAGTATTTCCCAACCATATTTGTCGAGCGTCTCTCTCTCACTGTTATAACAGTATGCTGTGTTGCATTATCGTGCAAACTGAGAACGCATGTAATTATATCAGTCCTCCTCCGACGAATTTTCGCGCTCAAAACATTTTGCAGAAACAGTTTGTAATAAGCACCTGTCGCAGACTTCCCCTGGGGCAGTCCGTTTGTATCTATGACTCTATTCATGTCATACGCTAAGATGCTCATCAGTTTCACCTTTGATTATTAGTGGCGGAATTTTTTCGGGCGCGGAGAATCGATTTTTCCGTTGTAACAACTGAGACTTCAGTTCTGGCTGAAAATCTCGTATCCAAGTTTCATCCAGTGCAACAGTCCTTTTCAGAAACTGTTCTTCTGTTTAGTAACGTTGAAGCAGTTGTAACCTCCCCACAAAAATTTTTAAAAGTAAATAATAGTGAAATTGTAACCTCCCAGCAAAATTAAGAAAGTCAATGTTAATGAAAATGCGCCAAGCGTAACCTCCTTGCAAAATTAAAGAATAAAAATTGGCCCAAATGTAAACTCCCCACAAAATTAACGTTAAGACGATTGCTCATTAAACCCACAATAATATTAATTAAATAATGAACCGTCAACTGAATGTAACATCTCAACACAAATAATTAAACCTGATAAATTTTATAAGGGCAGCTGCGCTGACCTACGGCCCTGTGAAATAAATAAACCAAAATTCTTACCTCAGTAAAACTGCGTCTATATCTGCTCTTATTTTTCCGCACAGCTCCGTGCAATGCTGGCGTATATTTAATTTTTGATTCTTGGAGGGAATGCATAGGAAATATTATTTAACTTCAAATGAATCTTTTTCTTTAAAAAAGTAACTTCATAGAAAAATTATTATTGGGGCATTTTTTGAACAAATTAATTACAATTAACATACGTTATTAGCTGAGCGCAATGCTGCTTCATTACCTTCTATAATGATATACATATCGTCCACCACATTCCTGACCAGACTCGTGGGCAGAGCACACCGCGGACGGATGCCGACTCGCCACACACAACTGTACCAGACTGCTACTACTCTCCAACTGTCTACTCTCTCTGCCCACTCGCCACACACACTACTGAACTCTCACGCGGTCAAGCGCAGACTAGCAACGATAAATAATTCTCTGGTCAGACATTCTGTCATGCCTCGCCATCGCTGGTAATGATTACATATGAAACGTACGCGTTTCATAACCCTCCACTGGGGGGCAAAAATTTGGCAGCGATGGTGAGTCATCTGGACTTGCCATGAGCAACAATTTTTTTTAACTAATTAACTTTACAATCACAGAATATACAGATATATAGGTGTAGAACATGAAGTAAATATAGTGCACATGCACTGAGTACAGAACATATCAGGCAAAGACAAAATATATACAATGAGTACAAAACATATTCACAATTGGCAAAAATGCACACGCACAGTAGTTCAGAATATATCATCAAATCACAAAATGTATTAATAAATGACAAAAGTGCACACGCACTGTAGTACAGAACATGTCAGAAAACCACAAAATGTATACGTAATGAGTACAAATGGCATAAAGTGCACACGCACTGAAGTAGTGAACATATCAGGAAATCACAAATGTATAGGCAACGAGTACAAATCATATAGAGAAATGACAAAAGTGCACACGCACTGAAGTTCAGTACAAAACATATTAACAAATGGCAAAAGTGCACACGCACTGTAGTTCAGAAAATACCAGCAAATCACAAAATGTATACGCCATGAATACAAATCATGATAATAAAATGATTTTTAATATGTTACAGGAATTAGGATAGGAAAGGGAAGGATTGCGTCATGGTTGTAGCACTTTAGGTTGCACGCATCTGCACTGAAAGTCCATATCTTTCTACAGAAGCACAACACCAAGTGAGGCAATCTAAAGTTCTATTCCCAGAAGTATTAATCAGCGTAGCCAAGACACTGAAATGCCGTAGTAATATTCCATGTTATCCTTATGGTAGTACATTAGGTACCCCAAACAGTGGGACCATAATAGCATCTCATCGCTCATTGTGGTGGACAGCATGTCGTGTCAACACCACGTTCTTGTCTGTTACAGACACGTAGAATTAGTGCAAAAACCAAATATAGTGCTCCATGATCATGAGGATATACAGGACAAACGGATATTGCAGTAATTCCAGGTAATTAGGTTAGAAGGTGAAGCACATTAAGTCACATACTAGTCTTCATTGAGAATTACACTAGTAATGGGTGGCACTCATCGCCTAGTCATTGAACATTTCTGTACCATGTACATAGTATTACAGAATAATGTTCATGAGTAACTTTACAGAGAACATTGGCATTCATTGCCTAATTACAATCATCAGAAGTCATTTACACAGAACATTGGCATTCATTGCCTAATTACAAACCCTCAGAAGTCATTTATAGAGAACATTGGCACTCATTGCCTAATTACCATCAGAAATCATTTAGAGAACATTGGCATTCATTGACTAATTACAAACCATCACAAGTCATTTATTGAGAACATTGGAACTCATTGCCTAGTTACCATCAGAAATCATTTACAGAGAACATTGGCATTCATTGCCTAATTACCATCAGAAATCATTTACAGAGAACATTGGCACTCATTGCCTAATTACAAACATGAAAAGTCATTTACAGAGAACATGAGTTAATAAATGGCATAATTAATCTAATTATAGTAAACATTGTCTTCATAGTTCATCTTGTTACATTGATCAGTGGCATTCATTTGCCATTTACAAAGCATTTTTTTGTGCTAGCAATGCATTGCGTTGGGTTCGATAATTAATAACAATAGTTGCTTTTGAGTTATTACTGCAAATGAAGATGTGTAACGTCATTCGTCATGAGTCAGCTGTATCAAGATTATGAAACAAGTAGAGTATAGGTAATCACATTCATAAATGACATGGGTTTAATGAACAACTGCTTATAGTACATTAATTTCATGAATAATTTCTCCTGCAAAATATACAAAAATGGATTATTAGACTGAAAGAAGAAACGCATTTTATGCTGAAAAGTAGTGAACTTCGAATTAACAGGTAGTGAAATGTGTATAAAATGTGTTCTTTAGCTGTCCTTTCCAAAACCTTCAGTCATCATACTATGCAATACAACACATACTGTCAAAACGAACTGCAACAAATACTTAAATAACTACAGAACATAAATACAGAAACTTCAACATCATCCTCATCTGTAAAGAAAAAACTTCATTATCCATCACTTCATTATCATAACTCCATTATTATCATCACCTGTAAAGAAAAACTTCATTATTCATAGCTGCATATTCTTCATCATTATTCATCACCATTCATTATCATCTGCAAAAAAAATCACTTCATTATTCATTACACAACTATTCCTTATTTCTAGCATATTTCCTCACTAAAACTAAGATGTGAAGTTCTGTCTGACAGCCTGTATCAATCGCTTCGTATTCTGAAAGAAAAAATTAGTTAAGACTGCTATTCTACGATGTGTATAGTATATTCTTGTTAATGCTTGTTAATACTGATCCATTTACTATTCCTCATAAGGTTTTTGCATCTTCTTTCGTTTATTCCGTAGGTGAAATTCCAATTTCTGTTTAATTTATTTCCTTTGCACGTTATTTCTTTCTGAAAATGATGAACAAAGATTAATGTCTTGCATTTAATTCATATACCCATTAGATAAAAAGTGGTTTATAGTGATATAATTAAGCATACAGCATAGCATGACAGAAAACGTATTATGTCAAAAAACATAGACAGTGTTCAGATGCAAAAATGTACACAGAATATCATAATGCAGCACCAAAAAATGTAAAAATAGTCACGATGTTGAGATATCGTAGGGCAAAAATGCCAAAGTCAACTGGTGTTTGCTATATCTTAACTATTTCATAATGCATACAAACAAACAGGAAAACAATCATATATACATAAAAAATGGAAAATGTGCACGGTCTGATGTGTAACGACAAGAAAAGCGACCTGCTAACCTTACCTTGCCGGGCACTTGCCAAAAAAAATACGACAATCATCAGTAAGTATTCACATGAATATAATTGTATAAGTGGTCACAAAAAATTGGAAAATGGCATTACAGTGTGATAAATCATAAAGTATGTTCATTCAATAAAGGGTTTGATGTTAGATATGTGGTGGTTTCCTTTCGATTTTCTGGTTCTCAAAGTTTCGAAGTGTACAACATTGGGGTGAGGAATGCTGCGAATTCGATATGGACCTGCGTATAGAAGTTCAAATTTACTGCACCTACCTTTTATTTTGTTGGATAAATAGTGTGTACGTACTAATATCTTCTGTCCAACGTGAAAGTCACGGCGTGTACAAACCTGTTTTTGTTGTCTTCTCCGGCGCTCTGCGGCACGTTTGATGTTGTTCAGCGCAATGTCAATTATTTCATGGTGTCGTAGTCGACGATATGTAGGAAAGTTTACTAATTCTTTAATTTTGTTAGGTGCTTCAACATTTTTCAGTATAACAGACGGAGATAGCATAGTAGATTCATTTGGTATGGAATTAATTACATCCTGGAATGAGTGTATGTGTGTGTCCCAATCAATATGTTTTTTATGGCAGTAAATTCTACACAGTTTACCAATTTCTTTCATTATTCGTTCACAAGGGTTCGAAGAAGCATGGTACCTGGATATATAGATCGGAGAAATGTTTCTAGCTCGTAACATACGTGTCCATATAGCAGATCGAAACTGTGATCCATTGTCGGAAATTACTTTCAACACATGCCCTACATGAAATAGAAAATGTTTTACAAATGCTTTCGAAACAGTTTTAGCAGTAGCTTTGCGTAACGGAGTGAAGGTAACAAATTTTGAAGTGAGTTCAACAGCGACAAAGATGTAGCAAAAACCTCTATTAGTTCTGGGAATCTGACCAAAAATGTCTACAGCGGCCATGTGTCTTAATTTAACAGGAACAATAGGATGTAATGGAGGAATATGTGAAGTCGTGTCTGATTTAGCTTTCTGGCAGATTTTACATGACGCTAAAACTCGTCGTACACGTTTCTCCATGTTGGTAAAATAACAGTTCTGTCTCAGTATAAGAAAACATTTTCTAGCTCCGTAATGTGCGTAACGTAAATGAGTGTACCAGATTAATTTGTTAGCAAGTTCGTCAGCAATGCATAATAACCAGTTATTGTTGTGAGGATGAGAGCGGCGAAACAGAATGTCATTGCGTACAGTATAATGGTTTCTAATGGTAACATTTTTCCTATCTTGCCAAAGGTGTTTAATCTCTTTCCATACGTTGTCTTTATTCTGCTCTTGTGCTATGTCTTGTAATGAGGACGAAATGAAATTTTCAAATGCAACTTGTTGAATGTACATGATGCTGAAATTTGCTTTGCAGAAGTTGGTTGCGATGTCTTGCTGATTGTCGCCGAGAGAACGAGATAGTGCGTCTGCTACAACATTTTGTGTGCCGGGAATGTGAACAATCGTAAAATTAAATTCCTGCAAGTAAAGTTTCCATCTGCTCAATCTGTCGTGAGTAAATTTAGCGGAAATTAAAAACTGTATAGCTCTGTGCTCAGTGTAAACTGTAGTGTGTCTTCCATAAAGAAAATGCCTAAATCTTGTAAAAGCCCAAACAACACATAATGTTTCCAGTTCTGTAACAGAATAATTTCGTTCAGCAGGTGACAGAATGCGACTTGCAAATGAGATGTTTTTAATTACAGTACAACCATCTTCTTCAATTTCCTGAAAAATATGTACGCCTAAAGCGGTGTTAGAACTGTCTGTGGCAATGGAAAAATTTCTGGTGAGATCTGGGTGTGATAAAAGCGGTGCATTCAACAAAGCATGTTTCAAATAACATTCTCGTGAACAAGATCCTGCGTGTCAAAATTATTGTTTGCGTTACTGGAATATACAACCTGTACTGTATTTAATCAAATTCTATCTGGCGTGTTATTATTTCGGGAGGATGCTGTGGCAGTTCCACTATTTGTACTGTTCTGTTAATTCTTCCTAACGTATTACGTTCTGGATGATACCTGTTGTCTGGTTCATTCATGATTATATGTTATTGCTGATGTTCTTGCTGCTGATGAGACCGACTGTTATTATACGTACGCTGAAAATTGTGCTCATTAATTTTACGTCTGTCATGATAGTCATTTCTATACGGTGCATTGCGATAGGAATTGAAGTAGTGTGTCTTCTGTACGTACTGATTTCCTTGTTGCTGTGTGCTACCATTTGTTGGAGCTGAGACTATACGTGCACGCGGTGAAATACTAAAGTTTGGTTGACCTTGTAGACTGCATTGTTGGTTAGGTATGCTAACCGGCTGACTTTCGTGCTGTTGTGGTGAAAAACGTCTATTGTTACCAAAATGTGGTTCCTGTTGCTGATAATTTTGATGATATTGATAATTAAAATTTTGTCTGTTATTAAAGTTCTGGTGGTTGTCGTTCCTTGAGCGTCTAATGAAAAATTGTCACTTTCGGTATAACTCGTCGTATCGGGTTTTCTTGACTCATTTCTTAATCCTAGGTAGAGCAATAGTTAAAGAGCTGTTTTGATAGATATAAAGGATAGTAGAAGAGAAGGCAGCAGTGCAGAAAACCAAAGATGAAACAGCACTACTACAGCTCGGGGCCCTATGCACGCAACGGCACATACTCATTAAAGCGTAATGAATCCCCTGAGGTCAATTACGCGCTGCAAATACATTTCAGCTTTTGCGTTACAGGCAATGGCGGTAAAAATTCAGAAGCAAATTGTTATATCCATGCTAATTGTAGTTTCTGCATTACACGCAATGCTGTTGAAAATACAAAGGCAAATTGTCGTATCCAGTTCAAAGCGTGTACCTGTGCTCTGTCATTATTAAGTTCCTTAGATTTTCTTACGGATAAAAATTGCTCGCAATCAACGTTATCGTCTCTGAATTTGAGAACACGTTCAGGTTTGTGTGAGAATCTGTTTGTCTGTGTCATTTCGGATTTCAAGTTGCGTAGTTTTTCAGATTTTAAGTCGCGTAGCTTTTCGGATTTTAAGTCGCGTAGTCTCTGTAAATTGCTTAAGTTACACTGACTGTGAGAGTGCGACAAACGTTCAGAATGTGCCGCACGCTGTGATGCGTTAGCAACTGAAACATTTTTCATTTCTGTTACTTTAATACGTTCGTCAATTTGGCTGATCTGTTGTTCAAATTTCTTATCGTTTTCCGTATCCAGCCTGTGTGACAGTTCTGGTGACTTTAAATTAAACTCGTCGTGTAACAGTGCTCTGTCATTTTCAAATACCTTAGATTTTTTTACGGATAGGAATTGCTCGTGATCAACGTTGTCGTCTCTGAACGTGTGAACAGGTTCACGATTGCAGAAGAATTTATTTGTCTCTGTCACTTCGTATTCTAAGTCACGTAGTTTCTGTAAATTGCCTAAATGACATTGTCTATGTGAATGCGACAAACGTTCGGAATGTGGCGTATTCTGTGACGTATTAGTGACTGGAACACTTTTCATTTCCTTCACTTTAATACGTTCGTCAATTTGGTTGTTCTGTTGTTCACATTTATTATCGACTTCCGTATTCAGAGTGTACGAAACTTCTGGTGACTTTAAATTAAACTCGTCGCGTATCTGTGTTGCGTTTTCTGAACATTGTTCAGTGACTGCACTAATTTCGTCTCTATGTGATTCTGTTGTGGCTGCATGTCTATAATCTAATTCTTGTGCAACAGATCTAGTTTTGTCACTACTATTACTAGCACAAGCCTTAATTTCGTCACGTAATTGTCTTTTAGTATCATAATATTGCGCGGCAATAGCTGTAATCTGTTCATCAAGCTTTTTATTCCGTTCACTAAGTTGTTTGATTTTTTTATTAGTGTTATCTTGTTCTTCATTCGACTGTTTAAAACTTTCATTAATTATATCATGTTGTTTGAGACGGTTTTTCTGTATTTCATTCATTAGTAGTAATATTGCCCCAATTTGATCCCAGCCAAAATTATCGGCTCTATTCTCTGTGCTGTTTAATGCCGTACCTGCAATTGTCACGTTTTGTGTATCCATTTGAACATTCTGTGATTCTTAAAAATCTTTGCTAATCGAATGTACACTGTTAGTTGCTACACCGGAATTAAATAAATCTGTCGTACTTTCAGTACACTGTTTATTTTCATTATAAAAATTTGTCCGTTCGTCACGTAAATCCTGAAAACCGGGTGTGTTAAGCTGGGCAACGCTCATTGCAACAGAACGCCCCGCGTCATCAATTGTCGTCAAATTAATAGTGGACACAATTGAATTCGTTTGTTCAGTGTTAGGATCAAAATCTACATTAGTGGTTGGTACACACTGATTGTCCGTAATTGAAGGATTGTCATCATTACATTGCGTGTCGCAAGTACTATCGATCAAGTTGTTTAATTCGGTTATTTCACTCATTATACCTCGCGATGTACTATTAACAGTTTTTCGCGGCATTTTTACACAAATCACAATTATTCAATAATGAAACAAAGACAATACAAAATGCAACAAACACAAATACAACAAAGAGCAACGAATTGCCGATGATCTGTGAAAGAAAGTGACAAAATTAGTAAAAGCGTTGCGCCAAATGCTAATTATATTTAAGTAAATAAGAGCAGATATCTGACTACTTATCAGAAGATTCTCAAAGAAATACGATCCTGGTCCGGATGTCGCCAAGTGTAACCTCCCCACAAAAATTTTAAAGGTCAATATTAGTGAAATTGTAACCTCCCAGCAAGAATATGAAAGTCAATATTAAGTGAAATGTTGTCTTCCCACAAAAGTGAATAATAAAAATGAGCCAAGCGTAACCTCCTTGCAAAATTAAAGAATAATAATGGCCCAAATGTAAAGTCCCCACAAAATTAACGTTAAGACGATTGCTCATTAAAACCACAATAATATTAATTAAATAACGAAGCATGAACTGGATGTAACATCTCAACAGCAATAATTAAACCTGACAAATTTTATAAGGGCAGCAACGCTGACCTTCGGCCCTGTGAAATAATTAAACCTGATAAATTCTTACATCAGTAAAACTGCGTCTATATCTGCTCTTATTTTTCGGCACAGCTCTGTGCAATGCTGGCGTATATTTAATTTTGATTATTGGAGGGAATGCATAGGAAATATTATTTAACTTGAAATGAATCTTTTTCTTTAAAAAGGTTACTTTATAGAAAAATTATTATTCGGGCATTTTTTGAACAAATCAATTACAATTAACATACGTTATTAGCTGAGCGCAATGCTACTTCATTACCTTCTATAATAATATACATATCGTCCACCACATTCCTGACCAGACTCGTGGGCAGAGCACGCCGCGGACGGATGCCGACTCGCCACACACAACTGTACCAGACTGCTACTACTCTCCAACTGTCTACTCTCTCTGCCCACTCGCCACACACACTACTGAACTCTCGCGCGGTCAAGCGCAGACTAGCAACGATAAATAACTCTCTGGTCAGAGATTCTGTCATGCCTCGCCATCGCTGGTAATGATTACATATGAAACGTACGCGTTTCACAGTACTTCTGCGATTCTTTTGCGACCTGCTTCATGCTCTCCTCCCAGACCATGCCGAACCCATCTGACAGCAACTTTTCAGTTACGATACTGTAAACTGAAGCGACAGACAGTCTCGCCTCAAATGCAGTTTTCTCATATCTTTTTCGTAGATCCTCTCCCAAAGTACCATTAACAATAACCTGAGGCGCGTAGTCTGTTGAAGTTGACGGCCTACCAGGTCTTGCGTTTGGCGTCCCCAGTGCTTACCCGACCTTCACCTAAACGGGAAGATCAGCGTGATACTCCGCTACGATGCTCTACACTATTCCCACACACCTCTCTTAAAGAGTTGTGTGGGAACACTGGTCACTACGTGTAATCCGAGCTGACTTGGGTTTCAGCTTCCACTTTAAAACTGCTCACGGCACAGCCGCGCGAACCAGTAAACACATACGTCTAACGTCTCACTCGCAAATGACGTGAATTTCAACTTGACCACACCACCGTAACGGTCGCACGTGCGTAGTGTGCAGGACGTTTGAAATGACCCGCCTAGGTATCGATGTACTACTTAAAGCGACATATGAAAATTTGTGCCAGACCGGCGTTATACCCAGACTTCCCCGCTTATAACGAGCGGCCGCCTTACCACTAAGATTATGCGAGCACCTTCCCCCTACCGATGCCAACTTCCGTATGTCTTACACTGGCACTGTTTATGAGAGTGCTAGTGTAAGTAAACTAATTAATTATATACGAGAAGATATAGGTACATGTGTGACATATGGTAGTTTCGATCGGTCCGCAGCTCGTGGTCGTGCGGTAGCGTTCTCGCTTCCCACGCCCGGGTTCCCGGGTTCGATTCGCGGCGGGGTCAGGGATTTTCTCTGCATCGTGATGACTGGGTGTTGTGTGATGTCCTTAGGTTAGTTAGGTTTAAGTAGTTCTAAGTTCTAGGGGACTGATGACCATAAACGTTAAGTCCCATAGTGCTCAGAGCCATTTGAACCATTGAACCTGGGAGCGTGCTCGGATAGCCTAAGTCGTAAGACGCTCGCGATAACCGGGAAATCCAGGTTTGTGTCACGGTCTGGCACAATTTTCGTATGTCGCTGTATGTCGCACATCTATACCTATTACAGTTAAGCTGAATTTCAGCATTAAATTATAACACTTACCTTTAACGAAAGATTATTGCTCTTGATGATTATGACAGCGTTTTAAATATTTACATTCGGCTAATATTTATACGAAATATTGAAAATTAAATTATTATTACCCCTCGAAGCTGTTAGAAACTCAACCGGCAACAGGGATCGTGCACTTTGAAGCAGGTTAGTCTTTTACTAATACAAAAATTATAGCGCCATCTTAAAAAACCGTGTACATACTATGTTGCTGTCAAAACGTCTGCTTGCGACACCCGACGATATCGTATCGGTACTCTCTCCACAACTCCCACTAATGCCTCGTTTATTCCAGTGGCTTGCGTCTTTATTGCCGTGGTGTCAAACAGAATTACGACCTATCTTATGAATTAAATTAAGTTTCATGTAACTTTAATATATGCGGATCGCCAATTATAAACACATTTCACTGTATGCAAATGACGTTGGCAGTCCCTCACAAACCGACAGTTCTTTCCGCATGCCAGATCGTGTTTATAGCATATTCACTGAACCGGATTGAGCCGTATGGAAAGATGGAAGAAGGGCAAGAACATAGAAAAACGAAAATCACTCGATAAATGCCAGAACAAAAGTCAAACAGAATGTTATTGTGAAGTATATCAAACGATTCCGTTTCGTCAGAGGATTACGAAATTCAAATTGAATTTTGTCTAGGTAAAGTATTATGAGAGCTATTGACCTGCTATTATCGATGTTTTAGTTAGTTAATACTAATTAAAACATTGTCTTTTCGCAAAACTAGTTATCATAATCGAGGTGTTTTGACCTCGCGCTTCGATAAAATGCCTTTATTGCTTCAAAATATTGTCCCAAATAGTTTCAGAATTAGTATGAGTAGCTTTCTAATATCAGGATTAGATAATGGAAGCTCTCCACCACAAAATGTATTATATCACTGCGAATAAGATATGGCTTTGACATAAAATGTTAGTGAATCGGTAGCTAATTTGTGAAAAATGAACCTAATACGAAAACTTTAGACGCAAGAAAGCGTAAATACGAGTGAAAAGATTTATATAGAAAGGGACGGATAGTTCCAAACAATTTTATGTGCCTGTTGAGACAAATCAGAGCCAACATTTATTTTATGGAATTTTGGGTTATATTTTACAAAGGAGTTCGATCGAGTGGTAGCAGACGTGCTCGGATTTATGAAAATTGGCGGATTCAGCAGAATTTTATTACAATGTGTGTAACGTTTTTGTGTCCTATTGCCTATTACACCTATAAATCAGCGTTTGTGAGTGTTGTAACATAATTAAAGCCCGTTTTACACTAGTGGTTTTCTCATCCCGCTGGAGCGGTTCGTGGTGCTGATTGAGTCTCCTGTTTCGACTGAAATACTCTCCTAACACCGGTCGGCATTGAGTGATGATGCCGACCGGTGTTAGGTGAGCAGTGGTAGTTTCATCTGGTGACTTCAGAACGACCATGAGAGCAGTTTTTTATTATTTTTTATTGTGATTTTATCAGATGGTCTGCCTCATATGCCATGATGTCCATATGGTTTTATAAATGTTAATTCACGTTTCAGATCTGATGATGGCACCTTCAGAGTGCTGAAACCGGTCATCTAATAAACGACTGAAGCGGTCGTGGCTTTTCAATTATTTTAAAAACAGAGTGATCGCCCCACGACACACCATGTGTTCACTGCAAAAAATTGAATAGTAAACCCCATGCACTGAACTCCAGGCTGGAAAGTTTCCTTGTGTCGCATCCCTTTTCTTCTGTGTAAGAGTTCATCACACTAGTTGAGACTTTTCCCTCTAGTATGTTCTTTATTTGTATACTCTGCTTTTTGTGTTACATTAATTCTTTGTTTATAAATTTTATAACCATGATTCGGTAAACTATGTACTCTTTCGTTTCATGACTAAGTTTTGGCTTCTAAGATCCCAAAGAATATAATAGATAAATAAATAAATAAATAATAAAAAATAGGAGCTAAAAGAAGTTTACTAGTATCAAACGCTGGGCATAATTTAAGAAAGAAATTTCTGGGCATGTACATCTTGAATACAGTTTTGTATGGAAGTGAATCATGGACTCTCGGACAATAACAAAAAACGGAATCGAGGCGTTGAGAAACGGTGTTACAGAAGGTTGCTGAAAATTAAACTGGCCAAGATGAAACGAAATGAAATTCTCCGCATAACCGGAGAGAAATGGAATATGTGAGATGCTCTAAGAATAACAGGAGAGAGGATAGTAGAACGTATGTTAAGGGAGCTGGCGAAAGCAGTCATATGACAGAAGGTGGCATGTTGTATTCACAATCATCCTAGGTAGTAACACTTGTCGTTTGTCCACTTAGCCGCTTAACACCGCATGCTGCCACACTGTATTCACAACATACCTTTGCTTTCGTAATGTGGCGTTACCGTAGAACAGATTACAGTGAGACAGCCCGAAAAATACATACTGCACTTCAGCATGATGACTTTTAAAATAGGTCTACCCTGAAAAATGTGAGTCGATGCAATGCCGCTCGTATCACCAGTCCGCAGAAGAAAGTGTGGTACCGTCGACGCAGCACGGTGCACACTTGTTGCAGTATTAAAGTAATGTTCTAAATGGTGGCTTACCACCTGTTATCACACTGATATTCTGAACCCTCCCTTTGTTACACACGCTCCTGTCTGTCGGTTCCACACACACATTACTGTCGAAGCAGCTTTCGATGAATCTGCCCGAAATGTCACAGTATGGCGATAACTGACCAGAGACGAATTAAGAGAATTATGTTGCTATCAGATCAACCCACATGTTGATATTGGGGCCTTTTGACTTAGGAGATGAATGCTGGCACTTTCTTCCACTTGACACTTTCATACAGGCTCACCAGCTCCGGGAAAGTCACGATTAGCATTTTCTTCCGCTGCTAGGGCCCGCGGCTTATTGACTTTCTACAACACGGCGCCACAAATAACGCACGCGGGGAACCGAGTACAATGGCGACTCAATGAGGTGTTTAACGTACGGGGTGTGAAGGATGTAGTTCAGGCCCAAGGGGTTTTGTGATGTTTTGAGAGTGTTTTTCGTAACGAGACTAGGACCCACTCATTCAAGTCACCTTGAACATTTACCGAGGTGATGAAATGATCAGCTTGTTCGACAAATATTGTCCTACATGTTGACGGTGAGCATGTTGTCGACACTCACGTCTTCCAAGATGACGATAGCCGTGTTCACAGGGCTCCATGAATTTGGTCTGATGACCACCAAGGCTACCAGTCAAACCCCAACTGGCATGTCAAATCACACGCTGTTATTCCCATTTAAAATATTTAGGTCTATTTGGAACAGAGGTTTATACGTACCAATCAACACCTCGTGGTTTGGTACGTCTTCGAGATCCAAACACGGATGAGTGGCTTCAGCTGGCTACGACATACCGGCAGCAATTTGTGGACACTCATCCTAGCCGAACCGAGACCATTCTCAAGGCTGTAGCTGGTAGGGAAAGTTTTAGAGGTGAACGGCAAGATGTCAGTGTCCAACGGGAAAAATACTTAGGCAAACGACTACGTTACCCTCATCACGTCTCGCCCGTTGATCGCAACGTGTTCACTTGACGAAGTATTGTGCCCGTTAGACACTGACGTCCTGCCATTCACCCGTAAACTATTTCGTCACGAATTATGCCTGGAAGTCGGGGACAATGACAGTTCGCGTTCGTGACCTACCATAAGTCATGTGTGTGCTCTGGGTGGTCCTAAAGAACAGTCACTTCAAGGTAGACATCTGAAGCCAAGGAGCAGAGGCAGGCGAATAATCTCAAAGTCCTGACTAAAATGAATTTGTCACAAAACATGGACTCACACGTTTCCCCTCAGATCCCTCCAGCGATAAGCTTTGGACCTGTTATCAAGATATGTCAGATCAATATTGAAGGCGTAAGTAAAGCAAAATGTCAAGTCTTACAGAAGTTTTTATCCAAATACAACAACGATGTTGTTGCTGTGCAGGAAGCACATACTGAAAATGAAGGGAAAATGAATCAGAGAGAAAAAATTCCCGGCTTTGGATTAGTAGGAGCAAGGTACCACCGTGCTTACTGAGTGGCAATCAACAATGCATCTAGGTGCTGTGCTAATCAAGTTTTATCTTTAGCAACGTTTACTGAAGCAGGGTACCAAATGGAGCAAAAAATATCAGTTGCTTTCGTTGATCTAAGTGCAGCAATAACAGTTCGGATACATAGAGTTCTTTCTAAATTATTGTAGCTTGTGTCATGCAAATGGACAATAAAACTAATTGAAAACATGTTGAGTGGAAGGAAATTTACTGTAACTACAGAAAAAGAAGCTGCCGAAAAGTATTGAATAGTGGAGTACCACAGGGATCTGTCCTTGGTCCTCTCTTTTTTAATTTATATATATCTGATATCCCTCCATCGCAGTCCAGAAAGTTTGGATATGCAGACGAGTGGGCAACAGCTACCCAACACAAAACCTTTGAAACAACTATACACGAGTTTCATGTATTCATCTGTTCAATAGATTTGCACACAGAGCCCTCAGTTTCTGTTTAGAGGGAGACAAACTTCATGATAGATAGGACGCTTTCTTTTAAGGAGCATTTGACAAGAGCATCTGCTAAGCTCAAAACCAGAAACAACATTCTCCATAAATTCTGCGACTTTCGTTGGGGATCGTCAGGAGACACACTTCGGGTATCACCACTAGGTTTGGTATGCTTAACAGCATATTACTATGCGCCCGTCTGGCTTAATAGCCCACAGGTAAAAAAGGTAGACACACAACTTAACGAGGCCACGCTCATTGTTGGTGGATCAATACGATCTACTCCCCGATCCTGTCTACCTATCTTGAGCCATATTCCACCACCTAATATCAGACGGAGGAGTGCGCTACTGAGGGAGTACCAGAAGGTTGCTAATAACACCGACCTTCCAATAATGGAAGGCGTATTCCCTGCGGAGCGAAAAAGACTAAGATCAAGTCATTCCACTCTCATCACAGCCAGGACTCTCATGGAAACTGAGTACCATAGATGAATGAAAACGCTGCTGGCAATAAAACTGTTCCCCAAAATGCATGAAACCTCCTGGATTGGACAAGCTTGGCTCAATTTGGACTACCTTGAACCGCATCCGAACGGGCCATTGACGATGTGCAGACATTCTCTACAAGTGGGGCAAATCTTTACACCGTCGCGTGGCTGTGGTGTGGAACGACAAACAGTTGAATCAACAAGTTCCACACGTACCCACAAGGGGCCTTTCGAAGATTTCCTCACAGCGAGGGGTGACGTTATAAAATATGTAAAAGACATCGAAATCCGTACATATCATTTATCATTTGTTTTACTTTATGCTGCAGAGCTGTGCTTAAATGTTGAAATGTAGTAGTTTTTAAGCTTTATATATGTATTACCATACGATAAATAAATAATAAAAATGCCTGGAAAAAATGAAGAATCACACTACAGCCGGTGTAACATTGCTGTAAGATGATGATTCCTAGGAATGGCTATTTTTTGGCTATGCTTATTTGACCAGTGTTCTTAAAGTAACAAGCAGGCATGTCCATTATGTTTCCATTTTTTTATTTTACTAGTGCATAAATGACTGGCAAGAAAACATTATAATAAAGAGAAAGTACGAGCAGGATCCTCAACAGTACTTTAGCACAATTTACTCATAGATTTACCAACGAAATCTATGAGTAACTGTAAATTTATGAATATTTTCCCAACAGTCATTTTACCAATCTCATGCAATTGCACACGCATTAAAGACATCATAATCTAGAATTAGTTTGGTGCATAAGTTCGAAGGGTTTTTGTTCTGCATGTTCATACAGTGTGGGCCAGTGATAGTGACCGGGCCAAATATCTCACGAAATAAGCATCAAACAAAAAAACTGCAAAGAACGTTTCGTCTAGCTTCAAGGGGGAAACCAGATGGCGCTATGATTGGCCCGCTAGATGGCGCTGCCATAGGTCAAACGGATACCAACTGCGTTTTTTTAAAATACGAACCCCCATTTTTTATAACAAATTAGTGTAGTACGTAAAGAAATATGAATGTTTTAGTTGGACCACTTTTTCGCTTTGTGATAGATGGCGCTGTAATAGTCACAAACGTATAAGTACGTGGTATCACGTAACATTCCGCCAGTGCGTACGGTATTTGCTTCGTGATACAAGACCCGTGTTAAAATGCACCGTTTACCAGTTGCGGAAAAGGTCGATATCGTTTTGACGTATGGCTATTGTGATCAAAATGCCCAACGTGCGTATGCTATGTATGCTGCTCGGTATCCTGGACGACATCATCCAAGTGTCCGGACCGTTCGCCGGATAGTTACGTTATTTAAGGAAACAGGAAGTGTTCAGCCACATGTGAAACGTCAACCACAACCTGCAACAAATGATGATGCCCAAGTAGGTGTTTTAGCTGCAGTCGCGGCTAATCCGCACATCAGTAGCAGACAAACAGCGCGAGAATCGGGACTCTCAAAAACGTCGGTGTTGAGAATGCTGCATCAACATCGATTGCACCCGAACAATATTTCTATGCACCAGGAATTGCATGGCGACGATTTTGAACGTCGTGTACAGTTCTGCCACTGGGCGCAAGAGAAATTACGGGACGATGACACATTTTTTGCACGCGTTCTGTTTAGCGACGAAGCGTCATTTACCAACAGCGGTAACTTAAATCGTCATAATATGCACTATTGGGCAACGGAAAATCCACGATGGCTGCGACAAGTGGAACATCAGCGACCTTGGCGGGTTAATGCATGGTGCGGCATTGTGGGAGGAAGGATAATTGGCCCCCATTTTATCTGTGGCAGTCTAAATGGTGCAATGTATACTGATTTCCTACGTAATGTTCTACCGATGTTACTACAAGATGTTTCACTGCATGACAGAATGGCGATGTACTTCCAACATGATGGATGTCCGACACATAGCTCACGGGCGGTTGAAGCCGTATTGAATAGCATATTTGAGGACAGGTGGATTGGTCGTCGAAGCACCATACCACGGCCCGAGGGTTCACCGGATCTGACGTCCCCAGATTTCTATCTGTGGGAAAAGTTCAAGGATATTTGCCATCGTGATCCCTATCTGTGGGAAAAGTTCAAGGATGTTTGCCATCGTGATCCACCGACAACGCTTGACAACATGCGTCAGCGCATTGTCAATGCATGTGCGAACATTACGGATGGTGAACTACTGGCTGTTGACAGAAATGTCGTTACACATATTGCCAAATCCATTGAGGTTGACGGACATGATTTTGAGCACTTATTGCAGTAATGTGGTATGTACAGGTAATCACGCTGTAACAGCATGCGTTCTCATAAATGATAAGTTCACAAAGGTACATGTATCACATTGGAACAACCGAAATAAAATGTTCAAACGTACCTACGTTCTGTATTTTAATTTAAAAAACCTACCTGTTACCAACTGTTCGACTAAAATTGTGAGCCATATGTTTGTGACTAGTACAGCGCTATCTATCACAAAGCGAAAATGTGGTCCAACTAAAACATTCACGTACTACACGAATATGTAATAAAAAATGAGGGTTCATATTTAAATAAACGCAGTTGATATCCGTTTGACCTACGGCAACGCCATCTAGCGGGCCAACCATAGCGCCATCTGGTTTCCCCCTGCAAGCTAGACAATTTTCTTTCTTAGTAGTTTTTTCGTTTGCGCTTATTTCGTGAGGTACTTGGCCCGGTCACGATCAATGGACCACCCTGTATTCAGGTTGCTGTGGGTTTATTTATCGAGTGTCATTTTTTATTTGTAATTCATTGTTGATGTCTACGTTTTGTCATATCGCCATTCAGAAATCGTGAGCGGAGCTGTGGAAGCTGTAAAATGGAGTGCCAGGTGGAGAAATCGGAACATATCTGACATATTATTCTGTTTGGGTTGGATAGAAGTATGACAGCAGCGATGGCAGCCAGAAACATTGCGCCGTGTATGGGGATAATGCCATCATTGGACACAGCACGGCAGAAAAAATGGTTTTCTCGTTTTAAGGGGCTCCGGAACGCCCTATACTTGCAATGTTAAAATAACGCTTATAAATTACATCTTTCCTCACAAAGTATTTGAGGTAGGAAGTTGAACTTTTTACAGATTATTTATTGGAATATGGGCTACACTTAACACAGGGATTTTACAAAATTTTAGTTCAGTTATTAAAGATGATTTTTTTTCAATTGTAATGAAAATTCACAACATTTTTTTTGCAATTTTTATTTATATATTCAAAAATATACAGTTTTTTGGAAAAAGGCTGTGTTAAATTATGCAGAAGGTACTGTGTAACATTTACTGAAAGTTTGAAACAAATATGTTTGAAAGATCCTTAGAAAACATGTAATTAGTATGAGAAAATAAAAGTTTTGGGAATCGAGCGACAAAGATTGGATTAACTTTTTAGTGCATTCCAGGTCCATAGGATGTATTATCTTCATCCTCTGCAAACTCCTCCTCCAGCTTCCTCTTGTTCCTCCTCCTGTTTACTCTTGCTTGTATTTCTAGACTCTTTACAGCCCTGTCTGCAGCCCGAAGGCGTTCCTTGTCTAAAGCAAGCATCACTCGTACCATGTTACAACCTATCTTCATTCCCATATTTCTAAATACCTTGCACCTTACAATGTTGCCATCATTGAAAGTCGCAACAGCATCATACACACCAAAGTGAAGTGTTTCTATTCCAACAAATACAGTCTTGGGGATTCTCGACCATAAAACACTATTTACACTTTCATTGGGTTTTGAGTTTTTCCGTGAATACACTTTTTCAACAGTTCAGGTGCTGCTAAGTCTCTGAAAATAGGTTTTATCACCTCCATTACTGCATGAGGCAGACTATGCTTATGAGTGTACACTTCACCAGTTAGCAATCATTTGTTATATTTACACCAACTGTCTTCTTCTTTGGGACACAAGCTATGTTGGGGATTTTCATCGTCTTTATTGTTTACAGTAATAACACATACCTTTGGCTTTCCAACATTTCTCCTTTTCTTAAAAGCCTTCAGAGGATTTCTAATAACTTTACTTTTACTCATTATTATACTTCAACAAAACAGAGACTCAAGAAACAGAATTAATTACGAATATTTTCGAGATAACGACAGAGTAAATAAACATGAAACAATCGACAATCACACCAGCGATATATATTGAACCATCACAGGTTAGCCACAACACATACTTTATCTCACATCACTAAAATGTACCTGATGAACACGGACGTTAATAATAACACCATTTGACAGCAGTTTAACAGCGCCACAGTGGGTCACGCCCATGTAGAACACATTTCAAAAAAAATTTAAAAATAGTTTTAGTCTTCGGAACTGAATAAATTATATATCTATTAAAAAGTAATAGTCTGCAGATTCAGAAAACGCAAAAAAGTAAAAATTGAACTTTTCATGATTTTGAGCCTTTCCGGAGCCCCTTAAGGAGAATGGTTTTGGTATTAGTGACCCTCCATTTTCAGGCAGACATTCGGGGTGTGATGAATGTCGTTCAAATGCATTAATCCAGAATGATACACATCAGTGTACTCGCGAACTGGCAGATATGATGAACTGTGACCATTCCACCATCGTGTGGGAAAAGTTCAAAAATCGTGTGTATGAGTGCCGCAAGGTCTAAGCCAAAATACGTGCATCTCTGATTGCTCATTAGTTGGCTCGTGAACAACACCGACCATTCCTATCCTGCATCGTTATTGGTGACGAGTAGACTTGGCCACTGTTTCTATGTTTTGATACAGTGTATCGATACCTGGAACTGTTTCAGTGTTTCGGAACGGCTACGGTTCACTGTTTCGAAACAGTGGTGTTTCATTCCACCCCTGTCTCGGATAACTGGACCAGATTCGGTCTCGAGCCAGACACAGAAACTGTATCATTGTTTCAAAATAAGGCTGTTTCAGTCCACCAGTGCTTGGAACGGACTAATTGTATCGAAACAGTGACGTTTCATTCCCCTCTGTGTCGGGCGAGATTCGGGCTCGGCCCAGGTACTGAAACACATTTAACATACCACTTCATGAAACACTTTCAAGAGTGTCAAAATCTTTTTGACAAGCAATAGCATGAAGCTTAAGATATCCGAAAATAAAGCTCCGTTTCTAGCTGATTGTCATATTCCGAAATTGCGTAACATCTGCTTTATAAACACTAACCAAGCAATAAAACAACGCATACTATTCACATTCAAAATAATAAATACGTGAAAATCATTCAGTTAAATTACACTTTTTGATAACATACGCTTCTCTGTTTATGTACAGTAATCATATTAAGAAACGTAAGTAAGCCTACAACATTTTGAATAAAAAAAGGCGTAGAGTGACAGTTATTAGACATATACATGAATTTGATGCAGGTATAATTGCAAGCAATCTGTTTGACATATCACTGATAGTGTAATGGTGAACGGGAAGGATTAGGAAGCATGGTGAATTTATAGTAACGGTTCGAAACACCTTGAAAGATTTTTTTATTTTATATTTTGTTATTTATTCGAATTATTTGGCGTTATTTGTGAGTCTATAATCACTGTGCCTATTATCCTCAATGATTCCCTTTGTGTGCATGGAAATTAGCAGGATGGGTATATTACTCATACTAACGGAATGTGGGAATTCCAGTAGCGCCCGCATCTCGTGGTCGTGCGGTCGCGTTCTCGCTTCCCACGCCCGGGTTCCCGGGTTCGATTCCCGGCGGGGTCAGGGATTTTCTCTGCCTCGTGATGGCTGGGTGTTGTGTGCTGTCCTTAGGTTAGTTAGGTTTAAGTAGTTCTAAGTTCTAGGGGACTTATGACCACAGCAGTTGAGTCCCATAGTGCTCAGAGCCATTTGAACCAATTCCAGTAGCATATACGTTGTTTCTGCAGTTTGCTCCCACCTCCAGTTCCGTTCGTGGTGGCCTTTCTGTCTTCAGCTATGGCTGTCCTCAGCCAATTGAAAAGTATGAAAGTCACACGACACGAAAGCAGCGCATTTGCTGCAGAAATACGAATCTGCCAAGACGCCTAAGTGATAATTTCACACTTTCTGCGATATGATTAGCGCTCTCGCAACTCATTTGCGTTTATGTGGACATACTTATACAGTAGACAGTCAAGATGATAAAATGTGTGGGTTTATTAGATTACAAAACACAAACTGTTTCACTGTTTCGAAACAGCATATCGAAACATTACACTGTACTGTTTCATTTGTTTCGAAACAGTTACGTGTTTCAGTTAGCCCATCTGTAGTGACGAGAAATGGAGTCTCTATGTTAACATAAGAAAAAGAAAGGAATGCTGAGCTCAAACAAATCACCAAATTTCCGTAGAACCACCTGCGAGCAGACACAAAAGATAATGTTATGCATCTGATGGAACAGTGACGGTGTAGTGTATTACGAATTGCTTCTCCGAGGTGTAATCATCGCTGCTGACAGCTATTGTCAACAACAGAGATGTACTGTAGACGCAATCCAAGAACGACGACCAGGATGAGTGCATGGAGCGGTGCTACTTAACGATAATGCCCGCTCGCTTTGTGCTAGACTGACAAGAAACACTATACAGGAGATGAGTACGAAAGTCATTTAGCATCCACCTTGTTCACCTGATGTTACCCCCTGATATTTTCACCTTTTTCGTTCTCCATCGAACAATCAAGAAACTTCCTTTCCGGATGAAAATGCGATCTGAATATGGCTCGGCGAGTTCATCGCCTCAAAACCACGTTATTTTTACTGCGCGGAATCGAAAAGTTGCCCCAGCGTTAGCGTAGTGTTTTAAACAGTTTAGGAGAACATATTATTGATGAATAAAGTCTCGGTTATATGAATTTGTTGCGCTAATTAAACTCACGGAAAAACTCTACGAACTTATGCACCAACCCAGCAGAAACATTCTTGACAGTGGGAACTATTTCTCGCAAAGTGTGTTCAGAGCAAGGTATTAATTGAGTAAATAAATATCGCAACTGCTATCGGCATATTCTTTTTGTTCGAAACAAGCAATATTTGGATTCGGGCAACATTTTAATTCACATTTCTATTGTTATTGTTAATGGCCACTATAAAATGATGACGGTACTCAACAGTCGTTAAAAAAATACAATGACTATTCTTTGCTAATTTCAGTACCGGGGCAATACCGCAAACACAAATCCAGCGAGACGGAACATTACTAAATTCGCGTGTGGTCAGCAAAGCACCTGTTCTGGAGAATTCGAGCTGTTTTTCAACTACATTGATTTCGCTTGGTGATAAAACATTGAACTTGCTTGCCGCCCGATTATAATTACTATAATTACTGTAACTCAACCCACTGTCATTAAATGCGCTTACATATATTAGAAGACTCGTACAAATTACAGCCACAGGAACGATTTACGTATCACAAATCGTGCGTGCACAGTCATTTCGGCGATCTGACGTTAATGAGTAGTCGGAGTGCGAACACTTGCAGCCACTCGTAACTCTCTATTTAGCTGCTGTGGTCTACATCGCTTCTCTCCACTTGCCTTGAATGGATCATAAAACTCTAAATCGCAATTATATCACCAAACCAAGACACATCATACTTTACAGTAATATAATTTACTTCCGATTGTGTTCTTCAGTTTGACATCACTGTTGCTAACCTGACTCATTCTTCCCTGACATGCCAGCCGGTGTGGCCGAGCGGTTCTAGGCGCTACAGTATGGAACCGCGCAACCGCTACGGTCGCAGGTTCGAATCCTGCCTAGGGCATGGATGTGTGTTATGTTCTTAGTTAGGTTTAAGTAGTTCTAAGTTCTAGGGGACTGATGACCTCAGAATTTAAGTCCTATAGTGCTCAGAGCCATTTGAATCATTTTTTCCTTGGCATGCTGTATTTAACACTTACATCTCGAGCTTTGTTGTTGAGGTAAATTATCTTATTATTAAATAAGAAAAGTTAGTTACCCAATAAGAAATCTCAAGACACAGCCTAGAAAAACCATTCTACGGGAGAAAGATGCTATAAATTGGAAATTCTTAAAAAACTAGATACCAGCTATAAGAAAAAACAACTATATACACAGTATGTTCATGAACCAAGAAGGAATCAATATTTTGAACATGGCTGCACTACCACAACGGCTACAGAACAGTAGGAATAAAGCGCAACCAACAAGTTGCAAAAAATTGTGGTTTTCAAATAACCTTGACCACGCTTTCGACGGATTTAAATTCGTCTTCTTCAGGACAGGCAACTTCACATTAGGAATTCACTCAGTAGAAGCTGGCCCCACATGGCATGTTTCGGCAGCGGTCTGTATGACTGAGTCGGCATGTTGTTACCAATATGGTCTGTTCTTTTTAAGTGACAGTTTTTACTGATGTGACATACCCTTGATTCTAGAGGTTTTAATTTTCGCATATGGACATACAGTCCGTTGCCGATAAATGTCATGTGGAGACAGCTTTTACTGAGTGAATTGTTAATATGAAATTGACCTTCTGAAGAAGACGGATTTAGATCCGTCGAACCAGTGGTCAAGATTATTTGAACCCCACCATTTCTTGCAGCTGGTTAGGTGTCCTTTATTCCTGCTCCAAGAAGAAATCATTACAGAGGAAGACCGAGAGAGAAGTGCTCAGATAAAAAGGCGAAAGGCAGGTATTAAGCTTTCTCCCCCGTCTTCAACTGTACATCGAGAAAGTGATGACTAAAATAAAAGAACGGTTCAGGAGTGCGGTTAAACTTCAATGTGAAAGGAATCAATGATACGATTTACTGATGACTACGCTATCCTCAGTGAGAGTGGAATTATAGGAACTGTTTAATGAGATCACTAGTAATGGGCTCAGAATATGAAACGACACTAAACCAAAAAAAAAGAAGCTCGGTTTTCTTCTTTCTTTGATTTAGCCTCAGTTCTTATTCTGTACTCATTAGACAATTACATTCAGCGAGGAGTAGAAAAAAATGGCAGAGCTGTAAACGTAACATCAAAATTAGTACTAATAACTTTATTAAAAACGAACTGTCATATAGTTTTACATCTGAGTTATGCTTTCAACAGTCTTTTGTCAATGTGCTTATTGCTTGATTTCCGCTTTTACACTTCAGTAAATAGTATTTGTGAATGTTTGAATGATCGAATGAATGAACGCGTGTGCGACAAGTTTGGTCGTCCAATCCGGCTCACTGTCGGAGTCCAGAATATCAAAGACCAGTTACAATAGCTGTGAGTCATCTTGCCTCAGGCGAGAATACAGCAGCATTATGACACCCTTCCAAACTAAAGCAGTATAGCAATCGAGACCAGAGAAGCTGCAACGTCATTCTGATAAGTGGGCACATACTGCCAAGTTCTTTGTAAATTAGACTCGATTTTTTAATCACTAAAATAACATCAGACATCCTCTCAAGTTTTATCATTTCATTTCGTTTCTTCCTGCCCTTCTTGGTGCTTCATTTCTTTGTCAGATAGTGTAGAGTTCTGTAGCGTCAATTGGCGATCAATAGGTTAGAGAACTCAGTCAGATGTTTTGTTTCAAGTTTTCTTTGGAGTTAACTGTGTGTTGTCTTTCAACATTTCTGCTGAACTATTGATGAGACTCGACACTCTGTATTCATGAAAATTCCCAGAGGTGTCTGGGGCTAACTTGTGATGAAATTCGGACACCGTTACCACACTTAAATTATCTCAGAATTAAAGGACGCCAGGATATCAGCTTCAACTCCCAAAGCTCATGGTGTGGCATACCCAGTATACCTCTGCAATCCTATAAACTTTTGTATCCGTCCAGCTGGATTGTGGATGCACATTACATTCTTCAATTTAGCAATAATATCTCTAAATTATCGACGCCATTCACCATGATGGAATCAGTTGGACTAAAGGGACTATTACGACCAGCCGCATCTCTAGCTTCGGCGCCGTGGCTGGAGACCCACGCAGTCTGTTTTCAAGCTGAGTCATTCACACAGCATTCTATACTCCCCTCTAGTTACCAGCCATCCATGCTACTGGTCGCATGCGAGCGACGAGACTCTTAGAGATCCTTGCAACCTATGACTTAATGCCACTTCGTGCAATGTGTATTACAATTCTACGACGCGTATTCGGAAAGTAAGGTCCGATTAGGCGCGAAATGGAAACCACTGTGAAAATCCGATGGAACTTCCAAATGGTTCAAATGGCTCTGAGCACTAAGGGACTTAACAAAATGGTTCAAATGGCTCTGAGCACTATGCGACTTAACATATGAGGTCATCAGTCCCCTAGAACTTAAAACTACTTAAACCCAACTAACCTAAGGACATCACACACAGCCATGTCCGAGGCAGGATTCGAACCTGGGACCGTAGCGGTCGCGCGGTTCCAGACTGAAGCGCCTAGAACCGCTCGTCCACAACGGCTGGCTGGAACTTCCCACAGATGTGTTGAGTAGTGTTTTTAATGTGTCTGTCAATCGTTTCACGTCCCTCTTTACACTTCAGACTGCAAAGTGATCTCATAGGAATGCCTAAAACAAGTATCTCCCGCCAAGTGTGTGGATCTGGCGAGAGATTTCGCCTGAAGCTACACAGCCCACATAATACAAATGCCGTGCGTTTCTTTCTTCAAGACAATTTTCAGTCTGCAGGGGTAATGAAGACACTCCTGCAGCGTTTTCGATGGGAAGCGTTTGATCACCGACAATACAGCCCTTAATTGACTCTCCATTGTTCACCTCTGCTCACGTGATCCGCTGGCTACGAACACAACATTTTGGCACAAACAACGAAAGGCAGGCCAGTATACAGAATTGGCGGAAATCACAGACGGCGAGGGTACTGGAAACTTTGCACAACACCACGACAAATGTCTAAGTCGGAGCGGCGATTGTTTAGAGAGGTAGCTGGAAGGTGTGGCTAACTGTTGCCAATAAAAAATTTTTGATTTTCACCGTGGTTTCTATTTCGAGACCGATCAGACCTAAGTTTCCGAACAGCCCTTGTAAATTTGTAAATCAGAGCCGACCACGACATGCTATACTTCACGCATGCACCGTGCGCGGGCCACGGGTGTGCCACAGCCCGGCCCGTCACTCGGGTTTGCTCAGTCCAAGAGCACTGTAGGGCGTGACATTTCGTGTAGTTGTGCGATGCGACACTGTCTCCAGGCATAGGTACGTTATTTTTCAAAGTGCCAGCACTTGTATTTCTCGCTATTTGCTTGTAGTTTAAAGGAAAAGGAACATCGGTTGTGGGAAAGGCAATACACTCAAAACGAGGCAGTGTAGTGCCGAACTGTACGACCATTTAAATACAAGTAGGAATTAAAGTAATTTTTCGAAGAGAAGGATGAAAATTCGCTGTGTCTATTATCCAATCGCATAATCGCCGGGTACCGCAGAAACGCCATAGAGCTGCATTGCACCACAATGCACAAGGAATTTCAAGATTTAGTTGGCTATGTAAGAGAAAATAAGTTGGCAAACCTAAAAAGGTTCACAGTGAGCCCATATTAATGTGGGTAGCCCACGAAAATCATTGTGTTTGTGCTGTTTGTATAAGTACGTATACACCGGTAGAAACCCAATGAGTTTCTTACAGTGAAATGAATACCCCTAGCTACATACAGGCGTTGATGTAAGTCAACGGAGACAGATGAAAATGTGTGCCCCTACCGGCACTCGAACCCGAGGTCTCCTGCTTACATGGCAGACGCTCTATCCATCTCAGCCACCGAGGACACAGAGGATAGTGTGACTGCAAGGACTTATCTCTGGCACGCCTCCCGCGAGACCCACATTTGCAACTGATTGTCCCGCACTATATTCATAGTTCCTCTGCCCATTATACTCAATACTCGAGGCTTTACTGCCGATTCCCGTTATATATATAAAGTCAGTATAAATTTGAAAACTTAACAAACCACGGAATAATGTAGATAGAAAGGTAAAAATTGACCCACATGCTTGGAATGATATGGGGTTTTATTAGAACCAGAAATGCAGGATGGCGCTCCACCCCATATTGCTAGACGCGTGAAAGATCTCTTGCGCGCGTCGTTTGGTGATGATCGTGTGCTCAGCCGCCACTTTCGTCATACTTGGCCTCCCAGATCCCCAGACCTCAGTTCGTGCGATTATTGGCTTTGGCTACCCGAAGTCGCAAGTGTATCGTGATCGACCGACATCTCTAGGGATGCTGAAAAACAACATCCGACGCCAATGCCTCACCATAACTCCAGACATGCTTTACAGTGCTGTTCACAACATTATTCCTCGACTGCAGCTATTGTTGAGGAATGATGGTGGACATATTGAGCATTTCCTGTAAAGAAAATCATCTTTGCTTAATCTTTCTTTGTTATGCTAATTATTGCTATTCTGATCAGATGAAGCGCCATCTGTCGGACATTTTTTGAACTTTTGTAATTTTTTTGGTTCTAATAAAACCCCTTGTCATTCCAAGCATGTGTGTCAATTTGTACCTCTCTACCTACATTATTCCGTGATTTATTCGATTTTCAAATTTATACTGACTTTTTGAACACGCGGTATATATATGGAGACGGTATCTGAGATACCATCTTCATATATACAATGCGTTTCTTATTTTCAGCCGATAGGTAGCTGTAGCGGCCCGTCATTAAAAGCGAGCTACAAAATAGCACTCAGAGTAGCCAGATGTACTAAATCTGTCAGAGATGGCGAGTTCATCATAGAGTGCATTGTTCAGGCAGCAGAACTCGTAGCGGCATTGGAAGTACAAAAGTTTTCCGAAACTGTTTTGTCGCGACAAACAATAACTCATCTCGTACCTGTCGTGGCATTGGACGTCTACAGACAGTTAACTGACAATGCAAGCGAGTTCATCGTATTTTCAAATGCTTTGGACGAGTCGATCGACATTTCGGAGGCGGCACAACTTGCGATTTATGTTCGTGCAGCCGACAGCACTTTACACTTGACGGAAGAACTGTTAGATTCGGTGCCAATGAAAGACACAAGGAGAGGAATCTACTTGCTGAAAACGGTTGAAAAGGCAGTTGAAGTAGTTGGCCTGAATTGAAACATGTTGGTCTCAGTTACCACGGACGGAGCGCCAGCAATGCGAGGGCCACAAAATGGACTCGTAGCGTCGCAGCACAAAAAACTACAACGATCAACACACAATTTGTACGGAATTCGTGCATCAAGAGGCACTTTTTGCTAAATTTTGGAGGGATGGAGCACGTCATGAAACTGGTGATCCGAATAGTAAATTATCTAAAGTCACATGGGTTATTAGATTGTCAGTTTCAATACTTCTGATGGAACTGCAGGAACAGTATGGAGGCGTGATTTACTACAACGAAGTACGTTGGTTAGCTCGAGGGGCACGCTTCGAACGATTTTTGAGTTAAGACCTGCTATTTTTGAATTTACGAAAGAAAAGGGAAAACAGGAACGAACATCAGAAGATCCGGAATAAATTGCAGACCTCGCCTTTGTAATTGACTTGACTGCTAATTTGAACACCAATAATCAGTGGCGGCTGCTGTTTAAGAACACCACAGCACGTGAATACCCTGACTTCCGACATCTTGTGGATTTATTGGTTGTTTTTCTTCGAATGCTGTTAAACGTAACTTAGATACTGCAAACTGAAAGATACGGCAGTTCAATCTGGCGTGCTCCGGCTTCCCTAGACTCAGTGAAACTTGACATCAGGATCGCGAGCACACTTTAAGTTGTGCACATTTAAGGAGCTTTTGCGCAGTGGCAGCTCCGGTGATGTAATTGCTGAAGGGCCAGTACATACGAATTTGATAAAAAAAAAAAAAAGTGCACGGTTCAGGATGTGCACAGCTAGCCCTTGCCACTCAACTAGAAGTTTACGCCAGTGCCACCAGATGGTAGCACACTGCGGCAGTCTTTTATCCCCGTTCGCTCGGCATAAATCCTCAGATATGCTTACTCATTCACTATATACTGTAGTAAAATTAGATCCGACTTCAGTACATGTTAAAGTTGTACTTACAGTAAACCTATTTTGTGGCTTTCTGAATGAGCTATAATATGTTGCTATGAATGTTATCATACATTAATCCATTTGAGGCGCTGAGAATCATAAGGGTCCAAAGCACGTCACTATCGAATTTGAGACTGAAGCATTTATTCATGCTTCTGAAATCCATTGATCTTATGGTGAGTCAGATTTATCTGTACTGTGGGCCCACTTTGTATGCATGAACATCCACAAAAAGCTTTATCACAGGTTTCTCTGACATTCACTTAAATGTGGGATCGATGGCGGTGTGGTTTAGGCACTTATGGATCTCAGCGCCTCAAGTGACCGTGTTGGTAGACAATACTACTTAAGTTCAGTCATTTGTACAAACGTCACTTCATGTTTGGAGTTGGTTGTTTACTGTTCGGGAATCGGCTTTCGAGTGCGTTGTATCTATTTTAAATGTCTACAGAAAAGTAAAGCTGTGAGGACAGGTCGTGAGTCGTACTTTGGGAGCTCAGTCAGTAGAGCACTTGCCCGCGAAAGGCAAAGGTCCCGAGTTCGAGTCTCGGTCCGGCACACAGCTTTAATGCGCCAGGAAGTTTCATATCAGCGCACACTCCGCTGCAGAGTGAAAATCTCTTAGGGAAAAGAAAACTAAATTACCAGAAAAGTTAGCTGCGAAGGAACTAGGGCCTCCAAGAACATTTCCTTTGAGAGAATGACGAAATCAGATAAGCGTCACTGCAAGTGAACATTTAACAAGGAAGTGTACAGATAGCACAAGTTGTTGTGTGGGTGCAACATAAGAATATCTGATCTTCAGTCCGGAATTATATTCGTGAACAAATGTATCTCTTAGCGATCCTGTACATTTGTCAGAAAAAATTTAAAAGCATTCCCTATTACACAAAAATGCGAAATACAGGGTTGCGAAAGGTTACACATTATTTCGTCACTGCCCTAAACTGTACTTAATTATGTACAAAACAACAAAATTCCACAAAACTAGTTCTTTCTTTTGTCATATAAGTTTTGCATCTTATTATTATTATTTCTGTTACTATTATTATTGGCAGTGGCTGTACTCGTATAAACTTTTTGATAAGCGTTATACCGCAGATGCTATTAATTTCACTCTCTCCAATTTATCTGTATATAAAAATATTTGAACACCCAAATGTATACTCACGATCCGCCACTACCCGTAATAAGACGTTGCAAGGCAAGAAGCAATTAAAATCTGATTTAATGGTAAAGGTGGATGCAATTAAAATGAGAATTACATTGTAGAAGGGACAAATTCTGAAAAAGAACGCCGCCCTTTCCCCTAAGCTCTCTGGTGTTAAAGAAAATGCGCATTTTAAACAATTCATTTCGTTGTTGAAAGAAATACAGGAAGACTATTCAAATAGTTTGTAGGACACTGTCAACCTCTTATCTGATTTGAGATGTTTTAGATATCATTTGCCATACCAGTTCAAAGCGCATCTCATTCATATGCAAACAGAACTAATCGATCTGCAGTGTAACTTAACTAATTAAAAGACAAATTCCATTACGTTAAAACTGTCCAGGAATTGTAAGATGATTAATACCATAGATAACAAAATCAAAACAATTTGGAATATTATTACAAGGGAGACAGGGCAACCAAGAGTACAGGATGACGGCATTACCATCAAAGCGAATGGAAACTTGACAAACAACAAGCCGGAAGTAGAAAACATTTTGAATAATCATTTTTTAAATGTTATAGAGAAAATAGGATCTAAATGTTCATTAGAAGAAGCAAGGCAGTTAATGGAAGAGTCCTTACCCACGCCATTTGATACAATTGAAATTCCACCCACCTATCCTTCTGAAATTAGGAAGATATTGAACTCTCGCAAGAATAAAAGCTCACATGGAATTGATGGCATTCCAGCAGGATAACAAAAGCCTGTTCCCAAGAGATAAGTGCGATATTTAGCCACATACGTAATAGCTCTCTGAAGCAAGGTATTTTCCCAGATAGACTGAAGTATGCCATTGTTAAACCACTGCATAAAGAAGGGGATACGTCTGATGTCAACAACTACCGCCCAATCTCTCTACTGACTGCCTTATCCAAAATTCTTGGAACATAATGTATTGTACAGTAGCTTCACACCTTTGTGAAAATAAAGTTTTAACAAAATGTCAGTTTGGTTTCCAGAAAGGTTTTTCAATGGAAAATGCTATATATACTTTGACTAATGAAATATTAAATGCTGTGAGTAACCGGAAGTCACCCGTTGGGATTTTTGGTGATCTCTCAAAGGTTCAAATCAAATGGCTCTGAGCACTATGGGACTCAACTGCTGTGGTTATCAGTCCCCTAGAACTTAGAACTACTTAAACCTAACTAACCTAAGGACATCACACACATCCATGCCCGAGGCAGGATTCGAACCTGCGACCGTAGCAGTCGCACGGTTCCGGACTGCGCGCCTAGAACCGTGAGACCACCGCGGCCGGCGATCTCTCAAAGGCTTTTGATTGTGTAAATCATGGACTACTTCTAGATAAGCTGAAGTAATGGCTCTGAGCACTATGGGACTCAACTGCTGAGGTCATCAGTCCCCTAGAACTTAGAACTAGTTAAACCTGACTAACCTAAGGACATCACAAACATCCATGCCCGAGGCAGGATTCGAACCTGCGACCGTAGCGGTCTTGCGGTTCCAGACTGCAGCGCCTTTAACCGCACGGCCAC
Source organism: Schistocerca nitens (assembly GCF_023898315.1). Lineage (NCBI taxonomy): Eukaryota > Metazoa > Arthropoda > Insecta > Orthoptera > Acrididae > Schistocerca > Schistocerca nitens. Next base: position 415,907,004 of record NC_064622.1, on the reverse strand, counting down.
TTCGGCCGGCTTAAGCTGAAGTACTGTGGTATGAATGGGACAGCGCTCAAGTGGTTTAAATCATACCTAACTGGAAGAGTGCAGAAAGTTGAAATAAACAGTTAACATAATATGCAAAAAGCTGGTGATTTCTCAAACTGGGGAACAATCAAGAATGGGGTGCCGCAAGGTTCGGTCCTGGGTCCTCTGCTGTTCTTAATATATATTAATGACTTGCCATTCTATATTCACGAAGATGCAAAGTTGGTACTTTTTGCCGATATTATAAGTATAGATATCACACCCAACAGACAAGAATTAACTTATGAAATTGTGAATGATGTTTTTCAAAAAATCATTAATTGGTTCTCTGCTAATGGGCTCTCATTAAACTTTGACAAAACACAGTATATACAGTTCCACACAGTAAATGGAATGACACCATTAATAAATATAGACTTCGATCATAAATCTTTAGCTAAGATAGAATATTCAAAATTCCTATGTGTTTGCACTGATGAGGGGTTGAACTGGGAAAAACACACTGAAAATCTACTGAAACGTTTGAGTACAGCTACTTATGCTGTTAGAGTCATTGCAAATTTTGGCGATATACATCTCGGTAAATTAACTTACCACGCCTATTTTCATTCTCTGCTTTCGTAAGGCATCATATTCTAGGCTAACTCATCATTGAGGAAAAGAGTGTTCGTTGCACAAAAGCGAGTAATCAGAATAATTGCTGGAGCACATCCAAGATCATCCTGCAGGCATTTAAAAAACCAGGGATCTTCACTGTAGCCTCACAATATATACACTCACTTATGAAATTTGTTATTAACAATGAATTCAAAAGTAATAGCAGTGTACATGGCTACAACACTAGAAGAAAGGATGATCTCCACTACTCAAGGTTAAATCTAACTTTGGCTCAGAATGTGGTAAATTATGCTGTCACAAAAGTCTGACAGATAGCCATATAGCATTTAAAAGAAAACTAAAAGAATTTATGAATGGTAACTCCTTCTACTCATTAGATGAATTTTTGGACATAGTAAGTGGGTAATTTCCTCACCCCCCACCATAAATAAATAAATAAATAAAATATTAAGTCTCATGTAATATTTTGTGAAACGTAATATCTTGGTTAGACACCTTTTATTAACCTGACACGTTCCACCTCATTACGAAGTCTCGTATTCATAATGTATGGAACAACAACTAATCTAATCTCCTCGGGAAGAGTTTTCATGTCTCCACAACGAGGCTCCATGTTTGATCAACTTATATTTGCGAAATATTGTTTTCAATAATGAAACTAAACAAGTCACGATTACGTGAGAGCCTCAGTGATGACAATCTGATGACCTGCCTGCTCCTTTCAGTGTGCTGACACTTTATTATGGCTTCAGAGAACCAAAAGTAATTAGATAACGATGAACATTTTGTTTCGTTTTATGACATATTATGTTGACAATTGTAGTCATCGCACTGTCGGAAGAGAAGTGCTAGGTAATAATTTTTTTTTCCTTTCAATTGTAGTTATGATAATTTATTCCATTCATAGCTGTATGCTACAGAGACTAGTTTTTGCCTCTTTTTCTATACGTCAACTGAAATGTAATAATTTTACACGAAACACAGTATGAATGGTGTAATGCAGCTGCAAACTCAAATTTATTGTATTTGTATTTTTAATTGTCTCTTCTATCAATGGTTAGTAACAGTACAATACCACTCGCCATGTCACATAACTTGAGTTTTTCGAGTTTCCTAATAGAGGAAGTACCCGTGGTCTAGGGATAGCCGGCATGGTACCTCAGCGTGTTCGGTCAGAAGGTTAGCTGCCTTCTGTAATAAAAAAACTGAGTTAATGGATCAACGACGATATGAAACGGGTGTCTTGTGACGTCCGCCCCGAGCAGATACAACAAACGAAAACTAACAAAATGAGATTAAAAAAAAAGAGGGGGTAGCGTCTTTGATTCATAATCAAAAATAAAAACTTCGGTCCCGGGTTCGATCCCCGCCACTGCCTAAATTTTGATAAATAATCAGTATTGGCGGCCGAAGACTGCCGGCATAAGAAGCCAGCCTCATTCTGCCAACGGCCTTGTCAAAGAGGGCAGAGTAGCGGATAGAGGTTCAGGGCACTCTCTTGTCCTAGGGGTGGGATATTGCCCCTAAAGGCGGAAGAATCAGGAATGATCAACGACGTGAGGATGCAGAAGGCAATGGAAACCACTGCATTAAAGACACGTAACGTGTATCCACAGGACATGCGGCCTGCAATTGAAGAAGTGTCATGATGATCTCTCCATTGGCAAAAGATTCCAGAATAGTCCCACTTTCGGATCTCCAGGAGGGGACTGCCAAGGGGGAGGTTACCATGAGAAAAAGATTGAATAATCAACGAAAGGATAACGTTCTACGAGTCGGGGCGTGTAATGTCAGAAGCTTGAACGTGGTAGGGAAACTAGAAAATCTGAAAAGGGAAATGCAAAGGCTCAATCTAGATATAGTAAGGGTCAGTGAAGTGAAGTGGAAGGAAGACAAGGATTTCTGGTCAGATGAGTATCGAGTAATATCAACAGCAGCAGAAAATGGTATAACAGGTGTAGGATTCGTTATGGATAGGAAGGTAGGGCAGAGGGTTTGTTACTGTGAACAGTTCAGTGACCGGGTTGTTCTAATCGGAATCGACAGCAGACCAACACCGACGACGATAGTTCAGGTATACATGCCGACGTCGCAAGCTGAAGATGAACAGATAGAGAAAGTGTATGAGGATATTGAAAGGGTAATGCAGTATGTAAAGGGGGACGAAAATCTAATAGTCATGGGCGACTGGAATGCAGCTGTAGGGGAAGGAGTAGAAGAAAATGTTACAGGAGAATATGGGCTTGGGACGAGGAATGAAAGAGGAGAAAGACTAATTGAGTTCTGTAACAAGTTTCAGCTAGTAATAGCGAATACCCTATTCAAGAATCACAAGAGGAGGAGGTATACTTGGAAAAGGCCGGGAAATACGGGAAGATTTCAATTAGATTACATTATGGTCAGACAGAGATTCCGAAATCAGATACTGGATTGTAAGGCGTATCCAGGAGCAGATATAGACTCAGATCACAATATAGTAGTGATGAAGAGTAGGCTGAAGTTCAAGACATTAGTCAGGAAGAATCAATACGCAAAGAAGTGGGATACGGAAGTACTAAGGAATGACGAGATACGTTTGAAGTTCTCTAACGCTATAGATACAGCAATAAGGAATAGCGCAGTAGGCAGTACAGTTGAAGAGGAATGGACATCTCTAAAAAGGGCCATCACAGAAGTTGGGAAGGAAAACATAGGTACAAAGAAGGTAGCTGAGAAGAAACCATGGGCAACAGAGGAAATACTTCAGTTGATTGATGAAAGGAGGAAGTACAAACATGTTCCGGGAAAATCAGGAATACAGAAATACAAGTCGCTGAGGAATGAAATAAATAGGAAGTGCAGGGAAGCTAAGACGAAATGGCTGCAGGAAAAATGTGAAGACATCGAAAAAGATATGATTGTCGGAAGGACAGACTCAGCATACAGGAAAGTCAAAACAACCTTTGGTGACATTAAAAGCAACGGTGGTAACATGAAGAGTGCAACAGGAATTCCACTGTTAAATGCAGAGGAGAGAGCAGATAGGTGGAGAGAATACATTGAAAGCCTCTATGAGGGTGAAGATTTGTCTGATGTGATAGAAGACAAAACAGGAGTCGATTTAGAAGAGATAGTGGATCCAGTATTAGAATCGGTATTTAAAAGAGCTTTTGAGGTCTTACTGTCAAATAAGGCAGAAGGGATAGATAATATTCCATCAGAATTTCTAAAATCATTGGGGGAAGTGGCAACAAAACGACCATTCACGTTGGTGTGTAGAATATATGAGTCTGGCGACATACCATCTGACTTTCGGAAAAGCATCATCCACACAATTCCGAAGACGGCAAGAGCTGACAAATGCGAGAATTATCGCACAATCAGCTTAACAGCTCATGCATCGAAGCTGCTTACAAGAATAATATACAGAAGAATGGAAAAGAAAATTGAGAATGCGCTAGGTGACGATCAGTTTGGCTTTAGGAAAAGTAAAGGGACGAGAGAGGCAATTCTGACGTTACAGCTAATAATGGAAGCAAGGATTTGTCGACCTGGAAAAAGCGTTCGACAATATAAAATGGTGCAAGCTGTTCGAGATTCTGAAAAAAGTAGGGGTAAGCTATAGGGAGAGACGGGTCATATACAATATGTACAACAACCAAGAGGGAATAATAAGAGTGGACGATCAAGAACGAAGTGCTCGTATTAAGAAGGGTGTAAGACAAGGCTGTAGCCTTTCGCCCCTACTCTTCAATCTGTACATCGAGGAAGCAATGATGGAAATAAAAGAAAGGTTCAGGAGTGGAATTAAAATACAAGGTGAAAGGATATCAATGATACGATTCGCTGATGACATTGCTATCCTGAGTGAAAGTGAAGAAGAATTAAATGATCTGCTGAACGGAATGAACAGTCTAATGAGTACACAGTATGGTTTGACAGTAAATCGGAGAAAGACGAAGGTAGTGAGAAGTAGTAGAAATGAGAACAGCGAGAAACTTAACATCAGGATTGATGGTCACGAAGTCAATGAAGGAATTCTGCTACCTAGGCAGTAAAATAACCAATGACGGACGGAGCAAGGAGGACATCAAAAGCAGACTCGCTATGGCAAAAAAGGCATTTCTGGCCAAGAGAAGTCTACTAATATCAAATACCGGCCTTAATTTGAGGAAGAAATTTCTGAGGATGTACGTCTGGAGTACAGCATTGTATGGTAGTGAAACATGGACTGTGGGAAAACCGGAACAGAAGAGAATCGAAGCATTTGAGATGTGGTGCTATAGACGAATGTTGAAAATTAGGTGGACTGATAAGGTAAGGAGGTTCTACGCAGAATCGGAGAGGAAAGGAATATGTGGAAAACATAAGGAGAAGGGACAGGATGATAGGACATCTGCTAAGACATGAGGGAATGACTTCCATGGTGCTAGAGGGAGCTGTAGAGGGTAAAAACTGTAGAGGAAGACAGAGATTGGAATACGTCAAGCAAATAATTGAGGACGTAGGTTGCAAGTGCTGCTCTGAGATGAAGAGGTCAGCACAGAAAGGAATTCGTGGCGGGCCGCATCAAACCAGTCAGTAGACTGATGACAAAAAAAAAAAAAAAAAAAAAAGAGCGTAATAAGAAACCAAGCAGCATGCAAACCGGTCTGTGTTCCTTGCGCGACTGCTCTGCAGTCTAAACCGCGCGTTTGCAGTACCCGCTCAGACAGCATAAAGTGATGGTGGGGGAAACGTGCTCTGGCACGAGAGAGAGAGAGAGAGACCCGTATGCTAAAGCGCTGTCCGCGTGCTGTGTTTCTGGCCGGCCCTGTTCTGCGCCTTTCACCATCTTGGATATTGATGGCCCAAGGCTTGTATTAGATTTACCGTGATAGAGGAAGAAAAACACTCAGTTACTGTCTGCTCAGCTCTGTTCCCTGCTTACCAAAAGAACTTGTCACATCGCAGTCGGGTTGTGATACCACGACGAGACAGCGGGAGAAGGGAAATACTCATACTAAATGGGAACGGTATTGTCTACGAGATGGCGGCGACAGATTATCAAATAATTTTTTTTTTCGATCCTCAGAATGCTGGTCGGTTTGGTTCACCTGGCCATGAATACCTCTCCTGTGATAACCTCCTAACCTCATTGAACCCAAGTTTCTCAGTTATTTGTTGGATGTGTTCCAATCTCTGTCTTCCCCTACATACTCTCTACAACTCCCTGATGTATCTTCGAAATTATTTTCTGATATCTTAAAACATTTCCTATCATATTGTCCCTTCTTCTTGTCATTTTCCTCCCCAAATCTCCGAAGAACTTCATTCAACATTTCACCTAATTTCCAACATCCTTCTATAGGACCATATCTCAAATGCTTCAGTTCTTTTATTTTCCGGTTTTCCAATACTCCATGATTTACTTCAATACTTTTTCAGGAATTTCTTCCTCGGGTGCTCATTAAACTTTTTGCTGTTTGATGCTAGATTAGATTAGATTTACTTTCATTCCAATTGCTCCGTAGTGAGGAGGTCCTCCAGGATGTGGAATATGTCAGAAAAACAACAATACATGACAAATATTTACAACTAAAACAAATAAGCTAATGTACCATTCCACAGGTCCCAAATGGAATGATCGTCATTTTCTAATGAACACTATATGAAAGAGTCATTTTACAAATACTAATGCACTGAATTTAAAATTAAAAAGTTTTTTATCTATTTATAAGGTAATAAACATGTAATACAACTACTATAGTACTTATTTACAATGAACACATTACTGCACTGAAATGGTGAAGAAGTTAGATTGTACTTACACACACACACACACACATTTACAATGAACAGATTACTGCACTGAAATTGTGCAGAAGATATACAAATCAGTTGGTTTTACTGAGAAATTCATCAATGGAGTAGAAGGAGTTGGCCACCAATAAATCCTTTAGGCTTCTCTTAAAGTGAATTTCATTGGTTTTTTAAGCTTTTTATGGCTGCTGGCAAGTTATTGAAAATGTGTGTTCCTGAATAATGCACACCTTTTTGTACAAGACTAAGGGACTTTAAATCCTTGTGAAGATTATTCTTATTTCTAGTATTGATTCCATGAATTGAGCTGTTGGTTTGAAAAAGTGATATATTTTTAATGACAAATTTCATTAAAGAATAAATATATTGGGAAGCAGTAGTTAGTATCCCTAGTTCCCTAAACAGGCTTCTCCAGGATGTTCTTGAGTTCACACCACATATAACTCTTACTGCACTTTTTTGTGCCCGGAAAACTTTATCTTGGCTTGATGAATTACCCCAAAAAATAGTCGCATATGATATTATGGAATGAAAGTAAGCATAGTATGCCAGCTTTTTCATTTTTATATCCCTTATGTCTGACAAAATTCACATTACAAACAGAGATTTGTTAAGGCGCTTCAGCAGTTCTGTGGTGTGCTCCTCCCAGTTGAATTTATTATCTAGCTGTAATCCCAAGAATTTAACACTGTCCACTTCTTCAATCTTCTTGTCATCGTATGTTAGACATATACTCGTGGGACACCCCTTACAAGTTCTGAACTGAATGTAGTGAGTTTTTTCAAAGTTTGGTGACCAGGAAAACCCTTCGCCTTTTCTAGTATGCTTTTTATGTCCTCATTGAATCGTTCATCATGTTCTACTTTGCTTCGAAGATACCAGAACTCTTTTACTTCCTCCTCTTCGTGGTCCTCAATTTTGATGTTAAGTTTATCGCTAATCTCATTTTTTTCTACGGTTTACTCTTAATCCACAGCGTCTACTCAATAGACTTCATTCCGTTCAACAGGTCCTACGGTCTTCCCCACTTTCACTTGGTATAGCAATGCCATCAGCGAAACTCACCATTCATTTCCTTTCATCATGATTTTTAATCCCATTCCTCAACATCTATTTATGTCATTGGTTCATCGATGTGTAAATTGACTAAGGATCAAAGACTACATCCTTATCTTTGTACTGCCCCAAAGTGTGTCGCGGCGTTTTCCCATTTAGCTTCTATCCTTTGGGAGCATTACATAATATGTTATGGCTGCATAAGCAGTCAAGTTTTTTTAGTGAATAAATCAAGAATAAAATACAATTAAACGATACTTCTTTGCAAATACCGCTTCTGTGTTATAGCAAAACAATCAGAGTTTAGCTTCAACTTTTACTATGATCTGGATGCTTACTGTAGATCCACCACTCTGATAAAGGTTAATTTTATTAACATTGCGTTTATACTACTAATTATAAAGAAAGCCTTAAGCAAATATGATCTTATACTCCCAAAATTTACACTACGTACGCCTCCAAACTGTTTAAATTATGAAACATGATAATAATCTCTAACTGTGAAAATCGCTGAATTTATACTAAATATTTATAAGTTTTATTAATTATATCTAGTAAGTGAAATGATTTTCTTTTCTTTATTTGCCGTAAGTTGTATAAGAACCTTAAGGTCCGTCTTTCCAAAAGCAATATGTAAGTATTACGACCGAGTGAGGTTGTGCAGTGGTTAGCACACTGGGCTTGCATTCGGGAGGACAATAGTTCAAACCATCGTCCAGATATCCTGATTTAGGTCTTCTATGATGTACTTAAATAGCTTCAGGCAGATGCCAGAATGGTTCCGCCGAAAAGGCGCGGCCGACTACCTTCCCCATCCTAATCCAATGAGACCGACGACCTCACTCTTCGATCACCTCCCCAAAATCAACCAACCTAAATATTACGCGCCATACATCTTCTCGTAATAAGTACCTTTCCTTTTTTTCTCAGCGTATCAGTAACTCAGCGATTTTGTACTACGCTAGAGATCACTCATGTTCACCACTCATTATTATTACTACCAAGATACTTTTTAGTCAGTTTAAATGATATAAAGATAATAATTTCCTACAGCTTTACTCAAAATAATTTCGTTGAATACTCCCTTACACTGATTTCGATTGTTAAAGATGTTTGTTACTTCAGATCTCAATCATTTGCATGTATGTTTTGTAATTAATTTCGAATATTTCATTGCGATCGCCGACTTTCTCCAATAATGTTTTAAAAAAATTATCGAGCACAACGTCAGAACTACTTCTCTAGTGCTTTTACTTTTTCGAAAGTCAAACCGTTCACCATGTAACAAAGGAAAGCTTGCACCTAGTTATAAATAGTATCAATAAGCGATTCATTTGAAGAAATTAAGTGAAAGGGAAACCAAGCTGAACGCCACATATCCAACACGGAACCTCTGTGTTGCAGACCTCTCCGTGGGCGTCATCAGCGTCTTGACTGACATCGTGTGGAGGATGACCGTCTCGTGGAATGCTGGCAACGCTGCCTGCAAAATCATTCGGTTCCTGCAGGTAAGCACATACACAAGTTTCACGCGTGCTTCATTTTGCGGCTGTTCTTTCTGCAATGTTTGTTCCATCCGCGCCAACGATTCCTAGTAACGGCCGGTGCTCATTCACGGTTTGGGGATTATTCTGTTTTTACTCTGTGGCCTGGAGGAGGACGAAAAGGAGGAGGAGTTGATTAGCGTTTGACGTTCAGTCGACAAAGAGGTCATTGGAGCACAAGCTCAGACCAGGGAAGGATGGAGAAGGTCTTTCGAAGGAACCAAGCGATCAAGGTAAATCACGAAAAACCTAAATCACGATGGACGGACAGGGATGGAACCGTCGTCCTCTCCAAATACGAGTCCAGCGGGCTAACGCTGTGCTACACCGCTTGATGCTGTGGCGAGATGCGCATCCCGTAGATATAAGTGTCGATTTTCTTAAGGAAGGTCGTGTATGTAATCTGTTCAAGAAACTCGTTTGACACTACATTTCTTATTTGGGAATTTAAGTTAGTCCCCGAAACAAGAGAGAAACAGAAATTACATATGAGCACTTCACTTTTCGGCCAAGTTAATTTTAATGCAAGCCTTTCAAACAGTATTTTCATCATGGCAACGACATCAACCGTTATGAAATTGTCTCGAATGAAAAACAGCCCACAGTTGCACTAAATTATGTTTATTTTGAACCTCGACCATGGTTTCTGCTATAATAATGTAGCCTTCTTCAGAAGTCATACACACTAATAAATGTATATAATTTTACTTATGTTATTTTATTGCTCTTGACGCAGCCGCTGGGCTAAGACCTTTTTCTTTTATTATAGCAGAAACCATGGTCAAGGTTTAAAATAAACATAATTTAAACATAATTTAGTGCAACTTTGGGCTGTTTTTCATTAGTTTCAAACAGTGAGTGTTGATGGTCTCCGAGATGGTGTTGTTGACTGTTAGAAAGGCCAGGAACCCAGGGATACCTTGCTGGGAGGTAGTTGACGGTTAGGACCAGCCAGCCAGTGGCAACCTAATAGACAACGGGGAATTTCCTTAGAACTCACTTGTAAGACGGACATATCTCTTTATAGGAAAGGCCGTTTATGGTGGCAATAGATAATAATACCCGTTTTGGAAGTATTTTCTTTCTGAGGCAGAGTTTTTAAGCAGGACCCCGTAGTATCACTCAGGCTCACTTTCGCTGCTGTCCCAGAGTAGTCAACACACTGCGTTTGCAAAGTCCATGAAGGAGTGTCTCGTAGTAGACCCATGTTGGCATAAGTCTCAGGCACTTATAAGTAGTGAGAGCCTTTGAAACTCGAGTACCGTTGGCAGAACTTAAATGACCGACGTGTTTCACGGAATCGGAAACGAACTGCTGGCCGCCGTGTGCATAACACGGTGAGATATGAAGGCTCACAAACTGGGTAACGCGCCATCGGTCTGCACTGTTGCTCCTCATTGCTGGTGTATGTCTCTCTCCCGTTCGTCTCAAAGCTATAGTGGCTCCCTTGACATCATTTTGAACCTTTTATTTTTAAATTATGCTTGATAACATGTGAAACTTGAAACTGATTACTAGTGCACTATTTCCTAGAGATTGCAGTGCTTAATATGTCATATTTTTACTCTTTGTTTGATTATTAGAGGACATACCCAGATTAAACGACACGAACAGTTACTATCTTCTTCATACATATAGACTATAGATACTGGCAACATTCCTATTTCTTACTCGCATTCACTTTTTCGCTCTAGATGCGAAACTTTGAAAACATACATTGCGTTTTACCAACTTTCCAACTTCTCCCTGTAAAATGTTTGTTTTCAATAATGCTACGTCATAAGTAATGAGAAGTAGCAGAAACGAGAACAGCGAAAAACTTAACATGAGAATTGGAGATCACGAAGTAGACGAAGTTAAGGTATTCTGCTACCTAGACATCAAAATAACTCATGATCGATGGAGCAAACTAGCGCTGGCAAAAGGCCGTTCCCGGCCAAGAGAAGTCTATTAGTACCAAACACAGGCTTAAATTTGGGAAATAAATTTCTTATAATGAACGTCTGGAGCACAGCATTGTATTATGGTGAGACATGGACTGTGGGAAAAACGGAACAGAAGCGAATAGAAGAGTTTGAGATGTGGTGCTCCAGAGGAATGTTGAGTATTAGGCGGGGACGGTAAGGAAAGGAATGAGGAGGTTCTCTATAGAATCGAAGAGGAAAGGAATCTACGGAAAACTCCGACAAGAAGAAGGGATGGGATATCAGCGATTAAATTCTACGGTACTAGAGAGCTGCAGAGAGTAGAGCTGTACAGGAAGACAGAGACTGGTATACATCCACCAAATAACTGAGGACACAGGTTACATTTGCAACTCTGAAATGAAAGATCGCCGTAGAAGAGGAATCTCAAACCAGTCAGAAGGCTGATTATTCAAAAAGAAAGAAAGGCATGTTTCACATTTTTGATTAATCATATATTAATTATGTCTGGCAGCTGCTCTTCTGTACTGCAACATTTTATCTTATACAGTTCTCTCTATTGTTCACTAACGTAGTGGAATATCACATTTATATATTTGCTTAGAGTAATCATTGTCTTCGTTTTATCCTTTTCATAGCATTTTGACTGTCTATATGAAGAACGCTCATCACTTCTCTTCTGGACAGCTCTTGTAGTAGAATCTTGATGCGTTCTACTTCTTTGGTACATTCTTCTGTGGAAAAGTATTCTGCTTCAGTTGATGAAGTAGCTACAACACTTTGTTTCTTCATTTTCACAGTTTCACTAACAAGACTTCCAAAAATTTGAAATAAAGGTCACAATTTTTTGTTTCGTTGTATTTTATCCAATGATTAGTAGAAATACAGCGCTCAGCTGTAGCGGAGGTACTGCCATGGAGGAGGAGAGCATACTGCACACAAGCAGAGACACAGACATGGAAGTCATGTTGACAAACAAGAAGAAACACCTCAGTCTACAAAAAATTTCACATTGATAAAACCACGACAGAAAAGAAACACCACAGAAACGATTAACCAAACTTACAAATCACAAAAGGCGTCCTCAATGTCAACAACCAGCCCAACTTCGGCCTGCGCCCCCCCCCCCCCCAAAAAAGAAAAAAAACCGTACAGCTTTCTTGAACTCCTAATAGATCTTTTGCATCTTTTGCAGTTTTCGCACGCGCTCTCTCTCTCTCTCTCTCTCTCTCTCTCACACACACACACAAAGTGTACTAAAAAAAACTGCATGTGTGATGTTGGCAATGCTCACAAACAACACCCACGAATAACATATGAACACCAAAACAATACAGTTATGAATGCAAAACATATGAATCCACAGTAAAAAATCTGCGAGAATGCATTGTGCAAAGTGAAGTGCAAAGAACGCGAATGGAACTAGAGTAAAAGTGCCTTTCCAGAAGCTGGAAAAATGCGAAGGGTGAAAGAGAAACTTTTTCGACTACAACCTCCGTAACGACGAGGGTGTGACGGTGTTAAGCTGGTTGTCGAGTGGAAACATACTGGGACCACAAAATAAAATGTTCGAGAACACAGATTTATTAACACCAAAAAAATTATACCTTTTACAGTTATAAAATACACTGTTAAATATGACTATTAACAGGCTATTCCCGAACATCAGTTGACACCCTTTTGCAACTTTGCAGATGGCTTACGGACCAATACTAACTGTCTTTCACTGTGAAGCCAAAATAATTTCAAGATTTAAGTAACTACAAGACAAGTATTTAAAAACGGTTACAGGTCAAGTTCATTCAAACAATTACTATCAGCAACTGCACAAACGGCTCAGTGCCCAGTAACAAGCACCTTCCTCGGCAAAGCTAAAATAATATAAATCTTAGAGTATTAAACAGTTGTGATACAGTGAAGGTAAAAATCTTCTGAGTTTTAGATCTCGTCATATTTCTTCTAACGATTAAATTTCGACACATCTACTGACATTTTCATGAGAATCTTGTGAGTGTCCACGGTTGACTGAACACTCAATACAAATACAAATGGTTGACAAAGAGTTACAGGTCAAGACCATTCAAATAACTATTATTTATGACGTCTCAAAAGACTTCAAGCCCAGCGATAAAGACCCACCACAGTGAGATCAAAATAATATGAAAGTGCCAAGATGTTGCAACAAGAGAGTAAGCAGACCATTGCAGATCGATATAATCAGTTGATGAAACCATTAATTGCACTTAGCAATTACACAAACGGCTTAGGATCAAATAAAACAACACCAATAATGATAAAGCCAAAATCACATCTTAAAATATAAAATATAGTATACAAATCTTATATATACAAATCTTATCTACAAAGAAACTGCAATAGCATTTTCAAAAAAATGTACGTGATAACTGTGTTAACTACCAGCGGTCATGTAGCAAGCTTCACGGTTGGTGAAGGTATTTTAGGATTTCCCTGGAATTTGGTTAAAACAGAGGACGCCCGCAAGTAACGTACAGTGATCTTTAAGGTACAAAAGCCAAGCAAAACCGTAGGCAGAACTTGTACAAAGGTCTGCTCTAGGAATTGTCGCTTCAATTTACTAAAGGGAAGAGGGGATGAATTTTAAAGAATACGTTTCCATCAAACCACATACAATTTAAATAACTGAGAAAGGTGAGGCAAAGGCTTAACCTCAGGGGTAACAGGTAAGTAAATAATGGCAGTAGCCGGGCAGGTAGACAGTATGGGGAAGGCCCGTTGGGCTGCACGCTCAGTAAGCAAATAACAAAATACCTATGATACAGGAGGCTAGTTCGGCCAACAGAGTGCTCACATGTCCTCGGCAGATTTGGACCTCCAACTGCCCGCTGCTTCCAGTAAGGCCACCCTCCCATTGCTAGACGAGTACGGCCCTATGTCCGCGTCTGCTGCTGCTAGGCGCACCTTCACTGGCCATGTGTACCCTGGCCTCTCAGAAACCGGCCAGTGACAAACATAGGGCAGATTCAATCGATAACACAATCCCACAGACGTCACGTGACGCAGCACAGTCCTCCCCACATTAAGCTGGAACATAAGGGGATGGGAGCAGCAAGGTATGAGAAGATTCCCCAGCATCCTGGTTCCCCATGATGACCTTCAGCTGGCTGATGTGAACTCTGGTTAACTGACCAGTGGAGAGGTCCTGAATCAAGAAGCTCACTCACGGCGTGATACGGACACATTGTATGGTCCCACAAACCGTGGCAACATCTTAAAAGTAACGTTCTGTCCCTTCTGGCTTTGTGCCCAAAAGTTCTTAAGGTAGACCCTTTCTCTCGGCGGTTGTGAGGTCGGACCTGTGGCCTTGTTACACCAGGCAGCCTAGACTTGTTACACTAGGTGGCTTCCCAACGGAGACCAAGTGTGATGTTATTTCTGGCAGATTCCCAGTTCTTCTTAATGTGCTTAGTATCGTTATCTTAAGGGGAGCCGGAGGTGGTCAAATCCAAAAAATTACGATTTTTTTTGCTACCGAAAATTAATTGGAACATTCCTCTTTAATGTAAACTTTGAATTATTGTTCTACTCGCCCTAGAAGTGGAGTTATTACCATTTTCCCCCACGCCTGCAGAGGAAATAGGCGGCCGCTGAATGCATCTAACACCCTCTCGTGACTTCCTGGCGAACTGCTTGGGATTTTCTCGGCCTGTTACGCATACAGCGCCTTATGTTACGCATACAGCGAGTGTGCAAGGGTTGGCTACATTGTTTTCTGTGACAAATATTACTCGTATTTCCTTACAGCTTACTCCTATTTTCCTCAGAATTTCGAACATCTTGCTCCATTTAATATTGTCGTACACTTTTGTTCTGGTTACGATGCCACGTTTTAGTAACCGTGTATATAAGAAGAGGAAGAACGTAGGGAAAATAAAATTAACACTAATACCAAGTTGCGATACTACAAATTGTTGGTAGTATTATACTTCTTGTGTAAAGCGGGTAATATGCAGTATGTACAAGAATCAGGAGGGATCAATAAAACCAATTTTTCATGACTTAGCACAGCCAGAATTGTTACACAAATGTCTACACGGAAAGACGCAGAATCCTAATGAGAGCGTAAACAATTTGATTTGGAAAGTGATTCCTAAAAGGGTGTTTGTAAGCATAAAAACACTGCACTTTGGCATTTATGATGCAATAGCAACCTACAACCAAGGGAACAGTGTGAAGTGTGAACTTCTGAAGGCATTAGGATTTACAGCTGGGGTGAACACTGTACGAGCACTAAGAAATATTGACAGAGAAAGGATAAGAGGAGCAGAAAGAAGAGAAAGGCATATGAAGTATGATGGAACAACAGGCCAGAAAAGAAGACAGAAGAAGCTTTTGGAGGATGAAGAAGAAGACTCTGATAATCCATCCTATAGTGCAGGAATGTATTGACAAACTTTGATAGGCATTTCCCGTAAATTAGAATTTTTCGAATATAAGGAACATTTTATCAAAATCCACTCAAGCTAGAAAGATGAAATTTTCTAGTGGTCAAACTTACATTGTAACACAGCCATTTGGCAATATATTCAGTAGTTTCATTTCAGTTTAATTATAAAGCAATTATTTGTAAAAAAATTTGGGTCATTAATAAAAAAAATAATTGGAAGGAAACTAGAAAAGATACTCCAAAATCCCTCTGTCATAACTGCAATACTAAACCACCCTATATGTAAAAAAAATCAAATTTTTCTATTTGGTAATTTATTCATAAATGTTCCTCAAACTTAGTGATTTTAACATGGGCAGCATAGGCACCTCCGGCTCCCCTTAAGGAAGAAGGTAACTGACAACATGTTGGACAGTGGTGAATTAACAGGGAGAATAACTTGTTTGGATGGAATGGTCCCATGAGTCTCATGCATGGCCACATTAAAGACAAAATTAAGCCATCCCACCTCGTCTGCGACTTCCCATGTTAAATGTTCAAGATTGACATAAGACTGTGGTTCACACGCTCCATGAAGGAAGGTTATGAGTAGTAGTAGGTGGTGGTTATAAGAGGAACAATGCTAGTGAAACGGAACTTTTTAAATTCACAACGCACAAAATCCGGGACTTTGTCGCAAACTAGAAGCTTCAGGGTCCAAAATATAGTAAAACGTTGCTTACATGCTTCATGGTTACACTCGTAGTACCTGCGTTATTCGGCATTGGCCAAACAAAACGGTAGAAGACATATACCATCAATAACATACAACTATTACCTTGTTTAATGAAGGCTAGGTGTCCTCAGTAATCGATGAACACTTGGTTGTAGGGTGCTCTGTCCTATCACAACCAAACTTGCCACCCAAATGTTGGGGCTGGATCTTGCTCTCCAGCAAGTAGGTCAACGGAAGTACTACTTAACCCTCATATTGGTCTTGTACACCCATAGGTGTCCACACAAGGAGTGATTAAAGTACTTAAATACTGCAGTGTTCAGCTCCTGGGGAAGGCAGATCTTATCCTTCCTATCATAGTGGTTACAGAAGCAAAGCAATCCCTTGTTAATCCATATTCCTGGCACCACTTACCCTATTTCAATCTGTCAATTGGGGATTAGCATCTTGTTTCTTGGCTAACCCTCTGAACAGTCCTAGAATCACCCTGAAGACTCTTCCCACACAAGACACTTCTTCCTGCCCCAGATTCGTGTCGGAACTTTCGGATAAGGGCGTCAGCCACGTAGTTATCCGTACCCCCCTTATCGGATGAACGTTACAATTGAAGGCAGATATCAATCCCCTGACTATCCTCCCCGTCTTTCGCGGCCTAGCTAGCGCCCATGTTACGGCCTAGTTATCCGCTTCTAAAGTTATGTTCAAGGTGAAACTTGAATCGTTGCCTTCCGTCATTGATAGGGACGTAAAAGCATAACCGATAGACTGCTCTTAGAGGATATAAACTCCCCGTCGAAATCTGATACAGCTAGGTCGCGCACACTAGCGTGCGCCGCCTTCAGCGCATCGAAGGATGCCTGCTGACAAGGGAACCTCCCCATCGCACCCCCCTCAGATTTAGTTATAAATTGACACAGTGGATAGGCTTTGAAAAACTGAACACAGATCAATCGAGGAAACAGGAAGAAGTTGTGTGTAACTATGAAAAAATAAGCAAATTATACAAACTGAGTAGTCCAAGTGTAAGATATGCAACATCAAGGACTGTATAAGCTGAGGAGCGCCGTGGTCCCGTGGTTAGAGTGAGTAACTGCGGAACGAGAGGTCCTTGGTTCGAGTCCTCCCTCGAGTAAAAATTTTACTTACTTTATTTTCGCAAAGTTACGATCTGGCCGTTCATTCATTGACGTCTCTGTTCACTGTAATAAGTTTGGTGTCTGTGTTTTGAGACCGCACCGCAAAACCGTGCGATTAGTAGACGAAAGGACGTGCCTCTCCAATAGGAACCGAAAACATTTGATCGCAAATTCATAGGTCAACCGATTCCTCCACAGGAAAACACGTCTGAAATATTCTATACGACACTGGTGACGGCATGTGCTTCACATTACAGGAATATGTTGTCGACCCACCTAACTTGCACACCTGTCGAATGGGTAAAAAGTTTCTTCTACCTTTCCCGATTAAGGTTTTCTTGTGGATGTGATAATCACTCCCAAAAAAGTGATGAAGACATAAGAGTTTGTCACATAAACTGCAACAAATGAATGCAAGTTTCACAGTCGCACAGTTTTCCCTGTGCTCTGTCAAAACATACGTTTTTAACGTTTTCAAGTTTTTCCGTGTGTAGACCGTCAAATCCTGCATGTGTCCAAGCAAATCTGAACATGTCCTGGAATTTTGGAGAGCGAAGTTGATCATGTCTGAGTGCATGAACTTTGATAATTGTCTGAAAATAAAAATTTAAAACTTTTCACTCGAGGGAGGATTGAACCAGGGACCTTCCGTTCCGTAGCTGCTCGCCGTAACCACGGGACCACAGTGCTCTTCAGTGCTCACGTACCTTGATGTGGGTTATCTTGGACACGGACTACTCAGTTTGTATATTTTGGTTATTTTTTTCATAGTTCCATACAACTTCTTCCTGTTTTCTCGATTGATCTGTGTTCAGTTTTTCATGGCCTATCCGTGTGCCAACTTATAACTAAATCTGAGGGGGTGCGATGGGGAGGTTCCCTTGTTAGTATCACTTCACTGACAATACTTATCCTTTCTTCACCGTTGGTTAAGGAGGACAGCCAGCTGAGCAAAGTTGGGTATGAATTTACCAAAAAAATTTACCTTCACTATAAACTTAACTATATCCTTTATACACTTGAGCCTGGAATTCGCGGTCCTCACATCTTCACTAAACACAAGATGACCAATGAACAAGATCTCTTTCCGGACCAGTCTGACATTAGATGGTTTTATTGTCATCCCAGGTTCCCCAGAGAGTGAAGGGCATGACAGATGATCCAGAAGCTCAATGAAGGTTTTACTATAAATAACTGCATCTTTGAATGGTTCAAATGACTCTGAGCACTATAGGACTTAACATCTGAGGTCATCAGTCCCCTAGAAGTTAGAACTACTTAAACCTAACTAACCTAAGGACATCACACACACCCATGCCCGAGGCAGGATTCGAACCTGCGACGGAAGCGCCTAGAACCACTCGGCCACAGCGGCCGGCTAACTGCATCTTCTATACAGTTGTAGACAGGATTAAATTTTAAATCCCTCAGCAAAGAAACAAGTAAGCGTGCCAATATGGCTGCTCCAGTAGCCAGCGCAAATGGAATTCTGTTATATTCATTGAGGTTCGAATCCGTGCAGAGAGCAGAAAGAGGTCCGGTCGTCCAATGAAGAGAATTAAGGATGCGAGGAAAAACATTGCCACAAGTCGAAGGGAACAGTCTTTCTACTAAACGAGTTCGATCTGCGGTCAGTTCTAAGATTTTTATCTGTCACCTGTAGTAATGTTTGTTGCTGTAGGAAATTCCGAGTTGCACCGTGATTCGGAATCCGCGTTAAACTTTAGGTCGTCCTATAACTCAGTTCAAAGTACAGAGGGAGGCAACGGCTTACGACCTCCAATAGGACCATCCATACTAACACACCGCTGTGTTCAAAACAATTTTCGGATTGATAATTGCTTTACTTAGTTACTTAGCAGGTTATTCCTAGTGCTGGAAGACAGTTTGTGAAAATGAAAGACAATCATATGTTACGAAGAACTGTAGATCTACATTGTACAGCCGGCCGGAGTGGCCGAGCGGTTAAAGGCGCTACAGTCTGGAACCGCACGACCGCTACGGTCGCAGGTTCGAATCCTGCCTCGGGCATGGATGTGTGTGATGTCCTTAGGTTAGGTTTAAGTAGTTCTAAGTTCTAGGGGACTTATGACCACAGCAGTTGAGTCCCATAGTGCTCAGAGCCTTTTTTACATTGTACAAGTTAAAAGATTATCGACTCAGAATTGGGGGATTCCATCATGTATTTCCCAGTAGTCGCTGCACTAGTTTCTGTAACTCTGAGATATGACAATACAATCGGTCACCTTCTTCATTTCCTATATTTTCACTTTCCATTCTTGCTACCATGTTATCACGAGATTTTTCATTTGCTTACACGTACCCACCTTATATTAGGTTTTCATTCACCGATCATGACGCTACTTTCGTCATCTTTCATTTCTCTACGGTGGATACAAGAAACATAACGAAACAAAAGAACTGAATACTCCGGGAACTTTGACAAACAACTCTTTCTTTGTCGTCGTTTTTTGTCTTACACCCGTTAGTGCCGTCTTCGTCATTACACGAGATTACAGCAAGCCACTGCAATCCGACTACAAAGAGAATTTTCGCCAAAGTATAAAACGGACAGCACCTCTTTCGGAATCATGTTGCGCTTTGTTCATTCTGTCGGAATAAGAGAATTTGGTTTCGAAATAACAAAAATTTTATGTGGAAGTCGTGTAAGGTAGGAAATTGGATATGGATACAAAACTCCATCTCTGTGTGAACTCTCAAAATTTACACTCTGTTACCCTAAGACCTTTTGTTTCATTTACACTTCAAACATTAAAGTAATACTGCTGAATAATACCCGCCCATTACCGTTGCGAGGTCAAATACAGTAGCTATGCCGATGCCACTCAACTAACAACAAAATTAATCTCAGTGAAATCCCCTTACGTAAGATGAGAAAGGAAAAGGGTGCATGAAAGGGCGGGCCCAAGATAATCACATCATATTGTCTTTGACAGTTCGCATTTATTTACAGGAAACATTACACTAATAAAAGGAATACAGTCTTAACCACGACAAAGAATGAGTAACGGCTTTTTTTTTATTTTACAAATAACTGGATTAAGCCACTGATCAAAGGCCGCTATCCACAAGCATACATTCGGTAATAAATACAAAACTGCAAGATATTTAGGTATGACATCTCGTAACTAAAGCAAATAGGCTTGTAATAACGAAAAGAATTACTCTCCCAAAACATTAAGAACAAATCACCACTTACGGATCTGAAAATGGTCAAAAAAAAGAAATTTAAAGAAATTTCAGTCTTAAGGAGACTAGCATTTTAAAGGAACATCTGAAGCTGCAATTAATAAATCACAAGTACAAACATTCAGTCTTCAGAACAGTCTAACCATGAAAGTTAGGTGCCAGCAATTGCGGCAAGATTTTCTCTTACATGTATGGAATGAATACAATACGGAATTGATGACAAAATAATTAGAAAAACACATCACGCAATTACCACTAGAGATGTAAGCTCGAAGTTCCCAAATATTAGCACAGCAAATATAGTCTGATTTGGAAAATATGAAGGCAAATCAGAAAACGGATAGTAGTACCCATTTCAGGAGGGGCATAAAATATTTCGCGGAAAACATTAACGTAAGAGCATTGGCTAAACAAACTTGTAAATACGCAGCTAGCGCCAACAGCTCCACGAAGGTAATGTCGGGCAGCCACAAACACTCCCGAAGAACACCATGCCTGTGAGTAAAAGCAACAGGTCCCCGAGGCCAATCACCGCACCAAACAGCAGACCTCCAACTCGTAAAACTAAGAGCTGTTAACAAACGCCACTCAGGTGAAACATCAGCTAAGATACAAGTTAAGAAGATTTAATTCGGGCACACCGTAATAACTTAATGCTATAAAACCTTCAAACATGCCATAATAGTCAAATAGTTATGTTACTCAAAATTGCACAGAAAAAACACCGCCTAACAGCATAAAACGGTAAAATGGTGGCTTAATAAACGTCTCCCTCAAAACAACTGATTAGGGTGAAATCAAATATCTCAGAAAGTTAGCCGGCCGGGGTGGCCGTGCGGTTCTAGGCGCTTCAGTCCGGAACCGCGGGACTGCTACAATCGCAGGTTCGAATCCTGCCTCGGGCATGGATGTGTGTGATGCCCTTAGGTTAGTTAGGTTTAAGTAGTTCTCAGTTCTCCGGGACTGATGACCTAAGATGTTTAGTCCCATAGTGCTCAGAGCCATTTGAACCAGAAAGTTACGTGAAATAGAAAAACGGTGAATAAGTCACCTAAGCTACACAACCAGAGACTTGTTTTCAGCAAGCTGAAATTTCTATGAGAATCAGAAGCTTACCTCTACAAGGTGGTACTTAATTGCTAACGTTTACGGGTAAGGCTCTCTTCCATGGCAATTAGATGTCAGAATGATATATAACCCAATCTGAACAGCAGACATTAGTTCGACAAATGGTCTTAAAATAATTAAAAGGCTAAACAATAAAACCAAAAAAATATCCTAAGTCTTTGAAGAAAACCACTTAGTAAACCAGATTTACCACAGAGCATATGCACAGTTTAACAGCACTAAATAGCCAAGTTCATTAAACACTAGGGTAAAGACAAATGCCATGTCGGCTCACAGTAAAATAATACTGATTTGAAAACCACCAGATTTGAGGTCAGACGGAACGTCCCCTTAGAAAAATTATAAATGACTGTGCTGGTAAACTACGTTTTTTGGTTTTCAAACAGCTGAACAAAACTGAACGTACTCAGACAGTTCTCTCTTTACTTATTCTGATCATTACTAAACCGACTCACAAAATTTTTTTAGTGCAACGCAATCTGACTTTCAAAAATCCCTATAAAAGATTGGCCCTGACTAACAATAAGCAATACCTTTCATGAATCACTTACCTCACAAAAATCTTCGTTACTCGAACTACTGCAATACAGCGAGCGCCAGTACTGCCAGCTAAATAAAAGAGTCTAACTACTGAAGGCACTAACTACTGATAGACGTAGTAAATGAAACATTTTGATAGAGAACAAACAATGTACTTACCTTAATAATATTCAAAACTCATATATATATATATATATATATATATATATATATATATATATATATATATATATATATATATATATATATATATATATATATCAGTTCATGACATCCATCTTTACAAATTTTCTTTTTCTGGCGGACACACGTCCAGATCGTCCGCTTATAGTAACCTCTCAAAACTCCGCCATCTCTCTCCCCACATCCACCACTGCTGGCGGCTCACCTCCAACTGCCCAACGCTACACGCTGTTCACATCCAACTGCCCAACACTACACAAGAGAATATTTCAACAATGAGTCCAACCAGCCACAGACTGCACACACCGCAGTCAGTGGTTTTCATACACAGCGCTACGTGGCGTTACCAGCATAAAAACCTAAACAGCCTACTTACAAGGCACCTTGTGGAGTAAAAAGGTAACAGTAAAGCAAAATTACAAGTAGCACTTACAATGGCAAGCACCTACCGTTACACCTTACACGTGGGAACAAGCATTAACTATTAAATGGATCGGCATATTATCTCAGCCCTAGCGATACTAACTATTGCTACGCAAAGAAGTAGTTGTTCCATAATTTCAGATCAGTGCAAAACGCCAGCATCAAAAAGCGCACAGCATGGACGTAAGGGTAGACAATTCAGCTGAAGCACTCTAAAGAGTGTGGTGAAACTTAGATGCAGCCACTGGCGGTACACTCGCAACCAACCGGCCTCTGCACACGCTTCCAACGGCCCACACAGCCACCGGCCGACCATAGAGAGTCTGTATAGGGAGAGAGTGGCCAACCGGACGATACGGCGGCCATCTTTCTGCCAAACTGCGGGCCGGACTTTTGAATGGCCAGTAGTGGAGTAGTGCACACCCACCGAATCAAAAGCACAAGACAATATGGCAAAATCATTCGTTAAATGCCTTTGTTTATAAGAATAGTGTGTTATTTTCACACAGCCAATTTACAGGTCTGTTTTCAAATTTAACTATGTACATTGCAAGTTGTCTTATATGTAGTAAAAAGCAAAAACGACTTACTTCGCATAGATAAGAGTACTTGGTTGTTTCCACGAGGCTCCTGTTTGATTTATGTCAGCCCTGTTGACTGCGACTGGCCACTGCTTTCGTCTCTCTTCATTGCGTGGAAATGCTGACATGCGAAATCCACCTTCGCCTCTACTGGAACAACCAAATGCAGCACAACCTGGTACTGTTTACGAACGTCTGCAAAACGGATTACAGATGTCAAAAACAATAGTGTACAATTACTAACTGTTCACTTCAAACATGTAGGCTAACTGACTTCATCACAAAACGCTTCATTATTTCACCGCGTATTTAAGATCGCAAACGCTAATTACGTCCTAAAAACGATATACAACTAAATCGAACATGCATGCAGAATGCATAACAAGTCTCTCAATAATTAAAATACCTTTTAATCTTTTGCAAAAGTCCTCTGAACTTCAATTCAACTCAAAAGCACGGCGAACATAGGAAGCGCGAGAGACGTTTGACGCCATTTTTCTGCCAAAGCTAATCAACCAATCACGGGCAACTTCACCTAGGGCCACTCTCTCTGTATACAGGCTCTCTAGCCGACCACTGCCTGTGCTGCCCTCTCGCCACGTACCCAGACACTCCTCTCCCGACACGCTCCAGCGTGTTTTCACGACTCCGTGCCGGTGATAACACACAGGAAGGATAATTCCTGCCACCTAATGAGGCGCCAGTAAATGAAAGGGGAAGAAAAGATGAAGTAGAGCGCCCATGGCTCACTCAGCACTGTGTATTGTACGTTGAGGTGAGAAAAGTCACGGGAAAGCGATGTGCACATATGCAGATGGCGGTAGTATCGCGTGCACGAGGTACAAAAGGGCGTTGCATTGGCGGGGCTGTCGTTTGTGCTCAGGTACTCATGTGAAAAGGTTTTTGGCGTGATTACAGCCGCACGACGGTAACTAACAGAATCTGAACGCGGAATGGTAGTTGGAGCTAGACTAATGGGACATTCCAGTTCGAAAATCGTAAGGGAGTACAAGATTCCGAGATACAAAGTGTCAAGAGTGTGCCGAGAATACCAAATTTCAGGCACCATCTCTCACCACGGAAAAGGCGGTGATCGACGTCCTTCACTTAACGACCAAGAAAAAAATGGTTCAAATGGCTCTGAGCACTATGGGACTCAACTGATGTGGTTATCAGTCCCCTAGAACTTAGAACTAATTAAACCTAACTAACCTAAGGACATCACACACATCCATGCCCGAGGCAGGATTCGAACCTGCGACCGCAGCAGTCGCACGGTTCCGGAATGCGCGCCTAGAACCGCGAGACCACCGCGGCCGGCTAACGACCAAGATTAGCGGGATCTGCGTACAGTTGTGAAATAACCGCATAAATCAATTTGGGATACACAACGAACGTATCCGTTAAGATTGTACGGCGAAATTTGGCGTACTGCCGCGCGGAGTGGCCGCTTTGTTGAAGGCGCCATGTCACGAATTGTGCGGCCCCTCCCGCCGGAGGTTCGAGTCCTCCGTTGGGCATGGGTGTGTGTGTTGTCCTTAGCTTAAGTAGTGTGTAAATCTAGGTACCGATGACCTCAGCAGTTTGGTCCCTTAGGAATTCACACACATTTGAACAACATTTGGCGTTACTGGACTATGGCAGCAGTTGACCGACGCGAGTGCCTTTGCTAGCAGCACGACATCGCCTGCAACGCCTCTCCTGGACTCGTGACCGTATCAGTTGGACCGTAGGTTGGAAAACCGTGGACCAGCCGTTGTGACCGAGCGGTTCTAGTCGCTTCAGTCTGGAACCGCGCAACCGCTACGGTCGCAGGTTCGAATCCTGCCTCGGGCATGGATGTGTGGTGTCCTTAGGTTAGTTAGGCTTAAGTAGTTCTATGTTCTAGGGGACTGATGACCTCAGTAGTCCCATAGTGCTCGGAGCTATTTGAACCATTTTTTGAAAACCGTGGCCTGGTCAGATCAGTCCCGATTTCACTTGGTAAGAGCTGGTGGTGGGATTTGATTGTGACGCAGACCCCAAGAAGCCACGAAACCAATTTCTCAACAAGAACTGTGAAAGTTGGTGATGGCTACATAATGGCTTAGGGCTGTGTTTACATGGAATGGACTGGTCCTTTGGTCCAACTGAACCGATCGTTGACTGGAAGTGATTATATTCGGCTAGTTGGACGTCATGTTTTATGGATAAGAATACGCCTTGTCACCGTGCCATAGTTGCTCAAAAATGGTTCAAATGGCTCTGAGCACTATGGGACTCAACTTCTGAGGTCATTAGTCCCCTAGAACTTAGAACTAGTTAAACCTAACTAACCTAAGGACATCACAAACATCCATGCCCGAGGCAGGATTCAAACCTGCGACCTTAGCGGTCTTGCGGTTCCAGACTGCAGCGCCTTTAACCGCACGGCCACTTCGGCCGGCATAGTTGTTCACGGCTGGTTTGAAGAACCTTCTGGATAATTCGAGTGAGTCATCCGGTAACCCAAATCGCCCGGCATGAATCCCATCAAAAATTTATGGGACATAATCGAGAGGCCAAATCGTGCACAAAATGCTGCACGGGCAACACTTTCGCAATTATGGACGGCTATAGGGCTGCATGGCTTAATATTTCTGAAGGGAGCTTCCAACGACTTGTGTAGTCCATATCACTTCGAGTTGCTGCACTACACCAGGCAAAAGGAGGTCAGACACGATATTAGGTGGTATCTCATGACTTTCGTCAACTTAGTGTATGTGGTATTCTTAACGCGCTCACTATGATGCATTTATTTTCAAACGAAACTCATTCAAAGATTTCATTTAGTGATCGATTTTAGAGAGTAGTATGGTCATTTTGTTGAAGTGTCTTCATCCATACCAGTCACAATAAAAAATTTGGGAGGGATAAGGCACGTTGGAGTTGAGAATTTCTCAGTTTTCCGATTGCCTAACTCTGTGCCTGCGGCGTGACAGCGAGCAAATCGAGTTGTGATGGACATCGCGTAAGCCGGCCACAAGAGCAGAAGCCCCAGGCAGTCGAGGCGGGCGATTAATTTACCTGCAGCCGGCTGCCCAGGCCTAGCTGTCTGCCCGAACAGCGGACTGTGACGTCCGCGTGGCCGGCGTTGCTTTCCCATTAAACCGCCACTCCAGGGCAGCCAACCACTCTCGTCAGCCGCAACTAGTTTGCAACAGTCTCTACAGTGTGTAGTTCAGTTTGCCAAGTATTAATTTGGCACCTCTGCTTCAGTGAAGTTTCTCTCACTGTTTTGCGCGTCCAGGAGTTCGAACCACTTGTAGATGGCGTATTTCACGGTTAAACTATCTCTGTTATTTTGGGTTCTTTGTTTACAGCTGATCACGGCAGCGTTTGACGAAGTGAATTTCCGTCACAGGATTACAATATAATCACATACACGTTTCCCTTTTGGGTGCTTGAGTGTACCACCATAAAGTTGTTGGCAATGTTTGAGATAAACTGAAAATGGGGGAGGGTGGTGTACAAAAAAGAACTGAAAGGTACTACTGTCACAAAAAATCCTAGGTTTGACATCCGTATGAAAGGGGGGGGGGGGGTCAAAAAAACAACTGTGTGTATAACGTGCCCACGCATCAACTAGGGTGGTAATCATCAATTCCTGCTTATGTCACGTTCATTGACTGAATTTATAATGTCGAATATGGCCAATAAACGACGTTAATAATGTTTTACGCAAAGGATAACTTGGATGACTTTAAACAAGCATGGAGTACAATGTGATGTCACGGATTTTGGGTTAGGATTCATTTCATTAAACATTCCTCAACATCAATTTTAGCCTCTTTTCTGGGCACACACGAATTCCATTTACATTGACGCGTTGTGGTAAGCGCATGGGAGCGGATTGTAAAAAAAATGAAAGATGAAGAAAAGGTCCTTTGATCATAAATGATAACAATTTCTTCTACTGTGGAATTGCCACCGACGTAAATTTTGAAGCAAGTTCGCAATACAGAATGTAAACACGGACATGTCACTTAACATTCGATTCTATATCGCGACGTCCGCCCCCGGTAGCTGAGTGGTCAGCGCGACACAATAACAATCCTAAGGCCCCGGGTTCGATTCCCAGCTAGATCGGAAATTTTCTCCGCTCAGGGACTGGGTGTTGTGTTGTCCTAATCATTATCATTTCATCCCCACCGACGCTCAAGTTGCCAAAGTGGCATCAAATCGAAAAACTTGAACCCGGCGAACGGTCTACCCGCCGCGAAGCCCTAGTCACACGACATTTTTCTTTTTTTTTTTATCTCGCGACAGCTCATTGAATAGAGAGTCCCTTAATACATATCAAAATGGCATGTATTGCGAAATATTGACTCTATCTTAAGTGGAACCGGCCTCCTGTTGATGAAACGACTCAAAAGGATGGGACAAGGTTCATATAGTCTACACACATTCACTGGCAGAGAACGGGCAACATTTACTTGTACAGTCTGCTCCCTTGGAAACATTTAGAGAATAAGCAGAGGAGATGGGCGTCAGTATCAGATCCGAAAAACGTGGTCGCAAAAATCAAGTTAAAAATATAAAGAGAACGAAAGAAAATATTCCACGCATGTAGATATTCCTCGTGCGCACAATTCTACGTTCTGCAACGTGCATAGCAGCATTAAACGATAGCTATAAAAAGGAGAATTCGTGCTGTGGTTAACACTCGCAGGATGCGGCGATGTACAGATAACTCATCTGTTTCTTTAAAACCACAACTCGTCCGGAATACGAGAAAAGGTATTGTGTATAAGCGAGGGAAACGCTGAAGCCAACTGTACTGTTCACTTGACATCTGAAGTGTGATTAAATTAGTTTGCTGTGAGTGCTGTGGAGTGAGGTTATTTGTCGAAATACAATCCTGTACAGAAAGGTACACGTATCTTACCGTGTACGTTAAATGGTTTGTACGTTTTGATCATTTCATTACTGCATTTACTTATATTGTTGTTGGAAGTTTAGTTGTCTAGCACACTGAACACAGTGACAAACACGTCATAGATCAACACTTTGATATACAGATGTTCATATCATTCCAAAGGGACTCAGCTGCTAAGATTAACCAGTTTCAGTTGCTAAGACAGTAACAATCAACGAAAACGAAACATTTTCTGTCTGGATGCATTTATGTCATGGCTCTGTTGGAAATTATGATTATATAGTACAGACAGTTTTTTATTGGTAAAGCCAGTATTTTCAGTAAAACAAGCATTCAACTTTGGAGAAGTTTCTGAACAAATTTTGATACTGTCTAGCTAACCATCTCATAACATGTTACCATGTACTTCTGCTTTCTCATAAGTGTCCATTTGGTGTCCTCTTGTCCACTTTATGTATTATGCGAAGATCATTCACGACATCATCGGATGGGCGTCTTTCATGTGTGTGGCTAACGTTGATTTATTGCAGTTGTTTTGCGTGGTAGGCATTTATATCTACACTGTATCTTTTCAGACGTTTATCGAATATGGCCAATAAACGACGTACATACAGAACTTTTCATGTAATGTAATCTGTTTTATTAATGCTTGATTGTGTGTGTTTATCTGAACGTGTGTTTTTGTTTTTACACAGCCTCAAAGTCCACAGAAAAACAACAACAACAACAACAGTCACCACCATACACATCCCTTATTGCCACCCCATGACACACGAACATATTCCATACAGAGCATTAATTAACAGAACCAGTTATATATATATATATATATATATATATATATATATATATATATATATATATATATATATATATATATATATATAATTCACCATATTAACTGGCATTCTAAGCGTAAATTAAGTAAAAGGAATCGAAACTGGGCCGCAAATCAATTTCCCTAACGTAACGTAGCTAAAATAAGTAGATTAAGCACTACAAAGAATTAAACTATTCCACTCTAATTCCTTGAAAACCCCTCCACAACGTTACTAACTTTTGCTGCCTTAGGAAACTTTTGAACTAATTCTTACATTAAGCCACTCATAGCCGTTCACAGAAAAAAATAGGAACGGATAGGTCTTACAAAAATGTTTTAAATTATCGGTTTGGGTCGCCCTTGTTTCTGACTTCCGTAGTGTTTGATGTGAGCTCGATACTTTGAGCACTTTTGGTCTTGTTTGTATATGATACCTGTCAAATGAATGTAACTGATCTGTTTTCAACTACGTAATTTTATGTATGATTTCTTACAAATACCCTGCAAAATATTAGACTTCAAGTAGGCAGAAGTGATTATTACCGAATCATCAGTTTAATAAGTCATGGTTGCAAAATACTGACACGTATTGTTTACGAAAGAATAAAAAAATTGGTACTATTCGACTTGGAGTATGATCAGTCAATTTTCAGAGAAATGTAAGAGGATGTGAGGCAATATTGACCCTACGGTTCATCTTGACAGATTACAGAAAGGGAAACCTACGTTTATAGCATTTTTAGATTTAGAGAAAGCCTTAGACGATATTGACTGAAACACACTTCCTGAAATTTTGAAGGTAACAGTGATAAAATAAAAGTGGAAAAAAAGAAGTCCGTAACTTGTATAGAAACCAGACTGAAGTAAGAGTTGAGGGACATGAAAGGGAGATAGTGATTTCTAATAAACTCGCAGAAACAAATAAATAAACTTCAGGAGAACCAAAATGAATTCTGCCTTCGGTGTATCGGAAATTACTGGCCATCCACTCCTGAAAGTTAAATGCTTAGCAGTTGCAAACTGAAGCACCTGCAGTGTATCTGCTTTGAAACGAACAAGAATTGGTGTCCGAAGAGCTTTTGCCACAAAAGCGAAAGGGCTACCACCTTCTCTTAACTGATTCGGCTATCAGGTTAAATCTCGAAACAATCAACGAGGTCACTTCCTCCCAATCTCAGATAAGCAGAGAAAAGGAATGCAAGATTCAAAACTCGGCAGAAGAACCTGAATGTAACGGACGGCACCAAGAAAAATGATCAGGTAACCGATCAGGACCCGTCGTTTACGGGAAGGAAAGGATTCCGTGAAAACTGATCGCGGCCATAGGCAAAGAACAATAGCACTAAACAAAGATATTCTATGGATACATCGGAGGCAGATGGTAATATCAAGGAAGACACGAAGGGAAATCGGAAATGGACGGTACCATAGAACAGAGGGAGAAAGCAGTAAAGAGGGAGCAGGAATCGCTACAGCTGTGAAGAGACAGGAAAGATTTTTTGAAACAAAATTCCTCTTTTGAAAATTAGCAGGATCATGATACTACAGTCTTAAGAATAGCTTTCATATTTTGTCATTTTTCTTTACGCAGCAAACTTAACGTTTTCTACCAAAAACAAAATTTTAAATGAAACTTTCTGAGCGTCCCTTTAGCTACAGTAATTATGCAATGGATTTTCATTACATATTTCCCTAAACACAAGTTCTTCATTAAGTGACTTCTTTGACGCCCTTCTACAAATTAAACAAACTTTCTAAAATTTCAAGTATATATAAAACTACCTTAGTCCCGTTGATTCCCTCGCGTCGACTGTATGGCCTGCAGAGGCTTTTTGTTTTATTTTATCGAATTTTCGTGTTCACAAATTGTGACACATTCGAAGCTTTTCAGGCAAATTAAGGTCACATCAGCATGGTGTTTTCCAAATGTAGTTCTGACGAAAAAGCGATTGTCGTAGATGGACTTTAGAGCTTTTGTTTATCACGCCTTTTGCGTCCTTGTGGAGATATTTCCATAGCAACTTTTATTCCGTAGCAAATATCTAACCGAGAAGTGAAGTAGCTATTTTCATAAACTTAAGCTTAAAATTTTTTAATGTAACGAAATAGTTTCCTAAACATTTTCTTCCCTTATTGCACTCCCTTAGGAGTTGAAATTCCAGAAACACTGAAAAATGTATTTTTTTAATTTCCAACTGAGAAGTGAAATACCAGTTATCATAGATGCAGCCTTAAAAATCCTTTAGTAGTTCTTTAGTAATTATTTATGTTCAAAAAAACTTTCACCCACTATTTTACGCCCCTAGTTGTTGAATTTCCGAAAATGTGGACACTCGTATTTTTTATTTTCTGATTGAGAAATCAAATACATGTTTTTGTAGTTTTCTTTACTAGTGACACACTTACAAAAAGCCTTTCATCCCTTTAGAAGTGGAATTTCGGATAACTCCTTCTTAAACGATACCTGGAGTACAACATCCACACCCTCTCCAAACTTCTATTCTTAGCGGTTTGGGCTGGGCGGTGATGAATCAGTGAATAAGTCTGACACTATTTCAATCCCTTGGGGTTTGAATTTCCAAAAATAGTAACAAGCGTACGTTTTATTTCTAACGGATAAGCCAACTACAAATTTTCATAGATTTAGCTTCAAAAATGCTTGCACAATGAGATATTAAAAAAATCTCATCTCCTACTTCATAATCTTAGGGATTCAGTTTCCAAAAACACAGCAACATGTATTTTTTCATTTGTAATCGAAAAGTCAAATACAAATGTTTATAGATGTAGCTTTAAAAATACTTCCGTAGTTCTTTAATTATTATATATTTTCACAAAAACCTTTCACGCATCATTTCACACCCACAAAGCTAAATTTCCAGAAATACTGAAACACGTATTTCTTTATTTTTGACTGAGAAACCAAACACCAATTTTCGTAGTTCTAGCTTCAAAATTGCCTTAATAGCGCCATTTTTCCAGAAAAACCCTCAGCCCCTGTTTCACTCCCTTGGGTTCGAGTTTCGAGAAATCCCTTCTTAAAAGACGCCTACAGAATAAGATCCCCACCTTCTCGATATTTCAAGTTTCTTTCTTAAGCTGTTTGGGCTGAACGATGATGAGTCAGCACATTGCCTTTTATATATAAAGAGTCAAATTTAGTTTAATTTCTTTCAGATTACAATAACAGGCAAATGCTATACTCCACGCCCTCCTAATATTAATATTAAAGTTGAATATCTATGTTGGTTCTGAAAAATTGGACCTCCTCGCTTCCAACATCCGAAATACAGGCACATAGATCGATGAATGTAGGAAATATCTTAGGATTTTTGGTAGTTTAGCGAATAAGAAGTTATTTGAAAGCTCGTTCCGATTAGGGATGTATGCGGATTGCTCCTTATCTGAAGAATAGCCTATGACGCTATATCGCTCTGATTACACTGGATACACTGCGAGCAACTGTCGACTATGCCGTGCTACGGATGCAGCGTGTTGCTGAATCTGGAGACCATACTGAACGCACGTTGTAACTTGTGACTATATTCTCAAAAACGTATCAGAACCACCGTTATCATGTGTTTATCGTTCCTCTCCTTTTCCAACATCCACACCGCATTCTGACTGTTTACACTGCCATATCTTCACCTGATGGCAAAAAGTAGAACTATTCTTTTTTTTAGAATACTCCACGAGTGCGCCAATTAATGAAAGATGTTTACAGCCCGCACTGCAGTTTAATTATACAAATGCGTGGTGTCTGTTCTTTCGGACATGTGATACGTTATATGTAAATTGGGGGGGGGGGGGTGGAGAAAGGGAAGGGAAGGCATTACTAATGTCAGTTGCATCAGAACATTAGGCAGAATCATCGGCGACGAGTGAAAATATGTAGCGCAACGGGTTTCGACCCTGGGATATCCTGCTTACTAAGCAGAAGCGTTACCCACTGCGCCATCCGGGACACTGTGTTACCACAACTGTGCAGACCATCTCGAAAGGCCTCATGGCCGACGCACTTTCCCACCGAGGGCCACCTATCAACTTTCCCTGTCCATTTCCTCCATTCTCTCAACTTTGAGATTCCCTCAGGAGGATATGTTCAAAAGAACAAAGTGGGGTGACGGTACTCACGACTCCAGACAGGGCGCACCACAGTCGATAAGCTGTACTTGAAACACTCGTAGCGCAACATCTGTAAGGGTTGGCAGTACAAATGGTACAGAAGTCCACCAGGGGCCGCAGCTGCCAACCGATGGGCACCACGAGTGTTGATAGCAAATGGTCGATGTCTCGTTAAATACCTGAGAGGTCAGCTACTGCGGACAGTTCTTTTCAGTGCGCCTAGGCGTGTACAGTTTGCAGTCACCGCCGAGTCTACAGGCTGCAGTGTGCGTCCATCGTTTCCGAGACTCAGGCTCCGTAAGCATCGTAGGCCAACACTGGACTCTACGTAGGCATCATTCAAAGGCACAGTGTCAGGTGTTTAATATTTTAGAGGATTTGTAATGATTTCAAACGTCTAATTGTGCTGGACATTTACCGAGAAGAAGCATCATTCAACTTGAATATTTCTTCGTATTTAATAAATATCATTTTATTACTAATTGGTAATATATCTGACTGAAGACAACCTACGCCGACCTCCTGCCTTCCCAACACCACCCACGCACATAACTGATTCGTCTAGATGGGCCCTGGATCCACTTCGTTCGGTGCGGATGCACGAGTACGTCCGACCTCCTGCGGGAATCTCAGAGTAGCGAGCATGGAGGACTGGACAGATACTGAAGATTTATTTATTTATTTATTTATTTACACGTCAAGTTCCGTAGGACCAAATTAAGGAAAAAACTCCGACGTCATGGAACATGTCAGTACATGAAATTACAACATACAAGTAATAACAGGTAAAAAGAAAATGTTTATAAACCCGAAAAAAGTCAATCCATACGTTTAAGTAAACGCAGTCAACAGTGCTACAAGAATCCGCTTAATTTTTCAAGGAACTGCGCAACAAAATAGAAGGAGTGACCCATGAGGAAACTCTTGAGTTTCGATTTGAAAGCGCTTGAATTACTGCTAAGATTTTTGAATTCGAATGGAAGCTTATTGAAAATTGATGCAGCAGTATACTGCACACCTTTCTGCACAAGAGTTAAGGAAGTGCGATCCAAATGCAGGTTGGATTTCTGCCGAGTATTAACTGAGTGAAACCTGCTTATTCTTGAGAATAAGCTAATATTGTTAACAAGAAATGACAGTATGGAATATATATGTTGAGAGGTGAGTGTCAAAATACCCAGACTCGCGAAAAGGGCCGACAAGAGGTTCGTGAACTTACACCACTTATTGCCGAACCGCCCATTTCTGAGGCAAAAATATCCTTTTAGAATGGGAAGAGTTATCCCAAGATACAATAACATACAACATAAGCGAATGAAAATAAGCAAAATAGACTAATTTTCATGTCGAACGATCACTCACTTCAGATACCGTTCGAATAGAAAAAATGGCAGCATTAAGTCTCTGAACAAGATCCTGAACGTGGGCTTTCCACGACAGTTTACTATTTACCTGAATACCTAGAAATTTGAACTGTTCAGTTTCACTATTCATATGCCCATTCTGTGAAATTAAAACTTCAGGTTTTGTTGAATTGTGTGTTAAAATTATAAAAACTGAGTCTCACTGTGATTTAACGTTAATTTATTTTCTGCAAGCCATGAACTTAGGTCATGAACTGCACTATCTGAAACCGGGCCAATGTTGCACACAACATCCTTTACTACCAAGTCATCAGCAAACAGAAATATTTTTGAGTTACCCGTAATACTAGAGAGTATGTCATTTATATCAATAAGTAGCAGGAGTGGCCGCAACACCGATCCCTGCGGCACCCCCCCCCCTCCCCCCACTTGACAGTACGCCACTCAGACCCCACATCACAGCCATTCTCAAGACCGTGAATAACAACCTTTTGGTGTCTGTTGCTAAAGTAAGAGGTGAATCAATTGTGAGCTACTCCCCGTATTCTGTAATGGTCCAACCTGTGGAGCAATATTTTGTGATCAACACAATCAAACGCCTTAATTAAATCAAAAAATATAAAACCTTTTCTGTAACCCGTCCAGTACCTCACAGAGAAAAGAGAATATAGCATTTTCAGTTGTTAAACGAGTAGTTGGCGCTCGGTGAGAACGTGGGTCGGCGCAATTGTGACGGCACTGTGTTCAGGATGTCCCGTTGGTTAACGCATTTGCCTAGTAAACAGGAGATCCCAGGTTCGAATCCTGCTGGGGCATACATTTTCACTCGTCGCCGCTGATTCCGCATAGTTTCCCGATGCTGCCGGCACCAGTAATCCGTTCCCCTTCCTTTCTGTGGTGTCACCGCCAGACACCACACTTGCTAGGTGGTAGCTTTTAAATCGGCCGCGGTCCGGTAGTATACGTCGGACCCGCGTGTCGCCACTGTCAGTGATAGCAGACCGAGCGCCACCACACGGCAGGTCTAGAGAGACGTCCTTGCACTCGCCCCTGTTGTACAGCCGACGTTCATAGCAATGTTTCACTGACAAATACGCTCTCGTTTGCCGAGACGATAGTTAGCATAGCCTTCAGCTACATTTGCTACGACCTAGCAAGGCGCCGTATTCAATTGATATTGAGATTCTATTAATGTATCATCAAGAGCGATGTTCTACAAATGTGGATTAAAGTTAAGTATTCCAGAAGCTACGTACTTTTCTTTATAGCATTCATTACGTATCCTGTTTCAGACCTCCCGCCAGCCTGCGTGAGTTTAAGCGCGCGCCTTTCGGCTTCCTCTCATTGTGTCTAGGCTGTCTTGTCTGGACACAACACTTTCCTTTCTGCCCCACCCACCTTCAATTTACATACGTTTAATTATAGCCGCCCAATATATGACTTACTAGAAAACGACTCTAACCATGCTGCAGTCTTTACTCGTGTTGAAACTTCATCACTGCAGTTTCATTTATTAAAAATTAACTTGCAAAATACAACAAATGGATTGGATTACTATAACGAATATCGGCCGAGATTGCCGAAGCAACACAAAAGTGAAACCTGTGCAGTCAGGATGGAAACAGTTATCACTAGACATCGGCTGGCCTCTGTAAATGTATCCCTCTGTCTAGTTCGGTGATCGATATCGTGATCTTTGGGATCAAATGGACCAGTTATATTCCTGTGTGTGAAATTGCTAGAAATATTAAGCTTTCCTTGGGCAACGTTAATTTGATATTAAAAGGCTCGGACGAAAAGACAGTGCTCGAGGTAATAGGAATAGACGATGCAAAGACCGTATTGATTTGTGGATTTCGACTGGCTCTAACGTAGCATTGGTTTTGTCACATCGCCAGATTTGTTTTTTCATTTCACTTGGAAAAACAAAGAAAGTGGAATCCCTGTTTCTGATAGTAAAGAATTTGAGCGTTATTGAATGACAGTACAAGCAGTCACAAAAAGCCAAACTGAATTTCACTGTTAAAAATAGCAAAGTTGGAAGCCGCGATATACAAGGAAACGTTCCAGTGGGGGACAACGAGACATCTTTAGGAGATATGAGGTAAGCAGGCCTCCTACAATCCGCGAACCACCGATTCAGACTGACAAGATTTACTCTTGCGGTTTATCCAATGTGGCCCTCCATATGCAACTTCACGTAATATGTTAGTATCCTCGTATTTAGATGAAGTAATGTATCGTGGCGGGAATAGCTCCTATCTGGATCTTTTATATTTTGAATACGATTGCCTTACTAAGAGAACACAAGTGCTATAACCCCATTTCCCAGAAACTTCGCTCAGTAGCAAAGGGGTCAAAATAAACGATCTCCACTTATCAAAAAAATGGTTCAAATGGCTCCGAGCACTATGGGGCTTAACGTCTGAGGTCATCAGTCCCCTAGAACTCAGAACTACTTAAACCTAACTAACCTAAGGACATCATCCATGCCCGAGGCAGCATTCGAACCTGCGACCGTAGCGAACAACGACAGTCAAAGTTTTCAAGATCCTTGACGTGCCTTTTACGGCACGACATCCTCAAATGGAACGGTGACTTAGTGACTAGCATCGCGGCTTCTCAACTTCGCGCCCTGTGTTCGAAACCGATTTTTACTTTTATTTTTGTTTTTCATTTACATACGCCCGTCTGTAGAAGATTATGAAACGAATGTCTTCGAGTGTATACTGATAAAACGTTGTCCTCATTCGTCTATTAATTGTACGCCAGATGAATAAATTAAAAGAAAAATGAATCAGCAAATTATTTGAAATCGTTTTCAGTGAAATTCCAGTAGTGTATCTTGAATCATAAGCAATTTCAAGAACTAGTTTTCGAAAAAGTGACCCGTTAAGTATGATTTGCCATGAAATTATTGCCAACGCGCGAGGTCATTACCAGTGTTAACGCTTCTTTCTCGAGTGAGAATCATACGAAGAAATGTCACTATCGCCTTCGCGCGATGCTCGTGGTGTTCGGAATGTGTATGTTTCGAATGTTTCTGCGATCGGTATCATCCAAGGGAATACACCAAATCTTCCTGAAGAATAAATATACCGATAAAATACAAGAATTAATATAAGAAATTATTTTTTTATTATTTTGAGTTTTTCGTCATTACAGAGGCTTGTCTCCAACATAATAATTTACTTGGAAATTACAATACAAATAATAAACGTTCTTAAACTGTATTTTCAAAATATTCCTCCATGTGTTTCGATTTTGTGTTTCCTCTTCCTCTGCGCCCATTCTCCTCATTGTGCGCTGTACATTTTGGAGCCAGGTGGTCATAGGTCGTCCTCTTCTTCTTCTCCCCTCCGGTTCCCACTCCAGTATCAATTTTGGTATTCTGGTTTTCTCAATTAGTCGTACATGCCCGTACCACTGTAATTTCTTCCTATCCATTACGTCATATATTCTTTCTTTTATTTCCATTCTCCTAATTATTTCGGTGTTCCTTATCTTTTCTTTCCTGGAGATTCTTGCCAATCTTCTCCAGAAGTCCATCTCTAGAGCTTGTAATTTTTTAATGTGCTTCATGTTAATTGTCCAGGTCTCCGTTCCATACAGAACCACACTCTCTAATATGGATTTGTATATTAATTTTTTAATTCTGCTCATTACATTCCTAACCATAAGACTGAGTTAAGCATCCCAATGACCCTCCGTCCGCTACTAATAAGAAAGTATATGAGAGTGAAATATCAGCATATGGGAATTTAAAAAAAGGGTAACCCCACAACTTACCAAACAAATATATTATATAGTAAATGTGTGACACTTATTGTGAGATCCAGTTGTAAATTTAGAATTAATATGAAGCCCTTACATCCCCCAATTTTTTAAAAAATACGAAAGTTCTTGTTGTAACCATCTATGGACATGAGTAGGTAAATTGTGGTGTCACCGCCAGACACCACACTTGCTAGGTGGTAGCCTTTAAATCGGCCGCGGTCCATTAGTATACGTCGGACCCGCGTGTCGCCACTGTCAGCACTGCAGACCGAGCGCCGCCACACGGCAGGTCTAGAGAGGCTTCCTAGCACTCGCCCAGTTGTACAGCCGACGTTGCTAGGAATGGTTCACTGACAATCACGCTCTCATTTGCCGAGACGATAGTTAGCATAGCCTTCAGCTACGTCATTTGCTACGACCTAGCAAGGCGCCGTATTCAATTGATATTTATCTTATGAAGCATGTACAGTCAAGAGAGATGTATGCCTATTATGGATTAAAGTTAAATATTCCAAGAACTACGTTCTTTTCTTATTAGACTCCTTTAATTGTTCCAGACCTCACGCCAGTCTGCGTGTAATTAAACGCGTGCATTTCGGCCTCCTCTAGCAATACGGTGTTGGCTCTTCTGCCAACACTATATAAATGAAAACGATAAAAATAAAATAAAACAAAATAAATAAAAAAATGATCGGATTTTGAACACCGGGTGCAAAATTACAAACCCGTGTCGCTAACAACTTAGCCGCCTTTCGCCTGAGGATACTGCACTGTTAAAGGCACATACAGTACCTCGAAAACTTTGACCCTTGTTTTTTCGGAAACAGTCGAGTATGTATAGATGAGGCGAGTCACATGTTCGCTTATTCTGACTCGTCTTAGACTGAGCGAAGTTCCTGGAAAACCGAATGATGACACTTGCCGTGTTGTCCCCGTCAGCGTAGAAAGCGTTAAGCTCGCAGCGCAGAAATTTCAGGAGAATATTCACGTAGGATGCTGTAGACGAGGCTTCTTTCGCCGCTCTTCAACTGCACGAATCATTTCGCGAGGCTCGGATGCAGGCTATCGGGATGATGTGCCTACTGTCTGAGCCAGACACGGTTAGCCTCTCGCCGCGACAGAGCAATTAATTCCAGTAATTAATTCGAGAGATTAGTAGTTTCCCAGAGACTAATTACTTCCGCTAACCCGTCCTTGCTTTAAGAGAGAAAACCACACCCAACAGTTGAAGCTATATGAGCAGTTAAAAAATATGGTTCATACCGCTCCTCATTTCTTTTTCGCACTTCGTTTTCAGTTGTGCTTTTTTAAGGAATTTTTTTCTTTAATACTTAGTAAGACTGAGCAGCACAAAATTTCACTACGAAGACAGAGGGTGGTAAGATTACCTGTGAACATGAACCTCAGAACATGAAGTAAAAAAAACTTTACGCTACTCCATAGGAAATTTAATTTGGTTACTTTACAAGGTTACGTTTGATTGCAAGATCAACTTTGTGTCATTCGTTTCATATACTCACCTCGGTTCCCAGAGTTTCGGGTCCTGTACAGAAAATTGGAATAGAGATCAACATAAACATCATTTCCGCCCTTTTCATTGCTCATGAAAACGACACTTTAATGTTGTACCATCATACAACGAGATCTTCAGTGGTGTTGTTCCACATTGCTGTACACACAGGTACTTCTAATACCCAGCAGCACGTCCTATTGTTTTGATGCATGCCAGTATTCGTCGTCGCATACTATCCACACGTTCATCAAGGCACTGTTGGTTCAGATTGTCCCCCTCCTCAACGGCGCTTCAACGTAGATCCCTCAGAGTGGTTGATGGGCCACGTCGTCTACAAACAGCTCTTTTCATCCTATCCCAGGCAAGTTCGATGGGTTCATGGAGAACATGCTGGCCACTCTAGTCGAGAGATGTAGTTATCCTGAAGGAAATTTTTACGATGGGGGCGCGAATAGTCGTCCATGAAGACGAATGCCGCGCCAATATGCTGCCGATATGGTTGCACTATCGGTCGGTGGATGACCACCAGCGGCGTACGTTGGCCCAACATAATGACACCCCAAAACAGCAGGGAACCTACCCTGAGCGGTCCATTCGGCATATTTTTGGGCCCATCTGTATCGCGCTGCATGGTCTCGTGGTTGCAAAGATGCACCTCGCCATGGACTTCGGGAGTGAAGTTGCGCATCATGCAGCCTGTTGCCACGTCCTGTGGCTGACGAAAAGCATTATTCGAAATGGTGGTGTTGCTGTCAGGGTTCACCCAGCCATAATACGTAGGTAGCGCCCATCCACTGCAGTAGTAGCACTTGGGCGCCCTGAGCGAGGTATGTCATCGACAGTTCCTGTCTCTCTGTATCTCCTCCACAGCCGAACAACTCCGAGACGATCAACTCCGAGACGCCTGGACACTTCCATAGTTGACAGTCCTTCCTGGCACAAAGTCACATTGCGGACCCCATCGAAACGCAGTATTGACCGTCTTGGCATGGTTGAACTACAGACAACACGAGCCGTGTACCTCCTTCCTGCTGGAATGACTGGAACTGATCGGCTGTCGGAACCCCTCCGTCTAGTAGGCGCTGCTCATGCATGGCTGTTTACTTCTTTGGGGCGGTTTACTGACATCTCTGAAGAGTCAACGGGACTGTATCTTCAGGAGTTGTGGGAACAGGGGTGATGCAAAACTTTTTTTGGTGTGTGTACTTCCTCTCCGTATTACAACAGCACCAGTGATGTGCTGTTTCGTCTAATCGATGAAATAACGGTTAAAAAAGTGAATTTCGTGCTCGTTGTCTCCTCTCCGCAAAAAGAAGGCAGTTAATCCGCCACTATGAAAGTTGTTACCGTCTGACAGCTGAATACACGCTAGTGTCCCTAGCGGCAAGAAAGCCATTCGACACTAGACTCTCTGTTTGCCATAATACTAATGTTAGTTTTTAATTATTTATCCAATTAATTTACTTAATAGTTGTTATATTTTCAAGTCACAAAGAGTTAGTAAAACACAAGACGCCCGAATAATCATAAAATAAATGTAAACAGGATCAAGACTCATGAACGAAATGACGAAAGCTACAAAGTCTTCAGGAAGAAAAACTCTATATGAACACATTATTTCATCCACAAGAAGCCTATATTTCCGTTGCTCTTCTTAACACTTGCACTTTCTTTAACACACAACTATTTTCAACGCAGTCTAAAGATTTGCACATAGCTCCACATCATTCGACTTTCTAGTTCACGAATAGTAGTTTAATTACAGTTCCAGTTTCAAAACGTTGTAGAAAGAGAACCACTGTTCGGAATAATGTCAAATTATAACAGTATATTATTGACGCAGGTGGAGACGTCATAGAACAAAAACAGTTTACAAAAATTTGACTTACAGACGGCGCTGTAAGCGTCAGAATACGCGCACCAACAAATGTGCGGCGTACGGCTGTTCCTCAGTTTACGTCCGAGACGCCCAACGTAACTGTGTCCATGAAAAATCACACGCTGCTGGTAAAGGCTGACTGTGCACCAGTCCTTCAGAAGTTCCGGACATTCAAGGGTATGGAAAAAAGAAAGTGGTCCGATAAGGGCCTCGAGAAAATGATTACAAAATTCGAAAAGGCAGGGAGTTTTCAAGTGCAATGTGGCACACGGAGGAAAGTAGTTGATCCGATGTCTGTCGAAGATGTGGCCACAGAGCTTTTGTAGGGACAGAGACGTGGTGTGCAAACATGCAGTGCACGGGGAAATGCCTGAACGTTAGATATGCCTGCGAGCACGGTGCATAAAATCCTTCGAAACATCCTGCATTGCTATCCGTGCAAAATTACCCATAATCAGGGCCGCGCGGGATTAGCCGAGCTGTCTAGGGCGCTGCAGTCATGGACTGTGCGGCTGGTCCCAGCGGAGGTTCGAGTCCTCCCTGGGGACCATTTTCATGAGTCTTGTAGGTCGTGCTATTTGTGCCGTCACTGGTAAACGCTATGAGATCCTTCGTGTACCAACGTCTTTCCAACCTTCAACAGCATAGATGTGTGGGTACAATTACTATTATGCGAGATGGTGTTCCTATGCACATTCCACAGTCAGTGAAGCGAGCGCTGCACCGGCATTTCGGAAATGCTAGAATTATCAGCTATCGTTTCCCTACAGCCTGGCCGTCCAGATTACTTGATCTTAATCCGTGTGACTTCTGGCTGTGGGTTTACCTGAAAGATGTTGTGTTTGGTGCTCTGACGATCTGAGTTGAAGGTACGTATTGCAAAACACATTCTGAAGGTGCTCTGACGATCTGAGTTGAAGGTACGTATTGCAAAACACATTCTGAAGGTGCCCCCGAAACACTCGCATCTCTTGTGGAACATGCTGTTTCTCTCTTTCAGCTTGTAGAGAAAGTGGTGGGCAGCGTATTGAAAAATTACAAAACGATGTCATTTCGCTTTTTATGTGATTTTTGGCCCAAGGACAATTAAAAGCCGATTTCTCACATCTCATGTGGTACGGCCTTGCCTTGGTGGATGAATTTGTATAACAGAGCCACAACTGTGACTGCCGAACTTGTACAGTCATGCGTATTGAACTGCAGTGTTGGTGTAATATGCAACTCAAACCACTGCCGTCGTGTTGCGCTTCATCTATAGTTTGTAGTGGATCCCATTGACGTTAAGACGCCATCTATTGGTTAGATAGATATTCGTTAATTCTTTTGTTCCATGACGTTTCCCCCTGCGTCAATAATACGCTTTAAAATTTGACGTCATTCTGAGCAGCTGTTTTCTTCCTAGTGCGTTTTTAAAGTGGAACTTTAATTACGGACACCCTGTACTTTTCACACCAGTTTCCTACTTTATGCATTCATATATTGGTTTGTTTCGATGTTCAGTGAACAAAACAATATTGTGTAGATATACAGCTTTCTGCAATTCATCGCGATTCTTCTGTTTACTATCTATTTCTTGTTCTTAAAAAAATGCGTTATTCTTCAATAACTGCCAGTAAATTACAAGCAAACCATAACTAAACAGTCTTGTGTTGCACTATTTTATACCTATTGTGATAATTAGGAAACCAGTAGAATGGCAAATATGGTGCCTGCTTTTCGTTATTCCTATCATTTATTACGCTATGTACAGAGTTATTACAAATGATTGAAGCGATTTCACAGCTCTACAATAACTTTATTATTTGAGATATTTTCACAATGCTTTGCACACACATACAAAAAGTCAAAAAGTTTTTTAGGCATTCACAAATGTTCGATATGTGCCCCTTTAGTGATTCGGCAGACATCAAGCCGATAATCAAGTTCCTCCCACACTCGGCGCAGCATGTCCCCATCAATGAGTTCGAAAGCATCGTTGATGCGAGCTCGCAGTTCTGGCACGTTTCTTGGTAGAGGAGGTTTAAACACTGAATCTTTCACATAACCCCACAGAAAGAAATCGCAAGGGGTTAAGTCGGGAGAGCGTGGAGGCCATGACATGAATTGCTGATCATGATCTCCACCACGATCGATCCATCGGTTTTCCAATCTCCTGTTTAAGAAATGCCGAACATCATGATGGAAATGCGGTGGAGCACCGTCCTGTTGAAAGATGAAGTCGGCGCTGTCGGTCTCCAATTGTGGCATGAGCCAATTTTCCAGCATGTCCAGATACACGTGTCCTGTAACGTTTTTTTAGCAGAAAACCGTGAGATTGCACAAAACACGTTAACTTTTGGTGAATTGCGAATTTGCTGCACGAATGCGTGAGGATTCTCTACCGCCCAGATTCGCACATTGTGTCTGTTCACTTCACCATTAAGAAAAAATGTTGCTTCATCACTGAAAACAAGTTTCGCACTGAACGCATCCTCTTCCATGAGCTGTTGCAACCGCGCCGAAAATTCAAAGCGTTTGACTTTGTCGTCGGGTGTCAGGGCTTGTAGCAATTGTAAACGGTAAGGATTCTGCTTTAGCCTTTTCCGTAAGATTTTTCAAACCGTCGGCTGTGGTACGTTTAGCTCCCTGCTTGTTTTATTCGTCGACTTCTGCGGGCTACGCGTGAAACTTGCCCGCACGCGTTCAACCGATTCTTCGCTCACTGCAGGCCGACGCGTTGATTTCCCCTTACAGAGGCATCCAGAAGCTTTAAACTGCGCATACCATCGCCGAATGGAGTTAGCAGTTGGTGGATCTTTGTTGAACTTCGTCCTGAAGTGCCGTTGCACTGTTATGACTGACTGATGTGAGTGCATTTCAAGCACGACATACGCTTTCTCGGCTCCTGTC
This sequence comes from Schistocerca nitens, assembly GCF_023898315.1. NCBI lineage: Eukaryota > Metazoa > Arthropoda > Insecta > Orthoptera > Acrididae > Schistocerca > Schistocerca nitens. The sequence continues at coordinate 415,862,453 of NC_064622.1, read as the reverse complement.
GCCATTTTGTCTCACTGCGCTCTCGAGCGCTCTGGCGGCAGAAACCTGAAGTGCGGCTTCAGCCGAACAACTTTATACGTATCTGTAGTGTGTCGTGACCATATGTCAATGCATGGAGCTACAGTGAATTTATGAAATCGCTTCAATCATTTGTAATAGCCCTGTACTTCTCTTTCTGTACAAAGCATGTTATGAATCAATGTAAACGAAAATTCAAAATTAATTCGCTGAACAACAACTGTGTTAAGTTTAGAGCTACTACCCAAAAGTGACGTATGAAAATTTGTGCCGGACCATGACTTGAACCCGAACAGCAATGGCCGCGATTCCTCGTTGTCTCATTCTCCTCGTTGCTGGAATCCAAGTAATGTTGCGAGCACTAAGTAATGAACTGAGTGGACTACGGTATAAGAACGTAGACGGTGGGATATATGGCAGTTTGGGTCAATCCAGGCAGCGTACCGAAATGGATAAGGCGATCGCCCGCGATAAGTAGGAAATCGAGATGCGGTCCGGCGCAAACTTTCGCACGTCACTTTTAGGTAGTAGACCTATACCTGATACAGCTGCTGGCAAGGAATTCGTAGTGAGCGAATTAATTTCGAAGTATTTCTTACAGTTGTAGATCGTCAACAGTGTGCGTTCTTTCCGACACTTATGTGAGTAAATAAACGATACTATTCGCATTACCCGAGTGTCATACTCAACACTGTAATTACTGCCGGCCGCGGTGGCCAAGCGCTTCTAGGCGCTTCAGTCCGGAACCGCACTGCTGCTACGGTGGCAGGTTCGCAGGTTCCGGGCATGGATGTGTGTGATGTCCTTAGGTTTAAGTAGTTCTAAGTTCTAGGGGACTGATGACCTCAGATGTTAAGTCACATAGTGCTCAGAACCACTTTTTTGTTGTTGTTGTAATTCCTGTCTGCCGGTTCCGCTACTGTCGCGGTGTATAAAAAAAATTGTCAGCAGTATCGCGACTGTATGTGGCAGACAGAGATTGAACAGAGGATGTAGACGGAAATATTAATTCACATGTTATCTGTTGTTGGCTAAATCTTTACTCGAAAATTCTAATTTTAATATAATTACTAAATATAACGAAACTAACTTTTACTAGTGATAAGAATGGAGACAGACGTATTACAGGTTTAGATAAGAGAAACGTCTCCATTGGTACTGAACAGGTTTCTACACTTCCTTTTCGACGATTCGAAGAGATTAATGAAATAGTCCCGTTAAAGGAATTAAATTTCCTGTTGGTTCGCTGCCAATACAAAAATTTTTCGATAAACCGTTCTCTTTCACGGTTAAGTAATACCTCGTGATGTACCGGTTTCGCTGAACTGCGAAGAGATTCGTATAAACAAAGCGTGTTGGGGAAAGAGCGTTTAGCATGAACGTCTTAATTAAAACTAACTTTGCAAATATGCTTTTCTTCTTGTGATGTCCACGATAGTAATTATACGAAATTAATTGTTTAGATTCTACATTTTTTACTCATGTAGATTAGGCGTTTCGGTAGCGTAGGATTAAAACACAAGAAAAAAATAAATACGGTACATCACATCAAAAAGTGTACTTAACTGAAACGTTTCATCTGTGTGGATAAATAAAGTGCTATCCAGACAATTAATTTGAGCAAGTGCTTCATTATGGACACCTAAGCTTATAACAACTTTGTGTCTTCTAATATCAAGTCCGTGATAGTCCCGAGAACGTAATTAGTTTTCCGAACATTTCGTAATTGCTTTTAGTAGTTACAAACAAGTTGTGTGTGAAACACGATCTTCTTGTAACAGAAATAAAGCAACGTATGCACGAAGTGTTAATGAAAGCGAGGGTATCAACTAACAATTCAAACAGAACAGCGACCATTCTGTTGCCTAGCGTTTAGTGTGCGGGATAACGACGGGGAATTTCCGAGTTCGGTTTCCAGTGGTCTCCTCAGATTTTTTCAGGGGTTTGTGAGGGAGGTATTTATACATACGGAAATTCTGATACCTAATTTTGTGTTTAAAATACCACATGACCTTTCCTATTCAGCGTTCAGTTCATCCGATTCTTCGATACGCTACGATCAGAAGCTCACCCACCCCGTTGTCGCTTCTCTGTTCGTCTCTTCGTCTGCCTCCAACGCTCAAAGACAAGGGGACGAGTTGGGGCGCCATAAAAAGAACGGCCCTGTCGATGTGATTATCGGGAATTGCAGAACGCGGCTAATGGCATGGGTGAGGCAGTTGGCAGGCCGCGGGCAAGGAGGCGCTGCACCGCCAAGAAGGCGTCCTGCGGCATCCGGAGGAAGATCGGCGGGCTTCTACAGCTGGTAATAAGCCCGGGAAGCAGTTCTGCTGTCCCACTGCCCACCGACATCCTAAACATTATTGTCTGGGGCACTGAGAAAGGCAGTCTCTGGGGTACATCACGTCCGTTGTCGACGAACTGGAAAAGAGCGAGCTGTCTCAGCGAACAGAGCTAAATACTGCTCCAAGTCATGAAATACCTCCTTAACGTATTGGTGTGAACGTGTGTTCTTATACTCCTCTGTCTCTAGGATAAATCCTTCTCCGTTTAACTTACGATGGTAAATTAATAAATACGCTGTGACAAAAGACATAGTATAGCGATATGCACTTATGCAGATGGCGGTAGTATCGCGTACCCAAGGTATAAAAGGGCAGTGATACGCCCGCTAAACCCGCTGGGCAGAACAGGTAATAAGATTGTGGAAAGGGCCAAAGGTTGAGGTCTGTTTCTGCTTCTGATTGTCATTTATTGTAATTTAATAACCTTTACAACTAAAGCGGCACATAGCCGAACCTTTACCGAATGCAACTCTTTCACGGCTGAAGGCCTCCAACAAGAACTCTTAAGAAGATAATAATCCAATTCAGATAACAATAAAATAATTCCAAAAAACAACATACGCATGGGCTTTACAAATGGCTGAGGGCCACAATTAAATTCCAAAATTTTAGAATATATTACCATAGACCTATATAGGCACCAAAATTTTAGAATATATTACCATAGACCTATATAGGCAGAAGGCCAGCATGTTTAACAACAAGAAACCTTAAAAATCAATAAGACAAAAATCCGATTAAGATGTCAATAAAATAATTTAAAGAAGCAACATATGCACGGTGCAATACCAATGGCTGAGGGCCACAATTAACTTCAAATTTTTTTTAAAAATATTACCATAATTTTTAAAGGCAGAAGGCCACAGTGTTTAAGCTTGAAAGATAAATTTAAAAATTAATTTTGCAAAATTTTAAGAAACAAAACAAATAACCATAAGCCTAAAATTTAAAATAGCTAACAACAGATAATAAAACACCGGTGGCACTCAGAAGGCCTCCAGGGAGGTCGGTGTGTCCTCGTTCAATTAGGTGAGACACGTGGTGAGCCCAACTATACTTGATCCGTCGGAATCCAACCAGGGGGCAGCTACGGACCGAATGACACAACAACTTGTTTCCCGTCAATCAGTACATGAGAACCCCAACTGGCAATGTTACAAACGTGATAATCCACAATGGAGTATGTATTAGCTGTCAAAATTACACATCGTGTTGGACAGCGACAACAGGTGAGGAAAGGACGCTGCCTGAAATTACGTTAGTGGCCATGGCAGGTAACCCGAACACTTAACGACCACTAGGCAGAAAATTCCGCTGGTACTCTTGAATTTGAAACACTGTAATAGTTAACTAGCTCAAAAGAACACTGCCTGAATTTACGTCAGTGCCCAGGGCAGGTAACCAGAACACTAAAGGCCACAGAAAATTCCACTGGTGCACTCAAATCGTAGTCGACCAAAATAATTAATTGGCGGCTAAATCTCAGCATTAGAACCACTTGGTGTTGCTCACCGGAAAACCTCCCCAACAGCAAACCACCGAAGCGAACCATCACAACATGAATAGACGGGGCTTGGGTAGTTAAAACCACTACTTAACCTTACGTCCTGGGTAGGTGAACCACGAAGCTCGTAGCGATCGGACAGCTCCACACACGCTCCGGCACTGCGCAGTGGCTGCCTGCGGCCCCAGCCGACTGCGCCGCGCGGAGATAACTTCCCTCGTCCGCAACAACTGACCGACTCACTCCAGACCGCCTTTCCGGAAACTATGTGCACCATACCAAATATGGTACACGGCGTAAATACCGATACACATCACTGCTGCCACACGTAGAAGGAAGAAGAACCAGAATGTAACCGTGACAAGGGCAGGAAACCAAACACATATAGACAGCGAAGTTCACGAAAATGCATAATTGGGATAGAGCATGGCTGAGGCAGTGCATTGGTGGAGCGGTCATTTGTAGTCAGGTACTTCATGTGATAAGGTTTCCTACGTTTTTATGGTCACACGACGGGAATTAACCGACTTTGAATGCGGAATGGTAGTTGGAGCCAGACGCATCTGACGGTCCATTTCAGAAATGGTTACTGAATTCAGTATTTCGACATCCACAGCGTCAAGAGCGTGCCGAGACCACCAAATATCACGCATTACCTCACCACGGACAACGCAGTGGCCGATGGCCTTCACTCAACTACCGAGAGCAGTGGCGTTTGTCGGTGCTAAAAGACAAGCAACACTGCATGAAATAACGACAGAAATCAATGTTGGGCGTGCGACTAACGTATCCGTCAGGAAGTGCGTCGAAATTTGGGGTTAATGGGCGTTATCTTTGTTAACAGCAAGACATCGCCTACTGCAACTCTCCTGGGCTCGTGACAATATCGACTGGACCCTAGACGACTAGAAAACCGTGGCCTGGTCAGATGAGTTGCTATTTCAGTTGGTAAGAGCTGATGGTAGGTTTCGAGTGTGGCGCAGACCCCACGAGGCTATGGACATTGTGCAAGCTGGTGGTTGCTCCATAATGGTGTGGACTGTGTTGGCATGGAATGGATAGGTCCCCTGGTCATACTGAATCGGCTATTGACTGGAAATGCCTCCATAATGGTGTGTACTGTGTTTACATGGAATCAGTTAGATCCCCTGGTCATACTGAACGGACTACGGACTGGAAATTGCTCCATAATGATGTAGACATGGCATGGATTAAGTTCCTGGTCATACTGAAGTGACTATTGACTGGAAATGCTTATCTTGGGCTACTTGGTGATCGTCTGCAGCCATTCAGGGACTTCCCAAACAACAATGGAATTCGTATGGATGCCAATGCGCTATGTCACTGAGCCACAACTGTTCGCGGTTCTGGGCAATTCGAGCGAATGGTTTGGCCACCCAACCACCTACCATGAATCCCACCTAACATTTATGGGACATAATGGAGAGGTCTGTTCGTGCACAAAATTCTGTACGGGTGACACTTCCGGAATTATGGACGGCTGTAGAGGCTGTATGGCTTAATATATCTACAGGGGACTTCCAGCGACTTCTGTGGTCAACGCCACGTCCAGCTGTTGCACTACGCCGGGTACAACGAGGTGCGACACGATATTAGGAGGTATCCCATGGCTCTGTCACCTTAGTGTAAGTCGCAAAGCCATAATGTCGCATATATTTTTATATTTCACGCCTATAGCGAAATTTGTTCCGTATATGGTTACAGCTGTATCTCACGGAAATTTTGTTCAGTTCGATACAGGAATTCAAGAAAGGACAAGAAAAATCATAAACAAGGAGCGTCGTGGCTGCCAATGATGATACATTGTCTCCCTGTCTAGTTGTAATCGCTGCCCCCGATGCACGTCAGTCTTACGGGTTGCAGCAATTTAAGGAACCAATTAAACTTGCTATATGTCACTGCCACAAGAATTCTATGCCGCAGGCGTTTAACGCCTTATCGGACGATGGGATATGTGTTTAAGATTACAAGGGAAGTATTTTGAAGAGAAAAATATATTTCATGTTGGTGGGTGTGGATCTGATGTCTCTATCCGAGTTTGCGGCTTATTTATTGACTCGCCCTCGTATAAAATTTTGTTAAGCGCAAAGGGACTGATTCTAGAAACAGACTGCTTGTTTCTTCGAACGGCCCGCCACGCATTCCTCTTCTTCGCCAACCTCTTCAAATCACTGCAGTACTTTCACCTTACGTCTTCAATTGTTGGCTGTATTCCGATCTTTGTCTTTCCCTTTAGTTTTTACTCTCTGTTGCTCTCGCTGGGACCCTGCAAATAATTCCCCGTCATCTGGACCTACGTCCTGTCATCCTGTCTCTTCTTCGCCGATTCTATGAAGAATTTTCTCATTCCTTATCTTATCAATCCACCTACTTCCAAACAAACTTCCGTAGCACCACATCTAAAACACTTCTCTCCTTTTCCACTTTTCCGACAGTCCGTGATTCACTACCAAACAACGCTCTGCTCCAATCGTACACTCATGCTCAGGTGTTTCCGAGCGGCCTGAATTACTTTCCACCGGATTTGTTTGCAACCCACATAATGTAACTTTCTTGCAGATCCGTGCAGTCTCTTGTCCATACGAAATAGATACTACAAGAAATTCCCACTGAAAACTGCTCTATATGGCTACCAGTCCAGATGTAAATTTATACGACATTAATGCAAACACGAGCAAACACGTTATTAGGGATGATATTATCTTTAACGTTTGTAAAGTCAAGTTCCAACTTCAAATTTCACGATGGAAATTGTTATGCACATGTTTAAACTTCGAATGAAGTGATGTAAACTTCGTGTTGGGCGAAGATTCGAACCCAGCACCTAATATGATTGTTAAATAAACACAGTCAAATGTTAGATAGCAGTTTTTCTCACAAGTAGTTCAATGACTGAAACACTGCCTTGCAGGGATTCGAACCTGACATTTGTCATTGTTATTTTCTCGCCACAAATAGACGTTAAATATCGGATTATTGTTCCAGTAGTGAGATGTGCATATGTATGAACTGTACATAACGTGCCAAAAAGTTCTGTGCTGACTGGAAGTCGAACCCTGCAGAGTCAGTACCGGCACCAGTCACTGTTGACAACACACGAAGAGACGTTAAGAGTCATAATTATTTTCATCTGCAGTTTGGTGTGCACATGCTACACCTTGAAATGACGATGGAAATTTTTATGCCTAACCAAGATTCGAACCCAAACAAGAGAGTTTCTCTGACGCATCGAGGAGTTTGAAACCCAAGTTCAAATAAAATAATAAACAAATGCCCTGTGACTTTACATAACCATTATTTATCAATAAAATAAAATTGCTGGCTTAAGACTGAATACTTGTTACTGTTTCTAATGTGGCTTGTAATAAATTCTTGGAGACGTCTTGGTCGCAGAAAAATTTATCTATTTTGACACATTTTGATACATCATCTTCAGAAAATTTTAACAATAAAAAGGCAATACAAAAGTCATAAATAGAAAATACTATGGTACGTGACAAAGAAAAATCAAGTTGCAATAAAAACGAAAGTCATGCTGAAAAGTGCTTACAAACTGGTCAAAAATGCTCACACTAGTAAGCAGCATAAGTAAAATATAGACTCTCGTGTGAGATGTAAAGTGCATCGCCATATGGAGTTGATATCAAAGACCAAAAACATATTGACAATAAATTTCACAGTTTGTGAATTACAATCGCAACAGTACTTTTCAGTGTGACATCAGTTTCTGCAAAAAGTGTAACATATGTCATGAATTAAAACTTACTATGGCATACTGTTGCCATAACGTGTAAGCGGTGACATAGAAGTTTATAGTTTGTGAAATATAATCGTAATTTTTTCAGTTTTACTCCAATTTTTTTATAAACATCATAGCATAAGTCATGAGTAAAGCTTATTATGGCGTGCAGACACAGTAACGTATACTGTAGCTTGGCATCGAAGCACTTCAACTAAATATCATAATATATACTGAAGGCGAACATCCCAGAGAAAGAAAATCGCTAAAAATGGAAAATATTTCATAAAACAGCAAATATTAACCGATTGTTTTTACTAATCGACCATGTCATGATTAACGCAAATAAAATTTTATTATGGATAACAGACACCACATACGTACAAAAATACTGTAAGCAGTGAAGCGGAAATAGCTCAGTGGAACGAATTGTGAAATATATGCTGACAGGCACCATCATACTGAAAAACAAAATATGAATCGAATTTACCAAGAAGACAAAAGGGCATGGATTGTTCACTTGTTGTCTAGACAACATATGAGAAAAGACCAGATTACGAAAAAACATTTTTTTTACATTGCATCATACAGCACACATACTAAAAATGTAGAATTCATAGACATGGATGGTAGAGGGAGGGATGCAGGGGAGGGAGGGTTCCGGAGGAAGGTGGGAGGTAGAGAGGATGGGGGCAGAAGGGAGGGGTGGAAGGGTTGCAGGAGGATGGGGGAGATGGGGAGGAACGGGGACAGGAGGAATATTGTTATTAGGAAACGTAACACCTTTATGAACATGTACAAGCAATCACTTACGTAGCAAATCAAATATTGTAATCTAAAAGGAAATTACATAAAATATTTAATAGTATAGTGACCTGTTCACTCATGAACCGATAAAATTCACTTATGTGAAATGCAAACCGACCAGTTATTCAAAAATAATATTCATAATATTAATATTGAAGCATATCACGACGATTGTTTAAAGTACAAATCATCATTGGAATAGGCTAATAAGGTTCATACACATATACACACACACACACACACACACACGCACACACACACACACACACATACACATCTTATTAAGAAAAACATCACTGAGACCAAATCATAAGCTGGCTAATTTATCTGTACAATATGTGGTAGAATCACACGTGATTACATAGAAAAACCTTGAGAACTACTGACTGTGATACAATTAAATAATTTCTGTAATAGTATGCCAATAAAATTACATTGTATGATAAACAGCAGCATAGATAATTATGACTCTCGGTAATTAAAACTTCCGGGCTAAGAGGCCGTGGTCCAATAGTAGAAATACTTCTCCCTCACAGGGAGAAGTATTTCTACTATTGGACCACGGCCTCTTAGCCCGGAAGTTTTAATTACTGAAGACGCCGGCCGTGAAAGCCTACACGCTATAATTATGACTCTATTCATACTGTAGGGCACATCAAGAACATCGCTGTTTTAGTCAATATCTAAAACAGTAATTACGTGATTGTAATGGACAATAATTCGTCTACAGGACTGGCGAGTAACAGTAAAGAGAAGGTTGAACAAGGGGAGGGCGTCGTTGGGAATCATACTTGTTATTCATGAACCAGTACAAAATACACTTACGTAAAACGCAATCAACCATTTGTTAAAAGAATATTTAAAATGAAACTGCAACGTTGAAACATATCATAATGAAATTTTTTAAAGCAAATACACATACAGACTAATAATGTCACAAAGATACACCATATCTTACGAAGAGTAACATCATAAAGGCAACCATAATACAGCTCGTACGTTTGTACAATATAAGACAAAATCACACATGATTAGAAGAGAACCATGGGATGATACTATAGTGATGCAAACAGATAACTACTGTAATAATGTGCCAGTGAAAACCCATTTTATAGACAAACAGAAGCAAACGTAAGTGAATATACTGCAGGGAATATACGAAAATTGCTGCTCAGCAAAAGTCATAATAGTAGCCACATAATAGTCAACTATGATTACATTACTGACAGGCTGCGCAGAAAAATGGAAAAAGAGGGTGTGAGGTGTGCGAGTGAAGTATTGGTCTTAGAACATGTAGCATACATAATCAAATATTATAACGTAACAGAAAATTACATAAAATGTTTCATACCATAGGGACATGTTACTTCACGATCCAACATTAAAATTTACTGATGCGAAAAGCAAGTCGTTCATTTGTTTGAGTGTAATATTTAGAATGAACTGTTAACATTTAAACATACCATGAGGATTATTCAAACTTATAACATTATTGTAAGTTTGTGTGTAATATTTAGAATGAACTGTTAACATTTAAACATACCATGAGAATTATTCAAACTTATAACATTATTGTAATATACTAATATTGTCTGTATGTGTGCAGGGGAGGGGGGGGAGGAGGTTGGAGAGGTTGGATAAAACTGAAGAACGAAAAGTTATGTACAAAAGTGGCAAGTAATAGGAAAGAGAAAGTGGAGGGGAGGAGAGGGAGGGGGGAGGCGATGGCGATCAGAAGGAAGATGTTTATATCAAAGGAAAATAATTACAGCAGCAGTTATCAAACACAACATAACCTCTACACTGTTTCTGACTTTTATCATAAACCATACGCCTGTAACATGATGCAAATTACACAAGCAGAATAAAACGTTTAAAAAGCATGGAGTACACCGTAAATTACCACTGTGATTAACTTTATTGAATAAATTCAATAAACACGCCCTTTAGAGAAAACTGGTTTTATACAAAGAAGAGGATGTGAGCAACAGGTTCAGGTGCTAACAACAACAACAACAATAACAATAACACATATCGAAAATGGCTTTGAGAAGCAAAAGATAATCGGAGGCGGGAGGGGGGGTCTTCTGAAACGCAAGTTCAGCCTGTGATACCGTCTCACACGATAGACCCCAGTGTCTTTCCATGTGGAAAACTAACCAATGTAATTGGCAACCTACTGAACAATATTCTCAGACAACTCTAAAATTAGAGCTCACAAAACAAATGATGGTTTCCAACAATATTCTGTTTCTCCCAGTCCTTTTAAATACGATCTTCCAGAAACAAAGTCCAGGAAATTTATTTACGCTGACGACATTGCTTTGATCGCTCAGAATCAAAGCTTTAGGAAAGCTGAATCAGATTTCAAACATAAATGGCTTCGACCGAAACCTCAAAAGACCGTTGTATCAACTATCGTTCTACGGAATGAACAAGCAAACTATAAACGTAACTTCACATTTAGAGATGAAACCCTCCAATACTGCAGCGCTCTAAAATGCTTAGGCGTGGCCTTGAGAGATCATTGGTTTTGTATGTCGGCCTTCGGAATGTGTTATCTAGAATCAAAACTCTGACTAATATATTCCAGGAGTTACAACGAAAAGCCTGAGGTGTCATGGAAACGGTCCCCAGACCATTAGCTTCATGTCTTTGTCGCCTAAACAGCTGTCACGCTAAAATAATTGACACATAGCTCAATCAGACAATGGACCTCGTCAAAAGGTGTATTCGCTCCAGAAACACGCACTGGCTGCCGGTTCTTACTAACATTCCACTAGCATACATAAGAAGACCACAGTCATTGAATAACGTGTGGACAAGAACAACAAACAATCCAGAATTACCAGTTCAGTCAGAATTTTCAATATCAGTGCCCCTATGATTAAATTCTATAAAACCATCGTGGCCCACAACAATCAGGACACTTATCTCGACATGTAAGGCACCTGAAACAACAAACAGCGGGAAGAAACTTGCTTGTAGCATCACCAACTACTTAAAACTCTCTGGGAGCGACCAGTAGATTTTCATCTACCCTGGCAATACTGGTGAATACTGAATCGCATCAGAACTGACCACCAATTGACATAGAAGTCTTCTCCTCACTGTAACGGGCGACGAAGAGCAGTAAACTACACGTCATATGACACTTTTAACGTTCCCTCAGAGAATTCAAAGGAAAAATGGAAGACCTTCATAGTTCGACTGCAGAAGCTTCTGGCTGGATTTCAAACGTAGACTGAGGAGTATGAACGCATTATGAACTTGAGATTGTGTATCTGTGCAGAAAGCTGCATATCTGTTGTAAATAGTTGTCTAGTATTTTCTCCTGTCATCATGCAGTGTGTCAAGCAAAGAAGTCCTAATTTCAGAATTAACTATTTCGAAAACAAAGAACGAAAGGCTAGTACAATAAACGGTATGTTTACTGTGAAAGATGTAAAAATTTTTACAGATGTTTCAAAATAGTTCGAAAAGCTGCTAACCGATGACACTGTAATCCCAATATGCAATGCCTATAAATAGTGTACGGCAGCTCAGAGCGATCAGTTCTGTCGTTGAAACGTGAAAGGAGGCTAACATATCGCAGGAAGAGGTTGAAATCATGTATTCCATTGAACAACGTGTTTTTGTGATACTGGAATGCCACAGAACAGAAAGCAGTTCTACCGCAACAAAGTGGAGTTTTCAAACACGATTTAATTTTCCAAAAAAATCCGATGAGAAAATTATCTGCAAGCTCTTCGCCAAATTCCAATGTTAGGCAGCGTGGTTGATGATGTAGCTGTAACTATTCTTGAAAATGTCGCCACTGTTTCTGGAATTATTCAGTAAAATCCAAGGAAATCCGTACGAATAATTGCAGCAGAAACTGATTTGAAGCGTTCCAGCACGCACAAAATACTCAGACAGAACCTACACAAGTTTTCATTCAAAATCCAAAGCCACCAGGCCATACCAGTACGAGCAGTGCGACAGAAGGTTGACTTCACGAATCAAGGATTTGATCTTGGCTGCATCTGGCTCACATATGAAGCACACTTCCTCTTGAATAGAATATGGTGATTTTAGGATTCCGAAAATCACCATTTGTGTGAAGTGAAACCGATGTATCGTCCAAAGTTACTGTTTGAGCTGATGTATGCAGCAGGGGCATTATTGGTCCTTTTCTCGTGCGAGAAACGATCAGTAGCGAACATACGCAATTTTGGAAGAATCTTTCGCCACACGGCTAGCGTTGGAGGGTCGACTATGCACTGAGTGGTTTATGCAAGATGGAGCCAGAATACCTCGGGATTGCGTTGAATTATTGCAAATTTACTGGCATAGAGATGGATTGGCCTCAGTATTCGTCAGATCTGACTCTTAACTAATGTTTGCTTTGTACATTGAAAGACACAGTTTACTGGAGCCTTTCCATCAAGCTGGACGAGCTTGACTAGGCGATCTGTGTAGCATCTTAATTCATTTTCATTAAGACACTACAAGATGTGATGGCAAATTTCATAGTTATTCAATCGACAGGGCTTTTAGGTGGAATATTTATACCGCTGATAACAATGACGAGGAACCGCCTTCTCACTCCGTCAGGTTACCGTTAGTTTCGGCGGTCACTGACCGCATAAGCAGAATTTTAAAGAAAACTGGTATTCAGACATCTTTCTTTAATCAGAACAAAATAAAACACTTTTTCCGACGGAAAACGGATGCATCTGATTACCTCCACAATTCAGGCGTCTACCAAGTGACATGTGGCTGCTGCAAAGTGTATATAGGCGAAACGGGAAGAACTGTTAAAGAACGCATTAAGGAACACAAACGGCACATGTGGCTAAATCAAAGTGCAAAATCGGCATTAGCGGAACATCATGAGAACTGTGGCTCTGACATCGATGTTAATAACGTACGTGTACTGGCTACAGAAACAAACATTTATAGAAGAAAGGTCCGAAAAGCGGTTGGAATTTCTAAGAATGCATCTAATTTAAATAGAGAGGACGGCTATATTCATCCGGCATCGTGGCTTCCCCGCCATCAAGGAAGTAAATACGTGGCCGCGGAGTGTGGGCGTCATAAACAGCGCGCTGCAAGTCACCTCGGCGGACAATAATATTTTGGGTAAACATTCCCCCTCTCTTGCTCTGTCCGTTTCGAATCTATCCACTAATGACCACCAACTAATAGCGGTAGCAGGCATTTCAACCAATAACCATTCTCCAGCATAAGTGTGGAACAGTGCCTTTCTATCCAATGACGATGACCGCCACTGGTATCCACAGGAGATGAGCTACCAATGCCCCTTCTTCTGTATTAGCCTATGACTATGGCCCACCAATGGTAGCCACATTTATTTTAACCAATACTATCACTTCTCCAGGACGAACGCCAGAAAATTCCCCCTTTATAAGTGGACGCGGCACTCGTCTCTGACAGTGTTCTAGCAGTAGTGGACACCAAAAAATCCTGAGGAAGATCCCAGCAGAGGGGTCGAAACGTCGAACATTTTAGTAGAAACATGACGCGGCCTAATAACCCAGAAGATTTTAACTTCAAATTTCATTGTTCGTTTCCACGACCTCCGTTCTGCGAGTGGTGAACATTTCAAAAGGACTGTGATGCGATTGCAAGGACTGCTTGCGACACGCTGATATTGTACGAGCTGCATAGCGTACAGCGTCATTGGCTAGCAGCTTTTCGATTTGGTAACTTCTGTATAAAATTCTTACAGTTTTCATAATAAACAATCTTTTTGTTTTACTCGTCTATTGATCTTAGTGTACGAGATATTTAATTCTGAAATTAGGACTCCTTCGCTGGACACCCTGTAAGATAAAGAAATAAATTTACGTTAATAACTATGATATTCACTACGTCATCCAGATGAAGCTTGCCTGCAACAGAACACCCAGAATGATTTTTATTGAAATATATTATCACGGCAGAATCTACAGACTCCAACACACACATAAATAACAGCTTGCAGCAAAGAGGTCACAATAAAATGTTACCGTGTTAACACTTTTGACTGCCACCCACCTGAACCTTGCAGTTTCTTAGAGTGCCGGGCATTTTCATGTACTATTTATAATTTTTAAGAAGTCTAGCAAACAATGAAGTCCGATCGAGCCCGTCAATATACGTGAGCCGGAGAAATAGCATCCGGTGAAATGAAGAGATTGGCAGTCTGCAGAAATTTTCGCGTCCGGGGAACTGACAGTCAAAGTGCTAACATAATAACCAGGCATTACATCGATAGTTCCGTTGAACGGGACACATACTGTTCACTGCCGAGAAGAACTTGCAAGGCAGGAATGTGGTACCAGTTGGACGTTGTGACGTTCACTTGAAGATAGTAATACATACCGTTCTAATCCCGAATCCATTTGCATAACTTGACTAGATTAGAGTGACGTAAAAAACTTCACACGTTTTCTACGTATTGATATTTGCAGAAAAATATCGACCATATTCTCCAATTCTGAAGACGTGTAGCAGCAGCTACTGTATAACTAGTTTACTACTATTGATACTGTGAAGACAACTGCTGTGAAATGCGATACGCATTTCGATTTATTTAGTTAAAATATAGCAAATTGTTGGGTTTCCTGGTCTCTCTCTTGCTTACAGTGAGAATGTGATGTCTTTTTGCATGTTCACGTTTGATGCTGGCAGTGTAAAAGAAAAGGAGGAGGGAGCGCTAGGAAATCGCTGTCAAGACGAAAACGCGTGTGAAATCAGCAAGCAGGTAACAGACCTCTTGAAAGAAAGAAAAGGAATATACATATATCAAAAAGAGTTTTGCATCACCTCGGTTCCATGAGTTCCGGAACCTGTACAGAAAATTCGAATAGAGATCAACATAAACATCATTTCCGCCCCTTTCATTGCTCATGAAAACCACACATTGCATGTTGTACCACCATACAGTGAGACCTTCAGAGGTGGTGGTCCACATTGCTGTACACACCGGTACCTCTAATAACCAGTAGCACGTCCTCTTGCATTGTTGCATGCCTGTATTCGCCCTCGCATACTATCCACAAGTTCATCAAGGTACTGTTGAACCTGATTGTCCCACTCCTCAACGGCGGTTTGGCTTAGATCCCTCAGAGTGATTGCTGGGTCACGTCGTCCATAAACAGCCCTTTCCAACCTACCCCAGGCATGTTCGATAGGGTTCATGTCTGGAGAACATGCTGCCCACTCTAGTCGACCGATTTTGTTATACTGAAGGAATTCATTCACAAGATGTGCACGATAGGGGCGCGAATTGTCGTCCATGTAGACGAATGCCTCGCCAATATGCTGCCGATATTGTTGCACAATCGGTCGGAGGATGGCATTCACCTATCGTACAGCCGTTACGGCGCCTTCCATGACCACCAGCGGCCCCACATAATACCATCCCAAACCAGCAGGGAACGTCCATCTTGCTGCACAGTGTGTCTAAGACGCTCAGCCTGACCAGATTGCCTCCAAACACGTCTCCAACGATTGTCTGGTTGAAGGCATATGCAACACTCATCGGTGGGGAGAACGTGATGTCAATCCTGAGCGGTCCGTTCGGCATGTTGTTGGGCCCCTCTGTACCGCGCTGCATGGTGTCGTGGTTGCAAAGATGGACCTCGCCATGGACGTCGGGAGTAAAGTTGCGCATCATGTAGTCTCCTGCATACAGTTTGGGTCGTAACACGACGTCCTGTGGCTGCACGAAAAGCATTATTGAACACGGTGGAGTTGCTGTCAGGATTCCTCCGAGCCATGATCCATAGGTAGCGGTCATCCACTGCAGTAGCACCCATTGGGCGGCCTGAGCGAGGCATGTCATCGACCCTGTCTCTCTGTATCTCCTCCACGTCTGAACAATATGCCTTTGCAGAATGAGATTTTCACTCTGCAGCGGAGTGTGCGCTGATATGAAACTTCCTGGCAGATTAAAACTGTGTGCCCGACCGAGACTCGAACTCGGGACCTTTGCCTTTCGCGGGCAAGTGCTCTACCAAAAGTTTCATATCAGCGCACACTCCGCTGCAGAGTGAAAATCTCATTCTGGAAACATCCCCCAGGCTGTGGCTAAGCCATGTCTCCGCAGTATCCTTTCTTTCAGGAGTGCTAGTTCTGCAAGGTTCGCAGGAGAGCTTCTGTAAAGTTTGGAAGGTAGGAGACGAGGTACTGGCAGAAGTAAAGCTGTGAGTACCGGGCGTGAGTCGTGCTTCGGTAGCTCAGTTGGTAGAGCACTTGCCCGCGAAAGGCAAAGGTCCCGAGTTCGAGTCTCGGTCGGGCACACAGTTTTAATCTGCCAGGAAGTTTCAATATGCCTTTGGTTCACTCCGAGTCACCTGGACACTTTCCTTGTTGAGAGCCAGAAGCGCGGTATCGACCATCTAGGCATGGTTTAACTACAGACAACACGAACCGTGTACCTCCTTCCTGGTCGAATGACTGGAACTGATCGGCTATCGGACCCCCTCCGTCTAATAGGCGCTGCTCATGCATGGTTGTTTACATCTTTGGGCGGGTTTAGTGACATCTCTGAACAGTCAACGGCACTGTGTCTGTGATACAATATCCATAGTGAATGTCTGTCTTCAGGAGTTCTGGGAAGGGGGGTGGTGCAAAACTTTTTTTGATTTGTGTAGAACCCCACCATTGGCAGCTGATCATAACCGATTGGGTAGATGTGGAGCTTTGTTTCGCTGACGGGTATGGAAGCCAGTCCTCAATTTGAATGTGGCGAAGAAAATGAAACTTTTGTAGGCTTTATTCTAACTGCACGCACATAGTTGACAAGTGAGTGATGATCACTAGATAGTCTTTCATTAACCATCACAATAAATCCGAGTTCTATATAAAACGCAGTTACAACTTAGATGATCGTCGTTGATCAGACGGAAGTAACAGAACCGAAGTCCGTTATGATGGTCACGATCATCACACTTAACACATGTACACAGTCAAAGCCCGCTGTAAACAATACCAGTCTTGTCATAGGGTACCGTCCCTACTAATGGGAAGACCGACGTCGATATTGTGGTGCGGAACGAAGTTGAGTGGTTCGATTCGGTTCAGTTCGGTTGGCAGAAAGCTCGACAGATGGGCCGCGGCACGCGACCGGCGGGCCATTGATGTCCACGGACGCAAGCTGTTTCCTTCGATAGCAACGCCGCCGTTGCTGCTGCGCGCGCTCCCTTTGAACGATGTTACACCCCTGGTGGCGCCTGCTAGCATTTAACATGTCAACAAATTATTTGTAATCAGTACTGTGTCCACAACATACGATGCACCCTACTGGCCATTAAAATTGCTACACCATGAAGATGACTTGCTACAGACGCGAAATTTAACCGACAGGAAGAAGATGCTGTAATATGAAAATGATTAGCTTTTCAGAGCATTCACCCTAGGTTGGCGCCGATGGTGACACCTACAACGTGCTGACATGAGGAAAGTTTCCAACCGATTTCTCATACACAAACAGCAGTTGACCGGCGTTGCCGGGTGAAAAGTTGTTGTGATGCCTCGTGTAAGGAGGAGAAATGCGTACCATCACGTTTCCGAATTTGATAAAGGTCGGATTGTAGCCTATCGCGATTGCCGTATATCGTATCGCGACATTGCTACTCGCGTTGGTGGAGATCCAATGACTGTTAGCAGAATATGGAATCTGTGGGTTCAGGAGGGTAATACGGAACGCCGTGCTGGATCCCAATGGCCTCGTATCACTAGCAGTCGAGATGACAGGCATCTTATCCGCATGGCTGTAACGGATCGTGCAGCCACATCGCGCTCCCTGAGTCAACAGATGGGGACGTTTGGAAGACAACAACCATCTGCACGAACAGTTCGACGTGGACTATCAGCTCGGAGACCATGGCTGCATCACAGACAGGAGCGCCTGCGATGGTGTACTCAACGACGAACCTGGGTGCACGAATGGCAAAACGTCATTTTTTCGTATGAATCCAGGTTCTGTTTACAGCATCATGATGGTCGCATCCGTGAACGCACATTGGAAGCGTGTATTCGTCATCGCCATACTGGCGTATCAACCGGCCTGATGGTATGGGATGCCATTGGTTACACGTCTCGGTCACCTCTTGTTCGCATTGACGGTACTTTGAACAGTGAACGTTACATTTCAGATGTGTTGCGACCGGTGGCTCTACCCTTCATTCGATCCCTGCGAAACCCTACATTTCAGCAGGATAATGCACGACCGCATCTTGCAGGTCCTGTACGGGCCTTTCTGGATACACAATATGTTCGACTGCTGCCCTGGCAAGCACATTCTCCAGATCTCACACCAACTGAAAACGTCTGGTGAATGGTGGTCGAGCAACTCGCTCGTCACAATACGCCAGTCAGTACCCTTGATGAACTGTGGTATCGTGTTGAAGCTGCATGGGCAGCTGTACCTCTACACGCCATCCAAGTTCTGTTTGACTCAATGCCCAGGCGTATCAAGGCCGTTATTACGGCCAGAGGTGGTTGTTCTGGGTACTGATTTCTCAGGATCTATGCACCCAAACTGCGTGAAAATGTAATCACATGTCAGTTCCAGTATAATATATTTGTCCAATGAATACCCGTTTATCATCTGCATTTCTTCTTCGTGTAGCAATTTTAATGGCCAGTAGCGTATTAATCGAGTGAGTGCGCCTCGGTCGGCTTATCGTCAGTTATTGTCGTGATATTTCACGAGGACCCACTGAAGCACTTGGTAGTATATGCGCTACTGCGCTGAAATCATTCACAGTGCCAGGTGATTCCTCAGTCAGTGTTGTTTACTGCAACGTCACGGTACGTTTCCGGTAACGGCCACGAGAGGTCACGTGCAGCAATATCGTCGTCGAGCAGTGCAACACTAGCGTGGCGCGTGAAACAGTCTTTGGAGGAGGAGCGCCTGCGGCCCAAGGGTAGGCTTCCCGCAGGGTGCGCATGTTGAGCCGCAATGGTCGCGATGGCGAGATACTCAGACAATACTAGACGAACTGTACAACATCGGTACGGAGAGCCCTTGGGCTTGGAACCATTCGTATATTCAACAGACGGATCGTGGTACAAGGAACCACTTGAGTGCGAGGTCGCAAGTTCAGTCTTTAGTAAGGCTCATTTGAAAGTGTTGTGTTGACAATTATGACAGGAATAATATTACCTGCTAATGACTCACCAAGTGCTTTAGGAGGAAGAAGAAAAATGAATGTTCGAGAGGTGCAGGTACTAACCTTCAGTGGGATGTTTGTATTACTCTTCACAAAATAGACATCGTCGATATTCACTTAATGTTCGAAACAAACTATGAATTTGCACCATGAACACCGAATGAAAAGTGATGATCGCAAAGATTCGCAACATCTAGATCGAAATGGGATTCCTTGGGAATATCCACTCTTAAATAATGCGTGCAGATTAACAGTCGGCATAATTGTATGCGAACGCGTTAAGGCATAGATCATTGATGTTAGTTGATCTTGATACAACGCCCTTGGTACCTCTAATTTTCAGGGTTCTTTTCAAATGCATTTCCTTTTCAGATCCTGACTGGTCGGAGTTGAAAACAAATTCCTTACTAAACGATGGAATTAGTTTGTTTATGTCATCTACAAATTTTCCGGCCGATTCCACAGCCTGCTGTGCGTTGTAAAGTTGACGCTTCCCTCGAAATTTCGTTATCTTACGTCTTTGAACTCTGGAGAAATATTTGAAGTTATGCAACCATTCACTGCTTTCCTCGAAATCACTGTAATCTATGTCGCTTACAATTTGATGAGGTCACCATGACGCACATCCTGTAAATTGTATAAAACATAAATGAAACGAACAAGCACCTGTTCTTGTAACAACTACGCCTTGTCCTCCCTTGAATATCTGTAGTTTTTCGTATCCACTACATGGTAATATTGCTGCGGAATTATTAGAAATCTGGTCATAATTTTGTTTTGGTGCGCTGTGGATGATCTTCCATGCACACAATTATGATCAAGAAGGCATAAAGTTTGGAAGGTAGGAGACGAGATACTGGCAGAAGTAAAGCTGTGAGGACCGGGCGTGAGTCGTTCTTCGGTAGCTCAGATGGTAGAGCACTTTCCCGCGAAAGGCAAAGGTCGCGAGTTCGAGTCTCGGTCGGGCACACAGTTTTATTCTGCCAGGAAGTTTCAAGGCATAAAAAGTCACCCTCATTCTGCTAACGCCTTGTCGAAGAGGGCGGAGGAGCAGGCAGAGGTTCAGGCCACTCTCTCGTCCATGGGGTGGAAAACTGCCCCTAAAGACGGAAGAATCGACAATGATCAACGACATGAGGATGCAGAAGGCAATGGAAGCCACTCCATTAAAGACACATAATGTGTAGCCACAGGACATGTGGTCTGTAATTGAAAAAGGGTCATGATGGTCTCTCTGTTGATTCCGCAATAGTCCCCCATACGCATCTCCGGGAGGATACTGTCAAAGGGGAGGTGACCACAAGACAACATTCATTAATCAACGACAGGATTACGTTCTACGAGTCGGGACATGGAATGTCAGAAGCTAAAACGTGGCAGGGAAGCTAGAAAGTCTGAAAAGGTAAATGCAAAGGCTCAGTCTACATATAGTACGGGTCAGTCAAGTGAAATGGAAAGAAGACAAGGATTTCTGGTCGGATGAGTATAGGGCAAAACCAACAGCAGCAGAAAACGGTACAACGGGAATAGGATTCGTTACGAATAGAAGGGTAGGGGAGAGAGTCTGTGAACCGTTCAGTGATATGGTTCTTCTGATCAGAATCGACAACAAACCAAGCTGAAGATGAAGAGATAGAGAAAGTATATGAAGATGTTGGAAAGGTAATACAGTACGTAAAAGGAGATGGAAATTTAATAGTCATGGGGGAAGGGAATGCAATTGTAGGGGAAGGAGTAGAAGAAAGGGTTACAGGAGAATATGAGCTTGGGACAAGGAATGAGAGAGGAGAAAGATTAATTTAGTTCTGTGATAAATGTTGTTGTTGAGGTGGTCTTCAGTCCTGAGACTGGTTTGCTGCAGCTCTCCATGCTACTCCATCCTGTGCAAGCTTCTTCATCTCCCAGTACCTACTGCAGCCTACATCCTTCTGAATCTGCTTAGTGTATTCATTTCTTGGTCTCCCTCTACGATTTTTACCCTCCACGCTGCCCTCCAGTACTAAATTGGTGATCCCTTGATGCCTCAGAACATGTCCTACCAACCGATCCCTTCTTCTTGTCAAGTTAGGCCACAAACTCCGCTTCTCCCCAATTCTATTCAATACCTCATCATTAGTTATGTGATCTACCCATCTGTGATAAATATCAGCTAGTAATAGCGAATACTCTATTCAAGGATCACAAGAGGACGAGGTATACCTGCAAAAGGCCTGGTGGTACGGGAAGATTTCAGTTAGATTACATAGTGATCAGACAGAGATTCCGAAATCAAATACTGGATTGTAAGGCAAACCCAGGAGCAGATATAGACTCAAATCACAACATAGTAGTGACGAAGAGCAGACTGAAGTTTAAGAGATTACCCGGGAAGAATCAACTCGCTAAGAGGTGGGATACAGAAGTACTAAAAAACTACGAGATACGCTTCATGTTCTCTAAGGATATAGATAAAGAAGGCAGTACAGTTGAAGAGGAATGGACATCTCTAAAAAGGGCAATCACAAAAGTTGGAAAGAAAAACAAAGGTCCAAAGAAGATAACTGCAAAGAAGGCATGGGTAACAGAAGAAATAATTCAGTTGATCGATGAAAGGAGGAAGTAAAAAAATGTTCTGCGGAACTCAGGAATACAGAAATATAAGTTGCTGAGGAATGAAAATGAAACTAATAGGAAGTGCAGGGAAGCTAAGACGAAATGGCTGCAGGAAAAATGTGAAGACATCGAAAAAGAAATGATTGTCGGAAGGACAGGCTCAGCATACAGGAAAGTCAAAACAACATTTGGTGACATTAAAACCAATGGTGGTAACATTAAGAGTGCAACGGGAATTCCACTGATAAATGGAGAGGAGAGAGCGGATAGGTGGAAAGAGTACATTGAAGGCCTCTATGAAGGGGAATATTTGTCTGATGTGATAGAAGAAGAAACAGGAGTGGATTTAGAACAGATACGTGATCCAGTATTAGAATCAGAATTTAAAACAACTGTGGAGGGCTTAAGATCAAATAAGGCAGAAGGGATAGGTAACGTGCCATCAGAATTTCTATAATCATTGGGGAAAGTGGCAACAAAACGAATATTCACGTTGGTGTGTACAATAACTGAATCTGGCAGCATACCATCTGACTTTCTGAAAAATATCATCCATACATTTCCGAAGACTGCAAGAGCTGACAAGTGCGAGAATTATCGCACAATCAGCTTGACAGCTCATCCATCCAAATTGCTGAAGAATAATTTACAGAAGAATGGAAAATACAGTTGAGGATGTCTCAGATGACCGTCAGTTTGTCTTCAGGAAAGGTAAAAAGCACCAGAGCGGCAATTCTGACGTTACTGCTGATAATGGAAGCATGACTAAAGAAAAATCAAGACACGTTCATGGAATTCGTCGACCTGGAAAAAGCGTTCGACAATATAAAATGATGCCAGATGTTCGAAATCCCTAGAAAAATAGGGGCAAGTTATAGGGAAAGACGGGTAATATACAATATGTTCAAGAGCCAAGAAGGAAAAGTAACAGTGGACGACCAAAAGGGAGGGAAGTGCTCGCATTAAAAAGGTGTAAGACAGGGATGTAGTCCATCGCTCCTACTATTTAATCCGTACATCGAAGAAGCAAAGATGGAAATAAAAGTTAGGTTCAGGAGTGGAATTAAAATACAAGGTGAAAGGACATCAATGATACGATTCGCTGATCACACTGCTATCCTGAGTGAAAATGAAGGCGGCCGGAGTGGCCGAACGGTTCTAGGCGCTTCAGTCTGGAACCGCGCGACCGCTACGGTCGCAGGTTCGAATCCTGCCTCGGGCATGGATGTGTGTGATATCCTTAGGTTAGTTAGGTTTAAGTAGTTCTAAGTTCTAGGGAACTGATGACCTCAGAAGTTAAGTCCCATAGTGCTCAAAGACATTTGAACCATTTTGAAAATGAAGAAGAATTACATAACCTGCTGAGTAGAATGAACAGTTTAATGAGTACAGAATACTGATTGAAAGTAAATCGAAAAAAGATGAAAGTAATGAGAAGTTGCAGAAATGAGAATAGCGAGAAACGTAACATCAGGACTGATGGTCACGAAGTAGATGAAGTTCAGGAATTCTACTACCTAGACAGCAAAATAACGGATAATGGACTGAGTATGTAGGACTTCAAAAGTAGACTAGCTCCGACAAAAAGGGCATTCCTGGAGAAGTCTTCTAGTATCTAACATAGACCTTAATTTGAGAGAGAAACTTTTGAGGATGTACATTTGGAGCACAGCATTGAATGATATTGAAACAAGGCCTGTGAGAAAACAGGAACAGAAGAGAATCAAAACATTTGAGATATGGTGCTACAGATGGATGTTGAAAATAGGTAGACTGATAACGTAACGAATGAGGAGGTTCTGCACAGAATCGAAGAGAAAAGGAATATGTAGAAAACGCTGACGAGGAGAAGGGAGTGGATTATAGGACATCTGTTAAGACATCAGGAAATGACCTCCATGGTATTAGAGGGAGCTGTAGAGGGCAAAAGCTGTAGAGGAAGACAGAGATTGGAATACATCCAGCAAATAATTGACGACGTAGGTTGCAAGTGCTACTCTGAGATGAAGAGGTTGGCACAGGAGAGGAATTCGTGGCGGGTCGCATCAAACCAGTCCGAAGACTGATGACTAAAAGAAAAGAAAAGCAAAAGAGAATCCGCACCTTTTACAACGATTGCTCTTTACTACATTTCACTGGTGTCTCGACATGTGTTTCACTATAACTTTCACTTGTTAAGCACGTATCGGAATCACTTTACAACACATGTTCATTTGTCCGCACAGTCGAGCGTATACGACGTCACACATTCCAGTGACCCATTTTGCAGAAACGCTAATATTTCATCTTCCACTTCTTTCTCACTCTGCGAAATGTCATCTTCGGCAACTTTTGTTGTAGATATAATGCAATGTTTGCTTTGTATATCGTTGCCATTGTTCTGCTATGTATGAACACCACCAGCACTGTAGCACTGTTCTGAGTTACTCGTCGACTAAGCAGTTCAAGGAAACTCCGTAGCTTCGTGCTGTACTAATCACTGGATGCCTCCAGTCCCGCACCCTGTTGTTAGCAGCCAATATTGTGGTTACATGACAGACAACATGTGGGGCGCCGAACATCATTGGCCTTTTGCGACCTCGCACTCAAGGGGTTCCTTGTTAGTGTCACTATCCTACAGTACAAAGTATGAATATTACCCACTTCCTCTCGCTTAGGCAAATGGAGCAGATCGGCTGATTCTTTTTGCGTCTGATGTGGTCTACGGTGAGATGGATGCGACTTGTAGAGGCGTCATTAATTTACGGCCAGTTCCACGAAAAACCCACAAAAGAGGTTTTTCATTATATTTCCGCCGTCACCAGAAGGTCAAAACCCAGCAGTGGATTCCAAGACGGCTATGCACAGCAAAAGGCTGAAATTTTTACGATATGTTGCTGACATCCAGATCTCGAACAACCTTGAAAATTTTCTTCAGATTTTATCGGTTTCCGAGATACAGAGAAAGATGCGCTACTTGTACACGTAATATACACAGGTAAAATCCGGCGTGAGGAGCAGACGTAGCTAACAAAGTGACGTTGCAGTGAAAAATATGCTGTAAAGTGTCTCTGTTATCATATGGGAACACGTTGTTGTCGTACATTTTTTCCACCTAAAATCCCTTCTGAGGTGTAAAATTAGTTTCTCGTCAATTTCACATAAGTAAATTGAGCCGTGCGCGGCTCGCGGTCATGCCGTTTATTGTTCGTCATCTTGTTTTTGTGGTTCTGCCGCCTCGTTTTTTCTCTTAATTCGATTTACTGGAGTCACTTGGTTGCTGGTTTGCTTGCCCGTGAATGGCAGCAGCAGCGCTTATCGATAAGTGCATTGTCGTACCATCTCTGGAGCGACCGCTAGTATTTCAGAGTCGACGTGTGTGAGAGTTCAGTCCGGACGCAGCAGCAGGGAAGTCGGGGACGGAGCACCAGTGAGGTGCGTGTAGCCACTGCTCGCAAGCCGCTGGCGACACACTCGAACGCTCCAACGGAAGGAGATTGGAGCGGGACGACCGTTAGTCGGTCGTCCGGAAGGGTCGTCTCATCGGGCGACGTGTATTTGGTATTTTGATCGTTTCTGGGCCTCGTCAGTTGGTCATCTTGCCGGACGTGGGTCGGTTCCTTCCTTGTGCAGAGATGTCGCGGCCAATACGCAAGAGTTACCTCTGCATGGGTGGATCCGAGCCAGTGTGCCCGGGTCGCAGTGTCTCCGAGTTCCGAACGGACATCGAGTCGGGTTGCAGCTGCAGTGAGCTCCGGACAGCCATGGAAACTGTGTGTGTGTGTGTGACTTGCCATTTCTCCTTGTTGTTCCACGGTGATTGGTTTTAGGATTGCCGGTGTTCTTGGTGCAACTGTGTGTAGATTCTGTGATTTACGCTGAGCAGATGAATGCTCTGCGTCCTGGAGTAGCCAGTTGGTCGGTTGCAAGAGTGTGCCTTAACTGTGTTTAGATGCCAATTATCAAGACGTCGTGCTGCTGCGATCTTCGTCCTCGCTGATATTTTCGGTTGTCGGGCGGCTGGTTGTGTGAACGGAATTGATTAGGTTGTTGGTCGGTCCTTCAGCCGACCCTAGGTCGTGTTGCCATCCGATTACTTAGTATTACGCTTGGCTGCCTGTCTCACTTAAACTTATGTTTCCTCCCCAGGCCGACTCGGAACACTTTTGAGCGCCACTGTTCTGTTGTTTGTGATTGTGATTTTCTTTGGTCGCAAGTACTGTGCCACGCCTTTCAGCCGTGTATTAATTTCGTCTGTTTTATGTTCAGTATATGGCCTCCAACCGAACTTTATGTGAAGTATTTTAAGATTAAGCCTCCAGCTGTGTTTTATTTAAAATTCTTGTTTGCTCTGTATTTAGGCCTTCAGCCGCGTTTGTTTTAAAATTTATGACTTTGAGCCGTAATGTATAAATTCTTGTCTGTAACGTTTCTCTTTAATTATCTTGAATTCTTGAAACGGCCTTCAGCGTGTTCTCTAAATGTATATCTGAAGGTGGTCTTTAATTATTCGTGAGTAATTGTTTGGGCTTTCAGCCAACAAGAAAAGTTTTCTTAAGATGTTTTTCTGTTGTATTATGTAAAAGCTTATCTTTAAAACCTCTCTTTCATCATGCAAAATTCTTTTATTGGGCTTTCAGCCGAAGAATTAATTTGAATTTTCCTTAATATGGCCTTAGCCGAAATTTGTAAACGCTTGGCTTTTAAAGAATTTCCTTAGCTGATCTGAAATATTATTTCGGCCTTTAGCCGAGAAGATATTGCAATTTTACATAAGTAAGGCCTTCAGCCTGCTGTTTTAAAAGGAATCATTTAAACGTATTCTGCAGAAGTTACTTGGACCCTCAGCCGTGAATTGACCTTTGTTGTTTTAAAGAAAAAACTGTACATTGGTTTGAGTAATAAAGATGTGTGTGTTCTTGTGCTCAGTAATTGACTTTGGGCCCCTTTCCACAACCTGATCCGCTCTGTCCTGCGAAATCAGATTTCATAAATGGTTTTAATTTTGCTGACCAATAAATTTCCTTTCGTGTGAGTTACATGCCCTGCTGGAGCAGAAAAACAAAAGGGACCAACAGGAATTTTCTTCTATCGGGGCACAAAAAATTCGAATCTGTTCCTGTTCATTTCAAAGATTCTGGAGAAAAGTGGGTTTGCAGCTGACTCATTCTACGTTCCGTAGCACCTTCAAAAACAGTCCTAAAATTTTTAGCATGTGAAAATATTCGCGCTTTCTTATACTGAGAGAGAAGAAGACAGTGGTAGAGACAAAGCGATAGTAAAGTAATAAAAACTGGAAGATAGTATATAGTGGCTGTGTTATCCAACATTGAAGGAGACAGTAGCAGTGAGAGACAGAGAGAGAGATAAAGAGGTAGTGGAACATAGTTGAATGCGACAGGACAGTACTAGAAAAAGCGTGAAGGAGAAAGTGCCTGGCGGGGTGGGGGTGGTGGAGTAAATAGCAGTGGCAGTGTACGAGAGCCAATAAAAATGAGAGTCAGGTTCTATGACGACAAAGAGACAGGTAATGACTGCGAGAAGAGACAGCAGTATTAGGAAGGAATGAATAAGATATTGGCAGTAAGAGCAACATTGAGAGGAGATTGTAGTAGTACGACAGAACGAAGGGGATTCTGCCTGTCGCACAAGAGGCAATGACAAAGAGACACAAAGAGAGAATGACAATGAGTTGGACTGAATGAGTGAGTAAGGGAGGGCAACTAGGAGTGGATGGGTATGAGCGGCTTACAGCTATGGACTAGTGCGAGTGAGAGGGTTACAGTTAGGGGGGCTTGTGGGAGTTTGAGGTGAGCTGCACGTTAAAAAAAGAAAGTGAATATATGTTCGCAAGCCAAAATTTTTGGAAAAAATTTTGAAGGTGCTGAGGAAGACTTTTAAATAAACTGGAACATATCCGCATTTTTTGAGCTTCGATAGGAGCATTTTTCCGCTGGTATAACATTTAAATGTTCACTCAGAGCATTGAGGCACAATGGAAGTCCTTGTCTTTGTCTTCAGAAGCTTATAGCTCGATTTCACATCTGAACTTGGGTCTATGAACCCGTAATGAACTTCGTATCTAGGTAGAAATGTATATTTGTTGGAAATTCATAGAAAACTATTCGGGTTTCTTTCAGAATTTGCTTAATTTTGAATGAAAATATATCAAGTCTTGTTTCACGTAGTACGCTAGTTCCAAGTCACACCACCTAAAGCGCTAGCGACAGTTGAGTCAAAGCAGGCTCCTTTCACTGGTCCCAAGTGTGCTCGCCGATGGTGCGACAACTGTGCAGTTTAATTTACTAAAGAGTGCGGTGCAGGTTATCCCCGTGGACCTGTCATTTATGACTGGCATAAGTGTTTTGGATGCTCGGTAAGCCGTATAAAATCATCTGGTCTATTGTCTGTATCTGACAACGTGGTAGAATAAGTGAGGAAAATCTTTATTATACACTCCTAAAAATCGATCTGGCGTGCCTCTCGCGAGCTAGGCGCCCTCACATGTAACTGCTTGGCGTTTGTTAAGAAGACATTTGAATCTTAAATAATACAAATTATTAACAGTGCAACAAATAAAAGACAGTGCCAGGATTTCCTGCAAGGACTTCTATGGAGGAATGTTACGTCAAATGGATAAAAGACAAATATGTAGTGGAAACATTATTTTTACTGATGAGTCGACTTTTCATTTAACTAATAAAGTTACTTAAGACAACTGTAGGATTTGGGGAAGTGAAAATCCTTAAAGTACCGACGAATGTTGTCGTGATAGTCGTAGAGCTGTCTTTTGTGCAAAGAGCAAGAGTAAAATTTACAGCCGTTAGACATGTTGGGAAACTTTCTAATTCCACTGACTGACGAGGCTGATTAAGAATGCTGCATATCTTTATGGAAGATGGTGTATGACCACACTACCTCACTGAGATTCAGGATTTCTTAAATGACCGCTTTCCAGGGAAGTGGGCCGGTTGAAGTGCGCGGATTGCGTGACCCACACACTCACTGGACTTGAGCTACATCAAGCATACCGTATTTGTACCACCCTTAATGGCTTCTTATCAACTGCAAATCTACAAGGAATGCCTGACATGCGGCAAGAAACCAAGTTAGGATGAAACGTGCCACATAACCAACGGAAGTAACATTCAACCCATTTAGCTATGAGATAGAAAGCTTGATGAACTTTGCTAAAAGAAATGATTCCAAAACTAGATCTGTAGATCATATGAATAAATCTACGAGGGTTTTCCAGAAAGTAAGTTCCGATCGGTCACGAAATAGACACCACAGTGAAAACCCGATGGAGCTTTGCACAGATGTATTGGGTAGTGTCTCTAGTATGACCGTCGATCGCATCAAGACGCTCTTTTCAGTCGTGAGCGAACTGTGACCGAGTAAAGGTGCCTAGGAGGGCCTGCTGAGAAGCTTCGCCTTAATGAATGCAGCCCACCTACCACAACTGCCAAGCACTTCCTTCTTCATGGCAATTCTCAGCCCCACTCTGCAGGGGCAGTGAAGACGCTCCTGCAGCCCTTTCGATGCCAGGCACTTCATTGTGAATAGCAATCACGTAGATCTAGATGTAGAAGTGTTCGATCACCCACAACACAGCCCTAATTGTCTCGTCCTGAGTATCATCTCTGCTTACATGAAACGCTGGATACGAAGACAACAAATGGCTCTGAGCACTATGGGACTTAACATCTTAGGTCATCAGTCCCCTAGAACTTAGAAGTACTTAAACCTAACTAACCTAAGGACATCACACACATCCATGCCCGAGGCAGGATTCGAACCTGCGACCGTAGCGGTCACGCGGTTCCAGACTGAAGCACCTAGAACCGCTCGGCCACACCGGCCGGCCACGAAGACAACACTTGGGCGCAGGCTACGCACTATAGATCAGCGTATGGAATTATCGGAAAGCACAGGCGGCTGTCTTCTATGACGATGGTGTTGGAAATTTGGTATAACGCGCCGGCAAATGTCTAAGTCGGAGCGGCGATTATGTAGTATCTGGAAAGCGTAGCTAACTCTTACAAATAAAATGTTTCTGACTTTCACTGTGGTTTCCATTCAGCGATAGATCGGAACTTACTTTCTGGACAACCCTCGTATATGGAGTTTTAAAGTTGGAAAGCCTTTTAAACGCTCTGTAATTTTTTAACGTGCATGAAATCGGACCTTAGCGATAGGGCGGAGCCAAGCGATGTGGGAGAGAGCGATGGAGCACTCGCCACTTAGCTAGCTATCTGATCTTGGACTTTCGTGACCTAGGCGACAGACATTGTGTTGAATCAACTTCCACTTATACCCATGACTAATGAAGTGCTTGTAGTGGTTACTGTACATGACGGTATCTGACTTAGAGACTCGTCTCAACTTTTCAACTGAATGCATAACACATTGAAATGAATTAAAATAATCAGGCATGACAGCAAAATAAAATATATTTTATTATTAGTGACTGTTTGCAATCTATACAGATCACTTTCAGACGATAAAGCATCTCCTTCAGTGATCCTTGGAGATGCTGGGCGGAAAGGCCCGAAGATAGACTGTGTAGATAGAAACCGGTTACCATTAATGAAAACATATTTCATTTTGCTATCGAAACTAGTTACTGTATTACAGTTAAATTTATATTACTGTTATTTCAAATATTTTATCATTAAAACATAATTTCATCCAACATGACACATAACTGTGGGTTCGTTGTGAGGGCCCTCCAACTAGACTAGTAGGGAAGATGGGTATCGTCTGGTCCAAGTACGAAGTCAGGGTGAAAGTGAGTAATGTTGCCGTCTCCCCTCGAATTCAGAAAGAACAGGACCAATCTGTTTTCTTTTATTTAACACGTCTAGTTCCGTAGGGCCAAATTGACAAGCAAATTCCCAGGGTCATGGAACGTGCCAGTACATGAAATTACAACATAAAAGTAATAAAACATAAAAAAATTATAAACCCAAAAAAATACAAGCCATAAGTTTATAAGAACCCTCTCTAACTTGAGCAGAAGTGCTCTGACTATAAATAACAACAATTAGAAGTTTAGTTTAAGTAAATTCAACTGCCTCTGCACAACATTCAAATACCTGTCAGTGCAGTGCCATGATACATCTACGAACTCAAGTGGAATGCTTTTTTACGTACATAGCCACTCCCCCATTCTGCAAAGAACTCCTTGAAAAAGAGCCAGCTAATCTGTATCCTGGTAAATGAAGCCTCTGAACTGTGGTGCTCGGATACACCAAAATGTCACAGTCAACATCTATAAGCAGTTCCCTAACTTCATCTCTAATATCTCGTATATTTTGTTGAAACATGCTAATTCCTTCACTCCTTAGATACCTGACCAACTTTGAAAGCGATTCCTTTGTTAGAGCGATTTCCTTTAAGCATGGATACTTCAGTCTAAAAAAGTCGCAGCTCTAACACCAATTTTCCCATGAGTGATCCCACTAACGCCCACTACACTGTCTTACCTATAAGCTTTGCCAGTCTCCCCTTCCCATATTTACTGAGGTGCAGGCCGTGCCTAGTGAAACCTGATCTACTGATAGACTCAACCGGCACAACTGCATTGAGAGCCATGCCCTCCGCCATCGGCGCCTTCTCCAGCCCCATGTTAACACGGCTAACACTAGCATTACGACGAGGCTGATCATGACGCTGAAACGGCTGCACGAAGTGCACATTAGTGCCACCAGTTTGAGTAGCTATCTTTACCAGGTCACCACCTACATCATACTCCCCGTCCCTATCAAGACTATTACCAGCTCCATCCACAATAACTGCCTGATCCTCTTTCGGAAAATTACTACTTCCGTATGTTAACAGTCACCTGAGCCAACCCTGGACTTCACAATGCTGGTGACCTGGTACTCACTCCCCAATACTTTCTGCAACTGCTGGCCCACACCTCTGCCTTGCGAACTACCTGGCAGCAGAACCTTCTTCTTTTTGTTAGAATTTGCAACTGACTTAGGCTCTCTAACTGCTGAGGACTGCGGCGTGTTTCCTACAAGCTATCATCCGCTTCACATACACATTAAACACAATCCTGCTCAGATATCAGTGCGCTCGAGCTAGACCTCCAAATCACGGAATTCAGCTGTCATATTAGATAAAATCAATATTCAGAAATCTAATTTTCATTCATTGCATGCCTGTCTTTCATTAACAAGTTACTTTACAAAGCTAACTGGGCCAAAACTATCTGTTTCCTTCCAAAAAGGGTATAAATCGAATGACTGTGACCATTTGCACTATTCAAGCCAGATCTGAAATCTACAGAAGGCAACTATCGTTAACGTAATCACATCTTTGAACAGCAAAAGTGAGATAGCTTTGTATATAGGTACAATCTGTCGTGTAGTTCGAACTTGGAGAAAAGAAGTAAGTTCCAGGAGACATCACGCTCACACCAAGCACCACCGTCCCGATAGTGGACTCCAGTTGGTGAGGAATAAAATCCCCGATTCTCTTCAAAAATGTTACTTCAGATATGCCACATCGCCGGTTCTAGGCGCTTCAGTCTGGAACCGCGCGAAGGCTAAGGTCGCAGGGTCGAGTCCTACCTCGGGCATGGATGTGTGTGATGTCCTTAGGTTAGTTAGGTTTAAGTAGTTCTAAGTTCGAGGGGACTGATGACCTCAGATGTTAAGTCCCATAGAGCTCAGAGCGATTTGAACCACTTTTTTATGCCACATCCAGCGGAATCCAATCACTGATTATTAGATCTCGTAAACTGTCAAATGCTAGAGTGCTCATTGCTACGTTCCACCCATTTTCCCAAATAGTAGTACTAAGTCATTTTTCTATGCGTCCACAATTTGGGTACTTCAGCGCGTCAGTTAACGTGTGATAGATATCATCAATTCTTGTTGGGTTTCAAACCGTCTGTCACAACATTCCTTGCAAACACGTTGGACTGACTGCGAAGTTACACCAACAAACCAGGCATCTTTATTCGTGGTGCGATAATGGTCAATTCTAAACACCTTAGCTCGTTTCTGCAATACTGTGGCGCCTACACAGTGACCTATCACGTTGCGCTTATTCCATACAACAGACACCGACGTACACTGCACAGTACTGCCACTGGGTCACGTGACCACTTTGTATCAGTTGTGCACCAGCCACAGCGTTACAAGGTGACAACTGTGCCATTTCAAGAGAGTAACTGATTTTTTTTCCTGTGAGCTTACCCTTGTAACAATAAATTGTTAATTTCTTAAATCTGATTTAATACGTAAATGTAATTATCTATACAGCAATCCTAAAAAACTGACAACAGAAAAAATGAATTATTTTTGGTATTGTATTATTTTAACCCTCATACGGAAATGTATTTATTTAATGTGACCATTGGGAACTGCAATGCAATACTAATGACAGAATAATAGGTTTTGCACCTGAATATGGACGTTTAAGGCTCAAAATGCATCGTGTGTTAAATAAAAGTCATGTTTGTAGGCTCAAGTCCTTCCCTTTATATTTAACGAATTGAAATACGTGACGGCTTCTACAATAGCCACTAAGATTAAAGCAGCTAAGTTTCCGCAGTTTCCCTGAATCGATTTAATCGAGTCTAGAACACGGCCGATCTTTCCTGCCTTCACTGACATGTCCATGACGTGGAGGGCTGGACAATGATTTTTCTAACATCGAGTATCTTCTGCAACTCTAAACATCGTCGAGGCGTTACCCGTTTCGATATAAGGAAAGACGTGACTAATCTTTTCTCCTGTTGGCTTATTTTTTTCATTGTACATGGTTACAGAAAGGAGTTGATGACTCAAAATTTGTATCTTTCAGGTGGTGGTGACGTATTCCTCCACATACGTGCTGGTGGCCCTGAGCATAGATCGCTACGACGCCATCACGCACCCGATGAACTTCTCTGGCAGCTGTAAGTAGGTGTAAAGTTGTAATGGTGAAGTACCACCGCTAAAAATCGCCCATTTCTCTTATTTAACTAACTGTAAGACTATTGCCATATTTCATCCATCAAGTGATTCAGATGAAAATCGTTATTACACAGTGTTGTCTGACACCTTTCTAAATGTTTATACACGAGCATTTGTTTGAACGTGGACGCTTAGAGGTAGCCTTTTTTCAAGAGAATATCCACGGGTATGCTGACTAATTTTTACATTTGGTAAATTAGAAATTCTGTGCCAGAAAGGCTTCGAAACCGGCAAATATTGCATTTTCTCAGTAGATTAGTGGTAATACGCCTCACCTTCTCCATATTATAATATTGTTCGAAGCGTTCTATCTCGTACTAGTTTTCTTTTTAAAGACTACCAAAATGTAGGCTGTCTTCCTTATAATGATATTTAGAAACTGAAACTAGTCAGCTGAATCTGTAGCCCAGAGTCAAAGCTCCAAGAGAAGAGAGCTGGAAACGTTGCCCTGATGGAGAATCTGCTTCACTCCAGCAAAGTGTCTACGTGTTATTTATTTGTCTCTGACACATGGAGACAACGCACGAGAGTAAAAAGATATCACGGAAAAAAATCATAGATACCACAAGCAGTGCGTGATGCAGTCGACCAACTGAGTGACAAGTCTCTTCTACTTTTTTCCTAAATGTTAATGCAGAAGTCTCAACGATGTTCCGGGATTGCAACAAGTATCAAGCACGAAATTTCAGTCGTCAAAGACTGATATCGTCTCCCTACGAGTTGCGGAAAACCTGGTTAGCCAGGATAGTGACTACAAGGTTGGCAGGAGAGCTTCTGTGAAGTTCGGAAGGTAGGAGACGAGTTACTGGCAGAAGTAAAGCTGTGAGGACGGGACGTGAGTCGCGCTTGGGGAGCTCAGATGGTAGAGCACTTGCCCGCGAAATGCAAAGGTTCTGAGTTCGAGTCACGGTCCGGCACACAGTTTTAATCTACCAGGAAGTTTCGTGAAAGATCTGTATTTATGGATTCCGTTTCGAGTGAAAGGTATTTTGAATGGGTTTCCTACACCGTATTAGGCATGCAAATGTGTTACGTTTGTGTTGTGGCAAACCGATGGCAGTCTTCGAAGACTTCGAGCATTGCGCTTTACAGTGACCGACGACCGGCTGCAGTCCGGGAACTATGTAGAGTATTATTAAAGATGTTCAAAAAAATAAGTGTCGAATACTTTTACGGGTGGTAGTAGTCACCGCAACAAGAAAAATAAGTCCATTTAACATGGGTACGGCCGGCCGCTGTGGCAGAGCGGTTCTAGGCGCTTCAGTCCGGAACCACGCGGCTGTTACGGTCGCAGCTTCGAATCCTGCCCCGGGCATGGATGTGTGTGATGTCCTTAGGTTAGTTAGGTTTACGTAGTTCTAAATCTATTGGACTGATGACCTCAGATGTTAAGTCCCATAGTGCTTAGAGCCCTTTGAACGATTTTGAACATGGCTACGGAAATGCACACTTTCTGCGATAAATCTCTGTTTTCAGGAGGTGTTAAACGTGGCGTCCATTTATGGCAGTGCATCCCACTGCCCTCCGGCGTGAAGAATGAGGCACCATTTAAAGGACACCCGGTTGCTGTTGTGCGTGTTGGCATGCATTCAAGATGCGACCCTGTAGAGTCCGCACATCGTTGATTGGCGTGGCGTAGACCAATTCCTTCAAGTGTCCCCGTAACGAAAATTCTAGGGGACTGAGGTCTGGGGAACGAGCAGGCTAACGTGTGCCTCCGCCCCCCACCATTCCAATGGTCGGGAAATATCTGCGTGAGCTGTTCGCGCACATAGTGACGAAACTATGCTGGTGCGCCATCATGTATGAACCACATCTGTATCCGCTACTGCAATGGCACAGCCTTCACCAAAGTAGGCAATACATTAATGAGTAAGTCCAGATAATGTGGCCCAGTTAACCTTTGTGGTAGCACATGTGGTTAACTGGTAGCGTCAAGTACGCCTACCACATGTTGATTAAGAATCGAATTCCCCCTTTCCTGAACTGCTTGGGGATTTACATCTGCCCACTCATGTTGGTTGTGGAAGTTCCAAATACCATTTATTGCTGTCCCTGCCCCATCGGTAGATAAAATCTTCGATGTGAACAGTGGATCTGCGACACATTTCTGTAACAGCCATTGACAGAACTGCCTTCTGCCATGATGATCCTGTGGCCTCGGGGCCTGAATGCACTGTACATGATATTGGGACAGGATGAAATACCCCCGGATCTGGTGCTGCTAATCGTCGCACACTGGTCCCAGGAGATTCTTCCACCGAATGTAGCACACGCTCCTCCATGTCAGGCGTGCCGACTGTGCGGGAACTTCCATTGTCGGAATTCCGAGGTGCAAGGATACCTGTGTCCGTCAAACGCTGGAAAAGTCTGCCGAACAGCTTATCAGAGTACACTCTGCGCTGTGGATATTTTTCAGATGGCATCTGCTAAACCGTAGCAGAATATCGTATCCGCCATGTCTCTTCCATTGCTAACAAGTGGTCGAAGAGACAAAATGTAAACGTACAAACAGCGCGATAACAGTAAACACATAAGTGAATCGTCGTTTGGAAGAAGGTAAAACACCAAAATACGTACCCAGGTTTGAAAGTACTGTACAATGAGGAACACAAGCACGACGAAAACTAACGTAGCCTACAACACGACTTGAACCACACGAGTGACTCCAGACCATCTAATGGTAGGATGAGTACTGTGAGTAAGACCTCATAATACCCTGCCGACACATTTGACGGACCGCCAATGCAACGACTGCGGTAATATCCACAACCTATAATCGCGCAGCCCTTTCTACACTCCTGGAAATGGAAAAAAGAACACATTGACACCGGTGTGTCAGACCCACCATACTTGCTCCGGACACTGCGAGAGGGCTGTACAAGCAATGATCACACGCACGGCACAGCGGACACACCAGGACCCGCGGTGTTGGCCGTCGAATGGCGCTAGCTGCGCAGCATTTGTGCACCGCCGCCGTCAGTGTCAGCCAGTTTGCCGTGGCATACGGAGCTCCATCGCAGTCTTTAACACTGGTAGCATGCCGCGACAGCGTGGACGTGAACCGTATGTGCAGTTGACGGACTTTGAGCGAGGGCGTATAGTGGGCATGCGGGAGGCCGGGTGGACGTACCGCCGAATTGCTCAACACGTGGGGCGTGAGGTCTCCACAGTACATCGATGTTGTCGCCAGTGGTCGGCGGAAGGTGCACGTGCCCGTCGACCTGGGACCGGACCGCAGCGACGCACGGATGCAAGCCAAGACCGTAGGATCCTACGCAGTGCCGTAGGGGACCGCACCGCCACTTCCCAGCAAATTAGGGACACTGTTGCTCCTGGGGTATCGGCGAGGACCATTCGCAACCGTCTCCATGAAGCTGGGCTACGGTCCCGCACACCGTTAGGCCGTCTTCCGCTCACGCTCCAACATCGTGCAGCCCGCCTCCAGTGGTGTCGCGACAGGCGTGAATGGAGGGACGAATGGAGACGTGTCGTCTTCAGCGATGAGAGTCGCTTCTGCCTTGGTGCCAATGATGGTCGTATGCGTGTTTGGCGCCGTGCAGGTGAGCGCCACAATCAGGACTGCATACGACCGAGGCACACAGGGCCAACACCCGGCATCTTGGTGTGGGGAGCGATCTCCTACACTGGCCGTACACCACTGGTGATCGTCGAGGGGACACTGAATAGTGCACGGTACATCCAAACCGTCATCGAACCCATCGTTCTACCATTCCTAGACCGGCAAGGGAACTTGCTGTTCCAACAGGACAATGCACGTCCGCATGTATCCCGTGCCACCCAACGTGCTCTAGAAGGTGTAAGTCAACTACCCTGGCCAGCAAGATCTCCGGATCTGTCCCCCATTGAGCATGTTTGGGACTGGATGAAGCGTCGTCTCACGCGGTCTGCACGTCCAGCACGAACGCTGGTCCAACTGAGGCGCCAGGTGGAAATGGCATGGCAAGCCGTTCCACAGGACTACATCCAGCATCTCTACGATCGTCTCCATGGGAGAATAGCAGCCTGCATTGCTGCGAAAGGTGGATATACACTGTACTAGTGCCGACATTGTGCATGCTCTGTTGCCTGTGTCTATGTGCCTGTGGTTCTGTCAGTGTGATCATGTGATGTATCTGACCCCAGGAATGTGTCAATAAAGTTTCCCCTTCCTGGGACAATGAATTCACGGTGTTCTTATTTCAATTTCCAGGAGTGTACAAACAATTGTTTATCTCGGAAAGTATGCGTTTTCACCCTATGTTTATTGGACTTATTTTTATTGATTTGACGAGTGCTGCTGTCTCCGAAAGTAAGTATTCGACACTTTTTTTAACACCTCGTATACGCTTGAAAATTTTAATATATGGAAATGGTATCTGTTCTTTCGGACATGTGCGAGAGAACAGATACTATCTCCATATATAGTTAAGGCTAACCGGCCATTGACCTTCTCCTGTGCGGATGCACGCTCATTGCCCGAAATCTTACCGGACGGTCAGATTTCTGCCACGAGTAATGAGTGTAGCGGGCAGGGGCACTACGAATGTAGTGTGTGGACGTTAAGTTGGGAATGTGGGTCTCACGGGGAGCGTGCAAAGGATAAATCCCTGCAGTCGCACTATCCTCTCAGCCCTCGGTCGATCAGATGGGAGAGCGTCTTCCACGTAAGGACATCCCGGGTTCGAGTCCCGATCCAGGCACACACTTTCAACTGTCCCGGTTGATATATATCAACGCCTGTCGGCAGCGTAGGGTCTTGATTTAATTATCGTTTTTGAAAATTTCAACATTCACATCATGTGCAGAAATCAATAAACACCTCAAGCATCCGTATTAGGAATGTAAATATAAGTCGACGCAATTTTTTATTTGCTTTTAAAAATGATTTATTCCTGTCTGCGGTCCGAACATGAAATTTCATGATCATTTTGCATTTCCAAATTGCGAAATTTACGCTATCGTACTGTATTGCTTAAAGTGCTTTCTGGCAGGATTAAAATCTGATTTTTCTAGAATGCTTCACAAAGATTTACTTACGTGCAGTGCGGCATTACCCGTTTCGTTTATTGCGAAATTTCAGTTGAATAGTGAGGGCATTTCATTTTTGGCTGCCAGCCAACTCTCAGCATCACTACTGTCCCCAAAGCATTACTAACATATCTAACAATCTTACCTTCATGCATGGAATATGCAGATTTAAAAGCTTGTATAAATCTCAACGAAAGTTATTTCATGAGGAATCAGCCTTTTTGATATCTGCCGGCCGGTGTGGCCGTGCGGTTCTAAGCGCTTCAGTCTGGAACCGCGTGACCTCTACGGTCGCAGGTTCGAATCCTGCCTCGGGGATTGATGTGTGTGATGTCCTTAGGTTAGTTAGGTTTAAGTAAAGTTCTAGGGAACTTATGCCCTCAGATGTTGAGTCCCATAGTGCTCAGAGCCATTTGAACCATCTTATTTTTTTTTATTTCTTCTGCTGACATTGCAACCTGCAAAAGCACAAAAAAGACGTGCGACATGGAACGACCATGCTACAACCTATGACCACTGAAATTTTTTTTATACATATATAAGAGAGAATTATGTACAGCGCCTACAACAATAGTAAGATTCTAAGTGTCTCTTTAGCAGTGCGCTAGTGAAAGTTTATACTGCTTTTGCAAGTCAGCGTCTGTAATGAGATCCTGTAATAATTTTGTAAGAACAAGAACGCGGTGGCTTCGCTTTTCTGAGATAAGAGGTCACAGTCGGTATGAACCTCGAGAGCGGACTTGTGGTTTGCCGCAAACCGCGTCTCTTTACAGTAGGAATTCCTAAGGCGCTGTCCTGGCAATGATAGTACGAGACGAGAGTGTCTAGCCGTGCATGCAAATCGCGTAGAAACTGTGACAGCACAACTTGACTCGTAGTTCTTAGCTGGCAGCGCAAAGATCACGCCACAGGGTGCACCAAGTATTTCAGAAGTGGCATCTCACTGCCTTGGAACGCGAAAACAGTTTTTTCAGAGAGTCAACTCAGAGTTCTAATTGCACTTTACTCTGCATCAGGTCGTGGCATTACAAACATGGTGATGATGATGAGTTCCATACTACTTTACAGAGCGTAGGGGAGCGACGCGGGAGAACCGCGCCGCCTTACTAGGCAAGGTCCTATTGGAGGTGGTTTGCCATTGCCTTCCTCCGACCGTAATGGGGATGAATGATAATGATGAAGACGACACAATAACACCCAGTCATCTCGAGGCAGGAAAAATTCCTGACCCCGCCGGTAATCGAACCCGGGACCCCGTGCTCGGGAAGCGAGAGCGCTACCGCGAGACCACAAGGGGGCGGACACAAACATGGTAGCCCAAGACAAAATTCCCAATTATTATTTTTATAGCATTTTCCCCCCACCATTTGCATTACGCAAAATTTACGTTTTACTTTATTGCATAGCAACGCGCTTCGAGAATGTTCCACTGATCATCAGGCTTTACACCTACACTCGTTACAAGTTACACAAAAACATAACTTTGAGGTACTGTGTTCGTTTTATAAACTAACTGTTACCTGCGACTGCGATCGCACACCAGCAGTTTTGTTACGATCAGTGATGGTGAGTAAGGAAGCTACTTTGCTCATAATAACGCAGCTACCCTCACGTGTCTGCCCATTCGGGTAAGCATAGCTCGTAATGTTCGCCCCCGCTCCTCCTTTCCAACTGCCCCTAACGCATGACACAGTGGCACCTACAGTATCACTCTACAGAGATTGGGGGCGGAGGGACATGGGCCGGAGCACAAAAATATATATCTTACTATTGAAGTTGAAATGTGTTGAACAATGTGTACATAATGTAACAGGTTCAATAATTCTTAACAATGTTTATGATCACCGATGTAAAAAAAAGAAGAAAGAAAGAAAGATGTTCCATTCCCTACTTCTCCCTCACATGGGTCTATTCTTCTTTTCTTTCTCTTACTCTCTGCATTAGACTATGTTCTTCCTAAGGATTAGCGCTACCTACATACCAAATTTAATCGAAATCAGTTCACCGGTGTAGTCGTGAAACATAAAAGACAGAGTTACTTTCGGGTTTATGATATTAGTATGGGTTAAGTAATTTATATCAACACAGACTCTCACACGGTTTTGCACATGGCTGAAACTAAAGATAATATTGGAGAAAAATGAGAATGATTCAAATCAGCATTGTTGAAAATAGCTAATGAGATACTTGGGAAAAGTAATGTATCAAATCGGAGAAGGGGTCAGAAAATATGGAATACAGAAATCGCCAACAATATTAAAGAAAAACAAATTGCTTATAACGCCTATTTACAAACACACTCAAATGAAGCCTGGCTGTGGCCGAGCGGTTCTAGGCGTTTTAGGTTCGAATCTTGCCTCGGGCGTGGATGTGTGTGATTTAGTTAGGTTTAAGTAGTTCTGATGACCTCAGATGTTAAGTCGCATAGTGCTCAGAGCCATTTGAACCATCTGAAGCCTGGGAAGTATGTAAACAGAAAAGAAATAAAACGAAAAATTTAATTAAAAGATATCATAATGAATCCTGGAAAATATTCATTGCTAATGTTGAACATGACAGTCATGGAAGACAGAATATAGTGTTAAAACTTATCAAGCATCTGAATAAAACGGAGAAAAATACTGCAAACAATATAATTGTAGGAAATCAATGAATATACCATTACAGAAATTTATGGTATGGCGAAGGTAGTGAAGAATGTTATTCTATAAAAACTGATAATAGCTCTGTAGATCAAATAGACAAAAAAATTAAAAGTAGCCCTAAATGTAACAGAAAAATAAATGCTGCTGGCCTAGATAGCATTAATGCTGAATTAATCGAATATGGAGGAATCATTTTAGAATTTTACTTCCTCCATTCTTTAAATATGTGTTGGATGAATTGTTCCGTAAGTGAATAATGGAACATAGCTAAAGTTACTTCCACATTTAAAAAAGACGAGAATTATAGAGAAATAAGTTACTAAATGCAGGATATCAAATTTATGGAAAATTCTTAAAGATTACAAACTATTGCTGACGCAATAATCTTAGAAGAACAATCAGGCTTCAGAAAGGAGCGTTCGTGTAATGATCATGTATTTATAATAAGACAAATTATTGAAAAACATCGGGAATTTGACTTAGAAAGGCTTTTAGCATTTATTAATTATAAGAAAAGCTTTGATAAGGTAAAAACACACTTGTGGAAAGTATTGGAAATAAAGGTTTCCTAATCAAATGAAATGACACAATTCAGCGACTTTACAGGTCTCATACAGATATGATTTTACGTATAGAGACTGTAATGGCAAGTAAAAATTTGTACCAAGGCTGAGAGTCGAACCTAGGGCTCCCGCTTACTAGGCAGGTGCGTTAGACACTTTTTTTTCTTCATTTTGTTCGTTATGGTTCGTTGTATTTCGTCGTAGCGGACGTCACATGGCATCCGTTGAAGTTAGTAGTTGATCTTTTCACTCAGTTTTTTTATTACAGAGGCCAGCCAGCTCTCTGATCGAACACGCTGA
Organism: Schistocerca nitens; assembly: GCF_023898315.1. Lineage (NCBI taxonomy): Eukaryota > Metazoa > Arthropoda > Insecta > Orthoptera > Acrididae > Schistocerca > Schistocerca nitens. Next base: position 415,819,766 of record NC_064622.1, on the reverse strand, counting down.
GCTACCGTGCCGGCACTACTAAGCCACTTCGCCACAGCGGTTCATACAACTGCACAAATTATCCTGGCATGCCTCACTCCTCGAACCAAATTCTCACTACCGCCCGAGTCTACTTTAAATTCCCCCTTACACACGAACAAAATTACCGAGGCTCTCCATGTTCTGGAACAGCACCTTATTAATACCGTAAAGAGTTTACATATAAACACAAAATTAGTTGTAAGTTTGAAAATTTCAGACGAAATTTTAATAAATCAAGGTGTACAATAAGCGTGCAGTCAACCACCCACTTTGAAACTTCCTGGCAGATTAAAACTGTGTGCCCGACCGAGACTCAAACTCGGGACCTTTGCCTTTCGCGGGCAAGTGCTCTACCATCTGGGCTACCGAAGCACGACTCACACCCAGTACTCACAGCTTTTCTTCTGCCAGTATCTCGTCTCCTACCTTCCAAACTTTACAGAAGCTCTCCCGAGTTCGAGTCTCGCTCGTGCACACAGTTTTAATCTGCCAGGAAGCTTCATTTCAGCGCACACCCCGCTGCAGAGTGAAAATCTCATTCTGGAAACATCGCCCAGGCTGTGGCTAAGCCATGTCTCCGCAATATCCTTTCTTTCAGGAGTGCTAGTTCTGCAAGGTTCGCAGGAGAGCTTCTATAAAGTTTGGAAGGTAGGAGACGAGATACTGGCAGAAGTAAAGCTGTGAGTACCGGGCGTGAGTCGTGCTTCGGTAGCTCAGATGGTAGAGCACTTGCCCGCGAAAGGCAATGGTCCCGAGTTCGAGTCTCGGTCGGGCACACAGTTTTAATCTGCCAGGAAGTTTCATTTCAGCGCACACTCCCCTGCAGAGTGAAAATCTCATTCTGGAAACATCCCCCAGGCTGTGGCTAAGCCATGTCTCCGCTGTATCCTTTCTTTCAGGAGTGCTAGTTCTGCAAGGTCGCAGGAGAGCTTATGTAAAATTTGGTAGGCAGGAGACGAGATACTGGCAGAAGTAAAGCTGTGAGTACCGGGCGTGAGTCGTGCTTCGGTAGCTCAGATGGTAGAGCACTTGCCCGCGAAAGGCAAAGGTCCCGAGTTCGATCTCGGTCGGGCACACAGTTTTAATCTGCCAGGAAGTTTCATTTCAGCGCACACTCCGCTGTAGAGTGAAAATCTCATTCTGTGAACCACCCACTTTATTTAATTTATTTAATGATGACCTGGTTATCAAGTTGAAAGATGAAAAATAGTTATGAATTAAAATGGGATGTAGTGTACCATTAAATACTGTGTTATATGTTGTTGACCAGATAATTATACAGTAAACGGTACATAATTTGCAAAGACCAATATATAGACTCAGCCAAAACACGATATATTACAATTTAACTATATATGTAAATAAGAAAAAAATAATGGCTTTCAAAGGAAAGAATCCAGTCAGATCAAAAATAATAATAAATGACAAAATAGACACCAGAGAAGAATGTCATGGGATATGTAAGGGGTTGTAATAAAATGGGTAAAACAAGGAATGAAAGGATAAGATCAGATTTAAATTTTCAGTTAAAGACAAGACAGCAGAGAACAGAATGAAATGGAAGGATCATGTTCACAGAGTAACAGAAAATGTACTGCAGAAAAAATGAATTATCGAACGACTCGAAAGAGAGAACTAGGCAGATCATGTAAGAGATGGATGGATGGACGATAGAGACCGGAACAGGTGACTACAATAGCTAACACTTGGAAGGAGATATTGATTAATTTTCCCCGTCATGATTTTCTATCTGAATGTGGAGGGTAATCTCAGAAACTACTGTAGCGATTTTGATACAGTTTCCACTAACAGTGGGTAATTTTTACTTCTACGTCAGACAAGTCGAACCCCGTAGATATTAGTGTTACCCATGCGAATCCGGGGCGTGTCGCTATGTAATATAAATTAGTGTCATTGGAGAAAGCAACACCATCTTCATACGGGAGAAAACCAACAGGTTGGAGAAAGTTAAATTCGTCAGTGGTTAGATTGAACCCAGATTTTCAGAGTAAGGAGTCACTCCTGTCAGTGTTTATAGATTATAACTAGCCTACCAACAGAACAGCCGCAATAAGAGATGGTTAACGTGTAATGTGAAGCTGATATGCCATACAACATTCGTCCATCCTAAAGCCTGTGCCATGGAGTGTCTGTCGTTCAACTCAAAAAGTCTGAATGGAAAACGAAAAGTTAGAGAGAGAAGAAATCTCAGAACTCAATATGGGGAACCCAATGTGGGGAATATCGGAAACCTTTTAAAGCTCTTCTACCAAATAATAGAGGAGGAGAGGGAACTAAAAATTCCCCCTCTCTTTCACTAGATGTTATCACGAGCTATGCAATGGCAATGGCCTACCAATAGTATCCTGCAGAATTTTACCCAAGGAACAATCGCGATAAAGCATTAGGTGAAATCGACAACGATTTTTGATGGTTTTCAGCCACTTGCAGACACCAGAAGATCCCTGAAGAAGATCCTAGCAGACGGATCGAAATGTCGAATAGTAAAAGAAACCACCTTAAAAGGAACATGAATTAGCCTGGAAGATTTTATGTTCAAGAAGAAAGTAGGTTCTGATATCTAGAGAAACGTAGCAAGGGCAAGGGATAATGGGGGGGGGGGGGGCACAGAGAGAGAAGACAAGACTGTAGCGTGTGGGATTCAGCTTTCCCGAATGCACGTCATTCATCAAGAATCACGATTACGCGCACAATTCAAAATTCCTATCAGTGTTACATGAAACAAAGAAATATGCAAGCGTTGTATTTATTGAAACTTCCTGGCAGATTAAAACTGTGTTCTGGACCGACACTCGAACTCGGGACCTTTGCCTTGTGTACAAGTGCTCTACCATCTGAGCTACCCAAACACGACTCACGCCCCGTCCTCACAACTTTACATCTGCCGGTACCTCGTCTTCTACCTTCCAGACTTCACAGAAGCTCTCCTGCGAACTTTTCAGAACTTGCACTCCTGGAAGAAAGGATATTGCGGAGACATGGCTTAGCCACAACCTGGGGGAGGTTTCCAGAATGAGATTTTCACTCTGCAGCGGAGTGAGCGCTGTTATGAAACTGATGTAAGGTTGTGAGGAGGGGGCGTGAGTCGTGCTTTGGCAGCTCAGATGAGGCCGGCACGGTCAGAGAGGCGCTGGCCCTCTGTAATAAAAAAAAAAAACTGAGTAAAGGAATCAACGATCAACTTGAACGGATGTCCTATGACGTCCGCCCAGACCAAACGCAACGAACATTACCGACGAAAATTTAAAAAAAAAAATGATAGAGCGCTTGCCCGCGAAAGGAAAAGGTCCCGAGTTCGAGTCTCAGTCCGGCACAGAGTTTTAATCTTTCAAGAAGTTTCATAACAGCGCACACTCCACTGTAGAGTGAAAATCTCATTCTGCATTGTATTTATTCTCTTATATGTAGTAGAGACAAGACAAAATGCTTCCTACAAACACGCAGAACGTTTGCAGACTTCATAAAAGAGAAATAAATTTTCAACACTAATTGTAAAAATGAGTGTACCAGTAAATTAACACGTTGCACAAAAGACTGAAGACTTTAACAAAGGCTGGTAAAATAAATATTTACGAATTTTCCATAAATATTAATTTAATTGGCACAACGAAAAATTTGGAGCAACGCATGTACCAATGGATCAAAGTATAAGAAAGACAAAATTTTAAATATTTTACTTTAGCTAGACGAGTCCTTCATACCGGAAGAAAGATATATAGGCTTACAGCCTACAGTTTACCGCTTACATCCTTCCTGCTGATTGAATACAATGTAGAGACCTCTAATACAAAGAATAAAGTGATGGCTTTCATGTTGAAACATCATAACTGTGTGATTTTGAAGAAAGTTTCATGTTGCAACTACTCAGGGTATCTAGATGCCGTAACCTGTCTACAGCCATCTACACATGAAAATAAATGTGGCAGCATCCATAATACATTAAAAAATAAGAGCTGACAAAAAACTAAGAACATAATTATAATAAAGGTAAGGATCCTCTACCACTCCTTCGTGAGAATGAATCTGTGTGCCTACAAAAATACTGTAATAGGCAAAATATAAAGTGTGGATATGACATTCCCGAGACGAGACATCACTCAAGATCTGTTCATATCATAAACAAATCAATGAGCCTAGAGCTATAATAGTGAATTTTGCTTATAGTATCAAAAACCCGTATATACAGAGGATAGACAGCACTTCCACAAAATGACGGGTAAACAATATATAAACAGAGTGATGCGCAGATAATTTGTGAATGCGGAACTAGCTTGAAATCTAGTCCAATACAGAACAAGAAGACATAGAAAAATTAATTCTTGTGGGAATATCGCTTTGTGACTGATTAAATGATGTCACCCCTAGATACGGTAAGCTTTAACATTAAATGTTAACATTTTGTGTTAGTCTTGACCGTGACCTTTATTAATATTAACTAAAACTACTAGGAACTGTAATCAGCCACATTTGTTATTCTTTTTATTGAGTATTTCAAATGATTATACATTTATCATCAGACTGATGTATTTATTGAATAAGAACAACTTTTAAGTTACATGTAACACAGACTGGCAGCAGAAGCCAAAAAGGCCTATTTTCGTACAAATGTCAAAGTTTTGCGGATATTTTGAGTGCATAAGTGAACAGTAATACTAACATGTTAAGTTGGTGCGTAGGTTCGTAGCGTGTTTGTTTTTCATGTTGGTATTCCGGTTGCTATGGTTTTTTTATCGATTGTCTTTTTTTATTTGTAGTTCACTATTGCTATTTGAATTTACATATTGTCATTTTGTCATTTGGAGATAGTGGCTGGATCTGTGGATGCTAGAAAAAATGGGTCAAATGGCTCTGAGCACTATGGGACTCAACTGCTGTGGTTATCAGTCCCCTAGAACTTAGAACTACTTAAACCTAACTAACCTAAGGACATCACACACATCCATGCCCGAGGCAGGATTCGAACCTGCGACCGTAGCAGTCGCACGGTTCCGGACTGCGCGCCTAGAACCGCGAGACCACCGCGGCCGGCGGATGCTAGAAAATGGAGTGCCAAGTGGATAAATCAGAACGTTTCCGACATATTCTTCTGTTTGAGTTGAATAGAGGGGTAACAATAGCAGAGGCAACAAGAAAGATTTGCGTTGTGTATGGAGATAATGCCACTGGACAGGTCAAGGCGGGAAAATGGTTCTCGTTTTAAGGAGGATCGTTTTGACATTACTGACTCCTCGCGTTCAGGAAGACCTTTGAGGTTCGATGAAGCTCGTTTAAAAGCATTAATCCACAAGTATCTACGTCATCGTACTCGAGAACTGGCAGATGTGATGAACTGCGGTCATTCCATCATTGTGCGACACGTCCACACAAGGAGGACAGTTGAAAAATCGAGTGTATGGGTACCGCATGCTCTAACCCAAAATCAAAACAAAATCTACGGGTCGTGATACGTAAATCTCTGCTTGCTCGTCATCAGTCGGCTCATAAACAACACCGACCATACCTGTCCTGTAACGTAACTGGTGACAGGAAATGATTTCTTTATGCTAACATAAGGAAACGAAAGGAATGGTTGATCCAAAACAGAGCAGCAACTTCCCGTACAAATACCTGCGCGCAACCACAAAAGATAAGGTTATGCATCTGGTGGAACAGCGACGGAGTCGTGTGCTACAGATTGTTTCCCAGAGGTGCTGCGATCACTGCTGACATTTGTTGTCAACAACTGAAGTCTTGCAAACACAATCTGGGAACAACGACCTTGACGACTACGTAAAGTGATGCCACTCCGCAATAACGTCCACCCGCATTCTGCTAAACTGAGGAAAAATATACAGGAGTTGGATTGGAAAGTTAACCTGATCTTGCGCCCTCACATTTTCAACTTTTCCGCTCTATATCGAACAACCTTCAAGGAACTTCCTTTCCGCACGAAAATGCGCTCCGAACATGACCCGACTAGTTCGTCGCCTCATAACCACGTGATTTCTACAGTCGCCGAATCGAAAAGGTATCGCTGCATTGGCAGACTGTTGTAAACAGTGATGGAGAATATATCACTGATAACTGAAGAAAGTGTCATATGTATCTGTTGTGTTTATTAAACTTATGAAAAAACACCACGAACAGAACCACCAACCCAATAAATATTTTTCTGTGATCGCAGACTATTTTTTGTCTTCTCCTGGCCGATGAAACACATCCGTGCCTTATTAACTGACACAAAATCCACATTATGCTGAAGGTATTATTCTCTGAAACACGTAGTGCAAAAAATAACAAAGAGCATGTTAGTGTGTGTGCGCGCAATTCATTGCCCTTTCCTCAGCTGTAATCTAAATGTGCTGCATTTGTTTACATTACCAAGAAGCTTCATTATCACCTGTTACGTGATTTGTAATTTCAGTTGACAGTAGTTGTTACGTTAGTGCTGCCACTAAACTGTCAACAGAGAATACGTATCACCACTATCCTCACTTCAGACAACACAACAGTTTACGGAATCAATGTGGACCTTAAGGAGATTGTAACCTACCAATACATTTGATTGTATATTCTCATATCTACATACTATTTGATCTTTACCTTATGGAATCTGTTGTAAGGTGTCCGGATTTTTCGGACCTTACATGAACTTGATCCATAACGACAGCACAATACAGTACGACATCCTCAGAAAATAATAATTATATTATATCAACAGAAAGCAATTGCAGTAATCTCATGTACCGAAAAGTAACGAAACAATGTCTACCATTATAAGGACAGGGGCATGCATAAATAAGTTAAGTGAAAGGCATTTTGGAGACGAACCGAACACATGGGTAACGGCATTGTAAAACCCCACTTAACAAGAGAACGCCGAGCTTCAGCGCAGAAAGGGATAAGGCCTGAACAACACATTATTCCTTTTCATGTAAATACGGTCAGGGCCAAGGGTAAGTGGCTGGACAGCTTTAATAGGACTAGGTGGCGACCCGGCAACAAAAATAAAATTCACTTCAAATGAGACGGCGATTGGCTGAAGCAGATGCGACACAGTGGGGAGATCCCCATTATATAAAAGCATTTTGAGAGCTAAAATTTCTAAAGAATCTCTCTCGTCTTGCGGCAGAGTGCACAAGTGTGCGGAAAATAGCGAGGGCACTGAAGGCTTTGCTTCTGTGAAGTGTGGACAATATGCTTTGTATCACGGCAACAGATAGCAAAGATGTAGTTAATTATTCCTGTGGGAATTTTTGTGGGCAAAGAAATTGTGCATGTCGCTCCAATCCTTAGCAAGTGTGCAATAGCCATTATTTCGACTAGGGAAAAATTAATATTCTAAGGAATGCAGGAAAGTTGAGACAGAGAATTCAGTCAAGACCAGAGTAGGGAATTAGCGTTTCAGATGCAGCATGGGGGCAACGCCATTGCAGGCCCCCTTGGTAAAATACCATTGCAGATTAGGTCACAGTACATGTTGAGTCGATTTTTTTCTCACTCCAACTTGCGTATGCTTAGACCATTGAATATCAAAAGTTAGGATACTAACCTACCCTCACATTGAGTACATGAGAGTTTTTCGTTGGTTTAAAAACTAAACTTATTCTCCACAAACTTAGTGCATTGACCAGCTATGCCATCATAGACGTAAGTTTGCCGATGAAGATTTTTAATCATTCTTGCCTGTGATAAAATTATTCGTATGTACAGATAAAGAATTTAATAATCGTCAATTCAATATTTCCAAGAGTTAAATATTTTGTTGAACGTGATTGCTGTGTATCACTTGACCCCTGAAAGCAAAGTTGAAACATTATATGTAGAATGAAAAATGAAATAGTTGTTTTGTGTTTCTAGAATAGATCTCAACCTTTCATTTTTATTAATTTATGCGTTCTAGTTATGTGACAGCAGCATTTCTGATTGTACCTAATATTAGCTTCATTACAGGGCCAGGTTCATATTTATCTAAAATTTCTGTTTAGCACCCTGTGTTTGAGATGACAGTTCAGGTGTTTTGTCAATCTATGTGCCTCACACCATCGTACAACTAAAAGAACAGATATCAGTTTCATTTCAGGGTGTGTTAGTGTGTTTCTGCAATTCATAGCCCTTTTCTCAGCTGTAATTTAAATGTGCTGCATTTGTTTACTGTTAGCAAGAAGCTTTATTATCACCTGTTACGTGATTTGTGTGTCCTTAAACTTACATAGGTATTCTGTTTGCAGGGCGCAGAGCCAGACTCCTTGTGCTGTCTGCGTGGCTGTTGTCTTTTCTCTTTTCTGTGCCCATCATCATCTTCTACGAGGAGAAGACAATCCAAGGTAACACAGCATTATGTCGCTGTTCTTGCCCAGCAAGGTGCTTGCAGACATTTTAAACACAATTTTGTGCATCCCTGCGGGCACACGGGTATGGCACCAATAAAAAATTAACCCAACACTATGACAGGGGATCACCATCGACTACTGTGGTTAGCAATGGTGGTCAGACAGATCACAGTGCCGCATACCAGTCGCCATTTCGATGCCCGGCAGTAATAACAGGTCCAGCGCCACCCCGTCCCTGTAAACTGCAGGAGCCATATAGTGGAAAAATTGCGGAATAGTGAAAGCAGTCATTTCAGAACAAGTGCTAGAGCTTACCCCTGTATGATTTGACATTATGCCAATGTACGAGGTGCGGCTAGAAAAAAACCGGACTGATGCTGGAAAAAACATTTATTTACAATTATTTACAATTTCATGTTATCTCCTTCAATGTACTCTCCTCCTCGGTCTCTACACCGCTCCATACGAATTTTCCACTGTTCATAGCAATGCTGCAGATCATTTGCGGTAAGTCCATACATTACTTCCGTCGCTTTTTCTTTTACTGCTTCAACAGTCTCAAATCTAGTTCCTTTCAAAGCTGACTTGACTTTAGGGAAAAGAAAAAAGTCACAGGGGGCCAAATCAGGTGAGTAGGGTGGATGATCTAAGATGGGAATGTTGTGTTTTGCCAAAAACGTCTTCACTGACAACGCACTGTGAGCTGGGGCATTGTCTTGGTGAAGGACCCATGACTTTTTTCTCCACAAATCGTTCCGTTTTCTCCGTACTCGCTCACGTAGGGTAGCCAGGACGCTAATGTAGTAATGCTGATTCACTGTTTGTCCCTCTGGTACCCAATCAATGTGCACAATCCCTTTGATGTCAAAAAAACAATCATCATTGCCTTGAATTTCGATTTTGACATTCGTGCTTTTTTTTTTTTGTCGTGGAGAACCAGGAGTTTTCCAATGCATCGATTGGCGTTTAGTTTCGGGATCGTAAGTAAAAAACCACGATTCATCGCAAGTAATAACATTTTGTAAGAAGGTGGGATCACTTTCAATGTTTTCCAGGATGTCAGAACAAATCATTCTTCGGCGTTCCTTCTGTTCAATTGTGAGACACTTTGGAACCATTTTTGAACACACTTTGTTCATGTTGAAACTTTCATGAAGAATCTGCCTAACACTTTCCTTGTCAACTCCTGTTAACTCAGACACTGCTCTGATTGTTAAACGGCGATCTTGTCGAACAAGTTTACCGATTTTTTCAATGTTTGCATCAGTTTTTGCTGACAATGGTCTGCCAGTGCGAGTGTAATCACTGGTGTCTTCGCGGCCATCTTTAAATCGTTTAAACCACTCAAACACTTGTGTTCGCGATAAACAATCATCGCCGTACACTTGTTGTAACATTACAAACGTTTCACTTGCAGATTTTCCTAGTTTGAAACAAAATTTGATGTTAACACGCTGTTCTTTCTGTACACTCAACATTTTCCGACGCACAGACAAAACGTCAACTACTTAAAACAGACGCCACGGGCAGACTGAGTGCAGGAGGCAGATGAAACTCGAGCAGTAGGCGGAGCGAGAGTCACGTGACAGGCCACGCGACTTTCAGCCTTATTGCATTCGTTTTATTGTTTCACCAGTACTAGTCCGGTTTTTTTCTAGCCACACCTCGTATGAGTAAGGTTATGTATGGTTCTGGATAGTGTAGTTGCTCACCGATGATTGCTGCTTAGTGTTGAACCCTTACTGTGATCTGACTATCAACAGTTACTATCTGCGGTAGTCTAGGACAGATCCTGCCGTCACTGCATTACTGCTCACGTCAGCTGGCAACGGTTTGGTTAGATATACTCACGGTACACGCTTGCTGTGGTGGCACATTAAGGATCCAGCACCTGACTGAGTGTTCCACGAGTCTGCCTTCCAAGATCTCGCCACGGCCAAATATCCCTATCACGGGTAGTCTTTCTCATCTCGACCCTCACGCTGGTGACCAACATAAATACTGAAGACTTCCCCGTCGCGTGACACTGCCGCGACACGCATAGCTTTTGCCTTCCTACTAACGTAGAAAGAACCCAACTTGGGGAGTTTTTCAGACATACGTCCTGTCCACAAGATATACAGAATGTTCCCCACCTGATAAAAGCTGTAACAAAAGATTAAATTCACTACACACGTGAACAGGGTCCACAGAGTTACACTGACCACACTCTGAAAAGGGGCATCAAAGATATGGGACACGCAAACATAAGTATAAAGAAATTAAATGCAAAGAAATAAATACGTAAGTTGATCGACGAAAGAAAGGTCAAAAATGTTCATGGAAACACCGTAATACAGCAATATAACTCACTTAGGAATGAAAAATGCAGGGAAGCCAAGGCGAAATGGCGGCAAGGAAGATGCAAAGAAATCGAAAAGAACTGGTCATAGGATGGACTGTTTCAGCATACATAAAAGTTGAAACAACCTCCGTTGAAATTAGAAGCAAAGAGATTAACAATAATAGTGCCAAAGGAATTCTACTGATAAACTAAGAGGATAGGACGGATAGGTGAAAAAGTACACTGAAGGACTTGACTGGAATCTGCTTTTCACGTATATCAAGCGACAAAATCTTCAACATTTTAACACACACACATAATAAAAACTTTACAGACTCGTAAATAAACTCTCGATTCTTCCAAGAAACAGTCAACTGCGATAATAGGCGATAATAGGATGAGATGATGACACGCGGTAAAGCGCTTTAAATTTGACGCATTACGCGTGCTAGGGTAGTCCGTACACTTGCGATGATCACTGTATCCCGAAGATGGGGGTAGTCAGTGCATCTGCCTAGTAAGCAGGAGACTCGGGTTCGTACCTCGGTCCAGCACAAATTTTCAACCTTCCCCATTGGTTTAAATCAATGCCCACTCGTAGCCAATGTCTGTAATTCCTTTGTATCTTAATTTGCTAGACAGTTAGTAGTTCGTGACTGCCACCACTCGGTAGTACACATAGCACTGTGCACTGCCTCCTCACGTCTTTTGTGTAGCACATCGTTTTTTGCCGTAATTAATTTGGTTTTCAAGTTACATTTTAAGGTTGCAAAGTGTATGTCATGCATGAGCTATTGTAAATATTATATACGAGGGTTGGAACTTTAATAGTGGCAACTATTTATTTACAGCTCGTACAAAATAGATACGTGTTTCAATGTTTTACTGACCCTCAAAGTAGTCACTACCATTGTGGATAACCCGTTGTCAGCGATGTGGAAGTCGTAGGATACTCCTAGCAGTGCCAGTTGTGTTGATAGTTTGAGCGGCGCGGTCTATTGCCCGAACTTGTAACAGTTCTGACGCGAATGCCGTGAAGTGTTTCCTTCAGTTTAGAAATCGAGTTGAACTTACGAGGGCCTAAGTCAGGGGAGTGCAGCAGGTGATACAGCAGTTATCAGCCCCATCAGTGAAACAAATCTGTAACAGCTTGCACTGTACGTGCTTGAGCATTGTCCTGCAAAATGGTGGTCAGGTCCCGCAGAAAGTGTCATCACCTCTGTTTCTATGCTCTTCATTTTTGGAACACAAGCTACGACCAGCTTAGAGACAGAAGTGATGACACTTTCTGCAGGACCTGACCATCATTTTGCAGGACAATCTTCAAGCGCGTACAGTGCAAAGTGTTACTGATTTGTTTGACTGATGGAGCTGCTAAGTGCTATACCACCTGCTGCACTCCCCTGACTTCAGCCCTCGTAAGTTCAACTCGATACCTAAACTGAAGGAAACGCTTCACTTCATTCGCATCAGAATTCGTCGGGCAATAGACCGCGCCGCTCGAACGGTCAACACAACTGGCGTTGCTAAGAGTATCCTACGACTTCCACATCGCTGGCAACGGGTTATACACAATGCTGGTGACTACTTTGAAGGTCAGAAAAAGTTTGAAACACGCCTCTATTTTTTACGAACTGTAAATAAATAGTTGCCACGATTAAAGTTCCAACCCTCGTATTTCAGAATCTTGGTGTGAGAATGGCCTTTAAGGTCCATAATTAACAAAACAAAGTTGTTGAGATCAATACTGCTATTTAGTATAATACCAAGTGCTAGACCTTAAGCTTAAATGTCAATTAGTGATAAGTAAATTGTTTTAATCAAATATCCTTGTGGATAAGATACCATACTCTGAATTTATTGAGGTTTTAGTGCCTACCCAAAAAAATTTAATCTAATTCAATTACTCATGAGCGTATATAAAATGCTAAATTTGGGGATTTCGTCTTGAAGCAGCCTTTGGTAGTGTTAAAATTAAATATCTGTGAATTATCGTTAACAACAGCACATAGCGACACCACAATGAGCTTTAGTAACCACTTAAACAGCGACGTCGGTCATCTGCAGGTCTCCCTGTATTTCGCAACAATTTTCTTTTCAACAGCGTTATCAGCGGAAAGCCTCATGGAGCTTTCGAAGTTATTCACTAGTTCGTTTGTATACATTCTAAGAAAAAAAAGACGCACCACGAAGGAATTGTCCGAATGGGACGGAAATCGGTAGATGTGATTTATATTTGCTGAAAAATAAATGATTACAATTTCGCGAAAGATTGAATCATTTATTCAAGAGAAAAAGCTTCATAAACTCAGGAGGTCAATAACGCGTTGGTCCATCTGTGACCCTCATGGAAGCAGTTATTCAGATTGCCATTGTCTGACAGAGTGAATGTCTTGCTGATCAATATCGTGCCACACCATGGTAAAGGACGCCTCAGATCGTGAAAACCCGGAGATGGTTGGAGTGCCTTCCCCATAATGCTCCAAACGTTCTCCATTGGGGGCTATCCGTCGACCTTCCTGCCCAAGACACGAGTTCGCAAGCTCGAATAAAAGCAACATAAACTCTCACCTTGTGCGAGCGGGCGTTGTCCTGCTGCAATTTAAGCCCAGATTGACTTGCTCTGACCGGCAACAAAACGGGACATAATATGTCGACGTGCCGCTGTCTTTGCAAGGGTGCCGCGGTTGACTGCCAAAGAGGTTCTCCTATGGAAAGAAATGACACGCCACGCTATTACTTCAGGTTGGCGGGCCGTATGGTGGGCGACAATCAGGCTGACAGCCCACTGCTGTCCAGGACGTCTATAGACATGTCTTTGGCCTGTAATCTCACTGGCTGGAGTGGAATTGTCTTCAGTGATGGGTCCCGCTTCGGGAGCCCCGATGACCAGCGAAGCCGTGACTGCAGTTGGCCTCCAGCCATCTCGTTATTTTGACGATTAATGTGCCAGTCGGGCGGAATTTGACACGATATCCCTCTGGAGGACATTCAACACCTCTGTCAGTCAATACCAAGCCAAATAACTGCTTGTTTAAGGGCCAGATGGGGCCTAACGCGTCATTGACTTTCTCAATTTTGTGAAGTTTTTCCTCTCGAATAAATCATCCAATTTTTCAGAAATTGTATCATTTGTTTGTACATGTACATCTACCGATTTTAGTTCCATTGGGATCATTCCGTCGTGGTGCGTCACTTCATTTTTGTCTTAGAATGTACGTTGTAAAAAGTAATGGTCCTATAACACTCCCTTGCAGTACGTCCAAAGTTATTTTTAAGCCTGAAGATTTCTCTGAGTTGAAAATGACGTACTGTGTTCTGTTTGCTATAAATTCTTCAGTCCAATCATAAAAGTGGGCTGATGTTCTGACCGTCGCATTTTGTTCATTAGGTGGCAGCGCGGAACAGTATCGGACGTCTTCTGGTAGACAAGGAACACTTCGTCAGCCGAGGCGCCGGCATCTACTGATTTCTGGGGCTCATGGACGAACAGAGGAAGCTTCGTGTCACACGATAGTGTTTCCGAAACCCATGTTGATTTCTACACAGGAAATTTTCAGTCTCGAGAATCAGTAAAAATATCTTTTGAGAGCTTTTAGTGAATCGTCCAACAGAGCTGGGATTCTATCTTAGTACTGTTGGAGAGCTTCTGCAACGCCGTTCGAGTTTAGGGGGAACACCGAATGGGTTGAGAATGGGAATTTGGATTGGGGAGGGATGCGTTGTTGTGCAAAGCCACTGTGCCAGGGTAGCGTATTGATTAGCACATCTGCATAATGAGCAGGTGAGCCAGGTTAAAATTCTAGCCTTGGTACAAATTTCCATTCGTCGCTTCAGTCTGCATAGAAACACCGCTGTCAAATGCATTTGATATTATTGTTCATATCCAATAACGTTTTCCATTCCGTTTTTCATTGTTGAGGAGTATGTGATGAAAGTCACTGTATTTTAGGGGTACGTCGTTTGGATGTATTTAGATACTGCACCAATTGTTACTTACGTACCTTTTGCCTAATACTAACGTTCCTCAGTATCCATTGTACATGAATCAGTTGACACAGAGCCTTTGCACTATTGAGACTTCTCGGTGTCAAGGGATTTACAGTTTCCCCTGTGACTGGCCTTGGGAGAGTCTGTAGGGTAGTCTTTGAATCAGAGCAGATCAGGACTTTGTGTGTGTGGCCTTCGCATGTGGCTTCCTGCTCTGACAACCTAGTGTATCAGAGGTCGTTCCTGTGAACAACAAAGTCTGACATTCTTTATTCACTAACTGCCCAACACGTCTTCCCATAAATGCGTCATTTCGCCTATCCTGGAGAGGATTCTCGACGCTGCTGCAGTTAGTAGTATTATCCCTGATGACGATCGACGCTACAGCTGTTGGAAGACCGAGGATTTCATTATAAATCACGCGGCTTGAAAGCCGAGAAGATTTTATGTATTCATTGACTTACTGACCACAGAAAAAGCTGGAAGAGTAATTTTCATCTGTAGAGTGTCTATACTTTCTGTGAACGATGTTTCCGCAAACCTAGACATATCACCCTATCATGGTGAACATTAATAAAACCAACAAATTGCAGGGACGGATTCCTGACTGGAATCTGAGGAAAAATGTGCGGTGAACATGTGTCCGGAAATGAATCGTTCCCACAGCAGACTGCGCTCACGAATTAAAGTTCTTCTCACCACATACCGTGTGTTCCTTGTGTGGTGCAGGCTGTGTGACTGACGCAGTGCACTGTAATCAACAGATTGGTCCGGTATTCATGTCGGGAATAAGCCGATATAGTGTCTGTGCACGGTCGAGAAGATGGAAACGGTCAAGACGCCGGCCGAAGTGGCCGTGCGGTTAAAGGCGCTGCAGTCTGGAACCGCAAGACCGCTACGGTCGCAGGTTCGAATCCTGCCTCGGGCATGGATGTTTGTGATGTCCTTAGGTTAGTTAGGTTTAACTAGTTCTAAGTTCTAGGGGACTAATGACCTCAGCAGTTGAGTCCCATAGTGCTCAGAGCCATTTGAACCATTTGAAACGGTCAAGAGGTGTTTCAAAACAAGTTCCTTCACAGACACAAACCACATCACACATCATTTCAGCCCTTTTTGGGCCTTTATGCGATGATGGGACCTTTCAGACAGACAAACGTGCAAGGAGTCGGTGGACTATGCCTACACCAAATCTGGAGGATCGGGTTCAGAGGATACTCAGATGAACCCTATTACAAGCTCCAGGCAAGTGGCCCGCCAATATGGAGTAGGCCAAAGTACGATTATGCATGTCGTATATGACACCCGCTACTATCTTTATCACCTGCAACGAATGCAAGGATTATCTGCAGCGGGTTTTCCTCTACGGAAAGGATTTTTTTCGATGCTTTTTGCACCTGCCCATCACAATTATGGGATTTCTTCATCAGTCCTCTTCACTGATAAAGTAACCTTTACCATAACGGACATCATCAGTCTGCATAATCAGTCAATCCTCAGGGAGTGGTATCTTATCAGCATCGGTTCAGCATCAGTATGTGGACAGGGATTGTTGGAGACCACATGCGTGGACTGTTTATTATTCCTCAATGTCTCGACAGACGAACCTACCTGGACTTCCTGCGAATTGCCTAAGCTGCTTGAGAATGTGCCCTTGGCAATACGATAGGTTATGTGGTTTCTGTATGATGAAGCTCCACCCCACTTCCACATTACATTTGGCCAACACCTCAACAACATCTTCCCCAGGCGTTAGACAGGACGCGGAGGCCCTATAGCACGGCCTGCTAGATCACCAGATTTAAACCCCCTGGACTTTTACCTGTGGGGGCATCTGAAAAGCGTGGTATATGGTGAACCAGTTCCTGATGAGCAGACCGTTCAACAGCATATTCATGTTGTCTGTGACGCTATTCGGTGAGAGGTCAGAATGACATGCGAAAGAGTGCAACAATCCATAATGCGACGTGTGAACACATTGCATCTCATTGAGGCCACTTTAAACATATGTTGTGATGTGAATGCGATGCAGCTTTGTACTGTGTTCTGGTACGATATATTGTCGGTGCACGCACACCATCCGTTTCCAGTCAGGAATTCGTCCCTGCAGTTTCTTGGTTTTATTAATGTTCACTCTGCATACAACAAGCGCTAGCTGTATCAAAATAATAACTGCTTCGGAAAATAGACCTCAAACGTAGTGCAGAAACATAGAAGATAGAAGACATAATGTCTTTGCATGCACTCTGATGAAAACGAAGACAGACAGTCTCCAGAAGAAACTCAGTGCTTATTATTCGAAATAGCGTCTGATCACTAGGCCCATCAGCAATGTCACTTTGTGGCGATAGCACCCCAAGTAATGGCCGATTAGTTTTGGAATATTTGAAGACGAACCCATCTGAAGCACTACATTCTGTCACTTAGCACACTATGCGTAGTCTGTGGCGCTCCCACCGGGAGGTGTAAGTCTGAACAGAATTAAACTTAAGGTTCCGACAAGACCGGTATAATTTCAAAGTCCCTTCAGTCTCAATGAAGAGTCTGGCAGCTCCCACGAGCATGTCGCTAAACGCAGCGCTGTTCACTGGAGGTGAAGGCGGCATGCGTTCGGAAGCTGTGCTGGGACCATAGCAGCAGACATCAGTTGACTGCCTGTATCGGGGCTGACGCCGTCCTAAATACTCTCATGGTGAAGGTATGCATGCATTCGATAGCTCTCACATGGCACAGCGGATGGAGCAAAAGATCTACAGCAGGTGCAACCCCTGTCACGGCTGAGTACGCCATCTGTTCTGTTGCACGCGACGGTCCTCTGCGGTCCGAGCTGCAAATTTCTTAATTCGCTAGACTGTGCAATCCTTGAGTCGCAGGGGCTCTGCATGCCGCAGCCCGCCTCACAGATGTGTGTTGCAGGTTAGCATCGGCGCCTGCTGTCTTACGCGACGCACCACAATACAGGGTGTCCTACTCAAATCTCCCTGATTTCAAGGACCTAGGGAAAAAAACACACAGTAGATACGACAATGAAAAATGCACAACATTGTAGAACATCTCAAAGAATTTATTTATCATCAATACAGCTTTACATGTTGTAACACGCCCGGGAGTACGAATGCGTGGGATGGTACCTTTAAACTGGTTGTCATTTCGTGACCGTTTCTTGACCGTGCGCCCTGTCCACACCACGTACCTGATAATCGCGCGGGGGTCTATTACTCTGCTCCACACTGCTACTGGCTTGCCTGAAATTATCTATCGAAATACGCAAGCGAGTTAGGGGAGCCACTTAACGTTAAAATACAACACTGTTCGCGTAACCGACGCGACGCGGGTAATTGTTGATGATGCGGAAGCCGAATGATCGCACCAAAGTTCTTACACTCGTCACACACACAGATGTCTGGTAATAGTCCTCCTTGACACTAGTAATGATATAACACTGTTTGTAAAGTTAATTTTTCAGTTCTCAGTTCTCACTTGTACGAGCGTGATCGTAACCGTCGCGGCGCGGCTGATTGTAGATAATGCGGAAACGCGATGACCGAATGCACGTTCTCACGCTCTCTACAAATCACTGGCACTTGATTGCACTCTTTTATGGTAACTAATTTCTACTGATTCACATCAATTCATTCTGGGAGACCGAACACGGCGCGGATGACTGATGCTGTACGGTACGACACGCAACGAGAGGATACAAAAATACGTTATCAGCAGCACTGCTCATTTTTAAATTACTTCTTGACGCACTTTCCTCTGAATCATTAGCATATTTTATCACTTTACTGTAATAGCACTTGTAGCAACACTTCAACTTCCACACTAACAATGCCTCCCACATGCAGAGCTACACGCTACACAAAATAACAGGTCCGTGTCCCGCGCTCGGCTCTACAGACGCAGCTGCCCGCAAAGATACTCCACAACTAAACCAGCGATATGACAGTACAATTACAATGTGAACCATTTGTAGCATGAAGTATATTGAGTCTATATTCAATTTCTTGCCAAGTTCTTTGTAACATTTCCTCTTTTGTTGCAATCGATTAGTGATACGATGTCGCAACGTGGGAATACCGTCCACTTTGGTCGCATACACGTGGTCCTTCACAAATCCCCACATAAAGAAATCAAGCGGCGTGGTGTTGGGTGAACGTGGTGGCCAGGCAATGGGTCCTCCGTGTCCGATCCAACGATTGGGAAATTTCCTATCAAGGAACTTACGAACAGCCGTTAACCAATGCGGCGAAGCTCTATCTTGTTGAAAAATGATGTTGGGTTGCAAGTCTTGTATCTGAGGGTACACAAACTGCTCCACCATGTCTAGATACACTGACCCATTCACTGTGTGTTCCGCAAAGAAGAACGGACCAACAATCCTGTCGTGCATTAGCTCCCACCAGACGTTTAGTTTAGGGCTACCATGAACATGTTCAATGGCAACGTGAGGATTTTGCGAACCCCAAATCCGAACATTATGCCTATTAACCCTTCCTGGTAGATGAAAGGTTGCCTCATATGAGAATAAACATCTTTCCAGGAAGCTGGAACCCACGTCAACACGCTGCAGCGTATCCGCAGCAAATTGTTGTCGGCGTGATTTGTCGTTCGGTGTCAGATGTTGCAGAATTTGCACTTTGTAAGCACACATACGAAGAAGCTTGTGAACTACACGATGCAATGTTGATATCATTTTGTTGGCTCTCTCGTTTAAGAGAACCACCTATATTAAAATGAATTATACAGATAGGCCTCACAGATCTAACAATAAACGCGAAAAAATGTAGTGTATACAGGAATTGGTTTTTTAAAGTACAGAAATTGAACTACCACAAGTTTGAATTTTATGAGAAGTGTTATTATTGTTATCATAAGGAATAAAAGTACAGGGTGTCTCGAAAGGTACGGTACAACTTTAATGAGTTATCGTACTCAAACGAATTATGATATTCACGCCATGTTTGTCTGATGTGACACCCAACTCACAAAGTTTTTGTGATTCAATCAACTTCACCATCTACCCCTTTGATAGCACAATATCCAATATGTATTCAAACTCTATCCACACTCGGCGTAACATCTCCGCATCAACTGTGGTAGTGATGGCAAGGATTTGGTTCTTTAAACCAATGATGATGTTGACAGGTGCCTGGTATACTCTGTCCTTGACATACCCCGACAGAGAGAAGTCCATCGGTGTAGCGTCAGGCGACCTAGGAGGCCAGCGAACTAAACTACCCCTCCAATTATGGCTTGTCGCGTAGTTTCAGTGTGTACAACAGCTGCAGTCGCTATGTATACATCCGTAAATGTTTCCTAAGGACCCGGTGCATGCTCATCCTAGGCCTGGGGATTTGCAGCTCTTGCGACGTCTGCGGTGAGTGTTGAAAAGCGAAACGTACCCGCTAAGTCGGCTTCGCTTGTTCCAGGTCGTCCAGTATGATACTCCATATTAAAGCTTTCTGTCTGCAGAAGTTCCAAAAGCGTCTCGACTTCAGCAAGGGTGATTGCTTCATGTACTTTGGAAGCTCCTTTGAACCGGCGTGTCCAATTTTGTTCAAGTAAACCATTCCACACACTGTGTCTCTTCTCGAACGATTGTTATTATGCTTCACTCACGACAACAAGGAATACAAAGACAAAACTTTGTGAGTTTATCTGTCACGTAAGCCAAACATGGTGTGAATATCTCAGTTAGTTTGGATGCTATAACACCATGAATTTGTAGTACACCTTAGTTTCCGTGTCTCGTTAAATACCTTTGAGACGCCGGCTAAAACCGCTGGGCAGAACAGGTAATTGGGATTGTGGAAAGGGCCAAATTGGTTGGGATCAGAATGAAATTTTCACTCTGCAGCGGAGTGTGCGCTGGTTTTGAAACTTCCTGGAAGATTAAAACTGTGTGCCGGACCGAGACTCGAGCTAGAGACCGTTGTCTTTCGCGGGCAAGTGCTCTACCAACTGAGCTACCCAAGCACGACTCACGACCCGTCCTCACTATTTTACTTCCGCCAGTACCTCGCCTCCCACCTTCCAAACTTCACACAAGTTCTCCTGCAAAACTTGTAGGACTAGCACTACTGGTAGAGCACTTGCCCTCGAAAGGCAAAGGTCCCGACTTCGATTCTCGGTCCGGTCCGACACACAATTTTAGTCTGCCAGGAAATTTCAAAACTAGCGTACACTCCGCTGCAGGGTGAAAATTTCATTCTGGAAACATCCCTCAGATTGTGGCTAAGCCATGTCCCCGCAATATCCTTTCTTCCAGTAGTGCTAGCCCTGCAAGTTTCGCAGGAGAACTTCTGTGAAGTTTGGAAGGCAGGAGACGAGGTACTGGCGGAAGTACAATTGTGAGGACGGGTCGTGAGTCGTGCTTGGGTAGCTCAGTAGGTAGAGACTTGCCCGCGAAAGGCAAAGGTCCCGAGTTCGAGTCTCGGTCTGGCACATAGTTTTAATCTGCCAGAAAGTTTCAGGGTGGGATCAGTTTCACCTTCTAATTGTAATTTATTGTAATCTAATAACACTTTTACAACCAAAGTGGCACATAGCCGGACCTTTACCGAATGCAACACTTTCACGGCTGAAGGCCTCCAAACAAGAAATCTTAACAAATCAACAAGATAAAATCCAGTTAAGACAGCAATAAAATAATTTAAAAAACAAACATCACAGCAAGGTAGATAGAACAAACATATGCAAGGTGCAGTACAAATTTCTGAAGGCCACAATTAAGTTTCTAAATTTTAAAATATATCCATAATCTTTTAAAGGCAGAAGGCCGAAATATTTCAGCTTGAAAGAGAAAATTTATGAATTAATTTTGCAAAATTTTTTAAGGAAAAAGAAGAAAATAACCATAACCAAAAATCGCTCTGAGCACTATGCGACTTAACTTCTGAGGTCATCAGTCGCCTAGAACTTAGAACTAATTAAACCTAACCTAAGGACATCACACACATCCATGCCCGAGGCAGGATTCGAACCTGCGACCGTAGCGGTCGCTCGGTTCCAGACTGTAGCGCCTAGAACCGCAAGGCCACTCCGGCCAGCTAACCATAACCCTTAAATTTTAAGTAGCTGAAAACAGATAATTAAACGCCGGTGGCACTCAGAAGCCTCCAGGAAGGTCGGTCTGCCCTCGTTCATTTAGGCGAGACAGGTGGTGAGCCCAACTACTCTTGATCCGTCGGAACCCAACCAGAGGACAGCCACGGACCGACAGACACAACGACTTGCTGCCCATCAATTACTACATGAGAACTCAAACAGGAGTATTTTTAGCTGTCAAAATTGCACACCGTGTTGTACAGTGACAACAGGCGAGGAAAGGACGCTGCCTGAAATTACGTTAGTGGCCAGGGCAAGTAACCGGAACACTAAAAGCCACTAGGCAGGAAATTCCGCTGGTACACTTGAATTTAAAACACCATAATATAGTTGACTTCATCCAAAAGAACACTGCCTGAATTTACATCAGTGCCAAGGGCAGATAACCAGAACACGAACGGCCACAAGGCAGAAAATTCCACTGGTGCACTCGAATTGTAGTCAACCAAAATAGTTAATTGCACCGCATGGCGACTACATTGCAGCAGTAGAAACACTCGGTGTTTCTCACAGGAAAAGCTCCCGAACAGCAAACCATCGAAACGAACCACCACAACATGAATGGACGTGCCTTGGGTAGTTGAAACCACTACTCAACTTTGACGTCCTGGGTCGGTGAGCCACGAAGCTCGTAGCGATCGGACAGCTCCACACACGCTCCGACACTGCGCAGGGGCTGCCAGCGGACCCAACCGACTGCACCGCACGATAACTTCCCTCGTCCGCAACAACCGACCGAGTGCTCAGAATGCCGACAACATCTAAAATCGTCGTCAGTGGAAATAACGCCAACTACACACACAACCTGACAAACACTTGTACCAAGACCTGAACGATACACAACAGTAACTAAGTACGCAAGAAGACAAATCGGGAGTCAATGCGCGCGCGCGCGCACACACACACACACACACACACACACACACACACACACACACACACACACACACACACACACACATAGCCGACTCTTGAACGATCGGCGAGCCAAAACGCGTCGTCCGGTAGGACGACCGACCGACGATCCACCAAGACCGTGGCCCGGCTCAAATGATACGTGGTGGCAATGGCCGGGGGAGCCATGTCGACGCAGACCTCACTGCTGCTCCACCACGACTGCACCAGTGCCACATTGCCACTCCCCTACTGGCAGGTCCGGACTGAGCTCCAGACGCGTTCCAACTGACTGGCAGACCCGAACTCACAACCCGAACTCCCGACACGAACTCTCTTACGACAGACAAGACAGGGAAGTAATAGCAGTCGAGCAAGGATACTACGAGAGGGGATATATCGATACGCGCTGCTAACGCCGCTCACGGTCAAGCAAAGCAGCAACTCAGTGACAGTAGTAATTTAAATTAACGTAGTGAGGTGGAAGTATGTTGAAAACAGTGAGCAAAATAGATGATGGCGGGAACACGAGCCATGTACGGCTGAACCTCGACAGGTATCCCGTTATGGGTATGAGTATGAGGTGGCAGCCATGTAAAAGGGCGTAAGAACAGTGTTCAAAAAATGTATAGCTGACGAAGGCCAGAGACTAGTGCCACGCCATGTCAACGAAATTCAGTTTCAAACTCGACAGGAATTGCTGCTGCCATAGATTGAAAATGTATCAAAGAGTTTCAGATCGAACATTGTGCAGAGAACTGCATGCAGTGGACATTTGGAATCGGGTGCTTCGTAAAAGACCAAACTCACGAGGCACATAAAGCTGCAGGTTTTCAATGGGCCAAAAATTACAAAACTTGAAGTTTGTAAGATAATCCGAAAATTCCAAAGTTTATCTCTTTTTAAATAATGCAAGGCTTCGAGTGAACCGTGCAGCGTGCAGAGGATGCAGTCGTGGACTCGGTTCCTATCAGACAATGGTGTTCGAGTTCAGGGGGCATATCATGTGGGCTGAGATATGAATGAGAAATTGGACTGAGGAGGAAGGACTCCTGGGTTGTCCGCACAGTTGTGCAAAGCCACTGTCCCAGGGTGGCGTAGTGGTTAGCGCTTCTGCCCAGTGAGCAGGAGACCTAGATTCGAATCCTGGTTGTGGTACAAATTTTCATTCGTTGCTTCAGTCTGAATATGTTCATCTATCATTCAGTTTACCAAGAAAATGAATCAAGACGTTTATTTCAACATTCTCGGTGACCAAGTGTTTACCTTTCTTTGGAAGTTTATGGTGAGTATGCTGTGGGCAGCATCACCTTCCAAAATGAAGTCAGCTTTTTACAGACCTGCGCACATACTTTCCGTGTTTGTCGGACAGTCAGGTGCCTTAATGCTCGTCGAGTGGTCCGCTTAATCCCATAAAAATGTCTGAGACTAATTGGAACAGTGGATAAAACTTAGTGATCACCTCTGCAATTTGGGAGCTCCCACAGCATCTCAATTATTCAAAAACAATCTTAATCGCATTTATTATTATTATTATTATTATACCGCCAACCGGTTTCAACCCGACGTAGGGGTCATCTTCTGGGCGTTTATACTGTGAAATTATAGATATCCGTCAGAAAGACTCCATTATACAGCTAAAATTACGTAAATTTAGAATATGTTACCCATTCGTCGACTGCTGGTGGTGTCACTCCTGTCTACATAACGGCAGGAGACTATGCGAGACTAAGCCTTCGTATGGGCTTAAATAGCGTGCTGAGACTGTGATTGCTGTGTTCGGATGAGGGCCGAGTTGGCATCCCTTCGCTCACAGCTGCAAGCGACGCTGACTTCGGTCGCGCAGCTTGAGGCTGTTGCCAATGGGCACCACTGTGGGGAGCCGGACTTGAGTATCACGGGGATGTCAACCTCGTCCCGTCTGTCCCCAGATCGGTCTGCCGCTGTGGTTGCCCCGGTTGCTGCCCGCAGTGGGGCTGAGCCCTCGCCTGTGGCTGATTGGGTGGTCGTTCCAAGGCGTGGCAGGCAGCGAAAGACGTCCCCGGAGGCTGATCAGAAAGCCTCCCCGGTGCGTCTGACAAACAGGTTTCAGGCACTGTCTCTGGCTGAGCCACATGCAGCTGCATGCCCTGTTTCAGAGGATGATTCTCAGCCTTCAAGGTCCGGGCAATCACAGAGGGTGGGCTTATTGGTAGTTGGGAGCTCCAATGTTAGGCGCGTAATGGGGCCCGTTAGGGATATGGCGGCTAAGGAGGGGAAGAAATCCAGTGTGCATTCCGGGTGGAGTCATTCCTGATGTGGAAAGGGTCCTTCCGGATGCCATGAAGAGCACAGGGTACAGCCACCTGCAGGTGGTGGCACATGTCGGCATTAATGACGTGTGTCGCTTTGGATCTGAGGAAATTCTCTCTGGATTCCAGCGGCTATCTGATTTGGTGAAGGCTGCCGGTCTTGCTTACGAGATGAAGGCAGAGCTCACCATCTGCAGCATCGTTGACAGAACCGACTGCGGACCTTTGGTGCAGAGCCGGGTGGAAGGTCTGAATCAGAAGCTCAGACGGTTTTGCGACCGTGTTGGCTGCAGATTCCTTGACTTGCGCCATAGGGTGGTGGGGTTTCGGGTTCCGCTGAATAGGAGTTCACTACACTCAGCTGGCGGCTACACGGGTAGCGGAGGCTGTGTGTCGTGGACTGGGCGATTTTTTAGGTTAGAAGGCCTCGGGAAAGTACGGGGTGGGCTGCAATCTCAAAGGGTGCATGGCAAATAGAGGACGTGCTTGGATCAAGGAACAGTCGGAATTGTAGTTGTAAATTGTTGTAGTTGTGCTGAAAAGTCGCTGAGCTTCAAGAGCTAATAGAAAGCACAGAAACTGACATCGTTATAGGTACAGAAAGCTGGCTAAAGCCTGAAATAAGTTCTGTAGAAATTTTTACGAAGTCTCAGACGGTGTTCAGGAAAGATAGGTTAGGCAGAATTGGTGGTGGAGTGTTTGTGTCTGTCAGTAGTGGTTTATCTTGTAGTGAAGTCGAAGTAGATACTCCGTGCGAATTGGTATGGGTGGAGGTTATACTTAACAGCCGAACTAATAATTGACTCCTTCTACCGACCCCCAGACTCCGATGATATAGTTGCTGAACAGTTCAGAGAAAATTTGAGTCTCGCAACAAATAAATACCCCACTCATACGGGTATAGTTGGTGGGGACTTCAACCTTCCCTCGATATGTTGGCAAAAATACTTGTTCAAAACCGGCGGTAGGCAGAAAACATCTTCCGAGATTGTTCTAAATGCTTTCTCCGAAAATTATTTCGAGCATTTAGTCCACGAACCCACGCGAATTGTAAATGGTTGCGAAAACACACTTGACCTCTTAGCCACAAACAATCCAGAGCTGATAGAGAGCATCATGACTGATACAGGGATTAGTGATCACAAGGTCGTTGTAGCTAGGCTCAATACCGTTTCTTCCAAAACCACCAGAAACAAACGCAAAATAATTTTATTTAAAAAAGCGGGTAAAGTGTCACTAGAAGCCTTCCTAAGAGACAATCTCCATTCCTTCCGATCTGACTATGCAAATGTAGACGAGATGTGGCTCAAATTCAAAGATATAGTAGCAACAGCAATTGAGAGATTCATACCTCATAAATTGGTAAGAGATGGAACTGATCCCCCATGGTACACAAAACAGGTCCGAACGCTGTTGCAGAGGCAACGGAAAAAGCATGCGAAGTTCAGAAGAACGCGAAATTCCGAAGATTGGCTAAAATTTACAGAGGCGCGAAATTTGGCACGGACTTCAATGCGAGATGCGTTTAATAGGTTCCACAACGAAACATTGTCTCGAAATTTGGTAGAAAATCCGAAGAAATTCTGGTCGTATGTAAAGTACACAAGCCGCAAGACGCAGTCAATACCTTCGCTACGCAGTGCCGATGGTACTGTTACCGACGACTGTGCCGCTAAAGCGGAGTTATTGAACGCAGTTTTCCGAAATTCCTTCACCAGGGAAGACGAATGGAATATTCCAGAATTTGAAACACGAACGTCTGCTAGCATGAGTTTCTTAGAAGCAGATACCTTAGGGGTTGCGAAACAACTCAAATCGCTTGATACGGGCAAGTCTTCAGGTCCAGGTTGTATACCGATTAGGTTCCTTTCAGATTACGCTGATACAATAGCTCCCTACTTAGCAATCATATACAGCCGCTCGCTCACCGAGAGATCTGTACCTACAGATTGGAAAATTGCGCAGGTCGCACCAATGTTTATGAAGGGTATTAGAAGTAACCCATCGAACTACAGACCTATATCATTGACGTCGGTTTGCAGTAGGGTTTTGGAGCATATACTGTATTCAAACATTATGAATCACCTCGAAGGGAACGATCTATTGATACGTAATCAGCATGGTTTGAGAAAACATCGTTCTTGTGCAACGCAGCTAGCTCTTTATTCGCACGAAGTAATGGCCACTATCGACAGGGAATCTCAAGTTGATTCGTATTTCTAGATTTCCGGAAAGCTTTTGACACCGTTCCTCACAAGCGACTTCTAATCAAGCTGCGGGCCTATGGGGTATCGTCTCAGCTGTGCGACTGGATTCGTGATTTCCTGTCAGGAAGGTCGCAATTCGTAGTAATAGACGGCAAATCATCGAGTAAAACTGAAGTGATAACAGGTGTTCCCCAGGGAAGCGTCCTGGGACCTCTGCTGTTCCTGATCTATATAAATGACCTGGGTGACAATCTGAGCAGTTCTCTTAGGTTGTTCGCAGATGATGCTGTAATTTACTGTCTAGTAAGGTCATCCGAAGACCAGTATCAGTTGCAAAGCGATTTAGAAAAGATTACTGTATGGTGTGACAGGTGGCAGTTGACGCTAAATAACGAAAACATGAGTTCCATATGAAATCCGTTAGAATTCGATTACTCGATAAATAGTACAATTCTCAAGGCTGTCAATCCAACTAAGTACCTGGGTGTTCAAATTACGAATAACTTCAGTTGGAAAGACCACATAGATAATATTGTGGGGAAGGCGAGCCAAAGGTTGCGTTTCATTGGCAGGACACTTAGAAGATGCAACAAGTCCACTAAAGAGACAGCTTACACTACACTCGTTCGTCCTCTGTTAGAATACTGCTGCGCGGTGTGGGATCCTTACCAGGTGGGACTGACGGAGGACATCGAAAGGGTGCAAAAAAGGGCAGATCGTTTTGTATTATCACGTAATAGGGGAGAGAGTGTGACAGATACGATACGCGAGTTGGGATAGAAGTCATTAAAGCAAAGACGTTTTTCGTCGAGGCGAGATCTATTTACGAAATTTCAGTCGCCACCTTTCTCTTCCGAATGCGAAAATATTTTGTTGAGCCCAACCTACATAGGTAGGAACGATCATCAAAATAAAATAAGAGAAATCAGAGCTCGAACAGAAAGGTTTAGGTGTTCGTTTTTCCCGCGCTCTGTTCGGGAGTGGAATGGTAGAGAGATGGAATGATTGTGGTTCGATGAACCCTCTGCCAAGCACTTAAATGTGAATTGCAGAGTAATCATGTAGATATAGATGTAGATCACGTGATTAGACGGCAACACCCCCAGCGGTGATCAACGGCGTTTAATACAGTTTATTATATGTAATTACTAGTCGCCTTGGTCTAGCATAAATTTAAGTGACAGTAAATAACAGAAAACGGAACCATTCCATTTAAAAAGAGTTACAAATATAGTGTTAATTATAAAATAATCTCAGTTTGGGTCCTTTTGGTACCCTCTTCCTTTGCTGCTCAGTTTCCCGACGCTAGAGGGTTGTGATCTGCCCGCAGGCCACCCGCAGTGCTGGATCGACTTCCAGGAGCGCTGGCAGTGGCGGCTCTACATGACGCTGGTGACCACCACGCTGTTCGTGCTTCCCGCGCTCATCATCACCGCCTGCTACACCGTCATCGTACTCACCATCTGGAGCAAGAGCAAAGTCCTCACGCCGCCCAGTCGCCTCAAGAGTACGTACCCACTTCACGAATCTACAAACTAAGCAGCAAATAGCGTGTACTCTACTGAGTGTATAGTCAGATACTATGGAGTACCTTGTCAACTAGTACTGAGAGCAGTACAAACATACACTCTCTGATCAGACGTATCCGGACACCTGTTACTGGAGGCGTATCCACCATTCGTCTTTGTGACGTCTTTCAATGACATGTCTGCATGTCTGTGGGGGACTGGCAGCCGATTCTTACTCAAGAGACGTAACCAGAGATGGTAGTAATGTTGGGCTCTGGGTTCTGGAACGGGGTCTGGAAAGAAGCAGCAGTCCTGAATCATCCGAAAGTTATCATACGGGTTGACGCCGGGGTTCTGGGTACCTCAGTCCATTTCAGGAATGTTATTGTCCGCAAAACATTGCCTCACAGATGCTGCTTTGTGACAGGATCTATTGTAATGCTGACAGAAACTATAGTCGTCTTCCAACTGTTCCTCTACTACACGCACAGTACACGATGCTGTAAGATGTGTTCCTTTACTCCCGCAATTAGATTTTCTTAAGCGCAATAAGGAGACCACAGCCCAACCTTGAAAGACTCCCCCTTATCGTAACACTACGTCCCATTACTTCACCGTTGCAATGTGTACGATGGCAGGCAACGTCCTCCAGGCATCCGTCATATCCAAACCCTTTCGTCGTATAGCCCCAGTGTTTTGCGCGATTCATCACTAAAAATTACTCGTTTCTAGTCGTTCACTGGCCAGTCGCGTCACTCTTTAGACTACCTCAAGCTTCGCTTAACACTGACTACAGAGATGTGTGAGTTCAAATGTTCAAATTTGTGTGAAATCTTATGGGACTTAACTGCTAAGGTCATCAGTCCCCAAGCTTACACACTACTTAACCTAAATTATCCTAAAGACAAACACACACACCCATGCCCGGGGGAGGACTCCAACCTCCGCCGGGACCAGCCGCACAGATGTGTGAGTTATGAGGAACTGTTCGACCATTGTACTCCGTTCTTTTTAACTCCCTAAACATAGTCATTGTGATAGCTCCACTGATAATAGCACTTTGGCATTGAGGAGTGAGATCTTACGCTGATTTCATGTGATTTTTTTTTTTTGCAAGTGCCGTCAGCAATGCTTGACAGTCCCTGTCCATAAGTTGAAGTGTCCTAACACAGGATAGAAGGGAGACAGGGGGTCTGAAGTCAGTCTGCGATTTACGAGCGGCGAGAAGCAAGTACAGAGAGACAAATTCCCATCTCAGGCTGGCTGATGGCTTGTGTCAGCGCCAAACTCAAGGCATCTTCGAGAGGTGAGGATTCTGGGACTCGACAGAATGGTTGCAACAGGAGACTCATGGAATTTAGGGGTCTGATTAATAATATTAGCGATCAGACTAACAACTACACTAAAGGCTAATTCTAAACGTTGGATAAAACAAAATAGGCAACTGACTGCACAATAGGCCAGTGTTTAAATCCACACAGGTCGGCGGTACCGTAACAGAAGTAGTGAAAACTAGCAGGACGTGAAGTACAAACGTGAGAAGAACAGTTTTGTCGGAGCTTACCAAGGTTGGCGACGAGCGACACGGAGTCGGTGCCCCAGTGATTTGTCTGAAAACTATCTCTGTATACTAAAGCATCACAACGGCGCTCTATGTCTCGCTTCCTATAGTCGTCCCAACAATCCACCGGCCAATATGTCGAGTCTCTCTGCGACACAAGGCCGCCTCTAACAAACCACATTTAGATTCCAGAATGAGATTTTCACTCTGCAGCGGAGTGTCCGCTGATATGAAACTTCCTGGCAGATTAAAACTGTGTGCCCGACCGAGACTCGAACTCGGGACCTTTGCCTTTCGCGGGCAAGTGCTCTACCAACTGAGCAAAGGTCCCGAGTTCGAGTCTCGGTCGGGCACATAGTTTTAATCTGCCAGGAAGTTTCATATCAGCGGACACTCCGCTGCAGAGTGAAAATCTCATTCTGGAAACATCCCCCAGGCTGTGGCTAAGCCATGTCTCCGCAATATCCTTTCTTTCAGGAGTGCTAGTTCTGCAAGGTTCGCAGGAGAGCTTCTGTAAAGTTTGGAAGGTAGGAGACGAGGTACTGGCAGAAGTAAAGCTGTGAGTACCGGGCGTGAGTCGTGCTTCGGTAGCTCAGTTGGTAGAGCACTTGCCCGCGAAAGGCAAAGGTCCCGAGTTCGAGTCTCGGTCGGGCACACAGTTTTAATCTGCCAGGAAGTTTCACATTTAGATTATCACCTTCTTCTACTCGGTAAGTAGGGATGTATCTGGATTTTAAATCAACAAACTCTTTATAAGCGTAGGCTTCCGCGGCCATTGTCACGTTCAATAAAATTTTTCTGGGTTTGTGACCGCATTGTCAATATATATAAAACTACCGACGTTTCTGGTCCTCTTGAAAGTAACCTTCAGTGTTTTTTTTTTTTTTTTTTTTTTTTTTTTTTTTTTTTTTTTTTTTACTGCAACGCGGACCGAACGGTCGGCAGTTTTATATACGGGGTGTTCAAAAAGTCTTTCCGCAGTGCCGTATGATTGTTAGCCGCGAGTGCCGTATGCCGCAGTGAATATACCAGAATGAAACTCAGTGAAATACAAGTTATTAATTTATTGAATATTCATTTTTACTTACAAATGTTCATATTAAATGTTGAAAGTGTTCCCCCTGTTGTTGAATACACAATTCAATTCGTCTAATCATGTTTCCAAACACAAGCTCTAAAATCTCTTCTGTTTTCAATTCATCGATGGATTTTGGAAGGTTTTTATGGACAGTTG
The DNA here is from genome assembly GCF_023898315.1 of Schistocerca nitens. Taxonomy (NCBI): domain Eukaryota; kingdom Metazoa; phylum Arthropoda; class Insecta; order Orthoptera; family Acrididae; genus Schistocerca; species Schistocerca nitens. The sequence continues at coordinate 415,788,297 of NC_064622.1, read as the reverse complement.
CTTTCGCTGCACCCCAGAAGAAAAAGTCAGGTGCTGTTAGGTCAGGCGATCATGGAGGGCAAAGTCCCTGTGAAATTATGCGATCACCAGAAACATCAGCAAGCAGTGCCACTGAAACGCGAGCTGTATGCGCAGTTGCACCATCTTGTTGAAAATAACCGTTCAATATTTCACTTAACACAAGTTCTCCTATGAATGGGTACAGAATATCACTGCAGTATCGTTGTGCGTTTATTGTTTCGTTGAAAAATATGGGACCCACAATCCGACGTCTAGAAATTGCAATCCAAACTCCTGTTTTCACAGAATGAAGAGGTTCCTCATGAATGCACAATGGATTTGTAGTACTCCACATACGAGAATTTTGCAAGTTCATGTACCCGGATAAATGAAACCACTCCTGATCAGTGAAAAACGTTTCATTAAGAACATCCCTTCCATTTTGATGAAAGAAATTTTTAAACCATTGACAATAATGCAGCCTCTTGCCATGATCAATGTTTTTGAGTTCTTGCACGACTGTCACTTTGTATGGAAAAAGTTCTAATTTTTTCCTTACAGCTGGGTGGGCCGTTCCGGCACTAACATCGATTTCCTGGCCGACTTCTCTTACTGACTTGTTCGGACACATGGACATTTTATTAGCAATATCGAGTAGTTTATCCTCAGACAAAACGCTAGGACGACCACTTCTCAGTGCATCTGTCATTGAACACGTACTTCGAAATTTGTTAGTCAGATCTCGCACAGTATCGCGATGTGGGAGTGTTGTCTCCGGGAAAACTGAATTAAATATTTGACAAACTGACTGTGTATTTCCCGCCAGCTTTGAACACTTGTTCGACTAAAAACACACGTTCTTCAATGATTAGCATTTTAACAGTGACAAAAACGAAACAAACGAACTATGAAACTAAACTTAAACGTTCACTTCAACAAGTTCAACACGTAACGACGCACGCCAACGGTACTACTGACGCTGGCTCAGATAAACGAAACAGTGGAAAGTTGTGAGAGTCCACTTGAAGAGAAGTAACCCAGGCAGGCGAACAATCATACGGCTCTGCGGAAAGACTTTTTGAACACCCCGTGTATTGACAATGCGGTCACAAACCCAGAAAAATGTTATTGAATGCAACAAACTCCTTGTTTGGTAGTAACGGTGCTCATCTGATAGCTAAAAGTCAGTGCCACTCCTACTACGGCCAGCAACAACAGTGCTTTACGTCACTCACCACCGACCTCAGTCCTTTTGTGAGAGAGGGGAGGGGGGGGGGGGTGTCTGCTGTAGTAACTTTCTAACCTGTGCAAACCCACTGAGTTTGCAGTCCTCAGGAGCAAGTAATCTTGCTGCCTCCACTATCCGTAGCTATCTTTTACTGCGACGCCTTCCAACAGCGTCTAGGCGATGGATGGAGTTAACAGTTATTTCCCTGAAGTGAAACTTCTCCCCTGGGACACCTGCCCAGAGCGTATGCAATTTGCAGTGCTCTAGTGTTACTCCTTAGCCACGGCAACCTAAAAGCTATCAGTTTTGCAGACAGCATTCTGTCTCTGATTTCCTACCTTTGGAGTCCCCTTAATGGCTCCCAACAGCCATAGGCGTAACGGTGTACATGTTGTTAAGTCGCCAACATATGACAAAGTACATGAGGTCTGCCCGGTCTTGGTTTAGGTGTCGTTCTTCCCTCGTCTTTCCGCTCCACAAACACATCACCAACAATCGACTCGGGCAGCTTTAGAACTACTGAAATGTCCTTGATGGATTTTTTGCTCAGGTTACATCCAGTGACTCGTCCATATTCGAAGTGACTGATCTCTCCTGATCGACCCACCCTGCTCCTACTACTTCTCTGCTAACAACACAGTGCTTCTCAGTAACTTTTATACTGCTGGGTCCGCCTCTCGTGACACCTGGCGGTCGAGTCGGCATTGCGTAAATGTGTCAGGATACTTTTGATCAGATACTGTAAGTAGCTTTCTTGTATAATATTTCTCCACTTCAAGGGGTAGAGTTAAAGAGTCCAGTTTCTTTCCAGGCAAATACCTGGCATGCTCGTTGTGGGGCAGATGAGGAGTCCCAGCTGGGATTATTTGTGGGGGATTATTGGATCAGACATTTTCTTTACAACCAATGGGAACCACCCGAAGATTTTGGTCGGAACCGAGTTATTTTAATTTCTGGCCTGAGAAAAATCAGCCGGTCGTTGTGACCGAGCGGTTCTAGGCGCTTCAGTCCGGAACCTTGCTGCTGCTACGGTCGCAGGTTCGAATCCTGTCTCGGGCATGGATGTGTGTGGTGTACTTAGGTTAGTTAGATTTAAGTAGTTCTAAGTCTAGGGGACTGGTGACCTCAGATGTTAAGTCCCATAGTGCTTAGAGCCATTTGGACCATTTGAGAAAAATCAAAATTTTTTGTCTGTGTCTGAAATTTAACTTATAAAAACCATTGCCTTACCCGGATAGCGAGTGTTGTTCGGAAATAAAGTTAACGCCTATAGCGCTCCAAGCAAGCAATATATGATCACTCTTCCAATAAATGATGCTTCTATAATAACTTTACAAACTCCTGGGATGTGTAAATAACGTAAACTGGCAACGGACCTGTCTCCAAGGGCGGACTACTTCTCGCTACGGGGACCAACATGTAAAATAATGTTATCTCCTCTCCTGTTAGAGCTAGATGGGGGAACTACCATAATTTTCCATTATGTTAGCACTGTGGCAAGGCCGTTGGCAAAGGAGTTGAAGAATAGGAAAAAATTGATCACATTCGTACGATAGATAAAATAGATGGACGTGAGAAATGGAAGAATGATCATTCTATAAAAGTAAATAAACAGTATTGAAAGATCAACAATAAACTAAGAAAATTCTAGACCAGACTAGAGAATAATTGGGAAAGACTGAAGAACGGGGAAAAGCGAGGTAATTTAGGAGCAATTTGCAGAAAAGTTAAATGCCTACAAGCAGAGAACCAAGAAAAGTCAACTACCAAGGTACGCAAAAGAAAAAAGGAAATATGCGTAGAGAACAAGTAAGTATGGAAGGAGAACGTTGAAGAATTATATGAAACACTAGGAGATAATACACGGCTAAGATTGGAGCATGAATTGAAATGTCCCGGAATAGGCCCTGGAATCAAAATATTGCCATGTGGAGTGGAGAAGACCGTTAAGGATCTCAGAAGGAGGAAATAATTGGTGTACGTTCTAAAGGCTTTGGAACTATCCAGACTAACCAACCTTGTCAACAAGATATGAGACGAGGGAATCTGGTCTGTTGATATAGTTTAACTATTCCAGTTGTTTTACAAAATAAATACAATGCCAAAGACTGCAAAGTTTACATGACTGTTAACTTCTTATGCAACATTACAAATGCCGTATGTAGCCCGTCACTGAGAAGATTAGTAAGAAAAATTGAGCAAAACTATTAGTACCAGTTTTTATACAGAAAAGGAAAGGGAACAAGTGATGCAGTTGCATGTTTGAGGACAGTAGGATAAAAAATGTTACAAGTTAACAGAGAGAAGTACATGTGTTTCGTGTATCTACCGAAGACCTGAAAAGATGTTGGTGTAGGCTGGCAGAATACAAGGCTCATAAAGGTAGTCTAAACAAGACAGTAAGTGGTAGTAATGATTCGTGAGAAGAGAAATGAGACGAGTATTGGAAGAGTTGTTAGACAAAGACGTTGTCTGTCGCCAGTGCTTTTCAGTAGTTATGCTGAGAAGCTAACAGTCAAAGCATCAGAAGGAGAAAAAGGCATAGTAGGAAGAGGAGGACGGAAAAAATCAAGTATGCACATGATGAAGCATTTTTTGCTGAGTCAGAGGAAGAACTATAAGTTATGATAGAGAGGACAGTAAAAGTGAGAAAAATGGAATGTGGATAAAAGAATCAGAAACCAAAGTGACGAGAATCAGAAAACATGAAGGTGCCACCAAAATATCATTAATATTAAATGTCTTGGAACAAATGCAATCTTTCAGGTGAGACAGAAATTCGTTAAGTGCTTTTTCTTGAATATGGTATTGAATAACAGCGAATTATGGATAGTAACAGAGAAATTATTGTAAGAATAGGAGAGAACAGAAAAATAGTAGGAGGGATAAGAAAGAGGAAAATATCTTTGCCGCACATGTACTGAAAATATAAGGCCTGCAACGAAGTGTAACTGAAGGAAAGATTCTAGGTAAGAGATGGACCGAAAGAACAACACTCGAAATACTGGATCACATTACCAGCAGATTAAGGAAGCGATACAGGAGAAAGCTAAGAGGTGAAAGTCCAGTCGGTGCCTGTCATAAGACAGAGGAAAATAGCTAAAGGTGACATTGCGTAGCGATATGGAGTGGGAAAAATCTGTACCGAGAGAAAGTGGACAACTAAGATTTATGAAGAATATCCTACGAAAGCGTAATAGAACTGTAGTGGAAATCATGTAAGACTGTTTTGCGATCTGATAAGACGGTACGGCTGTAATTCAAAGTCGTGTTACCGCATTCGTTAGGAGCCGTTTGAAATAGCACGTGAGTGTTATGGAGTTCCTGCCAGAAACTGTATTACTTTGTTAGGGAAAGTAAATGCTGTTCTCCCAATATCTTACTTCCTCTGACCTGACACGGAAGTAAATATACACCATTACATAATGCTATTAATAAGTAATTTGAACTTTTCCTTTCGAGGGGAATCTATTTTGATACTTGATTAGTGCTTTCGCAGAAAAATAATTAATGCATGTCAAATTACGTTTCAAAAATCTTCATTGAAATAGCAAAATTTGAGGTTTGTTTTCTGGCTCTTTCACGAATTTAATACTAAAGTCTTTTTTATTAGTGTGACACTGGGTATTAAAGAGACAGGAACAGGATCCTACTGTTGGTAGTGGTGGTTGGGGAAAATGATTACGTTAGAACTAAAGTTGACCAAAAATTACAGTGTTCCGTAAAATGATTCATCCATGCTGGCAAGTCTTTCACGTTTCCAGACTTCTGAAACGACATGGTCTACTTCGAGGTGGAACTGCTGCAGGCGCGAAGTTGCGATCTGATGACAAAAATTACTATCCAAAACGGCACTTATCCTCTTTACGACGAGAATTAAATATATTTGGCCGCACTATGTTCCACAATTAATACTCTTGAAACTCTCCACAAACAAATACTGTACTGTGTCTCACAACGTCAAACGCTCCACAATACCTTGCCTAGCATTTTATCACCACGTCTTTCATCCACATAATTTTGGCGCACCTAATTCACTATCAGCTTGCAACAACTCTATGCGCGTGCACTCACGCACCGAGGAAGTTAGTGCCACGCGACGTTATCTATGCTCAGAGATTGTTATTAGGCATAGCAAACGCCCTGACTATACCAGTGTGTTTACTACATTGCTTACAATATTGTTTTTAAATAGTTAGAAATAAGTTTTATTTACAATCCTTCAAGCAAAAATACATATATACCTGAAAATAATATCAAAAAGGCAGAAAGAAATAATGTGCTAATTATGAAGTACTGTGTTGTAGTGTTGCAATACATGATTCAGTAACGTTTGTAGCGGATGTTCGTCATTTGTGGATGAAACTGAAAAGACGTGTGCGAAGTGCTAATCTATTAGAATTTTATTCATCTGATTCTCTTGATGTTGTCTTGTTTGTCTCTTCTCAGGAATGTCATAGTGTCCGCAGGTCTTGGTTTTACAAAGCAATGGCACTATTTCCACGACAGTTAAGTTCGAGAGTATACTATGTAGCCAGTATAAACTGTTTCTTCAGTATAACTTCTGTATTCTTAGTTACTCGGATGACTAGTTCACAAACTATATAAACTTCAAAGTTCAAATGGTTTGTTGCCTGTGGCCGGCCCGTGTGGCCTAGCGGTTCTAGGCGCTTCAGTCCGGAACCGCGCGACCGCTACGGTCGCAGGTTCGAATCCTGCTACGGGCATGGATGTGTGTGATGTCCTTAGGTTAGTTAGGTTTAAGAAGTTCTAAGTTCTAGGGGACTGATGACCTCAGAAGTTAAGTCCCATAGTGCTCAGAGCCATTTTGTTGCCTGTGCACAAAACGTGTCTACTTCTCACAAAAGGTTTCACAAGACTCCCTTCTACAACTAATATTCCCGCCAAGCTCGGGGTGCCGGCCGCTGTGGCCGAGCGGTTCTAGGTGCTTCAGTCTGGAACGACGGCCGCTACGGTCGCAGGTTCGAATCCTGCCTCGGGCATGCTTGTGTGTGATGTCCTTGGTTAGCTTTAAGTAGTTCTAAGTTCTAGGGGATTGATGACCTCAGATGTTAAGTCCCTTAGTGCTCAGAGCCATTTGAACCAAGCTCGGGATGAACTTGCGGTAACACGACCTTGGTACCCTACTAGGCCACTTTGAGCGCTGCAAGTTAATCGGTACATCATCTCGCTTTCTTACTGGCTGATTTTAGTCTTCCAAGTTTGTTTTCATTTCGTAGTTAACAGAAGTTGGTTTCATCGCACTGTGCTGCTTATTACAACTTCTCGTGTGTGTTGCACTCTCTGAATTGCATTGTAAATATGTTGGTCGTATTCTGATTGCGTTCTGCTAGCATCAGTAATATTGCGTATGGTAATTGAGTCCATATTTGGTTTTGTTTCATATAAAACAGAAACTGCTTTCGTAGCATAGTGTTCTGTGAACTTAATTGTGCTTGCTGTCGCTTACGAACCTGTGTGTGAACTGCTCGATTTAAATTCATTGTAAATATATTGCTTTTATTCTACTTTATTTTTGTCTGCGTCCGTTTTCCTCAAGTTCTCGCAATTAATGCAGAACTCCCTGTTATCAGGTTTTGACAGTACTGGTATTCAACTTTATAACATCTTGTCACGATATGAGTATGTAATTCCGCTTTGAATAGTGACGGTTCTTGCCACGGAGCGCCATACGTTTCATATTGGCTTGTAGTTTCTGATTGTACATGTAGACAGGCATGCTTTGTAGTCTTGGTGATCTGAATTTCTTTCCTTTCAAATGCTAAAATGCGACAGTAGTTATGCAAATGCTTCCACACGTTTTTAACTGGATCGAAAAACAGTACATTTTAGCACAATTCAATGAATATTTCGATGGCCTCCATTAAACTCGAGTGTACGAAAAGCGGATGGGAACATAAGAATATGAGCAATTTACTCACAATGGATTTAAATCGAGCAGTTCACCCACGGATTCGTAAGCAGTAATAAATAGCAATGAATCTACAGAATGCCATTCCGTGAAAACAGCTTATACTTCACATGAAACTAAAACAAACACCACCCAGTGCTACGAAAGAAAACAAAAATTAAGGAGAATACAAGCAACATATTTAAAATGCAATTCAAAGGGTGCAACACATACAAGAAAGATCTAACTAGGAACGTAATTTCCACTTGATAAAAGCCACACGATCGAAATTACAATATTCGGTTTTACAAATAAGTACACTTTACCACCAGATTACCATACTCAACAGTTAAGTATAAGTTAAAAAAGTTATCATCTAGTACTCGTGTTTCGTAAGACAAGAATACAGATTATTGCGCCATATTTTCTTGAATTCTAAGTTCACTGACAGGCCACTCGCTGATCTACTGTCGGTCGTAGCATCAAGAACAGAGATAATAAACATGTTGTCCAAAGATTTTCATCGTTCACATAGACTTTCAACAAAGTGTTCTAACAGTTTCACATAGATCTGAATTGAGACGTAAATATTACAAAAAATTGTGTAAACATTTATGGAGATTGTTTTATAAAAATTGGCATATTTATGTTTATTGAACTAGACAATTGTTAACTATAACGATCGATTATTTTTACAAACTTAATATTTTATCTACACATGAAGCGATTTGATATTTGATATTACGTATTAGGCTTGATTACGTCAAAATATGTAGTTTTTTTACACCACATAGATTCTGCTAATGTACCGCAGTTCCTCACATATGGTAGCCGTAAATCTACAGGAGAGTTTGCTAGGTGCCTGGCGGCTATATCTTAGTGTAGTTCTTCTCGTTGTCCACTTCGTCACTAATCTCTCTTAGTATGTAAGCTCTGAAACATTACTGGTGTGCTTCAGCTAGAACCTTTTCAGAAGAACTTGATTCCAGTATCGATAATACGTACACGAAACAGCGATATACTCATCCTCTGGTATTCCTTCGTCTTTTTACGCACAGAATAGACAAGATAGCGTCCATTCCCCTATAAAAATGCATATCACACGCCTCGAAACTCTTGCTACACAAAGAGCTCATTTGTTCTGCAAAAAAATGAATTTTGCTTCCAGAGACAGCTCCAGTTTTTTACTATTTGGGAAAGTAGTTATATGGAGTCACCTCTCCGTCTTGGTGCCTTTTCGTTTCCACATCGCAAAGTAGCGCTCTAGAAATCAACTCACGTCCGTAGAGCTCTTTGTCGTCTTCTTCGAACTCCTCTCTTTAAACACGCCGACACACTAGTGAATCCTGATCAGGAATGCCCGGTGCGGTGCGGCCTCACTGGGGGAGATGTGGGATACGCGGAGGTTTGGATGAGTGCCTCGCACCGCATACTTGAACTCGTGACTCGGTTCTCCGAGAGCCCGGTGAATTTAGACACTATTCTATCACAAACGCCATTCGGCGCTCCACTAAAAGGAGGTGCACAACACCACGAGTTATTTCATCTGGAATAGAATGCATAAACTGTAGTTGTACGAATACTTACATTAGAACTGTGCATTAATTTATTGCAATTTGTTTATTTATTCTTATTTGTTTATGCCGATTTGTAGATTTTAATTTACTCTCTAACAGTCGCTTATTTGACCTACTTAGTTTCCTGTCGTTTCTAATATTTCTGACACCCCTGTGACAATCCTTCCCCGTTCTCTTTTATCCCCTCCCATTTCACGGATAGCTGCTTACCTTGATAATGGCGACGTTTCCCTGTTTGCCAATGGCGATCCCGAGAACTCAGCAACGTTTTCAAAACCTGCGGTTAACTCACTGCATTTTCTATATCTTCAATGATCATAGCAGATGTTATTATGTGCGTTGTACCTTCTCGGCCCTTTCTTATCCATGTTCGTCCTTTCAGCCATCCACTTTTACCTCAATCATTAACCCTCGCTAAAGCAAGGGGGGAGTGGGGTTACTTTACGCCCACCTTTTCCAAATATCATAATTTAGTTAGTTACTTCGATCTTTAAAATTTTGAAAATAATCTTTATTGTTCTTAATGAATTCTTCTGCCAGATTCCATATATGTTTTAAATTTTTCAGTTAAACTTAACTCAGAAATGTAAATCTCAATAGTAGATGTCACTTTCCACAATGAATGTCGTATTCAGTATTCACACGTTCAGGGCCCAGTATCCCTTTAAACAGTACGTTGAGAGTAAAAGTCAGCAACAACGAACGAAATTTGCATATTTTAAATTTTTTGTGGTGGTCATAAAGTCGATTGTACGTCTTATTGAAAGTGCATTGATATTGTTAAGGGTGTTCTGAAAGGAATTTTTAGCTTTTGGGCCCTACTTACACATCATTACCTCTTTAAAAAGTATGTTGTTAATATAATTCATGATTTTTTTTTAGGGTGAGCATAAAGTACGCCCCCCTGGTAATGTGCTCATGGAAAATGCCTTGACGTTGCTACGATTTACTCCAACTGACCTGTAATCAAACTATTAGTCTCGTACAATTTATTCTAATTACTTCACTTGTAAAAAATTCCTATTGACTATATCCAAGCAATTCAGAGTTGTTCTGCAACATTTGTTAGGCTCCAGCAACCTTAAATGGGAATCCCTGAAGAAAGAATTTTTTTTTTTTTTTTTTTTTTTTTTTTTTTTGCGAACCTGTATTGAGAAAATTTAGAGAACCGGCATTTCTGGATGATCAGAACAGTCCTACTGCCGTCAACGTACAGAGCCGCGGAGGCAAGTCAGAGTTCGTACGGAGGAACGTAGACAGTCGGCTCCCTGTCTGTCGGTTTGGGAGCGGAACAGGAAAGGGCAAAAGTAGAAAGGGTGCAAGGAATCCTCAGCCATGCACCTTGCTTGCGGTGTAGATGTAGATATTTCGTATACTGCACCGCCTCATCTTCTACTTTCCACCGGTGACGGCTGTTTAGACATGCCTTCTTTTGTTCGACTTCGAGATAAGGGAGGATCTCGTACGATTGTATACATACGCCGTAGTCCAAAATGTTTCGAGACTTGATTAATAAAAAACAGAGATAAGTTAAGACGCTGGTTATAATGCTTCATATGTTCTACGTAGTTTTCCCCAGTTTGAGTACAAAGCAGGAAACTTTCTTTTTACCATGTGAAAAAGACAGAAAAGTCCCTCTTTGAGATGTTATTTAACTCTCGCGTCACATTGACTTGAATGTCTGTTATGTCGTCAAAGCGTTGAATCTTCATATATATTTCTGCGCTGTGTCGTTTATGGTAGGTCCGTACTGATAACAGCCAAGTCACGTCACCGGTGACGACTTTTTTCCAGAAAATAATCAATTGTCCGCATTTTGCGGTAGGCGTCCACGCCCATTGTTTTTGTTTGGCAGTCATGGTGTACAGGACAAACTTTGCACACGTTTTTCTTCAAAACGTTCTGGAGAACCACTCACATCAGTATTAGGGGCATCCGCTTGGCTGCTGTTGCCGCCTCACTTTGATGTGGGCGTGTGTCATGCAGTGCAGCGCTGGGAAAGGATAGCCCGGTATACCATCCAGGGACAGGTCGACATGGGCTTTCTCTACGGACAGGAAAATTATAATGGGTAAGTGGCAGTATGACTACCAGGGAAAATATCCTCCAAGTCAGCAACCGCACCATAAACTGCTCACAACCGTGTTTCGTCGTATGTTTGAGACAGGCGAGGTAACGATGAAAGGCGGATGCAACCGCACGTACGCAGGCCACGGAGGAACAGGACCGAACACTGTAGAAGGTGACCACAGTGGGAACACTATCCAGCACCATTAACGACGCCTGGAGGCCTTAACAGCTTGTCACTGGTTCATCGCACAGGCCACAATGGTGCTGGCATTTCAGCCATCCATCCTATTCACAAGTGAGACTAACAAGGGGCGCGAAACCTGCTAGTCAATGGAAGGCAGGATTCGGTTACGATTGTGGACGGGGCCGTAATCAGTTACTATTGGTCGCCTTTTACAGTTACACACAATTTATTTTAAACCAGTGATTCCAGACTCAACAATAAATAAAAAATACCACACGTTATTAATGAAGAAATAAACAACTGTGTAAATAATAGTGTTTTGAGTGAGTTACAATTTAGGAAATCACCTTTAAATACAGATACAGCATATAAAATTTTAAAAGCAAGCCACTGTGATCAAGGGCAAAAGGCCTTACACGCCAGGAATGGCAATAAATTAAGAACTGTTTAAAACTCGTTGCAACTTACAAATTACAGGTATTGAAATATTAAAGGCAAGTCGCCACAAACACAGCAGAAGGCATCAGACGCCAGGAATGGCAGTAAATAGGGCTTTAAAGGCTTACTGCGTAAATTCAAATACCAAATTAGAATTTTAAGGTAAGTGACCACAATCACGGTTGCAGGCCTTACACGCCAGGAACGGGAATAATATAAAAAATTTAGAAATCTGCTATAAAACAGCAAATGCAATAGCAAAGGTTAATTAAAAAATAATCAACTTGTCACCAAACGGGTGAAATAAGATGATGGTAAACTTTGTAACACAACCCTTAACATCCACTGAACACTACACTGCTAGATTTATTCCAGAAGGTGAGCAGAACTATTAACTAGACATATATAACCTTTAATGTAGGCACTACAAGATATTGTAATAAATAATACAATAATAAAACACAAGAACCACTACATAAGTTCCTTAAAGGGTACTGAGGCAGATTATACCCGCAGAAGGCGTGGGCTGAAGGAGCGTTACACTGAACTGCTGGCCATCAGACCTCCTTATCGAACACACATGTCTTATAAGAACCAAGGGGCCACAGACGGTGCTCCAGGAATCGGGCGCTGAGAAGGTCCGCAACAAACACTTTCGCGAGCGATGAAATGGGTAGCCAAGAGTTGCATTCACTTCCCAAGGTGATAACTCAGACTAGTGGCAGTCTAACGAATGACTAATGATAATCTTGCTGAAGCTACCTGACTTCCGATAAAGCAAATGCAACGATGGAACAATACGCCAAAGTCGGAACCGGGGGTCTGCACTACGTTCCCAGAATACTGTGTTTAGAGCGCCCGGAACGAGAAAGGAATCACTACCACCAGAGTAGAAGAATCACCAACCGGCCTACAATCAAGAAAGCTGTCAAAACTACACGCCTTACCAGGAAGCAGCGGCAAGGCGAGAAAACGTACACTGCCGTTACATACAGTAACCCCCAGGGCAGGTAACTGGGGCGTTAGCGGCCACCAGGGAAGAACAATTACCGCTGGTTGAACTTAACAAATTGTAACAAGTTGAACGTAGTAAATAGTAATAAGAAGTCGAGGAAAGCTAATCAGATCTGCCTTCCCCAAGCACTCCACTCGCTGCTCTTCACCACGGCGACACTACGAGCAGCAACACGAACCCAAGTCACTGGAGAATCGCGATATATCACAATGGTAGAGGTTTCTCTACTTGGATTGAAAATCACTCGTCTTAAAGCTTGCTGGATCCGGTTTACGACGAGGTCGTGCACCCTCGTGACCACAGCCCTTCCATCCGGTAGTCTATGCGTGCCGCCAGCGGTACCGACGTGTTCTGGCAGACCTGGCTCCTCCTCACTCCCCAACCGAACTGGCCAACACACACGACCCAGAAAAACAACGACGTCGACCCAAAGACAGGGCAACAGTTACTACATATCGATAACCCCCGCTGCTGCCACTAGCAGACAGGCAACGCTTGCGAAATCGAGTGGCGCCAGTCAACACGAGAAGAAGACAAACAACCGCAACCATGCCAACTAAACGATACCGCCTGGCCTCCAACAGAGGGCGGAAACCTCTTGTGCCGACCGCGGTGATCTAGCGGTTCTAGGCGCTCAGTCCGGAACCGCGCGACTGCTACGGTCGCAGGTTCGAATCCTGCCTCGGGCATGGATGTGTGTGTTGTCCTTAGGTTAGTTAGGTTTAAGTAGTTCTACGTTCTAGGGGACTGATGACCACAGATGTTAAGTCCCATAGTGCTCAGAGCCATTTGAACCACTATCTTGTGGGATCCGTCATCTCTCCACAACACCTCACAAGAAAGGCATATTTGCACTTCGTAGGTTGATCGTGTCTCCCCAGCTCGAAGACATGCACTTGGTGGTACGAAGGGTAATGTTCCTACTACATGACGGCGCTCCAACTCACCTCCGAATTTCCGTGCGGAGCACCTAGACAACATGTCTGACCGCCCCATGGATCTGACGAGATGGTTCAGTGGCATGGCCCCTCTCGTCGCCCGACCTCAATCCCTTAAATTTCTACCTGCGGGGCACCTGAAAGAAATCGTGGGAGTGGACCCCATTCCAGACGTGCAGACACTGGAACAATACATCCGTGCTGCCTGTGACACCATTTGGTAGCAGAAAGGTACATTTGAACGTAAGCATCACTTGCAGCCGGCCGAGCGGTTCTAGGCGCTATAGTCTGGAACCGCGCGACCGCTACGGTCGCAGGTTCGAATGCTGCCTCGGGCATGGATCTGAGTGATGTCCTTAGCTTAGTTAGGTTTAAGTAGTTCTGTTCTAGGGGACTGATGACCTCAGAAGTTAAATCCTATAGTGCTCAGAGCCATCTGAACCATTTTTTGAACTTACTGCTACGCCGTGTTCGCGCATACTTGGAGACCCTTAGGGACCACTTCCAACACCTTGTCTAACAGTGGTCATAATATGTCGTGCACCGTAATGTAACTGTCCAATCATGATAAATTAATAAATGCCCTGTAGCACCACTTAGCAAAATCACTGTGTGTATGTTAGCTGTAGTGCCAATAAGTACTCCAGTAAATGAAACGCTAATTCTGTTTCCATGTTTTCACAAAAATGAAATATTAGATATCCTGAGCCCTGTAACTTTTCTACGGTTTATAGTTTTTCAATGTATAGTACGCTTGCATCAAGTGTCTCGCACATTGGTACTGCTAAGGTATTCTCGTATTCTGACAATGTGTCAGATTCCTTTTAGAATGTGTCACTGTGTAAACTGTGCGATGTCGCTTCCAGATGGGGACCACAGATCTGGCGATGATCACGACTCCAGGCGTGCCAGCTCCAGGGGTCTCATACCAAAGGCTAAAATCAAGACTGTCAAGATGACTTTCGTCATCGTGTTCGGTAAGTCACAACTCCACTTACTAAGAAACTACAAGGGTTTAATAGTCGGCTAAAACCCCGAATACTGTAACTGTGTTCCGGATGTTCAAACACAGGTCTGAGTATGTCTGTAGAAAGGCTCTTCATCATCATAAGCAGCACTGCCTGATCTGGAGAACGACGCCTTGACAGTTCAGTCAGGAATCTCTGTTGTTAACCAGGCTTGCAGAAGTGTTACTAGCTCTTAGGAGGGACATGGCTGTCATTTTGTACGCTTATACTTTACGACCGCTCTTATAACAGAGACCAAACCTTCTGCACGTCACTTAAAATAACAGGGCAATTTATATTCATGTATAGTTTTAGAATTCTGGGACACTACTTGGTTTAGTACTAAGCAACAGTCCGTAACTATCCAGCTTTCGTTCCGAAACTTATTAAACCACAAAAAAGCATACACCTCAGGACTTACACGCAGAACAAATTTGAAGTTCATAGCATTTCTCAACTTACTAAGAACGTATGTTTCCTTGCTCTTACTTCCACTTACGCTGAAAAAGTTAATTATTTACAGCTCCCGGCTCCCAAGATTAATGTAAATTCCACTTGGCTACGGTTTCTGGAACACAAATTTGAAAGACCGGGACTTAAGTGAAACAAATCGATACCAGTCACTTTTACAACTATTTCCAAACACGTATCGAAGTGCTCTATATGCCTCTTCGGTGGTGAACATCAGCTAATTTATATCTGTTGGACTAAGCTGTTTCTGTGTATAACCCTCTGTAATTTTGGAGTTTCATGTAATATCATGTGTCAGTTTAATGTAAGTTTGTGATTCCAAGAGTTGTGCCTCTGAAAATTAACAAATTTACTTACACCTCTCACTAAGTGTTGAAACAATAAACGAAATCGACGAAAAACGAAGAATGAACTTTTATGTAAATGCTCTTGCGTTTCCGCAAAAATTGTAACTTGTTACTAAATGTAAAATCCGAATCCGAATCTACGCCATTTTTCAGAAATTTCACAAATATTAATAGCTTGTTATTTAGCAATCTACTATCACAAAGTCTTTTTTTTTCAACCATGACTGTTTTGACAATGATTTAAATAATAAAGTACAGTATCATTTACGCTTCTCATACGTAGCACATTGCGCTTCAAAAGTTTATCACTATTTCGAAGATCTGTAAGAATTTACAAAGGTTTTCCAATACCTTTGAAAATTGTTACACATCTTTCAAATAGTGATAAACTTCTGAAGCGGAACGTGCTGTTTATTGTACCCCTACTCTTTCCCTGCAGTCGTCTTTGTGTGTTTCCAAGGTATTGTACCTCCTTTAACAAGCAGAAATTTACATACACGTGAAACATCATTCACACTGTCTGCTGTGACTTACGGCAAACAAACACTGTGAGCGATTTGCTGCGTGTCTGTGAATTTCTGCGTATTGGAGAAGGCCCATTACGTTAAGAACATAAAAAGCCAACTGCAGGGAAAGAGGAGCACAACAACACAACACATACATCATATTGAATAGCTTTGCAAATTGTTACAAAACATAAAAACGTCTATAAATTCCTGTAATGGACGTGCTACGTATGAAAAAAACGTAACTCGAGCAGTAATTTATTATTTATGTCATTATTAACAGCTGCAGGCTTACAGGGGCATCGTTTATGATGAATGACATTAACTATAAAGCATTCCATCTTCAGATCCATCCTTGTTACAAAGTTAACAATTATATCAGGAGTTCCTTTAGTATTTGATGGGTACTTTCTCCTAACCAGACGTTACGTTGTGACGACGCTAGATATGAAGTTGAATTCTTTCTAAAAATGCCGATCATAACTGGAAAAACATCTCTTTCACAAACAGCTATAGCGGGTGGTCCATTGATCATGACCGGGCCAAATATCTCACGAAATAAGAGTCAAATGAAAAAACTACAAAGAACGAAACTCGTCTAGCTTGAAGGGGGAAACCAGATGGCGGTATGGTTGGCCCGCTAGATGGCGCTGCCATAGGTCAAACGGATATCAACTGTGTTTTTTAAAATAGGAACCCCCATTTTTTATTACATATTCGTGTATTACGTAAAGGAATATGAATGTTTTAGTTGGACCACTTTTTTCGCTTTGTGATAGATGGCGCTGTAATAGTCACAAACATATGGCTCACAATTTTAGACGAACAGTTGGTAACTGGTAGGTTTTTTAAATTAAAATACAGAACGTAGGTACGTTTCAACATTTTATTTCGGTTGTTCCAATGTGATACATCTACCTTTGTGAACTTACCATTTCTGAGACGCATGTTGTTACAGCGTGATTACCTGTAAATACCACATTATTGCAATAAATGGTCAAAATGATGTCCGTCAATCTCAATACATTTGGCAATAGGTGTAACGACATTCCTCTCAACAGCAAGTAGTTCGCCTTCCGAAATGTTCGCACATGCATTGACAATGCGCTGACGCATGTTGTCAGGCGTTGTCTGTGGATCACGATAGCAAATATCCTTCACCTTTCCCCACAGAAAGAAATCCGAGGAAGTCAGATCCGGTGAACGTGCGGGCCATGGTATGGTGCTTCGACGATCAATCCACATGTCATGAAATATGCTATTCAATACCGCTGCAACCGCACGCGAGCTATGTGCCGGACATCCATCATGTTGGAAGTACATCGCCATTCTGTCATGCAGTGAAACATCTTGTAGTAACATCGGTAGAACATTACGTAGGAAATCAGCATACATTGCACCATTTAGATTGCCATCGATAAAATGGGGGCCAATTATCCTTCCTCCCATAATGCTGCACCATACATTAACCCGCCTAGGTCGCTGATGTTCCACTTATCGCAGCCATCGTGGATTTTTGCGTTGCCCAATAGTGCACATTATGCCGGTTTACGTTACCGCTGTTGGTAAAGGGCGCTTCGTCGCTAAATAGAACGCGTGCAAACAATCTGTCATCGTCCCGTAATTTATCTTGTGCCCAGTGGCAAAACTGAACACGACGTTCAAAGTCGTCGCCATCTAATTCCTGGTGCATAGAAACATGGTACCGACGTTTCCGAGATTCCCAATTCTAGCGCAATTTGTCTGCAACTGATGTGCGGGTTAGCCGCGACAGCAGCTAAAACACCTACTTGGGCATCATCATTTGTGCAGGTCGTGGTTGACATTTAACATGTGGCTGAACACTTCCTGTTTCCTTAAATAACGTAACTATCCGGCGAACGGTCCAGACACTTGGAGGATGTCGTCCAGGATACCGAGCAGCAAACATAGCACACGCCCGTTGGGCATTTTGATCACAATAGCCATACATCAACACGATATCGACCTTTTCCGCAATTGGTAAACGGTCCATTTTAACACGGGTAATGTATCACGAAGCAAATACCGTCCACACTGGCGGAATGTTACGTGATACCACGTACTTATACGTTTGTGACTATTACAGCGCAATCTATAACAAAGCGAAAAAAGTGGTCCAAATAAAACATTCATATGTCTTTACGTACTACACAAATATGTAATAAAAAATAGGGGTTCCTATCTTAAAAAACGCAGTTGATATCCGTTTGACCTATGGCAGCGCCATCTAGCTGACCAACCATAGCGCCATCTGGTTTCCCCCTTCAAGCTAGACGAGTTTCGTTCTTTGTAGCTTTTTGGTTTGATGCTTATGTCGTGAGATATTTGGCCCGATCAATGGACCACCTTGTATAAATATCGTATTTCAGTAAGATTCTCCTGATTATTTGATCGCGTTGTGATAACGATGAAAACTGCAGTCATATAAGCTGCTACTTCAGACATCTATAATGAGGCTGTGACACATTCAGAAGAGTCTTCCGGAAGCCTAAGCTAATATAAAAAGACTATTGCCGACACATTATCCGTGGTTGTCTTTATGAAATAAAAATGTATGACTTTTCTCATTCTTACACACATGTGTCAACTGCTGTTTTTTCACACCGATGAAATCGAAAGCAGTGTTTAATATAATATCTGCCAAGATTTAAGACCTACGAACACGACGCTAATGTCTCACTACAAACTATGGGAGCAAAATGCTTTGGATATGGCGGGGTTTATTCTAGGATATCATTCGTGATATCGGAACCAGACACTTGCATTTCCTTTCGTCTTACTGTAGTAAAAATAATGCGAACGGAAAAGCTCGCACATGAAAATATAACGTTCTAATAGATACAAATTAACAATTGACACTGAAGATCAGTTCAAGGTTCTTCGAAAAAAAAATTACAAACGCGACTGGTTGCGTGTTTGTTCGGAAAATAGTGCGTACTGAAATCAGTATGAGTAACATTTATTGTCGGATAACCGCGGTTGTGTTGGCGCCGGCCGCTGTGGACGAGCGGTTCTAGGCGTTTCAGTCTGGAACCACGCTGCCGCTACGGTCTTAGGTTCGAATCCTGCCTTGGGCATGGATGTGTGTGATGTCCTTAGGTTAGTTAGGTTTAAGTAGTTCTAAGTTGTAGGGGACTGATGACCTCAGATGTTAAGTCCCATAGTGCTCAGAGCCACTGCTGTGTCGGCAGTGTTCATCCTGTGCTGGAGTCCGTACATCGTGTTCGACCTGCTGCAAGTGTACGACTACGTGCCGACGACGCAGACCAACATCGCCGTGGCGTCCTTCATCCAGAGCCTGGCGCCGCTCAACTCGGCAGCCAACCCGCTCATCTACTGCCTCTTCTCCACGCACATCTGCCGCAGTCTCAGGTCTGCACACGTCCAGTTTCGCTATCGTTGCTTACCTAAATGCAAAAACATTTAATCAATAATACACTCCTGGAAATTGAAATAAGAACACCGTGAATTCATTGTCCCGGGAAGGGGAAACTTTATTGACACATTCCTGGGGTCAGATACATCACATGATCACACTGACAGAACCACAGGCACATAGACACAGGCAACAGAGCATGCACAATGTCGGCACTAGTACAGTGTATATCCACCTTTCGCAGCAATGCAGGCTGCTATTCTCCCATGGAGACGATCGTAGAAATGCTGGATGTAGTCCTGTGGAACGGCTTGCCATGCCATTTCCACCTGGCGCCTCAGTTGGACCAGCGTTCGTGCTGGACGTGCAGACCGCGTGAGACGACGCTTCATCCAGTCCCAAACATGCTCAATGGGGGACAGATCCGGAGATCTTGCTGGCCAGGGTAGTTGACTTACACCTTCTAGAGCACGTTGGGTGGCACGGGATACATGCGGACGTGCATTGTCCTGTTGGAACAGCAAGTTCCCTTGCCGGTCTAGGAATGGTAGAACGATGGGTTCGATGACGGTTTGGATGTACCGTGCACTATTCAGTGTCCCCTCGACGATCACCAGTGGTGTACGGCCAGTGTAGGAGATCGCTCCCCACACCATGATGCCGGGTGTTGGCCCTGTGTGCCTCGGTCGTATGCAGTCCTGATTGTGGCGCTCACCTGCACGGCGCCAAACACGCATACGACCATCATTGGCACCAAGGCAGAAGCGACTCTCATCGCTGAAGACGACACGTCTCCATTCGTCCCTCCATTCACGCCTGTCGCGACACCACTGGAGGCGGGCTGCACGATGTTGGGGCGTGAGCGGAAGACGGCCTAACGGTGTGCGGGACCGTAGCCCAGCTTCATGGAGACGGTTGCGAATGGTCCTCGCCGATACACCAGGAGCAACAGTGTCCCTAATTTGCTGTGAAGTGGCGGTGCGGTCCCCTACGGCACTGCGTAGGATCCTACGGTCTTGGCGTGCATCCGTGCGTCGCTGCGGTCCGGTCCCAGGTCGACGGCCACGTGCACCTTCCGCCGACCACTGGCGACAACATCGATGTACTGTGGAGACCTCACGCCCCACGTGTTGAGCAATTCGGCGGTACGTCCACCCGGCCTCCCGCATGCCCACTATACGCCCTCGCTCGGTCCGTCAACTGCACATACGGTTCACGTCCACGCTGTCGCGGCATGCTACCAGTGTAAAAGACTGCGATGGAGCTCCGTATGCCACGGCAAACTGGCTGACACTGACGGCGGCGGTGCACAAATGCTGCGCAGCTCGCGCCATTTGACGGCCAACACCGCGGTTCCTGGTGTGTCCGCTGTGCCGTGCGTGTGATCATTGCTTGTACAGCCCTCTCGCAGTGTCCGGAGCAAGTATGGTGGGTCTGACACACCGGTGTCAATGTGTTCTTTTTTCCATTTCCAGGAGTGTATTTACACTGCCTGAAAGTCAAGTACACAGAAGGTAACCTCAGTGATTACAAAATCGAGCCAAATTTCAAATTACATGGCAGTATGAGGCCGCTTCTCCGTACGATGTTGTCCCCCTCTCCCTCTGGCTTCTATGGTGCACACACCGATTCAGTTGGGAACGGTGTCATAAAGCTGCTGTATCCTCTGCTGAGGGCAGACGGCCCACAGCTGTTGTAACTGTACAAACAGGAGAGACCATACGCTATGATAAGACAGGCTCCACATCGGACAGATCAGCAATACGCAGTAAACGACACAGACACAAGCACAGACACGGGCTCGGATGCTACATTACATACAGGAAGTGAAGACGAGACAAACATACAAACGTAGCAAAAGTAAGCGCAGGATCTACAACACTACGCCGAATTAACGTGAAAAAACCTCTCTGTGTAGCTGTTTGTTATGCCATTACATAGCATGCAACAATATCTGAAGATGTGACATTTCTTCTTCCTTCCTTGCATCAGGTGTAACTGGCTCGAAGTTTTGCCGAGCGCTCGCACCTGATGCAGCTCTGACATTTTAAATCAACTCCCAATCTCCACTGCTTACGTAACCATACACGCAGAAGGTATAAGCGGAAGAACTGTCACATCATATCTAAATCAAATTTGCATCTCTTGTTTCTTCCATTAAATACATTTTAATGTTAAATTAAAATACATCCAGAACCTATTATGCATCTTATTATTAGCATTATCTACGTTAGAACCAAGTTTAAAGAAATTTGTTTATATGCGCTTAGTAAAATTTTCAACAAAAAAGTGTACTAGTAATAAAACTGAATTTGTATGATAGAACACGTAAAGTCACACAATGTACGACCTGCTCTACAATAACATGCAGCAGTTCATTACTTGAGAAATAAATAAATAAATAACAGATGTAACTGGTCCTTGATGTTCTGGATACCAGCACTAGAAGTTCGAGCTAGTCCCACACCTGCTCCCGCTGGCCTTCAGAACGCCTCAACATCATGCAGACAGTTCGTAGAGACACGTGCTGTGTGCGGACGAGCATTGTCCTGTTGAAAAATGGCATTGCGATACAGTGACATGAGAGGTAATATGAGGTGTTCAAAAAGTCTCTCCGCAATGCTGTATGATTGTTACACACGCGTGCCGTATGCCGCAGTGAATATACTGAAATGAAACTCAGTGAAATACAAGTTATTAATTTATTGAATATTCATTTTTACCTACAAATTTTCACATTAAATGTTGAAAGTGTCTCCCCTGTTGTTGAATACACAATTCAGTTCGTCTGATCATGTTTCCAAACACAAGCTGTAAAATTTCTTCTGTAACAGAAGCATTGAAAGTGGATATTGCAGTTTTCAATTCATCGATGGATTTTGGACGGTTTCTATAGACAGTTGCTTTCGCTGCACAACAGAAGAAAAGGTCAGGTGGTGTTAGGTCAGGCGATCCTGGAGGCCAAAGTCTCTGTGAAATTATGCGATCACCAAAAACATCAGTAAGCAGTGACATTGAAACGCAAGCTGTATGCGCGGTTTCACCATCTTGTTGAAAATAACCTTTCAATATTTCACTTAACACAAGTTCTCCTATGAATGGATACAGAATATCACTGCAGTATCGTTGTGCGTTTATTGTTTCGTTGAAAAATATGGGACCCACAATCCGACGTCTAGAAATTGCAATCCAAACTCCTATTTTCACAGAATGAAGTGATTCCTCACGAATACACAATGGATTTACAGTGCTGCACACACGACAATTTTGAAACCACGCCTCATCAGTGAAAAACGTTTCATTAAGAATATCCCTTCCATTTTGTTGAACGAAATTTTCGAACCATTGACAATAATGCAGTCTCTTGCCATGATCAGTATTTTTGAGTTCTTGCACGACTGTCACTTTGTATGGGAAACGTTCTATTTTTTTCCTTACAGCTGCGTGGGCCGTTCCGACACCAATATCGATTTCCTGGGCGAGTTTTCTTACTGACGTGTTCGCACTCATGGACATTTTATCGGAAATACCGAGTAGTTTATCCTCAGACGAAACGCTAGGACGAACACTTTTCGGTGCATCTGTCACTGAACCCGTACTTCGAAATTTGTTAATCAAATCTCGCACAATATCGCGATGTGGGAGTGTTGTCTCCTGAGAAACTGAATTAAATGTTTGACGAACTGAAACTGTGTATTTACCGCCAGCTTTGAACACTTGTTCAACTAAAAACACAGTTCTTCAATGGTCAGCATCTTAACAGTGACAAAAACGAAACAAACGAACAAAGGAACTAAACTTAAACGTTCACGTCAAGGCGTAACGATACACACCAACGATAGTACTGACGCTGGCTGAGAAAAACGAAGCAGTGGAATATTGGGAGAGTCTACTTGAAGGGAAGTAACCCAGGCAGGCGAACAATCATACGGCACTGCGCAGAGACTTTTTGAACACCCCGTACCTGAGGATGCAGGATGTTGTGACATACCGTTGAGCCATCACAGTTCCCTCAAGCACTACCAAGCGTAATTTAAAGTTATAGCAATGGCTGCCCACAACATGACGCCTAGAGTACCTGCACCTGTGGCTCTCCAAAACACTGGAAGAAAGGAACCGCTCGCCACGTCGCTACCACGCCGACGATGGTCATCCGGGATAATGCAGAACAGCAAGTCATTTGTGAACGCAATGCGATGCGATGCGATGCAATGCGATGACATGTATCAGCAGTCCATACGGAGGCGTTTGTGTCGTGGTGTTAATGGAAGCCCATGCGAGGGGACTGTAATTCCCTAGTCCGGTTGATGCTGTCTGTCGGAACAGGGCACAGTCGTGAAGCGATTAGTGTATGCTTGGTGCACAATACGGTGTTGCTGTCTTATGGTGGACCGAAAACTTGGTGAAGAATTTGCTTGCCTCACATTTCCATACAGTCGCAACACTGCCCCACTGCCTCACACATTTAGATATTGCACAACTCGACCAGCTCGCCATATGGAGACCTACAATGAAGCCCCTTTCAAATTCTGTGAGGTGCTGATAACGCTGTCATACACGTACACGAGTACGTGGAATCTGTGTGTCCTTCAGAATTATCACTCGACACCTGACTGTTCATGCCCCTTATATACCCCAGAAGGGCTGGTGACAATAATAAACACAAACAACGCTAATGGACTCTGTTGGGCCGGCCGCGGTGGTCTAGCGGTTCTAGGCGCGCAGTCCGGAACCGTGGGACTGCTACGGTCGCAGGTTCGAATCCTGCCTCGGGCATGGATATTTGTGATGTCCTTAGGTTAGTTAGGTTTAAGTAGTTCTAAGTTCTAGGGGACTGATAACCACAGCAGTTGAGTCCCATAGTGCTCAGAGCCATTTTTGACTCTGTTGGCCGTTCTACCAGTGACAAAGAATTGCATCTCTAATCAGTTATATGGCCTCTAATGATGTGTTTGTGTTCGAAATTACATTGATATATGACCATGTCTTCTGGCTGCTGCAATTTTTCTATCATTTCCATTCAATAATGTCTTATGGATAATTTGCTGGGGTAACTCATCAATTACGATAAAGAACTATTCAAAATTCTGGAATCAGCTGGGTGCAAGGTTCGTATTCCAGACGCCATATTTGTTTACAGATGTGGCAGTATACATGTGATGTGTTACGACAGCAAAAGGAACCTGTGACCACTGAAGGTTAGTTTATTTAATGTTTACCATTAGATATCAGTTTAATTTTTTGTCAAAAGTAATCCTAAACCATATTCTGAAATAGTGTCTTGTTTCTCCACTAGGTAGTGCCACAAGTTCCTCCAAAAATCGTAACACAACACACACACAAATGTAATACTCACTAATGTAAATCCACCCGATGATGGAGGTTTAAACCGTCGAAACGCGTCGTGGAAATAAATAAAACGGTGACTAGTAACAGTGAACTTGTTGTATCATTTAATGTCAGTAACAGTCACGGTAAAGCCCAACCTAACAATGTTCGCATTTAAAATTTTCGCATCAAAAATTTGTTATACAGGGTGAGTCACCTAACATTACCGCTGGATATATTTCGTAAACCACATCAAATACTGACGAATCGATTCCGCAGACCGAACGTGAGGAGAGGGGCTAGTGTAATTGTTTAATACAAACCATACAAAAATGCACGGAAGTATGTTTTTTAACACAAACCTACGTTTTTTAAATGGAACCCCGTTAGTTTTGTTAGCACATCTGAACATATAAACAAATACGTAATCAGTGCCGTTTGTTGCATTGTAAAATGTTAATTACATCCGGAGATATTGTAACCTAAAGTTGACGCTTGAGTACCACTCCTCCGCTGTTCGATCGTGTGTATCGGAGAACACCGAATTACGTAGGGATCCAAAGGGAACGGTGATGGACCTTAGGTACAGAAGAGACTGGAACAGCACATTACGTCCACATGCAAACACCTTTTTATTGGTCTTTTTCACTGACGCACATGTACATTACCATGAGGGGTGAGGTACACGTACACACGTGGTTTCCATTTTCAACTACGGAGTGGAATAGAGTGTGTCCCGACATGTCGGGTCAATAGATGTTCAATGTGGTGGCCATCATTTGCTGCACACAATTGCAATCTCTGGCCTAATGAATGTCGTACACGCCGCAGTGCATCTGGTGTAATGTCGCCACAGGCTGCCACAATACGTTGTTTCATATCCTCTGGGGTTGTAGGCACATTACGGTACACATTCTCCTTTAACGTACCCCACAGAAAGAAGTCCAGAGGTGTAAGATCAGGAGAACGGGCTGGCCAATTTATGCGTCCTCCACGTCCTATGAAACGCCCGTCGAACATCCTGTCAAGGGTCAGCCTAGTGTTAATTGCGGAATGTGCAGGTGCACCATCATGCTGATACCCGATACGTCGACGCGTTTCCAGTGGGACATTTTCGAGCAACGTTGGCAGATCATTCTGTAGAAACGCGATGTATGTTGCAGCAGTTTGGGCCCCTGCAATGAAGTGGGGACCAATGAGGTGGTCGCCAATGATTCCGCACCATACATTTACAGTCCACGGTCGCTGTCGCTCTACCTGTCTGAGCCTGCGAGGATTGTCCACGGACCAGTAATGCATGTTCCGTAGACTCACCGCCCCGTGGTTTGTGAAACCCGCTTCATCGGTAAACAGGTAGAACTGCAACGCATTCTCTATTAATGCCCATTGACAGAATTGCACTCGATGATTAAAGTCATCACCATGTAATTGCTGATGTAGCGACACATGAAACGGGTGAAAGCGGTGACGATACAGTATGCGCATGACACTACTTTGACTCAGTCCACCGGCTCTCGCAATGTCCCGTGTACTCATGTGTGGGTTCATGGCAACAGCAGCTAACACACCAACTGCACCCGCTTCTCCTGTGACGGGCCTGTTACGGACCCGTTTGCGTGCTACGACCATACCTGTTGCATACAGTTGGCGGTAGATGTTTTGCAATGTGCGGCACGTTGGATGCTCTCTGTCCGGGTACCGTTCTGCACACACCCTACAGGCTTCAGCTGCATTTCGTCGACACTCGCCATAGATGAGTATCATCTCCGCCTTTTCAGAGTTCGAATACACCATGGTCACAGTTCCTACAACACTACACTATCACAGACGTCTGGTAACACGGTGTACTACAATTGATCTGCGTGCGGAGACGAATGCAGAATAACAGTAGCAGCAAGCGCTACATGCGGACACTGCGTCAGCTAGACCAAACCACAACAGTGCACTACAGCCACACTCGTAAACACGGTCGTCATCGTAAACATGTCCCTGTAGATGCTGCTCGCCGACCGTGTTACAACACGCAACTGAACGTCGGAGGTTTCAAGCGTCAACTTTAGGTTACAATATCTCCGGATGTAATTAACATTTTACAATGCAACAAACGGCACTGATTACGTATTTTTTGTATGTTCAGATGTGCTAACAAAACTAACGTGGTTCCATTTAAAAAAACGTCGGTTTGTGTTAAAAAACATACTTCCGTGCATTTTTGTATGGTTTGTATTAAACAATTACACTAGCCCCTCTCCTCACGTTCGGTCTGTGGAATCGGTTCGTCAGCATTTGATGTGGTTTACGAAATATATCCAGCGGTGACGTTAGGTGACTCACCCTGTATACCACCCTCTTCACTGACACCTGCTACGTCAAGTGTTGGTATGACTCTGTTTGCTGCAAAGAAGCGAGTACAGTATTTATTCTCCGAACTTCAGGAGAATCAT
Organism: Schistocerca nitens; assembly: GCF_023898315.1. Taxonomy (NCBI): domain Eukaryota; kingdom Metazoa; phylum Arthropoda; class Insecta; order Orthoptera; family Acrididae; genus Schistocerca; species Schistocerca nitens. Next base: position 415,761,436 of record NC_064622.1, on the reverse strand, counting down.
ATCACTCTATGATGACAATGTTAAATTGTCTGTATAATCGCCCCGCTTTCTCAGGAACTATTGAGTATATAAAGATGAGATTTTTACATTTTCCTTCATGTTTTGTCAATGTATTGCTGTGCAATTACTTTAAAACGACAATTGGAAAAATGTTATGATTTTCTGCTAAACATATGTTTTTCTGGTGTAAATTTTCAAAACATTACTTTATTGAATTTTAACTATTAGAGTAAATGCTACTACAGTAGACCTACAGCATCAAGGTACTGCCAATGTTATGTGGTAAGCAATTCATATTTGTAGATTTAGAAGTTTCTGAGAAAAAAGCGGCATTTATACTGAGAAATTTCATTTTGAGAAAATTGCGTTTTAAATAAAATATTTAATACACAGCCGTCTGATACATGCAAAATATGTTAGAATCCTCCTGGCTTTTACTCCTCATCTCTTTCTTCATCTTCCTCATACAATGTTGCCTTCCTTTCCTTGGATCTGGCTTCCTTTGACCCACTGTTTGCTGCAGTCTCTGCCTTCATGACTCGCAGCTGGTCCACGTCCATTACACTTTTATTGGTGTTTTAACCTTCATGAATTTCAAGATACTCCAAAACCTGTAGTCTCCCGGAATAGCCGTCATTAAAAGTAAGAGCAACGTCAGAATACGAAGTTCGAAGACTCACCTTCCAAGAAAAACCTTTTTTTGGAATTCTTGACCATACAATATTGTTAAAAGATTCGTTGGCATTTTGTGCTTTGCCTTTCAGACATTTCTTCGACAGCTGTGGATGGGCAAGATGCTGAAACACGGATTTCATAGCAAGCACGACGGCGTTTGGTGTAGCAGTTTTGTGAGAGAGTGTATCTACTTATCTTCCTCTTTTGCCTTCAGGTATCTACACCACTCAGTGGAGCACAGATTGGGAATTGATTCAGCATCTGTAGACAGCGTGTGGAAATAAATTGCCCAACCAGTTCTCTTCACACCATATAAATAATCCCTGTTATGTCTAATTAAAGAGAAGCGCTCCGTCTTCAAGCCACAAGTGGCCCATCGGGACCATCCAACCGCCGTGTCATCCTCAGCTGAGGATGCGGATAAGAGGAGCTTGCAGGCAGTGCACTGCTCTCCCAGTCATTATGATGGTTTCCTTGGACCGGAGCCGCTACTGTTCGGTCGAGTAGCCCCTCAATTGGCATCGCGAGGCTGAGTGCACCCCGAAAAATGGCAACAGCGCATGGCGGCCCGGATGGTCACCCATCCAAGTGCCGGCCACGCCCGACAGCGCTTAACTTTGGCGATCTGACGGGAACCGGTGTTATTTCTAATAGCCATAACATAATACTGTGTAGTCTGATCAATTTGTTTATCAGTCAGTCGACGCTTGGTACTTAAATCTTGTGATAACTTAGTTATTCCCAACTGCTGTTTAGTCTATGTAGTCTCTTGCCCATCCTCTTCTGCACATGATTAATGCACTCCAGTTGTGTAATTGACAAGTCAGCACAGGGTTTACTCTCCACCGATGATGCAAAACAAAATTCTTAGAAATGTCAGTGCATGATTACTTTCAAGTATTTATTTCAAATAGTAAATATTCGAATGTTTCAATAAGAGAAATAATTAAACATAAATGGTCATATTTCGATAATGTGCATAAAAGTAAAAACGTCAAATTTTCATGTTAACAGAATCTTCGGTCGGTTCTTGGTAGAACAACATTATAATAAATGAAAAGCACCAGTTTGCTCTTGTTCTACAATATTACTTTTATTGTTAACCGGTTTTCGGCTTACAAGGCCATCTTCAGACATTTACTGAGTATTATCACCAAAGAAGTTACAATGTTTGCAAACAACATTGGAAGAGATGTAACACAGCCAGACTGAAGTAGAAACATACAGTAAGTAACATCTTTAACAGTGTGGTGGTAATGCAATTAAAAAGTAAAAATTGAACAGTACATAAATAACAATAGAGCAAACACCCTCAAGTCCTTAAAACAAAAATTACAACACCAAGGTATGATTGCCACTAAATCTGATAGAGGCAACAGTATTGTGCTTTTGAACAAATGTGATTAGGTGGATAAAGTTAATGACTTCCTGAATACCACAGGCTTCCAAGTCCTTCCTAATGAACCTACTAAATTGTTCAAAGAAGATGTTAAATATGCAATCAATTCATGCAAAAACATATTCTCTGAGTTTGAAGCAAAACTGTTAACTAATATGAACCCAGTGCCTCCTAGAATGTATGGGCTTCCTAAACTGCATAAACAAGATGTTCCTATTCGTCCAGTTGTATCGTCATTCATTGCTCCATCTTACAAACTAGCTAGTAAACTGGATGTCCTGATTAAGAGCAAGACTAAATTCAAACCAAAGCATAGACTAAAACAGCAGTTGGGAATTACTAAGTGATCACAAGATGTAAGTTCCAAGCGTCGATTGAATGATAAATAAATTAATCAGATTACACAGTATTATGTTATGGCTATTAGAAATAACCCCGGTTCCCGACAGATCACCAAAGTTAAGCGCTGTAGGGCGTGGCTGGCACTTGGATGGGTGACCATCCGGGCCGCCATGCGCTATTGGCAGTTGTTTTTCTAACGTACCAGGGGTAGAATGCATTGATATTCTGACAGAGCTGATACACAAGTCTAATGTCAATCCTATTGAATTGAATGACTTGAAACTGGCCACACAGACATGCCTGGCACAGAACTATTTCCAGTTTCAAGGGACTCTTTATAAACAATTAGGTGGCTTAGCTATGGGTTCCCCTCTTAGTCCACTGTTGGCTGAAATATTTATGGACCCTTTTGAACAAAATTTTCTAAAAACAGGACCTTTGAGTGCAAATATCAAATACTGGTTTAGATATGTAGGTGATGTCCTGTGTATGTGGACTGGTACTACAAGACAATTCAACACATTTTTTAAAAACCTAAACAGTCAACATAAAAATATCCAGTTGACAATGGAGTTTGGCAACAAATTCATAAACTTCTTAGACCTCACCACTAATCTGAGTACACACACACACATTGTTTCAAAATTTACAGAAAAACTACCACTACAGACACAGTAATACCTTCTTGCTCACAATGCCCCATAGCTCACTAACATGCAGCTTTCCACTCACTGGACACTGTCTCATATCTATCCCCATGTCCAGAGATGATTTTAAAGTAGAGTTAGATACAATAAAATTTATTCCCACAGCGAACGGCTACAATCCAGTTCTTATTGACCACATCTTGCACAGGAAACAAAAACGGAAAATTATACCCCTCCCACCTACATCACCATCCACTGTCTGCAAGAAATGGTGTACACTACCATTTCTAGGTGAGGTATCACAGATTGTAGCCAAAGCACTTAAATCCTGCAAGTATAGGCTTTCCTACTGTGTCAGGAACACAACAGCCCAGTGTATTTTTAATAGAAAAGATAAGCTCCAGTTATTAGCCACCAGAGGGGTATACAAAATCACCTATTCTGATTGTGACAAATTTTACATTGATCAGTCAGGCAGAGACATAGCAGCTAGGTTGGCCAAACATGAACGCAGCTGGAGGTTGCATAATTCAGACTCTGCATTTGCTGAGCATGTACTGAGTGAGGGTCACTACTACCAGCCAGTGCCCATGTACTTCATCTAGGCCATAAACTCAACCTGCTGGAAGCCCTGTAAATTAACAAACATATTGCTCACAGTCCAGATTTAATCGTAAATGACCAGACACAGCTCAACACTTCCCTTCTCCTAAACTTCATATAATCATCTCCGTTGTTCATTACTTCCCATACTGTCTCTTCCTACATATTCCCATTTACCTGTTTTCATTAAGTGCTTTTGTTTTGTTAACGTTGTCTTTGTATTCCATATAGGCTGTAGTTTCAATAGTTAAGGCTTTCTTTTAACTGGTAGTTGTATTGCTGTCCATGTTTAACACCCCTTGTAGTTGTCTCATCAAATATTGTTCATATTTTACTTTGTTCATTTATTTAATGCAAACTGTTACACAACCTCTGTTTTGATTATAATGTTAATATCAAAATGCGGTGCAACCACACCCTCAAAGATTGCATTTACTGTAGGTTCCCTCAAACGCCTCCATTTTCCTGCAATTATTTCTATTTATCTTATTGATATTGCTTAAGTTCCTTACGTATTCTGTAGTTGCATTGAGAATTGTCTCTCCTTTTGATTGGTTTGTTTATCACTCTCCATGTTTCACACCTCCTGATGTAGCCTTGTCTAGTACTAATTTTATTTTATTAGTTTTATTTATTAATGGAAACTTATGTGGGCATGCTAGTCCTATTTTATGTTAAAGGTTTTCCTGTTTGCTCTATTGTTATTTACGTACTGTTCAATTTTTACTTTTTCATTGCATTACCACCACACTGTCAAAGATGTTGCTTACTGTATGTTTCTACTCCAGTCTGGACGTGTTACTTCTCTTTCAATGTTGTTTGTAAACATTGTAACTTCTTTGGCGATAATAGTCAAATTTTGGTCATTTTGGGTGGCACGACGCTCCTCGTTCTAGGTTCTACAGTCTGGAACCGCGCGACCGCGACAGTCGCAGGTTCGAATCCTGCCTCGGGCATGGATGTGTGTGATGTCCTTAGGTTAGTTAGGTTTAAGTAGTTCTAAGTCTAGGGGACTGATGACCTTAGAAGATAAGTCCCGTAGTGCTCAGAGCCATTTGAACCATTTGACGCGCCTCGATGTGCTGTGCTGCAGGAGGATGCCGCCGTTCGCGTGGCTGAGCTGCCTGCGGCAGCAGGGCCGCAGCACCACCAGCACCAACACGAGCAGCACGGCGGACACGCTGACCAGCTCTGCGCCCGCGCCGCGCCACCGCGCCGCCGGCTCGCTGCGCCAGGTGAACAGCGTGCACTTCTCGTCCGTGCTCTAGCTGCACGAGTACGGCGCCCAGCCGGCCCCCGCCGGTGGTGCTCAGCACGCGAGGCGCTCCATCAACAGGGTGCACTTCTGAGGACGCGTTCCTCGCCGTCAGCAGACTCGGCACCCGTCTCGGTGCCGCTGAGTAACTTCGCACAGTGGACAGGGAATTTCGGGTCGCAAGAGCAGCGATCACGCAGTGGGTCACAGATTTCACTCATCTTTCACACTATCGTATACAGGGTGAACGTTAATAAAGCCGACAAACTGCACGAACGAATTCCAAACTGCAAGTAGAGGACAAAAGGGCCCATGAACGTGTGCCCGGAAATGCATCATTGCCACAGTGGTGTGGCTAGGACCTCCCTTCGGGTAGACCGTTCATCTGGTGCAAGTCTTTCGAGTTGACGCCACTTCGGCGACTTGCGTGTCGATAGGGATGAAATGATGATAATAAGGACAGCATAACACCCAGTCCCTGGGCGGAGAAAATCTCCGACCCAGCTGGGAATCGAACCCAGGCCGTTGGGTATGGCATTCCGTCACGCTGACCACTCAGCTACCAGGGGCGGACATTGCCATGGTAGTTGCCGCTGACAAATGAAACTTCCTCTGAGCACTTGCCATTTGTTCTTTATGTGTTGCAGAATGGTATTCATGTCGGGAACAAGCCTAGAGAGTGTATACCACCAAGCAGATGGAAACGGTCGAGAGGCACTTGGCTATACCAGAACAAGTTCCCTCACAGACACCAACCACATCAACATTTCAAACCCTTTTTGGGCGTTTATGTGATCATGGGTCCTTTCAGACAGACGAACATGCAAGGAGGCTGCAGAAATTGAGATGAACCCTAGCACAGGCTTCAAATCTGGTGTACTGGCAGTTCGCCTTCTCCCTGCTCGTTAGTCCATCTGAAATGGCTCGTGAACCCAAAAGAGCCAAAAAAGGGTTTGAAATGTTGTGTTATGTGGTTGATGTCTGTGAGGGTACTTGTTTTGCTTTAGCCATGCTGCCTCTCAACTGTGTCCATCTGCTTGACCGTACACAAACACCCTGTCAGCTTGTTCCTGACACAAATACCAACCATTGTGCTGTTACAGTACGCTACATCAATCAAACAGCCTGCAACACAAGGAACACTCAGCATATGGTCAAGGGAAGTTTCATCCATCAGCACCATCAACCATAGCAACAATGCATTTCCAGACAGATGTTCCTTGGATCTTTTTTTCCTCCATTTTCAGTCAGGAATCCATTCCTGCTGTTTGTCGGTTTTACTAATGGTCACCTTGTAAGTAATTAATGCTGATCTAGTACGCAAGTGAAGAGGGTGTAGGTGTGTTCTGCCAGAGGATGGTAGATCATGGTATCAGAAGCTGTTCGAAGACAGTACAATCCATTTATTACTCCAATAATTCGAATGATAAGCTCAAGCCCAAATCCTGCGCAGCTGGAAGATGAGCCTCGACACACGGTCCACAGAGCATAGTGTTGCAATAGGTCATGCTGTCGGGACGTGGCGCGACCATGCATAGTCAGCCTCCCTGATCAGTGGCTGAGCTACATCAGGATTGATGTGGTACACTGACACAGCCCACCAACACCAAGTAATAGGTGGCTGGCTGGCGACAACTGGCGCTGGCAGGTCCCTCATTGACTCTGTGGCTGGAAGACACATGGGCGGGGGATTAGACCCTCGACCCATCAGTGGGTGGCTGGACTCGCTGGCCTGCAGTTCTGTCAAGAGCAGGAGGAGAGTGGAGTGGAACAACCTCATGGCAAAAGCTGACAGTGTGAAAGACGATGCCTCGCCGATTAGATGGTCTGCAAGGTCTGACGACCAGTATTTATACATGTCAAACTGTGTTTACTATGGTGTCACTCCGGCAAATGTTAGCTACGCTACTTGCCAAAGTGTCCCTCGTTTCGATCTTTTTCCGGGCACCAGCGTTCAGCAGGTGCTGTGATAGCGTATTGATGCAACTGGCTCTCTTTACAGTGTCAAGCCCTCTTGCCCATGCCCATGCGGAATAGTTTTCGGGGTTCGATCATAGTTTGTTACTGTCTCCCCTCCCCCCCCCCTCCAAAATTATCGTCAACATGCCACAAATTCCTACGATGTTAATAACAAATAATAACAAATTAAATGGTTTAATGTAATAATAACAATCTGTATACCGGTACATGAGTCCTTCAAGCATCACTCTATCATAACTTTGAAGAAATTATAATTCAGGGAAATATAACATTTCAAAAGCATTCGTCCAAAACTTTGAGAAGTATATGTATCACGCAGTTGATTTAAGAACCTTAATAGCAACAAACTCTCACCCCTTTGACAATAGCATAATTTATATTATATAAAATCGTAGCGTACTCTCAGCATTTGATTTAATTGCTAATATGATTAGGAACGCAGGTTTGGAGACCATGACTACCCCAAGCATGTAAATGTGTTTCCGTCTTGCCCTTCTCAACTCTATGTGATTTTTTTCCTGGTGATACCATTGGACTCTCTGTGCAGGAATGTTAAGAGCGGGTATTGTCAGCCTGTGAAGCTGCATCTTACCCTATCTGGAAGCCCATCCGCCTGGAAAAGCCCCCAAGCCAGCAACTGAAAAGTACTCTGTGTCAAGCAGCTTGCGTTTTCTATAATTCCATTGCATTTTCAATGCCATGCTTCTCCGAAAGACAGCTGTGAAATTTGGAAATTTATGTATCTGAAAATATAAAAGCTTCCATTTAAATGACTTTCTTACAGGGCTTGTTGGTCATGACCCACCTCCCGTAAGTCCGGACCTGTTAGTACGAGTTTTTGAGTAAGCGAGGTTCAAAGTTATATGACCCTGTTGAATACCATACAAAGCGCCTAGTAATCATATTAATTCATGACATACAAAAATTAAAACCATACATTACTCCCCAATACGTCTTTGACTTAGTAGAGGTAGAGCAAATATTTGCAGGTGACTAGCCATATCGATTGTGCCATCCAAATGTCAGCACTTGCTTTACAACGTTGATTTTCTCATGATCTCCAGACTAGAGAGTCGAAAAATATTGGAGCTCTGAACTCATGGCTTAGATACTACAAAATTAAAGCATGTAGGTAGGCATATGCACAAGGAAAGGAAAGGTGGCAACCTCTACGTAATAATATATAAGATAAAACATATTTAAAAACTTTAACTGCTCTGCCAGAGTTATTCTTTATAAAAATATCCGAATTTATCATTATATACGTGTATTTTAGTGCTTTTGGAGCCTTTTTTGGAATTGATAATCTGTTCCAAAAAGGACACATAAGAGGTTTTTTTTTTTAAGTGAATTCAATTTATAGTAGGGGGTTGCTCCTCTGATACAATAACGAGTGGAGTTTCCACGTCCTGTGGTAAGTGCCTCGAGGGACGCTCAGGGCTTTTAGTTACAAACGTTGCAGTTTTCGGTGTCATTTAATTACCATTATATGATTATTTATTCAGATCTGATCGCACCCCATAGTCAGTTTAGAAGCTTCATTAATTCATACTTACCTCTGCTTCAGTCGCTCTCCGTCGAGCAGCGGCGTCATCAAAGATTAAATCCTGCAAGAGCATATAGTTAATCGTATTTAAACATAAAACTATGGCAACATAACTATAATGACATCATCAGAAATGCCTGGGCTATGTATGTTTCAGATCATAACGGCACTCTTCAGCTTACGAAAGAACGTTCGATTCATTGCTTGGTTTTCGTGATGGGAGTAAACAGAGAGCAATGACTCCAGTTAAAGAAGAGCTGATATCGACCTAAATTACACCAGAAAATCACGGTTGTCTTCATTTATTAATCAAGTACCAGGCATGTAAAGCAATTTCAACTATGGGCCTACAAGTGTACACATGAAAAACATGCGTACCTGACCTGCGAATACAAGGACTATGTTTTACACATGGAAGAGTATGAACGTGAGGGGCGATTGTTGCAACGCCGGAAGCCCACTGCTGCCTAGCTTCACAAAAATAAAGTTATTCATAGTTCAGTATCTCACATGAGTCGCACTTTTATTTTGCTGCATAGATGTATACATGAAACCTTGATTTTAAAAAAAATGTGCGAAACCGGCTATTGGGTCCGAATATAGACATTTTTTATAACGTTACATCAAACTCTTATATCGCTACAATGTATTTTGTTTTCTTCGGAAAGGAATGATAATAATAATGATAATCACAGTGGCACATTCGTTGAGAGGTAAAGTGGAGGTATAATGAAGAATCATGACACAGTTGTGCCTGCCTTGCAATGTATACTTTTGTAGTCACGTCAAAAATTTCCTGAAGCGACTGCAGATCGCTGCTACAAAGAGAAATATCATCGTTTGAAGACTGTATTACTCTTCACTCAGTGGCATTGGATCAGTTGACAGCTGCAGAATATGTAGTCAGTTCCACAAGAAAGTGTACGCCGTTATCTGTATGAAATAAAAGACACTATTATAAATATATGTTTACATTAGAATACATGTCATTACTAATTGCACAGTTAAAAAGGAGGATCACGGCCAACGCTGACCTTCCTTTTAATTTAGTATATATGGTCGTTGTGCACACAGCACTTCATGGAGTCGGCAATCAATAAATTGCACAGTTGATGGATTCTTCTCGGGTTATCAGTCGAGTGGTGGCGTCGTCTTGTCCCAACGTTTCGATCAGTTTCGTACCCATCCTCTTCTGAAGAATTGTCGGGATGCTGTGTTCTGCATATCTATATAGCTGCTTGGCCGTCGTCCGCTTCTGTAGGCCGGCCATTCACGTTCCTTCGGAAGGGGGTACCGAGTCGGTGGGGTGAAGAGGGGGGGGGGGGGGAGAGCGCGGCCCGGCGTCGAGACCCGGTGGCTGTCCAGTCTGTCTGCGGACGCCGCTGCCTTCAGATCGGAGCGTTCCTGACGTATTTTGCCAATTGTGGGATTCCACGCTGCACTGAGCTGAAAACCGCTATCCCTGTTGCCTAAATTGTTGTGCAGACGTATCTCCACTGCCTCTTTGAAGATTGAGTCCCAGAAACCGTTGGCGCTGCACAGCTACTTCGTTTTTTTTAATTCGAAGGTGTGTCCCTCGATAATGTTATGTTCTGCTACCGCGGACTTGTTTGTCAGTCCTAGTCGTAGGTTCATGATGTGTTCAGGAATAGTTAATCCAATAACCGCCATGATAGATTATAGCTTGGCACCTTTTTGGCATGCTGTTCAAGAGATTTTCTGCACATTCTCTAGTTAACGATCTCCATACCATCCTGATTTTATATGACAGCTGCTTAAAAGTACATATTGGCTTTCCTTTAAGCTCCTTCTTAATTTACGACCAAACATTTGCGATCTGATTTGCGTTCAGAGATGTTGCAGGCCAGTCCATCGTTTCCATGCTGTTCAGAGACGGCTACTATGTTTCGGATCGTTATCCTCCTGAAGCACCCAGTTTGCTTCGTTCGAACCAAATAGCTTCTTAACGAATCTCAGAATGCATTTTTGATAAATATTGCACATTTTTTCAGCGTTTTAATAGGCTGTAAACAAGTGCAAATCGCCAAAACCGCTTTTAGAGAAACATCCCCAAACTTGCTCTTTTACCGTTCTTTGGCAGTTCGTTGAAGCAATCTTTCACACTTCACACACCAGGCTTTTGAAACAGGAGACCAGGCCCAAAAAGATGATTTACAAGGAACATTGCCTCGTGACGTTTCAGATATTTTGCAGTCTTTTTAAAATGCAACTCTCATACTGTTTATCTATACACTGTGCAGAAGCGCATTGATTACAGGCCCGCTGTGGACGTTACATTTAAAATTATGGCGCACACTTTGTTGTGGAACCGACTGTATCTACTTTGAAATAATCCTGGTTTGAGTCAAAATTGTATCTGGATGGCCATTCTTTGTAAATATTAAAGATGTGTAGTTTTCCTCTGTCGTTATTAAAAATCGGTCGTGCGTTCCTGAAATTAACATTTATTAAATGTGTCTGGTGTAAGTCTTTGCTATCATTTTCATGATTTTATGGCAGATCCCATCCCGAATGCTGTCAGATAACCAGTGAAAACAAAGAACGGTATGTTTAAAGACTTCACAGTAAAAACTTTTTAACATGTGTTCACTGTATCGATAAATAGTTGTACATTGCATCATTATTGATTATTGTATATCACCTCAAATGTGCTACTAGGTCATCAGTATTTTTATTGTTCCCTTCTGAAGAAACATGATTCATTGTAGTCGTGTAAGTGTTTGGTGGAAGATTAGGAAAAGAACTAACGAACGTCGAACGTTGTATGGGGCAGACATGAAGTCTGCCACCTTAGCCCTTCACACTGGTGCCGCTGCTCGTCGAATGGCGTTCTCGTATGGTATTCAACAAACACCTAAGACGACGAAACTCGATTACTCAAAAATGCTTATGTTGCGCATTACAATAGAGCAGCATTTGTTGCTTCTTTATACAACAGTCGTCTGAAAGATGAGCAAAATCGATAACCGTTGAGTGTGGCTTGACATAACAGAAAATCTTCTGTTTTTGAGCGATGTGTCAGGCACATCTAAACACAAAACAACTGCTCACATAAAGGACATTTATCACTTTCAATTAGCCTGCATTAGAACTAAATGTGAAGCGGTCTCACTTTTGGACTTTTAATTTTCCAAATGTTATAATTATTATCAACTGAATTTACTTATTCTATCATTTTCTAAAGCTCTGAAGTAAACTTACTGTTAGACGTGTGTTTTGTGAACGATGCACGAAGGTATATTTGCTGCAAAAATAACTGTCTGCATCATATGTCGAAATTTACTAGTCATACAGATTTCGTGTATGCCTTACTTTTAAATTGATAGTAACCACCAAAGAGAGCAAATATATACACCAAATTGGGTACAAGGAAACCATTATATGAATTGAGCGAGACGTGTTTAGAGGGTCAACTAAGCAAGAGTGTTCTTAGAGCAAAGACATAGAAGGAAAAAGAAAGGGAAGAAATACTAACACAACTGTTTTCGTAAAGAGAGAATTTTCACTGGCAGTTTCAGGCAGATTCTGTCCTCGGTCTGATTAAAACATGTTCTCGAATCCGAACTGAGACAAGATTATCGTAGCTTGAAGAAAAAATATCTACAAAGCTCCTTACGCATACCAGTGTGATTAATCTCAGTCTCTCCCATTGTATAAACAGAGGCAGAGAGGAAATAGTGGTAATGTCTGGACAATTCTCAGGACAAATATTTTAGGGAAAAATAGTACCAACATACCGATACCCAAGGCAAACAGTCACAGTAAGTCACCACAGACTGTCCACTGACTTATAAACAAATTTTCGCCTGTTTATATGTTTCCAAAATATCTCACAGTAGAATATGTTACTTATTTCCGACCAACATCAGACTTGCTACGTGTGAAATCAAAACAGTTGAAGAAGTGATTAATGAATTACACATTCGTAGAATAATAAATAAGCAACATATCCTAATCACATTGGTTCTTTCCACTAAAAAAACCATAAAATTAGTTTCGGTGGTCAGTGAACGAACCTTTTCAACTCTATTCAAGGGAAATTGCGATTCTAAAGCACAAGACAGTAATCAATTTGTACGTGTTCATAAACGTTTCAAAAAAAACACTGTTTGGGACGAAGACAATGTTGTATACTGTGGAAATGACGGATCAGAACGAAATTATGAAAGACATATTTTGTGAATGACTTTATTTGAGTTACAAGTGTCATTTTCCTTCACCAGCTGTCCCTGATAGTGATTAAAACTGATGCATGTCCGCCAGTCTGTCTCCCTGATCCAGAGATGTTCGCGTTAACCACTTAACCATGTTTCCCACATATTCGTTAGCCGTGCTTTTAACACAACGGAGACTGCAGATATAATACGAAGTGAGAGAAGGGAGTGATGTGTTGTTGCGGCTTCAACATGTTGGACTACATATGTGTGTGATACCTTTATATAAACGTCTTGAATGTGAATATTATTAATTCACTGTAACCATTGTATATATGTGTACACGAATGGATTATTGAATATGTTGTGAAATAAATGTTGCACTATTTCCCTTAAAGGAATACCTTATACTATAAAAATAAAATGTTTACGATCCTGAAATACGCAAATACACTGGCATTTTATGAAGATTCTGTAAGAGAACACCCGTTACTATACAGTGGACATCGTACAAATACAGAGCGAGCGCTGAGAGAACACATACCCTATCTGACCAAAAGTATCCGGACACGTCTATGTAATATGGAATTGACCACAAGACGTCGCGGGCGGCAGACCCACCTAGATAAAAGGGTCCTCGTAGTATTGTTTTGACAGCAGAGGAGTACGCCTAGAAAGAGCATAACGGGTTGGTCAGAAGACCTCAATGTCTTCCAGCCTGTTTTTAACATTTTCTGTTTTTATTAGAAAACTTAAAAAATTGAAACAATTTACAACCATAATAGGGCTTTACTCAAACCACTTCAATGACAATTTTCCGCCATTTTTACTACACAAATTTTGAAATTGCATATACTACTAGGACTCCTGAGATGTTCGTACCTACCATCAGACAAATATCATTTACATATAACATAAACATTTCTTTTATCTGGGTAGTTTATCTGGCTCTCTTATTTGCTTTTGATGCTCATAATCGAAAACAACTTTCCATCTGTAATATTTATTATATTGGTATGTAAATTCGTAGCGTTTTTGATTTGCATGTTAGTATTCCGGTTGGAAAATTTTATTTATCGATTATCATTCTTTATTTGTAGTTAACTGTCGCTATTTTAGTTCATTTTGTCATTTGGAGATACTGAGTGGAGCTGTGGAGTCTAGAAAATAGAGTACGAAGCGGAAAAATTGGAACAACATACCGTTCTGCTGAGTTCGACAGAATGGCAACGACAACGGAGTCAGCCAGAAAAACTTGCTCCGTGTATGAGGATAATGCTGCTGTGCAGAGCACGGCACGAAAATGGCTTTTTCGTTTTAGGGAGGATGATATTGACAAGTTCAGGAAGATCTTCAGGGTTTAATCAAGATCGTTTAACCCTTATCTTCCTAGGTCATTTTTTTTCTCACACACTGTCCGAGGTGCGGTCTGACAGACCGCAATATTCAAATAGCCATAAAAAGTACATTCAGCAATTTCAGTGAAAAAATTCAGTTTTTTATGTAAAAGGTTGTTGCAAGGGCAACAGTCTGGATGATTGACTGATCTGGCCTTGTAACAATAACCAAAACGGCCTTGCTGTGCTGGTACTGCGAACGGCTGAAAGCAAGGGGAAACTACGGCCGTAATTTTTCCCGAGGGCATGCAGCTTTACTGTATGATTAAATGATGATGGCGTCCTCTTGGGTAAAATATTCCGGAGGTAAAATAGTCCCCCATTCGGATCTCCGGGCGGGGACTACTCAAGAGGATGTCGTTATCAGGAGAAAGAAAACTGGCGTTCTACGGATCGGAGCGTGGAATGTCAGGTCCCTTAATCGGGCAGGTAGGTTAGAAAATTTGAAAAGGGAAATGGATAGGTTAAAGTTAGATATAGTGGGAATTAGTGAAGTTCGGTGGCGGGAGGAACAAGACTTCTGTCAGGCGACTACAGGGTTATAAACACAAAGTCAAATATGGGTAATGCAGGAGTAGGTTTAATAATGAATAGGAAAATAGCAACGCGGGTAAGCTACTACAAACAGCTTAGTGAACGCATTATTGTGGCCAAGATAGATACGAAGCCCACACCTACTACAGTAGTACAAGTTTATATGCCAACTAGCTCTGCAGATGACGAAGAAATTGAAGAAATGTATGATGAAATAAAAGAAATTATTCAGATAGTGAAGGGAGACGAAAATTTAATAGTCATGGGTGACTGGAATTCGAGTGTAGGAAAAGGGAGAGAAGGAAACGTAGTAGGTGAATATGGATTGGGGCTAAGAAATGAAAGAGGAAGCCGGCTGGTAGAATTTTGCACAGAGCACAACTTAATCATAGCTAACACTTGGTTTAAGAATCATGATAGAAGGTTGTATACATGGAAGAACCCTGGAGATACTAAAAGGTATCAGATAGATTATATAATGGTAAGACAGAGATTTAGGAACCAGGTTTTAAATTGTAAGACATTTCCAGGGGCAGATGTGGACTCTGACCACAATCTATTGGTTATGACCTGTAGATTAAAACTGAAGAAACTGCAAAAAGATGGGAATTTAAGGAGATGGGACCTGGATAAACTGAAAGAACCAGAGGTTGTACAGAGTTTCAGGGAGAGCATAAGGGAACAATTGACAGGAATGGGGGAAAGAAATACAGTAGAAGAAGAATGGGTAGCTTTGAGGGATGAAGTAGTGAAGGCAGCAGAGGATCAAGTAGGTAAAAAGACGAGGGCTTGTAGAAATCCTTGGGTAACAGAAGAAATATTGAGTTTAATTGATGAAAGGAGAAAATATAAAAATGCAGTAAATGAAGCAGGCAAAAAGGAATACAAACGTCTCAAAAATGAGATTGACAGGAAGTGCAAAATGGCTAAGCAGGGATGGCTAGAGGACAAATGTAAGGATGTAGAGGCTTATCTCACTAGGGGTAAGATAGATACTGCCTACAGGAAAATTAAAGAGACCTTTGGAGATAAGAGAACCACTTCTATGAACATCAAGAGCTCAGATGGGAACCCAGTTCTAAGCAAAGAAGGGAAAGCAGAAAGGTGGAAGGAGTATATAGAGGGTCTATACAAGGGCGATGTACTTGAGGACAATATTATGGAAATGGAAGAGGATGTAGATGAAGATCAAATGGGAGATACTATACTGCGTGAAGAGTTTGACAGAGCACTGAAAGACCTGAGTCGAAACAAGGCCCCCGGAGTAGACAACATTCCATTGGAACTACTGACGGCCTTGGGAGAGCCAGTCCTGACAAAACTCTACCATCTGGTGAGCAAGATGTATGAAACAGGCGAAATACCCTCAGACTTCAAGAAGAATATAATAATTCCAATCCCAAAGAAAGCAGGTGTTGACAGATGTGAGAATTACCGAATAATCAGTTTAATAAGCCACAGCTGCAAAATACTAACACGAATTCTTTACAGACGAATGGAAAAACTGGTAGAAGCCGACCTCGGGGAAGATCAGTTTGGATTCCGTAGAAATACTGGAACACGTGAGGCAATACTGACCTTACGACTTATCTTAGAAGAAAGATTAAGGAAAGGCAAGCCTACGTTTCTAGCATTTGTAGACTTAGAGAAAGCTTTTGACAATGTTGACTGGAATACTCTCTTTCAAATTCTAAAGGTGGCAGGGGTAAAATACAGGGAGCGAAAGGCTATTTACAATTTGTACAGAAACCAGATGGCAGTTATAAGAGTCGAGGGACACGAAAGGGAAGCAGCAGTTGGGAAGGGAGTAAGACAGGGTTGTAGCCTCTCCCCGATGTTATTCAATCTGTATATTGAGCAAGCAGTGAAGGAAACAAAAGAAAAATTCGGAGTAGGTATTAAAATCCATGGAGAAGAAATAAAAACTTTGAGGTTCGCCGATGACATTGTAATTCTGTCAGAGACAGCAAAGGACTTGGAAGAGCAATTGAACGGAATGGATGGTGTCTTGAAAGGAGGATATAAGATGAACATCAACAAAAGCAAAACGAGGATAATGGAATGTAGTCGAAGTAAGTCGGGTGATGTTGAGGGTATTAGATTAGGAAATGAGACACTTAAAGTAGTAAAGGAGTTTTGCTATTTGGGGAGCAAAATAACCGATGATGGTCGAAGTAGAGAGGATATAAAATGTAGACTGGCAATGGCAAGGAAAGCGTTTCTGAAGAAGAGAAATTTGTTAACATCGAGTATAGATTTAAGTGTCAGGAAGTCTTTTCTGAAAGTATTTGTATGGAGTGTAGCCATGTATGGAAGTGAAACATGGACGATAAATAGTTTGGACAAGAAGAGAATAGAAGCTTTCGAAATGTGGTGCTACAGAAGAATGCTGAAGATTAGATGGGTAGATCACATAACTAATGAGGAGGTACTGAATCGGATTGGGGAGAAGAGGAGTTTGTGGCACAACTTGACCAGAAGAAGGGATCGGTTGGTAGGACATGTTCTGAGGCATCAAGGGATCACCAATTTAGTATTGGAGGGCAGCGTGTAGGGTAAAAATCGTAGGGGGAGACCAAGAGATGCATACACTAAGCAGATTCAGAAGGATGTAGGTTGCAGTAGGTACTGGGAGATGAAGAAGCTTGCACAGGATAGAGTAGCATGGAGAGCTGCATCAAACCAGTCTCAGGACTGAAGACCACAACAACAACAACATGTAAAAGGTTACATTAATACACACAAATGTATTCAAATAAGTTTTAAACTTTATTTTCACGAAAACAATGAATTTAAACAAAAAGCTGCACAAATTGAACATAACATTAAGCGATAATGCGAATGCTGTAAAAGCTCAAATACCCTGCAGCCTAAATTTCATTACTGCCACTTTTTATTGTATACACGTATTAATAAAACCATAGGAAACTCCCACATTCAAAAAATAAAAATTACACTAGTACTCTTTCGGTTTTTAGTTTCTTCTCAGAAGTTTTTTTGCTCTCGCTGCAAATGGTGTAGTATTCAAGGAAGATATGCTTCTTGCAACAACGGCAAACAGAAGGCGTCTTCCTCTTCGTTTTAAGGTGACAAGCGGAAGACGTGTTACATTTTTCCAATCGTTCTGCGACAACTTCTGCATTTGGTTCTGCTACACACAAAACACGGCGAATGGATGCACGAAAAGTACTTTTAGTCCACATAAATCAGCTTCATTCCAAATATCTGGATCACACTCATGCTTTTCTATGTTAATTTTTGCATTAGTCATTTCAATATATTACTCAAAATATCATCAGTCACATGCAAATTCCAAATAGTAAATCTGGATTATTACCTACTTGAGCAATTGGTTGCACTGTTGGCAAACGAATGATGCTATGCTGATTGAGAAGAGGCTTCGACGACCAGCAATATCTGCTTCGACAAAATATTTTTCTAGTAGGAACATTAGCTAAAGATTCAGTCTTTAAACTTCTGTCTTCGTAACTGTGACTACTTTTTTCATTCAAGGAATTCACAGGTGACAAAACAAATTCGTCTTCACTTTCACACTGTTGCGCTTCTGAATTACGCTCACTTTCAATTTTTTTTGTCACCATCTGCTCCAATATCACTTTCTGAACTGTCCCCAAACCACTGTTAAAACCGTGTCCTCGAAGTCAGGGTCTGTAACACGAACAGTTGAAGAAGCCCTGGCTGCCGAATCCATACGGCAAAGTCCCAGGTACGGTCTCATACACCGCTAGCACGAAAGAAGTAGTAATAGTATCGGTCCACGACACACTCAAGTCGCTACTGACAAAGAAAACCACTGCAGTTTCGGGAAAGAACAACTAGACAACGCAGTAATCTCCTAGCCCACCCTCACGCATTAGCAGCAGAGTAACAATAAACAATAAACGCTAGCGGTCAGTAAGACCGCAACTCGGTCGTTGAGAGTTAAACGCATTAATCCGCAATCATCCACGTTAGTGTACTCGAGAACTGTCAAATGTGATGAACTGTGAGAAAGGAATGACTGACCCGAAGCAACGCAGCAACTCCCCGTACAAAGACCTGCGAGCATCCATAAAAGATAATGTTATACATCTGGAGGAACAGCGGCGGCATTGAGTACTACACTCCTGGAAATGGAAAAAAGAACACATTGACACCGGTGTGTCAGACCCACCATACTTGCTCCGGACACTGCGAGAGGGCTGTACAAGCAATGATCACACGCACGGCACAGCGGACACACCAGGAACCGCGGTGTTGGCCGTCGAATGGCGCTAGCTGCGCAGCATTTGTGCACCGCCGCCGTCAGTGTCAGCCAGTTTGCCGTGGCATACGGAGCTCCATCGCAGTCTTTAACACTGGTAGCATGCCGCGACAGCGTGGACGTGAACCGTATGTGCAGTTGACGGCCTTTGAGCGAGGGCGTATAGTGGGCATGCGGGAGGCCAGGTGGACGTACCGCCGAATTGCTCAACACGTGGGGCGTGAGGTCTCCACAGTACATCGATGTTGTCGCCAGTGGTCGGCGGAAGGTGCACGTGCCCCTCGACCTGGGACCGGACCGCAGCGACGCACGGATGCACGCCAAGACCGTAGGATCCTACGCAGTGCCGTAGGGGACCGCACCGCCACTTCCCAGCAAATTAGGGACACTGTTGCTCCTGGGGTATCGGCGAGGACCATTCGCAACCGTCTCCATGAAGCTGGGCTACGGTCCCGCACACCGTTAGGCCGTCTTCCGCTCACGCCCCAACATCGTGCAGCCCGCTTCCAGTGGTGTCGCGACAGGAGTGAATGGAGGGACGAATGGAGACGTGTCGTCTTCAGCGATGAGAGTCGCTTCTGCCTTGGTGCCAATGATGGTCGTATGCGTGTTTGGCGCCGTGCAGGTGAGCGCCACAATCAGGACTGCATACGACCGAGGCACACAGGGCCAACACCCGGCATCATGGTGTGGGGAGCGATCTCCTACACTGGCCGTACACCACTGGTGATCGTCGAGGGGACACTGAATAGTGCACGGTACATCCAAACCGTCATCGAACCCATCGTTCTACCATTCCTAGACCGGCAAGGGAACTTGCTGTTCCAACAGGACAATGCACGTCCGCATGTATCCCGTGCCACCCAACGTGCTCTAGAAGGTGTAAGTCAACTACCCTGGCCAGCAAGATCTCCGGATCTGTCCCCCATTGAGCATGTTTGGGACTGGATGAAGCGTCGTCTCACGCGGTCTGCACGTCCAGCACGAACGCTGGTCCAACTGAGGCGCCAGGTGGAAATGGCATGGCAAGCCGTTCCACAGGACTACATCCAGCATCTCTACGATCGTCTCCATGGGAGAATAGCAGCCTGCATTGCTGCGAAAGGTGGATATACACTGTACTAGTGCCGACATTGTGCATGCTCTGTTGCCTGTGTCTATGTGCCTGTGGTTCTGTCAGTGTGATCATGTGATGTATCTGACCCCAGGAATGTGTCAATAAAGTTTCCCCTTCCTGGGACAATGAATTCACGGTGTTCTTATTTCAATTTCCAGGAGTGTATAAATTGCTTCCCTGCGGTGTAACAATCACTGCTGACATTTGTTGTCAACAACTGAGACGTCTTGCAAATGCAGTCCGAGAACAACGACCAGGAAGATTGCGTGAAGATATTCCACGATAACACCCGCTCACATTCTGCTAGACTGACAAAAAATACACAAGGGTTCGATTGGGAAGCCATCCCGCACTTAGGGTTGCCATTCGTCTCGGATTTCGCGGACAGTCCGCGATTTTATGCTCGATGACGGGTGTCCTGGACGAAGAGGAAAATGTCCGCGAAAAAAGTGGCTAGTAAGTAAAAAAAAAATTTACGCAAGTTTTGCGAAGATAACGAGAATTTGGAGATAATGCCTCATAAAAAGTGGGTTAAATTTTTTGAGGATTGTGTTTCTGAAGAGCAGTATTCAGAACTGCTTGCTATTGTGCAGTACTATTTCTCAATATCAGGGCATAATGCCAATGTGGAGAGTGTATTCCCTAATGAATGCACAATGGACAGAAGAAAGAAACAGGCTAGCTTTATCATCAGTCAATGCAACGCTCCAAAACCAATATAACATGAAAAACACAAATTGCACAGATTTTCATAGACTGATTCAGAACCGGGGCGAGTTTCTTTCTTCTGTCCAGGGCTCAGAGAAATATGACTGGTTTAAAGCATAAAGTGAAAGATATATATCAACTGTAGCAGCACAATTGTGTACATGTTAGTAATTTGTGTTCAGTGCTTTAATAAAAAAGTTGTTTAATGTCAATTGCAATTAATTTTCTTCATCATTGGCCACTCCTTTATATACACCATTAATGCTTGGATTAATTTTCCTTGTTAATTGCAACTTCTTTTCTGACAGAATTACTGTTTGAATTATGGTAATTATGAAGATTTGGCTGACGTGCAGAAAGGTGAAAGGACATTGCGGGATTCCAGGTTTCAACCACATCCTCATAATTAGCACTGTAAAGTAATGATGAAGATTCAACTGAAATGCAAACCAATGGTCACTTGCACAACATATCGGTCCGTGTTTCAACCAGATCTTTATAATCACCGAATTATGTCCTTGATTTTCGTCCTTCGATTATGGCAACCCCACCCGCACTCAACTTTTTCACCTGATCTTGCGCGCTTTTCCGCTCTTCAAGGAATTTCCTTCCCGGATGAAAATCCGCGCCGAACATGGCTCGACGAGTTCTTCACCTTAAAACCGCGTCATATTTACAGTCGAGGAATCGAAAAGTTATCCCTGCGTTGGAAGACTGTTGTAAATGATGATTAAAGTCTGTGTTACATGTATCTGTTGTGTTTATTAAATTTATGGAGAAACGCTATGAACATATGTACCAACCCAGTACTACATATTTACATTAAATGTTCTGATTTATGTACGTAGGGTAATGATTCTGTCTTAGTTTACATTTCATTATTCAGAAAAGAATCGTTTCATTGGTTCGTGACGCACTTTCTATGTACGTTCTTGATGGACCTGCAGAGTCAGCTACTGATCCACAGACTGGTCACTGCATTCATATCTGGCATCCCCTCATTGCTTCTCTCGAATACAGTTTTACATGAAGCATATATCAAAAAGATCAAATTAGTTACATACAATAACATTATCATAAGGAAAACAAAGTCATCATACATTAATATTATTTACAATAGTAATCGAATCATTTCAACACGCATATTCCAATAGAAGGCACACATTATTTACATGTTTAATCAGTAAGCGAATAGGCATTTTCAATATTGATAAAATAAGCATAAAAACTTATAATGCTCTCTACACACCAGATCGCTTTGCATCACCTGTTTTCCTTTGGCATGCCGCTAATGCCTCCTTTGCTACCACACCTGATGTCGTTCAGTTCACTGCCATGTGCGTCATGAGACTTTCGACTTGCACCACACCGCCCAAATACACTCAGCAGTTTTGACAGATGCCATGCTGCAGCTTATCACAAGACGCTCTGCTCTTTTCTTTATATAATATTACCCATAAAACATACACAGCTAATACCACAAAACATTAGCAAAGCATCACAAAATATGCATTAATTTTACAGAAAACATCTTACTGATATTTACAAACCTGATTACGCCTCAATTTTCTTTGTAAGAAATGTTTAACTTCATAGTGTTTAACTTCTTTTGATTTTTTATACGCAGTAACGCTTAGTGTCTCCAATGCTGTACATGCATTTCAGCACAGGTGTTGCCATTTCCATCACATTAACATGTGCTTTATACACTGAAGAGCCAAAGAAACAGGTACACCTGCCTAATATCGCTAGGGCCCCCGCGAGCACGCAGAAGTGACGCCAACACGACGTGGCACGGACTCGACTAGTGTCGGAAGTAGTGCTGGTGGGAACTGACACCACAAATTTTGCAGGGCTGTCCATAAATCCGTAAGAGTACGAGGGGGTGGAGATCGCTTCTGAACAGCACGTTGCAAGGCATCCCAGATACGAGCAATAATGTTCATGTCTGGGGAATTTGGTGGCCAGCGGAAGTATTTAAACTTAGAAGGGTGTTCCTGGAGCCACTATGTAGCAATTCTGGACGTGTGGGACGTCGCCATGTCCTGCTGGAATTTGTCAAGTCCGTCGGAATGCACAATGACATGAATGGATGAATGTGATCAGACAGGATGCTTACGAACGTGTTACCTGTCAGAGTCGTATCTAGGCGCATCAAGCGTCCCATACCATAACTGCACACGTCTCACACCACTACAGAGCCTCCACCAGCTTTAACAGTCCCCTGCTGACGTGCAGGGTCCATGGATTCATGAGGATGTCTCCATACCCATACACGTCCATCCTCTCGATACAATTTGAAACGAGACTCGTCCGATCAGGTAACTTGTTTCCAGTAAAGCTTTATGTCGTGCAGTCATCAACAGTGCACGAATGGGCCTTCGGCTCCAAAAGCCCATATCGATTACGTTTCGTTAAATGCTTCGCATGCTGACACTTGTTGACGGCCCAGCATTGAAATCTGCAGCGATTTGCGGAAGGGTTGCACATCCGTCACGTTGAACGATTCTCTTCAGTCAACGTTGGTCCCGTCCTTCAGGATCTCTTTCCGGACTCAGCGATGTCGGAGATTTGATGTTTCGCCGGATTCCTGATATTCACCGAACACTCGTGAAATAGTTGTACGGGAAAATCCCTAGTTCATCGCTATCTCGGAGATGCCGTGACGCATTGCTCGTGCGCTGACTTTAACACCACGCTGAAACTTACTTAAATCTTGATAACAGGCCATTGTAGCAGCAGTAACCGATGTAACAACTGCGCCAGACACATGTTGTCTTATATAGGCGTTGCCGACATCAGCGCCGTATTCTACCTGTTTACATATCTCTGTATTTGAATACTCATGCCTATATCAGTGTCTATGGCGGTTCAGTGTATATTTTCCGGTATTGACACTCATACATTTTGCAAAATTTCTTAATCTCGCTGTTTCCTTTCGGCGATGTAGCCCTCAATTTAACCAATACTAGGTTTCCTATCTGAAATACTCGAGCCATTCTTCCTCAGTTATATCTGCCTCTTTCTGGCCTTTTCCTTTAATTTTACAAGTGCCAGTTTTCTGATTTCATCTAACGACATCTGTGTTGTAGGGGTACATGTAATAATTTGCTCAAAAATATTTAGAAGCTTCCCACTAAACATTACTTTATGGGGTTACAATTCTGCCAATAACAGGATAATTCAATCATTATTTGTTCAAACTCTATGGCATTTTATCTGTAGCATCAGTATTTTAGCACAGTAACAGCTAAACAACCTGCTCATCCCCGTCATAACCCTTTCTGCAAGGTGTAATGGCAGATGCTAGTTAGAAATGCAAATTGATGTTATTTGCTCTTACTCTAATGAGTCTCGCCATACGTTTGACACAAATTGTGCACAATTGTCACTAACGACCTTTTGTAGTAATCCTTTTTCGTAGCATTCACTATGACTTTGACTTGTTCTTAAAGAATATAGTTTAATGTGTTTATACTTGACAGTCAGTACTACTAACACATATTCAAAAACCCACCTTCTGTTGTGGCCCATATAAATCTACTGCAACTACGTCTAAGACTGAGATTTGAGTAATACTGTTCATAAGACCTATCATCTGTTGATTCGAAGCTTTAACCTTTGGTATAGTTTAAATTTTAAAAATACTTCGCACGCCCTCTTTTTCCGTGTTACTGAATATACAGCTTTCTATAAGTTTATATGCACACTTATTTGGACCTTAGTGGCCATATCCGAAGTTACATACTGCATGAAGTTATGAGTTACTTGCTATGAAAGACAGATCTTCCAGTCTTCTGTTTCTGGATTAATTCTATGGTACCACACCCCATTTCTCGTTATATAGTACTCGTATTTATGTAAGTTAACTTCTTTTCTCTTTCTCCAGTCAGCCATAATCATCTTTAAGATGGCATCACCATTTCGTTCTCTCCTCATATCTTTTAAAAGCCGTTTACAGGTAATTGTCGAAGGGAATGTTTTTCATAACAAATATTGTGACATCTTTGACCCTATTGTCTCTAAAATCAATGGCATTCATACCAATTGACAATCTAGAGAGTTCGTCTGCTACACTGCTTTCTTTTCACAGCTGGTATTTCACTTCAAAATTGTATTCCTATAATGCCAGTGCCCACCTGCAACAATAAGGCTTTATAATCCAATACATCTGCATCTTTTTACCAGTTAAATAAGTCATGAATTTTTCGGAAGTCCACACGAAGATTAAAGCCTCTCTTTTTGTAACTGAATACACTAATCCATATTTATTTAACGTCTGACTAGCAAAACTTATTATCCTCTGTTCATTGCCATTTGGGGTCTCTACTATCTGAAATATCTCTGCAGCTTTGCTACCCCATTTTCCAAACTACTGCTGCAATATATATTTTCTTTGAGAAAGGTGGGTGTATTAGTACTATTGTCTTATGTAATTATTCTTTCATCTTTAGGAATTACCGTTAACATTTTTAAGTCCAAGCCCAAGGGACACCTTTTTTGTCAAATACAATAGCACATAGGCAGTCACCGTTTGATCATTTATGCATTTACTTTAAAAACAGTATAGGATTTCTTCACGATAAAGGATGACAGCCAAAAACAGTTGCAGGATAAAAATTTATTAAAATTTCTTGACCAAGGTTTCGGTACATATAAATATACTTCATCTTTGTGAATGCGTTAGAAGAAAATTTCTTCAAAAACAATCCTGCGTTGGGTAATATGATTCCTTTCTATGCTCGTTATGTTGATGATATACTCATAATATTTCAAGGGAGTGACCAAGATTTACAACAACTGTTTCATGTTTTCAACAGTTTTCACGAGAAAATGAAATTCACAAAAGAGATACAAAACAATGAGTGAGAACATTTTCTTGATTTGAAACTTAAGTTATCGGGTAACTCTATTAGCTTCGACATTTTTCGTAAAGAAACTTTTTCCGATAATATTATTCCAGCAGATTCCTGTCATCCTCAAACTCACAAGATCGCCTTCTTTCATTCTGCAGTTCATCGTGCTGTGAGCACACCTTTAGCACAGAATTGTTTAGAAAATGAAATATCTTTATTAAAATCAATAGCTACTAACAATGGATACGACCCTAAATTAATTGACCAAATTGTTAAGAAAAAAACAGCTGTAAAATGTTCAACTTTAGGAGATAACAGGGCGAAAAAGTATGAGGGTAATAACTTTATTTCTATTCCATTTTTGGGGAACGTTTCATATAAGATAAGAAGACTTTTACAGAAACAATACGGTTACAGAGTTGCCTTTTCCGTAAATAATAGCCTGAAACAAAGAGTAATTCATAATATTGGAGCACGAGAAGAACTCGGCACTAAGTCCGGTGTATACAAAATTACTTGTAACGACTGCCCAAACTATTACATTGGACAGACAGGTAGACCCATTAAAGTTAGGTATAAAGAACACATGTTTGGTAAAAATGGGGAAAACGTACATAATTCCACGTTTACCGAACATCTATGGCTCTTACAGCATACGCCACGTGAACTGGACGA
This sequence comes from Schistocerca nitens, assembly GCF_023898315.1. Classification (NCBI taxonomy): domain Eukaryota; kingdom Metazoa; phylum Arthropoda; class Insecta; order Orthoptera; family Acrididae; genus Schistocerca; species Schistocerca nitens. The sequence goes on along the minus strand of NC_064622.1, from coordinate 415,735,263 downwards.
CGTAGAGCTGCTTCATGAAGCGAATAAAGGTTACAAACTAGACTTGCTCGAAGAATTAGAGATTTTCAAGCACCTGTCTCTAAAAGATGGTTTTGTTCTTAATGAACAGGTGCAGCTTCGAAACAAAATTTTTTTAGACAGTTTTAAACCCCTCCTTGCCTTAATGTAATATAGTCTGGCTGACTAGAAGTTAATTTTCTTGCTTGTTGGTGTCGGTGAAATGCGCTTTTCCTGTCTTCTTGGGATTTTACGTATTTTTGATGTTTATTGGTTGTGATTTTCGATGTGTATGTGTGGTTAATTGACTAGTATGTTTTTATTCACAACGACAGATGGTTTCGTTTTATTATAACATTTTGGTTGTTTTCGCTAGTATGTATTTCACCGCCTACGTTACGCGAGATTCTCGCGCATTACACTAGTTCCCTCTCTCATTAGATGTTACATAGCGCAAGCTTTATCTGTTTGACACTAGGACACAGGTAAATTTGGTTCTATAATTTATATTTTACATAAATGTTTTTAAATGGCCTGATACGTTTTATTTATTATGACAGAAAGTTTGAATTAACACAACTTTTAATAATTTTTGATGCGCTTATGTATGTATTCATGGATTTTAATATGCGCGAGTGTCTGGCACATACAAGTGCCCTCTCTCGGCGAAACCATCTGCCCTAGTGCTTTCACACTCTTGCCTCGATAGTTCAATGGTGCTAAACTGTTCGCTTTGACCCTGTGCCCTTTGTCATGTTGTACTAATGGACAAGATGTCTCAATTATTGACGACGCCTTTGGTACAATTGTTTTATTAATCTCCATTACATGATTTAATTTCAGTAAGTAATTAAAGATTTTGTGCCTGTATTACTTTGGTAATTTCACTGTTATTTAAGCTTTTGCTTCTCACTTCCGATGCTATAGCTTTTCTAATGAAAGTGTCTTCCTGTTCAGGATTTTTTACTTCTGATGAAGGTATATTTATCTGTACCGAAACCTTGGTCAAGAAATTTTAATAAATTTTTATCCTGCAACTGTTTTTGGCTGTCATCCTTTATCGTGAAGAATTTCAACAGTTGCTGTTGCAGCCATGTTTAAAATCTTGAAGTATAGGATTTATTTCCGGGCTCTGGTGCTTCCTTGATTGCCCGGATGTTTTCTGGGTGTTGCTGAAAGCCATCGTCCGAAATGATGTGCATCAGAAATATAATTTCTTTCTGTCCATATTTAGAATTATTTATTTCGGTGACATTGTCAGAGAATGCATTTAATATTTTACCTAAAACTTCTTTGTGGTCTGCAATTAGTAACTGTAATTAATACATTATCCATGTAATATGTAAGTTTTGACAACAGTTCCCCTCCTAATACACAATCAAAGATATGTATAAATTCTCACACAGACACATTTGAACCAAGTCGTACCACTTTGAAGAGCTAACATCAACCCTTGTAAATGAATGTCGTGTACTTGCTAAATTCTTATACTTGTAGAACTTACCAAAAACTATCTTTCAAATCAGTATTAATCAAAACTGTACATTATCACATTTTTAATCAGCTCCTCTAATAGTTCTGTTCTATCCATTTGTAGAATGATTATTTTATTTATTGCCGTTCCATGTAAAGTAATCTGCACTAATCCATACCTTTTCATTGCAATAACAATTGTGCTACAATTTCGGTTTTGTGATCTCTAAGTAATGTTCTGTTCCAGCATACTCTTAATTTCCTTACCATGACCTCCCATTTTTTCCTGTCGGTATGATAGAATTTCATAGTATGAAAGGGCTGTGTTCCTTCAGCACAAACTGAAAATGTAGTTCTTCCCAACTAGTTTTATGTGCTTTTTTCTCATAACCTTCTAAGTGTTTCTTTCTCATCATTTCCACTACCTTCTATTTCACACATCTTGTTATTATCTTCACCATTAATATTTTCCTGGGATGCTATCAAATTTAAATTTAGTATGAAAACCTTGACCCCCAATATTGTCATCTAGATTGTTACAAGAAATATTTTCCTCGTTATATTTGATACAATTTGAGTTATCTCTCATCATTCTGTAGCCGTTTTCGTCAAGGAACCAATTAATTTTATCTTTCAGTATTCCATTTATTCTTTGTGAGCACGCAACCCATGAACATTAACTTAGTTTCCTCTGCAGATAACTTTATTCTTACAATCAACAATTGCACACGTTTCTATTTACCAATTCACACCTAATATTAACCACGAATGTAATCCTGGAATTATCGTCACATTAATACTAAATATTTCACCTTGAATATTGACTTCTAACGTGGACTGCTTTCTTATACGCTTGCTTTTTGCACCCGTGGCTCCTCTCCTAATACCCCATCTGACAAATGTATAAATTCTGACACTGACACACACCACTGTTAGGTTGTCCCATATAATAGTCTCTATGATCATCCCTTTACCTTTCTACCCAGTTATCTTGTTTCCATCCATATGCTGATAATGTCAGACAGAGAATCCAGCTGTTCAAGAGCTTGCAAATTACTATCAGCTTCGTCCTTCGGAATTCCTAGTATCAGTAAAATTCCTATCCCAAAATAGTCACTGCACACGCTGCTTTGCATAATATTTTACCAACAATGACTTACAACCGCAGCAACAGTGACTTTTTCTTGACTGTACACTATGGATAAAGAGAAAATAGGGAGAAATAGACACTACACATAATTCCTATTGGTTGGTTGGTTGGTTTGGGAAAGGAGACCAGACAGCGAGGTCATCGGTCTCGTCGGATTAGGGAAGGATGGGGAAGGAAGTCGGCCGTGCCCTTTAAGGAACCATCCCGGCATTTGCCTGGAGCGATTTAGGGAAATCACGGAAAACCTAAATCAGGATGGCCGGACGTGGGATTGAACCGTCGTCCTCCCGAATGCGAGTCCAGTGTCTAACCACTGCGCCACCTCGCTCGGTCATAATTACTAGGTTTAATAAACAGTATTCGAAACATTTTCTGTATAAATAAGTGCCATGCTCTTTATATAGCCTTCTCGGCGTAAAAAATGAGGCTGAGGGCTTCTGATGTTGCGACGGATCCTTTAGCTGACATTTTCAATTCTTTCAACAGATTGCTGATAGTGGAAGACAACAGCACGGCGTTAACTATTGTAACGAGCCACAAGCGCACATGTGGCATGTAACTCCCTCCAGCGCGGGAACTAAAAGATGAACTGGTGCTCTGCTGAAATACTACGAAGTGTCAGCAACTCCATCCAATGCGTCAACAAAGCGAGTGACGAACCTCCTTTCGTGTCCGATCCCTTTGATTCAAACTGTGCCTCCAGTTTTTGTTTCATCTGGTGTACAGTGTCCGTACTGTTCTTAGTCATCTAAAACACATGCTTAGATTGTATTCTTAATTTTTAGGAGTAAATACATAAATGCATATTTACGGAATTAAAAGCTCAAGCTGTCACAATTTTTTCCACAGTGAATTTTTAAGAAATAGTATAGTAGTAAATTAGACATTTTTGTGTTATCAGTAAACACTATTTGTTACATTTAATCATAAGCATGACAGAGAAATGAAAATAGTAATGCTATTAAAAACAAAAGATTTTTCCTTATATTTTGGAGGAATCACTACAGGGTCCAATGTCCTTAGTAAACAAAACAAAGGAAACTGATTATCCGTATTTTTCAATGTCTTCGAAAATTCTGATCTTTCAGTGAAATTTAGGACACGAAAACAATATGTGGTTTACGTCATGTTCGGATTCAGAATCACAGTCACACGCTGAAGAACTGTAAATGTGGATTCCATGTAGATGTAGAGGAAAAGATCATGGTTAAAGCCGAGTCAAATGATTGATCAGTCCAATTGAGACCTCGCAAATAATGGTCTTGTAGGACATTGAGGTTATAACACTGCATAAAATTCACCTTTCCTTTCTTCTGACACCTTCCACTGGTGTTTTCGTTGGCTCTTGGCTTCACATAAGCAATACGGCAATATCAAATCAAAGACAGTTCCTATGTACGCAACTTGCTTCTATAAGACGTCAACTTCCTCTTTATAGTGGATGCCAGCTTGGCAATTCACTACAGGAGATGGATTGTCTGCCTGCTCCATTTACTGTAAACATATTCCAGAACCACATCCAACATACAATGGTTGGATATTTTATTCCATCTCCGGTGTTGAATATTTTTAAGGACGCTCTGGAAGTCGAACACTATTAATATCTTTAAGGATAGAGTCGAAGATACAAACTTTAGCGCTCCTAAAATTCCCACTGTATCTGCCATAAAAACTGAAGCGTTTATACGTACTTTGAAGGCTTTAATGACTTGGACCTGAGAACATAGAAAAGCACATCCATGTTGCTCCTCCTGGGACATTTTGAATCCACATGTAGCTATAACTAGGCCTTTACGCTTCAACGAGACGATTAAATCTACAATTTATATTTACACTTTCCAATTTGTCGTGTTAAAATAATAGAGTGGAATCTCACAACCGAGTGTGTGAAGATCATATTCAAAAAAGTCAAATGTGAAAGATATCTTACAGAATGTGATAGATTTACCAAGGGCAATTCTCATTAAAATGAAAATGAATAATGTGCCACAGTAAAAATATGAAAACAGACTACCAGAAAGCTTGTGGAAACAAATCAGTCGCCAGAGCTCTGAATAAACATTAATAAAAATCTGATAATATTAAGTGAAAGATTCATGAACATTTTAACCGTGCGATGTGAGTGGTTAGCACATTGGACTCGTATTCTGGAGAACGGTAGTTCAAATCCGCGTCCATCCACCCTCATTTACATTTTCATGATTTCCCTAAATCACTGCAGGAAAATGCCGGATTGATACCTTTAAAATGGCGTGGCCAATTTCCTTTCCCATTCTTGAATCAATCCGAACTTGTGCTGCCTCTACAACAACTTCGACGTCGATTTGACGTTAATCGCTAATCTTCCTTCATTAACATTTAGGAACCACCCAACAGACAGTAATTTACGCTGATAGAAAAGCACCATTACCTACGCACATCTAAAACATTTCCTAAATCTATGTCAATGATTTACAACCCCTTTTAACTCCGTGGCAGGGGATCAAAAATCGTGAGAACACAACCAGAAGCAGACGCACTAACATGACACGGCAGTCAAATGAAGCGGACCAAGCTACACCAGAGTTAGTTAAAATTGGTATTGTGATCAGTCCCTCGCTGTAGTACACTGGCAAGCGTATGTTGTACCAGGCTGTTCTTCGGTGATCTGCTGCCGATAGAGTGGACGAAGTTACCAACGACAGTTCCTCAGGAGCAGCTGCCCTGCATCTGTAACTAACAGAGAAATGTAGAACGTCTACTTAAAATGCGGCACAGCGAGTGCATTCCTTCCAACGGGCCAGTGCGAACAGACTGGCGCATCGCGACTACTCCGCGGGCACCGTGTGCGTTTGTCACCTGCAGCACTCGACTGAGGGAGAGCCTCCACTGAAGCGCTCTCAACGCAGACAAACGAAGCAAGTTGCATGCTACAGTGCCGGCCGGGGTGGCCGAGCGGTTCTAGGCGCTACAGTCTGGAACTGCGCGACCGCTACGGTCGCAGGTTCGAATCCTGCCTCGGGCCTGGATGTGTGTGATGTCTTTAGGTTAGGTTTAAGTAGTTCTAAGTTCTAGGAGATTAACGACCTCGGCAGTTAAGTCCCATAGTGCTCAGAGCCATGCTATAACGGGAGGCTAGCTGCCAGGTTGCCAACTCGAAGGTACGACAGAGGGAAACATCTATCGGCGGGAGCCAGTAGACGTCTTAGAATGTAAGGTAGGAAGCCAAATTTCAAAGCTGGTATAAACGGCTGGAATTTTATTTCTTCTGTTTAAGGCAATCCATAAATGGTAAAGGCAGTCCCTACTTTTATAGACAAGACTATCCATGAATGACATGCCTTGAATGAAAAATTTAAGACAGCATTTGACGCCTGGTGCTCAAGGGCATTCTGCTGCCTCCACTGAAAGGTTGTTTGTAGGCGTCGAAAGCATGTCTCCAAGAGAGGTACAAATAGATCTGCACTGAAAAGTAATTTGGTGAGATACATTTTACTTGTATTGTGGTACGGTATATGGCCATCCTCCAGCTTGTATCATACTGGTACACAGTAGAGACGGACAAACTCGTTCATCCTTGGGAACTAGTTCACTGGTGATCGCTGTTTTTCGGAAACCGTTCATTTCCACTCGTTCAGCGTTCACATGAGGCCCTGTAAATGGTTCTTAAGGAAAAATTGAAAATTAGTAGCATAGGTGACTGAAGATGGAAGATGCCAAGAGGGTGCATTTGCCTCACCTCTGGAGTACAGAGTTTTTATTCATTACAGAATTCTCACACACTTGCAGAAGTAATTTTCGTGATTCTGCAAAACCTCTCTTTCAGCCAACTGTAGCGCTGTATGGCAGATCGCAGTGAAATAATATAAGGCAGCGCACGAAAAAGCGACCCCGAGTACAGACTGCTCGCCAATTACGCACTATTTGTTGACCGCTACGAGCAGAATAGATAAACATGTACTAATTAGGCAGTAAAGAAATAACAAATAAGCTGATGCAAACGACAACTTCGAAACAATAGATGACGATTGATGGGCGACAGTGAGCAGTCTAGCACTCGAGGTCGGTTTTTTGTGCGCCACCCTGTACAACTGAAATGATACTGTAGAAGTTATCGCATTCTCTTTACAAAATGTGCCTTCCATAACAATGAACATGCTGTTTTACCTTGGATCAAAAAAAGACGGAAAATGGCCACTCGTGTGTGCCGTGCCGACTTCCTTTGCACGTGTACTAACAAAAAAAATTTGCCTTTTTATATTTCTTCCGCTGTTTATCGAAATAGTGAAGTAAGCTGATATGCCCTTTTGTTACCGGAAAAATGTATGTATTACATACCACGTAATTCATATGTAATTTACGTAACTATAAAGTACATTTTAATTGCCGGTCGTGGACGCTGAATAGAATACGAAAAGAACCAGAAGTCCAGAGTTCAAAAAAGGTTTTAAACAGATCTAGAATGGGCGTGCGCAGCGAACGAAACGGAAAACACCTCTATACTGAACTAGCTAGGAGCAGTCGGCAGTGGAACTGCGACGAGTGGTCACGCGAAGAAGGACGAGTCCGGCCGAGGCAGACCGAGACAGGCGGGAACGGGACCGAGGCTGGAACGAGACCGGCCGACGTGACGTTGCGGGAACGAGACCGACCGTTTCCCGTTCGCGGGAACTATAGGTAGAAAGCCGCGACCGAAGTGAACTATGAAAGAATTCGTTCCTTTCTCCTTCCGTTCATCTTGGTAAACCGTTCCTTTGAACCCGTTCGTTCACGAGCGACCTATCTCTAGTACACATTGCTGCAGATCCCTATGCCTGCTGGCCTGATGATTCAGAACTCCTAGAAAACAATAGTCAGGCAACCTGCAACATCCACCGCACTGGAATGTCTCGAGTGGGACAAGCGCTCACATATTCCTACGCTAAACAATGCCAAAGAACTTTAAAAAATGTTTAGTTCATAAAATGAAATGCCTTGCCAAATAAAAAGAAGTTTTGCTCCGACATGACTTTCATAGTTTTTGGTTTCTTAAGTGAAATCTCATTCTCCGTATTCCCACACTAAATCACTAAATACAGCCACAATTGTAATGTAGCAAAAGTAAACCTACCTACTCAGTGCAGCTCAGAAGAGCGGTCTGTGTCTCGAATGATGGACGGGACATGAAGGTTGTGCCCACCGTCCACTCTGTGAGCATATCTCGAAGGCTCGTTACAATTATAGACCGAGAACATATTATCGTCTTACATCGAGATAGATTCTCAGCACGGGAGTTGCCCGCCGAATTGGAGTATGCCGTAGCAACATCTTTCGAACATTCAATTACTATCATGAGACACATACAGAGTCTGTCTCAAAAGCATCAAGAATAATTTTTAAAAAGATTTGTTTGCTTTTAACGTACAAAAACTTTAAAAATCTTCAAATTACATTCCTTCCGCATCCACGCCTCACTGCCACCCCTTTGCCGAGTTCGCGTAGGCTTGCCACAAAGCATCATTGCGATCCTCCTAAAGGCAGCACATCGAGACCTCTTTTACTCCTCCAACGACCGGTGGTGGCGTCCCTTCGAACTTCTATTAATCCTCGGGAACAAAAAGAAGCCCTATGGTGCCAAGTCAGAACTGCACGGTGGATGAGGCTACGTTGCCACACCATTACTAGAAACTCTTGGACGACGAGTGAGATATGGTTTGTCACGTTGTCGTGATGGAAAATCCAATATTTCACAGTGTCTTTGCTGACGCGTTTCACCCAACCCGCGACCAAGTGAGAACTTGAGAGGAAAGCTGGTCATTAACTGTTCGTTCTTGAAGCATAAATTCACTGCGAATCACACCTTCGGAGTCAAAAAACATAGAGTTTGCTTAACCAAGAATTCGCTCATGCGAGCATCCTTCAGGCGAGGTGAACTTTCGTGTGCCTCTCGCTGCTTTCACTTTTTGATTCGAGATCGTCCTCGAAATTCCTTGTCTCGTCGCCTGTACTACTACTTCCAAAAAAATGAGTGCGACTTTCGTGGAATTCCAACAGCTCGCGACCCTTCAGTGAACATATTTCCTTCCTTCTGTAGATCAGTCAGCACGTTTGGTACTATCTCTGTGTACACCTTTCTCATCCATAATTCGTCTCTCAAAATGCGACAGACATTCTACTCGTATTTCAGCACACTGCAATCTTTTGCTATCATTCTTACACCCCTGGCATCGATCACTATTCAAAATTATTCGTAGTTTCTCCACATTTTTGTGCAACTAGGACGTTGGATACCCCAAGGGCTCGTTGTCATCGACATTTCCTCGGTCCTCCAACAACATCGTGTGCCTCTCAGAAATTCTTGCCTAGGACATGGCTTCGTCCCTGAAGGCTTCCCAAATCACTCCCAAAGTCTCAGAGCACAATTTTTTTTTTTCGTTTCAACAGAAAATCTGATTGCGAATCGCTGCTCGATTACCGCTGCTTCTTGAATCTCGTCGCATCACCAAAACATACTATGTGTGAAACGTGATCCTCTTTCTCTCATTGCCCAGAGGCGGATGAGCCAATGCACAGTCGTTATCAAAGAGCCCTCATCCCCTTTTCTTCCGAAAACCGCATCACTGAAGCATTTCTAGTCCGCTGGAGAATTTTACTCCCGAAACTATTGGGACAAGCCTTAATTGTCTCTAACTGTCAAAGACACGAGCTGATGACAGCTACCTAAAAAATTGTGGCTCGTATGTAGTGCAACGAGAATGCAACTGAACTGCGTGATGCCTTTTTGGAGGTGACTGAATGTCGATCCAGACAGTGTACAATCGCTTTCGTTTTCTCACGATCAGTTTGGCATTAAGACATCCATTATGAAGAATACAAAGATCCCAGCACTATGGTGCGCCAAGAAATTGTGTAAAGGAGCAGTTACATTGAAACGTAGATCACGTCTTCACCAACGATTGTAGGATTCGTAGAAGAGTGTGGATGTGGCCAGGTACCAGTGCACATTCAGGAGGTGAGTCACCATTTTTTGGCAACGCAGGTGTAGTGTGCCAGGGGCACGGCAACCGTTCTAAATGGCATACATAGATAAAACCGCCAAAATCGTTGCTACTATGAAAGCACATTAGGGGCTTAAAAGAACCAGTCGGTACCACAATCAGATACATGTAACTCACTCACGTTTGGGTGCCACAGCAACGACTGTAGGTTAGCAAGTCGTAAGCTGACTTTCCCTGATATCTTTGCTAAATACTCTCCAGATCTGACTATCCACACGCATGATGGGTGGAAACGGTTATCAAATACGTACGACTTGTGGCTGTTTAATTTGTATGTTACGTCTGTATCATCTGGCTCCTTCGTCACTTTTTGTCACTTTTCTTCCTTGCCATCAGTTTTGTGACCGTTTTGTCTCCACAACTGAGTGGTCATGGTGGTTGATTGCCATGTGGATGACCGTGTTTCGATTCCCAGACCTGCTAAAGATGTTTCCTTGGTGAGAAGACTGGAACAGGGAGCTCTGAGTCTCACAATACTTGGATGAGAAGTAGCAGAACCAGGTCTGCTGAACCGACAATGACACGAAAGCAGTGTACTGGCCACCATTTCTCCATACCCAATCCCAATGACGCCATTGACAGAGGATGACACGGCGATCAGTCGGTCCCGTTTGACCTGTATTTGGCCAGAACGGCCGTGCTTTTCTTTTCGCTTCTTTCTGAGCGGTTTGATGCACCTCTCTTATTTTCCTTTCTGTACCAACCTCTTCATCTCAGAGTAACTGTTGTATCCAACGTCCTTAGCTTTTTGTAGGATATATTCGAATGTCTGTCTTCCCCTCTAGTTTTTACACTGTAAAACTCCATCTTGTACCATGGAAGTTATTTTTTAACAGATGTGCTGTCATCCTATCCCTTCTTCTTGTCAACGTTTCTCTCTTCGTCGATTTTGCAGAGAATCTCTTTATGTCTTATCTGATTAGTCCAACACATTTTCGCCGGCCGATGTGACCGAGCGGTTCTAGGTGCTACAGTCCGGAACCTCGCGACAGCTACGTTCGCAGGTTTGAATCCTGCTTCGGGCATGGATGTGTGTGATGTCGTTAGGTTAGTTAGCTTTAAGTAGTTCTAAGTTCTAGGGGACTGATGACCTCAGAAGTTAATACCCATAGTGCTCAGAGCCATTTGAACCCTTTGTGAACCACCTCATTTTCAACACCCTTCTATAGCCCAATAGCTCAAATGTTTCAATTTTGTTCTTTTCTGTTTTCCTCACAGTCCGTGATTCACTAGCGTACATTGCTGCGCTTCAAACGTAAATTATCAGAAATTTCTTCCTCACATTAAGATAGATGTTTGTTACTAGTAGACTTGTTGGCGACGAATGTCGTATTTCTCTGTGCTCGTCTTTTTTTGTCACTCTTGTTTCGTCAGACATGTGTTGTTTTCGTTTAAAGGTAGCAGGATTAATTAGCTTCCTCTACTTCTTCGTCCCAAATTTTGGTCTTAAGTTTCTCGCTGTTCTAATTTCTTCTACTCATCGTTAGTTTCTTCTTTCTTCGGCTTACTATCAATTCATAGTCCTGTACTTCTTCGTCATTTTCACTAGGATAGCAATGTCATCAGCGAACGTTAACACTGACACCCTTTCACCAAGAATTTTAATCCCACTCTTCCAAAAAAAAATGGTTCAAATGGCTCTGAGCACTATGGGACTCAACTGCTGTGGTTATCAGTCCCCTAGAACTTAGAACTACTTAAACCTAACTAACCTAAGGACATCACACACATCCATGCCCGAGGCAGGATTCGAACCTGCGACCGTATCAGTCGCACGGTTCCGGACTGCGCGCCTAGAACCGCGAGACCACCGCGGCCGGCCCACTGTTACACCTTTTTTTTTTTTTTTTTGTTTCTGTTATTGCTTCTTCGATGTACAGATTGAACTGTTGGGGCGAAAGACTACATCTTTGTCTTCTAACCTCTCTAATCTCAGCACTTCGTTCTTGCTCTTTCATCCTTAGTTTCCCTCTTGTTTATTGTATATTCTATATATTATCCATCCATCCCCATTAGGCTTCCCGATCTTCCATATAGTAAGAGCTTTCCCGTATTTGGTGGTTTATGCTGTTTGCACCTTGCACAGGACCCTAAAATATCGTACTTAATATACTTCCGCAAATTCGCGTAACTCATTTGTCAAAATTCCGTCAATGTTAGGGCTCTGTGGTACAGATCAGTATACTGAAGCAAGAGTTTATCTTGTTACACGTCTGTCGGAATCAATGTACAGTACATCACATTACATATTTCTTATTAGACATTGCATTTAAGTTTGAATTTGCCTTATTTGAAATTAAGATAAGTCAACTGCCAAAGCAACGTAAATAGAACAGTGTTCGTATTACCAAACAATACTTTGAAGTCTGAAAAATTGCGACAACAATGAAGTGTTCTTTATTTACACGAGTCAATACTATAATCAAAATGTTTTAAGATTCTTAATTTAAGAAGATCCCTAACAAGTCGCAGCATTGTTGCCAGGTTTAACTAAAGGCCGCAGGCGGAAACAGAGTCGTGACAACAATGAGGCGTTGACACAGAGACCTTCACAAAGTCGCGTTACTTTATTGGTAGAGGTAGGCTCACGAAGCTGCCGCACCCAGCCTACTGCAACTGTCAGGGATCAACTTAATGTTGACTCATCTATAATGGCAACTCTGAACCAAGTTCAAGTACGCATACACCATAGACGTTAACGGTCGACATTACTTGTTTGTTGTTTGAATACGATTAAATCGAAGTAATGATATCTATTTAATCACTTAAGCGAGCTAAAAGCCAATATGTTTGTCTAGAAAGATGTGAAAAGAAACATCCATTGTTAGTTCGTTACAACAAAATTCGTTCGAGGCGAAATACTTATAGCTACAGCTGTCAGAATTATTTCTTTACATTGTTTTATAATGTTGAGAATGACTGTTCACTACAGCAAAAGATAAAAGAACGATTTTGTCAAAGATGGCCCTCATGATGGGAAGATATACGTTAATGTTCAGCGTTTAATACACTCCTGGAAATTGAAATAAGAACACCGTGAATTCATTGTCCCAGGAAGGGGAAACTTTATTGACACATTCCTGGGGTCAGATACATCACATGATCACACTGACAGAACCACAGGCACATAGACACAGGCAACAGAGCATGCACAATGTCGGCACTAGTACAGTGTATATCCACCTTTCGCAGCAATGCAGGCTGCTATTCTCCCATGGAGACGATCGTAGAGATGCTGGATGTAGTCCTGTGGAACGGCTTGCCATGCCATTTCCACCTGGCGCCTCAGTTGGACCAGCGTTCGTGCCGGACGTGCAGACCGCGTGAGACGACGCTTCATCCAGTCCCAAACATGCTCAATGGGGGACAGATCCGGAGATCTTGCTGGCCAGGGTAGTTGACTTACACCTTCTAGAGCACGTTGGGTGGCACGGGATACATGCGGACGTGCATTGTCCTGTTGGAACAGCAAGTTCCCTTGCCGGTCTAGGAATGGTAGAACGATGGGTTCGATGACGGTTTGGATGTACCGTGCACTATTCAGTGTCGCCTCGACGATCACCAGTGGTGTACGGCCAGTGTAGGAGATCGCTCCCCACACCATGATGCCGGGTGTTCGCCCTGTGTGCCTCGGTCGTATGCAGTCCTGATTGTGGCGCTCACCTGCACGGCGCCAAACATGCATACGACCATCATTGGCACCTAGGCAGAAGCGACTCTCATCGCTGAAGACGACACGTCTCCATTCGTCCCTCCATTCACGCCTGTCGCGACACCACTGGAGGCGGGCTGCACGATGTTGGGGCGTGAGCGGAAGACGGCCTAACGGTGTGCGGGACCGTAGCCCAGCTCCATGGAGACGGTTGCGAATGGTCCTCGCCGATACCCCAGGAGCAACAGTGTCCCTAATTTGCTGGGAAGTGGCGGTGCGGTCCCCTACGGCACTGCGTAGGATCCTACGGTCTTGGCGTGCATCCGTGCGTCGCTGCGGTCCGGTCCCAGGTCGACGGGCACGTGCACCTTCCGCCGACCACTGGCGACAACATCGATGTACTGTGGAGACCTCACGCCCCACGTGTTGAGCAATTCGGCGGTACGTCCACCCGGCCTCCCGCATGCCCACTATACGCCCTCGCTCAAAGTCCGTCAACTGCACATACGGTTCACGTCCACGCTGTCGCGGCATGCTACCAGTGTTAAAGACTGCGATGGAGCTCCGTATGCCACGGCAAACTGGCTGACACTGACGGCGGCGGTGCACAAATGCTGCGCAGCTAGCGCCATTCGACGGCCAACACCGCGGTTCCTGGTGTGCCCGCTGTGCCGTGCGTGTGATCATTGCTTGTACAGCCCTCTCGCAGTGTCCGGAGCAAGTATGGTGGGTCTGACACACCGGTGTCAATGTGTTCTTTTTTCCATTTCCAGGAGTGTATTTTGAATGTTTTTTGTTTAAACTAGCTATGTATCATTTACATTCAAAGTTATTAATAAAGTGTTTTAGTCTAAACTGATTAACATACGTTTTCTGGTTATTACATTGTGCATGTTCTTTCCTTAATAAAATAACAATAATAAAATAACAGGTGATTGGCGTAAAAATTTCGTGTCCCACATCTGGGTGTTGTAAAAATTAGCAATCCTATGCGCTGTAGCTTATACAATTTTCCTAAGAATTTTGAACATCGTGTACTATTTTATGTTGTCTAACATTTCTACATCGACAAATCATATGAACATGTCTTGATTTTTCTTATCTTGCTTACACTATCAAGTGCAACGTCAGAACTGCGTCTTTCCTAAAGCCAAAGGGATCTAATCCAGCAGATCCTCAATTTTGTGTTTGATTGTTATACATATTATTCTCCTCAGCAACTTGCTTGGATACATGAGCTGTTATGCTGATTGTTCGGTTCACATATTACTGGAAGTAAGGTATCCGTTTGGACAAAGCACTTTGATTTCAGACGATTCCTGAAAACTTTGTGTATTTTTTTCTATACCGTTAGCACGAATGGGTTACTCTTTTGTGGATTGTGTGCAGAAAAAGTGTGAGGGTGCTCAACCCGGTATCTACAGATCACTATAGAGAAAGTTTAGGAAATGTAAACTGGGAAGATGTATATAATGAGCCAAATGCTAATGATAAATGCAGCATATTTCTTGATAAATTTATATCCCTTTTTGAACATTGTTTTCCAAAGAAAATTACTAAATGTAACACCACAAACTTTTCAAAGAAACCTTGGATTACTACAGGTATTAAAGTGCTTCCAGAAAGAAAAAGAAGACTGTATGAGACAGCAAGAACTAGTAAAGATCCAGAAGTAGTTTTACACTACAAAAATTATTGTAACACACTGAGAAAATTTGTAAGGAAATCAAGAAATATGTATGTTAGAGAAGAAATTAACAACTCCAGCAATACAATCAAATCAATACGGAATATTGTTAGAAGGAAGACAGGAAAAGTAACCACTGGGGTAGGTAGCATTACTGTTAAAGAGAATGAGACCATCTTAACCAACAGTACGCAGGTAGCCAATGTATTTAACAATCACTTCTTAAGTGTAGGAGAAAATATCGGTGGGAATAGTTTAAAAGAAAAAGCCAGGCAGTACATACAAGAGCCAGTTTTGAAAAATTTTAGTCAGATTAAGTTTCATCTAACAACCTGTTGTTAAATAAGGAAAATTATTAAATCTTTGAAAAATAAATGTTATGTTGGAGTAGATGACATCTCGTACAAGTTATTAAAACAATGTGGAGCAGTTACAGCTGATGTTTTGAGTCACTTATGCAATGCATTACTGACTCAGGGTATCTTTCCAGACAGGTTAAAATATTCGATTGTCAGGCCTCTCTACAAAAAGAGGGAAACTAGAGAAGTCAATAATTACTGGCCAGTATCCTTGCTTACAGCGTTTTCAAAAATCTTTGAGAAAGTAATGTACTAAAGAGTGGTTAGCCATCTCAACAATAATGGGATACTTAGTAAATCACAGTTCAGATTTCAGAAATGCTGTTCCACTGAGACAGCAATACACAATTCCACTGTCCACATAATAGAGTCTTTAAATAGTAAAATATCACCAGTAGGAATATTCTGTGACTTATCCAAAGCATTTCACTGTGTGAACCATGACATTATGTTAGAGAAATTACAATTCTATGGTATAAATAGAACAGCATATGAGTGGTTTAAGTCATATCTACAGAACAGGAAGAAGAAAGTCTCTTTATATGCTTCAAGTGATTCAAATATAGTTTGCCACTTCATCTAACTGGGGTGAAATTACATTAGGTGTTCCACAAGGTTCGATCATGACCTCCCTTCTTATGTGAAACAAGATGCAGAACTGACACTGTTTGCTGATGATACAAGCATAATTATTAATCCAGTAAAATAAAGTCCGATAGAAAATTATACAAATAAGGTCTTTGGAAAAGTTATTAATTGGTTTTCTGCGAATGGGCTTGCTCTGAACTTTGAAAACACACAGTACATCCAATTTCTGCTTCAAAAAGTATAATTCCTTTAGTAAACATAACACATCAAAAGAAGTCAGTAGCCAGGGTAGAGCATACTAAGTTTTTGGGTGTACATATAGATGAGAATCTTAATTGGAAAACTCATATTTTGGATCTCCTAAAGCGACTAGGTTCAGCAACTTTTGCATTCGGAATAATTGCCAATTTTGAGGATGTAGAAATTAGTAAGCTAACATACTTTGCATACTTCCACTCTCTGTCATACGGAATAATATTCTGGGGCAACTCAACACTTCAGCAAAAGGTATTCACTGCTCAAAAGGAAGTAGTTAGAACAATGTGTGGGGTTCATAGTCGCACATCTTGTAGGTATCTGTTTAAAAGGTTAGGAATTTTTACAACTGCTTCACAGTACATTTACTCGGTAATGAAATTTTTTCTCACAACATGGACCAATTTAAAATCAACAGCGACATTCATGATTACAATACCAGAAAAAAGAAAGACCTACACTATCCTTTACTTAACCTATCTTTGGCACAGAAAGGGGTAAAATATGCTGCTATAAAACGTCTTGATAAATTACCAGATGAAATAAAATGTCTGATAGACAGCATTAATAGTTTCAAAACAAATTGAAATCATACCTCCTTGACAACTCCTTCTATACCATAGATGAATTCTTGAATATGAGTAAATAAATCTTGAGATATAATATATGCATTTTGTGCCAATTAAGGAAATGGGATAGATAACAGAAATATTTAGGTATAACACTATAATATAAACAAAAAAAACTTGTTTCCTGTGTGCATTTCTTGTGCATTTGACGCATTCCACATCATAACAGTTTTTCCGTGCTATTAATCAATGGAACACGTAACTAACTACAGTATAGTTGTTACACAAAATAGGCATTTATGTTTCATGAATGACATTAAATCGGATGTAGATAGTGAAACAATATTAAAAAAAGAGGGAGAATACATCATAAATTTTTTTTAAGAAAACTATGGTAATGAGCCAGATAATAGTAAAATTTTGTCAGTTCAATAATTTAATCATTGGCCTCGTTTTGGATCTGAAGAGTAGTATAAATGCTATCTTCCTCGCTGGTTCTCAATACAAAAATTTCAATTAACATGCAAATACGATACCACATCCTGTGACTAAAATATTTCTCTACGTATCCTCAGGATTAATGCTCGTGTCATAGCACTTCTTGTTTAACAACACTAGACATGGTGCTTTACACAGCTTTCTCATACAAACTAAATCAAACTTTAAATGAACGCAGTTTCATAGGGAAGAAGACAATGTATTCGTTAACCGAGTGAAACTACTGAAAACAATTTTTCTTACAGTCATATAGATAAAAATACAGGAATAACGAATCTTAAATTTCACTATCCAACGCAAAAGACACTTACACAGTCCTATAAAAATCTCTGTGGGAGAAACGGACAAAAGCAGCCGTTAAAACAATATAGCGGGTGTCTCATATGCAGAAGCATGCTTGGGTAGTTTAGTATCTGGCCTACTTTTGAGTGCGTACTTAGTTCTGTACTATTACATCATGCACGGATTGCCTACATGCAGGGGCAGGGCGGTAGTGGTTGCCCTGGTGACGACTGTGGCAGCGGCTGTGGAAGTGTTGGGGTGACGTTATTTTGACGCTCCCCTCTTCTAATACGTGCTCCTTTCTTGGAAATAGGCCATCGGAGAGCGTCTAAGCCAATATACACATATGTATGTGTATTTTATCATCTATGTTCAAAAGTATCTAAAGTGCATAAACCTGCGCCATGTTCGAAAGTATCGAAGCTCTCTCGGCTCTGTAAATTGGCATCCTGTTCAAAAGTATCACAACAAACTGCCGTGCACAAATTGGCACCATGTTCAAAAGTATTCAAACGACACAACTGAAATAGCCACTCAGTATGTAGCCCCAGACTGTCACCTTGCCCTAGTTCAAAGGTAACCAGACGATGTGAATTGCAGAAATGGGCGCAATGTTCAGATGTATCTGAATGACCTGAAATATTTGTCAGAAATACGTAAAGATACTGACAATACTATAACTTACAGTATTCACTGGTGTAACTTAAACATCTAAAATGTCTGTACTATTTACCAAAAATATACAAGCTTCATCAGCAAAACACACACACAGTTTTTAGGTCAAATGACACAATATTACGTACATGTCTAAAATGACTGTATTATATATATAAAATACTGGTGTAACTTACTGTATTTCTACATCTACAATGTCTGTTATTTATCAGAAATGTTATTTCCAGATATAAAAGTTCGTATAACTTATCGAAAACATACATGAAACTTTTGATTTAACTTACAGTTTAGGCCGCACTTGCTACTGAGAAATCTTATCTTTGCATCACACTTCGTGCAAGGGGCAATGGAACCCAAAATCAAATATTCCCACATTTAAATTGTATTCCTGTTCTATAGCTGTACAAAAGACACATTGACTAAAATAATATGTCAAGTAAGCAAGGCAATGATAATTGACAGTTCCTCTTAAGCCTAAATGAGGCTATGGTACTGGTAGTACTGAAATGAACTTTCATCACGGGACCAAGTACCATTCTAGCGGAAGGAGGAGATAATTTATCATTTTCTACACAATAAAAATATAATTTATGTTACATTAGCAGGCTAAAACAGCTTTTTCTTAATTACTTCTGACCTGAGATGCACCTGTTGTTGTATTCCACTGATGTGCAAAAACGAAGTTTCGAGAAAGGCTGGGTCATTTACGGAACACAACTATGATGTAAGCGTTTTCTAAGGAAGTTTACTGACTGTATGTCCATAATCAGCCACTACATAATACCAATAGCTACAGCATTTTTTATCGATTGATGTCACATTTTGTGACACTTTAGTGCAACAAACCATATTAGAAATAATGTGTTTTGGAGAGAACTGTAATATGGTATATCGGTTAAACTGCAATGCACAAGAATAACTTTGAAAATCACCAAATAACATATGTTAGATTCATAAACACCGAATAAATATAGCAGCTGCTTGAATTGTTTGTGTCAAAAAGAATTATGAACAAGGTTCTACAAAGAGGACAGTTCGACCTACGAAAATTCGATCTTTGCACCAAAACAAAATTGGCTTTGTTACTTATCAAAACATGTACAGATTTCTTCTTTAACAATATAAATTACACGTGGCACCAGTGATCTAACTTACAGGTTGAAGTGTACGGTCAATAACAATATATAGATCTTTGTACCAAACTTAAAAGAAATCAAAAAATTGTCTGCATTACTTATTAAAGCACACGTTGGTCTCTTATTGATACTACTGATCTAACTTACAGGTTCAAGTGCACTTGTCTATGACGGTACTACGATATTTATAACAGGATTTAAGGAACAACTAACCTTAACGAAATTGTAACAAACTGATTCATATGTCAACACTTTAAATTCGTTTATGTATAAGCATCAAACAAAAATGCTACAAATTGCCCAATATGTAGCTATTTTATACTGAAATCGTATTTTCTGCACTATCAAATGCAATTTTTCTTAACTTTGTTTCTGTGTTACCATACAAAACCTTTGATAGTATTATAACATGACCACCTATAGTTTCTTCTCAAGCATGGGTTCGATTCATTTCCATACTGTGATCTGATCTGTATTGTGGTAAAAGGATTGTTAAAATTTTCAGCAGCCTTTGCAGTCGATAAACATTCAATAACAGATCGCTTTGCACTTTTCAAATACTCTGCGGTCCATTTAGATTTGTCTGTCTTCCTCCCAACATATTTTCTAAATATATGAAAATTGATATCACTGCGGCACCGAGAGTCAATTGACACGGTAACAGCCATTACCCCAGTCACGGTCACTAACGCCAGCCTGAGCGCATGGTTTTATTCATATAGTTATGAAACGAGGGTAGTTTCAGCAGTACTAGTGTGCAATATTTAAGGACGAAAGTAACTTTCACGTGATAACATGGCTCGCTGAAACTTAGGTTATGCACAGAAAGGACTGCTGCAGTACAAAAGGTAACTGAAATAAATACGAAATAAGACGAACGGAAATGACACTTTTATTCAAAGACAATAATTCCACTGTAATCACCCCTGTTCATGGGGTTTCTCTGGACATCAGAAAATGAAGGATATGGTTCTTAACAGGATATGTGTTCACCACAGTCGGCAGTGCATGCTTTGCATTGAGCTCCCATGCTGGGTACAAGGTAGGTAAGGCGTTACCATGTGGAACATTCCATTCCTCCACCAGCGCAGCTAACAACCGCTGGAAGGACGTCAGCGCATGTGGACGTGCTGCAATACGTCTTCGAACGCATCCCACTTGTGCTAAGTTGTGGAAGTGGATAGGTCAGTTCATTACCTGCATGTAATTTCGTTCCAGGAACTCCTCCACCTGAGCTGTTCGTGGTAATCACGTATTGTCATCCATAAAAATTAAGTCATGGCCGAACGCACCCCCGAAAAGTCGCACATTTGGGAGGAGCAGTGTCACAATAATGTTGACCGGTTAATGCAATGTGTGGTCAAGGATATGGAGGTCAGTAAGCCCATGCAACACAATGCCTCCCCACACCATAACACCGGGACCACCAAAAGGATCCTGTTTGACAATGTTCTTGGGTGTATTACGTGATCCCAGCTCTTGCCAAATATGGATACGTCCAGAACCACTACTCAGACTGAATCTAGTCGCATCTGAGAAGAGTAAGCTACACCGCTCCTCGTTGGTCCACACCCTATGCTCTTGGCACCATAGCAAATGCTGCCGCCGATTTGCGAGTGTCAAAGGAAGGCAGCCGGCCGAAGTGGCCGAGCGGTTCTAGGCGCTACGGTCTGGAACAGCGCGACCGCTACGGTCGCAGGTTCGAATCCTGCCTCGGACATGGATGTGTGTGATGTCCTTAGGTTCGTTAGGTTTAAGTAGTTCTAAGTTCTAGGGGAACGATGACCTAAGCAGTTAAGTCCCATAGTGCTCAGAGCCATTTGAACCATTTGAATGGAAGGCAACATACTGGATTTAGGGCAAAGACCCCATGCAGTCCCCGTGCCACTGTGGAGCGCGAGATTTTGTTCCTTGCAGTCCTCTTAAATGTGGTTGTAACTTCACTCGATGTTTGACGTGCGCAATGCAGCGGTCATGTCCTGCCGTACCTAACTGTGGTCCATCTCCTCCTCTCCTCTGGGCAGCAGTGCCAGTGGTTGGGAACGCTCGCCATGCACCTGAAACAATGCTGTGAGCAGTACCAAACTCCAGGTCCACACTCATCACTCTTCGTCTTGTTCCAGTTTTCCAATGATTCTTCCCCGTGTCAAGTCATATTGTCTCCAGGCCATGTTGTAATAAAGAACACCATCACAGTGCACCGTAACAACTCACTCATTGATGCACATTGTCTTTTCCCATTCCTTCAACTGCTTCTGTTGAGTGGTCAAGCCCTTTTGGCGCTATAGTCATGCTGTCCTCAAGCTGACTTCCAGGTTTCTATAGTCGTTTGGGACTCTCTGTCAACATGCGCCCGCACTTTCATTCATTTCCATCGAGTTGCTTATATGTTATGTTACTTTATCTACCTTGTCCTTAAGTTTTCCACAGCAGAGTAATTTGC
This sequence comes from Schistocerca nitens, assembly GCF_023898315.1. NCBI lineage: Eukaryota > Metazoa > Arthropoda > Insecta > Orthoptera > Acrididae > Schistocerca > Schistocerca nitens. The sequence goes on along the minus strand of NC_064622.1, from coordinate 415,713,483 downwards.
AGTATCACCATCCAGATATTGTCTCTAGGCCATGTTGTAATAAAGAACACCATCACAGTGCACCGTAACAACTCACTCACTGATGCACATTGTTTTTTCCCATTCCTTCAGCTGCCTCTGTTGAGTGGCCAAGCCCTTTTGGCGCTATAGTCATGCTGTCCTCAAGCTGACTTCCAGGTTTCTATAGTCGTTTGGGACTCTCTGTCAACATGCGCCCGCACTTTCATTCATTTCCATCGACTTGCTTATATGTTATGTTACTTTATCTACCTTGTCCTTAAGTTTTCCAGAGCAGAGTAATTTGCAGTATCACCATCCAGATATTGTCTCTAGGCCATGTTGTAATAAAGAACACCATCACAGTGCACCGTAACAACTCAACCACTGATGCACATTGTCTTTTCCCATTCCTTCAGCTGCCTCTGTTGAGTGGCCAAGCCCTTTTGGCGCTGTAGTCATGCTGTCCTCAAGCTGACTTCCAGGTTTCTATAGTCGTTTGGGACTCTCTGTCAACATGCGCCCGCACTTTCATTCATTTCCATCGAGTTGCTTATATGTTATGTTACTTTATCTACCATGTCCTTAAGTTTTCCAGAGCAGAGTAATTTGCAGTATCACCATCCAGATATTGTCTCTAGGCCATGTCGTAATAAAGAACACCATCACAGTGCACCGTAACAACTCACTCACTGATGCACATTGTCTTTTCCCATTCCTTCAACTGCTTCTGTTGAGTGGTCAAGCCCTTTTGGCGCTATAGTCATGCTGTCCTCAAGCTGACTTCCAGGTTTCTATGGTCGTTTGGGACTCTCTGTCAACATGCGCCCGCACTTTCATTCATTTCCATCGAGTTGCTTATATGTTATGTTACTTTATCTACCTTGTCCTTAAGTTTTCCAGAGCAGAGTAATTTACAGTATCACCATCCAGATATTGTCTCTAGGCCATGTTGTAATAAAGAACACCATCACAGTGCACCGTAACAACTCACTCACTGATGCACATTGTCTTTTCCCATTCCTTCAACTGCTTCTGTTGAGTGGTCAAGCCCTTTTGGCGCTATAGTCATGCTGTCCTCAAGCTGACTTCCAGGTTTCTATGGTCGTTTGGGACTCTCTGTCAACATGCGCCCGCACTTTCATTCATTTCCATCGAGTTGCTTATATGTTATGTTACTTTATCTACCTTGTCCTTAAGTTTTCCACAGCAGAGTAATTTGCAGTATCACCATCCAGATATTGTCTCTAGGCCATGTTGTAATAAAGAACACCATCACAGTGCACCGTAACAACTCACTCATTGATGCACATTGTCTTTTCCCATTCCTTCAACTGCTTCTGTTGAGTGGTCAAGCCCTTTTGGCGCTATAGTCATGCTGTCCTCAAGCTGACTTCCAGGATTCTATAGTCGTTTGGGACTCTCTGTCAACATGCGCCCGCACTTTCATTCATTTCCATCGAGTTGCTTATATGTTATGTTACTTTATCTACCTTGTCCTTAAGTTTTCCAGAGCAGAGTAATTTGCAGTATCACCATCCACATATTGTCTCTAGGCCATGTTGTAATAAAGAACACCATCACAGTGCACCGTAACAACTCACTCATTGATGCACATTGTCTTTTCCCATTCCTTCAACTGCCTCTGTTGAGTGGCCAAGCCCTTTTGGCGCTGTAGTCATGCTGTCCTCAAGCTGACTTCCAGGTTTCTATAGTCGTTTGGGACTCTCTGTCAACATACGCCCGCACTTTCATTCATTTCCATCGAGTTGCTTATATGTTATGTTACTTTATCTACCTTGTCCTTAAGTTTTCCAGAGCAGAGTAATTTGCAGTATCACCATCCAGATATTGTCTCTAGGCCATGTTGTAATAAAGAACACCATCACAGTGCACCGTAACAACTCACTCATTGATGCACATTGTCTTTTCCCATTCCTTCAACTGCTTCTGTTGAGTGGTCAAGCCCTTTTGGCGCTATAGTCATGCTGTCCTCAAGCTGACTTCCAGGATTCTATAGTCGTTTGGGACTCTCTGTCAACATGCGCCCGCACTTTCATTCATTTCCATCGAGTTGCTTATATGTTATGTTACTTTATCTACCTTGTCCTTAAGTTTTCCACAGCAGAGTAATTTGCAGTATCACCATCCAGATATTGTCTCTAGGCCATGTTGTAATAAAGAACACCATCACAGTGCACCGTAACAACTCACTCACTGATGCACATTGTCTTTTCCCATTCCTTCAGCTGCCTCTGTTGAGTGGCCAAGCCCTTTTGGCGCTGTAGTCATGCTGTCCTCAAGCTGACTTCCAGGTTTCTATAGTCGTTTGGGACTCTCTGTCAACATGCGCCCGCACTTTCATTCATTTCCATCGAGTTGCTTATATGTTATGTTACTTTATCTACCTTGTCCTTAAGTTTTCCAGAGCAGAGTAATTTACAGTATCACCATCCAGATATTGTCTCTAGGCCATGTTGTAATAAAGAACACCATCACAGTGCACCGTAACAACTCACTCATTGATGCACATTGTCTTTTCCCATTCCTTCAGCTGCCTCTGTTGAGTGGCCAAGCCCTTTTGGCGCTGTAGTCATGCTGTCCTCAAGCTGACTTCCAGGTTTCTATAGTCGTTTGGGACTCTCTGTCAACATACGCCCGCACTTTCATTCATTTCCATCGAGTTGCTTATATGTTATGTTACTTTATCTACCTTGTCCTTAAGTTTTCCAGAGCAGAGTAATTTGCAGTATCACCATCCAGATATTGTCTCTAGGCCATGTTGTAATAAAGAACACCATCACAGTGCACCGTAACAACTCAACCACTGATGCACATTGTCTTTTCCCATTCCTTCAACTGCTTCTGTTGAGTGGTCAAGCCCTTTTGGCGCTATAGTCATGCTGTCCTCAAGCTGACTTCCAGGTTTCTATAGTCGTTTGGGACTCTCTGTCAACATGCGCCCGCACTTTCATTCATTTCCATCGAGTTGCTTATATGTTATGTTACTTTATCTACCTTGTCCTTAAGTTTTCCAGAGCAGAGTAATTTACGGTATCACCATCCAGATATTGTCTCTAGGCCATGTTGTAATAAAGAACACCATCACAGTGCACCGTAACAACTCACTCATTGATGCACATTGTCTTTTCCCATTCCTTCAACTGCTTCTGTTGAGTGGTCAAGCCCTTTTGGCGCTATAGTCATGCTGTCCTCAAGCTGACTTCCAGGATTCTATAGTGGTTTGGGACTCTCTGTCAACATGCGCCCGCACTTTCATTCATTTCCATCGACTTGCTTATATGTTATGTTACTTTATCTACCTTGTCCTTAAGTTTTCCAGAGCAGAGTAATTTGCAGTATCTCCATCCAGATATCGTCTCTAGGCCATGTTGTAATAAAGAACACCATCACAGTGCACCGCAACAACTCACTCATTGATGCACATTGTCTTTTCCCATTCCTTCAGCTGCCTCTGTTGAGTGGCCAAGCCCTTTTGGCGCTATAGTCATGCTGTCCTCAAGCTGACTTCCAGGTTTCTATAGTCGTTTGGGACTCTCTGTCAACATGCGCCCGCACTTTCATTCATTTCCATCGAGTTGCTTATATGTTATGTTACTTTATCTACCTTGTCCTTAAGTTTTCCAGAGCAGAGTAATTTGCAGTATCACCATCCAGATATTGTCTCTAGGCCATGTTGTAATAAAGAACACCATCACAGTGCACCGTAACAACTCACTCATTGATGCACATTGTCTTTTCCCATTCCTTCAACTGCTTCTGTTCAGTGGTCAAGCCCTTTTGGCGCTATAGTCATGCTGTCCTCAAGCTGACTTCCAGGATTCTATAGTCGTTTGGGACTCTCTGTCAACATGCGCCCGCACTTTCATTCATTTCCATCGAGTTGCTTATATGTTATGTTACTTTATCTACCTTGTCCTTAAGTTTTCCAGAGCAGAGCAATTTGCAGTATCACCATCCAGATATCGTCTCTAGGCCATTTTGTAATAAAGAACACCATCACAGTGCACCGTAACAACTCACTCATTGATGCACATTGTCTTTTCCCATTCCTTCAGCTGCCTCTGTTGAGTGGCCAAGCCCTTTTTTACGCTGTAGTCATGCTGTCCTCAAGCTGACTTCCAGGTTTCTATAGTCGTTTGGGACTCTCTGTCAACATGCGCCCGCACTTTCATTCATTTCCATCGAGTTGCTTATATGTTATGTTAGTTTATCTACCTTGTCCTTAAGTTTTCCAGAGCAGAGTAATTTACAGTATCACCATCCAGATATTGTCTCTAGGCCATGTTGTAATAAAGAACACCATCACAGTGCACCGTAACAACTCAACCACTGATGCACATTGTCTTTTCCCATTCCTTCAACTACTTCTGTTGAGTGGTCAAGCCCTTTTTGCGCTATAGTCATGCTGTCCTCAAGCTGACTTCCAGGTTTCTATAGTCGTTTGGGACTCTCTGTCAACATGCGCCCGCACTTTCATTCATTTCCATCGAGTTGCTTATATGTTATGTTACTTTATCTACCTTGTCCTTAAGTTTTCCAGAGCAGAGTAATTTGCAGTATCACCATCCAGATATTGTCTCTAGGCCATGTTGTAATAAAGAACACCATCACAGTGCACCGTAACAACTCACTCACTGATGCACATTGTCTTTTCCCATTCCTTCAGCTGCCTCTGTTGAGTGGCAAAGCCCTTTTTTACGCTGTAGTCATGCTGTCCTCAAGCTGACTTCCAGGTTTCTATAGTCGTTTGGGACTCTCTGTCAACATGCGCCCGCACTTTCATTCATTTCCATCGAGTTGCTTATATGTTATGTTACTTTATCTACCTTGTCCTTAAGTTTTCCAGAGCAGAGTAATTTGCAGTATCACCATCCACATATTGTCTCTAGGCCATGTTGTAATAAAGAACACCATCACAGTGCACCGTAACAACTCACTCATTGATGCACATTGTCTTTTCCCATTCCTTCAACTGCTTCTGTTGAGTGGTCAAGCCCTTTTGGCGCTATAGTCATGCTGTCCTCAAGCTGACTTCCAGGATTCTATAGTCGTTTGGGACTCTCTGTCAACATGCGCCCGCACTTTCATTCATTTCCATCGAGTTGCTTATATGTTATGTTACTTTATCTACCTTGTCCTTAAGTTTTCCAGAGCAGAGTAATTTGCAGTATCACCATCCACATATTGTCTCTAGGCCATGTTGTAATAAAGAACACCATCACAGTGCACCGTAACAACTCACTCATTGATGCACATTGTCTTTTCCCATTCCTTCAACTGCTTCTGTTGAGTGGTCAAGCCCTTTTGGCGCTATAGTCATGCTGTCCTCAAGCTGACTTCCAGGTTTCTATAGTCGTTTGGGACTCTCTGTCAACATGCGCCCGCACTTTCATTCATTTCCATCGAGTTGCTTATATGTTATGTTACTTTATCTACCTTGTCCTTAAGTTTTCCAGAGCAGAGTAATTTACAGTATCACCATCCAGATATTGTCTCTAGGCCATGTTGTAATAAAGAACACCATCACAGTGCACCGTAACAACTCAACCACTGATGCACATTGTCTTTTCCCATTCCTTCAACTGCTTCTGTTGAGTGGTCAAGCCCTTTTGGCGCTATAGTCATGCTGTCCTCAAGCTGACTTCCAGGTTTCTATAGTCGTTTGGGACTCTCTGTCAACATGCGCCCGCACTTTCATTCATTTCCATCGAGTTGCTTATATGTTATGTTACTTTATCTACCTTGTCCTTAAGTTTTCCAGAGCAGAGTAATTTACAGTATCACCATCCAGATATTGTCTCTAGGCCATGTTGTAATAAAGAACACCATCACAGTGCACCGTAACAACTCACTCATTGATGCACATTGTCTTTTCCCATTCCTTCAACTGCTTCTGTTGAGTGGTCAAGCCCTTTTGGCGCTATAGTCATGCTGTCCTCAAGCTGACTTCCAGGATTCTATAGTGGTTTGGGACTCTCTGTCAACATGCGCCCGCACTTTCATTCATTTCCATCGACTTGCTTATATGTTATGTTACTTTATCTACCTTGTCCTTAAGTTTTCCAGAGCAGAGTAATTTGCAGTATCTCCATCCAGATATCGTCTCTAGGCCATGTTGTAATAAAGAACACCATCACAGTGCACCGCAACAACTCACTCATTGATGCACATTGTCTTTTCCCATTCCTTCAGCTGCCTCTGTTGAGTGGCCAAGCCCTTTTGGCGCTATAGTCATGCTGTCCTCAAGCTGACTTCCAGGTTTCTATAGTCGTTTGGGACTCTCTGTCAACATGCGCCCGCACTTTCATTCATTTCCATCGAGTTGCTTATATGTTATGTTACTTTATCTACCTTGTCCTTAAGTTTTCCAGAGCAGAGTAATTTGCAGTATCACCATCCAGATATTGTCTCTAGGCCATGTTGTAATAAAGAACACCATCACAGTGCACCGTAACAACTCACTCATTGATGCACATTGTCTTTTCCCATTCCTTCAACTGCTTCTGTTCAGTGGTCAAGCCCTTTTGGCGCTATAGTCATGCTGTCCTCAAGCTGACTTCCAGGATTCTATAGTCGTTTGGGACTCTCTGTCAACATGCGCCCGCACTTTCAGTCATTTCCATCGAGTTGCTTATATGTTATGTTACTTTATCTACCTTGTCCTTAAGTTTTCCAGAGCAGAGCAATTTGCAGTATCACCATCCAGATATCGTCTCTAGGCCATTTTGTAATAAAGAACACCATCACAGTGCACCGTAACAACTCACTCATTGATGCACATTGTCTTTTCCCATTCCTTCAGCTGCCTGTGTTGAGTGGCCAAGCCCTTTTTTACGCTGTAGTCATGCTGTCCTCAAGCTGACTTCCAGGTTTCTATAGTCGTTTGGGACTCTCTGTCAACATGCGCCCGCACTTTCATTCATTTCCATCGAGTTGCTTATATGGTTCAAATGGCTCTGAGCACTATGGGACTCAACTGCTGTGGTCATAAGTCCCCTAGAACTTAGAACTACTTAAACCTAACTAACCTAAGGACATCACACACATCCATGCCCGAGGCAGGATTCGAACCTGCGACCGCAGCGGTCGTGCGGTTCCAGACTGTAGCGCCTTTAACCGCTCGGCCACTCCGGCCGGCGAGTTGCTTATATGTTATGTTAGTTTATCTACCTTGTCCTTAAGTTTTCCAGAGCAGAGTAATTTACAGTATCACCATCCAGATATTGTCTCTAGGCCATGTTGTAATAAAGAACACCATCACAGTGCACCGTAACAACTCAACCACTGATGCACATTGTCTTTTCCCATTCCTTCAACTGCTTCTGTTGAGTGGTCAAGCCCTTTTGGCGCTATAGTCATGCTGTCCTCAAGCTGACTTCCAGGTTTCTATAGTCGTTTGGGACTCTCTGTCAACATGCGCCCGCACTTTCATTCATTTCCATCGAGTTGCTTATATGTTATGTTACTTTATCTACCTTGTCCTTAAGTTTTCCAGAGCAGAGTAATTTGCAGTATCACCATCCAGATATTGTCTCTAGGCCATGTTGTAATAAAGAACACCATCACAGTGCACCGTAACAACTCACTCACTGATGCACATTGTCTTTTCCCATTCCTTCAGCTGCCTCTGTTGAGTGGCAAAGCCCTTTTTTACGCTGTAGTCATGCTGTCCTCAAGCTGACTTCCAGGTTTCTATAGTCGTTTGGGACTCTCTGTCAACATGCGCCCGCACTTTCATTCATTTCCATCGAGTTGCTTATATGTTATGTTACTTTATCTACCTTGTCCTTAAGTTTTCCAGAGCAGAGTAATTTGCAGTATCACCATCCAGATATTGTCTCTAGGCCATGTTGTAATAAAGAACACCATCACAGTGCACCGTAACAACTCAACCACTGATGCACATTGTCTTTTCCCATTCCTTCAGCTGCCTCTGTTGAGTGGCCAAGCCCTTTTTTACGCTGTAGTCATGCTGTCCTCAAGCTGACTTCCAGGTTTCTATAGTCGTTTGGGACTCTCTGTCAACATGCGCCCGCACTTTCATTCATTTCCATCGAGTTGCTTATATGTTATGTTACTTTATCTACCTTGTCCTTAAGTTTTCCAGAGCAGAGTAATTTACAGTATCACCATCCAGATATTGTCTCTAGGCCATGTTGTAATAAAGAACACCATCACAGTGCACCGTAACAACTCAACCACTGATGCACATTGTCTTTTCCCATTCCTTCAACTACTTCTGTTGAGTGGTCAAGCCCTTTTTGCGCTATAGTCATGCTGTCCTCAAGCTGACTTCCAGGTTTCTATAGTCGTTTGGGACTCTCTGTCAACATGCGCCCGCACTTTCATTCATTTCCATCGAGTTGCTTATATGTTATGTTACTTTATCTACCTTGTCCTTAAGTTTTCCAGAGCAGAGTAATTTACAGTATCACCATCCAGATATTGTCTCTAGGCCATGTTGTAATAAAGAACACCATCACAGTGCACCGTAACAACTCAACCACTGATGCACATTGTCTTTTCCCATTCCTTCAGCTGCCTCTGTTGAGTGGCCAAGCCCTTTTTTACGCTGTAGTCATGCTGTCCTCAAGCTGACTTCCAGGTTTCTATAGTCGTTTGGGACTCTCTGTCAACATGCGCCCGCACTTTCATTCATTTCCATCGAGTTGCTTATATGTTATGTTACTTTATCTACCTTGTCCTTAAGTTTTCCAGAGCAGAGTAATTTACAGTATCACCATCCAGATATTGTCTCTAGGCCATGTTGTAATAAAGAACACCATCACAGTGCACCGTAACAACTCAACCACTGATGCACATTGTCTTTTCCCATTCCTTCAACTGCTTCTGTTGAGTGGTCAAGCCCTTTTGGCGCTATAGTCATGCTGTCCTCAAGCTGACTTCCAGGTTTCTATGGTCGTTTGGGACTCTCTGTCAACATGCGCCCGCACTTTCATTCATTTCCATCGAGTTGCTTATATGTTATGTTACTTTATCTACCTTGTCCTTAAGTTTTCCAGAGCAGAGTAATTTACAGTATCACCATCCAGATATTGTCTCTAGGCCATGTTGTAATAAAGAACACCATCACAGTGCACCGTAACAACTCACTCACTGATGCACATTGTCTTTTCCCATTCCTTCAACTGCTTCTGTTGAGTGGTCAAGCCCTTTTGGCGCTATAGTCATGCTGTCCTCAAGCTGACTTCCAGGTTTCTATGGTCGTTTGGGACTCTCTGTCAACATGCGCCCGCACTTTCATTCATTTCCATCGAGTTGCTTATATGTTATGTTACTTTATCTACCTTGTCCTTAAGTTTTCCACAGCAGAGTAATTTGCAGTATCACCATCCAGATATTGTCTCTAGGCCATGTTGTAATAAAGAACACCATCACAGTGCACCGTAACAACTCAACCACTGATGCACATTGTCTTTTCCCATTCCTTCAACTGCTTCTGTTGAGTGGTCAAGCCCTTTTGGCGCTATAGTCATGCTGTCCTCAAGCTGACTTCCAGGTTTCTATAGTCGTTTGGGACTCTCTGTCAACATGCGCCCGCACTTTCATTCATTTCCATCGAGTTGCTTATATGTTATGTTACTTTATCTACCTTGTCCTTAAGTTTTCCAGAGCAGAGTAATTTACAGTATCACCATCCAGATATTGTCTCTAGGCCATGTTGTAATAAAGAACACCATCACAGTGCACCGTAACAACTCACTCATTGATGCACATTGTCTTTTCCCATTCCTTCAACTGCTTCTGTTGAGTGGTCAAGCCCTTTTGGCGCTATAGTCATGCTGTCCTCAAGCTGACTTCCAGGATTCTATAGTGGTTTGGGACTCTCTGTCAACATGCGCCCGCACTTTCATTCATTTCCATCGACTTGCTTATATGTTATGTTACTTTATCTACCTTGTCCTTAAGTTTTCCAGAGCAGAGTAATTTGCAGTATCACCATCCAGATATCGTCTCTAGGCCATGTTGTAATAAAGAACACCATCACAGTGCACCGCAACAACTCACTCATTGATGCACATTGTCTTTTCCCATTCCTTCAGCTGCCTCTGTTGAGTGGCCAAGCCCTTTTGGCGCTATAGTCATGCTGTCCTCAAGCTGACTTCCAGGTTTCTATAGTCGTTTGGGACTCTCTGTCAACATGCGCCCGCACTTTCATTCATTTCCATCGAGTTGCTTATATGTTATGTTACTTTATCTACCTTGTCCTTAAGTTTTCCAGAGCAGAGTAATTTGCAGTATCACCATCCAGATATTGTCTCTAGGCCATGTTGTAATAAAGAACACCATCACAGTGCACCGTAACAACTCACTCATTGATGCACATTGTCTTTTCCCATTCCTTCAACTGCTTCTGTTGAGTGGTCAAGCCCTTTTGGCGCTATAGTCATGCTGTCCTCAAGCTGACTTCCAGGATTCTATAGTCGTTTGGGACTCTCTGTCAACATGCGCCCGCACTTTCATTCATTTCCATCGAGTTGCTTATATGTTATGTTACTTTATCTACCTTGTCCTTAAGTTTTCCAGAGCAGAGCAATTTGCAGTATCACCATCCAGATATCGTCTCTAGGCCATGTTGTAATAAAGAACACCATCACAGTGCACCGTAACAACTCACTCATTGATGCACATTGTCTTTTCCCATTCCTTCAGCTGCCTCTGTTGAGTGGCCAAGCCCTTTTTTACGCTGTAGTCATGCTGTCCTCAAGCTGACTTCCAGGTTTCTATAGTCGTTTGGGACTCTCTGTCAACATGCGCCCGCACTTTCATTCATTTCCATCGAGTTGCTTATATGTTATGTTAGTTTATCTACCTTGTCCTTAAGTTTTCCAGAGCAGAGTAATTTACAGTATCACCATCCAGATATTGTCTCTAGGCCATGTTGTAATAAAGAACACCATCACAGTGCACCGTAACAACTCAACCACTGATGCACATTGTCTTTTCCCATTCCTTCAACTGCTTCTGTTGAGTGGTCAAGCCCTTTTGGCGCTATAGTCATGCTGTCCTCAAGCTGACTTCCAGGTTTCTATAGTCGTTTGGGACTCTCTGTCAACATGCGCCCGCACTTTCATTCATTTCCATCGAGTTGCTTATATGTTATGTTACTTTATCTACCTTGTCCTTAAGTTTTCCAGAGCAGAGTAATTTGCAGTATCACCATCCAGATATTGTCTCTAGGCCATGTTGTAATAAAGAACACCATCACAGTGCACCGTAACAACTCACTCACTGATGCACATTGTCTTTTCCCATTCCTTCAGCTGCCTCTGTTGAGTGGCAAAGCCCTTTTTTACGCTGTAGTCATGCTGTCCTCAAGCTGACTTCCAGGTTTCTATAGTCGTTTGGGACTCTCTGTCAACATGCGCCCGCACTTTCATTCATTTCCATCGAGTTGCTTATATGTTATGTTACTTTATCTACCTTGTCCTTAAGTTTTCCAGAGCAGAGTAATTTGCAGTATCACCATCCAGATATTGTCTCTAGGCCATGTTGTAATAAAGAACACCATCACAGTGCACCGTAACAACTCAACCACTGATGCACATTGTCTTTTCCCATTCCTTCAGCTGCCTCTGTTGAGTGGCCAAGCCCTTTTTTACGCTGTAGTCATGCTGTCCTCAAGCTGACTTCCAGGTTTCTATAGTCGTTTGGGACTCTCTGTCAACATGCGCCCGCACTTTCATTCATTTCCATCGAGTTGCTTATATGTTATGTTACTTTATCTACCTTGTCCTTAAGTTTTCCAGAGCAGAGTAATTTGCAGTATCACCATCCAGATATTGTCTCTAGGCCATGTTGTAATAAAGAACACCATCACAGTGCACCGTAACAACTCAACCACTGATGCACATTGTCTTTTCCCATTCCTTCAACTGCCTCTGTTGAGTGGTCAAGCCCTTTTGGCGCTATAGTCATGCTGTCCTCAAGCTGACTTCCAGGTTTCTATAGTCGTTTGGGACTCTCTGTCAACATGCGCCCGCACTTTCATTCATTTCCATCGAGTTGCTTATATGTTATGTTACTTTATCTACCTTGTCCTTAAGTTTTCCACAGCAGAGTAATTTGCAGTATCACCATCCAGATATTGTCTCTAGGCCATGTTGTAATAAAGAACACCATCACAGTGCACCGTAACAACTCACTCACTGATGCACATTGTCTTTTCCCATTCCTTCAGCTGCCTCTGTTGAGTGGCCAAGCCCTTTTGGCGCTGTAGTCATGCTGTCCTCAAGCTGACTTCCAGGTTTCTATAGTCGTTTGGGACTCTCTGTCAACATGCGCCCGCACTTTCATTCATTTCCATCGAGTTGCTTATATGTTATGTTACTTTATCTACCTTGTCCTTAAGTTTTCCAGAGCAGAGTAATTTGCAACATCACCATCCATGTAGATTATCTAATTTTTTTAGGGCTTTTGGGAGGGCAACGGATTAGCAAACAAATATTCTTATACAATATCTTCATTAATTTTTGCATATACACCCTCTGACATCATACGCATCCACACCTCTCCCATTTTCACCTTTCTGTTTTTTAGTATTTCCACAGCCAGTGTTTTAAAACATATGAATTGGGCCCTACCTATTAGGCGGCTTCACTTGACTTGGAATGGAACGCTTTACCGAAAACTAACAGAGTAGTATTTCTGACGCTGAACAACTTATGTTTGTCGAGCGGGATATTAGAGACGGTAGTTCACTATTCATGTAGTCACACTATTGCAGACAACAGGTCCATGTTACTATGAGAATATTGCTGAATCTTTCATCATATATCTAGATGTAAATAACCTCTACAGTTGAGCGATGATGCAAAATCTTCCTGTTTCTGATTTTCTACGCTACACGAAATAATGCAGTGGTTAGCATAGCGGATGGGCATTGCGGAGGTTGACGGTTCAAATCTCCGTACAGTCCTTCTGATTGTGCTTGTCCATGATTTCCCTAAATCGATTGAGGCAAATGCTTTGAAAAGGTAAGGCTGATTTCTTTCCCCATCCTTCCTTAATCCGAGCTTATACTCCATCTGTTATGGCCCCGTTGTCGATGGAGCGTTGAACTCTAATCTTCCTTCCTTACAATCATGTTTGGTTTAGCCCGGAGACGCTTGAAACTTTTGATTTCGAAAACATACATTTCAATGAATAAAGACGAAACGCCTATGGTGTGACAAAATTGGCGTTATTCAGTTGCATATAGACGAACATAATCTGAAAATTATCGTCACAAAAAAGTCTGGGTGTAGCAGTGCGTGAGAACATAAACTGGAACGATCACATAGGTAAAGCAATTGGCTGACATTTGATCCATGGGTAGGATGATACAGTCAGTCTATGAAGAAGACTGTTAACGAAACACTAGTGCGATACGTCAGGGATACTGCTGAAGTGTGTGAGACCTATAACAATTATTACAAACAAAATATATCGAACGTACACAAAGAAAGGAGCACGAATCGTAGCATGTTTGTTTGACTCACGACGGAGTCTCATAGAAATGCTGAAAAACGTGAAGTCGCAGGCACTTGAAGATAGTCCCGATGTATCCCACGAGCACCAACTTACAAAATTTTAATAACTATTATTGAATCAATAATCTAGGAATATAGTACAGCTCCTTCCGTATTGGTTCTTTAGGGTTAAAGAAGACAAGACTAGAACTACAGCGCGCAGAGGCATGTAAGCAGTCATTTTATTTTACCCTCTGCCATGCACTTCACAGGGGTGCACAGACCAGGGATGTAGACCTTGACATAGATGTAAATTCTACGCAGTTAGACGTGTTTGATATGTTTCAAAGCGTCCAATGATTCACCCCGCAAAACGGGATACAGATGGCGTTGTTGTGGTATTAAGCGCAGAAGAGCAAGAGATATTTTGAGTCTAACGTATAGCTTTATGTTAATTTTGAATAACGTGCCCTTTCGGAACAAGGAATACTGCTTTCCTATTCAAGTGTATAATGGCGGCTTCTAAGGAAATTTAAACGGTACTTTAATACGATTGTTTAGCTTCTTCTTTTTGTTTTCTTCTTTCCTCCATAGGCTTCCGTAAGGCGAACCCGTCTTTTTATTCAGCAGTTAAGGTATCAAACTTTTCTACGTTCCGGACATTGAGTGTATACCTATCACTCGTTTGAGATACGATGACTTCTGTGTACTTCTTATCAAATGTAATCCGAAAGGCATGAAATATTCTCAAATTAACCGAGTTTATTGTGTCAAAAATTACAATTTTAGAACGTTTCCTCTTCTTGGACGTATTTATGCGGACGCCCATGCTCTCCTCAAACAGCTTTTGGACACTATCGTATTGTTGCAACAAGACACATGAACATCATTGTTTTAATGGGCCACGAGTGTGGGTAAAAGGTGGCAGATTCATTTCCTCTTATGTTTTGAATATGTAAAAGGGTCATTCTAAGAGAACGTTTGTTTTTCCAGACCTTTTATTCAAGATAACGAGAGAAAACTTATTTTACGACATATATTGATATCTCAGATATTTTTCTATGTAATCGCGCTTCGAATATAAATATATGTCGTAGCGCTCCACAAGTTGTTCTATGTCTTGTGCGTACTCAGTGGCGCTAAGTTGTTGAAGCACAATTGTTTTATCAATCTCCATTGCATGATGTAATTATAGATTTTTACTTCTGATGAAGGTATATTTATATATACCGAAACCTCGGTGAAGAATTTTAATAAATTTTTATCCTGCAACTGTTTTCCTGTCATCCTTTATCGTGCATAACCTAAGGACATCAGACACATCCATGCCTGAGACAGGATTCGAACCTGCGACCGTGGCGGTCGTGCGGTTCCAGACTGAAAATACACGCTTCCATTGTGCGTTCACCGCGATGTCGCCAAACGCGGATGCGACCATCTTGATGCTCTAAACAGAACCTGGATTCATCCGAAAAAATGACGTTTTGCCATTCGTGCACCCAGGTTCGTCGTTGAGTACACTATCGCAGGCGCTCCTGTCTGTGATGCAGCGTCAAGGGTAACCACAGCCATGGTCTCCGAGCTGATAGTCCATGCTGCTGCAAACGTCGTCGAACTGTTCGTGCAGATGGTTGTTGTCTTGCAAACGTCCCCATCTGTTGATCCAGGGATCGTGACGTGGCTGCACGATCCGTTACAGCCATGCGGATAAGATACCTGTCATCTTGGCTGCTAGTGATACGAGGCCGTTGGAATCCAGCACGGCGTTCCGTATTACCCTCTTGAACCCACCGATTCCATATTCTGCTAGCAGTTATTGGATCTCCACCAACGCGAGCAGCAATGTCGTGATACGATAAACCGCAATCGCGATAGGCTATAATCCGACGTTTATCAAAGTCGGAAACCTGATGGTACGCATTTCTCCTCCTTACACAAGTCATCACAACAACGTTTCACCAGGCAACGCCGGTCAATTGCTGTTTGTGTATGAGAAATCGGTTGGAAACTTTCCTCATGTCAGCTTGTTGTAGGTGTCGCCACCGGCGCCAACCTTGTGTGAATGCTCTGAAAAGCTAATCATTTGCATATCACAGCACCTTATTCCTGTCGGTTAAATTTCGCGTCTGTAGCACGTCATCTTCGTGGTGTAGCAATTTTATTGGCCAGTAGTGTATATACACTCCACTACTAGTGTTGCCACCTGCCGTTTGTGAGTAGGTATTCCACGTTGATATCGAACATTGGCGGTGGTCACATAGAGTGACTGGTTTGTGCCTATTCCTCTGTCACAAATCCCACAAACTCTTTAGTGTCCACCAACGGGATAGCCAAACTCCGTCGACTGCCGCCGGCGCACCGAGCACTGCTCACAGCTACGCGAGACAGCACTTATAAATCTCCCGCCAGTGCACCGCCGGGCTAGCGAGCTCTTCCATCACCCACAGTCTCTGAGTGGGACGATGGTAAGAGGGGCTGAAGGCACCATGCATTCTCACCACCAAAGGACGCTTAATTCAAACGTCCTCACTGTATGCAACTCTGATCTGCTGGCACATCTTTTTAAGCAGCTCCAATTTAGAGCTTGACTCCCAAAATCAGTGCATCTACAGACTTATTAATATTAGTTCAAAAATGGTTCAAATGGCTCTGAGCACTATGGGACTCAACTGCTGTGGTCATTAGTTCAAATGGTTCAAATGGCTCTGAGCACTATGGGACTTAACTTCTGAGGTCATCAGTCCCCTAGAACTTAGAACTACTTAAACCTAACTAACCTAAGGACATCACACACATCCATGCCCGAGGCAGGATTCGAACCTAAGACCGTAGCAGTCGCACGGTTCCGGACTGCGCGCCTAGAACCGCGAGACCACCGGGGCCGGCTATTAATATTAGTGCGGAGGGCTACAATGAGGACAATACTTCGACGTAGCAAGACACTATTGAACGCAACTATTATTCAGTGACTTATACAGGGTGGTCCATTGATAGTGGCCGGCCGCGGTGGCCGTGCGGTTCTGGCGCTGCAGTCCGGAACCGCGGGACTGCTACGGTCGCAGGTTCGAATCCTGCCTCGGGCATGGGTGTGTGTGATGTCCTTAGGTTAGTTAGGTTTAAGTAGTTCTAAGTTCTAGGGGACTTATGACCTACGATGTTGAGTCCCATAGTGCTCAGAGCCATTTGAACCATTTGAGCCATTGATAGTGAACGAGCCAAATATCTCAAGAAATAAGTATCAAACGAAAAACCTACAAAGAACGAAAGTCGTCTAGTTTGAAGGGGGAAACCAGATGGCGCTATGTTTGACCCGCTAGACGGCGCTGCCATACGTCAAACGGATATCAACGGCGTTTTTTAAAAAATAAGAACCCCCATTTTTTTATTACATATTCGTGTAGTACGTAAAGAAATATGAATGTTTTAGTTGGATCACTTTTTTCGCTTTGTGATAGATGGTAGTGTAATAGTCGCAAACGTATAAGTACGTGGTATCACGTAACATTCCGCCAGTGCGGACGGTATTTCCTTTGTGATACATTACCCGTGTTAAAATGGACCGTTTACCAATTGCGGAAAAGGTCGATATCGTGTTGATGTATGGCTATAGTGATCAAAATGCCCAACGGGTGTGTGCTATGTATGCTGCTCGGTATCCTGGACGACCTCATCCAAGTGTCCGGACCGTTCGCCGGATAGTTACGCTATTTAAGGAAACAGGAAGTGTTCAGACACATGTTAAATGTCAACCACGACCTGCACAAATGATGATGCCCAAGTAGGTGTTTTAGCTGCTGTCGCGGCTAATCCGCACATAAGTAGCAGACAAATTGCGCGAAAATCGGGAATCTCGAAAACGTCGGTGTTGGGAATGCTACATCAACATCGATTGCATCCGTACCATATTTCTATATACCAGGAATTGCGTGGCGACGGCTTTGAACGTCGTGAACAGCTCTGCCACTGGGCACATGAGAAATTACGGGACGTTGAAAGATCTTTTGCACGCGTTCTATGTAGAGACGAAGCGTCATTCACCAACAGCGGTAACGTAAACCGGCATAATAAGCACTACTGGGCAACGGAAAATCCACGGTGGCTGCGACAAGTGGAACATCAGCGACCTCGGCGGGTTAATGTATGGTGCGGCATTATGGGAGGAAGAATAATTGGTCCTCATTTTATTGATGGCAATCTAAATGGTGCAATGTATGCTGATGTCCTACGTTATGTTCTACCGATGTTACTACAAGATGTTTCACTGCATGACAGAATGGCGATGTACTTCCAACATGATGGATGTCCGGCACATAGTTCGCGTACGGTTGAAGCGGTATTGAATAGCGTATTTCATGACAGGTGGATTGGTCGTCGAAGCACCATACCATGGCTCGCACGTTCACCGGATCTGACGTGCCCGGATTTCTTTCTGTGGGGAAAGTTGAAGGATATTTGCCATCGTGATCCACCGACAACGCCTGACAACATGCGTCAGCGCATTGTCAATGGATGTGCGAACATTACGGATGACGAACTACTCGCTGTTGAGAGGAATGTCGTTACACGTACTGCCAAATGCATTGAGGTTGACGGACATCATTTTGACCATTTATTGCATTAATGTATTTACAGGTAATCACGCTGTAACAGCATGCGTTCTCAGAAATGATAAGTTCACAAAGGTACATGTATCACATTGGAACAACCGAAATAAAATGTTCAAACGTTCCTACGTTCTGTAATTGAATTGAAAAAACCAACCTGTTACCAACTGTTCGTCTAAAATTGTGAGCCATATGTTTGTGACTATTACAGCGCCATTTATGGCACAGCGACAAAAGTGGTCCAACTAAAACATTCCTATTTCTTTACGTACTACGCGAATATGTAATTAAAAGTGGGGGTTCCTATTTAAAAAAACGCATTTGATATCCGTTTGACCTATGGTAGCGCCATCTAGCGGGCCAGCCATAGCGCCATCTGGTTTCCCCCTTCAAGCTAGACAAGTTTAGTTCTTCGTGGTTTTTTCGTTTGACGCTTATTTCGTGAGATATTAGGCCCGGTCATGATCAATGGACCACCCTGTATATCTGTAAGAGCATTCAAGACTAGTATTTACAATCAAGAACATCATTCTCGTTGCGTATAGCTCAGAACCACAGAAAAACCTAGAGCACTTCAAAGTTATGTATATGTCAGTTATTAAGTGTACATCGTGAAAAATTTAAAACATTAATGTTTTAAATTTTTATAGATGTTCGATGGTCTTCATTAGCCTCTTCTACTACCGACACATTAGGAATAAAATCGATAAGAAAGACGCCCTTTTGATTCCAAAACATTGCGGCCATAACATTTTTGGTGCTCAGAATTTATTCGACCTTTTTTTGTCGGGGATCGTGAATGATGCCATTCCATTGATTGGTGTTTTGTTTCGAGACTTTAATGCGAATCCAGATCTCCTCACCAGTAACAACGTGGCTCAAAAATTAGTCGCCCTCTTTGTCGTACCGACTGAGAAAAGTCGTAGTTTTGCTTGTGTGCATCTGTCAAAAATCGAGGAAACCTGACACATACTATTCAATAGCCCAAATCACGGTTGACAAAGAACTGGTCGTGACATTTCAGGAAAACACACAAGTTCAGTCCATCAGTAGTGAAACGTCTATCCTGTTTAATTATCAAGAATGTTCATTCGTTCACCATTAAACGTAATATACCATTTTCGAATTGAAGCTTCATTCAAAATACCTACATAGACCTGATTATTTGTTTGTAAACTTCGATAGGAAGGACCTACTTTTTGCATTCAGTAACCGTATTACAATACGGACTTTACACATGGCAGAATTGTTAATTTTGTCACGAGTTTTAAAATCGCACGGATAAGTAGTAAACGACCGTTCCTGCTAATTGTTAGAGTCAAACTGAAGTCAGACCATAGAAAGGTCTACGACACGGTGGCAGGCATAAAGGGAGAATCGCGCCGCTCGTCAGAGCAAAACGTTCTTACAGTGAACCTCGTACAACGCTGTCGGATAAATTGTAATAATGCACTTTCGTGAGAAGCTGCACTGGTGGACTGTTATCCACCTCACAGTGCGCTCTGCGACGCTATTGCTCGGTTGTTTCTGGTCTCGGTGGGGAACGTCCCAGACTGTGTAGCCGTACGTGACAATCGCCGCGAATCGAAGAGCCGCCCCAATCAGCTGGCGAACGGCCGGAGCTCTTGTTCGCCCGGCGTGCTTCCGCGCTGTCCTATTGACCCAGCAAGCAGAAGAGGGCGCCGGCTGTGGGACACGTGCACTTGTTACAAGAAAGGGATCGGGACTACATGAGACATGTCTCGGAAACCGAAGAAAATTTTGTGCACGGAGTGCTTCAATACTGACTTGATGATTTCCATTTCTAAATACACTCCTGGAAATTGAAATAAGAACACCGTGAATTCATTGTCCCAGGAAGGGGAAACTTTATTGACACATTCCTGGGGTCCGATACATCACATGATCACACTGACAGAACCACAGGCACATAGACACAGGCAACAGAGCATGCACAATGTCGGCACTAGTACAGTGTATATCCACCTTTCGCAGCAATGCAGGCTGCTATTCTCCCATGGAGACGATCGTAGAGATGCTGGATGTAGTCCTGTGGAACGGCTTGCCATGCCATTTCCACCTGGCGCCTCAGTTGGACCAGCGTTCGTGCTGGACGTGCAGACCGCGTGAGACGACGCTTCATCCAGTCCCAAACATGCTCAATGGGGGACAGATCCGGAGATCTTGCTGGCCAGGGTAGTTGACTTACACCTTCTAGAGCACGTTGGGTGGCACGGGATACATGCGGACGTGCATTGTCCTGTTGGAACAGCAAGTTCCCTTGCCGGTCTAGGAATGGTAGAACGATGGGTTCGATGACGGTTTGGATGTACCGTGCACTATTCAGTGTCCCCTCGACGATCACCAGTGGTGTACGGCCAGTGTAGGAGATCGCTCCCCACACCATGATGCCGGGTGTTGGCCCTGTGTGCCTCGGTCGTATGCAGTCCTGATTGTGGCGCTCACCTGCACGGCACCAAACACGCATACGACCATCATTGGCACCAAGGCAGAAGCGACTCTCATCGCTGAAGACGACACGTCTCCATTCGTCCCTCCATTCACGCCTGTCGCGACACCATTGGAGGCGGGCTGCACGATGTTGGGGCACGAGCGGAAGACGGCCTAACGGTGTGCGGGACCGTAGCCCAGCTTCATGGAGACGGTTGCGAATGGTCCTCGCCGATACCCCAGGAGCAACAGTGTCCCTAATTTGCTGGGAAGTGGCGGTGCGGTCCCCTACGGCACTGCGTAGGATCCTACGGTCTTGGCGTGCATCCGTGCGTCGCTGCGGTCCGGTCCCAGGTCGACGGGCACGTGCACCTTCCGCCGACCACTGGCGACAACATCGATGTACTGTGGAGACCTCACGCCCCACGTGTTGAGCAATTCGGCGGTACGTCCACCCGGCCTCCCGCATGCCCACTATACGCCCTCGCTCAAAGTCCGTCAACTGCACATACGGTTCACGTCCACGCTGTCGCGGCATGCTACCAGTGTTAAAGACTGCGATGGAGCTCCGTATGCCACGGCAAACTGGCTGACACTGACGGCGGCGGTGCACAAATGCTGCGCAGCTAGCGCCATTCGACGGCCAACACCGCGGTTCCTGGTGTGTCCGCTGTGCCGTGCGTGTGATCATTGCTTGTACAGCCCTCTCGCAGTGTCCTGAGCAAGTATGGTGGGTCTGACACACCGGTGTCAATGTGTTATTTTTTCCATTTCCAGGAGTGTGTAAGGGGCAGTCAAATGAAAATGTGACAGATGGAAAAAAAGTAAGTAAGGATTTATTTTTTTCAAAAGTAATCGGTATAACCTGTTAATACATTTATCCCACTGCGAGAAAAGACGGTCAGTGCCTTTCTGGAAAAATGTTTGCGGTTTCCTACTATAACGGTACTACGGATTCTGGAGTTTAGTAGGTGGCGATACAGCTGTAACCAATCGTACAAGATACACCTATCGCCCCTTTAATATTTTGTAACACGGGTAATGCATATTTTTTCAATGTGAATTCATTGGTTTATTTCGATGTCTGAGGACTCATAATGTTATGTCATGTTTATTTATCTTCTTTTATTATGAAAGATGATCCAAAATCAACCGATTGTTCAGAACTTAAAAACATGAAGATGGCATATGACTCAAATATTCTGCTCAGGTATTATCTGTGTTTGAAAATCGATATGTATTCTACTCTATGAGTTATCGATGTAAAGGCTTATGTATCTTTATATTTTCTCTGGCTAATACTAGTCGATGTAATAGCAACAGTAGTAGTAGAGAGTCGAATGCGAAGTGTGATGGAGAGAAGTCGAAATGTAACTCGTTACTGAAGTACCATGGTGCCATAGTTTCATAAAGTGTGTAAAAGTTGATTTGCTGTTATTCAAATGTGAAAAATACATCCTAAGTAACAGAGACTGGTGTTTAATTTTATATTTGATACCTATTTACGTCGTTCTGAGTACAAGACGGAAATGCATTGTTAAAGAAAGTAACTTGGCCACGTTTTTGACAGCAGGAAGAACATTAACTTATTGTTCTTAAAGATATTCAAGATCAGGGAAACGTCCCGCCGAAATCATAACCCGTTTAATTTTCAAACAACGAGCAACAACAACAACTACAGTGGCAACAGTTATTGCGTCGAATAAAAAGAGGAATGTGGCATTGTTCTACGTCAGACGAATTCTAGCTGATCGTGTAATGAACTGCTGGGAAGAGGCTGCAGAAGAACGCGCAGAACATTCAAAATTTGGAGAAGAGATGCAGATAGCGTTTCAAATACTTCTGCAGTAACTGCTGGTGGTCTGGGTAACAAAGCGTCAATAGGAGCAGTGCCTGAAACGTCTGGTACAGATTCAGCAGGTGGGGAAAACTGTTTTGAAGAAGCATTTCACGGAAGTTGTGAAACTGTGTCTGTTACTGAGGTGGCTGCAAATGTGAATTTACACGCCTTGTTTAAAATTGGTTGTGAACCCCAAGCTTTCGGGAAATGTCTTCCTCTTCAGGGCATATGTTTACTAATGTAAACTGAGACTGATAATTTCCTAGAGATTTTTTCAAACTTTTTCAGCACAGATTTTGTGCTTATGATTCGAGGGTATTAATATTTACCACCCCATAACCCCTGGTGAATTAAAATTTACGTAATAAATTAAGCAATTTTATTGATTACTATTACAAGGAGTACATACTGACATGTATTTCATTGCGATGCTGGATATAACATTTTGTCATTCAATGATTAGGGTGTCTTACGGAAGCCTTCCTGCAACGTTTTCAGCAATGTATCCAGGCAAACGGTGGTCGTTTGAAAGAGGTCGTTACTTATTTCAAGGTGTAGTGAGATGTGCTGAACCTGTTAAACATGATATTTGCTGATATGTGTTACATACAGCAGTAATAGCCCAAGGAGAGACAGACCAATTCACTCTTATAGTTTAGAGCAGCGGTGTATTAAAAAAATGGCTCTGAGCACTATGGGACTCAACTGCTAAGGTCATTAGTCCCCTAGAACTCAGAACTAGTTAAACCTAACTAACCTAAGGACGTCACACACATCCATGCCTGAGGCAGGATTCGAACCTGCGACCGTAGCGGTCTCGCGGTTCCAGACTGCAGCGCCAGAACCGCGCGGCCACTTCGGCCGGCTTGCGATGTATTAAATGTACTTGTGGCTTATACTTAAAATTTTGAGATATAAGCACAGTCGCTCTCTCAACACAGAGACAGGGATACATAAACAGCAACATGACAGGTGGGTTATAATAAATACAACCGCTGACAATAAAGTTCGGTGAATAGTCCTGTAACATTAACGTAGATGAACTATGAACTACAGTTGCCTTATTGTCCTTCGAAATAGTCACCTCCCATAACAATGAACCGCTGAGCTCTGCGATTCATATCCTGGAAACTTTGCTCGAAGTCTTCCTTTGGGATGTTATTCAAAAGCCGCGTCTTTTTTCGTTGGATGTTACGAATATCGTCAAATCTCATTCCTTTAAAAGCGCGTTAGAGTCGAGAGAATAGGAAGAAGTCCGGAGGATTGAGATCTTGCGAGTATGGTGGATGCTCAAGTTGCACCACCACCTTTTTTCCAAGGAACTGTTTGACGATATTCGCTGTTTGTGGGCGAGCGTTGTAAACAAAAAACCAGGAACCTTGTTGTGCATACTGGTGTCATACCCTGCGTAGACCTTGCATGAAACGGGTCAAAATTTCAACGTACCGTGCTGCATTCAGTGTCGTTCTCTCAGGTAGAAATTCCTTGTGGATAATACCTTGACTATCGAGAAAGGTGGAAAGCATCATTTTGATCTGTCATTTTTCGGCTCTAACCTTTTTCCGACGATGTGATGTCAGAGAACGCCATTCCATGCTTTGCCATTTCGTTTCAGGGTCGCACCGGAGACACAAGCTTTCATCCTCCGTGACAATACAGTTCAAGAAATCGGGTGTCGCATCCACCGTTTCCACAAAGTCCTGTGAAGCTTCTAGACGTGCCTGCTTCTGATCGTCAGTCAAGTGATGTGGCATAAGACAACAACACGTTTCCCTCAACCCTAACTCCTGTGTAAGGATTTGTCGCACGGATTCAGAGTTCATCTGCAGTTCATCCGCTGTCATGTGCACAGTTAATCGACGGTCGTTCGTGATTAATGTCCACAGTTTCTCAATGTTTTCGTCACGGACGGTGGTCACCGGTCGTCCGCTATGGGGATTGTCAGAAATACTTTCCCAGCCTCCTCGAAAACGGGCAAACCACTCGTACACACACTTCATACCAGTATCGCAAGCATTTCTTTCGGTGCATTGCCAAGCTTAAAACCAAACTTTGAATTGATCCTTTCCTCGATCATTATCCTCAGTTCAGGACCAACGCACGAAACAAGCATTTCGTCCAACAGGTCTAACACAGGTGCAGCGTTGTGAGTCGCCAGTGTTGCCCAATCGACCGTTCTAACTTCATTCGTCGAACTTTATTGTCAGAGGATCTACTAAGAGCCTAACTGGATCAAATTGCTATACCTAAATGTGTGAAGAGACAAGCACAGATGGACTGCAAAAGCTTCGATTGACCTTGTCCTTTTATAGCCATGCTGCCAGTTGTGATGCTAATGGTGCTCAGTCCACAGTCAGATTTGTGTCCCGCATCCCCACAGCTGCTCTAATCTCGTGATGGCTAACAAGGGAAATACTCTAGCTCAGAAGGTTGAAACCGAAAAAAAATTATTTAAAATATGGAGATGTTATCTGTTCTGCCATTTATCATTGTCATTCTAGATGTAAAATTCTGCATTTACACTACTGGCCATTAAAATTGCTACGCCAAGAAGAAATGCAGATGATAAACGAGTATTCATTGGACAAACACATTATACTAGAACTGACATGTGAATACATTTTCACGCAATTTGGGTGCACAGATCCTGAGAAATCAGTACCCAGAACAACCACCTCTGGCCGTAATAACGGCCTTGGTACGCCTGGGCATTGAGTCAAACAGAGCTTGGATGGCGTGTACAGGTGCAGCTCCCCATGCAGCTTCAACACGATACCACAGTTCATCAAGAGTAGTGACTGGCGTATTGTGACGAGCCAGTTGTTCGGCCACCATTGACCAGACGTTTTCATTTGGTGAGAGATCTGGAGAATGTGCTGGCCAGGGCAGCAGTCGAACATTTTCTGTATCCAGAAAGGCCAGTACAGGACCTGCAACATGCGGTCGTGCATTATCCTGCTGAAATGTAGGGTTTCGCAGGGATCGAATGAAGGGTAGAGCCATGGGTCGTAACACATCTGAAATGAAACGTCCACTGTTCAAAGTGCCGTCAATGCGAACAAGAGGTGACCGAGACGTGTAACCAATGGCACCCCATACCATCACGCCGGGTGACACACCAGTATGGCGATGACGAATACACACTTCCACCGCGATGTCGCCAAACATGGATGAGACCGTCATGATGCTGTAAACAGAACCTGTATTCATCCGAAAAAATGACGTTTTGCCATTCGTCGTTGAGTACATCATCGCAGGCGCTCCTGTCTGTGATGCAGCGTCAAGGGTAACCGCGGCCATGGTCTCCGAGCTGATAGTCCATGCTGCTGCAAACGTCGTCGAACTGTTCCTGCAGATGGTTGTTGTCTTTCAAACGTCCCCATCTGTTGACTCTGGGATCGAGACGTGGCTACACGATCCGTTACAGCCATGCGGATAAGATGCCTGTCATCTCGACTGCTAGTGATACGAGTCCGTTGGGATCCAGCACGGCGTTCCGTATTACCCTCCTGTACCCACCGATTCCATATTCAGCTAACAGTCGTTGGATCTCGACCAACGCGAGCAGCAATGTCGTGATACGATAAACCGCAATCGCGATAGGCTACAATCCGACCTTTATCGAAGTCAGATACGTGATGGTACGCATTTCTCCTCCTTACACGAGGCATCACAACAACGTTTCACCAGGCAACGCCGGTCAACTGCTGTTTGTGTATGAGAAATCGGTTGGAAACTTTCCTCATCTCAGCTTGTTGTAGGTGTCGCCACCGGCGCCAACCTTGTGTGAATGCTCTGAAAAACTAATCATTTGCATATCACAGCATCGTCTTCCTGTCGGTTAAATTTCACGTCTGTAGCACGTCATCTTCGTGGTGTAGCAATTTTAATGGCAAGTAGTGTAATTTGAACGTTGAGAAATCTAACGTAGTGGCCTGGTGTGCTACGACCACTATAGAGAGCAATACTCCTACCTGTCAGGATGGCGTTCGGGTCTCCCACCTTGGCATTCAATTGATTCTCGAGAGATACAGGAGTCCACCAGAGGAATAAGATGGATCCATCAAGAGAGACGGCGTTTTGGAGAAGTCTCTATTGTCCCAGAGCACCTAAAGGGTCGCAACCTCATCCAGTCATGCAGAGTATCGTCGGTCCACTGTGTCCGTGTTCTGTGTGTGTGATCACGTGTCAGTCGCAAGGC
Organism: Schistocerca nitens; assembly: GCF_023898315.1. NCBI lineage: Eukaryota > Metazoa > Arthropoda > Insecta > Orthoptera > Acrididae > Schistocerca > Schistocerca nitens. Next base: position 415,686,894 of record NC_064622.1, on the reverse strand, counting down.
TCTTGGTGAAAAGTGTTGCGGTGAAGACGGCAGTAGGTGTTAGGGTACGTTTATGCTGCAGCCTTGCTGTTGGTACATCACTCCTCGCTGCTCGCCACAAACCTCGTTACACCCTACTCGCTGTTTACGGGAGTAATTACCATGCAGCTGTTTACAAAGTTAGCAGAGTGCTAACAGAGTCACAGTACTTCTTAAGTGACCTTGAAGCAGCCAATCATGGCTCAAGTTCAGGACATAAGTGATAGTCACAGCATGAAACACAAAGTAATTTGCTATCACCTCGTGAGAATTCCAGTGAGCAGTGAAGCGAGCAGCGATGGTGCAGGATAAATGGTCTGCTAAGGCCATCTTCACACCGAGCTGCGTTTCCCATTGCGAAACACGCCAGATGTGATGTCCATCATCGTTGCAGCACGCCATGAAACGCCCTTTTACATTTGCAGAACGGGTCCCTCATTGTGATTTGCGATCTCAGCGCTCTCCAGTGGCATTTCCTGGCTGCATCTGACGCATAAATCACACAGTTCCTTTCCGATAACGAACACGTGTAAAATAGCTGCAGTTTGTTAGCGATTTTCGACGGAGAATGGAGTAAATAGCGGAGAGGATTCTGGACTCGTCGAGGGTTTGAACAGCGAATTGCTGCTAGACGAACACTACATAATGCCGTACAATGATCTGAAATACATATTAGTAGAATTTATTCGTTAACTCAGCTGGATCTTGCGATATTTCTGGCTTTAGCAGCCATCGTGTGTAGCTCCAAGATTCTCTCTCCTCAGAGCAGCTGAGATTGCGTCAAGCAGATGAGGTAATAAGTAGTGGGAGGTACCAGTAGCAGAAAGTATGCCCAGTACACCTTTCGTGGGAACACCGCCCATATTGCAGTCCATCACTGTAATTGATTGCTGTGTTCGAAGACAAGCATCAAAACTCTAATTTTTTTGTCATTAATATTATAAAAATTGTGCACTAAATTTCCATGACATTCAGATACAGGCATATCTAAAAAGCAGACTATCATCCACTTATTTCAAAAGTCATTGTAATAAACAATACTAAGAACAAAAGTTAAACGAAAAGGCAGAGGAAGCGCTTCGTGTATCTTTGGGTCCCGCCAAAACTGCGAAGTAGCCTGCGCTGTCTAATCACTCCGGAATCAGGCAGTCACGAAGCACAGAAGGGTTTTCTCCTGTGATCAGTTGTATTTCAGTTCCAAAAGGAAATGTTAAGTCTAGAACAATCAAAAGAATAAGTAACTGTGTGATCAATTAGAGAGAAAACTTGTGAAATTATTAATGACGTGTGAATTGTTAAACAGAAGGTGGATAAACATTGTAATTCGTAGTTTCTCGTGTTCCACTAAAATACACTCCTGAAAATTGAAATAAGAACACCGTGAATTCATTGTCCCAGGAAGGGGAAACTTTATTGACACATTCCTGGGGTCCGATACATCACATGATCACACTGACAGAACCACAGGCACATAGACACAGGCAACAGAGCATGCACAATGTCGGCACTAGTACAGTGTATATCCACCTTTCGCAGCAATGCAGGCTGCTATTCTCCCATGGAGACGATCGTAGAGATGCTGGATGTAGTCCTGTGGAACGGCTTGCCATGCCATTTCCACCTGGCGCCTCAGTTGGACCAGCGTTCGTGCTGGACGTGCAGACCGCGTGAGACGACGCTTCATCCAGTCCCAAACATGCTCAATGGGGGACAGATCCGGAGATCTTGCTGGCCAGGGTAGTTGACTTACACCTTCTAGAGCACGTTGGGTGGCACGGGATACATGCGGACGTGCATTGTCCTGTTGGAACAGCAAGTTCCCTTGCCGGTCTAGGAATGGTAGAACGATGGGTTCGATGACGGTTTGGATGTACCGTGCACTATTCAGTGTCCCCTCGACGATCACCAGTGGTGTACGGCCAGTGTAGGAGATCGCTCCCCACACCATGATGCCGGGTGTTGGCCCTGTGTGCCTCGGTCGTATGCAGTCCTGATTGTGGCGCTCGCCTGCACGGCGCCAAACACGCATACGACCATCATTGGCACCAAGGCAGAAGCGACTCTCATCGCTGAAGACGACACGTCTCCATTCGTCCCTCCATTCACGCCTGTCGCGACTCCACTGGAGGCGGGCTGCACGATGTTGGGGCGTGAGCGGGAGACGGCCTAACGGTGTGCGGGACCGTAGCCCAGCTTCATGGAGACGGTTGCGAATGGTCCTCGCCGATACCCCAGGAGCAACAGTGTCCCTAATTTGCTGGGAAGTGGCGGTGCGGTCCCCTACGGCACTGCGTAGGGTCCTACGGTCTTGGCGTGCATCCGTGCGTCGCTGCGGTCCGGTCCCAGGTCGACGGGCACGTGCACCTTCCGCCGACCACTGGCGACAACATCGATGTACTGTGGAGACCTCACGCCCCACGTGTTGAGCAATTCGGCGGTACATCCACCCGGCCTCCCGCATGCCCACTATACGCCCTCGCTCAAAGTCCGTCAACTGCACATACGGTTCACGTCCACGCTGTCGCGGCATGCTACCAGTGTTAAAGACTGCGATGGAGCTCCGTATGCCACGGCAAACTGGCTGACACTGACGGCGGCGGTGCACAAATGCTGCGCAGCTAGCGCCATTCGACGGCCAACACCGCGGTTCCTGGTGTGTCCGCTGTGCCGTGCGTGTGATCATTGCTTGTACAGCCCTCTCGCAGTGTCCGGAGCAGGTATGGTGGGTCTGACACACCGGTGTCAATGTGTTCTTTTTTCCATTTCCAGGAGTGTATATAAGAGTGGCATCCCAAGCAAGTGAAAGAATCAGTAATTTAAGTACTCGCCAACAGTTCATTACAGCCTCAAGACAACGGATCTACGAATGACGTGCTTTTTCTGCGCACGACACACCTATGAATTTCACTCACAGCACTCAAAGCAACTAGGCACTTTGCATGCACTGCATTCTCACAACAAACTGGAACACTGGTAATAAGAGGTGGAAGCTATTTGGGAAGACATATAAAAGTCTTTCTCGTAGAAAAATTGTTTTACACCGTAATCTTCACCCAATTTTCGGTCTTAAATTGAATATATACTGATAGGTAAAAATGTCGCACGGCCCAAAAGTAATTAATTTAGGGTAATGAAGTTTTGGGAATACATTTGTCTAGGTTATACATTTAAGTGATTAACATTGGAAGATCACAGGTTAGTGTAAGTGCATGATAAGCCATTGCACACGTGAAACGCTCGTACATTAATAACTGGTGCAACTGTCAGAATGTTGAACGCGTCCATTCAAAAGTATACTCATTGTGTCGTCCAGGTGCTATTTGTGAGCAGGAGTTCCATACCTGTTGCACTTGGTCGGTCAATACAGGAACAGTTAATGCTGTTTGTGGGTGCCGCTGACATTGTCGTCCGATGATGTCCCATATGTGCTCGATTGGAGACAGATCTACTGATCAAACAGGCCAAGGCAACATGTCGATACTCTGCAGAGCATTTTGGATTACAGCAGCGGTGGGCAAGCGATATCCTTTTGGAAAACACCCCTTGAAATGCTGTTCATGAATGGTAAAACAACAGGTTGAGTCAACAGAGTGATGAACAAATTTGCAGTCAGGGTGCTCCTGCTGTCACACAAGATCAAACCTCAGACCATAACTTCAGGTGTAGGTCCAGTGTGTCTAGCACGAAGACAGGTTAGTTGCAGGCCCTCAAACAACCTTCTTCTAACCAACACACGGTCATCACTGGCACCAATGCAGAACCAGCTTTCATCAGAAAACACAAAAGACCTCTACCCTGCCCTCCAATGAATTCTCAGTTGACACCATTGACGTCACAATTGCCGGCGCCTTGGGGCAGTGGAATGCACGCTATATGGCATCTGGCTTGGAGCTGTCCTTGAAAAAAACGATTTGTAGCAGTTCTTTGTGTTGGGCATCCGGCTCAGAGCTGTCCTTGAACAAACGATTTGTAACAGTTCTTTGTGTCGGGCATCTGGCTCGGAGCTGTCCTTGAAGAAACAATTTGTAACAGTTCTTTGTGTCACTGTGGTGTTAACTGCTGCAGATGCAGTATATTTCGCCAGAGCCACACGCCGGTCATGATGGTCTTCCCACTCGTTTGTGCCACGTTGCTGTCCGCAGCCCAGTCTTCTTCTGATTGTACATTCCTCTGATCGCCACTGCCAGAAATCAAGTACAATGGCTAAATTCCTGCCTAGTCTTTCTGCAGTATCGCGGAAGTAACGTCCAGGTCGTCGTAGCTCTGTTACACGACCTCGTTCAAACTCAGTGAGGTATTACTAATGGCGTCTTTGTCGCCTTAAAGGCATTCTCGACTGACATCAACTCCAGTCTCAAAGATAAATAACCCTCACGACCGTTACAGCGTGCATTAAAAGCAGGCCTGATTTTTCTCGCAGTGTCGCTACTAGATCCCCTCTTATGTGACTGATGCGGCTTTTGAATAGACGACATCTTTCACATGTAGAAACACACCTACCAACTTTCGTTTATGTCGTACAACTCTTTCTTTGATTTTTTCCGTCAAGTGTCAGTTTTCGCATGCATAATATCCATATTCTCGATGTTGCATTGACTACTGTCAGTGTTATAACATGTGTGCCGTATATGTATACTGTTCCCGTGCCACAGCACAATGATGATCTATCAAAACCGCATCGTTTTAGTAGAATTTGTCACAGTTAAATATTTTATAATGACATGTGTAGATACAGATTTTACTTAGTGTACACCATATACAGCGGTCCAGCTCAAATGTCAAAGCCCTAACGTAGTTGATAGCATAGTGAGAATTCCTTAACTTCATCTATTTCGTGATCAGCAATCCTGATGTTAAGTTTCTCGCTCTTCTCATTTCTGCTGCTTCTCATTACTTTCGTGTCTTCCATTTACTCTCAGTCCATAATCTGTACTCATTAGACTGTTCATTCCATTTAGTAGAGCTTGTAATTCTTTTTCACTTTCACTGAGGATAGCAATGTCATCAGCGAATTTTATCATTGATATCCTTTGACCTTGAATTTTAATGCCACTGTTGAACCTTTCTTTCCATCATATCTTCCTCGATGTACAGATTGAACAGCAGGTACGAATGGAATGAGATCATCCGTATTTTACATCGTTTTTAATGTGAACACTTCGTTCGTGGTCTTCCAAACTTATTGTTCCCTCTTGGCTCTTGTACATACTGTATACTGCCCGTCGTTCCCAATAGCATACTCCTATTTTTCTTAGAATTTCAAACATCTTCCACCATTTGACACTGTCGAACGCTTTTGCTAGGTCGACAGATCTTATGAATGTGTCTTCATTTTTCTCTACTCTTGCTTCAGTTATCAACCCCAATGCGAGAACTCCCTCTCTCGTGCATTTGACCTTTCCTAAAGCCAAACTGATCATCGTCTAACAGATCCTCAGTTTTCTTTTCTTCTGTATGCTATTCTTGTTACAAAATTGGGTGCATGAGCTGTTAAGCTCATTGTGTGATACTCACACTTGTCAGCTCTTGCAGTCTTCGGAATAATGTGGTTGATGTTATCCTGGAAGTCAGATGGTATATCGCCAGACATACATTCTACTCAGTAATGTCAATAGTCGTTTTGTTGCCACTCCCCACAATGATTTTAGAAATCGTGATGAAATGTTATCCATCTCTTCTGCCTTGTTTGATCTTAAGTATTCTAAAACTCTTTTAAATTCTCATTCTTATTCTGTATAGCCTATCTCTTCTATATCGACTCCTGTTTCTTCTTCCATCATGTCATCAGGTGAGTATTCCCCCTCATAGAGACGTGTTACATGGTGTTAGCCGGCCGCTGTGGCCGAGCAGTTCTAGGCTCTTGTCCGGAACCGCGCTGCTGCTGCTTTCGCAGGTTCGAATCCTGCCTCGTGCATGGATGTGTGTGATGACCTTAGGTTAGTTAGGTTTAAGTAGTTCTAAGTCTAGGGGACTGATGACCTCAGATGTTAAGTCCCACAGTGCTTAGAGCCATTTGAACCATTTTGAACATGGTGTTAATTTACTGGGGTTAGCTATTTTTTTCTCTGTAAGCACAGCGTATGTTAACAAGCATTCATCACAGGAAGTGATATCATTTTGTCAAATAATATGCCTTTTATGGCTCTTGTGAATCCACTGGTCAGAATTATGTGTTAATCGCTATTGTTTCTTCATTATACTGTGTTTCTGCAGTCTTTACTGTATAGACACAGCCTAGCCAGATTGGCTCGGTGCCAAGAAACAGCCCACATCTGTCAATACCCTAATCCAGCGATGCATCATGGCGTTCACTAAAGCTGTCTGCCTACCAGTCAGTGTCAAGACGATTACAGAAACCAGCATGTCAGCATGTGGCGTATGTCGCAACACCACAAGTGACCCACTCTGTCACATGTAAATACTGGTCGTCCAGTAAGACTAGTCATGAGTGACACTGGTAAGTCAAGTGCCGGCCTTTGACGTGAGGTCACCGCCACTCTGACAGGACCAGCTACCAGTAGGGTACAGACACCACCAGATAGGCTAAGGGTCGAAATGAGGACCACCCAGCCAACTGACCCTAGCCGTAAGCAAGCACTTGGTGCCCACCAGCCAGACACTGATGTCAGCTGTTGCAGCCCAGATGCCTTCACTCATTCACCTGCCACAGATGTGTTACGTAGCCAGCACACCCTGTACCCGGCATCCTTATCAGCAGTGTAACAGCACCAGATATCCACATCAGCAACTGACATGGCACTGCTAGAGAAAGTTTACTATGCAAGGTCGCTCAGAGTTTGGGCGATGCTGAACCTACGAGCTGCTATTAAACAATACAGCCAACGTCAGGGGTGGTCAATATTTCGGCTCGTGGGCCATGCCCGGGCCAAAATGCCAAACTGTTCAGCCTCATTTCACATTTCCCCCAACCGCCACGCCGCGCTATCTAAGAGCGAGAGTGGGAAGAGGGGAGAACAGCGAACTAACCGCATTTAAATGGCTGTATAGTCCCGCCGCATACGACTTGGTTTTATATTTCACTTTTCTCAACAACATAGATCATAAACAAAACAAGTTTCTAGTATTAATTAATTATTTTTAATGTGCTGAAACATAATATAATTTTTATCTATTACTAACTGCCAGTATAAGGACAGATATAGACAGACAATTTCACATTGTCTCGCACTCGAGTTTCCACGTAACCGTGTCTTATTTAGTTTCGTAATCGGAAAAAGGTCTTTCACACAAATGTGTCGATCGAAAAGTTGTAGCACTTTTGCAGCCTCATTATGGAAACTTTGAAAATCGACCTGAGAAAAGTAATGTGGACGTCCCGGACTTTTTTAACGTAAAAAGATTTGTAATTAAAACTGGAATTACTTTGCAGGCCAATCAGTTACATCTCTACATGCACAGCGGCACTCTCAACTGAAACGGCAAAGGGTCTTGAAATGAGCTCGAAAACAGATGTAAGATTGACAGTGTTCTCAAAATCTTTATGAAACTATCGTAATTTTTGCAAGACCACAATGAATTCTGTGCCCGTGGCCTGCACACGCTGCATGTGTGAACTTCGAAGTGTCGTGGCCGGGCCTCAATACGTGAACAAGGTGTAGAGGACCTGCCACCTAGCGGAGAACGCGTGAAGCTGCGATGTTATCGGACAGTTTATCCCCCGGTGACAAATAGGAGACATGCTATTCTGCCACAGATCCGCGCATGTGCGGTAGAAGAGGTGTATACACGCATGCGTAGAAAGTAGAATTTCAAGCAGGCTTTCGGCCTGTTATTGTTTAAGCAGATGAGATATACGGGAGAGCTTGAGGACTCTTTTGGATATTGCGCGAGATACTCTACAGTTTACAGTGACTAACTTTTTTTAAATACTGTAATAAAGCAAATGAAAATCCTCTTTTTTGTATTGCCATTGAGAGAAGTTGTGCAGACATATCTAACGATAGCTTCTTACAAAAGAAATGGAAAGGAATAGAGAATGTGTAATGGTGGTTATTGAGACATACTGCAAGCAAGGATGTCTTACGATCCTCGACATATGCTGTACCACAATAAGGTACGCCAAAAAATGCTTAATTCTGAGTTTATATGTTTTCTGTAAATGAGCACATAATTCTACTTTCGATATTTGTGTTTATATATCACCTTTATTCGTGAAAACACAGCACGTGTTTGATTAGATTCCATCTTTTGTATTATTTAGGAATTCCAAGGAGGATAGCACTGAGAGAATAGTCACAAGAGACAGAGCAGATTTTGCATATTTGCTGTCACACTGTTGTGCCAAACTGAGGAGATAGGAAACCCTCAGAAGAAAGGCTCGGGCACGATAAAAGTGCATAAACGGACTAGGTGAAGTAGCTTCCTTCATTCACGTGTCACTTGCACGAGTCCCATAATATACAATCGACAGCAGACTGTCAAAACAAGACACATCCATTCTGACAAAGTTCCTAAATTCCTGTGGATCTTCGGGCCTCAGCTCATTTGTTAACGGGGATTATATGCTCCTGCCTCCACCTCCTCCTCCCAGACAGGTTCGAACTCAGCTTCTACTGCTGGAATCACATCATCGTTTGCCCTTCTCCTAACAACTTTGGTGGCCACTATCATGGAGAGTGCTGCATAGACATTTGCGTCCCCCATGTCCAAAATGCTCTGAAACTTAAACATGAATGGCTCTGAGCACTATGGGACTTAACTGCTGAGGTCATAAGTCCCGTAGAACTTAAAACTACTTAAACCTAACTAACCTAAGGACATCACACACACCCATGCCCGAGGTAGGATTCGAACCTGCGACCGTAGCGGTCGTGCGGTTCCAGACTGTAGCGCCTAGAACTGCTCGGCCACTTCGGCCGTCAAACTTAAACATAATCACTGCCTTATACCAGCATGACATAAAACGAACACTTTAGTCCTTTTCTGTATAATCGTTTCGTAATTTCATTCTAGGTGCACAAGATAACAGTAACTGCTTAATAAATACGAACCTAGACCTCTTAGAAATTTCAGTATGAGTAAATAGCAGCTTTACAGAAATATCAACTAAATTCCTGACATAAACAAGCCTTCATGTTTCTTTGAGGCACTGGTGCAGTCTCTTATACGGTATGTGTGTAGTGCAACACACGCTTAAAGCCGTTCTCATGCAGAATGTGTTTCCCATTACAGAGCACGCCAGACTTGCTATCCCTCGTGATTACTGTACGCTACGAAACGACCTGCTACATCTCACGAAATGTGCTTCTAATCATGATTTGTGTCTTCAGCGACCTCCAGCGGCAGTTTCCAGTTGCATATGGCGCGTAGATCATATAGTTTCTTTACGAAAATAAACGAGCATAAAATATCTGCATAAACAGTGCTCCTCGAAGAAGGACGCAGAAAATCGCAAGGAAGAGTCTGACCTCATCGATGGCTTGTACAGCGAATCACTGGTAGTGGAACACTATGCAATGCTGTACAATGAGCTGACATACACTAGTAGAATTAATTCGTTAACTCCATTGACGCTGCAGGCTATTTTCGATCTTTTAACTGAGTATAGCTTAAGTATAGCGCTTTATGTCAGTTAGCGCATGCATAATATTGATATTCTCGATGTTGCGTCGATAACCATCTCTATAATGTGTTGCACCGATTTCTAGATCAAGAACCGTTTCGTAATTTCATTTTAATGGTAGAGTAGATTATTTTAGAAGCTGCTCACCATCACTGAACAAGATACGAGGATTGTCCAGAAAGTAAGTTCCGATCGGTCGCGAAATGGAAACCACAGTGAAAACCAGAAACGTTTTATTTGCAACAGTTAGGTACACCATGCACTTACTTCTCTACATAGTCGCAGCTCCACCTTCGAGTGTTGTCATAGTGTTGTATCAACTTTCCAATATCCTCGTCATAGAAAGCAGCCGCCTGTGCTTTCGGCCAGTTATCTGCACTGGTCTGCAGCTCGTTGTCTGTGGAAAAATTTTGTCTTCATAGCCAACGATTCTTGTGAGCAGAGATGAGACTCAGGGGGAGCCAATTACGGACTGCATTGTGGGTGATCAAACACTTCTCATCGGAAACGCTGCAGGAGCGTCTTCATTGCCCCTGTCGCGTGCGGCCGAGAACTGGCATGAAGAAGGAACTGCTCGACAGTTGTGTTATGTGGGTTGCATGACACAGGCGAAATCTCTAGCCAGGCCCTCATACTTGGCGGGAGACGCTGTTCCCTACGCATCTTTATATGCTCACTGTTCACTCAAAACTGAAAAGAGCGACGCGACACGATCGATGGGCATACTAGAGACACTGCCCAACACATCTGTGCGAAGCTTTGCCAGATTTTCCCAGTGGTTTCCATTTCGCGACCGATCGGTACTTTCTGGACAATCCTCGTATTTACTGGCAAGATACAAACATGAGGCAGACAATAAATGAGATAGATATGCATGATGTCTCAAACATTTTGGGTCAAATTGAAACAGTAATAGTGGGTCCACAACTGATTATATAGAGATAGGGTACCAAAGGTCAGAAGTGCATGTTTATTGTGTTATGGATGTACACAGCATACACCGCATAACAACAATGTAGCTCATAGTAAATGCTCAAAATGACGACCGCCATTCTCAATGCGTGTGTTGCAATGGCGTATGTCGATCTCCAACATTCTCATAAAGATACCTTATTGTACTAGGCGATAGGAGGCTTGGACTCTAGCAAGGAGGTCTTCGTCCGTTTCTATGGCGTTTTCATATACCAACGTGATAAGGTAACCCCAGAGAAAATATTCCAGAGGTGTGAGATATGGCAATCACGCTGGCCGTAGGACTGGACCTGCTCTTCTATCCAATGATGAGGATATATCTGTATGGTGGACATGTCATTTTGATTGTTGAATGTTATCGATGTATATGTCAGAGAGAGAGAGCAAGTTACATTGCTGTTAAACAATCTTTGGTTTAGTTGTGGCACAGTCTTTCCCTCCGCACAGCCTTAGTTGAAGTATGGCAGACGATGGACATATTTTAAATAGTGCTTTGTTGACTTGTGATTGTTAGTGTGGTGTCACAGCCAGACACCACACGTGCTAGGTGGTAGCCTAAATCGGCCGCGGTCCTGTAGTACATGTCGGACCCGCGTGTCGCCACTGTGTGATCGCAAACCTAGCGCCACCACAAGGCAGGTCTCGAGAGACTGACTCGAACTCACCCCAGTTGTACGGACGACAGAGCTAGCGACTAGACGTACAAAGCCTTTCTCTCTCATTAGCCGAGAGACAGAATAGCCTTCAGCTAAGTTAATGGCTACGAACTAGCAAGGCGCCATTAGCCTTACAGTGATTGTAATTAGAGTCTCACTTGTGTTCACCATAGAGATGTACAAGAAGAAATTAAAGATAAGTATATGAGAAGCTCCGTTCTTTTCTTCATAGCATTAATTACGTATCCTGTTCCAGTACTTCACGCCCGTCTGCGTTAGTCTCGCGTGCCCTTTAAGCCACCTCTATCTACAAGGTGTTGGCCCAGCTGCCGACACATCACATGGCGACGAGTCTACAAAGGCTCTTGTGTTTTACTTTGCCCTAATTTCTTTGTGTCATGGCTTCGCCACAATCTCCAGATGTACTGTCCGAATTTTATCGCTTGCAGAATCAGCAGACGCAGGCGTTATTGGATGCTCTTGGACAGCTCGTCCAGGGTCAACGTGCGCTGCACACCGATGCGGCCGCCGCCGCTTCATCGCTACCGCAGCCACAACATGCTGTTGCACCTCAATTCAGACCCTTTGATGCAACCCACGAGTCATGGCACGAGTGGTCCCGTCAGTTCCACTTACACCTAGCAGCCTACAGAATTCAAGGTAATGAGCGGCAGCCGTTTTTGCTTTCTTGTGTCGGTGTGTCCACCTACAGAGTGATAGTGAAGTTGTTTCCCCGGCGCGACGTAGCAACTCTGTCCTACGAAGAACTTTTGTCTGCTTTAGATGCCTATTTCAAGGAAACAGTAAATGTCGTTGCAAAAAGGTATACGTTCTTTCGTACAAAACGTACGGCCGGTCAGACTAATAGGGAGTGGGTTGCGACATTGCAAGGACTTACTAGGGAGTGTGTGTTTGAATGCGAATGTGAACTTCCTTATTCAGATATTATGGTGCGTGATGCAATAGCACAGAACGTTTCTGATGTTCGCATACGGGAACAGATTTTGAAACTAGTTAATCCCTCCCTTCAACAAGTGATAGACATATTGGATAGGCATGACACACTTGACTTTGCTCAGGACTCATTTGCAACTTCGCCAGCAGTGTGTCACATTAACCGGCCCGCCGGGCCCGCTGCACGGGATGCTAGGCGGCCCTCGCGCCCGTCAGCGCAGCGGCAGCCTAGCTCGCAAACACGTGCGCCGCGTAAGCAAGCTAATGCAGTGAAATCGTGCCCGCGGTGTGCAACTAGACATTCGCGTGAAAACTGCCCGTCACGCCAAGCTATTTGCTTTTACTGTCATAAGAAAGGACATGTCCAAAGTGTTTGCCAGAAAAAGCTCAGATCAGACACTCACACCAATTCCAGGCCCTTTGCTTCGCGCCGGAATCGAACCAAGGTAACTCAGGCTCGTGAACCTTCGCCCATGGATATTCATGTAGTTCATTCCACCCCGTCCGGTGACAGTGTTCATTCCACAAAACGTGTGCGTCGCCATCAACGGAAGTCCCGTCACGTCGCACGTGATTCTGTCCCAGTGTCTGTTCCAGTTGCACAACACAGTCGCTTTTGTCGTCAGCAGGACAATAAACTTTTTGTAGACTTAGAGTTTGCAGGCAAAGTGATACCATTCCAGCTCGATACCGGAGCTGCAGTTTCATTGCTCAATCACGACACGTACAACCAACTGGGCAAAACTCCGTTGCGTGCCGCAAATGTTCAGCTCAATAGTTACTCAGGCCAGAAAATACCAGTGTTAGGACAGTGCAGCCTTCTTGCAACATACAAGGGACAAACAAAACTTGTGTCATTTTACGTTCTTCGTTCTTCTACTGCAGTGAACTTGTTTGGTTTAGATTTATTTCAGTTGTTTAATTTGTCTATCGTAAATCAGGTCCTCTCAGTGATTCAGACTGTGCCTTCCGCCAGTGTTTCTAGTCTATGTGAGGAATTTGCAGACATTTTTGCACCGGGCCTTGGTTGCGCTAAGAACTATGAAGCACATTTGGAACTGAACGTAAACGCGCAACCGAAATTTTTCAGAGCGCGCAATGTTCCCCACGCATTGCGTGATGAGGTCGCAAGAACATTACACGATTTAGTATCACAAGGTGTAATTGAACGTGTGCAGGCTTCTCTCTGGGCCTCACCCTTAGTAATTTTGCCAAAACCTTCCGGAAAATTGAGACTTTGTGTGGACTTCAAAGCAACTGTGAATCCACAACTAGTAACTGCTACAATTCCTTTGCCCCGCCCGGAAGATCTTTTTGACAAACTGTGCCCGGGAAAATATTTTTCAAAGTTGGACCTAGCAGATGCGTACTTGCAAATACCTGTGGACGAAGAATCCCAGCGCGTCTTGGTGGTAAACACGCATCTTGGTTTGTATCGCTTCAAAAGACTGCCATTCGGGTGTGCGTCCGCACCTGCATTGTTTCAGCAATATTTACAAACTATTTGTGCGTCGGTCCCTACTGCTGCGAACTATCTGGACGATATTGTGATCTCCGGAAAGACAGAAGCCGAACATTTGCAAAATCTCCGAACATTATTTCAGGTCTTGCGACAAAATGGTCTTCGCTTGAGGAAGGACAAATGTGTGTTTTTTGCTCGGGATTTACCCTACCTGGGCCATGTACTAAATGCCCAGGGCATCCATCCGAGTCCAGAGCACCTCCGTGCCATACAGGATTTGCCGTCACCGCAGAACTTGAAACAACTACAGAGTGTGCTGGGTAAAATAAATTATTATCATAAATTTCTGCGCAATGCTTCTTCCATTTCAGCTCCGCTTCATCGCTTACGCCGTAAAGGTGTTCCGTTCGTCTGGACGACGGAATGCGGACGCGTTTTTCGCCAGTTGAAATCGGCGTTACTTTCAAATACTTGCCTTACGCCGTTCGATCCCCAGAAACCCCTTTTGTTGATGGTAGATGCATCGGATTTCGGGATCGGTGCTGTGCTTGCGCACAAAGATGGATCGCATGATCGCCCTATTGCCTTTGCGTCAAAATTGCTCTCATCTGCGCAAAGAAATTATTCACAGATAGAGAAAGAGGCTTTAGCTCTCGTGTTTGGTGTTACTAAGTTTCACGATTTCTTGTATGGTCGTCACTTTACCATCATCACGGACCACAAACCTTTGACATCGCTTTTTCATCCGAACAAGCCGGTACCTCCGCGTACGGCGCAGAAATTCATTCGCTGGTCTCTTTTCCTCTCGCAGTACCGCTACGATATCTTGTATCGGTCCACTGCTAAGCACGGAAACGCTGATGCGTTGTCACGTTTGCCTGTTGCTGAGGATAAAGCATTCGATTCTTCCGAACTTGCTTGCATGTTCATTGATGCGGAAACTGATGACGTGGTCGCATCGTTTCCGATTGATTTTCGTCGTGTAGCTACGGCCACAGCTGCTGACACTGTCCTTGCTCCCGTTTTGCGTTTTGTTGCTACGCAATGGCCCTTGTCCAAGTCACGGATTGAGGATTCGCTGGTTCGCCGATTTTTTGCTCACAAGGAGAGACTTTTTGTACGACGTGGTGTTTTGTTGTTGCGTTCTGATAATGATCAGTCCCGAGTCGTGGTCCCACGTTCGTTACAGTCCTCTGTCTTACGGCTTCTTCACCACGGCCATTGGGGTATAGTGCGTACGAAACAACTTGCTCGTCAGCACTGTACTTGGTTCGGAATCGATGCTGCGATTACGAATATGTGCTCCTCTTGCGTGGCGTGTGCCGAACAACAATCCGCACCGCCGCGGAAATTCTTTGCATGGCCGAAAGCCACTTCCCCTTGGCAACGCTTGCACATCGATTTTGCTGGTCCATTCTGGAATGCTCGTTGGTTGGTTGTGGTCGATGCTTTCAGTAATTTTCCTTTTGTTGTCCAGATGTCTTCCACGACGTCTTCTGCCACAATCCAAGCCTTGTCTGCTATCTTTTGCATTGAAGGTCTTCCGCAGACTATTGTTTCCGACAATGGCCCACAATTCATGTCCGCAGAATTTCAGTCCTTCTGCAAGGCCAATGGTATTCAACATCTGATGTCCGCGCCGTTTTCGCCTCAGTCAGACGGTGCCGCGGAACGATTGGTCCGGACTTTCAAGTCACAGATGTTGAAATTGAAAGAGTCGCATTCTCGGGAGGACGCATTATTGCTCTTTTTGTCCTCGTATCGCTCTCAGCCCCGCGATGGTCGCTCGCCGGCTGCGTTGCTCCATGGTCGTTCTCATCGAACCTTGATGTCTTTGCTGCATCCGCCGCATCAGGTTCCTGTGCAGCGGCAGACTCCTGCTTTTGCTCCTGGCGACGTTGTCTTCTATCGCACCTATCGCGGTTCACGGCGTTGGCTCGCGGGGCGCATTCTTCGCTGCCTCGGCCGCGCGATGTATTTGGTTTTGGGGGCCTCTGGTGAGGTGCGTCGGCATCTCAATCAGCTGCGCCTCTGTCGTCGCCCGGGTTCTGCCGCTCCCCATCTGCTTTCAGCGACGGAGCCGTCAGGTGAGCGCCCTGGGGACCCATCTACTGGCTCGCCTCATCCCCAGGTGTTACCGACGCTGCCTTCCATTTTGCCTCATGGCGTCGCGCCGCCGCCGCAGCCGCCGCAGCCGCCGCAGCCGCCTCCGGCGCCGCCCGCAGTGGACGCTTCGCTGCAGCCGCCACGCGCCTCCCTGGGTCACGCGCCGCCGATCGCTTCCCGTGACCAGCTGTCCTCCGCCATGGAACTCTTGCCTGCTCCGGACAAGTTGTCGTCGTCGCGCGTCGGATTCTCCGACCACATGGAGGTCGACCCTTCGGCCCCTCTTGTCTCTTTACGGGCGCATACACCGCATGTTGACGTGCACCCTGGACTAGGTTTTCAGGCGTTTCCTAGCTCCCCTCGGACCAAATGGCCAGGTGCGGGTGGCACAGCCTCGCCTGTTGTTAGGCTCCCCACCTCATCGCATACGTCAACATGGGGTCCTCCCCACGGCGGGCGGAAGCCTTATCTCACGACCGTTCGCCGATTTGCGGGGGAGGAATGTGGTGTCACAGCCAGACACCACACGTGCTAGGTGGTAGCTTAAATCGGCCGCGGTCCTGTAGTACATGTCGGACCCGCGTGTCGCCACTGTGTGATCGCAAACCTAGCGCCACCACAAGGCAGGTCTCGAGAGACTGACTCGAACTCACCCCAGTTGTACGGACGACAGAGCTAGCGACTAGACGTACAAAGCCTTTCTCTCTCATTAGCCGAGAGACAGAATAGCCTTCAGCTAAGTTAATGGCTACGAACTAGCAAGGCGCCATTAGCCTTACAGTGATTGTAATTAGAGTCTCACTTGTGTTCACCATAGAGATGTACAAGAAGAAATTAAAGATAAGTATATGAGAAGCTCCGTTCTTTTCTTCATAGCATTAATTACGTATCCTGTTCCAGTACTTCACGCCCGTCTGCGTTAGTCTCGCGTGCCCTTTAAGCCACCTCTATCTACAAGGTGTTGGCCCAGCTGCCGACACATCAGTTAGATGAAAAAACATTTATTTTAAAGGAGAATAAGGATGGTCTGACGCCCGATCAGAGGGCCCTCCATGGACAGCAGTCACTCACCATACTGTTGTACAAAGACTGGGCTGGTCCCGCCACCTTCCCCCCCCCCCCCAACCTCCCCCCTCCTGGGCACAGAGACTACTGTTTCCGGCCAAGACCTGCTTGCTTGCTTGCTGCCACGATTTCTACACCCATCTCCATTCTATGGGATTACAATAACATATGTATTTTCACATGTTTTGCCAGTATATCATATCATTTAAGCGATATCAAACACAAGCAGTATGCTACCGATCGCTTGCATAGTATAATTCCGACGATAAAGAGTGGAAATTATTTCTCTAGAAACCCAAAACTTTAGCGAGGTGCAGCGAGGTAGAACACGCTGCAAACCACTGAGTAACTAGAAAGTTATCTCGTCTGCGAAGATCTTTACGTGAAAACTCGAAAAAAAGAGGAAACTGGTAGTTCCACTCGTATTTTTTAAATGAATACCGATGTCAATGATATAACAAATTCCAAATCGTCCATCTACTTTACAAAATCAAATAATGTGTATCTCACATCTAGAGACCCAGAAAACATTTCTTCCACCTACCTTTGACCATCTAGATGCACTCAACGGACACCACAATCGATGTTCTCTCAACCAAATAATAACGGTAAATGTGTAGAGCAGATAACTGGACAATTTACATTGGAGGGAATAATGGTCCAGCACAAACACATATCCATATTGAACCTTCTCAGATTTCCACGAAGAATGCATGCGATTACGAAGGCCGCTATTGAGCAACCTAGAGGGCGACACAGTTAGGTCAGCTACATTCCTGTACCCCTGTCGGCTTCTCCAGTTCGGACGGCTCCCACCGTAAGCTGGAAATGTCGTTCGTTCCAGACATACGCTACTGCCATAACGCGTGCTCTCGCACCCCAGACAGAATCATCCAACAAAACCAGCCACATATATGTTATCACTGTACGTGCAATTAAACATTAGAACTGCAGCCTCAATCTGATGACTATGGCTCTGTACTATTCTCATGACTGGACATAATTTTCCACGTAGAAAAATCTTTCATTTCCCTTATGGCTATCACAATTTTCCACATAAAATTTTCGAATCACCACGCTGAATCTATCGCGCATTTTCTACTACTAAGTATAATACTTCGCCAATAACTGAATGCTGGCGATACCAAACAATAGTGAAAATCTGCGATGCCGGCCCTAGTGGCCCAGCGGTTCTAGGCGCTACAGTCTGGAACCGCGCGACCGCTACGGTCGCAGGTTCGAATCCTGCCTCGGGCATGGATGTGTGAGATGTCCTTAGGTTAGTTAGGTTTAACTAGTTCTAAGTTCTAGGGGACTGATGACCTTAGAAGTTAAGTCCCATAGTGCTCAGAGCCAAAATCAGCGATGGATGAACATGTCTCATTGGTTGCACTATCAACTTTGCTGCTTATTACAGTACATCGACGGGGTCTTTTCCATCTCATCCATCCACTGGTATGCTGTTGATCACCACATAATGATTGACTCACATCGCTCTTTTGAGAAAGAGTCTTGGCGGAGGGGCAGCACCTTCTGGGGATAGCTAGTGCCGATCCGGGAGTAATTTTTTCGTCTTCGGCACGTTACTATCGGCAAATCCTAGAAGATTATTACTGAATTAAAAAGTTGTATTTTTAAACAAATGCATTCTTATATTTAAAATGTTTATTGAAAGCAGTTTTTCACTAGTTTACTGTTTTATTTAATAAGAAGGCTGTATGTTGTCTCGAGTCCTTGTTTCCTGAGACTAGTATGACCTGCCTACCCCCCCCCCCCCCCCCCCAGGTCAGATCCTGGGTACGCCCTTGTCCGGTACAGCTCTTCTCAACGCCAAGACAAAAAAGAGGATTTTCATTTGTTTTATTACTGTGTTTTAAAAAATTTACGCACTGAAAACTGTAGAGTATCTCGCACAGTATCCAAACGAGTTCTCAAGCTCTCACGTATATCTCGTCTGTTTAAACAATAACAAGCAGAAAACCTGCTTGAAATCCTACTTTCTGTGCATGCGTGTATACACCTCTTCTACCGGACATGCGCAGATCTGTGGCAGAATAGAATGAAGCAGGGAGAGGCAAACAAACCCAGTATAACGTCCTGATTAGGGAGGGGGATAAGATAATAGATGATCCACGGCACTTAGAAAACAATGTAACTGAGTATTTTTCAAGTGTTGCAGAGAGGTTACAGCAAAAGTTCCCCAAAACAAATATAACACCTGCAGATAATGTTGCACTAAATATAATGTTGTTACTTCGAACCACAGAGAATGAAGTCTATAAAACTGTTCTAAAACTGAAAAATAAAAAGTCAGTAGGCCTAGATGAAGTGCCAATGTGTGTGCTGAAACGATGCATAGGGATTATACAAGGCCCCTTAACAAATACAATAAATGAATCCTTCACATCAGGGACATTTCCAGAGCAATTAAAACAGGCAAGTGTTGTACCTTTGCTTAAGTAAGGTAATGCAGAAGACATAGAAAATTACCAGCCCATTTCCCTGCTGTCAATATTCTCAAAAATAATAGAAGCACTTATGAAAGGCAGATGATGAATTACCTGAATAAATTCAATCTTTTAAGCGAATCAGTTTGGTTTCTGAAGTGTCAAAAATACGGAGTCGCCCATAATAGAATTCACAAAAGTTGTACTTGGTGCTCTTGATAAAAATGAGTGTGTCACAGGCATATTTTTGGATTTTCCTAATGCCTCTGATACAACCGACCACAAGATTCTATTAAATAAATTAGAAGCATTTGGAATAAGAGGGGATGCTAATGACTGGTTTCGATCATACCTTGCAGATAGGGTACAAAGAGTAGAGATAACACATACTTCAAATAGATCTAAACATTTAGTAAAACACTTATCAGAACCAAAATACACTCCTGGAAATGGAAAAAAGGACACATTGACACCGGTATGTCAGACCCACCATACTTGCTCCGGACACTGCGAGAGGGCTGTACAAGCAATGATCACACGCACGGCACAGCGGACACACCAGGAACCGCGGTGTTGGCCGTCGAATGGCGCTAGCTGCGCAGCATTTGTGCACCGCCGCCGTCAGTGCCAGCCAGTTTGCCGTGGCATACGGAGCTCCATCGCAGTCTTTAACACTGGTAGCATGCCGCGACAGCGTGGACGTGAACCGTATGAGCAGTTGACGGACTTTGAGCGAGGGCGTATAGTGGGCATGCGGGAGGCCGGGTGGACGTACCGCCGAATTGCTCAACACGTGGGGCGTGAGGTCTCCACAGTACATCGATGTTGTCGCCAGTGGTCGGCGGAAGGTGCACGTGCCCGTCGACCTGGGACCGGACCGCAGCGACGCACGGATGCACGCCAAGACCGTAGGATCCTACGCAGTGCCGTAGGGGACCGCGCCGCCACTTCCCAGCAAATTAGGGACACTGTTGCTCCTGGGGTATCGGCGAGGACCATTCGCAACCGTCTCCATGAAGCTGGGCTACGGTCCCGCACACCGTTAAGCCGTCTTCCGCTCACGCCCCAACATCGTGCAGCCCGCCTCCAGTGGTGTCGCGACAGGCGTGAATGGAGGGACGAATGGAGACGTGTCGTCTTCAGCGATGAGAGTCGCTTCTGCCTTGGTGCCAATGATGGTCGTATGCGTGTTTGGCGCCGTGCAGGTGAGCGCCACAATCAGGACTGCATACGACCGAGGCACACAGGGCCAACACCCGGCATCATGGTGTGGGGAGCGATCTCCTACACTGGCCGTACACCACTGGTGATCGTCGAGGGGACACTGAATAGTGCACGGTACATCCAAACCGTCATCCAACCCATCGTTCTACCATTCCTAGACCGGCAAGGGAACTTGCTGTTCCAACAGGACAATGCACGTCCGCATGTATCCCGTGCCACCCAACGTGCTCTAGAAGGCGTAAGTCAACTACCCTGGCCAGCAAGATCTCCGGATCTGTCCCCCATTGAGCATGTTTGGGACTGGATGAAGCGTCGTCTCACGCGGTCTGCACGTCCAGCACGAACGCTGGTCCAACTGAGGCGCCAGGTGGAAATGGCATGGCAAGCCGTTCCACAGGACTACATCCAGCATCTCTACGATCGTCTCCATGGGAGAATAGCAGCCTGCATTGCTGCGAAAGGTGGATATACACTGTACTAGTGCCGACATTGTGCATGCTCTGTTGCCTGTGTCTATGTGCCTGTGGTTCTGTCAGTGTGATCATGTGATGTATCTGACCCCAGGAATGTGTCAATAAAGTTTCCCCTTCCTGGGACAATGAATTCACGGTGTTCTTATTTCAATTTCCAGGAGTGTACATTAATATAGGAGTTCTGCAAGGTAGCATATTACGACCAATACTATTCCTGATATACATCAATGACTTTCCAGGTAGTGTTACTCATGGTGAAAAAATTCTCTACGCTGATGACAGCAATATTATAGGCACTGAGAAAACAAGAGAATTCCTTGTAGAGAAAGCAAATGAAACTCTCAAGGAAGTTTATGATAAGCAATAAAGTGACATTGAACATAATGAAAACTAATGCCATGAATTTCCGTTTGAAGAGGGAAAATGACAATGTTAATTTAAATGTAGATGGCACCTCTGTAGACTGTGTAACAAATGCAAAATTTATAGGAATGAACATTGATTCTCAGTTGAAGTGGCGTGAACACACAAAGGTACTTGCAAACAGAATGTCATCAGGATGTTTGCCCTTGGAGTCCTATCATCAGTGCGTAACATGCAGTGTCTTTTACTTACATACTATTCATATGTACACTCAATTTTTAGCTATGGCATTCTTTTTTGGGGAACAAATGCTCAAAATATGAACACAATTTTCAGACTCCAGAAAAAAGCCACAAGTTTAACAACCAAAAACATTAGTCGAACTCATTGTAAAGATCTGTTCAGAACACTGTTCCACGTGAATACATTTACCAGTCAGTTGTACACATCAAAAATAACATTGGTAATTACTGAACAAACAGCTCCGTCCATGAACATGGAACAAGAGCTAGACTCAACTTATATTTACCAAGAAAAAATAAACATGAAACTCAAAACAGCATTTTCTACCAAGGCATAAAACTGTACAACAAAGCCGGCCGGAGTGGCCGAGCTGTTCTAGGCGCTACAGTCTGGAACCGCGCGACTGCTACGGTCGCAGGTTCGAATCCTGCCTCGGGCATGGATGTGTGTGATGTCCTTAGGTTAGTTAGGTCAAGTAGTTCTAAGTTCTAGGGGACAGATGACCTCAGAAGTTAAGTCCCATAGTGCTCAGAGCCATTTGAACAACTTGTACAACAAATTAACAAAAGAGATTAATGAAATTGCAGAACACACTTATTTCAAAAGGCAGCAAAAAAGTGCCTGTTATGCAATACATTTTATACATTGAAGGATTACTTAGATAAAACAGAGAAGGGGTTTGGTAAAAAAAATGTTATGAATAATAATAATGATTATTAAACATCCAACATTTCACATAACTCCTTCACACTGTTTTTTATTTCTTTTCTAGAAATACTTACCCACAAGCTATGCATATCATAACAGTAACACCTTTACCTCTTTCTGAGTTCAACATCTCACTCATTATAGAGGGATGCTGACTCAGTTTTTCAGGATAGCAAATGGGAAATTGTGGTACAGAAAATGGGCCAGAGATCACAAGTGCGTGTGTGTTTGTGTGTGTAGTGAGTGAAGTGTTATGAAACAACGTGTGTATAGTGTGTGCAGTGACTGATAGTGAGATATGAGTGAACAGTGTGGCATTACAATATTTAATAAGTTATTTGTAAATCTAAAGATTGTCTCTAACTAGAGGACTGTAAATGTATGTGTCTACGAATCAGCTTATTTTAAATTGGTCTAAACTGTAAATACTTCCACATGTCTTCTATCCTTGTAAAAAGAGACCTACGGATGACTAAAGCTACTACTACAACTACTATTTGTCATCGGGGGATAAACCGTCTGATAACATCGCAGCTTCCCGCGTTCTGCCGCTGGGTGGCAGATCCGCTACAACTGACTTGTACGGAGGCCCGGCCACGACCCGTCGAACTTCACGTATGCAGCTTGAGTGGGCCACGGGCGGTCCAAGGCCCGGCCTGTCACTTGGCTTTGCACGGTCCTCCTCGGAAGTACCCGGAACAACGCGACGTTCCATTTAGCATTGCAGTGTGGCACAGCGGCCTGAGTTTGGCAGAATCCTGGAGTCAGCGCTGTTTATCCTTCCTATTCGTTCGTAGTGTGAAGAAAATTCACAGGTCCAGTGGCTGTTTGCACAAAAAGAGGCAGTCTTGTGAGTTGTCATCACAATCATATAAAATTAGTGAGAATGACAGAAGAGAGGGGTGAGAATTCTCAATTCGCATAAGCGACAGGTACCGCTTATTTGTTACGAAACGACATTATGGTGCTATGCAGAAAGAATATAAACTTTTAGATGACAATGAAAGAGCAAAAAACTATAACGATCGACAGACGTTTGTCCTGCACACCAAGGAGAACTACGCGCTAAATTTGCAGGTATAGAGCACTTGAAGAAACTGGTGGTATGAATGGTACAATTTCTAAAGTCTCACTCATTATTTCATTCTCAGTTGTCGCACTTCTCAATGGAAATGCCCGAAGAGAATGGAGACTTAATGTATTACTGCAAAGTACGTTGGTTAAATCTAGGGGCATGACGGAACGATTTTTCGATTTAATGTTTCCCTATTGTTGAAGTTATGAAGGAGAGAGAAGTGCAGGAACTAAAATTAGAACGTCCAGAAAAAATTTCAGATTTCGCATTTTAAGTGGACTTCACTGTACACTGCCCACAGTACGACATTGCAAGGGATGCATTTAAAAACAAAATCGCGTTGCGAAGGAATATATTCTGATGAAGACAATCCAATTCTCTAAGCTCACTGGCGTTAAAGAAAGCGCGAAGTTTGAAGAATTCGTTGTGGCCTTGCAAAAATTACGATAGTTTCATAAAGGTTTTGAGAACACTGTCAATCTTACATATGTTTTCGATCTCATTTCAAGACCGTTTGCCGTTTCAGTTGAGAGTGCCGCTGTGCATGTACAGACGGAACTGATTGACCTGCAAAGTAATTCCAGTCTTAATTACATATCTTTTTACGTTAAAACTATCGAGGATGTCCACATTACTTTTCTCAGGCCTATTTTCCAAGTCTCCATAATGAGACTGCAAAAGTACTACAACTTTTCGATTGGCACATTTGTGTGAAAGACCTTTTACCGCTCACGAAATTAAATAAGACAAGATTACGTGGAAACTCGAGTGCGATACAATGTGAAATTGTCTGTGTCTATATCT
This sequence comes from Schistocerca nitens, assembly GCF_023898315.1. NCBI lineage: Eukaryota > Metazoa > Arthropoda > Insecta > Orthoptera > Acrididae > Schistocerca > Schistocerca nitens. The sequence continues at coordinate 415,662,741 of NC_064622.1, read as the reverse complement.
GTCTTTACACTGACAGTATCAGATAAAAATTATATTATGTTTCAGCGCATCAAAAATTATTAATTAATATTAAAAACTTGTTTCGTCTGTGATCTGTGTTGTTGAGAAATGTGAAATATAAAACAAAGTCGTATGTGGTACGACTGTACAGCTATTTAAATGCGGCGTGTTCGCTGTCTTCCCCTCTTCCCCCTCTCGCTCTTAGACAGCGTGGCATGGCAGTTGGGGGAAATGGGAAACAAGCCTGAGTGGTTTGGCATTTGGGCCCAAGCGTGGCCCGCAAACCAAAATTTTGGCCACCCCTGATGTTGTTTGTGTTGTTTAATAGCGGCTTTTAGGTTCAGCATCACCCGCGCACCAAGCGACCTGGCATAGTAAAATTTCTCTAGCAGCGCTATGTCAGTTGCTGATGTGGCTGTCTGGTAATGTTACACTGCTGATAAGGATGCCAGATACAGGACGTGCTGGCTATCTAACAAGTCTCTGGCAGGTGAAGGAGTGAAGGCATCTGGGTTGCAACAGCTGACATCAGTGTCTGGCTGGTGGGCACCAATTGCTTACTTGCAGCTAGGGTCAATTGGATGGGTGGCTTTCATTTCGACCCTTAGCCCATCTGGTGGTGTTTGTATCCTACTGGTAGATGGTCCTGTCGGGATGATGGCAAAGTGGCGATGACCTATCGATGGAGGCCGGCACTATGACTGTTGACTACCCAATGACTCACCAGTCTCACTGATGACCAGTCGTGCTCCATTTTCACTTGCCAGAGTGGGTCACTTGTGGTGCTGTGACTACTAAAGTCACATACGCCACATGCTGAAGTCCTGGTTTCCGTAGTCGCCTGGGCACCGACTGGTAGGCAGACAGTGACACCCTAGCAAACGCCTAGATGCATAGCTGCGTTAGGGTCTTGTCACGTGTGGGCCTTATTTTGACATCGTTCTAATCTGCCTAGGACGTGTCTTTGTAGTAAGGACGAGAGAAACACAATATAATGAAGAAACAATTCTGACCAGTATATTCACAAATGGTATCACTTCCTGGAAACAATACATGTTAACACGTGCTGTACTTACAAAGCCGTAAGTAGTAGTAGAAGGTATTCTACCCTGCGGTAGGTCTTCTCATGAGTTACGCCTCTTTCACTTTTGTCTGTCCATATCCAGTCTTTTCATTTCTCAATATTTGTCTCCTTGGATATTGTTCAGTATCTGATATATTCTTTTTCCTGTTCCCCTTTTTCCCTCCACCATTCCTTCTATTCCTTCCTTCAATAAGCAGTCCCTTCTGAAGCAGTGTCCAATCCAGTTCCGTTTTCTCTTTCTAATGACTTTCAGCAGGTTTCTTTCTTCTCCAATTCTTCTAAATACTTATTGATTCCTTACTCGGTCATCCCATTTCACTTTTGCCATTCGTCTCCATATCCACATCTCTAGTGCCTCCAATCTTCTTTCATCTTCCTTCCTCAATATCCAGGTCTCCGCACCATACAGTGCAACGCTCCAGATGTAACACTAGGCAAGTCTTTTCCTCAGGTCTTTGTTTAGTTTACAGTGCAGTAAGCAGAACAGAAAAAAAATTGTTGACTCCAGGAAACATCAAGTTAATACCACGTAATCCCGTCTCTATGACGGGGAAGACACGTCTGATGATTTGGTACAAGACGAAACGGGAGTCTGTATAGAAGAGATAGGAGATCCAGCATTAGAATAAGGAATTATGAGAGATTTAGAAGACTTAAGATCAAATAATGGATAACATTCCATCACGATTCAAGTTGCTGTGTAGACTGTATGTCCGGCGATATACCATCTGACTTCCGGAAAAACAGCATCCACAAAAGCTGACAAGTGGGAGAATTAGCGAAAGATCAGCTTAACAGCTCATGCGTCCAAGTTTCTTAGAAGAATAGTATACAGAAGAATGGGAAATAAGATTGAAGATCTATCAGATAACGATTAGCTTGGTTTTAGGAAAGGTAAAAAGCACCAGAGAGGCAGTTCTCCTATTGCGATTGATAACTGAAGCAAGACTAAAGAAAAATCAAGACACATTCGTAGGATCTATCGACCTGGAAAAAGCGTTCGACAGTGTAAAATGGTGCAAGATGTTCGATATTCTGAGAAAAATAGGGATAAGCTAGAGGGAAAGACGGGTAATTTACACCAAAGAGGGAACAATAACAGTGGAAGACAAAGAAAGTAGTGTTCGGATTAAAAAGCGTGTAAGATAGGGATGTAGTCATTCATTCCTGCTGTTTAAATTATGATGGAATTAAAAGAAAGGTTCAAGAGTGATATTAAAATTCAAGGTGAAAGAATATCAACGATATGATTCACTGATAACATTGCTAACCTGAGCAAAAGTGAAGAGGAAATACAGGCTCTGCTAAAAGGAATAAAGAGTCTATGATTATTATTATGGACTGAGTGTAAATCGAAGGAAGGTGAAAGTAATAAGAAGTTGTAGAAATGAGAAGAGCGAGAAACTTATCAGGATTGCTGACCACGAAGTAGATGAAGTTAAGGAATTCTACTACCCAGGCAGCAAAATAATCCATGACGGACGGAGCAAGGTGGGCAGACTAGCACGTGCAAAAAGGGCATTCCTGACCAAGAGAAGGCTATTAGTACCAAACATAGACCTTAATTTAAGTAAGAAATTTCTAATAATATACAGTCATGCTCAAAAGTATCCGAACGACCTGAATTGCATTTCGCCTGATTCGCATGCAACCCACATAACGCAGATGTCTAGCAGGACCTCTAATCGCTCCTTGGCACAGCCTTTTGACTATTGAAAATACACTCCTGGAAATGGAAAAAAGAACACATTGACACCGGCGTGTCAGACCCACCATACTTGCTCCGGACACTGCGAGAGGGCTGTACAAGCAATGATCACACGCACGGCACAGCGGACACACCAGGACCCGCGGTGTTGGCCGTCGAATGGCGCTAGCTGCGCAGCATTTGTGCACCGCCGCCGTCAGTGTCAGCCAGTTTGCCGTGGCGTACGGAGCTCCATCGCAGTCTTTAACACTGGTAGCATGCCGCGACAGCGTGGACGTGAACCGTATGTGCAGTTGACGGACTTTGAGCGAGGGCGTATAGTGGGCATGCGGGAGGCCGGGTGGACGTACCGCCGAATTGCTCAACACGTGGGGCGTGAGGTCTCCACAGTACATCGATGTTGTCGCCAGTGGTCGGCGGAAGGTGCACGTGCCCGTCGACCTGGGACCGGACCGCAGCGACGCACGGATGCACGCCAAGACCGTAGGATCCTACGCAGTGCCGTAGGGGACCGCGCCGCCACTTCCCAGCAAATTAGGGATACTGTTGCTCCTGCGGTATAGGCGAGGACCTTTCGCAACCGTCTCCATGAAGCTGGGCTACGGTCCCGCACACCGTTAGGCCGTCTTCCGCTCACGCCCCAACATCGTGCAGCCCGCCTCCAGTGGTGTCGCGACAGGCGTGAATGGAGGGACGAATGGAGACGTGTCGTCTTCAGCGATGAGAGTCGCTTCTGCCTTGGTGCCAATGATGGTCGTATGCGTGTTTGGCGCCGTGCAGGTGAGCGCCACAATCAGGACTGCATACGACCGAGGCACACAGGGCCAACACCCGGCATCATGGTGTGGGGAGCGATCTCCTACACTGGCCGTACACCACTGGTGATCGTCGAGGGGACACTGAATAGTGCACGGTACATCCAAACCGTCATCCAACCCATCGTTCTACCATTCCTAGACCGGCAAGGGAACTTGCTGTTCCAACAGGACAATGCACGTCCGCATGTATCCCGTGCCACCCAACGTGCTCTAGAAGGCGTAAGTCAACTACCCTGGCCAGCAAGATCTCCGGATCTGTCCCCCATTGAGCATGTTTGGGACTGGATGAAGCGTCGTCTCACGCGGTCTGCACGTCCAGCACGAACGCTGGTCCAACTGAGGCGCCAGGTGGAAATGGCATGGCAAGCCGTTCCACAGGACTACATCCAGCATCTCTACGATCGTCTCCATGGGAGAATAGCAGCCTGCATTGCTGCGAAAGGTGGATATACACTGTACTAGTGCCGACATTGTGCATGCTCTGTTGCCTGTGTCTATGTGCCTGTGGTTCTGTCAGTGTGATCATGTGTTGTATCTGACCCCAGGAATGTGTCAATAAAGTTTCCCCTTCCTGGGACAATGAATTCACGGTGTTCTTATTTCAATTTCCAGGAGTGTAGTTCCAACAAATCACAACTAGAAAACACTGCTCTGTATCGCAATAACTCAAGATGTAAAGCAATACCTAGGTACTACAAATATCAGGGAACACCTTATCACACATAAGACTGTGCTTAAGGCTTGTAATCTCACAATTATTGCAATAAATGATATACCTGAAATGTTACCACTCTCATTATTACGTCAGATAGGTAATGGACGTAGTAAGTTCGTCGTATGATTTCCTATCCAAAGTAACATACCGTTCTTGTTATTTAACACAAAATGACATTAAAAATATAAGTTATTAACGAGCAGCTAGTTGAAAACATGTATGAACTTCAAATGACACGACGAACCGCCTCGTTCTGCATATGGATTCAAATCCAGGTCATGAAGACCAAGATTTCGTGACTGGCGGAAACTAACAGTCATTCCTAACTATGCATACAGAGAGTGATAAACCTCGATTTCAGACAGCATCAGTTAGCAAATGTCGCCGGCCGGAGTGGCCGAGCGGTTAAAGGCGCTGCAGTCTCGAACCGCACGACCGCTACGGTCGCAGGTTCGAATCCTGCCTCGGGCATGGATGTGTGTGATGTCCTTAGGTTAGTTAGGTTTAAGTAGTTCTAAGTTCTAGGGGACTTATGACCACAGCAGTTGAGTCCCATAGTGCCCAGAGCCATTTTTTTTTAGTTAGCAAATGTCAACTTTAAATTACATAAAGTAAACATTTTTAACGGACGCAAATTCCTACCCAGCATTTACTGTCCCTGGTAACGATCACGAGAGATGTTAAATATTGCTTCTTCACAAGTAACTTACTTGAAATACCGTGAACTAAAGCTTTGTGTTGGACAGGAATTCGAACCCAGAACCTAATCTGATTGTTATCGAAGCACAATTAACTGTGACATATCGGGTTTTCTCGGCGGTAGCTAGATGTTTTAACTGAAATGACGAGACGAAACATTACTTTTTTCTTTCCCATGACTCCAACCTGGCACCTATCGCTGTTATATTCTAGAGAAAACGAACGTTAAATATGGGTTTGTTACACCAGCAGCGACATGTGAGCATTTTTGAACTAGAAATAATATGACGATAAGTTCAGTGCTGACTGACAATCGAACTCCACACGTATCATTGTTGACTACACACAAAGAGACATCAGCTACCGATTTTTTCTCCACCAGCCGCTCGGAATAACATCCTTGAACTAACAGTGATCTCTCAAATAGTTCTTTGTCTCAATGGGAGTCAAAAACGTCAGTTATCATTAGAGTTGACAATGAATGAAAATGCATTAAAAATCAAAATTATTATCCACCAGCAGATAGGTGATCTCATGCTAGAGCTTGATGATACATAATGAAAACTTTAGTGCCAGGCCAGGATTCGAACCCATTCACGCGCAATATGTGGAGATGTTGAGGAATCTGCAGTTTTTAACAAACAACAAATTGTAGTCGAACTGTATTGTCACGAAGGGATCAAATTCCGCATTAAGGGTGGTCTGAGTTGCATTCCCAGTTCAGAACCAATTTAATCGACATACAGAACCTCAAATAAAACATGGAATAAGTGTACTGTGACTCTACATAGCGTTTGTTTCGTCACTAGAAATAAATAACTAGCTGCCTCGGCTACCCAGTGGATACATTCGATTCTATTTTGTATTCCCCGAAATAAAATCACGTAACTGCCACCTACATAGAACTACCAACAGTGTTCGAAATAAAATCACGTAACTGCCACCTACATAGAACTGCCAACAGTGTAGGATGCAGAAATTTAAATAGGAAGTGTTCCTTTCCATTTGAGCTACTCTATTACACTATCTGTTTGTTGAAAACGTCGTGCAGTGCCAAAGGAAAGCTGTAACTGTCTCTCTCTCAATAGTCTAGATCCGGCCATATACATTATCTCACAGCACTTTGGAATGCGGAGACGTCACGAGTTCTATTACATTCAGTGCTACATTTATTAAACAATTCTGTTGTCTTCTGTAGTTATCAATTTAATGGAACTTTGACCATAATTCCCTTCACTTCTCAACCCAAAATAGTCCCATGTGGAGAAAGGGCTAACGTTCTTCGACATTTTGTTCTTTTCAGGTTCAATAGACTGCCAGGCTGCAGATGCTTCGCGAAGCTTTTGTATTATGTATGGGGAGACCACATCGTTCCAAAATAGTCAGGAAAGTATTTTGTACATTAGGTGCCGTCTGGTAATGGCATTTTATTCTTCTTCAAACGTTGTTTCACAGCTTTAACTAAGAACAAGTTTTCTACATGCATGTAATCAATAAACTGCATGTGCATTGTCAGACTGTTATAGATAACATCAGAGAATTTGGATATATCCTCTCTCACGTTTATTATTGCTTTAACAATTGTACAAGAAACCTTACGAATATTGTGCACTGTATTATAAAAAATGAAATAAAACTACCCACGATAACCTTACGACGAAAGTCTGTTTTAATTAAACTGAGCATCTGTACACAAGCGTGCCTCTATCGGCACGAATTAGAAAAATACTACTCACTTAGATTTAGATTGGGTCTGTGTTTAATTGGTATGCTGTGTCATACTCAACAGGTAGGCAAATGTGCCATTTCAAAAGTAAAGTTATGTATTCCTAGAAACCAAAAATTTGTTGTCAGTAGCAGAAAAAGGCGTTACCTGTTGTGCAGCATTGCACTATGAGCTGAAAGTATTTTCTTGCGATTTCCATATCGATGTTTGATCTGTTTGTAGCTCTTTCACAGAGGGGATAAAAACGATACAGTCTGCGAGAGTGGAACCATCAACCATAACAGACGCTTTTTCTCAGGTCAGCACGTCCCCACACAACTAGCGAAGAGGTATGTGTTGTGCCTTCCTCTTACGAGGCCAATAGCGTCTAGAGTTCGTAAACCGCTATTTAAATGACAAGATTAGTTTTGATTTCCACGTGCAACGACTTTCCTGTGCTGAAAACCGAAAATTTATAATCTTTTATTAGACCTCAAGCGACAATAACTCAGATTATTCAATGGAAAAGGCAGGAAAAATCACGTGGACTTTGAAGCTAAATTCCGTGCACACCAGGAAGTAGCTCGTCGATCACAGAGTTGCCAAACATACCTTGCCTTGTTGCCAAATCTCAGTTACAGTACCAGCAGGAAGAAGACGAACCAATGCAATCCTACAGCGGGCTGGGAAGTGAAGTCACGGCTGCTACGGCCTGGAAAACGTAATCCGTCTGATTCGCATTTCTGTAACTAGGTTTAGGGATTGGAGCGTAGTTACTGATAGTACTCAGAACTGCCTGCAAACTAAGAATCATAAATAAGTAACTCTCATAGTTGTTTTTATTTTTCTTTCGTAACTGTACTCAAAACTAAGAAACTCCTTCACGGACGTTTAGGTGTCTAGCCGATAGTCTAGCACAACAAACGAATAAAAATAAAAAAGAATGTGTGTGTGTGTGTGTGTGAGAGAGAGAGAGAGAGAGAGAGAGCGCTATAAATAAAAAAGAATGAGAGAGAGCGTAATAAATTGTTGTAAAAAAATTAATACCGGTATGTAAAGAAATCTGACATTAAAATGACACGTTCCACATCATTATGAAATGTCGTATTCATGATCTATGGAACAAGTATTAATCTAATCTAATATAATCATATCATATTGCTGACTAGCCGTGAAGAGTCATGAATTACCGAAATTTTCGCCGATATCAGTAACCAAATCTAAACTTGAAAATAAAAGACGACAGATTTTGTAATAAACTGGGACTCCTATCAAGACCCTTTCATCCCTGGTAACTAACCACGAAAGATGTCTGATATACCTCATTTCAACGGCAACAAATTGTGTATGCATTTAAAGGTGAAGCACATGATGTGAAGTTCTGTGACGGGGATACGAACCCAATACGTTATCGGATTGTTAAATAAGTAAAACGAAATGTTACGTATCGGTTTTTCTTACCAGCTGCTAGGTGTTTGAATCTAAAATAAGGATACAAATTTTTGTGCCTCAGTGACAATCGAAACGCACTTCTATCATTCTTCTTTATCGTCCACGAATATAGCTTAAGTATCAATTGCTTACTCACCAACAGTAAGCTGTGTGCGTGTTTGATCAGAAATTGTAGTGTTGGAAAAAAGAACGAAATGATTGAACAATACTGTTCTGAGAGATTCAGATCCTCGAAAGAGGAGATACAAATTCGAATCACATCCCAAAACCAAATTTCTCAACGTCCTTCAACCAAGTACAAGTAAAATAAGAGCCCTGTTCCTTTAAATGGCTATCTGTTCATCAAAAAAAAATTTCTAACGTAAGTAAGTTTACCGGCGACAGTATTTCTGAAACTTCCTGGCAGATTAAAACTGTGTGCCCGACCGAAACTCGAACCTGGGACCTTTGCCTTTCGCGGACAAGTGCTCTACCATCTGAGCTACCGAAGCACGACTCACGCCCGGCACTCACAGCTTTACTTCTGCCAGTATCTCGTCTCCTGCCTTCCAAACTTGACAGAAGCTCTCCTGCGAACCTTGCAGAACTAGCACTCCTGAAAGAAAGGATACTGCGGAGACATGGCCTAGCCACAGCCTGGGGGAGGTTTCCAGAATGAGATTTTCACTCTGCAGCGGAGTGTGCGCTGATATGAAACTTCCTGGCAGATTAAAACTGTGTGCCCGACCGAGACTCGAACTCGGGACCTTTGCCTTTCGCGGGCAAGTGTTCTACCATCTGAGCTACCGAAGCACAACTCACGCCCGGCACTCACAGCTTTACTTCTGTCAGTATCTCGTCTCGTACCTTCCAAACTTTACAGAAGCTCTCCTGCGAACCTTGCAGAACTAGCACTCCTGAAAGAAAGGATACTGCGGAGACATGGCTTAGCCACAGCCTGGGGGAGGTTTCCAGAATGAGATTCTCACTCTGCAGCGGAGTGTGCGCTGATATGAAACTTCCTGGCAGATTAAAACTGTGTGCCCGACCGAGACTCGAACTCGGGACCTTTGCCTTTCGCGGGCAAGTGTTCTACCATCTGAGCTACCGAAGCACAACTCACGCCCGGCACTCACAGCTTTACTTCTGTCAGTATCTCGTCTCCTACCTTCCAAACTTTACAGAAGCTCTCCTGCGAACCTTGCAGAACTAGCACTCCTGAAAGAAAGGATACTGCGGAGACATGGCTTAGCCACAGCCTGGGGGAGGTTTCCAGAATGAGATTCTCACTCTGCAGCGGAGTGTGCGCTGATATGAAACTTTCTGGAAGATTAAAACTGTGTGCCCGACCGAGACGCAACTGTGAAATACTTTCCTACATTATAGAAGCGAGTATTAAATTTGAACTAATATTGAAAAAATTTTGAACTTGGATAGCTTAGAATGAAAATATTTCTGTTTATTGCAAAGGAAAACTATTGATTTTCTAAAACATTCTCTGTCGTACACAACTTGAAACAGGTCACGTCGACCAAATCATATGGAAGAACTGACAGCGACGTATATTGGAAGGCAGTAAGATCCCTTGGCTTTTGGTTTGGCACTATTCGACAGCCATTTCTAGGCGCAAGTAAATGAAGAAAGGAAGCGTGCTTTTGTTATCAAGTAACGTCTTCATCAATTGCTTTAGTTTTAATGTAATCTACGAGTAATTGCTGATGTTTGATATTAACATGAAAAGGATTCTGTAGACAGGGAAAGAACCTGTTCTTGGGCAACTACTTCTATAATGACCAAAAGGCCTTAAATCATCTTCAAGCACATGTGTTACAGCAGAGGTATGAAGAAAATTGTAGTTATAATAACGGTAATAATCGAATTATCTGGTAACTTCACACATCACAGGGGATTTTCTCGAACTAAGAAATTTCCTGAATTAGTGAAAATTTCAAAATGGCTTCACATCGAGGCTATGATGCCTAGAAGAGTCTTTACATCCTGATGACGTGAGAGTAGTATAATCTCCGCGTCAGAAGCTTGCTTCTACTTAACCATTTAATAGACTCGCATTTTTTCCACCGTGACAAATTTTGTAAGCTAAGCACATCATCCGTTATAGCACACTCCTGGGGCTGGGAAATGTGGCCACAATGGTCTGGGGGAACGAATTATCACAAGTCAAATGCGTGGGTTCAGGCATTTACTTTTAACAGGCACAAACAGATTTACTTTACCTCTGGTAACCTCAAGAGAAAGACGTTATAATCCAGAACCCGCATTAAACATCACTTTCCTTCATTCCGAAGTGGACAGAGCCGGTTTGCTTTGGAAAATTACATAGGCGGAGGTCATGGTAAACAGAAGTACTGTCGCCAGTAAACTTACTTACGTTAGAAAAAAAATTTTTTTTGATGAACGGATAGCCATTTAAAGGAACAGGGCTCTTATTTTACTTGCACTTGATTGAACTAGAAACGTTGAACAATTTGGTGCTGGACTGTGATTCGAATTTGTATCTCCTCTTTCGAGGATCTGGATCTCTCGGTACACTACAATTCAATCATTTCGTCCCTTTTACCAAGACTGCAATCTTCTCTAGGTCTCCTCCAAAGGTAAGTATGTGGGTCCGATTCCTGGTCCAGTACAAAAATATTCATAATTTCATTTCAAGCCCTATCACGTGCACACCGGCCTGCTAATAAAAATTAATGGCCGCGCGGGATTAGCCGAGCGGTCAGAGGCGCTGCAGTCATGGGCTGTGCGGCTAGTCCCGGCGGAGATTCGAGTTCTCACTCGGGCATGGGTGTGTGTGTTTGTCATTGGATAATTTAGGTTAAGTAGTGTATAAGCTTAGAGACTGATGACCTTAGCAGTTAAGTCCCATAAGATTTCGCACACATTTATTTTTTTGATTTGAAAATTAACGAGCATTTTTAATGTCTGTTCACGTGTTGCCAACAATTTCTGGTCAAACACGCACACATCTTACTGTTGGTGAGTAAGCAATTGATAATTAAGCTATATTCGTGGACGATAAAGAAGAATGATAGGAGTGCGGTTCGATTGTCGCTCAGGCACAAAAATTTGTATCATTATTTTAGATTCAAACACCTTGCAGCTGCTAAGAAAAACCGATAAGTAACACTTGATATACTTAGTTAACAATCCGATTACGTGTTGGGTTCGTATCTCCGTCACAGAACTTCACATCATGCGCTTCACCTTTAAATGCATACACAATTTGTTGCCGCTGAAATGAGGTATATCAGACATCTTTCGTGGTTAGTTACCAGGGATGAAAGGGTCTTGATAGGAGTCCCAGTTTATTACAAAATCTGTCGTCTTTTATTTTCAAGTTGAGATTTGGTTACTGATATCGGCGAAAATTTCGGTAATTCATGACTCTTCACGGCTAGTCAGCAATATGATATGATTATATTAGATTAGATTAATACTTGTTCCATAGATCATGAATAAGACTTTTCGTAATGATGTGGAACGTATCATTTTAATGAAAGATTTCTTTACATACCAGAATTCAATTTCTTTATAACAATTTTTTACCCTGTCTCTCATTCTTTTTTATTTCTCTCTCTCTCTCTCTCTCTCTCTCTCTCTCTCTCTCACACACACACACACACACACACACACATTCTTTTTTTATTTTTATTTGTGAATGAGTTTTTAGTTTTGAGTACAGTTACGAAATAAATATAGAAACAACTATAAGAGTTACTGATTTATGGTGCTTGATTTGCAGTCAGTTCTGAGTATTATTAGTTACTACGCTCCAGGCCCTAAACCTAGTTACAGAAATGTGAATCAGGCCGTAGCAGCCGCGACTTTGAGACGCCAGCTATGGTCACTTTCCAGCCCACTGTAGGATCACATCGGTTCGTCTTCTTCGTGCTGGTACTGTAACTGAGATTTGGCAACAATGAAAGCTATGTTTGGCAACTCTGTGATCGACGAATTACCTCCTGATGTGCACGGAATTAGGTCCCAAAGTTTACTTAATTTTGACTGTCATTTCCATTGAATAATCTGAGTTATCACTTGAAGTTTAACAAAAGATTGTAAATTTACGGTTTTCAGCCCAGGAAAGCCGTTGCACGTGGAAATCGCAACTAATCTCGTCCTTTATGTAGCGGTTTACGAGCTCTAGACGCTATTGGCCTCATAAGAGGAAGCCACAACATATACCTCTTCGCTAGCTGTGTGGGCATGTGCTGACCTGAGAAAAAGCGTTTGTTATAGTTCATGGTTCCACTATCGCAGACTATATCGGTTTTATCCCCTCTGTGAAAGAGCTACAAGCAGTCAGATCAAACATCGATAAGGAAATCGCAAGAAAATACTTTCAGCTCATAGTGCAATGGTGAAAAACTTAACAATGCTGCACAACAGGTAACGCCTTTTTCTACTACTGACAACAAATTTTTGGTTTCTAGGAATACGTAACTTTACTTTTGAAATGGCACATTTGCCTACCTGTTGAGTATGACACAGCATACCAATTAAACACAGACCCAATCTAAATCTAAGTGAGTAGTATTTTACTAATTCATGCCGATAGAGGCACGCTTGTGTACAGATACTCAGTTTTATTAAAACAGACTTCCGTCGTAAGTTTATCGTGGGTAGTTTTATTTCATTTCTTATAATACAGTGCACAATATTCGTAAGGTTTCTTGTACAATTGTTAAAACAATACTAAACGTGAGAGAGGATATATGCAAATTCTCTGATGTTATCTATAACAGTCTGACAATGCACATGCAGTTTATTGATTACATGCATGTAGAAAACTTGTTCTTAGTTAAAGCTGTGAAACAACGTTTGAAGAAGAATAAAATGCTATTACCAGACGGCACCTAATGTACAAAATACTTTCTTGACTATTTTAGAACGATGTGGTCTCCCCATACATAATACAAAAGCTTCGAAAACCATCTGCTGCCTTGCCGTCCATTAAACCTGAAAAGAACAAAATGTCGCAGAACGTTAGCCGTTTCTCCACATGGGACTATTTTGGGTTGAGAAGTGAAGGGAATTATGGTCAAAGTTCCATTAAATTGATAACTACAGCAGACAGCAGAATTGTTTAATAAATGTAGCACTGAATGTAATAGAACTCGCGACGTCTCATCTACAGTGCGCGATGCTTACCGTTACGCTACTAGCTATCATGTAGCTACAGCACCTCCAGAAGTCAACAACAGTTCCTCCGGAACTTCCGCATTCCAAAGTGCTGTGAGATAATGTATATGGCCGGATCTAGACTATTGAGAGAGAGACAGATACAGCTTTTCTTTAGCACTGCATGACGTTTTCAACAAACAGATAGCCCAATAGAGTAGCTCAAATGGAAAGGAACACTTCCTATTTAAATTTCTGCATCCTACACTGTTAGCAGTTCTATGTAGGTGGCAGTTACGTGATTTTATTTCGAACACTGTTGGTAGTTCTATGTAGGTGGGAATACAAAATAGAATTTGAATGTATCCACTGGGTGCCGAGGCAGCTAGTTCACGGCGATTCGGTCAACCAACTAAATGAATGTACCTAAGATGCTGCAAACCACTAAAGGGAGCCTGTGTGTCAGAATTCTTATCGAGTGTGCCGCAATGGTGTTATGATAGAAAAATGAGTGTCAGGGAAGAGGATTTGGTGGCCTGTTGGATTGATGATAGGTTCCTATTACGATCGTCTGGGTTCGATTCCGACTTCTGCTGATGATTTTTAATAGGGAGAGATAGATTCTATTCTCTTCTGGCTAGGCCAAGTGAAGAATGTGTAATGGCATTGTGGTCTGAAATTTACATTAAACATGATATTTCTTATCTACCAAGCAGACATTAGGTTGAACGACAATAAAGTCTGGAGTGGCGGAATGGGGGAGCTCTATCGCCAGTAACCTTTCTTGTACTAGTTATTTACTTCTAGTGACGAAACAAACGCTATGTAGAGTCGCAGGACAGTTATTCCATGTTTTATTTGAGGTTCTGTATGTCGATTAAATTGGTTCTGAACTGGGAATGCAACTCAGACCACCCTTAATGCGGAATTTGATCCCTTCGTGACAATACAACTCGACTACAATTTGTTGTTTGTTCAAAACTGCAGATTCCTCAACATCTCCACATATTGCGCGTGAATGGGTTCGAATCCTGGCCTGGCACTAAAGCTTTCATTATGTATTATCAAGCTCTAGCATGAGATCACCTATCTGCTGGTTGATAATAATTTTGATTTTTAATGCATTTTCATTCATTGTCAACTCTAATGATAACTGACGTTTTTGACTCCCAGTGAGACACAGAACTATTTGAGAGATCACTGTAAGTTCAAGGATGTTATTCCGAGCGGCTGGTGGAGAAAAAATCGGTAGCTGATGTCTCTTTGTGTGTGGTCAACAATGATACGTGTGGAGTTCGATTGTCAGTCAGCACTGAACTTTTCATCATATTATTTCTAGTTCAAAAATGCTCACATGTCGCTGCTGGTGTAACAAACCCATATTTAACGTTCGTTTTCTCTAGAGTATAACAGCGATGGGTGCCAGGTTGGAGTCCTGGGAAGGAAAAAAGTAATGTTTCGTCTCGCCATTTCAGTTCAAACATCTAGCTACCGCCGAGAAAACCCGATATGTCACAGTTAATTGTGCTTCGATAACAATCAGATTAGGTTCTGGGTTCGAATTCCTGTCCAACACAAAGCTTTAGTTCACGGTATTTCAAGTAAGTGAAGAAGCAATATTTAACATCTCTCGTGATCGTTACCAGGGACAGTAAATGCTGGGTAGGAATTTGCGTCCGTTAAAAATGTTTACTTTATGTAATGTAAAGTTGACATTTGCTAACTGATGCTGTCTGAAATCGAGGTTTATCACTGTCTGTATGCATAGTTAGGAATGACTGTTAGTTTCCGCCAGTCACGAAATCTTGGACTTCATGACCTGAATTTGAATCCATATGCAGAACGAGGCGGTTCGTCGTGTCATTTGAAGTTCATACATGTTCTCAACTAGCTGCTCGTTAATAACTTAAATTTTTAATGTCATTTTGTGTTAAATAACAAGTACGGTATGTTACTTTGAATAGGAAATCATGCATATGACGAACTTACTACGTCCATTACCTATCTGACGTAATAATGAGAGTGGTAACATTTCAGGTATACCATTTATTGCAATAAATGTGAGATTACAAGATTTAAGCACAGTCTTATGTGTGATAAGGTGTTCCCTGATATTTGTAGTACCTTGGTATTACTTTACATCTTGAGTTATTGCGATATCTAGCAGAGTTTTCTGGTGGTGACTTGTTGGAACCATTTTCAATAATCAAACGACTGTACCAAGGAGCGATTAGAGGACCTGCTAGACAGCTGTGTTATGCGGTTTTCATGCGAATCAGGCGTAATGCAATTCAGGTCGTTCGGATACTTTTGAACACGACTGTACGTCTGGGACACAGCACTGTATGTTAATAAAACATGGGCTGCTGGAAAATCGCCACAGAAGAGAATCTAAGCATTTGAGATGCGGTGCTACAGAAGAATGTTGAAAAACAGGTGGATAGATAAGGTATGCAATGATGAAGTTCTGCGCTGGATCTGCAAGGAAAGGAATACGTGGAAAACACTAACAAGGGGAAGGGACAGGATGGTAGAACATACGTTAAGACATCACGGAATGATTTGCACAGTACTAGAGCTGTAGAGGCTAAAAACTGGAGACAAAGATTCGTATACGTCCAACAAATAATTGAGGACATATGTTGCAAATGGTACTCTGAAATGAAGAGGTGGACAGGTCGCATCACACGAGTCAGATGCTGACGACTCGAAAAAGGAAAAAGAAAAAAAGATTCAGTTTGGCGAGGAAGAGACTCCACAAATCCAGCAGCCTAACCTGCATTTCCAGAATCGATACTGGAGTGTTTGCAAGAGCAACCAGAGGCGGTAATGGAAAATCGACTTACGGGAAACTGAATTTCGGAGCACGTGTAAACATACCAACACAGTTCTTCCATAGCACTCTTTGGCGCTGCAACAAACAGTTCGAATGACATCAACGAACCACGTTTTAAATGCGTGTAAAACAGTCATCTCCTCACAGCATAACGCTAATGACTCTTTATTCAACTTCATTGCTGAAATTAAATGGCAGCAGGATGTGGCTAATGTACAGCAGTTTCCTCGGGCAGCACTTGCTGCTTTGTGAGGAAATCTGCTGTCGCTTTTCGCTGGAATTTCATTTTGTGTGCCCCTCAGGCTGAGGGGTCAGCGTACCGCGACCCCAGATTTTCACCAACATCATGCGTGCGGCCGCTTGCTTCAGAAGCCACTGTCTGTGAAGAACTTTGTTCGATTGGCCTTTTGCTTTGACAGAACCCCTTCTACGCCATTTTATTAACAACGAATAGAGAAACAAAGGAAAAAATTCACTCGCAGTCCGACGTCTAGAATCAAAAAGGAAATTTCGCACAGAAACCCTTATTATGGAAGGCATGCTCAAATGCCTCTAAGCGCTATGGGAATTAACATCTGAGGTTATCAGTCCCCTACACTTAGAACTACTTAAACCTGACTAACCTAAGGACATCACACACATCCATGCCCGAGGCAGGATTCGAAGCTGCGACCGTAGCAACTGAGCGGTTCCGGAGTGAAGCAGCTAGAACGCTCGGCCACAGCGGCCGGTGAAGGCTTGCATAGACACGGTATTTCAGGAGGAGTGGGTTTTTCAGGAGGAATAGTGTCTACATTCACATCCACATCTGAGAAATAGTGTCCACATCCATACTCCACAAACCACTGTCACTCCTCCCCCCTCCATTCCTGTTCCAGTCGTGCATGGTTCCGGGAAGAACGATTTCTGGTAAACCTCAGTGTCAGCTCGAATCTCTCCCTATCTTCATGGTCTTTTCGAGGGATATTCGTACCGCCGGCCGGAGTGGCCGAGCAGTTCTAGGCGCTACAGTCTGGAACCGCGCGACCGCTACGGTCGTAGGTTCGAATCCTGCCTCGGGCATGGATGTGTGTGATGTCCTTAGATTAGTTAGGTTTAAGCAGTTCTAAGTTATAGGGGACTGATGACCTCAGCAGTTTAGTGCTCAGAGCCATTTGAACCATTTTTGATATTCGTACCATGAAGCAATATATTGGTTGACTCTTCTAGGAACGTAGACCATAATGTGATGCAGAGCGCCTCTCTTGCAGCGTCTGCCACTGCAGCTGCCTGAACATGTCCGTCAAGCTTCAATGAAACGTTCTGCTCTTCTTTGGATCTTCTCAGTTTCTTCCTTTTAGTGATACTGGCACAGATCCCAGATGATAAGCAGTATTCAAGTATTGGTCGAAAGAGTGTTTGTAAGCTACATCCTTCGTTGATGGACCACACTTCCTGAGAATTCTTTCAATGAATCACTATCTGGCATCAGCCTTACTTGTGATTAATTTTATGGGCCATCTCTCTTCAAATCGCTTCAAATGGTTCAAATGGCTCTGAGCACTATGGGACTTAACATCTGAGGTCATCACTCCCCTAAACTTAGAACTACTTAAACCTGACTAACCTAAGGACATCACACACATCCATTCCCGGGGCAGGATTCGAACCTACGACCGTAGCAGCAGCGCGGTTCCGGACTAAAGCACCTAGAACCGTTCGGCCACAGCGACCAGCTTCAAATCGCTCCGCCGGCCGCGGTGGTCTAGCGGTTCTGGCGCTGCAGTCCGGAACCGCGGGACTGCTACGGTCGCAGGTTCGAATCCTGCCTCGGGCATGGGTGTGTGTGATGTCCTTAGGTTAGTTAGGTTTAAGTAGTTCTAAGTTCTAGGGGACTTATGACCATAGATGTTGAGTCCCATAGTGCTCAGAGCCATTTGAACCATTTAGAGCCATTCAAATCGCTCCGTAAGCATACTGCAAGGTATTTTATGGGTGTAATTGCTACCAGTGATTGTTCTGTAGTCGCGTAATCATCCAATAAAGGTTCTTTCTGTCTTTGTATTCGCAATACGTTACATTTGTTCACGTCGAGGCTCAACTGCCATTCCCTGCACCACGCGCCGATCGTCTGCAGATCTTCCTGCATTTCGCTACAATTTTCTTGCGTAGCGACTTCTCTGTATACAACACTCATTCACAAAAGTCTCATGGAACCTCCGATGTTGTCTACTAGGCAGTGGTTGATACGCAAGGGGGTGTGCCCCTTGTGGGGCCGCCCGCATTGCCACCCGCGCCGCCCCCGCACGCTGTTCGTTCGTTTCTTTCGTCAATCGACTAGACTGAATCGAGTTATCGAGTAGTTGTTCTTTCCTAAGTAGCACGCGCGTCCGCGTCATCGTATTTTATACGTTTCTGTCTGGCACATAGATAACTAACACAGACCTACGAGGAAAGTCGCGGCCATTCTAGTGATCTCGATACGTCATTCTGTCTGGCATTTGTTCGAGAAAAGTCGCGCATATTCTATTGTTTTCTTGTACAGAGAACCTTTGATACGTAGCGTTATAAATACGGACTATTCGCCGAATAGGAAGGCTAGTTTACACTCAGAAGCAGAAATATTAAGACTGAAGAATGAATAAGTAAAACGTCCTAGTTGTGCAAGTGCAAGTGTAAAGATTAGTTAAGAGTGAGAGTGATCATTTGATTGTGAAGTATTAATAGTAGTAATTCATAGTAACAATATTTTTACTAATAACGTAACAATGGTTTCCCACACCTAACTCGTAATACGAGTTAGGTATGGGAAACTATTGTGCGGATATCTCCGGTAATAGTGACTTCCGAAAAGATTCATAAAAATGCATTGTTACTATATAGGCCCTCTATTGAATGCACTAGAAAGGAACAGAATCAACAATAAAAGTTCCACTCACATAAATTGCCTGATGATATCATTGGAAACTCACCCTTATATTATACATCATAAGATATATATTGGCTTGTCGCTTTCACAGTAGGTATTTGTTTACACTCCAAGAAGCGTACATTCTGGCAGTGAAACAACTGAGCCACATATGTAAGGGAAGCAGAATCGCTACCAGGTAGTCAGTTTGAAAGCTACAATGTCACGATAACTTGAAAGTGGTAAAAAGTGAACAACTGCTATTATTGGCTATTACCACGGATATCAGTCAGTGTTGTGCTTAGTGATATCAGAAATACGCGGAGTGTGACCGTATGTGTTTTAGTGCTAAGTGTACAAGTGTTGCATTTTTCAGTGCGAATGAAGCGTCTATTCGAGAATAATTGGCACCTAATTTACCTAGGTCGTAGCAATATAGCAAAATGCATCGTTATGTAATAAGAAAAAGAAAAGTAGAAACATCTGAAGATCCCGTTCACCATTCAGCCGAAGAAACACCACCAGATGTACAGGCGGAGCCCAGCACTTCGTCGAAACTTCCACAGTAAAGTTCATCGACTGATTCCTTTAATCCCACGGATATTGGCAATTATTTGGATGTATTACCTTCAGGAAATATTAGTGATGATATGAAACACAAAGATTCTCACAGCTCCAAGGAAACCTGATCAAGGTTATATCTTTCCTACTTCCGCCGCGCGGGGTAGCCGCGCCATCTCAGGTGTCTTGTCACGGTTCGTGTGGCTATCCCCGTCGGAGGTTCCAGTCCTCCCTCGGGCATGGGTGTGTGTGTTGTCCATAGTGTAAGTTAGTTTAAGTTAGATTAAGTAGTGTGCAGGCTTAGAGACCGATGACCTATGCAGTCTGGTCCCATAAGACCTTACCACAAATTCCATTTTTTTCCTACTTCCGAGCGTAGCAAGAGGGGACGGGTTGAACGCAGACAAGTGCACGATAATCACTTTCAACAGTATCCACTGCTGGTGTTATCACATGTTCAAAAGGGAGTTCTTTGCATTAATTGTTCAATTTTTGTGAATAATAAAATGGTTGGAGGGAAGAAATCCATTATCGCCAAGAAACTTGTGACTGAACCACTAACAAAGTTTGCCAAACTTATTGGTAAAGATGGTGACCTTGAGACCCACTCTCAGCTCAAGTACCATGTTGAGGCGTCAACAGATGGAAAATTATTTTTGGCGACACGAGACAACCGCGAACTTGAGGTAATAAACCAGTTGTCAAGACAGAAAATGGAAACGTTAGGGAAAACAGAGACCATCTTGTGCTTATAATAACAACATCATTTCTATGCGGGGGCATAGACATGATGGGAGTCTATTAGAAAACGAAAGTGATCGTGAAAGTATAGCGAGTAATGAGGGAAACTTTAGAGCTCTTCTAAGATTTAGAATTGACGCTGGAGACTAGCAACTAAAACATCACCTCGAGACCACTAAAGCGAACGCCACTTGCATAAGCAAAACAACGTGTAACGAACTTATTTCATGCTGTGAAACACTGATGTTATCGAGAATAATGGAGGAAATCAAAGATTCTCGTTATTACAGCATAATCTTCGATGACTACGGATACAGCGCCCTTCGCCCAACTGAGTTTAGCTGCAAGATGTGTTGATTTCTCTGCCTCGTGATGACTGGGTGTTGTGTGCTGTCCTTAGGTTAGTTAGGTTTAAGTAGTTCTAAGTTCTAGGGGACTGATGACCATAGATGTTAAGTCCCATAGTGCTCAGAGCCTTTTTTTTTTTTTTTTTTTTTTTTTTTTTTTTTTTTTGTGTGTGTGTGTTGATGGTGACGGAAAATTACACGAAAGATTGACTCGAAATGGTTATGTTTCGCTACATGAAGACCAATTTCAGCCATTCAGGGACTTCACGTTCTCAAACAATGATGGAATATTTATAGACGCGAATGTGCCATGTCACCGGGCGACAACTGTTCGGCATTGGTTTGAAGAACATTCTGCGCAGTTCGATCGAACGGTTTAGCCACACAGATCGCCGGGCATGAATCCCATCGACCATTTATGGTACATAATATAGAGGTCAGTCCGTGCACTAAATCGTGCACTGGCAACACTTTCGCATTTCCGGACGGCTATAGAGGCACGTCGAGTTGCTGTAGTATGCCGGGCAAAAGGAGGTCTGACAAGATATTAGGAGGTATCCCATGAGTTTTCTCATCTCACTGTGTGTCGAACGAGGAAGCTGCATCGGAAGTCCGCAGGGAATACAGCAGCGTTTAAATGGCGGCCCATTATTATACCAATCCCACCAAAGTAAGGTGGTTACTATTAAATGTAACCTAGAGACGTAGGGACTAAAGACATGTTTCTAATAGTAGGTTAGGATTCTGCTTTCCGGATATCATTGTGAAATTACTTTAAACTAACCTTAAGAACAATTTCACAACATACTTGCCAAAGGTTTGCAGCCCAGAACAAACATCAGTTTTCAATACAACCGACGCTGTATCCACAGTACTGCTCATTTCTCTCTTCCCTAACATGCGACACCGTTTAATGATGATGACGTGGTATTGAGGAATGGGCCTGCAAAATCGAGATGCACTCGTTCCCAAGATTTGGTGGCCGCTGGCCAAGACAAAAAAACTTAATATGGGTTTACCTGCTGTTTTGTTGCTAGATGTTGCATTGACAGACAAGGCTGTCTATTTCTCGATCAGTGCCCAGCCAATACGTGTGGCTCCGTGCGAGCAGCTTGGTCCTGGAAGCACCCCAATATTCCTGATGCATCAATTGTACAATACATTGTCTTGGCGCTGGTGGAATCACAACATGCACCACAGTGTGGTCTGTGGTAAAGAGTATCACACTGTCAAACAGAGGCGAGCACTGCTGCAGCCCACAGAAATGCTGAAGAGGAGTAGATTATTGCCTGGCTAATCACTCCAGTCACCCCATCAAGATGAAGCTGCGAACTTGATTTGGGAATGGTGTCTTCCTCTTTGGCACCAGTGACGTGAGCTCCCATAATGGGAAAATTGTCCACGGCTTGATGAGCCTCGTCATCCAGACAAAAGTAAAAACGTTCGTCATGATTCAACTTGTAGTCTGGCCCCAGGGGTAGGAAGGAAAGAGAGTGCGCTGGTATGTGCTTCTGAAATGGATTTCATAGGTATGCCCAGCGCTGGAGCCAGTACAATCTGGGACGTGAGCTGTTGAGTTGAACGATGAGATCAGTGTCTTATTGTCCATTACAAGGCAACAGTGCTCGTACGATAGTTTGTAGGGGGAGGGTTGGGGGGGGGGGGGGGAGAGGGAAGCATGGGAGAGGCCTAGACGTACAGGTATGGAGCGTTTTTAATATTTTGGAGGACGAATGGCGTCTTGTAAGCAGTCACAAAAAAGTTCCAGTTCTAACCCCGTTAAAAACCTGTGTAATATCGACTTTTAAATCATTTTCTTGAATGAAAACACCTGACTGCACTATATTTTTTTTCCTTTTCCTGATATCTTAGGTGGGGGTACGATCCTCTCTTGCCGCTGGACATAGGCGTCCTTGCTACCATGTGAAACTTTTTGCCATAAAAAAGACAAGAAATTTCTTCAAAGCGAATATAATTGCCTTTGCTCTTTTCTCAATTTGTTTCACTCATGCACAAATGAGGGGATTTAAAGCACAAACAGTGTGGTGCTCTGACCCATCAGCCTCTCTGTGAGCGAGGATGGCCTCCACTCCGTGGTTCGATGCGACCATCACAACCACCATCTGCTTTCCGAGTTGGAATATTGCTAAACAAGATGCTGAAGTTACGCACTGAGCTCCTTGAATGCCGATTCACAGGTGGCTGACCATGCGAAGACCACTCCCATCTAATGCAAGTGATGTAATGGAAGAGCTGTTCTAGATGTCACCAGACTACATTTTCCGTAGGATTTAGTTTTTCCCAGAAAGACATGGAGCTGCTTGAGATTCGCAGGCCGAGGTATGGATGCAATTACACTGCACTGATAACATACCTTTGTGAGAAAGGTGTACATGTACTGAGATTACACATTATTTCTGCCTCCTGCAAAAAGAAGAAAAAAAAACTTCACGCTCGCTATATGTTGCTCTGTGGAACTTCCCGTGGCGACGACATCATCCAAACAGTTAACGTGAAGAAGCTCTTTCAGGAACGTCTGAAAGATTACTGGGGCCCTGAAGATCCCAAAAGCCCACCGCTTACATTCATATAAATTGTATGGTGTGTTATCACTATTATATTCTGTGAACATACAGGTATGTCTAATGGGAGCTTAATATACGGTAGATTTCAGCGAAATATGAGCTTCGAAATTCTTCGTTTTTCCCAGACCAGAATATATGTTGGGGTATTTGGTGCACAGCATATCCAGTTGTTGATAAGGAACATTCTCGGAGACCAGATTTACTGTAAACTGGAAAAACCAAAAGACGTAAATATGTCCCGACCGAACAGTTTCTCAGCATCAGTACTGTTTACAGCTAAGAAAGTTATGTCCCTGGTTGCATTTTTGTAAATGGCTTCAATGGTAAATTGACCTTGTTACTTGTTATATCTGATGAACCATCAAACTGATACAGTTAGTCCAGGTACCCTAATTGTAAATACGAGGGTGAATCAAATGAAAACCTTAAATATTTTTTTAAATATTATTTACTGTGCAGAAGTGGTACAAAGCTGTATCACTTTTCAACATAATCTCTCCTACGCTCTATGCAAGTCCTCCAGCGCTTACAAAGTGCATAAATTCCTTTAGAACATTTTGGTAGTCCGCGCAACCACTCATGCACCACGTGGCGTACCTCTTCATCAGAACGGAACTTCTTTCCTCCCATTGCGTCCTTTGATTAGTCCAAACATATGGAAATCACTTGGGGCAAGGTCTGGTGAGTATGGTGGATGAGGAAACACTCAAAATGCAAGTCTGTGATTGTTGCAACTGTTGTACGGGCAGTGTGGGGCCTTGCATTGTCATGTTGCAAAAGGACACCTGCTGACAGCAAATCACGTCGCTTTGATTTGATTGCAGGGCGCAGATGATTTTTTAGGAGATCTGTGTATGATACACTGGTGACAGTGGTCCCTCTAGGCATGTAGTGCTCCCAAAAGAGAGTCAGCATAACCTTCCCTGCTGATGGTTCAGTTCGAAACTTCTTTGGTTTTGATGATGAGGAATGGCGCCATTCCTTGCTCGCTCTCTTCGTTTCCGGTTGGTGGAAGTGAACCCAGGTTTCGTCCCCAGTAACAATTCTTGCAAGAAAGCCATAACACGTCGTTCTATTTCAGGAGTCAGCTGCCGTGGCACCCATCTTGCAGACACTTTGTGAAACTGGAGCACATCATGAACAATGGGTCAACAAGAGAAATGTGTTTGTTACTCATAAATGGTGATGCTTCTTCGAATGAGAAAGGTTAAGCTTCTTCGAATGAGAAAGGTTAACAATTCACACAAAAATGAATTACCAATTCTGTTGGAATTTTGGTTGAATCATCGTAATCCATTTTTAATACTGAACGACTGGAATGGAAACTTACCAAAGGATTTTATTCCTTTTTTGACCCGAGCAGTATTAAAATAATGAAAAGCGTTCCCTTCATGGCAGAATGGTAGGCATATGGCAGATGCTGGTTACTCACCAGCAGCCTGTCAAACTGACAATGTGTCATTCGCGAATAACAGAGTTGTAATTGAGAAATACAAACAATTGATCTGTATGCGCACGACAGGAATGCGGATGCTAGCCATCTGTGCCTTGTGAGCGGGAGTTGATACTCATACTTTCGTAATAATGTCGACCATTTTTTTCATTTCTGTAACATGTTGTACAATTAGTTTATTAGTGCTGATAATGTGTATGCAACCACTGAAATGCTTGTCCTCATTACAGCCAGCCAATTAAAACATAGTTATTCGTGATGGCTTCTCATATGTTTCTAACTTGCAGTGGAAATGTGATATCTACATGTACATAATGTCTCTTATTACATCTGTATACAAGAAACATTAGTTAAACTTATGTACTTCATATCTTGGACGCTTTTTACTAGAAGCACAAAGGGATCAAACCTGTGAAAATTGCGGCTTTTCGACTTATTACAACAGTTCGTAGGATAACAGGCAACAAGTAGATAACCTTGTTTTGCTTCCCTGCCTTGCTTCAAGATCACGCGATTTTATAATATTCCTTACTTCCTTATTCACTACCCTGACGATGTCCCATCTTATGATCTGAAAACATTGAGGAGGCAGAAGATATAATTCCAGTGGCTAATGGCTCACCAGTTACTGAACTGTGCATTGTTCAAAAATAAACAAAACAAACGAACTGTACAGGTATATGTAACTGAAAACTATTATGTACTAACGAAAATAGATGGACCACTTAAACGGCGAAAAACGAAACACTACTCAGTGATAATAAAATTCAGTATACTACAAGGCTGTATATTTCGGATGGGCAATACTTCCACTGCCTATGCGACATGCCGAAGTGAGCATATGGCAGGATTGCCTTCCCGCTCCCTGCCGCACCCCTCCCGCAGTGCTCGCCTAGGCGCGCGGCGCGAGAAACTGTGCCATAACCACAACGCCGCGCGACCTGGTGCAGGCGCGAGTCGCGTCGCATCCCATTTTGCGCGGTCCCATTTGAACCTGTCAAGTTACAAAAACGAGCACTGCGCTCCGCTGCGCCGCACGCGCTATACGCGTGTCAATTTGCGCCTTTAGTCGTTGCCAAGCAGGGACTGTGCAACTGGCCCTTAGTAGCGTAGTGATTTGGCAAAAAGTTTAATTTTCTTGGATACACCAAGAAGATAATATGTAATCTTCCTTACCTGTTATTCCTGTTAGTCGTTTATTTTCACTCTGGCAGTCTGTATCTATGGATTTCGATAATAATTATAATAACACTTATCATTCACACACACAGTCAACCACATGAACAAACAGCGATTGGTATTCACCCGTTCGAGTTTACTCGGCTCAGCTCATGTAGCCCCGTCCCTTTTCCCGGGCCTGCTTCGTCATGTAACACTGTGAATTCTTGGTATGTGTCGTATCATATTAACAGAAACTGAATAATTTAATTGCACTGTTGGTACTATTTTGTGTTTTGGATGCTAGTGTTGATCAGAAAAATTTTAGTCAACTACTAATTTTTTTCGCATAATAATGGATGACTTTTCTGTACTTGAAGGGTTACTACCTTTAGTTTCAATGATCAGAGCAACATGTTTAGATACTTTTAATTTAGTTGAAAAGTGTTTTGACGAACTTAGTGGTTTAAAAAACTTTTTTTTGACAAAACTGCTCTGCAAATTGTGACAGTGGTGCACCAGCTGTGGTCAATATCGGAAATGGCTTCACTGGTCACTTAAGAAAAAAATTGTGTAACTGTTCTCTGCATTATTCATCAGGAAGCACTACATGGGAAACATATCAGATTGTTGTCCGCAGTAAAAGATGTAATGAAAATTACAACTATAATATGCTGAGGATATCGATCACTGTCTCATCGAAAATTCAAAGAATTTTTGGTAGGAGATGACCCCGAATAGAGAGACATACTTCTTCATTCGAAAATTTGTTGACTGAGTGCATTAAAATATTTAACCCGTTTTTTTGCCACTAGAAAATAACTTCAATGTTTTGAATAGATTCTAACATATTTTACAAATCATTAACATGATATTAATTTACGTTTGCAAGAAAAGGAATGCATTACTGGTGATACGCTTGTGGGGTATCAGCACATTTCGTTGAAAGCTTGTGTTGTTTAAGATGCACATAAACAAGGAAAATTTGTGTTATTTTTGAGTGTCTGTGAACTGAAACAAAAATACATAGAAGTAACATTTCCAAGATTTAATACCATTATACGTGAAGCCTCCAATGAGTTTGATATTCGTTTTAAAGATTATAAATCTACGGATATGGATATCATTTTCTTTAATAATCCAATGAAAATTAGTTTTGTGAGTTTGAAATGATCCTCAACAAGAAGTTTCCAGATTTCAAAATCATCTGTTCATACTATCCTGGACAGAAACAGATGCCAAAATTTTCTAATCATGCAATCATATTGATAACCAAAATTCACAAACTTTGTTCATACAATAAAATCTTTTTCTGATCAACACACTATCGTGAAAGCACAAGTTCTTCAATGAAGGACATTAAATTTTCTCAACGTAAAACAGTCTCCAATGAGTCCTTGGAATATACTCTTCATTTTGCTACAATGCAAACTGAAGCTGAACTGCAGAACTAGTGAAGATCAAGTTAAATAAATCTAACCTATGTATTTAAATCTCATTAAGGTAAGTATAATAATTGGAGGCAAATAACCAAATAAATACTATGTTTTAGTACTCGAACAGTCCACGGGTGCACTGCTGGGGGACCGATGGCTTTGTAGTCTGGTCCCTTCAACCCTCACAAACCAATCAATCAACCAATGTGTACTGCCAGTCCATAGTGTCCAAGGGGCACAATATATTGGCGATCAGACATGTCACCATCGTCAGGTGCGCTGACGAACTGAGTTCGTGAGGGCGGGCGGCTGTCTTAAGTCCAGTCCCCCTGCGAGGCATTCTCTCTGAGGTCCGCACCCACGACCATCTGTCGGTGGTCGCTGAGACGCTGGCGTCGGCGTCTGTGGTGGCGCCAGTATAATTGCCTCGTCTGCCTTGGTCGCCCATACGTTTTCTTTGTTGAGCTTTTTAAATAAATGCTGATTCCCATGCCTTTCTGAGGTTATAGCCGCAATCTCAGTTGATGAGTCTGTCGCTGGTACGAATTTCGATAGCCTCTCTAATGACGATGTTCCAGTATTTAGATACCTGTGCCAAGACCTTGGTATGTTGGTAGTCCATTTCGTGGTTTTCGGACAAAGAGTGCTCTGCGACCGCCGACTTGTTGGGGTAGCTAAGTCGAGTGTGCCTCTGATGTTCTCGGCAACGATCTTCAATAGTCGACACTGTCTGTCCATTATAAGTATTCCCACACACAGCGTCTCAGCAACCGCCGACGCGCGGTTGCGGGCGTGGATCGCGGAGAGAACGACTTGCAGGGGGAGAGGATTTAAGATGGCTGCTCGCCTTCAAGAGCTCAGTTCGTCAGCGCACCTGACAATGGCGACATGTCTGATCAAATGGTTCAAATGGCTCTGAGCACCATGGGACTTAACATCTGTGGTCATCAGTCACCTAAAACTTAGAACTACTTAAACCTAACTAACCTAAGGACATCACACACATCCATGCCCGAGGCAGGATTCGAACCTGCGACCGTAGCGGTCACGCGGTTCCAAACTGCAGCGCTAGAACCGCACGGCCACACCGGCCAGCACATGTCTGATCACCGAAATATTGTGCCCGTTAGACATTATGGACCGGCAGTACCCCCGTGGACTGTTCGAGCTAGAAATACGCCACCAGAAACTGAACAATCACATCAGTGTTTCAGTATTGTATGTCTTTTAGTATTTACATGCAGGTGTTGGTATTATGAAGTTAATGATTCATGATGACTGAAAGTCGTCCGGCGTAGCCGTGGTTGGGCGTGACGCCAGCACGTAAGTATAGTTGGAGGAGGAATCACACTCTGGAGGGAAATGGCTTGCGAGCCACGTGTTGCCACACCTGATATAGAACAATGACTTTACTATTTTATTGGTATTATTTGGACGGTGTTGTGTCTCGTTTGGAAGTACAGAATAAAGGAGATCATCCAATAAATAGCCACAGACAGTTATGAGAAATTTTTTCTTTACATTAGAAACTTACCCCTTTGTTGCCTGACTGTACTTAAAAGTACTAGTAAGTTTTGACTCTCATTATTTTCTCGTGGTGCAGTTTTGTGATCTGAGAGCCTGTCGGTACGTAACAGTAACTCTGCTCTACTGTTTCATAGATGTTATTGTGCAATACATAGACCTCTCTGGCGGTCAGAGCTTGAAATTGTATTTCGCGCGCTGCTGTGAAAACAGAAGATTGTACGTGCTTTTGTCCATGGTGTTGTCTGAATTTGCGCGCAATTTATTGAAACTTCCGTTGAGTTTTCCATTGTAAGTACTTACCTTCTTTGCTTTTTGTAATAGTTTGAAGCATTACGTTACAAGTGAATGAGATAAAGTGGAAAATATAAAGCGGACTTATTAGTACCGTCAGGTTGTGCGAACACTTATAGCAAAATGCGTTACCTCTCACTAGTTGTTCTGTCCACTTTTTCTCACACAGATGGACGAAAATCGTAAAACTGGTGGCTGCTTTCGTATGAGGACGTTCCCTCTGATACTGCAGAGGATACTGACATCAAAGGCGACGACGAAAATGTTAATAATTTTGAGAAAGCTTTTTCGTGCTATTTGCAAGAGGCAGATTTTGAAACAAACTCCACTTGTTCGGATAATGATGCCTCAGAAAGTTCTTCCATTTACACCTTCACCTAAATGTGAATATCGGACAAACAGAATGTGGAGAGACAAACACATCGAAACAAGGAACTGTGAATACAGATATAGTGAAGGTATCTTCTTACACTTAGATTATCACAAATTCTTTTTCAGTATTAGTCAATTTCTTCTTTTTCATTTCACGAATTACTCTAGAATCCTGTTCCGTCTGTGACAACTGCAGTACTAATTCCATTCATGTATTCGTTTTGCAGGGCCTATGGAAGAATTATTTCAGGATTGCCGCACAGCTACTGATGTTTTTATTTTCATTTTGAAGTCAATTGTAGAAGACATAATTTTCCAGAGCAATCTTTATGCAACACAGAAGGTAAAAATTTTAAATCTGAAGGAACATGAGCTGTTTGCTTTTTTGGGAATTAATTTATTTATGGGTTACCACAAGCTGCCGTCGTGGAAACATTACTGGTCTGCATGTGATGACCTTGGTATTTCTATTGTAAGGTGATGCATGAGTAGGGACAGTTTGATTTTATTTTGAGTAATTTACATCTTTATGATAACACAAAAATTCCAGAAAGAAACACTGATAAATTGTATAAAATACCCCCGCTTCTGACTGCTTTGAATAAGCAGTTTATGTCCATATACAGAGGCACTAGAGAACTCAGTTTTGTTGAATCAATGATTGTCTTCAAGGGAAGAAGTAACATAAAGCAATATAATCCATTAAAACCAATCAAAAGAGGCTATACTCTATGGGCAATTTGTGATCAAAAAGGATACACACTCAATTTTGAAGTGTATCAAGGTAGAAATAAGACACTGGAGAAGGACTTTGAAGGGTACGGTTTAGGGGAGAGACTAGTACTGAAATTGTCTAAACCGTATTGTGGTCAGTATAGAAAATTGTACTTTGACAATTTTTTTACTTCTATTCCACTTTTGGAGAAATTAAAATCCGTAAATACATTTGCCTATGGAACAATTAGAACAAACAGGAAAGGTTTGCCAGCGAATTTACCTAAAGAAAAGTGTCTAAAGCGTGGGGAATCAAATCACAGAGTGTCGTCTTTAGACCTAACAGTATTTCAATGGAGGGATAATAAAGTAGTGCATTTTGCGTCAAACTTCCATGTCACTGAACAGAGCGTAGTGTCAGGAAAACAGAAAGATGGAACTAGTATGACTATACCATGTCCAGTTATTGTATGTGATTACAATAAAAACATGGGTGGTGTGGATCATGCAGACAGATTATGTTCAACTTATGGTCTTGACAGGCGATCAAAGAAATGGTGGCACTGTCTCTTCTGGGGAGCAATAGAAATTGCTTTTGTCAATGCTTACGTCATTTTCAGTGATCTACATGGGGCACTGCCACTGCTGGAATTCAGGCATGCTGTGGCACTAGGGCTAGTGAATGAACAGCAAGTACCAAATCTCAAAAAGAGAAACTCTGGTAAAGATGAAATAATTCCGCCAAAGAGAAGGAAAGATAACCTTTCTGTCCCTAAGGATGTACGTCTTGGCAACCGAGGAAACCATTTTGTAGTGTTCAGTTGTAAAAAGAGGACTATGCGAAATGTGTGCGAAAAATAAAATTCAGTTGAGGCCACATTCACAATGTAGTACATGTAAAGTGTATTTGTGCTGCAATGAGAAAAAGAACTGTTTCCTACAATTTCATGAGGTATCACTAAATATGTGATATGTATATACTGTCAAAAATGTATACCTAAGTTACTATGTATTGTGAAGTTGCTCTAGAAGGTAAATTTATGCGAAATTTTAAAAAATTCAGAAATATCATACTTTTGTTAGTTAATTTTCTAATGTAAAAATATTTAATATTTATGTGGAATAAAGTACAAATTATAAAAATTGGAGCATTTTTCTGCGCATGTTGTGATTCTGTCCATGGAGTCTGACATTACTTCTGAGTACCAGGAGTGAAAAAAGTTGTAAAAAATAAAATGAAATTTTACAAAAAATCCTACCGTCATTTGAGGCCACAATAGCACAAATTCTGCAAAGAAAATGTTAAAAAGTAATTTTTTCTTATGTCAGGAAACAAAGGGTTAAGAATGCTCTGTAAATTTTATTTGTATTACCAAATGAATCATACCACATATCAGTATTCACTGCAGAACATTCAAGACAAAATTTTGAAACAGAATAGAAATTGTCCCCAGAGTACAGTAGCAGAAGAAAAATTGTATACAACAATAAGGTTAGATAAAGTAGTGAACAATCACTGTTTTGAAGTAGAACTTTGTACAGAACTCACTGTCTTAAATTTACTACAGTCGATTGATTGTATTTAAAAAGTTTTACGAATTTTATAGCCTTTGAAGAGGAAGAGAGTTTATTGGACTCCTTAGATGCAACAGAAGTAATTAGTTTCATCATCTTTGGTAATGTCATCGAAGTTACTTTGTTCTTTTCGAGTTGCAAAAGCTTATTATTTCTCTCGTTAGTTTTTCCCGTTAGTGTTGTGGCGCTTGGCAGTATTGATGGTTCACCAGCTAGAGCCAATGACGACCTCTCACAATGATCTTCGTATTGTGACAGATTGATAGGCGAGAAATCTTGAGATAATGGCATTTGAGTCAATTGTTCAGTTTCCATTGACAAAAAACTGTGATTAGTTCTTGGAATTAAGATATCTGTTAAGAAATTCATGTGACAAAACCAATGTTTCTATTCCCAATCATTCAGCTGTTCCTGAATCTTCTTCCTGTTGCCCAGATCAAGTCATCTATGAACACCATTCATTTTGTCGTCTCCAGGTTTTTCAGCCATGTTAGTCATTATCTCATCCAACACAACAATGATGATAAGAGGTGACAATGCACAGTTTCGAGGTTTGGTTAATTGGTTTAAAAGGGGGGGAAGGGGAGGGACCAAACTGCTAGGTCATCGGTCCTTCGGTCCAATTAAAATAATTCCACAAGGGTGGGAGTAAAATAATCGAGGCATACAAAAAACAACTGGAAGAAAGAAGAAAACCACAGGAATGACAGATGGGCAACAAACACTAAAATGGACAAAATCAGACAAGAAAACCACAGAGAGATGCAAGAAACATGTAGAAGAAATCAAAACAAGAGAGCAGATTACCATGGCTGGCTGACCATGAGAATAAAAAGGAGAATCCAGCCACTCTGCAACACATTAAAACCTCCACCCTAAAAGCCCTAGGGTGGGGGACACAGAGGGACAAAGGATATGCGCTAAAACAAAACCCACCCTCATGAATAAAACGAAAAACTACAGCTGCTGTTGAGGCACTGTTGCCCAACACCGCAGGCAGGGTGCTGGGAAAGTTAAAAGTACGTTGCAGAGTGGCAGAAAGTGGGCAGTCCAGCAAGAGGTGGACGACAGTCATTTGTGAGCCACAGTGAAACCAAGGTCTGTCCTCATGAGGGAAGAGGTAACCGTGCATTAGCCAAGTGTGACCCATGCGGAGCCAGCAGAAGACAACTGATTCCCTGTGGGACGACCGCATGGAAGATTTCCACACATTCATAATCTCCTTAATGACATGCAGTTTGTTGTGTGTTCTGTTATGTCACTCTGTCTCCCAAAGCCGAAAAACCCTGCAGAATGCAGGTCAGTTTTGGAGATGTCCATCTCCAGAAGCAGTTTCCATGTAGCCTATTTGGCCAGCCTGTCGGCAAGTTCATTGCCTGGGATTCTGATGTGTCCTGGGGTCCACACAAACACCATTGAATGATGGGATCTTTCCAGGACATTGATGGACTCCTGAATGAACGCTACCAAAGGAGGCGAAGGTAGCACCACTGGTCGATAGCTTGTAGGCTGCTCAAGGAGTCCATACATAGGAGAAATGACTCACCAGGGCATGATCGGACGTGCTCAAGTGCACGAGATATGGCCACCAGCTCTGCAGTGAAAGCACTGCTGCCATCTGGCAAGGAGTGCTGTTCAATATGTCCTCCACGAATATACGCAAAGCCTACATGACCAGCAGCCATCGAGCCATTGACGTAAACCACTTCATGGCCCCGGTACATGTCAAGAACCAAGAGGAAGTGTAGCGGAGAGCCACAGGGTTAACGGAGTCCTTAGTGCCATGCGAAAGGTCCAGAGGAATATGTGGCCTAGGTGTACACCACGGAGGTCTATGTGAATGGACCTCAAGGAGAGGTGGTAATGGGAAGGACTCCAGTTCAGACAGAAGGGACCGGACACGAACTGCAATCATAAGCCCTGACCTGGGCCGGCGATGTGGGAGATGAACCGCCATGGTTGGGAAAAGGAGATGGTAATTTGGATGCACAGAACTACGAACGTGTGCAATGTAACTGGCGAGCAGTTGTGCATGCCTAACCTTCAATGGAGGGACTCCAGACTCCACCAGGACACTGGTCACCAGACTCATTCTAAAAGCTCCCGTCGCTTGGCAAACGACACAGTGGTGCACTGGGTTGAGTAAACACAACGCTGAGGGCGCCGCCAAACCACAAACCAGACTTCCATAGTCAAGGCGGGATCAAACAAGGGTTCTGTACAGCTGCAGCAGCGTAGAGCGATCTGCACCACAGTTGGTGTTGCTCAGGCAGTGGAGGGATTGAGGTGCTGCCAGCACTTCCACTTAAGTTGACGAAGGTGAGGTAGCCAAGTCAATCGGGGGCCGAAAACCAGTCCTAAGAATCGACATGTCTCCACTACAGTGAGTGGATCGTCATTACGGTAAAGTTCTGATTCTGGATGAACAGTCTGACGCCAACAGAAGTTGCATGACACACGACTTTGCAGCTGAAAACTGGAATCTGTGGGCTACAGCCCATGACTGCGCCTTGTGAATGACTCCATATAGGCGCTGCTCAGCAACACCAGTACTGGAGGAGCAGTACGAACTGCAGAAGTCATCCACATACGGAGAAGGTGAAACCACCGACCCTACAGCCGCTGCTAGACCGTTAATGGCCACTAAAAATAGAGACACACTCAATACGCAGCCCTGCAGAACGCCATTCTTCTGAATATGGGGAGGGGGGGGGGGAGCTATGGGAGGTTCTGTCTTGGACATGGAAAGTACGGAGCGACAGGAAGTTTTGGATAAAACTCGGGAGCAGGTCACACGGAGACCCCACTCATACAATGTGGCAAGGATATGATGTCGCCAGGTCGTGTCGTATGCTTAACATAAGCCAAAAAAGACAGCAACCACATGTTGGCATCTGGAAAAGGCTGTTTGGATGGAAGACTCTAAGGAAACAAGATTATCAGTGGTAGAAGCTGCCCTGACATGGAGCCAGTAGACCACATGACTCCAGGACCCAACCCAACCGCTGACACACCATACGTTCCACCAGCTTACAAAGAAAGTTGGTGAGGCTGATGGGCCGTTAGCTATCCACATCAAGCTGGTTTTGACTGGCTTTGATCACCGGTGCTCTCCCGCCATTGCGATGGAAAGACGCCATCATACCAGATACGGTTGAAGATGATGAGGAGATGTCGCTTGTAGTCAGACGAGTGACATTTAATCATCTGACTGTGGATCCGATCCGGCCCAGGAGCTGTGTCAGGGCACTATGCTTGGGCGCTGAGGAACTCCCACTCTGTAAATGGGGCATTATAGGGTTCACTGTGGCGTGTAGTGAATGAGAGGACTTTCCTTTTCATCCGCCATCTGAGGGTGTGAAAGGCTGGGGTGGTAGTTCTCCAATGCAGAGGCTTGAGCATAGTGTCCAGCAAAGTGCTTGGCAATCGCGTTTGCATTGATAGATAACACGCCATTAATGTTAATGCCAGGGACACCTGTTGGGGTCCGGTACCCAAAAAGGCGTCTGATCTTTATCCAGACTTGGGAAGGTGACATATGGCACCCAATGGTCGCCCCTTACCTCTCCCAACTCTCCTGTTTCCATCGTTTTATAAGCTGGCGAACGCGGACACGGAGCCACAAGGCTATTAGGAGCTCTAGGGAAGGGTGCTACTTATGTCACTGCACAGCTCGCTGACGCACTTTAATTGTATCAGTGACTTCTGGGGACCACCAGGGGACTGTCTTTCGCCAGGGGCACAGTAAAGAACGAGGGATCGCATTTTTTGCCGCAGAAACGATCGTTGTAGTGACCTGCTCAACGACATCAATGACACCATGTGGGGGAGATTCAGCGGCGACAATAGAAGTGAAGGCTTCCCAGTGTGCCTTGTTTAAAGTCCATCTGGGTAGACGTCCGTGGGCATGGCGCCGGGGGACTGACAGGAAGATGGGAAAGTCGTCACTACCACACAGATCGTCATGTGCTCTCCAGTGGATAGATAGGAGAAGGCCAGGGCCACAAACTGAAAGATCAATGGCTGAATATGTGCCATGTGCCACAGTGAAATGTGTGGCGACCTCCCTACCTCGGCCAATAAGTGTGGCGCCAACCCACAAGGGTTTATGCACATAAAATCTCCCAAAAGTAGGAAAGGTTTAGGGAACTGATCAATCAGTGCAGCCAATACATTCAAGGTACTGCACCATCTGGAGGAAGATATACATTGCAGACGGTTATTTCCTGCATCATCCTTATCCTGACAGCCACAGCTTCAAGAGGGGTTTAAAGGGACACAGGTTCACTACATATTGAGTTCAGGACATAGATGCAGACTCCCCCTGACATCCTATTATAGTCACTATGGTTCCTGTATTATCCCTTATAGCCGCTGAGGGCAGGGGTCCGCATTGCCGGGAACCAGGTTTCCTGGAGGGCAATGCAGGAAGCAGGTGTAAAGCTTAACACTTGCTGTAGCCCAGTCAGGTGGTGTAAAAAACCGCTGCAATTCCACTGGAGGATTAAGTGATTGTGAGACTGGGAAGGTATGAAACTCTCCATGAGGCAGTCTACGCCTCAGGGTCACCTGCTGCCACCAGATGAGTACTTGTGCGATCAACATTGAGCCTGAGGGCCAAGCGAGATCTAGGTTCTCAGCAGACGCCACAATCCCCACCTCATCCTCAGACACAGAGCTTGTAGGTAGTCGTGGTGTGGGTGCCACCGCAGTGCCTTGGTTCTTGGGGGTCTTTTTCTTTTTAGGTTTCTCTCACTGCTCCTTAGGTTTGTCTGGCTGGGAGGGCTTCACTGATTCAGTCTCAGGGACTGAGAAGGACCGTGAAGCCCTACAACCAGTTACCTGTGGTTGCTTCAACCACTGGCGGGTGTCAGTTTTGCCACTGGTAGGAACCTGGTTGGGGAGTGACCCAAAGGATCCCTACCTGGTGAGAGGAGCCAAAGGAGACTTACGCTTCTCCAGCTGAGAAGTGGGGACTGACATCCTCGATGGTTGGGGTGGGGGGGGGGGGGCATGTTGCTCCTGAAGTAGGTTGTGCAAGAGCAACAGGGAGGGAAGTGCCCCCCCCCCCTCCATCATGGGGGCAGGTGGAGTCTGGCAGCTGTGAGAGCCAACAGTACACTCTGCAACGGAAGATAGTAGAACTGTTGTCGTAGTGGTGGCAAAGGTTGACATTATATGCACAGTATGTAGCCTCTCATATTTTCTCTTAGCCTCAGTGTAAGTTAGCCTGTCCAGGGTTTTGTATTCCATTATTTTTCTTTCTTTCTGGACAGTCTGGAGAGCAAGGCGAATGGTGCTCTCTGCAGTTGACACAGATGGGAGGTGGGGCACAGGGAGTACTGGGATCTGAACAACATCCACAATCCGGACAGGCGACACTGGAAGTACAGCAGGAAGACATATGGTCGAACTTCCGGCACTTAACGCACTGCATCAGGGGAGGGATATATGGCTTTACGTCACAGCACTAGACCATCACTTTGACCTTCTTGGGTAATGTGACACCCCCAAAGGCCAAGATGAAGGCACTGGTGGCAACCTGATTATCCCTCAGACCCAGTGGACGCGCCAGACAAAATGGACACCTCGCCACTCTAAACTGGCATGCAGCTCATCATCAACTGCAAAAGAAGGTCCCTGTGAAATATGGTATCCTGGACCATATTTAAGCTCTTATGGGGCGTGACGGAAACAGAAACATCCCCCAGCTTGTCACAGGTGAGTAGTGCCCATGTCTGGGCAGAGGATGCTGTTTTGATCAAGACTGACCCTGACCACATTGGACAAACCCACCACCTCCTCCAACTTGTCCTCTAAATGCTCCACAAAAACTGAGGTTTCATTGACAAGAAAGATTCCCCATCAACTCTCGTACAGACAAGGTACTGGGGTGAATAAGCTATGCTGCCATCCTTAGCCTGGCATTCCTTCTATGGTGTGGCCAGGGCAGGGGGGGGGGGACGGTTTGTGGTCGTATTTCTTAGCATCAAAGTTAGACCTTTATCACTTGGAGACTGCTGGTGTTTGACCACCAGAAAGAGATGACGTACTATGCTTCATGGTGTCATCCGCCCCGATGCCACCCACTCTGACCAGGGGCCCTCCCCACGGGCACCATCCAGCTGCAGCAAAGGCCACGTGGCAGGATAACCATTGCTTGGAGTCCTGATGCCCCAGGGTGACAGGCATCTACTCCATGGCATACGTGGGGAGTTGACGGCACAGGCATCAGCAGAGCGATCCCTGTGTGGTCAGGGGGGCTACAACCAACAGGTTACATGGCAGCCAACCACAACAGACTGGTTACTGTGCTGGTTATCAGGCGCAAACGAGCTAAGAAGTCCATTATCATCTACAGTGCAGAAAGCGATCCTGCACAGAGGATGGAGAAAAACGCACCCAGGAGGGTGACCTCACCCAACAGCTGGAGAATGAGTGGAAGTGCAGATCCATGTCGACAAACGATACAAGATGTCTCAGCGGATGATAGACAATATGCACCATGTAAGGCGCCCTTCCCTTATTGGCTTGTTCTACGGCAAAATTTTGAAAAATGGAGGTCAAACCCTACAGGAGACCATCACATATATGCTGAATCGTGTGAGACTCCTTTTAGTCGCCTCTTACGACAGACAGGAATACCTCAGGCCTATTCTAACTCCCAGGGGGAAGTTCGAGCATTGAGTCCTCTGTCCAGCACACAATATTAGTCTGCCAGGAAGTTTAAAATCAGTGCAGTCTGCTGCAGGGTGAAAATTCGTTCTAGTTATTTGCATCTTGCTGCAAGTACTTGACGAATTTTCAGTTCCTACAAGTTTTTGTCAAACTTGTAGAAGTTAGTGCCGGCCGGAGTGGCCATGCAGTTCTAGGCGCTACAGTCTAGAACCGAGCGACCACTACAGTCGCAGGTTCGAATCCTGCCTCGGGCATGGATGTGTGTGATGTCCTTAGGTTAGTTAGGTTTAATTAGTTCTAAGTTCTAGGCGACTGATGACCTCTGAAGTTAAGTCGCATAGTGCTCAGAGCCAACCATTTGTAGACGTTATGTGTGTTTGTTCAGAATCGGTGAGAAAAGGAGTGGTGTTGAAAAGGAGTACGGAAGAAAGCCAGATGGGCCAAAGAAATGTGATTTTCCAACCCCTAAACACAAATAATTGGCACGACCAGTCAAGGGAGTGTGAAATAAGTTTACTAATGAATACGGTTCACGAGAAAGGAAGGTAGAATGGTGTGGTGTCACCGCCAGACACCACACTTGCTAGGTGGTAGCTTAAATCGGCCGCGGTCCATTAGTACATGTCGGACCCGCGTGTCGCCACTGTCAGGATCGCAGACCGAGCGCCACCACAAGGCAGGTCTCGAGAGACGTACTAGCACTCGCCCCAGTTGTACGACGACGTTGCTAGCGACTACACTGACGAAGGCTTTCTCTCATTTGCCGAGAGACAGTTAGAATAGCCTCCAACTAAGTTAATGGCTACGACCTAGCAAGGCGCCATTAACCATTTGTAACGTTGCATGTACCTCAAGATAGAGTCTCACTTGTATCATCCAGAATGCTGTATACCAAAGGACAATATAAAAGTTAAGTGTTCTAGTAGCTACGTTCTTTTCTTTATCACATTCATTACGAATCCTGTTCCAGACTTAACGCCAGACGGCGTGAGTTGACGCGTGCCCTTTCGGCTACTTCACTGTGGACTGGCTGCCTTAACAGTCCACTACAAATGGTAGTACAGACGTATTACATTTTTTGCTGTTTTTTAAAGCTACTGTCAACATAAATGCATTACGCTTGTAATAAAAGTAATAAATACAGCTTGCAAAAATCATAGAGTACTTAAGAGGCAGTCTTTTGGTGGGATCGCTCGCCGCATTTTTGTTTCCTATTATCGAATATTTGATTATAAAATGGTTCAAATGGCTCTGAGCACTATGGGACTTAACTTCCGAGGTCATCAGTCCCCTAGACCTTTTTTTTTTAAATTCTTTATTCAATCATTATTATGATACAATTTAACCTACTACCTACATACATTAGTAGGTCCTATTTTTAACTATTACAATGTACAATCTGCAGCTATTATTTTTAACACTACAGGTTACTACTGTGATCCTTCACCACTATGGGGATTATTCTACTATTATTTACTACGCTATTGTTTTGGTGTTATTGTAATTTTCAGCTACTGTTAGATTTGGATACTACTTGTACGAGTTACTATGACTACTCTACCTGCAGCGTTACAGGTGTGCCAGAAGATGATACAAACCTAATTATTGGCCTTTCCCACTGAGCTAATCCGAGTGGGAATGCCCCTGGCACTGGGCTGGCCAATGATTTGGTCGCTGCAGTTCTATACTAATATTATTATCCTAATTTGAACCTATAACTAATCTACATGTAATGTCGTAATTGGTGCGTTGCCAAGTCCGGTGGTAATGTACTGCCCCCCCACCCTTATCCGAAACCTGGCGGGTTCCAGCCGTGAGTCACCTGGCCAAGTCCATGTCCTGCCAGAACAGGGAGGGTGTACGTTTCAAGTCTGGTGTTTTTTCATTAATTGTTTCTTAGGTACTCTTTGAGGACTTTACCTGAGATGGCATCTGCTAGGTGATTGAGGACGTTAAAAGTGTTTTCATGCCTGAGCAAGTGGTGCGTACCGTTATTCGGCAGTTGTTCCCTAAATTGTTGTGCAACTTCGTCGAAGAGGGGACACTCATACACCACATGGTCTGGAGTGCCTTGCACTGCTCCACAGTCACACGCTGAAGTTGCCCTTTTCCCAAACTGACACAAATATGTCGGGTAGGGTCCATGCCCAGTAAAAAAGTGCAGCAAACCTCTAGTGGGTTTGATGTATGTGAGTTTTAAGCGTTCCTGTATGTTTGGAAGTAGCTCATGTGTTCTTTGCCCTGTCTCATCATTATTACAAAGTTCCTGCCATAATTCAATTCCCTTTCTTTTGATACTTTGCTTATCCCCTACATATACCCCCATGATTTCTTCAATTTTTTCTCTTCTATTCTTCTTTATCCAATACCAGGTGGCCTGTTCCCTAATTTTTATATCTAATGGACATAACCCCATCAGTACTAAAAGCCCCCCCCCCCCACGGAGTTGTTCTATATGCACCTACTGAACATAGGAGCATATTTCGCTGCACTCTTTTTACGGCCAAGGCAGGCATGACCCTCGTGAGCCTGTGTGCCCAGACCGCTGACTCGTAGCCTACTACGGATGAGAGAATACTGCTGTGATACAATTTAATTAGATCAGGTGGGAGATGGAATCTTTTGTGCCCTATTCCGATTAAATTGTTTAGTACTGTTAGTGATCTCTGTTACCGAGTCGATGTGTGGTGCATAGTTCCACCTCTCGTCGACGATGGCACCAAGATACCGGGCTTCTCGGTGCCTGAGGACCGGCAGGCCGTTTATTCTGACTGTGGGATTTCTTAGTAGTTGACCTTTGAGTAACAGGTAGGTGGACTTGTTAGGTGTGGTGGTCATTTTTGTTTTGTGACACCATGTGGTCAATATTGCTATAGCTCTCTCTACTTTTGGTTCTAACTTTTCACGGCTACGGCTGCCGACCAGCAGGAGGAGGATGTCTGTGCAGGCTATGACCTCTAGCACATCTTCAGTGCTCTTTAGTTCTTCTAAGAGTGGCTCCATATTTATGTCCCAAAAGAGTGGCCCTAGGACGGATCCCTGAGGACACCCCTTGGTAATTTAGTTGCTGACTTTGCCACTAGGGGCCGATAGCCAGAGCTCCTGAGACAGCCATACAGTGGCCCTGGGCATTCCTTCTCCTGCAAGCAGGAGAAGAGCGAAGGCCACCACAGGTTGTCAAAGGCATCACCGATGTCCACCACGATGCCGACAATGTAGTTGTGCAGGGCAGAGTCACAGACATCCACAGCCAGGGCGATTGCGTCAGATGCCGATCGTCCTGTCCGAAAACCGAATTGTCTGTCACTCACCCCGCACAGGACTTGGTGTGCAGCCAGTCTGTCTGCTAGCAACCTCTCAAAAAGCTTGCCCAACAAGTCCAGTAGACATATAGGTCTGTACGACTTGGCGTCTTTGTCTGGGCCTTTTTTGATTATAACTACATTCGCCTTCTTCCATATTGAGGGGAATGTCTCAAGCCGTAAACACTCATTGTACAGCTGAGTGAGAGGTGCCACCAGCTGGGGGGGCGAGGTATTGTATCACTTCCGCAGTCATGCCGTCTGGGCCAGGAGCTTTGCCTTTTTTAAGAGCTTTGATTTGGGAGCCTACCTCTTCTTCGGAGAAGGGGTAAACCACTCAGTTGTTTTCGTAGCCCCGTTGGTTCTCTCTCCTTATTCTTTGTTGTTCGTCAGTCATCTTCCTCTCTATCGTCAGATAGCAGGGCACGGAGTAGGACCCCCGCAGTTTCCCTCCAGGTTTCCGTCATCCGGTCCCAGTCCCTGACGGTAGATAGCACCATGGGTGATTTGATTTTTTCTCGTACTATTTTGTATGGAATTCCCCAGGGGTCAGTAGCCAGTTGGCTTTGTACGTACTTCTCCCAGCTCCTCATCCTGACAGCCTTAAGCTCCTGTTGGAACTGTTCTCTGGCTTCTCTTTACACCTGCAGCCAGCACTGTTTTTCATGCCAGATGACACACTGCTGGTATTACCTCCTCGCCCTCCTTACTGCCTGGCGCATTTGCCCCAGTTCAGCTGACCATGGAGAGGAGGAGGCCGCGACGGCCCTCCTCCTGGTTTGTACAGCTGCCTTCACTGCCCTAGTTATCGCACTTGTTAGTTCTTTGGCATATTCTTCTACGTTGACATCACCCTCCAGTAATGCAGGAATGTCACACT
The DNA here is from genome assembly GCF_023898315.1 of Schistocerca nitens. Lineage (NCBI taxonomy): Eukaryota > Metazoa > Arthropoda > Insecta > Orthoptera > Acrididae > Schistocerca > Schistocerca nitens. The sequence continues at coordinate 415,620,099 of NC_064622.1, read as the reverse complement.
CCCTCGCCAAGTGGTCCCAGTCGGTTTTATTGTAAATGAGCTGCGTTTCCCACCCTATGTCCCAGTGGCACTCGCTATCTCTGATGGTGAATGTTATTAAATTATGGTCACTAGTGGTAATTTGGTCCCATACTGTCCAGTGTGATATTTTTGCTGCAAGGTTCAGCGTTACAAGAGTAATGTCGATGTTTGTGCCCTGTCCTCCACCACCAGTGTAGGTGGGAGGGTTTCCCTGTTTGTTTGCGACCATTAGTTGTAGTGCCATGATTATGTCGACAGCTTTTTCTCCTCGGTCATCCTGAGTACCACTGAACCACAGGAGGGATTTTGTGTTAATGTCTGCTATCACAAGAATTTTGCGTCCCCGCAATGCCGTGGCTATTTGAATGAGCTTGTCCAGGAATTCATCTGTCTTCTGTACTGGAAGTACACGTTAACCATGTAGAGTACTCCCGTTGGTGAATGAAGCTCCACGACGTTGTAGTGGTCATCTGAAAATTGTGCTAGTACTGTGGCTCTCAGTGCTTTGTTTATGATTATGACCGCGGCTCTTGGTTCCGCTCCGCTATAGATCTGTTGCCAGTTGACTGCAGTGAACAGGATCTGTCCAGCCAGGGAGTATGGCTCCCGCAAACAGAGCACGTCCAGACTCTTCTCCTCCACCACTCTTCGGAGTTCCTGCAGAACCAGTTTGCTATTGTGTGTGTTTATTTGTCCCATTCTTAACTGGCTCATGTGGGAAGTATGTGTGAATGTGAGATTCCAGCCAGTTTTTGCGCCAGTCGTGTGCTATTCTGCCGTTAGTGATGACAGATTGATTGTACAATTCATTGAGGTCGAACTTTTCGTTTCGCCTGTCGAACACCTTCTTAACTAGGCCCGCAGGCCTCCGAAGTCTGTGGGGAGATTCATTGTCTTAAGCTGTATTCTATCTACAGCCTCCATCACTGGGAAGGTGATGTCTCTGCCATATTTGTGGCCGACACGAACCACATGCCTTAAGGCTGTTGTGAGGATGGCCAGCTCTTCCAGTCTAGACAGCTGTAAAGCATGCTCCAGGTTGGGGTAAGTCCCAGCAGGATCTATTCCCAGCCCTCGTTCAGTTGGTGAGCTTGTTGGTGTACTTGTACTTGTTGGTACACTTGTGCTACTTATTGCGTATACCTGCAGTTTCTCTTCATGACTATTTGCCTTTGGTCTTTTGTCAATAATAATTTCCCTACCACAGGATGCCCAAGTGGTTGTGGATGATCTTTAGGCGACCTTTGTCCCCGATTCGGAGGGGAGGGTGCATCAATCTGATCACAGGGTTCTGTTTGGATACAGACATCTTTCACCGTGATTGTGTAACATTGTGGCCTGGTGATCTTCTGAATAAATTCTTTGAATTTATTGGCCCTTATTGCATCCCTCAACCTCTTACTTGGAGACTTTCTTTTGGGCTTCCTGTTCCCATTTAGGGACTTAGCCATAATGGATTCGTGCCATGAGTCTGTGCTCAAGCATCCTGTAGGTAGGGCAATTTCGGCCAGTGGTATTGCATGACTTTTTACCTCTCATTGTGCAGGGTATACAGATTCCAGCTTTGCCGCAGTTCTTTCTTGTATGATCCTCTGCCCCGCACCTGGAGCAGGTCGGCTTCCTCTCACAGTGCTTGTGTACATGATCTAAATCGCCACAGTTGTGGCATCTGGGAACCACTAGATAATCTCTTACATTTATTGCATGAAATGCCTATATAGACTCTCCCCATGGTGGTGATTCTACGCCACATCTTTCCAGAGACCTCGGCAACATGATGTATGACATCATGCTCCCAGGGCTCTGTCCTGAAACGCAGTTTGAAATCGTTTTTGAATGTTTCCCATTCCATGTCGTCGAAGTTTGGTTGTATAGAGTTTCATATATGTCTGCTTCTGTTAGTGCTACTGGTACATCGTACAAGATCACCAGCGGATTTCGCTTTTTTGGTGGTTCACATCTGACTGCTTTGTTAAGTTTGGCATTGTTTAAAATCTTGTCTCTGTCCTCCTCAGTTGCCACATCTACTACTACTACATTTTTGGTTGCCTTGACTTTGTTTATTTTTATCTTGTCTTAAGCGGGGTCAATGGTAGTGGTAGATGTTTCTTGACTGTCTGTCTGGGCAGGGGTCTTAAGAAGACCGCCGTGTCCAGCCTTTTAGAAACCTTTGCGATCGTTTCCTTTGTCGTTTGAGGTTTTGTGACTGCTTGCGCAGCCACTGCAGCCCAGGTTTTGGTTGGTTGCTGCCTTAATCTGTTGTTTTCTTTCTCTAATTCCTCGAGTCGCCCCTCAAGGTTTGCATTGGCAATAGCCCAGGTGGCAAGCTCGTTTTTGATTGCCAGGACTGCAGCCTGGCTAATTTTTCAATTTTTGACACTTGAATCCAGAATTTGATTTATATTGGTGTGTCCTTCAAGAGTGTTTTGCTCATTTTGTTCCACTTCCTCCTGTGAGGTAGGAACAGTCGCTATCGACGCCCTCGAGGTCACACTAGAGTCACTCATCTCTAAGTCAGCCATGTTTGTAGACGAGTGAAGAAAGATGGGAGCCCATCTCTTGCCCCGGACCGGCTCCTCTGGCATGGGGGGGGGGGGGGGGAGACTTCTGCAGCTCGCCCACCGAACTCGCCCCTAGGTCAACGGCACTCCAGAGCTGCCAGGTTCAGCGCGCCATCGCCAGCGCACTGGTCCCCATCGATGGCCTCGTTGTCGACGATTTCACACGATGCTCCTTGGTAAGTCCACCCCGCACTCCGGAGAGGCAGATGCACCCCTCGCCCTTCGCCGCCTACTTGCCCGAGCTTCCACCTGACGGCCAAGGACGCACTCCTACTCAGGTGGTGGGTCAGTCCCCCAGTCGTTCGGAGGTCTGGGTCCATCTAACCTAGCCCAGGCGATGTCACCACCTCCTGGGTTTGGCAGAACACGCCCCGGTTACCCAGGGGCGCGGCGAAGCACCCTTGCCCACTTGCGCTGTGATCCCACGCTGACAAACGAAGTCGCCGGCATGCAGAGCACCTGCTGGTCTGTGCCCTGCGAACAGAAAGGGACTGATGTTCGGTCCCTCGACACAGCTCCCCCTGTGCCACGCACCCTTCACTTTCGCATCGCAGCTCTCCCTTTTGTCGCAAGGCAGAATGCCGAGCTTAACATCTGCCATACGTTTGCACTGTTGATAATTAATAGACCCCTACCCATGTGCATTCACCGGCTCCTGGCACCGGACAAAACAGGTTCCTCCAAAACAGGTACAGTGTGTCCCATTGGCTCAGTTTCAGTGAAAGACAGCTCCTCAAACTTGTTGGTTAGAGGGATCGGTACAACACCATGAGTTCACACTGGTGCCCATTCACCCTGTACAGGACACCTAGATGTACCATTGACATTCCACTTACAGTAAAGTGGATGAGTAATGACAGATCCTGTACTTTTTGCAGAGGACACAGGATCCATGGGAGAGGATAAAACCTTAGGTATCTCTGGTACAGGTATCACAGGTACATGACTACCAGGGCTCTTCCAGCACACCAGTTCACAGTGGCTGCGAATCGTTTGACAGTAGTCAGGGCGAGTTCCTTGCTTACAAATATCAACCAACTCATCAGCATTCACAGTGGGCCTGCATTTTGGTTTGTGTAGTGTATTTGAAGGTAATCGTAGTTGTTATCAAACTCAAAAACAAAGTTAATTTGCAATAAATGCAGATAATACAGAGGGGTATTCTTCTTTGAGGGAAAACTAGGTGTAACACAATATGTCAGTTAGAAAATCTGCTACAGTAACTAAATCACATACTCTGATTTGCTACAAATTGGTCATAGATTATGCAAAGGAAAATTGTAGCTTCCAAAAATTCTCAAAAACAGTCGTTTTTTAGCTTTGATGTACAATTAAGTTCAGGGGTGATGTATTCTTTGGCAGGAATGTGAATCAAAAACGCTGATTTGGTATGAAATAAATTACGTATCCAAAACAGTAGTACAGATGGTTTTGTAAGCGTTCGAAAATTCTCTAGACAACCCATTTCTTGCATAAATGTACAATGAAATCAGAGAACGATTGTTTTGAATAGGGATACGCCTACTGTTCTCAAAAATTTTAAAAGAACACAATTAAGTTGAAGCATACAATAACCAATAACAGTACGAATTTTATGTTCGAAATTTCACAATATATCACAATACAAACGAGTATTGATACAATTAGTGGAAGATTACACAGCAACGACGTGAACTGTGATCTAGAACTTCAAATATGCACACGATCTTGTACACGCGGTCTCTCACAAAGGAAAACAACTAACTTAAAAAAAATGGCTCTGAGCACTATGGGACTTAACTGCTGTGGTCATCAGTCCCCTAGAACTTAGAACTAATTAAACCTAACTAACCTAAGGACATCACACACATCCATGCCCGAGGCAGGATTCGAACCGGCCACACCCGGCCGGCAAACAACTAACTTAGCTTTTATATAAAATAAACGTGCGTATTGCAGAGATTTTTTACTCAGTTGATTCTGTGCACACTTCTACACTGGATTGCCGAAGAAGAGCACTGCGGCGTGACTATCTCGATCAAAATCGCTACTGTCACCCCTCTATTGAACGCAAAAAGAATGTTTTGGAAATGTTCCGATTTCTTCATCTTCTACCGTCCACACCTCCACCCACTATCTTCAAATGACAATATGTAAACTCAAATATCAACAGTGAACTACAAACAACACTGCCGACACCACCCAATTGGAACATGCTAATAGGAAGGGAGAACTCACAAATGGGTCTGTTTTAACATTCATTTAGTGCAATTGTGGCTGGGACTTCCAAAAAACCGGCGTGCTATCTAGGAAAACGCGGTAATGAGATACACACTAATGAGTAGAGACCATGTTGTATGTATTTGTGTCTTACGTAAATATTTGCATATGTGGCTCCTTTCCAACAGTTATTGCATATTTTAACTAAAACTAGTGATGATGCCTGTTTTCGCACTATGTTTACAATATCTTTAAAATCCAGACGGGCGGGTCCTAGATCGATCTCGTATTGCTGTATCACAGATTGACCGCGACCTACCGCTTGGCCACGAAAAGTTGACGATTGCGCTAGTGCTGCTAGAAGCGGAGAAAATCGGCACAAGTTGAGAGATATTCATTTTCTCTGAGCGCTGCCAGTCTATCGTCCCATAGACGCGAAGTATTAATGTACACATTGGAAGACTTGTGTCCACTAGCAAGTAACTTTCGCAAGCTCTTGCTATGATGTTTTCATTAAAACAAAACTTACTAAGGTTTATTTTTTTAAATCGCTGGGCAAGTTAATTTCAGAAACTTGCTTCAGGTACTTGTTGCAGACATACTGTTGCTGCGTTATTGTTATTAATGAATGAAAATCGTGATGAAACACAAAGAGACAGAAAGAAATGTTATATGAATACATATTGATGTTACCAAGAAATACTGACTAAAATCAGAGGATTTCACTTAGATGAGAATCATTCTGAGGATGTAGAATGCAAATTTCGAACATCTATTGTCTGTTGTATAATCAAATGTCGTCCGGGGTGGCCGAGCGGTTCTAGGCGCTATAGTCTGGAACCGCGCGACCGCTACGGTCGCAGGTTTGAATCCTGCCTGGGGCATGGATGTATGTGATGTCCTTAGGTTAGTTAGGTTTAAGTAGTTCTAAGTTCTAGGGGAGTGAGGTCGGTCGCTTGACGGCGCGGGCCCGCCCGTTGCCGGCGCCCCGTAAGGCACGGAGGCTCGCACTGGGGCGTATCGCTTCTAGGTGGATGGGCACCGGTGTGAACTCATGGTGTTGTACCGATCCCTCTAACCAACAAGTTTGAGGAGCTGTCTTTCACTGAAACTGAGCCAATGGGCCGTGCGGTTAAAGGCGCTGCAGTCTGGAACCGCAAGACCGCTACGGTCGCAGGTTCGAATCCTGCCTCGGGCATGGATGTTTGTGATGTCCTTAGGTTAGTTAGGTTTAACTAGCTCTAAGTTCTAGGGGACTAATGACCTCAGCAGTTGAGTCCCATAGTGCTCAGAGCCATTTGAACCATTTTTTGAGCCAATGGGACACACTTTACCTGTTTTGGAGGAACCTGTTTTGTTCGGTGCCAGGAGCCGGTGAATGCAAATGGGTAGGGGTCTATTAATTATCAACAGTGCAAACGTATGGCAAATGATGGTACCCCTTAGGGAAATGGCAGCAAGGGACAGGAAAGGACACCAGGTGCACTCAGTGTGTATGTCTGGGGCGTCATTCAACATGAAGAAGCAATTCCAGCAGCCACTGAGGGAACAGGGTGCAACTAACTGCAGATTGTGGCACACAGAACAAATGATGCCTGTCGACTGGGCTCCGAGATCATCCGTGGGTCACAGTCTGGCAGAGAAGTTTAAGAAGACCAGCCTTGCACACGGAATTCCAGCAAAGCTCACTAATTGCAGCATTGTCCCCAGAACTGATCGTGGCCTTTTGGTTCTGAGTAGAGTGGAAGGACAACCAAAGACAACCAGAGACTTCCCCCACTTGCGCCACAGGGTTGAGAACTGTAGGGATCCCTAAACCAGTCAAGTGTGCACTACACATCAGAGGCTGCTGCTCAGGTAGCCAACTGTGTGTGGGTTGCACACAAGGATTTTTTAGATTTTGTGACTCTCCATCAAACCAGAGAATGATAGTTGTAGAAAAGCCAGAAGTATCCCTGTAAGATCAACAGAAGTGTGTCCCACAGGTGACAGTATTAAAATCCTAATGGTAAACTGTCGAAGCATTCACAACAAAGTGAGAGAGTCTGAAGCACTCATGACAAGCAGTCAGTCTCACTTAATACTGGGTACTGAAAGCTCGTTGGAACCTGAAATTGACACCAGAGAGGTTTTTGGGGAAAATTTAAGTGTGTATTGAAAAGATAAGCAAAGGCGAAATGGAGGTTGTGTCACAGTAGATAAGAAACTCAAATCCACCAAGATAGAAATTGAAGCTGCATGTGAGATTGCTTGGGCAAAACTCAGTCTAGTGGTGGGCATAAAATAATTGGATGTGATCTAAGGCTTTCCCAGAGAATGTGCTGTATCCAAGGTTCTCGGGTGTCCAGCCAGATCCGATCGTCGAAGTTCCACGATATTTCGGCGAATAGCCGTTCCACCATCATCAGGTGGTGATGATGGAATGATCTCTCTGCGAAGGATGGGGCCCCTCCACGCCCACACCAACGTGGTGACCAAACCAAAAGTTCTACTGTCACCTCCGTATAACATGTTAGTTTTTGAATTAGGAGTCACAGGATGCAGGCTGAGATGTGTCCGTGGTATTTATGTCCGCGGTGACCCGAGTCGTACCACGGCGTGGACGGCCGGCGCGACGCCGCGTGGTGCGAGGGGTGGGGGTAGCTGCAGCCACGCCCGGTGGTAGGCGCTGTTCATCTCCGTCCGCCGTGGCGGAAGGATCTCGCGTCCGCTCGCGCCGTTGCTCTTTGATGGTGTTTAATAATGGTTTCCAGGCCTTGCTAAGTTGAAATCCGGTGTCCCTGTAGATGAGGTTTTCTGTAACGCGAATTTCTATGGCCTCCTTGTAAATACTGTCCCAGTAGGCACTTGTGGCCGTCAGGATTTTCGTCTCTTCGAATTTCGCTGTGTATCCGGTTTCTATGCAGTGTTCTGCTAGGGCCGAATGACTGGGTTGGCGTAAGTGGGTGTGACGTTCGTGTTCCTTGCATCGGTCCTCGACCGTGCTAACTGTTTGGCCGATGTAGGATTTGCCACAGCCGCACGGGATTTTGTATACGCCCGATTTCTTAAGGCCTACGTCATCTTTTGCCGTTGCTAGTAGGTCACGTATCTGTGTTGGTGGTCGGAAGACTGTGTCAATCTTGTGTCGCCTTAACAGTCTCCCTATTTTTGACGGCACGTTGCCAGCAAACGGCAGAAAGGCCAGAGCTTGCTTCTCTTCTTCGGGTTGTTCTTCATCTCGGTTCTTGCTGCACTTCTGTTGTCGGATGGCCCTTTGGATTTGGCGGTTGCCATACCCATTCTTGCGGAACACGGTCTCCAGGCGTTTGAGTTCCGTTGGCAAGTTCTGTTCATCAGAGATCGAGTGTGCTCTATGTACCAAGGTGTTGAGCATTGCATTAAGCTGCGCCGGATGGTGGCTGCTGGAAGCATGTAGGTACAGGTCAGAATGTGTGGGCTTGCGGTACACACTGGGACCCAGTGAGCCATCAGACCTACGTTCCACTAGGACATCAAGAAAGGGTAGTTTGCCATCTTTCTCAGTCTCCATGGTGAACCGAATGTTACTGTGGACCGAATTTAGATGATGTAGAAAAATCAGTAGCTGTTCCTGTCCATGTTGCCAGATGACGAACGTTCAGGCACGTGTTAACATCTACGTACTTGGTCTTTAATGGTCAATACTACGAGCAGACCGACGGAGTAGCCATGGGGAGCCCGCTCTCCCCAGTGGTGGCCAACCTGTTCATGAAGAGTTTCGAAGAGGAAGCACTGGAAGCCGCCGAACTGAAACCTGTATGCTTGTTTCGCTACGCGGACGACACTGGGTCACAGTGTGTACCACAAGCCCACACATACTGACCAATACCTACATGCCTCCAGCCGCCAATATCCGGCGCAGCTTAATGGAATGCTCAACACCTTGGTACATAGAGCACACTCGATCTCTGATGAACAGAACTTGCCAACGGAACTCAAACGCCTGGAGACCGTGTTCCGCAAGAATGGGTATGGCAACCGCCAAATCCAAAGGGCCTTCCGACAACAGAAGTGCAGCAAGAACCGAGATGAAGAACAACCCGAAGAAGAGAAACAAGCTCTGGCCTTTCTGCCGTTTGCTGGCAACGTGCCGTCAAAAATAGGGAGACTGTTAAGGCGACACAAGATTGACACAGTCTTCCGACCACCAACACAGATACGTGACCTACTAGCAACGGCAAAAGATGACGTAGGCCTTAAGAAATCGGGCGTATACAAAATCCCGTGCGGCTGTGGCAAATCCTACATCGGCCAAACAGTTAGCACGGTCGAGGACCGATGCAAGGAACACGAACGTCACACCCACTTACGCCAACCCAGCCATTCGGCCCTAGCAGAACACTGCATAGAAACCGGGCACACAGCGAAATTCGAAGAGACGAAAATCCTGACGTCCACAAGTGCCTACTGGGACAGTATCTACAAGGAGGCCATAGAAATTCGCCTTACAGATAACATCAACAGGGACGCCGGGTTTCAACCTAGCAAGGCCTGGAAACCATTATTAAACACCATCAAAGAACAACGGCGCGAACGGACGCGAGATCCTTCCGCCACGGCGGACGGAGATGAACTGCGCCTACCACTGGGCGTGGCTGCAGCTACCCCCAACTCTCGCACCACGCGGCGCCCCGCCGGCCGTCCGCGCCGGGGTACGACTCGGGTCCCCGCGGACATAAATACCACGGACACGGCGCAGACAGATCATTCCATCAGCACCACCTGATGTTGGCGGAACGGTTATTCGCCGAAATATCGTGGAACTTCGACGATCGGATCCGGTTGGACACCCGAGAACCTTGGATACAAATAATTGGATCCTTGTATCGCCCACCATCCTCATCTCCTGATGTCATCAAAAACTTTAGAGAAGACCTCAGTTCACTATGTATGTAAATTCCCCAATCATACTGTAGTCATTGGTGAAGACTTTAATCATCCAACAGTTTATTGGGAAAATTACAGTTTTGTTAGTAGTGGGCATGATAAGGCTTTCTGTGAAACAGTACTAAATGCCTTCTCTACAAACTACCTAGAACACATAATTAGGAATCCTACTCATGTTGGAAACATATTGGATCTAATGGCAACCAACAGACCTGCCTCTCTGAGGATGTCCGGATCGACAAAGAACAACTAACTCAAGCAGAAACATATGCATGTTCAGTAAATGAGATAAAAAATCAGTAGTGTCATTTCTCTGTGAGGAACTTGAAACTTTCAGCACAGGGCAGGAGCCTGTAGAGGAACTATGGCTCAAGTTTAAAAGAATAGTTGACCATGCACTGGATAGATGTATGCCCAGCAGTACAGTTCATAATGGGAGAGAACCACCATGATATACGGTCACTGTAAAGAAACTTCTAAAGAAACAGAGATTACTGCATAACAGATGCAAAACAAAGCATAGGGATATAGAGAGATGTTGAATGAAAAGCATTAGGATGTCAAGAGAGCAATGCATGACGCCTTCAATGACCACCACAGCAGAATATTGTCAAATGATCTTTCACAGAACCCAAAGAAATTCTGATCGTATGTAAAGGCTGTTGGCAGCACCATAGTTAGTGTCCAGTCCCTGGTGAATGAGACTGGAACTGAAATTGATGGTAGCAAAGCAAAAGCTGAAATGCTTAACTCTGTTTTCAAATGTTCCTTTACAAAGGAAAACCCAGTAGAATTTCCCCAATTTAATCCTCATAACCTTGAGCAGATGAATGAAATAAGTATTAGTGTCAGTGGTGTTGAGAAACAGCTGAAATCGTTAAAACTGAACAAACCTCCAGGCCCCCTTGAAAGCCCTGTCAGATTCTATGCTGAATTTGCAGCTGATTTAGCCTCTCTTCTAATGATAATCTATCGTAGATCCCTCAGACAAAAAACTGTGCCCAGTTCTTCGAAAAAGACACTAGTCACACCCACCCACAAGAAGGGTAGTAGAAATGATATATGGAACTACTGTCCAATATCCTTGACTTCAATTTGTTGTACAATCTTAGAACATATTCTCAGCCCAAACATAATGGGGCATCTTGAACAGAATGACCTCCTCAGTGCCAACCAGCATGGATTCCGAAAACATAGATCATGTGAAACCCAACTCGCACTTTTCTCACAACATATTGAAAGCTTTGGATCAAGGCAAGCAGGTAGATGCTATATTCCTTGACTTCCAAAAAGCATTTGACTCAATACAACAACTACACTTATTGTCAAAAGTACAATCATCAAGTGAAATTTGTGACCGGTCTCAGAATTTTTGCTAGGGAAGGTGCAGCATGTTACCCTGGATGGTAAGTCATAATCAGATGTAGAAGTAACTACGGGTGTACCCCCAGGGAACTGTGTTGGGACCCTTGCTGTTCGTGTTGTATATTAATGACCTTGAATACAACAATAATAGAAGAATCAGGCTTTTTGCAGGTGATGCAGTAATCTAAAATGAAGTACTAAATGAAAGGTCCTGCATAAATATTTAGTCAGATCTTGATAAGATTTCAAAGTGCTGCAGAGATTGGCAACTTGCTTTATGCAGATATGTAAAATTTTGCACATCACAAAACGAAAAGACGTAATATACTATGACTATAACATGAATGACTCACTGTTGGAATTGGCCAACTTGTACAAATACCTGGTTGTAACACTTTGTAGGGATATGAAATGGAATGATCACATAATTTCAGTCGTGGGTAAAGCAGGTGGTAGACTTCAGTTTACTGGTAGAATTACTGGGGACGTGCAATCAATCTATGAGAGAGGTTGCTTAAAAATAGCTCGTGCGACCAGTTCTAGAATATTGCCCCAGTGTGTGGGACTCATACCATATAGGACGAACAGGGGATATCGGAAGGTATACAGAGAAGGGCAGCACAAATGGTCATATGTTTGTTTAATCCATGGGAGTGTGGCACATAAATACTGAAGGAAATGAACTGGAATACTCTTGAAGATAGACATAAACTACCCCAAGAAAGTCTATTAACAAAGTTTCAAGAACCGGTTTTAAATAATAACTTTAAGAATATACTACAGCCCCCTATGTATCACTCTCATAGGAATCGTAGGCATTCAAACAATCATTCTTCCCGCACTCCACATGTGAATGGAACAGGCAGAGAGCCTAATAACTGGTACAATGGGACATAGCCTCCCTGCCATGCATCTCACAGTGGTTTGAAGAGTACAGATATAGATGTAGGAACACTTGCACTATGTATGGGGATAATGCCATTGGACTGAGCGTAGCAAGAAAATGGTTTTCGCATTTTAAGAAGGATTGTCTTGACATTCGTGACCCTCCACATTCAGAAAGACCTTTGGTATTTGATAAAGATTGATTAAACTCATTAATCCACAATAAACAACATCAGTGTACTCAAGAACTGCCAAATGTGATGAACTGTGATCGTTCCACCATCGTGCGACATTTGCATGCAGTGGGAAAGGTTCAAAAATCAAATATTTGGGTACTGCACGCTCTAAGCCAAAATCACAATAATCGATGTATGGCCATATGTGTATTTCTACTTGCTCCTCATCAATTGGCTCGTGAACAACACCAACCATTGCTATCCTGTATCACTACTGGTGGCAATAAATGGTGTCTTTATGCTAACTAAGGAAAAGAAAGAAATGGTTAAGCCCAAACAAAGCAACAACTTCCCATACAAAGACCTGTGCACATCCACAAAAGACAATGTTATGCACTTGTTGTAATAACAGTGGTGCAGTGTACTACGAACTGCTTTCCCGAGGTGTAAGCATCAATGCTGACAATTATTGTCAACAATTGCAATGTCTTGCAGGTGCAATTCAGGAACAATGACCAGGAAGACCGTATAAAATGATGCTACTCCAGAATAAAGCCCACCTGCATTCTGCTAAACTGATAAAAAAAACCATACATAGGATTTGGGTTGGTTGGTCATTCTACACACACATTATTCATTTGATGTTGTGCCCTCAGATTTCCACCATTTTTTGCTGTCTACTGAACACCCTCCAAGAAGCTTCCTTTCCAGATGAAAATGTGCTCTGAACATGGCTCAGCGAGTTCTTCGCTCAAAACCACGATTTTTACAGTTGCAGAATCAAAAAGTTACTGCAGAGTTGGCAGACTGTTGTAAACAGCGAAGGAGATTATATTACTGATGACTAAAGTGTTTGTTATGCGTACCTGTTATGCTTATTAAACTTATGGAAAAACTCTATGAACTTATGCACCAATACAATAATTGGAAACGGCGAAGAGTCTACGGTGTGTAAAAAATTTGCAGACATTTCCAAGTCCATATACATATAATGCAAGCGCTTGGATAACAACTATATTCAAACAATTCTTGCATGCCTGGGATGCGAGATTGGGCATTAGAAATAGGGTAAACATCCTGTTTATTGACTAGTGTGCAATGCAACAAAGTGTAGATAACATAAATTTTTTGTTTTTTCTTCACAATTGTACAAGCCGCCTTCAGCCAATTGACTAACAAGGAACTCTCTGGTGAAAGATCGCAAAAGGCCAATGGTGTTTACGGCAATCGACAAACACATATTGTTTACCATACAACCAACCATGACTCTGGCTGCTAATGGCAACAGGAGGTGGGATAGGAGGTACAAAATGATGTGGACAGCATAAGGCTATCGAGCTTAGTTGAACTCGTCGAGGAATAACTCACAACAATCCTACACTGCTAGTGGTGTTGATACAAAACAGATCAATGGTAATGATAAACAAAACGAACATTTCATTACATCTACAACAACTGTTGCCAATGCTGACATTTCATCAGAAAGGAACTCAAGAAATTTCGCAGAGAGAGACAGAATTGACAGATGAAATATCAATCAGTCTTCCTGCAAGATGAGTCAGTAGAATGTGTCGTGTCGTATACGCTCCACTGCGCAGACAATGTAAACTGATCAGCCAGGACATTATGACCACCTACCTAATAGCCGTATGTCCACCCACGGCAAGGACAACAATGGTGATGTGTTGTGGCATGGAAGCAATGAGGCCTTAGTTCATCATTGGAGGGAGTTGGGACCACATATGCACACACAAGTCACCTAATTCCCATAAATTCCAGGGAAGGGGCAACGAGTTCTGATGCCACATTAAATCACATCCCAGATGAGTTCGGTTAGATTCTGATCTGGCAAGTGGGGGGACAGCACAAGAATTGGTAATCACACTGTGTTCCTTGAACAATTCCATCACACTCCTGGCTTGTGACACGGTGAATTATCTCGATAAAAAATGCCTCTGCCATCAAGAAATATGATCGTCATGAAGGGGTGTACATTGTCTGCAATCAGTATATGATACACCCTGGCTGTCATGGTGCCACGTGAACGTTCACAAGAGCATAATGGTGCCGCTGCCAGCTTGTCTCTGTTGGTACAGGTGTCAAGGAGCTCTTCCCCTGGAAAACAACAGATTCACCCCGTCTCATCGAGAAGACGAAGAAGGTATTGGGATTCATCAGATTATGCAATGGTCTGCCACTGCACCAACATCCAGTGCCTATGATCACGTACTCATTTCAGTCACAGTTACTGACGTCGTGGTGTTAACATTGGCACATGCTCGGACCATCGGCTGTGAAGGCCCATCATTGGGAGTGTTCGGTGCACTGCGTGTTCAGACACACTTGTGCACAGCCAGCATTAAAGTCTAATGCTAATTCTGTCACAGTTCACCACCTGTCCTGTTTTACCAGTCTACCCAGCCTACAACGTCCGAAATCTATAATGAGGAGCGATACCTCAACCCCACAACATCTGGATGTGGTTTCACTATGGTTTTGTCACACGCTGAAGACACTCATCACAGCACTCCTCGAACACATGACAAATCGTACAGTTTCCGAAATGCTCATGTCAGGCCTCTGGGCCATCACAATCTGCCCTTGGTCACTCAGATACATCGCGTGCCTTCCGCATTCTACACAAGAACAGCATGCTCACTGGTATTACATGCACCACGCATTTGTCTGACTACCACTCACTTCTCGCCAGGTGTCTATGCAATCACCTGGATGGGTTTATATCGATAGTAGGTTGGTGGTCACAATGCTCTACCTGATGAGTGTAACATGAGGAGTACTATGATGGCACATGCTTAACACATGAAAGCGGTATAGTAACAAGTGTTGAGTCATTTGGTTTATCATCCTTGTGAGACTGGGAGCCACAAATCTTATCTCAAATGAAACTTAGTAAAATACAGTAAGGAATTTTGTTCTCAACCGACAAATTGGGATTTGAAGAGAAAATGCATATGAAATGAACCCTGGAAATTAGAGGTACCAAGAGAGTTGTATTAAGATCAAATAACATCAATGCCTTAATGAAATTGTATACAATTATGCCGACTGTTAATCTGGATGGTAAATAGGCTGGAAAGTTATTTATTGTGCCCCTATGATCTCGCAAGGGCAGTAAGGAATATTTATATCACAGCAAGCAAAAGCGAGAAAATGGGAATACGAGGACTACAACTGTGGTACGAACACTGTTTTTCACCAATAGCTGGTCAAAATTACTTGCTTTGCCTGATTCATTGACTACATATCGAAACCATATTCCTTCAGAGCAAACTATCCCTCCTGAAAAATGTATGATATTGCAATTTGTACCACCTGGAACCACTGGACAAATTCAGCCTCTGGATGTTTGTTTTTTCCATACCTATACAACATATTACCACACTATCTACAGCTGTGCCTTAAAGAATAGCCAGTTTCATGATAAGCTTCACCAGAGACTGTTTCACATTTGGTTGGATGCCACTGCATCTCTTACAGGACTCAATCAAAATGAACAGCTTCATCAAAATTAAACCTAATAATTTCTGACGTATCTGTCAAAGCTTGACCAGTAGAATATCTAATAAATGAATGATAGTGAATACTTTCTTTGAAGTAAAATTCTTCAAACATATTACAAAATCCCTACACTTTGTCAACCAACTTGAGCACGTCAAGAACGTCTGCATTACCACCAAAACCTTCACCAATAGTGACAGCAAAACATATAGTACGCGGGCTAATATACCACTTTGGTGCTGGATTTGCATTTAAAGCATACTCAATAACATCAACAGGTTGTGCCGGATCTTGCTGTGGCTGGAGAATATTTGGCCCCAGTTCAGCAGCGATTTCGACAGAGTTGGCGCATGACAAGGACATACTGGACGCGGAGTGCTGCTCTCTTGTAAAACTAGAGAGCTCGCCAGGCGGATTCAGCAAGTGCATTTCAGTGTTGCCAGTGACATCACCATGTGGCTGGTCACATTGCTCACCCATGGACTCAGACAATTCCAATAAGCACAACTCGTTAGTACTGTTACCAGATAATGCATTCTCACATCATTCATTTGCATATGCAAGATCTCCTTCATTATATTCCTAGGAATTGCATGGTTGTGTTGATGGGAGCCCAAATAAAATGTCTTCCTCTCCAAAAATATTGACGTCCTCCATTTTTTTTGTGCAGTAAGTGTTCACTGTCTTCTTCAGCACATTTACACAATAAACTATCTTTAAAAGATTTTACAGGTGCATATAGTTCTTTCTCATAACTTACCATATCACTGATCAGTGCCAATTTAAACAAAACAAAAAAAACTTTCCAACCTAACCTCTCCCATAGTGCTCACAGCCATTTTTCCAACCTAACCTCACCCTCAGGCATATAGTTCTTTCTCATAACTTACCATACCACTGATCAGTGCCAATTTAAACAAAACAAAAAAAACTTTCCAACCTAACCTCTCCCATAGTGCTCACAGCCATTTTTCCAACCTAACCTCACCCTCAGGCAGGGCTACAAATCAGTCTGTCAGCAATGTTCAGTGTCTTTATCTGTATGTGTACCACAAAGGCAACTACTTGTGTTTCTCAAGTGAAGTATCTCTAATGACAGTGTTGATGATTGGGGGTTTCATTGAATGCCGTGTGCATTCTGCCAGTTCACATCACCCCATTGCAACAATATGATTCTATATGCTTTCTTCAAGAGAATAACTAGCTGAATATCCTGTTCAGTCTGTAACTCGTAAGGAGTTTGGCTTCAGTCTTGATGGTGTGAACATTTGTGCTCACTGTGGTGTGCCATTTTTCATTCCGTGTTCACAGTGCCAGTTAATGGTTTGCTAACATATCCAGCTTTGTCCTTTCCACCATATCCGCTATCTCCTCTATCTTTCCCATCAGTGTTCCAGGGTTCAAAGTTCCAATTTGTATTCTGTTAGCCTTGCTGGATCATTTTTTTCTTTTTTTCCATTCTTTCCAAGACTAGTTACCTTGTTGAAAGCTGGTTGTTGATCTCCATCATAGCTTCACCAGAGTCCCGTTACCTGCCACTTTTGAGAGTTCCTATGGGGCCTTCAAAGGAACGGTATTGTTACCGGGGTACTCAAAGGCCCCACTGTACTTCACGCCTGTAGACCTACTGTTACAGATGGTTGAAAATAGATGAACTAAGTAAATGTAGATGGGCTAAGTAACTTTGCATGTACCATTACAATACCTGTACTTTTTCCTTACTGTTTCTGAACTCCAAATCTGTCTCGTGGTCCCCTACCACCACGGCACAGCGTGTCCCCAGGTTGCGGATAGGGGATACAGCCTTCAGATATGAATGGTAGCTGCGAATACAAAAAATAAGCAGTTGCAGACAGCCGGTGGGGAGCAGGCGATGGCGTGATGAACCATCCCTGTTTCTTCTTCTCTTACTATCAAATCTATTCATCAAGAATCAGCAACATTAATGGGCACGGGTCCCTTTGAAGTAAAATATTCTGGAGGTAAACTAGGTTCCCATTCGGATCTCTGGGCGGAACCTACTTCGAAGAGATCCAGGCCGAAAGGAACTTTCAGGTTGGGAACATGGAATGTTAAAAGTTTGAACAGGCCAGGAACGTTCCAGACATTATTAGATGAATTAGATAGATACAATGTAGACATTACAGCTATTCAAGAAACTCGGGGGCAGGGGGAGGGTAGCATAAAGAGGGGTAACTATACATTTTTCTATAGAGGTGCTGAAGCTCACAGTTTCGGAACAGGTTTCGCAGTATAGAGAAAAGTGCTTCACTCAATCAAAGATATAAGGTTCATTAGTGACCGTCTATCAGTTATAGTGTTGTCCGGCAGATGGAATAGACTAGTAGTAATTAATGTACATGCACCAACTGAGGACACTGAAGAGGTTGTTAAAGACGGCTTTTATGAAGAACTAGATCAACTGTGGGATGAGTTCTCCTCGTACGATACAAAATTAATCATAGGTGATTTTAATGCGAAGATAGGGAAGGAGGAAGCATTCCGGCCTACAATTGGGAAAAAAAATTTGCATAACATTTCAAATGATAACGGCACAAGGGTGGTTAATTTTGCTGTTTCAAAAGACATGATTGTTGAGAACACATATTTCAAAAGGACATTTATAAAGCAACTTGGGTCTCTCCAGATGGACACACCCGAAACCAAATTGATCATGTTCTTGTAGATCAGAGATGGCACACTAGTATAGAAAATGTTAGGACTATCAGGAGAGCAGACTGCAATTCTGATCATTTTCTTGTAGTTGCCAAAGTTCACCAACGGCTATCTACAGCAACATCAAGGTGTCACAATGCAGAACTTGTTAGGTTCGACACTGACAAGCTAAATGATGAAAACTTTAGAAGCAGGTACATGATAGAAATTTCAAATAGGTTTGATGCTCTCAGGACACACGAAGATCAAGACGAGGATGTAAATAAACAGTGGATCACTGTGAGGAATAATATCAAAGAGGCAGCGAAGGTACAATTAAGAAGAACAGGAGAAAACCGTGGTTTGATGAGGAATGCAAGAAATTGGTAGAGGAAAGGCAAAAAGTGCGATTAGATTGGGATAGAATGAGAGACAGAAAACGAGAGGAGTTCTTGAACTTGAGAAGGGAAGTTGGTTGTAGGCTACGGGCAAAGAAGAGGTATTATTTGAACAATCAAATTACACAAATGGAAACAAACAGTAAAAAAAAACATTAGGGAACTTTACCTAGACATAAATGGGTATAGGAAGGGCTTCAAGGCTAGGACAAATGCACTTCAAGGGGATGCTGGGGGAATACTGCCAGACCCCAGTGCTATATTAAGTAAATGGAGGGTGTATTTTGAGCATCTATTAAATGTACACCAGGAAGCAGGAAATGAGCAGGCGTACGAAATACATACAGAAGAACCCCAGATACCTGAGCCAATGTTAAAGGACGTAAGAGATGCAATCAACAAATTGAAAAACCATAAAGCACCAGGATCAGATTGCATAACTGCAGAATTAGTTAAAAATGGGGGACAGAAATTGGTGGAAGTAGTTCACAAAGTGATAACTAAAGTATGGAACTCAGAGATGATACCTGAAAAGTGGCAGGAGTCGATTCTGATCCCAATTTTTAAGAAAGGTGACAAAATGGATTGTAGTAATTATAGAGGGATATCGCTATTACCAGTATGTTCCAAAATTTTCTCAAATATTCTGCTAAGCAGGCTTGCACCATATACAGATGAAATTGTGGGGGATTACCAAGTTGGCTTCCAGAGGAACAGATCAACTACAGACCAAATATTCACCCTGCGTCAAATTTTGGAAAAGAAATGGGAATACAATAAACCAGTTCATAATCTTTTCATAGATTTTACAAAAGCATATGATTCAGTATTGCAATCAAAATTGTACAGAATTCTTTTGGAACTTGGAATACCAAAGAAGTATGTTAGACTTATAGAAGCAAGTTTGAAAAACACAAAAGGTAGAGTACGCATGGGGAAATGGGAGTCAGAAGAATTTGTAATAAAGAACGGACTTAAGCAGGGAGATGCCCTGTCTCCGCTACTTTTTAATTTAGTCCTAGAATATATTGTACAAATGGCAGCAGATAATTCAGAGGGTGTGGAGTTAAATGGAAATATTAAGATATTAGGGTATGCAGATGATCTAAACATCATTAGCGATAGGAAAGAATCTGTAACAGCAAATGCGAATGCGTTAATCAAGGCTAGTGAAGATGTAGGTCTAAGGATAAGTGAAGACAAAACTAAATACCTGGTTACTACTAGAATACCAACAGCAGTAGATCAGGAAATGTTAAGAGTTGGAGACATGCAGTTTGAAAAAGTGAACACATTTAAATATCTAGGCGTGGACATCACTTCGAGAAATGAGATTGAATCCGAACTGAAGAAGAGATTATGGGCGGGAAATGCGTGCTACTTCTCACTGAATAGATTACTTTCATCACGGATATTGTCTAGGAATTTAAAGATTAGAATATACAAAACTATTATTCTACCAGTTATGCTGTACGGGTGTGAGACTTGGTCTCTCACTGTGCAAAATGAAAAGCCGTTTCGAGTATTTGAAAACAAAATTTTGAGGAAAATTTTTGGAGCAAAAAGGGATGACATTAGCAGAGAGTGGCGAAAACTGCATAACAAGGAGGTTCACGAACTCTATTCAAGCCCTGACATAATCAGTATTATTAAATCACGTAGGCTGCGATGGGCGGGTCACGTAGCTCGAATGGATGAGGGCAGGGCAGCACGCAGAGTACTGGTAGGACACCTAGAAGTAAAACGTCCTGTGGGGAGACCGAGGCGTAGATGGGAGGACAATGTGAAGGCTGATTTGAGGAGCCTAGGTATTGAAGGTGAATGGAAGGAAATAGCCCAAGACAGGGACAGATGGCGAAAATACGTTGCTGTGGTAATGGACTCTCAAGTCCGGTATGACCAATGAGTAAGTAACTAAGTAAGTTTCTGAACTCCAAATAAACTTTCTTGCTTTAACAAAAATAAATTAACTTGTGCAGACATGGTAGAGATCTGATATGTTTACCGCAGGAGCTGAAGACTACCTCCACCACCTTGTGCCAGCCACCAGCTCATGCCAGAAATGAAGATTCTGAATGTCGCTGATGTGGTCTGGCTCTCACTACCCCATTGTCGCCCAGCCACGAGTGGAAACACCAAATGCAAATCAATGGTTTTGACATCTCAGTGCGGCACAGTCTGTCCCAATACATCTTGCCCCACCACATGGTGCTGCACCTAGTGTGCAGTAAAACTGAGGGCACAGTGGCTGCCCATATGTGCAAAATATGTCTTCTTTTGATGTGATTATTACAAATATCAGCCAGCTACACTGCTCTTTTTATTTTATAAATCATTCATGATGAGTCCATTTCGGCATACTGCCATCATCAGGGGCTCTGTAAATGCTAATGTATGCACATGGTCTTATTATAATAATCTGTAACTATGATCAGAAAAGTTATAATACATCATTAGAAGTTAATGGTCTATAACTATGATCAGAAAAGTTATAATACATCGTTAAGTGTTTTTACCTTACTTGTGGAAATTTTTAGAGGTTTATAGATTTGGTTTTAATCATCTTTTCGTCTGGTACTTGTTTCAGTTTTATTTGAGGTTTTTGTGCTATATTTTTATTTTTTCTTAATACTTTTGTTATTGTCTATGATTTACAATGGTTTCTTGATGTTATGTCTTTGTTTTATACTCTTCATGCAGTTATCACTGTTACTATGGATGTGTATTATTTAGTGTCAATTTACTGCTTTACCCAGTTTCTTGATGTATACTGTCAAGTTTTCTATGTACTTTTTGCGCTTTAGGTTGGTTTATTCATTCAGTAAATTTGTGGGCTAGCTCCATGTTGTGAATAAATGTGTATTTCCTCAAGGATGTTCATGAATGCTCCCTATTGCATAATATGGAGGATTTCTAGTGCTCCATTTATGGGCTTTACGTCATGTTTTTTTTGTTTGTGTATGTTGTAGAAAAGTGGATGGGCTGTGAAAATTTTATTCACTTTCTAAATCAAGAAACGGTAAAGTAATAAATTAGGGACGCTAAATAACACATCATAAATCATAGACAATAAAAAAATTATTGCGAAAAAGTAAAAATATAACATAAAAATCTCAAATAAAACTAACACAAATCCCAGACAAAAACCAAACCTATAAAAATAATTTAAAAAACAACCAATTTTCCACACATCACTTATTTATAATGGTAACTTATGTAAACACGTAGTGTGGCTGATCCAATGTCATCTAAACTCTCAAGAGAAAAATAGCATACATAAAAATTAACTAAACTCAGAGACAAGTCTCCAGTGTACATCTCAGGAGAAACTGATAATTCTAAAAAAAGGACATGGCACTAATGGAACTACATGTAAAGTAAAAACACCTAACAATGTATTATATTTTTCCTGATCATAGTTCCAGACCATTATATTACGACCAGCACTTACTTATGTATTTACATAGCACTGATGATAGCAATATGCCGAAATAGGCTCACCATGAATGATTTATAAAATAAAAGCCATTTAAAGAGCTGGCTGCTATTTATAATAATCAACAAAGCAACAATTTCAGGTACCAGCAATAAATAAAAATAACAAAATGAAAGATATTTTTTTAGAATAAACATTCTGCGGATTATGAGCACATAAACATTATTTTATTGTGGAATAACAAACTACAAATGACAACAATTTAAATTGACATCAACATAAACAACTTCAGATATAAAAACAATTTAGTTTCACCATAAATACACAAACAAACCTATAGTGTATGATCGTCACTAAGAAAGAAATTGATGGTAAAATAATGGCTAAATCGGCATACGGCTATAGCTATATGATCTCGATACCCGACTTCAAAGACTGAGGCAAGTGAACAAAAAGGCAATCAAATA
Organism: Schistocerca nitens; assembly: GCF_023898315.1. Taxonomy (NCBI): domain Eukaryota; kingdom Metazoa; phylum Arthropoda; class Insecta; order Orthoptera; family Acrididae; genus Schistocerca; species Schistocerca nitens. The sequence continues at coordinate 415,597,509 of NC_064622.1, read as the reverse complement.
GTTAAAAAATGAACATAAAAGCTCAAGTAAACTCTTTACTAAATGAGAATTTGTCTTGCAACATTAAGTCCAGAACGATGCTATTCACTGGTTAAAAACATCAAATACAAGATGAAATCCTAGTAATTACTCATAGGTCATACAAAAGATACATTAAAAGTACTCTCAATGATATTGTTGCTCTTGTCTGGAAAAACAAATACATTTCAGAAGAGCAAACAAGTTAGCAACAGCAGCCTATTCAGGTACACAGATGCTGTAGACTCTCAACAGGGACTCTACAATGTTTTAAAACCATTACAGTCAGTAGAAAACTAATAGGAAAAACCAGTCAAACCCTTCGGTTATATTTGCATTCACATAAAATATTGTTAAAATGCTATTACGTTTCTGCATCAATTCCAGAAATATTTCAGTTTGAACATCCTCATTCATACGTAAGCATTAAAATATTCATGTAAAACACACACTTAACATCTCACACCCATTAAAAAATCTTTGTACTACTCAAAGACACTGTCTAAACATTTGTTTTCCTCAAACAACTACTCTCGCCATCGGTGACCACACTGATGATTGCAGCATTTATAAAATGTTGTCATAGGCTCATCTGCAGATCGTGTCTGTATCTGCATAAAATAAGCACGAGGATGTGCACATCTTGGACACCGCTCTTCTGTTGAGTCAACATTTTCCCATGCTGCAGCACCTCCAAGCACATCATCAACCTCCTTGAGTCTAGGATAGGTGCGAGAAGAGGTTCTCTTTGTTATCGTGTATACATATGGGCAAGTACTGCATGCCATACGCATGCAATATGAAATCCCTTCTTCCACTCCAAGTATGTTCCCACAAGTTGGGCAGAAAACCAGCATGATTAATTGTTAAAATCCTATACATAAAGCAGAAAAAGAATTGTTACTTAAGACAAAATACAGGTGGCGATTAAAGTGAGAAAAAAGCAATACCATACAGCAAAGAAAAAAAAAATACACCCTCCATCAGTTACAAGCTCCTTCCTTATCTGTAGCATAGATGTAGTTTATTGGAGACAGCTGACAACTTAATTTTATAAAAAATAAAAAATCATATATTCTAGGTTCAAAGATGTCAACAATCTCAGACTGGAAAATGTCTCCAACCTGAGTTAGTTTCAGAGAGAGGGTGAGTCGTGTGATCTTTCTAATATGATTAACTAATGAGGCATTAAGTTTCTTGACCTATATTCTGACTGCAAATGATAATTTCTAATTCTGCAGCAACCACTTATATTGGAGTGTGTTTCAAGTTTTTCAAGCAAGACAGGTACACACACCAAAATGTGAGAAAGCTAAGTCAAAGGACCTTGCCAGTAAGATTCAATGAAGCCCTACAGGGTAGATCAACCCAAGATGATAAACTTTTCTTGTCACAACTTGTATCAAGCCTGAGTTCATTATCAAATGACAACAACTATAGATCAGAATATGCAAAAATTAAAAAAATGTTGGCACAATACCTAAAAGTTAGGTGTAATATTAACATGTATTCAATATCAAATCACAAATAAAAATAAGACCACAAATAACAACTGATACTTCAAATGCCATTGAAAATGAAAAAGTGGACACAGTCATATGGAAAAATCAGTTTCCTGTAGAAAATAAGTGTCAATTTTGTTAAACCACATTAATTATGCTATAAGAATTGTGCCTGTAAACTATGGCATCTTGGTCTAACAAGGATCCTCTTGAGCCCGAATTCGGAAAAGGCCAATAACATAGTGAGATTTTCACGCTGCAGCGGAGTGTGCGCTGATATGAAACTTCCTGACAGATTAAAACTGTGAGCCCGACCGAGACTTGAACTCGGGACATTTGCCTTCGCGGGCGAGTGCTCTACCAACTGAGCTACCCAAGCACGACTCTTGCCCTGTCCTCACAGCTTTACTTCTGCCAGTACCTCGTCTCCTACCTTCCAAACTTTACAGAAGCTCTCCTGCGATGTACCACTGACATTCCACTTGCAGTAAAGTGGATGAGTAATGACAGATCCTGTACTTTTTGCAGAGGAGAGAGGATCCATGGGAGAGGATAATACCTTAGGTACCTCTGGTACACGTATCACAGGTACATGACAAAGCTGTGAGGACGGGGCGTGAGTCGTGCTTGGGTAGCTCAGTTGGTGGAGCACTTGCCCAAGAAAGGCAAAGGTCCCCCTGCTGCAGAGTGAATATCTCATTCTGGAAACATCCCCAAGGCTGTGGCTAAGCCATGTCTCCGCAATATCTTTTCTTTCAGGAGTGCTAGTTCTGCAAGGTTCGCAGGAGAGCTTCTGTAAAGTTTGGAAGGTAGGAGACAAGGTACTGGCAGAAGTAAAGCTGTGAGGACGGGGCGTGAGTCATGCTTGGGTAGCTCAGTTGGTAGACCACTTGCCCACAAAAGGCAAAGGTCCCGAGTTCGAGTCTCGGACCGGCACACAGCTTTAATCTGTCAGGAAGTTTCAAGGCCAATAACGTTTACACATTCAATGCCCCATATATTATCACGATGCAACCACAATATTGGCTGCCAATGGTCATGGTAGGATGGGAAGGGGCGGGGGCGGGAGGGGGGGGGGAGGTGCAGACTAGAGATATCCAACTATGAGCACAGCATGAGGGTACAGAGCATAGTTGAACTGCTTAACCAACGAGTAACTCACACCAGTCCTACCCTGCTAGTGGTGGTGTTGCAAAGGAGAGCAATGGCAACAATAAACAAAGCAAACATCGCATTATATCTACAATAACCGTTGTCAAAGCTGACATTTTGTCAGAAAGGAACCCAAGGAATTTCACAGCGCGAGAAAAAAATAGCAGATGAAATATTAACATTTCTGCAAGATGAACCAGTGGTCTGTGTAGTGTCATATACGCTCGACTGTGCAGGCAATGTGCATGAGGAGTACAATGATGATGATATGTCCTTAACAAGTGAAAGTGTTATTGAAACAGATGTCGTGCCATCTTTGTCTCGAACCGCGTGACCGCTACGGTCGCAGGTTCGAATCCTGTCTCGGGCATGGATGTGTGTGCTGTCCTTAGGTTAGTTGGGTTTAAGTAGTTCTAAGTTCTAGGGGACTGATGACCACAGATGTTAAGTCCCATAGTGCTCAGAGCCATTTGAACCATCTTTGTCAGACAGGGAGTCACAAATCCAGTCTCCAGTGAAAATAGAAAAGGACAATCGTCCATGGAGCAGGTACTAAACATAATCACATGCATGGAAGATCATCTGCAGCACAGTACAAAAACAATTTGGAGCAGATTTTGAATAACTCGGCAGCAATATGAACATGTTGTGTGCAAGAAGAACTGCGGATATTCAAGTAGGACAAGGCACACTTGTTACAAAAACTGGTTTTTGTGTGTTTCAAGGATGTTTGATATAATTTACAGGGTAAACATGATAGTGACCTACTAATGTTAGGCACATCAAATTGCACACAACACAGATTACAATCATTTTGAGGGAAGCAGTAGATGGTTGCATAACTTCAAACAGTGCTATAAAATTGGAAGACATAAGACAATGAAATTACAAAGTGTTGATAATGCACAGCAATCTGCAGAATCGGCCCAATAGTTTGAGATGAGATAAATAATCACTGTTCTAAAAAAAAAAAAAAAAAAAAAAAAAAAAAACTTTTTTTCTATTTCTGATAAAAAATATTGTGATCCTAGTTGTATTTTGAGTGCTGAATTGAAAACTGTTTTTGGTTTTATTCTGTCAGGGATAGTTTATGAGTAATCGCAATTTTATTTCTCTTTTCAGTTTCTTATATAGTGCAGCAAACTTGAGGTGAAATTCGACAAACAAATGCACATCTTTATGATGTTATAAGTTCATCACATTAATGGAGGGTGGGATCTAACATATAACACAGTAACCTATGTGTATACACTTTGAAGCATTTATTTGACATGAGAAATTTCAGAAAATTGACAAACAACTGCCTTGTAATGCACATCACTTTTTTCTCTTGTATTGTGAATCTTTCTTCTCTCGAATGATATTCCAGCAATAATCTGCTAACATAGAAGGTACCCACTTCCCTTCATAGTGCCTTTCTATGGTAGAAATGTCTTTATGGAATCTTTCCCCACGTTCATCCGATACGTCACTACAACTCTCTGTGAAGTAGTCCAGATGAGAGTCCATCATATGTACCTTCAAAGACATATTGCACCCCAAATCCTGATATGCTTTGATCATATCCTTCACAATTGCTTTGTAGTTAGTAGCTCTTTTTCTTCCGAGGAAGTTTTCCGACACCATCTTGAAACAGTCCCATGCGGTTTTTTCTTTATCAGTTAAACATGCTTCAAAATTTGCATCTTTCTGCAGCTCCCTGATTTGTGAGCCCACAAATACACCTTTCTTTATTTTTGCAGCTGAAAGACGGGAGAATTTGGTAGCTAGATATGCAAACCCAAAGCCTGTTGGATCCATGGCCTTCACGAATTGTTTCATCAGGCCAAGTTTGATGTGAAGCGGTGGAAGTAGTATATATTCAGGAGCTACCAGACTTTCGCCAACTTTCCATCTTCGTCTAGGCCATTTCTTTTTCACGAAGTGAGAATTTCGGTCTCGACTATCCCACTCGCAAAGAAAACATGCATACTTTGTGTAGCCTTGTTGCATTTCCAGTACCATAGCAATTACCTTGAAACCTGCACATATTTTCCATTTGTGTTCATTGTATTTTAATGAATTTAGCATCCTTTGTACAAATTCGTAATTCTCTTTTGTCAAACTAGCGTAAGCTACTGGAACAGAGAGTATTTTATTTCCGTTATGGAGCAAAACACCCTTCAGACTTGTTTTCGATGCATCTATAAAAAGTCTTCACTCCTGTGAAATATAAGTGAAGTTCAGCACTTTCATCAGGCCAGCAACATCATTGCAAAATGTCAGTGCTTCGTCAGTTGAAAAATAAGAAATAAAGGCATGTTCTCTGTGCCTGAACACACTGATTTTAGTACTTTGGTGCAGTAGATTATACTCTTGTAATCTTGAACCAAGCAGCTGCGCCTTTTGTTTACTTAGCCCTAGATCACGTACTAAATCATTTAAATCTGCCTGTGTTAACAAATGTGGCGATGACTCACTTGTGCAGTGATATAAAGAATCATCATCTGTGATTTCTTCAGTACTACTTATTTCACTGTCACTCAGAATTTGATCTCGAGCTCTTGAAGGTACTGGAAGGTTGTCCGAATGCCGCACTGGCATTCTCGCTGAAGGCAGATCTGGGTAAACAATGTGCCTCTTCGACTTTTTGTTTGTAAAACCCTGAATTTTTGTTAGACAGAAATAACAATCAGTAACATGATCCTTAGGCTCCCTCCACGCCATGGGAACAGCAAACATCGCCACATTCTCTTTACCTTTCCACCACTGAATTAGTTTGCAGTAACATGTAGCACAACAGAAATTTGGTGCCCATTCTTTATCTTGGTCTCCTACCTCTACTCTAAAGTAATGTTTGTATGCTTTCTTTATGACTGAAGAAATTTTCTTCCTATTTCTGGCAAAAGTGAACTTCCCACAGATGTAGCAGAAGTTGTCCGCCTTATATCGACATCCACGACGTGGCATTTCTGCAAATTTAAAAATACCACTTTGGTAATACACCTGTATTAACTTAATAGTAGGGAACTAGAGGAACGCTGATGTGTAAAAACAAGCAGTCGTTTTACCTTCAGCACCAGGCTCAATCAGTTTACACAAAGGAATTAAAAAATTCATCTGTGCTCGGAAATACGACAGACAGTTACTTGTCAGCCAAAACACCCACTCGTTAAGACTGACACAAACTGCGGCTAACACCACTGTTGTAAACTCTATGCACCTGCCCCTAGGAGGCGTGAAGCTTTACTGCCAAGGCAGCGACCGGCTGTCGCCGTTCGAGTTAATGAGATGTTTCAGGTGGTCTTAATGACATAGGTGTGGCGGGGGTAACCTAATGATGTCTGATTCTTCCCACCTGCTGTTGCACAAGAAATTATCACGTTCTATCACTACTGGATGCGGCAACATACCCGTATTTCTCTAAAACAGCTCTGTGTTTGCCATGAATTGTGAATATACATATATATACACATATTACATAAAAAGTATCCCTGACAACGATTTTTTGTTTACATATTTGAATTTCCCACGGTAAAATGGTCTAGAAGCACATACTTTAATATCAGAAATAGAACCCATGTCGAACAGTGTATAATCTTAGCCTATCATTCAGTAAGGAATTTGTTTTCAACTCCAGCCAATCTGGATTTGAAGAGGAAATGCATATGAAAGGATCCATAGGTACCAAGAGAGCCGTATCAAGATCAAATAATATCAATGCCATAACACACTCATATACAAGTAAGCTAACTCTTAATCTGAATGCTAAATTGGCTAGAAAGTACTTTATTGTGCTGTAAGAAGTTGGAGGTGCTCTGCCCCCTATGATTCTTTCTAATGTGCATGACCTTGCACAGGCAGTATGGAATATTTACATCACACAGTGGGAAAGTAGACGTAAGGAAACTACAGCTATGGTATGAGCACTGCTACTGGCCAGCAGCTGCTCAAAATAACTTTCTTTTGCTTGATTCCTGGTCTGCATATAAAAATCATGCTCCTTTACAGCAAACTATCCCTCCCAAAAAGTGTGTGACACTGCAATTCATACCACCTGGCACCAATGGACAAATTCAGTCTTTGGGTGTTTGTTTTTCCGAGCTTGTAAAATGTATTATCGCACTATCTGCAGCTACACCTTCAAGGGCAGGCAGTTTCACAATAAGCTCCACAACAGACTGTTTCCCATTCGGTTGTATGCCACCACATTCCATCAGCTCACCCCATTATACCAATACGAATCTAAATGCATTCTTTAAGAGTGGATACCTAGCCAAACGTAATGCACAGTTTTTAACTCCAAGGAGTTTACCTTCAATCTCGATGGTGCAAACCTTTGTGATCACTGTGGTGCACCATTTTTCATTTGGTGTTCATGGTGCAAGTTAATGGTTTGTTTTGAAAATTTCTTGAAGATCGACAATGTCAATTTTGTGAAGTGTAATACATACAGCCCATAAAAAGTTGACCTCTGCAATTCCCAGACACTCATTTTCTCTCGCCTTCCTGACGTGAGTTGTGAGTCACTAGTAGCTAATACTTTTTCTATCATAATTCTTAACACATCACTTTCAAATGAGCCTTACTAAAGATTGAACTTGCGACGTAGTACTCAAGGGATTTCTTGTAAGACAACAGCACCTGTTGAAACCGTATAGAAACAGACAATGTAATAGGCTAACTTTCGTCTCAGGTTGGATGACTGCCAAACAGATACCACATTTGAATGGAGATGACAGATACTTCTACTTCAAGTGTCACTGATTCGTATTAATCACAAATACCTTCAACTCTACAGTTCCAGTTCCCTTTTTTTTTTTTTTTTTTTTTTTTTTTTTTTTTTTTTTTTTTAAATAAAAATATCTCACAGGATTTGTTATATCTTTGTGTGGATATACCATAACACAAAGTAATTGGCAATTTGGTGGACTGAATGGTAAAAAAAAGTGCTGTGGTTTTCTTCATAATGGCCTTCAATCTAGGTATTTGTAAAACCCTTTTTCATGGCGTATATGTGGACAAGGAAAAAAAATTCCCAGATTTTTCCTGGATATCCCAGTTAAAAAAGATACTTTTTCCCGGGTGAAAATACACTTTTTCCATGCTAAGCGACAGTAGGTTTTCCGCAGATTTTCCCTCAGGAGTGTAAAACTTATCAATCCATTATATGGTTAATGTTTTATACAGTGACGCAGAACTTCCTGGCACTTTAGAGGGAAATAAAAAAACGGGGGAGAGAAGTTTTGGAAGCTCTTTAATGAAGAATAAGAAAAAAAAAGAAGAAGGAGAGAAGTTTTGGGAAGACCTTTGATGTGCAGCAACACATTCACTGCATATTTTCGTACTACGAAAGTATAAATTAGAATTGCACCAGACACAGCAATTTAGTTTCCGGAGCATTTAAATCGAGATTGCGATGACCTGCTGTAAGCCAATCATATCTCATGCCACATGATCTCAACAGCCAACGACGTAGTGTAGTCAGCAAATAGCAAGATCACTGTTACGTAGCGCGAACACACAAAGAGGAAAAGTTAATGGTTTAGGTTAATATATATAGTGTAGCTACAAGGAAAGCTAAGCTTTCACATATAATATTGGTCTCGAAGATTAATAAGCTACAAGAGAAGCTAAGCTTTCACATGTAATATTGATCTTTTTTTGCGTGTGTTATACTTTAACATACATTACACAAATGTGCCAGTAAATTTAGAATAATGAGATAAATGTCTGGTCTTCTGGACTCTAAATTCTTCTAAGTGGCTGGTCCTCAAAGTGTTCAGCTTCAAACGACAATCACACATTCTGTGATTAAAGAAATTCATTCCACATTCTCACACGTAACATAATTCATCTTGCATAAAAGGAAATTTACTTTAAAAGTAAAACTTTTCAAACCACCATTCGCAATACTATCCCGAGACTGTTAGAAATATGTTCAATTTAGCAGTTGCCAGAGAGCACCAGAAGACAGGGATTACTGTACGTGCACAGCTGCAGTGATGTAGGAAGCTCACATGTTCGTATGTATAAAGCATTGAGAGATCTTACATTATGCCATAAAAGAAACAGGACATCAGAGGATACTCCAAGTGCATTGGAAATTTGTAAACCATACTTAAATGCATAGTTCAGCTTGAAGTGCACAATGGTTTGTCCAGATTCACACTGAAGTAGGTCCCACCTGATACAAGCTTTTCAGTGTGGTTTTTGGGATGTAAATTTTCTTGGGGTACCAGTACGGTACTATCTCATGTTTGGTTCTTTATTATCGCATAATGCCATACATGGCAGAAGATGAAAACGTGCAATTCAGTGAACAATTGGAACTAGCCAACACTGTGGAATGAAACACTTTGTTTCAAATAAATTGATTGCCTCAGAGGAAAAGATTAATAAAGCCAAATTTCTTTATCAAATTTACAAAAATAACTTCATTGTTCTACAAGGCGATTAATGCTTGACTGCTAAAAGCTTGGAAATAAAATAAAATCAGAAAACAAACTAATAATATATTTTTGCCTTCCATAATTATGTGAATGCATTTTAATTCACTCGATAGCTCCCAGCCATAGAAATCCCTTTTGTTTCATTTGACATGGGACCTGTAAACGAAGAGGAAATAGCAAAATAACTTAATGCAAACACGGGTCACATGGAGACTATGCCCCCTCCCCACTTCAACTCGGACAACTCTGTGCATGCACATATCTGGCAGCTAGGAAGCGTGAGAAAAATTTCTCTCGTTAGCATCTGTCTGCTTGCTGCTATTGCAGATACAGCTAACAGCCACACTTCAAGTAGCCGAAAGCATGAGAAGGTACTGCCCATACACAAGTCAACTGTGCATGAGCTTGCTGGCAACTGGTCAAACAAACCTAGTGGAAACAGCTGTGACTTCACGCTCATAGAAAGCAGTCTATTGTTACAAAGTTTACTGTTTGCAGACCCTTGTGCACACACGGTGTTTTGTTGTTGTAAATGGCGCATTTCCTTTGCAACCAAAGTTTTATTTTCTTTTTCTCTCATTTGTTTTATTGCTGCAGTTATTCTCCAGCAGCAGGATAAGTAACATTCTTTGCTAGAGTATCAATTCTTACCCGTCAAAAATCACAAAAATTTAACTGAAAACTAAAACAATGAAAAATTCCCATAATTCTGAAAAATTTCTGAGTTTCTCCCAGATGAAAAAATCCCCGGGTTTTTACCGGATTTCCCAGTTGTCCCGCGTCGTTCATCTAACTATATGTTATTCGCCATCTCAATATGCTCCTCAACTAAAAAGTGGATTTTGAGATTTCTATATTCTTGCAATCTGAGAAGTTATGGAAAGAGCCTCCATTCTCTGTAACACGCAATGTTTCACCATTCCACTTGAAGGTTGTCACCGAAACACATACAAAGTTTATGAATCAGACTAACAACATTGAAGAGCCCCAGTTTGCGAATCAGAGGTCTGCCATATACAAATCCAGTAAGTGTCAGCTGTATCTGTCTACCATCCATCTATACGCAACTCACCTATCCACACATTCTCCCCTCCCTCCTGTTCTCCACGTGTGTGTGTGTGTGTGTGTGTGTGTGTGTGTGTGTGAGTGTGTGTGTGCGCGTGTGTGTTTACATTTCTTCAGTGCAACTGACATTTCTTCAGTGTAACTGATAAAATAGGGAAATAATGCTACATCCATGACATGGGTATAACACAAACTTTGGTTGTTTCTACAAAGGTAAAAAATGAAGGGCAATTATTTATTTACACAATCTCTGAAAACTGAAATACAAGCAGAAAGATACAAAACTCAGATGAATAATTATTCAGTGATTCAGTGACAAATAGTAGGATAGTCTTGAAGAAACAATTTCTGCTCCTTCCAAGCACATTTGAGCTTATAATTCCTTCAAATAATGTTCAAAAGAGTTATATATCAGAAAATTACGTACTTCTTAATCTGAAATGTAGTATTTTGAGCTCAATGATGTTGGCAAAACAGGCCTGCGTAGGTCAGGAAATTCACGTTGAGTATGGTACCTCCGTTCTATGACTTTGTCAAAGAAACGACTTAGTTTCACAGCTGAGCTGGAACCAGCTGCGAGAGATCTTGTTTGAAGGCAGTCCTGCAAGAGAGTAAAACCCTCATTAATGCCTCAGAAAAGTCTAACAATATTCAGTTACAAGTAACATATTGTTATACTGAGACAAAATCACTTTAAAAGCAGAGAAATCCTGTCAATAATTTGCAAACACTCACAGCAACGGAAACAACTGTCTGCTAAGTGGAAAGCCAAAGTAAATAAATAAAAATCATCACAGTAAATTATAACACTAGCTGTAAAAGTATGAGGAGAGATGGTAATGACAATGTAATCATTCTTTACTGATGTTCGATTGAGGAGGAGGGGTGTTGAAAGGAAAGAAGGTTGAAGTGAAGCATATCCAAGGTTGAAGTGAAGTGTATCCAAGTCCTCCCCTATTTCAACCTACCAACTTAGAAAGAAAATTAGAACAAATTCCTTGAGAACTGCTCTTCATCAAAAAGCGTTATGCAGAATTTATAATAGTATTCTCTTTCAACTAGTGCATAACCTTATTGGCAGACGTCCTCCTACCGAAATATAACAAATCCCCTTCATAAAAAGTACATAGACATGTATACAGTTTAGCAAAAATATTGCAGCTGAATTATTAAGCAAGAATGAACAATTTACACTGTACTTCCTAGCCATAGAGCAATTTCATATTATACATAGCTACTCACTTTCCTCATGTTTCATTGCCTCCCTGAATTTAAAATATGTGTTCCTCTCTGCACTGATGCTACTAGTTACTAGATAACAGCCGATATTTTTTTCTAAGTTAGATGTCAAACATGCTGTGTCCATGAACCATCTCATTATGCAGAAAAGAACATATTAATTGCAAAGAAGGTTGGTAAAAAAAATACTTGATACAGACCAAATCAATGGCATTTTACCATGCCACCAGAAATAATTATATGTACTCGGACTCACACCTTTGTGCAGTGATATACTATACTGAGCATTTGCAAACTGGCTACAGCAATGTGAATTGGTTGGTTTGTTTGTAGATTAGAGGGACTAAACTGCATGGTTACCAGTTACTTTTTCCTTAGTCACGTAAGTCTCGGATTAAAACCATACCCCAAAAGAATCCTATCGCCTAAAATCCGTGGTTGGAACAAAATGCCTAAAACTATGTGTGTAACCACACCAAAGAAGAAAACAACAGTAGCAAGCCAAAACTGAAAACATTAACTCAAAGGAAAAAAGGTAGATGGTGTTGAAACAACTTAGCAGATGGCCTTGGTTGATTAATCACAAGAATAAAAAAAATGAGCCACCCACTCTGCAACATACTACAACCACTCTGCAACACACTACAATCTCCAGCCTAAAAACACAATGCAAGAGAAACACAGATAACGAAAAGACAAACATCAATTCAAACAAACAGCAACATAATGAACGAGGAAGAATAAAAAATGCAGGTAGGGTGACAGTCTGGGAGATAAGGCCAGGTGCCCACCCTTAGATTCATGGATAAAAATCCCTCTCTCGGATAAAACTTAAAACTAGATCAGCTGTTAAGGCATTGTCACCTAACACAATAGGAAGTGTGCCAGAAAGGTTAAGAGTCCACCCCAAGGCAGCTAGATGTGGACTACCGTCAATCAAGTACTGCATTGACACTGTGTTGGGTCCTCACGATGGAGGAGATGATTGTGACTCAACCAAGTATGGCCAATGCAGAGCCAGCAAAGGAAAAGGGAGTCCCTGCGAGTGGCTCACATGAATGATCTCCGCACAGTCATTGTCTCCTGTATAGCACGTAATTCATTTGGTGTAGTTAGGGCGTGCCATTTGGTATTCCAGATCCCAAAAACTTTACAGTGTAAAACTGATTGTAGATCAGTATTCAGTGTGCTGATCTGCAAAGTCATTTTACTTGTAGCCTGTTTGGCCAGCCTCTCAGTAAGTTCATTTCCCAGAGTTCCGATATGTACCGGGGTCCAGATGAAGGCCACTGAACATCCACAGTGTTCAAAGGCATAAACAGACTCCTGGATAGTCATTACCAAAGGATGGTGAGGGAGGCACTGGTTGAGACCTTGTAGGCTGCTTAAGGAGTCATTACAGATGAGGAAGGACTCACCAGTGCAGGAGCGGATACGTTCAAGAGCTCAAAGGATGGGTACCAACTCTGCAGTGAAAACACTGTAAGTATCTGGCTGAGAGTGCTGTTCAATATGTCCAGCATGAGCATAAGTGAAACTAACATGACCATCTACCATCAAGACATCAGTGTGGACTATTTCTGAACCATGGAACTCGCCAAGAAGCCCTTGCGGGAGATGGATTACCCTGGTTGGGAAGAGGAGGTGCTCTATGGACATGTGTGGCACAATTAACAAGCAGATGTTAGGGCCTGATTCACAATGTAGGGACCCCAGCCTCCACGAGTAGTTCAGAAAGCTCCTTTGTCGCAAACCAGACCCCAAAGTGGTGTAGTGGGCCCAGTATCTGCAATGCTGAGGATGATGCCAAACTGTAAGCCAGACTCCCATAATCAAGGCAGGACTGTATTAGAACTTGTTGTTGTTGTGGTCTTCAGTCCTGAGACTGGTCTGATGCAGCTCTCCATGCTACTCTATCCTGTGCAAGCTTCTTCATCTCCCAGTACTTACTGCAACCTACATCCTTCTGAATCTGCTTAGTGTATTCATCTCTTGGTCTCCCTCTACGATTTTTACTCTCCACGCTGTCCTCCAATGCTGATGCCTCAGAACATGTCCTACCAACCGGTCCCTTCTTCTTTGCAAGTTGTGCCAGAAACTCCTCTTCTCCCCAATTCTGTTCAGTACCTCCTCATTAGTTATGTGATCTACCCATCTAATCTTCAGCATTCTTCTGTAGCACCACATTAGAATATACCAATTGTAGCTGCAGAGATGAAAGCAACCCAGTTCAGCCTTGTTAAGAGTGATGATGGGGTAGGGACAGCAAGATCAGAAAGAGCTTATTACCAAACAGGTCCTCATGAACTCTCCAGTGAATAGACAGTAGAAGGCCAGGGCTGTGCACTGAAAGACCAATGGCCGAGTAGGTGCCATGTGCCACACTGTGGGAGCACCAGTATTTAAAAGACAAAGACTGAATTCTGTCAGTTGATTTTCGACATCTCTGCCACAGCCAGTGCTCATGGTTCCACCCCACGATGGGTTATGGGGATTGAAATTGCCCAGAATTGGGAAAGGTGGGGGGAGTGGAGACACCACTGCAGTCAATACATTTTGAGGTACTTCAGCATCTGGGGGAAGATAGACATTGAAGACAGTAAGATCCTGTGTTGTCCTTACCCTGACAGTCACAGCCTCCAAAGTTGTCTGTAGAGGCACAGATTCACTATACACAGAATCAAGGACATATATACATACTCCACCTGACACCCTGTCATAGTCAGTATGGTTCTTGTAATATCCCAACAGCTGGGAAGGGCAGGGGTCCGCACTGCTGGAATCTAAATTCACTGAAATGCAATGCAGAAAGCAGGCTAAGTGTTTGAGAGTTGTCATATCTCAGCTAGGTGGTGGAAAAAACCATCGCAATTCCACTACAGGATTACACTTTCAGTGTATTGGGATGGCATGAAGGGGCCGAGGAGGCAGTTTATGCCACAGGGTCACCTGCTGCCACCAGATGAGTGCTTGTGGTGGTTGTGTCCATTGATTCTGAAGCTTCGGGATGATCTAGATCTTTGAAGGACACTAGGATCTCCACCCTCGACCACATGAATGGAGCCTGCCGGAAGTGTTGGTGTGGGGGACACGGGGTCTGTTTTTTTTTTCTTTATGGGCTACTACTTTTTCTCCTCTCACTTCTCCTTAGGTTTTGCTGGCTGGGAGGGCTTTTATGATTTGGTATAAGGAACCAATGATGAACGTAAAGCTATATGATCAGCAGCTTATGGCTCCTTCAGCCATTGGCTGGTGTCCTGTTTCATGCCACAGAAACGTTGGAAGATAAGTGTCCCTAGAGACCTCTTCCTGGTGACAGCAGCTGGAGAAGATTGGTGTTTCTCCGGCTGTGGGATGGGGTCTCGGTTGTGGGATGGGGACTGATGTCCCCGATGGCTAAAGGGCATTTACTCCCAAAGTACGTGGGAAGGGAGCAACAGGAGGAGAAGAGCCCCAAACATCAACAGGGCAGCCATAGTCCGCAGGCCTTGACAGCCGACTTTAAGAAGCATTGCTGATGGGGATGCTGCTTTCATAATGGGCAACATCATCATAGCCGTAGCTTAGTCATCCATATTGTGTTAAGACAGTCGTACTTCTTTTTGACATCTGTGTAGGTCAGTCTGTCCAGGGTCATATACTCCATTATCTTCCGCTACGTCTGATAAATGGTGCAGTCCAGTGAACAGGGGGAATAGTGCTCTCCGCAGTTGGTACAAATGGGAGGAGGAGCACAAGAAACGTTCGTGTGTGACAGACATTCACAGTCCTGACATGTGGAGCTGGCATTATGACGAGAGGCTATGAGCCCAAATTTACAACATTTGAAGCACCACAAAAGGTTTAACGTCACACCGGTATACAACCACCTTGATCTTTTCAGGCAACGAATCACCTTTAATGCCCAGATGAAGACACCAGTAGCAATGCTGTTGTCCTTAGGCCCAGTATACACACACTTGAGAAAGTGAACACCTCGTTGCTATAGACAGGCGTGCAACTCGTCATCAGACTGTAAGAGGAGATCTCTATGGAATATAATCCCCTGGTCCATGTTAAACTCTTATTGGGGGGGGGGGGGGGGTGTTGGAAACCGAGACATCATCCGTCTTGTCACAGGCAAGCAACGAACAAGACTGGGTAGTGGATGCTGTTTTTATCAATGCTGAACAGTTCTGCATTTTGGACATTCCCGCCACTTCCCCAAACTGGTCTCCTAAGTTCTCTACAAAAAGCAGAGGCTGTGTCATTAAAAAGGATTCCCCATCAGACCTTGCGCAAACTAAGTATTGAGGAGAATATGTTTGTCAATGATCTTTAGCCCTCTGTTCCTCTCACGGTGTAGCCAAAGAAGGGAATGATTTTGGGTCATGTCTGTCAGCATTGTATTGGCCTTTTCCTCGCTTAGAGACTGCTGTGACCATTCAACCACCAGCGTCAGACAACTTCATCCGCTTCATTGCGGATCATCTGCCCTGATGCCACCCACTCTTATCAGAGGCTCTCCACTAGGTCACCACCCACCTACAGCAAAGGCCATCTGGCACAATGGCCATTGACAGGAGTCCTGAAGCCCCAGGCAGACTGGCATCTACTTCTTGGCATACTTGGGAAGTTTGCAGCTGAGGCATCACTAGCGCGATCCCTGTGTTTCCATGTGTTGACAGGGGGCTAAAACCAAGAGGGTTTATGATGATTCCCCCCTCCTACGGATTGGCTACTGCGCTGGATACTGAATGCGAAAATATCCATTATTATTATGGGTACAGGAGATGACAGCATACAATGGACTGAAAGTATGAAACCCATAACACATCCTTGCCCAACATGCTGGGTGATGGGTGTACTCACATTTCCATCAAAAAAAATAGGTGCAGAAAGTCTTCACAAACGATGCATACAATGTAAAATGGCCTGTATTTCTGTGGAAATTGGAAAGGTGGAGATCAAACGCTAGTAGGGGACCATAACATATTTGGCTGAAACGTAGGATAATGACAGGCAGGAATACCTCGGGTCTATTCTAACCACCAAACCCAAAGGGAGAGGGGGAGGGGTAGGGGTGGGGGTGGGGGTGGGGGTGGGGGAGGGGGAGGAGAAGGGGGAGGGAGGGCAATGTGAACTCTGTCCATTATAATTATCCGGGCTGTTATGCCGTGGTCGGTTGATGAATTCTGAGGTGATTCCCAACGTTTCGTCTCCGACTGCGGGAGACATCTTCAAGGGGGTCCGTAGCTTGATGGAAGGTCCAACACACACACTGGCTCGCTACTGACTGCCGCTAAATTCCGTGTCCGCACGCCCCCGCGCCGCGGCGTGACGTCATGTGTTTTGAAAACGTCAGTGCAATTGGCCACTGTCCGTCGCCGTCGATCGCCGTTGCCATCACCCAGTAGTGGACGAGTGGTACACATCTTCTTTAACACCGGCATCCATATACCGTTTAATTTGACGCCCTCCTCCTTTCGATTGAAATTATTTGGGTGTTTAGCGATTTCGATTGCCTCCCTGTAGAGCCTTTCGTAGTACCCGCTCGTGGCCGCTAGTACTTGCGTCTCCTCGAAACGAATATTGTGGTTCCCTGGCTGGAAAGCATGCTCCGCAACAGCTGATCGTTCCGTTTCTCCTCTTCTACAATTTCCCTTGTGCTCTTCCAAACGTTTAGAAACAGTTCTTTTGGTGGTACCCACATAAACATCACCACAGCTGCATGGGATCCTATACACTCCAGATTTTTCCAATGGTTTGCGAGCGTCCTTGGCAGGCCTAAGGTATTCCTGTATCTTCCTGGTGGGCTTGTAAATTACGGTAATATTCCGCTTCGTCAAGATCCTCCCTATTCTTTCCGTTACATTTTTAACAAACGGCAGGAAAACCTTAGATTTTGCAGTAGCCTGTACGTCAGTATGATTTCTGCGTGGCTGCCTCAACGCACGTTTTATTTCGGCGGACGAATATCCATTCTTCGTTAGTGCATTGTGGAGATGTTCCATCTCAGGTTCACAAATATTTCTAGAAACGTTGGGAATCACCTCAGAATTCATCAACCGACCATGGCATAACAGCCCGGATAATTATAATGGACATGATATTTCCGGCCGTGAAAGTTTACATTTTAGTATAATGTGAACTCTTCCATATGTGCTGAAAAATTCTATAATAAAAAGCTAATACTTCCTCTGATAGCCATTATCTCTCTGATATTTTACTTTTGAAATTTACTGTATACTAACCAACCATATGCAAATCTGTCCTAGAAAGCTGACATGGTAAAAAAAAAAAAAAAGTTAGGATACAAGCAAATTTGTATATATGAAGAAATTTTAACCAATTAATTACTGAACTTAGTGACACATTGCTCTAATAGTTAAACAAATAGCTTAAAGTTCTTATGAAGCATAAAGAAGTTTCTCAAGAGGAGAGAGAGAGAGAGAGAGAGAGAGAGAGAGAGATTTTACAAGGCACAATGAGGTTTCCTTTGTACTGCATAAATATTTAATCCCTACTGGTCAGTATAATGTAACAACTTCCTATATAATATAATTATAATTAATGTATTGAATGTAAAATATGTAACATTGGAAAAGCATATTGAACTTATAAATACAGATTGAAATAATAGTGAATTTTTAATGATTATCACTGAATCAAACTTCACTCTATATATTGCAGGTTCTTTAAACCAAACTGCATAAATGACAATCTAATTTCTGAATTTAAAAAAAAAAGAAGAACTTTAAATCACATATTATTGAAAGTATTCAGTCCAGTAATAACTTTGAAGTCATGTTTGATTTAACTTCACAAGATTATAATACTAAATTATTTCAAGTCATACCACAATACACTGCAATGTGCCTCTGTTATACATCAATCAACCCCCATACCAGCCCATGTACAAGACAACAGTAGGATGAATAATGGTGGATAATACCTTTTAGTTTTTATGATAAACCAGAAAAGAAGCAGACAAGGGACAAGGATTTTAAAACTTGCACACATTACCCTTTGGAAAGTACCGTTACTGGTGACTCCTATTAAGCAAGTCTCCGATTTATTAATGATGAGATACCACACTAGTTACAGAAATAATACCCCAGATGAGCTAGCTGCTCTAAAGACATTAAAATTTATTTCACTGTACTAGCAGTTTGAAAATGAGGCCTAATCAACCATGAAAACTTACAAATAAATACCATACCTGTTTTATTGTGAAAGGCAAATCAGTAAGTAAGCTGAGTGCTGCTTTCTTGTGACTACATAAAATGGAACCATTTAAGACGCAACATACTAAGACTAGTGTGATAAAACCACATTTAAAGTCCTATGTTACAGGTGTCGGTATGTGAAGATAAATTTCAAACTATATTCAGCAGATTATGTGCTTTACTAACATTTAGAATCTCACTCTCAGCCACTTTCCTCCAGCTAATGCAGAATTTTATTTCAACAGTGAAACACTATCATGTAGATCATAACATACTGTATTACTGATTACTTATTATAGGTCTCCTTGACAGTTACATATGTAAAATTCTTTTTCCTGCCCATTACTTTACGGCTATAAAACAGTAAAGAGATAAGGTGGCTGCATTCATTTTTTGGATATGAGCACGGGAAGGGAATCACATCACAGCAGGAATAAAAGTCATATGCTTTATCTTCCAGCGGAATTAAACATACACAGACTCTTCAACATGTATAATGTAAGTTTCTGTGGACTTGAAAGTGAAAAAAATAAGTTTTCCAGAACATTCTATGTATACGTTTTATGATGGGGTTGGGACACCATCCATGGATGATTTTGTTATTATGCTTTCAGATTACCACAAAAAAGAACACGTTACTAGATGAACTGGAAGCAGATAAAGTTTGCGTAAAGGCTAAACACAGACTTTTGAGGGAATGTCCTGCTGACACAATGTCATTTTGCTTTCACTTGCAACAGATATAAACACTGCCTAAATTATCGAATGTGAAGCATACTACTCATGCCAAATATTCTTTTACATGTAGTATGTTATTCATGTCAGTATCCAGAATCCAAAAGTTTATGCTTGGGGTGTGACTGAGGCTGGAAGAGAAGCGAATGAGGTGTCACCTGGAATTACCTCATTTCTAACTGGCATATATTTCAATAATGCTTACCTCATTTCTAACTGACATATATTTCAATAATGCGATCACCTGCATCATGCTTTTTGCAGACAGTTGGGGACGGCAAAACAAGAACATCCATGTTATCCATGTTCTAGTTTATTGGCTTCAAAACAAAGCACCTATTAACATTTCTATGATTATTGTATTCTTTCCTATGACGGGACATTCATTTTTACCTGCAAACAGGATTTCTGGCATTGTCCAAAAGTCTCTCTTCATAAGTGCTCGGAAATCATTACATCTGTGGAACACTGACAGATTTATCAGGTTGTGGAAACAGTAAAATTTCTAGGGAAAAATGTTTTGTAGGGAATTACATGATTCTTGCTAAGAATTTAAGAAATTACAGTAGATGGGCTTAAAGAAATGACGCGAGTAATTATAATTTTTTTTTTTTTTTTTTGGGCACAAAACTGCTATGGTCATTAGCGCCTGGTCCATGACTTAGGAAACAGTAAAAAACCGAAAATGGAAACCAGCAGCAATGGGAACGAAAGTCATAAAATTGGAGAAACTAAAAGCAGAAGGAAGGCTGAAAAATCCACTACAGAAAGGGGTTGGTTGTCCCCAAAAAAAGCTTCAAATAACTGACGTCATGTCACTGGCACTAATAAACTCGAGAACGCGATCGGCTGAGCGCGTGTCATCTGCTAACATCGACGATATATCAGGCGATAGCTGTAGACGGGAGCGTAACGGATTAAAATAGGGGCACTCAATTAAAAGGTGTCTTACCGTCCACAGCTGAGAGCAGTGGGGACAGAGTGGGGGAGGATCGCCGCTTAAAAGATGTCGATGGCTAAAAAGACGCCCTATCCGGAGTCTAGTTAAAATTACCTCCTCCCGACGACGCGTTCGGTAGGAAGAGGTCCAAGCACAAGGAAGAGCTTTCACGTCCCGCAATTTATTATGGGGAAGTGTCGACCAATGCGCGTGCCATAAATGAACAACACGATGACATAAAACGCTCCGTAGATCGGCGAAGGGAATCGATTGAATAGCTAGCTGGTCAAAGAAGAGAGACTGCAGCCTTGGCTGCAATATCGGCCGCCTCATTTCCACAGATACCAACGTGTCCCGGGAGCCAGAGGAACGCCACCGAGACGCCCCCCAGGTGGAGCAAGCGCAGACAGTCCTGAATCCGGTGGACCAGAGGGTGCACAGGGTAAAGAGCTTGGAGACTGAGGAGAGAGCTGAGAGAATCTGAGCAGATTACGTACTGTATCCGCTGATGGCGGCGGATGTAGTGGACAGCCTGGAGAACAGCGTAAAGCTCCGCAGTATAAACCGAACACTGGTCGGGAAGCCGAAAGTGATTTGGGGTGTTGCCAACAATATAGGCACGCCCTACACCTAACGATGTTTTCGAGCTGTCGGTGTAAATAAATGTGGCGTCCGTCATTTGTGCACATAGAGCAGCAAATGCCTGACGATAAACAAGTGAAGGGGTACCATCCTTGAGAAATCGACAAAGGTCACGGAGCAGGCAGATCCGGGGACAGAGCCAAGGCGGTGCTGTACCCCAAGTTGTCAAGAAGGTTTTAGGAAAGCGGAAGGAAAGAGAATGGAGCAGTTGACGGAAGCAGACTCCCAGTGGTAGTATGGAGGAGGGGCGGCCTGCATACCCTACATCAAGGAAGGCGTCGAAACAAATGTCATGGGCTGGATTAGCAGGCATGGAAGACAGATGGCTAGCATAACGACTCAGAAGGACTGCTCGCCGATTGGACAGCGGAGGTTCAGCAGTCTCAGCATAAAGGCTTTCCACACGGCTGGTGTAAAAAGCTCCAGACACTAAACATAATCCACGGTGGTGGATAGAGTCGAGACGCCCAAGAATAGACAGCCGAGCAGAGGAGTAGACTATGCTTCCATAGTCCAATTTCGAGCGCACTAACACGCGATAGAGGCGGAGAAGGACCACTCGGTCCGCTCCCCAGGAGGTACCATTCAGAACACGGAGGGTGTTGAGGGATCGCAGACAGCGAGCCGAAAGATAGGAAACGTGGGAGGACCAGCACAGTTTTCTGTCAAGCATAAGACCCAAGAATTTAGCGACGTCTGAAAACGAAAGGTTGACAGGTCCTAGATGTAAGGAGGGTGGAAGAAACTCCTTACGTCACCAAAAATTAACAGAAACGGTCTTACTGGGAGAAAAACGGAAGCCGGTTTCGATGCTCCAAGAGTGGAGGCGATCGAGACATCCTCGAAGACGTCGTTCAAGAAGGCTGGTCCGTTGAGAGCTGTAGTAGATCGCAAAATCGTCCACAAAGAGGGAGCCCGAGACATCAGGAAGGAGACAATCCATAATTGGATTTACGGCAATGGCAAACAGTACCACACTCAGCACGGAGCCCTGGGGTACCCCGTTTTCTTGGGAGAAAGTACGGGACAGAGTAAAGTTCACCCGCACCCTAAATGTGCGCTCTGCCATAAATTCGCGAAGAAAAAGGGGCAGCCGGCCTCGAAAGCCCCAAGAGAACAGTGTGCGGAGGATGCCTGTCCTCCAACAGGTATCGTATGCTCTCTCCAGATCAAAAAATATTGCTACCGTTTGGCGTTTCCAGAGAAAATTGTTCATGATATAAGTGGAGAGAGCAACAAGATGGTCAACCGCAGAACGATGCTTTCGGAATCCACATTGGGCAGGTGTTAAAAGACTGCGGGATTCCAGACACCAAGCTAAACGGTAATTCACCATACGCTCCAAAACCTTACAGACACTACTCGTGAGAGAAATGGGGCGATAGCTAGAGGGGAGATGTTTGTCCTTTCCAGGTTTCGGAACGGGAACGACGATAGCTTCCCGCCATTGTCTGGGAAAAGTACTGTCGGTCCAAATTCGATTATAAAGGCAAAGGAGGTAACGCAGACTGTGGGTTGATAAATGCAGCAACATTTGGACGTGGATACCATCCGGTCCTGGGGCGGAGGAGCGAGAAGAAGAGAGTGCATGTTGGAGTTCCCGCATGGAGAAAACAGTATTGTAGCTTTCGCGATTTTGAGAGGAGAAAGCAAGATGTCACACTTCCGCTGCACGTTTCTTCGGGAGAAACGCTGGCGGGTAATTTGAAGAGCTCGAAATCTGAGCAAAGTGCTGACCCAATGAGTTAGAAATTGCGACGGGGTCCACTAATGTATCATGCGCGACAGTGAGCCCAGAGATCGGGGAGAAACTAGGCGCGCCTGAGAACCGTCTAAGCCGACTCCAAACTTCCGAGGAGGGAGTGAAGGTGTTAAATGAGCTAATAAAGAATTTCCAGCTTGCCTTCTTGCTATCGCGGATGACACAACAGCATCGCGCACGAACTGCTTATAGCGGATACAGTTGGCCAAAGTAGGATGGTGGCGGAAAATGCGAAGAGCACGTCGCCGCTCACGTATTGCGTCACGGCATGCCTCGTTCCACCAAGGAACTGGGGGGCGCCGGGGCAATTCGGAGGTGCGTGGTATTGAACATTCCGCAGCTGTAAGAATAACGTCTGTAATATGTGTGACCTCATCGTCGACGCTGAGAAAGCGACGGTCGTCGAATGTTGCTAGAGACGAAAAAAGTGTCCAATCGGCTTGGGCAAACTTCCAGCGTCGCGGGCGCATATATGGCAGTTGAGGCTGCAGTCTAAGGACACATGGAAAGTGGTCACTCGAGTGTGTATCATCAAGGGCGAACCATTCGAAGCGCCGAGCTAGCGGAACAGTACTGACCGCAAGGTCTAAATGAGATAAATTTGCTGTGGAGGCAGACAAATATGTGGGGACCCCAGTGTTGAGGCAAACTAGATCCGCTTGGTGGAAGACGTCTAGCAATAGTGAGCCACATGGACAAGGATGTGGAGATCCCCAAAGCTGGAGCTGACATACTGGTTCACTGACACCTCAAAGCGATTCACAAACCTTCTCAAGTTAGGCACAAGGATTGCCCATTTACTTGTACTTCCCATAATTGATAAACCGAGAGTATTATGTGACACTAAGAAACTGGAATGGGGCTGATAGTTTGCAGTTTTATGTTTCTGCACTAAATATTGATGCGACATCAGCTGAAACTGGTAAGCAGACTCATAAGGACGATGACTGTTTGCACGAGGAAGAAGGACTAAGTGCAAGACTGTAAAAATCAATCGACCATCAACAACATGTCAATAACTTCATTTTGTTATGTGATGGGCTGTGTCCAACAATAAAATATTGAAATGAATGTTTCAAATCATATTATGTGAAAACATGGTTGGATCTAAACAGATTTTGATCAGTGAATTGCTTCAAAACATACTTCTAGATAAGCTCAAGTACTGTGGTATGAATGGGACAGCACTCAAATGGTTTAAATCATACCTAACTGGAAGAGTGCAGAAAGTTGAAATAATCAGTTCACATAATATGCAAAAAACTGGTGGTTTCTCAAACTGGATAACAATCAAGAAAGTGGTGCCGCAAGGCTTGGTCTTGGGTCCTCTGCTGTTCTTAATATGTATTAATGACTTGCTATTCTATATTCACGAAGATTCAAAGCTGGCCGATGATACAAGTATAGCTATCACACCCAACAGACAAGAATTAACTGATGTAATTGTAAATGATGTTTTTCAGAAAATCATTAAGTGGTTCTCTGCAAATGGGCTCTTATTACAGTTTGAGAAAACACAGTATATACAGTTCCACACAGTAAATGGAATGACACCATTAATAAATAGAGACTTCGATCAGAAATCGGTAGCTAAGGTAGAATATTCAAAATTTCTAGGTGTATGCATTGATGAGGGTTGAACTGGGAAAAACACACCGAAAATCTGCTGAAACATTTGATTTCAGCTACTTATGTCATTAGGGTCAATGAAAATTCTGGCAATATACATCTCAGTAAGTTAGCTGAGTAAAAGAGTGTTCATTGCACAATCAGTATAATTGCTGGAGCTCATCCAAGATCATCCTGCAGACACTTATTTAAAGAGCTAGGGATCTTCACTGTAGCCTCACAATATATATATATTCACTTATGAAGTTTGTTATTAACAATCAGAACGAATTCAAAAGTAATAGCAGTGTACATGGCTACAACACTAGGAGAAAGGATGATCACTACTCAAGGTTAAATCTAACTTTGGCTCAGAAAGGGGTAAATTATGCTGCCGCAAAAGTCTTTGGTCACTTGCCTAATAGCAGCAAAAGTCTAACAGATAGCCATATTGCATTTAAAAGGAAATTTAAAAAAAATAAAAATAAAATTATTAAGTGTCATGTAACATTTTGTGTAATGTAATATCTTGTATAGACACCTTTTATTAACCTGACATGTTCCACATCATTACGAAGTGTCGTATTCATGATCTATGGAACAAGTACTAATCTAATCTAGTAAGTACAATTTAAAAATTAAAATAGCACCTTCATGCGCTAGGAAACGATTTCAATCATGACTAATTCTGGAACATAATCTAAATACCTAGGTCCTTCCATCAAGAATTTTGGCGTATTTCATTTGATTACGAAGCAAAACTTTTCTTTCGCTGGCTGTATAATTATGATCTGTGCAATTAATGCAATTTGAAATGATGCTCTTCATATGGTTTACAATTTGCCTATGGAAGATATGTGCATACTTATCTTTGCTGTGTTGTGAAGCTTCAGTTCCTTCTTATCTCCACCTTTGATGGAGGTAGGTAGACCAGATGATGTTTCTTTTTCACATATATTAACATTTATTATGTAGTCATCCGTAAATGGCTGTGAGCTGCTAAAGGTCTAGTTGTTCCTGATACCTCCACTTTAAGTTTCCTTAGTTTTTTTCATTTCTGTGAGGAATGTGGAGCGGTTTGTGTAAGTGAAAGCTGTCTTAATACTACTGCTGCGAGACATTTAGATCTTTAGGGATGGTGTTGTACGTACTTGCCTTGGATTGTATATAACAGGACGGCAGTATAAGTTATGTTAGAAACGCATTTTCTCATACAAGAGGTACCATTTGCTTCAATATATCTATATCTACCTTTGGAAGTAGTTTCTTTGAGACTAACACATTGGTGGCTACAAGGCTTTGTAAACTGTCTTTTTTGTTATTTTCAATTTTTGTTTTCTTTTTAATTCTTCTGTAAATACTTGCCAACCCATATTCTAAAAAGGGCAGTTTTCTTCAGAATGGTTGCACATCTGTATAGATAACCAGCAGTTTGTGATTTGTATGCAGGGTGCCTCATTCTCTCATAGCCTGGTCTTTGCAGGTTGTTCAGTCGAGGTTTGAAAAATGAAGCAATGGAATGTCACACTTTATCTGGTTAGTACAATCAACTGAACTTCATATTGTCTAGCCACTGTGAAAGAGTGGAAGAACCATGTTTCTTGCTGTTTTACCTCAATCAGCTGAATGATATATTCATCAACAATGATACTACATTCTACTTAGGGCTACACAGTGTTTAACTGAAAACAAGAAATCTGCAATAGAGACGGAAAGATACTGACTGTTCATGCACTTTCTCTACATTAACTTATACCTAATGTTATTCATACAAAAAAAGATTATTGCAGAAAAAAGAAAAGAATACAGGACGGAATGTAGCAGATGAGATTGAAATTAAAATATTTGTATCTCACCAAAAAAATTTCATCAGCTCCACATTCTTCAGCTATTGCTGACGATCGTCTGTGTGCATGAGACCTAACTTTCTCTGCCAGATCCAACTTTGTTCCAATAACTAATATAGGAACCTGGAAACAAATAAATGTTACTATTGCACAGTATGCATACTAACGATTAACTACAAACAAAAATATGTTTTCACAAACCTGTGTTGCTCCAACAAACTGTTCAGGATCAAAATCATCAAAATTTCCGTGACGATTTTTACAATTTCCTTCACGGTTTACAACTTCAGCCAACCACTTGTGAAGATTTAATTGAGATTTACGATTTGTGAGGTCATGTACCAGAATAATACCTGTAAAAAGAGTATAAATGTCAAATGTGACATCTAGTACATAGAAATAAATATTCACAATTGGAGTGTCCAGAATCTAGTGGCAATAAAACATGTAACTGTTCATTTGCGTTTATTTCTGATTTAATCTTGCTAAAGCTATAAATTACATTAGGCTCACAAAGGCTCCAAGAGTAAGCATTCCTTGAGTCCCAGAAAGGCCAAAAAGAGCCCACAGCATGTGATGTGCTCAAACAAAATGAGGTTTAGTTTTATGTGCGTCAGTCTACCTTCAAGCTGTTTACCTATTCAGCAACCAAAAACTGACAGTATCTTCCAAGAAAACATCAAAAGCCTCAGTAATAAAAAGGATGAACTTCTCATACACATACAGGAAAATGAAAGGAAAGATGTAATGCCAGCAGACTTCTTTTGCCTATCAGAACATCAGATGTAAATTAATAAAACTGAATAGACTTGTCTTAATTGACACAAACTAGTATCGTACTGTTGTAGAATCAATAAGAAGGAAGGGGATGGTTATATGTGCAAAATATTTAGTTAACTCCCAGGCCTATCAGGATAATGAACATATTGTTAAACAGTTCTTTCAATGTTGTGCCTCAACAGTGAATGAAGAAACACATGACCTTGTAGCACTGACAGTTTACGGGACACCAGCAGGAAGTACATGAGCTTCATAATCCAGATTTAGACAGTTTTAATAGATTACGCAGACTTAACTGATGAATTACTATTTGTGTGGATTTAATGTTGGTTTTCTATCAGGAAGTACTGACTCACTCAGAGATGTTGATGTCCAACTTTGAATTATTTGCCATAATAAAATTTCCTACAGGACTAGAATAAAATACTGCAACAGCCAATGACACACTGTTTCCAGTCCCAAAAACTGTCATCATTTAGCCAGAAAACCATCAATAAATAGTTTATCTGACCGTGATGGTAAAATGTTAACACTCAAATATGTTCACCATCAAAAACAGATAACAAATGAAAAGTTTTGCACTGCACAATCATTAGCAATGTTACAATCTCGATGTTCATACTGGTTCTCGTATAGGATGGATTGTGTTATCTTGCATGATAAGACACTGAAGACATAGTGACAGTGTAGATGAATTATTTAACTCTTTCTTAAACATCTACCAACATAACATTGAATCTTGTATTCACCTACAACAAGCAAGGATCCAACAGAAGCCAGAATCATGAACTGGTAACTTCTGGACTAAAGTACCTTGTGCTAGTACGACGTTTGTGTCACACTGCAGGTAATGATCTGTCATATCAAATGTTACTGTATTCAATGCTGTAACTACGTGACCTGGTAGAGAGAGAGGTTACCCACTCCACAAGTGACAGATTGTCACGTCATCTGGACCAAGAGCTTGGGAAAGCTTTGTTAGTAGGCTGCACTGTCCTTGAACAATAGTATAACAAAGGAACACCCGTACCAGATTCGACGTCAAGATGTATAACATCCGGCATTAATATTTAATTTTTGACTGATTAATAAATCAATTTAACACCACTAAAGTCTTCGCCCATACTGATGTTGTTATAATTGTAATTTCATTCAATAAAAAATAATCCACAAAAGCTAACAAAAGAACTGGGTCACTATTATGAATCTTGGCAGAAATGACTGAACTATCATGAAAGAGGGTCTTACGCTATGCAGGAAACAGATACAGTCAATTACTACCCTTGGGAGAGTCATCATTCAGCCTTTATATGTGGACGCATATAAATTATAAGTAATTATTTTCATTTACTAAAGTGATTCAACATTTTAATTTTGCCTTGGGAAATATTAAACTTGATAGACACAGAAGTAAAAAATATAGTGAACTAAAGTTTAATATTTGTGGTGCCGGAAGTATTATGATCCGACTCCATGATCGCAATCCAAATTAAACTGAGCCTCCAGAAAATAGCTCTGGCACTAACAGTGACATTTCAAATCATTGGTCTTCAAATTCAATCATTACCACATCATAGTGGAAGCAAAAGTTTCACAAGCATACAACTAAATATAGATAATGGTGACGGTGATGATGATGATGATGGATGTGGGGCACCAAACAGCATGGTCATCAGCACCCTTACAAAGTGTCAGCATGTAATTCACTTGGGAGGGGGGGGGGGGGGGGGAGGAGACAAAGACTACTCCCACAAATGGAATTACTGACAATGCATGAAAGTACACCTATCAATTATCAAAAAAAACTTTCGTCATGACGCATAAACTGTCACAACGAAACGTGATTAGTAAAACAGTCAAACCACCTGGGCAAGCTATCGATTCAGCACACACTGACTGCCTCTCCCCATCACATTATGGATGAGACCTGACAGTTCACAAAATTCTGAAACTCATGTTACACTGGCGTCGGTGTCAGCAAGGATAGTGGGCATATCTCCAGACAAACTAAGGGTTGCCCCTACAACAGTAAATAAGGGTTGTCCTTGTATCAGTAAATAAAACACGCAGCCACAACAAGCTGAACCAAAATTGGCACAACACAAACACCACAGAGTGCTGGATCCCCCCGCCAGAGAAGGAAGTCACGTGTTAGTGGGCAATGTCCTATGCGAAGTATGGTGAGCAGCACTTCCTTCCATCGATGTGGATAGCATGAAGTCCGCCATGCCTGTGTGTGGTTGATTTGAGTGACCACAGTTTGCTATTCACTACTTCCAGTCATTCAGTTTCCTATTGATGCAGGATTCTTCTCTCAGACAATTAGATGAAAGGGAACAGCACATCGATGTACAACACAATCCCTACACGCTTCTTAAGCTTCTTTGCCAGCTGTGGTATTTCCCTGTATGTATCTGGGTACCAAGCAAAAGATCACCTCCTTGCCTCAATATTGGATTTACTGTAAAGTGTCATGGAAAATCTGAATCAACTGGTCCACTGGATGCATTTGGTAGATCTCACCAAGTACAAGAGCAGATGAGAAAATCCATTCTGTGATGTCTTTGATCTTACTCCAGCATCGTCATAATTTGTTATGTGTTCCAGACTTAGAAAACCCTATCAGAGAAAACAACTGAACAACCAAATTCATTCATTTGTTGGGAGCCATCCATATACACAAAGATAAAACTGTAATACATACTCAAAATTGAAGAAAACAGATTTGTAAAAATGTAATATGGAGTACAAGTTTTCTTGTACCGGGTCAAGTTTAAAACTCAGTGCCTCTGAAGATGCCAAGTGGCAATTGTTTCATCCCTAGCTGTGTACTCATATATCCAGACCCATGAGACAGTTGGTAGCACATGTCAAGCATGGCTTAGTTGCATAGGATCAATTCCTGAATGGCAGCTGAAAGTCTGGTGGGCCACTGCACTAAATGCTAATGACTGAGGCAATGCTGAATTTTTCAGGGATTGTCGAGCTGAAAGCAAGTGCCACCAAATCCAGAGTGGTGGATCATCAGCCTTTTCATACAGACTCTGAGCAGGGCTGATCTGATAGACCACAGTCAACATCCGAATGCCATCATGGTGGACAGCATCTAAGATCTTGAGGTAGGAAGCACATGCTTAGCAATAAACTATGCTGCCATAATCTAATTAGGATATAACAAAGACACTATGCACCTGCAGGGGAAAATCCTGTCAGCGCCCCAAGCCTTTCTGCTGCGGCATTTCAAAATATTCAATGATTTGATGCTCTTTGTTTGCAAGCCTTTCAGGTGTGGTAGCCAGGTTAATTTCATGTCAAATAGAAGGTCCAAACAGTGCACATTGTCCTTAAAATTTAAAATGTTGCCTCCCATCATAAGCTATGGTTGGTTGAAACATCAACAAGCACTGGTGAAACTGACACAAGTATCTAAAACCAGTTTTACTGGGCCAGCTTCCATACTCCTAATGGACTACTGCAGTTGACTTACTGTCATTGTAAGATCAGAGGAAGAGTAGAAGTTTTAAAGTAATCTACAAACAAGAGCACTTAACAGCATTCCTGACTGCAGAAGAGATGCCACTGATAGCAACTGGAAAAAGTTTGACACTGAGTACTTTGGGGGACCCCATTCTCCTGAATACAGTGGTCAGATGAGGTATCACCAATGTGATATCAAAAGCACCTGCCCTCGAGGAAGGATTAATAAGCAACAGACATCCACATAGTCCCCAAAGTTGGTAAAGGATGTTGTACCTCCAAATGGTGTCATATGCTTCTTCAAGATTAAAAAACACACTGACCAAATGGTTGCAATATTATCATAATCTCCAATAGAATTAAGAAGGGTGGAATGGCAGTACCTACAACTGCACTGGGAGTGACACAGCTTGTGATGAAGTACGCTAGGATGTTTTTACTTCCACTCTTGTTTTGCCATCTGCCTCCTTGAATTCGTTTTATTACTTTTAACTATTTACCATTAGCATATGTGAATATAATCTTCATTTTCATAAAAGAAGAAGATTGACCATCAGTTTTAAAGAATATATCAACAGATCTAATTTTGTGCTTAGTTTTATGTATGTAATTCATTTTCTAATTTATTTTAACTATTACTAGTTAGTATCTTTTGTTATAGGGTGAAATCAGCAATTGTTTCATAAATTGAATTCTACTGTTGATGTATAAACAAATATAAATTGTGTACTAATTACAAACATTTGGAAGCTGAAATATTAGTAATCTTAAAGTATTTATTTGGGTCTATTTGAAAAAGTTTTGTCAAAGTATTGTTTGCATAACTATATTTGTTAATTTCAAGATTTAACCAATAATTCAGCTTAACCCTTGTAGTAGAATGAACTGTTAAAAAGACGGAATTTTTAGATGTATTCAGTTAATTTAATGAGTTAAATTTTAATTGTAATGTCTGTAAATTTAACTTCAAACTATGTGTAGTTTCAGTACCTATTATTGTGATGAAATATAAGGGCCCAATTTTTGGTTACGAGGCAGTCAGTCCACGGCCGAGTTTCACACAAGGAGCCTGTGTTGGTTAGAACAACAACAATGCTGCAACTTAACTGAGAAATTTTTTTATGACTTGCCTGATTTCCATAAGGGAATTAATATTGCCCCATTCCAAGGGGCAGAGTACTACCCATTAAACAAAATCTGATTGAAACAAGATAGGAGCTCGCCTTTGGCTCCAGGACACAGATGATGAAGAATGGCATAATAAATCTGATCCAGTCCTGGGGCAGTGTCTCTGGCTGCTGAGAGAGCTGATTCCAATGCCCACAAGAAGCATGGATGATTGTAGACTACCTCATTACATGAAAAGAAGCAGAGCCATCTCTTCTCCAAAGTCCTATGGAACATCTTAAACTCAGCTGCAAGAACTGGGAGCAAAAACAAAAGACAAAGGCTGAAGATGACACCACAGCTGTGGGGCATCTGGTCAGTTTGTCAACTGACCAGAGTTCAAAAGGTAAATACTCTCTAAATGGGCGAGTTACTCAATAATTTGACCCACGGAGCATGTGGAACACAAGCCCCACAATATAT
Source organism: Schistocerca nitens (assembly GCF_023898315.1). Taxonomy (NCBI): domain Eukaryota; kingdom Metazoa; phylum Arthropoda; class Insecta; order Orthoptera; family Acrididae; genus Schistocerca; species Schistocerca nitens. The sequence goes on along the minus strand of NC_064622.1, from coordinate 415,565,513 downwards.
TGTGTGTATTGAAGTACAGGACACAGCTTAACAGACCTCTGATGTTACGCAGTGGTACATGGCAGAGGTTACAAATCTTTGGTTGATGACTTCCAAAAGGTTTTAGGCTCAGGTGTAGCATTTCTCCTGCAGGTACATTTGAGAAGTGCATGTACTCTTAATTGGATACGTAGTCTGGGATTGTGTGCAGGCATCACTCTTGGCAAGTGGGTTCTTAAGGGCCAATGCATATGAAATAGTGTATCTCAGATGTTGCACGGTTTTGAAAGCTTTCTTAGCTTTTCCGCAGTGTACGTATCTTGTATCTTTCAACTCTCGAACTTTGCTTTCGCCACTATGAACTCCGTACTTCCTACTCTGTACTGGACGATCCCTGGAACACTTCACAGTTTTCGGAGGACGTGTATGTGAGTCACCTCACCTGATCCGTGAGCTGGACCTCCACAATTTCCACATGTAGCCCTCCCGTTACATGTCATAATGGTACGTCCAACCTTTGGCATTTAAAGAATCCTGTTGGGTTATGAACAAACATTAAGACAGATATAGCCTGAAAGAAAATATCCAGGTAATTCCACAGACTGGAAGTTTAGAATAAATGTTGCAGTTCAATGTGACACTGACTCTCCTCACATGGTGCTGCACTTCTGTGATACCTAAGTTTTTCCATTCTTCATGTAATTTTTCAGGGTCCATTTAAATCCTATTGGTGCAGGTAACCATGCCTTTAGAAAAGTTAAGGGTGTCATACAATTCAATCACAACAGGATAGTCTCTAAGATCTTGCATCCCAAAAGTTTACGTACTCTGGGTGATGCGGCAGTTTCGACTAGAAGTGTGCCATTACGAAGACATTTAATACTTTTTTAAGGGCCCAGAAATACATACTAATGCCTCATGAATCTGGTAGGCGGAGATATTCTCAAAAGTTCCCTCTGCTCCCCTGATTAGAATGAAATTGTTATGGCAGATTAGTGTCCTGTTACTACAGTTCTGAGGCTTCTCAGAAGACTGATCTTTGTTGGATGGGTGCAGGTACTACCTGACAGTATACCTGTCCTGTTAGGAGTAGGTCTGAGTTATCTCCACTGGGATGCCATGGGGCAACAGATGCCTCAGAAGTTGTGCACTGGGGCTTTACCTTAACAGTAATTCACCGAATCAGCTTGTAGCATATCTCCTCACAGTCCACACAATGAAGTGAAACCCCCTTTTGTCCTAAATGCAGAACATTCCACCACCACAGTCCCTGAAGTGTGCCCAGTCTACAGCAAATGAAATCTGGTGTTGCTAAGCAGTCCCCAGCTCAGGAAACCTGGGATCAGAATGCTCATACCCAACCACTGATGGCAGAGCTTCCAAGGGAAAAAAAGCCCTCCCTTCGCCAAGTTGTGGGGCACTCTTTGTCAGGCCTCTCCACTATGTCTGTCTGACTTGGGTGGCCCTGCCAGTAGCTATGCTACCACCAGCAAAGTTCCACAATCATTAAGTCACACAAGCCCTCCAATGCTGCACTGAAAACTGCCTACAATAAAGCCATGACCCCAGGGGAGTGCAAGCAAATAAAGATGCTTTATATTTAGTTGTACAGAAACTGTACGCACCAGAAGAGACATTAGTTTCAAAAATACAACTCGTAAGAGGACTATAGGATTCATCGGGTCATTAAAATGTAGTAAATCTACTGACAATGATGGTATTTCTAGCAGAATATCAAAATCTTGTGCTTACCTGACACAATTACCCATACACTATCTTCATAATCAATCAATCAATCCACTATGCTCAGGCATAATTTCCTGACATATATGCTATAGTAATGACCATAATATAACTGGAGATAAGCAAACCATTTGTAATTAGAGATCTGTATCACTCTGTCCCATCATTTCAAAGGTATTTGAGAAAAGAACATTATGACAGAATATTGATTTACTTAAACGAGAAAAACTTGTGAACTACCTCTCAGATTGGCATTTGGAAAGGCTTCCCCACAGATAAGGTAATATAATACCTCACAAATGAAGTTCTGGCAGAGCTAAACAAGAAAAATTATCCTGTTGGTACATTTTATAACTTTGCCAAAGCCAACAATGCTGTGAATCGCAAAATTCAACTTGGCGTATTAATGTGCCACGATATTACTGGCATTCCTTTCGCTTGGATGAAGTCTTCCTTCAAAACAGGAAACAGAGCATCTCACTGACATATTGTGTCACAAGCATGAAATGAACCTCAAAATATGATAAAAATGTATATCAAACACAATAAAAATGATAGCTGCACAAGCCTAAAAGTGGCTCACAGCTAACAGTCTTAATATCACAGACTAGTATTACACAACTTTGAAAAAGCAGAAATGACATGCTAGCACCAGAAGTAGACAGTAATGGTCATACACCAAATGAGAGAGACTGAATTAAATTTCTTGGGGTCCAATTGGTTAACAAGCTAAAATGAAGTCAAAACACAGAAGCTCAGTTCAGCATGTATGGGCCTTAGAAGCATTTCTCATTGTAGAATTATAAAGATGTGAGTGTTAGCTTATTTTGCATATTTTCACTTGCTGTTGTCTTACAAAAAGCATTTATTCAGCACAGGCAAGCAGTGTCAAGTAGAAAAGTATATATCTTGCAGCAGCCTTTTTAGTTCTTGGAATTCTCACATTCATTTTTAAACACATTTACTCCTTACTGGTTGCTGCTGCTAACAATAAAACTCAGTCTCCACTACACAATCAAAAAGCAAAAAGTTACATCTCCTTGTCAACTGACTCAGGTGCAAACACATGCCTTTCCCAGCCGAAGCAGCAGCAATCCCTCCACCCTAAAGAAAAATAGACTTAACAACCCATCTCCAATCCTGCCCCACCAAGTATCAAGTGTATACAAAGTCATTTGTTATGAAATCCCCAAATTATTTTGCCATACACTGTGAAACTTATGAGCAGCCTGCCTAACTCAGATCCTGGATACCCTCTTGTGAAAATGTATTCAACAAGCTCCCATCTAATGCAAAGCAAGAAACTGGGAATCTCAACCATGTCAAATGTGAATTAAAACCATATTTCATTATCCACACTTTCAATAAATTATGTACACAAGGTCTGGAAAGATCACTTATTAACATCGCGAGTGGCAATGTTTGATATAAGTTCCTTGACAAGTAGTAATGTTCTGTGAACAAGACTTAATATTTATATAATAGAAGGAAACATTCCACATGGGAAAAATATATCTAAAAACAAAGATGATGTGACTTACCGAACGAAAGCGCTGGCAGGTCGATAGACACACAAACAAACACAAACACACACACAAAATTCAAGCTTTCGCAACAAACTGTTGCCTCCAGGAAAGAGGGAAGGAGAGGGAAAGACGAAAGGATGTGGGTTTTAAGGGAGAGGGTAAGGAGTCATTCCAATCCCGGGAGCGGAAAGACTTACCTTAGGGGGAATGTTGCGAAAGCTTGAATTTTGTGTGTGTGTTTGTGTTTGTTTGTGTGTCTATCGACCTGCCAGCGCTTTCGTTCGGTAAGTCACACCATCTTTGTTTTTAGATAGACTTAGTATTTATACATACAAGCAACTATTTTCTCCGAAAAATATCAATGTAATGAACCTAAACCTACATCTTTAATTAGCAAGCCACTTCAGGTGTGAGGCGGAAGTTACAATAAATAGTAAGTTACCAACAGAAGGTAAACAGCAGTTATTTAACAGTGTACTTATGAGTATATAGTCAAGTTGTTGATTCCATTTTTTCCACAATATCTATGTAACCAGACTAACTGTCTTCTTAAGGTGATGCACTCTGTGTCGTTACAAGTAATTACTGCCTGGTCTCCAACTACAACAAACTTGCAGCCTCTGGAGGAAACGACTGGATTGGCTCTCAAAATACTATGACGAATAATGGTAACAGTAACTCAACTGAATATCTGAAAGAACACGATGGATCAATCACATCAAGACAGCCTGAGAGAGCAGCAATATAGTGTAACTGACGAGGCAGCAGTTTTTCAAAGTAACACTTTTTTTCTGATCTATGCAGGCATTTATCATCGCAGGTCAAGGAAAAAATCAAAACAACATAAAGAGTTGTGATCACAAAAATTACATAAACACTGTGTAGTCAAGAAAATGGTTTGCATCTTGAATTCAAGTGTAAAAACACAAGAAAATTGATACTGTACATTTTATTTACAAAATAGGGTGCATGCAGTTCTTGGTGATTAAATTCTTTTGTGGTGTTTGTAAGCATAAAGTTGGTTAAACTGCTCTCTCTCTCTCTATATATATATATATATATATATATATATATATATATATATATATATATATATATATATATATATATATAAAGATGATGTGACTTACCAAATGAAAGTGCTGGCAGGTCGACAGACACACAAACGAACACAAACATACACACAAAATTCAAGCTTTCGCAACAAACTGTTGCCTCATCAGGAAAGAGGGAAGGAGAGGGAAAGACGAAAGGATGTGGGTTTTAAGGGAGAGGGTAAGGAGTCATTCCAATCCCGGGAGCGGAAAGACTTACCTTAGGGGGAAAAAAGGACAGGTATACACTCGCACACACACACATATCCATCCACACATATACAGACACAAGCAGACATATTTAAAGTTTGGGCAGAGATGTCAGTCGAGGCGGAAGTGAACAGGCAAAGATGATGTTGAATGACAGGTGAGGTATGAGTGGCGGCAACTTGAAATTAGCGGAGATTGAGGCCTGGTAGGTAACGGGAAGAGAGGATATATTGAAGAGCAAGTTCCCATCTCCGGAGTTCGGATAGGGTGGTGTTGGTGGGAAGTATCCAGATAACCCGGACGGTGTAACACTGTGCCAAGATGTGCTGGCCTTGCACCAAGGCATGTTTAGCCACAGGGTGATCCTCATTACCAACAAACACTGTCTGCCTGTGTCCATTCATGCGAATGGACAGTTTGTTGCTGGTCATTCCCACATAGAATGCCTCACAGTGTAGGCAGGTCAGTTTGTAGATCACGTGGGTGCTTTCACACGTGGCTCTGCCTTTGATCGTGTACACCCTCCGGGTTACAGGACTGGAGTAGGTGGTGGTGGGAGGGTGCATGGGACAGGTTTTACACCGGGGGCGGTTACAAGGGTAGGAGCCAGAGGGTAGGGAAGGTGGTTTGGGGATTTCATAGGGATGAACTAAGAGGTTACGAAGGTTAGGTGGACGGCGGAAAGACACTCTTGGTGGAGTGGGGAGGATTTCATGAAGGATGGATCTCATTTCAGGGCAGGATTTGAGGAAGTCGTATCCCTGCTGGAGAGCCACATTCAGAATCTGATCCAGTCCCGGAAAGTATCCTGTCACAAGTGGGGCACTTTTGTGGTTCTTCTGTGGGAGGTTCTTGGTTTGAGAGGGTGAGGAAGTGGCTCTGGTTATTTGCTTCTGTACCAGGTCGGGAGGGTAGTTGCGGGATGCAAAAGCTGTTGTCAGGTTGTTGGTGTAATGCTTCAGGGATTCCGGACTGGAGTAGATTCGTTTGCCACGAAGACCTAAGCTGTAGGGAAGGGACCGTTTGATGTGGAATGGGTGGCAGCTGTCGTAATGGAGGTACTGTTGCTTGTTGGTGGGTTTGATGTGGACAGACATGTGAAGCTGGCCATTGGACAGGTGGAGGTCAACATCAAGGAAAGTGGCATGGGATTTGGAGTAGGACCAAGTGAATCTGATGGAACCAAAGGAGTTGAGGTTGGAGAGGAAATTCTGGAGTTCTTCTTCACTGTGAGTCCAGATCATGAAGATGTCATCAATAAATCTGTACCAAACTTTGGGTTGGCAGGCCTGGGTAACCAAGAAGGCTTCCTCTAAGCGACCCATGAATAGGTTGGCGTACGAAGGGGCCATCCTGGTACCCATGGCTGTTCCCTTTAATTGTTGGTATGTCTGGTCTTCAAAAGTGAAGAAGTTGTGGGTCAGGATGAAGCTGGCTAAGGTAATGAGGAAAGAGGTTTTAGGTAGGGTGGCAGGTGATCGGCATGAAAGGAAGTGCTCCATCGCAGCGAGGCCCTCGACGTGCGGGATATTTGTGTATAAGGAAGTGGCATCAATGGTTACAAGGATGGTTTCTGGGGGTAACGGATTGGGTAAGGATTCCAGGCATTCGAGAAAGTGGTTGGTGTCTTTGATGAAGGATGGGAGACTGCATGTAATGGGTTGAAGGTGTTGATCTACGTAGGCAGAGATACGTTCTGTGGGGGCTTGGTAACCAGCTACAATGGGGCGGCCGGGATGATTGGGTTTGTGAATTTTAGGAAGAAGGTAGAAGGTAGGGGTGCGGGGTGTCGGTGGGGTCAGGAGGTTGATGGAGTCAGGTGAAAGGTCACCTACACATCAACTCAGCCAATGAACACACCCGTCAACTCCTATCCTTAATAAAAGTCCTCAATCTTTCCTCTCCCACATCCACACCGGCTATTCAGAGCATCCTCCTACAGGCCAACCGCAAATTAGAGCAGCATGCCACCCTTCACCTCAAAAAACTATCCAATCTCCTGCTTTCCCACCTCCGGAAAGGCAACTCACTCACCCTTCACAACCTTTCCAGCAAACCTCAACCACCTCTCATTGCGCACAAACCCAGTCTCTCCCATCTACTCAATCTCCCACTTCCAGCTCCACTCTCTCCAAAACCTCAAAATTCCAATCAACACAATCTGGTACCACAACACCCTAATTCAGTAGTTAACCTTTCTTCCAAACCTCTCTCCCAATCCGAAACCTCTGTCCTATCCAAAGGCCTCACCTTCAGCCCCACTCCCAGATTCAACCAAACAGCCCTCGTCAAAGATTTACTGTCCTACACTCGTACTCTCCGCTGGAAGCATCACTTTGCCACGAAGAAAAATGATCCTAATCCTACCCCTAATGATCTAACTCCCCAAGACACTATCCAAATTGAACCCTGCCTGGAACAGTTCCGTCCTCCATCACAGCGGGACCCACCTCCTCTCCCTCAAAATCACCCTCTCCAAACCTTCCAGGAATTTCTGACTTCCAGCCTTGCCTCTCAATCCTTCTTAAAAAACCTTAATCCTACTCCCAACATCACCACTGCTGAAGCCCAGGCTATCCGTGATCTGAAGGCTGACCGGTCCATCGTCATTCTTCCGGTGGACAAGGGTTCCACAACTGTGGTACTTGATCGTCGGGAGTATGTGGCTGAGGGACTGCGTCAGCTTTCAGACAACACCACATACAAAGTTTGCCAAGCTAATCCCATTCCTGATGTCCAGGCGGAGCTTCAAGGAATCCTCAGAACCTTAGGCCCCCTACAAAACCTTTCACCTGACTCCATCAACCTCCTGACCCCACCGACACCCCGCACCCCTACCTTCTACCTTCTTCCTAAAATTCACAAACCCAATCATCCCGGCCGCCCCGTTGTAGCTGGTTACCAAGCCCCCACAGAACGTATCTCTGCCTACGTAGATCAACACCTTCAACCCATTACATGCAGTCTCCCATCCTTCATCAAAGACACCAACCACTTTCTCGAATGCCTGGAATCCTTACCCAATCCGTTACCCCCAGAAACCATCCTTGTAACCATTGATGCCACTTCCTTATACACAAATATCCCGCACGTCGAGGGCCTCGCTGCGATGGAGCACTTCCTTTCATGCCGATCACCTGCCACCCTACCTAAAACCTCTTTCCTCATTACCTTAGCCAGCTTCATCCTGACCCACAACTTCTTCACTTTTGAAGACCAGACATACCAACAATTAAAGGGAACAGCCATGGGTACCAGGATGGCCCCTTCGTACGCCAACCTATTCATGGGTCGCTTAGAGGAAGCCTTCTTGGTTACCCAGGCCTGCCAACCCAAAGTTTGGTACAGATTTATTGATGACATCTTCATGATCTGGACTCACAGTGAAGAAGAACTCCAGAATTTCCTCTCCAACCTCAACTCCTTTGGTTCCATCAGATTCACTTGGTCCTACTCCAAATCCCATGCCACTTTCCTTGATGTTGACCTCCACCTGTCCAATGGCCAGCTTCACACGTCCGTCCACATCAAACCCACCAACAAGCAACAGTACCTCCATTACGACAGCTGCCACCCATTCCACATCAAACGGTCCCTTCCCTACAGCTTAGGTCTTCGTGGCAAACGAATCTGCTCCAGTCCGGAATCCCTGAAGCATTACACCAACAACCTGACAACAGCTTTTGCATCCCGCAACTACCCTCCCGACCTGGTACAGAAGCAAATAACCAGAGCCACTTCCTCACCCTCTCAAACCAAGAACCTCCCACAGAAGAACCACAAAAGTGCCCCACTTGTGACAGGATACTTTCCGGGACTGGATCAGATTCTGAATGTGGCTCTCCAGCAGGGATACGACTTCCTCAAATCCTGCCCTGAAATGAGATCCATCCTTCATGAAATCCTCCCCACTCCACCAAGAGTGTCTTTCCGCCGTCCACCTAACCTTCGTAACCTCTTAGTTCATCCCTATGAAATCCCCAAACCACCTTCCCTACCCTCTGGCTCCTACCCTTGTAACCGCCCCCGGTGTAAAACCTGTCCCATGCACCCTCCCACCACCACCTACTCCAGTCCTGTAACCCGGAGGGTGTACACGATCAAAGGCAGAGCCACGTGTGAAAGCACCCACGTGATCTACCAACTGACCTGCCTACACTGTGAGGCATTCTATGTGGGAATGACCAGCAACAAACTGTCCATTCGCATGAATGGACACAGGCAGACACTGTTTGTTGGTAATGAGGATCACCCTGTGGCTAAACATGCCTTGGTGCACGGCCAGCACATCTTGGCACAGTGTTACACCGTCCGGGTTATCTGGATACTTCCCACCAACACCAACCTATCCGAACTCCGGAGATGGGAACTTGCTCTTCAATATATCCTCTCTTCCCGTTACCCACCAGGCCTCAATCTCCGCTAATTTCAAGTTGCCGCCACTCATACCTCACCTGTCATTCAACATCATCTTTGCCTGTTCACTTCCGCCTCGACTGACATCTCTGCCCAAACTTTAAATATGTCTGCTTGTGTCTGTATATGTGTGTGTGTGCGAGTGTATACCTGTCCTTTTTTCCCCCTAAGGTAAGTCTTTCCGCTCCCGGGATTGGAATGACTCCTTACCCTCTCCCTTAAAACCCACATCCTTTCGTCTTTCCCTCTCCTTCCCTCTTTCCTGATGAGGCAACAGTTTGTTGCGAAAGCTTGAATTTTGTGTGTATGTTTGTGTTCATTTGTGTGTCTGTCGACCTGCCAGCACTTTCATTTGGTAAGTCACATCATCTTTGTTTTTAGATATATTTTTCCTACGTGAAATGTTTCCCTCTATTATAACCATATATATATATATATATATATATATATATATATATATATATATATTTTAACATCAAAGATGCACCTCAGGTTCTCAACAAAACATGGGAAGAGTCAATGAAATAACAAGAGAATTTGAGAAATGCTGATAGACTAAAAGCCATGATATCTGTAAGAAATTACACATTGACCATGAAACATATTTGGATAAAGCCTTATAGTAATAATTCAATTTCACAAGATAATAATGGTGGATCAATATTCCATCTGCAAATAATAGTCAGAGTAGACAATTTTTTCAAAATCTTTGAAATTACTCATCAAGGATAACAAAATTTGGTCATGTACAACAACAATCCATAAAAAATGTAGTTCTGAAGTGCGATGAAGCTCTGGGAACAAAGACAAAATGAGGATTGCAGCAAGAAAAGCGCTGCTGCAAATGCAAGAGTGGAGGGGATAGGGGGTTTGAAAATTATTCATCCACTACAAGCACAAACATTTGATCTAAGCTCCTCTGACAACATCTGAAAAGGTCAAATCCATCAGTTTGGAGAAATCCGCCAAAACTGATCAATAAAAAAAGGATATGGCCATCTTTTAATATACCAGGAGTATATCCACACATTTCTGGTGATTGTTTCTAAAATTGAGAGAACTTGTCAAGTCAATGTCTCCACCTTACACATTTCTAATCACCCATCTCCAAGAATTAATACAAATTTTCACGAACTCTGCATCTGTGTATGAGTCACCTCCCTTGCGTATAATCATGGTACACAATAGCTGCTCGCCAAAGTAACAATCTTTTCATTCATTTTCTTTTTAGACATAATTTCTTCTGATATCATATTCACCTTTAGTGACTGAATTTTCATTTCACAGGCATCTACATCTACATCTACGTGATTACTCTGCTATTCACAATAAACTGCCTGGCAGTGTTCAATGAACCACCTTCAAGCTGTCTCTCTACCGTTCCACTCTCAAACAGTACACAGAAAAACGAGCACTTAAATTTTTCTGCCGATTCTGTCCGTCACTCTGGGAATATTGCGCAAACATGGCATAAAGACGATTTTCAAACTGACAAGGAAGATCAAAGAGTGTCTTAGATCGGCAAAGGAGAAAAGAGAACCACTTGCAATGTAGGGAATATACCGTATACCATGCACGTGCGGAAAAGTTTATGTCGGAATGACTGGACGATCAATTAACACCAGGATCAAAGAGCATAAGCGACATTGCAGGTTGGGGCAGGTGGAGAAATCGGCTGTGGCAGAGCACGCACTCAATGAGACCGACCACGTAATAAAATTCACCGACACAGAAGTTCTGGCTGTAGAGAAGCACTATCACATGCGCTTGTTCAGAGAAGCTGTCGAAATACAAAAACACGCGAACAGTTTCAACAAGAAAGAGGAAAGCCTTAAGGTAAACGGATCCTGGCTTCCCGTACTGCAGCAAACGACCGTCACAGGCAGCAAGAGGAGAACCGCACCGGAAATAACCGCGGAAAAGCCCTCGGACGTTGGCGCGCCAGGTACATATAGTCTGCGGCCGCGAGCTCGGTTCCAGTTCACCACCGGCAATGGAGGGTGAAGCTTTGACAATGCCAGCCACTCGTGCTGGCGAAATGTCACAAAAATCATTAGATGAACATCGGCCGAAGAACCCGAGACAGAAGCCAATAGGCAGTTTGTCAATAAGTGGCCACGAAAGCCTTAACAATTTTGTGAGTGGATTACTCCCTCAGAAGTTGAGATACATCTTAAACAAAATCACGCAAATGGCAATTTCTCCTGCCATTTTCCTTACAGTCCAGTGGCAATGAAATAAGGGTGGTGGTAGCAAGCTTGGGTAAGGCTGGAAACTGCTAGTCTGGATCTGCACACTGGTGATAAGTATGTGATGGTCGCCTTCCTGACAATTTTTCTGACTGCTAAGGGATCCTGTCCTGCATCTGCAAATAGGCAGGCCTATTCCTCATAACCACTGTCCACCGTGAATGGGGTGGGCCTTAGAAAAGATTGGTCAAACATCTGCAGTCCCATTTGTACCTGGCTTGGAATCCACACCTTCTAATCAATGGACGAAAACAAGAAAGGACAATATGACTTATGGAACATGAAATTTCAAGTCTTCTGCACTTAAATGGTAGCAGACCAGAAAAAAGTAGTTCTCTCACCACTCACAAGCTAGCTACATTAAATACAGACATTGCTAGCTATCAGGTAAAGAACACATCAGCGAGGCTTGTCAGAGTACACAATCTTCTGGAATGGAAAGAATATAGGAGAACCATGGCTCAACAGAAGAATGGGATACAATCCATCGGCTTTGACAAATGACATCAAATTTAAGTCATAGATGATAATTTTTGTATTTCCAATTCATAGATAACAAACTGATTATCTTGGGAAATAAAATTCAAATCGTAAATTAAAATAAATGAATACAGCATTAAAAGAAAGAAATTGTGTATGCATTTGATTGTTGGTTATGATTTTAAGGAATCTGTGTACAGTTTTTAATTTATTGGTCATCATTTGACACAATACTGTTTGTAGTCTATTACATAATCCTTTATTAGTTCTAAATTTCATTTTGAGCAAATTTTAGATACATGTCGTATAGTTATTTTTTCATCCTGGATAATTCTGAGATATCTGTTGTAAGTTTTTAGATAGAGATTCATTTGTGCCAATGAGTAAGGATGAGCTGACTGATGTTATGGGTGTAGTTATTTTATCTACAATTCTTTTTTTACAAATATCAAAATTAAACGCTGAATTTGTTCGGTGCCATAAGTGTGGCCAAAACATGCGACTGTCAAGTGGGTCGCTCTGGTGGGAGATGTAGCAAGGATAGTGTTTGGTGTTCCATTAGAAGAGAAATGCCATCTGAAAAATCTTAGCTGGCTGTGAGGAATGTTATGAAGATTACTTACTGCTGACGTCTGAGATATCCTGTGTGGTTGTGTGTGTATTAATGTTGGGTGAGTGTTGTTGTTGTTGTGGTCTTCAGTCCTGAGACTGGTTTGATGCAGCTCTCCATGCTGCTCTACCTGTGCAAGCTTTTTCAACGCCCAGTACTTTCTGCAACCTACATCCTTCTGAATCTGTTTAGTGTATTCATCTCTTGGTCTCCCTCTACGATTTTTACCCTCCACGCTGCCCTCCAATACTAAATTGGTGATCCCTCGATGTCTCAGAACATGTCCTATCAACCGATCCCTTCTTCTAGTCAAGTTGTGCCACAAACTTCTCTTCTCCCCAATTCTATTCAATACCTCCTCATTAGTTATGTGATTTAACCATCTAATCTTCACCATTCTTCTGTAGCACCACATTTCAAAAGCAGAAACACTTTCCTTGCCATTGCCAATCTACATTTTATATCCTCTTTACTTCGACCATCATCAGTTATTTTGCTCCCCAAATAGCAAAACTCCTTTACTACTTGAAGTGTCTCATTTCCTAATCTAAATCCCTCAGCATCACCCGACTTAATTCGACTACATTACATTATCCTCGTTTTGCTTTTATTGATGTTCATCTTATATCCTCCTTTCAGGACACTGTCCATTCCGTTCAACTGCTCTTCCAAGTCCTTTGCTGTCTCTGACAGAATTACAATGTCATCGGCGAACCTCAAAGTTTTTATTTCTTCTCCATGGATTTTAATACCTACTCCAAATTTTTCTTTTGTTTCCTTCACTGCTTTCTCAATATACAGATTGAATAACATCGGGGAGAGGCTACAACCCTGTCTCACTCCCTTCCCAACCACTGCTTCCCTTTCGTGTCCCTTGACTCTTACAACTGCCATCTGGTTTCTGTACAAATTGTAAATAGCCTTTCGCTCCCTGTATTTCACCCCTGCCACCTTCAGAATTTGAAAGGGAGTATTCCAGTCAACATTGTCAAAAGCGTTGTCTAAGTCTACAGATGCTAGAAACGTAGATTTGCCTTTCCTTAATCTATTTTCTAAGATCAGTCGTAGGGTCAGTATTGCCTCACGTGTTCCATCATTTCTACGGAATACAAACTGATCTTCTCCGAGGTTAGCTTGTAGCAATTTTTCCATTTGTCTGTAAAGAAGTCATGTTAGCATTTTGCAGCCGTGACCTATTAAACTGATAGTTCAGTAATTTTCACACCTGTCAACGCCTGCTTTCTTTGGGATTGGAATTATTATATTCTTCTTGAAGTCTGAAGGTATTTCACCTGTCTCGCACATCTTGCTCACCAGATGGTAGAGTTTTGTCACGACTGGCTCTCCCAAGGCTATCAGCAGTTCTAATGGAATGTTGTCTACTCCCGGGGCCTTGTTTCGACAAAGGTCTTTCAGTGCTCTATCAAACTCTTCACGTAGTATTACATCGCCCATTTCATCTTCATCTACATCCTGTTACATTTCCATAATATTGTCCTCAAGTACATCGCCCTTGTATAAACCCTCTATATACTCCTTCCACCTTTCTGCCTTCCCTTCTTTGCTTAGAACTGGGTTGCCATCTGAGCTCTTGATATTCATACAAGTGGTTAAATGTGTTTGGTATGTTTGTGATGTTGTGTGTTTTTAATCAGGCGAATAGCACTTTGAGTGTCAACAACATGGAGTGTTGTTGGTTTGTCTAACTGAAAACAACGTTCACTGAGAAAACCATGCAACCAAACAACTTCAGTAGCAGCATCTGAAGCTGCTATGTATTTGACCTCCATTGTTGATCTGCTTACATATTTTTGTTGACGGAACACAGTGTCAGAGGCTCATCTGCTAACAAGCTCACATAGCCTGTTGTTGACTGACGAGTACCTTATGGTCAAGTCCCTGGTCCTCTGTAGATACTTCATAATCCTTTTAACAGCATTCCAATGATCAAGACCTGGATTATGTAAAAACCTACTCATCATATTCACGGCGAACATGATGTCTGGCCATGAGACAGTTACTGCAAACATTAAGCTGCCAACTGCCTGCCGATAAGGTTTGCTTTCCATCTCCTTTACCTCATGCTGGTTTGCAGGAGACTGCCTACTGTACAACATGGTTCTAACATCAAAAGTAGTGGAGTTTGGTTTTGAATTATTCATGTTGAACTTCTGAAGTAAACAATTTATGTATCTGTGCTGGCCTAGGTAGATTTATTTTGTAGAAGGGCTTTGTACAATTTCCAATCCGCAGAAGTATTTTCCATTCCCACAGTAATTTCAAAATTGATCCCAGTGCTGTCAAAACGTTTTCCAGTATTTTTGGAGACTTATAAATAAGCAACCCATCATCCACATAAAGTGCCAGGTAAACATCAGTGTTATTTGTTAAAGCATGGAAAGCACATTCGTCTGCATTCAGTTGCACAACGCCAAACACTGTCAGAGACTGTACAATTTTTTGATACCAACAACGTGGTGATTGATTGAGTCCATATAGACTCATCTTCAGTTTGCAAACATTATTAGAGCCTTCTACAAGAAAGCCTTTCGGTTGCTCCATGTAAACTTCTTCTTTCAAGTCCCCATTCAGGAATGCAGTCTTAACAGTAAACTGCCTAATTTCCATATCTCGTGAAGCTGTTATGGTAATAAAGCTCAACTGAATCATATCGAACTGCAAGAGAGTATGTCTCTTCATAATCAATGACTTCTCATTGTGAATACCTTTTGCACATAATCTAGCTTTAAAGTGGTTAATTTTTCCCTCAGAATTCTGCTTCACAAGATAGTCCCACTTACATCCAACTGCCTTCCGATTGTGTGGTAATGATACTAGATCCCAAGGTTTGTTCCACTTCAAGGATGTCATTTCCTCTTCTATTGCTTGTTTCCACTTTGATGACTCTCGATGTCATTGCTTCCTCAAAAGTCTGAGGTTCAAAGATAAGGGCAGAACAAGCTATATCTTGGTCCCGAAAACGAGTAGGTGCTCGCATATTAGGCCAGTCTCTCAGATTCATCCTTTGATTTTCTTTCATTTGTTCACCAGTCTCATCCTCTTCAAATTCCTCTTGAACATCTTTTTGATTTTCTTTCATTCATTCCCCAGTGTCATGCTCTTCAGATTCCTCTTGAACATCTTCTGCAGATTTTTGCTCTAAGTTTATGCTATGGGTTTGTTCTTCATTGAAAGAAAAGTGTTGGAGATTGTAATTTTCTTTGACTCAGGATTGTAGAGGCGATAATTGGTACCATAGCCAACAATGATAAATTTCTTTGATTTACTATCTCATTTTGATCTAAATTTATTAGGAATGTGTATGTATGCTGCTGATCCAAAATTCCTCATGTGTCCTAAAGAAGGAGATTTTCCAAACCATTATCGTTTGCTTTAAATGGTCGCAGATTTAAGATACATGCAGCACAATTTATTACCTCTGCCCACAATTCATGAGACAAGTCGGTACTTAATAAAATAGTGCGTGCACACTCAGCAGTGGACCTGTTTTCTCGTTCAATTCAACCGTTCTGCTGTGGTGTATAGGAACTTGTTTTGTCATGTATTACACCATATTGCGTGAAATAATCTTCAAATTGCTTATTTATTAATTCAGTTCCATTGTCACTTCTCAGAACTTTGATTTTGTTTCCAGTTTGTCTTTCAGTCAGTTTCTGAAATTCCAAAAACACAGGGAAAGTTTCATGCTTACTTTTAAGAAAATGCACGAATCTGTATGAAGTGCAATCATCCTTGAAAGAAACTATGTTGAAATGTGCACCTCCAAGAGACAGTTTTCTCATCCACCCACTCAAATCGACATGAATAAATTCACCAGGAACTTTCGACCTTGATTCCAGATTTGAACTAAAAGATTTTCTTTTCATCTTGCCATACTGAAATGGTTCACAATGAAGATTTTCAACTTTCTTCATATTGAAACCAGGTATTAAGTTCAGATCAGCCATTTCTTGAGACCACTGAAATGAATGTGCCCAAGTCTCTCATGGCATATCAGCATGGAATTCTCAAGAAATGGCTGATCTGAATTAACCACTTTAAAGCTAGATTATGTGCAAAAGGTATTCACAATGAGAAGCCATTGATTATGAAGAGACATACTCCCTTGCAGTTCGATATGATTCAATTGAGCTTTATTACCATAACAGCTTCACGAGATATGGAAATTAGGCAGTTTACTGTTAAGACTGCATTCCTGAATGGGGACTTGAAAGAAGAAGTTTACATGGAGCAACCGAAAGGCTTTCTTGTAGAAGGCTCTAATAATGTTTGCAAACTGAAGATGAGTCTATATGGACTCAATCAATCACCACGTTGTTGGTATCAAAAAATTGTACAGTCTCTGACAATGTTTGGCTTTGTGCAACTGAATGCAGACGAATGTGCTTTCCACGCTTTAACAAATAACACTGATGTTTACCTGGTACTTTATGTGGATGATGGGTTGCTTATTTATAAGTCTCCAAAAATACTGGAAAACGTTTTGACAGCACTGGGATCAATTTTGAAATTACTGTGGGAATGGAAAATACTTCTGCGGATTGGAAATTGTACAAAGCCCTTCTACAAAATAAATCTACCTAGGCCAGCACAGATACATAAATTGTTTACTTCAGAAGTTCAACATGAATGATTCAAAACCAAACTCCACTACTTTTGATGTTAGAACCATGTTGTACAGTAGGCAGTCTCCTGCAAACCAGCATGAGGTAAAGCAGATGGAAAGCAAACCTTATCGGCAGGCAGTTGGCAGCTTAATGTTTGCAGTAACTGTCTCATGGCCAGACATCATGTTCGCCGTGAATATGATGAGTAGGTTTTTACATAATCCAGGTCTTGATCATTGGAATGCTGTTAAAAGGATTATGAAGTATCTACAGAGGACCAGGGACTTGACCATAAGGTACTCGTCAGTCAACAACAGGCTATGTGAGCTTGTTAGCAGATGAGCCTCTGACACTGTGTTCCGTCAACAAAAATATGTAAGCAGATCAACAATGGAGGTCAAATACATAGCAGCTTCAGATGCTGCTACTGAAGTTGTTTGGTTGCATGGTTTTCTCAGTGAACGTTGTTTTCAGTTAGACAAACCAACAACACTCCATGTTGTTGACACTCAAAGTGCTATTCGCCTGATTAAAAACACACAACATCACAAACATACCAAACACATTGACATTAAATATCACTATATACGTGAACATGTTGAAAATAATGAGATTGAAGTTTATGATGTTTATTCTGATAAACAGTTGGCAGCATAATCCATGTCACTTCAGGCAGGGTGGGGGGTGGGGGGGGGGGGGGGGGGGTACCTTCATAGTCATGGATGTTATTGAATTTAGCATATGTTAAAATTCAGGAGTAAGCAAGAAACATGTAATTTTTTTGTTTTCTCCAAAAAAATTCCTGCCCTAAGACACAGGCCTCCAAAGATGACAATGCAAACACTATTTTGAAGATGTAAATTTTGGAAAATTTTTTAAAATGCTGTATCTCTGTAACAGTCCTAGATATTTTGTTAGACTTCTTTATTTGAAAGATACTTGCTTTATGATTACAATGGCATCTTCCTTTTGGACATATCTGTCATAGTTCTTTTACTGTAGCCTTTTGAATTTTTTTATAATTTACAGATTTTTTTTTCTTCCTCAAAAAATACCAATCCAGAAAAGTTAGATTTTTTTCTGTTGATTAGTACCATGTAGTACTATATTCTCTGTAAAGGAGAGCTTCCACTTTTATGTTGGACAGGTTTTATTTTTAAAAAATCATTTTATTTAACTTTCAAGGGCAATATATGTCTTCGTTGAAGTTGTTTCTTACTCATTTCTTTGTTACAATGTTTGTTTCTATTGTCTTTGTTGCAGTTATTTCTTATCACTTTCTTTGTCGCAGTTATTTCTTTTCAGTTTCATTCTAGCAGATATTTCTTACACTTTGTTGTACTTTCTTGTCAGTTTCTTTGTCATGATTGTTCCCTGTGGGTTTCTGTATTGTAGTTTTTCAGTACTAATTTGTTTCATGAAGGGGCTTCTAAGAAATCTGAGCCATCCAGTGAGTTCTGTGTTTTCGTGAGGAATTTGCCAATTGACATAGCTGTAGTGTGTGTTTTTTTTAAAAAAAAAAAAAAATAGGCTGTTTGAAATGTCTTCTGACTGGGGCCACGGGAGAGTGAAGTGTGCTGACTATTTGCATGTTCATGAAAGAGATATATAAGACTTTGTTCAGGATCGGAATAAGTGTTCTCATTTGAAGACTCTGTTTCAAAGTGAAGATGTTCCAGTGATGACTTTTTGTATTCTAAATGTTTTGACAGAACAACAACAATGATAGTATCTGAACAACGTGAAGCCTCCCAAGGTGCAGATGCTGCAGATTTTGCATCAGTAGAGGAAGTAACTATAGAGGTAGGTGTTACTCCTGTTAAGGAACCGTGGTCAGTGAAGTCGAGCCATAAGCTCTATGCATCAGGAAAGAGCAGAGAAATTACTAAAGCTATGGATGAATACATTACAGCAAAATTGACCGCACTCTTCACAGTAGAACTTTCATCTTCAGAGGAAAATGAACCAAAGCATTCTTGCACCTCTTGCCAGAATTTTTCACCAATATCAATTCAACTGCTGAATATTGTGCATCCTACAGTGAAAAGATGCAAGTTTTAACTATTAATCCAGAGACATTTTCAAGGAAAACAATTTTGAACCACTTTCCATCAGTGTCAGACTGCATGGAAGACAAATCAAGAAATGTGAGGTCTGTAAAAGAAATCTTTGGAAGACAAGATCCCTATTATTGTCATCCTGTAGAAGCAGCTCAAGTTCAAATAGTGCAATCGTTTTATGTGGAAGATAAATGGGATTGCTCTTGCCAGAGTGCCAACAAAAAAGACGCTCTAACTGTAACAGCTGAAGGTAAAAAAGTTGTGAAAGTGCAGAGGTACATGACTCACAGTATTAAAGAAACTTTTGCAACTATCCACCTTCACATATTGGAAGATCAAAAGTTTATGGACTACAACCTAAGTGGGTAGTTCTACAACCAGCTAGAGATGCCTGTTTATGTGTGTACTGGCCGAATTTTGAACTTTGTGTGGTAACTTTGAAGGACTGACAGGAGTACGTCACACATTGACACCTTGGTTGGGCGTGAGCAGCAAGAGACTTGTTTCTTTCAAGAATGTGGCGGCTGCCCTGGAATGGGAGGACTGTCTTCACAGGCACTTGGCCTGGAAAATGTAGCAGATAACTCTGCAAAAATTACATATGCAACATGGGAGGAAAATAATCTAATTAAGAAAACTTCTGCCTTTCACAGTTTCATTGATGAACTAGGTAATTGGTCAGTGAAAGCAGTAACACACCAGCACCTGAAGATACTGGAACAACAACACATTGCAGAAGACCAAGGGTGTGTATGGGCTGAAGAACTATGTTTAGTGCTTCACCATGATTTTGCTGAGAACTGGTCTGTAATTCTCCCACAGGAGTGACATATTTTCAAAACAAGACCAAAGCCTGTGATGACACAGGAGATGACTCAGCACATGCTTTGTTAGCAAATGCACAAAATTCTTCAACTGCAAACAGGGGCAGAGAAGATCATCATTATTTCTTATGGTGCTCGTAATAATTGTAAAAATCATTACCAGTTGTTTGAATTGAGTAAGTCTCTTGTGCCAACTAACTTGTTATAGGCTAGTGCTACTGGTCAAGGGAAGTGGCCTTGTGATGATGTAGGAGGCCTGCTGAAGCACCATGCTACAAAACACAATCTTCCCAGACCAAATACAGCTGTGATTCAGAATTCTGAGGGTTTTATGAGTCATGAAATCTTACACAGGCACAGTCCTCATTATTTTGTCCAAAGAGGAAATCAAAGAATTCATGAGCTGAAAGAAGAGGAGTGGTGCTAACAAACTACTCCTGTGAAAGGAATTCAGAAGACACATTTCTGGACTCAAAGTGCTGGGCAAACACATATTGCATGCAATTTAAAGAGCAAGAAAGAAGAAATTTCGTTTGTTCAGCCAACAGCAGGATAATATTCCAATTCACAACCTGAGAAGGGGGATGTTTGTGGCGTGTATGTATGACAGTGACTGGTGGATTGCAGAGATTATAGATACCAGTTATGAGTTAAATGACACTGTAGTGAACTGGATATAGGTTTCCAGCTGAAGGACAGCAACAATGCCATCAGTGCTCACTTCCTGTTCACAATGTTTTGAAGACTGTAAGTGCTCCAGTTCCCATTGGTTGAACAGGAAGTCATCACTCTATACCGAATGAAGACACTGAAGCAGTGGAACACATTTTAGTTCATTGACTGGCTAATTTCAGTACAAAACAGAGTGCACAGAAATTGTATAAATTGAAACCTTTAAGTCTTAGGACCTTTCACATACATTTCGGAACCATTTAAAATGCTCAAAAAATGAGTCTCTTACTCATTTTTCAAAACTAAAATTATGCTAAATAACGCTAGGTTTTGACTTTATGAGCCTGTTATGTAATAATGTGGTAATAAAACAGGTTTTATATGTGGCAAAATTTTCAGTTGTTTATCAAACCTGTTAACCTAACGGTGGAAGCTCTCCTTTTCACGGAATGTAGCACTATATGGTACTAATCAACAGAAAAAAATCAAAATTTGAAGTATTGGCTTTTTGGAAAAAAAAAATTTCAATAAATTATAAAAAAGTTCAGAACGTTATAGTAAAAGAACTTTGACAGGTAAGTCCAATAGATGATTTCTTTGTAATCATAAAGCAATTATCTTCGAAATAAAAAAAACCAACAAAGTATCCAGAACTGTTCCAGAGATACAGCATTTTAAATTTTTTTCCAAAATTCGCATCTTCAAAATGGTATGCACAGTGTCATCTTTGGAGGGCTTTGTCTCAGAACAGAATTTTTTTTGGAGAAAACAAAAAAATGTGTGTTCCTTACTTCATCCTTCATTTTGACATACGCTAAATTCAGTACCATCTGAGACTATGAAGCTAAGAATTTTTCCTAGCCTGCCTGAATTAATGTGGACTATGTTCGGCAGACTTATTCACAAAACATTTAATTAGCGACAAATTCATATCAAACAAATGAGCTCTGCCAATGATATCAAAACAAACTCAATAAAACAAGAGTGGGAGTTTTGACAGCAGTGAGCTTGTTTTATTGAGCTTTTTAGTGGCTTCATTATCAGTTTTCATGGTGTGAGTGCGCCAAATATTTATGTTCATTCTGTGTGCGGCCATGTTCCATCACATTATAAAATTATATCTTTGTTTTTTTTGTTACAGTTACGGTGTAACTCTTGGTTGCAATAGAGAAAGGAGCAATAAGTTATTTTTACTCAAATTTACCATATTTCGCTCTGTGATGTTTTGCCAAACATAATTGAAGACATCAGTTAGATGACTACCAGTTTGGATAGTGAGATACCCAAGAGGCAGTTGTGAAATTGAACTTGACTTAAGAAAAAACAAGGCACATCCATACGAATTGTCAGCCTAGAAAAAGGATGGGTAGTAAAACGGTGCACATGATGTTCAAGCATTGCAAAGTCCAGGTTGAATATCAACAATTATGAAACGGATAAGTTGCTAATCAGTGTAAAGATGACACACTGAGCTGCAGACAAGCACAACAAAAAGACTGCATTCCTTGCTTTTGCATATATTTCTCTGATAACCTTCTGTTCCTAATTTTCTTCTGCTCAGCGAACACAGTGCAGTCCTTGTGCCACAATTGGGAGGGTGTCAAATCATCTGATGCAAAATGGAGGAGAGGGCGTAACGTATCAGGGTGAAGTGAAAGTAATCCATTTTACTGTTAGGTAATTTACTCCCACAAAGAACTGTTACGGATCTTAACTTTGGCCAGTTGTAGCATGAGATAGGATCATCCCTCTAGACAGATCCTGCTTCAAAGTAGGGAGATATTGTTGAACTGTTTTTCTGGTTACTGAGGGTGGTAGCTTAGATTGTGCTGCATACTGGATCTACGTAAGTCTAGTAGAGATATCGGGTGTACTGAAGACTGTAAAATACTTACCGTGCGTCGGGCTATAAAAGACTGATCGAGTATTTCTGTGACTGCTGCTTCCTCCAATGTCCCAAAATTCAATGAAGTACGTCTTCTGGTGTTGTGTTCCTTCCTTATATTCATGCAGCTTAACTTCCACGGAACATCCGACAGTCCATGATGGGTTAGAGATTGGTTGGTTATGGCAAATTAGGTGCACCAATGAAGATTTTCCTACTCCTGCAACAAAAAACGAGCCAATTAATGAAGTTTAATTTGCTTTGGGTGTTCAGTAGACAAGTCAATACAAAAAAAACACACCAGAGTCACCTACTACTATGATTCTGACTTTGTCTACTGATGCCATGCGTATAGTTACCAAACAAATTACAGTTTACCAACACCTCACGCCAATGAACACGCAACACTCTTCGCAAGCTCGCTGCTAAAAATATCTTTCGTTCAGAGATGACCAAATGCCAGAAAGTTAAAACTTCTTTCGTGTCTAATACGTTTGACTGTCATGTATAAAATTTGGATTATATTTGCAATGTATGTTAAGGAAAATATAAACAAGTATTATGACACTATTTTGTTCCTAATAGGAGGGCTTAAGCATTTTTAAACATGACATGTATCCCCTTAACCACACTACTGGAATGTCTTGCTAGCTAATGCGCTTTGAAAAAACCAGGGAAAGCAGTAAATGAAGATTCCAGCTAAAGTGAACTGCTGTGTGTTGGTGGATACAGAAATTTTTAGTGACTAATTTTTGGATTGTAAGATTTCCCAGTGCAGTCTGTCATATTGACGATGGTGGTGAAAGTCTACATATCAGGAATTTCTGGTAATAAGGAGGTGCGTACGTATTTCGCTGTGACTGTTCTCATAGCAAAAAGAGGTGTGCCCATGTACCGTAGCGAAAATGACGACAAACTTTAAGAATGACAGGAGTGAATCTTACCAGTATGGTTAAACACTTTCAGATTTACGCTCGAAGCATATTCGTTCGTGATGATTATCTGCACGTTACATTTCATGTAGGTTGAAACGAGTTTTGTTTTGACAGGTGAAAAAACGCCAACAGAGGGTTCAAATGATACTGGACAGCAAAAGTATAGAATATGTAACTGTGGATATAACAGAACCGGGAAATGAAAATGAAAAAGAATTTATGCAGCAAAACGGCAAGGCAAGGTCGTCTAAATACCCACTGCCGCCTCAATTATTCAACGAAGAAGACTATTGTGGTGTAAGTTTTCTAGGAAATTGAATCCAGTGTTATACAAACATATCTGGCCATTTGCTTACTTTTTTCTTTAAATTACAGGATTACGAAGACTTTGACATGGCAAATGAAATCGATGAATTGGAGAAGTTTCTGAAGATGACACCAGCAGTTTCCAAAGCGGAAATAAATTTAGAAAAATCAGAGACTTCAGCAGACGAAAACGTTGTTGAAAATGGTGAACTGAACGGGAATACAACCAGCCGAGAGGTAAGAAAATTAACTTATATAATACAGTTAATTTACAAATATCGATGTTACAGTCCTTACCTTATTATCTAATATATAAACGACGATAATTTTACCATCAGTTTTAAGTAACTTTTTAAAATTCAGAACTCGTCAGAGAAAAATGAAGATAAGGAGGCAGCTGGAAGTGCAGCAGACGAAAGGCGAGAAGAAAAGACTGAGGAAGCAGGTGACCAGCAAAATGAGGAAGAATAAGGTTAGCAATTCTCTTGGTCATGTGTGGTTATTAAACTGATAAATGCCGTTGATCTATTTTGTTTTCTTAAATGACTGGCATCATAAGTGTCTCATGTTTTGCAGTGAACATGTTAAAGCTGCAGCACTGCCAAAGTTCGTCTTAAAAGGCCTAAATCTGTCACCAAATGTCATATCTGAGAGCAGTGAGCAAATTTGAGTAATCAGAGGTATTGATGCTGCGTCTTTTAAACTGGCAGTTTGTCATAAATTGCTTTCATTTGCTTTTGGACAATAGATAAAGAAGAATAATACTAAGCTAGAAAGTGATAGATTTTCAGTTAAATGGATTCATCGAACATGTCATGTGTAATTTTTTTTACACTTTGTATTATTTATTTTAAGAGGCTTATTATAGCAGTTTTACTTTTGTATGATACAGTAATATTTATCTGTATGTGATTTGTACAGTACTGGTGCTGGAAAAAAATGAACAAAGCAATAGATTATATATTTTTTCATGTCCTGTTGATTAGGTACATCTCCGTTGACATTTCACGTTTGCTCTCTTTCTTTGACTGCTCTCTCTATTTTGAAAAAAATATATATATTTATATGTGGTCTGAGTGGTGCAGAAGTGGCTACATAATTATGTAAATTACATGTTATTCAGAAATCTTAATCTTCGGTGCACATAGATTTTTAATATAGACATTGAAGACATAGTTATTTTGACCATTGCTTTATTGTTTGTAGTTTTATTTTAGCATGTAATTGGTCACACTTATCTGTCTAATGAGAAAGACTTCAGAACAGGAAATACCTGAAGCATCCCTTAATTGGAGAGCTTCATGGTATGTTGCACTAATTGTGCCAAGTGTTCACACTGCGGAAAGTATGAGTCGTGCTCCACATGACATAGCATCACTTCCTCTTCTGCAGGTTGCTGCCATAAGCTGAAAAGCTGGTTTTATTTCTTATTAACAAATATACATTCAGCTATTTCACAACATTGAATATCTTCAGTAACATGATTGCTGAACTTTATTTTATTGTGACAGTATATGTTTGAGACTTGCTATTTCCAGTTGTTTGTTGTTGATAAATTTGGACCTCGCACCCTTACGCAAAATTAATTATGTGTGATGGTTATGCTACAGAGCAACTCCAATACCTCTTACATTTTAACTTGTCTATGTATCTAATATTCTTATTACATTCACTCATATACAAACACAGTTCCACATGATGTCCTTAGTACATGATATGTGAATCACATTGTAATATTTATAAAAGAATCAATGTATCTTGATATTTGCATTATACTGAGACATTTACAATGACAGTTTGTCTTAATAATACTTAATGAGTATAATGGTTATATGTGTTCCCATGATTATATAAATATATATACCCAGATACATTTTGAAGCTCTGTATTAAATAATAAAGATTTTTTTTAATAATTCAATGCATTTTCATTTTATTATATATTTTCTGCTCATAGTGAATTTCATTTTGAACTCCCAATCTTAGCAAAGAGGTATCTTCCATAAACGAATTTTCGGTATGTTCCTACAATAACAGAAGAGATCAAAAGTATAGATTTAAATGTTAAGACTCGAATTATGAAACCACAAGAAGCTGTAAATGGAATCAAGTAGAGAATGAAAAAATGTTGGAAGGAATGAAATTTCGGTAGAACCTATATGCAAGGTTAAAAGATAAAATTAAATCAAATGTGCAGAATGAAAGGTAATGCATTATAAGTCCTGTATTCTTCTCATAAAATATTAGCTAATTTACACATTAAACTTCAAGCATTGTACTTGCATGTCTTGTCAATGTCCTTGTGAATTGACCAAACAAACTATACACTAGTCATGACAATACAAGCTTAACAAACAATTGATAATGATTGCAGTGCAATAAAAAATTCTGTAAACAGTAAGAGTCAAAATGTTAATAATTTCTGTAGACAATTTCTTAGAACATCTATAGAAGTATTCCTAGTTTTTTACAAGTATCCATATTTTTGCCTTTTAAGGGGTGCTTGGTGATATTTTTATATTTATGTTGTAGTATTGATGAATGAATAGAAATTTCTATTTGTAGCTTTCCTTTTGTAAGCAGCAACAAGTGGAGGAGGAGGGGGAATGAGGTTTGTGCCTCTTGCAGGGAATATTGTTTTTGAAAACACATGGTACTCATTTAACGCATCCCTCCTCCACATAACTTTTTTTATTCAGCACAGCTATTTTTGTGCTATTGGGAAGATATATACTGGATGTAATAAAACTGTCTTAAACTAGGTACAAGATGTGAGGTGGGGCAGTGGTCAAGACATTGGCTTTGTTAGTAGAAAATGGATACAATTCCCCCATATGGCCATCTAGATTTATATTTTCTGTGGTCTCCTTGATTATTATGAGACAGCTGCTAGGGTAGTCCCTTTGAAAAAGGGCAAAGTCAATTTCCTTCTTCGGTTCAATCTTGTCCTCTACTTCTAATGACCTCATAAATGGGATGCTAAACACTAATATTTTTTCCTTAAATCAAATACTTGATACTGTCATGTTTTAGCTTTTTCTTTAGCCTCTTGTTAGCCATTTTCAGTTATGATGAATACTGCGACATCACCATAAAGAACAGCTGAACATGGTAAAGCAGAACACATCATTCACATACATTAAAAAAGCCTAACGTCCAGCTACAGAACCATCGGACACCTCTTAAAAACTTTAGAAATTTGGAGTTCTTATGGGTAAGTTTTATCAGTTGTTTTGTAATCTAAAATTTTTATGCAACGATACCACAGTTTACATACATGACCACAAGAACTGGACAATCAAGCGATATACCCTACAGTAGGCTAGCTAAGGTTCATAATAGCCACAAATACCTAGGCCCCTACTTTTCAACAAACTCCTAAATGCTGCCCATTCAGTTTGCTGTAATACATTTAAACAAGAGTGGTTTAAAAACAAGGCACGTTATTCCATAAAAGAGTATGAGGACTCAGATTTAAGTGACATAAAATCTGACTACCATCATACTAAGTTGTAATAAATCGCTGGTTAAAAGGTTCCTGCATATATAATTTTCGCGTATGTAACTGTCTTACAGATATTTTAAAAAATTTGTGTGCTTCATGTCTCTTAGCTATCAACATAAATAATTACACCAATAACATGTAAAATTTCCAGATGAATACATTCTAAATTTATAGAATTACATTGCTCAGATCACGATTATTTTATGGTATCTGGTGCATTGGAGATAAAAATTTTCCAATTCGGTAACTAATTTTATATACAAAAAAGGAATAAACATTGCTTGTATTTTTTCCCACAACTCTATTGCACTTCTGTATAATTTATAGTTACCGCATATAAGGAGACTACAAACTGTTGTTTCATTTAAAAGAACATATTTATCATGCATGTGATTGAATCAGTTGCGAAGCAAATAATCTCACCATTGCTGGATAGCAAACAGCTCTTTCAGAGATGAAATTTTTCCAGAAAAACTGAAGTTACGCAGAGTGGTACCAGTGTACAAGAAAGTGGAGAAGGATGACCCCCCACAACTACAGGCCATTGTCACTGATGTCAGGTTACTAAAAATCCTGAAACTGCCTTATGTATAATAGATTAGTTGATTATCTAGAAAAATATAACATTCTTACACCATCACAGCACAGTTTCAGAAAGAGTAAAGCTACAAAATCAGCAATTGCCAGTCTGACAGAATGTATTATACAGTCTTTAGATGAAGAACTAGTTGCATCTGCAATGTTTTTGTGTCTCTCCAAAGCATTCGACACTATTTTGATATACTGATAAGAAAATTGGAAAACTATCATATTCAAAGGCAAGCAGGTGAGTGGATAGAATCATACTTATGCAATAGGAAACAATATGTATCAACAGGGAGTGCATATCAGTCTGAAACCAAAGCCATAGAATATGGAGTGTGGCAGGGATCAATAATGGGGCCACTGTTGTTTAATCTGCTTAATGACATAAGGAGAAGAAAATATTTTATGCAGATGGCATGACAATATTGAACAATGACCAAAATGCGGTAGAGCTTTAGAGAAGACCATACATATCTGCAAACACCACAGCTCTGTGGCTCCTGGAAAAATGGACTTGTTATAAACCCAAAAAAGACTATGTATGCAGTGTTCAGAAAAAGAGAGAAGGGTGTGCACATGGCTTTAGAGATGAATGAAACGAGACTGGAAGAAGTAAAATCCACTAGATTCTTAGGGATTAATGTGGATAACAAGCCGAAATGGAAGCAACATATTAGTTCTGTATGTAAGAAACTCGGTTTCATCACATTCATAACATGGGGCAGCTATCACTGTATGCAGAGAAACAGCTTCTGTGCACAGTATACCATTGACTCATGTTCACATTTCAAAAAAATGGGGGGGGAGGGGGTGTAATCAGGATCATATTAAGAAGAAAGACTTCTGGAACATGCTTCAAAAGACTAGACATCTTTAACTTTTATATCTTTGAAGATATATAAAACTATAATACCTGTCACAAAAGATAGTGCAGTGTGGACTACAAATGCTGGTGTAAATACCCACAATACAAGGAGAAAGAATAATATACGAAGCATACCCCACTGACCATCAACGCTTGAAAAAGGACTCCAGTATCGGGAATCAAATTACTAAGAAGTCTACCTAAAAAATGTGTGGCGATGTACATGACACTGACTATCTGATGGAGAAGGGATTTTACAGTGTTGAAGAGTACTTATCACATTAAATCTATATATAGTGTTACTTATAAGCAATGATGTTAGAATGTAAGAAAAATGGTTAGTAAGTATGTGATGGTGAATGTTTTCTGTGTGTCCTATATTACATACACATTCACTGTACACTATGCAATCCTACAGGATCAAATAAAATTCAATCCAATGACATAAAAAAAATTGTGAATTGGCATGTGACTCTAAAGTAGGGAAAAATCTAGCTGTACACCATTTACTACTGTTGTGTGCACAGTGCTCCCAAGATTCCCTTGGAAACACACTCTTTGTATCAATCTAATTTGTGGAAGCACTGCCCTTTCTTCTCACCCCATACGGTAAGTCTCCCCTGACCCAGGATACTTTGTGACTTTTCCGAACTGTACCCCTATTCCTCAACCCCTTCAGTCATTTTCCTTCACCCCTCTTCCTTCCTCTTCGGTCATTTTCCTTCACCCCTCTTCCTTCCTCTTCGGTCATTTTCCTTCACCCCTCTTCCTTCGTCTTCAACTCTTCTGCCAGAAGAAGGAGCCACTGGTGTGTTCTCCTGCTGCCACTTCGTGAGTAGATTTTCATCTATCCAGTTACATTATCTTAAAGGAATGGGACTTTTACAGTCACAACACGTTAATTCTGCATATAGCAGTTATTTACTACAAATTAATGTACCATATTATCTAATCTACAGCCTCACAATACTCGTTCAGGGAGTTTGTATGTGAGGAATTCCAAAACATACAAAGTAGCATGAAAATTTACTGCTGTAGGAGATTAAATATTTTTGACTAGTCCTATTTCGGTAAATTCAAATATGAACTTTAATTCATAGAATTCATTCCATTACTTTGATTTGCTCTTTAAATTTAAGGTTTCTTCTGGTATCAGTAAATGACTGAAAGTAAATTTCTTCCATCTGTTCCCATGAAATACAAGCCTGATCATCTTTCATTGAGAAAATTAATGTTTAAATTGCATTCATCCAACTTTCTAGAAAACTTTCATTTATGCAGTCTCTAAATTGATTGCTTGTGCTACGGAATTGCATGTTTGTTTTCTTAAGTGGTTCCATAATTAACAATTTCGAAATCAATGATCTCACAAACAGAATGCAGCTCACTGAAGAGAATGTTTCTCTGCCCCAAAAAAACTTTGTATAGTGTAAAAAAGCTGAATTTTGTAAAGCTATCATCCTCCAACATCTCTGTTTTCATATGATGGCCTGGAAATGTTTTGCGACACTGGGAAAAACTTTCTGCCCGATGCCATTTACCGTCTTTGTCTCTGGCACTAAAAATGTTTACAAATTTTATTTACAACTTCAGCAGCAACTTTACCAAATGTGATGGCATTTATTACATTTCTTCCTTGGAATACATTTAGCCAAACAAACTGCTTTATGCCACTTCAGATTCCATCTACAGTACGCTTTCTAAGAGCTTTTTTGGAAAAGTTCCATCCATCTGGGAGCTTAAGAAAAGTCCTTTTGAGTGCACAGCAGAAGAATATAACCTAGATGCAAACTGGATTTGTTCTAAAAATAACCAATAGTGCAGTACCAGTATTGTCATGTTTCCCCCTCTAATGTACTTCTGCAATGGAAGATTTATCATGCCTCAGTTAAGTAAACACATCATCACATGAGACTGAAGACAAATCTGCACTCTTAGCTGGACAGTAATATCAGTAATACATCACAGCAGTGTACCCTGTCAGAACAAGTTGTGTAGAATGTTGTTAGACTATTAGAACTTGCGTGTACTTGATACGATGAATATTGACTACACAAAAACTCCCTTGAACAAGTAATGTTAGCTTTACGGATCACAGCCACAGGAGACGGAAGAAGAAGAAGAAGAAGAAGAAGCTGCTTCAATCATTCTGATCTTGCAGTTAAATTCACATAATATGCTGGAAACCAAACATCAGCGTTATCTCATAAGCATGCTCAACACCCATTACCTACATGGAAGGTACAAAATATAAAAAGCATAATCAAAGAATGAAAAAAACAAAATATGGCACCTCTGGTGTCTGGCGCAAAATGTTAGATGGTGCAGTTTTTGTAAACACACGACACAACACTACGTATCTGTGCCATGTCACCACATACACTATCATGCTGTTAGTCACCAATGTTGAATTAAGTAATTCTCGGAAAAGTTAATGTACAACACCAATTTACCTTGTTTGAGTACTCGGTAGTTTGCTTTTGGCAATCCTATGTCAGAGCAACCGTATGCCCTTGTTCCACATGTTGTTGTTGTTGTTGTTGTTGTCTTCAGTTCTGAGACTGGTTTGATGCAGCTCTCCATGCTACTCTATCCTGTGCAAGCTTCTTCATCTCCCCGTACTTACTGCAGCCTACATCCTTCTGAATCTGCTTAGTGTATTCATCTCTTGGTCTCCCTCTACGATTTTTACCCTCCACGCTGCCCTCCAATGCTAAATTTGTGATCCCTCGATGCCTCAGAACATGTCCTACCAACTGATACCTTCTTCTAGTCAACTTGTGCCACAAACTTCTCTTCTCCCCAATTCTATTCAATACCTCCTCATTAGTTTTGTGATCTAACTATCTAATCTTCACCATTCTTCTGTAGCACCACATTTCAAAAGCTTCTATTCTCTTCTTGTCCAAACTATTTATCGTCCATGTTTCACTTCCATACATGGCTATACTCCATACAAATACTTTCAGAAACGACTTCCTGACACTTAAATCAATGATGTTAACAAATTTCTCTTCTTCAGAAACGCTTTCCTTGCCATTGCCAGTCTACATTTTATATCCTCTCTACTTTGACCATCATCAGTTATTTTGCTCCCCAAATAGCAAAACTCCTTTACTACTTTAAGTGTCTCATTTCCTAATCTAATTCCCTCAGCATCACCCGACTTAATTCAACTACATTCCATTATCCTCGTTTTGCTTTTGTTGATGTTCACTGTAAATTGAACAGTCAGTCACAGCAATTATGACGATTAGTTTATCATGCATAGACAGAGCTACACAAGCAATTTTAGTTACCAGAACTCTGCATTTTTATAATATAAATGGGCGGATATTTGTTTTGGGTTCTTCTGAACTAGATTATGGGATGCTTGAGTACATAAAACACTTTGTGTCACATCTTACTATCATGATTTTCTACTTAAAAATAAAATTATATGCCTCTTTCTCATGGAAGTTGAGAAGTCTTTCTTGTTTATGCACTCGTTCATCTAAAATCTTCACAGGCTTGCAGTAGTTCTTGCCAGGGCACAATTGGCTTACATCAGTCCTATGGTACAATTGCTAGGCTGATATTCACATTTCAGTACTGATAACATTATTGTGTAATTTGCGTACAAGTTTTTCAGAAACTACTTGGATCCTTTTTGTATAAGAGAGACAGCTTACAATATATTTCAATACTTCTGTCTGCTTTCTTGGAGATCTTGGCATGTTGCTTTTCAGTATTGTGCACTGGCTTGCCCAAAACTTCAGGTGACATTGCCACACCTTAAGCTCTGTTACATGTTTCATGTACTCATGTAGACTTATCCTACTTTTCAGTTCATTTTATCTTCCTTTATGGAGCTTGCCTCCTCTGTCTTTCTTCAATAGTGAACCCACAGTTTCAGCTTTAAACACACTTTTCTGAAGTATCTCTATTCCCCCTCCCCGCTCTCCCCAAAAGAAAGCAGCTTTTAAACTTTGGATTTTCTACAACCTACTTTCTCCATTTTTGCCATCTTGCATTGGTGGTATTATTCAGCAGTTTCTTATTCTAAAAGTTCAGTCGTATGAAGTGTGATATACAAGTTTTATTTCCTATGTCCAGTTAAAGGATTGTTGCCACACCCATAAATGTCAAGTCTGTAACAAACTTAACAACATCACAACAAATTTATGCTGAGCTTACCAACTTAGACAAATATTTATTGTGTACATACATACTATAAAAAGAAGAGAAAATAAAAATGGTTGTCACAGCATGATCTTCATAAATATTTAAGTATGTCCTGGATCTTGATGGTGAATTCGAATCCATCAAACCCTTATGAATATCAAGGTACCTACCATATCAAGATGTGTGCTGTGGAGATTTTGTGTAATTTCTCTCACAGGCCAGGACTGACAATGCAAAATAAGTCTGATATTTTTCGTTTTTGACATAAGAGCATGCCCTTTTATCAGTTATCCCTCTAGGTACCTCTATATTGCTGGACCCTCAGAGCCATTTGAACCATTTGCCACTCATGCGTCTCAGCATTCATTTAGTCCACAATTTGGTGAAATGTATTTAATACTGTGAAATTCATAGTGAAAAAAATGTTGCAGTTTTTTGTTTGAATATTAACTTAACAGGTAATTCCCACTGCCTTGGGAGTTCGCTGCCACTGGCATTGCCGCTGCTGCTATTACCACACTTCCTTTTTTCAAATAAACTGATAGCACACATGAACAAGAAGACAACTTGAAATACCGGCGAATGATAGCGTAATGAGGCTGTGGTGGAAGGGGTAGGATTTATACTCAAGTTCAGCCCACTAATTTGGCAGGAACCAGTCAGATTGCAGGATTCAGGGATACCTTGGTTGACAGTTTTGAGCAGGCTGGTTCACACACACACAAACAGGACATAACCACCCACTTGGCAGAGAGTGGATGTGGTTTCCCAGGTATCAAATATCAGAAGCATGTCGACTTCCGCGGTCGCTCAACTGCCCAGTGGCGACATTCGAGGACATCCCTGGATGGGTGAATAGTACACTATTGCGAGTATGCATTTGGCTGCCTTCGTGACCATGTGGGATATGGGCATTGCGTAGAGAAGCGTGCTTGTGTTTTCAAACGTCTCTGTATGCAGACCCCCGATATATGGCGAGTGATCTTGAAATTTAACAACTTGATTTGCTTTTGTCTGTCTGTACACGTGGGGATGGACCACGACACTCTTTATGATGTGTTCACCAGTCGGTAGTCCCCACCAGTGTTGCTTGCAGATGCTGGGTTCCCTTGCTAGTTGTCTGTGGATCAGTGCAGAAGGCTTCCGGACACCATGGGAAGCAGATGTGTTGTCACAACAGTCCCAGTGAAGCACGGTAAGGGAGTTATTTTTGTAGCACTACTCATTTACTTGGAACTATTCATGGGTGCTTGTTGTATAGAGTCTATTTGCGGTATAAATTTTAGGCTGCAGTTTCTTCACGATATCTTATTCCCACCAGCAATCTGTAATACTGTAATCAGAGCAGGACATCACATCTGATGTTTGTCATAGGGCTTCCGACCATCTCTTACAACCTCACACTTTGCTCAGGGATTAATGTGAATTCTGGGCTGTGTGCTGAACGAGCCGGCACTGTGTGCATGGTAATATGTTAGGTGGCTGCTGTGTGGGTGCGCAATGTCCCAGCCAGCGCAGCTCCCGACATGTCTGCCCTCGATTCATTGCAAAGATGCTATTGAAAGATTTTTAACAGTGCAATTACATGCGGTGAGTTACGTTGACGCCAATTTCATGATGGTATTCCTTGCACAATTGGAAAAAAGTGATGTATTTAATTACTTCTTTTCAACATATCTTACAAGACATGCATCTTCCAAAACAGCAGAGAATGACGAGCTTTTCACACCACATCAAGGAGAGATCCAATGCCTGTGAACTGAATTTTATAAATAAACAGTATATCCTTTGCTGTGTGGTTGACATTGATTTCAATTTCCTATCATAAGATCGTTTCTCTCCTACACAGAGTGCTTTTCCTGCCAACTTTCAGATGGGGAGGGGAAGGGGGCTGGAGATGGTTTGGGAGGCTGAGGGGTCTCCCAGAAGGGGAGATGTTAATTATTTTGCCAATTTAAATAATTAGTCGATTAATTTTATATCGAAGGTGTACTTATGTTGGCTAGGGGATTTCCCAGGAGGGCGGTGTAGTAGGAGGGAAGGATTTCTCAGGACAGATTCTCCCCAGGAGGACGTAAATCAATCCATGAGGATCATAAATCAATTAACAGAACAGTTGGTTAAGAGGAGAGGGAGAGGGTTATAAATCAGTCAAGTTTGTCCCTGAATGTATGCAACCCACCCTAATGAAATATACTGACACTGGTTCAAATGGCTCTGAGCACTATGGGACGTTAGATCTGAGGTCATCAGTCCCCGAAAACTTAGAACTACTTAAACTAAACTAACCCTAGGACATCACATACATCTATGCCCGAGGCAGGATTCGAACCTGCAACCGTAGCAGTCGCACAGTTCTGAAGTGAACCGCCTAGAACCGCTCGGCCACCATGGCCGGCTGTACTGACACAGGCTTTGCCCCTCTACTCAAGTTAAGGAGTTAACGTTAACCAACTTCCGGTAAAACTCCTGGGAAGTAGAGTTTTAATGCTTAACAAAGTTGATATTTTATGTAACGGATTAATGATTAACGAAGTTAACTTTTGGATCAATGTTGCCTAACCATACCAGTGTTGTGTCCTGCCCATAACATATGTGATATGTTGTGCACTGTTAAAGACAAAGTAGTTCTTTAAGTGTCCAGTATGTGTGTGGTGTCCCTTGCAAATACCGCAGCATCTAGATAGGTCAGACAATATGCAACATTGCAGAGTGTTGCACTGAACATGAGACACAATAAGCGATAGGTGCTTGAGGAGGCAGCCACAGCTGAGCGTTTCCTGGAAAACAAACACATCATATAATTTCAAAAGACAGGAGTCTTGGATTCTTTTTTATATATTTATAAAGGGTGACCAGCTCTGATAGAGACCAGGGGTACACAGTAGGATATGGGGGCAGCCTTTGGATATCGAGCAAAAGCAAAGGTGGGCGCCTGACGCTTCTAGGGAGGCAGAAGCGTAAAGGAATGTAAATGCCATTTAAGCTGTACTCTTAGCTTACTAGCAAACCATACCGTCGTAAATCGTGACATATTCGGAAAACTGTCAAATATTTGCAACAAGAAGGAATATAAATGTCATTAGTGATTGTTTTACTCGCATCAATTTCATCTTCTGTTTGTAAATCAGACTGAAGTTACGAGATGGAATAAATTAAGTACTGAGAGAGCACGCTCATATATACAAGTAACACCAAATATTGCAGAACATACCCCTGTTATATAAATAAGAAAACGCCAGAATGTGTTACAACCATGAAGATGAAAACAAAGGTGTCAGTACGCTCTAGCATTCGAACCTACAGTCTTTAATGTTTCATAGTTGCATGTCTCTAACGATACGACCATAGCATCCGCTGGCAATTTTAGACTCTATTACTGTCATGTTAAAATTTCCGTAGGACACTGACTGTCATTTAATTATAACGAATTGTATCTAGAGTGACATGTTTGTGACAAATCATTATGCCATTGCCTTGAAACGGCATATTGTCATAACACAGCAAGTTATATCCAATTACGATGAATTCAATATGGTGTCTCACACACAGTGAGCAAGTTATGTCACGGAATCAAATTCCAGATGCACACCATGGTACTTTAGAAGCAATCCTATTGGCTCTCGCTACCATGGAAAGCTTTTGGTTATTCTTTTTCGGTTCGGACTGTCCCTAAAAGCGGTAAGTGACCGGAGCTGCTATGAGCTGCGCAACTTGTCTTCCTCACATGTGTCACTTCACCCCTCTCTGCTTGGAGCCTGGTGATAATGGCGAAGATAGCCATCGAAAGGTCCAGTGTTTTATTCGATATGGCACGGCTTGTAAACCGAGAAAGTTTATTCTAGTCTAATTCTGACTTCGTGATTGCTACCAAATCTATAAGTATGTGGCTGAATAATATCTCTGGATTCTTCTCTTAAAACTGGTTCTTGAAATTTTGTGAGTGCACATTCCCGGGACAATTTGCTTCTGCTTTCAAGAGTCTACGAATTCAGGTTTTTCAACATTTCCGTAATCTTCTCCCATGAGTCAAATAAAACTGACAATTTGTGCTGCCCTTCTGTGTATATCTTTCGGAACCCTTGTTAACCTATGTGGTGTGGAACCACATCCTCAGATGGGGGGCACAAATGATTTGTGAGAAGTCTGCAAATGATACGACTTAAACACCCTAAACACTGTCTATAGACAGACTGCATTTTTCCAGCATCGTGCCAATGAACTGAAGTCTGCCACCTTCTACTGAGCCCTTATGAGCGTCCCATTTAGTATCTGTACAAATTGTTGCAGCTGGTGCGAGTTGACTGATCTTAACTGTGAACCACTGATATTGTAATCATTAGGTAACAAGTTCTTTTTTTTTGTTTTGTGCAGTGTATAATTTTACATTTCTGTACATTTAACGCTCATATGCTAGCGCTGGATTGCACAGATCCACTAGGTAGTGTTTCTGTGCCTATGTCTCAATGTCTGCGGTGTTATTTACCCCCTCCGGTCTGTCCTTCTGACTCGGGCATTCCTAACAACCAATAGTGTGTTTACTTCCGCAAGAGCGAAACCTTAGCTACAGAGGAGCGACGGATCGCCCACATACCACGCCAGCATCCCCTAAGTATTCTTGATTCATTGAATTTTCCTCAATGTAATGTCCCTTTGTGTTTTACATTCAAGCATTCTGTATGTGAAGTTGAAATTATTATTGCGTGCTTATATAATAGAAATTGGTACTGGATCTCTTCTAGTCTTCCTCGTTCCTTTACAGATGGTCTCAACTACTCTTTTTATTTTTATTTTGTTTTGCAACTATAGAAAGTTAACATTGTTTACAGGTCTGTTTTTTTGTCTGGACATGGACTCAAAAGAAATTCGGAATACACACAATCCAGGAGTTACAGATTTTCAACAAATTTTGTTTGATGACAGCGATGACGAGGGCGAACATGCTGCACACAGGGCTCCTATTCTCGATCTGTGAGACGAAGAGACCGACACTGATGCCTCAGAAATCACTGACGAAAGAGACGACTCAGAGACCGAATATAGTGGCACAGACGTAAGTTCAGGTGAGGAAGATGACGATGTGTATCGTTGTTATAGGTAGGGAAGAAAGAAAATAATCGAATCATTCGACTGGAAAAAGACACCATACACAAACAGCAGGAAAACCCAAAAACACAACATTTTCCACATATGGCTTTCTAGTGTCACTGGGAAAGCAAAAAATATTGAAGGAATTTCAAAAACATAGGAATGCTTATTTGACCAGGAAACGCTGGAAATGATTGTAAAGTATACGAACCAATACATTGAAATTATCCGTAAGATTACCAACGAGAACGAAACGTCCACAATTTACATAGTCGAGATAAAAGCCTTCATTGGACTTCTATACACAGCTGGAATGCACAAGGCAGGAAAAAAAGTCTTCCAGATTTGTGGGATTCCGAGGGGTTCGGAATCGAGATATTTCGGTTGACGATGAGTGAGTACAGGCTTAGTTTTCTGTTACAAGTTCTGCGATTTGATGACAGACAATCACGTAGTGAACGCAGAACAGTGGCCAGCCTGGCGCCAATTCGAGATTTATTTCGAAAGTTTGTGGAGAACTGCCAATCTTGTTACGTTGTAGGTCAAAACGTCACCATTGACGAGAAACTCGAGGCCTTCAGAGGACGCTGCTCTTTAATTCAATATATACCGTCGAAGCCGACAAAATATAAAATCAAAATATTTGTTACAGTTGATTCCAAACTCTTTTACACCTGCAACATGGAGATCTATGTTGGCAGATAGCCAGATGGCCCTTTTCAGCTTAGTAATAAAAACAGCGACGTGGTTGAACGTTTGGTGGCCCGTCTCACTAATTCAGAACGCAATGTCTGTGCTGACAACTGGTTCAGCGATGTAAATCTGCTCCGTGATTTGTCAGAGAAGCATCAGCTGTCATATGTTGGAACCCTGAAAAAAAATGGCAGATCTCAAAAGAAATGAAGGACATGAAAACTAGGGCTGCAAATTCTAGTGTATTTGCTTACAGAAAAGAAGGTACGATCGTTTCTTACGTCCCACAAAATAAAAATAACAAAAAAATGTTTTATTGATCTCAAGTACGCATTATGACGCTGAAAATGACGAAAACACAGGAAATAAAAAGAAAACCTGCTATGATAACTTATTACAACCCACACAAAATTGGAGTTGATATGGTTGAAAAATTGTGCTCTGCCTACAGCGTTAAGAGGGGTACACGACGATGGCCCATAGTCGTATTTTATTCGACACTGAGTGTCGCTGGTATAAATTCTCAGATAATTTATGTGGGAAATGGCAACGAAAGTCTCCGCTGGCGGCTGTTTCTTCGTCAGCTCGGATTGGAGCTCTTGGAAGATCAATAGGTAAAACGAAGCCTGCTTTCCAATCTACCTCGAACCCTGACTACGCGTACTATTGGAATTCTGCCTCAAAATCGCCGACCTTTAGGTCTTGTTGGTGAGAGAGCAGACAATGCTGACACCAATCCCGGAAGAAGGAAGCGTTACAAACCCTGCCTCACAACTAGTACAAGACGACTGACGAAATACTCGTGTAAATCGTGCGGAGAATATATGTGTCTTCAACACTGTGATATTGTCTGCCGTGAAGAATGTGAATTGGGCGCCCCTCTAGAAGAAACATGAAAAGTCTGTTATTTGTTATATTTTTAGTTACAAATTACTTTTCAGGACTTTGTATGTCTTACATACCATGTAAATCACTTCCTGAACATTATATTTTTTCAAGCGTAGTTCCTTATTTCTATGTTGTATGTTTGTGAAATAATTCTCTAATAAAATTATTAAAAATAAATATAGTACCCTTACACGATCCTGGAGCTCATCCATATGTGATATTTTTAAAGTATTGTTAATTTGAGTGAATGGAGCTCACAGATCCGGCGTCAGCATCCGTATGAGTGTAGGGGCGCCAGCATCGGAGTGTTAAGACAAATTGCACCACTTCTAAATCTTACCAGAATCTGCTTGGTTATTTATGCAGTGCTTCACTATAGGTAACTGTATCATCCACAAAAAGTATGATGCTGCTATGAACATTGTAGGCCAGGTTATTAATATACAACACTAGTGAGTGTATTCATTGCAATGCCACGGAAAGAAACAAAGTGTTTGTATTTAAGTTCTGTTTACGGAAGTGCGTTTGGAAATACAGGGTAAAAATTAAAAAAAAATAATGAAAAACTGCACTGACGGATTCCTCACTGGAAATGGAGTGAAAAACGTCCTACGAGCATGTATGCGGAAAGGCATCCTTGCTACGGTAGGTGGCGCTGACTAATGAAAGTGCCTCTGACTGCGTGCCATGTGTTCCTTGTGTGTTGCAGGCTGTGAGACTAACGCAGCGTCCTTTAAGCAGCAGAATGTTCCGGTATTCATGTCGAGAACAAGCCGAGGTGGCGTCTGTGTACGGCAAAGCAGATGGAAACGGCCGAGAAGCAGCATGACTATGCCAACAAGTACGCTCACAAACACCGCATCACACAACATTTCAAGACCTTTTTGAGCGTTTGTGTGATTATGGGTCCTTTCAGACGCGGTGAACTGTGCATACACTAGATATGGACACTCGAACAAGCTCCAGGCAAGTGTCCCGCCAACATGGTGTAAGCCAAAATATGATTATGTGTGTCCTGCATGACAACCGCTACTATCCCTATCATCTACGATGACTGTAAGGATTGTCAGCAGCGGATTTACCTCTTCGGGAAGGATTTTGTCGATGGTTTTTGCATCAGACCATCACATCTATGGGACTTTTGTTTTCAGTCTCCTTTACCGAGGAAGCAACCTTTACCAGAACTGGAATAATCAGTTTGCATAATCGTCATCTGTGGGCTACAGACAAATCTCGGGGATGGGCTGGAATGTCTCATCAGCATCAGCATGAGGGCACGAGCTGTTGGCGACTACGTACTGGACCGGTTATTACTCCACAATGCCTTCACGAAGGAATGTACCTGGACTTTCTGCGGAATACTCTGCCTGGGCTGCTTGAGAATGGCTGTTGGCAATACGACAGGTTATGTGGTTTCCGCATGACAGAGCACCACCCCACTTCTGCATTATGGTTCACTGATACCTCAACAATATCTTTCCAGGTCACTGTATAGGACGCAGAGGCGCTGGACTTAAAACCTCTTGGATTTTTACCTCTAAAGCATCTGAGAAGTGTTGAATATGTTCGACTGGTTTCTGATGTGCAGATCCTTCAACAATGTGTTCACGATACTGTTCGGAAAGAGGCCAGAACGTGCGAAAGAGTGTGGCAATCAATGATGCGAAGTGTGAGTGCATGCGTTGCATCCCTTGGAGGCCACTCCGAATCAAAGTAACTGCACTTCTGGCCATTAAGATTGCTACACCACGAAGATGACGTGCTACAGACGCGAAATTTAGCCAACAGGAAGAAGATGCTGTGATATGCAAATGATTAGCTTTTCAGAGCACTCACACATGGTTGGTGCCGGTGGCGACACCTACAACGTGCTGACATGAGAAAAGTTTCCAATCGATTTCTCCTACACAAACAGCAGTTGACCGGCGTTGCCTGGTGAAACGTTGCTGTGATGCCTCGTGTAAGGAGGAGAAATGCGTGCCATCACGTTTCCGACTTTGATAAAGGACGGATTGTAGCTTATCGCGATTGCGGTTTATTGTATCGCGACATTGCTGCTCGCGTTGGTCGATATCCAATGAGTATTAGCAGAATATGGAATCGGTGGGTTCAGGAGGGTAATACGGAACGCCGTGTTGGATCCCAACGGCCTCGTATCACTAGGAGTCAAGATGACAGGCATCTTATCCGCCTGGCTGTAACGGATCGTGCAGCCACGTCTCGGTCCCTGAGTCAACAGAGGGGGACGTTTGCAAGACAAGAACCATCTGCACGAACAGTTCGACGACGTTTGCAGCAGCATGGACTATCAGACCATGGCTGCGGTTACCCTTGACGCTGCATCACAGACAGGAGCGCCTGCGATGGTGTACTCAACGACGAACCTGGGTGCCCGAATGGCAAAACGTCATTTTTTCCTATGAATTCAGGTTCTGTTTACAGCATCATGATGGTCGCATCAGTGTTTGGTGACATCGCGGTGAATGCACATTGGAAGCGTGTATTCGCCATCACCATACAGGCGTATCACTCGGCGTGATGGTATGGGGTGCCATTGGTTACACGTCTCGGTCACCTCTTGTTCGCACTGACGTCACTTTGAACAGTGGACGTTACATTTCAGATGTGTTACGACCCGTGGCTCTACCCTTCATTCGATCCCTGCGAAACCCTACATTTTAACAGGATAATGCATGACCGCATGTTGCAGGTCCTGTACGGGCCTTTCTGGATACATAAAATGTTCGACTGCTGCCCTGGCGAGCACATTCTCCATATCTCTGACCAATTGAAAACGTCTGGTCAATGGTGGCCGAGCAACTGGCTCGTCACAATACCCCAGTCACTACTCTTGATGAACTGTGGTATCGTGTTGAAGCTGCATGGGCAGCTGTACCTGTACACGCCATCCAAGCTCTGTTTGACTCAATGCCCAGTCGTATCAAGGCCGTTATTACGGCCAGAGGTGGTTGTTCTGGTTACTGATTTCTCAGGATCTATGCACCCAAATTGCGTGAAAATGTAATCACATGTCAGTTCTAGTATAATATATGTGTCCAATGAATAGCCGTTTTTCATCTGCATTTCTTCTTGGTGTAGCAGTTTTAATGGCCAGTAGTGTAGATACTGTAGGACCGAACATCTGTTGTGATGTGATGCGGTGTAGCTTAATACTGCGTTCCGGGACGATTTGTTGTTGCGCGCGCGCCGTCCATTGCTGGGCACATGTTCATAGGAACTTTTTTCTTCCATTTCCTGTTAGTCCGTTCCTGAAGTTTGTCACTTTTATTAATGGTGATCCTGTATCTTTTTTTTATTTTTATGTCTTGTGCATAAATGCACAAATCAGGTTTTCTGATGCTTGAACAG
The DNA here is from genome assembly GCF_023898315.1 of Schistocerca nitens. Classification (NCBI taxonomy): domain Eukaryota; kingdom Metazoa; phylum Arthropoda; class Insecta; order Orthoptera; family Acrididae; genus Schistocerca; species Schistocerca nitens. Next base: position 415,522,740 of record NC_064622.1, on the reverse strand, counting down.
GGCACATACAGCTGACCCTGTGAGGAGCATGGATTTGCCAAATTTAGTCCACACACATAACGATTGTCCATACAGTTTGTTGATGTTCACTGTAAATTAAAGGCGCACCAGTAACTGCAAACATTTGAATTGGAATGGCAGATCTGTGAGAATTATCCAGATGCTTGCAACAGCACATCTTCAAGTAAATTTTCCTTTAAAAATTGTAGCTTTGATGATATTGTTCATTATCTTTTTCACTGAAAGCCTGGTACCGTTAGCCGGCCTGAGTTGCCGAGCGGTTCTAGGCGCTATAGTCTGGAACCGCGCGACCACTACGGTCGCAGGTTCGAATCCTGCCTTGGGCATGGATGTGTGTGATGTCCTTAGGTTAGTTAGGTTTAAGTAGTTCTAAGTTCTAGGGGATTGACGACCTCAGAAGTTAAGTCCCGTAGTACTCAGAGCCAACTGAACCATTTGAACCTGGTACCGTTGCAAAGTCATGGTGGATCTTTGTTCCGGAGAGTGATAGACACGCCAATTTTTACATTAAAACACGCAGTAGGACCGTACACAGGCAGCTACGACCGACCAACTGACCAGTTTCGTGTGCAGCCCACTCATATCCCGATCCAAGATAGACTTCACTGAGCAATTAAAGCGCCTCCCTGTTCCTGTCGCTGACTGCGAACTGTTTATAGTGAGCTCACCGAAACTATGTTCGGTGAGATGCCGCTGAGTTTGACACTAAAAACCTGAGAATTACCTTAGCTATTTTAGAGGTAACAATGCAAAGAAATGTCGACAGAAATCTGTGAGCAAAGAATAGCTAATGCAAAGAAATAAATTTATCCGCGCTCTATTAATTAGAGTGTGGCCACCCGGGGATCAAAAAGATCTGTCATCTCTGCTTTGGTTAATATCTAAAAAGAATTCAATCGAAAATGCAGCGATTTATTTTCGCCTGGTTTGTTGACCATTAGTAGCCATCAGAGAAGCGTCACGAGTCGCGAATTTTGAGTAAAACCTACATGTTTTTCTTGTTGCCACGTTAAAATTTGCTTCTTTTGTCAAAACACAGTGGAGTTTACAAAGTCTCACCTCACTAACACGTTATGCAGACGCAATTGTGAGAGAATTAACTGTGGTTTATTAAGTATACAGGGTGGTCGGAAATTCCCATTACAGACTTCTAGGATTTGTAGAGGGGATTGAGTACATCGTATTTTGAAGAGGAACCCACGTCCTGATACGTCATCCAACGAGACTACAGAGCGTCAAAGTTTTAGGCGCGTGCGTCTGTAAATGTACGTATACACAGGGTGATCCCGTGATGATGTTACAGACTTTGTAGGATGATGGAGAACGATAAATGTATTAATTTGAAGTAAGGATCCCTGTACCGGAAACGAACGAGTCGGAAGTTATAAACGAAAACCGATCTGATACATCTGACAGTTGAATAAATGTACCGGTTCTTGTGTTGCGAAGATTGTAGGGTTGGTAACTTTCAGTTGTGGTAGTGTGGACAAAAACGAGAAAAAGTATCCAATAAACGTGGGCTCTAAAGTGCGTGCCTTAACAGCTATGAACACTTCCTCAATAGAGGAGATGTGTTTCACATTAGCGAAGATGAACGAATGGTCATAACTCCTCAGGTATGCGTACTAAAACTCATGGTGACAGCGTTGGGGAGGGAGTGGGTTTAAAAATCACTTTAAACCCACCCCCACCTCACCGCTCACCGTTAGGATTTTTAGTGTCTTGTTCAGGATACTCCATCCTAGCACTGTGAGAATACAGGGTGACAGTTATTGAACTACACTCCTGGAAATGGAAAAAAGAACACATTGACACCGGTGTGTCAGACCCACCATACTTGCTCCGGACACTGCGAGAGGGCTGTACAAGCAATGATCACACGCACGGCACAGCGGACACACCAGGAACCGCGGTGTTGGCCGTCGAATGGCGCTAGCTGCGCAGCATTTGTGCACCGCCGCCGTCAGTGTCAGCCAGTTTGCCGTGGCATACGGCGCTCCATCGCAGTCTTTAACACTGGTAGCATGCCGCGACAGCGTGGACGTGAACCGTATGTGTAGTTGACGGACTTTGAGCGAGGGTGTATAGTGGGCATGCGGGAGGCCGGGTGGACGTACCGCCGAATTGCTCAACACGTGGGGCGTGAGGTCTCCACAGTACATCGATGTTGTCGCCAGTGGTCGGCGGAAGGTGCACGTGCCCGTCGACCTGGGACCGGACCGCAGCGACGCACGGATGCACGCCAAGACCTAGGATCCTACGCAGTGCCGTAGGGGACCGCACCGCCACTTCCCAGCAAATTAGGGACACTGTTGCTCCTGGGGCATCGGCGAGGACCATTCACAACCGTCTCCATGAAGCTGGGCTACGGTCCCGCACACCGTTAGGCCGTCTTCCGCTCACGCCCCAACATCGTGCAGCCCGCCTCCAGTGGTGTCGCGACAGGCGTGAATGGAGGGACGAATGGAGACGTGTCGTCTTCAGCGATGAGAGTCGCTTCTGCCTTGGTGCCAATGATGGTCGTATGCGTGTTTGGCGCCGTGCAGGTGAGCGCCACAATCAGGACTGCATACGATCGAGGCACACAGGGCCAACACCCGGCATCATGGTGTGGGGAGCGATCTCCTACACTGGCCGTACACCACTGGTGATCGTCGAGGGGACACTGAATAGTGCACGGTACATCCAAACCGTCATCGAACCCATCGTTCTACCATTCCTAGACCGGCAAGGGAACTTGCTGTTCCAACAGGACAATGCACGTCTGCATGTATCCCGTGCCACCCAACGTGCTCTAGAAGGTGTAAGTCAACTACCCTGGCCAGCAAGATCTCCGGATCTGTCCCCCATTGAGCATGTTTGGGACTGGATGAAGCGTCGTCTCACGCGGTCTGCACGTCCAGCACGAACGCTGGTCCAACTGAGGCGCCAGGTGGAAATGGCATGGCAAGCCGTTCCACAGGACTACATCCAGCATCTCTACGATCGTCTCCATGGGAGAATAGCAGCCTGCATTGCTGCGAAAGGTGGATGTACACTGTACTAGTGCCGACATTGTGCATGCTCTGTTGCCTGTGTCTATGTGCCTGTGGTTCTGTCAGTGTGATCATGTGATGTATCTGACCCCAGGAATGTGTCAATAAAGTTTTCCCTTCCTGGGACAATGAATTCACGGTGTTCTTATTTCAATTTCCAGGAGTGTATATGAGAAAAACAAGGAGAAAAGCAAGGGGAAACTACAGCCGTAATTTTTCCCGAGGACATGCAGCTTTACTGTATGATTAAATGATGATGGCGTCCTCTTGGGTAAAATATTCCGGAGGTAAAATAGTCCCCCATTCGGATCTCCGGGCGGGGACTACTCAAGAGGACGTCGTTATCAGGAGAAAGAAAACTGGCATTCTACGGATCGGAGCGTGGAATGTCAGATCCCTTAATCGGGCAGGTAGGTTAGAAAATTTAAAAAGGGAAATGGATAGGTTAAAGTTAGATATAGTGGGAATTAGTGAAGATCGGTGGCAGGAGGAACAAGACTTTTGGTCAGGTGATTACAGGGTTATAAATACAAAATCAAATAGGGGTAATGCAGGAGTAGGTTTAATAATGAATAAACAAATAGGAGTGCGGGTTAGCTACTACAAACAGCATAGTGAGCGCATTATTGTGGCCCATGCCTACTACAGTAGTACAAGTTTATATGCCAACTAACTCTGCAGATGATGAAGAAATTGATGAAATGTATGACGAGATAAAAGAAATTATGCAGGTAGTGAAGGGAGACGAAAATTTAATAGTCATGGGTGACTGGAATTCGTCAGTAGGAAAAGGGAGAGAAGGGAACATAGTAGGTGAATATGGATTGGGGGGAAGAAATTAAAGAGGAAGCCGCCTTGTAGAATTTTGCACAGAGCATAACTTAATCATAGCTAACACTTGGTTCAAGAATCATAAAAGAAGGTTGTATACCTGGAAGAATCCTGGAGATACTAAAAGGTATCAGATAGATTATATAATGGTAAGACAGAGATTTAGGAACCAGGTTTTAAATTGTAAGACATTTCCAGGTGCAGATGTGGATTCTGACCACAATCTATTGGTTATGAACTGCAGATTGAAACTGAAGAAACTGCAAAAAGGTGGGAATTTAAGGAGATGGGACACGGATAAACTGACTAAACCAGAGGTTGTACAGAGTTTCAGGGAGAGCATAAGGGAACAATTGACAGGAATGGGGGAAAGAAATACTGTAGAAGAAGAATGGGTAGCTCTGAGGGATGAAGTAGTGAAGGTAGCAGAGGATCAAGTAGGTAAAAAGACGAGGGCTAATAGAAATCCTTGGGTAACAGAAGAAATATTGAATTTAACTGATGAAAGGAGAAAATATAAAAATGCAGTAAATGAAGCAGGCAAAAAGGAATACAAACGTCTCAAAAATGAGATCACCAGGAAGTGCAAAATGGCTAAGCAGGCATCGCTAGAGGACAAATGTAAGGATGTAGAGGCTTGTCTCACTAGGGGTAAGATAGATACTGCCTACAGGAAAATTAAAGAGAAGTTTGGAGTGAAGAGAACCACTTGTATGAATATCAAGAGCTCAGATGGCAACCCAGTTCTAAGCAAAGAAGGGAAGGCAGAAAGGTGGAAGGAGTATATAGAGGGTTTATACAAGGGCGATGTACTTGAGGACAATATTATGGAAATGGAAGAGGATGTAAATGAAGATGAAATGGGAGATAAGATACTGCGTGAAGAGTTTGACAAAGCACTGAAAGACCTGAGTCGAAACAAGGCCCCGGGAGTAGACAACATTCCATTAGAACTACTGATGGCCTTGGGAGAGCCAGTCATGACAAAACTCTACCATCTGGTGAGCAAGATGTATGAGACAGGCGAAATACCCACAGACTTCAAGAAGAATATAATAATTCCAATCCCAAAGAAAGCAGGTGTTGACAGATGTGAAAATCACCGAACTATCAGTTTAATAAGTCACAGCTGCAAAATACTAACGCGAATTCTTTACAGACGAATGGAAAAACTGGTAGAAGCGGACCTCGGGGAAGATCAGTTTGGATTCTGTAGAAATGTTGGAACACGTGAGGCAATACTAACCTTACGACTTATCTTAGAAGAAAGATTAAGAAAAGGCAAACCTACGTTTCTAGCATTTGTAGACTTAGAGAAAGCTTTTGACAACGTTAACTGGAATACTCTCTTTCAAATTCTGAAGGTGGCAGGGGTAAAATACAGGGAGCGAAAGGCTATTTACAATTTGTACAGAAACCAGATGGCAGTTATAAGAGTCGAGGGGCACGAAAGGGAAGCAGTGGTTGGGAAGGGAGTGAGACAGGGTTGTAGCCTCTCCCCGATGTTATTCAATCTGTATATTGAGCAAGCAGTAAAGGAAACAAAAGAAAAATTCGGAGTAGGTATTAAAATTCATGGAGAAGAAGTAAAAACTTTGAGGTTCGCCGATGACATTGTAATTCTGTCAGAGACAGCAAAAGACTTGGAAGAGCAGTTGTACGGAATGGACAGTGTCTTGAAAGGAGGATATAAGATGAACATCAACAAAAGCAAAACGAGGATAATGGAATGTAGTCAAATTAAATCGGGTGATGCTGAGGGGATTAGATTAGGAAATGAGACACTTAAAGTAGTAAAGGAGTTTTGCTATTTAGGGAGAAAAATAACTGATGATGGTCGAAGTAGAGAGGATATAAAATGTACACTGGCAATGGCAAGGAAATCGTTTCTGAAGAAGAGAAATTTGTTAACATCGAGTATAGATTTAAGTGTCAGGAAGTCATTTCTGAAAGTATTTGTATGGAGTGTAGCCATGTATGGATGTGAAACATGGACGATAACCAGTTTGGACAAGAAGAGAATAGAAGCTTTTGAAATGTGGTGCTACAGAAGAATGCTGAAGATAAGGTGGGTAGATCACGTAACTAATGAGGAGGTATTGAATAGGATTGGGGAGAAGAGAAGTTTGTGGCACAACTTGACTAGAAGAAGGGATCGGTTGGTAGGACATGTTTTGATGCATCAAGGGATCACAAATTTAGCATTGGAGGGCAGCGTGGAGGGTAAAAATCGTAGAGGGAGACCAAGAGATGAATACACTAAGCAGATTCAGAAGGATGTAGGTAGCAGTAGGTACTGGGAGATGAAGAAGCTTGCACAGGATAGAGTAGCATGGAGAGCTGGATCAAACCAGTCTCAGGACTGAAGACCACAACAACAATAACATGAGAAAACGCAAATTAGTTACAAACTATGGCGTGCACGCACTTGATTCAACATGTAAACGTCATACAGATATTCGGATTTAGGTTATGACGTGTTCGATGTGCATGTCATCATTGGCGATGATGTGGCTCAGACGAACAGCGAAATTTTGCATGACCCGCTGAAGTGTCGGAATATCGATGCTGTCGACGACTTCCCTAATGGCTGTGTTCATCTCAGCAATGGTTTTGTGGTTATTGCTGAACACCTTGTCTTTAATATAGCCCCACAAAAAGAAGTGTTCAGATCCGGAGAGTATGGCGGGCAATCGAGCCAACGTCAGTTGCCTCTGCGTGTCCCAGAACGAGAATGCCGTCCCCAAAGTGCTCCTCCAGGACGTCAAACACTCTCCTGCTTCGATGAGGTGGAGCTGCGTCTTGCATGAATCACATCTTGTCGAAATCAGGATCGTCGCTATACCAAACCATGCATGCGAATACTATTTTCCATCATGCCCCGTGGCCAACCGTGAGTACTAGGGTAATGGGGTTACAACTCTGCTTTTGATATCAAATTGATATGCAAATTAATTAAATTGATCAATTAATCACCCCCACCCCCTACTATGCCCACCCCCGCCTCCGACTACGCCCACCCCCCGTCCCCGGATCACGTTACGTGTTTTTATCAGCCTGCACGTGTGCCACAGCCCCTTCCCCCTCTCCCCCAGCCTACCCTATTGGCGGGAATTTCGAATTTTGGCGGGAACTTTGAATTTTGGCGGGAATTTCTTTGTCCCAGGGCTATGCTGACGTCCCGTCCCACCCCCCGCCCAGGAACTGACGGGAAGTTAAAAATGATAGTGCCGTTTCTAGGACTCGAACCCTGATTCTACTGGATTGAAAGCCCAAGTGCACCCCCCCCCCCCCCCCATAACACAATTATACCATCAAAGGCGCTTGATATTGTAGTAGCCAATAGGAATGCAGCATCCGATCACAACGGTGATATAAAGCGGGCCCAGCACCTCTGCAGCCTCAGTTGCCGTCAGTCACCCAGAATGAAGCGCCAGTCGAGATCATCCAGCTCCGTCCAGACACAGCAGTAGCAGAATACGATGAAGCCGCGGAAGAGTAAGTACCCCCTGCTTAACGTCTGTGTTTACTGCCGTGTGAGGGTCTTTATGTTTATATTATCGCTTGTAACGGTTTCTCTTCTTTGCTCATCAGTGGATGCGACGTCCTCCAGCCTGTCGGGGTCTGCAACAGCGACGTGTCCCAGCCCGTCGGGACCCGCATCAGCGGCAGAATCCTGAGATCCTGTCGCGCACCTGGTCAGCTTGATGGAGCAGGACAATGAACCTGACTCACTGAAGTGCACCAGGGGTCCTAATCAGCATGACACAGGTCGGTATTGGCCTCCATGATACGTACCATCGCAGAATACTCCAGTGATACTGCTTGCACAGAGTGAGTATGAAGTGGATGAGAAGATACCAATTAAGCCCTGTGCAGCACCACTCTTCCCTTCAGTGTATAATTTAACCGCTAGTAGTTCGAAACATTTACATATTGGTAAACAAGCAACCACAGACAGAGAGTGGCGTATTGTGATAAAGATCGAGAAAGCAGCTAAAAGTATTAAAGTGCTGTTTACGGAGGTAGAATGGAATGAACTCTGTCGTGCAAAAGTGTATATCAAGCAGCAGTTGACCACTATCACCCGAGCTGCCCTCCATCGGACATTTACTGTCGTGCTCCTATGAACTACAACAGTGTACAACGACTCTGCACTCCGTGTGAAATCAGGTGACACATCCGTTTACCTACAGCTCTCCACTGTTAAAAACTTTTTCGATCAGGAAATTGTGCTATCCATTGTGTTGGAAAGACTGGACAGATGGCTGCCTTGTGTTAAAGCTGTGTGTAGAGGCATTGGAGAGTATCTAAGTATGAACAATGTGCATGCAGACAACTTCGAACAATGGGTCAGCATGGTGCCGGCGAAAACTAATGTACTGCCAATAAGTCTGAGAGAAATACATGCTGAACTCTGTGCTCACAAGAAAGCTTTATTTTCTGTATTCTGTACTGGCATTAAGATACAAGAAAGAACCAGTTCAAAAAATTGTTCAAATGTGTGTGAAATCTTACGGGACTTAACTGCTAAGGTCATCAGTCCCTATGCTTACACACTACATAACCGAAATTATCCTAAGGACAAACACACACACCCATGCCCGAGGGAGGACTCGAACCTCCGCCGGGACCAAAAGAACCAGTTGATGTAATGCATCCTGTATATGATTACTGAATTTTTAAAAAAATGTATATAACCATGTATGTGTTTCTTATTTCTTACCTCTCATTATATTGCAACTACTAAAGCTATTGCCCCAGTATTTTCACTGGAAACATGCAGCAGCAGAAAATTATGTCATTTAACTAAATTCTCCGTAAAAGCCCATTGCACACCAGTACCTGAAATGGTCAGTATCAGGGAAAGGGCATAGTGTTCATTATATTCTATAAAATACTCATTGCCAGTACCTGACGTAGTAGGTATCATGGGAGGGTGGGTGAAGCATCAAGACTTTGTTGTAAGCGACTGGAGCTGTGACGGTGCGCAAGAAGACTGGAAGAAGAAGAATGGCGTACTCCCTCCCGATAGTGCAATAATTGTAGATCCATACAACTGTGGCAAGACAAATGTTCTCATGTCGCTGCTAACACATCCAGATGGAATCCGCTTTGAGCATGTATGTGTATTTTCAAAAACACTGTTTCAGCCCAAATACCAACTATTACAGGAGATTCTGCAGGGTGTAGATGGTGTGACATACACGACATTCAGTGAGAGCAGTGATATCCCTCCACCGGAAAAAGTAAAGCCAAACACAGTGTTCATCTTTGACGATGTTGCTGAGGAAAACCAAGACAAATTAGGCGATATTTTTGTTTCGGTCGCCACATGGCTGTTGGGATATTTTATCTGAGTCAGACATATTCCAGAATCTCAAAACAGCTGGTGAGGGATAATGCAAACCTAATTATAGCATTCAAATAGGCTAGTCTGAATTTAAAACACATTTACCAGGCTCATGTAAGAACCGACATGTCGTTCTATGATTTTGTAAAGATATGTGCAGATTGATGGACCCAATCACAATATGGGTTTCTCGTTATTGATAAAACAAGAAAACTGAATGATGGCAGATACAGACGGAACTTCCAGAAGTTCCTATGTATGTAGCCATCAAAATGGTGAGTACATCAGCATACGCATCACCATGGATAAATTCACACGCATGCAAGGGGCTCCGTTTGATAGGATGGGTGTACATAGTCAAAACATTGGCTTGTACATGGACGCGAAAATTAAACTCTCGAACATGAAGTTGGAGGCGTACGCAAGAAACTAGAGACGTATTGTCAAACCCTTCTGAGACTGAACAATACACAGAATGATCAGGTTAATGCAGTCGAGAAGAAAGTAAATGGTTTAACTGAAGGGGGAATAGCTGTCATTGACAACGGGACATTGTACGAACGGGTTAATGGAATTGAAAAGAAAATAGGCAACTTAACTGAAGGGAAATAGCTGTTACCGAGAAGGGGGAGCAACATAAGAAGAAGAAGAGCGGATATATAAAACCTCACACTGCACAGAAATCCGATTATTATACCCCGAGATGTCGACTAAGCGTAAAGTCATAGTGACACGGAAGGCCGTTCGCGAGAAGTTACGGTTGCTGAGGTTAGGGTATTTGAAGCGGGAGCAACCACTGCGAGAAACTTTTAAACCAGTTACTGAATCTCTCGATGAACTCTCAGCGCAATTCCGCAATGACGACAAAGACACTATTGCTGATTTCATTAACCGTCACAGCGACGCTGGGGTACACAAAACATTCAGTGTCAGTGGTAAGAAACCATACATGTTGGGCACAAGGCCTATACCTTTAAATGAAAAAAACAATACAGATCCGCGATAAACAATTTCAAAGAACACCCGGTCTACTAAATCTTATTTTCCTAAGACCCACAAAAACGGTAAATTATTCGCCTAAAGATCTGGAAATGTATTGTGAAATATTGCTTTTAACTGATCTGCATAAGAATGCAAAAAGTCGAAGCAATGTGAAATACAAATCCATTATAAAACCTATTTTGGATGCTGATAAAATAGCAGTGGTGATGGTACTGACATTCAGTACAAAAGAGTGAACAATCGACTCCCGCAGTATATAATTACAACCCCAATGAGCTAATAGACCAGTTACGACTGCTCATGGCATCAGAGACCGCTGGTAATACAGCACATTCGAATGAAGTTGTTTCACTATTTCTCAGCTTAGGGAGAGAGGCATCATCGAATAAGTATGGAGACTGTAGTTCGAGAACTGCACAAACCAGCACGCAAAACATACTCTCGAAGATGTGATATGATGAAAGGTTTGGACGACCTGCGGCTCGCGGATCTTGTCGACGTGTGAATTCTCTGCAAAACTGGTCTACAGATCATGAAATACGGAAACCATCGCCGAAGATACTTCCTCAATTACACTACTCTGCTACTGTTGAGGAAAGCTTGAACTTTTTTCAGCATGAAACAGATCTCCAACCAGGCTATGTCACCACATACCACAAATGGTTCAAATGGCTCTGAGCACTATGGGACTTAACATCTCTGCTCATCAGTCCCCTAGAACTTAGAACTACTTAAACCTAACTAACCTAAGGACATCACACACATCCATGCCCAAGGCAGGATTCGAACCTGCGACCGTAGCAGCCGCGCGGTTCCGGACTGAGCGCCTAGAACCGCTAGACCACCGCGACCGGCCAAATACCACATTAATGTAGCAAAAACAATTCGCATCCTGCACCATACAAAACCATCACTTCTGCTAGCAGCCACCGGACACTCGAACATATACTGCAAAGACAGACAGAACCCAAAAAGAAAAAAAAAAGTAAGCACATGCAGTGTATATAGTTCTAGTAACACTAGATACATCCCGCTAGGTTGGTCAGCTATCCACCGTGGTCAACAGTCATGAGTCACTGCCTCTGCACATGGTGCCCTTCTGCAGGATGAGAGTGTCCTCAGTGGACCACAGTCACTCTACAACATGGTGTACAAAGACTGGGCTGGTTCCCCTCAGCACAAAGGCGTTCCTGTTTATGGCACCGACCTGCCTTGCTTGCTTGCTACCAAGATTTCTACAGCCATCTGCAGACTCTGAGATTACACGAACAAATGTTTTTTTTTTTTTCATGGTTCGCAAGAATATCGTGCCATTCACGCGATAGTTCTCAGCATCACGCATATAGCAGTATACTACCGATCGCTTGCACAGTAAATTTTCGAAGACAGAGAGTGGAAATTATTTCTCTAGAAGTCCGAAAATTTTGCGAGGTGCAGTGACCTGGAACATGCTGCAAACCACTGAGTTACTAGAAACTTATCTCATCTGCGAAGATGTTTATGTGAAAACCTGAAAATAGGAAAATAGAGAAAACTTTTAGTTCCACCAGTATTTTTTTTAACAAACACCGATGTCAATGATATAAAAGATTCCAAATGATCCTTCTACTTTACTAAGTCAACCAAGATGTTTCTCATGTCTAGAGCACCAGCAAAAATCTCTTCCACCTGTCTTTTAACACCTAGGTGCACAAAACACACACCACAATCGACGTTCTCTCAACCAAATAAAGACAGGAAATTTGTAGATGCTGACAAAGGGATAATTTACATAAGAGGGAATAACTGTTCAGCACACATACACGCCCGTATTGAATCTTCTCAAACTTCTATGGAGAACACAGGCGATCTTGAAGGCTGCCCAACGCATACTGAATATTAGTTAACTATTCACCCATCAAGAGGGCGACTTGGTTAGGTCAGCTGCTTTCTTATACACCAGCCCGTCTAATTTGGATGGCTCCCACCGTTAAGTCAGAAATGTCAATCACTCCACCCACACGCTACAGCTGTCATATGCTCCCTGCACCCTAGGCAGAATCGTCCTAGGACACCAGCCACTTGTATTTTATCACTGTACTTACAATTAAAGATAACGATTGCAGTCTCAATCTGATGACAACTGACAATGAGCAAAGTATCAGAAATACCCCCTCCTGACGATGTGGCTCTGGAAATACAAATATCTATATCCTTCTTATGACTGGACATAATTTTCCACGTAAAAAAATCTTTCACCCCCCCCCCCCTTTTGACCATCGCAATCGTCCACGTCAAATCCATACCTCCTTTACGACAGGACTAAGTCATTTTCTTTGCACATGTTAGAATGCTGACCACAATACATACTGTTTATAATCCCGCTGATGACAGCGAATCTATCACACATCCCATACTAATACTTCGCCGATAACTGACTACTGGCGACACCAAACAGTATTGAGCGAAAATCGGTGCTGAATGTACATGCCTCATTAGTTTTTCTTGCGAGTGGTACCAGTGTGTCTTAGGAAGAGAGACATAATCGTCTTGTAACCGACCAACTATTAATAAAATACTATCACAACGGCTATATTATTGTCACAAGCGGTAATGGTTCTACCAGTTTGCACAAGTATCGCTAACGATATCCAAGTTACAAATTATACAAGCTTTATAAATCGAGATACGGCATTGCCTCCGAATGAAGTGGTTTTCCACACAAATACCACGACATTGAATATAGATGGCTATTTCGGGGTGCTTACTAATAGACCGAAAACTTGGGTGCATGTCGCAAGCAGTGTAAGCTCGTAACAAAATCACGGAATTTAGAAAATTACACTCCTGGAAATTGAAATAAGAACACCGTGAATTCATTGTCCCAGGAAGGGGAAACTTTATTGACACATTCCTGGGGTCAGATACATCACATGATCACACTGACAGAACCACAGGCACATAGACACAGGCAACAGAGCATCCACAATGTCGGCACTAGTACAGTGTATATCCACCTTTCGCAGCAATGCAGGCTGCTATTCTCCCATGGAGACGATCGTAGAGATGCTGGATGTAGTCCTGTGGAACGGCTTGCCATGCCATTTCCACCTGGCGCCTCAGTTGGACCAGCGTTCGTGCTGGACGTGCAGACCGCGTGAGACGACGCTTCATCCAGTCCCAAACATGCTCAATGGGGGACAGATCCGGAGATCTTGCTGGCCAGGGTAGTTGACTTACACCTTCTAGAGCACGTTGGGTGGCACGGGATACATGCGGACGTGCATTGTCCTGTTGAAACAGCAAGTTCCCTTGCCGGTCTAGGAATGGTAGAACGATGGGTTCGAGGACGGTTTGGATGTACCGTGCACTATTCAGTGTCCCCTCGACGATCACCAGTGGTGTACGGCCAGTGTAGGAGATCGCTCCCCACACCATGATACCGGGTGTTGGCCCTGTGTGCCTCGGTCGTATGCAGTCCTGATTGTGGCGCTCACCTGCACGGCGCCAAACACGCATACGACCATCATTGGCACCAAGGCAGAAGCGACTCTCATCGCTGAAGACGTCTCCATTCGTCCCTCCATTCACGCCTGTCGCGACACCACTGGAGGCGGGCTGCACGATGTTGGGGCGTGAGCGGAAGACGGCCTAACGGTGTGCGGGACCGTAGCCCAGCTTCATGGAGACGGTTGCGAATGGTCCTCGCCGATACCCCAGGAGCAACAGTGTCCCTAATTTGCTGGGAAGTGGCGGTGCGGTCCCCTACGGCACTGCGTAGGATCCTACGGTCTTGGCGTGCATCCGTGCGTCGCTGCGGTCCGGTCCCAGGTCGACGGGCACGTGCACCTTCCGCCGACCACTGGCGACAACATCGATGTACTGTGGAGACCTCACGCCCCACGTGTTGAGCAATTCGGCGGTACGTCCACCCGGCCTCCCGCATGCCCACTATACGCCCTCGCTCAAAGTCCGTCAACTACACATACGGTTCACGTCCACGCTGTCGCGGCATGCTACCAGTGTTAAAGACTGCGATGGAGCGCCGTATGCCACGGCAAACTGGCTGACACTGACGGCGGCGGTGCACAAATGCTGCGCAGCTAGCGCCATTCGACGGCCAACACCGCGGTTCCTGGTGTGTCCGCTGTGCCGTGCGTGTGATCATTGCTTGTACAGCCCTCTCGCAGTGTCCGGAGCAAGTATGGTGGGTCTGACACACCGGTGTCAATGTGTTCTTTTTTCCATTTCCAGGAGTGTATATTAGTCGGAGGCGACTTCAACCTACCTAGTATAGACTGGGATGTCTATGGATTCATTACAGGTGGTACAGACAAGCCGTCCTGTGAATTACTTTTGAACACATTATCCGAAAACTGTCTTGAGCAGCTAAATCGACAGCCAACGCGTAATGGAAATATTTTAGATCTGGTAGCCACGAACAGACCAGACCTCATTGACGGTGTCAGTGTTGAGACAGGGATTAGTGATCATGATGTTGTGATTACGACTATGGTTACGAAAGTTAAAAAGTCGGTCAAGAAGGCTAGGAGAGTATTCTTACTAGAAAGAGCACATAAGCAGTTGTTAGCATCCCACTTAGTAAATGAATCGACTTCATTTACATCCGATATGATGGACGTGGAAGAATTATGGGCAAAATTTAAACACATTGCAAATCACACATTGGAGAAGTATGTGCTGGAAAGGTGGGTTACGAACGGAAAAGACCCACCGTGGTTTAACAGCGCAATTCGGAGAATGCTCAGGAACCAAAGACAGTTGCACTCGCGGTACAAGAAAGATCGGGAGAATGAGGACAGGCAAAAGTTAGTAGAGATTCGTGCTGCTGTAAAAAGAGCGATGAGCGAAGCATACAACCACTACCACTGTCACACCTTAGCAAAAGATCTTGCTGAAAACCCAAGGAAATTCTGGTCTTACGTAAAATCGGTAAGCGGGTCGAAGGCTTCCATCCAGTCACTCACTGATCAGTCTGGCCTGGCAACGGAAGACAGCAAAAGGAAAGCTGAAATTTTAAATTTAGCATTTGAGAAATCTTTCACCCAGGAGGATCGTACAAACATACCGCCGTTTGAGTCTCGTACAAATTCCCGTATGGAGGACATTGTAATAGACATCCCTGGGGTTGTGAAGCAGCTGAATGGGTTGAAAATAAATAAATCTCCAGGTCCTGGCGGGATTCCAATTCGGTTTTACAGAGATTACTCTACTGCATTGGCTCCTTATTTAGCTTGCATTTATCGCAAATCTCTTGCCCAACGTAAAGTCCCGAGCGACTGGAAAAAAGGGAAGGTGACACCTGTATATAAGAAGGGTAGAAGGTACAAAATGGTTCAAATGGCTCTGATCACTATGGGACTTAACATCTGAGGTCATCAGTCCCCTAGAACTTAAAACTATTTAAACCTAACTAACCTAAGGACATCACACACATCCATGCCCGAGCCAGGATTCGAACCTGTGACCGTAGCAGTCGCTCGGCTCCAGACTGAAGCGCCTAGAACCGCTCGGCCACAACGGCCGGCAAGGGTAGAAGGACGGATCTTCAAAATTACAGCCAATATCCTTAACATCGGTTTGTTGCAGGATTCTCGAACATATTCTCAGTTCGAATATAATGTATTTCCTTGAGACAGAGAAGTTGCTGTCCATGCATCAGCACAGCTTTGGAAAGCATCGCTCCTGCGAAACGCAACTCGCCCTTTTTTTCATATGATATCTTGCGAACCATGGATGAAGGGTATCAGACGGATGCCATATTCCTTGACTTCCGGAAAGCGTTTGACTCGGTGCCCCACTGCAGACTCCTAACTAAGGTACGAGCATATGGGATTGGTTCCCAAATATGTGAGTGGCTCGAAGACTTCTTAAGTAATAGAACCCACTACGTTGTCCTCGATGGTGAGTGTTCATCGGAGGTGAGGGTATCATCTGGAGTGCCACAGGGAAGTGTGGTAGGTCCGCTGTTGTTTTCTATCTACATAAATGATCTTTTGGATAGGGTGGATAGCAATGTGCGGCTGTTTGCTGATGATGCTGTGGTGTACGGGAAGGTGTCGTCGGTGAGTGACTGTAGGAGGATACAAGATGACTTGGACAGGATTTGTGATTGGTGTAAAGAATGGCAGCTAACTCTAAATATAGATAAATGTAAATTAATACAGGTGGATAGGATAAAGAATCCCGTAATGTTTGAATACTCCATTAGTAGTGTAGCGCTTCACACAGTCACGTCGATTAAATATTTGGACGTAACATTTCAGAGCGATATGAAGTGGGACAAGCATGTAATGGCAGTTGTAGGGAAGGCGGATGGTCGTCTTCGGTTCATTGGTAGAATTTTGGGAAGATGTGGTTCATCTGTAAAGGAGACCGCTTATAAAACACTAATACGACCTATTCCTGAGTACTAATCGAGCGTTTGGGATCCCTATCAGGTCGGATTGAAGGAGGACATAGAAACAATTCAGAGGCGGGCTGCTAGATTTGTTACTGGTAGGTTTGATCATCACGCGAGTGTTACGGAAATGCTTCAAAAACTCGGATGGGAGTCTCTGGAGGAAAGGAGACGTTCTTTTCGTGAATCGCTACTGAGGAAATTTAGAGAACCAGCATTTGAGGCTGACTGCAGTACAATTTTACTGCCGCCAACTTATATTTCGCGGAAAGACCACAAAAATAATATAAGAGAGATTAGGGTTCGTACAGAGGCATATATGCAGTCATTTTTCCCTCGTTCTGTTTCGGAGTGGAACAGGGAGAGAAGATGCTAGTTGTGCTACGAGGTACCCTCCGCCACGCACCGTATGGTGGATTGTGGAGTATGTATGTAGATGTAGATTTAGAGTTGTAACGAGCTTTGATTTAATGGTTGACTGATGAAGCGAGCATGGTATAATTTCTGAACCATGATCAGATGTGAACAGTGAGTGCTATACACCTCTGAAAAGCTATATTGGGCATGTATCACAAAGATTCGATGTTTTAAGGAAGTAGTTTTTTTTCATTTTATCACCATAATTTATCGTAGAGAAACTTGCAGGGAGAATTATGTCATGTGCTGGGAGTATATTTCTTACATTGGAATATTAACAGTGTTTCATTCCACATGACTAATATGTCAGAAACTGCACCTCTCTATCTAATATTATAGCATGTTTTAAGCGCAGCACCATGTAGCCTTAAAGGTGCATGTGTTTATGTTCTCTCTTACCAATACCTTCTTGGAATGGACCCCAGATCGTAGAACAATACCTTAAAATTGGTAGCGCAGCTGATTCACGTAAAATTCATCAAACTCCATCTGTTTGGAGCTCCATAATGCATGAAAACCACTCATTTCTCCTTAACCATCTATTACATCACCACAACACTTTCATATCTACTATACACCAATAAGGGGATGGTAACGTCCTTGACATGCACGCATCTGGAGAGATTTTGTGCACTTCAGTGGGTGCCATGAGTAAGACTGGTGCAGAACTGTAGATCCCGACTTGGCTCGCTCTGTTACTTCACGAGACGTGGTACGTAGTGATCTACTTCTGGTCAGCTGTAGATTAAATAGGTGACAGTATTGAGGGGAGGGCTGGACAAAGACAATACGAGGAGATCTTTCAATCTCTAACTTTATCCTAAGGATGCTCTGTGTCTTCCATCTGCATAAGAAAGATGGCCAATGATAATTGTAAATTACACACTATGATCGAAGTGCTAGAAATATGTAGATCGCTGTCTGGTATACTTTGGTGTATATGTTCGAGAATTAACAATGAATGGACATGCTGCACAGTCGTGTATATACATTTGCAATCTAGTATATAGTATTCGCAGGAGGGGCGGTCTTTGCAGTGATACTGAAATTGGGAAGCATGCTGCATCATTGGTCGGCGTTGAAATAACGGAAAAACTGGTAAAATTGCTAAAATTCATCACACTATCAACTTTGATGTTTGTTACAGTACATCACCAGTGTCTTTTTATCCCATCTGTCCACTGGTATGCTGTTGATTAGAACATAATTATTGACTGACATCACTTGTTTGAGAGTCTTGGTGAAAGGAAAATGCCTTCCAGGGATCGCTAGCACCGAACACTGTTTATGTACATGACTGATATATGAGGAATCAGTCAAAACAGAACACCAAGCCATCTGCTACATCATTGTGAAAGATGAGTTTAAATATAGAGGTCATCAATCGTCTTCAGACACTTGTTTCGAAATGCTCCACAATTCTGCGAAACTGTTTCCTTATGTTGTAACTCTTTTATTTCAGTCATCCAATGTATATGTTGTGGGAGCAGCAGCAACATGATTTACACCATGTGATACCCAGTTTTCGGTGAGAGCTTAGAAACTGACACAGACCTCGAGATCGTTGAGAAAAAAAAAAAGTATGTCAGTGTACAAAGCTGTAGTCACACACTGTTTGGTTGTGTTACAGCAGGAAAATCAATGTATCAAATGACAACACATGGACCCTCTCTTGCAAGTGATAATCTATATGATATTGTCCTCCTGTAGTACAGGAAATGAAACTTTACACTCGTCTGTGCAGGCGACTTCGATCACTGACCGGATCAATAACTGTATATTTAATAGGATCGCCACATATTCTCGATGCCAGCACACAGCTGGTATTTGTTTATATATATATATATATATATATATATATATATATATATATATATAATTTTTTTTTCTCTGTCATATGAAGTTCAGAGCTTTTGTAGTTTGTAGTTTCTTTCTCTGTTGGATGGTACAAAATAACAATGATATAGAATGTTTGGGTTACAGACATGAATGCACTCTGAGGGATGCACATATCCTTTGCACTGCAGTACTGTATGTATTTTGGAAATGTACCAGAATGCAGTAACAAAATCCTTATCCTTCTCCCAGTTCCTTTAAATGTATGTACTGTCTTTCCTACTACCTCGTGTTGCAGGAGAAAGCTTCATTTGGCACTGGTCTTACGCATCGTAGCCGGCCGCGGTGGTCTCGCGGTTCTAGGCGCGCAGTCCGGAACCGTGGGACTGCTACGGTCGCAGGTTCGAATCCTGCCTCGGGCATGGATGTGTGTGATGTCCTTAGGTTAGTTAGGTTTAAGTAGTTCTAAGTTCTAGGGGACTGATAACCACAGCAGTTGAGTCCCATAGTGCTCAGAGCCATTTGAACCATTTTACGCATCGTACATGACTGGCTGAGCCATGACAACATGTTCCATTTGCCACTGAAAATGGTCCAAAAAAATGGTCCTCTCGCATTAACTTAGCTCACCCTGTTTCTCCACGGGTTGCGGAAGGTCTTAGATAAAGCACTTCCTGACATTTGGAACGATCACATGCACAAAGCAACAGGGGTGGTGGAGCAGAGATTGAGGGTCAGTTACAAGATGCACAGGGGCTACCTAAAAAACCACGTTGGAGTTTTACTATGGCAGATAGGTTCGAAGAGCGTGACTCGTTCCGAGATATGAGAGTGCCACTATCAGCTGTAATCATTGAAAGACATATCCATAATCCAATGCAAGTTTGTGGTTGAATGAAAAGAGTTGATTCCAACTCGCAGACATCATTTCTACCAGAAACCATAACACTATGAATTTGAAAATAGAGTATGTTTTGTACATTTCTTATGACCTCAATTTAGCACTGCATTTAAGTGAGTCATCGAATAGTACACCATCCAATGTATGTGATCACTCTCAATCAAACATCGTCCTCCCTCTCCCATAACCCAGTGGATATATCACATAGCCTCTGACATGGTATTGGGATGGAATGCTTTACAAATACTGGAGAAATATCTAGCGGCGGCATAAAGGAATTGCAAATATCTGCTTCATGTCACGTTCCTTAGCTGAATCATTTTCTAAATTTGCTGATTTTATTACGAACTCACACCACTGGCGACATGCTCTCAAACTTTCAGTCTGTCAGTAAACACCCTGCGACCACCAACATCAAGCCCACCCGGCTAGTCGTCGATCTAACGCACTTCTTCCTGAGTGGAATGGCGTGCCGGTCCCCGGCAAGAATCCGCCAGGTTGATTATTGTCAAGGTCTGGTGTGCCGGCCAGCATGTGGATGGTTTTTAAGCCTGCTTTTCCATCTGCCTCGGCGAATGCAGGCTGGCTCCCCTTATTCCAACTCAGTTACACTATGACAGTGATTGCTGCGCAAACACTGTCTCCACTTAATGCGTACACGACAATTACTCTACCATGCAAACATTAGGGTTACAGTCATCTGGAATGAGAGGTTCACGGCGTGGGTCCACTGGGGGCCGAACTGCACAATAACCCCAGGTTCGGTATGGAGCGATGGTGGGGTGAGTGGACTGTTGTAGGGGTTGTGTACCATTGCGAGCTACTGCGGGGATGGAGCCTCCCTTTCGTTTCTAGGTCCCCAGTTCAATCAGTACATACATATATACATATTCAAAGTCGAGATATTTGTGTGGAAAACCACTTCATTCGGAGGCAATGCCATATCTCGATTTATAAAGCTTGTATAGTTTTTAACATGGATATCTTTAGTGATACCTGTGACCACCGATAGAACCAAGACCAATTGTGACAGTAACGTAGCCATTGCGATTGTGTGTTTTTTTTTTAATAGCTGATTGCTTATAAGACGATTATTTATTTATTGTTCCGTGGGACCACATTAAGGAGAAGTCTCCATGGTCATGGAACGAGTCAATACATGAAATTATAACACGATTGTAGAAACAGATAAAATGAAATATAAGAAACATATTCAGGTGACACGTCGTTAGTTTAAATAAAGAAAATCAAGAATGTAACACTGGAATTTGCTTAATTTTTTAGCTCTTCCAGAAGCTCCTCGACAGAATAGAAGGAGTGAGCCATGAGGAAACTCTTCAGTTTAGACTTAAAAGCGTTTGGGCTACTGCTAAGATTTTTGAGTTCTTGTGGTAGCTTATTGAAAACGGATGCAGCAGAATACTGCACTCCTTTCTGCACAAGAGTCAAGGAAGTGCATTCCACATGCAGATTTGATTTCTGCCTAGTATTAACTGAGTGAAAGCTGCTAACTCTTGGGAATAAGCTAATATTGCTGACAGCAAACGACATTAAAGAAAATATATACTGTGAGGGCAACGTCAGAATTCCCAGACTATTGAATCGGGGTCGACAAGAGGTTCTCGAACTTACACCACACATAGCTCGAACAGCCCGTTTTTGAGCCAAAAATACCCTTTTTGAATCAGAAGAATTACCCCAAAAAATAATACCATATGACATAAGCGTATGAAAATATGCGAAGTAGACTACTTTTCGTGTTGAAATGTCACTTATTTCAGATACTGTTCTAATGGTAAATAAAGCGGCATTTAGTTTCTGAACAAGATCCTGAATATGGGCTTTCCACAACAGCTTACTATCTATCCGTACGCCTAGGAACTTGAACTGTTCCGTCTCGCTTATAACATGCCCATTCTGTCTGATTAAAATATCAATTCTTGTTGAATTGTGAGTTAGAAACTGTAAAAACTGAGTCTTACTGTGATTTAGCATCAAATTATTTTCCGCAAGCCTCGAACTTATTTCATGAACTACATTATTTGATAATCTGTCAATATTACACACAAGATCCTTCACTACCAAGCTGGTGTCATCAGCAAACAGAAATATTTTTGAATCACCTGTAATACTAGACACACTAGTACCACTCAGAAGAAAAAACAAACGAGGCATGTACATCCATCGCCGATTTTCTCTTAATATTGTTTCACGTCGCCAATATTCAGTTATTGGCGAAGTATTATACTTAGAAGAGGATCTTTAATACATTCGCTGCCATCAGTGGGCTTATAAACTATATGTACTGTGGTCATTGCTACAACATGTGCAAAGAAAAGGACTTTAAGTCCTGTCATAAGGAAGGTATGAATTTGACATGGAACATTGCAATCTCCGTAAGAGGGGATGAAAGATTTTTTTATGTGGTAAATTATGTCCAGTCATTAGAAGAATACAGATATTTATATTTCCATAGCCACAGTAGTCAGGAAGGGGTATTTCCGATTCATGAACCATGGACCTTGCCGTTAGTGGGGAGGCTTCCGTGCCTCAACGATACAGATAGCCGTACCGTAGGTGCAACCACAACGGAGGGGTATCTGTTGAGAGGCCAGACAAAGGTGTGGTTCCTGAAGAGGGGCAGCAGCCTTTTCAGTAGTTGAAGGGGCAACAGTCTGGATGATTGACTGATCTGGCCCTGTAACGGTTGAAAGCAAGGGGAAACTACAGCCGTAATTTTTCCCGAGGGCATGCAGCTTTACTGTATGATTAAATGATGATGGCATCCTCTTGGGTAAAATATTCCGGAGGTAAAATAGTCCCCCATTCGGATCTCCGGGCGGGGACTACTCAAGAGGATGTCGTTATCAGAACAGAAAACTGTCCTACAGGTCGGAGCGTGGAATGTCAGATCCCTTAATCGGGCAGGTAGGTTAGCAAAATTTAAAAAGGGAAATGGATAGGTTAAAGTTAGATATAGTGGGAATTAATGAAGTTCGGTGGCAGGAGGAACAAGACTTTTGGTCAGATGAATACAGGGTTACAAATACAAAATCCAATACGGGTAATGCAGGAGTAGGTTTAATAATGAATAAAAAAATAGGAGTGCGGGTAAGCTACTACAAAAAGCATAGTGAACGCATTATTGTGGCCAAGATAGACACAAAGCCCAAACCTACTACAGTAGTATAAGTTTATATGCCAACTAGTTCTGCAGAAATTGATGAAATGTATGATGAGATAAAAGAAGTTATTCAGGTAGTGAAGGGAGACGAAAATTTAATAGTCATGGGTGACTGGAATTCGACAGTAGGAAAAGGAAGAGAACGTAGTAGGTGATTATGGATTGGGGCTAAGAAATGAAAGAGGAAGCCGCCTGGTAGAATTTTGCACAGAGCATAACTTAATCAAAGCTAATACTTGGTTCAAGAATCATAAAAGAAGGTTGTATACATGGAAGAACCCTGGAGATACTAAAAGGTTTCATATAGATTATATAATGGTAAGACAGAGATTTAGGAACCAGATTTTAAATTGTAAGACATTTACAGGGGCAGATGTGGACTCTGACCACAATCCATTGGTTATGAACTGTAGATTAAAACTGAAGAAACTGAAAAAGGGTGGGAATTTAAGGGGATGGGACCTGGATAAACTGATTAAACCAGAGAGTTTCAGGGAGAGCATAAGGGAACAATTGACAGGAATGGGGGAAAGAAATACAGTAGAAGAAGAATGGGTAGCTTTGAGGAATGAAATACTAAAGGCAGCAGAGGATAAATATTAAGAGCTCAGATGGAAACCCAGTTCTAAGCAAAGAAGGGAAAGCAGAAAGGTGGAAGGAGTATATTGAGGGCCTATACAGGGGTGATGTTCTTGAGGATAATATTATAGAAATGGAAGAGGAGGTAGATGAAGATGAAATGGGAGATATAATACTGCGTGAAGAGTTTGACAGAGCACTGAAAGACTTAAGTCGAAACAAGGCCCCGGAAGTAGACAACATTCCATTAGAACTACTGACAGCCTTGGGAGAACCAGTCCTGACAAAACTCTACCATCTGGTGATCAAGATGTATGAGACAGGCGAAATTCCTTCAGACTTCAAGAAGAATATAATAATTCCAATCCCAAAGAAAGCAGATGTTAACAGATATGAAAATTACCGAACTATCAGTTTAATAAGTCACAGCTGCAAAATACTAACGCGAATTCTTTACAGACGAATGGAAAAACTGGTAGAAGCCGACCTCGGGGAAGATCAGTTTGGATTCCGTAGAAATGTTGGAACACGTGAGGCAATACTGACTCTACGACTTATCTTAGAAGAAAGATTAAGTAAAGGCAAACCTACGTTTCTAGCATTTGTAGACTTGGAGAAAGCTTTTGACAATGTTGACTGGAATACGCTCTTTCAAATTCTGAAGGTGGCAGGGGTAAAATACAAGGAGCGAAAGGCTATTTACAATTTGTACTGAAACCAGATGGCATTTATAAGAGTCGAGGGACATGAAAGGGAAGCCGTGGTTGGGAAGGGAGTGAGACAGGGTTGTAGCCTCTCCCCGATGCTATTCAATCTGTATATTTAGCAAACAGTGAAGGAAACAAATGAAACGTTCGGAGTAGGTATTAAAATCTATGGAGAAGAAATAAAAACTTTGAGGTTCGCAGAGACAGCAAAGGACTTGGAAGAGCAGTTGAACGGAATGGACAGTCTTGAAAGGAGGGTATAAGATGAACATCAACAAAAGCAAAACGAGGATAATGGAATGTAGTCGAGTATTGATTTAAGTGTCAGGAAGTCATTTCTGAAAGTATTTGTATGGAGGGTAGCCATGTATGGAAGTGAAACTTGGACGATAAATAGTCTAGACAAGAAGAGAATAGAATCTTTCGAAGTGTGGTGCTACAGAAGAATCCTGAAGATTAGATGGGTAGATCACATAACTAATGATGAGGTATTGAATAGAATGGGGGAGAAGAGGAGTTTGTGGCACAACTTGACTAGAAGAAGGGATTGGTTGGTAGGACATGTTCTGAGGCATCAAGGGATTACCAATTTAGTACTGGTGGGCAGCGTGGAGGGTAAAAATCGTAGAGGGAGACCAAGAGATGAATACACTAAGCACATTCAGAAGGATGTAGGTTGCAGTAGGTACTGGGAGATGAATAAGCTTGCACGGGATAGAGTAGCATGGAGATCTGCATCAAACCAGTCTCAGGACTGAAGACCACAACAACAACAACAACAGCTCATTGTCAGTGGTCATCAGATTGAGGCTGCAATCGTAATCTTTAATTGCAAGTACAGTGATGAAGTATATGTGGCTGGTTTCCTAGGACGATTCTGCCTGGGGTGTAGGGAGCATGTGTTGGATGTAGCGTGTGGCCGGAACGATTGACATTTCCGACTTATGGTGGGAGCCATGCAAACTAGTCAGGCTGGAGTACAAGTCTGTCGCGTGAATGGTACGATATTCTGGCGACCCATGTAAATAAAAAAAAAAAATTGTTCGTGTAATCCCAGAGTCTGGAGATGGCTGTAGAAAACATGGTGGCAAGCAGGTCGGTGCCACAAACAGGCACGCCTTTGTGCTGAGGGGAACCAGCCCAGTCTTTGTACACCATGTTGGAGAGTGACTGTGGTCTGCTGAGGACACTCCCATCCTGCAGAAGGGCACCATGTGCAGAGGCAGTGACTCATCACTGTTGACCATGGTGGATAGCTGACCAGCCTAGCGGGAGGTACCTAGTGCAGCAAGAACTATATACGGTGCATGTGCTTACGTTTTTTTGTGTTCTGTGTGTCTTCACAGAATATCTACGAGTGTACTGTGGCCGCTAGCTATATGCATGATGCAGAAGTGATGATTCTGTATGGTGCAGGACACGAATTGTTTCTACTACATTAATGTGGCATGTGGTGACATAGCCTGGTTGGAGATCAGTTTCATGCTGAAAACGTTCAAGCTTTCCTCAACAGTAGCAGAGCAGTGTAATTGAGTAAGTATCTTTGGCGATAGTTTCCATATTTCATGAGCTGTAGACCACATTTGCAGGATTTAACTTTCAGTACAATATGACTGCTATATGTTCTTTTCCGATCTGTACAAAATATACCACTGGCCATTAAAACTGCTACACCACGAAGATGAAGTGCTACAGACGCGAAATTTAACCGACAGGAAGAAGAAACTGTGATATGCAAATGATTACCTTTTCAGAGCATTCACACTAGGTTGGAGCCGGTGGCGACATCTACAACGTGCTGACATGAGGAAAGTTTCCAACAGATTTCTCATACACAAACAGCAGTTGACCGGCGTTGCCTGGTGAAACGTTTTTGTGATGCCTCGTGTAAGGAGGAGAGATGCGTACCATCACTTTTCCGCCTTTGATAAGGGTCGGATTGTAGCCTGTCGCGATTGCGGTTTATTCTGTCGCGACATTGCTGTTCGCGTTGGTCGAGATCCAATGACTGTTAGCAGAATGTGGAATCGGTGGGTTCAGGAGGGTAATACGGAACGCCGTGCTAGATCCCAACGACCTCGAATCACTAGCAGTCTAGGTGACAGGCATGTTATCCGAATGGGTGTAACGGATCGTGCAGCCACGTCTCGATCCCTGAGTCAATAGATGGGGACGTTTGCAAGACAACCATCTGCACGAACAGTTCGACGACGTTTGCAGCAGCATGGACTATCAGTTCGGAGACCATGGCTGCGGTTACCCTTGACGCTGCATCACAGACAGGAGCGCCTGCGATGGTGTACCCAACGACGAACCTGGGTGCCCGAATGGCAAAACGTCATTTTTTCGGATGAATCCAGGTTCAGTTTACAGCATCATGATGGTCGCTTCCGTGTTTTGCGACATCGCGGTGAACGCACATTGGAAGCGTGTGTTCTTCATCGCCATACTGGCGTATCACCCAGCGTGATGGTATGGGTGCCATTGGTTACACGTCTCGATCACCTCTTGTTCTCGTTGACGGCACTTTGAACAGTGCACGTTACCTTTCAGATGTGTTACGACCCGTGGCTCTACCCTTCTTTCGATCCCTGCGAAACCCTACATTTCAGCAGGATAATGCACGACCGCATGTTGCAGGTCCTGTACGGGCCTTTCTGGATACAGAAAATATTCGACCGCTGCCCTGGCCAGCACATTCTCCAGGTCTCTCACCAACTGAAAACGTCTGGTTAATGGTGGCCGAGCAATACGCCAGTCACTACTCTTGATGAACTGTGGTATCGTGTTGAAGCTGCATGGGCAGCTGTGCCTGTACACGCCATCCAAGCTCTGTTTGACTCAATGCCCAGGCGTATCAAGGCCGTTATTACGGCCAGAGGTGGTTGTTCTGGGTACTGGTATTTCAGGATCTATGCACCCAAATTGCGTGAAAATGTAATCACATGTCAGTTCTAGCATAATATATTTGTCCAATGAATACCCGTTTATCATCTGCATTTCTTCTTGGTGTAGCAGTTTTAATGGCCAGTAGTGTAGTTTTGCCGCTGTCTCGTAATATATCTGTCTGCAGACAATGGTGGGGAGTGCTCCCACACCTGCAGGAGCAGCAGTGTGGCGGGTTTCACATCAAAAAATTCAAGCTTTCTTCGACAACAGAGAATTGTAACTGAGGAAGTGTGTTTGGCGATAGTTACCGTATTTTATTATCTGTAGACCACTTTTGCCGAGTTTAACTGTCAGTGCAGTATGACTGCTGTATGTCTTTCTGTCCAATTTATACAAAATAGTTTTGCCGCTGAAAGACTCATAATTTGTCTGCAGAAAATGGCAGA
Organism: Schistocerca nitens; assembly: GCF_023898315.1. Taxonomy (NCBI): domain Eukaryota; kingdom Metazoa; phylum Arthropoda; class Insecta; order Orthoptera; family Acrididae; genus Schistocerca; species Schistocerca nitens. The sequence goes on along the minus strand of NC_064622.1, from coordinate 415,495,139 downwards.
TGGTGCTCCCACACCGAAAGCAGCAGCAGTTTGGCAGTAAACCCAGTAAAAACCAATCAGAATGTTCCATTCACAAGAAGTACCATGACGTCGGAGAGTCACAGGTCATACTTTGCGTAGGGCATAGGTGTGTCTATATACTGGTTTGAAAAACTTGGAGGCAAGGTATCTATGGAAGTTCTGTGGTCCGCAGCTCGTGGTCGTTCGGTAGCGTTCTCTCTTCACACGCCCGGGTTCCCGGGTTCGATTCCCGGCGGGGTCAGGGATTTTCTCTGCCTCGTGATGACTGGGTGTTGTGTGATGTCCTTAGGTTAGTTAGGTTTAAGTAGTTCTAAGTTCTAGGGGACTGATGACCATAGATGTTAAGTCCCATAGTGCTCAGAGCCATTTGAACCATTTTGAAGTTCTGTGATGTCTGAGATTCACGTGTTGTCTGCTCTGTTTGAGTGTTCAGTGACACATTCAAGCAGACCATCCTCATCTGGTTCGGTCAGGTGGGATGCTGTCCCTCTCACACCACTGTGGCTTTAGAGCATCTAGAGACCAGCAGCTGTAGGACATTGAAAATTAAACAAGAAAGTTCCACCCATTTTTCTTTTCTGTAGGAGAGTGCTCGCATTCTGTTTGTGTAATTGTTCTTATTTTGCTGTCTTTGCTTAGACATCAGTATGTGCTTGGAGCGGTGAGGAAAATAACGTCCCTGACTGTAACAGAAAATATAAACTAAGCCCACTCACCGTTGCAGAAAAATGATGAACACCACAACTACTGTAGGATTCAGAAATATTTCTCTCTCTGTCTCTTTTTCTGGCAGAGACTTCAAACGAGCAGCAAAAACTTGAAAAGTAGGCCGCGCCGTCTTAGCCGAGCGGCCTAAGGCGCTGCAGTCATGGACTGTGCGGCTGGTGCCGGCGGAGGTTCGAGTCCTTCTTCGGGCATCGGTGTGTGTGTTTGTCCTTAGTATAATTTAGGTTAAGTAGCGTGTAAGCTTAGGAACTGATGACCTTAGCAGTTAAGTCCCATAAGATTTCACACACATTTGAACATTTTTTTTTCGAAAAGCAGCGAGCGTCCTATTTAGAGTTACAGAGATATTTATTTCGATTTCCAGATATCATCCTTTTGGTATGTAAAATCAGGTATCTCAGCTGATACCAGTTCCAGGGTCTGTTACCCACAAAAGCATGTGAAGTGTCTGGATCTCTTTGTAGAGTCTGTGTTCAAGAGTGGCGATGGTGGTATTACTTCAAATAAAACGAGTGATTGTATAAATATTCTTGCTACATCTACAAAGCTCTCTCTCTCTCTCTCTCTCTCTTTGAAGTGGTACATGTAGTTCCTGTGACATCTTTAGGTTAAGTATGTGACAATATTCCACTCATTGTTTAACACGAGATGTAATAACTCCTGAAGCAGTTTGTGTTCAATGACAAAGAGTATCCGTGCACTGTGGAATGGAAAGAGGAAGGCTGAAGGTATTTCCTGCTTAGCGCACTCTGCCGCCATGCAGCTATCACGTGTCCTCTCCTAGCAGGCGCAGAGACTCTTGAGGCATGCACCTCTCTTCGAGCAGGGCACGGAGATTCTGGGGTGAACATTTTGCCTACAGTGCTTAGGAAGACTGATTGGACTTTTTTATCAAATGAGCTACAGTTACAGCACACACATTTATCAGCATGCGTTGTGAAGTGCAACGTAGTCCCTTCCTGCTGGACCTTCATTATTTGATGAAGCATATTCATCTTCATCAAATATCATTGCTATCGACACAGTCCTCAGATGCGTGATTGCGTCTAATATAAACATTAAGCTTCTCCTTCTCCAGCACAGACATCTCATTCACTAAACACAGTAAACAATTAAGTCTATCCTCCCAGTGGCTAGACATAGATAAACTCCTTTTTTCTCCATTTCTCCCCAGACCGCCATCTTGGATTGTGTCACGGAAGGGAAGATGGGGAGAGCAACAGTGCCCACTGGTGGCGGTGTTGTGAACTAGGCCAGTTGGACTCTGGACCTCATGGTGAACACATTGGGTGGAGCTGCTAATTGTTTAAATAAACAATGCATACAAAATAAAAACTTACGTCCATCCCATCCAGCAGCCCAGCACAGACTTAATCTTTTTCCCACCAGTTTCCAGATAGGGAAGGGGAAGGGAGTGGTAGGAGGGGAAGGGGAGGGGAGGGTGACTGTGTTAGTGGAGGTAGTCCAACTGACCCACCAAAGTTTGAGCTTCCAAAGTTTTTCCCACCAAAGTTTGAGCTTCCGCCATGATGTCACTGCATTGTTGCCACATCTATGGCTGCCACCTTGGATCCACCATCTTGAATAAATCTTGCAACAATGCAACATGGGGCACTCTGCCCTTGCCCTAATACTGGTATGTCCCATTGTATCAGTTATTAGGGTTTCTTCCCATTCAATTCACGTATGGAGCATGGGAAAAATGATTGCTTGGATGCATCTGTATGTATAGTAATTGTTCTAATCTTATCCTCACTATCCCTTTGTGAGGACACTTAGGGGGTTGTAGTATATTCCTAGAGCCATTATTATTTTAAAGCCAGTTCATGAAACTTCATTAATAGACTTTCTCGTGATAGTTTACATCTATCTTCCAGAGTCTTCTACTTCAATTCCCTCAGTATATCTGTGACACTCTCTCAAGGATCAAACAAACCTGTGACTGTGCTGCTCCTCTCCGTATTCACTCAGTATCCCCTGTTACTCCTATGTGGTCCGAGTCCCACACACTTGATCAGTATTCTAGAACTGGTCACACAAGTAATTTGTAAGCAATCTCGTTTTAGACTGATTGCACTTCCCTAATATTCTACCAATAAACCGAACTCTACCACCTGCTTTACCCCCGACTGAGCCCATGTCATCATTCCATTTCATACCCTACAAAGTGTTACACTTAGATATTTGTATGAGTTGGTCGATTCCAACAATGACTCATTGATATTACCGTCATAGGACACTCTGTTTTTTTTTTTTTTTCATTTTGTGAAGTGCACAATTTTACATGTCTGAACATTTAAAGCAAGTTGCTAATCTCTACACCACTTTGAAATCTTATCAAGATCTGACTGAATACTTCTGAAGTTTCTTTCAGTCATTACTTCGCTATAGGTAACTGCATCATCTGCAAAATGTCTGAGGCTACTATTAATATTTCCACAAGGTCATTAACATACAGTATGAACAGCAAGGTACCCAACACACTTCCCTGAGGCACACCTGAAGTTACTTATACGTTGGTTGATAACTTTCCATCCAAGATAACATGCTGTGTTCACTGTACCAAAAAGTCCTCAACCCAGTCACAAATTTCTCTTAATACCCCATATGATCGTACTTTTGACAGTAATAGTACATGTGGTTCTTACATTTAAATCATAGCACCTGGTGAGTTAAAATCTCTTTAATTGGTGTATTAAAAATATGGCACTGAAGATCTCTGTACTCAACATAGCAGTCGATATTTTCTGATGAAAGTACACCAACTATCTTCTCAAAAATATGCGGACATCCCTACTTAATGTGGAATTAGCCAGTGGATGTCACGAGAGGCAGACCAGCCAGTATAAATGGAGGCAGGGAAATCTGTGTAGTCATTAGAGAAGAAATAACAGCAGAAAGGGTTGGTACGAGAGTTCAGTTACCAGGTGTACTGGTATGAAATGAGCGTTAAGATACAAATGTGTCGATAGGGAACATTTGTTGTGAACGAGCCTTAATTTTTTTTGTTTAGTTGGTATGACATCTGTCAAAGACATTTAGTATACATCAAGTCATGGAACAAACAACATCATATGTTTTCATCGTGTTAACAATGTCGAATTTTGTACCAGAAAGTGATGATTTGCGGAAAGCATTATTTTTTTGTTTTCATTTGAAAAAAAAAATGCTACAGAGTCGCATTGAATGCTTGTCGAGGCACATGGTGATCATGCTCTATCAGAAACAACATGCAAAAGATGGTTTCAACGGTTCATGGCTCTGAGCACTATGGGACTCAACTGCTGAGGTCATTAGTCCCCTAGAACTTAGAACTAGTTAAACCTAACTAACCTAAGGACATCACAAACATCCATGCCCGAGGCAGGATTCGAACCTGCGACCGTAGCGGTCTTGCGGTTCCAGACTGCAGCGCCTTTAACCGCACGGCCACTTCGGCCGGCTCAACGGTTCAGAAATAATGGTTTTGAAGTAAGAAATGAAGAACGTGGAAGACCACCAAAAAAGTTCGAAGACGCCGAATTGCAAGCAATATTGGATGAAGATGATACAATGCTAAATGTTGCACAACAAACAATTTCTGGCCGTTTGAAAGCTGTGGGAAAGATCCAAAAGTGTGGAAAATGGGTGCCACATGAATTGAATAAAGGACAGATGGAAAACGGAAAAACCATTTGTCAAATTTTGCTTCAAAGACATGAAAGAAAAACAATTTTGCATCGAATTGTTACTGGCGATGAAAAATGGATTTATTTTAAATCGGGGATAATCGTGGGTTAATCCGGGACAACCATCAACATCGACTGCAAAACCAGATCGATTCGGCAAGAAGACAATGCTCTGTGTTTGGTGTGATCAGAAAGGTGTGGTTTATCATGAGCTTCTAAAGCCCGGTGAAACTGTGAATACTAATCGCTACAGACAACAAATGATCTATTTCAACCATGCATTGATCGAAAAAGACCAGAATGGGCCAGAAGACATGGCAAAGTAATTGTTTTACACGACAATGCATCTGCGCACAAGGCAAAACTGGTTCAGGATACAATCAAAACACTTGGCTGGGAGCTGCTACCCACCCGCCGTATTCACCAGACTTGGCCCCTTCCGACTACCATTTGTTTTCATCAATGGGACACGCATTGGCTGAGGAATACTTCGATTCCTACGAAGAAGTCGAAAATTGGGTGTCTGATTGGTTTGCTTCAAAAGACGAACATTTCTATTGGCGTGGTGTCCACAAATTACCAGAAAGGTGGCCAAATGTATAGAAAGCAATGGTCAGTACTTTGAATAAAATGTCTTTACTATTCAATTGAAAATTAGTGTTTCATTTTCATTAAAAAAAACGCTCATTTAATACCGGTACACCTGGTACTTCGAATGTGAACTATTCATTGGATTTTACCTGAGTAAAAATTCCATCAGGGACATTTCAACTCTTCTGGAGCCATACAGGTCTGCTGTTGGTGATGTGGCTATGAGGTGGAAACACGAAGGAGGTAAATCAAGACCAGGCAGACCTCATGTACTGATGGACAGGGATCATCGTGGATTATGATTGTAAAAAATTCCTAAAATTAGTGGAGGGTATCACTCGTGAGTTCCTAAGTGCTAAGAGAAATCCAGTTATCACGATAAATGTGACTGGGGAGGAAAAAAGAATGGGGGTACAATGGTTGAGCGGCTTCTCAGAACCACGCATTTCTGTAGTCAGTGCTAAGTGACAGTTGCGGCACTGGATCACTGGAAACGAATGATTTTGAATGATGATTCATGCTATATCCTGCGCCAATCCAGTGGAAGGATATGGGCTTGAATGTCCGGAGAATGTTACCTGGCGTCAAGTGAGTGCCAACACTGAAGTACAAAAGAAGTGGTGTTATGGTATGGGGGTATTTTTCTTGGTTAAGATCTGGTACCCTTACATCTGTTACGAATTGGTGTGTGGACAATAAAGTTCCTGAAATGGACTGGGCTTCCCAGAGTCCCAACCTGAACCCAATGGAACACCTTTGGGATGAATTTGATCATTTATTTCACTCAAGAAACCTCATTGAACGTCTTCCCAGCAGAGCTCTAGCCGTCATAAAGGCAAAAGATGGACACGCCCTATATTAACGTCACTATCATGTATCAAGATACTTTTGCTCAGATAGTGTATTCAATAAATTTCTTGTAATATTGATGAATACTTGCACACTGGTTACAGTTAATCCTTCTCAACTTTTCAGTTTGCCCATTTTCAATTAATCATCAAGTTTCTGATGTCATTGAGATCGTTCGTTAATTCACATAGCTCTACAGTTGAAACTCATAAACTTCGACCACATTTGTGTATTTATCAGGCACTGTCTAGAGTAAATGTTCACTATGTTCAGTATAGACAGGGACTGTGACTGCTGTGTTGAGGTGTAAGCTGAGTTACTCACCCTTCGCTCACAGGTCCAGGTAGTGATGGCTTTGGTTGCACACATAGAGCCTGTTGCCAAAGAGCAGCACTGTGGGAGGCCAGACGTAGGAAAGCAAGTGACGTCCAGCACGTCTCACGTGTCATCTGATCAGTCTGCTACTGTGGTCGCCCCTGGTATTTCCTGCACTGAGGTTGATCTCTCGAAATTAGTTTAGTGGGAGGTCGTCCCAAGATGTGACAGGCAGCGAAAGACTTTCCAGGGTGCAGATCATAGGGCCTCCCTGGTTCGTCTAAAGGAACAGGTTTAAGGTGTTGTCTGTGTCTGATGAACATCCTCAGCCAGATGCAGTTTCAGGGGGAGCCTCTCGACCAGCACAATCTGCGCATTCACAGAGGTGGTATTATGTGCACTCAGTGTGCATACTAGGAGTCATTCGAGACGTGGAACAGGCCCTTCCTGATGCCATGAAGAGCACAGGGTGTAGCCAACTGCTGATGGTGTGTCACGTCAGCACTAACGATGAGTGTCCCTTTTGATTAGAAGAGATCCTCTCTGGTTTCGAACGACTAACTGAAGTGGTAAAGACTCCCAGTCTTGATTGCGAGATTAATGCGGAGCTCACCATCTGTCACGTCGTCGACAGGACTGACAGATGGTGCAGAGCTCAATGGATGGTCTGAACCCGAGCCTTAGACGTTTCAGCGGCCATATAGGTTCCGCTTAATAGGTTAGGGGCGAGTATACGCAGGATGCGCTTTCACGGGTAGCGGTGGATGGGTGGAGAGAACTGAGCTACTTTTTAGGTTAGAGCGTCTCGGAAAATTTCAGAAAGGGCGTCAGTCTAAAAGGGTGCAGTGCAAACTTAGAACAAGGGTGGACCCAGCAACAATCGGTGCTGTAGTTGTAAATTGATGTAGCTGCGTTTGGAAAGAACCAGACCTCCGAGCCCTAATAGAAAACACTGGAGCAAATTGTTATAGGTAGTGAAAACTGGCTAAAGCTAGAGACAAGTTCAACAAAAAATTTTACAAGGAACTTAACCGTATTTAGAAATGACAGATTAAATACAGTTGGTGTGAAGTGTTTATTGCTGACAGAAGTACAGGGCGATCCATATAAACCTGAAATACTTCAGTGGATCGTATAATTTCCCTCCGAGAGCAAGTACTGACATGCTTCAGCACAAGTCGGCACCGGTTACCGAGGTCCTACAATTAAGAAATTTTATTTATAACCGTTTTTCACATCGTATAAATAAATTAAGAGGATATGCGTTCAACAAAACCGACTTCGATTTTTTTTGGTGACCCTAGTGGCCATTGAACAGAAATTGTCCATTTCTGGGTAATTACTTCAATGCCAGTTTCGATATTTGCTTCAGAGTGGCTCACCAGTTCAAAAGGCGATCGAACCAAAGCGTTTTGCAAATTGTAAAAAGCACACTACAAGAACGTAAAAGGAATTTTTCTAACGATGTAAACTGTAAGAAGCATTTACAGGCCCTCAAACTTTCACAAGTTGGTTGCAGCAACTCAAAATTAACAACATTTTATGGTGCAAATATACCTAGAAAAAGAAAAATTGCAGAGCTGAAAGTAGCGGCATTCATTGCGGAGCTTTTTTCGGTATCAGCAGTAGCCCATCTGCTCATAGGAGATCTGTTGCCACCTTTGGACAAGTCATCTATTGTTCCCAGTGAAACAAATTGCAGGGCACTAAATGTGCAGGGCTGATTACTAATGGGATTTCACCATGTTTGCTTGAGGATCTCGAATACATTGGCGATAGTCCTTATTCGATGATAGTCCCTTGACACCAAGAAAATGTTGTGCATCATTGTGGGTTATTTGAGTCAAAATATGAGAAAGATAATAACAACTTTTTGTAGACTGTTGGAAATGGAAGTTTCTGATGCTGACACCTTAGCTAATGCATTTAAAAAGCAACTAGCTATAGATGGCCTCGATTTGAATAAGTTAATAGGTATAGATGTGGACGGAGCTAATATAATGGCAGGAGAGCATCATTCATTCTCTTCAGTTTTGAAAGAATCTCTGCCGCATCTTATTACCGTTAAATGTGTGTCACACTCATTGCATGGTGCCGTAGAAAACGCTTGCTTCGCATTTAAAATACATCATTAGAGAAGTTCACAGATTGTTTTCTTGCAGTACCGAGCGGCAGAAATATTCTGTACTGCTGGTCATTACATCTTCTGCTATTGTCAATGCCCAATAAATTATATCTTATATTTTTGAAACTCAACCCAACAGGTTAGCCGAGAGCACTAATGCACTGCCTCCTGGACTCGGGTAGGCGCGCCGGCCCTGGATCGAATGTGCCCGGTCGATTAACGACGACGGCTGGTGTGCCGGCCAGCCTGGATGTGGTTTTTAGTCGGTTTTCCACATTCCAGTAGGTGAATACCCGGCTGGACCACACATCCCGCCTCAGTTACACGACTCGCAGCCATTTTAAACAAATTCGCACTATTTCATGATTTACAACAGACACAGACAGCTGGGGTACATTCATTCCGTCCCTGAGCAGTGTGGGGTGGCGGCAGGAAGGGTGCCCGGCCACCCCGCAACATTAACCGTGCTACATCCGTTCTTGACCCTGCCGAACCCGCTCACAATGTGGGACAAAGACAACTATCTGCCAATTTTAGGTCTCACCGATTGCAATCGCATGCTTCAGGCTGATAATGTTGAACCTCTTAAGCTGTCACCAGAACTGCATACTTTACTGAACTATCTGCCAATTTTAGGTCTTCCCAGAACGATTATGTCAAGGGACAAGACCTTACAGCTTTCGTTTTGGTATTGATCAAAAAGATTTAAGAATTATAAAAGAGCGGTGAGTATCATTTCTTTGTCAATTAGTCCAAGAAATTCAGAGCAGAATTCCAAAGATTCTAAAACTCTGGGAGAAAAATTGCCTGTTTCGCACCTGTCTTGGCTACTAGCCAAATCCGGCCTGATGTGGGGGATACAATGGCCAGTTTTGAATAATTGCTTGGAACTGGCAATCTTGATAGCTCCTTGGATCAATAACGATTTCTCCCTTTCCAGGAATGTAACAAGGTTAATTCAACAGCAGGGGCATTTTGGAGTGAAGTATCGGCCTTTGAAGATGCTGTTTAAGAGCGGAAATTCTTGACTATCGCCAAGTTGGTGACTGAAGTTTGGAGCCTGCTATTCTCCAGTGTTCGTGTGAAAAGAACATTCTCCATAATGAATGTGGTAAAAGACAAATTCAGAAACAGAATGCCCACAAGCACAGCAGATAGTATAATTAGACAGTGGTACAGTTGAAGAATGAAGGGTGTTATAAATTCTAGCGTAGCACTAAAATGCGTACCAAATTTAAGTCAGATGATGTATATAACACAAAGATGTCGATGTCATGTTACTTCTGGCATAAAAAATTAACAATACTGATTTTATTGTTGTTTTAGTCCAATGTAAATGATAATAAATAGTGTTTGCATTAGTACAACAATTATAGTAGGCATACATGTCACATAATTTCATTCATTGTACGATTTAATGCCATTCTTTATGATAATACAGCACTGTAATATAATTTTTATGTCAGAGAAAATTTGTATTTTGCACTAGTAGATACTTAAGAGATTAACAAATTTTAAATTATGCCGCCATAATTGTACTGTTGTCAGTCACTGCGCCACAAAATAGCTCTTTTATCTATAGCATCTCATCGGAAACCAATAGGACGATGAAAAAAATGAAGAAAGCAAATGTGGCGCCCATAGACCATGCTTTATACTTTCTTTATCAGGCTATCTGTTTTTATTTACAAATTAAGAATTTTGGTTTATGTAGTATATATTTTTTGATACATACGATAATTTTCGGTCCTCGACACGTAATTCCGCCTCTTCGTGCTGCCAATACTGATGATACACATACCTACTCCTTTCAACTATTATTCAAGAAATTTGGGGAAAATTTGCCAAAATGGTATCATTTTGGGAAATTTTTTGTCTGCTATGGGAAAATTTAAAAAACTCAGTCTGGAAACGCTGAATGCAACGTTTGCTCGACTCGCGTTCGTTCGTTTGTAGCCTCGTCGGTCGCCGTTTACGAAGTCTGTGAGTGTATAATTCGGGCCACGTGACAATAACGAGCAAATTAGTGACTCGTTCGCAGTCTTTAGCTGGCAGAAACACGCAGTACACACTCTGAGAGCGGTTTTTTCATTGTGAAAACATACTGGAAGGCAGACTCGCTAGTTACAACACAACGGGCATTCTGGAGAGAATTCAATGTGAGCGATGTTCCAACAACGGCAACCATTTTATCGATTATAAGGAAACCGGAGACAACTGGTGTACTGAACAAATGAAAATAGATCATCATTGACTGCAGAGGTTATTGGTAATGTTCGAAGACGCTTGGAAAGCTCTCCAAGCAAATCGTTGCGTCATCTGAGCCAAGAGAGAACGGTTTCATACGACATATACCAGAGAGCTGCGATGAAATCTGCATTGCGACCACAGAGTGCACTAGAAACATATCATAATAAAAGATTTTGTTACTTTCGATAGTTCAGGGGTTCCTTATTCAACGTCCGGACATTCTCTCCATAATTCATGTTACATCAACGTACAAAACAGCAGACACTGGACTGGTGTAAACCCAGATATCATATACGAAACAACACTGCACGATGAAAAAATTGCCGATGACCTCAGCAGTTTGGTCACGTAGTCCTTACCACAAATTTCCAATTTTTACGGGAATTAACAGACTTTGAATGTGATATGATAGTTGTAGTTAGACGCATGGGATATTCCATTTCGAAAATCGTTAGGGAAATCAATATTCCGAAATCCACAGTGTCAAGAGTGTGCCGAAATTACCAAATTTGAGGCATTACCTTTCACCATGGACAACGCAGAGGCCGATAGCCTTCATTCAACGACAAAGCGCGTTTGCGTTGTCAGTGCCAATAGACGAGCAACACTGCGTGAAATAATAGCAGAAATCAATGTGGAACGTGCGATGTGTGTATCCGGTAGGACAGAGCGGCGACATTCGGTGTTAACGAAGTATGGCAGCACAACATCGGCTACATCACCTATCTTGAGCTCGTGATCACATTGATTGGACCCTAATGACTGGAAAACTGTGGCCAGGTCAAATGAGTCCCGATTTCAGTTGAAGGGTTCGAGTATGTCCTACGAAGTCATTGACCCAAGTTGTCAGCAACGCACTATGGAAGCCGGTGGTGCCTCGATAATGGGGTGGACTGTGTTTACTTGGAATGGAATGGGTCCTCTGGTCGAACTGAACCGACCATTCCCTGGAAATTGTTGTGTTTGACTACTTGGAGACAATTTGCAGCAAACAACGATGGAATTTTGACAGTGGCAGTGCGGCAGTGGTCCACAATATTATTAGCGACCGATTTGAAGAACGTTCAGGACAATTCGAGCGAATGATTTTGCCACCCAGACCACCCGATATGAATGTCATCGAACATGGGACATAATCGGGAGGACATTTCGTGTACAGAATCCTGCACCAGCAACAATTTGGCAATTACGGACAGCTATAGAGGCAGCATGGCTATATATTTCTGCAGGGAACTTCCAACTGTGGTGTCACCGCCAGACACCACACTTGCTAGGTGGTAGCCTTTAAATCGGCCGCGGTCCGTTAGTATACGTCGGACCCGCGTGTCGCCACTATCAGTGATTGCAGACCGAGCGCCGCCACCCGGCAGGTCTAGAGAGTCTTCCTAGCACTCGCCCCAGTTGTACAACCGACTTTGCTAGCGATGGTTCGCTGACAAAATACGCTCTCATTTGCCGAGACGATAGTTTAGCATAGCCTTCAGCTACATCATTTGCTACGACCTAGCAAGGCGCCATTATCAGTTACTATTGATATTGAATCATGTACCGTCAAGACCGACGTTCACCATTAACGGATTAAAGTTAAGTATTCCACCAGCTACGTCCGTTTCTCTAAATTCTAATTTCCTTGTCCTGTTCCAGACCTCACGCCAGCCTGTGTGAGCTAAAACGCGTGCCTTTCGGCCTCCTCTAGTAACACGGTGTTGGCTCTCCTGCCAACCAAACATTGGCGACGAGGCACAACCGCGTTCTTATCGATATTGCCCTGATTTACTTGTGTAACGGCTTCGCCACAATCTCCACATGTACTGTCCGAATTTTATCGCTTACAGAATCAGCAGATGCAGGCCTTACTGGATGCCCTTGGACAGCTCATCCAGGGTCAACGTGCTATGCAAAATGATGCGGCAGCAACCGCTCCACCGCTAACGCAGCCACAACCCGCTGTTGCACCAACTTTTCGACTTTTTGATGCTGCACTGGAAGGCTGGATGGAGTGGTCACGCCAATTTGGATTCCATCTCGCCGCCTACAGAATTCAAGGTAACGAGGGGCAGCCTTTTTTGTTGTCCTCAGTAGGGGTGACCATGTATCGTGTGATAGGCAAATTATTTCCCCGACGCGACGTAGCAACTCTGCCCTACGACGAAATTTTGTCTGCATTAGATGCATATTTCAAAGAATCAGTCAATGTAGTTGCGAAAAGGTATACCTTCTTTCGTACAAAACGTACGGCAGGTCAACTAATCGGGAGTGGGTTGCAACCTTTCAAGGCCTTACTAGGGAGTGTGCTTTTGAGTGTCAATGTGGACTCCCTTATTCAGATACTATGGTACTTGATGCAAATGCACAGAACGTTTCTGATGTTCGTATAAGGGAACAGATTTTGAAACTAGTCAATCCCTCCCTTCAACAAGTGATTGACATATTGGATCGGCAGGACACACTTGACTTTGCTCAGGAATAATTTGAAACTTCACCAGGCGTGTGTCAGGTTAACCGGCCCACCGGGGGAGCTGCACGGAGCAGTAAACAGCCCTCGCGCCTGGCCGCGCAGCTGCCACCAGGCTCTCAGCCGCGTGTGCCGCGCAGGCAAGCAAATGCAGTGCTAAAATCATGCCCGCAGTGTGCAACTAGACATTCGCGTGAGAATTGCCCGTCGCCAGGCTATTTGCTTTTTCTGTAATAAAAAAGGACGTGTTCAGAGTGTTTGCCAGAAAAAGCTCAGATCGGACACTCACAACCATTCCAGGCCCTTTGCTTCGCGCCGAATTCGAACCAAGGATACTCAGGCTCGTGAAACTTCGCCCATGGAAATTCATGTAGTTCATTCCACTCCGCTCAGTGCCACTCTCTCTAACAGTGACTGTGTTCGTCCCACCAATAGTGTGTGTCGACATCGCCAGAGATCCCATCCAGTCGCAAGTGATTATGTGCCAGTGTCAGTCCACGTTGCACGAGACAGTCGCTCTTGTCGTCAGCAGGACAATAAACTTTTTGTAGACTTGGACATTAACGGCAAAGTGATACCATTCCAGCTCGATACCGGAGCTGCAGTCTCACTGATCAGTCAAGACACTTACAAACTGCTGGGCACACCTCCGTTGCGTGCTGCAAATGTTAAGTTAACTAGTTATTCAGGTCAACATATCCCTGTGTTAGGACAGTGCAGCCTTCTTGCAACATACAAAGGACAAACAAAACTTGTGTCATTTTACGTCCTTCATTCTTCTTCTGCAGTGAACTTGTTTGGTTTCGATTTATTTCAGTTGTTTAACTTGTCTATAGTAACTCAGGTCCTATCAGTGAACCAGACTGTGCCTTCAGACAGTTTCTCATCTATGTGAAGAATTTGCAGACATTTTTGCACTGGGCCTTGGTTGTGCTAAGAACTATAAAGCACATTTGGAACTGACAGTACACGCGCAACCGAAATTTTTCAGAGCGCGCAATGTTCCCCACGCATTGCATGATGAGGTCGCAAAAACATTACACGATTTGGAATCACAAGGTGTACTTGAACGTGTGCAGGCTTCTCTCTGGGCATCATCCTTAGTAATTTTGCCAAAACATTCTGGAAAATTGAGACTTTGTGTGGACTTCAAGGCAACAGTGAATCCACAACTAGTGATTGCAACTTTTCCTTTACACCGCCCGGAAGATCTTTTTGACAAACTGTGCCCGGGTAAATATTTTTCGAAGTTGGACCTCGCAGATGCGTACTTGCAAATACCGGTGGACGAAGAATCCCAGCATGTTTTGGTGGTTAACACGCATCTTGGTTTGTATCGATTCAAACGACTGCCATTCGGGTGTGCATCCGCCCCTGCATTGTTTCAGCAATATCTACAAACTGTATGTGCATCGGTCCCTACTGCAGCAAACTATCTGGACGATATTGTGATCTCTGGAAAGACGGAAGAAGAACATTTAGCCAATCTCAGAACATTATTTCAGGTCTTGCGACAAAATGGTCTTCGCTTGCGGAAGGACAAATGTGTGTTTTTTGCTCGCTATACCACACGCCTCTTCCATTTCAGCTCCGCTTCATCGCTTACGCCGTAAATGTGTTCCGTTCGTCTGGACGACGGAATGCGAACGCGCCTTTCGCCAGTTGAAATCGGCGTTGCTTTCCAATACTTGCCTTACGCCATTCGATCCCCAGAAGCCCCTTTTGTTGATGGTGGATGCATCGGATTTCGGGATCGGTGCCGTGCTTGCGCACAAAGATGGATCGCACGATCGCCCTATTGCCTTTGCGTCCAAATTACTCTCGTCTGTGCAAATAAATTATTCACAGATCGAGAAAGAAGCATTGGCTCTCGTCTTTGGTGTTACAAAGTTTCATGATTTCTTGTATGGTCGTCACTTTACCATCATCAGAGCACAAACCTTTGACATCGCTTTTTCATCCAAACAAGCCTGTACCCCCACGTACAGCGCAGAAATTCATTCGCTGGTCTATTTTCTTCTCGCAGTACCGCTACGATATCTTGTATTGGTCCACTGCTAAGCACGGAAACGCCGATGCGTTGTCCCGTTTGCCTGTTGCTGAGGATAGAGCATTCAATTCCTCCGAACTTGCTTGCATGTTCATTGATGCGGAAACCGATGACGTGGTCGAATCGTTTCCGATTGATTTTCGTCGTGTAGCTACAGCCACAGCGGCCGACCCTGTCCTTGCTACCGTTCTGCGTTTTGTTGCTATGCAATGGCCCTTGCCAAAGTCACGGATCGGGGACCCGTTGGTTCGCCGATTTTTTGCTCACAAGGAGAGACTTTTTGTTCGACGTGGTGTTTTGCTGTTGCGTTCTGATAATAATCAGTCTAGGGTCGTGGTCCCACGTTCGTTACAGTCCTCTGTCTTACAGCTTCTCCACCAAGGACATTGGGGTATAGTAAGAACGAAACAACTTGCTCGTCAGCACTGTACTTGGTTCGGAATCGATGCCGCGATTACGAATATGTGCTCTTCTTGCATGGTGTGTGTCGAACAACAATCAGCACCACCGCGGAAATTCCTTGCATGGCCTAAAGCCACTTCCCCTTGGCAACGCTTACACATCGATTTTGCTGGTCCATTCTGGAATGATCGATGGTTGGTTGTGGTAGATTCATTCAGTAATTTACCTTTTGTTGTCCGGATGTCTTCCACGACGTCATCTGCCACCATCCAAGCGTTATCTGCTGTCTTTTGCATTGAAGGTCTTCCACAGATTATTGTTTCCGACAATGGCCCACAATTCATGTCCGCAGAATTTCAGTCATTCTGCAAGGCCAATGGTATTCAACATCTGACGTCCACGCCGTTTTCGCCACAGTCAAACGGTGCCGCTGAACGATTGGTCAGGACTTTCAAGTCATACGAGGGCAGTTCAATAAGTAATGCAACACATTTCTTTTCTGAAACAGGGGTTGTTTTATTCAGCATTGAAATACACCAGATTATTCCCCAATCTTTTAGCTACACAACACTATTTTTCAACGTAATCTCCATTCAATGCTACGGCCTTACGCCACCTTGAAATGAGGGCCTGTATGCCTGCACGGTACCATTCCACTGGTCGATGTCGGAGCCAACGTCGTACTGCATCAATAACTTCTTCATCATCCGCGTAGTGCGTCCCACGGATTGCGTCCTTCATTGGGCCAAACATATGGAAATCCGACGGTGCGAGATCGGGGCTGTAGGGTGCATGAGGAAGAACAGTCCACTGAAGTTTTGTGAGCTCCTCTCAGGTGCGAAGACTTGTGTGAGGTCTTGCGTTGTCATGAAGAAGGAGAAGTTCGTTCTGATTTTTGTGCCTACGAACACGCTGAAGTCGTTTCTTCAATTTCTGAAGAGTAGCACAATACACTTCACAGTTGATCGTTTGACCATGGGGAAGGACATCGAACAGAATAACCCCTTCAGCGTCCCAGAAGACTGTAACCATGACTTTACCGGCTGAGGGTATGGCTTTAAACTTTTTCTTGGTAGGGGAGTGGGTGTGGCGCCACTCCATTGATTGCCGTTTTGTTTCAGGTTCGAAGTGATGAACCCATGTTTCATCGCATGTAACAATCTTTGACAAGAAATTGTCACCCTCAGCCACATGACGAGCAAGCAATTCCGCACAGATGGTTCTCCTTTGCTCTTTATGGTGTTCGGTTAGACAACGAGGGACCCAGCGGGAACAAACCTCTGAATATCCCAACTGGTGAACAATTGTGACAGCACTACCAACAGAGATGTCAAGTTGAGCACTGAGTTGTTTGATGGTGATCCGTCGATCATCTCGAACGAGTGTGTTCGCACGCTCCGCCATTGCAGGAGTCACGGCTGTGCACGGCCGGCCCGCACGCGGGAGATCAGACAGTCTTGCTTGACCTTGCGGCGATGATGACACACGCTTTGCCCAACGACTCACCGTGCTTTTGTCCACTGCCAGATCACCGTAGACATTCCGCAAGCGCCTATGAATATCTGAGATGCCCTGGTTTTCCGCCAAAAGAAACTCGATCACTGCCCGTTGTTTGCAACGCACATCCGTTACAGACGCCATTTTAACAGCTCTGTACAGGGCTGCCACCTGTCGGAAGTCAATGAAACTATACGAGACGAAGCGGGAATGTTTGAAAATATTCCACAAGAAATTTCCGGTTTTTTCAACCAAAATTGGCCGAGAAAAAAAATGTGTTGCATTACTTATTGAACTGCCCTCGTAGATGTTGACGTTGAAAGAGTCGCATTCTCGGGAGGACGCGTTATTGCTCTTTTTGTCCTCGTATCGCTCTCAGCACCGAGATGGTCGCTCGCCGGCTGAGTTGCTCCACGGTCGTCATCATCGAACCTTGGTGTCTTTGCTACATCCGCCGCATCAGGTTCCTGTGCAGCGGCAGACACCTGCTTTTGCTCCAGGCGACGTTGTCTACTATCGTCACTACCGAGGTTCACGGCGTTGGCTCGAAGAGCGCATTCTTCGCTGCCTCGGTCGCGCTATGTATCTGGTTTTGGGGGCCTCTGGTGAGGTGCGCCGGCATCTCATCCAGCTGCGCCTCTGTCGTCGCACGGGATCTGCCGCTCGCCGTCTGGTTTCAGCGACTGTGCCGTCCGGTCAGCGTCCTGGGGACCCATCTACTGGTTCGCCTCAGCCCCAGGTGTTACCGACGCTGCCTTCCATTTTGCCCCATGGCGACGCGCCGCCGCCACCGCCGCCGCCGCCGCCTGTTCTCCCGCCGGCGACGCCCGCAGTGGACGCGTCGCTGCAACCGCCGGGCGCCTCCCTGGGTCACGCGCTGCCGATCGCTTCCCGTGACCAGTTGTCCTCCGACATGGAACTCTTGCCCGCTCCGGACCATATGTCGTCTTCGCCCGTCGGGTGCCCCGGCCCGATGGAGGTCGAATCTTCGGCCCCTCCTGTCTCTCTGCGGGCGCATACACCGCATGTTGGCGTGCACCCTGGAGCAGGTTTTCAGGCGTTTCCTAGCTCTCCGCGGTCCGAATGGCAGGGTGCGGGTGGCACAGCCTCGTCTGTTGTTAGGCTCCCCACCTCGTCGCATACGTCAACATGGGGTCCTCCCCACGGCGGGCGGAAGCCTTATGCCACCACCGTACGCCGATTTGCGGGGGAGGAATGTGGTGTCACCGCCAGACACCACACTTGCTAGGAGGTAGCCTTTAAATCGGCCGCGGTCCATTAGTATACGTCGGACCCGCGTGTCGCCACTATCAGTGATTGCAGACCGACCGCCGCCACACGGCAGGTCTAGAGACTTCCTAGCACTCGCTCCAGTTGTACAACCGACTTTGCTAGCGATGGTTCACTGACAAAATACGCTCTCATTTGCCGAGACGATAGTTTAGCATAGCCTTCAGCTACGTCATTTGCTACGACCTAGCAAGGCGCCATTATCAGTTACTATTGATATTGAATCATGTACTGTCAAGACCGACGTTCACCATTAACGGATTAAAGTTAAGTATTCCACCAGCTACGTCCGTTTTTCTAAATTCTAATTTCCTTGTCCTGTTCCAGACCTCACGCCAGCCTGTGTGAGCTAAAACGCGTGCCTTTCGGCCTCCTCTAGTAACACGGTGTTGGCTCTCCTGCCAACCAAAACACCAACGACTTGTTGAGTCCATACCACATCGAGTTGCTGCACTAAACCAGCCCAAAGGAGGTCCAATACGATATCACACTACTGGCCATTAAAATTGTTACACCACGAAGATGACGTGCTACAGACGCGAAATTTAACTGACAGGAAGAAGATGCTGTGATATGCAAATGATTAGCTTTTCAGAGCATTCACACAAGGTTGGCGCCGGTGGCGACATCTACAACGTGCTGACATGAGGAATGTTTCCAACCGATTTCTCATACACAAACAGCAGTTGACCGGCGTTGCATGGTGAAACGTTGTTGTGATGCCTCGTGTAAGGAGGAGAGATGCGTACCATCACTTTTCCGACTTTGATAGTCGGATTGTAGCCTGTCGCGATTGTGGTTTATCGTATCGCGACATTGCTGCTCGCGTTGGTCGAGATCCAATGACTGTTAGCAGAATATGGAATCGGTGGGTTCAGGAGGGTAATACGGAACGCCGTGCTGGATCCCAACGGCCTCGTATCACTAGCAGTCGAGATGACAGGCATCTTATCCGCATGGCTGTAACGGATCGAGTAGCCACATCTCGATCCCCGAGTCAGCAGAAGGGGACGTTTGCAAGACAACAACCATCAGCACGAACAGTTCGAAACGACGTTTGCAGCAGCATGGACTGTCAGCTCAGAGACCACGGCTGCAGTTACCCTTGACGCTGCATCGCAGACAGGAGCGCCTGCGATGGTGTACTCAACGACGAACTTGGGTGCACGAATGGCAAAACGTCATTTTTTCGGATGAATCCAGGTTCTGTTTACAGCATCATGATGTTCACATCCGTGTTTGGCGACATCGCAGTGAACACACATTGGAAGCGTGTATTCTTCATCGCCATACTGGCGTATCACCCGGCGTGATGGTATGGGGTGCCATTGGTTACACGTCTCGGTCACCTCTTGTTCGCATTGACGGCGCTTTAAACAGTGGACGCTACATTTCAGATGTGTTATGACCCGTGGCTCTAGCCTTCATTCGATCCCTGCGAAATCCTACATTTCAGCAGTATAATGCACGACCGCATGTTGCAGGTCCTGTACGGGCCTTTCTGGATACAGAAAATGTTCGACTGCTGCGCTGGCCAGCACATTCTCCAAGTCTCTTACCAACTGAAAATGGCTGGTCAGTGGTGGCCGAGCAACTGGCTCGTCACAATACGACAGCCACTACCGTTGATGAACTGTGGTATCGTGTTGAAGCTGCATGTACACGCCATCCAATGGACTCAATGCCCAGACGTATCAGGGCCGTTATTACGGCCAGAGGTGGTTGTTCTGGGTACTGATTTCTCAGGATCTACGCACACAAATTGCGTGAAAATGTAATCACATGACAGTTCTAGTATAATATATTTGTCCAATGAATACCCGTTTATCATCTGCATTTCTTCTTGGTGCAGCAATTTTAGTGGCCAGTAGTGTAATAGACGGAAAGTCATTGAGTAAAACACAAGTAATATCTACCATTACTCAAGGAAGCGTAACAGGCCTTCTGCTGTTCCTGATATGTATAAACGATTTAGGAGACAATCTGAGCAGTCCTCTTAGATTGTTTGCAGATGATGATGTCAGTTACCGTCTAGTAGAGTCATCAGATGACCAAAACCCATTGCAAAATGATTTAGTTAAGATATCTGTGCGCGCAAAAAGTAGCAGTCGATTGTAAATAATGAAAAGTGTGAAGCAATCCACACGAGCAAAAAAAAAAAAAAAATAAATAAATAAATAAATAAATAAATAAAAATAAAAAATCCACTACTAAGTTCTTAACTATTACCGTTATGAATAACTTAAACTGGATCACATAGGTAATGTTATGAGGAAACCATACCAAAGACTGCGATTTATTGGCAGAAAACATTGAAAATGCAGCGGGTCTACACTGGCTTGTCCGTCCTCTTCTGGAGTACAGCTGCGCAGTCCATGGATGACATCGCAAAAGTTCTAAGAAGGCCAGTTCGTTTCGTATTATCGTGAAGTAGGAGAGAGAGTGTCACGGATATGATACTCGGATCGTGGTGACAATAATTAAAACTACGACATTCGAGAGTGGAACGGTAAGCCGCGCCCCCACCGGCCGCGCAACAACGAACAAGTTCCGCGCTGTGTCGTCGGTACATCAAAGGAAATGATTCGATCGTGCACGATTCTATTTGGACAGCTTTTCTCGTTTGTCGTTGTTAGTGACGAGCGCGCACGCACACTGGAACATTGCTGCTCACCTACGAATAATCTGCTTCATTCTGCAAAGTTTTGCGGCGTTCTGCGCTGCTCTGAGCCGCGCAGATTTGCAGTACCTTTTGTGGCCTTAATTTATAAAGTAATTTACTTTGAGTTTTACTTTATATAAATGGGTATTTTTACATGGCGTTCGAAAAACTGTTGCAGTTAAGCTTCTAATTTTAAGAGCCACGAGGTTTTTATTTTTGAGTAGAGGTTGTTGTCGAATTACTAATAGTGGGAAAATCTGAATGAAAAAATATTCAGATTGTAAATCAGAGTATCTAGTTTATGATGTATCAAAATTATATAAGATATTTAAGTTCTTTGGTATATAAATGAGAAACAGCAGTGCTCCTTAGCCTAGTATTCCGTGAATTTACTATTGTTGTATTCTTAGGTATCCGTTTTTTTCCTGTCTTTTTGGCATCAAGAGGAGGTTTACCGGAAGATCTGTAAGTAACACTCCTACGCTGCCACTTTTTTTTGTAGCATTCCATTATTAAACGAAGGGGGAAGTATATTACGAACTTCCGTAGCATAATTCGCTACCTTAATACCAAAGTACATTGCTCACAGTCCCGGTGACCTTAATTAACAAACGGAAAAATAGAATGAGAATCTTTAGCACAACACAGTAAACATACAAAACTGCTTCAGAAGATTTTAATGGGGAAATCTGAATATCTACATCGACATTTACACCTGTACTCTGCAAACCACTGTGAAGTGCAGAGAACACGTTCCAGGGTATCAGTTATTAGGACTCCTTCTCATTCAGTTCACTATGGAAGCGCGGGAAAATGATTGTTTAAAAGCTTCTGTGCGCGCTGTAATTAACCTAATCCTGTCCTCCCTTAATCCCTAGGAGAGCGATACGTAGGGTGTTGTGTATTCCTAGAGGGATCATTCAAATCCGGTTCTTAAAACTTTGTAAGGAAGCTTCCTCAGAATAGTTTGCGTCTCTCGTCAAGTGTCAGCCAGTTCAGTTCCCTCATTATCTCTGTGGCATTCTCCCGCGTGTCAAACAAATCTGTGAGCATTCGTGCTGCCCTTCAATATCCCCTGTTAGTCCTACTTGGAACGAGTTCCACACACTTGAGCAATATTCTAGGATCTGTCACACGAGTGTTTTGTATGCAGACTCTCTTGTACAATGATTGTACATCCTCAGTATTCTACCAATGAACCGCAGTCTGCCATCTGCTTTACCCACGAATGGCCAATGTGATCGTTCCCTTTCATGTCTCTGCTGTTACGCCCTGGTATTTATATGAGTTTATCGATTCTCTATGTGATATTCATAAAGATACTATGTTTTTTGCGTTTTGTGTGGTGCGCAGGCTTGCATTTCTGAACATTTATAAAGCAAGTTGTCAGTATTTACACCAGTTTCAAGTTTTATCAAAATCTGAATATTTTGCAGCTTTTCTCCTACAGTAGCTCATTACAGATAACAGCATCAACTACAAAAAGACCGAGGTTACTGTAAATATTGTCCGCTAGGGCACTAATATACAAATGTGCGGCAGAAGTCCCAACACACTTTATTTCGCCCTCATCTAGACTTCTGCCAGAAGACATACTGCGCCCTCCCTACTGAAAAATCCTCTGTTTAGTCAAATTTCGTTTGATATCCCATACGATCATATTTCTCATAATAAGCGTAGATGTGGTACTGAGTCAACTGCTATTCGTAGGTAGAGAAATACTGCACTTACTTGACTGTCTTCATCGTTGGTTTGAAGGATGTTACGAAAGAAAAGGGCGAGCTGGCTTTCACATGTTCGATGTTTTCGGAATCCTTGCTGCTTGGCATGGATGAGGCAATTTTATTCGAGATGCCTCATTGCGTTTGACTTAAGTATATGTTCTAACGTTCTATATGTGAGGTTTGTGTCTTCGGATTTCTGTCTTAGGAAAATCTTTGCTGCGGACGAAACAAAGACAAAATTTTCCTGTCTCAGTAACAATGGGCTGGACTCTGCATAATGACAGGTTTGTGGCAGATAACTTTATTACCTTGTAGTTTCTTTTTAGTACATGTTTCCTTCTAGAGAAAAAGTTTATGCCCAGTGTCTTGTTGGTCTACGTGTTATTGTTTCATATTTCTTGCTTCCATTCATCTGCTATGTCTCTTAGTGCTTAACGACTTTTTGTTATAAAGAAAAGCAGGTTCGAATGTAGTTGAACCATCCGAAATCTTGGTCATGGTGTAAAAATGATCTGTAGCATAGCTCGAGGTCTTAAGTTAGCTCAGATGAGGATTTGGGGATCCTGTGGCATTGTTGTCGTCGTCTTCCCTAGTGACATGATGGAGAGAGTTGCTGTGCAAACAGATTAGATTAGATTAGATTAATACTAGTTCCATGGATCATGAATACGATATTTCGTAATTATCCCCCCCCCCTACAACGTCTTATACTTGTTCTTTTAGATTCTTTCCTGACTGTATCACAGACACCACAAGAGCTCCATGCCATGATACACATGTCGATTTCCATGTAAGAAATTTATCATTTACTTCCGTTCGTGCTATGTATCGACGTCTCCACTCGATCTATTAACTATAGATAGTTTGATTGTTGCGACAGGCCTACTCGTTTCGATAAAATGTTCGTTTGGTCGGAGTTTTGACTGGACATATATCCATATAGCCTTTTTGCGATACATGCTTTGATTTCATTACGAAAAATATCTTGTTTCCATTTTATCCCGCACTGTATATTGCCGTCTCCGCTGCTGCCTTTTTTTTTTTTTTTTTTTTTTTTTTTTTTTTTTTTTACAGTGATTATCCATGTATGACTTCCTTCAGATGAAAGTGTTCAGCTTTCTTTCTTTCTTTTTAAGGGGTGTACTGCTGTTTTTAACTCGAACTATGTAGCTAAATCTTTTTTGCAATAATTCTCCTTTGTATTTGTATGTCGCAGTTTTAACTTGAACTACATACGGAATTTTATGGACTATAAGACGTACTTCTTTCTTCGAAAAATTTACTCCAAAATTCGGGTGCGTCTTATACTCGAAATTATTGTAAAAATGACCTGTGAATCATTTAAAATTCCCAAAATGGCCATATATTCGATGCCGAGAGAAGTGTATCTCCATCTGGTAACACTGGATTCAACTTGCGGCAGCAGTGCACCGATGCGACGAACATGAGTTGCGGGGGATTCACAAGCTTGCTACCACTGCCTCCCTTCCGCCCCGCCATCACTGACAGTCTCGTCCACAGAACACCAATCTGGTGCGTCATCGTAGTCTGCAGTGCCAGTGAACTGAAAGTGATTTGTATTGTCGGTAACAGTACAACAGTTTTGTTAGGAGCTAGTTTGGTAACAGAAAAAAATAAAAGGTGTTCATGTGAAGCGGGCTATAGTTTCATAGTAAAAGCGTATGCAGAAGAACATGGAAACAGAGCAGCTGAACGGCGTTTCGGCCCTATACCAACAGAAAAAAATCTTTCGCGATTGGCTGGTTAGTAAAGAAGAACTGAAAAAAATGAGGAAGACTAAATGTGCAAATAGACGACTGAATGCCATATGGGCAAACTAGAAGATGAGGTATATGATGGATTCAGGACACCGTCATAATGGCATTGGAATTAATACAAAAATGACTCGAATACACGCTCGTTAAGCTAGCGCTACCGTGGAACTTCAACGACTTTAAGGGTGGAGTTGGTGGGTGCTACAAGTTTATGAAGCTTAATGAACTTTAGAGCATGCGAACCAAAACAAAAATATCTCAAAAAATACCACTAGAGTATGAAGAGAAAATATCTTTCCATCGCTTTATTATTCAGCATCGAAAGAAAACCAGTATGGAACTAAGCCAAATGTGAATTTGGACGAACGAAACTTCACTGCCATTTGATGAGCCAAGTAACATGAAATGTGCTAGAATTGTAACAATCAAAACACGTGGACACGAAAAAAATGTACTACAGTGTTGTCATTTCATGTTATTCTGACGGTAATAAACTTAATCCAATGATCATTTTCAAGCACAAAACAGTGTCAAAACCTTCTGAAACACCACCAGGTGTTGTTCTTCACGTACATGACAAGGGTTGGATGGAAGAGGCTGGTATGAAATTATGGATTAACAGAGTGTGGGAGAGAGGGAAAGGTGTTTTATTGAAGAAGAGTTCTCTTCTTGTGCTAGATCTGTTTAGTAGTCATTTGAAAAAGTCTGTGCTTTGTATTTCCATTTCTCAGTTTGACAGGGAAATACAAAGCTTGCTGCTGTTCCGGGAGGACACGCAACGTCTTGATTTATCGATAAATAAACCATTTAAAGAGTATATGAGAGAGGAATGAAACAAATGGATGATGGATGAAACCCAACACGAGTTCACGACGAAGGTAGCTTTAAAACGACATACAATCAAACAAGTGTGTCACTGGATAAAACAGTCGTGGTCTAGGGTGAGAAAAGACTATTGCAGAATCCTTCAAGAAATGCGGCATAAGCAACGCTCTCGATGGCAGTGACGAGCATCTTAATATATGAAGAGGACTGATGATGAAGAGGAAGAAGAAGAAGAATGTTAAGGTGACGATTTCCAGGGATTTTAAAGGTCAGTTCGGTTTTACAAACTAAGAATTGTTTATTAGTCGGGATTTGCAATCTAATAAACATGTAACTTTTTTAAAGACTTGCTTAAAAATTAAGCTAAGTCTTCTATAGTCCGTCGCGTCTTATAGTCCGTATAATAGGGTAGTTCAAGTTTGGCTTGCCGTACATAATATTTTTCCTAATCAAAACTGCCTGTTTCATTTATTTTACTTAATTTGTATTTATTTGTCATTCATTATAGGACTCTTCTCAATTGAGAATCTTAAATTCCTGTGGGGCTGTTGACAAATGCTTTGTATAACCAGACAATGGGTGATGCGGTATTTATGTAAGTTAAACCTCCTTTCTTTAAAGAATCGAACGCCCAAGTAAAAACAGCTTCAAACGTCTGATTACTTTACAAATGAGATAATGTGGGTAATATTTGCCTTTAAACACCTGAGCGACAAAAATTTTAGGAGAGGTTTGAAATTATGATTTGAGTTTTTTGGTAGTCGCTAAGTGCTCTCATATTATTGTGAAACTGCACAATTTGCACTCCATACTAAGGAAAAGCCAGTTTTTTTACGCATCTAAATATTTATGAGGTCGTATCTCCTGGTTTGTGTGTCGAGCAGTGATATAATGGTGCACGTACTTTGAGTGGCGTATGTTGATACTATCTGCAAAGTGTTGCGAATAAAGGAAGTACTAAAGAAGTAATAAATTAAAACATCAAGTCTGATGTTAAAGTCTTACTGCGCGCCATTTCAACCGAACGCTAGCTTTTCAAGCATTTAAATGTTACGACTTCATTTCTCCTGAACTATGTGTCGTACACTGATATAATTTTGCAGATACATTTAGTGTTATATGTGGATACTATCTGCAATCTGTGTTGCGAATACACTTAAGAGTAAACAAGTAATAAATTAAAACGCCGTGCATGAACAGAGGAAAATGTAGCAAGCGATAATTTTTTTTCTTTTCGTCGCCGCCGGGACTGATGACCTCAGATGTTAAGTCCCATAGTGCTCAGAGCCATTTGAACCATTTTTTCTTTTCATCATTTTATAGGGGGTGTCAGCGAGAAAAAAAATCTAAGAGGCTTGAAATTGTGTGTGAATTTTTATGGAAGTCGCTGAGTGCTGTTATTCTTGAATACTGAATGAATAAAGTCAGTGCAATTGCGCTCCGTTATTCGTTGCCACAAGACAAAAGCATTGTTTCTGCAATTGCGCTCCGTTATGTTCGTTGCCACTAGACAAAAGCGCTGTTTCTAACTGTAATACTTGATATACTGTGTTAAAATTTCAACTTGAGATTATTCTTCTTTTTCAGTAGACTGTGACAGCAATTTAAATTTTTAAATTTGATTAATAATCACGCAACATACTGAAAATCAAATTTTTGTTGACCCTGCAGGCCTTTAGATAGGCAACCTGCTAGACAACATTTCCTTGTGGAGCTGGTTTTTAACCTGCAGCCAAAGCATTCTGCATGACTGCTGGAAGCCAGGTGAAAAGGTGCGGCAAGAAAGTGTTGAATACCATTACAGGTGCAAATCTTTTGAAGTCAGAGTTATCAGTTTGGAGTCATAGTTATCAGCAATCAGGTGCTTTCAAGGGCAAAGATATTTTTCCAAGGCCGTGGTACTAGCAGAACTAGTGCTATGAGAAACGCAGAACACATAAGGTAAGCGAGAGAAAGAATCAATCACATGGATCCAAAAAGCTGGCCAGCAAAATCCAAGTGGATACAGGTTCACAGCATCAGGCCAGGAAGCCAACTGCTGAGGAGTTGCAGCTTGATGAGCTTGACAAGCAGAATAGTGGCAGACCAGGTCCATGTTGTTGGTGTTAATATTTGGCAAAATATGTGTTATCATGCCAGACATTTCATCCAGGACAATCCCCAGTGTGCAGGAGGTGTAGCACTCGTGGCTGAAAAGAGGAAGGAATCAGGATGCGGCAGTGGTCCTCATCCAAGACCTACAACAGAACCCCTTGATTTGGATGTAGTTGATCTCGTGGTGGCCAGTAGGGACAGAACTCAGGCCTGGGAGGCATGTTCTAGCTGCCTGTGTTGTATAAAGTGAGCAACACTACATGATATCAAACTCTTCCGATTGCAGCCATGGATGTTAAGGGAAAGGATGAAACAGACAAATACATACCGGAGTCAGCCTGGAAACACACCATTTAAGTTGGTCAGACAATGGGTCTGGTCTTGTGCGGATCTGGGACAACATATCCATGTTTATGTGTAATATTGCTGCTTGATAACAGAGAGATTAATGACAATTAGACAAGTACAGCACCGAGTGCTGATAAGCAATGCGTAAGGCCAACTATGGTGAGTAGAGGGCAATTATTTGTGATAAGATGAAATTTCTGCCTGTTTAGGAATAATTTAAATTTCTGAACTGGATAAATGATAGTGAGGACCTCTCTCTCTGTCTGAGAATAGCTGAGAATTGGCCAAGTCTTAGAAGCACATGTAAAAGGACGCTCAGTGCTATATGGTATTTATGTTACAGGACTGTGCCACTATTGTGGGGGAATGTGTCAGTTGCTGTCAAAGGTGGACCAGAGGAGTATGTTGTCAAACACAACATCCACTCATGGCAATCTTTTAAAACTTGAGGAGATTGTTGACAGCAAGGTGACCATTTGCAATATTTGCCTTGGTGTCATATCTGGTTCATTGTGTAAGAGGATTCTGTGATAGGTTTGCAATGAATTGGACATAATAATCAATCTTAACTAGAAATACTTGTAAACCTTTTATAACAGGGAGCGGGAAGGAGGGGGGGGGGGGGGGCATTACACTGTATCAGTCACAACAACATAATTCCTCATTGGTTCCATTCTATTTGCTGATAGTTTAAATCCTAAATATGTAAGGAAGACTGCATAAGAGAACACTTGTACAGGTTGCAATGAAGTTCTTTTACTGTCAGTGTTTGGGACAAAAGCTCGAGGTTGTAAAATGATCATCCGAAGTTGACTCTGTGACAAAAATATCATCATGGAGCATGTCACAGTTGGGAATATTTCATAGTAATTGACCCATAAAGTGCTGAAATATGACAGGGGGCTGAGAAGTTCCAAAAGGTAAGTGATTACAATATAATGATAAAGGTTGTATGGCATTTTAGCATTAGGTAAGCTTGTGATACTGCATCTAGTAAGATTTGACAATATGTATCTGTGAGGTTAACTGATGTAAATTTGCAGATAGTTCATTTTGGGTTGCTGGAGGATGAATCTCCACTCCAGCTTGTGCTTTTATTGTAACTCTAAAATCAGCAAAAATTATCAAGAAGCCACTGAGTTTGCATGCTGTTACCAGGGGAGTTGCCCATTGACTATGGCGAATAGGCATTTCATCAGGGAGTCAAGCAATTCTTTGAGGTGCAAGGCCCTTTGGGTTGCATGGCATGCAATGTTTCATGAAACGTGAATTCAAAACCATTAAAACTATCCAAAAAAAACACTGTCCACTTTGGGCTAAACTACCGCCAAAAAATTTACTGGACAAGTGACTTGTAAGTAAGTAAAACTGGAAACATTCCTGGCATAGGTACACGATAATGCCCATTGGCCAAAAGTTTTGTCTTAGCTACCAGCAAAGACATCAACACTAAACTTAGGTAATTTACATTGGTTTAGCAAGACATAGAAGCACCCATCTCAGAATGACCTCACAGGGTATTTGCCAACAAATGCATCAACATACATTTTCTGTGCTGTGTTCTGAGAAGTGTACATTTCCACAGACAAATCACTCATATGGTCCACTTCCACAGGTTGGGGCATATCAGCAGTGGAACTGTTACAACAAACATCTTTCATGAATCACTTTTTGCTACAGTCGTACCATGTTGCAAGCCAATGGGGACACGTGCTGTGTGTGTGAGGAAGGAAACAATATTTACAGCGGGGCAACGGATCTGCTGCTGACATTGTGTGTTGCAACTGGTATAGTTGTGTATAGAGAAACTGGACCACAGAGCAGCTGAAAGCCCTGATGGAGGTAGCGTCATATCCTGATCCCACACAATATGGGCTGCTTGGTGTAGTGTTTCGAGAATTTCTGCGTAAATTCTATAACCACTCAGCCTTCTACCGTCTCGAACACACAATATTTTAGATGTAAGCGTGGGATGGTAGAATCCTACCTACTGTGTGTCACATGTTTGTGTGTGCAGGTTTGAAATTCAGTCGCGAGAAGAATGTAGACGCGGCGGTCAAACGGCAATGACAAGTACTTGTCGGGTGATACATGAAAGTTTTAGTGAAAGTGTATGGAAGAACCATGGAGCTTCTATGTTATTCTGTGCTAATTGTGTCAGTGACCATTGTTATAATAATGAGAAAAGTTGAGAAGGTACTCTTGAGAAAACTTTTGTCTTAGCCTTGTTGAAGGGAAGATGTGTATCCTGACTCATGTTGAGAATGGACAGGGTGTTTGTCACCATTCTCTTATTGTAAATTAGTTTGTTTCTGACATTTGGAGACACGAGAGACTTACTAAACAGTATGTATTTATGTGAAGAGTGGGATTTGTAAAATGTCTGCGGTTCAAATATAGTCGTTAGTTGAAGCAAATGAATCTTTGTATGGCTACTTATTTTTATAAGTAGAAAGAGTCTTGAGAGATTCCTGTACCTAGCAGAATACTTCAGAGAAGAAACAAACTAATTTACATATAAGAGAACAGTGACCTTAAGACACAAGTTTTTCTCAAGAGTACCTTCTCAACTGTTCTTTTTTCACTAACAATAGTCACTGACACTATTAGCACAGAATAACATAGAAGCTCCATGATTCTCTTGTATGCACTTTCACTGAAACTTCCATGGATCGCCCGACAGGTACTTGTCAGTGCCATTCAACCACCACGTCTACATACTGAATTTAAACCTGCACACACAAACATGTGACGCGCAGCACAGGTGGGAACTAGCACTACATGTCCTTGGCTCTCACCACCCACCAGGCCTTAATTTACATTAATCTCTTCTGTCTCACCATTTATTCAGTGCAACTACTCTTTGCTTCACTCCATTTGGGTTTTCTACATCTTTCATTGCCTTACCTGTCTACTTTTCACCATCCCCCTCCCACTTCAGTTACATACAATGCACTTAGCTTTTCACTCTTATTAACTCACGTGTGATGTTTATGCAGTAATATCTGTCTGCACATTACCCTGTCTTCCACCTTTAAGCTCTCAGGGTTTCAAATCTCGTCTGATGCACTCCCCAAACAATCAGTCTTTCCTTCTCATCCTGTATGGTAAGTCTCCCTTGAACTGTAGTTGTGGGTGACTTCCACAAAATTTACCCCTTTTCCTAGACCTCTCCAGTCCTTTTCCTTCCCCTTCAACCCTTCGGCCTGAAGAAGAAGCCACTGGCTCCAAAAGCTTGCCAGTTACAACTGTCTTTTATGTTTGTGTTCTGTTGCTGCTTGGTGAGTAGGTTTTTCTTATCAGTCCAGTTAAATAATTTTGTCAATAATTAATTGTTTTCATTTTTAAAAAAAATTATAACAATCATGATCTGACCAGCCTTTGGATATTGACAAGTTACACTTAGTAATGATGTTACAGCAATTAACATGTGTTAAGGTACCGATTATAGTGTAAGCACGGTAGGTTCTTTGGTTCTCTCTAAGGTTTTAATACCTCTGTATTAAATTATATGATTTTAAAAATTGTTAAGACGTTTTTACATAAACTGAAATGCAACTTTTGTGTTTGTTTCCGTAGACATGGGGCTGGTTGTTAGTCAACCATCACCAGTAATCGTCTAGTTTGTCATTACATTATAGTGTGATCAAGACCATTAAATTTATAATACAGATAGCTCTCTCTCCTCCAACTGACGTGTCAGGTCTTATAAATTTAAGCTGTTGTAAATTATTGGTACATTTTACATCTCTACTGTAAACTCTATAAAAAGTTTTCGTACATAATACCCCCTTATTTCTGTACTACTCCTAATAACCAAAATGCTGAAGTTAAAATAACTTGGTAATGTTTTTTCTTTGCACTTTTCTAGAAATAATGTCGGACTACAGGCCGATAGATGCAAAGCGTGAGGAATTCCGAAAGTATTTGGAGGGTGCTGGCGTGTTGGATGCGCTGACCAAGGTATTCATCTCATTGTATGAGGCCCCTGAGAAGCCAACGGACCCGCTAGAGTTTGTCCGTTGCAATATTGGTGATAATGTACCAGATATGGCAGAGTATGAAGCAGTACAAGCGGAGCTGACACGTAACAGTGATGCAATCGAGAAATTGCGGGCTGAGAATGAAGCTCTACGTGCACGCATTGCTGAGTTGGAGCCGGTGACAGAGGGTGGTGAAGAAGGAGCAG
This sequence comes from Schistocerca nitens, assembly GCF_023898315.1. NCBI lineage: Eukaryota > Metazoa > Arthropoda > Insecta > Orthoptera > Acrididae > Schistocerca > Schistocerca nitens. The sequence continues at coordinate 415,463,283 of NC_064622.1, read as the reverse complement.
CACCAGAGGAAGGTGCTGAGCAAACGGAAGGAGGAGAGGAGCCACCTGCAGAGGGAGAGGGAGAGGAACCACCACCACCTGAGGAACAACCTGCGGAGTAGTGTCGTGTGTGGCCAAGCCAGCACCTTGACAAGGTCTCACTGCTTGGGAGGCGGTTCAACATGTCGGGTTTGTACCGCATATATGACTGCATACAAAGAAGTAATAAATGGTTGTTATAGAAAAATACCAGTTTATTTAATAAGCTTAAAACTATGATTCAATACCAGAAAAAAGAAACAAGACATTATGGAGGAGCAGCAAGATTGCGTGAAACAATACAAACACTACAAGTGATGATGTGAATAAACTGTCAAACTCTCAGAGCAATAAAATCAAATTATTATTTTTCTATTTTTTCAGTGTAACAGTAGTCCTACTGCAACAGATCTTATAACGCCACTTTCCCAATCTGTTCTCTCTTCTGGTTAGGTCATCCAACTGATTCTGTCATTAATATTCAAATTATACACAATTAATGCACTGTTGTCAAAGAAACTGTTAAGCAGGCCAACATCAGCATAGAGCAAATTCTAAGTCTTGTCATGGTGCCTGACAGTGATGAACAGCAAGGTGCACAGTGTTGAGTACTGATGCTGCCCAACTGTCAATGTGGAAACACGTCACACAAATCAACAGGACAACAGGAACAGCTTTCGATTTACCTATACAGCATTATAACCCAGTGGAAGAGACATTTATGTTTAAATTAGTTACCGAGTGTGTTTCAAATTAGTTTTTGTGGAACATGATCTAATGCCTTCTCCAAAGCTAGGAAAATGATGCGCAATTGCGTATAGCTTTTTCTTGGCATTGAATAGCCTGTAAAGATGGCACAGATCCATATGTGTTATAAAATCATACTAGTTGGTCATGAATTGAATGATGCTGTGGCTGTGATAATCTAGGATTCTCTCAAATATCTTTGTGTTAGGAGACTAATTGAGCAATAGTTTCCATGTGTTGTTGGGCCCCTAGCACAGAGGAATCAAAAGTATTTCTCCTGTAAACATAGACACAGTGGTTTCTTTCTTTTCTACGAGTTTGAGTTCCTTTGCATGATTTATGGCACCATAGATAAGTGGTCTCTCCCCTGTGGTGGTGTACATGAGATGATAAGGGAATTAGTAGTCACAAGTTTTTCATTCATCCAGTGGGACACCAAAGTTCACAACACTGACTTTGCCATCGAGCAGTGACAACACTTGGTAGTCAGATGGTGAGCTGCACAAAATATGTCTTTGATCTCCATCTATCACACGCAGTTTCACTTTTTCAAACCAAGAGTATTGTGTTCAGATGTTTGGCAATCAAAAAAATTTTTGAAGTAGATAAATCCAGCTATGGTATGCACTGGTAACACAGGTGAGTTGGACATTAAAGACTGCAATTTATTCTAGTGAACTACTTACTTGATAAAGTTTTTACTTCTACAGTGCTCACATTTGCATGTTTTTCCTATAATTGAAGGTGCCAGTGGAAGTAAGTACTAATGCTCAATTTAGTGAAAACTGGCTTGCTCACACAGTCTGTTATGATTTCAGCTGCACTACATGCTGGCAGAAAGTAGTTCTACGTGAAGTATAGGAAGTGCTTGTTACTGTATACATTGGTTTGCCTTGCCATATTTATGTTCTTACCTTTGAATGAAATCTTGCCACACCACAGTATCAATATGGCAGCGATGTCAAAATATTGTTATCGAGTAGGGAGATGGATGCTTGGCGAGGATGTCAATGGTGACAGTGGTCCACATCCTGATTATGCCCAAGGGAATACGTCTGATGTTCAAGATACTGCAAATATGACTTGAAATTATACTACCACCAGTCTAACCTCAAAAGTTTTAGACACAGACTTATTACATTTTGAGGAATTCTTTAATGTCAGAAAAATATAAATGCATGGTAATACACATCAATAAATGCTTGTGAAGTTGTTACAGTAACTGTTTTGATTTATGTTGCAACAATAGAAAACGCAGCTGAGTGCGACAAAAATCTATTTATTTTTTTGTTGTATGATGACAGGAGAAAATACTTCACAACTATTCTCAACAAATCTATACATTCTTACATAGATCACTATCCTGATTTTGTAATGGATGCACATAGCTATAGGCTCAGGTCTGAAATCCATTCAGAAGTTTTTGCAGACTAGTTGTGAAGGTCGTCCGTTGTCCCTTTGAAGGTTCTGAGGAAACATTCAAATGCAATATGATGTACTGTTCACTGCTGTCACATCCATGTGGAAATTCTATCTCTGTAGCAATGCTCCACGTCCGTCCTGGTCAGTTCTGATATGATTCAATATGTAGTAGTGTCGTCAGTTAGATGAAAACTGCTGGTCACTCCCTGGGAATTTTAATTAATTGGTGGTGTTTCAAGTAAGTTTGCTGCTGCCATTGGTTGACCTATGCATCTCGCATGCTAGTATGACTACCTTGCAGGCTGGTGCTGTGCACCAAGATGATTTTTTTCCTTATCTACGTAGGTGGGGTTCTGGTAAATTTAGGAGTGAAATGGCAATTCTGGGCTGTTTTTTTACAGAGTTGTGAAGCTAATGCCTGCAAATATAACTGCTTCTGAATGACATCATGTGGTGCAAAGCAAGTGACTGAAGATGGTTCTGTGCCAACCTTTAAAGTTCAGAGGCGATAACTGACTGGAGTACTCTACTGACCGAACTATCTATATGATACATGGCCCACCCTCACAGCCCAAACTTCAGATCAACTGTGAATTTCTAAATCTGATTAGTCAGAAAAAGTGCTTATGCCACGTATTTCATTACCTTCAGTGTCCTGCCTTTTGATTTCAGGAGACTGCAGTTTCCCATCAAAGTGTATTTTGCAGGGACAAACACTCAAATTCACAGGATTTGATCTGAGACTAGAAAACACAGAAAGTTATACATATCATCTTTGTGTGTAAGATCACAGTGCAGCTTAATTGTTTTGGTGTCACCTTGCAAAATAATGACCATTGTCAACAGAAGTGTTGTAAAACTGGAAAGTGATATTTACCTACACATACTTACCATTTATCTATTGCCATCACTATCAAAACATCTGATGACCTATGTAAGTAACTTCACGATACAGCTAAACTCATTTCTAAACACTTACACAAATTTGTCGCTATCTTCACTTGGTCGCAACTAATACTTCGGTCAACAGTAAAGTCATGGTGCTGTTAGCTGTTATATCCCAAAGGATAGGTTCAGCTTCCTTGTTGGGAAGGATTTCTTTCTTTGTGCATATAGGCACTTTTTATATGAAAACTTCTGTAAGTATACATTTTGAATGTAAGGGAATAATGAATGGATATGAGCAGAGTTGGAGATGCCAATGAACGAGAAGGTGAAGCTCAATACTTGCATACAGTTTTCTACTCTCCAAAGCACCAAGGCAAGCAAATAAGCTTAACGTATCTTAACACATACAGATGATCACCATCAATAGCATCATATGCTTTGACTATATGGGCCACTACCGAGATACCTGCAATTTAATCCAGGACACTGGTGTAAAATCTAGAGATGATTTTGAACTTGGATTTTCCACGTACAAATTCCATATGTCGCTGTTGATTCATGATATACCAGCTAGTATAACTTGAGCAGCTAATTCCCATACTTTGTGAACGTGGTGACTGGGTGAATGTGTTACCAGAATAATGGTTTGTGCATGCGTTTCTTTAAATTCCGTAGTGAAGAGTGAGTATTCAGCTAGTATTAATTATTCTTTAGTTCTTTTGAAGAGAGGAGGGGCACATAATAAGAGTACTTAAAATTATGAGAATAGTATTTTGGGAGGGAAGTGGGGATGTGAAAATAAATGGCATTACAACCAATTAACAAACATTGTATAACTTTATTACACAATACAGGTACAAACATTTAGTAACATGACAAGTATTTATGAAGTTTCAAATGTGTAAGAATAAAGAAAAATTTTAAATGTGTTTACTTTCGCATAAGTTTACCTTTACACCACTGTCTCAATAGACATACACATCTGAACTCTCAAAAGAAGTATGACTATCAAGTTATCACATATTCAAAGAGAATCACACCATCAGAACAGTTAAAGATCAGATACATAAGTGAAATTTATATGCTGAAACAAGTAGTCACCTGCAACTCATGAAAATCTCTCTCAACCCTATGACATAAATGCATTACAATGGAAGGCTCTGAATTTCAAACTGTGATTTTAACATTAATAATCAACTGCTTCAGGAACAATGGCTATCAAACATAATTTATCACATGTTGAACTAGAATTACATATAGTACAATTAATAAAGTAAAGAAATTCTAGTCATCTGCAAATTAAGAGAATTCTAAAAATCTGTGTACATGTAACAATGGCGGTATCAGAATTTCAAGCAGCAAATTTAACATTAAGAATTAGCTCTTTCAGGAACAAAATTAACCAATAAATACTAAGTTAGAATTAAAACTCTGAATATGCCTGTACAATGATTTTTACACAAAAGAGGCAAAATAGGAAGTAAAATTTTTGGACACACGACTAGTATTTAAACTGAATCAAGAGATTCATATTTCCATAATCATCCAGAATTCTTATACCAAAAGACATTTCACTATAATTTAGCAGTCCACTAGTAAATTGCAGTTAACAACATCAGTACCCTGCAGTAATTACTACACATCCTGACACTGACAAAATCTGCCTGACTAGTTTTAATTTCTTCATGTAAAAGATCATCACAACTATGAATTTCTGTTTAATTCTTACTAAGTTACTAGAATACCGTTAGCAACAGCAGGTACAAACTTAAGTTATCACAACTCAGTTTCAACTAATGCTTCTCATTATAAAATGTTTGTTATAAATATGATTATACAAACTGGTTCACCGGTATAAGGGACATACAGCCCTTTTGTCTCATCAGCCACCTAGTTTTAAGCAGAATTGTAATACACGAAATTCAATAAGTACAGAAGTGATATAAATTAGTAACATACTAAAGAGTAACTGGAAAAAAAAATCACTTGGCATTATATGCATGTTATTGGGAGCAAGCCCTAGCCTTGCTCTGAATTAGGAACATGCTCATTTAGCAGGGCAATATTTACTCTTTCATCACACAGAGTATCATCACAGGTGAACATATTAAGTACCATATGGAATTCCTGAACCAGACAGACATTAAACACCAAACCTTTGGATTGATAGTCTGACACTGAAATGACAGATAAAAAGCCAGAATGTACATCAAAAAAGATTATTAAAGACTTGGACAACTAGCCAAAAGGAATACCCATATAACATTCACAATAATAAGTATAAACATCAGCTGATAAAATCTAAAAATGCAATTATAAATTTACGTGTGTCTATTCTAAATGGAAGTGATAATGTACTAGTACACATGTAACATCTTTCTCTTGAGAAAACAAGGATGACAAAAAAATTGAAACACTGCTTAACTTGCTGACTGCCACGAGGCTGCCGGCAGCAAAAGCAAAGCCACACGCATGACGGTGTAGCCTGGTGGTGAAACCTTCACAACTATGCATGCTGCAGCCGTTGTGTTGAAAACTCATAGTTTCATTCAATACTTGATTTTCTTGTTTCAAGTTTTGGTGAAACTATTCATCTGCTATTAAAGGTGTCTAGCAAAAAGCATCAACCACCGAATCCTTGGAACTAAATATTTCTCAGTACCCCCTTCATTGAACATTTGCATGTGTCTCCACTGGTGTGAATTCAGCTCAATTTTAAATGGAGACTGGTAATGAAAAAAGCAACAAATATAAAAAAATAGAACCTTAGGTTTTTGCTTTTCACTGTATCTTGGTAGCTTCTCCTTCTACTGCTAATAAGCATGTGTACTAACTAAGAACAGTTTTAAGCCCATGTTTGGACATAAAAAAATGTTTAACATAATAGTTAATTACTGTGTTAGGTTAAGTATACAATCAATACTGGAAAAATGTGGTGCAGGGCACACACATCTAATAAGTATCATTAATTTGGAGAGACAGGTCTAAAAACAGAAAATTAATGCTCTATGGAAATAATAAAAAACGATCCATTATTCTTTGGAAACTTACACACTGTAAAAATATGTTGTGCTATTTTCATAGGAAACTAAAACAACTGACTCACCAGTAATCAACCTTACTAAATTTACAGGAAAAGCACTTTCTCGAGTAAATTGTATCGTTAAAGAACATAATACTATGAGGGGGGGAAATGCTTTCCCAATTTGAAAAATTCATTCAAGAATGCTTCACAGTATTCTCCCAGAAGACAATGTTTAAGATGACATGTATCGCCGAATTTTCGCTTTCATTACAGCACTTCTAATTTGAGGATATCTGTGATTTTTCAATCAGTGCCAAAGTATTTTTGACCAAAATGGTTTGGAGCCACAGCATGTATTTCTGATGTTAATATCTTCATCTGTAACACAATAGAAACAATGAATATGCAAAACAAAAGGTTCTAAATCCATGTACTATGATTTTTGTAAAATAATCAAATAAAAGCAAAGCACCAGCTCCATCATCACCATTCGGTAACCTTTCCAATACTCAAAAACACATTGCCAAAACAGAATGTACTTGGCAGAAGATAGTACCTTCCACTACAAAGAATATAAATTTTTCAGAACCACCAACTGATTGTCATCTGCTGCAATTCCAATTCAGTTATTGTGAATGATTTTTACTCTGTGGCAAAGATTTTGGGATTCAAAGCATTTAAAATTTGTGAACAGGTAAGAATATTCATACTATTCCAAGGATCATTAAATACACTCCAGTTTTTGAATTTAAAAAATTAGAAAAAAAAAAATTCTAACATCGTACTCCCTTTAGCTAACTATTCTTTTAGTATCAACTTCACTAATGCCTGTAACATTCACCTACAGTACAAAAGTAATGCAAGTTATCTATGTATCACATAAGCATGTTATAAAATTCTGGTATTTCAAGAATGGTATAATGAATTTTGCAAAACAGCCATTCTGCTTTTTTTCAAATTTTTAAATTTATTTTGAAGTGTAAGAACATCCCCACCCAAAACTCCATATTCCTACTCAGATCCTGCTACTGCGATAGTTATGACATCACAGTCTCCATACTGATTAATAGGGTCACTGTTCAAGCTGACAGGTTGTATCGTATTCTTCAGTATATCCCGCAGGAAAAAGTGAAAATGCACGCCTTAATTTAAGGTTGGTGGAATTAGTTAATGAGGATGTAGTAGGTGCAGGAGTTGGACAGTATGTGTTGTCATGGTCAGATGGACTAGGCCTTTCATAGGATAAATCGTGACAACAGGCTTACCTACTTTAAAAATAACTCAACCAGTTTAGAAATTTCTTCAATGTGTAGAAGAAAGATACAATTTATCACTCTGGAATGCACAAACACCACAGAAAGTTGCTCGGAATTATCTACTCTTAAAAAATCGACTGTCTATTAAAAATACACAAGCTTGCAACTGAATTAGTCTTTGAAAAGCATGGTGGTATGCATTACAGAGCACTGCTGCAGACACGAGATATAGCATATACTGTTATCACCATATGAATGTGCAACTTGCTACTGAACTACATTATATATCAGAGGTGGCACACAGTTTAGAGCTAGAGAAGGTCTGATTACAATTAGTGTAGGTAAGCATTTTGAATTGGCAGCAACTAAATTAACATCCATGAGGAATTAATCATTCTGTTTGTGTGTACCACTCACGTAGTGGTAACATGGACATTTTCTTCACCAGCCCCAAAACTAACATAACAATTTGTGAACAAATGAACATTAGCACAGACTTTGACGATGAAATTGATAATAACTTCATAAGCATTTTGAATACATTTGGTGTGGCACAAATGGCAAATTCTGCAACTAGGTGTGGAATTGTGAAGAACCCACTGACAAACCTGCCAGGGGAAGCACTACAATGGAAGTTGAAGATGGTTGAAATGAAAAGATGAAATATATTTTAACAAAAAATGTTACAGGCCCTACAAAAATTTTACAGAAAACCTGTATACCACAAAAATTGTGGTGACGAGATGAGCCCATTGAACTACACGTTTTACATAGGATATCCCTCATCTCCTGGCACGATGAGAGGTAGTCACAGCCCCTTGGCGGATGTGGTTGAGCATTCAATGCCAGGGTAATGACAGATGAGCAGAGTCATGCTGGTCAGTGGCTCGTTAACACAGTAAGAAGATAAGAGATGAGGAAAAGGAAGTGAAGTTATTATGACTGGCTCAAGCTGATACCCTCTCCTGTATAGGGACAGTCAAAACTCTCAAACAATGAAAAGTCTCTCTCTCTCTCTCTCTCTCTCTCTCTCTCTCTCTCTCTCTCTCTCTCTCTCTCACACACACACACAGAGTCATCTCTGTGTGCTAAGGCCCAACTGCAACTGTGTCTGAGGTGAGCAGGAATCTAGAGGTATGGAAAAGGTGTGGGGCAGGGGCGATGCTTGTTGGGGCATGTAGGGACATCGGTGGGGACAGGATGGAATTTCTAGGCACATCAGTGGCTGTGCTTTCGGAAAGAAGAGTGGGGGGACGGGAGAGCTAGAGGGGGGGAAAGGACTATACAAGTGATTTTTCTGAATTGTGCAGGTGGAAACTCTCCCTAAAACATATTATTCATTCCGGTAACCCCTGGCCTCAACCTTTCTTAGTTGCTGTCCTCCACTTCCCTCCCTTCCTACTCGCACCCCAGTAACACACATTGCTTCTACCTGCCAACCCTGGCGTATATAGTCCTTTCCTTTCTCCTTCTCTACTCCCCACCCCATTCATTCACAGTACTACCACTTGATGCTGCACCTAGCAGCCCTATCTTGCCCCATCATGTCTCTGTATGCTTCCATAGGCAGAACTAGTATCTTCCCTATCCCTTCCCTGTTATCCCACCCCACACCTCTTCCATACCTCCACTACATATGCCAGCTATATTGCTGCTCACCACAGGCACAGGAGCAAAATCACAGTTTTATCTTAAGTGTAATTAAACAACAATAAAATCAATTTATATTATATGAGCTAAATTACTGTCTAATTCAACAATAATAAAATAAATTTTCATTGTATCACTGTGTTGCCACATACAAGTGTTATCACATCGTAATTACTTCCTCTGATGATTAAACAGTGTCACTGCATCAGACCACTGCCAAATGTTTATTTGATTACTAATTGTCTCATAGACAACTGCCTCATTGTGGGATTGTGCAGCTAGCTCAGAATCTGGGGCATTTTCTTGCGAGAGTCAAATTTTTTTCTCACCTAGCTTGCTGTTTATATTATATTACTGCTGTTCCCTTGGACATATGATACAGCGTATCACTGTATTAGCTTAAGCAATCATTAAGAAATAGGTACATGCTCGCAATTGTAAAACAACAATGGAACTGTACACGACAATTTATTTGGGGTTGACACACTTTACAGGTCAGCTCAGTCGAAAGTTAAGCTGTAATTTTCTAAATCTTATTGTTCAGTGTATAATTTATATGTGGCTGATGACAAAAGTATAAGCTGAGCAGAAACATTTTATTTAATGAAATATTCAAAATTTAAGTTTCAGAAAGGTAGCACACATGTGAAAACTGGACCCCAGTAATTGTGTTAGCATTGGCAAGCCCAGACCAAAGACAGCCCTAACCTATCTGTTGCCACCACCTAATGCTGGAGTTAGACTGGCCACCTGTTTAGCCATAGTATTAAAATTTTTAATGCAATATTAATTTTGTTTTAGGGTTCAAATAAAGACAAATTTTTATAGAATTTGCTTTTATCATCCTACAAACAACACTATAGTCACTTACTTTTTAAAATAACCAAAATATTTACAGTACATCTACTTTATGAGCTTTCATATCTTGGAGAAATTTGCCATCTTCAATATATCATGTTCAGTACTAATCAAAAATAAACTGGTCATTCTACTTTGTAACAACAATGAGCTGAGATAATTTTAAATCCAGAAAAATATCTTACACTGTGAGCTACTGTGACTGATGATGATAGGTAAACTCTAATGTGGGCAGGGCCCCAATCTGACATGGCAAAACTTAATGCTGAAATTTTTCACGCCAGAAGTAGTGCACTGTCAAAATTTTAGCTGCTAAGGTGCACTACAAGTATTTTTAAAGAACTGTTAAAGTTGGTAATTTTTGCCTCACAATGAATCACTTATAAACAGCAGTTAGTACAGCCTTTCCTCTTTCCTGCCTAGCATGCAAATTGGCAGATGCAGCCATTACTAGAGTACATAGTGCTGTATAGCGCAAAGTCCAAAGTGCACACATGTGAATTTTAAGCAGTTAAACCACACCAAAAATATCTCCATCTTTTATATCAACATCTTAATTGTTGTAAACCTAATTGTTACACGAGTGATTAGCAGAGGATAAAAAATCAAGGCCGATTATGATGTTACATTATGCACAACTTCTTATCAGTCAGGACTTTAATTTGTTGACATCAAATCTTCTATAACAATTCCAGAAGCACAGTTCTTGTGATAACTTTTGAATAATGTGTGAAGCACAGTTCTTGTGATAACTTTTGAATAATGTGTACTTTCTTAACAATGAAACACTGTTTATTCCCTGTAGTTGTGGAAAAATATCAAGAGTGTATTGGATGACAAAACAAACATTTTCCTTACACCAGGCAGACCTGATAAAAGAAAAATTTAAACATTCAGGCATTTTACAATAATTACTACTTTATTTAAACAGAACTGGAACAAAGTAAGATATGGTCAGGCCGTTATTCTATACATTGTGCTGCGTATTAGGCTTACTTGATCAATTCGAAAAATGTGTCAATACAAATGCATAAATGAATGAAGTTTAACAATACTTTTTCAGTAAGAAACCTGAAAGGATAATGAGCTATCGGAAACTATACAATCTGACAGTTTTTGTGAAAAAGTGCTTTACACTGTCAAAAAATTTATTTGCCGAGAGGCTAAATCAAATTATTTATGGAATCTTCCGTCGCTTCTTGATAGAACAATTCCATATTGAGGATTGAATAACACTTGGGCAGTTTTTTGTTCTTCTGACTTTTATTTGTATGAACTAGTTTTCGGCTTATTAGGCCATCTTCGGATAACTACTGGCTATTGTTTACAAGGAGCTTGGGGTCTTACGAACCAAACATTCTGGACTAAGATACAATGCACTTACATATGATCTTTAGTTGTGGTATTGTCTTTGGAATTGTCAAACGGGTGTTTTGACTTTTTGTTCTGTAAAACTGTTCTTTAACATAATAAATCGCATTTTATAGTTTGTCGGTACCATGTATGAAAACAATTAGAATTATGTAGAATACACATTATTTCAAAATTACAATTTTTTGTATTTGTTGTGAACAGTTGCACTGGACACTAATTGTTGGTTGTACAACAGCGATGTTTTCTTTGGGGGTTACATTTTGTTATTAAAAAAATTGTGCATTAATAAATACCAAATATTACATTGTTACAGTTGGGAATGTAAACACATAAGGGCCATTACATTATATTGGGGTGTGAATTTGTTTACTATTGGGACACTTAGTGGTTAGTAGCAGGTTTACTTTATTGTGTAAAATTTAAGAGTGGTGAAGTGCTCAGTTGCAATTGTTCAGCTGGGGATTTAGGGCTAAGCGTTTGTTAGTTTCAAGTGCTTCTAGTAGGCTGAGTTTTCTGTCTTTGTTGGCTATATGTAGCACTTCTGTGTGTGTTAGATATTTGTTTCCTTCTTTGAGCACATGTTCAGCAAATGGGGAGTCCGTTTTATTTAATCTCCAGCTGCGTTCATGTTCGGTCAGTCTTGTTGATATCGCCCAGCCCGTTTGACCAATGTACAGTTTATTGCAGTCAGTGCAAGTTATTTTGTAGACTCCACTGTTGCTCAGTTTATCTGTTTTGTCCTTGCTGTTGAATAGGAGATTAGCTGTAGTGCCTCTTACATAAAATCATGTTTTTAGTTTTGGGATTTCAGTGTTTTGGCTAGTTTGTCTGATAGCTTACCTAGGTTGGTTGGTTTAAAGAGAGAGAAGGAACCAAACTACGAGGTCGTCGGTCCCTTGTTCATAATAAAACAATGCCACAAGGGTGAGAATAAAACGGACGAAACATATAACACAAAACGAAAAGAAAGGAAAAGCCACAAGAACAAAGGGAAGGCAACAAATACTAAAAGGAACAAAAGAGGACAAGAAAACAAGACAGAGGTGCTAGTCACAGAAGGGAGTAAAACATGAAAGCAGATTACAGTGGCAGGCCAACCACGAGAATAAAAAGGGAAAGCCAGCCACTCTGCAACACATTAAAACCTCCACCCTAAAAGCACTAGGGTGGAGGACACAGAGGGACAAAGGACATACACTAAAACCTACATAGAAGTATAAAACCCACTATCACAGATAAAGCGTAAAACTACAGCTGCTGTGGAGGCAGTCGCCCAACACCGAAGGCAGGGTGCTGGGAAAGTTAAGTGGGCAGTCCAACAAGAGGTAGACGACTGTCATTTGAGAGCCACAGCGACACAGGTGGGTCCTCATGATGGAGTAGGTAACCATGCATTAGCCACGTTTTGCCAATGCGGAGCCAGAAGAGGACAACTGATTCCCTGTGAGAGGCCTGCATGGAAGACTTCCACACATTCATAGTCACCTTAATGACACGAAGTTTGTTGTGCGTGCTGTTATGCGATTCCGTCTCCCAAAGCCGGAAAACCCTGCGGTGTAAGAAAGAACGCAAGTCAGCTTTGGAAATGCCTATCTCCAGAAGCGGTTTCTGCGTCGTCTGTTTGGCCAGCCTGTCGGCAAGTTCGTTGCCGGGGATTCCGATGTGTCCCGGGGTCCACACAAACACCATGTAACAGTGGGATTGTTCCAGGGCTTAGATGGACTCCTGAATGGACACTACCAGAGTGTAGCACTGGTCGATAGCTTGTAGGCTGCTCAATGAGTCTGCACACAGGAGAAACGACTCGCCTGGGCATGGGCGGATGTACTCACGAGCATGAGATATAGCCGCAAGCTCTGCAGTGAAAACACTGCAGCCAAACTGGCAAAAAGTGCTGCTCAACATGTCCTCCATGAACATATGCGAAGCCTACGTGACCATCAGTCACTGAGCCGTCGGTGTAAACCACTTCAGAGCCCCAGAACACGTCAAGAATCGAGAGGAAGTGACAGCAGAGAGCGGCAGGGTTAACGGAGTCCTTAGGGCCATGCAAAAGGTCCAGACAAAGCTGCGGTTGAGGCATACACCATGGAGGCGCAAATAGAGGTGGTAAAGGGAAGGACTCCAGTTCGGAGAGAAGAGACCGCACGTGAACCGCAATCGTTAAACCCTCTGGGCCGCCGATGCGGGAGATGGACTGCCGCAGGCGGGAAAAGGAGACGGTAATTCGGATGCTCAGGGGAACTATGAATGTGTGCTGCGTAACTGGCGAACAGTTGCGCATGCCTGATCTGTAGTGGAGGGACACCAGCCTCCACCAGTACACTGGTCAATGGACTCGTCCTAAAAGCTCTTGTCGCTAATCGAAGCCCACAGTGGTGCACAATGTCGAATAAATGCAATGTTGAAGGCGCTGCCGAACCATAAACCACACTCCTATAGTCAATTCGGGATTGGACAAGGGCTCTGTAGAGCTGCAGTAGCGTACAGCGATCTGCACCCCAATAGGTGTTGCTCAAGCAACGGAGGGCATTGAGGTGCTGCCAGCACTTCTGCTTAAGCTGACGAAGATGAGGGAGCGAAGTCAATCGAGCGTCGAAAATCAGTCCTAGAAATTGATATATCTCCACTACAGTGAGTGGATCGTCATTAAGACAAAGTGTGGGTTCCGGATGAACGGTACGATGCTGAGAGAAGTGCACGACACACGACTTTGAGGCTGAAAACTAGAAGCCGTGGGCTAGAGCCCATGACTGCACCTTGTGGATGGCTCCCTGGAGGCGCCGCTCAGCAACAACAGTACTGGAGCAGCAGTATGAAATGCAGAAGTCGTCTGCATACAGAGAAGGTGAGACCAATGGCCCGACAGCCACTGCTAGACAGTTAATGGCCACTAAAAATAGAGAGACACTCAATACAGAGCCCTGTGGGACTCCATTCTCCTGGATATGGATGGAACTATGGGAGTCACCAACTTGGACACGGAAAGTATAGAGTGACAGGAAGTTTTGGATAAAAATCGGGAGTGGTCCCTGGAGACCCCACTCATACAATGTGGCAAGGATATGACATAGTTAAGTCGTGTCATATGCTTTACGTAAGTCAAAAAAGACAGCAATCAGGTATTGCCGTCTGGATAAGGCTGTTCAGATGGCAGACTCGGTGGACACAAGATTATCAGTGGTAGAGTGACCCTGGCGGAAGCCAGCAGGCCACGTGACTCCAGGATCCAACCCAACCGCCAACATACCATACGTTCCAGCAGCTTACGAAGAATGTTGGTGAGGCTGGTGGGCCGATAGCTTTCCACATCAAGCGTGTTTTTAGCAGGTTTGAGCATCGGAATGATGGTGCTCTCCCACCACTGCGATTGAAAGATACCATCACACCAGATCCGGTTGAAGATGACGAGATGTTGTTTGTAGTCAGATGAGAGATGTTTAATCATCTGGCTGTGGATGCGATCAGGCCCAGGAACTGTGTCGGCGCAGTGTGCAAGGGCACTGAGGAGCTCCCACTCTGTAAAAGGGACATTATAGGATTCACTGCAGCGTGTAGTGAATGAGAGGACGTTCCCTTCCAGCTGCTGTTTGAGTGTGCGAAAGGCTGGGGGATGATTCTCCTTCGCAGAGGCTTGAGTAAAGCGCTCAGCAAAGTGCTCTGCAATCACGTTTACGTCGGTACATAACTCGCCATTTATGGGAACACTGGGGACAGCTGTTGGGACCTGGTACCCGAAAAGACGTTTGATCTTTGCCCACACTTGGGAAGGTGCTGTGTGGCACCCAATGGTGGAGACGTATCTCTCCCAACACCACTCCTTCCGTTGTTTGATAAGGTAGTGAACACGGGCACAGAGCCGTTTAAAGGCTATGAGCTGCTCCAGGAAAGGGTGCTGCTTATGCCACAGTAGAGCTCGCCAACACTTCTAAATTGCTTCAGCAACTTCCGGCGACCACCAAGGGACTGCCTTACGCCTCGGGCACCCTAAGGAGCGAGGGATCGCGTATTCTGCCACAAAAACAATTGTGCTAGTCACCTGCTCAACCATCACATCGATGTTACTGTGTGGGGGAGAATCAGCGGTGACAACAGAGGTAAAAGTTCCCCAGTCTGCCTTGTTCAAAGAACATCTGTGCAGGCGTCCATGTGCTTGACACTGGGGCAGTCACAGGAAGATGGGAAAGTGGTCACTACCGCACAGGTCGTCATGTGCTCTCCAGTGGATAGATGGGAGAAGTCCTGGGCTGCAAATTGATAAATCAGTGGCCGAGTAACTACCATGAACCACACTGAAATGTGTGGCGGCCCCAGTATTTAAGAGGCAGAGGTCGAATTGCGACAGTGAAGTATCGACATTTTTGCCTCGGAAGCATGGTACCACCCCACAATGGGTTATGGGCATTAAAATCTCCCAGAAGTAGGAAAGGTTTAGGGAGTTGATCAATCAGTGCAGCTAATACATTCAGGGGTACTGCACCATCTGGAGGAAGATATACATTGCAGACAGTTATTTCCTGTGTTGTCCTTATTCTGACAGCCACAGCTTCAAGAGGAGTTTGAAGGGGCACTTGTTCACTACAGACCGAGTTTAGGACATAAGCGCAAACTCCTCCTGACACTCGATTATAGTGGCTACGATTCCTGTAATATCCCTTGCCGTGGAGGGCAGGGGTCTGCATTGCTGGGAAACAGGTTTCCTGGAGGGCAATGCAGATAGCAGGTGTAAAGCTTAACTCTTTCAAGGGCAGTGGTTATCAGTGTTAATGCCTGGTGATAGCCACTGCCCCTCAAAGTGTTAACAGTTGCTGTAGCTCTGCCAGGCAATGGAAAAAACCGCCGCAATTCCACTGGAGGCTGACATCGTGAGACTGGGAAGGCACGGAACATTCAATGAGGCAGTTTACGCCTCAGGGTCACCTGCTGCCATCGATTTATTGCCTGAGCAGTCTGTACCCATTGTGTCTGAGGGTCTGGCGAGATCTAGGTCCTCAGCGGACGCCAAAATCTCCACCCCATCCTCAGCCGCTGAGCTTGTAGGTAGCGATGGTGTGGGTGCCACCACAATTTCCTTGGTCTCAGGGGTTTTCTTTTTGGATTTCTCTCGCTGCTCCTTGGGTTTCCCTGGCTGGGAGGACTTCACTGGCTCTCCGGGACTGAGGATGAGCGTGAAGTCATACGACCAGCTGCTTTTGGGATCTTCAGCCACTGGCGGGTGTCGTCTTTCCCACTAGAAGAAACCTGGGAATGGGACGACCCAAGGGACCCATTTCTAGTGAGAGAAGCCAAAGAAGACTTACGCTTCTCCGGCTTAAAAGTGGGGACGGATATCCCCGATGGTTGGGGGAGGGGGGGAGATTGCTCCTGAAGTGGGTGGTGCGGGGGCAACAGGGAGGGAAATGCCCCCCCCCCCCCCCCACCATCAAGGGGGCAGGTTTATTCTTCTGGCTCTGAGAGGTGACCTGGGTTGGCGAAGCTGATAGTGCCAGAACTGTTGTAGTGGCGGCGTAAGACGATGTCATACACACAGGATGCAGGCGTTTAAATTTTCTCTTAGCCTCAGTGTAGGTCAGTTTGTCCAGGGTCTTGTACTCCATGGGTTTCCTTTCTTTCTGGAGAATCCTGCAGTCAGGTGAGTAAGGCGAATGATGCTCTCCACAGTTGACACAGATGGGAGGTGGGGCACATGGGGTATTGGGATGTGATGGGCGTCCGCAATCTCGGCATGTGATGCTGGAAGTCCAGCGGCAAGACATATGGTCGAACTTCCAGCACTTAAAGCACTGCATCAGGGGTGGGATATAAGGCTTTACATCACAACGGTAGACAATCACCTTGACCTTCACCCTCAAAGCCCAAGATGAAGGCACTGGTGGCAACCTGATTATATCCTTTGGACCCTGGTGGACACACCAGACAAAATGTATACCTCGCCGCTCTAAATTGGTGCGCAGCTCATCGTTGGACTGCAAAAGAAGGTCTCTGTGAAATATGATACCCTGGACCATATTTAAGCTCTTATGGGGCGTGATGGTTACAGAAATATCCCCCAGCTTGGAGAGAAAAAACACCCACACACACAAGCGAGTAACTCAGGTGACTGGGCAGAGGATGCTGTTTTGATCAAGACTGACCCAGATCTCATTTTGGACAAGCCGACCACCTCCCCAAACTTGTCCTCTAAATGCTCAACAAAAAAACTGAGGCTTCCTCATCATGAAAGACTCCCCATCAGTTCTCGAACATACAAGGTACCGGGGCGAATAAGATCCGCTGACATCCTTAGCCTGACGTTCCTCCCATGGTGTCGCCAGGGAAGGGGAACAATAGCTTACCTAGATATGGAATAGTATGCCAGTTGGTTTATAGTGTGGTTGTTATTGCAGAGGGGGCATAAATGTAGGGCAAGATTTTCCTTCTTTGTTTCTTGTGCAGGATTTTGTCAACTAATTCAGGGTTATAGCCATTGTTATATGCAATATATTTAATGGTGTCTACTTCTGTTTGGACATTTTGTTTTGACATTAGTATGGATGTGAGGTGAAGCACCATGGAATGGAAGGCTGCATGTTTGTGTATTACTGGGTGTTGTGAACTTGAGAGTGTTACTGTGTCTGTTGTGGATTTTTCTGTAAATTTTGAAAGTATGTGTATTTGTGGTGATATCTATGTTCAGGACCACCAGAAAGCTACTCTTTTCAGAACCACCAGAAAGCTACTCTGTTCAGAAAGGATAAAGGTAATACCACTTTCATTTGGCAGTCTATTGGAATCGGCACAATATTGCCCTGTTATATTGGCCATGGACGCAACTTCCCGCTAGTGCTGGTATAAGACCCACCACATATGTTACTAAATAAGCAACAGCAGGAAAAGACGGAAAAATACACCCCATATGGCGATGCTGGTAAACGCAAAAGGAGAATGCACCAACAAGTGCAGAAAATTCATTTGAGTCAGAATTACGACTCCAAAGAAAAAAAGACAGAGAAGTTGGCCCTGCCAACCAGTGATCAACAACATTGCCTTATAAAGCACATAACAAGAAATCAAAAATAATTAAGAGCTTCTTTTGAATGAATTGTCTATGAAAGAATAGTAAACACATAATGAATCCAAAATATAATTTACTGTCGCAAAACTGAAACAGAAAGAAAGAAGAATACAGTGGCAGCAGAAAATGCACCCAGATTACAAGCAGTGAGTGCACGGAATTAGTTTAGAACTTAACAAAATTGTTTTGACTGGATAATGCATATGGTGGACGTCGATACGACAGGAGTTATCAATGCAGAGCAGCGAGCAATTGCGCGAGTACGGGGAGGTGTGTTGTCCAGTCAGCAGCAGCACGAGAGCAGACGTCAGCTTCAGCTTCACTGCCAGCTTTGGCTGTTCTACAACCAGTACGCAGTTCACAGTTCACAGTTCTCAAGAAGGGTGAGCCGTGAACATTTAAATAGTAGAAACAGTTCTGTGAATATAGGGTTTAATATTAATACTGTTGATTGGTAATAAATAGTGTATGCCGATCACAAGAAAGATGACAATGCACAACGAGGAATTACGATCAATACTAGAAGGTATAATTAAAGAAGAAGCAGAGAAGGATAAGGAAGGATAGAAAGTGGAACAAGTAGAATTAATTAAGTCCATTAAGGAACAAATTACTGAATCAATAGATGACATACTCAGCCATAAAATACAAGAGGTTAAAGCCAACTTAGAATCTAACTTCAATGCACAAATTAATGATCAAAACATTAAAATAGTGGAAATAAGTTCTAGAGTAAATGAATTATGAGAATCAATGCCAGTAGAGGTACACCAAGCAGCTAAACTAGTATTAACAGATGATTTACAAGAAAGTGTACATAGAATAACAACCCGACAGCGGACGGGCTATGTAGATAATGTGAATTCCCGATTCCATGCGGTACGACTAGTATTTCCGATGCAAATAAGCGCATCACGTCCATACAGAGAAATGCTGTAATAGGGACACCTGATGCTATAAAACATTTGGAAAAACATTTACAGTTACTCATAGAACAAGAAGTAAAAGACAAAACAGAAATAAATAATGACAAAATCACCTCTGGGGAAGGTACAATTAACAGTAAACAAGAACTTAATAGAATATGGAAAGCAGTAGACGATAATAAAAGGAAATTAGAAAAACAGTAAACCTGAAACTATGACGGGAGTAACTAAAGATGTAATACAGGATTTATGTACAGGAAAATGGGTTTAAATTAGCAAAGCAATTTCCGAAGTATAAACCAGACGGTGATGTACACCCAATTTATTTTTTACGAGTGTTTGCCAGATCTTTACCTAAAAAGAGGGATGACTTGAAGAAAATTGATTTTGCATTAGGATATTTAATGGGAGATGCTGCGGGATGGGGAAATTATCACGCAGAAGAATGTGTGTCTTAGAAAGATTTTGAGGAAAGCTTTAAGAGAAAGTACTAGTCTTCAAGTACTCAGGAAAAATTAATCTTAAAGTTATTAGACCCTACTCCATACAATAATTCATGGGGCACATATAAAAAGTACACAGAATGGCATTTGACAAAATCTAAATACTTAGATGATCCAATACACGAAATGCACTTAGTAAAAGTATTCATTAGACATTTACCATACCACGCTCGACAAGGAATATTGTATAGTGGATGGAAAACCATGACTGAGTTATTAACATTTATTGAAGGTTTAAACACACTGAATACTGAAAGAAATGAAAATTATTCAGTGAATGACCGAAATACGGGAAATAGGAAGAACAAATCCTTTCCTAATTCCTTACCGCAGACGAAGGAATCCAATTATTGTAGAGTAAGCAATAATGAAACTGTTCACAGCAGGGATAACGGTCTAAATCACAATAACCTAGAGGGGAAAGAAATCAGACTGATAACAAACTCGCAGGTGTTTAAACCTCAAAAATCAACAAATAAATATTCAACGAAATAATGACACTGAAGCAAATCAGCGTATTATTGAAGTAAGTTCCAACTGGTATCCGGTCACTGTGATGGAAAACGAGAAAAATCCTGGGTCAAGGGCCAGACTCCAGTATGTCACAGAACAATACTTGGCCCATATATAAGTAAAATGATCACTAATAGTAAAATATCACTTATTAATGATTGGTTATTAGCAGAAGAGGAAAATTTAGAAAAGGTGCAACGCAAACCAATTGTAATCGGAAGAATAGGAAATAAAGGAGTGGAAATTTACATTGATTCAGGAAGCGAAGTATCAATAATTTCGGAGGAATGGCCATTAAGTGGAAAACTAAAGGAATTTCTTAAGTTACCTGTTATGGGAGTGCTTATTGTAGGTATTACAGGTACTAAGAGCAATGTAGTGAAATGGGAAACAAGGATTACTTTTGGAACAGATCAACTGATGTTTGAACAAACCATGTTAATCGTCCCTAAAATAAATAACGCAAGTATTACTAGGAGTAGATTGGTTAATGAAATACGCAGTGGTAAGAGCCTTTCAGAGTGGTTCTTTTAAGTGCAATCTAGATAACTGTAATAAAGAGATCTTGTTTAAGACAGATGGCTGTCAAGGACTAAATGGGAGTAATTATTTACGGTTAATAGCAAATATGAGTTCAATGGAGAAGGATGTAAGTAATCTACAACAAACTGCAAATAAAGCTGATTTGTATGCAAAGGCTTACGAATGGGAACTGTTAACCCTTACTCAAAAGGAAGAGCTATATGGAATATTATGCAGATATTCAGATGTATTTTCAGACAAACCAGGGAATATAGATAATTATGTATGTAGTTTTAAGATAAAAAACAAGGAACCTTTTTTCTGTAGACCTTACACAGTAACTATCATCGTAAAACAGGAAGAAATAGATAAAATGGTAGATAATAATGTTAGAGAAAGAAGTACAAGTGTATACAACAATCCACTGTTAGTCGTCAGAAAGGCAACAGGAGTTGTGTGCCTAATACTAGACGCAATAACTTTGAACTGTCACAGTGAACTGGAGAAAGATCGTCCCATATGCATAGACAACCTACTTGCTCATTTTGCAAAAGCAAATTATTTTAGTTCCATGGATTTTACAATGGGTACTGGCAGGTGAAATTAGTTAAATAATCTAGACCTTATACTGCATTCCTATATGACGGAAAGTAATAACAGTTTGAAGTTTTGCCATTTGGGTTAAACATATGAGTATCAGTGTTTATAAGAGCATTAAATCAGGCATTAGGGAGAAAGTTGTTACAAGAGCTATTGATTTATGTAGATGATATACCTGGGAGGAACATTGTGATTTACTTGCAAGAACACTAGAGAAATTTTATACCAAGGGAATAACTATTAAGCTCGCTAAATCACATTTTGGGCGAGAGGAACTAAAATTCTTGGGACATCTTGTAGGAATAAGAGGAATTAAGCCAGATCCAGAATGTATTAGAGGGATTAAAGACTGTCCACGTCCTCAGAACGTGAAACAGTTACGTTCCTTTTTGGGATTAGAGGGATTTTATAGACAGTATATACAAGGAAAAGTCATGAATAATCTATATCTACTATTGCTATTAAGGCAAAAGGTGAAATGGGTATGGGATGAAAATGCAGAAAAGGCATTCCAGGAAGTAAAGGATACCCTAGTCAATGCTCCTATTTTAAACCATCCAAGTCTTCGTGAACCATTTGGCATCACAACAGATGCATCAGAATATGGCATAGCAGCAGAAGTATTTTAAGGAAAATGGGACTCAGAAGAGGGAGAACATAAAACCATTGCTTTCACTAGTTGCAGCCTAGACAAACATGAGCTGAATTATACAGCAATGGAGAAAGAATTACTTGCTGTGGTATGGAGCTTAAAGAAATTTGAAACACTGATTTGGGGTTCAGAAATCGTTATTTATACAGATCATCGAGCATCAATATACTTAATGGAAAGCCATTTATTACATAAGAGGCTCATGAGGAGTTTCAGATACACATAGTATACATCAAGGGAACATTAAATTGCATACCAGATGTTTTATAATGATAGCCATTAGGAATGAGTAATTCTCAGAGAACTACTGGACAAGGAATGATCCTAATATAAATTTTATGAATATAAGCTATACGAAAGATGGAGTACATGTGTTAGCTAATAAAATTAGGCAAGGAATGAAAGACAAAGAAGAGTTAAATCTTAAAATGTTACAGTATGAGAAAAATGAGTTACCGCCCACAGAAGACAAACTTTGGACAGTGATCAAGCAAATACATCATATTGGAAATTACGTGTACTTGAGTGTGCACAAAATGATTTAATTTGGTTTATGCATAAAGGTTATGGGTATTTTGGAGTAAGGAAGTGTATAAAACATATGATGAAGTTTTACCATTTTAAACACCTACGTAAGAAAGTTGTAAGATTACTACGAACCTGTCAAGTCTGTCAAAAGGTGAAGAAAAATAATAAAGGAACACATTACACAATGTATCCTATAAAACCTAGAGCTTTACATGATTTAACAGCTTCAGATGTCTATGGACCATTACCAAAAAGTCAAGGAGGTGTCAGATATATTTGCGTTCTATTAGAGTGTTGGTCTAAAAATATTACATTATATACAATTAAACAAGCTAACACAGAGACAGTTATAAACTGTACATGCAAATATTTTGTAGAGGTAGGAAAACCTAGGAGATTATTAATGGGTAATGGTTCACAGTTTGTGAGTCAATCATTTAAAGAGTTTGTAGCTTGGGAGAACATAAGGCATACCGCAATATCAAAATATAATCCAAAATAGAATCCACGTGAAAGAGTAATGAAGGAGATAGGATGTTTATGCAGAACTTACTGTTCACCGAGACATACAACTTGAGAAAAATTAGTGCCAGAATTTCAAATGGTTTTTAATTAACTACCCCATTTGTCTACGAGATTGTCTCCTGTAGAAATACTATGAAGAAAATTTATAGGGGAACTGCTATTAAAATTCTTCATTGGCGAGAGGTACAGCAGGAAGAAAGTGCTAAATTAGACAAAATAGTAGAAAATCAATTGCATAGATCAGCTGATATAAAGATTACAAAATTATAATATGTCAGCAATAAAACCAACATTTGAAATCAACGATCTTGTGTTAGTAAAAGAAGATCATCATGGTTCTAATCTTAAAAAGGAATCACAGGACCATTTAAGATCATGGATAGTCCACACCCAAAAGCATAATATCTAAAGAAATATAATCAAGTAATAAATAAATTTAAAAATTATCTCTCTCTCTCTCTCTCTCTCTCTCTCTCTCTCTCTGTGTGTGTGTGTGTGTGTGTGTGTGTGTGTGTGTTTTTTTAGTCACCTCATAAATTAGGAGGAGGGAGAGGACAAGCAACCAAGTACTAAAGAGTATTTGACGTGATTATAATAATAGGATCGTACGAGCCAAAACTGAAATGTCAATCCAGCGAATGGTGTCATTATGGGTCACCGCAAAAGTCGAAAGTGCATCAGAGCCCCAGTATGGTGAAAGTTATGGTGATTCTCGTGTACGTCTGTGATGGTGTTATCCTAACGCATTACATTCCTGCACGGCAGACCATCAATGCACAGCATTACTGTTCATTTTTGGAGCACCACCTGCAACCAGCTTTGCGAAAGAAGCGGCGACACTTTCTGTGCAACCCACCCATCATTTTGAAAAACAATGCACGGGCACATACAGCTCAAGCTGTGGCTGCTCCATTCGGTCAATGGGACTGGGAAGGACTGTACCATCCACCATACTCCCAGGACTTAAGTCCTTGTGACTGATTTGTTTCCAAAGATGAAGAAACCACTTCATGGCATTCGCTTCAGAACTTTTCCAGAGATTCAACAGGCAGTAGACAGCTCCATTCGCACCATCAACAGAACAGCCTCTGCTAACGGCATACTACACCTTCCACATTGCTGACAACGGGTTCTACACAACGCTGGTGAGTACTTTGAAGGACAGAAACAGGTGCAAACATAAAACTCTTTTGTATCGGTTGTGAATAAATAGTTGCCACTATTTAAGTTCCAACCCTCATTTATTAATAATTATCTCTGACTTTTTGCAGATGATGCAGTTATCTATAATGAAGTACTGTCTGAAAGAAGCTAAACAAATATTCAGTCAGATCTTTATAAGATTTCAAACTTGCTTTACATTTTAAGAAATGTAATATTGCGCAGTTAAAAAAAAGAGACTGCTATACCTTTAAGCTTTTGGCCAAATGATCTTCTGCAACAGAAAACACACACACATTTACAAAAGCACAACTCGCACACATGATCACTGTCTTCGGCCGCTGTGGCTGGACTGTAAATTTCAATGATGCCCGATGGGAGCAGCAATCTGGAGTGAGTGGTGATGGTAAAGAGGAGGCATGGGGTGGGAGGGGAAGGGATTGTGAGGCAGGGGTGGGGGAAAGAATAGGCTGCTTGTGGGAGCGGGCACATATGTAGAGGGGACAAGATAGGGCTACCAGGCGCAGTTGTGATGTTTGGAGGGGGGAAGGGGGGCAGGAGAGAAATGAAGGAGGAAAGAACTAGTGGTTGTGTTAAGAGAAGGTTGAGGCCAGGTAGGTTTCGGGAAGATAGGATATATATTGCAAGGACAGTTCACACCTGTACAATTCAGAAAAGCTAGTGCTGGTAAGAAGGATCCAGATGGCACATGCCTGGCAATGGCATTCAAGTGACAGACAGCTTGTTAGTTTTCATGCCCACATACAAAGCAGCACAGTGACTGCAACTTCCTGTGAAGGCCTCAGTGAGACCCCTGGTATATTTGGCAAGGGACTACTTGTCACTAAAGATGCAATGACCAAAGGTGGCTAGGCTGCATGGGAGAGACTTATGGAATGGGTGACAGCTGTCAAAGTGGAGGTATTGTTGCTGGTTGGTAGGTTTGATATGGATGGAGGTGAACATCAGGTGGCATGCTGGGTTGAGGAGGGCCAGATGAAGCACATGAGAAGAAGGCATTGAGACTCTGGAGAAATGTGGATGGGATTTTCTCCCTATCTGTCCAGATCACAAAGATATCATCAATGAATCTTAGCCAGGCGAAGAGTTTGGGATTCTGGGCTGTTAGGAAGGATTCCTCTAAATGGCTCATGATTAGGTTAGCATAGAAAGATACCATGTGGTTGCCCATTGATGTACAATTCATTTATTTGTAGGTGTTGTCTTTAAATGAGAAGCAGCTGTGTGTGAGAATGTAGATGGTCCCAGTGACCAGGAAGGAGGTCGTAGGTTTGGAGTCAGTTGGGCATTGGAAAAGGTAGTGTTCCATAGCAACAAGACTGTGGCCACTGGATATGTTAGTGTAGAGGGAGGTGGCATCAACGCTGATGAGAGGGGTGCAGTATGGCAAATGAATAGGGAAGGTGGAGAGACGGTGGAGGAAATGGATGGTTTCTTTTATATAGGAAGTCATGTTACTAGTAACAGGCTGAAGGCACTGGTCCACAAGAGCAGATTCTCTAAATGAGAGTGCAGTAACCAGCCACAAAGGGCAGCATGGTGTGTGTGTGTGTGTGTGTGTGTGTGTGTGTGTGTGTGTGTGTGAGAGAGAGAGAGAGAGAGAGAGAGAGAGAGAGAGAGAGAGAGAGTAGGGGCAGAGGTTCTGGGACGGGCCTAAAGATCTGCGGACGGGCTAGGTGGAAGAATATTACAACTGGCAGTCCGTGTGTTTCAAAGCCACAGTGGTGGACCCTTTCTCAGCAGGCTGGATTTTAAGATAAGGACTAGTTTTTAGGTGGCAGACTGCAGTTCTTCCGACATAAGAAGTCACCCTCATCCTGCCAATTGCCTTGTCAAAGAGGTCAAAAGAGCGGACAAAGGTTCAGGGCACTCTCTTGCCCTTGGGTTGGGAAACTGCCCCTAAAGGCAGAAGAATCAGCAGTGACCAATGGCATAGGATGCAGAAGGCAATGAAAACCACTGCATTAAAGACACAGAACATGTATCCACAGGATATACGGCCTGTAATTGAAAAAGTTTAACGATGATCTCTTCATTGACAAAAGATTCTGGAATTGTCCCCCAACCGGATCACCAGGAGGGGACTGCCAAGGGAGAGGTGACCATGAGAAACAAAATGATAACATTCTATGAGTCGGGATGTTGAATGTCAGAAGTTTGAACATGATTGGGAAGCTAGAAAAGGGAAATGCAAAGGCTCAACCTAAATATAGTATGGGTCAGTCATGTGAAATAAAGAGGATTTCTGGTCAGATGAGTATAGCATAATATCAAAAGCAATAAAGAATGGTTTAGCGGGAAAGGGATTCATTATGAATGAAATGAAATGAAATGTGTGATGAGGGCCTCCCGTCGGGTAGACCGCTCGCCTGGTGCAAGTCTTTCGATTTGACACCACTTCGGCGACTTGCGCGTCGATGGGGATGTAATGATGATGATTAGGACAACACAACACCCAGTCCCTGAGCGGAGAAAATCTCCGACCCAGCCGGGAATCGAACACGGGCCCTTAGGATTGAGAGTCTGTCGCGCTGACCACTCAGCTACTGGGCGCGGACTCATTATGAATAGGAAGGTAGGCCAGAGTATGTTACTGTGAACAATTCATTGATAAGGTTGTTCTCATCAGAATCAACAGCAAGTCAACAACAACGATAGTTCAGTTATACACCACTCCGACGTCACAAGCTGGAGAGAGAGAGAGAGAGTGTATAAGGATACTGAAAGGGTAATATAGTACATGAAGGAAGATGAAAATCTAATAGTCATGGGGGACTGGAATGCAGTTGTAGAGGAAGAAGTAGAAGAACAGGTTACAGAAGAATACGGGCTTGGGACAAGGAATGAGAGAGGAGAAAGACTAATTGAGTTCCGTAATAAATTGCATCTAGTAATAGCGAATACTCTGTTCAAGAATCACAAGAGGAGGAGGTATAATTGGAAAAGGCTGGGTGATATGGAAAGATTTCAGTTAAATTGCATCATGGCCAGACAGATTCCGAAATCAGATACAGGATTGTAAGGCATAACCAGGAGCAGACATAGACTCAGATCACAATGCAGTAGTGATGAAGAGTAGGCTGAAGTTTACGAGATTTGTCCCGGAGAATCAATATGCAAAAAATTGGAATATGGAAGTACTAAGAAATAACAAGATACATTTGAAGCTCTCTAAGGCTACAGACAAGGCAATGAGGAATAGCTCAGTAGGCAGTACAGTTGAAGAGGAATGGACATCTCTAAAAAGGGCAGTCACAGAAGTTGGAAAGGAAAACAGTTACAAAGAACGTAATAGAAGAAACCATGGGTAACAGAAGAAATGCTTCAGTTGATCAGTGAAAGAGGGAAGTACAGAAATGTTCAGAGAAATTAAGGAATACACGTCACTGGGAAATGAAATAAACAGAAAATGCAGGGAAGCTAAGATGAAACGGCTGCATGAAAAATGTGAAGACATTGAAAATATTGGAAGGACTGACTCAGGATATAGCAAAGTCAAAACAAGCTTCGGCAAAATTAAAAACAAGGGTGGTGACATTAAGAGTGCAATGGGGATTCCATTGATAAATGCAGAGGAGAGAGCAGATAGATAGGTGGAAAGAGTACAATAAAGGATTCTATGAGGGGGATGATTTGTCTAATGTGATAGAAGAAGAACATAAGAGTCGATTTAGAAGAGATAGGGGATCCAGTATTAGAATCAGAATTTAAGAAAGCTTTGAAGGACTTAAGATCAAATAAAGGACGGATAGATAACATTCCACAACAATTTCTAAAATCATTGGGGGAAGTGGCAACAAAACGACGATTCACGTTGATGTATAGAATGTATGAGTCTGGCGACATACCATCTGACTTTTGGAAAAAAATCAGCCACACAATTCCGAAGACTGCAAGAGCCGACAAGTGGGAGAATTATCGCACAATCAGCTTAACAGCTCATGCATCCAAGTTTCTGACAAGAATAATGCACAAAAGAATGGAAAAGACAATTGAGGATGTGTCGATGATGATCAGTTTGGCTTTAGGAAAGGTCAAGGCACCAGAAGGGCAATTATGACGTTGTGGTTGATAATAGAAGCAAGGGTGAAGAAAAATCAAGACATGTCCATAAGATTTGTTGACCTGGAAAAAGCGTTGGACAATGTAAAACGGTGCAAAAGGTTCGAAATTCTGAGAAAAATAGGGGTAAGGTATAGGGAGAGATGGGTAATATACAATATGTACAAGAGCCTGGAGGGAATAATAAGAGTGGACAACCAAGAACGTAGTGCTTGGATAAAAAAGGGTGATGACAGGGATGTAGTCTTTTGCCCCTACTGCTCAGTTTGTACATCATCAAAGAAGCAATGATGGAAATAAAAGAACGGTTCAGGAGTAGAATCAAAATTCAAGGAGAAAGGATATCAATGATACAATTCCCTGATGACATTGCTATCCTGAGTGATAGTGAAGCAGAATTACATGATCTGCTGAACGGAATGAACAGTCAAATGAATACAGAATATGGATTGAGTGTAAACTGAAGAAAGATGAAAGTAATGAGAATTAGCAGAAATGAGAACAGCAAGAAACTTGACATCAGGATTGGTGGTCACGAAGTAGGTGAAGTTAAGGAATTCTGCTGCCTAGGCAGCAAAATAACCAGTGACATATGGAGCAAGGAGGACATCAAAGGCAGGCTAGCATTAGCAAAAAAGGGCATTCCTGGCCATGAGAAGTCTACTAGTATCAAACATAGGCGTTGATTTGAGGAAGAAATTTCTAAGAATGTACTTTTGGAGCACAACATTATAGTGACGTGAAACATGGACTGTTGGAAAGCCAGAGCAGAAGAGAATCGCAGCATTTGAGGTGTGGTGCAACAGATGAATGTTGAAATTTGGAGGACTGATAAGGTAAGGGATGAGGTGGTTCTGCGCAGAATCGGAGATGATAGGACATCTATTAACACATCAGGGAATAACTTCCATGGTACTAGAGGGAGTAGTAGAGGGCAAAAACTGCAGAGGAAGAGAGAGATTGGAATACATCCAGCAAGTAACTGAGACGTAGGTTGCAAGTGCTACTCTGAGCTGAACACATTGAGAGGTTGGCACAGGAGAGAAATTCATGGTGCGCTGCATCAAACTAGTCAGAGGATGGATGAAAAACAAGAAAAAGAAGGATGTGTTGATTGATGGCGAGGCAAGGTTCAAGGTTAAGAAATTCTGGAAAGTTAATGGGCTCGTTTGGGGGTCATAGGGGTGAATCACAGTTGGTACTGAAGATACTATCAATGAGTCACAGCTGGAATCAATTAACTCTCATGATTTGTAGGCATATAAAATGGAACTAATATCAAATACCGGCCTTAATTTGAGGAAGAAATTTCTGAGGATGTACGTCTGGAGTACAGCATTGTATGGTAGTGAAACATGGACTGTGGGAAAACCGGAACAGATGGAATCGAAGCATTTGAGATGTGGTGCTATAGACGAATGTTGAAAATTAGGTGGACTGATAAGGTAAGGAATGAGGAGGTTCTACGCAGAATCGGAGAGGAAAGGAATATGTGGAAAACACTGATAAGGAGAAGGGACAGGATGATAGGACATCTGCTAAGACATGAGGGAATGACTTCCATGGTACTAGAGGGAGCTGTAGAGGGCAAAAACTCTAGAGGAAGACAGAGGTTGGAATACGTCAAGCAAATAATTGAGGACGTAGGTTGCAAGTGCTACTCTGAGATGAAGAGGTTAGCACAGGAAAGGAATTCATGGCAGGCCGCATCAAACCAGTCAGTAGACTGATGATTTATATATATATATATATATATATATATATATATATATATATATATATATATATATATATATATATATATATAACAAAGATGATGTGACTTACCAAATGAAAGTCCTGGCAGGTCGACAGACACACAAACAAACACAAACATACACACAAAATTCCAGCAAACTGTTGCCTCATCAGGAAAGAGGGAAGGAGAGGGAAAGACGAAAGGATGTGGGTTTTAAGGGAGAGGGTAAGGAGTCATTCCAATCCCGGGAGCAGAAAGACTTACCTTAGGGGGAAAAAAGGACGGGTATACACTCGCACACACACATATCCATCCACACATATACAGACACAAGCAGAAATATTTAAAGACAAAGAGTTTGGGCAGAGATGTCAGTCGAGGCAGAAGTGCAGAGGCAAAGATGTTGTTGAATGACAGGTGAGGTATGAGTGGCGGCAACTTGAAATTAGCGGAGATCGAGGCCTGGTGGATAACGGGAAGAGAGGATATATTGAAGAGCAAGTTCCCATCTCCGGAGTTCGGATAGGTTGGTGTTAGTGGGAAGTATCCAGATAACCCGGACGGTGTAACACTGTGCCAAGATGTGCTGGCCTTGCACCAAGGCATGTTTAGCCACAGGGTGATCCTCATTACCAACAAACACTGTCTGCCTGTGTCCATTCATGCGAATGGACAGTTTGTTGCTGGTCATTCCCACATAGAATGTGTCACAGTGTAGGCAGGTCAGTTGGTAGATCATGTGGGTGCTTTCACACGTGGCTCTGCCTTTGATCGTGTACACCTTCCGGGTTACAGGACTGGAGTAGGTGGTGGTGGGAGGGTGCATGGGACAGGTTTTACACCGGGGGCGGTTACAAGGGTAGGAGTCAGAGGGTAGGGAAGGTGGTTTGGGGATTTCATAGGGATGAACTAAGAGGTTACGAAGGTTAGGTGGACGGCGGAAAGACACTCTTGGTGGATTGGGGAGGATTTCATGAAGGATGGATCTCATTTCAGGGCAGGATTTGAGGGAGTCGTATCCCTGCTGGAGAGCCACATTCAGAGTCTGATCCAGTCCCGGGAAGTATCATGTCACAAGTGGGGCACTTTTGGGGTTCTTCTGTGAGAGGTTCTGGGTTTGAGGGGATGAGGAAATGGCTCTGGTTATTTGCTTCTGTACCAGGTCGGGAGGGTAGTTGCGGGATGCGAAAGCTGTTGTCAGGTTGTTGGTGTAATGCTTCAGGGATTCCGGACTGGAGCAGATTCGTTTGCCACGAAGACCTAGGCTGTAGGGAAGGGACTGTTTGATGTGGAATGGGTGGCAGCTGTCGTAATGGAGGTACTGTTGCTTGTTGGTGGGTTTGATGTGGACGGACGTGTGAAGCTGGCCATTGGACATGTGGAGGTTAACATCAAGGAAAGTGGCATGGGATTTGGAGTAGGACCAGGTGAATCTGATGGAACCAAAGGAGTTGAGGCTGGAGAGGAAATTCTGGAGTTCTTCTTCACTGTGAGTCCAGATCATGAAGATGTCATCAATAAATCTGTACCAAACTTTGGGTTGGCAGGCCTGGGTAACCAAGAAGGCTTCCTCTAAGCGACCCATGAATAGGTTGGAGTATGAAGGGGCCATCCTGGTACCCATGGCTGTTCCCTTTAATTGTTGGTATGACTGGTCTTCAAAAGTGAAGAAGTTGTGGGTCAGGATGAAGCTGGCTAAGGTAATGAGGAAAGAGGTTTTAGGTAGGGTGGCAGGTGATCGGCATGAAAGGAAGTGCTCCATGGTCCCTTCCCTACAGCCTAGGTCTTCGTGGCAAACGAATCTGCTCCAGTCCGGAATCCCTGAAGCATTACACCAACAACCTGACAACAGCTTTCACATCCCGCAACTACCCTCCCGACCTGGTACAGAAGCAAATAACCAGAGCCATTTCCTCATCCTGTCAAACCCAGAACCTCCCACAGAAGAACCACAAAAGTGCCCCACTTGTGACAGGATACTTTCTGGGACTGGATCAGATTCTGAATGTGGCTCTCCAGCAGGGATACAACTCCCTCAAATCCTGCCCTGAAATGAGATCCATCCTTCATGAAATCCTCCCCAATCCACCAAGAGTGTCTTTCCGCCGTCCACCTAACCTTCGTAACCTCTTAGTTCATCCCTATGAAATCCCCAAACCACCTTCCCTACCCTCTGACTCCTACCCTTGTAACCGCCCCCGGTGTAAAACCTGTCCCATGCACCCTCCCACCACCACCTACTCCAGTCCTGTAACCCGGAAGGTGTACACGATCAAAGGCAGAGCCACGTGTGAAAGCACCCACATGATCTACCAACTGACCTGCCTACACTGTGACGCATTCTATGTGGGAATGACTAGCAACAAACTGTCCATTCGCATGAATGGACACAGGCAGACAGTGTTTGTTGGTAATGAGGATCACCCTGTGGCTAAACATGCCTTGGTGCACGGCCAGCACATCTTGGCACAGTGTTACACCGTCCGGGTTAGCTGGATACTTCCCACTAACACCAACCTATCCGAACTCCGGAGAAGGGGAACTTGCTCTTCAATATATCCTCTCTTCCCGTTATCCACCAGGCCTCAATCTCCGCTAATTTCAAGTTGCCGCCACTCGTACCTCACCTGTCATTCAACAACATCTTTGCCTCTGCACTTCTGCCTCGACTGACATCTCTGCCCAAACTCTTTGTCTTTAAATATGTCTGCTTGTGTCTGTATATGTGTGGATGGATATGTGTGTGTGTGCGAGTGTATACCCGTCATTTTTTCCCCCTAAGGAAAGTCTTTCCGCTCCCGGGATTGGAATGACTCCTTACCCTCTCCCTTAAAACCCACATCCTTTCGATTTTCCCTCTTTCCTGATGAGGCAACAGTTTGTTGCGAAAGCTTGAATTTTGTGTGTATGTTTGTGTTTGTTTGTGTGTCTGTCGACCTGCCAGCACTTTCATTTGGTAAGTCACATCATATATATATAATAGAGGGAAACATTCCACACAGGAAAAATATGTCTAAAAACAAAGATGATGTGACTTACCAAATGAAAGTGCTGGCAGGTCGACAGACACACAAACAAACACAAACATACATACAAAATACTAGCTTTCGTAACCAACGGTTGCTTCGTCAGGAAAGGGGAAGGAGAGGGAAAGATGAAAGGACGTGGGTTTTAAGGGAGAGGGTAAGGAGTCATTCCAATCCCGGGAGCGGACGAAGCAACCGTTGGTTGCGAAAGCTATTATTTTGTGTGTATGTTTGTGTGTCTGTCGACCTGCCAGCACTTTCATTTGGTAAGTCACATCATCAGATAGTCTCAGTCATAAGCAAAGCAGGTGGCAGGATGCAGTGCTCACTGATGGAATACTAGATAAATGCAATCAGTCTACAAATGAAACTGCTTACAAAACACTTGTGTGACCCATCCCAGAATACTGCTTGGACTAATAGGGAATATTGGAGGGATACATAGGAAGGATGGACAATTGGTCAAAGGTTTATTCAACCCACGAAGAATGTCATGAAGGTGCTGAAAGAACTGAAGTGGCAGATGTCTGAAGAAAGACACAAACTATCTCATAAAAACCTACCTATAAAGTTTTTAGAAGCAACTTCAAATGCTGAATCTAGGGACATATTACAACCCCCAGCACATGACTCCTACAGGGATCACAAAGACAAGAGTAGAATAAATAGAGCATAGTGTCTGCCATGTCCTTTGCAGCAGTTTGAAGAGTACAGAAGCAGATGTGCATGTAGATATGTGGGCATGATCACCAATGAGCTGTCTACCAGAATGAATGGTCATCACCAAACTTTGGTCAAGAGCTCCTTCCCACCAGAAGCAGCTTTTCTGAACTATATAGCTGGAAGTTATTCATGCAACATATCCTTCGTTCCCACAACCCTCTTGGTCTAAATCTGCACTAACCCACTATCTGCACACACTATATGATTTCTTCTGTCCTGCATCCCCTCCTAATCCACTCCTACACATCATCATCTTCGTGTGGCCTGAACTCGCCCGCTCTCTGGTACCCACGTGTTGCAGTCCTATCCTGCGCACCTGCTGCCTCTCCCTCCTGCAATCCTATTCTGTGTACCTGCCGCCTGTCTCCATTTGTTGTCAGCCACCCTTCCCAACTCTCGCCCCCCCCCCCCGCCGCCCCCACTTTCTGTCTCTGTTATCCCTCTACCCACCTCACCCAATACAATCTCTCACACCAAACTGCAGCCAGTACAGAGTGTGTGTGTGTGTGTGTGTGTGTGTGTGTGTGTGTGTGTGTGTGTGTGCGTGCGTGTGTGTGCGCGCGCGCGCGTGTGTGTGCGTGTTGCAATCTGAACTGTTAGTTTATTGAAGGGAATCTTTATGAATGTACTGATCTTTTGGACTCTTGCTTTGTTTAATGGGATTCTATATGCACCATAATTATATTAAAATATCCCCTTCCTGCCACGCCCCCCCCCCCACCACTACCCCCACTATCCACACAGAAGCACTGTACATGTGGCACATATGCAATAGCTACTAAAAAGCAAGTGTAGACAAATATATACACGAAGCCACATAGCTCAAAAGATAATACACAGCAAAAATATACGTAACATATGCATATGCTTCTCAGCTTTTGGCAAGATCTAGGTGTAGTATCAAAGTAAATCCCATAATGTGCTGTGGCATAGATAGTACAAGTATTTCATCCCAAAATCTTATGTGTATTACATCACATTTGGACTTGTGTGTTTCATCATGTATGTAAAATGCAACTACTAAGGGGAGAAATAGTTAGAGCCCTAAGGAGGACATCCACCCTCCAAAAGACTCACCATGATAAAAAATTTATTTGTGAACCTTTTCACAAAAATTCCTTCAGTCACCTTCAAAGTACTCTTGATTAGATGCAATGCACTTGTCAAGTCTTTTTTCCCAATGTTTGAAGCACACCTGGAACTCTTCAACTTTCATTTCGTCCAGTGTCCTTTGTGAAGATGTTTTTACAGCTTCCACTTCATCATAACACTTCCCTTATAGCATTTTTTTACATTTGCAGGAATGAGGAAAAAAATCACATGGGGCTCAGTCTGGCAAATACAGAGGGTTGGGGAATGACAGACCAGGCGGTATAAATTCCCAATGCACATTTCCATGAACATAAAAAAGACAATGATCATCGTCTTCACATTCGACCTCACTTGAATTGCTTTTTTTTGGTCTGGGAGAGTTGAGTGCCCTGCACTAGCTTGACACTTGCTTGGTTTCTGGGTCATATCCATAACACCTGCTCTCATCACCTGTCACGATTTTGTTCAGAAAGTCTGGGATCACTTTCCATCTCTGTTTTCAAGTCCTGGCACTCATTCAAGCGCATCATTTTTTGTTCCTGGGTGAGAAAGCGAGGAACAAATTTAGTGGCAACACATTTCATGTGCAAATCCTGACTCAGAATACACTGGCATGAGCCCCAGCGGATACATGTCTCTGTTGAAATTTGGTTGATCGTTAAATAATGATCCTTGAGTTTTTCGCGGATTTTTCAACGTTTTCCTTGTTTTGGGGCGTTGCAGGGCATCTGGAACATGGTTGGTCTTCAACACTCATCTCACCACATTGGAAGTGTCCAAACCAGTCAAAAACATGTGTGTGGCTCATAGCATCCTCCAGGATAGCCCCACAGCATTTGGTGCATCTCCATTGCCAATTTCTTAAGCAGGAAACAAAATTTCACACACACTCTTTATTCTTTGCAAGCGGAACATGCCAACAGTCAGAGAAACACAATACTACACTCACACATTTGCCTACACACTGAAGCTGTCTGCAGAGTTGTTTCATGATGGTCTCTACTAACCCCACCTAGTGAGAGAAGTCTTTACTATGTTACAAATGGCAGTGGCACCCCCTTCCCCCCTCTTTTTTTTGCCTCCCCTTGTCTATAATTGATGTTTTGGGTTCTTGTTGTGGGGATTCTATATGTACTACTTATATAGGAGGGTGTAATCCCAATTTTTTTTTAAGTTCAGAATTCTGTTTGTGTGGCAGTTTGTCACACTGTTATGAAGAGTGCTTCACGCGCTGTATTTAAACATGCACACGCCAGGCTGAGGCGCTCAGTCTTGGCTTGGCAGCTGTTGAGAATGGAGCTCCCGTTGGATGTTACCGCCAAGTGCAAATTGTGCGCAGTTATTTGGTTTTTGATCGCAAAGGGTACTGCG
Source organism: Schistocerca nitens (assembly GCF_023898315.1). Classification (NCBI taxonomy): domain Eukaryota; kingdom Metazoa; phylum Arthropoda; class Insecta; order Orthoptera; family Acrididae; genus Schistocerca; species Schistocerca nitens. Next base: position 415,427,028 of record NC_064622.1, on the reverse strand, counting down.
CCGATTGAAATCCATTGCCAATTGACTGAAGTGTATGGTGAGTCGTGCATGGATGTCAAAAATATTCGTAAGTGGTGTAGAGAGTTTGCAGCTGGTCAGACCAAAATTCACGACGAACAAAGGAGCGGGAGACCGTCAATTTCTGAGGAGACAATGTTGAAGACTGAGCAAAGCATGCGTGAAGATTGGTGGATCACCCTGGATGATCTCTGCACGTTGGTTCCTGAAGTTTCCCGGATCACCGCTCACAGAATTTTAATGGAAACACTGAACTACCTGAAGGTGTGTGCAAGATGGGTGCCATGGATGCTGACTGAGGACCACATGCGGCAACCAGTTGATGCACCCACGCATTTCTTCACCGCCTTGCAGCCAAACAGGACAACTTTCTGGACTCAGTTGTCACGGGTGACAAAACCTGGGCACACCAGTTTACACCTGAGACCAAGCACCAATCACACCAGTGGCGGCATCCTTCTTCACCAAAGCTGCGCAAATTTAAACAAACACAATCTGCAGGTAGTCATGACAACCGTTTTTTTGGGATCGAAAAGGGGTATTGTTGGTTGACTTTATGCCAACTGGGACCACAATTAACTCTGACAGGTACTGTGAGATTCCGAAAAAACTCAAACGGGCAATTCAGAATCGGAGAAGAGCTGGGTTGATTTCGGGGAAAGAGACCAAACTGCGAGGTCCTCGGTCTCATCAGATTAAAGAAGGATGGGGAAGGAAGTCGGCCTTTCAAAGGAAGCATCCCAGCATTTGCCTGAAGCGATTTAGAGAAAGCACAGAAAACCTAAATCAGGATGGACAGACGCGGGATTGAACCATCGTCCTCCCAAATGCAAGTCCAGTGTGCTAACCACTGCACCACCTAGCTCGGTGAACTGGAGAAAAGAATGTTGAGCAAGGGCGTAGACATTCTCCATGACAATGCTTGCCCACACATCGCTCGGCAAACCGTTGCTCTCCTGCAACAGTTTCAGTGGAACATAATCACCCACCCACCCTACAGTCCTGATTTGGCGCCCAGTGACTATCATCTGTTCCCTAGGTTAAAAGAACATTTGGCCGGAAAGCGATTCGGCTCCAACGATGAGGTGAAAGAAGAGGTTCGTAACTTCGAACAGCATGGCGGCGAGCTGGTGTGACATGGACATACCAAAACTGCCACAGTGTCTGCAAAAATGCATTGACCGAAATGGTGATTATGTTGAAAAATAGCTAAATGTTCAAGCTGTAAATTGATGTAAACCATTGTAGAAATAAACAGGTCTATGTATTTATAAAAAAAATAGGCAACCTCACTTTTGGGATTACCCTCGTATGTAATAATGTAAGTTTTTGAAATGAAATATACAATTTATGCCACAGCACACTATGTGGCCCAAGGTGCCTCCCTTTATGCCACATATTGATCTAACAAAAGCCGAGGAGTGTACGTGTATGTTAGACGTATCTTTGCTGTATACTATCTTTGGAACTGACCTTGCGTATATCTTTGTATGCTCATTGCCACCGAACAGCTGTTGCATGGGTGCCACATTTGTGATACATTCAAAGGGAAGAGGTGAGGTATTTTAATATAATTATGGTAAACAGCACTGAAATACCTAAGACTCAAAAATCTCCTGAAGGAGGTGGCATTCACTCAGAATTACTGAGATCCTTGGGAGAGCCAGTTGTGACAACACTCTTCCACTTGGTGTGCAAGACATACGAGGTGAATGCTCTCAGACGTAAGAACAAAAAATATTCCAGTTGAGTGTAGCTAAATTACCAGTTTAGTAGCCCATACTCAATCCAATACCTAGTAGAGGCCTACCTCAGTGAAGTTCAGTTTGGGTTCCAGAGAAAAGGAGGAACATGCACGACAATACTGACACTATACTCTATCTTGGAAAACAGACTGAAGTAAGGTAAACCTACATTTATAACGTTTATAGATTCGGAGACTGTTTTTGAGAATGTTGAATGGGATACTCTCAGTGATATTCTGGAGGTAGCAGGGATAAAATACAGTGAACAAAAGGTTATTCACAACTAGTACTGAAACTAGTTTGCAGTTATACATCTACACCTACTTTTACATGACTACTAACAATGTAGGAAAAGACATATTGCTACTTACGGTAAAGAAGACACATCAAATTGTAGACAGGCACAATTAAAAGACATTTCCATATGCAATTATTACACAGCTTTTTATATTGGTATGACTACTGACCAGCTGTCTGCCAGGATGAACGGCCACCGCCAAACTGTGACCAAAAGCAAAGTAGACCACCCTGTGGCACCACATGCAGCTGAACATAACACACTTGATTTCAATGGCTGCTTCAGTACCCGAGCCATCTGGGTCCTTCCCTCCACTACCAGGTTTTCTGAACTGTGCAGATGGGAGGTATCCTTACAACACATTCTCCACTCCCGTAATCATCTTGACCTCAATCCTGTCATCTCCTTCCCATTCTCATCTTCCACCCTGTTTATTTACAGCCCTCTGCCAACACATCCGTCTGTCCTTCCCCACTCCTCTCCTTTTCCCCCACCTCCATGCTTCACAAACTCCTGACGCTGCACCTGTTGGCAGCCTAGTCCCTGCATACTCCACTAGACAGCATTCATCTCTCTCCACACCCGTACAATACTACCCCTTCCCCACCCCTTCCAGATTGCTGCTTGCAACCTACGTGATAGTTGCATTTCGGCCCGAGATGTCTTTTACTGGTAAAGGCTGTGCCTGAAAACTTTATGTAAGTGTCTAATTGTGTCTGGTACTAAAATGTAGACTCTCCAGCAACTTCGACTTGTCTCCTTTATGGTAAGTAGCAATCTGTCTTTTCCTACATTGTCGATATTAACTGGAGTTTCCACTGTTTGATTTACATGACTGCTCTTAGATTCACTGATGGAACGTGGTTCAAAATTGTTTTCTTTGAAAATGTCTCTGGAATAATAGTTAAAACTTCCACCTTTTCACTGTAGGATACACAATATTCAACAGCTGAATTGATATTTGTGAAAAATTCCTGGCAGGAGGTGCAAGAGTGCTTTGGTTCATTTTCTTCTGAAGATGGAATTTCTACTTAGAAGAGTTTGGGCAGTTTTTCTGTAGTGTATTCATCCATGGCTTTAATAATTTCTCTGCGCTTTCTTGATGCATAGAGCTTATGACTCTACCACTGACCATGGGTTCTTAATACGACCTCTACCTCTGTAGTTGACTGATTCAAGGTATTTATTCTTCCTCTGTCTTCACTTTGAAACAGAGTCTTCAAATGAGAACACTTATTCCCAACCTGAACAAAGCCTTATATATCACTCTCTTCTGGATATGCAAAAGTCAGCACACTTCACTCTCCCGTGGACCCAGTCAGAAGACATTTCAAACAGTCCGTTTCACAAAACAAACTGCAACTATTTCAATTGGCAAATGCCTCAGGAAAACAGAGAACCCACTGGAGGGTCTCAGGTTTCTTAGAAGCCTCTTCAGTAAACAAATTAGCGCTGAACAACTACAATATAGAAACTTGCAATGAACAACCACAACAAAACTGACAGAAAACTACAACAAAGTGTAAGAAATATCTGCAAAAATGAAAGTGAAAAGAAGTAACTGCAACAAAGAAAGTGATAACAAATAACTGCAACAAAGATGATAGAAATAAATATTGTAACAAAGAAATTGGTAAGAAAGAACGCCAGTGAAGACATACATTAACCTTGAAAGTTAAAAAAAGATGATTTTTTAAAATAAAACCTGTCCAACTTAAAAGTGGAAGCTCTCCTTTACAGAGAATATAGTACTACACGGTACTAATCAACAGAAAAAAAATCTAACTTTTCTGGACTGGCATTTTTGAAAAAAGTTTTTTTCTGTAAATTATAAAAAAAATTAAAAATGCAACAGTTTAAGAACTTTGACAGATATGTCCAAATGGAGGATACCATTGTAATCATAAAGCAGTTTTTCAAATAAAAAAAGAAAAAACCAACAAAATATAATGAACTGTTACAGAGATACAGCATTTTAGAAAGTTTTCCAAAATTCGAAACATCAAAATGGCGTTCGCAGTGTCAACTTCGGAGGCCTGTATCTAGCGGGCAGGAATTTTTTTGGAGAAAACAAAAAATATGTGTTTCTTACTTACCGCTGAATTTTAACATATGCTAAATTCAATAACATCCAAGACTATGAAGGTAACCCCCTGCCTGAACTGATACGGATTATTCCTTAAAAAGTTTGATCATGTGGGGTATCAAAAGAAATTTGGCAGTGGATTGAGAATTTTTTGGTAGGGAGGATGCAGCATGTTATTTTGGATGGATGTAGAAGTGACTCTGGATGTAGAAGTGACTTGGGGTGTGGCTCATGGAAGTGATTGGACCCTTGTTGTTCATGTTGTATATTAATGACCTTGCAGAAAATATTAATAGTAACATCAACGTTTTTGCAGATGATGCAGTTATCTTTAGTGAAGTACTATCTGAAAGAAACTGCATCAATATTCAGTCAGATCTTGATAAGATTTGAAAGTGGAGCAAAGATCGGCAACTTACTTTAAATGTTTCAGAAACCTAAAATTGAACACTTCACAAAACTAAAAAAAACATAGTATCATATGACTATAATCTCAGCCAACTCTATAAATACCTGGGTGTAACACTTTGTAGGGGTATGAAATTGATGATCACATACGCTCAGTTGCAGGTAACGCAGGTGGTAGACTATTGGTAGAATACTGGGGAAATGCAATCTGTCTACAAAGGAGATTGCTTACAAATCAGTTGTGCAACTGGTTCTAAAATATTGCTCAAGTGTATAGGACCCATACTAAACAGGACCAACAGACGATGTTGACGGTGTACACAGAAGGGCCGCTTAAAATGGTCACAGGTTTGTTAGACCTGTTGGAGAGCATTACAGTGGTGCCGAAGAAACTGAACTGGCAGACTCTTGAAGACAGACATAAACTATCCTGAGAAAGTCTACTAACAAAGTTTCAAGAACCAGCTTCAAATGACGACTCCAGAAACATACTACAACCCCCTGCATATTGCTCAGAGGAGGACCATGACGACAAGATTAGAATAATTACAGCATGAACAGAGGCAGTCAATCAGTGATTCTTCCAACAAACCAACCCTACTAACTGGTACAGTAGGACGTACCTTCTGCCATTCACTTCGGGGTGGTTTGCAGAGTACAGAGTAGATTATTCTGATTGAGATATACTGCAACCTACATTTGAACCTGCACACTGTATTTATACGCTGGTTTCTCTTTGCAATTTTACCCTGCACACTTCCGTACACCACCAAAATGATGATACCTTAATGCCTCGTGGTGTCTCCTATCAACCAACCCTGTCTTTTAGTCACATTGGGCCAAAAATTTATTTTTTCGGCAGTTTAGTATTTCTTCATTAGTTATGTGATCACTCATCTAATCCTCTGCATTCATCTGTAATGTCACACTTCAAAAGCTTCTATTCCCATCTTGTCTGAACTGTTAATCGTACATGTGTCACTTCTATACACAACTTTACTCAAAACAAACACCCTCTCGAAAAGATCCTCAACATTTATGTTAGATGTCAAAAAAATTCCTCATTTTCAGGAATGCTTTTCTCGCTGTTGCCACTCCTCATTTTATGGCTTCCCTATTTCGGCCATCATCAGTTATTTTCTTGCTCAAATACAAAACTTATCTACTTGTAGTGTCTCATTTCCTAATATAATACACTCAGCATCACCAGAGTTACTTAGACTACATTCTGTTACTCTTGTTTTACTTTTATTGGTGCCTGTCTTATAATCTCCTTTCACGATACTATCTATCCTGTTCAACTACTCTTCCAAGTCCTTAGCCATCTTCATCTTCATGATAAATCACACAGATCTAAAGGTTGTCAATTCAGTTAAATATCAAGAGATTACAATTATAATCAACTTAAATTGGAAAACTCACATAGAAAATATTGTGGGGACAGTAAACCAAATACTATGTTTTATTGGCGGAAATCTTAGAAGATACAACAGATCTACTAAAGAGAGTGGCTACACTGTACTTGTCCATCTGCTTCTGGAGTATTGCTGAAGGTATGGAATCCTTACCAGTTGGAATTCATGGAGGACATCAAAATAGTTCAAAGAAGGGCAGCTCGTTTTGTATTATTGCGAAATAGGATAGAGAGTGTCGTGGATATGATGCAGAAGTTGGGTTGGTAATAATTAAAACAAAGGTGTTTATTACTGCAGTGAGATCTTTTCATGAAATTCCACACACCAGCTTCCTCCTCCGGAATGTGAAAATATTTTGTTGATGCCCAACTACATAGGGAGAAATGATCGTTATTATAAAGTAAGAGAAATTAAAGCTTGGAAGGTAGGAGACGAGATACTGGCAGAAGTAAAGCTGTGAGGACCGGGCATGAGTCGTGCTTCGGTGGCTCAGTTGGTGGAGCACTTGCCCGCGGAAGGCAAGGGTCCCGAGTTCGAGTCTCGGTCGGGCACACAGTTTTAATCTGCCAGGAAGTTTCAGTCTGAATGTGGTTCGAGGATCCCTCTGCTAAGCACTTCTTTGTTCCTGTCTCTGTAGCCTTGATGGACCTTAGCCTGTTCTAGGACATCATCATTTCATCTGTTTGTGTCCAATGTTCTGCATCACCATCCTTTGACACCAATAATTTTTAGACCTTCTTGCATTTCATTGAAGCCTTGGTCTTCCCCTGCTTCATCATACTGGCTTTTGTAGAAGCTCTATTTTAGTTTGATTCTTATGTTCTATGCAAAAATCTTGGCCAACCCATTACAGGTAGTTTATTTTCATGAACTTCATGATTTCAAGATCTTTATGTGATCAGTAAAGGTCAAAATTATATCATCTGTGTGACACTTCACCTTCATTAGACGCCACATAGATTTTGCATAACACCATACATTCAAAATATCCTATTAGCTCTTCACACTGTTGTGTCAGTGTCCAGGTTTCTGAGCCATATGTTAATACTTGGATGTGCTAAACTTTTATATAGTTGACACTTTGTTCTCCTGGACAGATTTCTGGGCTTAAGTTGTGAGGCCAGCCCATAATAGCACTTGTTACCTAGATGGGTGTGCTGCTTCATTTTCATACACATCATTCTATGATGTTACCAGTGTTCGCAGATAGACTAAATCACTAACAGATTTTGTTTGTGCCTGGCCAATTTCTAGCATCATATTTACTTCTGCTTGTGTTATTCACATGTAGTTGGTTTTATTCACGATCACTTCCAGACCTATTTCTATTGCTGCTGCCATCAGTGTCCTGTATGTTTCTTTGGCAACAATTCTGGTCTTGTAATAATATTGGCATCATCTGCATTTGCCAGAATCTGTGCCATGTATTGCATATTGTCCCTTTTGTGTCAGTTTGAGCTGTCATAACATTCTCTTAATGCCATGTTAAAAAGCATACATGAGAGTGCAGACACTTCAGTGTGACAAATCAAGAAATGTGAGGTCTGTAAAAGGAGTCTTTGGAAGACCAGATCCTTATTATGGTCATCCTGTAGAAGCAGCTCAGGTTCAAGTAGTGCAGTTATTTTTATCTGGATGATAAATGGGACTGTTCTCGCCAGAGTGCCAACAGAAAAGACACTATAACTGTAACATTTGAAGATCAAAAAGCTGTGAAAGTGAAGAGGTACATGACTCGCAGTATTAAAGAAACTTTTGCAATTTAAAGAGCAACTATACAACTTCACATATTGGAAGATCAAAATTTTATGGGCTACAACCTAAGTGTGTAGTTCCACAGCCAGCTAGAGATGCCTGTTCATGTGTGTACTGCGTGAGTTTTGAACTATGTGTGGTAACTTACTGGAGCACGTGACATATGACACCTAGGTTGGGCGTGTGAAGTCATTAGTAGTCTGTGGCATAAAGCGAGAGACTTCTTTGTTTCAAGAATTTGATGACTGCCCTGGAAAGGGAGGACTGTCTTTTTAGACACTTGGCCTGGAAGACATAGCAGATAACTCTGCAGAAATTACATACGCGATGTGGGAGGAAAATAAACTAATTAACAACGCTGTTGCCTTTCACAGTTTCACTGATGAACTTGGTAAATGGTAAGTGAAAGCAGTAACACACCAGCATCTGAAGAAGTTGCAACAACACAGTGCAAATGTGGAAGGGTGTGTACAGGCTGAAGAACTATGTTTAGTGCTTTATTGTGATTTTGTTGAGAACTGGTCTGTAATTCTCCCACAAGAAGTACAAGGATATCATTGGAGTAATGACCAGGTTTCAATTTTTACAGGAGTGACATATTTTTAAAATAAGACACAAGTGTTGTAGTTATAAGTGATGACACATGAGATGACTCAGCACACACTTTGCTAGCAATTCGCAAAATTCTTCAACCGAGCAGAAAAAAAGAATGGTCCAAACTATTCCTGTGAACGGAATTCAGCAGACACCTTTTTGGACTCAAAATGATGGGCAAACTCATATAGCACGCACTTTAAAGAGCAAGAAATAAGACATTTCGTTTGCTAGACCAACACCTCAGAAACAGCAGGATAATATTCAGATTCACAACCTGAGAAGGGGGAGGTTTGTGGTGTGTATGTATGACTGTGATTAGTGGATTGCAGAGATTATAGACACCACTTATGAGTTAAATGAAATTGTAGTGGATTTTATGCTATCACATGGATCAGCTGCTGGATATAGGTTTCCAGCCGAAGGACAGCAACAACCCCATCAATGCTCGCTCCCTGTTGACAATGATTTGAAGATTGTAAGTGCTCCAGTTCGTATTGGTTCAACAGGAAAGCATCACTCTATATCAAAGGAAGACACTGAAGCACATTTTTAGTTCAATGACTGGCTAATTTCAGTACAAAACATAGTGCACAGATGTTGTATAAATTGAAACCTTTAAGTCTTTGGAGCTTTCACATACATTTATGAACCATTTAAAATGCTTGAAAATGAGTCTCTTATTCATCTTTCAAAACTAAAATTAAGTTAAATAAGGCTAGGTTTTGATTTTTATGAGCCTTTCATGTGATAATAAAACAGGTTTTATGTATGGCAAAAATTTCAATTGTTTATAAAACCTGTTCAACCTAAAAGTGGAAGCTCTCCTTTTCAGGGAATGTAGAACTATATGGTACTAATCAACAGAAAAATCAAAATTTTATGGATTGGCATTTACGAAAAAAAAAAAAAAAAATTGTTTTCCATAAATTATAACAAAATTCAGAATTCTATAGTACAAGAACTTCGACAGTAAGTCCAAATGGAGGATTTCTTTGTAATCATACAGCAATTACCTTTCAAATAAAAGAAAAACCAACAAAATATCTAGAACTGTTCCAGAGATACAGCATTTTAAAAACTTTCCCAAAATTCGGATCTTCAAAATGGTATGCACACTATTGTCTTTGGAGGGCTGTATCTCAGAGTAGACTTTTTTTGGAGAAAACAAAAGAATACGTGTTACTTACTTAGTCCTTCATTTTAACGTATGCTAAATTCAATAACATCTGATACTATGAAGGTAAGATTTTTTCCTAGCCTGCCTGAATTGATATGGACTATAGCTTAAAAATAGTGAAGGTAGATACTGAGTAAAATATTTTCCAGAAATCAAGATATAGTGCATATAACTGACTGCCTTGATACAAAGCTTTCCAAATGTCGTGTGAAATGAGTTTCACACAGTTGATGTTTCCAGAGTCTGTGCTAACTGGCACTGAAGACGTCATTCTCTGAAAGATATCTCATTATGTCTGAGCTCAGAATATGTTCTAGGATTCTACAATGTGTTCTAGGATTCTGTAACAAATTGATGTTGAAGATATTCTACTTCTTGTGGGCAGATGTTACCTGTGTTTTCTTCCAACTACTGGGCATGGATTTTTGTTTGAGGGATCCGTGTTAGATTATAGTTAGAAGAGGATAAAGAGGAATATTCAATACTAGCCGTTGGCTTTGGCCAGTGAGGTAGGAAACATGGCAAACTTCGTAAACGGCATGGCAACTACAATGTGATATCTGCAGCAACTTTTTCAAACATCGTAAGCAACACAGGGGTTATAACGCAGTATCAGTGGTGTTTTCTTCAAATGGGATAAGCTACAGATTAGTTTGTTGCCACAACCAAGTATTTCACTTTTACATTCACTGACTTCACCGAATAACAAGCAAATTGCAAAAATATGTACCAAAAAATGACATCACAGCTGTCATAAAGGTTATAGCACAGGTCAAAGTTGATGACCAGTATTGAATATTCCTCCTGATCCGTGATTGACAGCTACCTATTTATAAAAGAGCTACCACAGCAATAATGAACCTGAGAGCAAATATGCTGATGCTTCTGTTTTGTTCATTGTTGGTATCCCGCATCCGGCCATCCTGATTTAGGTTTTCCTTAATTTCCCTAAATCGCTCCAGGCAAATGCCGGGATGGTTCCTTTGAAAGGGTATGGCCGACTTCCTTCCCCGTCCTTCCCTAATCCAATGAGACCGATGACCTCGCTGTCTGGTCTCCTTCCCCAAACAAACCAACTAACCAACCAAACCAACCATTGTTGTTACATCACTATATGGATGACAGTCACCACCATAACACAACTGATGCAATTCGTTTTTTTTCATGTGCTTTTTTTTTCTTCGTGCTCATTTTTTTAATAGCACACAAAATAATGTATACAGCTAACAGCCAACTTAGTGCCGCAGGTGACCGGAAACATATAAAGGAATTCGACACTGGAATGTACAGCTGTAACTGCTGCAGTCATACTGGGCATGCAGGCAATGGGAAACCAACATTATTGCCTTTTTCTGTGCCTGACAATCACTTTGTTATTCTGCTACAGGTACAGTTAGGCACAGATGAAGAGACTTGCACAGGATAGACTAGTGAGAAAATCTGCATGAAACCAGCCTTCAGACTGAAGACCACATCACAGCAGGTAAACAGCAGCTATTTTTGTGCCAATTTGAATGGTCTTCAAAAATGCCTTCACATAGACAATTTACGTGATGGCATTTGAGAGGATTCCTTAACAGGAAAGATTATATGCACAGAGGTATTCAAGCAATTATTCTTCCCATGCTCCATATGAGAATGGAACAGGAAGGAACCTCAATAACTGGTACAGTGGGATGTACCCTCTGCCGTGCACCTAACAGTGGTTTGCAGAGTCTATATGCAGATGTATGTGTAGTATGGTGGTGGCCACAGTATTACTGCACATTATACATGCACATGCTTAAACTTTTGTTGAGTGTTTGACTTTTTCCATACCACTTTGACATGCTTGTTAAAAAGCTATTAACACAAATGCTGTTGTGGAATTTATGTTATTAAGCCATAGAGTTTAGCACTAGTGTATCTACACATATTACTAAATTAAAGTCTCCCACAATGTTTTTTGTGTCTACATGTGGAGATTAATCTCAGGAACTACTGTAGGGATTTATATATAGTTTTCACTAATAGATAGACTGATTCGCGAAGAAGGTTTGTCTATATAATTATACAACTGGCGAGTGTAATATATGTATTGTTATCCGTTCCACATTTAATTGGCATCTGAAGTGACATCTTTTGGCAATGATGGGAGTTGCAAGTTTATCAGCTACAGAGGTGGTATTTGGTAGGAGAAGCAGTAAACAGTTGCCACAACTCCAGAGAGCATATATATATATATATATAAGTCAGCTGCTGGGTCTTTCTGTCAGTGTGTGGAGGCTAATCTCAAGAACTTCTGTAGAGATTTTGACATGGGTGTCACTAATGGGCTCATTCACAAGGCAGGTTTGTGCATATTATTTATTACCACTACGACAGGCAAGTAACCTGGCAGAAGATACTTAGAGCTCCACTACCTGTGCAAAGCTGGGGCAGTTCACTACTAATGTCTAAATGCAGAGGGTACAAAATGATGCTACTGGCTGTAAAAGCAGATAAGAAAAAAGAACAACATATAATGAAATTTGTGTAATAAAAGCTTTGGTATCTGGAATGACATACAGCATAGTAATTTATGAGATTATTTTTGTAGAAAGTACTTTTAAATAATTCCACATTTCAAAAGGATTGGTAAGATTTAATATCTTCACCCCACTTTCACTTATATGTATATCATGTTCAGTAAACTATTTGTTGGAAATTTAGGAGTATCATGTAATTTCTTGAATTTATCTTACAGTTATAATAAAAAATGCCTTAAATATAAATTGAACACAGAACTCTAGAAACACTACAGATCTCTGTAGTGCAACTACTTTTATTATGTCTCCTCTTTCACTGACTTTGCCTTTTATTTATTTATTTATATACTTGTTCCATAGATCTGTACATGTGAGCAAGTCACTCAGATGTGGAACGTGTCAATGTACATAATAAAATACATAGAATAAAGACATTGTTATAGTATTAATAACAGTGCACAAAAGTCATACTTATTACCTTAAAAACTAGTCAACATAAATGTGAAGATGGCAGTTTCATATTTTGGGGCATTATTGCATTTATTTTAACCTTGAACAGTAATCAAAACTTCCCACTTTGAGTTTAAAAGTGACCCAAAAATGGAAATGAGAAAAACAGGTATTTTTACATTAGGGCATTATTACATTAGTTTAACAGTAAACAGTGTCAAAAAATTTAAAAACATCTTTCTAATCTGGGTTTTACTTATTTCTCTGAAAGAATTCCTCTAGTGAATAAAGTGAGGTCTCAAGTAAATAATTTTTCAAGCTACGTTTAAATACTGATGTACTACTCCTTATAATTTTGATGCTGTTGCGTAGGGAATTGAAAATTTTCGTTCCAGCGTACTTTACCCCTTTCTGAATAAGTGTCAAGTTCTTTAACTCACAGTGGAAATCCTCTTTTCTTCTGGTGTTATGTTCATCTTGTAGGCAATTCGTTTCATACAGAGTGGGGTTATTTATTATGAAGCACATCAGTGAATATATGTACTGAGATGCTGCTGCCAGTATTTCAAGTCGTTTAAAAAGATTTCGACATGAGGTTCGTGGGGGTACACCACAAATGATTCTTATTGCTCTTTTTTGTGCTGTGAGGATTTTCTTTGCGGCAGGTGTATTGCCCCAGAAGATGATGCCATAACACATGACTGAATGAAAATAGCCAAAGTAAGCTGACTTTGAGATGGTAATGTCATTGAAGCGTGACAAAATTCGTAAAGCAAATGTTGCCAACGTCAGCCGTTTTAGTGTTTGTAGAACGTGATGTTCCCAGTTCAGCCTACTGTCCACGTATACGCCTAGGAATTTTGATAAGTACACTTGCTTTATCATCTGATCATTCTGTGTGATAACTATTTCTTTTGGGTTTTTGTGGGTTGTCTGGAACTGGATAAAATTGGTTTTTTTCAGGTTTATTGAAAGGGAGTTAATACTAAAACAACCCAGAACTTCTTTAAGGATATCATTGACCTCGGATTCTAAGTCAGTAGTTGACACATTATCCACCACAATGCTCGTTATCATCAGCGAACATTGTAAATTTACACTGTTTATTGATGGATAAAGGCAGGTCATTCACATATATGAGGAACAGCAAGGGCCCAAGCACTGATCCCTGTGGCACTCCATGCTGCACAATTCCCCACTCAGAGTCCACTATATATTGTGATACACTATCTGAAACATCTAGAATAATCTTCTGCTTCCTATTTTCGAGGTACGATTTTAACCAGTTCCCTACAGGTCCTGTAATTCCATAATGACAGGCCTTCTTGAAGAGTATCTGGTGATCTACACAGCCGAACGCCTTTGATAGGTCGCATAAGACACCAATTGGCAGCCTCTTGCTGTTTATAGACTCTAGAACATCATTTGTGAATGAGAAAATTGCGTTATCTATTGAAACTCCCTTTTGAAAACAAAACTGCTGACTGTTATTGATGTTCAGGTCACCAAGGTGTGCCACAATCCTGTTGTACAGAGCTTTTTCTAGGACTTTTGAAAATGTTGTCAATAGAGAGATAGGGCGATAGTTTGACACATTTGTAGCATCCCCTGCTTTGTACAGGGGCCTGACAACAGAGTATTTCATTCTGTCTGGAAACACTCCTTGTTGCATGGATGTGTTGCAGGTGTGAGACAAAACTTCAGTCACTTCACTACAGCAAGCCTTCCAACAGCTTGCTTGAAATATCGTCGATACCAGCAGAATGTTTATTTTTCAAAGACTGTATGATTTTTTTTGATTTCATTGGCAGTAATGGGAAGCACACTTATTTGACTGAAAGGTTCTGGAAAATTATTTTTCATTATACTGGCAGCTTTATCTACAGAACCATGGCAACCTATCTGTGTTGGGACAGTTAAAAAATGTTGGTTAAAGATTTCAGCAATTTCCTCACTATTTGTTATCTCTGAGTTGTCAACAGTTAAAACAATATTTTTGTCTTTGGTGTAGTTTACAGTCCCTGTTTCTCTCTTTATCACATTCCAGATTGTTTTAATTTTATTTTCAGAATTAGTAATTTCAGATGCTATACACATACTTTTAGAGTTTTTAATTACTTTGGCAAGAATTTTACAGTAGAGTTTATAATATTTTAGCTGACCAGGGTTGTTAGAAGTCTTTGATGCTATGTTTTGGCAACGTCTTATTGCAGGAACTATATGGACAAAGGAGGAGTAGCTGTATATGTAAAAAACAATGTCTTGTTCACGGCAATAGATGTACAAAGATTCTGCTTTGAGCTACATTTTGAAGTATGTACTATAGAGGTGCCAGACACTGTCTCCAGATTAACAGTTGTGGCAGTTTACAGGGCACCATCTGACAGGAAGCTATGATGCCCTTAGTGAGCCATGGTTTTTTTGCAGACCTAGCAGGTTGGACTCTGTATGACTTTTTTGGAAATACACTTTCAAAGGTACCTGCTATCTCATTTGTGAATAAATTGTATTTTGAATTAGCAGTTTCTGTTAGATAAACAGGTGTCCAGTCAGTATGCTGAAGACATGATCTGAACGTTTGAATAGCTTCCTCACTTATTTTCCTTACTGTTTTCCATCTAAGTGAGGTGTCACTCAGAGGAATTCCCAAGCTGCTGAAAGTAACTCGTTGTCCGTCATGGTCAGACAGACCATTTATAACCATTTCAATATTAAAATGGTTGACTTTACTCTGATCAACAAAAACGTTATCAATGAGAGTACTGGAAGAGGTTGTGGTTCTGGTGGGCGAGCTAACCACGGGAACAAGGTTGTACATGCACATGAGATTTTCAAACTCCACCTTGCAGGGAGAATTAACCAAGAAATCTATGTTAAAATCCCCAACAACTACCATGCCCCTATTTCTTCTACTTAAGTACAACAAAAGAGTATCTAATTGTTTAACAAACACTTTAAAATTACCAGATGGTGCCCTGTAAACTGCCACAACTGTTAATCTGGAGACAGTGTCTGGCACCTCTATAGCACATACTTCAAAATGTAGCTCAAAGCAGAATCTTTGTACATCTATTGCCGTGAACAAGACATTGTTTTTTACATATACAGCTACTCCTCCTTTGTCCATATAGTTCCTGCAATAAGACGTTGCCAAAACATAGTTGGGAATAGGGACCACTTCAATACCAGCAGTGATGTGGTGTTCTGTTAGACACAGAATGTGGGCACTGTTTATACCTTTTGTGTCTTCTATATTTGCTGTGAACTGATCCAGATTGCAGTATAGGCCTCTTATGTTCTGATGAAACACTGTTAACTTTTGTTTGTCTTTAATTGTATTGCTGTTTGAGTGAACTTTCGTTTGTGTATTAATTACTTGTTGCAGATTTTTGTTACTGGACCAATCCTGCTAGAGTTGGCCCAGCTCACTAGCTTCTCTCGTTAGTTAGGGCTATGACTGGTCTGCTTTCATGATCGTTATTGTTTAGGCCTATTATTTCATGAAAAGCTTTTCCAATGTCTGCTGCTAGTTTATTTTTGCCAAGCTGATTTAGATGTAGTCCATGCTTTGTGAAGCAGTGTCTCTCATACCTGTCTGTATCCAGTAGTGTCACATTCGTAAACTTAGTGCAAAAGTGTTTCAGTTTACTATTCGTTAGGCGAATTTCTCTGTTCACACAAGACCAGTCTGCCAGGTCATATCTCGTGGGCACAGTTGTTAGTATTATGTTTGTATGCTGTAATAACTGCAGCAATACGAGTAGCTTTTTAATGAAAGTGCTGGCCTCGTTGCAATAAACATCGTTTGCTCCTGCGATTATCGCAACACAGTCTTTTTCTGTGAATTTAGCACATTCTGTGTGTGTCTTCTACCACATTCACGAATTTTGCTCCTGGTTTAACAATTGCTGATATCCACGAACCATCTTGAGCAGAGTTCGACATATCGACTCATATCTTGAGCTATGCTACATCAATCTGCCTACAACTAAGATTTTTTGTGAGGCAGACACTGCCTTACTAGAGACCAAGCACAAGATGAGCTTTGTATGCAAACTAAGTACCTGTGGGTATGCTGCAGTCACTAGTTTCGCTGCAAATGGCGTGCAGAATAGATTCGAGAGAATTATATTTTCCTCTGGTACATGGTGTTCCCTGAGGACAGCAACTGCTTTAATCACAGTGTTCCCTGTACCTGTAGAAAAAGATAACGCTGAGCATTACTCACTGAAATAGATAAGAAAGACTTGGTAATTTGATCTGCAACAACTGTATTAAATGTAAAGAAAGCCTATATTCGCAAGGTGATTAATTTGTCTCTGAAGTCCTTAACAGACTGCTACACCATAAGTGGTTTGAAAGGATTAAACTTCGGGAAGCTGCTGTACATACTTGAGAGCAAATGCTGTTTTCAACTAAGCAACAGCATAAAGGCAATGCTAAATTTCTAACGATTTACTCACTCATGATAGGGTACATCACAAGAACTTTTCTATCTGCGATGTCCTCTGGAAAGCGCGCATACACCACACGAGCTTCGTGAGTTTCTGCATCCGATTCTACCAGTATCTTCCCAATTCGAATTGAACGGCAACAATCGCGAAGCCCCTGAAGGAACGACCAGACATTTACGTGACTTCAAATATATTCCAGTCAACTGGAAGCTGAGAAAGTAAATCGATTTGTCTGCAAACAACTCTTGTGTAAGTACATGCACTTGCATAAGGCTTTAAATATCAACCATCAGTTTCTAATTCTACTCTTACCGTACCTGTTCCATAGCTTCTCCGCTCCTTACTATACTAACTCCACAGTTTCCTTTCTGATACTTTAGTCCTTCGTACTTGGCCCCTGTCGGTGTCGTGACAACACATTTCGTGAATGGTAACTGATTCAGGCTTTCTTCAATTACGAGCCGGATCTGAAAAACGCATACTGTTGAACACGCGGCCTATCCATGGTAATACGGAAATTGTGTCTTCATTAGCGTTGCGCGCTAGATGAACTTACTAAGCGATCTGCATAAAATTTGAAATCACTTCTCGAGGTATTTCTGGAAAAAAAGGTACGTGTAAAATTATAAATTATTCTACAACTTAAAGTAGCCGTAAAAATAACTTCCAAAAACCACTCGTTTTTAACCTGTCTCGTAGTATTGTCTGCAATTCCTTCACTTGATCATTGTTCGGCAGTATCTTCAAATTTGGACCGTAATCTTCTTTTATTTCATTTTTATGTTCAGGTAATCTACTGATTAAACCACTTAATTCACCGGCACTTCCCATAATATTGCGATGGATAATATTGTTCTCTTGTAATCTGATTACGATGAGAGCAGCACTTTACACACTCTTGTAAGCGCCTACGTAAATAGCGAAAAAAATCGTGTGATCCACACTGTCGTACATCCACATTGCAATTCGCGGTGCGAATCACGAGTCAAAGATAATAAATTAGCCATGTTTACAGTTTTGCTGTGCTTTGTTTTGACATGTGGGATGTTTTTTCGATTGGTGAACATTGGCTCGTGACAGTGAAGTGTGAACAACCTGAACAAGTGAAGTGATCATGTCCAGGCAAGGAACTCGGTTGGATGCCAAAAAAGTGGTAAGTAATTACGAGACAAACGGTAGGAGTAATGTAGTAGCACAACTGCAAGTTGCATCGAAGATGACCCGTTAGCTGATTGATGACAGAAAAACAACGAATGGGTAACTAATAAATTGTAACTGCTCATCCCCCGTTCACTCTTATGCTGTCAATAATTCCTGTTGTCATTAGCTATAACTGGATGATGGTGTTGAACTAAAAAATTGTATTCGTGGCACGCCCTTGTGTTTGCATGAATAGGGCAGTAACAGTTTATTTTACGGCACAGAAGCCATTAGTTGTTGAACCAGTTAGCCATTCTGAGTACCACAAATTAATTCACTGCATCAGAAAATTATTGAAAGAACACTCCCTGCATAGAACATTTTCAAATTACGTAGGCAAGTTGTGAACCCACAGTTATAAAATTGCTACTGCTACCCATGCCAGTGCCGAAGTTAATACAATGCAATACAACCCTGGAATATGTGAAAATTATTTGATGATGTAGGTGAACGGCATGTGTAGATTATTTTTGTCCTTCAGTGCTTCTGAAACGTAGGGACTGTTGCCCCCCCTAGAAACGAGTCTACTTCTTGCAAACCACAGAGCACATACAGTTTATTTTATTTATTTCTTACTCCATCGATCCAACTGTAATAAACTCACAAGGATATAGTGTGTGTCAGTAAACAATCAATACAAAGGTAATAGTAAAGCAGTCAATCAGACAAAATCAATACTACATGTTTGCTATACACATATGTGGTAAGAGTGGCAGATTACATCAAACATTACACATAGAAAGTGAAAACAAATTAAAAACCAGTGAAAATGGCTATGAATGTTACATAGGTATGGTACCTACATCATTGCTCAAACTTAAACTATGGTATATCATACTCAAAATATCTGGTCCACAGACCTAGGTAGTTTTTTCATTGTGGCTAAAAAACTCTTCTAAACTGTAAAATGACCTTTCCAGTAGAAATTGCTTCAGATGCTCCCTAAAAGAGGAATGGTTATCAAATTTGTTTTTAATATCTGGAGGGAGAGCATTAAAAACTACTGTACACCCATTTGCACCATAGTCAGGTTTTTACATTCATTGTGGAAATTGTGCTTTCTCCTGGTATCATATGCATGGTATTCACTATTTCTTTTATGGGACTCAGTATTTTTGCCGATGGAACCCATAAGAGAAAATATGTACTGGGACGTGATAGCAAGAAATTTTAGTTTCCGGAAAAGGTTTCTACAACTACGTCTGGAGTCTACGCCGCTCATTATTCTTATAACACGTTTTTGGGCCAAGAGTATTTTCTTTGCTAGTGTTTTGTTTCTCCAGAATATAATACCATATGTTATATGAGAATGGAAATATCCACAGTATGCTATTTTCATTGCGTGTATGTTTCCGCTCTCGGAGATAAGGCGTGGGGCAAAAATCGAGCTGAATCTCTTCTGAAGGTTTGTTATATGATGAGACCAGTTTAATCTGGTGTCGATTAAAATGCCTAAAAACTTTGTTGTCTCAACTCTTTCTATTGACTCTGTTGCATATTTCACAGGTAATTCATCCTCCATTTTAGCAGTTGCAGTGAACTGAATATAATTAGTCTTATTAAAGTTCAACGAGAGTCCATTGAAGCTCAACCATTTCACGAAATTAGTAAGAATATTCTTGACAGATCCTTGAAGATCTTCACATGTATGACAATCAATCACAATGTACGTGTCATCTGCAAAAATACTAGAAAAGCACTGTAACATTGTAGGCTACGTTGAGACAGGTCATTTATAAATATGAGGAATAGTAGAACACCAAGAATGGATCCTTGGGGCACTCCACATTTAATGGTTCTCCATTCAGATGAAACCAGGCCACTATGGATCTCTTGGTACTATATACTACTGCTTTCTGCTTCCTATCTTTGAGGTATGATTCTAACCACTTATTTGCTAAGCCACTTATTCTTAATAGGTCTGCTTTCTGTTATAGGATTTGGTGACTCAGTGTCAAACGCTTTTGACAAGTCACAAAATAATGCAGTTGTTATCATTTTGTCATTAATTGGTTACAGAACATTATTTGTGAAAGCATAAATTGCTTGTTCAGTTGACCATCCCTTTCGGAATCCAAATTGACTTTTGCTGAGAATGTTATATTTATTTAGATGTTCCAAAATTCTCGTGTATATAAGCTTTTCCAGTATTTTAGAAAAGGCTGTTAGAAGAGAAATTGGCCTGCAATTTGTGACTTTGGTTTTGTCACCTTTCTTGAAAAGGGGTTTTACAACTGCATATTTGAGTCTGTCAGGCACAGTTCCATGTTGTAAGGATGCATTAAAAATTTGTCTAAGAACATCACTAATCTAAGCACAGCACTGTTTTAGTAAATTTAATTATCTACCCCAGTGGAATAAGAATTCTTGAGGGAGATGATTTTTCTTTTAATTTCAGATTCTGTGACAGGTCTAATGTGAATTTTACCTGTATGTTTGGGTATTGTCTTTTGCATCCTATTTGTTCTGAAACTGACAAGAAGTGGTTGTTGAAAATATTGCCTATGTTATCAGGATCGTGTACTAGATTACCTTCATGTTTAATTTTGAGTTCTTCAGAAGTTCTTATGGTTTTCCCTGTCTGCCTTCTAACAATGTCCCAGATAGTCTTAATTTCCTCCCCCATGAACCATGGACCTTGCCGTTGGTGGGGAGGCTTGCGTGCCTCAGCGATACAGATGGCCGTACCGTAGGTGCAACCACAACGGAGGGGTATCTGTTGAGAGGCCAGACAAATGTATGGTTCCTGAAGAGGGGCAGCAGCCTTTTCAGTAGTTGCGGGGGCAATAGTCTGGATGATTGACTTATCTGGCTTTGTAACAATAACCAAAACGGCCTTGCTGTGCTGGTACTGCGAACGGCTGAAAGCAAGGGGAAACTATAGCCGTCATTTTTCCCGAGGGCATGCAGCTTTACTGTATGGTTAATCGATGATGGCGTCCTCTTGGGTAAAATATTCTGGAGGTAAAATAGTCCCCCATTCGGATCTCCGGGCGGGGACTACTCAAGAGGACGTTGTTATCAGGAGAAAGAAAACTGGCGTTATACGGATCGGAGCATGGAATGTCAGATCCCTTAATCGAGCAGGTAGGTTAGAAAATTTAAAAAGGGAAATGGATAGGTTAAAGTTAGATATAGTGGGAATTAGTGAAGTTCGGTGGCAGGAGGAACAAGACTTTTGGTCAGGTGAATACAGGGTTATAAATACAAAATCAAATAGGGGTAATGCAGGAGTAGGTTTAATAATGAATAAAAAAAATAAGGAAACTTCCTGGCAGATCAAAACTGTGTGCCCGACCGAGACTCGAACTCGGGACCTTTGCCCTTCGCGGGCAAGCACTCTACCATCTCAGCCACCGAAGCACGACTCAAGCCCGGTCCTCACAGCTTTACTTCTGCAGAGTGAAAATATCATTCTGGAATAAAAAAATAGGCGTGCGGGTAAGCTACTACAAACAACATAGTGAACGCATTATTGTGGCCAAGATAGACACGAAGCCCACGCCTACTATAGTAGTACAAGTTTATATGCCAACTAGCTCTGCAGATGAAAAGAAATTTTTGCACAGAGCATAACTTTATCATAGCTAACACTTGGTTCAAGAATCATAAAAGAAGGTTGTATACATGGAAGAATCCCAGAGATACTAAAAGGTATCAGATAGATTATATAATGGTAAGACAGAGATTTAGGAACCATGTTTTAAATTGTAAGACATTTCCAGGGGCAGATGTGGATTCTGACCACAATCTATTGGTTATGAACTGCAGATTAAAATTCAAGAAACTGCAAAAAGGTGGGAATTTAAGGAGATGGGACCTGGATAAGCTGACTAAACCAGAGGTTGTACAGAGTTTCAGGGAAAGCATAAGGGAACAATTGACAGTAGTGGGGGAAAGAAGTACAGTAGAAGAAGAATTGGTAGCTCTGAGGGATGAAGTAGTGAAGGCAGCAGAGAATCATGTAGGTAAAAAGACGAGGGCTAGTACAAATCCTTGGGTAACAGGAGAGATACTGAATTTAATTGATGAAAGGAGAAAATATAAAAATGCAGTAAATGAAGCAGGCAAAAAGGAATACAAACGTCTCAAAAATGAGATCGACAGGAAGTGCAAAATGGCTAAGCAGGGATGGCTAGAGGACAAATGTAAGGATGTAGAGGCTTGTCTCACAAGGGGTAAGATAGATACTGCCTACAGGAAAATTAAAGAGACCTTTGGAGAAAAGAGAACCACTTGTATAAATATCAAGAGCTCAGATGGAAACCCAGTTCTAACCAAAGAAGGGAAAGCAGAAAGATGGAAGGAGTATATAGAGGGTCTATACAAGGGCAATGTACTGGAGGACAATATTATAGAAATGGAAGAGCATGTAAATGAAGATGAAATGGGAGATGCAATACTGCGTGAAGAGTTTGACAGAGCTTTGAAAGACCTGAGCCGAAACAAGGCCCCGGGAGTAGACAACATTCCACTAGAACTACTGACTGCCTTGGGAGAGCCAGTCCTAACAAAACTCTACCATCTGGTGAGCAAGATATATGAGATAGGTGAAATACCCTCAGACTTCAAGAAGAATATAATAATTCCAATCCCAAAGAAAGCAGGTGTTGACAGATGTGAAAATTACCGAACTATCAGTTTAATAAGTCACAGCTGCAAAATACTAACACGAATTCTTTACAGACGAATGGCAAAACTGGTAGAAGCGGACCTTGGGGAAGGTCAGTTTGGATTCCGTAGAAATATTGGAACACGTGACGCAATACTGACCTTAAGACTTATCTTAGAAGAAAGATTAAGGAAAGGCAAACCTACGTTTCTAGCATTTGTAGACTTAGAGAAAGCTTTTGACAATGTTGACTGGAATACTCTCTTTCAAATTCTAAAGGTGGCAGGGGTAAAATACAGGGAGCAAAAGGCTATTTACAATTTGTACAGAAACCAGATGGCAGTTATAAGAGTCGAGGGGCATGAAAGGGAAGCAGTGGTTGGGAAGGGAGTGAGACAGGGTTGTAGCCTCTCCCCGATGTTATTCAATCTGTATATTGAGCAAGCAGTAAAGGAAACAAAAGAAAAGTTCAGAGTAGGTATTAAAATCCATGGAGAAGAAATAAAAACTTTGCAGTTCGCCGATGACATTGTAATTCTGTCAGAGACAGCAAAGGACTTGGAAGAGCAGTTGAACGGAACGGACATTGTCTTGAAAGGAGAATATAAGATGAACATCAACAAAAGCAAAACGAGGATCATGGAATGTAGTGGAATTAAGTCGGGTGATGCTGAGGGAATTAGATTAGGAAATGAGACACTTAAAGTAGTAAAGTAGTTTTGCTATTTGGGGAGCAAAATAACTGATGATGGTCGAAGTAGAGAGGATATAAAATGTAGACTGGCAGTGGCAAGGAAAGCGTTTCTGAAGAAGAGAAATTTGTTAACATCGAGTATAGATTTAAGTGTCAGGAAGTCATTTCTGAAAGTATTTGTATGGAGTGTAGCCATGTATGGAAGTGAAACATGAACGATAAATAGTTTGGACAAGAAGAGAATAGAGGCTTTTGAAATGTGGTGCTACAGAAGAATGCTGAAGATTAGATGGGTAGATCACATAACTAATGAGGAGGTATTGAATAGAATTGGGGACAAGAGGAGTTTGTGGCACAACTTGACGAGAAGAAGGGATCAGTTGGTAGGACATGTTCTGAGGCATCAATGGATCACAAATTTAGCATTGGAGGGCAGCGTGGAGGGTAAAAATCGTAGAGGGAGACCAAGAGATGAATACACTAAGCAGATTCAGAAGGATGTAGGTTGCAGTAGGTACTGGGAGATGAAGAAACTTGCACAGGATAGGGTAGCATGGAGAGCTGCATCAAACCAGTCTCAGGACTGAAGACCACAACAACAACAACAGTCTTAATTTTGTTATGAAAGTAATCAATTTCTTGATCAAAATACAATGCTTTTGATTTTTGGATTACCTTTTTTAGTATCTTACAGTACATTTTGTAGTGGCTAGTTTGCGTAGTTTCCTTAGCATTCTAGTTGCAATGTCAAGTTCCCTCTTTGTTTTACATGCTTGTTTAATTCCCTTTGTGATCCAGGGTTTGTTCCGTGATGTACCAGTTTTGCTTCTGACACACTTTTTTGGGAATACCTCTTCAAATCAGGCTGAGAATTCAATTATGAATATACACTACTGGCCATTAAAATTGCTACACCACCAAGATGACGTGCTACAGACGGGAAATTTAACTGACAGGAAGAAGATGCTGTGATATGCAAATGATTAGCTTTTCCGAGCATTCACACAAGGTTGGCGCCAGTGGCGACACCCACAACGTCCCCCCATGGGGTCCACAACTCTTTTGTGGATACGTGCGTAGCGAGCACGGGACCCCGAGCTAATGTGGCCCTCCTTCCTTTCCGGGCTGCATACCTTCCCTTTCCGCATCCTTCCCCATCCCCCATCTTCGCTCCCCCCCCCCCTCCCCCCTCACCTGTGACTCTTTCTTTCCCTTTCTCCCCCTCTGGGGTTATGGTTTGTGCCTACATCCGGAGACGGACGCTTGTAAATATACTACATTCTTCGCCTTCCTTGCTTGTAAGTCTTCATCCTTCCTTTGTCCTTCTATTTTCCTTACCTCTTCTCTCTACCCTTTTCTCCGCTGCGGCGTTTGAGACCTCGCTTCTTTCCTTTCCCTTTCTCTTTCTTCCTCCCTGTGCGTGTCTGAAGGCCAACCCACGCACTTCCATGCGTAGCCGGTGACGGGGTAACGCGTAATTCCCCGCCCCGGGTAGACAGGTAGGACACGTACGTACCCCCTAGTAACGGCCAGGCCCAGGGAGGGGTGATTACCCAAGCTGATACCTTCCGAACGTGCCGATTGGTCCCTCCGTCCGTTTGTCGGCAGGTGTGACCTGAGGTGTGAACAATCACCTAAGGCGGGAGTGCCCTCAGAGAGGGCCCCCACAAGGGAGGAGCGCGCCATCGGAGACGCCGGTAATCATGGGGGATTCTTCCGCAATGGTTTCCTCACCTTCCACTATGTCTGCTCACAAACGTAAGTTCACTGAGTCTCAGCCACAGTCAGTTCTTCCATCGTTGCCACAGTTCCTTGTTGTTTCTCGGTCTGACGAAGGTCACGACTTCTCCACGGTCAACCCTTTCATTATTCAGAAAGGTGTTGACGCAATTGCGGTCCAGTAAAGTCTTGTTCCAGATTACGGAATGGCACCCTGTTGTTAGAAACAGTCAGTGCCCTCCAGGCCCAAAAATTGCTGCGTACCTCACTACTACACACTTTCCCTGTCCGGGTGGTACCGCACCATACCTTAAATTCCTCGTGTGGAGTCGTTTATACACGCTCCCTCGATGGACTGTCTGACGAATAAATTCAGCACTACCTGTCTGACCAGGGCGTAACGGCTGTTCATAGGGTTATGAAAAGGGTTGACACGAACATCATTCCAACCCGCACTGTCTTCTTGACATTTGACAAAGTTCAACTCCCATCGAAAATCAAAGCAGGCTATGAGATAATTTCCGTTCGCCCTTATGTCCCAAACCCTACGCGTTGCTATCGGTGTCAGCGGTTCAATCACACCAGCCAGTCCTGTTCCAATCCGGCCAAATGTGTTACGTGTGGCAAGGATGCCCATGAGGGTGCTTGTCCACCTCCATCCCCTCGCTGCATCAACTGTATGGGTGACCACGCTGCTTCCTCTCGAGATTGTCCCGTTTTTAAGGACAAAAAGCTCATCCAGGAAATTAGAGTAAAGGAAAAGGTGTCGACCTTTGCTGCTCGAAAATTATTCGCCAGTCGACAGCCCACCGTGCCTCAGAAAGGAAAATACAGTGCTGTCCTTGCTTCTCATCGGCCAACAAAGGAGGTGGCCACGCAGACATGCGACCTCACCTTTAGTGCCACGGTCGCCAGATCGGCCAGCGCAAAGATCGCACGTTCAACCTCACCACTTTCGCCTGCCCACTCTCTGGCTCACCCTTCGTCGAGTTCTGCTAAATCTCGAGCCCACAAGTCAGACACCAAGACTTCGAAAAAAGAGCATACTCGTGAAGAGTTTTTACGTACGGCAACTTCCCAACCATCGGTTCCTCCTTCCTCTAAACATCATACTTGCAAGAAGGCTACAAAGAAACCCAGTTCCTCTCCTTCTCCGCCAAGGCGTGTCCCATCTACAGCACCACCTGGCGGAAATCGCCCTCGGCCGTCTTCTGTGTCGCCGAGGCGCACTGCTGGCGGCCGATCAACCGGCCGGTCGCTGGTGGCAGGAGCTGCTCCTGACCAACCTATGGATCAGGATCTTCTGCCTTCAGCTGAATGCCATTCCATGCTGTCGGTCGCAAGCTCAGAGCAGTCGTTGAGTTGACAGCGACCTTGGTCACATTCCTCCATTTTCTGTTCACCCTATGTCCATTATCCACTGGAATATCCGCGGTATTCGAGCCAATCGGGATGAATTGTCGATCCTCTTACAATCCTACTCGCCGGTCATCTTCTGTCTTCAGGAAACAAAGCTGCGTCCCCATGACCACTTTGTTCTCCCTCATTTTCAGTCCGTCCGATATGATCTCCCCTCTGTTGAAGGCACTCCAGCACATGGAGGACTCATGATTCTTCTCCATGAAACTCTCCATTATCACCCAATCCATTTAAACACCTCCTTCCAAGCTGTCGCCGTCCCTCTTTCCCTTTCCGGATACACGTTCTCTCTTTGTACTGTATACATTCCATCGTCCACACCAATGGCACGAGCTGATCTCCTTCATCTTCTTGGTCAGCTTCCACCCCCCTATTTGCTGGTTGGGGACTTCAATGCCCACCACCCGCTTTGGGGATCTCCACATCCTTGTCCACGTGGCTCACTATTGCTAGACGTCTTCCACCAAGCGGACCTAGTTTGCCTCAACACTGGGGTCCCCACATTTTTGTCTGCCTTCACGACAAATTTATCTCATTTGGACCTTGCGGTCGGTACTGTTCCGCTAGCTCGGCGCTTCGAATGGTTCGCCCTTGATGATACACACTCGAGTGACCACTTTCCATGTGTCCTTAGACTGTGCCTCAACTGCCCTACATGCGCCCGCTACGCTGGAAGTTTGCCCAAGCCGATTGGACACTTTTTTCGTCTCTAGCGACATTCGATGTCCGTCGCTTTCCCAGCGTCGACGATGAGGTCACACATATTACCGACATTATTCTTACAGCTGCGGAACGTTCAATACCACGCACCTCCGAATTTCCCTGGCGCCCCCCAGTTCCTTGGTGGAACGAGGCATGCCGTGACGCAATACGTGAGCGACGACGTGCTCTTCGCATTTTCTGTCACCATCCTACTTTGGCCAACTGTATCCGCTATAAGCAGCTCCGTGCGCGATGCCGTCGCGTCATCCGCGATAGCAAGAAGGCAAGCTGGAAATTCTTTATTAGCTCATTTAACACCTTCACTCCCTCCTCGGAAGTTTGGAGTCGGCTTCGACGGTTCTCAGGCGCGCCTAGTTTCTCCCCGGTCTCTGGGCTCACTGTCGCGCATGATACCTTAGTGGACCCCGTCGCAATTTCTAACTCATTGGGTCAGCACTTTGCTGAGATTTCGAGCTCTTCAAATTACCCGCCAGCGTTTCTCCCGAAGAAACGTGCAGCGGAAGTGCGACCTCTTGCTTTCTCCTCTCAAAATCACGAAAGCTACAATACTGTTTTCTCCATGCGGGAACTCCAACATGCCCTCTCTTCTTCTCGCTCCTCCGCCCCAGGACCGGATGGTATCCATGTCCAAATGTTGCTGCATTTATCAACCCGTAGTCTGCGTTACCTCCTTCGCCTTTATAATCGAATTTGGACCGACAGTACCTTTCCCAGACGATGGCGGGAAGCTATTGTCATTCCCGTTCCGAAACCTGGAAAGGACAAACATCTCCTCTCTAGCTATCGCCCCATTTCTCTCACGAGTAGTGTCTGTAAGGTTTTGGAGCGTATGGTGAATTACCATTTAGCTTGGTGGCTGGAATCCCGCAGTCTTTTAACACCAGCCCAATGCGGATTCCGAAAGCATCGTTCTGCAGTTGACCATCTTGTTGCTCTCTCCACTTATATCATGAACAATTTTCTCCGGAAACGCCAAACAGTAGCAATATTTTTTGATCTGGAGAGAGCATACGATACCTGTTGGAGGACAGGCATCCTCCGCACACTGTTCTCTTGGGGCTTTTGAGGCCGGCTGCCCCTTTTTCTTCGCGAATTTATGGCAGAGCGCACATTTAGGGTGCGGGTGAACACTACTCTCTCCCGTACTTTCTCCCAAGAAAACGGGGTACCCCAGGGCTCCGTGCTGAGTGTTGTACTGTTTGCCATCGCCATAAATCCAATTATGGATTGTCTCCTTCCTGATGTCTCGGGCTCCCTCTTTGTGGACGATTTTGCGATCTACTACAGCTCTCAACGGACCAGCCTTCTTGAACGACGTCTTCAAGGATGTCTCGATCGCCTCCACTCTTGGAGCATCGAAACCGGCTTCCGTTTCTCACCCAGTATGACCGTTTGTGTTAATTTTTGGCGACGTAAGGAGTTTCTTCCGCCCTCCTTACATCTAGGTCCTGTCAACCTTCCGTTTTCAGACGTCGCTAAATTCGTGGGTCTTATGTTTGACAGAAAACTGTGCTGGTCCTCCCACGTTTCCTATCTTTCGGCTCGCTGTCTGCGATCCCTTAACACCCTCCGTGTCCTGAATGGTACCTCCTGGGGAGCGGACCGAGTGGTCCTTCTCCGCCTCTATCGCGCGTTACTGCGCTCGAAATTGGATTATGGAAGCATAGTCTACTCCTCTGCTCGGCCGTCTATTCTTCGGCGTCTCGACTCTATCCACCACCGTGGATTACGTTTAGTGTCTGGAGCTTTTTACACTAGCCCTGTGGAAAGCCTTTATGCTGAGACTGCTGAACCTCCGCTGTCCAATCGGCGAGCAGTCCTTCTGAGTCGTTATGCTAGCCATCTGTCTTCCATGCCTGCTAATCCAGCCCATGACCTTTTTTTCGACACCTCCTTTGATGTAGGGTATGCAGGCCGCTCCTCCTCCCTACTACCCCCGGGAGTCCGCTTCCGTCAACTGCTCCATTCTCTTTCCTTCCGCTTTCCTAAAACCTTCTTGACAACTTGGGGTACAGCACCGCCTTGGCTCCGTCCCCGGATCTGCCTGCTCCGTGACCTTTGTCGATTTCCCAAGGATGGTACCCCTACACTTGTTTATCGTCGGGCATTTGCTGCTCTATGTGCACAAATGACGGACGCCATTTTTATTTACACCAACGGCTCGAAAACATCGTTAGGTGTAGGGAGTGCCTATATTGTTGGCGACACCCCAAATCACTTTCGGCTTCCCGACCAGTGTTCGGTTTATACTGCGGAGCTTTACGCTGTTCTCCAGGCTGTCCACTACATCCGCCGCCATCAGCGGATACAGTACGTAATCTGCTCAGATTCTCTCAGCTCTCTCCTTAGTCTCCAAGCTCTTTACCCTGTGCACCCTCTGGTCCACCAGATTCAGGACTGTCTGCGCTTGCTCCACCTGGGGGGCGTCTCGGTGGCGTTCCTCTGGCTCCCGGGACACGCTGGTATCTGTGGGAATGAGGCGGCCGATATAGCGGCCAAGGCTGCAGTCTCTCTTCCTCGGCCAGCTATTCAGTCGATTCCCTTCATCGATCTACGGAGCGTTTTATGTCGCAAAGTTGCTCGTTTATGGCACGCGCATTGGTCAACACTTCCCCATAATAAATTGCGGGAAGTGAAAGCCCTTCCTTGCGCTTGGACGTCTTCCTCCCGAACGCGTCATCGGGAGGAGGTAATTTTAGCTAGACTCCGGATAGGGCACTGTCTTTTTAGCCATCGACATCTTTTAAGCGGCGATCCTCCCCCACTCTGTCCCTACTGCTCTCAGCTGTGGACGGTAAGACACCCTTTAATTGAATGCCCCTATTTTAATCCGTTACGCTCCCGTCTACAGCTATTGCCTGATCTATCGTCGATTTTAGCAGATGACACGCACTCAGCCGACCGCGTTCTCCAGTTTATTAGTGACAGCGAAATGACGTCAGTCATTTGAAGCCTTTTTTTGGGGACAACCAACCCCTTTCTGTAGTGGATTTTTAAGCATTCCTTCTGCTTTTAGTTTCTCCAATTTTATGACTTTGTTCCCATTGCTGCTGGTTTTCAATTTCGGTCGGTTTTTTACTGTTTCCTAAGTCATGGGCTGGGCGCTAATGACCATAGAAGTTTTGCGTCCTAAGGGGGAAAAAAAAAAAAAAAAAAAAAAAAAAAAAAAACCCACAACGTGCTGACATGAGGAAAGTTTCCAACCGATTTCTCATACACGAACAGCAGTTGACCGGCGTTGTCTGGTGAAACGTTGTTGTGATGCCTGGTTAAGGAGGAGAAATGCGTACCATCACGTTTCCGACTTTGATGTAGGTCGGATTGTAGCCTATCGCGATCGCGGTTTATCGTGTCGTGACATTGCTGCTAGTGTTTGTTGAGATCCAATGACTGTTAGCAGAATATGGAATCGGTGGGTTCAGGAGGGTAATACGGAACGTCATGCTGGATCCCACCGGCCTCGTATCACTAGCAGTCGAGATGACAGGCATCTTATCTGAATGGCTGTAACGGATTGTGTAGCCACGTCTCGATCCTTGAGTCTACAGATGGGGACATTTACAAGACAACCACCATCTGCACAAACATTTCAATGATGTTTGCAGCAAAGACATTTGCAGCAGCATGGACTATCAGCTCGGAAACCATGGCTGCGATTACCCTTGACGCTGCATGACAGACAGGAGCGCCTGCGATGGTGTATTCAACAATGAACCTGGGTGCACGAATGACAAAACATTTTTTTTTTTTATCCAGGTTCTGTTTACAGCATCATGATGGTCGCTTCCGTGTTTAGCGACATCGCGGTGGACGCGCATTGGAAGCGTGTATTCGTCATCGCTATACTGGTGTATCACCTGGCGTGATGGTATGGGGTGCCATTGGTTACACGTCTCGGTCACCTCTTGTTCGCATTGTCGGCACTTCGAACAGTGGACGCTACATTTCAGATGTGTTACGACCCGTGACTCTACCCTTCATTCGATCCCTGCGAAACCCTACATTTCAGCAGGATAATGCACAACCACATGTTGCAGGTCCTGTACGGGCCTTTCTGGATACAGAAAATATTCGACTGCTGCCCTGGCCAGCACATTCTCCAGATCTCTCACCAAATCTCTCAGCAACTGAAAATGTCCGGTCAATGGTGGCAGAGCAACTGGCTCATCACAATATGCCGGTCACTACTCTTGATGAACTGTGGTATCGTGTTGAAGCTGCATGGGCAGCTGTACCTGTACACGCCATCCAAGCTCTGTTTGACTCAATGCCCAGGCGTATCAAGGCCGTTATTACGGCCAGAGGTGGTTGTTCAGGGTACTGATTTCTCAGGATCTATACACCCAAATTGCATGAAAATGTAATCGCATGTCAGTTGTAGTATAATATATTTGTCCAATGAATACCCGTTTATCATCTACATTTCTTCTTGGTGTAGCAATTTTAATGGCCAGTAGTGTATTAAATTTGGCATTAATATCATCCACCCTGTATACTGGGCTCCAGTCCATCTGTTGCAGTTTGTGTTTAAAGACATCAAGTGAATCACTAGTCATTATCCTAATAGATTTCCAGGTGGAGATTACTATCTTGAGGGGGTGTGCTGTCATGTAGAGTGAGGAGCTGTCCATCATGGTCAGACAGACCATTCAAGACAGGGATTACAGTGAAGCAATGGTGCCTACTTAAATCTATAAAAATATTGCCTATCAAAGACTGACTCTCAGGTGTGATTCTGGAGGGAAAGTCAACTACTGGAGTAAGATTATATGAATTCATCAGATGCTGGGGCTATACTTGCTTGTTGTTTTCAGTTACAAAGTCTACATTAAAACCCCAAAGAATGATTATTTCCTTATTTTTAGAAAATAGGGTAGATAACAATAATTCTATTTGCACCATAGAAGCCCTTAAGGCTTAGTTCCAGATACCCTGTAAATTGCCACTATTATTACTGGGGAGCTATTTACTGTAACTTCTATTGCACAGGCTTCAAATAGTTGTTCTAAACAGTATTTACTTACATCTATAGATCTAAATATGACTTTATTTGTAACAGAAATAGCTACACCACCTCTTCCCTTGATGTCTCTAGAGTAGTAGCTTGCAATGTTGTATTTAGAATCTAAATGTAATAAGTTAATACCATTTGTGATGTGATGTTCTGTAAAGTATAATATTTGAGCATTGTTTATACAATTTCTGTCTTTTAGGTCTGTATTAACAGACTTCTGATCTACGTTGCTGCTAAGTCCTCCAATGTTTTGATGAAAGATGGACAGGTTAGACTTGTTTGTAGAGGTGCCACTTATCTTGGGTGCTTCTTGTTCTTTGTATCTGTAGTTAAAGAATATTTTAGATGTAATGGGCGAACTACTTTCCGTCTGCTTGCTGTTCCATGTGCAGTCTGCTTGGCTGTTGTGGTTTCTTCTGTTGCTGGTGGTACTTTTTCCTTTTCTTCTTCTGCAGGTGACATTACGGCTAAAAAATTCTTGGTGTATTTGTTGAGTATGGCTTCTGCTTCTTGGTGACAATCAAGTGGTGAAGTTATTTTTGGAGCTTGCAAAAATTGTGCTTCATTCACCACCATCCTTTTTGGCTTGAACCATTTCATAATTTGAGGTTGTTTTACAATTTGATTGTTCCTTTCTGGCCTTCTGGGTTTAAACCATTTCATAATTTGCAACTGATTGAGGGCTTAAGTGTTTGCTGCTCACCAAAAACCGTTTGTAATTTTCATTAGAGTGCTACTTGTCCTTGTTTCTTAATTGTGAGGCGAGTTAGTAGTAAATATTTTATCAGCAAGAACCTCTTTTCCTGATGCGTTTAAATGAAGGCCATTAGCTGTATAGAACCTTCGCTCTAAAATGTTTGTGTCTGTTACATCAACATTCTGGAAATGAGAACATATTTCTGTGAAATTCTTGTTAACGACGCTAATTTCGCGGTTCATGCATGACCAACCTGGTAAATCATGATGCTGTGAGACGTTCCAAAGGGAACATTTGTATGAGTTAAATTATTTAGACAATTTCTCAGTTCTGTGATAACCTTGTATGATTCATTTCTATAAACATCTTTAGCTCCTCTGAGCAAAACAACAAAATCATCCATAGTCAAACTAGTTACTTCATTAGATTTTGTTAGGTTTGTTAGTTCTCATAATGAGGCCCCAGGCATCACGAATCCAGATGCCCTGAAGTTGTATCTTTCCGTTAACACTGCAGAAATTCCCTGGGCGTGACTATCCCCTAATACACAGATCTGCTCATGTTGATACATCTAATACTCATATCCTGGTGTAACTAAAAACTATAGAGAAAACCTCAGTTTATGTGAACCCAAGTCCCCAATCATACTGTAATTATTGATGGAGACTTTAATCATCCAAACTACAATTTTGTTAGTGGTGGGCATGATAAGACACCCTATGAAGCATTACTAAATGCCTTCTCTGAAAACCGAGCGAGGTGGCGCAGTGGTTAGCACACTGGACTCGCATTCGGGAGGACGACGGTTCAATCCCGTCTCCGGCCATCCTGATTTAGGTTTTCCGTGATTTCCCTAAATCGTTTCAGGCAAATGCCGGGATGGTTCCTTTGAAAGGGCACGGCCGATTTCCTTCCCAATCCTTCCCTAACCCGAGCTTGCGCTCCGTCTCTAATGACCTCGTTGTGGATGGGACGTTAAACATTAACCACCACCACCTTCTCTGAAAACTACTAAGAAGAGATTGTTAGGAATCCCACTCATTGTTGAAAACTCTAATGCCAGAAAATAGATCTGTCCTCTTTGAGGCCAGTGGGCGGGACATTCATAAATGGGCATTTGCCTGGGAATTTGCCAAAAGCAGTTTTAAATGCCCAAAATCTGGACAGTTGTAAACAAAAGTACTTTTAAAGTTTTTACTGCTAAAATGTATAATTTACCAATTAAAATACAGGAATAGAACAGTACTCCCAATATAAAAAGTTAGTAAATGTTTACACCTGCCTTTATTACTAAGAAAGAAAGGAAAGAAAAGATAAGCATGTTTTTTCTACTAGTCTCTCAACATGCTGTACGAAGGAAGGGCACATGTTGCTGTCAACAGCTTATATTTATAAATCCCTTTTAATTTTTACCAGTTCTAAACCTCTCTCTCTCTCTCTCTCTCTCTCTCGCACACACACACACACACACACACACACACACACACACACACACACACACACACACAAACAGTTGAACAGTGTAGTGATAAGCCGGTATAAAATATGTTGTCCTCAGGTCATTGCTTTGTAATATAACATGCTTTATAGTCAGTGTCAAACCTCTGAATATTACATATTACTGAAGAATGATTATTGATAACAAAATCATTACTGAACATATTAAACAACTAGCATGTGTTTCTGAATTATAAATGTGATTCTTAAATATTAAATTGTTTATGGTGAAAAAACAAAAAAAAATTGTTTATTGTCAGATGTAGTGACTTAGAGACAGATTATACTTTCCTTTATTTATCGACTTTTGTATGACTGCAATGCTTTGAAGATAAAATGAGAATACTAACATAAAAAAGATTTGATAACAAAGAATCGACACTGGAATCGTTTGATTCCAATACTAGTTGATTCCTAGAGGATCCACGATTCTTGAAATTGTGGAATCCATATTGCTGCATGACATATTCCTAACTAAAAGCACTATGGATAATTTTTTTAACTCTTAATTCCAGTTGTGAGATTTAAAACTTTCCTGGCCTACATATTGTTCCACAAAATTTTGGGCGAACTGCTGGATGTTTGCAACTTCCTGCCACAATATTTCGGTGTGGAGTCTTCTGGTCATCTTCAGGTGATACTGGCGAAAACTCCCTGAGCTCTAGTATTCAAGGCTCCTTGGGCACATGCGTGGTGGATTTACTTGGCGTTGCACATGAACTACTTGAGCGCGTTCGATTCTGCTGCGCTGCGTGTCCTACATGGTGAAAACTCACCGCATTGATATTAATTCAATTGTCTTCCTGCAGTTCCATCACAGATCACTTTCCTACCATTGGTCTCAGCAAAGATGCCAAATACTTTGCTAAGTCGTAAGTGGCTGCTCCAATATTACTTACAATTGGACATAATGGCATGTTATCCTTGTGAATCTTTGGCAATCCATATAGCCTAGGTGGAACTGAAATATTTGGTTTCAGTTTCTTAGTTACCTCCTTTGGTAAGGAACTGTTAGTCAGAAGTTCTGCTGTTTTCCTCGCCACTCGGGTAGTAGGATCATTATCTATTTTGCGATATGTTGAGTCGCTTAATAAAACATTGATCTTATTAATATAGTCCTCCCGTAGCATTACCTTTGTCCGATTTAAGTACCACTGTATCCAGGTCTGCTCGCAAGTTCCAGAGGACTGCCCTCTCTGTAGGTGAGATGTTGCTCTTCGGCGGTGTAGCTCTTGTCAACACACGTCAAGACTCCCGGCGCACTTCCTCAGCTTCATCTTCAGCAAGACGACGTTGTGCGCTTGGGAGGATGATGGTTCAAACCTGTGTCCGGCCATCCTGATTCAGGTGTTCTGTGAATTCCCTAAATCACTTCAGGAAAATGCTGGGATGGTTCCTTTGAAAGGAGTGTCCAATTTCCTTCCTCATCCTTCCCTAATCTCAGCTTGTACTCCACCTCTAGTGACCTCCTTGTTGATGATAATTCCTCTTTTTTTGTAGTAGTAGTAATGTAAAAAATAAGTGCCTTTCTTTGAAGGCCTTCACACGCCAGAGGATTTATGCTGGTCTTATTGATACAAAATCTTTTCCACTATGATGCCAGCGTATCCATATGATCCGATGACAATTTTTTTATTTACAATTTATACTTGAGGAGATTGATGGCTAACATGTATCTACTAATTTTGACATATTTAAGATTGCTAATTGGTAACACGAACTATCATTCTTTAATTTTGTGTGAAATGTTTGTCCATGTGAACTTCTGACTTGCCAGCCATTGTGTAAAGCTACTTTATCTTACCTATTTTTACCATAGGAAATCCCATAAATTCCTTCTTTGGTGTACTTGCATTAACATAGCTAAATGTATTACCTGTTTTTGATATGGACACACATGCATATGTAGATAAATGCGTTTTCACTTAGATTTGGGTTTACACATTTGATTTTTTTTCCAAATAGTTTAACACTGAGGTGCACAGTTGTTCCGTATGAAAGGGCAAAATGGTGTATTAAACGTGCAAACAAGGTTTACACTCGGCGCACTGGCTGATGGGAGGGGCTGTAAATGGGAAATTCCTTTGCACACACTCCCATCAGCCACCACGCCAAGTGTCAGCATTGTTTGCGCAAACAATATTTGTTTCTCATTACAGTACACTATCTACAGCGGGTAAGGTTTTGCATTACAAACAACTGAAGAGTTCTTTTATGCCTCTACCTTGATCAGAACATACTTATTCCAGATGGTCAACATTGTTACATATCAATATTAGATTTCTTTTGAAGAATTATTACTTGAGTTACATTTGACATAACTATTGCTAGTGTATCCACAAAATGTATGCTTTTCTCTCATATTCACTTTTACATTTATTAGCCCTTAGGCAACAAATAGATATTCTATGCCAACATTTCTACTTACTTCATTTCTGGTTACTCTTCTACTACTGTTTATGCACGAATCCTACCTGTTTCTTAATCAAAAAAGTTGGTGTGGATTGTACCTTTCATTGGTTTACAGTCCACAGATTGTTTTCAATATTATCGCTATTTTTGTTGTAGTTTACTGTATCAGGCCACTAGTTTTTCTCTGCCACACATACAACATTTAACTGAACATCTTAGTGTTTGTGAAATCTTGGAATTGCAACAGTGATGTCACTAACCACATTTTCTTGTTCTTCAGATTGACTGTCGGATATTTCTGAGACTTCTTTGTTTCTGTTTAATTTAATTTTCCTGATACATCTCCATGGTCTTTCTCAGTCTTGCCACCCTGTTATTAGTGCATATTTCTTTAAACTGATGACATAAATGTTTTATACTCAGATCTTCAGGGGAAGGGGGTTTCCATTTGAGATTTGACTTTATTAACATGGAACAGTGTGCTAAACATTCTTAATTCTGTTCCACATAAATTATTACTTGAATGTATTTACTCTTTAAAATTACTTTGTGTGTAATGGTAACTCAGCGCCATCCACTGCGAAGTATTAGTACTTACTTCTTCCATCCCATAGCTCTCTCTCTATGTGACACAATGTCTCTGGAACAGCAGGTAACTTTCCCAAATGCTAATCCAGAATCTCACGTGCACATCCTGGTGCCCTCCTCCACGTTGGTAGCTACTCCACAGCCACTCAGCTACAATCCCACCCTTTACAATTCTGCTTGTGTATACATTGTGACTGCTCTTAGAACATTTGCTACCACCACCTTCATCGTCATCATTCAGTTTTCTTTTCTCATTGCCTGTGAATTTCTTACGTCATTGTTCTTAATTCTGTCTTTTGCTACTCGCTAGCCAATATTATGTTTTCATATTACACATTTTTAAACATTTCTTGCCTTTGTTACTGCAATTTTACCTTATAAATCAGCCAGTGACATTCCAATCCAAAGTGTGTAGTCCACACTGCCTGCAGCTGTTGCCACAATACACACTACTAATAAATCAGATGTAAGCAATGAGATGCAATTCTGACTTGATCTGACAGTAATACTGAATTTTTCATGTCTTCTTAAATAATAACAATTAAGTTAAGCTTTCCCTTCAGTCCTGTTACTACACTAAAACATGTCACTATGTTGAAATTCAGCTAACTGAATCAACTGCTGCATTTCAGGCTCTCCTCTAAAACGCCTTGAACTCCAGTTATTTTCACTTGGGTCACCTGAGTGTTGTAAAAAACTAACAGCTTGTCCTGTATTAGGGGAGGCGGAATTGCTCACAGTTCTCTCTGTCAGGATGACTCTGTTGAAATAGCCTACATGAAGAAACTTCCCAGGTTAAATTTAACGCCCAATGTGACTGGAACATCAAATTTCTACTGCACCTTGTCAAGATAGGAGAATTACATGGACTGATATCGAGAAGAAAGTGTGATGTGTTATGGACATAATCAACAGTATGCAAAAACTCAAACTAATGAGGCAGGGTGCCCACCATTATGACAGTTAACACATGTATACAAAATCAGTAACAAAGTAAAAGAAAATCCGTTCTTTTGACATTGGCAGGATACCCTCTAAAATGAAAGCTAAGACATTTGCAAATAAAACATGAATTCCAACATTAATTATTAGGGCAGTTTTGCTAAGACAAGAAACTGTAACAGAAACACAAGGGAAATTACTTATAGAATAAAGCAGGTTAAATTATAATTCACCAAGTAGAAAAGTTTGATTATTTTGAAACATATTGAAACTTGCATATTGAGTCAACTCCAACTGAAGTGTGTGAGAATGGACATACAGGTATAGCCCATCTGGATTAGAGTCCACTGTGTCATTATGTCTTTCTTAATTAACTCATAATTAAGATCAGGAGGCCTATATCTTATTTGTCTGTGTGAGCTCAGAATTATAGAGGTCAAAAGTGTGGATACCTGGCTTGAAGCAACTGTAAAGCTTTGCAACGGAAATGCTCTTCTCAGAAGCTTATTAATTTGACTTTCCAATAAAGAATTTCACTCTAATGTTTATTTCCTTTTTATTTCAGAATTCGGAGCTGTTTACCCTCACATATGGAGCACTGGTATCTCAGTTGATGAAAGATTATGAAAATGTTGAGGATGTTAACAAACAGTTGGAGAGAATGGGTTACAATATTGGTGTACGGTTAATAGAAGACTTCCTTGCTCGTACTGCATCTGGAAGGTGTTATGATTTCCGTGACACAGCAGAAAAAATCCAGGTACCTCAACATCTGTACACTTCATTTTTATTTTGGAGACATTTGTTATGTTATGGTAACAGAAAATAATCATTTTAGATGGGCTTCAGGCTGTTTCTGGGTGTAACCCCTGTAATTACAAACTGGAGTCCAGCCGGAGATGAGTTTTCTTTGCAATTTGAAAGTAATCCATTAACAGAATTTGTGGAGCTACCAGATCATTGTCTGACACTGAAATACGCAAACATTCTCACTGGTGTCATCAGAGGAGCTTGTGAAATGGTAAGAAACAATTTTCACTTTTTTTTTTTAAATGTTTGGTTTGCAGTCATCAGCAAGTGCAAAAATGCTCAAGTAAACATGGAGTAGTTAACATTAAATTTTTTCTGAGTATTGTACCATGCCATATTGTAAAAACTATACTGGAGAAACCAATGTTTCGGGACTGTAACTGTGGTCTAAACATTGGTTTCTCCAGTAATAGCTTTTCAGAACTGATACTGTGCGATACCGAAAAAACTTACACAATTAAGATATGAAATACTTTCATATCTTAATAAGGGCACCCACACATGGGGGCAAAGGGGGCCCACACTCCCCTCCCCTCCCCCTTCCCCCTGTCCGCAGCTCTCAGGTAAATCAAAAAAATAGAGTGTAGTCAGGTGTTTTTCTTTTGAAATAAAGATTTAAAAGTCTGTATTACACAGGTTTTTAGCAGATCAGATCTAGAACATTT
The DNA here is from genome assembly GCF_023898315.1 of Schistocerca nitens. Classification (NCBI taxonomy): domain Eukaryota; kingdom Metazoa; phylum Arthropoda; class Insecta; order Orthoptera; family Acrididae; genus Schistocerca; species Schistocerca nitens. Next base: position 415,387,126 of record NC_064622.1, on the reverse strand, counting down.
TTATGGCCACTTACAAGTCGCTATTGGTCCTCCAAAAATTAAAAATACTCTGTACTGCCAGGTCTAGCCCCAATCCCCTCCTTACAGGCCCTAGCCTCCATCCTCTCCTTTCAAACTCTCATATGGGTGCTCTAGTGTGTAATGCACACATTATGCAGGAATGAGACAAAATGTGTTGATAGAACAATGAATATGCATTGACTGAGATGGCCAATCCATTTAAAGACAAAAACATGATTATTTTCATTCAAAGCCATGGCAGTACCCAGAGGTATAATAGGCGATCTTCAGCTCCACATCGGCCACGCGATCCATGGCCCGTGGGCACCAAGATTGCCTGGTGTAATTCTGTGCCCAACCTCACTGCAGTCTACCCTTCTCTTCCTTGACAAGAGAAGAAGCAGAAACACAAGAACAAGGGCAAGTCCCCTCTGGTACCCCCTGAGGTGCCGCCTTCCCCTCCTCCAGCCAATGAACCAACAGTGTCTGACCCCACCTATATGGACATTACCCCATCCTTATCGGAGACAGATGACAGCTTGGGGGCGTGACTGGCTCCGGTCCGTTCGCTTTCCACTTGGACTCCAGCTTGAGAACCCTCCAGTGAAGTTGTAATGGCTATTTGAGTCACCTCCCAGAGTTGCAGCCTCTTCTTTCATCCTACAGTGCTGCTTGCATTGCTCTCTAGGAGACCCATTTGTCAATTCTTACTCACCCACCCTTCCTGGGTTCCATGCTTTCTGTCGAAACCGAATTGGCCCCTTGGGGGCTTCTGGTGGTGTTTGCACCTTGGTCCGCAAGGAAATTGTTAGTAAATGGATTCCCCTCCACACCACTCTGGAAGCAATAGCTGTCAGGGTCCATCTGGCCACTCCAATCACAATCTGTGATCTCTACTTCCTGCCTAAGAGGCCCCCCACGTCCCTGGCCCTAACCCCCCTTCTTCAGCAACTCCCTTCCTGCTTCTAGGGGACTTTAATGCCCACAACTCTCTTTGGGGTAGTCACATGACTACTGCCCTGGGCAGGACAGTTGAAGCTGCTCTGGCAGGGCTTGACCTCTGTCTCCTAAACACTGGCAGTCCCACACACTTTAGTGTGGCACACGGCACTTTCTCTGCCATTGACCTCTCCATCTGCAGTCCCGGCCTTCTTCCCTCCATTCAATGGGATGTCTACGATGACTTATGTGACAGCGATCATTACCCGATTGTTTTGACCTTCCTTCAGTATATCTCGCTCCATCACCCTCCCAGGTAGGCCTTCTCTAAAGCTGATTGGGGTGCCTTCTCCTCTGCTACCATCCCCCCTGTACTACCACACAGTAGTATTGATGAGTCTACACAGATTTTGACTGCCGCCATTCTTTCCGCAGATCCCTGGTTCCTTGGTGAACTCCGGAAATTGCTGCGGCCATAAAAGACCGCCGCCGTGCTCTTCACTGCTTCAAGCAGCACCCTTCTACTGCTCTCCTTCTGGTCTTTAAATGATTCTGTGCCTGGGCCCATTACCTAATCAAATTTTAGAAACAGATCTGCTGGGAACAATATGTAGCTGCCATAGGACCGCACATCCCTTCCTCACAAGTCTGGGTGAAACCCAGGCGAATTTTTGGCCATCGTCCTCCCACCGGCGTTGCAGGAATTTCTGTGCATGGTGGTGTTCTTACCCATCCAGACTTTGTCACAGAGCATTTCACTCAACACTTTGCCCAGGCCTCTGCATTGACTCAGTATCCGCCCACATTCCTCCTCCTGAAAGAGCGCTCGGAAAGACTGCCTTTGTCTTTTGTTTCTCGCTGCTTGGAGCCTTATAATGCCCCTTTTAGCGAGTGGGAATTCGCCAGTGCCCTCGCCCTTTGTCCCCACATGGCTCTTGGACCGGATCGGATACATAACCAAATGCTCCCAACACTTATTGGTGGCTGGCCACTGTCGTATACTGACCCTTTTCAGCAGATTGTGGAGTGAGGGGGTATTTCCTACCCATTGGCAGGAAAGCATCGTTATTCTGGTGTTGAAGCCACAGAAGCCAACTCTTGTTTGATAGCTACTGTCCAATTAGCCTTACCAACACCCTCTACAAGCTCCTTGAACGCCTGGTGAGTCGGCGACTGTTTTGGATCCTTGAATCCCGGCACCTTTGATCATCAACTCAAGGTGGTTTTCGCTGTGGTCGCTCTACGGTGGATAACTTAATCCACCTGGAGTCTGCTATCCGGTTGGCTTTTGCCCATCGGCAACACCTCATTGCAGTCTTCTTTGACCTGCATAAAGCCTACACCACCACCTAGCGCCACCACATCCTCATCACCCTTCATGAATAGGGCCTTTGTGGCGCTCTGCCCATTTTTATCCGTAACTTTCTTTCTTGTTACTCTTTCCAGGTCCAAGTTGGTTCCTCCTGCAGCACTCCCCATTGGCAAGATAATGGGTTCCACAGGGTTCTGTGCTGAGTGTCCCTCTCTTTCTCGTCACCATTAATGGACTGGTGGCGGCTGCTGAGCCAACAGTGTCCTCCTCTTTATATGCTGACGATTTTTGTATCTACGTCACTTCCTCCATCGTGGGCGCTGCAGAGCACCATCTACATGGGGAAATCTAGTGGACGCAATCTTGGACTCTCTCCCATGGCTCAGTTTTTCGGTGGCCAAGTCGTGTGTCATGCATTTCTGCCGTTGCCATACAGTCCATCCCCATCCGGACCTGTTCCTCAATGGCCAATCCCTTGATGTGGTGGACACTCATCTTTGCCGAACAAGCTCAGGGCGACAAAGGATTCTACAACTATGTGGTGGTCCTTCTTACAGGTCTCTCATAAAGCCTCTGTCATTCTTTGCTGGCTCCACATTGGCCATACTTGGCTGACTCATGGTTATCTCCTCCATCGTGAGGACCCCCCACCCCCCTCTCTGTTGTTGTGGATCACTGTTGACTGTGGTTCACCTGTTACTGGACTGTCCTGACTTAGCTGCCCTGCGCCGGACTTTTAGCTTTCCTGACTCGCTACCCCTGGCGTTAGCTGACAATGCCTCAGCAGCTGATCTAGTTTTATGATTTCTTCATGATGAGGGTTTTTATCGTTTTATTTAAGGGTGGGACCTTCAACCTTTCCAGCTACCAACCTTTTGATCTCTTACCCCAACCTCATGGCATACTACAATGGTCACTGTGCAATGATCTTTGTGACAGTGTCAAGTTTCAAATGATCCTGTCACTTTCTTGTTGTGGCTTGAGGGACTTCAAACCACAGTGGGCTCTTCAAAGAGTCAGCTGGCAGTTGTATGCCTCTACCCTTGTCAGACTGCATTGATGAGGTTGTGGAAGACTTCTTTGATGCTCTCACTCACATTGCTGGAACCACCATCTCCCTATCTATGAGCCCACTCAGCTGTCAGCTAGTGCCATGGTGTACCAAAGACATTGCAGCAAGCTATTCAGTATCTCAAAGAGCCCTGCAATATCTCAAGTGACATCGTTCACAGATCGCCTTCATCAATTTTAAGTGGCTCCGTGCTAAGGTGCACTATCTAATTAAACATACTGTCCTTGGTCCCTTCCTTCATGCCTGTATATCTACCCATGTGTTGATTCTTGCAGAACACCTATGACCTAGTTTGCTGTTACACCGGCATCCTCTTCTTACTGGCTATCTTTTGACTGCATAAAAGACAAGGTGAATATATCCCTGTATACTTTATCCCTCATCACACTGAATTATCTAATGGACATTTAACTGTTAGGAACTGCTTCAGGCCCTTGACTCATTGTACAACATGGTGCCAGCCCTGATTGATTCTTAATTAATGATCCAACATCTGAATGTTACTCAAACACTCCTTCTCAGGGTCTTCAGCTTATTTGGTTAGAAGCTGTTTTCACTTCTCAGTATCGTTATCCCAGTCCTTGAACTAGGCAAAATCCCAATGTCCATTGACAGCTATCAACTGATTAGCCTCACTGCTCTGCAATCTTCTTGAAAAGATGGTAGTCTGACAGTTGTGCTGGGTGCTCAGATTGTGGGGCCTTCAGTCAGTGTGGTTTCCAGGAGGGACGATCCGCAACAGATCATCTCATTAGGTTGGGATCAGCAATCCGACAGACTTTTTCTAAATGACAACACATCAGTACACTCTTTTTAACCTACATGAGGCTTATAACACAACTCAGCACCATCACATTTTACTTACCCTCCATGACTGGGACTTAAACTTTATTAGTCAGTTTTTATCCCACCAGTTGTTTTGGTGTAGAGTTGGTATATCACTCAGCTTCCCAGGGGTTCAAGAGAATAGTGTCCTGCAGGGATCTGTGCTGAGTGTTACACTCTTCCTAATCACTGACAATAGTGATCACTCCTGTTCTATATGTCAACAACTTTTAAATCTGGCAAAGCTCTCATACGTAGCCTTAGCTTTACATTAGCTCCCAGGTGCCATCTGCCTGCACTTGGACCCTTTTCAATAGCTTCCATTTCTCTATTTCAAAAACACATGACAGGCATTGCTGTCATCATACAATGACCCATCCCAATCCAGAACTCAGCTAGGTTACCCAAAGCTTGAATGTTGATGCACAGTCCTGAGTTTTGGGACTTCTGATTGAAAAAAAAAAAAAAAAAAAAAATCTGACATGGCTGTGGATCATGCTACAATCTTCCATATTTACTGGGCCTGGTCTTGTCACAGTTAGATTATGGTTGTCAGGTTTATGGCTCAGCAGCATCTTCAGCTTTGAAATTATTGGATCCAGTCCATCATCATAGAGTACGACTGGTCACTGGCATGTTCCACACTAGCTCAAGAGACATTTTCCTTGCTAAATCCTGAATCTTCCCTCTTCAGTCCTGATGTCACCAACTTTTGCTCACTAAGAGAAGCAAGAGGTCAAGCAAACAAAGAAGTCTGCTAAGAAAAAGGACCCTCCAGTGGGCCCAGCACCACCACTCCCTACCAGTTCTACATCCGTGGATGAGGTGGAGATCTCGGCATCCCCTGAGGCCCTGGATCTCACTGATGCCTCATCCTCCATAGGAATGGATACAAATACTCAATTGGTGACATCAGGTGACCCTGAGGCATAACCTGCCTCCTTGCATGCTTCATGCCTTCGCAGCCTCATGATAATGTCATCCTCCAGTGGAATTGCTGTGGTTTTTTGTTTTTTTCTACCACCTGACTGAGCTACGTCAACTGTTAAGCTTTACGCCTGCTTTCTGCATTGCCTTCCAGAAAACCTGGTTCCCAGCAATGCAGACCTCTACCCTTCGCGGCTATAGGGGATATTACAAGAACCGTAGCGACTATATTAGAATGTCAGGTGGAGTTTTTGTCTATGTCCTGAACTCAGTATGCATTGAACCTGTTCCCCTTCAAACCCCTCTTGAAGCTGTGGCTGTCAGATAAGTACGACGTAGGAAATGACTGACTGCAATGTTTCCTCCAGATGGTGCAGTACCCCTGAACACATTGGCTGCACTGATTCATCAACTTCCTAAATCCGTCCTACTTTTGGGACACCTAACAGCTTTTAATCGGCTCCTTGCCCACTTTCGCCAGCTTATAAAAAGACAGAAACAGGCGTGTTGGGACAGGTACATCTCAACCATTGGGTGCCATATGTCACCTTCCCAAATCTAGACGAATATCAGATGTGTTTGTGGGTACCAGACCCCGGACAGGTGTTACTGTCACTAACATCAATGGCATGTTATCTGCTGACACAAATGCAATTGCCGAGCACTTTGCTGAGCATTATGCTCGCACCTCCGCATCAGAGAATTATCCCTTGTGGGGTGGTGCTGTGCTTACTGGCCAAGGTAGAGATGTCGAAACATTCCTGTCTCAACTCGACCTCTGCCTCCTAAATACTGGGACCCCCACACATTTCAGTGTGGCTCATGGCACTTACTCGGCCATTGATTTATTCCTCTGCAGCCCAGGACTTCTTCCATCTGTCCACTGGAGAGCCCACAATGACTTGTGTGGTAGTGACTACTTTCCCATCTTCTTGTCACTCCCACAGCACCATTCCCCCAAACGTCTACAAGATGGGCTTTAAACAAGGCAGATTGGGAAGCTTTCACCTCTGGTGTCACCGTTGAATCTCCCCCACATGGTACCATCGATGTGGTAGTTGAGCAGGTCACTAGAACAATCATTTCTGTGGCAGAAAACACAATCCCATGTTCTTTACGGTGCTCCGAGTGAAAGTCAGTACCTTGGGGGTTGCCAGAAAGCACTGAGGCCATTAAAGAGTGTCAGCAAGCTCTATAGGAACATAAGTGGCACCCTTCCCTAGAGCACCTAACAGCTTTTAATCGGCTCCTTGCCCACTTTCGCCAGCTTATAAAAAGACAGAAACAGGCGTGTTGGGACAGGTACATCTCAACCATTGGGTGCCATATGTCACCTTCCCAAATCTAGACGAATATCAGATGTGTTTGTGGGTACCAGACCCCGGACAGGTGTTACTGTCACTAACATCAATGGCATGTTATCTGCTGACACAAATGCAATTGCCGAGCACTTTGCTGAGCATTATGCTCGCACCTCCGCATCAGAGAATTATCCCCAAGCATTTCGCACCCTCAAATGGCGGATGGAAAGGAAAGCCCTCTCGTTCACTGAATGTCACAGTGAACGCTATAATGCTCCATTTACAGAGTGGGCGCTCCTTAGCATCCTTGCACATTGCCCCGACACAGCTCCTGGGTCAGATTGGATCCACGGTCAGATGATCAAACATCTCTTGTCCAACTACAAGTGACATCTCCTCGTCATCTTCAACCAGATCTGGTGCGATGGCATCTTTCCATCACAACGGCGAGAGAGCACCATCACTCCAGTGCTCAAACCCAGTAAAAAACCCACTTGATGTGGATAGCTATCAGCCAATCAGTCTCACCAACGTTCTTTGTATGCTGTTAGAATGTATGGTAAGTAGGTGGTTGTGTTGGTAATCTAGTTTCCCTCGAGTCTGCCATCCGAACAGCCTTTTCCAGGGGCCAACACCTGGTTGCCATCTTTTTTGATTTACAATAAGCTTAAATGAAAGGTGCAGAAAATCAGGGCAGTTCTACAAATGCATTAGGGGGCTTATTTGGAGCAAGGAGGTGCCACAGAAATCCAAGGGAATTATATACCGAACCTACTTTGTCCCCATATTGACATATGGAAGTGAGACATGGGTAATGCACAAAAGTGACAAAAGTAGAATACAGGCTAGTGAAATGAAGTTCCAGAGGAGCAGGTTGAGTGTAACAAGACGAGACAGATTGCGAAATGTGTATGTGAGGGAAAGACTAAAGGAGGAACCAGTACAGGACAGGATAGAAAAATCAAGACTGCAGTGGTATGGACACATGAAGAGAATGGATGAGGGAAGAATTCCAAAGAGGATGTTTGATCTGCAACTGGAGGGGAAGAGGCCCAGAGGAAGACCAAGAGATAGATGGGTGAAGGGAGTGAAGGAATGTGTGACGAGAAGAGGGGAGAACTGGACGAAGGTGGAAGAGGGGGAATGGTGGAAAGACAGAACACGATGGAGAGGCTTGTGTTCCCGACAGACCCAGCCAGTGGCTGGAAACTGTCCAAGATGATGATGATGATGAATAAGCTTACAACACGACTTGGTGACATCAAATCCTTGCCACATTATCTGAGTGGGGTCTCTGGGGCTCGCTCCCGATTTTTATCCAAAATTTCCTGTCGCTCCTTACTTTCTATGTCCAAGTTGGTGCCTCCCATAGTTCCCCCCATATCCAGGAGAATGGAGTCCCGCAGGGCTCTGTATTGAGTAGTGTATATCTATTTTTAGTGGCCATTAACAGCCTAGCAGCAGCTGTCGGGCCATTGGTCTCATCTTCTCTGTATGCAGACAACTTCTGCATTTCGTACTGCTCCTCCGGTACTGGTATTGCCAAGCGGTGCCTACAGGGAGCCATCCACAAGGTGCAGTCATGCGCTCTAGCCCACGGCTTCCAGTTTTCAGCCACAAAGTCGTGTGTCATGCACTTCTGTCAGCATCGTACCGTTCATCTGGAACCAGAACTTTACCTTAATGACGATCCACTCACTGTAGTGGAGTCATTGATTCTTAGGACTGGTTTTTGATGTCCGATTGATGTGGCTTCCTCATCTTTGTCAGCTGAAGCAGAAGTGCTGGCAGCACCTCAATTCCCTCCGCTGCCTGAGCGATACAAACTGGGGTGCAGATCGCTCTGCGGTTCAGTGGCGCCTTCAGAGTTGCGTTTACTCGACCCATTACACCACTGTGGCGTTTGACAGACAACAGGAGCTTTTAGGACGAGTCCACTGACCAGCATCCTGATGGAGACCGGAGTCCCTCCATTGAAGGTTAGGCATGCACAACTGCTTGCCAGTTACGTTGCACAAATTCTTAGTTCGCCTGAGCATCCGAATTACCGTTTCCTTTTCCCATCCACGGTGGTTCATCTCTCACATCAGAGGCCCAGGCCAGGGCTTAAGATTTGCAGTTTGTGTCCAATCTCTTCTATCTGGAGTCCTTGCCTTTACCACCTATACTCAAGGACCTTCACGTACACCATCATGGTGTTAACCTAGGCCGAAGCTTCGCCTGGACCTTTCACATGGTCCTAAGGACTCAGCTAACCCCGCAGCTCTCTGCTGTCGCTTCCTGTCAATTCTTGACATGTACCGGGACCATGGAGTGACGGCTCAGTGGCTGATGATCACACTGGCCTAATGTTTGTTCATGGAGGACATATTGAACAGCACTCCTTGCCAGATGGCTGCAGTGTTTTCACTGCAGAGCCGGTGTCCATTTCTCGTGCTCTTGAGCGCATCTGCTCATGCTCTGGAGAGTCGTTTCTTCCCTGTACTGACTTCTTGAGCAGCCTAAAAACTACCGACCAGTGCTACCCCTGCCATCCTTTGGTAGTGATGATCCATCTGTGCCCTGGAACTTTCCAGTCGTTCCGTGGTGTTTGTGTGGACCCCAGGCCATGTCGGAATCCCAGAAAATGAACTTGCCAACAGGCCAGCCAAACAGACTACACGGAAACCGCTTCTGGAGATCGGCATCCCTGTAACCGATCTGCGATCATTATTACGCCGCAAGGTTTTTCAGCTTTGGGAGACAGAACAGCATAATCTCAGCATGCACAACAAACTGCATGCCCTTAAGGGCACTACGAATGTGTGGAAGACCTCCATGCAGGCCTCTCGCAGGGACTCTATGGCTCTCCGCACTGGCCATACGTGGCTAACACATGGCTACCTCCTTCGTCGCAAGGACCCTCCTTGGTGTCACTGTGGCTCACATATGACTGTCGTCTACATCTTGCTGGACTGCCCACTTTTAGCCGCTCTGCGGTGGACTTTCAACCTTCCCAGCACCCTACCTTTGGTGTTAAGCGACAATGCCTCAACAGCAGATTTAGTTTTATGTTTTATTCGTGAGGGTTTTTTTTATCGTAGCATATAAGGGTGGGCATTTAGCATTCTCTGAGGTCGCCACTCTCCCTCCATTTTAACTCTGTCACACTTTCTTTGCATTTGTTTGTCGTGGTGGTCATCTTTTCCCTACATCTGTTTATCTCGCCTTGTCTTTTTGGGGTGGACATTTTAATGTGTTGCAGAGTGGCTAGCTCATCCTGTTTTATTATTGTGATCAGCCAGCCCAGACCATATGCTCTATGGTTTTAGTACCTTCTTCCACTTTTTCTTGTGGTGTATGTTTTCCCTGTTTTGTTGTTCGTTCCATTCATTTTCTTTATAGGTGTGGTGCTGGCTGTTTTTGTACCTCGAGCCTTGCTTGTGTCAGGAAAAAGGGACTGATGACCTTGTAGTTTGGTCCCTTTATACCCCAAACCAACCAATCAATCTTGCTCACTTATGCAATCACTATCTGACAATTTCTTTATCATCAAACTTATCAAGTTCTTTCTGCATACATGGGGCATTGACCACCTGACACATGCATGTGAATGAGATGTTCCAGGTGGAATGCGCTTCGAGGCCCTCTCCAGGACCTTTGCCTAATCTCTTTCAAATGTGCCCCCGGTGTTTCCTCAGATGTTTCACCGTGCTTAGTACTCAGTCCATGAATCAGGACTGATTTATTTCAAGAAGCGTAAGTTTCAGTGCCACTATGACCTTATGACATCCGTTCCTCTACAGGAACATCTGGGTGCTGCTGTCATATGGTCTTTAAAACCATGGGTAGGATGGGATATGCTTTTACAATTCCCACCAGTCAGGGACAGCGTCTGTTGCTGGCAACATGTAGTGTTCTAGAATGAAATTTTCACTCTACAGCGGAGTGTGCGCTGATATGAAACTTCCTGGCAGATTAAAACTGTGTGCCGGACCGAGACTCGAACTCGGGACCTTTGCCTTTCGCAGGCAAGTGCTCTACCGACTGAGCTACCCAAGCACGACTCTCGCCCCATCCTCACAACTTTACGTGCTTGAGTAGCTCAGTCAGTAGAGCACTTGCCCGCGAAAGGCAAAGGTCCCGAGTTCGAGTCTCGGTCCGGCACACAGTTTTAATCTGCCAGGAAGTTTCAACATGTAGTGTTTTTTATGGTGGGAGTGACAGCAATTGACACAGCCATGCATTTTATCAAACAGATCTCGCTCAACTATGTTTTAATTTGTAGTGACTGAATGAGCAGTCTGCAGGCTGTTGATTGAAGATATTGTTGTCACCCAATGATATAATATATCATGAATAATATATATGAATAATATGAATAGTGCAAGGAATGAGCTGGTGAACTGACAAACTTTTTGGCTGCAGCAGCAATTAGTTGCCCAAGATTCGCTTTGGCGAATGGGGATAGCAACCTGATAAGTAATGTTTGCTTTACCCATATGTAACACTTTGACTATAGCAGATCTGCAATGTGACTGGCTGTGGGAGGGATGGCCACCACTGCATGCAAAGTCGCGGGTGACCCTCACCTGGCCTTACCCACCTACTGACCGGATTATTACTCTCACCTTATTTTATTATTTATTGTCGGTCCTACTGATATCCATTACAGTTTTAGCCTTTTTGCTTTATTGTTATGAACCTCCTGGCTGTAAGGCATCCTTTAATCTGTAACTGTCTTCGTATTTAATTTGGTTGATGTGGGGCCAGATGTGGGTAGGGTTTCTCTCACCACAGATTAGCTCTGGAAGACCCCTCAGGAATTTCCCTTCGCTTTAAGTTATTTCTCAGCTTTGGCATGCATATTGTTTTCAGGGCCTTGATTTTACCACTTTTACATACTTTTATAATACAGTCAAATTTCTGGCTAACTCCAGATGAATTATCTCTTGACCGAGGCACCAATGACATTGGTGTGAAGTCCTTTAACCCTGAACCAACCAACCAGTTTTCATCTACAAGGAAAGGTAAATTTCATGGAAGTGCCTTTTTCTTTTTTTTTTTTTTTCCCTTCTTCCTTGAATTATGACCATGCGGGGACATCTGGCTGTTGTTTCTTCCACAAATATTCCATAAACGTTCAAAAATGTACACCAACTGTTATGAAGTTCTGAAGCTTTCCACTGTTGTTTATATTTACATTTGGTAATTATTGAGTTGAGATGTCAGTGCCATTAGTTGCATATGATTCAAGTACAGCTTTATGGGTTTCAAAATCTTCAAATACAGCGTGTTTGAAAAAATGTGTCACATATTCCTATAGGAGATAGTGGTGGTCAAAACTAGAAGAAACGTTCCTGTAGTTATATGTGTGTGCAAACCAATACCTGTTGAGGTAGTGGCTATTTCATTTGTGACGAGTAATGAGCAGTTTTCAGTGGTGAGATAAAGCAGGATTCACAAAAGATGGCAAGTAAATTATCACAGTACGCACATACGTGCAAGTGCAAATCATTGAGCTGTCATTGGTCATCAGGATCACTTCAATAAAATGTATGGCAAGAACTGTCTATGACAGACTCATTGGGCCATACACTTTACCAAACAGATTAACAGGTGCTGTGTATCACCGATTTACACAGTGAATTACCAGCACTATTGGAGAATGTTGCTGTTGCAGACAGAAGTGACTGTGGTTTGTACCCTACTGGGCACCACAGCATTTTCATGTATCATGGACCAGTACCTCACCACAACATTTCGTGGGTGATGGATTGGTTGGTGAGGTCCAGTAGCATGGCTTCTCTGTTTATTGAAACTGACACCATTACATTTCTAATTATAGAGACAATTAAAGGCATTGGTCTATACTTAAACATCAATAGTGAGTAGATATTATAGGAGTGTGTAAGCAATGCATGCGGTGCAGTTCAAATGGAGCCAGGTGTATTTAGGATTCACTGCAAAGAAGGGCTGGAGGATGTGTCAGGATGCATTGCGATGACATATGATTCTGCAAATAGTGTTTAGTCCTGTGTAACAGACAAATGGGAATGAGTGGACAGATTGGCCTATATCTTAACAGGTATTGGTTTCCAGATATATCATTACAGGGACTTTTCTTCTAATTTTGATTGATACTATCTCCTGTAGGAATATATGACACTTTTTACCAAACACCCTCTATATGTAATGTCAAATTCGTGTAGGTTGTCTTTAGCTAGACGAGTTTTCACTGGATGTGTAGTCTACAGTAAAACCATGGATCACCTGCAGCTATAAAACAGCTGCCTAAATAGTATACACAAATCAGTAAGCTGAAAATGTGAGCAACATATTGAAATGGTGTAAGCTTTGTGCAGTTAGGACATGAGTTTGAGTGCATGGGAGGGCCATCTACTCCTGGCATCTGTTACTGATACACAAGGATTTGTCATTAGTTTCCTTTGTATTACCCTCTTCCACAACAGCAGTGCAAATCATTGTCACTAACCATTCTACATTATTTTTTACAAGTGGATATTCTCTCAATATTTAAGTCTCTTCATCATTAAGGCTGACATGTTAGGAATAATTAGTGTGTTCTCATGAAACACTGTGATACAGTACTACAAGAACTTAAACCATTAATTTCTATTACACTTTGCCTTGATTGTTATTGATGACGTATATTTGATATCGAACAAAACACACACACACACACACACACACACACACACACACACACACACACACGTTACTTACTTACTGACTTACTTTCTTTTGCTCTTTTGAATGCTAACAGAATAGTTTGCAGACTATATATTGATAATGTGTATTTGTTTTAGGTGCAAATGGAAGTTACTTCATGGTTTGTACAAGATCAGCTGAAGGGTGACAATGTAACTGAACTGCGCATTAAATTTGTGAAGAGACTAGAAGATGCCATACCAGCAGGAGAAGACTGAATGAAACCCTTGAGAGTTTCTTGAAAAATTACAGTAGGCATCAGAAAACCTCATGATATTCAACATTCCATTGTCCTGCAGAAAGGAGTGGAAGTGCTGGTTTTTTTGTCATTGTTTGGATCAAAACTGTAACGCCAAAAATAAGGAGAGAGGACCACATATTTGTGGTATAAGAAGCCCGTGTGCTATTATGTTTGTATTGTGTGGAAAGCAAACCTGATGTAATCGTGTGATATTGGAACATCTATCCTTCTTTTTTTGTCTGAGACAACCGTCAGCATTATTTCTTTTTGTCCTTGAAGCACTGTATTCTGTATGACAGTATTTATGGAGTTTAGAGTCATTTTTTGGAGATGCAAGAAGTATGTTACTTTGTTAGATATTGAATTCAAATATACGTGCTTTCACCTTACTTTAAAGGCAAGTAAGGACTTCTTATTAAGTAGTTAATGATTTGTATGTTTCCACAATATTTTAGTTACATAGATTTTGTATGGTGCAGTAACAAATGTTGTTTATAACGAAGTATTGAAAGAACTTCCAGGAATTTACGAAATTAGTTGAGGTCATTAGGCTTTCTCAACTTATTTTACGTTCTCTCTCTCTCTCTCTATTTATCTATCTATCTCATATGTATATAAAATTATAAAAATCCCCCCTCCATGTTCTCCTTCTTTCCTCCACATATTATTTTCACCACCAAAATTAAACAAGGAGCTTGCTATATTTGATTATAAAAAAAGTAATAATATTTTTGCAAGCACTGTTGATGTATAACAAGAAAAAGGGAGTGGAATGGTGCAAATTCATCAAAAATTTAAATAATCTTTATTTGAGCAGTAGCTACTCAGTTTCCAGAGGATTTCGTGCCCCCCCCCTTTTTTTTTTAAGGGAGGAAGGTGGAAAATTTCTGAAATAAATTGTTGGCCTCATTTTGCATGTTATATTCCTCTGAAACATGGCAATTCTTCCTTTGATAGATGGTGGATGAATCCATCACAATGTTTTATTTGTTATTTTATGTTGTATGATTTTGTTCAATATATTTTAAAATTTAAATGGAGTTTTATACGATGATGTACCACAATTATCTTTTTTTCCACAGATTGTGAAAATATTTGAAATATTTTTCTGTCATTATATCAGTGATTTTTGTTGCATATATATACAGTCAGCTTTGTGCGTAGTATGTGTAAACGTAAAAGGCTCTCAATAACTTCCTCAACTTTGACTCTTGCAGGTCCACTTGGTTATAAACAGCTTAATATGCAACTAGCTGCTTAACTGATTGAGTACTTTGGCCTGAGGCAAAATTCCATTTTCTGCACTGCAGTACTTTATAATTATCTTTTTTCCCCTCCTTGATTTGAAAGGAAGAATGGCAGTTATTTTTTCATTTCATTGACGTGTTTGTGGTACATTTTTATACAACTGTAAAGTCATAAATTTCTTCTATCCAATTGTATGTTAATTTGTTTAATGTTAATACATACAATGCAAATGACTGGTTAAATGTGTAAAATAAAATTGGAGACTTGTACCCAGTTACTGTCTTTATTTCTGACGATAGTATGGAAATCTGTATATGTGTAAACAAGTGTGTGTGTGTGTGTGTGTGTGTGTGTGTGTGTGTGTGTGTGTGTTCAGGATCACTGCCCTCCCTCAGACCGGGCTGCCCTGTACGACAGATATGTTTGTGGGAATAGTATTGGCCTGCCCTATCGACCTGCTTTGCATGGAAGCTTACATATCAGAGGGCAAGAAACAGTTTTCCAGCTCCTGATGTGTAGGCTGCCCTGCACGGCAAGCATGTTGTGTTTGAGTAGTATCAGGGTGCTTTATTGGTCTGTTTTGGAAGGGTTACACATATGTATGAGCATGGCTAGTAGAAGGACAGGGAGAGAGCGGAGCAGGAGAAGATGGATAGGGAGAGAGAGTGGCAGGAGGGGATAGACATGGAGAGAAGGAGAAGGGGGAGGAGGAGATGGACAGAGAGAGAGCGGGAGGAAGGGATGAAGAGAAAGATGGAAGTGGGAGGATGTGAACAGATAGATGGGGAGGAAGAGGTGACCACAGAGAGGGGAGATGAGGAGATGTGTGGAATGTGTATGTGGGTGAAGCCACAGGGTACAGGAAGATTGCTTCAGGTTCTGTTTATATTATTTGAAACAAAATCTTGGAAGTGCAAGTAAATAATAGTGTTATCTGTTTCGAGACATATATGTCATCAGAGAAATAGAAAGTAACTCAAACTATATAAATTCTTGCATTTATGAAAAATTTTGGGATTTTGCGATACTGCTGATATTTGATTTATGGCCAAGCCTGAGAATTCTGACTTGGACCACGGCCTTACACCAGTAAATCAAATATCAGCAATATCGCAAATACTGTCCGTGAAAGCCTACATTGTATGAGTTTTGGAATTACTGTGCTACTCTAAATATTTTATATAGTGTTGTCCAGAAAGATGTTATCATTTATTTGGGATTGACTTTTATTTTATTTATTGTAGTATAAAAACACTCACTATGTATACAAGTCCAAATGAAGCTAGTGCACTTCTTCGACCTGTAATCCTTGGTTGTCAGTGCATGTGTGAAGTCTTTTCATCGTATTGGGCATAGCTCTTTCACACTTTTCCCTAGGTACAGAGTAGACAACTGGTGTTATGCATTCTTTAAGACATTAAAGTCAGTAGGTATTGTGGCATACACGTGTTCTTTCACTACTCCCCATAAGTAGAAATCACATGGAGTCAAATCAGATGACCTTGGTGGCCGCGCCAAAGGTCAACCTCTTTCAGTCCAGCATCTACAAATGTTTCATCCAAATAAGTGAACCTTTAAGGAATAATGTGGTGGTGCACCATCTTGCTAGAAGTAACTTGATGTTGCGATAAGGAGGGGAAGATTATCAACAACCAAATCCTTCAACATACCTGGGTAAGCATCTCATATTACAGTCTGATTATTTAAAAATTGTGGGGCAAGTACTCCAAACTTCGAAATACAGCACCATACACTAACTTTTGGAGAGGATTGAGCATGACCTCTTAGTTCATGAGGATTGTCTGTATGATGCAGTTGTGGTTATTCACATCGCCGTTGACATAAAGAACTTAAAATAAATGTCTACATGCATAATTTCCAAAAACACTTCTGCAGCTCTTACATGAGCAATTTTTGCCAGCATAATGTAGCACCTGTGTCATGATCTCTCAGCTTTTCTTGGCATGATTGATTGATAGTGTGCTTCCAGGTGTTCAGCTAAGTTGCTGTTTTCCATTTTTTGCAGAATATTTTGACTGACTGACCCAGCAGTCTTCTTCAGGTGCTATGAGTTTTGCTTTTATGTGTGATTGCTGGCTGTACTCCAATGAGCTCTTAGATATTGTTGGTCTCATGTCCCTATTTATAACAGAGTGATGTTCCCGATGTCCACTGTGCCCTTTGATGCTCTTTTGTTTTACATAGCACCCACTGATACTAGGTAAAATGCAAATTCCCTTGGTGTTTCCCAACTCTGATGAATGTGATGATCAGTGAGGTTTTAATAAATTGAGTGCTGGACTCCAAACATTATTGAAATTGAGACCTCCATTCCTGTTTATTAGGTTTTCTGACTTCTTAGTTTTGATGGACTTCTTAATTATGCTGTCCCAGAAACTTGGCCTTCGCACCATAGCACTTGTTTCATCATATTTCAATTCACGATTATGTTTGAGGCAGTGCTAAGCAACAGCCGATTTGGTCAGCTGTTTTAGTTGGTTGTGCCACCGATATTCATTGCATCTCTCCCCGACTGTTCTGATAGTCTGCCCAACATAAGCCATGCTGCATTCGCATGGAATGCAATACACACTCGGCTTTTGCAAACTGAGTTAATCTTTAACATTACAAAGAATACTTTTTATTATGATAGAAGGGAACAAACCACACTGAATGCCATGTTTCCATAGGAGTCTGACAATCTTTCTGGATATGCCGATGGTGATGGGTAGTCCGGTATCACCTGGCATGGAAAACCTATAGATGAACACTAAGCAAAGGCAGTAGAACCCACAAATTTCTATCAGTATATGTTTGACAGGTTTGTGATGTGGCCACATGGAACAGATGCTTGTGATAGTCTGCTTCTTATATCCTCGTACCTCATCCAACACGTGTTGTGTAACTTCCAAGGTAGCAGACTTCCTTCCCTTAATCTACTATATGCTGATAATTTTGCTGTTAATTTTATTGCTAATTTCATTTCTAGTACTATTCATGCTTTTGTTTTTCTTTGGTTTATTCTCAGTCTCTGTGCTCATTACACTGTTTGTTCCATTCAGCAGGTTCTATAATTCTTCCTTAAATTCACAGAGGATAGCAATATCTTCATTGAATCTTATTGTTTATATTTTAATCCTGCACCTGAATCTTTCTTTTATTTCTGTCATTGCTTATTCAATGTACCCGTTGAACAGCAGAGAGAAGAAAGTCTTCATGCCTAATTTATGGCCCTTTTTAATCCAAGCTCTTATCTCTTGGTCCTCCATTCTTATTGTTCCCTCTTGGTTCATTTACATTACTTGTCTACCCTGAACAACCTGATGCACATTTTTTTGGGAATGACAAACTACTTGCACCATTTTACACTCTCAGACTTTTTTTAAGTTGACAGATCCTATTAAGGTGTCTTCATTTTTCTTGTGTTGCCTCCATTATCAAGTGCAATATCAGAACTGCCCCTCTGGTGCTTTTAGTTTTCCTAAAGCCAAACTGATAATCATCTGATGGATTTTTATGTTATTTTCCTTTTTCCTGTATGTTATTTTTCTTTTTCTTGTAGGTTATTTTTGGAGGCATGAGCTGATACGTAGATTGTATGATAGTTCTCACATTTATTGACCTTTGATAGATTTGTTTTTGTCTGGATCAGTGTTCGTCAAACTTTTTTGCTCAAGTGCCCATACAGAGTATGTGGTGTGGCACCTTGGATTGCATATGTACCAATATTTCTTTCCTTCTTTCTTCTTCTTCTTTGTCATCAGCCTCCTGGCTGGTTTGGTGTGGCCCGCCATGAATTCCTTTCCTGTGCCAGCTTTTTCAGTCTCAGAGTAGCACTTCCAACCTACATCTTCAGTTATTTGCTAGATGTATTCTAATCTCTGTCTTCCTCTACAACTCCCTGTAGTTCCATGGAAGTTATTCCTTGATGTTTTAACAGATTTCCTATGATCCTGTCCCTTCTTTTTGCGAGTGTTTTCAATATATTCTTTCCTCACTGAGGCTACGGGGAACCACCTCGTTTTTTACCTTATCAGTACACCTAATTTTCAACATTCTTCTGTAGAACCACTTCGCAAATGCTGTGATTCATGTTTCACTATCATACAGTGTTGTGCTTGAAGCATTCACACACTTTTTTTTTCCTCCGACTAAGGCTTATGTTTGATACTAATAGACTTCTCTTGGCCAAGAATGCCCTCTTTGCAGTGTTAGTCTCCTTTTATATCCTCCTCTTTTTTGTGGTGCGTCATGGGTTATTTTGATTCCTAGTTAGCAGAATAACTTAACTTTGTGATTACTAACTTCAGTGTTAAATTTCTTGTTATTGTCATATCTGCTACTTCTCATTACTTTGCTTTTTCCAGTTTATTCTCAGTCCATATTCTGCACTCATTAGACTTCATTCCGTTCAATAGATCCTGTAATTCTTCTTCACTTTCAGGGAGGATAGCAGTTCATCAGCGAATTGTCATTGATATCCTTTCACCCTGAATTTTAACCTCACTCCTGAACTTTTCTTTTATTTCTGCCATTGCTTCTCCGATGTATAAATTGAACAGTAGGTGCAAAACTACTTCCATGTCTTGCACCCTTTTCGATCTGAGCAGTTCATTCTTGGTCTTCCCGATTTTATTGTTTCTTCTTGATTCTTGCACATATTGTATATCACCTGTCTTTCCCTGAAGCTTGCTCCTATTTTTGTCAGAATATCAAACATTTTGTAGCATTTTACATTGTCAAACACCTTTTATAGATCGATAAATCCTAAGAGTGTGTCTTAATTTTTATTCAGTCTTGCTTCTGTTGTCAACCACAATGTCAGAACTGCTTCTCTGTTGCCTTTACATTTCTGAAACCGTAATGATTCTCAATTTTCTTTTCCATTCCTGTTTATATTATTCTTATCAGCAACTTGGATGCATGAGCTGTTATGCTGATTGTGCACTAGTTCTCGCACTTGTTGACTTATTATTTTTGAAGTTGTGTTGATGGTGTTTTTCTGAAAGTCTGATGGAAGTAGTTAGTGTTAGAGTCCAGGAAAGATCGGTGGGAAGCAGTGACAGATGTGCACCTGCATAACATTTTCTCAGGTGCTAAACTTCCAAGTGGATTCGACCTACCATGCAAGTCCTGGACTACTCTCAGCGGAATCCATACCGGCCATGGCCGATGCAGGGATGCTCTCTTTAAGTGGAAGAAGCTGCCTGATCCAGTCTGTGACTGTGGGGCTCCATACCAGACTGTTCACCACATTGTCATTGAATGCAGGATTCGAGCCTATCACGGCGCCAAAGAGGACTTCCTGCTAGCAACTCCAGATGCAGTGCACTGGATTGAAGACAAATTTAAGTTTCTTGTGTGTCAATATGTACATGTAATTTAATTTCATGATATGCGTGTATTAACCATACGCTAAATAAAGTGTTGGAGTTGCACCTTTTTTTGATTGAAGTCAGCTGATAGGTATCCCTGCTTAAAGGAAGTCCCTCAACAGAGGAACCACCTTCAAAGGAGGCCAGATTATCCAAGTAGTGAAGTAATTAGCGTATTTCATCAAAATCTGAGAGGTATTACAGATACAATTAGTGAAGTTCATTGGTGTTGACCCTGACATTATTGGTATATCAGAGCACCACTTAAATAATTTGACAATTCAGTGGCCACCTTTACCAGGATACAGATTAGCTGGCTGATTTTCAAGGAGTTCTTTGCAGAGTGGAGGAGTGGCCGTGTACGTAAAAAACAGTATTCTATTTGAGTCCATAGACGTATCTTCGCACTGCACTGAACAGGTATTTGTATGTTGTGCAGGGGCAGTTGAATGTAGTGAAACTAAACTTCTAATAGTAGTAAAAGGGTGAATGGCCTTTCAGACCATGATGCACAAATTTTAACACTAAAGCTTTGTGGAGCGAAGGGCATAAACTGAGTGAAATTTACAGGGATATGTGCGGCATGTATGAGGACGAGTGTATGGACTGTAGCAATGTCTCCAGGTGGAGTGAATTTTTCCAAGAGGGCCATGTGAACCGTAGTGACCTGCCACTCTACGTGTGGCCGGTAACAGTTACAACCCCACAGAATGTTGGTGCCATTGGGGCAGCAATTTTGAACGACAGGTGTGTGCAGCTGCAAACCTTATCCCAGCAGTCCATCTTCCATGGTGTGGTGTACAATATTGCTCATGACATATTGCAATTTTGTAAAGTTAGTGCTCACTGATTATCATGACACTTTATTCAATTACAGGTCACGTCTTGTGGACATACATTATGAGTTTTTAATGCTGTTGTTTCCATTGTCTTCTACATCCTCATGCCGTTGATCATTGTTGATCCCTCTGCCTTTTAGGGGCTGTTTCACATCCAAAGGGCAAGAGCGTGCCCTACACCTCGATCCACTCTTCCACCCTCTTTGACAAGGCTGTTGGCAGAAAAAGGATGACTTCGTATGTCGAATGTCTTCAGCCCACTCTACATTATCATTGAAACGTGATTAGAGGCTTTTCTGGTCCTGGGTATACCTTACCATCCAATATCTGATTTAGAATCTTTGTCTCACCATGATATAATCCAGTTTGTATCTTCTCATGTCTACATGTCTTTTCCAAGTTACCTGCCTCTGTTGGGATCCTCTAACAGTGTATTTGTTGTTACTGGCTGAATTTCATTGTAAAACTCAAAGACTCTTTCTCATTCCTACTACATCCCATAACTCTATCTTCTACTCCTTCCCCTACCATGCTATTTCAGGCTCACATATTATTAACTTTATAAATGGAGTTGCCTGTTCATCTAATGTAATGTCAGCCTATATACCTGAACTATTGTTGGTGTTGGTCTGATGTCAGTTATAATTAGAATAAACTTACCACTGAACTGTTATAGTAACACACTCTTTGCCCCAGCTTTTTATTCATAATGAGTCCTCTTCCCATTATACCATTATCTTCTGCTGTTGATATTACTCTATATTCATCTGACCAGAAATCCTTAATTTCTATTCATTTTTTCACTGAGTTGTACTCTATTTAGATAGAGGCATTGCATTTTCCTTTTCAGACTTTTTTAGCTTACTTATCACATTCAGACGTCCGATATTCCATGCTACAACTCATAGAATGTTACTATTTTGCTCGGTTTTCAATCTTTTTTCACAAGGTAACCCTCCGTCACCAGTCACCTCCTGGTTTTATGAATGATGATGATGATGATGATGATGATTGGTTTGTGGGGCACTCAACCTTGTGATCATCTGCGCCTGTACAAAGTCCCAATTTTTACACAGTTCAATCTAGCCACTGTCACAAATGATGATGATGATCGCAACACAAACACCCAGTCCCCGGGCAGAGAAAAATCCCCATCCTGGCCAGTAATCGGACACAACACTAAACACTAGACGTTTCCTGAATGAGGGACCTATCTGGAATTTTTAACCAATGGAGAGATTCAATTATAGGCCACATTTCTTGTATATACACATTCTGATTTGTACCCTTCAGTACTCACATGGTGCTTTGACATACACTCATTTTGGGTCTAGCTGACTTCAAACTAAAACACAAGGAAGAATGTGATACTCTGTCATTCCATTTATTTAAAATAAACATTTTGCATTCACTTTTAAAGGATGACAACAATTTTGGTGATATTTTGATCATCTTTTACTTCAAATAACTTATTTTTGAACATGAAGTTTCAGTAACCTTTTAAGACAGAAGCATAATTTTTACATGCTACATGGTATTATATGTTCATCCCTTTTCCAAAGACATGCAAATTACCTTATTGTGCTTTCTACACAGGGCATATGTTTGGAGCAAATCACACATGCTGTAGAATGCCTGCTGCCATTTGTACCTGGCACATATAACACTTTCTTCGCTTGTTTGGCACTGGTAGCTGGTCCTGTTCTTCACATCCTTGAATGCTGGAACCAGTTCCTATCTCTGACAGTTAAACTTTTATTTTTTTGTAATAGATTTGTATATACACACATAAAAAAGAAAATAAAAAAAAAGTTTTGCATCACCCCGGTTCCCAGAACTCCTGAAGATAGACGTTGAATGTGTATATTGTATCACAGACACAATCCTTTTGATTGTTCAGAGACATCACTAAACCCGCCCAAAGATGCAAACAACCATGCATGAGCAGTGCCTATTAGATGGAGAGGGTCCGGCAGCCGATCAGTTCCAGTCATTCCACCAGGAAGGAGGTACACAGCTCATGTTGCCTGTAGTACAACCATGCCTAGACAGTCAATAACACGGTTTGATCGCATCCACATTGTTACTTTGTGCCAGGAAGGGCTCTCAACAAGGGAAGTGTCCAGACGTCTCAGAGTGAACCAAAGCAATGTTGTTTGGACATGGAGGAGAGACAGGAACTTTCGATGACAGGACTTGCTCAGGCTGCCCAAGGGTTACTAGTGCAGTGGACGACCGCTACCTATGGATTGTGGCTCGGAGGAACCCTGACAGCAATGTCACCGTGTTGATTGATGCTTTTCGTGCAGCCACAGTACGTCATGTCATGACTCAAACTGTGCACAATAGGCTGCATGGTGTGCAACTTCTCTCCCGACATCCATGGTGAGGTCCACCTTTGCAACCATGACACCATGCAGCGCAGTACAGATGGGCCCAACAACAAGCCGAATGGATCGCTCAGGATTGGCATCATGTCCTCTTCACTGATGAGTGTCGCATATGCCTTCAACCAGACAATTGTTGGAGATGTGTTTAGATGCAACCCGGTCAGGCTGAAAGCCTTAGACACACTTTCCAGCAAGTGCAGCAAGGTGGAGGCTCCCTGCTGTTTTGGTGTGGCATTATGTGGGGCCGACATATGCCACTGGTGATCATGAAAGGTGCCGTAACAGCTGTACGATACCTCAATGCCATCCTCCGACTGATAGTGCAACCATATCGGCAGCATATAGATGAGGCATTCATTTTCATGGGCGACAATTCGTGCCCCCATCATGCACATCTTGTGAATGACTTCCTTCAGGATACCGACATCGCTCGACTAGAGTGGCAAACATGTTCTCCAGACATGAACC
This sequence comes from Schistocerca nitens, assembly GCF_023898315.1. Taxonomy (NCBI): domain Eukaryota; kingdom Metazoa; phylum Arthropoda; class Insecta; order Orthoptera; family Acrididae; genus Schistocerca; species Schistocerca nitens. The sequence continues at coordinate 415,363,478 of NC_064622.1, read as the reverse complement.
CTATCAAACATGCCTGGGATAGATTGAAAAGGGCTGTTTATGGATGACGTGACCCACCAACCACTCTGAGGGATCTACACTGAATCGTCATTGAGGAATGGGACAATCTGGACCAACACTGCTTTGATGAACTTGTGGATAGTATGCCACAAGGAATACAGGCTTTCATCAAAGGGAGAGGACATGCTACAGGGTATTGGAGATACCGGTGTGTACAGTAATCTGGACCACCACCTCTTAAGGTCTCGCTGTGTGGTGGTACAGCATGCAATGTGTGGTTTTCATGAGCAATAAAAAGGGCAGAAATGGTGTTTATGTCAATCTCTATTCCAATTTTCTGTAGAGGTTCTGGAACTCTGGGAACCAAGGTGATGCAAAACGTTTTTTGATGTGTGTATATAAGAATTGTTCTTGCCTTAGACAAAACCAGTTACAGAATCAAATGCCCATGTATAAAATGGCTTCAAACTTCTAATTACAAATGAGTTACATATTTGACGTTAAGCAAGTAAGTGAGAAAAAGTTTGGATAAGGTTTGAAATTATGTTTGAGGTTAGTTGGAAGTCATTGTTGGATGAATATAGTCTGAGTAATTTGCACATTGTGAATTATGCTACCTTAAGACATATAGTTTTTAACTGTAATACTTGTCTTACTGTGTTGAACCTTTAACAGAAGATTATACCTCTTAATGAGCAGATTAAGGCAGAATTTTAAATTTTTAAATTCAGTCAATAATTACATGAAATACTGAAAATAACATTTTTGTTGGTGCGCAACTGGGACTATAAATCGTGTACAGAGTTAAGTGTTTAGTTGATCCATGCATGACAGTGCACAGTATAGTTCAGTCAACAAAGGAAAATCAGGGGGAAAAATCATGTAGTTACAAATTTTTGCACACTGCTTGAAGGGAGTGTCACAAACAACATACCAAAAATGCTGACTGGAGAGTTGTGAATGTTTGGATGGGGTTGGAGGTTCTTTAAAGGTCACTTTTTAATGCTTTTCTCAAATAAATCAAAAACCACACCTCCTAGTGAAAATGCTTCCCTGTAAAATGTTAAACTACATTAAACTTCCTGCAATAAAGGTCCTGTTCATTTTTTCTGTAACACTAATAATTCCTGCTTTGCATGGGATGGAAAAACCGCAGGTTATAAAAAATAGTGTTTTCATGGGATAAAATTTATTTTCATTGTCAATTTAAGTGGGTTAAGAACAAATTTTAAAGTGTGTAGCACATCTAAGGGCAGCAGAAGATACTAAGAGATAAATTGTGTTATACTGTGAAAAGGCGGAAGCCGAGATTAGAAATGTGAAGAAATGTAGGTTGCCAGATTGTGATAAGTCACTTCCCTGTTTTATACGTCTACAAAACTATGAGTGAGTAGGTAGTTCCCCATTCTCTCTGCTGCACTGCATCAAAAAAAGCAACTACAGGGTATTTCATGAAGTTTTATTGACGTGAACACAGCTCATCTTATGAATCACTTGTAATGCACTGCACATACACTGCTGGGGAGTGTTTATTCTCCACAAAGAGTGTTAATACTACATTGAATACAGGTACAAGTTTCTAATAATACAAAGACAAGAAAGCCATATGGACCATGCTACATAAACCTCTGCACACTTTTCTACACTATTGCGGGAGAAATTGATTCTTAACCAACCTGTATGGCAGTTGTAGCATTTTTCTGGGAAATGCAACTTCGCCACCACAAGGGCAGCTCACTTTTCAGTTTACAGACAGACTCTACCTCCACAACCTTTCCTGTCCAGTTCTTTCATGTGAGTAGACAAAATAACTTTACTGAGCTATTTTTATATAGGGGATTTATTTTCAGTGAGTACTTGCATCTGATAAGTGAATTTTTATTTAAAATACATTCCTATAAAGAATGGCTGAGAAGTGCTTGATTTGTAAGTGTGATGTCGTCAGCGACACATCTTTTTGGTGGGAAAGCGATTTGATTGTTAAATGTGGCATCTTGCCACCGTGTCATTGACAGCACATTGGTAAACCATTTTGAGTCCACAGAGGCTGAAGCGCAGTGTCCAGTTTTCATCCAAAGCATTGAGCAAGTTCATCCGTTTGTTCAGAAGAGGAGGCCAACATCGTGTGCCCAGTTTTGGCCAGCCAGTGACACAGTGCAATGTCAGAATCGAGGCATACGCCCTGCAATCTTTCTGAAATGATTTTGCAGGAATTGCTCTGAACAAAAATTTCATTTTTACATTACTTATAGCTTTATATTTCAGCTTCATGATGACATGCCCATCATTTCATTAATGGTCATAGTTATTGTGATATTTGCATGTAAGTAAGGCACTGTGCAAAACTTGAAAAAGTTTGCAATGGAAAATAGGGGTTGCTTTGATTTTGTGTATATTACATAATTAGTTGTTGGATATTAAATTTAGTTAAGATATTATATTTTTCTTTAGAATCAAGTGGAAGTCTCTATCACCAATCTCAAGAAAACTGAACTGATGTAGAACACTCACTTGTGATCATGCCAACCACCCATAAAGCCAGAATAAAATATCCACATTCCTCACATTTCATAAACAGTTTGACATACTGAAATGATATTTTGGCAAATGATAGCAGGCAAAGAGGAGAGTATTTTGCCATATGGATATTATGCAGAACTTCTCCCGTCTGCCTTGTCATTCCACTAACTGCAAACTTTTTCGTGAAAGAATGTAACTTTTAAGGGCCATCAATAGCTAGTGAAATGAGAAATGCTGTGGGTTTTGGAACAGCATAAGTGAAGACATTACATGTTTATTTTTGTACCGAGGATATGCTTTTCCACAAGTTATTCACCTTATTTTTCCTGGCTTACTAAACCTACAGTTCCAGAATTCTCTTGCAATTGGATTTGCACAAAATGTTAGTGAACTGACATTGTGTAAACTCACAAACTATTTTATATTCTGGGCATCCACAGCTGTTGAAGAGCATGATGTTAGGAAGAAATTTGCTTACAGCTGGTAAAAGTTTTGTTCATTAAAACACGCCAGTCTCACAGCTTTAAGCCGCATCATCAGGTGAACCTACATGGTAAAGAGCAAAGTACAGTGTCACCACATTTTGCGTGTATTGAAATTAGTAAAGGAATGTCTAAAATATATTCATAACCTTAAGAGATCATGGGCATACCCATTGTCCCTAGTGAAAATTTGCTACTCAGAGGTCGTCATCAGTACTACAGTGAGCGATAGATAAAGTAGAAGTGCCCCATTCTTTAAAATTTGCCTAATGCTAACATAATTAGTTGCGGCACACACAAATTACACTGTGGAAAGAATCAAGTGACAGTGTCTTACCAGTATTACAGCAGGACAGCTCAGTGCAGAGCAAGGCAAAAGTGCCCCGCATGAACGACAGGGAGAGACTAGCTAACAGGCAGAACGAAATTTAGTGTGACGTCATATACTTATGACTAGGGGTGCTGGATCACTGCCTTTACAAGCAAGAATAGTACAGTATTTTATTACATACTAGTACCCAATCATACAAACAATTGAAATTAGCCAGAATGTTATGGTGCTTTAATTCCAGCTGGTTACTCAACATGAACTGTGTGTTTTCTTTTTCATGTCTAAAATTTTTTCCCACTTCTTCTAACATAATCAAAATATGGCTTTTTTGTGAATTATTTTTAAATTTTTTTCTTGAATTGAAAAATGGAAAGTCACATGGAGAAGAAAACACATACAATGAGCTTTTAAAAGAACACATACAATGAGCTTTTAAAAGAAGCCCAAGGTCTCTGGGCCTTAAAGTTCATATTGCTATACAGAACCCTGAATAGAAGGCTCAGAATGAAGACACTTGAAAGCTGCATTTTTCCAGTGTTATTATATGGAAGTCAGACATGGGCTGTCAAAGCCAAAGAGAGAAACACGGTACAAGTATACTAAAGGAAAATGCAGAGGAAAATCCTCGGCGTGTCTCTGACAGACAGAATATTGAACACCTCGATACACAAGATACCATCAAACACAGACATAGCACAACAGGCTACGAAGATCAAATGAAAATGGGGCGGCCACATGGAGAGTCTGCAAGATGACAGATGGACAGTACGAACTACCACATGGGACCCCTACATCAGCAAGAGACTCTCAGGAAGACGAAGACACAAATGGTCAGACTTATTCAGAAAACAAGCAGGAAGACAGTGGACCAGCATAGCCAGAAACAGAAAGGAATGGAAGGAACTAGAACTACAACTACGTGATCAAGTGTAATTCAATGTGTAATGTGCATTAAGTGCAGTAGCCTCTTACGTGGACTAGCTCACTGAATGAGCCTTTAAAAGCAGCTACCCCTAGTCGTAGGAGGCCTTTGCCCTCAATGGGACAACACAGGCTATTTTCATTTATTTATTCATTTGTAAATTTTGTGGAAGGCTTGTGATGCTGTGCCCCTCTTCACGTAATTGCACTGTTAATGCAGAGCATTTTGGCGAAAGAAGCAAATTTTAACATGTCAACAAGAGAAATGTAAGTTTTACTCAAAATTCACCACTTATGATGCTTCTCTGAAAGATCAAAAAGGTTAAAAAGCCAAATGAAAATAAATCAGTATTTTTGTTGCATTTTCAGCAGAAAACCAAAGCAGAAGCGACAGCAATCTTTTTGAATGGTTAACATGCAAATGTGGGGTGGAGGGGCTTCTCTTAATATTTACAAAAAATACGAGTGGGGACTTCAGTTTAGAATGGCATTTCCCCTACAGCATCTTCCTGCAACACCCACCACTACAGCTCTCCCCACGCATGCTCTGCCGATTGCACATCTACTGGCTACGTTATTCTGCACACACTCTGTGTAGTACTCACCTGGTAGTGAATTAATGAATGACTAGAAAGTTTGTATGTTTCTTGTCATTAATTGTGTTACTGATACACTTCATAAATCTCTTCCATTCAGGAATTCCTGGCACTTGTTTAGTGGGCTTCACTTAATGGAGCCACTTCCCACACATCTATGGTGTATCTTGCAAGGTTGGCTTCAAAATATCTGCTGGAATAGGACTGATCATGTTTAAATCTAGAACAGTAATATGCCATAATGTGTTGTTTGATTTGTGCTGAAATATCTGAAATTTTATAACATCTAGGTGACCTACTTCTGCCACAGAGGGAGCCAATTTACGTCTTTGGACCTCTTCAGATTTTTGGAGAGCTGAGATTGGGGTGATGCATGTGGTACCCTCAAGCTGCAAAAAGTATTTCAGCCTTTGATAGTGGAGACAATGGAACTGATATTGTCACATACACATTCGTAGCATGTTACACTTGGGGAGGTTCTTGATTGTGGTAGATAGTTGGTATCTCCAGCTGTTGAGCTTTTTTACATAACAGCTCATTTAACTACTGCAAATAGACACTACACCATTTAATACACTGAAACAAATTCTACTATATAAACATGAGCTCAGTGACGTTATTTTGTCTACTCACATGAAAGAAGTGGCTGGGGAGGTACAGTCTGTCTGTAAACTGAAAAGTGAGGAGCCCCCATGATGAGGAAAGTTGCCTTTTCCCAGAGAATGCTACAGCTGCTGTACAGGGTGGCTCAGATTCAGTTTCTCCCCAGCATTGTAAAAAACTGTGCAGACATCTATGTAGATTTTGTCCATTTGCATTTCTTGAATTGGTATTATTAGTGATTGATATCTTTATTGCATATAGTGTTAGTTAATGCACTTTGTGGAAAACAAACACCCATGGGCATGTCTGCATACTCTGATGGGCAGTAATTCATATGGCAAGCAGCAGAAGGCTCTATATAACTTTGTGAAATATGCTGTAGTTGCTTTTTGTGATGTAGTGTGATAGAAAGAATGAGGAATTTCCTGCTCACTCTTCATTTTGTAGATGTACGAAGGAGCGAAGCGTGTGACCATAAATTAGTGACTTGCCTTCTCTCATGCTTCTAACCTCCACACCAGCTTTCAACACTATAAGAGCCCCAGAACACAATTTATCACTTAATATGGTTCTACTGCATAAAGGTGTGGTACACACATTTAATATTTGTTCTTAACATACATCATTTAACAATAAACATCAATTTTATCCTGTTAAAACACTGTTTTTAATAATCTGCAATTTTTCCATCCCCTGCAGCGTGATCAAGCAAGGTAGTGCAGTGGTTGGCACTGGACTCACATTCAGGAGGGCGACAGTTCAAACCCACATCCAACCATACTGATTTAGGTTTTCCGTGATTCCCCTAAATCACTTAAGGCAAATGCTGGTATGGTTCTTTTGAATGGGCATGGCTGCTTTCCTTCTTCATCCTTCCCTAAATCAAGCTTGTGCTCTGTCTCTAATGACCTCGTTGTCAATAGGATGTTAATCATCTCCTCCTCCTTCTCCTCCTAACTGCAATGTGGAAGCAATTAGTCCTAGGGAGAAAATGAAATGTAGTTTGATTTTGTACTGGGAAACATTTTTGATAGGAGACGTGGATTTCGAGTTATTCCAGTAAAACACAAAAATGTGACCCTTAAATATCCCAACATTCAAAACCCATCCATCAGGGTTTTTAGTATGTTGTTCAGAACACTCCTTCCTAGCAGTGTGCAAAAATTTGTTGCTATACCATTCTTTCCTCTAGTTGACCTTTTTTTCAGTCTTCATTGACTGAACTAGTACTAATATGTTCTAAAAAGACCCATCCAAAACAGGGACATTTTAGAGGGTAGTGTCTCAGGTTCTATTGATCACAGAGATAAAGGGTCAACTATTTTGGATAGCCCTTGGCTCACTGGCCATTTGTATAGCTATCAGAACAATGGACATATTGTAGTACAGAGTCAAAAATTTACATACTTGCTCCAGTTCAGGCAAATTGAGCAAATCAATTGGTGTTTTTTTTCCCATGAGGTGTAGTCTAAGGTGGACTTTAGCTGTCTTATAAAAGTACCATTTGTTCATGGACAATTGCTGAGAAACCTGAAAAACCACGATTTTTTGAACAAAAAATCCAAATTGTGTGGAGGGCCACTTCTATAATTTATATTCATGGCATATCATTGAAATTTTACCATATATTATTAAGACGATATTCTTGGGAACTCAGAAACTTTCTTCGATACAATTGTCCATTACTGAGATTAAGAGGTTCAATGTTACCACACTTATGCAGATATCTACAAAAACTTGTTTTGAACTATTTTTGCACCAAGGACCACACTATTTAGGTCACTAACTACAGAAAATGGATCACTTTTTGACAATAGGTTTTTCAGATTTACATGACTTTTTCTCTTTTCAAAAATCTATATCCATTATCAAATTACGATTTTTGGGTACCAAAAGTACCAATTGTAGACTGGTCACTTCTATAATTTCTATTCCTGGCAGATCATCAAAATTAGTACCATATGTTTTTAAGATTATGTTCTCAAGAAATCTTGAAACATTTTTCAGTTTCATTATCCGTTACTAAGACCTAGAGCTTTAAGGTACCATATTTATGCACATAAAATAGTGGAAATAATATCTGGTCTGAGATGTAAATGCAATTTCAAGTGATGTAGTGAACACATAACAAGACTTGTAGCATCATCACGAGGGTTTTGAGGTCACCAATGAAACTTTATGATGCACGTTTTGTATAATGTGCACTTCAAGCCTATACAAACATGCCCAAAGTGGTACTGCAGTGACAAGAAATGGGCTAAAAAGGGTCTAAACATACCCGAAAAGAACTTAAAATGACTGCCAAATATTACGTAAGACTGGAAAGACTGCAAATTCAGTACAACATTTATAATACCATTTTGCTCTTTTAGATACGAGTAGTAAGCCAGGTGTTTTCGATAAATTGTGATTGATGAGCAAAGTATCCAGAAAAAATGTAAAGCTAATGATTTTGTGTTATCCTTATATGTGTACATTTTTTTGTTGTTTTATATTTATCAAAGTATATAAACAAAGTTTCAAAACTTTACCGACCAACAGAATTTGTTTCATGTGAACAGCACACTCTGCTGTAGTTAGGCAATAGAAGGGAACAGATGTGAACCAGCAGAAAAATTCTCCTTTAGTAGCGGCAAAAAAGGTGAATATATCCTAAATTTTGGGATGCTCCCATAGAGAGAGAGAGAGAGAGAGAGAGAGAGGAGACCATACATAGGGTTGAGGGGTATGTACCCTCTCAGACCGGCGAACTTTAACATGCATGTATAGGGAGGATTGGTCAGACATTAAACACATTCTCTGGAAATTAATGTCTTGCAACTTTATTAGGCCATGATTATTATGTAATTGATCACAATGTCCATCTCATCTTTGTCTCATTGTAAAATGTTGTAACTTCTGGCTTTTTCTGAGAGTTTGTATCTTCCATCAATCTTTCCACGATTATGCACTGTGAAGATAGTTAGCAACTTGCCAGAACGTATGACATCATTGTTACATTTTTTGTAAAACCGAACAGTTATTTGTTTATTGGACACAAATTGTGAGGTAATATCTGGTTTGTTCTTTCGTAATGTTACAATTATTGTCGGCCTTTTATCCAACAAATTTCTTGCAAGAGGCACATAAATGCACCATACCTTGTCAGTAGTTATATTTATGCCAGTACTTACTAGAGGAATAACATGACATTGCACTACTTCTGAAGGCTTATTTGGTTTGTTCAACAGTCCACCTGACTGTGTGCCTATATACATAACAGTATTTCAAATTTCATAAGATGAAATGTAGTGTAGCCTACCTCCTTTTTTCTTTCTTTATTTTTTTCAGATATTGTCAGAACATACACATTCCTTACAATGGAATGAGTTGCTTGTAAACTATTCTCCAGGAGTATACAACTTCAAATGTTTATCTTGCAGTGGTGTGGTAAGTTCATACACAGCAGCTAACTTATCAGTAATTTTTCTCTCATCTCTAGTGTTTTTCGCATCAAAGCAAAGTAAAAACATGAACACACTATATGGCATAGTAATTGTAAATACATAAGGCCTATCTATACCCTCAGGTCTTCGACATGGAAATGCACATAACAGGAGGCCCAGAAAGATGTTCATCTCCACACAGTTTGTATCTTGTACATCACAAGATCTGTCAAACTGTCCATGAATGTTCATCATGAGCATATTAGTGTAAATAACAATGTCATCCATCAATTTAACATCAAAATTGAGAGAAAACACTTATCTTGAGCCTTTGCTGCTGTAGCCAGTGCTAAAGCACTTGGCTTATGAGAAATTCCCCATGGCTGGTTTCTTCTGCCATTCAGTCTGCCTGTCTTTACTCAAATAGTAATCTATCATAACAAATGAGTTTGAAGTTTCATCACTTGAAGAGGCAACCATACCTGAATCCTTATCACACTCACTTATTTCAATGTTGTTCTCTTCATCTTCTCAACATTCCTCAGACAGTGACCATTTGCTATCAGCGAGTAGCAGCTCCAACATAATTTCCTCATCTGTGAGATACTTAGACATTTTCTGAAAGGAATTGAGAAACAATGTGAGAACGTTCTATGTACACGACAAACACTTCCTACAAGTTGTATCTCGTAAGTGAAAACAACAAATTTACCTACAGGTTGATACACATGAATGACAATGACGGTGTTCGGCATGGGATCACATTGCTGAAATATGGAATAACTCTAATTGCTGCAGGTCAAAACATGCATTGTAAGGAAACAATGAGGGCAACAATGGTTTTAAATGGAGCTCAAGAGGCATTTACATAATAGAGGAATTTACATGGAACTTGCTACCTTCATTGCTCACCATGTCAAAGATCAGCAAAAGAAGAAAATACTCTTGAGCTCATATTGAGCTGACTCTAGCAGTTAACAGTTAATGCAGTGGCTTACATTACCTTTTGCATCCTTATCCAATTAATCATTGGTGATTGTTCTACCTTGAGTTGCAGCTTTCCCCCATAAAGACAAGAAGAGGCTAGCCCTGAACCTCTGTGTGCTCCTCCGCCCTCTTTCATACGGCTATTACCAGAGTCAGCATGCCTCCTTATGACGAATGAGCTCAGCTCCTGTTGTAGATTGTTTTCATTCAGAATGAAATACAATAAAAAGTGTGACCGGCAAAGAGGAGAAAACAGCTGCCTATATGATGATATTTTGTTTCTGTTATATTGCAGCAATATGTCCAGATGTATCTCCTACATTATTAAGTGCAGCCGTATATTCCAGAACTTGGGCACTGCTATAAATGCTTATGTTTCAGTCACACTTAGCTTGTGTGTAAAGGCCACACAACCTGTAGAAGAAGTGGGCAGGCTGATCAGACCAGAGATTGAACCCTTCTTACTGTTCTGCTAGGTGGATTGTTCATGTGAACAAGCTGCAAGGAATTACAAATACTCAGTATTCATTAATAAAAATATAGGAAGTGTTGACTCACCAACAGACACAATGAAAAGACTGCTAAACATTTAAGCAACTGTCTGACTGCTTTGGTCCAACTGTGTCTAACATGAGCAACAACCTGGGAGTGAGTGGTGGGCCGAGATGCGCAAAATGGTTTATTGGAAGTATTTAAATTCAAACTGGAAATACTTGGTTATTTTTTCTATTTCAAATGTGAATACAAAATAGTTTTAAATAAAAGTATTTAAATATAAAATACAAAATAAGTATTTTCAAAATACCTTTAATCAAATAAAATACCTCTAATTAGTGAACATTTTACATACCATTTACTTCGCCATTAATTGTTCAATTCCATCACCTTTCATTATCATTTCACTGAATGAAAACAGTTGTTCAACAAGAGCATAACATGGTAAACAAGTATTATATTTAAGGATAAGTGTCTTTTTCTCAGCTGGATGTATGTTCAAGGAATCTAAACTACTGCCATTATCTTTTAAATATTGTAGTATTTTCAAAAGATGCTGTGACTTACCAAACGAAGCGCTGGCAGGTCGATAGACACACAAACTAACACAAATAAACACACAAAATTCAAGCTTTCGCAACAAACTGTTGCCTCATCAGGAAAGAGGGAAGGAGAGGGAAAGACGAAAGGATGTGGGTTTTAAGGGAGAGGGTAAGGAGTCATTCCAATCCCGGGAGCGGAAAGACTTACCTTAGGGGGAAAAAAGGACAGGTATACACTCGCACACACACACATATCCATCCACACAAGCAGGTCTGCTTGTGTCTGTATATGTGTGGATGGATATGTGTGTGTGTGTGCGAGTGTATACCTGTCCTTTTTTCCCCCTAAGGTAAGTCTTTCCGCTCCTGGGATTGGAATGACTCCTTACCCTCTCCCTTAAAACCCACATCCTTTCGTCTTTCCCTCTCCTTCCCTCTTTCCTGATGAGGCAACAGTTTGTTGCGAAAGCTTGAATTTTGTGTGTGTGTTTGTGTTAGTTTGTGTGTCTATCGACCTGCCAGCGCTTCGTTTGGTAAGTCACAGCATCTTTTGTTTTAGATATATTTTTCCCACGTGGAATGTTTCCCTCTATTATATTCATATCATTAATTTGTAGTATTTTCGTATATATTGTAGTGTGGACGCTACCTCCGGCTACAGAAGAATCAGAGGCTTCAACATAAATACAATGAGGGAAAACATTGCAACACCAAAAAATAATTAGTTCAGAGTAAAGAAATTTTGGGAATACATTTGTCTAGGTAAGATACCTAAGTGATTAACATTGCAAAATAATAGATTAATGTAAGCACGAGATGCGGGATTGCAAACATGAAATCTATAACGTTGAGTTGAATGCAAACTTGCATGCAATGTGTAGTACAGGTGCTGGATATCAGTTTGTGGTATCGAGTTCTGTGCCTGTTGTCAGTCAATACAGGGATGGTTAATGCTGGTTATGGATGACACTGGAGTTTTCATACAATGGTGTCCCATATGTGCTCAATTGTAGACAGATTTGGAGATCAAGCAGGCCAAGGCAACATGTCGACACTGTGTAGAGCAAGTTGGATTACAACAATGTTATGTGGGTGGCCTTTTGGAAAACACTGCCTGAAATGCAATTCGTGGATGGCAGCACAACAGGTTGAATCACCAGCCTGACATATGAATTTGCAGTCAAGGTGTATAGGATAACCACCAGAGTGCTCTTACTGCCATACCAAATCGCACCCCGGATCATAACTCGAGGTACAGCAAGCAGACAAGTTGGTTGTAGGCCCTCAACTGGCCTCCTCCTAACCAACACACGTCCATCACTGGCAAAGAAGCAGAACTAGCTTTCATCAGAAAACACAAAAGACCTCCACCCTGCTCTCGAATGAGCCCTTGCTTGATACCACTAAAGTCGCAAAAGGCAGTGGTTTGGAGTCAGTGGAATGCACGGCACAGGGCATCTGGCTCAGAGCTATCCTTGAAGTTACCAATTTGTGACAGTTCTAGTATCACTGTGGTGACAATTGCTGCACAAATTGCTGCTGCTGATGGAGAACAATGTGCCAGAGCCATACGCCAAACACAATGGTCTTCCCTCTCAGTAATGCTATGTGGCCATCTGGAGCCTGGTCATTTTGCAACAACACATTCTTGTGACCACCACTGACAGGATCATGTAAGTGGCTGCATTCCTGCCAAGCCTTTCTGCAGTATCACAGAAGGAACATCCAGCTTATTGTAGCCATATTATACTCCCTCATTCAAACTCAGTGAGGAACTGATAATGACATCTTTGTTGCCTCAAAAGGGTTTCTTAAGTAACACAACTCACCATGTCCAATCTCAAAGGTAACTAGTACTCATGACCATTACAGTGTGTATTTAAAGCAAACCTGCTTTGCATCCTCGTATTGGTGCTACTAGCATCACTTTTATGCGATTGTTGCAAAATCTGAACAGACATCACCCTTCAGATACACAATATATATAAATGACCTAGTAGATAGTGTCAGAAGTTCCATGCGGCTTTTTACGGATGATACTGTAGTATACACAGAAGTTGCAGCTTTAGAAAATTGTTGCGAAATGCAGGAAGATCTGCAGCGGATAGGCACTTGGAGCAGGGAGTGGCAACTGACCCTTAACATAGACAAATGTAATGTATTGCGAATACATAGAAAGAAGGATCCTTTATTGTATGATTATATGATAGCGGAGCAAACACTGGTAGCAGTTACTTCTGTAAAATATCTGGGAGTATGCATGTGGAGCGATTTGAAGTGGAATGATCATATAAAATTCATTGTTGGTAAGGCGGGTACCAGGTTGAGATTCATTGGGAGAGTCCTTAGAAAATGTAGTCCATCAAGAAAGTAGGTGGCTTACAAAACACTCGTTCGACCTATACTTGAGTATTGCTCATCAGTGTGGGATCCGTACCAGATCGGGTTGACGGAGGAGATAGAGAAGATCCAAAGAAGAGCGGCGCATTTCGTCACAGTGTTATTTGGTAACCGTGATAGCGTTATGGAGATGTTTAGCAAACTCAAGTGGCAGACTCTGCAAGAGAGGCGCTCTGCATCGCGGTGTAGCTTGCTTGCCAGGTTTCGAGAGAGTGCGTTTCTGGATGAGGTATCGAATATATTGCTTCACCCTACTTATACCTCCCTAGGAGATCACGAATGTAAAATCAGAAAGATTCGAGTGCGCACGGAGGCTTTCAGACAGTCGATCTTCTCGCGAACCATGCGCGACTGGAACAGAAAAGGGAGGTAATGACAGTGGCACGTAAAGTGCCCTCCGCCACACACCGTTGGGTGGCTTGCAGAGTATAAATGTAGATGTAGATGAAACATGCCTGCCAACTTTTTTTTATGTCACACAACTCCTTCTTGGTGTTGTGATTCATTTTCTATCAGTGTATAGTAAGATTCAACCTTTTCTTCTTCTTCTTTTATGAGAAGGCTGCAAGTTCTTCCAGTCTTCTTTTGGCTTCATCTTTTGCACTTCTGAGATAAACAGTTCTTGAAGGCATTCTCTGCTAGCCTTCGGTACCCATTTCATTTTGAAAAAAGGATAAGATATGGATGCTTATAAGCCAGACTCTGTTTTAGGCTCCACTAATTTTTAGAATCTTCCAAAACACCTCTTAAGACTATATTTCATACCTTCCATCACCACACCACAGTATGTACGGCTATCCATCTGCAAGCTGTTTAGCATTATCATTAGTTCTAGCAGAAAACATCCACAGAAGGTGTCTTGTAAACTTCTGATGCTGTCAGCAATAGGTTCTGAACAACTTATGTATTCATTAAGAAACTGTATTGGAATTTCTTTCAAAGATGATAATCTGAGTTTCCTTTAAGTTTCATTTAGAGTATCCTTGACTGCGAGTAGATCTTGCATAAAACAGTAGTTTGAATTCCATCACATTTAAAGAGATTAGTAGGGATTTTCAAGCTGATTCTAAATAGGCTTCACAAGCTTTAGGAGACCTTGAACCCAACTTCTAAAATGCTCATCACTTTGACATGGCTGCACCATAAAGTTTTTTTTTTTTATTTTTATTTTTTTTATGAAGTACTTTAAAGATCTAGCCTTATTCATCTCTCTTTATTCTATTAAACATAATGTGTGTGTGTATGGTACACTTCTCATGATAAGGCAGCCGCAACTCTTCAAATGTCTCTGGAAATTCCCTTAGTCTTAACACACAACCGCTGTCATCGTCGTCTTCATCATCACCACCATGCACAACTTCAGTGTTCTGAATAGGAGCTGAATCTCTTTCACCTGTTCCTCTATATGAATCTTTTTCATATCTTTATTTGAGCCACTGTTGGTAATAGTATTCAAGATCTTTGTAAGCTTTAAATCAAATTCAGAATGAATGTCCACAAGCTGTTCTACTTTATCGTAACTGTATGTTACCTTAAATCTCCTGCAAGCCAGAACTAAACTTTTTCATCCAAATGTTTCAAAATCAATCCAATGAATGGTTGCACACAGATAGCTTCTCTTAGACAGTGACTGAATATACAGCAATGATGTATAGAAAATCAACCTTTTTCAAAGCTCCTTTTGTATTCTGTGTATTGTTATGAAATTTTTTTTATTACATTTTCCACCACATAATTTTTAATGGGACAGGTAACTGTTGTGTATCCTCAATAAGAGCCTTAAAGGATACATTTTCTACAGTTGATACAGGTGACATTGTATCACTTAGAAAACAAACAATCACCACAAATTGCTGTCTGCAATGACAATGTAGTGTTGGATAATCATCATTAGTACAACAGTAGTATCAAAATTATCAATGGCCAATAAAAACTATCTATATTAATCTCACCAACAAAAAGAAAAGCAGCGGTTTTTCAAGTAGACCATAGATGTAGACACAGTTTACAAAGGTATAGCTATCAGTGTCATACTGAATGAACTCTCATGGTGTTACCCTTGAGGAAACTCGTGATTCCACAAAAATCCGATATTGACCTTATTACCTCCTTCCTTCACTTTCTTTTGAGGTCAACAAGCATTATCCAATGATTCTGGTACATTTTACATTAAACAAACAAAAATAGTAAACATATAATGAGTACTGAAGTCTTACTCACTTTTCTAATAATTAGGGTCATGGTTATATTCACTTGACAGGTATATCCTTACACTATCTGTATCGATTGTAGAAACAATTTTGTTTAAACAAATGGCTCATTAAATGAATGAAAACTACGAAGTATGAAATTAAAAAAGTTAAAGAGAAGCATTTAGCAAATACAATATATGTATATTTTAAATATTCCGAATAAAATCACACACACGCACATACGAGCGCGCACCCATAAATGCAACCCACACACACATGACCACAGTCTCTGGCTGTTGAGGCCACACTGCGAGCAGCTGCACATGATGGGAGACACAACTAGATGGTGGGGGTAAGGAGGAGAAGGAGGAGGGGGAGGAGGAGGAGGCTGGGGTGGTGAGGAGGAGGGATACCAGGGTAGGGGTGGGGGATGGTAAAGTACTGTTAGTGGGAGCATAGAAGTAGGAGGTGGAGAGAGGGTAGGGCAGCTAAGTGCAGTCAGGAGGTTAGACAGACAGTGTAGGGGTTGCCCGACAGCTTGTGCCATCTGGATCCTTCCCACCAAACCAACACCATCTCAGCTTTTCTGAATAATGCAGGTGGGAAATCTCCTGCAGCACATTCTACACTCCTGTAACCCTCCTGGTCTCAACCTTCATTACTGATTGTCCTCACTCTCTAGCCCCTTCCCTGTTCCCATTCCAGCACTACACAGACTTCTATTCCACCAACACACCCACAGTCTTCTTACCTCTCTCCTTTTCTGCTAACACCCCTCTCCCCCTCTGTCTAACCTTTCAACCTGCAATCTCTCCATCTTGTCCTTGTATGCTCCCACTAACAGCACTTTACCATCCCCCATCCCTACCCTGCTATCATTATTACAACAGTAGTATCAAAATTATCAATGGCCAATAAAAACTATCTATATTAATCTCACCAACAAAAAGAAAAGCAGCAGTTTTTCAACACGCCACAACCTCCTCCTTACCCCCACCACCCGGTTGCGTTTCCCACCATGCGTAGCTGCTTGCAATGTGGCCCAGCAGCCAGAGAGTGTGGTTGCATATGTGAGTTTCATTTGTGTGAGTTTCATTTGTGTGAGCGTGTGTGTTCTGTCTCTGAGGAAGGCCTTGTTGGCCAAAGCTCATTTTCTGACAGTATTTCTGTTGTGCTTATCTCCGATCCAGCATCTCCACTACATGGTGAGTAGCAACCATCCTTTTCATAATATTGTTATGTTCCATACTGGATTTTCCAGTATTGAATTTTGCCTGACAGCTTTCCTTTCATGCAGAGCTGGTTTCCTGTTTTACTATTTTCTAATGTATTAATATATTCAGTATCCCTCCTCCTTTCTCTTCTTTCCAGTGTTTCCCTTGTCGCCTTACAAACTGCATTGCATGCTCCACTTATGGGCCACACACAACAGATGGCTTGCACTGATTGCCGGGCACCATCTCCATGTCCCACATTACTCCTACCGTTACCATTCATCCAATACCTTCAACTTGATTTGTTCCTGCATCACTCTCACGTATTTTCGCATGCTACTTCTCGTTACTTCCTGTGCCACATGAACTTAAATCTCATCCTAATAACCCTTTCCCACTCCCCACTTCTCCTTTCTATTCCAGTTCAGATACTATCTTCACCTAATTAGTCACATCTGCCGCCCCCCTTCTTCGTACTTAACCACCAACCACCCTCATTACTATCTTTTTATTTATTTATTTTTTTCTCACTGTCTTCTCGCCAATTTCAGTTGGTTTTCATGAATCACTGTCGGCCTACTCCCTCAAATGTCATCTTGGTTCCTCCTCTGCCTATTTAATCCTTTTCGTGAATTTTCCTACATGTTTGAGTGTATTTTTGAGAAATTTTTTGGACATATTTCTAAGTTATTTATGTATTTTTACATGTTTTTATCCTCCACCACAGATTCTTGTTCCTTCCGTCTGCGTCAATACAGAAAAATTTCCTTATCCCTAGCCAGAACCCAGCCCCACATACTGTTCCTGTATTGTTGCTTGGCTCATAGAATCCCTCCAAATGGCCTTACCACCAAATTACCCATTTCTAGGTGCCACTCTTCCTCCCACAATGACCTCCATCTTTTCAGATTCTGCCTATCCTTAACCCCCACCAACATAGTCCTGCAAAACCATATCAATCAGACCCAAACCTCCTCTGCATCTATAAAATTCTCCTGCTAACCAATCCCAAATTCCTGGATCCCATATTACTCATTCAAACCCTTGCTCTCCAGGAATTAGAACAACATGCACGACACCACCTCAGAAAACTCTCCAGCCTGTTCACTTTCTACTCCTGTCTTAGACCACCACTACCCACCACCTCCAAAATAGCCTCCAAGCCACCTCCAAATAACCTCATAGTGGACAAACCTTGCCTCTCAGATGTACTACATTTACCTCATCCTCAAAAACTCCCTCCCACCACCAAACAGAAACCAGAACCTAAACAGACCCAAAACACAGTCATGAACCTTCTCTCCAAAAGCCTTAGCCCCGCAGAAGTATCAGTCCTTTCCAAAGGCCTCACCTTTTGCCCCACTCCAAAATTCAATCATGCAGGACTTGTTAAAGGTCTTCTCTACTTCTTCTGGTCCCTACACTGGAAACACTTTTTCGCCATCAACACCACCAATCAGACTCAATCAAGACCAAAGCTGAACCCCTCCTGACTCAGTTCACTCCTCCATCCAACCATGATTCTCCACCATCACTCCAAAATCACCCCCTGCTAACTTTCCAGAACTTAGTCTCACCATCATTCACCAAATCACTCAACATGTAAACTAATCTTACATCCACAGAAAGAATGGCAGTCCACCACCTAAAATCTGCTGTCAACGTTATAATCTTACCTGCTGACAAAGGCTATACCTCTGTTGTTTTGAATCACAAGGATTATCTAGCAGAAGGATTCCTCCAGCTGTCACATTCACCCACCTACAAACACTGCCACAGTGACCCCATTCCAGAAATCCAAAGAGATCTCCAGTCCCTCATCAAACCCTTAGGCCCATCCCACAACCTCTCCTCAGAGTCTCTCTCTCTCTCTCTCTCTCTCCACCCCTTTCACTCCCCACTTTCCTACCTTGTACATGCTTCCTAAACTCCATAAATCCAACCACCCAGGATGCCTCATTGTGGCTGGTTACTGTGCACCCACTGAGAGAATCTCTGCTCTTGTAGACCAACACCTTCAGTGTATTAGCCACAACCTACCCTCCTATATAAAAGTTACTAAACATTTCCTGTTCCTTTACCACAAGGTGTCCTGCTTTGTCACTACAATACCACCTCCTTTTACACTAACATCCCTAATGCCCTTGGCTTTACTGCTATTGAACACTATCTTAGCCAACACCTGACAGATTCCAAACCTGCAACCTCCTTCCCAGTCACCATGACCAACTTTATCCTCATCCACAATTACTTCTCCTTTGAAGGCATTACCTGCAAACAAATCCAGGGTACAACTATGGACATTCGCATGACACCATCCTATGCCAACCTATTCATGGGCCATCTAGAGGAATCATTCCCAAACACCCAGAATTCCAACCCCCATACCTGGTTCAGATTCATTGGTGACATCTTCAGATCTGGATCGAGGGTGAGGACACATTCCTCCAGAACCTCAATACCTTCTCTCCTATTCCCTTATTTGGTGCTATTCAACCCAACAAACCATCTTGCTTGATGTTGAACTCCACCTCAAAGATGGCACATCAGTACCTCCATCCGTATCAAATCTAGCAACCAGCAGCAGTACCTCCACTTCCACAGCTGCCACCCGTTCCATACCAAGACGTCCCTTCCATACAGCCTAGCCACCCATGGCCGTCACATATGTAGTGACAAGTGGTCCCTTTCGAAACACACTGATGGTCTCACTGAGGCCTGCACATACCATAATTACTCTCCCAACCTTTTACAAAAACAGATCTCCCATGTATTATCTCTCCAGTCACCCACCACCTACCAAAGCCCCACCATCTGGCCACAGAGAGAAGCATTCCCCTCATGACTCAGTACCAGGAAGGGCTGAAGCAACTGAATCGCATTCTCTGCCAGGGTTTCGACTACTACTTATTGTGCCCTGAAACAAGGAATGTCCACTCTGCTATCCTTCCCACCCCTCCCACAGTGGTATTCCACAACCCACCGAATCTATCCAATATGCTCGTCCATCTGTACAAAACTCCTGCTCCCAACCCCTTGTCTCATATCCCTGTAATAAACCTAGTTGCAAGACTTGTCCCATGCACCCTCCCACCACCATCTACTCTACTCCAGTCCAGTCACAAGCATCACCTATTCCATCAAAGCACTACCTGTGAAACCAGTCATATGATCACATGTCTGCTTTCACAGATGGCCCTGCTTTTGACGGGATAGGAGGTGCCTGCGACCACACTGGAGTAGGTGGTGGTGGGAGGATGTATGGGATAGGTAATGCAATTAGATCTATTGCACAGACATTGATCAACTGAAACACAACTCTCACTTTTTGCACATGACATACTGAAAACTTTGGATCACGGCGAGGTAGATGCAGTATTTCTTGATTTCCGAAAAGCAATTGTCTCAGTACCACACCTATGGTTACTGTCAAAAGTACTATCATATGGGGTGTCAAGTGAAATTTGTGACTGGATTGAGGACTTTTTTGCAGGGAGGATGTAGCATGTTATCTTAGATGGAGAGCCATCATCAGATGTAGAAGTAACTTCAGGTATGTCCCAGAGAAGTGTATTGGAACCCTTGCTGTTTGTATTGTATATTAATGAGCTTTAGAAAATATTAATAATTACCACAGACTTTTTGCAGATGATGCAGTTATCTACAATGAAGTACTATATGAAAGAAGCTGCATAAATATTCAGTCAGATCTTGATAAGATTTCAAAGTTGTGCAAAGATTGGCAGCTTGGTTGAAATGTTCAGAAATGTAAAATTATGCACTTCAAAAAACGATAAAAACATAGTATCCTATGACATCAATGTTGCTGTTGGAAACAGCCAACTCATACAAATACCTGGGCGTAGCACCTTTAGGAATATGAAATTGAATGATCAGGTAGGCTCAGTCACAGGTAAAGCAGGGTTTACCGGTAGAATACTGGGGGAAGTGCAATCAGTCTACAAAGGAGATTGCTTACAAATCACTCGTGCAATTGGTTCTAGAATATTGCTCAAGTGTGTGGGACTCATACCAAATAGGACTAACAGGGTGTATCAAATGGACACTTGAGAATGGTCACACATTTGTTTGACCATGGGAGAGTGTCACAGAGACACTGAAGGAAGTGAACTGGTGGGTTCTTGATGACAGACGTAAACTATCTCAAGAAAGACCGTTAACAAAGTTTCAAGAACTGGCTTTAAATGATGATTCTAGGATCATACTACAATCCCCTGTGTATCACTCATGTAGAGATCTTGAGGATAAGATTAGAATAATTACTACATGCACAGAGGAATTCAAACAATCATTCTTCCCACATAATATATGTGACTGGATCACGAAGAAACCATAATAACTGGTACAGTGGGATGTACCCTCTGCCATGCAGCTCATGGTGGTTTACAGTGTATAGATGTAGATCTAGATGTTGATAAGAGCTAGAAGGCAAGGTGTTGGGAGCCGGAATGGAGTAGGATGGACAAGGTGGGCAGTGGAATACCACTGTGGGAGGGGTGTGGATGATAGTGCATTGGGTATTCCTCATTGTAGGGCACCTTGGTGGAGGATCTGATTGTTGGTTGGGTTGTTTTTGGGGGAGGAGACCAGACAGTGAGGTCATTGGTCTCATTGGATTAGGGAAGGACAGGAAAGGAAGTCGGCCGTGCCCTTTCAAAGGAACCATCCCAGCATTTGCCTGGAGTGATTTAGGGAAATCACGGAAAACCTAAATCAGGATGGCCTAACGTGGGATTGAACTGTCATCCTCCTGAATGCGAGTCCAGTGTGCTAACCACTGCACCACCTCGCTTGGTCCCTGATTCAGTTGCTCCAGTCCTGGTGGTAGTGAGTCATGAGAGGAGTGCCCCTTAGAGATGAGCTATGTGAGAGGTGACAGGTGACTGGAGAGACAAGGCACAGAAGATCTGTTTCTGAATGAGTTTGGGAGGGTAATTTCAGTCTGTGAAGGCCTCAGCGAAACCCTGGCATATTTGGAGAGGTTTTGATCGTCACAACAGATGTTATGATCATCAGTGGCTAGGCTGTGTGGAAGTGTCTTCTTGGTATGGCATGACGCAGCAGCCGGAGTGAAGGTATTGTTGGTGGGTGATATGTCTGATGTGGATGCAGGTTCTGATGTAGCCATCCTTGTGGTGGATGTCAGTGTCAAAGAAATTGCTGTTGTTTTCTGTGCACGTATGGCTAGTTTCTGCAAGTAAGGCTAGTTTCCATGTTGAAGAATTTGGGGAATGGTGGTCAGGTAATGTTTGAGGTTAGGAAATTCTGGACAGTAAAAGTGAGTGATTTCAGGGCAATGGTGGTGAATCAAATTTGGATGGAGAAGTGAACGGAGTCAAAGCAGACTTCAATATTGGTTTTGGATTGAGTCTGATTGGTAGGATTGGCAAAAAAGAGTTTCCCCGTAGGGAGTGAAAGAAGGTTTTAGCAGGTTCAGCATGTAGCAAATTTGAATATGGGAGTGGGGCAACAGGTAAGGCCTTTGGATTGTGGGACCGAGTCCCGCATCTGTGGGACTGAGGGTTTTGGACCCAAACAGATTCATGACTGTGTTTTGGGTCTGTTTAGGTCTGGATCCCGTATTCTGGTGGGGAGGGGGAGTTTTCAGGGTGTGATAAATGTGATAGGTCTGAGAGGCATGGTCTGTTGGCTATGAGGGGATGTTTGATAGAGGCTCTTGTAGAGATGATGCGAGAGTAGGAGTCCAAGGCAGGATCAGGAGGTGTACTGGTTGGAGAATTTTTTGTGGTGGAATTGTGCATATGCTCAGGTTCTTGGAGGGTGAGAGCTTTAATCGGGGAGATGGAAAGCAGGTATTTTGGACTGAAGAGCAGGAATATTTTATGAATGAGGAGGAGGTAATAGAAAGAAGTTTGGGCCTGATTTATATGGTTCTCCTGCTCTGCAATCCAACTCCGCATCTTGCAGCCTTATCCTGTTCCAGCATTCTCTCCAGGCAGCACATCATCTTCCCCCACCCCTATCTTGCTATCCCTCAGTGGCTTAATGTCTCCTCTATGTGGAGAGTACAACTTATGCTTTTCATAATATTGTTATTCCCAACTGGTCTTCCAATTGTTTAATGAATATATGTACACAGGATGTCTCACTAAGTCACAAGGGTCATTTTCTCTTGTGCTTCGGCAGATATTTGCAATTTGTAGCTTGAGTCAGTCTCCACAAATACTGCTCAACACGTCTCTTATGCGATGCTAAGGATCTGTTGGTTGCCCGTTACAAACAAAATTATTTTTAAAGTGAAATTTTACATGTCCGTTCAAGAGAGTGGTCCCAAGTTATTCTAGCACCATATTTGTTTTATCAATATGTATTAACACGGACAGCAAAACACGAAGACTAACCAATACTGCAGTAGTGGCAGCACTGTGCTGGCCCATGATGACTGCTACTGCCATGCAGCAGCTCCACTCAGTCACTTACGAGCAACCCAGGTCCTACCCTGTGGGTTGAAGATGGCACTTTCCACAAGGCAGCAAGTCGTCATGGTGTGGCAGGCCTACAAAATTTACAGTACCCAGTTACCAGCATACTTTACTACTGCCATGACGGTATGAATAACATTATTTTGTGGGTGTGAGGCCGTCGCACCAAAGTCTGTCTTTTAGAAATGAGTGCAGTATAGATATCCAAATGTTTTACATTGGTTGGAGCAAGAGATCACTTCGCTTCTGAGGGGAACCCCCACAGTAATTTTTGATTATGTATTTTAACAAAGACTTCAAAAGGAGTTTTTAAATTTAAGAACTGCTATTTCATCGCAGTGCACAGTTGG
This sequence comes from Schistocerca nitens, assembly GCF_023898315.1. Lineage (NCBI taxonomy): Eukaryota > Metazoa > Arthropoda > Insecta > Orthoptera > Acrididae > Schistocerca > Schistocerca nitens. Next base: position 415,339,956 of record NC_064622.1, on the reverse strand, counting down.
GTCAGTTCAGTGAGCAGCTTCGGTTGTTCTGTATTTTCCCTCTTGCTATGCCTTTGTGATTCACCAACCACAAGCATTCATGTTACACAGTGCTGAGATGTTTGTGAGCCTGAGGAAACAGGTGTAGATAAGGCATACTCTAAGGGGAATTTTCTCATCTGTTTAAATTCCTAGTGCTCTTCAACAATTTTGACAGTAAGGAACATTATTCAACACGTTTTGTAGGTGAGTGCCAACAGTTATTATACATTTTAAAAAATGCATGGCACTTAGCTGCCTATATTTATTTGTTATTACAACTGGTTTCTGTTTTCAACTATCTTCATGGTATAAAAACTCAGATATTAATTACATGCCATGTCAATAATCGATGTGGCAAGCCTATTAATACAGCCTTGTCTCTCACCAGAACTTTGAAGGTGGGATATCCAACAGGCGATCGAGAGGAAATACTATGATAATGTTAGTTCTGATTAGATACAAGGCTGTATTAATAAGCTTGCCATGTCAATGACATGATACATAATTAATACATGATTTTCTATACTATGAAGATAGTTGATACCGAAACTGGCTTAATAATGTAGACAGTTGCATGTTATGCCTTTCCTAAAATTAAATGATTCAGATGATATCAGACTCCCATCTCTTACTACAAAGCAAGGGTAAGTTTGCTGCATTCTGTTGCATGTCAGTGCATGTTGGGATCCAGAGAAACAAGCAAACAGGCACAGCAAATTTGTCAAGGATATATACAATCTTTCTTCAATCACTTCATATATGCAGATCAGGTTGGCATATAAACTTGAAGTACTGTGATGGGTGTTGGGTTTGTGTGTCTTAGCTAATATAATGAGTTCACTACAATGTTCATAGTAGCATATTCACATTCATATCTTCTTATTCATTATTAGAACTACTCCTGCATCACCTCTATCTGATTTTGTGTTGCTAACCCTGTACTAAACTGACCAGAAGGAAAACATTAAGAGGAGTAAATTGCAGGAAAACATCAGAGAATCCTGTGCAGCAATAACACCTACGATGTTACGTAAAATGTGCAAGAGTTACGTGAACCATGTTCTTTGATCTGCCGTCAATAGGACGGTAATCAATTTGAACAATTCCTCCAGTAATGCCCAAGCAGTGCAGCTGCATGATATGGCAGTTCAAGTCATGTTTCAGTTTGTCACTCCTCAAGTTTGCTACTGCAATTGTCAATTTTGTTGTTAAGTCATAAATGGTGTATGGAGATGACACCAATTTCTTTATGTTTGTTTGTTCCAGTTTGCCATTTTGACAATCATTTTGTTAAGTTGTGATTTCAAGTAGACTAATAAAGCTACCAATTATTAACATGAATAGTAAATCTTATGTTGCAAGAATTAAGCTCATGCTATACAACAATGTATTTCCAAGTATTTTGTCCTCTATCATTTTTACAGTATCTGCAAAAATAACGGAGTTGTCCTACATTGAGCAACATCTGCATCAACCTGTATTTATTATACTGATTGAGACAAAAACTGACAATAGCCACTCCTAGTCTGCACATTCTCTGTTTGCCATCTTTTATGTTAACCAACTGTCCTGCAGTATGAGAGTTGATGAACAAGACGCCTGCCAGGAGAGGCATACCACCATTGTGAGCTGTCAGTGGCTCACCAAGTCAATGCTTTCAATGGGGCAGGTAGATGCAGTGACTGCAAGATCCTGTCAAATGTATCTGTTACTGGAAGTAACTTTGGTGTGGTTTGAACATATGACATACAGCCAGTTACATGAGCTTTTGAATATCTACTGGCATCAGTTTTCAAGGGAGGTATGGAGAAATCAGATATATCAGCAGAAAAAGTGAAATGTAGTGAAATACTGAATAGATCTGTACAACTAAAATTAAGAATGTAATTCAGGTAAACACTTTATAAAATTGTCGCTTAAAATAAAAGTTATTATTGACTCAGTGTTAAGGTACATAAATTATCGATAATCCAAATTAAACAGATCAGCACAGTACACTACGAACAAATAAATGAATGTATTTGTGCTACAGACCATGCCAGCACACTTCTACCAATGTAATTAAATCTGATTAACATAGACTGGAGAAGTTGGACTGGTGCAAATACAAGGGTCCAAGACAAATTATTACAAAAAAACTGATCAGCATTGATAAAGCACCACTCAAGACAGTTGAACTTTGGTACTCCTCCAATGTGAGACCTGCGTCAACTTCACATTGTGATTTGACCAGTCAGTTGTCACGTAAGACAAGTGAATTAGAAATTCTTTTGTGGATTTGGCACTCTGCCAATTTTACATTTGTAGCTTGTACTTGTGCTGCAGAGTACACCTAGAATAAATATGGCTGGGTGATGGTTACAACCAGAACTTAGAATTATTCAGAGGTTGTTTACAAGTCAAACTTTGGGCTTTATCCAATATTTTGGCACATACAGTGCTCATTTACAAACATGGAGCTTGCGCGTGTATACCAGTCTATATAGTTTTTCTGAAAAACAATAAATATTCAATTTAATGAAGAACTTGGACATCCATTAGTAGCAATAGTTTGCCTGAATATCAACCTAATAATCATTTGATGTTGCTTCTCTACAACATAATGTAAGTTGCATATTCTTTCTGCACTTTTACTTTAAATATACATGGTGGTTATAATTTTACTTTTGCTACTTGAACCGGTGTAGCTGGAAACTGTTTACCGCATGGGTATTTATTTTTATTTTATTTGCTGCCATGTATAAATGACCTGCCATCTTGTTACTACAATGGGTCGTATTTTCACAATATGAAACTGTAAATGATTTTTTTTATGGAAGATAGGAGTTTAGGACGACATAAAAGAGGTTATGACACATTACAAATTCGCAAAATTTTTCTAAAATAAGATTATTGCATTTAAGAAGGTGAAATAAAAGTTAATAGGAAAGTACACAGATTTGTAACAGAGATCCCACCACACAGCAGTCTCAGATGTGAGGACTCAGCAGATCATCGAGCCGGTCACATTCGAGGTACTGTACAAAATATACGTCTAATATTCATTTGATAAATTTGTGAGTACATATTGTGTTTTGTGTTACTCTTATTACATTTGTTACAAGACATACGAGGTTTACACAGGGCATAATCAGTAACATTATTTGTGTATCTTTCACTTCCTTATTTCTACGTGTTGTTTGCATGGTGCTTATGTTGTCTGTAAGGTAAAATTTTAAGCTTAATAGCCAATTGTATAATTTTCTTTACTTTATTTAAGCTTAATAAACAATCATATCATTTAAATCACAAGTGTTACACATATTAAAATATTTAATGACACTGATCCATTTCTTTGCTCTTTAATTTTGATGTGTCTTACGTCTAGGTCTGCACATTAATCTCACTACCTGTATCTGTTTCAGCATTTGATTCTTTTTCTGTGTTTGTATCTGTGAGATTCCCAGTATCCTATTTTCATGTTTGCACTTATTCGTGTATGTGATTATTTTTGTTTGTATACTTCATATAAGCTACTTGACACTTGTAGGAAAGATTTTCAGGCTGTGCACTAGAGGATTTGCATTGTTAGTAGTGTAGAGTCACGACTTGCCATTAGGAGCCGGTTCTGGTACGCAATATAGGGTAGCAACACAAGCATCAGTCTGGATTATAGTTGCAGACAGTTAACATGGGTCTGGACAAGGTGATCAGAGGTTTACTCGTGAAGCTGTTTTATCAAAATAACAGCAATAGTGCTGCTGCTCTTAGCAAGTATTGGCCATTGCTCATGAGGTCACTCGGTTACTCCGTAACACATTTGGTGAAAACTGAATCATTGGCCACTCGTTTTAAACTGCGTGGCCACTGCAATCACCAGATTTGAACCCATGTGATTTCTGGCAGTGGGGTTACCTGAGGGACAGGACTTATCAATGGGACACTACCACGTGTTTGAGGTTGAAGAGTATAGTGACGGAGATAGCCAACATTCCAGCTGAGAGGTTTTGGGCAGCAAAAGAGCAATCTACAGTGCAGTTCCAGTCTGTCACAGATGCAGATGATCATCACACTGAGCAACATTTATAACCTGGATTGTATACATGATACACAATTAACAAATATTACCCCCTCAAGTGAGGATTATAATGTGTTTCTTTCAATGGTTTATTTATTATTTCTCTTCTGCATGTACCTACAATTCTTTCCACAAAGTTTCACTGTCCTATGATCACTCATTTTTTCATGAGAGCCCTCTCAATGAGCAGAAGTTTAATTATAACAAGCCTGTGTATGCACTGTCTCTCATCTACTATTATACATGAAAAATATCTGTGTACCCATCATATTATGTATTAACAGTTAGCAGTTTCAGATACACTTGGTTAATGGTCTAACAAAGGCCGAAACTGGCTGTTAGGACTTAATAAAGTTCTAATTAAGCTACTGGAGAAGATTTTCATAACCTAACAAGAACATTACATGTAGATATGGTAAACAGTTAAGATCAGAAAGCAGCCAGTGTGACTGCAACTTGTCAGCAATAAATATTTAAAACAGTGGCTGCACTACCGATCTGCTCCTAACAGTGTGATTGGAAGATTTTGGTAAGGGACAGAGTGTGTGTGTGTGTGTGTGTGTGTGTGTGTGTGTGTGTGTGTGTGTGTGTGTGTGTGTGTGTGTGTTTTTAGTCTCCGTTTTCTAAAATTTCTGGAGTACGGACATAATTTTGAAATTGCAAATTCTAGGCAAAATTTTGTTCTTAAAAATGGATCAATGGTTACTTAACATTGTTTACTTGCAAACCCGGTGCACTTAACATGTGTTAGGTTTGACTTGCCACTGTTTACTCGGGGTTGGCGAGTTAAAAACCATCACTGTGCAATCTCTCGAAAATACAAATGTCCAAAACTGTTTCAGTTTATGATACTACAGTTTGCTTTACCAGTTTTTGCAATAAAGTATCGTACCAGAAAATTAATCTATAGTTCATTTTACTATCATCTTACAATGGCATGTAAACAATGTTAAGGATGGCCCTTTGCATTTCTGTCATCATAACTTCAAAAAAGCTATGGTGACACAATACTGTTGACTTGCATGAGTTATTATTCACATTTACCTAATTAACAACAACTTTTGAAGCATATTTGCGTTCAGGTCTTTATCTGAGTCATAGTTATCCACATCGACCTCAGGTATGCAAAAATTATCTCTGAAAGGCTTCTTTCTTGTACGAACACCGTATATATTACTACAACTAGCAGTAAAGTATTTTGTCACTTACAACTGTTAACATGCACACATCCTGATACAGTTGCTGCTGTGAGGATCTGCGATAAAAGAGTGTGGAAGCTGCCACTTCTCAGTTTATCATGTATCTATCAAATAATATGAATAAAACACATCACATACCCTGTTCTACATGCGGTAACTCTGTATCTCATTGACTAGCCCTCGCACTGCTTGCAGCTGAGGTATTCAATTGGTTTCTCCAATTTGCACATCAGAGGACGAGGAGTTAGCTCAAATGCAACATGGGCCCACAACGGTTGGCACTACAGTCCTGTTGTGCAGTGTTAAGTCTTCCCACAATATACTATTCACAGTGCCCTTATTGTTTGATCATGGTGTATAGTATACATAGTCAAACAGAAAGGACTTACACACTATTCTCAGCTGACCATTCTCTTGAAAAACTGTGAATTGGTCTTTTTTCTCTACCCTAGTGTATCTCTTGTTTTACTCTCTATACCTGCACTGCAGCTCATTTGCCCATTTTAGGACTTAACACAGATATATATTTCCTTGCGTGTGACATTACAGTCTGATTTAAATCAATTGGTGTATGACATTTTAAGGTCCAAAGTTGCGGTATTATGGTGTCAAGTACTGTCTGCTGTTAACCACCACAGCGTCTCACTCTCCACAGTGACAGAAAATCACTTTGACAACTAATCTTTTCAAAGTTTCATATTGCATAGTGTTTTCTATATGCAGCTTCTGAAAATTGTATTTTTATGTAACTGTGTCAATATTTAACTCTTAATGAGTATGAAGTTTGAAGTCTCTATCTCCAACAGAAACATGTTCTCTTCATTTTAATTAGGGCCAGTGTTACATTGGTTATTGAAGTATGATAAATTTTCGCACCAGGAAAAATTTCCTTCTTGTCATTGTGTAGCTTAAAAATTATTACACAAATTGAAATAACGTCTTGGTGCCTACACAAAATGAAATTGTTTAAAATGCAGTCTAACGTACCACCAGAAGAGAATTTCAGCTGGCTGAAAAATATTTCTTAGTCTCACAAGAGAAAAGAGAAGTTGATTGGAATAAAGTGACAAGCACAAGTTTCAGTAGAAGTAAGAGGTTCATAAAGTACTCTGTACTCTAGTTGGACAATGGAAAAACTCAGAGTTGGTGGGACTATTGCTGCTTGTAGTGACAGATACAATCATGTCTTCGACACGCTGATGTATGAGTTCTATTGCACTGAAATGTCAATGGTACGGAGGCATTCTTAGCATTGTATCCAATATTTTATTGTCATGTCATTCTCAAGATAAACTGCATGCTACTGATTGTGTTACAACCCAAGTTCTAATAGTTATGTCCTTTCCAGATTACTATCCAATGGTATACAACATTTCTCTAGACAGAAAACAATGTCTCTTTTTCTTCATTGTCTTTGTGGGCACCTTATCCTGTACACCTGAATGATACAGGGCATTATCCACAACAATTACAATCTTCAAACCACTTCACAAACTTATCTTGAGTTTCTTCGAGCTTTCAGGAGGTCTTAATTGAAATGAATAACAGCAGACAATTTGGAATCAAGCCTTTTGATGTTCCAACACATACTACAGTTATTCTCTTCCCGGTGCTGACCAGAGCTGCCATATTACATCTTATGGTATCGTTGTCCAGCCTTCTTTTAAGCTATGTCACATTCACCTATGTTTTATCCAGCCAAATGATACCATCAAAATTTGTCCCTACTAATTCTCTTGGAAAATGAGTGTCTGGCTGCAATATTTTGACATTCGATTATAAATTTTGAGCCCACAAATAGACAGACTTCTAGCAGAATCATAACTTTTTCACCATTTGTAGCGAGGAATGGGGATAAGGAATGAAAGAGGAAGCCATCTGGTAGAACTTTGCACAGATCATAACTTAATCATAGCTAACACTTTGTTTAAGAATCATGAAAGAAGGTTGTCTACATGGAAGAGGCCTGGAGACACTGGAAGGTTTCAGGTAGATTATATAATGGTAAGAAAGAGATTTAGGAACCAGGTTTTAAATTTTAAGACTTTTCCAGGGGCAGATGTGAACTCTGACCACAATCTATTGGTTATGAACTGCAGATTAAAACTGAAGAAACTGTAAAAATGTGGGAATTTAAGAAGATGGGACCTGGATAAACTGAAAGAACCAGAGGTTGTAGAGAGTTTCAGAGAGAGCATTAGGGAACGATTGGCAGGAACAGGGGAAAGAAATACAGTAGAAGAAGAATGGGTAGCTTTGAGAGATGAAATCATGGAGGCAGCAGAGGATCAAGTAAGTAAAAAGATGAGGGCTAGTAGAAATCCTTGAGTAACAGAAGAGATGCTGAATTTAATTGATGAAAGGAGAAAATACAAAAATGCAGTAAATGAAACAGGCAAAAAGGACTACAAACGTCTCCGAAATGAGATCTACAGGAAGTGCAAATTGGCTAAGCAGGAATAGCTAGAGGACAAATGTAAGGATGTAGAGGCATATATCACTAGGGGTAAGGTAGATACTGCGTACTCGAAAATTAAAGAGACCTTTGGAGAAAAGAGAACCTATTGTATGAATATCAAGAGCTCAGACTGAAAACCAGTTCTAAGCAAAGAAGAGAAAGCAGAAAGATGGAGGGAATATATACAGGGTGATTCAAAAATGCATGTAAATATTTCAAGGGTGTATTTGTGAGGTAAATATAAGACAAAAATGTTCTATACAATTTTTTCCATACTTGGCTTATTACAGAGTTATGAACAAAACAGGATAATACATTCAATACAACGTAAGGTATTTAATTCCCAGAGTTCACAGTTCAATTACAGTGCATTTGGACTAACAACGCAAACTGATAAATAAACGTGACGTAACAAACTGAAACAATTCCTCGCGAACACTGTATTAATTTAGGTCCTGTTGATTGAACTACAGCAATGCACAATAACTAAGGAAAATTGAAGCATTTTACAGACTGTACTGTACTGTACTGTATTTGCACAAATCTTAATGCAATGCATGTTCAAAATGCTGTCCCTGAACTTGCAGACAGACCCGTGCTCGTCGCATCAATGATCTCTGCACATTACACAGTCCGTTCAACTCTCCACGAATAATTTCACAACCACCTTCAATTCTTTGTTGTAGCACTTCTCTGTTCGGTACTGCAGAAGAATACACCAATGTCTTTAGTCGGCCCCATAAATAAAAGTCTAAAGGGTTCAGGTCAGGTGATCTGGCTGGCCAAGCAATTGGTCCTCCGCGACCTATCCATCGATGTGGATACGCAGAATTGAGGTACGCCCTTACGTTGCGGCTGTAATGGGCGGGAGCACCATCGTGCATAAACCACATGGTGGCTCGTGTTGCAAGAGGGACATCCTGTAACAATCCAGGCAATTCTCCCTCCAAAAATTCGCAGTACGCGTGCCCATTCAGCCTTGGAGGCAGAACATGAGGTCCGAGTAAGTAATTCCCCACAATACCACACCAAATGTTTATGGAGAATTGATGTTGATATCCACGCACAATTCTCGCGCCAGGATTCTCGACAGCCCACTGGTGCATATTATGCGAATTGATTACACCCGCACGAGTAAACATGGCCTCATCTGTGAATAATATCCGCCGAATGAACATTGGATCATTCAAATGGCGCTCTTGTAACCACTGGCAGAATTGCTGACGGCGAGGATAGTCTTCAGGTGTCAATTCGTGCACTTTTTGCAGGTGAAATGGATGCAACTGTTGTCTCCGAAGCAGCCGCCATACAGTAGATTGTGGAAGTCGTACAGCTGCACTAATTTGTCTCGTACTGATAGATGGATCTTGGTCTACCAGGTCCAAAACATGTTCCTCGACGTTCACTGCATGCTCAAGTGGTCGACCTGAATGTGGCCCAGGACGAATGCCATACTCCCGCATACGTCTGTCCACAGATACAAACGTCTGATGACTTGGTAACCGTCTTCCTGGAAACAGCTCACTGTACCTTCGTCTTGCTACAAGTGCATTTCCATCTGCTGCACCATACACAAGGTGCATATCAGCATACTCACTGTTTGAGTACATCATGTGCACGAAACCTTTAGCCTTCCGACGATGAATGAACGACAGGACGTACTTTTCCGTTACCAACAACATCAGCGCCATCTTCCGTACAGTAGGAGTAAACATCACGTGCAAACAAAAACAAACACTATTCATGCAGTTTCGAATCAACTGTTGGGAGATACGTATGTGAATTACGTACCAGAATATGGCATCCTGCTGCTTGCACTGCCGTCGTTTTGATACGGACATGACTTTCGTATTTAACGATAACTCTGGAATTAAACGTTTATGGAAAAACATTTATAGAACATTTTTGTCTTATATTTACCTCACAAATACACCCTTAAAATATTTACATGCATTTTTGAATCACCCTGTATATAGGGTCTATACATTGACAATGTACTTGAGAGCAATATTATTGAAATGGAAGAGGACGTAGATGAAGATTAAATGGGAGATATGATACTGTGCGAAGAATTTGATAAAGCATTTAAAGACCTAAGTCAAAACAAGGCCCTGGGAATAGACAATAGTACATTAGAACTACTGATAGCCTTGGGAGAACCAGACCTGACAAAACTCTACCATCTGGTGAGCAAGATATACAAGACAGGCGAAATATCCTCAGATTTCAGGAAGAATATAATAATTCCAATCCCAAACAAAGCAATTGTTGACAGGAACGAAAATTAGCGAACTATCAGCTTAATAAGTCACGGTAGCAAAATACTGACACGAATTCTTCACAGACGAATGGAAAAACTGATTGAAGCTGACCTTGGGGAAGATCAGTTCAGATTCCGTAGAAATGTTGGAACACGTGAGGCAATACTGACACTACGACTTATCTTAGAAGACAGATTAAGAGGAAAGGCAAACCTACGTTTCTAGCATTTGTAGACTTAGAGAAAGCTTCTGACAATGTTGACTGGAATACTCTCTTTCAACTTCTGAAGGTGGCAGAGGTCAAATGCTCCAAATGGCTCTAAGAACTATGGGATTTAACATCTGAGGTCATCAGTCCCCTAGACTTAGAACTATTTAAACCTAACTAAACTAAGGACATCACACACATCCATGCCTGAGGCAGGATTCGAACCTGTGACTGTAGCGGCAGCGCGGTTCCGAACTGAAGCGCCTCGAACTGCTCGGCCACAGCGGCCGGCAGAGATCAAATACAGGGAGTGCAAGGCTATTTAGAATTTGTACAGAAACCAGATGGCAGTTATAAGAGTCAAAAGGCACGAAAGGGAAGCAGTGGTTGGAAAGGGAGTGAGACAGGGTTGTAGTCTATCACCGATGCTATTCAATTATATATTGAGCAAGCAGTAAATGAAACAAAAGAAAAATTTGGAGTAGGAATTAAAATCCATGGAGAAGAGGTAAAAACTTTGAGGTTTGCCAATCAGTTGAATAGAATAAACAGTGACTTGAAAGGAGGATATAAGATGAACATCAACAAAAGCAAAACGAGGATAATGGAATGTAGTCTCATTAAATCAGGTGATGCTGAGGGAATTAGATTAGGAAATGAGACACTTAAAGTAGAAAATGAGTTTTTCTATTTGGGGAGTAAAATAACTGATGATGGTCAAAGTAGAGAGGATATAAAATGTAGACTGGCAATGTGGTGCTGCAGAAGGATGCTGAAGATTAGATGGGTAGATCACCTAACTAATGAGGAGGTACTGAATAGAACTGGGGAGAAGAGAAATTTGTGGCACAACTTGACTAGAGGAAGGGATCGGTTGGTAGGACATGTTCTGAGGCATCAGGGTATCGCCAATTTAGTACTGGAGGGCAGCGCGGAGGGTAAAAATTGTAGAGGAAGAACAAGAAAGGAATACACTAAGCAGATTCAGAAGGACGTACAGTGCAGTAGTTACTTGGAGATGAAGGAGCTTGCACAGGATAGAGTAACATGGAGAGCTGCATCAAACCTGCCTCTGGACTGAAGATCTCAACAACAACAACAACAACAGTGAGGCCTATTTTCTATACTGAAGCAGATCAGCTGCTACAAGGTGACATGCAGCTTTGTAAGTGTCAGATGCTTCTTTCTTGTATAATATGCGTGTATTTCACAATTTGCATTTTCCTGAAAAGAATCTAGATTTGTGACCCTCCTCTCAAGTCACCTCTTGTTTCCTGGTGTCGCCAAGTTAGAAGACTTGCTTCATTCTTCTTTCACGAATTTTGTCTTTGCAGATTCTTATTACTGTCCATTCTCTGCTCTGTAGAACAGCTGCAGTTTGCTCCACCACCTTAGGCAAAGCAACGAGAGAAACTCCTGCATTCCTCTCTTGCTAAATATTCTCTCAAGGGAGAACTGACTATGTATTATCATGCTGTGTCAACCACTTTTTGAAAGCTCCCTAGGAGTGCGCGGCCTCAGTCTGTCTTCCTTTCAACTACTTTCATCATACATAGTAAGACACTGAAAGCTAATAGCTACCCATATCTGTTACAACACCTGGCTGGCACAGTGAAGATGACAAGAGAGTGGGACCAACAGCATCAACTCCCACTGGTATATTCCTGCCTTCTGCCTGTCAAGTGACAACTAGTTTAAATTGGACTGTAGTTGCAAAAAAACAATACCTTAAAACTATAAATATACATATAACAGAAATATTATAATTGCTAGTTGAAAGCAACATTGTTCAAATACTTGTATATTTATTAATAGAAACTGACGTCACTAGGGGCCAGTAATGTCACTGAGCTTGTAGCCTAAGTCCACAAGTTTTGTTGAGAACCTCTGTCAGTTTCTTGAATTTCTAACCTGTCATGACTAATATCTCTGTGCACAACATTATGTCTCTATCTTGGGTTCCATTGCTCACAATCACCAATATAAGGGGGCAAGTGTTTTGGATACCACTTGCCTACAACCACTTGTATACAATCTGAAGAACGAGCAGGCTGTAGCTATCCTATAGTAAAGGATTAAAGTCAACACTTCCTCCAGCCCAAGCAAATTACTTGGTTCTTTTGCATTAGCAAGTGGTCTAGGGCAGGCTTTAGATGGCTTATTAAAGCACCATTTGTTTATTGATGGCTCTTGAGATGACTCAGAAAAATAACGGTTCTTGAGTACCAGAAGTACCACATATACAATTTCTATTCATGACAAATGGTCAATATTTTTAACTTGTTTTCTTAAGATGATGTTCTCAGGGAAACCTGAAATGTTTTTAGACATCCTTATTCGTTACTGAGATCCAGAGGTTCAAAATTACTGTAATTATGCAGCTAATATCTGGTCTGAGGTGTAAATATAATTGTCTAATTAGCTAATGTAGTGATTGTTGTTCCTTCCTTCTCATCCCATCCAGTAAGTCACCCCTCGGGTTTCTGGATGAGTTTTTCATACCCTGCCAATTTCCTATACCTCGCCAGTCCTTTTTCTGCATCCTCTTTGTTCGCCTTGAACCCCTCTGCCACGCGAAGGAGCCACTGGCTCCCAAAGCTTGCAAATTTCCTCTACCTTTGTATGTGTGTATTCTCTTGCTGCCGTTTGGTGAGTATACTTTTTATCTATCCTGTTACATTATATTTACAAAGTGTATTAATAAACTGTCAAAACTTTACTGACCTACAGAATTAATTTCGTACAAGCAGCACGCCTGCTGCAACAGGGAAAAGAAGGGAACAAGCTAAAAAATGCTCCTATCGGAGCAAAAAGAGACAAATATGTTCCTCTTTAGAAGAGTGGGGAGCCTGCTGTCTCAATACTAATTCTGCCTTCCTCACCAAAAATCTTGGCAAGCAAACTTGCACATTTTTGTGCTGAAATAGAGTAGCAGTGAGGTAGTGACGATGGAATAAGACAGGAGAAAATGCTAGTGGGAGAGAAATAGAGAGGAGGCAGTGATGGTGGGAGAGAGGAAGTGGTAGTGAAAGAGAATGAGAGGTGGACGAAGACAACGTAAGTGAGACCCAAATAGACATGAGAGACAGCAAGACACAGTGTGTAGTGTTTCGAGAATTTCCGCGTAAATTCTAGAACCACTTAGCCTTCTACAGTCTCAAACACATGATATTTTAAATATAAGTGTGAGAGAGCCTATCTACCACACGTCACCTGTCTGTGTGTGCAGGTTCGAAGTGTGTGGTGAGAAGGCTGTAGACATGGCAGTCGAACGGCACCGACAAGAACTTGACGGTCGCGCCAAGGAAGGTGTAATGAAAGAACACGGCAGCCCCAAGGAACTTCTGTGTTATTCCATGCTGTTTTATAACTGACTATTGTAGTGACGAGGGGGGGGAAACAACATTGAGCTGGGAAAAGACTTTTAGTAACTTTTAACACAGACGTGCTAAAGGCAAGACTTGTTCACGATTTCCGTGGTTGTTGCATCAACTATGTGGTAAATGTATCTTAATTTGTGTCTAATGTGAGACGACACATGTGACTTACAAGAAGTCTAATGTTTATGTGAGAAATGATAATTTTGTTCTTTATGGAAGTTGAAATACATTGACGGTGAACTTAAAAAAAAAAAGTATTCTTCAAGTACCTACTTATTTCACAAGTAGGGAGATAGATAGATAGATAGATAGATAGATAGATAGATAGATAGAGAGAGAGAGAGAGTCATACATATTCCTTTAACTAGCATCATTCATCGGAGTAGTAGTTTTTGGAGACGGACATAGCTGGCTATCCAGAGAAGAAGATCAGATGCGCATACCAAGTAAGTCTACACGTGTATAAGAAGTGAGAAAGTTGCAATCCAACTTCACACATTCTTGTCAAAAACATTACAATGTGGCGACCGTGACAGGACCGAAGGAAAAAAGGAAATCTGAGACAAAAACGAGAGAAAAAGCTATCAAGTGTTGCCATAGCAACCGAACATAACAAGACAAAAAAACCATTTCACGAAATTGGATTCTGCCTAAATATCTGATGGAGAAAATTTGTAAATGTAAATAAGGGAGAAGAAGTGAAAAAGCCAAAACGAGGATAACCGGAGGGAAGATCTCGACATATTAGACTAAGAAGAGATACACCTAGAATAATACAATTAAGAAAATCTGGTGTCGGGAATATACAGTTCTCACACACCGTGGGTATGCAGAAACCAGCATCTGACGCCAGCAGCACCAGTTGCTGTTCACCGGTGCCGACCTACTTCCACAGCCACTCACCGACGCCTACGTGGAAACCAACAACTGATGCCACCGGCACCAGCTGCTGTTCACTGGTATTGATTACACATCCACTTATTGACACAGCCCAAATTCTACGCCGGGTGAGCGTAAAACAGAATTTTATTGTATTAATACAACGTGCAATAAGCCATTGAATGAACATTATTAGTGTAATTATTATACTTAACCCTTAAATGCACAGTGTAGCTGATCAGCTACAAACCATTCCTCTTCGATTCACAGCACGAGTTTCTTTGTTACTTGTAATATGTACCATTTTCGTTTGTGTACATTCTCAATTCGACACATAGTATATGAAAACTGCAACAGATCGCACCACAAGGCTGCTACAATCGATATTTCATAAAGTTGTGTTGCTGCTGAACCGCACGTTTTGTTTGTGAAAATGGAAGTGCAGAAAGTGTGTCTGTATGTCGATTAATGTGTTTAAAAACTTTTTGGGACATGAGTAAGGTATGTGGAAATTACACTACTGGCCATTAAAATTGCTACACCAAGAAGAAATGCAGGTGATAAACGGGTCTTCATTGGACAAATATATTATACTAGAACTGACATGTGATTACATTTTCACGCAATTTGGGTGCATAGATCGTCAGAAATCAGTACCCAGAACAACCACCTCTGGCCGTAATAACGGCCTTGATACGCCTGGGCATTGAGTCAAACAGAGCTTGGATGGCATGTACAGGTACAGCTGCCCATGCAGCTTCAACACGATACCACAGCTCATTAAGAGTAGTGACTGGCATGTTGTGATGAGCCAGTTGCTCGGCCACCATTGACCAGATGTTTTCAGTTGGCGAGAGATCTGAAGAATGTGCTGGCCAGGGCAGCAGCCGAACATTTTCTGTATCCAGAAAGGCCTGTACAGGACCTGTAACATGCGGTCGTGCATTATCCTGCTGAAATGTAGGGTTTCACAGGGATCGAATGAAGGGTAGAGCCATGGGTTGTAACACATCTGAAATGTAATGTACACTGTTCGAAGTGCCATCAATGCGAACAAGAGGTGACCGAAACGTGTAACCAACGGCACCCCATGCCATCACGCTGGGTGATATGCTAGTATGGTGATGACGAATACACGCTTCCAATGTGTATTCACCACGATGTCGCCAAACACGGATGCGACTATCATGATGCTGTAAACAGAACCTGGGTTCATCCGAAAAAATGACTTTTGCCATTTGTGCACCCAGGTTCGTCGTTGAGTACACCATCGCAGGTGCTCCTGTCTGTGATACAGTGTCAAGGGTAACCGCAGCCATGGTCTCAGAGCTGGTAGTCCATGCGGCTGCAAACGTCGTCGAACTGTTCGTACAGATGGTTGCTGTCTTGCAAACATCCCCATCTGTTGACTCAGGGATCGAGGCATGGCTGCACGATCTGTTACAGCCACGCGGATAAGATGCCTGTCATCTCAACTGCTGGTGATACGAGGCCGTTGGGATCCAGCACAGCGTTCCGTATTACCCTCCTGAACCCACCAGTTCCATATTCTGCTAACAGTCATTGGATCTCGACCACTGCGAGCGGCAATGTCGCAATGCAATAAACCGCAACCGCGATAGGCTACAATCCGACGTTTATCAAAGTTGGAAACGTGATGGTACGCATTTCTCCTCCTTACACGAGGCATCACAACAACGTTTCACCAGGCAACGCCGGTCAACTGCTGTTTGTGTATGAGAAATCGGTTGGAAATTTTCCTCATGTCAGCAGGTTGTAGGTGTCGCCAACCTTGTGTGAATGCTCTGAAAAGCTAATCATTTGCGTATCACAGCATCTTCTTCCTGTCAGTTAAATTTCGCGTCTGTAGCACGTCATCTTCGTGGTGTAGCAATTTTAATGGCCAGTAGTGTATTTAAATCATTATATATATATATATATATATATATATATATATATATATATATATAAAGGGAAACATACCACGTAGGAAAAATATATCTAAAAACATAGATGATGTGACTTACCAAATGAAAGTGCTGGCAGGTCGACAGACACACAAACAAACACAAACATACACACAAAATTCAAGCTTTCGCAACAAACTGTTGCCTCATCAGGAAAGAGGGAAGGAGAGGGAAAGACGAAAGGATGTGGGTTTTAAGGGAGAGGGTAAGGAGTCATTCCAATCCCGGGAGCGGAAAGACTTACCTTAGGGGGGAAAAAGGACGGCTTTAAATATATCTGCTTGTGTCTGTATATGTGTGGATGGATATGTGTGTGTGTGCGAGTGTATACCCGTCCTTTTTTCCCCCTAAGGTAAGTCTTTCCGCTCCCGGGATTGGAATGACTCCTTACCCTCTCCCTTAAAACCCACATCCTTTCGTCTTTCCCTCTCCTTCCCCTCTTTCCTGATGAGGCAACAGTTTGTTGCGAAAGCTTGAATTTTGTGTGTGTGTTTGTGTGTCTATCAACCTGCCAGCGCTTTCGTTCGGTAAGTCACATCATCTTTGTTTTTAGATATATGTTTGTATTCTAATGTATATAGTGTAGAAAATCGTGAAATACTGTTTGTAGCTATTCAGCTACAATGTGCATTTACCATATTTGAGAACATAACCTAACATGACAAGAAGAGACAGGAGAATGATATATTGGAGTGGCTGGAGATCCCTTTATGCAGTGAAGATAGTTTGGACTCATCATCTGATGACTCTTCACAAGACCCAACTTACGCAAGAGTATGAAGATTCTGGCAACAGCAGTAATAATGAAAAACGATGTGTGGGAACCACCAGACTCCACAAAGCTTACAATCTACTGCTGGGACAGTGATACCTACTTCTTCCGGAAATAGTGCATCGATAATAGCACCATATAGTAAAAGAAATAATCGGGAATCGGCAGATACTAACAATGAATCAGATTTCACACATTTGAGTGCACCAAAGAAATGCAGAAACGTTGTTTGGAAAGAGAAACATTTAGTTATTTCTGAAAGTCAGTCAAAATTTCACAGAACCACAGAGTTACCAGCTGAAATAATGAACTTCGACACTCCTTATCATTTTTTTTTTTTTTTTTTTACCCACAAATTCCCACCAGAATTTTTTGAAATAATTGTTGAGGAATCACACAGGTACAGTGTTCAGAAATATCCCAATAAACCACTAGCTACATCCTGTGATGACGTGAGAAATTTTATTGGTATCTAAATTGTAATTTCTGTTGCACATGTGCCCAACACAAGAGATTATTGGGATACTGTCATTGGTAATAAATTGATTAGCAGTACAATGTCAGTAGGTAGGTTTGAGCTCATCAGACAAAATCTTCATTTCAATGACAATGGTAACATTAATCCTAGGGGAGAAAATGGCCAAGACAGACTTTTCAAGTTGACCTGCTGAGATCTCGATTCCAAACAGTTTCTATTGAAGAAAACGTGTCTGTCGATGAGCAAATATGTTCCACAAAAGCGAGGAGTTATCTCAAACAGTATATGCCAAATAGGCCACATAAATATGGGTACAAGCTATTCATCATTAGTGGAATCTCAGCGTTTGCTTAATGATACTGAAATTTTAACTGATGAGAAAACTGCCATGAGAAAAGATTTCCTGGGTAGGATGATTTAGGAGCCAGTACAATTACTGTTGTTTGCCTTAGCCGAGTACTGCAAAAAAAAAATATAAACCATAAACTTTATTGTGACAATTACTACACATCATTACCACTTCTAGTTTACTTACATAAACAGGGCGTTTATTGTTTAGGAACTGTGAGTAGAAACCGAGTGACAGATTGCAAGCTTCCAAAAGAAGATGATTTGAAAAAATTGGGAAGAGGTACGTGTATTGAATGTGTGGCAACTGTTGAAGGAGTTGAAGTCTCCAATGTTGTTTGGAAATACAACTAAACTGTTATGTTTCTTTCTAGTCTTGCTGGAAAGGAACCTGTGGGGGAAGTTAGCAGGTATAATAGGAAAACAAAAACAAGAATAACAGTGTTATGACCTCAGTTGATGAAGTTTTACAACATATGGGAGGTGTAGATTTATTAGACAGTATTATGGGCAGACACAAAATGCTTACAAGATCTTGGAATTGGTTGGTATCTTAGAATATTCTATCATGTGTTAGATACGGGCATAGTAAATGCATGGATTTTGTACAAAAGAGTAGCAGAGTGTAAAGGCAATCAAAAGATCATAAAGCTAAGCAAATTCCACATTGAGGTTGCTGAATGTTTATGCCACGCTGGAACCACAACACCAAAACATGGGAGACCAAGCTATGAATTGGAACAACAAATCCAGCAAAGAAGAGAAGAGGACCAACAAAGGATGTAACACTGGACCACGTGGGTCATTTTCCATCCCACTTGTCAATAAGGCAGAGATGTAAATTTCCTGGATGTAAAGGATTTACATGGGTTTATTGTGAAAAGTGTGTAGTACCATTGTGTTTTCATAAAAATAAAAATTGCTTTAAGGAATATCATATGCAAACGGACTGTTGCACATTCCACACTGAGTTGAAATTTTTTAAATTAATTCTGTGCTTCATTTAAAAGAATTTTCGTGTTGCTTTTGCAACCTACTTATGTATTTTATTATTATTTTCCTTGCCGAATGTCTGAGAATAAGTCTCTGTGAGTGTATATGGACAATGTTCACTTTTGCAATGAAGCTGAATTCCCAAGTACTAGTTGATGTAAAGTTGTCACTGTGGTATGTCAGTTAACTGCTAAATGCATTTTGTAGCTGATCAGCTACAAACCATAAATTTGTATCTAAGAGCCTCAAATTTTGAAATAAATTTTTTGACTATTTTTCTGGCTTTTAACACCCCCTAAACACAACAGTAGGAATTTGTTCAATAAAATAAAAAAAATCATGCATTTAAGGGTTGAAGTTAATTTTTAGATTCTCAAAAGGTCTAAAGTTTGTAAAATTATGGATCAGGAACAGCAAGTTGGAGGAACTTCAGAAACAGGCATGGCTATGAAAATTAATACAGAAGTGCCAGACTGGTCTGAGTTAGTAAACCTAATCAAAGCTCAAAATGCTACTTTAAGAAAGGAACTGAGTGTAACTTTAAGTGAAAAAATAGATACCCAGAGTCTTAAGTTCAGACTCAGTAAATGCTCAATTAAATGATAAATTAGATGCCCAGAGTGAAACCTTGAATAGTCAAGCAACCAATCTAGGTTTATTAAGTGCCAAGGTTGACGCACAGAGTAGAGAATTTAGTAATCTATGCGACGGCATGGATGCTTTAAAGACTGAATTTGACACTCTGAATGGTAAAAGCTGGCAATGTGTAATTATATTTAAAGAAGGAACTAAATAATTCTTTAAGCATTCATGTAAATCAAATGTTTGCTGAATTCAACCAAAAACAGGCTAATAATTTTCAGAGTTTGACTAAAAAGTTAGAATTGAATATTGAGGAGAAATATAATAGCATAGAATTAGAGATAAATGAAAAGTTAGGATCATTGGAGGATGTATGTAATGCTCAGTTTAATGCTGTAAAGCAGGGATGGCATACTTTGAAAGAGAGCATTAATAAGCATAGCGAATTAATGCCTGTCATTCAATCGCAAATTGCAGGTGTACGTACAAGAGTAGACAGTGTAGAAAGAAGCTTCAAAGAGAAGATAGCAAGCTCTGATATCATAAATGTACGTAGTCTGGAGGAGCAGGTAGAGGAAATTATAGACTGGAAAGTCACTGAGAGAATAACATCTGGGAATGCATCGCCTACAGTTTCTTCTGAATTTAATGATACCAGGAAGCACATAGACGAACTCTGGAGAGAAGTCAAACTTATCCAGGAACAAGTAGAAAAATGAGAAACTTCACCCAATGTTGGGTTGACTAGTGAAGTAGTTACTGATTTGCGATGGGGGATGAATTCGGCGTTATCAAGACAGTTCCCTAAATTCAAGCCCGACGGGGAGGTGCATCCGACTCATTTTTTGAAAAGATTCAATGAAGCCTTGCCAAAGAACTGGGAAGATTCTAAAAAGATTGAATTTGCTGTAGGGTACCTTTTAGGGGAAGTCTCAGAATGAGGTACTGTAAATATTAGAACTTTTCTTCGTGGGGAGATTTCCATCAGAAATTTGGAGAGAAATATTGGTCTGCTAGTGCACAGGAGAAACTAATACCAGATTTCAGAGACCTGAAATACTACAATAATGCTTGGGGTACCATGAGGAAATATTTCGACTGGCATCTAATATGGGCAATGTATTTAGATAAGCCGAGGGAGGAAGAGGGGTTGGTTTGAATTTTGATTAGACGATTACCCATCTAAGCAAGGAAAGACATCTTGTGTAGTGGCTGGAAAACAGTTGAAGAATTGTTATCCCTCACTGATGGACTAGATGTCCTAAATAAAGAATGTAATGAAACTTTACATCAAGGGGAAAACTCGAATTTCAAAAGGAATAGTGGGAATAATTTCAAAAATTATAAAGTCCACCTAGCTAGACTACACCAGCGCAATAGAAAAAATGGTAACAATTATCAGAACAAGCATCCACCTTCGAATTTAGGTCCAGTAACTTCTCAGGAATTTGTACCAAGTAATAATAGAGCACAAAGTGGTAACATAGTACCTCGATTCGGTAACCAACCTGTGATTACTAATGAGGAAAATGTAGTGCGATCTGGATCCAGGGCTAGGGGCCAGGTCGTAGAGATACACTAGGAGGCCTGGTTAATGATAAGTACGTTAAATTCACGCACAGAATATCTACAAAAGATTGGTTACTGCTAGGAGAACCTAACCTAGTTATCAACAATCCACAACCTATTATAGCAGGGACTGTGGAAACTTCTGAAGTTAACATATTTGTAGACTCAGAGAGTGAAGTATCACTCATATCTAGCACATTAAATAATTTATATCTAAAAACAAAGATGATGTGACTTACCAAACGAAAGTGCTGGCAGGTCGATAGACACACAAACAAACAAACATACACACAAAATTCAAGCTTTCGCAACAAACTGTTGCCTCATCAGGAAAGAGGGAAGGAGAGGGAAAGACGAAAGGATGTGGGTTTTAAGGGAGAGGGTAAGGAGTCATTCCAATCCCGGGAGCGGAAAGACTTACCTTAGGGGGAAAAAAGGACGGGTATACACTCGCACACACACACAAATCCATCCACACATATACAGACAAAAGCAGACATATGTCTGCTTGTGTCTGTATATGTTTGGATGAATATGTGTGTGTGTGCACGAGTGTATACCCGTCCTTTTTTCCACCTAAGGTAAGTCTTTCCGCTCCCGGGATTGGAATGACTCCTTACCCTCTCCCTTAAAACCCACATCCTTTCGTCTTTCCCTCTCCTTCCCTCTTTCCTGATGAGGCAACAGTTTGTTGCGAAAGCTTGAGTTTCCCTCTATTATATTAACATTATTTAATTTATTACAGACTAAACAGCACCTACCGCTATTGCCAGTAACTGAAGTTTACATAGTCAGTATAACAGGAACTAAAAGTAAAGTTGTGAAACACGAAACCCAAGTGAACTGTAGTGTTAGAAATATCTTATTTTCTTCAAACACTTTTAATAGTAGAAAATATTAATAGGAATGTATTATTTGGTTTAGATTGGTTATTAGAATTTAAAGTCATCTTAAATTTTAAGGAAAATCTTTTTTGTTTTGGTAAAAGGAACAGTAGATGCTGGATACCGTTTGTGATAGACAGCTACATTGGTAAACAAACAACGGAATGTCAGTATCTGTGATTAACAGCTACAGCACAATTATCACCAGAGACAGCTAATGTAGGTCCAGGAACACAACGAACTGACATACAAGACAAGTTAACTAGTCACTAATATTAATTGAACAACAAAAGCAAGGTTTTTATAAAATTTTAGTGGAGTATGAAGTAGTGTTCTCCGATTGTCCCAGTAACATCAGCAACTATATTTGTAAATTCAAAATCAAAGATGGCACTCCATTCTTGTGTAAGCTGTATCCAATACCGGTAAGTTTGAAAGAAGCAGTGAGGGAGGAAATCAACAAAACGATTGACAACAATATAATAGAACGTAGCTCCAGTGTCATGAATAACCCTTTGGTCGTGGTGAAAAAAGCTACAGGTGGGGTACAATTCGTGTTAGACGTGCGGACATTGAATAAGCATATAGAGAGAGAAAGAGACAGACCGATTAAAATCGACGAATTGTTATCCAAATTCGGGAAAGCAAGGTTTTTTAGCATGATGGACTTGACTGCGGGATTTTGGCAAATTAGGTTACATCCTGAATCTAAAGAGTATACAGCTTTCTTATTTAATAGTAAATCATATCATTTCAATGTATTGCCATTCGGACTTAATATTTCTGTATCCATATTTATACGTGCGATGGATCAAGCATTAGGGAGAGATTTATTGAAGGATTTAATAATATATTTAGACGATATCCTAATAATATCAGCTACTTGGGAAGAGCATTGTCTCACCTTATGCACAACTCTGAAAAGATTTAAAGAGAAAGTTATTACGGTGAAACTGTCTAAACCATACTTTGTGCACCAAGAGCTTAAGTTTTTAGGTCATATTGTAGGGGTGCAGGGAATTAAGCTGGACCCTGAACCCATTACAGCTATTAAAGTGTGTCCACACCCAAGAAATGTAAGACAGTTGAAGGGATTTATAAGAATGGCCGGATACTATCAACAGTACATACGAGGTCATGAACTAAATGACCCGAAAATTTTACGTTTATTAAGGAAAGGAGTACCGTAGATTTGGGATCACGAAGCAAATGATGTGTTTGAAAAGGTCAAAATGCTTGTTGAATCACCCATATTACACCATCCAGTTATGGGCGAACTGTTCAAAATTTCAACAGACACATCTGATTACGGTATTGCTGCAGAACTTTTCCAAGGACAGTGTGATCTAAGTGGTGTAGAACACTGAACAATAGTTTTTGCTAGCCGTAGTCTAAGTAACATGAACTGAATCACGCGGCTACTGAAAAGGAACTATTGGCTATTGTACGGAGTATCCAAAAATTTCAAACACTAGTATGGGTGTCATAAGTTCATGTTTACACATATCATCAAGCTCTATCCTTTCTAATGAGCAGTTGATTGTTACACAGTAGATTAATGCGATTGATGTTTTTCCTACAGGAATATATTAGGATACAATATGTAAAAGGTTCCGAGAATATTGTACCGGATGCTTTGTCTAGGTTACCCATATGAATTGAAGAGTTAAAACATACAGAAGGACCCGGGGTTATTTTTGCAATCAATTTTATGTCAGTACAATATCCGAACATCAGGGTACAGGAGGTGGCCCAAAGAATAACAGAAAATATCCATCATGATCCCTATTTTACAGAAATGTTTTCTATGTGTATCTGGAATTCCTTACCTTCTAATCAAGTGGGAAAACGGAAAATTATGGTTCATAATTTGTTTTGGAGAGACAGCGTAACATCGCAACGTTGGTGTTTATACGTTCCGAAAGTAGTGGAGGACGCACTTGTGTAGTATGTTCGTATAGGATACTGACACTTCGGAATCAAGAAGTGTATAACCCATATGAATAAGTTTTATTATTTTAAGAAGCTAGGGCATAAAGTAGCATCTTTGATTAGAACTTGTGAAATCTGTCAGAAGGTCAAAGAGAATCACACTCACGTGAAATAC
The DNA here is from genome assembly GCF_023898315.1 of Schistocerca nitens. NCBI lineage: Eukaryota > Metazoa > Arthropoda > Insecta > Orthoptera > Acrididae > Schistocerca > Schistocerca nitens. The sequence continues at coordinate 415,315,793 of NC_064622.1, read as the reverse complement.
AAAATGTATCCGATTATTCCTAAGTCGTTACACGGTCTCACAGCAGCAGATTTTTTTGAACCAGTTCCGAAAGGAAAGGGAGGAGTGTCATACATTTTGGTCATCATAGAGTGCTGGTCAAAATATGTTAAGCTATATCCCATCAAAAAAGCAAATATGCAGACAGTTATACTCTGTTTACATCAATACCTTCTAGAAGTACATAAACCAAAACAATTTCTTATGGATAATGGCCCACAATTCATGAGTAACGAATTTAAAGAATTTCTATTGTGGGAAGGTATTCATCAACTGTTAATATCCAACTATAACCCGTCCTCGAACCCGCGTGAACAAGTAATGAGGGAAATTGGAAAACTATGCCGTACCTACTGCCATGAAAAACACTTTACGGGCAACAAAAATTAAAGATTTTGAACTTATTCTAAATGAATTACCACATTTATCAACTGGGGTAACACCTTTAGAACTAATGGGCAAACCCTTTATAGGAGAAAATCTCATTATACATTTTTGTTGGCCTGAACAACCGAGTGCTAATTACAAAATGAACAAGGAAATAGTTTCTAAGAATTGAGGTGAAAAGGCACAACAAAGAGTAAGTGTATATAATGAAAAAGCTGTTGAACCTCAGTAAGAGGTCGATGACCTAGTTCTTGTAAATCATCATCTTCAAAGCTCTGCCCCGAAGAAAGAGTGCCATAAGTTTTTCCAAAAACATGAAGGACCATACCGAGTACAAACTGATCCATCCCAAGACATTTTTAGTGCATCCTACAACTGGATCAGAAAGGTAAAGTATAATGTAAAGGACGTAAAGTTATACAAATCTCCAGGGACGTTAACGGGTGGAGTGACACCCATCGGGTCCCGAGTTGTTTTCTGTGTTTCTTCCGTAATAGTTTCTATGCATTGAATTCCTTCAAAATCTTAAGTTACTCTAGCATCCCACATTCAAAGATACTGTTGTTGTTGTCTTCAGTCCTGAGACTGGTTTGATGCAGCTCTCCATGCTACTCTATCCTGTGCAAGCTTCTTCATCTCCCAGTACTTACTGCAACCTACATCCTTCTGAATCTGCTTAGTGTATTCATCTCTTGGTCTCCCTCTACGATGTTTACCCTCCCCGCTGCCCTCCAATGCTAAATTTGTGATCCCTTGATGCCTCAGAACATGTCCTACCAACCGGTCCCTTCTTCTTGTCAAGTTGTGCCACAAACTCCTCTTCTCCCCAATTCTATTCAATACCTCCTCATTAGTTATTTGATCTACCCATCTAATCTTCAGCATTCTTCTGTAGCACCACATTTCAAAAGCTTCTATTCTCTTCTAGTCCAAACTATTTATCGTCTATGTTTCACTTCCATACATGGCTACATTCCATACAAATACTTTCAGAAACGACTTCCTGACACTTAAATCTATACTCTATGTTAACAAATTTCTCTTCTTCAGAAACATTTTCTTTGCCATTGCCAGTCTACATTTTATGTCCTCTCTACTTCAACCATCATCAGTTATTTTGCTCCCCAAATAGCAAAACTCCTTTATTACTTTAAGTGTCTCATTTCCTAATCTAATTCCCTCAGCATCACCCGACTACATTCCATTATCCTTGTTTTGCTTTTGTTGATGTTCATCTTATATCCTCCTTTCAAGACACTGTCCATTCCGTTCAACTGCTCTTCCAAGTCCTTTGCTGTCTCCGACAGAATTACAATGTCATTAGCGAACCTCAAAGTTTTTATTTCTTCTCCATGGATTTTAATATGCCTACTCTGAATTTTTCTTTTGTTTCCTTTACTGCTTGCTCAATATACAGATTGAATAACATCGGGGAGAGGCTACAACCCTGTCTCACTCCCTTCCCAACCACTGCTTCCCTTTCATGTCCCTCGACTCTTATAACTGCCATTTGGTTTCTGTACAAATTGTAAATAGCCTTTCGCTCCCTGTATTTTACCCCTGCCACCTTCAGAATTTGAAAGAGAGTATTCCAGTCAACATTGTCAAAAGCTTTCTCTAAGTCTACAAATGCTAGAAAATAGATTAATAGATTAAGGAAAGGCAAACCTACATTTCTAAGATAAGTCGTAGGGTCAGTATTGCCTCAAGTGTTCCAACATTCCTGCGGAATCCAAACTGATCTTCGCCGAGGTTGGCTTCTACCAGTTTTTCCATTTGTCTGTAAAGAATTCGCGTTAGTATTTTGCAGCTGTGACTTATTAAACTGATAATTTGGTAATTTTCACATCTGTCAACACCTGCTTTCTTTGGGGTTGGAATTATTATGGGGGGGGGGGGGGGGGGGCAATCATACTAAATAGCATTTGTGATTACATCATCCCCAATGATTCCTGGTGGAGGATTTCCTTGTTCCATAACAACCTCTGACCCCCTATAAAATCTCTCGGGGGACTAAAGAAGCTTCTGCATAAGTGTTTCTGGTACTACTCTTATGCACCCTGCAAGAGCACGCACGAGGTAGGGATTTGCACAGTGCATTCGCATCTACCTGTCCCCAGTCTGGACTTGTCCCGACTTTTCTCAGCTGCAGCATGAGGTGGAAATTTGCACACGTTGTCACCGATCTCCGTCATTTGGCACAGCCTTGGGACAAGATATATAAAGTGCACCCGGTCAGCTCTTATCTCCCTCGGTTTCAACTGGCGCGGTCTCCACGTATAATTAGGCCATAGTTAGTTTGGACCTCGGTTTCAACCAACGTGGTCTCCATGTATAACTTTGTCATACCGTATTACTCGAATCTAAGCTGCACTCGAATCTAAGTCGCACCTGAAAAATGGGACTCGAAATCAAGGAAAAAAAATTTTCCTGAACCTAAGCCGCACCTGAAATTTGAGACTCGAAATTCAAGGGAAGAGAAAAGTTTTAGGCCGCACATCCAAATCGAAACAAAGTTGGTCCATTTAATACGAGACGATTTAGGTCGAATGAATGACGATACAGCTACAGTAATTTGGTTCAAGACGTAAGCTTAGGAGTTAAGCTTTACCACTTTACCAGGTAGCCATTGCTATGCGTCAGGCGCTCCGTCCGTATTTATACGGGTACCCTTCCTTTTTCACGTGCTTTGTCTGGTTTGAATTGATTGCTTATTTTTCTTTGATCTCATAAGTGCCGTTCTCTTTGTTATAGGTGTTTACGGTCACTCTATGCTGAAAATGCATTACTGTACTGTGTCATGCATTGTTTGTCGCATTCTGATAATGAGTGTTTTATGGCCTGTCGCCGCTCACGGCATGGCTTGCTTTTGTTCGTGCTACCGCCGCTTACAATTTAAGAAAAAAAAAAAAAAAAAGAGGAGGAATTGTCTCATTTGCGAAACAGTGGCAAGAGACTGCTGTTTGTTGTTACTTACACTGCTGCTTTCTTTGATAATAATCAACAAGAACCAAATAATAGACTTCGTATGATAGAAGATGTTCTAAACGAGAGTTTAGCGAAAATTTGTCTCCATTTGAAAATCTTTGCAGACGCCTCTTTAGCATATTACATTCTGCACAGAAATTAGAGTCATCTTAGATTTAAAATCTAGTCAATTGCCATGCTTTATTTCTGACTGTATCACTATAAGGCATAAGAATAATATGAATATAAACATGACATGATATGTATATTCTTCCGCGTTTGCTGTTGTCTCACTCTAGTTTCGAAGTTTATTAGGCCGACAAGATTTAAATCAGATAGCAGCAAACACGAAAGAATACAAGGCAAAATGTTTATATTGGTATTATTCTTATGGTGAAGAGAATACTGCATGTGATTCCCAATTCATAAAAGTTCCTATTAGCAACCATCTCCTCTCACAGGTAGGAAAAAATTCAGAATGTAGAGTTGACCATATTGACAAAAACCCCAAACAGTCTTGCCAGTTGGATTTTCGTAGTACATTGAAATGCTGCTACATTCGAAGATGAACAATATGGAATTTGTATTTACTTCGTTGGATAATGTATGAAAATGCTGTGGTTGAAGCTCGGGGCGGAGAAAAAAAAGCTCGTCTTCCACCTTCTTTTAAAATTTATTTACTGACGCAGAGGTTTTGGTGCCAGTATTTATCTTTGTGCCTGCAAAGCAAGCCTGTGTAGCGCTACATATATTCGACGGCAGAAGTTAGTTGTGGCAGCATCTACCAACATTTTTCAGAACTTCCGCTTACTTTGCACTCGATTCTAAGATGCAGGCGGTTTTTTGGATTACAAAACCCGGAAAAAAAAAGTGCAGCTTAGATTCGAGTAAATGACATTTTTGTTTCGAATGATCTTCATATATAATCTCTTCACCAGTTTCTTTGCAAACCTGTGTGTAGAGGTCTTGGTAAAAATAATGTCATCAATTTTGTATGTATCATTGATATAAGGTGTCATTATGACGACTCCAACACTGGTTTTCTTGAAAGATGCCGGGTAATCCTTTCATTGGTCACATATTTCTAGGTAAATATGGAGAACCGTGTTCTGGCGCATAACTTTCAAAATAATTTCTGAAGTCATGAGAATACTATTCTCATACTGAATGTGATACAATCGGGCCAGAGTTCCAATTTATATTTCTTGACGCATATTTCTCTTAGTGAACTGAAGGAAATATTAAGTTGGCAAAACATAATGATGGATGACTAATTAAACAACTGTGATACCATAGAATATAGATTTTCTACTTTGTACAAAATTTTTGTACCTTTTATGAGATGTGATGTAGATGGGTTTTATATCAGTTTTGAAAGGGGTAGGTATTGTTGATAACAGCATGACTTACGAGAACACATAAATCATAACTAACACAAAACACACACACCACACCTTTCAAATGACTCTCACAAACAAGTGTGCCTGGTTCTTCATCACTTGCCGTTTCCACTGGGTTGCTAAGATTTCCTTTGGGAAAATACAGACACAAGCAGACATATATGTCTGCTTGTGTCTGTATATGTGCGGATGGATATGTGTGTGTGTGCGCGCGAGTGTATACCTGTCCTTTTTCCCCCCTAAGGTAAGTCTTTCCGCTCCCGGGATTAGAATGACTCCTTACCCTCTCCCTTAAAACCCACATCCTTTCGTCTTTCCCTCTTTCCTGATGAAGCAACCGTGGGTTGCGAAAGCTTGAATTTTGTGTGTGTGTGTGTATCAACACATTGATAGACACACAAACAAACACAAACACACACACAAAATTCAAGCTTTCGCAACCAACAGTTGCTTCATCAGGAAAGAGGGAAGGAGAGGGAACGACGAAAGGATTTGGGGTTTAAGGCAGAGGGTAAGGAGTGTTTGTGTTTGTTTGTGTGTCTATCAATATGCCAACACTTTCGTTTGGTAAGTTACATCATCTTTGTTTTTAGATAGATTTTTCCCATGTGGAGTGTTTCCCTCTACCAAAAAAACTGTGACGATTTCACACTGAGCGAGTATACATAAGAAGGAGGCATGACTAATGAAAGAGCACACAAGCAAGATTGGAGTTTCCAGAATGAGATTTTCACTCTGCAGCGGAGCGTACGCTGATATGAAACTTCCTGTCAGATAAAAACTGTGTGCCGGGCCGAGATTCGAACTCGGGACCTTTGCTGCAGAGTGAAAGTCTCATTCTGGAAACATCCCCCAGGCTGTGGCTAAGCCATGTCTCCGAATATCCTTTTTTTCTGGAGTGCTAGTTCTGCAAGGTTCGCAGGAGAGCTTCTGTGAAGTTTGGAAGGTAGGAGACGAGGTACTGGCACAAGTAAAGCTGTGAGGACGAGGCATGAGTCGTGCTTGGGTAGCTCAGTTGGTAGACCACTTGCCCGCGAAAGGCAAAGGTTCCGAGTTCGAATCTCGGCCCAGCACACAGTTTTAATCTGCCACGAAGTTTCAAGATTGGAGTTAATCGTGACGCTTATTTAAGAAAAGTCAGTGTAGCAAATAATCTGATAAATTGATGAATATTACGATAGTGAGGTAGACATAGTATATACTAAAGGTATAGGAGTTCAGAAGTAGAGAAGGACTCCAGGGATTAAATGACGTATTATAAAAGTGAATGTGAAGGGTAAAATAGATTTTTAGCTTTACCAGGAAATACTTAATTATAGTATACATAGAAAAGTATACTAGGGTAATGAACCATGGGGCCTACTCAGTAAGGATAACGGGGTCATACCCAGCATTTGCTAAGTATAAAGGGCTATCAGGAGAAAGAAAACTGGCGTTCTACAGATCAGAGCATGGAATGTCTGATCCCTTAATCGGGCAGGTAGGTTAGAAAATTTAAAAAGGGAAATGGATAGGTTAAAGTTAGATATAGTGGGAATTAGCGAAGTTCGGTGGCAAGAGGAACAAGACTTTTGGTCAGGTGAATACAGGGTCATAAATACAAAATCAAATAGGGGTAATGCAGGAGTAGTTTTAATGATGAATACAAAAATAGTGCGGGTAAGCTACTACCAACAGCATAGTGAACGCATTATTGTGGCCAAGATAGACACGAAGCCCACGCTTATGACAGTAGTACAAGTCTATATGCCAACTAGCTCTGCAGATGACGAAGAAATTGAAGAAATGTATGATGAAATAAAAGGAATTATTCAGATAGTGAAGGGAGATGAAAATTTAACAGTCATGGGTGACTGGAATTCGGTAGTAGGAAAAGGGAGAGAAGGAAACGTAGTAGGTGAATATGGATTGGGGCTGAGAAATGAAAGAGGAAGCCACCTGGTAGAACTTTGCACAGAGCACAACTTAATCATAGCTAACACTTGGTTCAAGAATCATAAAAGAAGATTGTATACATGGAAGAAGCCTGGAGATACTGACAGATTTCAGATAGATTATATAATGGTAAGACAGAGATTTAGGAACCAAGTTTTAAATTGTAAGACATTTCCAGGGGCAGGGGCAGATGTGGACTCTGACCACAATCTATTGGTTATGAACTGTAGATTAAAAGTGAAGAAACTGCAAAAAGGTGGGAATTTAAGGAGATGGGATCTGAATGAACTGAAAGAATCAGAGGTTGTACAGAGTTTCAGGGAGGGCATAAGGGAACAATTGACAGGAATGGGGGAAAGAAATACAGTAGAAGAAGAATGGGTAGCTCTGAGGGATGAAGTACTGAAGGCAGCAGAGGATCAAGTAGGTAAAAAGACGAGGGCTAGTAGAAATCCTTGGGTAACAGAAGAAATATTGAATTTAATTGATGAACGGAGAAAATATAAAAATGCAGTAAATGAAGCAGGCGAAAAGGAATACAAACGTATCAAAAATGATATCGACAGGAAGTGCAAAATGGCTAAGCAGGAATGGCTAGAGGACAAATATAAGGATGTAGAGGCTTGTCTCACTAGGGGTAAGATAGATATTGCCTACAGGAAAATTAAAGGGACATTTGGAGAGAAGAGAACCACTTGTATGAATATCAAGAGCTCAGATGGCAACCCAGTTCTAAGCAAAGAAGGGAAGGCAGAAAGGTGGAAGGAGTATATAGAGGGTTTATACAAGGGCGATGTACTAGAAGACAATATTATGGAAATGGAAGAGGATGTAGATGAAGAAGAAATGGGAGATAAGATACTGCGTGAAGAGTTTGACAGAGCACTGAAAGACTTAAGTCGAAACAAGGCCCCGGGAGTAGACAACATTCCATTAGAACTACTGACGGACTTGGGACAGCCAGTCCTGACAAAACTCTACCATCTGGTGAGCAAAATGTATGAGACAGGCGAAATATCCTCAGACTTCAAGAAGAATATAATAATTCCAATCCCAAAGAAAGCAGGTGTTGACAGATGTGAAAATTATCGAACTATTAGTTTAATAAGTCACGGCTGCATAATACTAACACGAATTCTTTACAGACGAATGGAAAAACTGGTGGAAGCCGACCTCGGGGAAGATCAGTTTGGATTCTGTAAAAATATGGGAACACGTGATGCAATACTGACCCTACGACTTATCTTAGAAGCTAGATTAAGAAAAGGCAAACCTTGGAGGAAGCTTTTGACAATGTTGACTGGAATACTCTCTTTCAAATTCTGAAGGTGGCAGGGGTAAAATACAGGGAGTGAAAGGCTATTTACAATTTGTACAGAAACCAGATGGCAGTTATAAGAGTCGAGCGGCATGAAAGGGAAGCAGTGGTTGGGAAGGGAGTGAGACAGGGTTGTAGCCTCTCCCCGATGTTATTCAATCTGTATATTGAGCAAGCAGTAAAGGAAACAAAAGAAAAATTCAGAGTAGGTATTAAAATCCATGGAGAAGAAACAAAAACTTTGAGGTTCGCCAATAACAATGTAATTCTGTCAGAGACAGCAAAGGACTTGGAAGAGCAGTTGAACGGAATGGACAGTGTCTTGAAAGGAGGATATAAGATGAACATCAACAAAAGCAAAACGAGGATAATGGAATGTAGTCAAATGAAGTCGGTTGATGCTGAGGGAATTAGATTAGGAAATGAGACACTTAAAGTAGTAAAGCAGTTTTGCTAACTGGGGAGCAAAATAACTGATGATGGTCAAAGTAGAGAGGATATAAAATGCCACACAGCGTCAGGTGGCTTGCGGAATATGGATGTAGATGTAGACTGGCAATGGCAAGGAAGGCATTTCTGAAGAAGAAAAATTTGTTAACATCGAGTATTGATTTAAATGTCAGGAAGTCGTTTCTGAAAGTATTTGTATGGAGTGTAGCCATGTATGGAAGAGAAACATGGACGATAAATAGTTTGGACAAGAAGAGACTAGCAGCTTTTGAAATGTGGTGCTACAGAAGAATGCTGAAGATTAGATGGGTAGATCACATAACTAATGAGGAGGTATTGAATAGAATTGGGGAGAAGAGGAGTTTGTGGCACAACTTGACTAGAAGAAGGGATCGGTTGGTAGGACATGTTCCGAGGCATCAAGGGGTAACCAATTTAGTACTGGAGGGCAGCGTGGAGGGTAAAAATCGCAGAGGGAGACCAAGAGATGAATACACTTTGCAGATTCAGAAGGATGTATGCTGCAGTAGGTACTGGGAGATGAAAAAGCTTGCACAGTCTCAGGACTGAAGACCATCATAACAACAACAACAACGGACAGGCATACCTACATGGAAATAGGACGACCTGTGGCCTGAGAAATAGGGATGTTGTATAAAGGAGTGTACCTATCAGAACGGAAACAGGAAGTGCTCTCAAAGGTCAACCTATATGTAAGGTACAGGTATAGGAGAAGGGGACAGTATCGTGACAGCAGTCACACACTTTATAGGGATTATTCTGGTAAGTTTGAATTCTATGCACAACAAGCAATTTTACGTTTTATGTAAGTTTACGGGCGTCAAAAGGAACACTTTCATGTTCCCCAGAGTTCCTCCAAACTACAACGGATAATGAATGAGTACATACTTGGAAAAGGTAATGCAAGAAGTGGGAACAGAAAATAAGATCACTCATGTGCCATGGAGCGGGGGAAAATAAATAAAAAGAAAAAAAGGAGATTGAGAGATGGAGAGAGAGAGAGAGAGAGATGGTTGCTGATCTGAAAAAGGTATATATAAACCTACATAATAAATGTATACTGTTAAAATGAGAATTGCTATTGTTTGACATTATTGTACATAGTGATTACGCATAAAATATCACGTGTTCGATCTGAGGAGGGGTGTATGTAGTGTTTCAAGAATTTCCACGCAAATTCTAGAACCACTTGGCCTTCTACAGTCTTGAACCCACGATATTTTGAATGTAAGTGTGAGAGAGCCTCTCTACTGCGTGTCAACTGTCTGTGTGTGTGCAGGTCCGAAGTGTGTAGTGAGAAGACTGTAGACACGGAGGTCGAACGGCACTGAGAAGTACTTGTCGGTCAAGGAAGTTGTAATGAAAGAACACGGCAGCCCCAAGGAACTTCTGTGTTATTCCGTGCTGTTTTGTAACTTTCACTATTGTAGTGACCGGGGGAGGGAGGTGAATAACAGTTGAGTTGGAAAAAGATCTTTAGTAACATTTAACACAGACGTGCTACAGACAAAACTCGTTCACGATTTCCGTGGTTGTTGAATCAACCATGTGGTAAACACACAAAATTCAAGCTTTCACAACCAATGGTTGCTTCATCAGGAAAGAGGGAAGGAGAGGGAAAGACGAAAGGATGTGGGTTTTAAGGGAGAGGGTAAGGAGTCATTCCAATCCCGGGAGCGGAAAGACTTACCTTAGGGGGAAAAAAGGACAGGTATACACACACACACACACACACACACACACACACACACACACACACACAGGCACAAGCAGACATTTGTAAATGCAAAGAGTTTGGGCAGAAATGTCAGTCGAGGGGGAAGTACAGAGGCAAAGATGTTGTTGAATGACAGGTGAGGTATGAGCGGCGGCAACTTGAAATTAGCAGAGTTTGAGCCCTGGCGGGTAACGAGAAGAGAGGATATACTGAAGGGCAAGTTCCCATCTCCGGAGTTCTGACAGGTTGGTGTTAGTGGGAAGTATCCAGATAACCCGGACGGTGTAACACTGTGCCAAGATGTGCTGGCCGTGCACCAAGGCATGTTTAGCCACAGGGTGATCCTCATTACCAACAAACACTGTCTGCCTGTGTCTATTCATGCGAATGGACAGTTTGTTGCTGGTCATTCCCACATAGAAAGCTTCACAGTGTAGGCAGGTCAGTTGGTAAATCACGTGGGTGCTTTCACATGTGGCTCTGCCTTTGATCGTGTACACCTTCCGGGTTACAGGACTGGAGTAGGTGGTGGTGGGAGGGTGCATGGGACAGGTTTTACACCGGGGATGGTTACAAGGGTAAGAGCCAGAGGGTAGGGAAGGTGGTTTGGCGATTTCATAGGGATGAACTAACAGGTTACGAAGGTTAGGTGGACGGCGGAAAGACACTCTTGGTGGAGGATTTCATGAAGGATGGATCTCATTTCAGGGCAGGATTTGAGGAAGTCGTATCCCTGCTGGAGAGCCACATTCAGAGTCTGATCCAGTCCCGGAAAGTATCCTGTCACAAGTGGGGCACTTTTGGGGTTCTTCTGTGGGAGGTTCTGGGTTTGAGGAGATGAGGAAGTGGCTCTGGTTATTTGCTTCTGTACCAGGTCGGGAGGGTAGTTGCGGGATGCGAAAGCTGTTTTCAGGTTGTTGGTGTAATGGTTCAGGGATTCCGGACTGGAGCAGATTCGTTTGCCACGAAGACCTAGGCTGTAGGGAAGGGACCGTTTGATGTGGAATGGGTGGCAGCTGTCATAATGCAGGTACTGTTGCTTGTTGGTGGGTTTGATGTGGACGGACGTGTGAAGCTGGCCATTGGACAGGTGGAGGTCAATGTCAAGGAAAGTGGCATGGGATTTGGAGTAGGACCAGGTGAATCTGATGGAACCAAAGGAGTTGAGGTTGGAGAGGAAATTCTGGAGTTCTTCTTCACTGTGAGTCCAGATCATGAAGATGTCATCAATTAATCTGTACCAAACTTTGGGTTGGCAGGCCTGGGTAACCAAGAAGGCTTCCTCTAAGCGACCCATAAATAGGTTGGCGTACGAGGGGGCCATCCTGGTACCCATGGCTGTTCCCTTTAATTGTTGGTATGTCTGGCCTTCGAAAGTGAAGAAGTTGTGGGTCAGGATGAAGCTGGCTAAGGTAATTAGGAAAGAAGTTTTAGGTAGGGTGGCATGTGATCGGCGTGAAAGGAAGTGCTCCATCGCAGCGAGGCCCTGGACGTGCAGAATATTTGTGTATAAGGAAGTGGCATCAATGGTTACAAGGATGGTTTCCGGGGGTAACAGATTGGGTGAGGATTCCAGGCGTTCGAGAAAGTGGTTGGTGTCTTTGATGAAGGATGGGAGACTGCATGTAATGGGTTGAAGGTGTTGATCTACGTAGGCAGAGATACGTTCTGTGGGGGCTTGGTAACCAGCTACAATGGGGCGGCCGGGATAATTGGGTTTATGAATTTTAGGAAGAAGGTAGAAAGCAGGGGCGCGGGGTGTCGGTGGAGTCAGGAGGTTGATGGAGTCAGGTGAAAGGTTTTGTAGGGGGCCTAAGGTTCTGAGGATTCCTTGAAGCTCAGCCTGGACATCAGGAATGGGATTACCTTGGCAAACTTTGTATGTAGTGTTGTCTGAAAGCTGATACAGTCCCTCAGCCACATACTCCCGACAATCAAGTACCACGGTCGTTGAACCCTTGTCCGCCGGAAGAATGACGATGGACTGGTCAGCCTGTGTGTGTGTGTGTGTGTGTGTGTGCACCACATTAATTAGTCTAACCCAGGAAAAGAATAACGATATTTATTAGGATATACTGCTGCTCACCATGTAGAGGTATTAAACAACAGAATACATTTAGAAGTTGACTGTTTTGGATTTTACTAAGCTACTGAACAAAGTCCTTAGCCAAATACGCAAGATGGCGTTCGTGCACACACCTCTTTCCCTGGGCCATCAGAGTTGTGTGTGTTATGTTTTAGAAGGACAATACAGTCTAATAGCTTAGTCTACTTTTAAATGTGCCAGTCTGCTGCCCCCCCCCCTCCCTCTTTTCAGTAACCAATATCAATATGTGTACGATGAGCTTTCGTAAAGATAATACCACTTACTGTCCTGTTAAAACTATCCTCACAGCAATGATGTAACACTCCTCCCCAAATCCTCTGACTTCCCTTTTACTTTAGAATCTTATACTAATCTTACAGGTGTTTAAGCAGTTTAACAAATAGATCAATGAAACACTTATTGCATCATCTCTTCTTACATATGCTGGAATCCAATGGTTATAAGAAGTAACAGCCTCCAGTTTGAAGAAATACAAGTTTTACACGAATCATGTTCACTTTGAGTCATCAGTAATAAATTTATAAGCTTTGGAGCCAAATCAGTATCCTCTGTTTTCTTCACTTTGTTTTTGGGAAGATTTAAGTTACGATAATGACTAAACTGGACACATTTATTTCCAGTACATGCAAACAATAAGTTTTATATAAAAATTTTATTTGTAATTCTTCTAAGGCTTATGACAAGTTCTAAATTAAAGTATCATCAAACATTACATAAATTGCTGGAGACTAAAACTGGCTGCGGTGTTCTTTCTTGTACCTGTATAAACAGGCAGCACAAAATGCAACCATCTGCTGGAAAGTTCGAAACAATATGACAATTTGAAAACATTAATGCCCAAATTTTAGTTTGATCAAACATCTCTGGGATCAAGTATATAAAATATATGGCTTGCATTAATAACACTTTAAACAAATGCCAAGATCTGTAGCCTCAAAATCAGTGCAACTAGAGTAACGGCAGTACAATTACATATTGCAATATTATTGTATGATTTTAATAATCAGTCACATATACTCAGGTTCAGTAATAACACAAAATAGCTTGGCTGATAAACCACTTGGTGAGACTCCCAATTATCAGCACATTTGTCAATGTGTAACACTGCACTACTAATGTCAAATTATTATTATTTGCCAGGTTCAAACCCATCTTAAAATTACACATTACACAAGGGGGAAAAACATGTAGGGCAATTGTACCGTATCACCTTTGCATTGTAGCATAGTTTTTCTCATTACAAATGTAAAACAACTATCCTTTATGATAATGTGAAACTGATGACGTGGCTTGGATGGCATGCCTGCTTCAGTCTTATGTATGAGTTCTACTGCTCCATGTGAAGCAGCAATGTTATGGGGCAATGATCACTGCCATACACCTCACTGCGTATTATACTGTCACAAACATTTGATTTGAGCTGTTCTGACAGGATGAAGTAGTCTAATCTCCTGTAAATAAACAAAAATTATTAGTTTATGATAAAAAGGTACATATGTAGATGATAAACAATAAATACTTTGTCAATTGTGTCATTCCAATGGGATGAATTATTAACCCCCCCCCCCAAAAAAAGGGGGGGAGGGCAAAGGATCTAAATGAATTTCACAGTGAGTTAACCTGACTCGATTAGTTATGGACTTTTGTGGGTGGCTCCTCATTTGAAGTTATGTTGTTCAAATTCTGATGGGAAAAGGAATTTCTATTACAGTGTTGTAATAAAATTTCTAGTCAGCAAACTATGAGACAATACACAGAGTTACATTTCAATACTCTCCACAATGTCTTCTGGAGTAATGGCTTGTGAGACTGATCAGCATGTCGGATGGGGATTTTAGGCTTAGAAGCTCCCTGTGCACTATTTGAGAGTAGACCATGTGCTGGCATCATATTTCAGTCTTTCCATCCTCTCTCATCGCAACAACAATCCATCGCTAAACAACAACACACTACACTAGACTACACTTACAATGTCACATTGGAAATAATTATAGTTCAAGAAAGTTACAGTTTTGTTGGTGATGCGCTCAATAAGATATCCTGCGAAACAGTACTATATGCCTTCTCTGAAAGCTACCTAGAACAGATAGTTAGGCACCTCACTCATGATGGAACCATATTGGATCTAATGGCACCAAACAGACCTGATCTCTTTTGAGTATGTCCACATAGAAACGGGCATCAGTGACCACGACGCAATTGTGGCAACAATGGTTACCTAAAACAAGCCAGGACACACACACACACACACACACACACACACACACACACACACTGTGTTTCAAAAAGGACTTAACAAATTTGAAAATTCATATACAGTAATTCATAGTACCTAAAGCTGTCATTGTTAGTGTCAGTCCGTAGGGAAATACATCAAGTTCCATTTTGTGTAGTTCGTCAGCGCAGAATCACACTGTAAGGAGTACTAGTAGCAGTTGCATAAAAGATTGCTGCTTTCATTGCATCCAAGCGTGCTAGTTGTGTGTTTTGGTTTGAAGAACTGCAGTTGGCGACAACAGTTCAATGTAATTTCCGTACCAAGTACGCTAAAGATCCTCCTAGCAGGCCTACAATTTTTGAGTGGCATAAATGTTTTGTCAAAATAGGGTGATCACTAAGACATGGGAAACACATCTGACGAATTTGTTGAACGAGGGAGACAACATTTTGTCAACAGCCCTATGAAATCGACCTGGCATGCTCCTCACGAACATTAAACCCACATACAACTGTTTGGAGTGTGTTGAGAAACCCATTGCATTTGAAACTGTACAGACTGACAATCGTACAAGCAATAAGACTGAGAAAATTGCTCGCAAAGAACTTCTGTGTGAATATGTTAAACTCATTTAATGAGGATGAACATTTCTTGGACAAAATCTTCTTTGCTGACGAGTTGACTTTTCACTTAAGTGGCAAGGTTAACACACCCAACTGTACGATTTGTGGCAGTGAGAATCCACATTAAACATTGCAACATGTTTGCGACAGTCCTAAACTGAACGTTTTTTGTGCATTGAGCAAGAACCAAGTGTATGCCCCCCCCCTTTTTTTTCCTTGAGAGAGACATTAGCGGGGTAGTGTACCTGGATATGTTCCAACAATTTTTGTTACCACAGATCGATGAAGTCTGTGCACTTTCATTTCAAGAGTCAGCATCTGAGGTACCCATAACGCATAGATCTTCCAATAGCCAAGCAACGTTCTTGTGAAATGCCGATTGTGCTTACAATTTCTCTGAGTGATACGGCGATCATCCTGAATCAATCCGTCAACATTTTGCTTGTGAAACTTGGTGGTTGCTGTCACAGGACGTCTAACTCTGTCACGCAGGTCAGATGTTCCTGCCTCAATATCGTTAAACTTACTCGCTCAAAGACGCACAGTACTCACATCAACACAATCACCATAAACTACTTTCATTCTCTGATGAATCTCCTTTGGGGTGACACTTTCTGCTGTCAGGAATTCAATGACTGCACATTGCTTAAATCACACTGACTGACCACCGACCATCTGTGCATGGTTCCATACTTTACACCGTAACAAGATGACCGTTCAATGCTAAGGCTTCCTGCTAACTGGAACTGTAAAGAAGAGTCTACGGAACACATCAGTACCTGCCGCATACCAATGCTGCCAACTGTTGAAGAGTTACGAAGGTGGAGGCATTACTTTTCAGTCAACCCTCGAAATTACTTTCAGACCTTCTCACAATAAAATTCAATGATGCCAAAAGGCATTCTAAGCAGAAGTAGTTTCCTTAAACATTTGTACATACATTCGATCAAAAATGCCCCCCCCCCCCCTCCCCACAAGCACAGATATCAGTTCATGCTCCCACTTCAGTCAGGGTAGTGAGCAAATGGAATGTGTGTGACCGAGGTGAGGGATGATTTTGATGATAATTGTGAGTTTAAAGAGACTAAATAGCTATGACCATCAGTCTTTTATTCACCCCCCCCCCCCCCCCAATGAAATCTGGAGACCCCATCTGTTTAGAGTAATCTCATGTGCAAGTGTGATAACATTTCCTAATGTTTGTGAGCATGTATGTGAGGTGGGATGTGGGTACTGTAATGGATCTGGGAGATGTGTTATTTTCTACCGGATTTGTCGACACCAAATTGTAAATGTTTTCTTATATTTTTGTCAGAATTTTTTTAATTGTAATTTGCCTTATTTTATGTTAATTTACTTATATTTTTTGAGAGTGACAGCATATTGACTACTATTACTAGATGTGACGAAGAATATCAAAGAGACTGATTACAAGTGGAAGCTTGTGTGTTGTGTAAAATGCCTTTGACGCTGGAGTCGTCTTTGACTGTAGTCACTCGGCAGTGAACTCTTGGTGTGTGTTGACGGTAGAACAATGTGCAGGTCGCCGTTATAAATATTTGCTAGTGAACAGAAAAATATGAATTATGTTACTACTTTTTTTATATAAACTTTAAGAAGAAACCACATTCGAAGAAATAGTATTTGAAGCACCAAAAATGAGGCAAACGCATTGAACCAGGTCATTTCTGCAGCCGATGAAACTGCATTGTGGAATCATACTTCCACTAGACAACTGAAGCCAAGACAAATATCATCTTGTAAACATTTCACGGAAAAGGTACTACCACGAAATATGCCAAATTTAAGTAAATAAAAATAGATATCATATTTAAACTGGGGACCGTAGCCGGGATATTGTGTTCACGTGATCTTCAACAGTGCTACAAAGAAGAAAATTTTTGTGTGTTCATACCAGTTTTTCAGAATGTGTGTTACAGTATTTGTGTTCATCGGAAAGTAAAAGTTTTGGAGAAGAAATGTTTTGGCAAAAAATATAATTTTCGATAGAAGAAAAAATTTCAAGAATTTTGGTCACCAATCACATGGATGGAAAATGTGGATTTGCAACAGTAGAAGAGTGTTCCAGATAAGTCACGAAACCCTCGTATTTTGTTAAAACAATCTTTTTATCTTGTTTTGTATTGTTGTGTATAATTTTTTTTTTCTTCACAATGACTTATGAGATTTTCCAAAGTATTGTGCCAACAGTAGAAAACAGTAATTTAATAGACTTCGAAAATCAGGACAGGTCAAATGAAACAGAAAGAACTGATCAATTTGATTTAAAAAATTTTCTTGTAAATTTCATGAAAGAAATTAAACAATCAGTTGACGACAATAAGACTTACTGGGATGAAAAAATTGATAACAATTTGTTGCAAGTCCAAGCAGTCAATACCCATGTGGGTGATCTTTCGAACAGAGTTGGCAGTGTTGAGGAAAAAATTGAATCTGTGGAAGCAAAAGTAAATGAAATTGATGCTAAATTAAGCGATGAAATTAATACTGTAAAAAATGAGTTACTGACGGATAGGGAAAGAAATTTAATTGATTTTAATGAGATAAAAGGGGAAATTAAAAATTTGGATGAGAACACAAAAGTTTTACTAAAACTGTAGAACAAAAAACTGACAATCGTTTGGTTACTCTAGGAAAAAAAAAAAACTAGAATGCAATGATTTAGAAAACAAAAAACCTGTCAAAGAACTTAGCAAAAAAATTGAAAGTTTTTACATTGAATTTTAAAGCAAAAATCACAATGTCAACACATGCAATCTTTTCTCTAATATTCTAGTGAAGCACTTTTCGGTAGGTGGACCCTTGCACCCCGTTGATTTTATACAGTATTGTAAGGATTGTTTTTTTACCTCACTCACCAGATGATATGAAAATTAAATTTGTGAAAAAATTCTTGGAAGGGGAAGCTTTGACTTGGGCAAACCAGATTGTAACTGTGGGGATGACCTTTTCAGAATCTGAATCAAAATTTCTGGAAAATTTTTGGGATGGTCTTAAACAAACTGGAATCAAAAGTGAATTTTTGAATGGGAGGAACTATAGAGAATCAGATGGGAGCATGAAACAATTTTGCAAAGGTGAACTTCAAAAACTTATTCATTTAACAAAACCTTTGGATGACTTGATCAAAATTGATACCTTAAAGAGAAGATTGCCATCAGGAATGCAGTTGAGTTTAGTTCATTGTCCTGATAGTAATGTTGAGCAGTTTCTCAATTATATTGAAAAGTTGGATAGGGTAACAACAAGAACACACAGTGGGTTTAGTCAGAAAGGTAGTGGTCAAAATTGGGGAAATGATAACTTTCAAAAAAGGGAACAAAACAATTATCATGGTGTCAGTCAAAATTCAGGGGGATATAACAATTTTCAAAACAAGGAACATAATTTTCATCCAAAACAAGAACAACATTTTTGCGGAAATAATCAACAAAATAGAGAACACTTTAGGGATCAAAATCACAGAAATTTTGCTAGAGATCAGTACAACAGAAACTACCAACAACTAGGTAATGTTTGGCATAGGAATGGGAACAGAAATGTTGATCAGAGACATTGGCAGAACCACAATCAGCAGTTTAAACAGGAACCAGTTGTAATTCAGGAAATAAAAAACGAGTAGACGCCCCCTTGAAGGTCCGCAAGGTTGAGGCAGAAGGTGAGCATCATGAAAGGACCAATGGATGTGACTATCATAAACCCAAACATGACAGTTCCAAACCTAAGCTATCACATGAGATTATTAGTTGTTACTTATTGAAGAAATTTCAAGAGGAAAATAATGATGATATTGATAAAGATAAAATTTTCAGTACACAAGAACATACAGTAGATAAAAGTAATTGTGATTAATTTAATTTAACAGTTTTACACTTGGGCAGAAAAGAACAACACTTTGTCAGATGATGTAATTTGTAGTAGTTCAGAGATGTGTGTGAATGAAAGAGAGAATGCATGCTGTGAGAATGAAAATATTGGTGAAAGGGATCTGGTAACTTTAGAAAGGGGAAATAATATTTTGGGGGATAATATGAATGTGTATGACCTGAATATGTATAATGATGTTGATGATAAAGTTGATAATGATGGTAATGGTATTGATGATGATGTTGAGGAAAGGTGTTTCATTAGTTTAAATAGGGAGTTGGGTATACACATGGTTGAGAATGGATTAAATAGTGAGAATATTATAGAAATTCCCAGGGAAGTTACCAGGATGAATAAGGCTCGCATGCAGGGTGTATGTGAAAGTGAGAATTTTGATATTGTTGGTAAAGAATCTGACTACACAAATAATGATGACACATGTATAACTTCTAGCCTAAGTGAAACATTTACAGGTACTAATGACACACACACATTTCTTATGAATCTATGGCTGAACAGTGAAACTATTTCTTTTGACAAGAACCTTAGAAAGATGCTTATTAATTAATACATAATGGTATACCATACGATTCTGATAAGTATAGGTTTGGAGAAATTGAAAGTGATTTATTACATAAGGATACATGTTCTGAGAAAAATGATCAATTTTGCTGTCCTTATATAAAAGTTCAAAGTGGGTCATGGATTGGTAAATGTTTAATTGATACAGGAAGTGAGATCTCGGGAGTATCTGAAAGGTTAAGCAAGAAATTGAAAGTGGGGAAAGATTATGTTGAAATGCCAGTTGTTGGGGTAAAGATAAAAGGTGCTACTGGGAAGAGCAGTAAATTGGTAAAAAGCCAGGCTTTAGTGACATTTTTAATTGAAGGCAAGTTGTTCACACATGGATGTTTTGTAATTCAGGAATTTAATGAGGATTTTCTTTTGGGTATGAATTGGATAGTAAAAGTAAATACAGCATTTGATTGGGTTGGAAGAAAACTTTTGATAGAAACTAGTGAAAGGGAATACATCCAGACAAATTTTGTGAACACACTTGGTGATAAGAGTAATGGAAATTTTGACAGTATCAATTTACTAAAAGAAAACAGATTGGAAAACATTGAAATTCATAGATTTGACACTGATGAAGTTGAATTTGGGAATTTAATAAATTTGAAAATTTCAGAAACACAAAATTTATCTGGGGAGCAAAAACACAACAGTTAGAAAATCTGCTGTGGGAATACAGTGATGTTTTCAGTGACATACCTGGTAGGGTAAAGGGTTATCAGTGTGAGCTTCAGGTAAAACCTCATGAACCATTTTTCATAAAACCATACAGTACTGCAATATCAAAAAGACCTGCTGTCGAGAAAGCTGAAAAGGATGGAAGGATGTAATATAATAGAAAGGAGTATCAGTACATATAATAATCCTTTAGTAGTTGTTTCGAAAAAAGATGGTGGAGTAAGATTGGTTTTGGACTCTATACACTTAAACAAAATTTTGTTCAGACAGACAGACCATCCCGAAAATATTGATGAATTACTCTATAAATTTACAGATATAAAATATATGTCAAGTTTGGATCTAACTTCGGGTTTTCATCAGGTACCACTTTCGGTTAATTCTAGAAAATATACTGCTTTCTTGTGCAATGGTAAGAGTTACCAATATTGTGTTGTGCCATTTGGGTTAAATTCTTCTGTTTCCGAATTTATGAGAGCTTTGGATCATGTACTGGGGCAAGAACTTGCTTCTAAACTGATAATTTATGTAGATGACATTTTGGTTACAGAGCAAAATTGGGAGGAACAATTTTCGATTTTGAAGTCAGTTTGTGAAAAACTTAGAAAAGGGGGGATGACATTGAAATTAGAGAAATGTAAGTTTGCAGTTTCTGAACTAAAATTTTTGGGTCATGTTGTCACAGACAAGGGAATGTTGGCAGATCCAGAAAAAATTAAAGCAATTTCAGAAATTCCCATTCCTAAGACTAAAAAAACAAAGTCGTTCTTTGGGTTATGCGGTTATTACCGAAAACATATGATCAGAGTCTGAATGCACCATGTTTAAGTCAGTTACTTAAGAAAAACACTTTGGGTTTGGGATAAAAGTTGTCAGGAAGAGTTTGATAAAATTAAGCAAGAGTTGAGGAAGCAACACTTACTACACAGACCTGATTTTAATTTACCATTTTGTTTGAACACTGATAGCAGTAATTATGGGCTTGGAGCAGAGTTATTTCAAGAAAGAGTAGAGAATGGAGTTAAGATACATTGTACCATAGCATTTGCAAGCAGAATGTTGCTCAAGCATGAGAAAAATTATACAGTCACAGAGAAGGAACTTTTGGCAATTCATTGGGCTTTTACAAAATTTAGAATTTACCTTATTGGACATAAAACTATAGTATTTTCAGATCACAAAGCTTTGAGTTACTTACAAGAGTGCAAATTATACCACAGTAGATTGACCAGATGGGCAATATTTCTGCAACAGCTTGGCTTTGAAATCAAGCACATAAAAGGTTCTGAGAATGTAGTAGCTGATTCACTTTCAAGGTTACCAATTGGGGGAGAAAAGGAGATTTTTGAACAAGAGGAGGAAAAGCAATTTAAAATTAGATACTTGAAAGGGGCCAAAAATGAGAAAACAATTAGAACTATGTGTAACAAAATTAGGAAAAGTCAAAATTTAGATCAAAGTTGGAAATTAATCAAAGAATGTTTAGGCAAGAAGGGGTATGAGAAACTTGATAAATTTTACAAATTACATAAGGGGATTTTATTTCGGAGAACAAATGTAGATTCTGATAATTGGTAACTGTGTTGGCCAGAGGCAGATGCTGAAAAGCTGATTATTTAAATACATGAAAGTTTTGGTCATTGTGGGATACAGAAGTGCATTCAAAAGATAGAAGAAAACGTTTATTTTTACAATATTGGAAAGAAGGTAAGAAAAGAATTGGCAACCTGCGACAAATGTCAAGAGAGTTAAAGTGAGCAATCAAAGACGTGGTGGAGAGATGCAAAACATTATTCCAGACAAACCTTTAGATCTTATCGCAGTGGACTTATATGGAATGTTATCAAAGAGTAAAGGTGGTCACTGTTACATAATTGTTATGGTAGATGTATTTTCAAAATTAATTAAACTATATCCAGTGAAAAAAGCTACTAGCCATGAAATTATAATAAAAATTGAAAGAGATTATTTCACACAGGTGGGTAAACCAAAAGCTATATTATCAGATAATGGTTCACAGTTCACCTCTAAAATTTGGAAAAAGTTTATTGAAAGATCAAAATTGAAGCATATACTTATATCTGTTTATTCTCCATCCACCAATCCTGCAGAACGATATATGAAGGAAATTGGGAGACTTCGCAGAACCTATTGTAGCCATAAACATCCTACCTGGTTTGAGCACATTCGAAATTTTGAAGATATTATGAATAGCCTACAACATAGTTCCACAGGATTTTCACCGTATGAGATTATGTTTAATATCAGACCTCCAAATCTTATATCAGAACTTATTGAATTTCCTAAATGTACACCTTTAACTATGCAAGAGAGAGAAGATATTGTCAGGGAAACTATGAGGAAACAAGGGGAAAAGAGGAACAGAAGACATAACAATAGGGTAAAATTAACCACTTTCAAAATTGGGGATCTTGTTCTGGTCAAATATCGTGAAAAATCAAAAATGTTAACTTCAGAAATTAAAAAATTCTTTGAAATCATAGAAAATCCACACCCTAATGCTTATCGTTTGGTATACCCTAAGTCAAAGAAATTATTTGGTCTCAGGAATGCTGTCTCTTTGAAACTATATAAACAGAAATCATAATTTCAAAATTTAAACAACCTATTATCATCTAAAACAAAAGTCCTCCACTGGAATATGCTTGTTAGAACAAAAACTACCTGTACAACCAAGTATGTATATTTGCATGTATAAATTAATAATTCGAAGTCAAATGTTAATTGAAACTGATGAAAAAACACTGTTGTAACAAAGAATGAGAGAAAGATTTATTTTTACTTTTTTACAAAAAAAAGTCTCCATAGTGAGCATTTCTGAATTTTTCTAATTTTTGGAAGCTAAGTCTTCCTTGTGGGTGAAGGCATGCATGTGAGGACATGCATGCAAAGGTATAAGTTTCAAAACCAACTCTAAATAAAGCCTCATGATATATGAGCAATTTATTGTTCTTTATACTGATGTTGTGGGGAGCGAAAGTACTCTTCACAAGAATGTGACTTTTAGTAATATTGTAGTAGAGAGGCAAGTGTACATAAATAATTGTAAAAAAAATTTAGATAATACTGATGCATCTTTAGCTGTACTAAAAGAAAATTTAAAAAATCAAAAATTTGAACCCAACAATTACGTTTGTTATTGTCACTGTTGCATTTCGAAATCTTTTCTGTCGTCTTATTTTCTCTTTCTGTTTTTGCCAGTAGTTTCACTTTGTATTCACCTTCTCCTTTTTACCGTAATCTGCTACACAATTTTATCCCGCCTATATATACTTAATAATACGTAACCCACTTCCAAACCATAACCAAAAAAAATTTTTTTACCGCTTTCAACACTACCGCCCCTATAAAATCCACCATTTCTAGTTCACAAACAGTTCCTTTCACCTTTTAAACAACCATTTCGGCTAGTTCTAATAACTTTCGCTTTATTTCCATTTCCGTTTTTCCCACATCACTGATAATTTTTATCCGCTTCACACAGGTTTTAACGTCATTATTTCTTCGTCAGACAATTGTTAGCCTCATTTTCATAATCTGCCACCACAAAACCACTCCTTTTAATATATTACACGCAGTTTTTTTCGAAATTTTCCCGAATTTCTCCGTCCTTTAACGTGTTTTGGCGGCAACACAACCACCTAACCTTTGTGCACATCGTTGTCTACCAAACCAAGTCCAACATAGCCCAGCTGTAACCAACACCTTCTCACCTTTTTTCACACCAGATCTCCAGTTACTTTCCAGTCCACCTTTATCTCTCCCCATATATTTTTATTTTCATTTTCATTTCAGCCTCATGTTACACTTTCCACCTTCTAATACCATGCCACCCTCACAACACCCACATTAAGTTTTATTTACATTCCCTCCGCAAACATGCCTTCGCCCTAGCCAGATTACGCTCCCATATTCTATTTTCTCAGGCTTGTCTGACATTTGGCATTACCCCCAAAGGCCTCACACTTAAAGTTCCCATCTCTGGCTGCAAACCTTCTTTCCATCAGTCCCTATACCAGTTCCAAACTGAACAATCCATTGCCCTCACCCACCTAATCCTTCACCTACACATCAACTCAGCCAATGAACACACCCGTCAACTCCTATCCTTAATAAAAGTCCTTAATCTTTCCTCTCCCACATCCACACCGGCTGTTCAGAGCATCCTCCTACAGGCCAACCGTAAATTAGAACAGCATGCCACCCTCCACCTCAAAAAACTATCCAATCTCCTGGTTTCCCACATCCGGAAAGGCAACTCACTCACCCTTCACAACCTTTCCAGCAAACCTCAACCTCCTCTCATTGCACACCAACCCAGTCTCTCCCATCTACTCAATCTCCCACTTCCAGCTCCACTCCCTCCAAAACCTCAAAATTCCAATCAACACAACCTGGAACCACAACACCCTAATTCAGTAGTTAACCTTTCCTACAAGCCTCTCTCCCAATCCGAAACCTCTGTCCTATCCAAAGGCCTCACCTTCAGCCCCACTCCCAGATTCAACCAAACAGCCCTCGTCAAAGATTTACTGTCCTACACTCGTACTCTCTGCTGGAAATATCACTTTGCCACGAAGAAAAATGATCCTAATCCTACTCCTAATGATCCAACTCCCCAAGACACCATCCAAATTGAACCCTGCCTGGAACAGTTCCGTCCACCGTCGCAGCGGGACCCACCTCCTCTTTCAAAATCACCCTCTCCAAACCTTCCAGGAATTTCTGACTTCCAGCCTTGCATCACAATCCTTCTTAAAAAACCTTAATCCTACTCCCAACATCACCACTACTGAAGCCCAGGCTATCCGTGATCTGAAGGCTGACCGATCCATCGCCATTCTTCCGGCGGACAAGGGTTCCACGACCGTGGTACTTGATCGTCGGGAGTATGTGGCTGAGGGACTGCGTCAGCTTTCAGACAACACCACATACAAAGTTTGCCAAGGTAACCCCATTCCTGATGTCCAGGCGGAGCTTCAAGGAATCCTCAGAACCTTAGGCCCCCTACAAAACCTTTCACCTGACTCCATCAACCTCCTGACCCCACCGACTCCCCGCACCCCTACCTTCTACCTTCTTCCTAAAATCCACAAACCCAATCATCCCGGCCGCCCCATTGTAGCTGGTTACCAAGCCCCCACAGAACGGATCTCTGCCTACGTAGATCAACACCTTCAACCCATTACATGCAGTCTCCCATCCTTCATCAAAGACACCAACCACTTTCTCGAACGCCTGGAATCCTTACCCAATCTGTTACTCCCGGAAACCATCCTTGTAACCATTGATGCCACTTCCTTATACACAAATATTCCGCACGTCCAGGGCCTCGCTGCAATGGAGCACTTCCTTTCACGCCAATCACCTGCCACCCTACCTAAAACCTCTTTCCTCATCACCTTAGCCAGCTTCATCCTGACCCACAACTTCTTCACTTTTGAAGGCCAGACATACCAACAATTAAAGGGAACAGCCATGGGTACCAGGATGGCCCCCTCGTACACCAACCTATTCATGGGTCGCTTAGAGGAAGCCTTCTTGGTTACCCAGGCCTGCCAACCCAAAGTTTGGTACAGATTTATTGATGACATCTTCATGATCTGGACTCACAGTGAAGAAGAACTTCAGAATTTCCTCTCCAACCTCAACTCCTTTGGTTCCATCAGATTCACCTGGTCCTACTCCAAATCCCATGCCACTTTCCTTGACGTTGACCTCCACCTGTCCAATGGCCAGCTTCACGCGTCCGTCCACGTCAAACCACCCAACAAGCAACAGTACCTGCATTATGACAGCTGCCACCCATTCCACATCAAACGGTCCCTTCCCTACAGCCTAGGTCTTCGTGGCAAACGAATCTGCTCCAGTTCGGAATCCCTGAACCATTACACCAACAACCTGACAACATCTTTCGCATCTCGCAACTACCCTCCCGACCTGGTACAGAAGCAAATAACCAGAGCCACTTCTTCATCCCCTCGAACCCAGGATCCCCCACAGAAGAACCACAAAAGTGCCCCACTTGTGACAGGATACTTTCCGGGACTGGACCAGACTCTGAATGTGGCTCTCCAGCAGGGATACGACTTCCTCAAATCCTGCCCTGAAATGAGATCCATCCTTCATGAAATCCTCCCCACTCCACCAAGAGTGTCTTTCCGCCGTCCACCTAACCTTCGTAACCTGTTAGTTCATCCCTATGAAATCCCCAAACCACCTTCCCTATCCTCTGGCTCCTATCCTTGTAACCGCCCCCAGTGTAAAACCTGTCCCATGCACCCTCCCACCACCACCTACTCCAGTCCTGTAACCCGGAAGCTGTACACGATCAAAGGCAGAGCCACATGTGAAAGCACCCACGTGATTTACCAACTGACCTGCCTACACTGTGATGCATTCTATGTGGGAATGACCAGCAACAAACTGTCCATTCGCATGAATGGACACAGGCAGACAGTGTTTGTTGGTAATGAGGATCACCCTGTGGCTAAACATGCCTTGGTGCACGGCCAGCACATCTTGGCACAGTGTTACACCGTCCGGGTTATCTGGATACTTCCCACCAACACCAACCTATCCGAACTCTGGAGATGGGAACTTTCTCTTCAATATATCCTCTCTTCCCGTTACCCACCAGGCCTCAATCTCCGCTAATTTCAAGTTGCCGCCACTCATACCTCACCTGTCATTCAACATCATCTTTGCCTCTTCACTTCCGCCTCGACTGACATCTCTGCCCAAACTCTTTGTCTTTAAATATGTCTGCTTGTGTCTGTAAATGTGTGGATGGATATGTGTGTGTGTGTGCGCGAGTGTATACCTGTCCTTTTTCCCCCCTAAGGTAAGTCTTTCCGCTCCCGGGATTGGAATGACTCCTTACCCTCTCCCTTAAAACCCACATCCTTTTGTCTTTCCCTCTCCTTCCCCTCTTTCCTGATGAGGCAACAGTTTGTTGCGAAAGCTTGAATTTTGTGTGTGTGTTTGTGTTTGTTTGTGTGCCTATCGACCTGCCAGTGCTTTTGTTCGGTAAGTCACATCATCTTTGTTTTTAGATATATTTTTCCCACATGGAATGTTTCCCTCTATTATATCAAAATGAAATTAACATTAATATGGGGAACCAAAAATTTAATTATGAGAACCAGTTGGTACAAAGTGTGACTAAAGAAGTGGTTGTAGATATCTTATTCTAGAAAATGATTTTTATCTTACTATTATTTTCAATCTGTATGCTGTATTTTAGAATATTTCTCACGTATGTTTTATGCCATGTATATTTGTCATGTAAAATAATTTCTTTACTTAATTTTTTTTGTGTATGAGATTGATGGGAAAGGATCATTGCAACAACAGCCAGTAACAAGTCCACAGATTCAAAGAGTCCAAATTTGGAAGAGGTTATCAGACTGCATCATTAATGTACTAATTGTGTAATACAGATCCATTACTGAGCGTGGTCGGGATTTTGTTGTATATGTTCATAACAACAAAAGACCTGGGGAGCAGCTGTAATGGATCTGGGAGATGAGTTATTTTCTACCGGATTTGTCGATACCAAATTGTAAAGGTTTTCTTATATTTTTGTCAGAATTTTTTTTAATTGTAATTTGCCTTATTTTATGTTAATTTACTTATATTTTTCGAGAGTGACAGCATATTGATTACTATTACTAGATGTGACGAAGAATATCAAAGAGACTGATTACAAGTGGAAGCTTGTGTGTTGTGTAAAATGTTTTTGATGCTGAAGTCGTCTTTGACTGTAGTCACTCGGCAGTGAACTCTTGATGTGTGTTGACGGTAGAACAATGTGCAGGTCGCCGTTATAAATATTTGCTAGTGAACAGAAAAATATGAATTATGTTACTACTTTTTTTATATAAACTTTAAGAAGAAACCACATTTGAAGAAATGGTATTTGAAGCATCAAAAATGAGGCAAACACATTGAACCAGGTCATTTCTGCAGCCGATGAAACTGCATTGTGGAATCATACTTCCACTAGACAACTGAAGCCAAGACAAATATCATCTTGTAAACATTTCACGGAAAAGGTACTACCACGAAATATGCCAAATTTAAGTAAATAAAAATAGCGAGCATATTTCAGTACCCATCCATTTTTTACTTAGTGGGATGTGGGAAACTGCCTAGAAACCACAGCCAGACTGGCCAGCTCAACTGTCTGTGTCCCAGTAGTCGTGTGGTAACATTGGTAACAGGCTTCACTATCCAAGCCAAAAAGATGAGGTATGAACAGGTTGGAGGGGTGTTGAAAATATGGGCCTGGGGTGGAACACCCAAGTGTATCCAGAACACAGTTAGAAGAGGAATGGGGTGGGGTGGGGTGGGGGGGTGGATTGCAGGGGAATGGTGGAAGATTCAGAACAGGACCTTATCTACTGTAAACTTTACTCACCTGTATCTCCTGTCATGAACTGTTTTTTTACCTACCCCTGTACTCTCACCACTTTCACGCTATGTTCCTTCTGCACATTCCTTACTCAGCACAAATTTCCAAAAACCTACCAGTCCAGTTTCTCCCTTTTCCTTCCTCAATGACCAAACCCAGTCAATATTACACATGCATGTTCTGGGAAGGAATTTTGCTCAACAGCTAAGCAATTTTTCATCCTTTTCATCTGCCTGCTCTATCCTCATTTATGATTACACACTGGATTTTACATCATAACACTACACTAAAAACTTTGCACACACTCAGATGTGACAAAAATAGGGTAGGAAATTTCATCTACATATACACCATACTCCGCAAGCCACCTAATGGTGTTTGGCGGAGGGTACTTTCGGTACCACTATCTGATCCCTCCAACCCTGTTCTACTTGTAAACAGTGCGTGTGAAGAACGATTGTCGGTAGGCCTCTGTATTAGCTCTAATTTCTCGAATTTTCTTCTCATGGTCAATACACAAGATGTATGTGGGGGGAAGTAATACGTTCTCCAACTCCTCCTGAAAAGTGCAATCCCGAAATTTCAATAGTAATTCTCTCCATGATGTACAACCCCTCTCTTATAACGTCTGCCAGTGGAGTTTGTTTAGTATCTCCATAACACTCTCTTGCCAGCTAAACAATCCCGTTGCGAAATGCGCAGGTCTTTGGATCTTCTCTATCTCCTCTACCAGTCCTACCTCATAGGGTTCCCAGATGGATGAACAATACTCAAGAACCGGGCGAACAAGCATCTTTTAAGCCACCTCTTTCATGGATGAGTTACATTTCCTTACGATTCTTCTGATGAATTTCAGTCTGTTGTCTGCTTTTCCCACTACCTGTTTTATATGGTCATTCAACGTAAGGTCGCTCTGGATAGTTACGCCTAGATATTTTATGGCAGATGCTGTCTCCAGCTGTTTGTCACCTATAGTGTACCTGTACACTCGTGGATTTCTTTTCCTATGTATGCGCAACATGTAACATTTATTTGTGTTCAGGGCCAACTGCAAGAGCCTGCACCACTCATCAATTCTCTGCGGGTCATTCTGCAAATTTTTATTATCTTCTGGTGTTGCTTCTTTGGTATAGACAACTGCATCACCTGCGCATAGCCTTAAAGAGCATCTGATGCTTTCTACTAGATTATTTATATATACATTATAAACAGCAATGGTCCTATGACACTCTGGATATTGCCTTTACATCTGTCAATTTTGTTCTGTTAAGAGCAACGTGTTGAGTTCTACCTGCAAGAAAGTCTTAACTCCCTTAGGATTCACACACATGCACAAAGTATTGAATCCAAATGCAAGTCTGCTCCGATACTCCATAAGCTAGTATTTTCTTTCATTTAACAGCAATGCAGGACAGTGTCAAATGCCTTACTGAAATCAAGGAACATGACATCAACCTGACCGCCGTTGTCCACTGTGCTGTGGATCTCACAGACAAACAGAGCAAGCTGAGTTCTGCAGGATCTCTGTTTGTGGAATCCATGTTGATTTTTATAGAGATGTTCATTTTCCAAAAACATCAGAATTCTTGAGCATAAAACATGTTCCATAATTTTACAACAGATTGATGTCAACAATATAGGTCTATAATTGTGGATCTGTCTTATGGCCTTTCCTAAAAACAGGAATGACCTGTATCTTTTTCCAGTCATTAGGTATCTTTCGTTGCTCAAGCGATCTACAATAAATTACTGCTAGAAGGGGAGCAAGTTCTTTCGCATAAGCTTTATAGAATCTTATAGGTATCTCATCTGGTCCTAATGCCTTCCCACTACTAAGCGATTGTAGCTGCTTTTCAATTCCGCAATTGGCTATCTCAATATCTGCCATTTCAATGTTCGCACGGTGATTGAAAGGAGGGACAGTGTTACGATCTTCCACGGTGAAACAACTTCGGCAGACCAAATCCAGCATTTCGGCCTTCTCTCTGTTATCTTCCATTTCTGTGCCAGTGTGGTCACTGAGAGAATGAGTAGATGATTTTGACTCACTGACTTTACATACGACCAAAATCTCTTAGGGTTTTACTCAGGTCGGCTGACAACGTCATACTTTCAAAATCATTGAATGCTTCTCTCATTGCTCTCCTTACACTCATTTTCGCTTCGTTCAGCTTTTGTTTGTCAGCTAGGTTTTTACTTCCAATGAATCTGAGATGAAATGCTCTTTGTTTACCTAGCACTCTTCTAACATGGCTATTAAACCAGGGTGGATCTTCCCCATCCCTTAAAACCTCACTGGGAACATACTTGTCTAGGGCATATTGAATGATGCCTTTGAATTTTTTCCGTTTGTTCTCCACGTCTTCATCCTCATCACTGAATATTTGATGCTGACTGCTGAGGTATCCTGAAATTTGTATCCTGTCACCCTTTCTGAGCAAATACATCTTCCTGCCTTTTTCGACATTCCTTGGAGGACGCGTTGTCATAGATGCTGTCACAGCCTTATGATCACTGATACCTTCCTCTATGTTAACTGATTCGTTAAGTTCAGGTCTATTTGTTGCCAGAAGGTCTACGATGTTATCCTCTCAAGTTGGTTCTCTATCTGCTCATTGCTATGCCCTTTCAAAGGGAACATCCTAATATCTGCCTTAACCAAATTAGAATGACCACAAAAACCTTAATCTGGATACCCATACTAGGATTTGAACACAGATACTCTTAAATGCTAGCCTGAGACCACTATCCCAATGGAAAGTCCTGGATAGAATAACAACAACAACATGGGAAGGACAGATTGCTAATGACCTCACAGAGGAGGTGCTGCGTCTTCATAGGTGCAATGAAAACAGAGTTTCACTATATTCCCTGCTCTTTCAGGTTCCACCTTATCCCCTATACTTCATCAGTTAACGTTCTACCTGCCAATGTAATCATTCCTGGCCCTTCAAACAGATCTCACTTCGTCTTTCAATATTATGTATTTTCATTTGTTTTTCTGCACCATCCTATACCAGACGTAAATTTAGTTACATTTCCTGCCTCCTCTCTTCACACGTGTCCACCTGCTGACCAGCATTCCACTAATACCATCCTTTTATTTATTTTTCTCTCTGATTTCGTTGTGTTTTGATGTCTATTTTAGTTTGTTTTCGTCTTTCACTATAGGCCCTACTCCTTGAGGTTTCACCTTTATCCCTATACTCCATCTGTTGCACTATTTCTCACTATCCATATCTACATCCAGTTTATGGGGCACAATATATTCAGTGGCTGGAAAAATGCTAACTAACATAAAAGCCTCGATATACCCTTACTATGCATCACTAATAATTAATAATTTATTTCATAACTGTTCAACGAGAGTAGGTATTTTTTTGTGTTGACACATTTATTCTACTAATTTACAGACTGAGATGTCACAGCTTTAAGACACAAGAACTTATGAATCTTTCACCAAGATGTTTCCAACGGATTGGTTTCAGATAATATACTAATTATCAAGTATTCACATATCAAAGCACAACATTAAAAACGAAAAATTATAGTCACAAAATATGAAATTAAATGTGTGAACATTCAGTGGAAAGTTACTCACCAGCCAACATTCCTAGACCGAGCATTTCCCATGTATGTCCAAAAAGTATATGCTCCAGTTTTATCAGGATACAATTGTCTGAATGAATCAATGAATCCTTCCTTGAGAAGGGCAGTCATGCCATCACGCTCCTCTTGAGTAAAGCCAGCGTTCTTTGTGTTGGTCTTGGGGTTGGCCAAATCTACATAAAGTAGTCAGATGTTAAGTCTGAGTTGAAGCTGTTAGGATTACAGTGGAACACATTCCATTCTAATTTATATTCTAACATCCAAAACCACTAGGAAGTTCACAAAGTAAATTATGCACAAAATGCATGTACCACTTCACATGTGGCTGAAATATGAACTACGAATCAGAAACTGAACAGGGTATCCAGCGATTCTCAAATAAAAAATTCCAGAGTTTTGTCAATTGTTGCATTTTTCTAGGGTCATATTGTGCGTACTCCCTACCCCTTTTTCATAGATTTTATGACTAAATTTAAAAATTTTGCTGGTATGTAAAGAGATATAATCTGAGTTTTATATAGTTCAGATGTCTTCAGAGTGAGCTAAAAGACTGATGCTCCAGCACTTTCTCTGTCTTTTTGAACTCGCAGACCACGCCACTGTGCACGTAGCACAGATACACAGGCACCAGACACGTTGGTAGGTGACGAAGTGCAATGTGCAAGATCTATTGAGAATGTGGCCCCTCATACACTGGACAGGATGGCTCTTACAGTCCCTGAAAGACGTACAAAACACTGGAGGTACACCTACTTCTTAAAGCGAAATAAATTGGCTGGGGCACAACATCATTGATACTGGTCACTCTCCGTTGTACAAAACCATCAAAATTTTACTGTTCACATCATCTTTCTGAGAGCTGACAGTGAAACAGGCAACTGACATTCACTTGGCAACTAATTTAATCAGGGCGTATACATGGGCAAGAAAAACAAATTCCCAGTTAAAAATACACTTTTTCCCGTGTTAAGTGACAGTATACTTTCCCTCGCAGCTGTAAAACTTACCAATCCTTTAAATAATACAGGTTTTATACATCGGCGTAGATTTTCCCTGCACTTTATGAAATGAAACAGCCAAAAAACAATGTGTTCTTTGAAACACAGCAACAACAAATTCCACCAAATACAGCAAATTAGCTTCCAAAGCACTGAAATCGAGACCGTGATGCGCTTTTGTCAGCCAATTATAGCCCATGTCACATGATCTCGCCAGCCAATGACAGCAGATATACAGAGCATAGGACACGTGATGTCAACAGCCAATACTATCGTCACTGTTATGTAGCACTAACATACAAATAGGAAAAGTTTGTGGTTCAAATTAATATACATATAGTATAGCTACAAGCAAAGCTAAGCTTTCACTTATAATATTGGTTCTTTTTTGCATGTGCTACCCTTCCAGATATATTAAGTATAAATGCAAAATTTTAAATACTAACATAAATGGCTGGTCTTCTGAGCCTCAAAATTTTCTAAGTGACTAATCCTAAAAACATTAAATTCTGAATGAGAATTAAGCACTGTGATTTAAAAAACTCATCACACATTCTCACGCGTAACATAATTCATCTTGCATAAAAGGAAATTTACTCTGAAAGTAACACTTCTCAAACCACCATTCACAAAATTTTCTCACAACTTATTAGGAATAGGTTCATTTGAAAAGTTGCAATGGAGTGGCAAAAATAGGCTATACTGCACACATGCAGCTAGGATGACAGGAAGCCCATGCTTGATGTTTCCTCTATTCACACGCCTTTCATTGCATTTCAGTTTGGAATTTCATGGGTAGTGTGGCCATCACGTGACCATGTGCAGCACTGCATCATGCTGTTCTGAAGGGATATAAGGCGTTATTGTACTCAGGGTAACTGTTTCGTTATGTCGTCTTAATTGCCGTCTGCTTCACGTCTGCTGTGCAGCGAGCTACGTTAATTTACGTATTAACTGTATTTATCTTACTTGTCACTTCTTCTTCCGTGTGTTTTTGCTTTTAGGAAGCTTTAATTGTTGAGTGCTAGTAATACTGTTCCATAGATTTCGTGTTTGTTTTGAATACAGTCAGAGAGAGTCCCTTTAGTCAGCCATAGTGCCAGTAGTGTCAGTGTCATTGTAACTGCCGTCTGCTTCACGTCTGCTGTGCAGCGAGCTACGTAAATTTAAGTATTAACTGTATTTTTCTTACTTGTCATTTCTTCTTCTGTGTGTTTTTGCTTTTAGGAAGCTTTAATTGTCGAGTGCTAGTAATAGTGTTCCACAGATTTCGTGTTTGTTTTAAATACAGTCAGAGAGAGTCCCTTTAGTCAACCATAGTGCCAGTATTGCTAGTTTGTTTTCAATACGAGTACAGTCCAGAGACAGGTAGTGCTATTTTCATTGTTTTCTACAAGAAGTGTCTAGCAACCACAGTTTAGTCAACTATCAGCCGCCTTTAGTGAATTAGCAGTCTAGTTAAAAGTTAATTAACTCTCTACAGTAAATTGATTTCTTAGGATGGATAGGATGTGTGACTACTGTGTACGGACGCAGGAGGACCTGGCCACTGTTCGCGAACAGCTGAACGTGTTGATGGCCGCAGTCAGCCGTCTTCAGGTTGCTGCCTCGGAGTGTAGTGGCAGTGGGGAGTCTGGTGCGTCGCATGGTACACCCCAGGTGTTACATGCTTCACCCACTGTCCCTGGTGTCGAGACATCTTGGCGGGTACCAGGCACGGTTGGGCCACCCTCTCCCCAAGAGGAGCGGCGGGTTCAGCGGCGTTTGCAGCGCACAAGGCGGAGGGTCAATGTGGAAGCTGGCCGTGAGGCATCGCCCGCTCTGCCTGTCAGTGGACATGTGGCCGTTCCTTCAGCAAGGTCTGAACAGGCACACGGGGAGGGGTTTATTAGTTATTGGGAGCTCCAACGTTAGGCGGGTGATGGAGCCCCTTAGGGAAATAGTGGAAAGGTCGGGGAAGAAGGCCATTGTTCACTTTGTCTGCTTGCCGGGGGGTCTCATCCGAGATGTGGAGGAGGCCCTGCCGGCGGCGATAGAGAGCACTGGGTGCACCCGACTGCAAATTGTTGCTAATGTCGGCACCAATGACTCGTGCCGTCTGGTTCAGAGGTCATCCTCAGTTCATACAAGCAGTTGGCGGAATTGGTAAAGGCGGAAAGCCTCGCTCGCGGGGTGGAATCTGAGCTAACTATTTGTAGTATCGTTCCCAGAACCGATCGCGGTCCTCTGGTTTGGAGCCGAGTAGAAGGCTTAAACCAGAGACTCAGACGATTCTGGGGAGATCTGGGGTGCAAATTTCTCGACCTCCGCTATCAGGTGGAGAAATGTAGGGTCCCCCTGAATAGGTCAGGCGTGCACTACACGCCGGAAGCGGCTACAAGGGTAGCGGAGTACGTGTGGAGTGCACATGGGGGTTTTTTAGGTTAGAGAATTCCCTCCCTAGGCCTGACGAGATGCCTCCTGAGACGCGGCAAGGTAGGAGTAGGCAAAATGCAACAGGGAATAACAATATTAATGTGCTAGTAGTAAACAGCAGGAGCGTCTATAGAAAGGTCCCAGAACTGCTCTAATTAATCAACGGTCACAATGCCCATATAGTACTAGGGACAGAAAGTTGGCTGTAACCAGATGTATACAGTAATGAAATCCTAAACTCAGATTGGAATGTATACTGCAGAGACAGGCTGGGCAGTGAAGGGAGAGGCGTGTTTATAGCGATAAGAAGTGCAATAGTATCGAAGGAAATTGACGGAGATCCGAAATGTGAAATAATTTGGGTGAAGGTCACGGTTAAAGCAGGCTCAGACATGGTAATTGGGTATCTCTATAGGCCCCCTCGCTCAGCAGCTGTTGTGGCTGAGCACCTGAAGGATAATTTGGAAAATATTTCGAGTAGATTTCCCCATCATGTTATAGTTCTGGTTGGAGATTTTAATTTGCCGGATATAGACTGGGAGAATTAAAGAGACCTTTGGAGATAAGAGAACCACTTGTATGAACATCAAGAGCTCAGATGGAAACCCAGTTCTAAGCAAAGAAGGGAAAGCAGAAAGGTGGAAGGAGTATATAGAGGGTCTATTATACAAGGGCGATGTACTTGAGGACAATATTATGAAAATGGAAGAGGATGTAGATGAAGATGAAATGGGAAATATGATACTGCGTGAAGAGTTTGACAGAGTACTGAAAGACCTGAGTCGAAACAAGGCCCCGGGAGTAGAAAACATTCCATTAGAACTACTGACAGCCTTGGGAGAGCCAGTCCTGACAAAACTCTACCATCTGGTGAGCAAGATGTATGGACAGGCGAAATACCGTCAGACTTCAAGAAGAATATAATAATTCCATTCCCAAAGAAAGCAGGTGTTGACAGATGTGTGTTAATAAGTCACAGCTGCAAAATACTAACGCAAATTCTTTACAGACAAATGGAAAAAACTAGTAGAAGCCGACCTCGGGGAAGATCAGTTTGGATTCTGTAGACATATTGGAACACCGACCCTACGACTTATCTTAGAAGCTAGATTAAGGAAAGGCAAACCTACGTTTCTAGCATTTGTAGACTTAGAGAAAGCTTTTGACAATGTTGACTGGAATACTCTCAAATTCTGAAGGAGGCAGGGGTAAGATACAGGGAGCGAAAGGCTATTTACAATTTGTACAGAAACCAGATGGCAGTTATGAGTCGAGGGGCATGAAAGGGAAGCAGTGGTTGGGAAGGGAGTGAGACAGGGTTGTAGCCTCTCCCCGATGTCATTCAATCTGTATATTGAGCACGCAATGAAGGAAACAAAAGAAATATTAGGAGTAGGTATTAAAATCCATGGAGAAGAAATAAAAACTTTGAGATTCACCGATGACATTGTAATTCTGTCAGAAACAGCAAAGGACTTGGAAGAGCAGTTGAACGGAATGGATAGTGTCTTGGAAGGAGGATATAAGATGAACATCAACAAAAGCAAAACAAGGATAATGGAATGTAGTTGAATTGAATTAAGTCGGGTGATGCTGGGGGAATTAGATTAGGAAATGAGACACTTAAAGTAGTAGATGAGTTTTGATATTTGGAGAGCAAAATAACTTATGATGGTTAAAGTAGAGAGAATATAAAATGTAGACTGGCAATGGCAAGGAAAGCGTTTCTGAAGAAGAGAAATTTGTTAACATCGAATATAGATTTAAGTGTCAGGAAGTCATTTCTGAAAGTATTTGTATGGAGTGTAGCCATGTATGGAAGTGAAACATGGACGATAAATAGTTTGGACAAGAAGAGAATAGAAGCTTTTGAAATGTGGTGCTACAGAAGAATGCTGATGATTAGATGGGTAGATCACATAACTAATGAGGAAGTATTGAATAGGATTTGGGAGAAGAGAAGTTTGTGGCACAACTTGACCAGAAGAAGGGATCGGTTGGTAGGACATGTTCTGAGGCATCAAGGGATCACCAATTTAGTATTGGAGGGCAGCGTGGAGGGTAAAAATCGTAGAGGGAGACCAAGAGATGAATACACTAAGCAGATTCAGAAGGATGTAGGTTGCAGTAGGTCTGGGAGATGAAGAAGCTTGCACAGAGTAGCACGGAGAGCTGCATCAAACCAGTCTCAGGACTGAAGACCACAACAACAACAACAACAACAACAACAACAACAACAGACTGGGAGACTCAAACGTTCATAACGGACGGCAGGGGCAAAGAATCCAGTGAAATTTTTTAAGTGCTTTATCTGAAAACTACCTTGAGCAGTTAAACAGAGAACCGACTCGTGGCGATAACATATTAGACCTTCCGGTGACAAACAGACCCGAACTATTTGAAACAGTTAATGCAGAACAGGGAATCAGCGATCATAAAGCGGTTACTGCATCAATGATTTCAGCCATAAATAGAAATATTAAAAAAGGTAGGAAGATTTTTCTGTTTAGCAAAAGTGACAAAAAGCAGATTTCAGAGTACCTGAAAGCTCAACACAAAAGTTTTGTCTCAAGTACAGATAGTGTTGAGGATCAGTGGACAAAGTTCAAAACCATCGAACAATATGTGTTAGATGAGTATGTGCCAAGCAAGATCGTAAGAGATGGAAAAGAGCCACCATCGCGGTACAACAACCGAGTTAGAAAACTGCTGCGGAAGCAAAGGGAACTTCACAGCAAACATAGCCAAAGCCTTGCAGACAAACAAAAATTACGCGAAGCGGAATGTAGTGTGAGGAGGGCTATGCGAGAGGCGTTCAATGAATTCGAAAGTAAAGTTCTATGTACTGACTTGGCAGAAAATCCTAAGAAATTTTGGTCTTATGTCAAAACGGTAGGTGGATCAAAACAAAATGTCCAGACACTCTGTGACCAAAATGGTACTGAAACCGAGGATGACAGACTAAAGGCTGAAATACTAAATGTCTTTTTCCAAAGCTGTTTCACAGAGGAAGACTGCACGGTAGTTCCTTCTCTAGATTGTAGCACAGATGACAAAATGGTAGATATCAAAATAGACAACAGAGGGATAGAGAAACAATTAAAATCGCTCAAAAGAGGAAAGGCCGCTGGACCTGAAGGGATACCAGTTCGATTTTACACAGAGTACGCGAAGGAACTTGCCCCCCTTCTTGCAGCGGTGTACCGTAGGTCTCTAGAAGATAGTAGCGTTCCAAAGGATTGGAAAAGGACACAGGTCATCCCCGTTATCAAGAAGGGACATCGAACAGATGTGCAGAACTATAGACCTATATCTCTAACGTCGATCAGTTGTAGAATTTTGGAACACGTATTATGTTCGAGAATAATGACTTTTCTGAAGACTAGAAATCTACTCTGTAGCAATCAGCATGGGTTTTGAAAAAGACGGTCGAGTGAAACACAGATCGCGCTATTCGTCCACGAGACTCAGAGGGCCATGGACAAGGGTTCACAGGTAGATGCCGTGTTTCTTGACTTCCGCAAGGCGTTTGGTGCAGTTCCCCACATTCGTTTAATGAACAAAGTAAGGGCATATGGACTATCAGACCAATTGTGTGATTGGATTGAAGAGTTCCTAGATAACAGAACGCAGCAAGTCATTCTCAATCGAGAGAAGTCTTCCGAAGTAAGACTGATTTCAGGTGTGCCGCAGGGGAGTGTCGTAGGACCGTTGCTATTCACAATATACATAAATGACCTGGTGGATGACATCGGAAGTTCACTGAGGCTTTTTGCGGATGATGTTGTGGTATATCGAGAGGTTGTAACAATGGAAAATTGAACTGAAATGCAGGAGGATCTGCAGCGAATTGACACATGGTGCAGGGAATGGCAATTGAATCTCAATGTAGACAAGTGTACTGTGCTGCGAATACATAGAAAGATAGATCCCTTATCAATAAGCTACAAAATAGCAGGTCAGCAACTGGAAGCAGTTAATTCCATAAATTATCTGGAAGTACGCATTAGGAGTGATTTAAAATGGAATGATCATATAAAGTTGATCGGCGGTAAAGCAGATGCCAGACTGAGATTCATTGGAAGAATCCTAAGGAAATGCAATCCGAAAACAAAGGAAGTAGGTTACAATACGCTTGTTCGCCCACTGCTTAAATACTGCTCAGCAGTGTGGGATCCGTACCAGATAGGGTTGACAGGAGAGAGAGAGAGAGAGAGAGAGAGAGAGAGAGAGAGAGAGAGAGAGAAGATCCAACGGAGAGCAGCGTGCTTTGTTACAGGATCATTTAGTAATCGCGAAAGCGTTATGGACATGATAGATAAAGTGCAGTGGAAGACTCTGCAGGAGAGATGCTCAGCAACTCGGTACGGGCTTTTGTTGAAGTTTCGAGAACATACCTTCACTGAAGAGTCAAGCAGTATATTGCTCCCTCCTACGAATATCTCGCGAAGAGACCATGAGGATAAAATCAGAGAGATTAGAGCCCACAGAGAAGCATACCGACAATCCTTCTTTGCACGAACAGTACGAGACTGGAATAGAAGGGAGAACTGATAGAGGTACTCAAGGTACCCTCCGCCACACACTGTCAGGTGGCTTGCGGAGTATGGATGTAGATGTACTATCCAAATGAGGAATGCAAAATAAGATAGCTGCCCTTAGCATAATATTAATTTCAAAACTAGATTCTGTGACTCAAAGAACACTAATATTTTGCTGAGCGGTGATTTCAATGTCAATTTTGTTTATTCATACTCTACAATACAATTATGCAGTATTTAATATCAGGTTTACATTCACACAGGATAGCAAAAACCTAGTAAAATGGAATACAAATTTCTTGCAACGCCAGAACTATGGACAATAACTTTTTCAAACAGTATAAAAAATTAACAAGGTTATCTGTTTATCTGTGAAGCCAAGAAACTGTGTAACTGGCAGTTTATATTTTACTCGAGTAGTGGATATAAGGCCTTGTGGGTAATTACAGTGATAAACACAGTGTGCTGCCAGTCTAATTTACATGCAGGTTTGTAAAACTCTGCTAAAACTGTCAATATATTTGAAATAAAACATTTTATTCAATACTACTGCCCAAATTTACCCACTTTGTCAGTCTCAAGTGAACATTTACGTATGTTCATATGTATATAGCATTAAGAGGTATTACATTATTTCGTAAAAGGAACAGGACATCAGAATACTCCAAGAGCATTGTGATTTCGTAAACCACGCTAAGATGCACAATTAAGCTTAAAGTGCACATTTGTATATCTAGATTCACAATGAATTAGGGACCTACCTGGTATTAAGTTTTTCAGTGTGGTTTTTGGGATGCCAATTCTTTGGAGTACCAGTATTGTATTATCTCAGGTTTGATTCTTTATTATGGCATTATGCCATACATGCCAAAAGATGAAAAATTGCACTTAAAATTCAGAAAACATTGGAAACTAGCCTGTAGTGTGGAAGCAAAAACTTCGTTTCAAATAAATTGTCTGCCTCTGCGGAAAAAATTAATAAAAGCCAAATTTCTTTAGCAAACTGACAAAAATAACTTCATTGTTCTACAAGACAATGCTTGATTGTCAATAACAAATCTTAATCTTCCATAATTATGTGGATGTATTTTAATACGTTTGATAGCTCCCAGCAACAGAAATGTGACGTGGGAACTGTAAATAATGAGAAAACAGCAAAATCACAAACACAACTTTCAACTCAGACTTCTCTGCACAAGTGCGAATCTGGCAGCTTGGGCATGGTAGAAAAATTTTCCAGCTAGCATTCAGCTACTTGCTGCTACAGCTTAAGCAGCTGCGACATCACTGCTCATCGAAAGCAGTTTGCTGGTATGAAGTATAGCATAACTTTTGTCCTAAGGCCTTTGACACATTTTGCTGTCGGCAGATGCTTGTGTTTGCACTGTGTTTTGTTGTTAATGGCACATTTTGTTTGCAACTTAAGTTTCATTATGGCGTTTGTCTCTCGTTTATGTTTTTATTGCTGCAGTAATTGTCTGCAGTTGGGGGTTAAGTTAAAATTCTCCGTTCGAGTATCAGTTCTTATCAGTCAAAACTACAATAATGTAATTGAAAATTAAAACGATGAAAAATTCCTGGGTTTTTCCCGGTTTTCTCCGGGATGAAAAAATTTCCAAGTTTTACCTGGATGTCCCAGAGCATATACACCATGTTAATTAATAGAGATAGTGGCTTCACCAGGGGTTATTCATGGAATCTAGTGCTTTCCGTAATAAACTCACAAAGACATCATAACAGTGCTGCTCCAAATGGTACACTAACATCCCAGTGTGGATTGACTGCGCAGCCACAAATATAATTCTTGCACATCGTACTTCTTTGTTGCCCAACAGTGTCTCTGGCATATGTGTATCTGTGGCCACATGTGCAGTAGCATGGTCTGCAAGTTTAAAACGATTGAGCGAGTACTGAAGAGTCTTTCAGCACACTATGAAGATGCTGAGCAATATACAACCAAGTTATTACAAGAAGCAGCTGAATTTGCGACTGCACACCCAAAATGTAATGGAGCAGTCACTGCCCAACGAAAACATGAAGATGCATGTGTAACGGATTAATGCGTCACAGAAGTGAGACAAAAGTTGATGGGGCATCACTAGAAGAACCAGTTACACCCGCTTCACTAATTTCTGTAAATAATATTAGCAATCACTACGCACAACACAGATCAACACTATATTCAGAACGGCTACTTAATACTGCAGTGCATAATATTGTTACATAGTTACGGGTGGCAAAGAGCATCAACATTCCAGAGCATACGAAGTCAGCTGACAGAGAAGCAAAATAAAAGTGTGTGACCAGAATTCACTAATAAAAATCACACTTTTTACAAAGAGAATTAAGAATAAAATTACAGTACAACTTATAAATCTCTTTCAATGCAGGCATTGCCATGGAAGAGAACGTAAGCAAGCATGACAAATGTGTTTGAATATTCAAGTTCCCTATTATCCCACTGACCAACATCCAAAATTAATCAATGCGATCATGATCCCCACCAAATTCGTCGAGAATTTATGTTGCTGACCTGCCCATAAAGAATACTGAAGAGTTAAAGAAACTGGTACATGTACCCAACATAGTGTAGAGGCCCTTTGAGCACGCAAAAGTGCCGCAACCTCACATAGCATGGACTCTACTACTGTCTGAAGTAGTGCTGGAGGGAACTGACACCATGAATCCTGCAGAACTATCCATAACATCTGTAAGAGTATTTGGGGGGGGGGGGGGGGGGGGGGGGAGAGAGAGACCTCTTCTGAACAGCATGTTGCAAGGCATCCCAGATATGCTCAATAATGTTCACGTCTAGGGAGTTTGGTGGCCAGCGGAAGTGTTTGAACTCAGGAGAGTGTTTCTGGAGCCACTCTGTAGCAATTCTGGAATTGTCCAAGTCTGTCGGAATGCACAATAACATGAATGGATGCAGGTGATCAGACAGGATGCTTACGCACATGTCACCTATCAGAGTCGTATCTAGACATATCAGGGGTCCCACATCACTCCAACTGCACACACACACTACACCACTGCAGAGCCTCCTCCAGCTTCAACAGTCTCCTACTGACATGCAGGGTCCATGGATTCATGAGGTTGTCTCCATACCCGTACATGTCTATCTGCTTGATACAATTTGAAAAGAGACTCATCCGACTGGGCAACATATGTCCAGTCATCAACAGTCCAATGTCAGTGTTGACAAGCGCAGGAAAGGAGCAAAGCTTTGCATCGTGCAGTCATCAGGGGTACATGAGTGGGCCTTCGGCTCCGAAAGCCCATATCGATGATGTTTCACTGAATGGTTT
This sequence comes from Schistocerca nitens, assembly GCF_023898315.1. Lineage (NCBI taxonomy): Eukaryota > Metazoa > Arthropoda > Insecta > Orthoptera > Acrididae > Schistocerca > Schistocerca nitens. The sequence goes on along the minus strand of NC_064622.1, from coordinate 415,272,185 downwards.
GCACGCTAACACTTGCTGATGGCCCAGCATTGAAATCTGCTGCAATTTATGGAAGGGCTGCACTTCTGTCATGGTGAACGTTTCTCTTCAGTTGTCGTTGGTCCCTTTCTCGCAAAATCTTTTTCCGGCTGCAGCAGTGTCAGACCTTACACTTTGATTTTACTTCCTTCTACTTATTAGGAATACTACTATTCTTCAGTGAACTGATAATTTTATTTTCCAGTTCATTGCTGTTAGCAACGTCTTCCAGTGGTGCAGGTTCTGCTGCTCTGTGAGCTTAGCAGCACAGGCTGTTCTGCGTGGTTGCTCAGAACTTCCATTCTCAGTTGGTGGATGAGTAGACCTTATGCCTTGCTTGTATCAATTTTTGTTTAAGTGAAGAGAAGCACCCTTGCTGCTAGAGCCGGAAGCCAATTTATTCTTGTTGTTGTGTTGGCCCTCTTCATGCCATTTCTGCCTGATGTTCGAGTTAAATTTTCTCTGCTTTGACGTAAGAGGCAGAGGAAGCAAGAGTAAGTTCCACTAGCATAGAAAGTCCGTCATCAATGTTAACATATGCCTAATCCATAGAGATGTGTACTTCATAGTATTTATTTGTCACAAAGATTGTCTTAGTGAGACAAACAGCTGTGACTGGCTGACGCCTCTTCATGTGTGGCAGAAGCCACGTCTGCAGTCAGCAGCACACTTGTTTGCCTAGGTAGCCTCAACACGACTTTAAATATGTCTGCTTGTGTCTGTATGTGTGGATGGATATGTGTGTGTGTGCGCGCGAGTGTATACCTGTCCTTTTTTCCCCCTAAGGTAAGTCTTTCCGCTCCCGGGATTGGAATGACTCCTTATCCTCTCCCTTAAAACCCACATCCTTTCGTCTTTCCCTCTCCTTCCCCTCTTTCCTGATGAGGCAACAGTTTGTTGCGAAAGCTTGAATTTTGTGTGTATATTTGTGTTTGTTTGTGTGTCTATCGACCTGCCAGCGCTTTTGTTTGGTAAGTCTCATCATCTTTCTTTATATATATATATAACAGAGGGAAACATTCCACGTGGAAAAAATATATCTAAAAAGAAAGATGATGAGACTTACCAAACAAAAGTGCTGGCAGGTCGATAGACACACAAAAAAACACAAATATACACACAAAATTCTAGCTTTCGCAACCAACGGTTGCTTCGTCAGGAAAGAGGGAAGGAGAGGGAAAGATGAAAGGATGTGGGTTTTAAGGGAGAGGGTAAGGAGTCATTCCAATCCCGGGAGCGGAAAGACTTACCTTAGGGGGAAAAAAGGACAGGTATACACTCGCACACACACACATATCCATCCACACATACAGACACAAGCAGACATATTTAAAGACAAAGAGTTTGGGCAGAGATGTCAGTCGAGGTGGAAGAGTAGAGGCAAAGAAGTTGTTGAGAGACAGGTGAGGTATGAGTGGCGGCAACTTGAAATTAGCGGAGATTGAGGCCTGGCGGATAACGAGAAGAGAGGATATACTGAAGGGCAAGTTCCCATCTCCGGAGTTCGGATAGGTTGGTGTTGGTGGGAAGTATCCAGATAACCCGGACGGTGTAACACTGTGCCAAGATGTGCTGGCTGTGCACCAAGGCATGTTTAGCCACAGGGTGATCCTCATTACCACAAACACTGTCTGCCTGTGTCCATTCATGCGAATTCTATGTGGGAATGACCAGCAACAAACTGTCCATTACTGTAGCAGTAACAGTTTTTAAAAAATGCTGTTTTCAAGTAACTACAAATTAATGGCCCTGATATCCAAAAACTCTCGACGGCAGGGATATGATAATGGCGCAAATATGGTTGGCATTAATAAATAATTCAGAACAACAATATTCAATATTAATCCCTGAGCACTCTTCTCACTGTGCAGATGCCAATTAGGAATTTGCTTTCAATACATACAGCTAACACTCCCTACAACAGTTAAAACATTTTTCAGGTTCATCAATAAAGTTTATGTGATCTTGACAAAGTCAAGCAAGTGTTGGGATCTTATAAAAACTAAATTAAAATTGACATTAAAATCTGTGCCTGAAACATGTGGGAAAATGAAATCGGAGAAGTAAAAGTGATTTTTCAGTTTGATGATGTAATCGAAAGGGTGAATTACCAGAAAAATAAAACTGATGACTCCTAACTCTTAACAAGTGTGAAGCAATCTTGAACGAAATGTTAATTTTGAGGTTATCGTTGCAATGCACATATTTTTGTTTTGTTTTGTTTTAAGGTGCTAATACAGCTAGGGCCATATGTGTCCAGGTCAAAACCGTAGAACACGAAGACAACGAGAGGAGTTAAAAACTACTACATGTCAATCAAAATTGACGGAAGAGAAGAAAGGTGAAAACAGGAACATGAGAAAGGTGTATAAAATATGACATAGTGAAATGGAGGTCCAGAACTAAAAATTAATTGGTCTTTGCCCTGTTGCTACGACGGATAAAAAGTAAAACAAAGTCGACAGCCCACGTGTCGTTCGCTAAAACAGCCGATAACTCAAGACGGCAAACACCAACGGGAACATAAGCAGCTAAAAAAAAAAGGGTATTCCATCAGGAAGTGCCAGACAGTCAAAAGTTAGGCATTATCTGCACCAAGTGGTGGGGGAGCACCACTTAACAAATGGTGATGGCTAAAGAGAGAGTGCCCAATACGCAACCTAGTCAAAATGATCACCTTGTGGCGAGAGGACCAAGAGGGGGCCATCCAAGCCATTTGGACAGGCTTAATAACCCGGAGCTTGTTCCCATGAAGGGAGGACCAGTGGTGGTGCCAAAGTGACACCACCTGCTGGTGGACAGCAAAACAGAGATCAACAGAGGGAATATAAGTACTAGCGGGCTGAAGTACAAGGACTACAGAAGTGGCAGCAGCATCAGCAGCCTCGTTTCCTGTCAGATCGACATGGCCAGGAACCCTCATAATCATCATAGTAGTTCCAATGAGAGTGAGATAGTGACAGCCTTCCTGATCCCGTTGCACTAAGGGATGGATGGTGCACTGCACAAAGAGGCTTTGAAGAAGCAGATGACGCACCTGTAAAGCCTGTGTTGTCGGATGTACTGTGTGGCCTGACACAGGACGAAGAGCTCTGCTATAAATACTGAGCAATGTTCCAGAAGCCAATACCGAAAAACATTGGTGCCAATCACGAAGGCACACACGACATCACGGTCAGTCCGAGAGCCATCAGTGTAAAAAAAGGTACTATCGAGAAGTTCTGTGCAAAGGTCATGAAACTGAATGCAATAGATCTGGGCAGAAGTAGTATCCTTAGGAAATGAATAAAGGCCAAGGCGAAGAACGGCTGCCGCACAAAGCCAAGGTGGTGAAGGGTTCACACCCACTCGGAAAGTTGCAGATAGCACGAAGTTAAGCTGCTGTTGGAGTAAGAGCCGAAAGCAAACTCCAGGAGGTAACAGAGAAGAGGGACACACCCCATACTGGCAATCAAAGAAATTGCTGGAGGAGGAGGTATAGGATGGAGGGCCACACATGGCAGACAAACGGAATGCATATCTGTTGAGGAAAAAGTCACAGCGGTAGGAAAGAGGTAGTTCGGCAGCTTCTGCATACAGACTATCAACCGGGCTAGTGTAAAAGGCGCCAGTGGCCAAATGCATGACCCAATGGTGAATAGCACTGAGACGACGTATGAGGGACAGACATGCTGATGCTTAAATGAAACACCCATAGCCTAATTTTGAATGGACAAGGGACTGGTACAAACAGAGGAGGGTGGTTCGATCTGCACCACAGGAAGTACCATTGAGAACATGTAAGATACTGAGGGACAGTATACAGCGGGCTGCTAGGTAACACATGTGGGGGGAACAAGAAAGTTTCTTATTGAGCTTGAGCCCCAGGAATTTCATGGTTTTAACGAACGGAAGAGCAACAGGCCCAAGATCTAAAGCTTGTGGAAGAAATCAATTACGCCCCCAGAAATTCAAACAAACGGTTTTGTAAGTGGAAAAACGAAAGCCATTGTTGATGTACGATGAGTAAAGACGATCGAGACATCGCTGAAGATGCAGCTTTATGAGACAAGCCCGTGGAGAACTGCAATAGATGGCAAAATCGGCAACTAAAAGGGAGTCAGAGACGCCCGGCAGGAGACAGGCCATTATAGGGATAATGTCGATAGCAAAGAGGATGATGCTAAGGATGAAACCCTGAGGTACACCGTTTTCCTGGATAAAGGTGTCCGACAAGGCACAACCCACATGTACCTTGAAAACTTCATCTTTTAAAAATTCCTGAAGGAAACAGGAGTACGAGAGGATACCAGTCCTTCAGCAGGTATCGTAGACTTTGTCCAAATCGAAAAATGTGGCCACAGTCTGGGATTTCCGCAGAAAAACATTCATGAAATGGGTGCACAAAGTGATGAGATGGTCAACTGTAGAATGCCGCACTCGAAATCCACACTGCTCAGTGGTTAGTGAATTGCGAGACTCGAGCCACCATACCAGCCGGCAATGAATCATGCATTCTATCGCCGTGCAAACACAGCTGGTGAGAAAAGTCGAGTGAGAGAAGGAAGGTGTTTGTCTTTACCGGGCTTTCGCATGGTATGACAGCGGCTTCACGCCAGCATCTGAGAAATGTACCCTCTGCCCAAATGTGGTTGTACGTATGAAGCAGCAAGTTCTTTCCCATAAGAGAAGGATGCTGCAACGTCTGAATGTGAACAGCATCTGGCCCTGGGGTGGAGGGTCAGGATGATGTGAGGGCACAAACTAGCTCCCTCACAATAAAGGCGGCGTAGTAGCACTCACTATTTGGAGAAGAGATAGGTATCGTCCGAACCTCCTCCACTTGTTTCCACTGGAGGAAGGCATGGCGATAGTGGGAGGACCTTAAAATCTCTGCAAAATGGTGGTCCAAGGTGTTGGAGATAGCAGTACGGTTCACAGTGACATCGTCTACTTCTGTATGACCGGAAACTGGGGAACGGATCTTGGTCCCAGGGAGTCATTGGAGGTTGGCCCACATGACGGATGAGAGAGTGGAACTGTTAAAAGAACTAGTGAATAAAAATCAGCTAGATTTTTTGCTATCACGAAGAACGCAGCAACACTGCACATGCATCTGTTTATAATGAATGCAGTTTGCCATCATAGGATTATGGTTAAAAGCATGGAGAGCACGTCTCCGCACGCAAATTGTGTTGTGGAACACATCAGTCCATCAAGGGACCGGGACATGGCATGGTAAAGAGGAAGTGCAGGGAATGGAACATTCTGCGATGCTGAGGACAATGTTTTTATGATAAACTAGATAGGCATCACACCCGGGAAAATGTTGCTCGTCGAAGGTTGCCAAGGATGAGTAAAGCCTCCGGTCTGCCTTAGTAAGCTGCCATTTTGATGTGCACAGAGGTGGAGTAGGAGTCAGCAAACAGATAGCACATGGGAAATTGTCACTCGAGGATGTGTCAGAGAGAACGGACCACTCGAGACAATGGGCAAGCTGGACAATGCAGAAGGATAGGTCCAAATGGGAACAGGTGCACGAGGAGTCTGAAAGCAATGTGGGTGCTCCTGTGTTAAGACAGAAAACGTTAAGATGACTGATGAGGTCAACCAGGAGGGCACTTCTTGGACAGGTTCTGGAAGAACCCCAAAGGGGATGGTGCACATTAAAGTCACTGAGCAGTAGAAAGGGGTGAGGTAGCTGTCCAAAAAAGCTGGAGGAAATCTGCCCTTGTGACATACGACAGAGGGATGTAAACAGTACAAGGGGAAAAGGTTAAGAGAGGAAAGAAAAGGCAAACTGCAACAGCTTGAAGGCGGGTAATTAGGGAGAAGGGGGAATATGAACGTCATCCCGTATGAGAACCATGACTCCCCCATAAGATGGAATGCCAACCTCGAGGGGAAATTCAAAATGGACCAGGAAGAAATATGAGAGCGAAAAGCAGTTGTGAGGACGCAATTTTGTTTACTGAAGGCAGAGAACAAGTGGACACTGTGATTCTAAGAGCAGCCGTAAATCCTTTTTGTTGGATTGAATACCACAAATGTTCCATTGAAGAAGAGTCATGACGAGGAGAAATGAAGGGGTGTCACTTCAGCAGCTGCTGAGTGCCAGCCTTAGAATACTCGCTGGTACAGGACAGAGGCAGAAGGAGTGTCGGCATTCTTCTGCTGTCGGCCTGCAGAGTCCAGGTTGGAAAAACGGTTGGTGATGCATACCGGCGACATGGAGGGTGGCCAGGTGAGGGTATCACATGGTGACATCGTCAAAGAGGATCATCGAGTTGGCAAAGGAGAAGACTGTTTGCCTTTGTTTGACATCTACAAGCCCTTCCCCCTGCACAGCTGGGGGAGGAGGCGGGGATGCAATGACAACAGTGATGCTAAATTTGAGGTTGCATGTCTGTGTGGCCATGTTCTTTGTGTGGCAAGATGTAGCAAGAACAGTACTGTAGGTGCCAGACGGTAGAATGCATGGTTTCTGAGTACGCAACAACTTGCGAGTAACCGGGTATGGCACTTTTCCTTCACCCAGATCTATTGGGACAGCCTGCTCATCGAGATACACGGGACAATCCTGGGAGGAGGCAGCACGATCACCACCGCAGTTGATGCAGCGGGGAGAAGGAGTCGGACAGCCGCCCTCGTGAGCACACTATCACAGGTTACGCTTTCGGCTGTCTGTTGACAGGACTCACTGGAGTACAGTTGTAACAATTACATTGGTAGCAGCACATTGGGTTCTGAATACACGGTGTGGTTGTAACAATAACACTGGTATCAGCAAATCAGATTGGAATATACGGTCTGACTGTGGTAACTTCATAACCTGCTTTGATCTTTGCCAGAAGAACTACTCTATCAAAGGCGAGAAAGGTTGTGCGTGTGGGCACTAAGGAGCCATCTACATTTTTCATCACCCGATGACTGGCAATGACATCCTGATCAGAGAGGTACATTTCGATTTCTACCTCAGTCAGGCCATCGAGAAGCCTAGTGTAAATAACACCATGGCAAGAATTCAGCATTTGATGGGCCTCGACATGAACAGTATAGCCATGGACAAGCGAAGCTGCAAGCAGTAGTTGTGCCTGAGAATCAGAAGTAATCTCCAAAAGCAAAATGCCATTGCATAAATGAGAGCAGGATTTCACAGGGCCAGCAATTGCATCAACACCTTTCTAAATAATACATAGATTTGTCATACAGAAGGATTGCATGTGTTCAGTACGTGAAACCACGAGAAACTTTGGCACAGCTCGAAGGGTCTTTGAATTGTTAGTCTCATTCCGTTTACATTTTGTAGCTGTTGACTGTGAAGAAGATTGGTTCAATTCGAGAAAATCCCCCACGCCTGCCAGCATCTCTGATGGCGATCTCCTTCCATCCGTGGGGGGAGGCCTTCAGAGGGATGGTGCACCCGCCTTAGGTGATTGTTCACACCTCCTGAACACATGACTGAAGGACCAATTGGCAATTTGTGAAGGTAGCAGCTTAGGCAGTCACCTCTCCCTGGGCCTGGCCTGTACCAGGGGAACATGCAAACCCTAGATGTCGACCCGGGGCTGAGAATTACGTGTTCCCCACTCACCTGTTATGCAGCAGTCACTTGGGGCAGCCTTCAGGAGTGCACAGGAAGGAATCAGAAAAGGAGGAATCTCAAACACTGGAGCAGAGAAAGGGCGGGAGAAGGTGAACAAAGAAAGAAAGAAGGAACAGTGAAGAGTATTCTGATATTGACTACTGAAAATACAGAATACGTTTTCAAAATCAGCCCCGACGTATTTCCCAAGGGAGGGGAGAAAAAACAGCAAGAGGATAGATATGCAGCACGGAAGGGAAAAGATGCTGCAAAGGCTGGGGGCCTGTGGTAGCTACGCATGAACAAGCCAGAGAGTGGCGAGCCCCCTTAGGGTGGGCAGTGCACGTATGATAAGAGAGTTTACTACATGTGAACAATGTTAAGTGAACTATTACTATTGATATTTTCCATTCATTTTGTGACTGGATTCAAGAATTCCATAACACAAGATTTGAAACAAACGTTACAGAAGTTCAACTGTTTGCAGGAAAAAGTAGGTGTGAAGTTGAGTCTCAGTTGTAAAAAACAAACAAACAACAATGTACAATACTTCGAGAAGGCAAAAATAGCGACATATGGCCTTTCGAACTTCACGAGGATCTCAAACTTTTAAAATCCCATCCGCTAGACTCTGAGATGCAAAAGAACTTATTCAGTGCATTTTGGAAACTAATTTAGAAGAAGCATATCCAAATGTTTGCATAACAATCAGAATCATGCTCACAGTTCCGGACAGGGCATCATCACCCGAGAGAAGCTTCTCAAATTTAAAGCTGATTAAGACAGACTTGATAAGCACGATGAAAACAACTCTGGAAAATGTGTGAGCAAAAATAAGAAACAGCTTAAAACATCACTAAAAACATAAATTGACTATGCAAGTTACTTACTTCCTCAAGAAAAGGACCTTATTCCAAAATTTTGGACTTATTTTTTTCAAAGAGATCGCAAAATATGCAACTACAGTAACTGCAAAATAGCCATTTCATTTTGTCCTTTAAACACTGGAAGCCCATCCTGTTACATTCCATGTACTCACTCATGAAATGTTTCCCTTAGCTCCAGAAAACTTAAAGATTTTGGAGTAAGGTCCTTTCAAAAACTACGGATTAATAGAGATATACTTTCCACTTATAGTTATACTCTTTTGAGACTTTATTTCAGCCTTTCAACGTTTTATTACTTGTTCTGTAGTAGCTTCATTCACAATGTCAGGATTTACTTTTAGAATAGAAGAGGACTTACACACACTTCACACTTTTTCACAGTCAACACTCTCCTCTGCAACCTCCCATTCCCCGCTCATTTATCTAACACCGAGTGCTTGAATTTTTCTTTAGTGCCTTTTTTACCGTATACCTTTCAAACATATGAAATGTCAATGAGAACTTTGAAGTATATGCTCATTCAATTTTAAGATTAGCTGTAATGCTGCATACATACCAATTGCTTCGTGAGATACATTCATGTCACCACATAAAATAACTGGTTTCTTAGCATCAAGCTCTTTCAAGTATGCACGAAGATCTGGATCCCATTTCATACGTTTTGGCAAAGTCACAAGACCACGACCAGCATTGGGCACATCTGAAAAATTAACAAAGGAATTCATCCTCATACTTTCACAATGAAATTCGGAGTATAGCAGTACTCAAAAGCTAGGGATGCGACCACTGTAGGAAAACTAACTAATTTTATGAATGACTATATGTTGTACACATTGCAGACCAGTTCCTATTATGAAACAATTTCAGCGTATGATATACCAAATAATGTGATGGAAAGAGTAGAGAGAAACGAGGAGGACAGAAGAGAGCATAAAGGGGTGAAAAATAGATATAACTTTTATTCAAAATTAAAAACCCATTCCAAAACAAGCGAATGTGAACACTTAATAAAGTAACAATGTAATGCTTTGGAAAATATAAATAAGAAAAGTGTGATATTAGCATTATTTGTACCAATAACTCCAAATTCAATTTATGAATAAGGAGTAACAAATGCTAGCGAACACAGAAAGTTTGAAACAATCAACAGAACTTACATGCACCAACAACAAAAAACTTCTCATACTCTGCTGTGATTAGTCGACCTTCTGAGTCATGTTCGTCTTTACCAATGCCGTACTTCACATCAAGTGGTTTCACTTTTGTTAACAAAGCAACTCCAGCATACCCTTCTTTCTCTCCTGTTGGAAGTACATACAAAAACAGTTAACAAACAAGTTAACTATTACAAGAGATGAACATAAAATGAAGGCACATATTCCTCAAGGTAAACCTTTATGTCTATAGCACATCATTACGAAAACTACTAGTTCAATATGTTACAGTATGTAGAAAATCAGATTTTAGTTTTATTTAAAAAACGAGAAACAACAAAAACAATTTCTTTGTTAAAAATCTCAAAATAATCAATTGAATTGGGTAGTAAATAAGCCCAATTAGTTTTGTATAGTGTATTTACATTTATTAAAACACATAGAATAAATATCATTCAGTTGTATGGACCATAATTATGCACCCAACTTTTCACCATCTTGATAGGGCATAATCGGAGAGTTTGAGGAATCGTCGAAATAGTGTTGAAGGGGCGGCGGTGTGTGTGTGTGTGTGTGTGTGTGTGTGTGTGTGTGTGTGTGTGTAAACTGTAGAGTGAGACCAAGAGATGTATACAATAAGCAAGTTCAAATGGATGTAGGTTGCATTAGTTGTTATGAGATGAAGAGGCTTCCACAGAAAGTAGTAGTGTGGAGGGCAGTATCAAACCGCTGACTGAAGACGACAATGACAACCATCTCCATTATGCTTTTCCTATGAAATCTGAAATCTCTGCAGTTTCAGTGTGTAATGATTGTACATCTATACATATCTCCAAAATCCATTTTATGAAAGGTACTTCTGGTACACTATTTTTTCCTACATTCTTCGCTCCCTTCTGTGAATAGTGTGTGGAAGAATTTCCACTGTTTTGAGTAAAAAAAAAACGGGGGGGGGGGGGGTGTTTGAGTGGAGGGGGGGGATGTTTGAGTAGAAAGGTTGTAGGTGATTTCTGGGATTAGAGCTACCTTTATTAAGCGCAAAGCTTTATTACGGAGCACATTCCATTGTGGTTATTCTATTTATTCGCATGAAGAATTCCCTGCTGGCTTTGTGCAGTGACTAGAACTGTAAAGCTTCACTTGACGTAATCAGAAGTGCGGCAAAGAGATTGGTACACCATATGTGGCTCCGAGGAATATCAACGACTCCAACATAATATACAGCAGTTATGTCAACAGATACTGAACCTTTTTGCGGTAGCATTTTGTTTCAATTGATGCGTGGAAAGTCTGAATTGGATGACGGTCTAACATAAACCACATGTTAATGATAACTCTCTCATCTGATGCGTAATCAACATGTACTGAAGTCCGATCACAACAACAAGTTGTTGGAATCTGATTTAGTAGATGTTGCCTTCGCTATCAAACACTACCTCTTCCAACACCCATCAAACTCCAAACCCACAACCTCGTTTCTTACACACCTTATCAACTTTATCATGACTCCAAACTACTTTTCCTCTGAAGGGGGGGACTGATGACCTCAGCAGTTAAGTCCCATAGTGCTCAGAGCCATTTGTCCTCTGAAGGGAAGGTTTACAAACCCATGACACAGCCATGAGCATCCGCATGGCATACTCCTATGCCAACCAGTTTGTTGCGGGTTGATATTTGTAATTATAGACACTCTGGAAATATTGATTATTCTTGAATTAATGTTTTATATTCCATGATGTACGTTCCTTGGAGAGAAATAAATTAATGTTGTATTGGAATCACCGTGTCGTGTGTCCGTAATATTTTGGTGCCGAAACCCGGGAAGAAATTGCGATTTCCTGCGTGATTTCAACAATTAACGGCTTACTTCATGCTGTAGGAAGCAAGAGACGATGTCGGACCGCATCACAAGCTGAGTCCATTCCAATATAATATGATCACATGAACTGGATGCTTCAAAACAATTTTTGCGGCTTTGTATTGCAACCTGAAACTTGCACTCAGAGTAGCAAAGGTTTTCGTTCACTTACGTTTGCGCATACGCTGCTTGTTAAACGTTTAAGCTATTCACAAGCGCACTCGTAAACAATCTTACAACAGCCGTGTTTAGTAAGACATAATGCAGGACGAATCAGAGATACAGTTAGCAAACTTCAAAGAAAGCGAACTAGGGAGAGGAGTAATGCTACGCGGTTTTGTGCGGCTGTTGATGGTCTTACCATAGAAAGCCCGTTTGATGATTTTTAATATTACAGGGAACGTCTTCAAGAAACTCTAGAGAAGCTCATTTCATTAGATGACGCTATTCATAATTCTCTCTCTGACAATGCATACAATGCAGACGTGCTGAGCTACGAGGAATATATAGACAAAGTCAAACGCGCTATACAGAAGGCTACAAAAGCAATTGATTACAAGCTTTCAGCCACAACGTCGCAGATGAATATCACGTCACCACCAGTGCTCACACAACCAACTGTATTCCACTCTGTCAAGCTACCAGCAATTAAGCTTGAGTCATTTTGTGGAGATGTCGAAATGTGGTCCCGCTTCTGGGAACAATTTGAATTGACCATTGATAAAGACCCATCCCTTTCTACAGTAAATAAACATGTTTTCCCACAAGGGTATCTGTCAGGCGAACCGAAGTTGCTAGTAGATGGAATACCTATAACGGCTAACACGTATGAAGTAACAAAGAAAATTTTATTGAATAGATACAGAGAAAACAATCGCATTATACAGGCGCACCTCGATTACTTGGATGCGCTAAAGCCTGTACACTCAGCGACACCTGAAACGCTGAACAGTTCATTCCTTGAATGTAACCGTCGCATTCATGCACTGCGTGCCTTAGTAGAAGATGTCGTGGCATACGGTAAAATTCTCACTCCGAAAATTCTGCGTGCATTTCCCGCTGAAATGTGCCAGAAATGAGTCATTCATGCTAGAAGAACCGAAGTAGCGGAAGGAGATGTACTGAAACTACTTAGCTTTTTGGAAGAAGACGTTCATGGTGCTCTCACTGCACAAAAGATTCGTACAGAATATCAGTCATCTCCTAGCTTCACGCCCACTGCAGCAGCGCTTCACATAAATTCAAAGCAAGCAAAAAATCTGCGTAAGCCTAAACGAGAAGTACCGGTACAACCATATTGCGTATTTTGCGAAGCTCACTCTCATTGGGTCCAAGACTGCAACATAGTAACTGACAGTCAACAACGTATCGATAAACTAAAGCAAGATAATCGCTGTTTTATATGTCTAAACCGAGGTCATAATGCTAGAAACTGCAGTAAGAAGGTCAAGGTCTCGTGTTCTAAGTGCAAGAAAAGTCATCACAAAGCTATCTGTACTGACATTGCTGCCTCTTCTTCATCTTCTCAGCAAATTAGCTCTACATCTGTAGGGAGAATCGACGTAAGTTCAGCAGGTTTTATTTATCTTCAGACAGCTCGAGTCTGGGTCAGTGGACCCGCAGGATTAAGCAAACTTACTCGCTGCGTTCTGGATAGTGGTAGTCAGTCAAGCTTCATTTCCAAGTTCCTGATTGATGAGCTAGGTTTAAGAACTAGAGAACATCGTGATCTATCTGTCAACGCCTTTGAAATGCCATCCACAACTTCAACACATCGTACAGTCGTAGAATTCACACTAAAGGGTACATGGACTAATTCCAAGAAGTCTATGACTGCGTTTGAGAGCACATACTCATTTTCCGTGCACCCAACTGTGCCTTCCGATTTAAGAAAACTTGTATGCACACGGGGACTTCAGTTTGCAGACCTAAGAGATGGTACAGAAGATCTTCCCATCGGAGCAGATTACTATTGGAAAATCGTTAAAGATTCCCCTCCAATTCGACTAACATCAACAGTTGTTCTGGTACCTTCCATTCTAGGTTGGATTCTTAGTGGAAGCAAATCAAGCACCACGGCTAACCTTGTGATGGCAAACTACATCAGTTTAGAGACAGCGACAACAACAGACGATATTTTACGACGTTTCTGAAATTTAGAAACAATGGGAATCACAGAAGATGAAAAAACAACTCTGAATCAGAAGGAATTGGCGTTACTGCAAGATTTCTCAAAATCCTACTGCATCGAACACAAAAGAAGAGTCGTGTCTTTCTCCAGAAAACCCAACGTTATGTTATCTAATAATCTTCAGCAAGCAGAGAAGAGATTTGCTTCACTGGAGAAAAAATTTACGGAGGACAAGAAACTGAAACAAATTTACGAGGCGCAAATGATAGAACACATCAAGAAGAAACATGTGGAAGTCACCCCTTCTGGACAGAAATTGCGTGAAACATTTTATCTGCCACATCATTCAGTACAGAAAGAAAAGTTAGGTGTCATCAAATGGAGGATTGTATTTGATGGTTCGTCGCACGACCAGAATGTACGTTCATTGAATGACTCTTTAAGACATAGGTCCTAATTTACTTCCTGACATTCTTTCAATACTACTGAGATATCGTCTACATCGAGTAGCCTTAATTGCCGATATCAAACTAGCATATCTACAGTTAGTTTTTCACAGGAAAGATAGAGATCTCACGAGGTTTTTTTGGTAAAAAGTAATCGTAGATCAACAAGGAAACTATATTACAACTGACGAAAGGATTACATACCGCTTCACCCGGCTACCTTTCGGACTTACCTGCAGTCCGTTTCTTCTTACAGCCACGTTGGAAGAACTTGCTGTAATGCACAAAATGAATTTCCTGCGAGCTGCTTTACTTGTTGAAGATAATATGTACATGGATGATTTTGTAGCAGGTGCTTAAGATGACAATGCCGTAATTAACTTATATTATGAGCTTACATCACTCATGGGACAGATCAGTCTACCAATGGCAAAGTGGGCCACGAATTCAAGCCAACTGATTGGAATATGGCAATCAGAAGGTGTCATAAACACTACAGACACGGAGGTACTGGGAGTCAACTGGAACACACAGACTGATACGCTCAGTGTTGTTCACAACAATGTTACCGACAATGTTATAAATCGTCCTGCCACTAAGCGAGAAGTACTACGAAACACTGCTAGATTCTATGACCCACTGGGTTTGTTGTCGCCTGTGTCCCTCACTGCAAAAATAATTTTTCAAGAAATTTGGTCAAGAGGAATTGAATGGGATGAGCTTTTACCCCTTGATCTTACCAAACGCTTGCGAATGTGGGTATCGACATTGCCATCATGTTCACGCATAAAAATTCCCCAATGGGTTGGCGTATCTGAAAACACTGAGCCAGAAATCCATGTCTTTTGCGACGTATCAGAAAAGGCCTACAGAGCAGTCCTTTATGTACGGTGCACCACAACAAATATGGTATCAGTCCATTTAGTTTGCAGTAAAAACCGACTAGCTCCCATCAAAAAAATAACTCTTCCACGGCTGGAACTTCTAAAGACACTTCTTGGATCAAGACAACTACATTATTTCTGTAAGGCCACGAGCTATAATGCAAGTCGTGCAACATTGTGGACTGACCCAACTGTAGCCTTAGGATGGATACAACATGACCCTAATCGATGGAAAACCTTTGTGTCAAACCGTGTTACGGAAATACGACTAACGAATCCGTCACAGTGGAGGCACTGCCCTGGTGACGAAAATCCAGCTGATCTAACCTCCAGAGGTACCAAAGCAGATAAACTTCACCATGCTTCTGTATGGTTCCATGGACCTGCTTGGCTAACAAAGAACAGAACACAGTGGCCTCGAATTTTACAGACGGAAGAGCACTCTTTGCCAGAAAAGAAGAAATTAACAGACCACGTCTTCATGGTACAAACAAAGATTCCTATTTTAACAGCTACACGGTACAGTAGCTATTTCAAGCTGTTAAGAGTTACAAGATGGGTACTTCGCTTTGAACAGCACTTACTGAAAGAAAACAGAACATCTGGAGAACTAACAGCATCAGATTTGGGCGAAGCATGCACTTACTGGATTCAAGTTGTTCAACAGCAACATTTTGCGCTCGAACTGCATGCACTATACAACAACATGCCTCTACCACGTAATTCTCTCATAGCTCACTACAACCCATTCTTGGATAATGGTCTTATTCATCTCTGTGGACGGCTGCAGTTTGCAGAATTACCCAGAGATCAACGCCACCCGATTCTTCTTGAAGGACATCATCATTTCACACGTTTACTGATCCAGCAGACTCACATTTGTTTGCATCACCTTGGAGTAAACATAGTGTTATCTGAACTGAGAACAGAATTCTGGATCCTTAGAGCTCGACAGGCAATTAAACATGTTACACACCGTTGCCTACCTTGTAAGATGGTGAAAGCTCACGTTGTTCAACAAACTGAGGCCCCATTACCAGCTGAATGAGTTTCACCACTGAAACCATTTACAGTAACAGGTATTGACTTTGCTGGTCCATTATATGTCAGACAAGGGCATATTACGAAGAAAGCATATATTGCTCTATTCACATGCGCAACAACACGAGCCATACACCTGGAACTAAGCTCAGGTATGTCAACTTACAGATTTCTTCAAGCCCTACAAAGGTTTGTCGGAAGACGAGGAGTGCCCAGCACAATTTACACTGATAATGCTACTACCTTCCATGCCACGCACGTAAGGGCTGAAGGAGCTCCGGCAGGCTCTCATGGCAAGCGAGACGCACAAGTACCTCACCCAGCAAGCCATCACTTGGAAATTCATTGCCCCACACGCGCCTTGGTGGGGCGGATTCTGGGAATGGATGGTGGGATCTGTCAAATGTTGCCTGAGAAAAGTTTTAGGACAGTCACAGTTGGACGAAGAAGGTCTCAACACGATCCTGGTCAGCATAGAAGCAGCACTAAACTCTAGACCAATTACGCAAGGGGGAGAGGAATCTGAGCCACTGACGCCCGCACATTTCCTTGTAGGTGATTGACTCACAACACTACCTACTGGTCCAGTATCATCAGTTAGAAAGGATTTGTCCAAGGAATTTCAACGGCTGCAGAAGATGGTAGAACACTTCTGGAACAGGTGGAAGAAAGAATATCTGATCCTGCTCAAAAACTTCCATGAAACTCATCAACCAAGGCCAGGTTCAGGAAGACTCCAGCTGGGAGATGCCGTTCTTCTACAAGAGGATGTTCGTCCACGACACATGTGGAGGAAGGCGCGGATAGAAGATCTTCATGAAGGAAGAGATGGGAAAATACGAACTGTAACCTTACGAACTTCAGAAGGATCCATAATCTCACGCCCCGTTCAACTGGTCATTCCTCTATAAATTGACCAGGGTGGGGAGGGTGTTGCGGGTTGATATTTGTAATTATAGACACTCTGGAAATATTGATTATCCTTGAATTAATGTTTTATAATCCATGATGTACGTTCCTTGGAGAGAAATAAATTAATGTTTATTGGAATCACGGTGTTGTGTGTCCGTAATACAGTTTATGGGTCAGCTAGAGGAAATCTTCCTAGCCACTCAAAACTCCAACCTCTAGTCTAGTTCAATTTCACCGATGATCTCTTCATGATCTGGACTCAGGGCTATGGCACCCTATCTACATTCCTTTACAACTTCAACAACTTTTCTCCCAACTGCTTCACCTGGTCCTCCTCTACCCAACGTGCCAGATTCCTGGGCGTTCCATCCACCTCTCTGATGGCTCCATCCACACCTCATCCCATTAACCACAAACAGTACCCATATTTTGACCACTGCCTTCCCTTCCCCACCAAAAAATCCCTCCCATACAACAAGCGTGGACGAGATACCTGCAGTGACGAGAGCTCCCTTGCCCAGTATCCTGAAGGTCTCAAAGACTGGCAACGGTCTCCGAACCTAGACCACAAACAGATTTCCCGTGCCATACCCACACACATCCTCAACAATCTGCTACGAAGGCCCACCCCGCTCATCACCCAATATCATCCTGGACTGAAACAAGTGCCTTTGCCAGGGCTTGATTATCTTTCATCCTACCCTGAAATATTGAACATGTTACCCAAGATCCTTCCTACCCCTCAATAACAACAGATATCAAGTAGTCTAGTTTTAGCTACAGTAGATTAAACTGTGGGATGTTCAGGACGGAATAACAACAATATTATGAAAAGGATAGATTACTACTCACCATATAGAGGAGATACTGAGTTGCGGACAAGCATAACGGAACACTGCTATAAACTTTAGCTTTCTGCCAAAAAGTCCTCTTTTGACATAGAAAACAAATGCACACATTCACATAATCACAACACACACACACACATGACCATTGTCTGTGGCTGCTGCGAGCATAGGCATGAGAAGAAGGCCTTTTGCCTGAAAGGTAAGATATATAGCACTCTTTTTATTGTGCCTATCTGCAACTCAGCATCTCATCTACATGGTGAAGAGCAATTTATTTTTTTAATGATACTGTTGGATTCATTAGACACAGACAGCAATAATGTGTCAGTTTTAGTGACCTATATTTTAAGGTTTAAGTGAAATCAGAAAAGTAAAGCAAAATTGTGGAATACTGAAAAATTCAAAGAACTGACAATAAGAAGGGAATATGCTACAAGGACATCCAACGTTACCAATAAGAGTAATAACACTAGTCAACAGCCATTTTGCATCTGGGATGTGATACATCAACTAGTATGTATATTGGTATGTAGAATCAGAATATACCTTTCAAAATGTTCTAGCACGTACTATTTTTGAGTTTTTAAAAGGTTTTTCATTTTTCATATTCAGTATTTTGCTTTTTACTGTTTTTCTGTTCTGATGTTTAATTGTTTGTTTTTGATTTGCAGAGAAGAGCTAAAAGATCTACAAATTGTCAGTAAATGGTTGGTGTGGTAATCCAGTGGTGTGAAAGAGATGCCCAGTGAGTGTTTCCTGTGAAAGATAGTGCAAACTCAACTAAGAAAAATGGCAACTACTAAATCTCGTTGCTGTCTAAACTACCCCAGCAACTTTTGTTATGTATGTGGGAAATTCCAAAAGCCCAAAGAAACCAATCACTGATTTGGTTAAGAAGGCATATAAAATGTATTTTGATTGCCCTGTTGGTGATAAAGATAAAAATTTTGCACCTCACATTGCCCGCATAACTGAAAGGAAAATGCCGAGCCATGTCATTTGCTGTTCCGATTGTGTGGTGAGAGCCTAATGACCACTGTTACTTCTGTCTTAAAAATATTTCGCGACATTCAAGCAAAACTAGACATAAAATAAAGTATCCAAATGTATCTTCAGTGCATTTGCCTGTGTCCCATGATGAGGGGTTGCCCGTTCCTGTCTGTAACTTGAAAGCCACGGAACCAGAAACCATGTCACGTGAATCAGAAAGTATTGAACATATAGAAGAGTACTGCCCTCAATATCATGACACTTTGCCTCAGCTCTTTCATCAAATGGAATTGAACGATTTGGTTCGCAATCTAAAACTTTTGAAACAGCAAGCTGAACTCTTGGGGTCGAAACTGCAACAACAGAACCTTCTAACTCCAGGGACAAAAATTTTTGTTTCAGATCAAGAGGTGCTTCTTTTGCTCAATATATCAACTCGCAGAATTCAATGTGTGTATCTACAGATGTCAATGGTCTGATGATGTAGCTAGGTGTACAACATAATCCACAGGAGTGGCAGGCGACTGTTTATTGACTCCAGCAAAACCAGCTTGAAAGCAGTACTACTGCATAATGGCAAAGCATTTCCATTGGTACCTTTGGCTTACACAGTAGACATGAAAGAAACTTATGAAACCATGGCTTTGCTGCTAGAGGTAATGAAATATAAGGATCATGAATGGCAGCTTTGCAGTGATTTAAAAGTTGTTGCATTCCTTACAGGTTTACAGGCTGAATTCATGAAATACTACTGCTTTTTGTGCCTTTGGGACAGCCGTGACACCAAGAACCACTACACAGTCAAGGAATGGTCTATAAGGAAATCATATGTTCCTGGAAATGTAAATGTGAACAATACACCATTTGTTGAGACCGATAAAATCATTTTGTCTCCCCTTCATATCAAGTTGGGCCTTATCAAGAACTCTGTAAAAGCTCTGGATAACGAAGGTGAGGCCTTCAATCACTTAAAAGAAAAGTTTCCCAAGTTAAGTGAGGCAAAGCTGAAAGAGGGTATATTTGTTGGACCAAGAATAAGAGAATTGCTGTAAGATCCAACCTTTGATGCCAAACTCACAGATATCCAATTAGCTGCTTGGTCTTCTTTTAAAGCAATTGTGAAGGGCTTTTTGAGCAGTAGAAAAGTGAAAACACAAAACCTATGTTACCATTGTGAATGATCTGTTGGACAACTACAAGAACATGGGGTATAGAATGTCCCTCAATAAACACTTTTTACTTTATCACCTTGATTTCTTCCCAGAAAATTTGGGAGCCGTAAGCAATGAGCATGGTGAATGCTTTCACAAAGACATTCTTACCATGGAACACCGTTACCAAGTCCATTGGAACCCTTCAATGGTGGGTGATTACTGCTGGGGGTCTTGTTAGGGAGAGTGATGAAACAGCAAACAAAAGACGAGCTCCGTCGACGCATTTTTCAAAAATCAAAGACAATTAGAGGTGAAAATATCTTCTGAACAAATTTGGACCTATTATTGGCACCATGCCCATATATACATAAAAAATAGTATTGATTTCAAACGTTCTGAATGAGTACTTTTGTTTTGACTTAATTGTGTCAATTTTCACTATTACCGTTTTTTATTCTGCTGTGTATCTAGGAAATGTGACGTCATAGAGAAGAACTGACTTTCCCAGTGTATTCAGCGCCCCAAAATTTGGTAAATCCACCCATTTACAAACCAGATGCAGAAAAAACATTTAAATTTGTTAACTAGTGTAATTAATGCCGTGGTAACAAAAACACCAATGAAGTGTTGGTGGGGGGAAAAAACCAACAGATGACAGTAAAGATAATAAATTTTATTCAGGAAAGAAATTCTTGGTCCTATTTGAGGTGGTATGCCACTGCACTCCTCCAACAACCTTCGAAATAAATTATGCAGCCACCTTTTTTGAGAGGGGTGGGGGGAAGGGGATGCTACAGTTTAACACGGATTCCAGACTGTGGTGCAACTCAGGATTTTCAACATTAACAAACATTACCAGGCATAAAGGAATAGTTGAATACTATACACAGGAATACAGAAACAGACATAAAAATGGAATGAGAGATAAAGCACAATGGGTAATTAAGGCATTAGAGTCAAGAGGAATGTTAGACACGAGTCATATGTTTTGACCATTGATGCAATGTTAACAACTGCTGTCATGTCACCTATCGGTGCATATACTCAGTTTTGTTTTCAGCTGGCAAAGAAGCCACTGAATGTCGCACATGGGGGAGGGGGGAAGCTGGCTGTGGCAACAGATTGATCTGTAACTTAGACCCAGGTATTGGTTAGGTTGGAAGATAACAGTTTGGTTGAGAGTTGGTGAAACAAACAAATCTGATACTAAAAAACCTGGAGGAAGTGACAGACTGCTCTGTAGCACGGCACAATTGAAAAATTGCCAACAACATCGCATTATAATGTCATACTGTCTTGGTAAGGATGAACAAAGAAACATTACTGAATACAGATGGAGTAGCTGAAAGATGGAAAGCATATTACAAAGAACTCTATGGTGGAAAAGAAGACTGTATCATGACAGAGGAATGCACTGAAGAAGTAGAAGAAGTAGTGCTAGTAGATGAAATACGTTTTCCAAATATGAAAACTGACTTTAAAATAGTGTTGACAGAACAGGTCCAGATGACCTACCAATTTAGTTCTGGGAGAATTGTGAAGAAAAGATGAAGTCTGGAAAACTATAAATGTTCTTATAACTACAATTCTCTTCCAAATATTTTGTAGGAAGTGCACAACAGTCATTCATAAAAAGAGGATGCAATAGACTGCTCCAATTACAGAAGGCTAACTCTAATTTTGCAAGAGGTAAAAATACTCAAATCCATAATAACAATAATACTTCCTTCATCAGACCAGCTCCAGGAAAAGTTTTTTAAAAAACAGAAAATTGCACTTGCCAAGTAATGATCCTATCAAAGTATACCCCTCGGCTACCTATACACAGTTGCCAACATTTATTGAGGTCTTGGAAGCAAGCAGGGAAATTTTCAATTGTGATGCTTGTAACCTTATTTGTCACAGCCCGTTGGATGTCTGCGATATCCTGATGAAGCTTTCCTTTCAGTCATATTTTCAATAACAGAAACAAGTAAAAATATCAAAGTGAGAGTATGGGCGACTATGGCGAAGTGGGATAGCAATAACACTATGTTTGACCAGGTACTTGGTAACAGATAAAGCAGTATGACATCTTGAATGTCATGCAATAAGAATCAGTCGTGAGAATATCCCAAATCAGGGCGGCAATGTTGAATCGCTTGTCGCAAACGTTTGAAGACTTTAATGAAAGAAGGGTTTGGTTCATTGTTTGAACTGAAGGAATATACCCATGATGAACTAATCCTTTACTATCAAAGAATATGATCAATATTATCTTTGTCCTTGACGGTTGTTGTCTGACTTCTTTTTAAGGCTAGTGGTTCAGGACTCCACCACACAGCACTTTGAAGCTTAGTGTGAGGGTTATACTGGAAGTACCAACTTTCATCCCAAGCAATAATCTTTGACAGAAATGTAAGATCACGCCTTGCACTACCCCGTGGTTCAACAGAAATTCTTTGTCTTTCCTCTTTCTGTTCGTCTGTTAGTGTGTGCGGGACGAGCTTTGTAATTTGTTTCCATTTCTCTAAACCTTTGTGTAAAATCTTATGACACACATCATGTATTGAAAGATACCCACGTAAATTGGGAAGATAGAAGAACAATATTATACATATATAAAAATCAAAGTGTGTGGATAAATCCCACATGGACGTTACTGTTAGAGCCTGTCATACATGCCTACAGTGGCCTTTCAGAGGAAATCTCACTTGCGAGCAGGGTTTGTGCAATGACACACTTCAAGACTGAACTGGTCCAAAAAATGCTCAATTGGGCACCCTCCAGTATACACCCACACCATCCTTTTTTTTCTCTTTTGTTTTTTATTTATTTGCAACATGCTCCATTACAGTATTTGTAATACTGAAAGGTGGGCATATACAGGTGGACTGGACATTTATTTGCAGACAGTTTCAGAATGAGTGGTAATTTCACATTATGAGAGCAAAGCAGTCGCGTGTGTCATCTGTGGAGTAGTTGACTTACAGCATTGACAGTAGTACCTCTGAACTTGTGTGTCTTTGTAGTAGTCGAATGTTGAACTTGGCAGAACTTTTAGCATAGTGCATATTGGAGGAGGATTTTGCTAAAGAAAATTTTTAGGAATTGTTAAATTGATGGGAGGACTTACAGACACAGCATATATGGAACAGAGAGAATGGATTTGCACACGAGTACATTTTTAAGGTAATAATTTTTGCTGGCACATACTGATAATGTTAGTGATTCTTGCAACAGAAGAGACCAACTCTCAACTCAGTTTAGGTCATCTCAGTGTATTCATTTCAATTTGCTTAATTGTAAAAGCATTGCCCTTTAAGACTTTTGTAAGGAAAGTAAAGTTTTTGGTTTTCTGTGATTTTTATATTCTTGGGAAATAATGGGAGTTTAAAACACAGCACTGTCACTATAATGAATGGATTAGTATTTTCATTTCAAGTAAGAAGTTTTTTTTCAGTATGAGAAAATCATCCCCATTTTTCTCCCAGTGGTTTATTTTTGCTTCAGCATATTTGAACTTGCGCAATTTCTTCGTGCTATCCTGTTGCTGCTAATTATGCTACAATTTTTCATGTGAGATTATTTTCATATTTGTTGGTTCTTCCATTTCTCACTTCACATCTCAAGCACTCAAATTCTAAGCATTTTCTTTGTAAGTGAGATTTTTAATGCGGCAGTGAACAGTGTGTGTATCACAGTGTTGCTACGTACTTCAGTGTTTCAATTTTTTTGGACAGTGTACAGTTTGATTTTGGTAGTGGATTTTGAGTAACAGTTTTGATTTAATTTCCTGCACGGTGAAAGACAGTTAATTTCAATACTTATGAATGAGCAGATGATCGAGTCAGAGCAAATAACTTTCAATAGTGCGCACTTGAGTGTGTGTGTGTGTGTGTGTGTGTGTGTGTGT
This sequence comes from Schistocerca nitens, assembly GCF_023898315.1. Lineage (NCBI taxonomy): Eukaryota > Metazoa > Arthropoda > Insecta > Orthoptera > Acrididae > Schistocerca > Schistocerca nitens. The sequence goes on along the minus strand of NC_064622.1, from coordinate 415,248,403 downwards.
GTGTGTGTGTGTGTTGGATGATGATGATGATTATTATTTTAAGACAAGGGAGAGAGTGAAACCCGGTGCTGGCATGATTCCTTGCTCCTGCTGGATATGGGCCAGGAGTTGAGCATGGTGTGTTCATAAACCACCATCTTTAAATATAAACCAATCACTAATATTTCAAAATTATGCCTTCGGCAAGAAACTGCGATTTCTGGAGTTTTGGTAGTCAGTAAAAACTGGTAACAGTGTAGAAGGGGGGCAGGGGAGGGGTGGGAAAACGAATGCACGCAACTATCCATTCATTTGTTGATTTGAAAACCTCCCCTAGAGGTCAATTTTAATTGAAAACTGCAGGAATAATTCATAGCAGATATCCTGGGGATAGAGGGCTCATGTTTCTGTCACTAGCATTCCCTATAGTGCCTCACTTAATGTCCATCACATCAGTAGAGACCTGAGCAATGATACCTGCTTCTGCCTCTAGTAAGGATCTTCACAAATCCCACGATTGACAATGAAAGAGCATGGCAGTAGTGTTATCACCCTTCTCATGCAGAAACAGCAGATGTGTAAAATTTGTGATCTTGCTCTAAGTGAATAAGCTCGTTTCATTTTTGTTATCTTTATTATTGCAAAACTTTGGATGTGTTAGCATATGTGAAAATGCAGGACCAGAGAATTTAAAAGAAGCATACTTTGCTAAACAATGACAAATGTAGTACATTTACAATTTTGGCATGCTGTTGACTTGTGACGTGTAAAGCTACAATGCCCTGCCGAGTTTCCGTACAAGCAATTACCATAATTTATTTTCTTATTATTTATGTCTCTTCATGTGCAACAATGCTACTGAGAACACTTCAGCCGTTCATTTAGTGTTCAGATCATTAGACAGAAACACAAGGACAGAAAATTTGAAGAAACAAAAGAGGCTCAAAGCATAACCCTCACTCGATCTAAAGGAACACAGTGACTGGGGTAGCTTTTGCTAGTTGCTGTATACCTAAATAACAGTCGATAGAAATGTTTTATTTCAGTTGACACAGACTTCTGTATTGAGGTATAAGTGGTCTCGTGAACACTTGAAGTTTAGATCAACTAGTCCAATTTATTGGAAATCATATCCAGAAGATGACAAAAGGGATGAAAAACAATGAATACAAAAGACAGTCTCAGGCACTTCACTTACGTCTATTCACTTGAAAGCAGAGAAATGTTTGCCATAAGTTTTTCTCTCCCCCCAGCTTAAATGTGACAGTAGATATGGTCAGAAGTGCTCTTTTTAAATGATGTGTTTTGTTAAGTAACACAAATTTGCAGACAGCGGCCACACTACACGCTGTCAAAAAGTGATGATGACTCTATAAGGCAGAACATTTAGAGTTATCCCTTTGTCAAATCTCACTGGTGTAGATAGAAATCATCAAGAACACATCTTATTCAAGTGTGTATATTTCATTAATTGACAATGACTACAAAAGCCAACTGTAAAGATGACAATTGCAAGTATCTCTTCCAAACTATACACAAATATTTTAAGAGTATAAGTTAGGATTTGTTAGCTCAAAGAAATATGAGTGTTTTAGCTGTTTCACATTTTCACTCAAAGAAATATGAGTGTTGTAACTGTTTCACATTTAATTTTGTAGCAGTTGCAGTGGCTAAGGAAGGAAGAAAGAGATCTGGCTCCAAAGAAGCAGATAAGATGTAGACTGTCAAGACAACAAGCAAAACTAAATTTTTGTAAACAAAATCAAATGGAAACACAAAATGAGGATAAGTTGACATTTTTACATACATGGAAACTTCCTACAGTGTGTGCGGCAAGAGAAGAGCTCAGACAGTTGACATGGCCTCGGCGCACGTGCTTCGCACATCCACGACAGCCAATCAGGTTTTGAGCTTATGTTTATGTGACCATGACTACAATCCAGTGTTGTCATAGTGCTGGGCAACCGCTGCTGGCTCGCTGCCCATCCATGTCGAACACCGGCAACTGCGCTGCCAGCTGTCAGAGCTCTTCTCTTGACGTACGAAGTATAGTTAATCACTAGATAGGAGCTTAAAAAGCCAAAACCAGTTGTGGAATGAAGGAAAAGTTTAAATAACAGTGCGAGTGAAAGAAATGCTGATAAGATGATGACGTTTGAATGCCTGGCAGATCTCTACTTTTGTGTCTATGAATGTATATCACCCTATTCATCTACATCTACTTCCATACTCCGCAAGCCACCTGACGGTGTGTGGCGGAGGGTACCTTGAGTACCTCTATCAGTTCTCCCTTCTATTCCAGACTCGTATTGTTCATGGAAAGAAGGATTGTCGGTATGCTTCTGTGTGGGCTCTAATCTCTCTGATTTTATCCTCATGGTCTCTTCGCGAGATATACGTAGGAGGGAGCAATATACTGCTTGACTCTTTGGTGAAGGTATGTTCTCGAAACTTTAACAAAAGCCCATACTGAGCTACTGAGCGTCTCTCCTGCAGAGTCTCCCACTGGAGTTTATCTATCATCTCCGTAACGCTTTCGCGATTACTAAATGATCCTGTAACGAAGCACGCTGCTCTCCGTTGGATCTTCTCTATCTCTTCTATCGACCCTATCTGGTACGGATCCCACACTGTTGAGCAGTATTCAAGCAGTGGGCGAACAAGCGTATTGTAACCTACTTCCTTTGTTTTCGGATTGCATTTCCTTAGGATTCTTCCAATGAATCTTAGTCTGGCATCTGCTTTACCGACGATCAACTTTATATTATCATTCCATTTTAAATCACTCCTAATGCGTACTCCCAGATAATTTATGGAATCAACTGCTTCCAGTTGCTGACCTGCTATTTTGTAGCTAAATGATTAGGGAACTATCTTTCTATGTATTCGCAGCACATTACACTTGTCTACATTGAGATTCAATTGCCATTCCCTGGACCATGCGTCAATTCGCTGCAGATCCTCCTGCATTTCAGTACAATTTTCCATTGTTACAACCTCTTGATACACCACAGCATCATCAGCAAAAAGCCTCAGTGAACTTCTGATGTCATCCACAAGGTCATTTATGTATATTGTGAATAGCAACGGTCCTATGACACTCCCCTGCGGCACACCTGATTCATTCTTACTTCGGAAGACTTCTCTCCACTGAGAATGACATGCTGCGTTCTGTCATCTAGGAACTCTTAAATCCAATCACACAATTGGTCTGATAGTCCATATGCTCTTACTTTGTTCATTAAACGACTGTGAAGGGCCATCCAAACTTACAGTCTACTGGTTACACATTCTTTTGAATTAGTACAGACGTGGATATGACTCTTCATTCCAAGACAGTGTGGAAGAGCACGTGCCAGTGTACCACCCTGATGGATGAAAAGAAATCATTCAAAGTTACAAGATCAATTCTAATTCGCACTTTGTTGTATGTAAGTGTTCTCAACTTTAAAAGTTTATCTTCAATAAGATAGAAGCTGAAGTAAAGAATTAATTTGTGCCATGCCTGGGATTTGAACCTGGGTCTCCTGCTTACTAGGCACAAATGCAAACAAATACACCACCGTACTACTGTGGCTACCACAGCTACACGGACTACACTAGTCCAACTCCCTCCCTAACACACACCCCAGTTCACATCTTCAGCTAATTTTCTCATTCTTAAATCATCAGTATTGCCGAGGCTCTCTGATGTTGTAGCCCCCAACTTTGTACGTAAAGAGGACATATGCATCTTAACTTTTATATCTGGTAAGGATAGAAGCTGAAGTAATGGACTTTAACACAGGTCTCCTGCTTGGTATGCAGATGGGCTAACCACATCACCGTACCACTGCAGTAACATTGGCAATATTGACAATTTAACAAGGGGAAAATTGGTTGAGGGTGTGAACTGAGGTCTGTGTTACGGAGAGCATTGGACTACGGTAGTCCATGTAACTGTCTTAGCCCCAATGGTAAGCTGGTGTAGTGGTCAGTATATCTCATCTAGTAAGCAGGAGCCTCAGGTTCAATTCCTGGCACAGATTTTAATTCATTACTTCAAATTCTATTCTTACCAATGATAAAGTTGAGATGCATGTGTGTCCAGCAAAATGTAATTCCATTAGATCAACTTTAAAAGTGATCGGAAGAATATTCACAAACTTCTAATGCATGATGCTTGTGTACTTCACTATGAAAGACACGAACATCTCTCAGCATTTTACAAAACAGAACTCGACAAAGTAACCAGGAAAGGAAAGAAACAACTTTTGGTGCATCTTCCTGCTTACAAGGCATACTTCTGATTGCAGTAGAACTTCTGCAAACAGTGTGTGACAACAGATGATTCCAAGGGATAATCATAAATATTATGACAGTTTGTTGATCACTGCAACTATGCATGATGAACTGCCTGAACTAGACATTGAAGAGTACTCTGATGCAGGTTAAAAGCATTATTTGAATTAGATTTTTTGATAAGAGTATGATTGTTGGCTGACTGGTTTGTAGCCTTTCATAATTTTTCACAGTATAAAAGAGGGGAGAAACACTCACCTGATACCCAGTATGTGTGATATCCCTCTACTTTTGCTTCTGGTGGAATGTTGGCTTCTGAACATCTAACTTCTTGCAAGCATATTATGTCTGGCTTTTCACGTTTTATGTATTCCAAGCCATTTTTCTGAAACATAAAATGAAAACATATGAGGATTGAATTACACATAGGAAATTCATTTTCCTTTTTCCCATTAAGAACAAGGTATAACTATACGTGATACGGTAATGAAAATTACATTAACATCTAAGTCGACTATCTCAAATAAAGGGACAAGAAAATGGTAAATATAATTTTCACCAAACAACCAAGTACATTTTCTACATTCAAATTAAGAAGAAAAATAATTACTGGGCACAACAAGGGATACATTGTGTTACCAGTGCTGGCTTTCCAGATCTAATTCATTAGCCGCTGGAACATGAATGACGCCACACTAAAAGAGTTTTGCAGACTCAAGACTTGTAATATGAATAACCACAACAATGAAGATATCAAGATATGCACTCTGTCCATGCATGTTTAGAACAATTTAAAACAGGAAAGACCTCTGTGCATACAGATCACTGTTGGACTCTCTGGAAAGGAAGCCCAGCCAATTTTTCTCACAACACAATGGTCTAATTTTCCCATAAATTACTGCAAGGTTCAAAAGACACCAATTAAAATAAATTCTAAAATGTCAGTTGATAAAGTGATCTGCTCTTTTTAATGCTGAAAATAGGCAATATCATACAAAGACTGTCGAACAATATGTATACCCAGCACAATAGCATAGCCAAACATGCTCAACCCAACTACAGCACAGGTTCAGCCAATACTGCATCAATACAGAGAGAACTCTTCAGAAATTCATCAACATAATCTGAAAATTGCAAATTAGTTTTTCTTTTATTAGTTTTATGACATCATCTGATGTTACAAGTGATTCAGCACAGAAAAAGAGTACATACCATTTTATTTTGGGAAAGATGTTAATTGTGAACTTAAGCCAAAGAGATATTCACTGCATGTACACAGGTCTTGAAAGTTGTATCACTACAGATGTAGTGAGCACCTCTCAAGGATTAAATATGAAAAACATGAAGCACAAACAAAATCATTATTCTGGTGATTTAGGGTGCATTAGAACACAAATATTAACTCCAGGCACAGATAAATAAAAGCTTGTATTGGAATTGTGGAAGACCTGGAGCTATTTTGGCCAAACTTCATACATATGATTTAATAAATGGGAAACAACCGTCTGATGATAAAGCACCTTTAGTACCCTTGAAGGATGGGGTTGGGGTGACAAGAAGATGACACACAAAAATAACTTTAAAACCAATATTACTGTGGAAATTTTTGGGGTAGTTAGGTTGTTTGGTAACAGCCCCACTGACATTTTACCACTCGTTCTTGGGGTAGGGGAGTAGTGAAACAATGGATACTGTTGAACACACAGTTTTCGGGCCAGCTGAGCTGGTTTGAGACAGTCTGAAGTCCTTAACTTCAATACGTATTTTCTCCTACCATACTGATATAAGATTTTTATTGTATTCTGTCTTGAGTAGAAATGCCTCCAAGGACCACAGTGTTTATCAAAGACTGGAAGATTAACAAGATCTTAGACAAGAAACATTCAAGTAGAGAGGTAAAATACTTGCAACACTACAAAAATTCAATGGCAGAAATCAGCAGTGGAATAACAACAATATGAGAACGACAGATTACTGTTCACAACACACAGGAGTCGTCGAGTGACAGACAGGCACATTGAAAAATGACTGCAAGCCATTATTTAGTTATTAACGTCCTTTGTCAGATGTACATATAAAAACAACAACAACAACAACAACCCCCCCCCCCCCACACACACACCTGCAGACATGGTCACTATCCTTTCTGAGCACACGGCTCGATTGCGGCTGCATCTAAGGTGAGCAATGATCTTTGCTGGTATGGGAAATGGTCGTACAGAAAAGGTGTGGGGGCACAGCAGGATAGGACAGAGGGGAGACGTTACTGCTGCCTTTGAGAGTGGGCAGGGATGTGGTGGAGACAGGATACTGGGCTGCTGGATACAGCATCAAGAAGCTGCACTGCATGCTTGGAACTTTGTTAAGTCTCCTGTGCGACACTGTGTCAAATGCTTTCTGGAAATCTAGGAATAAGCAATCTGTCTGTTGCCCTTCATCCACGGATATCATATGAGCAAAGAGTAAGCTGAGTTTCATGAGCAATGCTTCGTAAATTTGTGCTGATTAGTGGAAGCAGCTTTTTTGTCTCAAGAAAATCTTATTTTATTCAAACTCAGTTATGTTCAAAAATGCTTCTCCAAACTGACATCAAGGAAATTAGCCTGTAATTTTTTGGGTCTGCTCTTTTACCTTCCTTAAATACAGGAGTCACCTGCCCTTTATTCTAGTCGTTTGGAGATTCATGATAAATGCAAGTTAAGTAATTGGTCAATGTCATAGAGTACTTACTTTTGTTGCAAGGCATTTCTTACCCCATGAAAAGAACGAACACTTGTGAAAGCAGCTATGTGATCTACCAACTTAGCTGCAACCACTGTGTGGCATTCTACAAGAACATGACTATGACAACAAGCTCTCTGTTCACATGAGCAGTCACCACCAAACTGCGGCTAAGATACAGCTGGACCGTCCAGTTACTGAGCATGCTATCCAACATGATTTGCTAGACTTCAATAACTGTTCACAGCCTGTGTCATCTGGATTCTTCCAACACCAGATTTCGTGAATTGCACAGGTGGGAACCCTCTCTGCAACGTATCTTTTGTTGCTGTAATTCCCCCTGACCTAAATCTTTGTTAATCCTTGTCCATCTGCCTATTCTTGTCCCTGCTCCCATTCCAGCCACAATCTACACGCACCTTCTATCCCCCCACCCACAAACACCAGTGCACCTGCACAGTCCTTTCCCCTCTCCTCTCCCCTTAGATAACTTGTGCAAATATTCTGAGAATCAATAATAACGAGGATAGGTAGCAACTCACCGCAAAGGTGAAAGCTGAGTCACAGACACGCACATAGAAAAGACAATCACACTCTCAAAACTAAATTTTTGGACATATCCCTCGTCACAAAACAAGAATACGCACACATTCACTCAATCACTCAGACATGACTCATGCATGCATGACTGCTGTCTCCACCCACTGTGCCTAGTCTCTGAGAATCAGATCCAAACAAACCATTCCTCATGCATCCCTGCCTCTCGTCTGCAGGTGCCAGGCTAGTGGTGACAATTGATGGCAGTACTGACTACAAGCTGAGGGAGTGCTAGATAGGGGAGAAGCAGTAGTAATGAGGGAATAGGAAAGCAGTGCACATTTTTAGCTGCACCCAACCAGTGATGATGCGTGACATCTCAGAAAACAAACCATTTCATCTACTGAGATACAAACAAGATTTTTCCGGTGTTTCTTTTTTTCCTCCAAATTTCCCTTACACATTTGAAATTCCCTGATTTCCAGAATCTGTGGCAACCCTGAGGACACTAAAAAGGAAACACAATACCTAACAAGGGAATAGAGATTGCAAACAAGCAGCTGCCCACACGAGGAGCATAATTCTCATACCAAATACAGTAGTGTATGTAAGATGATAAAGTTCTGATACATTTCATAGTAATCTGACATGCCAGTGAAAGAAGCTTTGTGAAAAACAATGTTGCAGCTCATGTTACTGCTATATTTCTATGTAACACTCCAGTGATTTGGTGCATAATGCGGTATTTTCAGAGTGTGCTGCAATCTCAGACCAGCTCACAATTCTACTTGTACACCTACATTCTGCAAACCCCTGTGAGATGCATGTCAGAGTGTACATCCCATTGTACCAGTTATTAGGCTTTCTATCTGTTCCATTCATGTATGGAGCATGGGAAGAATGATTATTCGAATGCCTCTGTGCATGAAGTGATTATTCTAATCTTATCCTCTTGATCCCTAAGTGAGTGACGCATAGGTGGTTGTAGTATATCCCTGGAGTAATCACTTAAAGCTGGTTCTTGAAACTTTGTTAATAGACTTTCTCAGGATAGCTTACATTTGTCTTCAACAGTCTGCCAGTGCAGTTCCTTCAGTATCTCTGTGACGCTCTCCCACGAATGAAACAAACCTGTGACCATTCGTGCTGCCCTTCTCTGTATACATTCAAAATTCTCTGTTAGGCCTATATGGTATGGGTCCCACACCCTTGAGCAATATTCTAGAGCCAGACGCATGAGTGATTTGTAAGCAATCTCTTTTGTAGACTGATTGCACTTTCCCAGTATCCTACCAATAAACCAAAGTCTACCACCTGTTTTACACACAACTGAACCTCTGTGATCGTTCCATTTTTCAACTCTACAAAGTGTAACATCAGGTTTTCATATGAGTTGGCCAAGTCCAACAGTGACTCACTGATATTCTAGTCAATGGTTGGTTTTGGGGAAGGAGACCAGACAGCGTGGTCATCGGTCTCATCGGATTAGGGAAGGATGGGGAAGGAAGTCGGCCGTGCCCTTCCAGAGGAACCGTCCCGGCATTTGCCTGGAGTGATTTAGGGAAATTTCTAGTCAATGGATACTACTTTTTTCGTTTTGTGAAGTGCAAAATTTTACATTTCTAACATGTATAGCAAGATGCCAGTCAACCCACATTGAAATCTTATAAAGATCCGACTGAATATTCATGCAGCTTCACAAAGATAGTCCACCATTATAGATAACGGCATTGTCGAAAAGCCAGCAGTAGCCATTAATATTGTCTGCAAGATCATTAATATACAATATGAACAGCAAGGATCCCAACACACTTCCCTGCGGCACACCTGAAGTTATTTCTACATTTGATGATGACTCTCCATCCAAGGTAACATGCTATGTCCTCCCTACCAAAAAGTCCTCAATCCAGCTGCTAATTTCACTTGATACCCCAAATGGTCATACTTTTGACAATGAGCTTACATGGTGTACTGAGTTGAATGCTTTTTGGAAACCAGGAAAAACTGCATCTACCTGGTTGCCTTGATCCAAAGCTTTCAGTGTCCCATGAGAGAGAAAAGTGCGAGTTGGGTTTCACTTGATCAATGTTTTCGATGTCAATGCTGGTTGGCATTGAGGAGTCCATTCTGTTCAAGATACCTCATTACATTGGAGTTCAGAATTTGTTCCAAGATTCTACAACAAATCGATGTCAAGGATATTGGACAGTAATTTTGCGGATACTCCAACTACCCTTCTTGCAGACAGACCTCAGCCGCAAATTCAGTAGAGAATCTGACAGGGATTCTATTGGGCTCTGGAGCTCCAATTATAATTATTTTAGTGTAGGGTCAATTCTTCTGGGTTTTCCATTAAAAAAGGAACATTTGAAAACAGAATTAAGCATTTCAGCTTTTGCTTCGCTTCCTGTCATATTCGCTAGGGACTGGGCACTAAACTTGGTACCACAAACAGCCTTTACATACGAGATTTTCCTTGGGTTCTGCAAAAGATCACTTGACAATATCATGCTACAGTACTCACAGAAGGCATGTCACATTGCTCTCTCGACAGCCAAATGTTTTTCGTTTAGCATCATCTCTCTATCCATAGCCTTATGCTTTATTTTACTTTAGAAGTTTCTATACAAAGACTGTATACCATTGAGGTTCCCTCCCATTGCGAGCTGCTCTACTGGACACACATCTATCTAGTGCGTGGTCAACTATTCTTTTAAACTTGAGCCGAGTTCCTCTACCTGCTCCTGCTCTGTGCTGAAAGTTTCAAGTTTCTCACTGAGACAAGACACTACTGATTTTTTTAATCTAGTTTACTGAACATATATATTTTTCTGCTTGTTTTAGTTGTCCTTTGTATTCTGGTAATCATTGCTGCCACAACCGCACACGGTACTGTTATCAATTTTGATGTGGAAATCCACAAAAACATCAGGTCTATTTGTTGCCATTAGATCCAATATATTTCCATCATGACTGAGGTTCCAAACTATCTGTTCTAGTTAGTTTTCAGAGAAGACATTTAGTAAACTTTCACGTTATCATGGCTACCACTAACAAAACTGTAATTTTTCAAATAAATTGTTGAATGATAAAAGTCTTCACCAAATATTACAATATAATTGTGGAACTTCCATGCAAAATGAACTGAGGTTTTCTCTAAGGTTTTCAGTTACATCAGGAGAAGAGTCTGATGGGCGATAGAAGGATCCAATTATTTTATGGCAACCCCTGATACCAAGTCTTGCCCGAACAATCTCACATGCAGCTTCAATTTCTATCTTGGTGGATTTGAGTTTCTTGTCTACCATATCAAATACATTTGTCTATCCTTTCTATATACACTTAAATTTTCCTCAAAAATCTCAGGTTTCAACCAGCTTTCTGTATCTAGTATTATGTGAGCTTGGCTGCTTTTCATGAGTGCTTCAAGCTCTCGCACTTCATTGCGTATGCTTCGGCAGTTTATCATTAGGATTTTAATACTCACACCTGTGGAAGGCATTTCTTTTGACCTTACACTGATACTGCTGGGTTACCTACAGCTTTTGTTTTCTGGATTAGATGGAAGTCGCCTAATCTAAAAAACATTGTGTGCACCCCACACATAGTCAGCTACCTGAGTAGCAGATTCTGATGTTTAGTGCACATCTGACCTATTTAGGGGGACCCTACAGTTCTCAACCCTGTGGCACAAGTTGCAGCCTAGCTTGTCAAAGAACTTTTGAAGTTTCTGGTTCAGTCCTTCCACTCAGCTCAGAACCAAAGGGCCAGGATCAGATCTGGGGACAATGCTCCAAATTGTGAACTTCGTTGAAACTCCCTGCACAAGGCCAATCTTCTCAACCTTCTCTGCCAGTCGCTGGAATGACCCAAGAATGACTTCAGAGCGCAGACAATGGGTATCACCTGTTCCAATGTGTGCCAGTTGGTTGCACCCTGTTACCTCTGCAGCTGCCAGAATAGCCTCTTCAACACGTTGAATGAGGCCCCCGGGCATACACACTGGGCGTGCCTGGTGTCCTTTCCTGTCCCTTGCTGCCATTTCCCTACAGGATACCATCATTTGCTGTACGTTTGAACTGCTGACAATTAATAAGACACCTACCCTTTTGTGTTTGCTTCCTCCTGACACCAGACAAAACAGGTTTCTCCAAAACAAGTGAAGTGAGTCCCACTGGCTCAGTGTCATTTAAAGACAGTACCTCAGACTTGTTGCGTTAACAGGATCGGTACAACATCTAAACCTCCATGGTCCCTGTCAACCCTGTACAGGATGCCTACATCTAACACTGACGTCCCACTCACAGTCAAGTGGATGGATAATTACAGATCCTGTACTTTCTGCAGAGGAGACAGAATCCATAGGAGAGGATAGTACTATGATGGTACCTCTGGTACCATTTTCACAGGTACACGACTCTTGGTAGCTCTTCCAACACATCAATTTGCAGCAGCTGCCAATCATTTGACTACAGTCAGGGCGATTTCCAGCAGCTCAGAAATGTCAACCAACTCATCCTGCATTTGAGAACAAACAGCATTCACAGTGGATCTGCATATTGGCTAGTGCAATGTATTACAAGACAGTGAACTTTAAATTAAACCTGCTGATTACCTCTTAATCTGTTGAGCTAAAAAGCTGCTAATTCTCTACAAGAATTGAAGCAGGTACACAAAACAAGATTTCTGTTACGGCAACACAAAAATCTGTGGTAGAAATTACCCATTTGCAGATTAAAACTAAACAAAATACTGCCATTGAAGTTACTATCCTCACAGATCCTGCTACAAGAGATCTCTCATACCCCACATACCAATGATTCCAACTGATTTACCTATTGATTTCAAGCAATTTCAATTCTCAATCGAGGTTTCGTTTGTAAGAATGATAAACAAGGCTCAATGCCAGAAAGTGGGGAAAGAGGGGAGAGACAGGAAATGGACATAGAGCAGAAAAAAAAGAGGTGATGGACATTCAATTCCAAAAAAAAATTAGCAACTGTGAAGCATTGCAGGTCTGGTTGTTGTTTATAAACCAGCTCATTTTCAGTGAATGGTTCTGATCAACAGCGCAGGTGAATCAAAAAGGACTTTAGAACTTTCGAATGATATAGAAATTTATTGAGATAACTTATAGGTTTGGTAGATGTGTCATTTTGTAGAAAACAACCTCAGGTTTCAAACAAAAGTATCAAGTGTCATTTCCAACACCATTTGATTTTTCAGTCGGCCAAACTGTCTGGTGGGGGAGGAACGTACACACGGCCTTTAATGAAACCCACAGGAAAGAAATCCAGTGGTGTCAAGTCTGGGGAGAGAGATGGCCATGGTACAGATCCTTCACAGCCAATCCACTGACTTGATAAACAATTATCAATGAAACCTCAGACTTTCGTGAGGAAATGAGGTGGTGCATCTTGCTGATAATGAACCCTGGTATCTCGATTATCATCAATCTGTGGAATTAAAAAGTTTTCAAGCATATCCAGATATAAATACCAGTGATAGTTTTCTCCAAGAAGAAGAAGAAAGAGCTGTACAATTTCAATTTGCTAGGAGCCCAAAACACAATAACTCTGGGACTATCATGAATGTTTTCCAGGATTGCATGTGGATTTTTGCTGTCCCATATTCTGCAGTTGTGGTTGTCCACCATGCCACTGATATTAAAGGCTGATTCATCAGTGAAGATTATTGTGTTCAGGAGTATCTCGTCGTACTCCACCTGATGAAACATTTCTGCACAGAATTCCCCCACATGCAACCTCATCTGCATCATCACTAATGTGCTGTGTCATTGTGAATCTGTACGGTTTCCATGAACGCGTCTATGTAGTAATAGCTAAACTGTCTTTTATGATATGCCAGTCTTGTGACACACACATCACACTGGTTTTTGTGGAGTGCGGGCAAAGTTCTGCCTAACCTGTTCAACATAATCATCAACATGCAGACGATCTGGTGATTTATCATGTCACAGTGAACAACCCATCTCAAGAATGTTTTTGTGCCAAGAGTAAATTGTAAGCCTGCCTGGAGATTCTTTAGTGTATTCGGTGTGAAATTTATGCCAAACATTTGGTTGCACAATTCGTTTTATGAAACCAACACACAGTGGGCACACTCTGTACCAGTGAAAGCAGCGATTTTAGCTGTGCACTTCACTGCACTCTGGGGGCGGAATGGGGTACTGATGCACTAAGTGAATCAAACTTGATGATGTTTGCTACAAAATGACATATCTACCAATTCTGTAAGTTATCTCAATAAATTTCTATATCATTCCAAAGTTATAAAGTACTTTTTGATTCAGACTGTCTAATAATAATAATAATAATAATAATAATAATAATAGGCCCGGGAAAAGAATAGGCCTCCGGTATGTTCTGCCAGTCGTAAAAGGCGACGAAAAGAACAAACCACTAATAGGGCTAACCCCCCTTTTAGTGTGATTACTTGGTTCAGGACAGAACTAAAGAAGCCTCGGACAAGCGCCGTCATGGTCGGGGACAACGCTTGAACCCTATGCCCGCCCACAATGGTAACGACACTGCTAGCCAACTGGAAAATGATTTAAATCCAAATAGAGGTGTTTTGCAGGATATGCTTCCTGCAACCACCCTAGAAGGAAAACAAAGACAGAGGATGAGATGGTCAGATGAAGTTAATCGACACCTCATGTTCTGTTATTACCAAGCAACAAACCTAGGAACCAACACAACTGGATACAGATCACAAGTACACACAACATTTATTACCAGATACCCAGAATTAAAATTTTTAACAGAACAACGACTAGCTGATCAGATCCGTGTAATAATCAAAAATAACAGGATACCCCAGTCAGAATTAGAAAACATCAAACAACAAGTACAACAAATACTAGAACAAAATAATGTGCAATCAGAAGAAGAAGAAGAAAATACAGTAATGGACTCAAACATCCCAGAGCAAACAAACAAAGAACAACACACATCAATTAAACAATCAGAGGAAAACGACATCTTAAGACAGCCACCAGAACAAGCACAAATAGAACACGAAGTGACACACATGTTAGATATAGAAGAGAAATTTCAGCTGACATATATAGAATACAAAGACACAAATACAGACATTAGACCATTCTTGCATAGACCACCAAATAACCCACAAGTCGAAACAACAATAACAACTATCAACACAATCATACACAACAAAATAAATGAAAATACAACAATGGAAGAGTTACAACTACTGGTTTATGTAGGAGCACTCACTACACTAAATATACACACTAGGCAGAGATCAGAACCAACCAACACACAGAAGAAACCCACAAAACCAGCATGGCAACACAGGCTACAGATCAGAATAGAAAAACTGAGAAAAGACATCGGACAGCTAACACAATTTATAAGAAATGAAATATCAGACAAAAAACGAAAAAGGTTAGGTAAAATCTCACAACAAGAAGCAATGGAGCAATTAGATGAAAAGAAGCAGAAGTTACAAGCATTGGCCAAACGACTTAGAAGATACAAAAAAAGTGAAAATAGAAGGAAACAAAACCAAACATTCAACACAAACCAAAAGAAATTTTACCAGACAATAGATAACACACACATTAAAATAGACAATCCACCAAACATAACAGACATGGAACACTTCTGGAGCAACATATGGTCAAACCCGGTACAACATAACAGGCATGCACGGTGGATACAAGCAGAAACAGACTCGTACAAGATGATACCACAAATGCCTGAAGTGATAATTTTGCAACATGAAGTCACCCGAGCAATTAATTCTATGCACAATTGGAAAGCCCCTGGAAATGATAAAATAGCAAATTTCTGGCTAAAGAAGTTCACCTCAACACATTCACATCTAACTAAATTATTTAACAGTTACATTGCAGACCCATACACATTCCCTGATACACTTACACATGGAATAACCTATCTGAAACCTAAAGATCAAGCAGACACAGCAAACCCAGCTAAATATCGCCCCATAACATGCCTACCAACAATCTACAAAATATTAACTTCAGTCATTACACAGAAATTAATGACACATACAACACAGAACAAAATTATAAATGAAGAACAAAAAGGCTGTTGCAAAGGAGCACGAGGATGTAAAGAGCAACTGATAATAGATGCAGAGGTGACATATCAAGCTAAAACTAAACAAAGGTCACTACACTACGCATACATTGATTACCAAAAAGCTTTTGATAGTGTACCCCACTCATGGTTACTACAGATATTGGAAATATACAAAGTAGATCCTAAATTGATGCAGTTCCTAAACATAGTTATGAAAAACTGGAAAACCACACTTAATATCCAAACAAACTCTAATAATATCACATCACAGCCAATACAGATTAAGCGTGGAATATACCAAGGAGACTCATTAAGTCCTTTCTGGTTCTGCCTTGCTCTGAACCCACTATCCAACATGCTAAACAATACAAATTATGGATACAATATTACTGGAACATACCCACACAAAATCACACATTTGCTATACATGGATGATCTAAAACTACTGGCAGCAACCAATCAACAACTCAACCAATTACTAAAGATAACAGAAGGATTCAGCAATGATATAAGTATGGCTTTTGGAACAGACAAATGTAAGAAAAATAGCATAGTCAAGGGAAAACACACTAAACAAGAAGATTACATATTGGATAACAGCGACTGCATAGATGCGATGGAAAAAACGGATGCCTATAAATATCTAGGATACAGGCAAAAAATAGGAATAGATAATACAAATATTAAAGAAGAACTAAAAGAAAAATATAGACAAAGACTAACAAAAATACTGAAAACAGAACTGACAGCAAGAAACAAGACAAAAGCTATAAATACTTATGCCATACCAATATTGACCTACTCATTTGGAGTAGTGAAATGGAGTAACACAGACCTAGAAGCACTCAATACACTTACACGATCACAATGCCACAAATATAGAATACATCACATACATTCAGCAACAGAAAGATTCACATTAAGCAGAAAGGAAGGAGGAAGGGGATTTATCGACATAAAAAACCTACATTATGGACAGGTAGACAATTTAAGAAAATTCTTTCTAGAACGAGCAGAAACTAGCAAAATACACAAGGCAATCACTCATATAAATACATCGGCTACACCACTGCAATTTCATAACCACTTCTACAACCCTTTAGATCACATAACATCAACAGATACGAAGAAAGCAAATTGGAAAAAGAAAACACTTCATGGCAAGCACCCATATCATCTAACACAGCCACACATCGATCAAGACGCATCCAACAC
This sequence comes from Schistocerca nitens, assembly GCF_023898315.1. Taxonomy (NCBI): domain Eukaryota; kingdom Metazoa; phylum Arthropoda; class Insecta; order Orthoptera; family Acrididae; genus Schistocerca; species Schistocerca nitens. The sequence continues at coordinate 415,231,577 of NC_064622.1, read as the reverse complement.
ATGGCTAAGAAAAGGCAATATATACAGTGAGACAGAAGGATTCATGATTGCAATACAGGATCAAACAATAAACACCAGGTATTTCAGCAAGCATATTATTAAAGATCCCAATACCACAACAGATAAATGCAGACTTTGTAAACAACAAATAGAAACAGTAGATCACAAGCGGATGTACAATACTAGCAAATACAGAATACCCCAGAAGACATGACAATGTCGCAAAAATAATACATCAACAGCTTGCCTTACAACATAAACTTATAAAACAACACGTTCCTACATACAAGTATGCACCACAAAATGTACTGGAGAATGATGAATACAAATTATACTGGAACAGAACCATTATAACAGATAAAACAACGCCACATAACAAACCTGACATCATACTCACCAATAAAAAGAAGAAATTAACACAACTAATCGAAATATCCATACCCAATACAACAAATATACAAAAGAAAACAGGAGAAAAAATTGAAAAATACATCCAACTGGCTGAGGAAGTCAAAGACATGTGGCATCAGGATAAAGTTGACATCATACCAATTATACTATCAACCACAGGAGTCATACCACACAATATCCACCAATACATCAATGCAATACAGCTACATCCAAACATATATATACAATTACAGAAATCCGTAATTATTGATACATGTTCAATTACCCGAAAGTTCCTAAATGCAATATAACATGTACCGTACAGCAAAAAGGAAGTGACGCTTGATAAAGGTCCGCGTCACTCCATTCTTAACCAGACTTCTAAAAAGTCTGAGAAAGTAAAGAAATAATAATAGTATTTTTGCAAAAAAAAATTAATTCCAATGGAAAAAGTAGGATACCTATTGCACAATAAGAGAGGAGAGAGCGAGGAAATGGACATATGAGAGGGGAAAGGAGGAGATGGACAGAGAGGAAGTGGAGTTCTCAGAGGTGTTCTTCAAGCTTTGGAAACAGGTAAAAAGAGGGAGGGATCTAACTGTCAGAAATGTAGCATACATGGAAAACAAGTAACATCCAATATACATCTCCACTGTACACCTGGGAGAAAGTAATAATTCCAAAACAGGCAGGACATGACAGCAACAATGTTATGTGTAAGGTAAAATACCTAATGATATATTATAAATTTTCAGATCATAGTTACAAAACCATTACATTAAGACCATCGCTTCTCTATGTATTTACAGAGCACCTGATAACGGCAATTTTCCGAAATAAGCTCATTGTGACTGAGATAAAATATAAACAACTTACATAGCAGTGTAGCTGGCTATTATTCATAAATCATCATGTCGTTAAAAGACATTTTGCACTGCACACCCCAAAGAACAAAAGTTTATTTGTAAGAGTCTTTTTGTTGTGCCTATCTGCGACTCAGCATCTCCGCTATATGGTGAGTAGCAACTTTCCTTTTCATATATTATTACATGTCCAGAGGTAAATGTTTTGAATTCCTCTTTGAGAAATGACTAACTGCCTCTTTATCTAGCTTAATGAACATGTGAATCTTTCTACTCATTTTAGTCCCCTTTGTACTTGAGTATCATATAGATAGTTTTTGGTAGTTTTCAGTGAAACCATTTAGTATTGTTTCGTGAGATGTCTTGTCACACCAACTACTTATAAAACTGTAATAATCCCAAACAAATGTATGCTGTTTCGAGTCTCCTCCAAAGACAATGGTATGATGCAGGGACGTATGTACTAGCGAGCTGAGGTTTTCTTATCTTTTGGGGTACATCTGGGGGTGAGTCTGGTGGCTGGAAGAAGGATCCAATTATATGTTTACACCAATTCTTGATACTGAGCCTTGCCCAAACTATATCGCATGCAGCTTCAATTTCTATCTATTGGATCTGAGCGTCTTGTCTACTGCGGCAAATACACAACATCCATTTTCCAATAGCCTACCCCTTTTATATACACATATATTTTCTAAAAAACTTCATGGCTATCAATTTCAGGTTTTACTTCAAATGTTCAGATGTTAAAAATCCAAATATAAAAGTGAATCTCACAGAAGTTACACTTCTTTCTCCTAAAACCAATAATTTTGAATCTGTCATGCATTGTTTTAAGTCCCATATTTCATTTTGCACATCTCTCTTAAGCTTTCTACTAATCGAGTACAAGAAATTTCTAAAAGACAGACAGTCAGGTCACTGAGGGCAGAACTGCCGGTATTAGGTAATGTTATCCCATTCCCACAAGCAGCTACATTCAAGCAGTAAACTTGATATTTGAGAAAGCCTAGTACAAGGGGAGTACAGGTGTCCCACAGGCAGATTATGCCCATTAATCACAATCTCATTGTTACAGCCATGTATCTCTTCAGCATGCAAATCTCTTAAAGGGTTGTGGATTTCCTCATAGATATGTTTATAACATCCTCACTACTCGAGTAGCAAATGTAAGATCATGCTCTCCAAGATACACATAATGGTGGTGGCTGAAACATGTCCATTTTCAATTTTTGCAGTTTACCAAGCACCACATGCACAAGACACTCAACATTATCTTAGTGCCCCTCTTACATATGCATGACTTACAGGTTAAATTTTTTGACATTCATTTGAATAATCTGTAAACCTACACAGCAAGATACAATTAATACATGTACACTACAACTGGTAAGGCATATAGGAAATGTAAGTAATTTTTCAGCTGTATTTTGAAAGCACACATGGTGTTTCACAAATTAAAATTCTGACAAAAACTTAGTTGGGTGCATTTGTAAAGCAGGAGGGAGGAGGGGGCCAGGAGGAGGGGAAGGTGAAATTTTGACATATCCAATCAGACAATTCCCTTGGACGTTTTAAGTAGTATAATTGTGTTCTAACTGAGAATTCAGAATGCCAATTTTAAGGAGTACATCACACTAAAAGTAAAGAACTATTTGCTGGTAGAAAATAGTTATGCCTATTTCCTGTGATCGTGTGCTACTTCGTAATTCCTCTTAAGGCTGTCCTGTTATCTCTATCTCTATTCTCCCCCCCCCCTCCCCCTTCAGTACACAACTTTCATTATACTGAGGTGAAATTTGAGAAAAAGTATGTAGACTATGAAATATCAGCTGGTATAAAAAGTCTCCGGAGTTTCTCTTTATAAAGATCTTACGGAGATATCAACAATGACTGAACTACAAATGCCGGAGATTATTCAAATTCAAATGTAATTCAGTTTTAAGGACTAAATTTTTTGTTGGTAACAACAGAAAGGATAAATATCAACTCCTATGCTGGAGGGAGGGAGGGAGGGAGGGAGGGGGGGGAAACTCTCTATCAAACATCTGTCTTCAAAAACTAGTTCTCTATAGAGTGGCATGATGTACATAACTGAAGATTTACCTTAAGCCATGCCTTTAAGCCGCCAACATTCCAGGAAGATATCTTTAGATTCCATGGTTTCCCATCACTCGTAGTCTTATCGCTCGAAAAGTCAATTGAGTCATAGTCATTATCAACACGATTCATCCTGCTCTTCTTTGCTTTTGTTGCCTTCTCAGGTGCTTCCTCAATATCCTCATCCTCATCTTCATCATCATCATCTTTATCTTTGTCCTTTGCAGATCGCCTTCTACTGGTTCCACCTCCCTTTCTACCCCTTGCCTTTTTTTTGGTCCCTTCAGCTTCCTCAAAATCATCATCATCTGGTGACTTAGTTTTACGTTTTCTAGACCTCGCTTTTGTGCGTCGCTCTTCATCTGAGCTTACATAATCATCTTCATGGTACTTAACAGTTTTATTCAAGTTTCGCATACTCTGCCGCCCACCAGAACGTGGCTGTGGCTTTTCATCTTCCTCCTTATTACTGTCTCCATCAGGATCGTTTCTTTGTTCCTCTTCCTCCATCTTTTCCGACATGTTATCTTCCTCTTCCTGCATTAAAAAGAGAGAGAAAACTTTAAAACACTCTGTATATAAATGCGACAAAAACACATTTAACCAAGTTTATTTCTCGTTCTATGCCATGGGTTTTATCTTACAGTGTACAAGATAAAAAGCCAACTTGCTTTATGCGACATGTAGCAGAAGACAATAACAAATTCTGTAACAAACACATGTTACTTTGATGACAATGCTACACCAGCAACGATCACAGCAAAGTTGCCAAAAAGCCCGAGTGTTAAATCGTCGAAATGGTGTTAACACTATATTGCCACAATAAAGTTAAACGCAAACAATGAGAAGCAAATATGATACTGACTAACATTTTTGATGCAATTTATGTTTTAGAAATACTATTAATTCAATGGAATGGCTTATGTTTTGCCGAAATATCACGTACCCTTGCAATAGGCACATATTCATCTGAAAGATAATCATGTGCTTGTTAACGCTAGCACCCCTCCCTGTAACCAGCACGACAAATAGTGAATTTCCTGTCCACAACATGGATGGATACCTAAATACAATTATGTCAAATAAACTCGTTGCTACTGCAGGTGTGTGTGTGTGTGTGTGTGTGTGTGTGTGTGTGTGTGTGTGTACTCTTTATTCCTAGCAAGAGAGGGTCCGAACGCCAGTGTTAACTGTTTTCTATTACTGGTTTCTGCGCACAGCACCAGTCCTCTACAGGTAAATGGTGGCCTTTCCCTTATTTTACCTAAATACAGATTTGAGATCTCTTAGTAACATAGTTTTTAAAATATGTCAGTAACACTGCAATTAATCGAGTACCAGAAATATTTAGATGTGGTTAATATATACAACAAAAACTGTTGGGAAAAGGAGCAAAATCAATATTAACACGAAACACTGAAGAAGAATAACCATGCAGAGATACTCATGGACAACTTATTTATTAAGTCCGTAACATTACTACTACGCCAATGTATATTTTGATGTAGGACTCTGCTGCTTCATTATCAAGGCACAAGGTGGTTATTGTGAGATCTTCACTGAGATATCAACGCGTTGTAACAGGTATCAGTGAATTTTACTGATTGCTGGGTAAACATTATGTATTGGAGCCCCTCTGCATTTTTCAATGTGGAGTGGATATAAACATTAGTTGCTTTCAACAACTCACAAGCAAACTGTCACTTTTCAACCAAACCTAGGCCTCGGGCTGCACTACAGATCAGTCAGTCACTACATCTGAGATTACAATATCGGGGGGAGGGGGGCTCTAAAACAAAAGGCTTGCATTACTTGGTAATACAGAGCCCAAAAGGGAGGGGTGTCTGTTGAGAGGCCAGACAAACATGTGCCTCCTTAAAAGGGGAGCAGCCTTTCCAGTAGCTGCAGGGGCAATAGTCTGGATGATTGACTGATCTGGCCTTTTAACATAAGCCAAAACGGCCTTGCTGTGCTGCTACTGCGAATGGCTGAAAGCAAGGGGAAACTACAGTCATAATTTTTCCTGAGGGCATGCAACTTTACTGCATGATTAAATGATGATAGCGTCCTCTTGGGTAAAATATTCTGGAGGTAAAATAGTCGCTCACTCAGATCTCTGGGCTGGGACTACTCAGGAGGACGTTATTAGGAGAAACAAAACTGGAATTCTATAGATTGAAGCGTGGAATGTCAGTTCCATTAATCAGAAAGGTAGGTTAGAAAATTTAAAAAGGGAAATGGATAGGTTAAAGTTAGATATAGCGGGAATTAGTGAAGTTCAGTGGCGGAACAAGATTTCTGGTCAAGTGAATACAGGGTTATAAATGCAAAATCAAATATGGGTAATGAGGGAATGGGTTTAATGACGAATAAAAAATTTGAACTCCACATAAGCTACTACGAACAGCATAGTGAACACGTTATTGTAGCCAAGGCAGACATGAAGCTCATGCCTACCACAGTAGTACATGTTTCTATGCCATCTAGTCCTGCAGAAGATGAAGATATTGATAAAATGTATGATGTGACAAAAGAAATTATTCAGACAGTTAAGGAACATGAAAATTTGATAGTCATGGGGGATGAATTCGATAGTAGGAGAAGGAAAAGAAGTAGCTGAATATGGACTGGGGGGTGGTAAGGAATGAAAGAGGAAGCTGTCTGGTAGAATTTTGCACAGAGCATAACTTAATCATAGCTAACACATGGTTTAAGAATCATGAAAGGAGGATGTATATGTGGAACAGGCCTGGAGACACTGGAAGGTTTTAGATAGATTATATAATGGTAAGACAGAGATTTAGGAACCAGGATTTAAACTGTAAAACATTTCCAGAGGCAGATGTGGACTCCAACTGCAATTTATTTGTTACGAACTGCAGATTAAAACTGAAGAAACTGAAAGAACCAGAGGTTGTAGAGAGTTTCAGAGAGAGCTTTAGGGAACGATTGACAAGAACAGGGGAAAGAAATACAATAGAAGAAGAATGGGTAGCTTTGAGAGATGGAATAGTGAAGGCAGCAGAGGATCAAATAGGTAAAAAGACGAGGGCTAATAGAAATCCTTGGGTAACAGAAGAGATATTGAATTTCATTGATGAAAGGAGAAAATATAAAAATACAGAAAATTTAGCAAGCAAAAAGGAATACAAATGTCTCAAAAATGAGATGAACAGGAAGTGCAAAAAGGCTAAGCAGGGATGGCCAGAAGACAAATGGAAGGATGTAGAAGCATGTATAACTAGGGGTAAGATAGATACTGCCTACAGGAAATTTAGAGAGACCTTCGGAGAAAAGAGAACCACCTTTATGTAGATCAAGAGTTCAGATGGCAAACCAGTCCTAAGCAAATAAGGGAAGGCAGAAAGAAGGAAAGAGTATATAGATGGTCTATACAAGGGCACCTGTACTTGAGCGCAATATTACGGAAATGGAAGAGGACACAGATGAAGACGAAATGGGAGATTTAATAGGCGTGAAGAAACTGACAGAGCACTGAAAGACCTAATTTGAAACAAAGCCCCAGGAGTAGACAACATTGCATTAGAACTACTGATAGCCTTGGGTGAGCCAGCCATGACAAAACTCTTCAATTATGTAAATGAATGAGACAGGCAAAATGCCCTCAGACTTCAAGAAGAATATAATTACTCCAATCCCAAAGAAAGCAGGTGCTCCAATCCCAAAGAAAGCAGGTGTTGACATGTGTGAAAATTACCAAACTATCAGTTTAATATGTCACACTTTCAAAATACTAACACAGTTTCTTTAGACGAATTGAAAAAACTGGTAGAAGCTGACCTCGGGGGAAGATCAGTTTGGATTCCATACAAATGCTGTAACACACAGGCCAATACTAACCCTACGACTTATCTTAGAAGATAGATTAAGGAAAGGCAAACCTACGTTCCTAGCATTTGCTACTTAGAGAAAGCTTTAGAAAATACTAACTGGAATACTTGTTTCAAATTTTGGGAGTGGCAGGGGAAAAATATAGGGAGTTAAAGGCTATTTATAATTTGTACAGAAACGAGATGGCAGTTATAAGAGTCTAGGTGCAGGAAAGGAAAGCAGTGGTTGAGAATGGAGACAGGGGTGTAGCCTATTCCCGATGTTATTCAATCTGTATATTGGGCAAGCAGTAAAGCAAACAAAAGGAAAATTCGGAGTAGGAATTAAAATCCATGGAGAAGAAATAAAAACTTTGAGGTTCACCAATGACATTGTAATTCTGTCAGACATCAAAGGACTTCGAAGAGCAGTTGAGCGGACTGAAGTGTCTTGAAATGAGCATATAAGGTGAATGTCAATAAAACTCAAAAAAGCTTAATGTAATGTAGTCTAACTAAATAGGCGATGCTGATGGAATTAGAGTAGGAAACAAGACTCTTAAAGTAGTACACGGGTCTTGCTATTGAGGCAGCAAAATAACTGATGGTGTCCGAAGGATTGGATTGGATTGATGTGGGGGGTGAAGACCAAACTGCAAGGTCATCTGTTTCATTGGATTAGGGAAGGATGGGGAAGGAAGTCAGCCGTGCCCTTTCAAAGGAACCATCCCAGCATTTGCCCGAAGCGATTTAGGGAAATCACGGAAAACCTAAATCAGGATGGCCGGACGCAGGATTGCACCATCGTCCTCCCAAATGCATGTCTATTGTGCTAACCACTGCGCCACCTCGCTCGGTCAAGTGGCCGAAGTAGAGAGGATGCAAAATGTATACTGGCAGTGGCAAGGAAAGCTTTTCTGAAGAAGGGAAATTGCTAACATTGAATATTGATTTAAATATTGAGAAGTCTTCTGAAAATATTTGTATGGAGTATAGTCATGTATAGAAGTGAAACATGAACAATAAACAGTTTAGGTAAGAAGAGACAGGAAGCTTTTCAAATGTGGTGCTACAGAAGTAAGTTAAGATTAGATGGGTAGGTACTGAATAGAATTGGGCACAAGAATTTGTGGCACAACTTGAGTAGAAGAGAGAGGTTCGTAGGACACATTCTGAGGCATCAAGGGATCACTAATTTAGTGTTGGAGGGAAGCGCAGAGCGGAAAGGTCATAGAGGGAGACAGAGATGAATACACTAAGCAGTTTCAGAAGGTCGTAGGTAGCACTAGTTACTCTGAGACACAGTCTTGCACAGGATAGTTAGCATGAAGAGCTGCATCAAACCAGTCTCTGGACTGAAGACAACAACAACAACAACAACAACAACCAACAACAACATGACATCACAATGAAGTAACTTCCAAATTTTCTTTGAATTATTACATAAGTATATGGTTTTACAAGACACTTGTGACTTCACAAAGAAAGTGCTTTGAGCACTAACTGAAGCCCTGTTGAGGCAATGCTTTGAAATATATTCTAGCAAAGTAAAAACTTGACTGAAAACAGTTTAGAACATTACAGAAAAATTAATACTAATTTGCAATCCAACAGATGTCTGACGTTGAAGTGAAGGTATGTATTGCAATAATTAACTCTATAAATACTATGAAGCTTGCAATCCAACACATGAATTTTTGCGGAAAGGAAAAAAATAATAATTCTTTGGGGTGTCACCATTTTCTATATCTTGACAATAAAATCTTACAAAAGATATTAACGTAAAATTCAGTTCATGTTTAGTAGTCACATACAGACCCTTGCTAACATGTTCACAAACACTCTAATAATAAAATTAATTGCTAAATAAGAAAACATTAAAACAATATATTACTACTGGAATTCTTAATCTGTAGCACTGTACAGTAGGTTCCAAAAGTAATGTTTCGACTGTGGACAGTTAAATTGAGCCTCGCATGGGTTTGGGTGATCAGGGCGACCTGTGGCTCGCCAATATTTTAATTAATATGAGCTACAAATGTGGGACACACATTTATCTTTTATTACAATGTGGGATACCTGTTTATCTTTCATTATATTTTCTAATTTGTTACTGTCAAACACGTAATTTTCTTGTTATAAAACACTTTGTGGCTACACTCACCCCAATTTGGACTAAAAAAAAAAAAACAAGGACTTATCTTACAGGAAGAAAATTTAAAGTTACATGCTGCAGTCACAAAAATGTTCGTGTTCATTAGATACTAATAGCTTTGTGAACAGCTAAAAATACTAGAGACTTGGTGTTGTCCTACCTTCGTAGGAGCAACTTGTTATTTCAAGGGTCTACGGATTGGTGTTCCTGAACATATTTGTATCCAACGTTTCCAGAATTGTCTCCGCTGAACAAATGTAATAAAATATGTCAAAATGCATTCCTCAAAAGATGTATCTGTTCCGCCTAGCACCTACTTCTAAGCTATACCTACACGTCGCCGCGAATAACATGAGACAGCTTACTAAAGAGAGTCAACAACGATTTTAAAATTTCTGGCGATTTCAATCTAATTTTGGAACCCGTGCAAGTGAAACGCTATTTACAAACAATTTGTTCAAATAACAATAATTCATATAATTTCTAAATAGATTAAGCTATGATTACCCGGTACTTACTAGTATTAAACGTAGACAACGATTTGGCGCACAAGCTTAAGTTCAAACACTATGTACAAACTAATGAATTTTTCGTCGAGTGAAATAAAATTTATGGTAACAACGAAATATTTTTACAAAATACAACAAAATTACGGATTTATCAGAGCATACCAGTCTTTAAATCTGAATAAACTTAAATTATGTAATTTTTTCACAATCTACGTTATTCCATTCAAACAATATTTTTAGCGCCAATAACGCATGCCGGCCATATTTCCTTCGTTACAGGCGTTTAAAAGTAAAAGTGTTAAGAAATAAGTGAAACCTTGTTGCGTGTATAGAAATAAGTACTCTAAATTTTAAGTTTAACGAACACCTGTCTTATTTTAAACTGTACCTCCAGTTGACTGGAAACGACCGTGAGCAACTTACCTTGGCGATCACTGTTTTCTTAGCTTTGGGCGGCATCCTCGCAAGAAAATTCAAATGACTAAAATTAAATTTTATGGGAAAATATAAAGCACTATAGTTATTCAGTGTACAATATACTAAAGAATATCTACCATGTGCAGCCTCAAGTGTGGAATATATACTTCGAAAATACGGAATTAGAGAGCCGGTTAAACACGGATAACACAAACAACTGCTGCTCAACTTTGTCAATAAAGCACGGACAACCGCCATGTATGGGAAGCAACAAGCAATGCTGTAATATATGTTTTCCGCATAGATTTTTGGTGGAATTTAATTAATATGTTTGTAATAACCAGTAGCGCGAATCCAATCATATAACATCACGTGTCTGTATTTTTGCAAGAGTACCCTAAAATATTCGTTTTAAAAACTTGTAGGATTGTTGGATAATTGAAGAAAATATTGTATTGAGTGTTTAGGGGTGAAGTATTGTTTCTTTAAACGGGTGACTACTCACACCACTCGCTATGATGATGATCACTGACTAAGATACATCTCATTTTTGAACTTGCGGCAAAGTTCTCGCGGCTAGAAACCTACAAGTACAGAAAACAAAACAAACTCATAGAAAAAGAAGAAATTAAACTAAAAAATCGTGAGAAAAACGTTTAAACCATACTTGCAGCCTCTGACAGGTACCCAGTGTACTACCACAACTGCGGTATGTTGCCGTAGGCTCGAAGCCCAAGCAGTCTTAGTTGTGTCCTGGCCGTTTAGTGGTTACTATGCAGATCCATATCCTCCCCCTGGTTTATTAAAAAATGATTTCATATGATAAGTACCGACGATAGTTTACAGTATACAAGGCTAAGTAGTATCTAGCAAAGGGCTGAACTGTCAAAGCTACCAGTAATTATCCGTCAACATTTCACGAAAACAATTTATCAGCTTAATTTCTTTTGTAGTAATTTTGAAGGATTCTAAAGGGCGCAGAAAAAATGTGCACAATGGAAAAAAAATTTCTGAAGAAAGAGAGGGAGATGGTTTATGTAGGAAGCGCTTTCACTGCGACAAACAGGTTATGACACAGATTCACGAGACACTTTCCTACACGGCATACCGAACAGTAATGTGATTCTCTCCTTGCTTTCACCGTTGACAGCAAGCACAGAGACGAATCGCTGTGTCTAAAATGTTTGTGCAGTCGATTAAATGTGGATTGTTTCGGAAATGTGGAGTACTCTTGACGCACAAGAATGGAACAGCTGATCAGCTAGCGCCCGTTGTTCTACAAAGACTTCTCTTCGATAAAACATATCATGTAAGCAGTGGGCGACTTGGTGCAGTTAAACTGACACACAATCAGAAACCAGACTGGAACAAAGCTGTCTCCGAAGCAGAAAAAATAGTTGGATACCCTACCTCATTTCTCAGTTTACGGTGGCTTTTAAGCGACGAAATTGCTAACGTTGCTCTCCACCTCAGGAAATTAGTGGGTTCAAACCACCCTCTGCTGAAAACTGCTAAGTGAGTTATCTTTAAATGTGTGTGATTGTCTATTGTAGTACGAAGATAACCAAAGTGCATTGTTTACAGGGGTTTGTTATACAATGGTCGCAATAACATGCAAGCCTGGGGACTAATTGTACTGCTAATTTCCAAAGCTGCAGGACATTTGAATGTGGAAGAAATGGAGGAAGATAAAGCAGCAGGGGTTCTCCACAGGTAGAGAGAGTCTGTATTTCCTATAGATGATTTTACCTAAATGTCACCAATGCTAAGCAAATGTCATAAAATACAAAACTGGCTCACTTGTGTTTGGCAAAGTAACTACCCATAGCTTTAGCTGTCACTGTATTTACTAACAACACTTGGATACATGTTATGCAATATATATTCCTATATGTGTATTCAGCTGCGTAGATGGGATTTGTAGAACAGCTTTATTTTACGCTGCCTGAGAATGATAAATGATACTCTTACAGTCAGCGAGCCTTAGCAGAAGTTACAGAAATGATCCGCACAAGTCACCTGGTCCATAAAGGCATGGTTAATATATATCCTGGCCTTTACCCTGAAGCTGCTGATCTGGGTGATATGACTTTTGGCAACAAGATTGCTTTGCTAAGTGGTGATTACTTGCTGGCTAATTCTTGTATGGAGCTGGCATCTCTGCGCAATCAAGATGTAAGTGTAGCATGATGTAAAAGAACCTTGCATGACTACAGTGGAGTGCTCAACAAAAGGGATAGGGAAAATAATGAATTATGTGCTTTTTACCCAAGTTTCTTCTTAATGTTTGGCTAATTCTGTCTTGTAGGAGTTTCAGTAATGAAATGTCATTTCTTATTGTTAGAGGGAGATGACTGCTTTTCTGCCAGGATGCTTGTCTGCATGAATTTGTTGAATGATTCTACTGCAGCCATAGGTGAAATTCACATCATTTTAAGACCACTGTATATTATGTTAGTCTTAAACCATGGTTTAGCAAAATACGACCAAAAAATGAAGAAAACAAGAACACAACCTAGGACTTTTCTCATTTATTGACACTCCAGTGCAGAAAACAAACACACACTCACTCACTCTCTCTCTGTCTCTCTCTCTTTCCTGGAATTTGGAGTACAGAATTTTTATTCATTACACACTTCTTATATAATCCTAGAAGTATTTCCTGTAATTCTGTGGTAAACCTCATATTTAGCTCATTATAGCACTACATGACTGGTCATAGTGAGACAATACTGTGGCTTTGTTGATGGATGCCTTTCAGTTTTTGGTTCTCACAGTGAGTCTTGTGCCCCTCCTTCTCCCCCACCCCCTCCCCACCCCAACCCCCTCATGGGTAATTCTGTAGACGCCTATGCTTAAGGATACACTAACTTTTCTTCTATCTTGGAAACCTATTTTTCTCTGCAACAACAGAACTCCAATATTAGGAATAATCAGTATTACTTCAGGCAGGGGGGGAGGGGGGGGGTTACCTTCATAGTCTCAGATATTACTAAATTTAGCATATGTTAAATTCAGTAGTAAATAAAAAACACACTTTTTTTTCCCTGCCCTGAGATACAGGCCTCCAAAGATGACACTGCAAACACCATTTTAAAGATGCGAATTTTGGAAAAAATTTTAAAATGCTGTATCTCTGTAACAGTTATAGAGATTTTGTTAGAGTTTTTTTTTTTAATTTGAAAGATAATTACTTTATGATTACAATGGTATCTTCTGTGTGGACATAACTTCAAAGTTCTTTTACTGTCGCATTTTGAATTTTTTTTATAATATACAGAAAAAATTTTTTTTTCAAAAATTCCTATCCAGAAAAGTTAGATTTTTTTATGTTGATTAGTACCATGTAGTACTATATTGTCTGTAAAGGAGAGCTTCTACTTTTTAGTTGGACAGGTTTTGTTTAAAAAAAAAAAATTTACCTTTCAGGGGTAATGTATGTCGTCACTGAAGTTGTTTCTTACTAATTTATTTGTAAAAATGTTTAGCTTTATTGCAGTTATTTTTTATCACTTTCTTTGTTGCAGTTATTTCTTTTCACTTTCATTGTTGCACATATTTTTTATACTTTGTTGTAGTTTCTTGTCAGTTTCTTTGTCGTGATTGCTCATTGCAGGTTTATGTATTGTAGTTGTTCAGTGCTAATTTGTTTACTGAAGAGGCTTCTAAGAAATCAGAGACCATCCACTGGGTTCTGTGTTTTTGTGAGGAATTTGCCAATTGACACAGTTGCAGTGTGTTTTGTGAAAAGGAATGTTTGAAACGTCTTCTGACTGGGATCACAGGAGAGTGAAGTGTGCTGACTATTTGCAAACCCATAAAAGAGTGATATATAAGACTTTGTCCAGGTTGGGAATAAGTGTTCTCATTTGAGGACTCTGTTTCAAAGTGAACATGTTTCCAGTGACGACTCTTTGTGTTCTAAATGTTTTGACAGAATATAACAACAATAATAATATCTGAACGATGCAGATTTTTCATCAATAGAGGAAGAATTAAATACCCTGAATTAGTCAACTTACAGAGGCAGGTGTTAGTGCTGTTGAGAAGCCGTGGTCAGTGAAGTCGAGTTATAAGCTCTATGCATCAAGAAAGTGCAGAGAAATTATAAAAGGTATGGATGAATACACTACAGCAAAACTGACCACACTCTTCAAAGTAGAAACTCCATCTTCAGAAGAAAATTAACCAAAGCACACTTGCACCTCTTGCCAGGAATTTTTCACAAATATGAATTCAGCTGTTGAATATTGTGTGAAAAGACATATCCAAAGAAAACAATTTTGAACCATGTTCCATCAGTATCAAAGTACGTGGTAGACAGATCAAGAAATGTGAGGTCTGTAAAAGGAGTCTTTGGAAGACCAGGTCCCTATTATGGTCATCCTGTAGAAGTAGCTCAAGTTCAAATAGTGCAGTCATTTTATCTGGAAGATAAATGGGACTGTTCTCACCAGACTGCCAACAGAAAAGACACTTATAACTGTAACAGCTGGAGGTCAAAAAGTTGTGAAAGTGAAGAGGTACATGACTCACAGTATTAAAGAAACTTTTTCAATTGATGAGAGCAACTATAAAACTTCATATATTGGAAGACCAAAATTTTAGGCACTACGACCTAAGTGGATTGTTCCACACCCACCTAGAGATGTCTGTTTATGTATGTACTGTGCGAATTTTGACCTTTGTGTGGTAACTCTGAAGAAACTACTGGAGTATGTGACATACGACACCTTGGTGAAGTCATTAGTAGTCTGTGGCGTAAAGCGAGAGGCTTGTTATTTCAAGAATGTTGTGACTACCCTGGAAAGGGAAGACCTGTCTTTACAGATGCTTGGCCTGGAAGACGTAGCAGACACCTCTCTGCAGAAATTATATATGCAACATGGGAGTGAAATAGACTAATTAAGAAAACTGTTGCCTTGACAGTTTCATTGATGAACTTGGTAAATGGTTAGTGAAAGACTTGGTAAATGGTTAGTGAAAGCAGTAACACAACAGCATCTGAATAAATTGCAACAACACATTGCAGAAGTGAAAGGGTGTGTACAGTCTGAAGAACTATGTTTAGAGCTTCACTGTGGTTTTGCTGAGAACTGATCTGTAATTATCTCACAAGAAGTACAAGGGTATCATTGGAGTATTGACCAGGTTTCAACTTTTACAGGAGTGACATATTTTCAAAACAAGACAAAAGTGTTGCAGCTGTAAGTGATGACACAGGACATGACTCAGTACACACTTTGCTAGCAACGCACAATATTCTTCAACTGCAAACGGGCAGCAAAGCTCATCATCGTTCCTAGTCACCTTAAAAATTGTTACCAGCTATCTGAACTGAGGCTTGTGCCAACTGACTGGGTATACAATGCTACTGGTCATGGGAAGGGGCCTTGTGATGGTGTAGGAGGCCAGCTGAAGGACCATGCTACAAAACATAATCTCTCCATACCAAATACAGCTACAATTCAGAATGCTGAGGATTTCAAAGTCATACATCCACAGCCCTCATTCTTTTGTCCAAAGAGGAAATCGAAGAATTCCGTGAGCAGAAAAAAGAAGAACGGTCCAAACAAACTATTCCTGGGAAAGGAATTCAGAAGACTCATTTTTGGACTCAGTGTGATGGATGCACTCATAATGCACACAATTTAAAGAGCAAGAAAGAAGAAATTTCATTCATTTGGCCAAAACCTCAGAAACGACAGGATATTATTCAGATTCACAACGTGAGAAGGAGGGTGTTTGTGGCATGTGAGTATGACTGTGACTGATGGATTATAGACACCAGTTATGAGTTCAACAAAACTGTAGTGAACGTTATGCTACCACATGGACCAGGTGTTGGATATAGGTTTCCAGCTGAAGGACAGCAACAGTGCCATCATTGCTGAATTCCTGTTCAAATGTTTTGAAGATTGTTAAGTGCTCCAGTTCCTATTGGTTCAACAGGAAGGCATCACTCTATACCAAAGGAAGATACTGAAGCAATGGAACCCATTTGTAGTTCATTGACTGCCTGATTTCAGAACAAAACAGAGGGCGCAGAAGTTGTATAAATTGAAACCTTTAAGTCTTTGGACCTTTCACATACATTTCGGAATCATTTAAAATGCTTGAATAATGAGTCTCTTACTCATCTTCCAAAACTAAAATTATGTTAAATAAGGCTAGGTTTTGATTTTTACAAGCCTGTTATGTGATAATAAAACAGGTTTATGTATGCCAAAAATTTCAATTGTTTATAAAAAATGTTCAATCAAAAAATGGAAGCTCTTCTTTTCAGGAAATGTAGAACTACATGGTACTAAACAACAGAAAAAAATCAAAATTTTATGGATTGAGATTTTTGAAAAAAAATAAATAAATAAATAAATAAAATAATCCATGAATTATAAAAAAAAAGTTCAGAACGCTATAGTAAAAGAACTTTGACATGTAAGTCCAAATAGAGGATATCTTTGTAAACATAAAGCAATTATCTTTCAAATGAAAGAAATACCCCAGCAAAATATCTAGAACTGTTCCAGAGATACAGCATTTTAAAATTTTTTCCTAAATTCGTATCTTCAAAATGGTATGCGCAGTGTCATCTTTGGAGGACTGTATCTTGGAGCAGAAAATATTTTGGAGAAAACAAAAAAATACATGTTCCTTACTTAGTTCTTCATTTTAACATATGCTAAATTCAATAACATCCTAGCCTGCGTGAATTGATAGGACTATGCTCTTAGCACTTAATTCTTGGATACCACAAATTTATATTGATCCTTTCTCTTCTGTGTGTTTACAGCTGTATGTCCTCTTAGTAATAATTTTTGCTTGAGTGATAACACATTCTTTTGTTAGTGAAATTCAACTACCTTCAGACAGCTGCAGAATGGTTATGCTTGTTTTCAACTTTAGCTACATAACAATTTTATATACCATTGCAATAAAGTACCAATTATGAAAATGATGCTGATTCGCATGTGTTGCGTGTAGTTATTATTACTACTACTACTACTACTACTACTACTACTATTTCTTTCCTGCCCCATCCTCACCTTATCCTGTCCTATTTTGTCAATGTTTTGTGTGTATATATTATTTCTGTTGCTTCTGACACGTCTAATAATATTGTACTAAATGACCTATTGACAAATAAATAAATAATAAATCTATTCAGGAAATGAGCGAAGAGCTGTTCCTGGGCTTTGTATTGCCTCTCCCATCAACGTTTGTGCCACTTCTGTAAACCTGTTATGTGGTTTCTTTTATTTACTATGAGCTGGTTGCTGCCCTGGGAGGAGGTGGTAGGGCTTATCCCAGCAGCCAATGAACTACAAGCTGATTACAATATTTTACCCTCAGCATTCTCCACATAAGGGCCTCCCCATTCCCCACATAATGGTCTCCCTCAGCATTCTCCACATAAGGGCCTCCTTACAGTGTGCAGTTAGTGTTTAACTTGGTTGCCTAATTTTGTATCTCCTATTGGTTATGAACAGTAGATTAAAACTGAAGAATTTATTTTATTTTATTTTCCACAGACCATTTAGTACAGTAGTATTGGGCATGACACATTCATTACAGAAATAATATATACACATATAAAACATTAGTAAAGTGGGATAGGATAGGGCAGGAAGACAGCCATGGCCTAATCAAAGGAACCAACCCAGCATTCACTTTAGCAACTTGGAAAAACTATAGAAAACCCAAGTCAGGATGGCGGACAGGAAGTAAATCATGGACCTTCCAAATGCGAATCCAATATTTTAAGACTGGCATAGCCACCTCGCTTGGTACATTTGGAAAAAGGTAGGAAATTAAGGAGGTGGGGCCTGGTAAACCGAAAGGAACAGAGGTTGTTCAAAGTTGCAGAGGGAGCATTAGGAAATGTTGGACTGAAATGAGCAAAAGGAATACAATAGAAGATGAATGGGTAGCTTTGAGAGATACAATGATACCGCTGTGGAGGATCGCATGGGTAAGAAGACGAGACCTAGTAGAAATACCTGGATAACATTGGAGAAATTGATCTTAAGTGACAAAAGAAAAACATATAAAAATGAAGCAGACAAGAGGGAATACACATGTCCAAAAAATGAGATTGTCACAAAGTGCAGAATAGCTAAGCGGAAATGGTTAAAAAGCAAATTCAAGGCTGTAAAAGCAGTGCAACTAGGACAAAGATAGATGCTGACTATAGGAAAATTGAGAGACCTTTGTGGAAAAAATAAGCAACTTTATGAATATCAAGAGCTCAGAAGGCATCCGAGTACTTAGCAAAAAAGGGGGATATACAGAGGATCTATATGAGGAAAATGAACTTGAGGACAATGTTATACAAAGAGAGGAGGAAGTAGGTGAAGATGAGATTGGAGATATGATACTGCGAGAGGAGTTTGACAGAGCACTGAAAGACCTATATTGTAACAAGGACCCTGGAATATATGATATTTCTTTAGAATTACAGAGACCCTTGAGAGAGCCAATCATGACAGAATTATATACCAGGAGTGCAAAATATAAGAGAAAGGTGAATTACCATCAGACTTAAGGAAGTATGTAACAATTTCAATTCCAAAGAAGGTGTTGACATGTGTGAATACTGCCACATCGTCAACATCATGGTTGCAAAATGTTGATAGAAATTATTTACAGAAGAATGGAAAATTTGGCAGAAGGCAACCTTAGGGAAGTCAGTTTGGGTTTTGGAGAAACATAGGAACAGACGAGGCAATATTGACCCTACCATTTATCCTAGAAGATAGGCTGCAGAAAGAGAAAGCTATCTTTATAGGATTTGTAGATTTAGAGAAAGCTATTGACAACACTGTCAGGAATAGAACTGAAATTCTGAAGGTAGCAGCAATAAAATGTAGGCAGTAAGTGGTTACGTTTAACTTATACTGAAACCAGACAGTGGGTAGAACATTCAAAGGACATGAAAGGAAAGCCATCAAACAGTGCAGGAAACCAAGGAGAAATTCAGAAAGAGAATCAGGCAGTAGAAATAAAAATGCTGTGGTTTGCCAATGACATTATAATTGTGTCAGAGATGGCAAAGGATTAGGAAGAAGAGTTTAACAGAATAGATAGTGTCTTGAAAAGGAATTATAAGAGGAACATCAATAAAAGAAAACAAGACCAAGGGAATTTAGTCAAATTATATTAGATGATGCTGAAGGAATTAGATTAGGAAACAAGACACTAAAAGTGGCAGAAAAGTTTTACTATTTGGGCAGTAAAATAACTGATAATGGCCGAAGTAGAGAGGGTATAAAATGCAGGCTGGCAATGGCGAGAAAAGCATTTCTGAAAAAGATAAATTTGTTGACATATAATATCAGTTTACATGTTAGGAAGTCGTAAGTTATTTATCTGGACTGTTGCCTTGTAATGAGGTAAAATGTGGACAATATGGAGTTCAGACAAGACGAAGAATAAAAGCTTTTGAAATGCACCGTTACAGACAAATTCTGAAGATAACAATTGTGTAGCTATCGAGGAGCAGAGGATAGACTAAATGAGAGAGTTGCATCGGACTTATGGCCACGACAACAAAATGAAATGTATGCACCTGACATTGATCATGGCTGCACTAAAAAATATTCTCTTATCTCTTTGTTGAAGCAAGTCATTTTATCTAGTAACTATTTAATTGCATGACATTCTTTTTTAACCTAGCATTCTTACACATTATATTCTATATAATGCACATTTATACAAGGAAACCAAATCATTAAATGTGGAAATTTAAAAGTGTTTACATGTAGTAATTCGGATGAGGTAAATATTGGTGTGGTTTTGTTTCATAAATAATGCTATTAATTCAAATTAAAAAAAGGGAAATGGATAGGTTGAAGTTAAGATATAGTGGGGAATTAGCGACGTTTGGTCACAGGAGGGCCAGATGGGCACAGGGTTATAAATACAAACTCAGAGATCTAATAATGAACAATAAAATAAGAAGCTACTATGAGTAGCATATGAATGCATTATCATGGGCCAAAATAGACACAAAATCAACACCCACCATAGTACTACAAGTTTATATGCCAACTAGATTCACAGATAATGAAGAGATCGAAAGAAAGTGTGATAAGGTAAAAGAAATTATTTCAGATAGTGAAGGCAGAGGAAAATTTAATTGTGATGGGTGACTGGAATTCAGTAGTAAGAAGAGGAAGAGAAGTAAAAATAGGATGATATGGACTGGGGGAAAGGGATGAAAGAGGAAGACACTTGATAGAATTTTGCACACATCGTCATTTAATCACCACTAAGAAGGTCGTATACATGGAAAACACCAGGAGACACTGGTAGGTTTCAGATTGATTATTAACTTTAAGACATAGATTTCGGAACCAAGTTTAAACTGTAAGTCATTTCCAGGGGCAGATGTGGACTAGGACCATCATTTATTGACTATGAACTGTTGATTAAAACTGAAAATTTTCCAAAAAGTAGAAAATGAAGCAGATGGGACCTGGATAGGTTGAAAGAACCAAGGGTTGTTGAGATTCCAAAAAGAGCTGTAGGGAACAATTGAGTGAAAAAGGGCAAAGGAATATGGCAGAAGACGAATGGGTAGCTTGGAGAGATAAAATAGTGAAAGCAGCAGCAGAGGATCAAATAGGTAAAAGGACAAGGCCAGGTAGAAATCCTCAGATATCACAAGAGAGATTGAATTTGATTGATGGAAGGAGAAAATATAGGTGAAACAGAATAAGAATGTCTAAAAACTGAGACTGACAGAAAGGACAATATGGCAATACAAGAATGGTTATTGAACAATTGTAAGTCTATGGAATTTGTATAACTAGGAGGAAGATATGAGGGTTGCCCAGAAAGTAAAGAAAATTTGTGTACAACACTTGGTGTTGATTCTGCAACACCACAATTGTAAGCATGCCAGTGACATGCATCGCCCCCTCCCCTCCCGTCCCAGTGTAAGCTGAGGTTTGTTGCTAAACGGTCATGCCTCTTTGTCATGTAACTTTTTGAAATGGTGGGACCCATCAGAAGTCCTGCCAAATGCAAAGTGTACAATGTGATTCAGTTTCTGAATGCACAAAAGGTCTGAAATTTATTGGTGAATAAAGAATGTTTATGGTGACAGTGCAACAAATGAGTATTCAGAGAGGAAATTGTGCACTATGTTTAACCAAGGAAGAACTAGTGTGCATGACAAAGATCATCAGTTATTATAGGCTTGAAGGCAAAAGTTGAAGACAAAATTCAGGAAAACTCCAATTTTCACTTTATGCACGTTACACGACTCTTTTCCTCAAATTTCATGATCAGTCCTATATGAAATAGCAATAGAGTATCTTGGCTACAAAAAATGCGCACTCAGTGGGTACCTAAGAATTTTACAGATGTCCAAAAGATGAAATGGATGGGGGCACTCCATGAATTTTTACCTGAATGCGACAGAAGAGAACAAATGGCAGTCTATGGAGTGGCATCACTCAAACTCTCCCACAAAACCCTGAAAAAAAAATAAAATAAAATCTCAACATCAGAAAAGGGATGACAGTTTTTTGGGGTTTAAAGGGTTTGATCCATGTGGAATTCATGCCAAGAGGAGAAACGATCAGTTCAGAGGCCTATTGTGAAACAAACTGATGATTTTTGCATACCATCCTAAATGAGATGCAGATTGCTGTCGGCAAATGAGTTTCTGATTTATGGCAATATGCAGCCTCATGCATCAGCACAAATAGCTCAAGAATGAAGAAATTTTTGGTCATCCCCCTTACAGCCCTGACTTTGCTCAAGTGATTTTCACTTGCTACTGAAACTAAAGAAATTTTTTGGTGGAAGACAGTTTCCAAATGATGCAGACCTCAAACAAGCAGTCACATCCTGGCTCAAATCTTTGGGTAGAGGAGTACAACACGGGAATTGAAAATTGGTCCCATGTTATAATAAGTGCCTTGATAGTTATGGTGACTTCACTGAAAAACATATTAGGTTACTGTAACTTTGTAAATAAAGTTGTGTGTTAATATCTTTCATTTTCATTTAGTTAGACCAAAATGTTTTTTACTTTCTGGGCAGCCCACATACATATCACCTATGGCAAAATTAAAGAGGCTTGTGGAGAAAAAGAGGACCAATGTATGAATATCAAGAGCTTAGATGGAAAACCAGTCTCAAGCAAAGAAGGGAAAGTTGAAAAGTGAAAGGACTATATAGAGGAACTGTACAAGGAAAATTATCTTTAAGGCAATATTACAGAAAGAGAAGAGGATGTAGATGAAGCTGAGATGGGACGAAAGATACTGCAAGAAGAATTTGACAGAGAACTGAAAGACCCAATTGTAACAAGGCCTGTGGAATAGATGATATTCTTTCAGAATTAGTGATATCCGTGGGAAAGTCAGCCATGACAGTTATTCCATCTGGTGTGCAAGATATATGAAGCAAGCAAAATACCTGCAGACATGCAGCAAGAATGTAATAATTTCAATCCCAAAGAAGACAGGGACTGAGAGATATGAGTTCTACCAAACCATCAGTTTAGCTAATCATGGTTGCAAAATATTGACACAAATTATTTATAAAAGAGTGGAAAAACTAATAGAAGCCTACCTCGGGGAAGATCTGCTTGGGTCCCAGACAAATGTTGGAACATGTGAGATGATACTGACTTTATGTCCTAACTTAGAAGATAGTTTAACAAAAGGCAAACCTACATTTATAGCTTGTGTAGACTTTGCTAAAATATTTTTATATAGTGACTTTGAAATTCTGAAGATATTGAAAGGTTGTACAGAATATCTGAGGAGGAATTGTCAATATTCATGGCTATGACACGAACGATCATTAGAAGCAAAAGTCTTGTAAACATGGGCTCTAAAATGCATATCGTATGAGCTATGAACATGTGTTCAGTAGGAGAGCTGTGTTTCTCATTAATGACAATGAACAAATGCTCATAGCTTTTAAGGTAAGCATTTTAGAGCCCATCTTTACTGCATTTTATTGTTTTGAAAGATCATTCCTGCCATATACCTGAACATCCACCATTCCTCCTGGGACACCCTGTATACAACTTATGAAGAAACCAGACAGCAGTTATGAGAGCCAAAGGGTGTAGAAGGGAAGCAGTGGTTGAGAAGGGTGAGAGACAGGGCTGCTCTCATCTGTACTTTGAGCAAACAGCAAAGGAAGCCAAAGAAGGATCTGAAGAAGGAATTAAAGTTCAGGGAGAAGAGATAAAAAAAATTGTATTTTCTGACGGCATTGTACTTCTGTCAGAGACAAAGGTCTTGAAAGTGCAGTTGAACAGAATGGATAGTGTCTTGAAAGAAGGATACAAGATGAACATTAAGAAAATCAAAACAAGGGCAGTGGAATGGAGTCGAATTAAATTAGGCAAAAATCAAACAATGGAAAATCCAAGATGGAATGTAACAATATTAGAGAAGGAAAGTTGCTACTCAGCAAAAAGCGGAGTTGCTGAGTCGCGATAGGCACAACAAAGAGATTCACACAATTATAACTTTCGGCCATTAAGTCCTTTGTAAGCAACACACACACACACACACACACACACACACACACACACACACACACGGAAACGCAACTTGCACACACATCTGCAGTCTCAGATAACTGAAACCACACTTGAGTACGATCTTACGGAACGATGTGGCATTTGGTGTCTCTCAATGTCATGGTGCAACAGTCATTCTTGATACTCTTTGGACTCTCACACAGACGGTGTGTAAGGAGATTGCTCAGGAACATATCCGGACAAGGACTCCCATACGACAGTTTGTGGGGGAGGAGTGGGGGGCAAGACTTGAGGGCATGGAATATTTTTAATATTTTGGAAGATGAATGGTGACTTGTAAGCAGCCATTAAAAAGATTCATTTCGGACCTTGCTAAATACCTGCGTAATACTGACTTTTCAGTCATTTTCTTGATAGAACAACACCTGACTACACTATATTTTTTTCCTTGCCCTTAGAGCTGGCATGGAGGAGACTGGGGGGGGTGGGGGGGGGGGGCGCAGGAGAGGTCCTCGCTTGCTCTTTGTATGTTCGCCCTTCCTCTAATCCACATCTTCTTAGATTTGTTTACAGTAAAGCTGTTTCGAACAACACACTGCTTTACTAACCATGGTCCTACTGTAGATGGTCTGCTCATGTTTTCCTCCAGCCTTTGAGCTGATTCACTCAGCTGATTATAGGAGCAACTGTAGTTTAACTGGAATTCCCAAACAGTGGTGCTAAATCGAAGAGAGCATTGATATGTTTCTGAACAACCCCTTTTGTACAGTCAGTATGAGAGTTCACAGTATCAGCAGTGCAAGGTGTTCTCACACAGCTCTGAATTACATTGAGCTAGATATCGTATACAGTTATGTAATGCTAAACATATGTGGACTGCCATGTACCTAATTTGTGAAATAAAGGTCATCTCTGTCACATGTAGTATTTTTAGCTTTGCATTTTTCATAAGTGTTAATCTACAGACTGTTTGTGTCATGTAACTGACTTACCAGAAAGTACTCCCCCTCCTGTTAGGCAAACATTTGTGTTCTGCAATCTTATTTAACTGTAGAACACTAAAGTGGTGAAAACATTACATTGCTATTGTTGTTGTGGTCTTCAGTCCTGAGACTGGTTTGATGCAGCTCTCCATGCTACTCTATCCTGTGCAAGCTTCTTCATCTCCCAGTACCTACTGCAACCTACATCCTTCTGAATCTGCTTAGTGTATTGATCTCTTGGTCTCCCTCTACGATTTTTACCCTCCACGCTGCCCTCCAATGCTAAATTTGTGATCCCTTGATGCCTCAAATCATGTCCTACCAACCGATCCCTTCTTCTAATCAAGTTGTGCCACAAACTTTTCTTCTCCCCAATCCTATTCAATACCTCCTCATTAGTTACGTGATCTACCCACCTTATCTTCAGCATTCTTCTGTAGCACCACATTTCGAAAGCTTCTATTCTCTTCTTGTCCAAACTGGTTATCGTCCATGTTTCACTTCCATACATGGCTACACTCCATACAAATACTTTCAGAAACAACTTCCTGACACTTAAATCTATACTCGATGTTAACAAATTTCTCTTCTTCAGAAACGATTTCCTTGCCATTGCCAGTCTACATTTTATATCCTCTCTACTTCGACCATCATCCGTTATTTTGCTCCCTAAATAGCAAAACTCCTTTAGTACTTTAAGTGTCTCATTTCCTAATCTAATCCCCTCAGCATCACCCGATTTAATTTGACTACATTCCATTATCCTCGTTTTGCTTTTGTTGATGTTCATCTTATATCCTCCTTTCAAAACACTGTCCATTCCGTTCAACTGCTCTTCCCAGTCCTTTGCTGTCTCTGACAGAATTACAATGTCATCGGTGAACCTCAAAGTTTTTACTTCTTCTCCATGAATTTTAATACCTACTCCGAATTTTTCTTTTGTTTCCTTTACTGCTTGCTCAATATACAGATTGAATAACATCGGGGAGAGGCTACAACCCTGTCTCACTCCTTTCCCAACCACTGCTTCCCTTTCATGCCCCTCGACTCTTATAACTGCCATCTGGTTTCTGTACAAATTGTAAATAGCCTTTCGCTCCCTGTATTTTACCCCTGCCACCTTCAGAATTTGAAAGAGAGTATTCCAGTTAACGTTGTCAAAAGCTTTTTCTAAGTGTACAAATGCTAGAAACGTAGGTTTGCCTTTTCTTCATCTTTCTTCTAAGATAAGTCGTAAGGTTAGTATTGCCTCACGTGTTCCAACATTTCTACGGAATCCAAACTGATCTTCCCCGAGGTCCGCTTCTACCAGTTTTTCCATTCGTCTGTAAAGAATTCGCGTTAGTATTTTGCAGCTGTGACTTATTAAACTGATAGTTCGGTAATTTTCACATCTGTCAACACCTGCTTTCTTTGGGATTGGAATTATTATATTCTTCTTGAAGTCTGTGGGTATTTCACCTGTCTCATACATCTTGCTCACCAGATGGTAGAGTTTTGTCATGACTGGCTCTCCCAAGGCCATCAGTAGTTCTAATGGAATGTTGTCTACTCCCGGGGCCTTGTTTCGACTCAGGTCTTTCAGTGCTCTGTCAAACTCTTCATGCAGTATCTTATCTCCCATTTCATCTTCATCTACATCCTCTTCCATTTCCATAATACTGTCCTCAAGTACATCGACCTTGTATAGACCCTCTATATACTCCTTCCACCTTTCTGCCTTCCCTTCTTTGCTTAGAACTGGGTTGCCATCTGAGCTCTTGATATTCATACAAGTGGTTCTCTCCTCTCCAAAGGTCTCTTTAATTTTCCTGTAGGCAGTATCTATCTTACCCCTAGTGAGACAAGCCTCTACATCCTTACATTTGTCCTCTAGCCATCCCTGCTTAGCCATTTTGCACTTTCTGTCGATCTCATTTTTGAGACGTTTGTATTCCCTTTTGCCTGCTTCATTTACTGCATTTTTATATTTTCTCCTTTCATCAATTAAATTCAATATTTCTTCTGTTACCCAAGGATTTCTATTAGCCCTCGTCTTTTTACCTACTTTATCCTCTGCTACCTTCACTACTTCATCCCTCAGAGCTACCCATTCTTCTTCCACTGTATTTCTTTCCGCCATTCCTGTCAATTGTTCCCTTATGCTCTCCCTGAAACTCTCTACAACCTCTGGTTCTTTCAGTTTATCCAGGTCCCATCTCCTTAAATTCCCACCTTTTTGCAGTTTGTTCAGTTTCAATCTGCAGTTCATAACCAATAGATTGTGGTCAGAATCCACATCTGCCCCTGGAAATGTCTTACAATTTAAAACCTGGTTCCTAAATCTCTGTCTTACCATTATATAATCTATCTGATACCTATTAGTATCTCCAGGATTCTTCCAGGTATACAACCTTCTTTTATGATTCTTGAACCAAGTGTTGGCTATGATTAAGTTATGCTCTGTGCAAAATTCTACAAGGCGGCTTCCTCTTTCATTTCTTCCCCCCAAGCCATATTCACCTACTATGTTTCCTTCTCTCCCTTTTCCTACTGACAAATTCCAGTCACCCATGACTATTAAATTTTCGTCTCCCTTCACTACCTGAATAATTTCTTTTATCTCGTCATACATTTCATCTATTTCTTCATCATCTGCAGAGCTAGTTGGCATATAAACTTGTACTACTGTAGTAGGCATGGGTTTTGTGTCTATCTTGGCCACAATAATGCGTTCACTATGCTGTTTGTAGTAGCTCACCCGTACTCCTATTTTTTTATTCATTATTAAACCTACTCCTGCATTACCCCTATTTGATTTTGTATTTATAACCCTGTAATCACCTGACCAAAAGTCTTGTTCCTCCTGCCACCGAACTTCACTAATTCCCACTATATCTAACTTTAACCTATCCATTTCCCTTTTTAAATTTTCTAACCTACCTGCCCGATTAAGGGATCTGACATTCCACGCTCCGATCCGTAGAATGCCAGTTTTCTTTCTCCTGATAACGACGTCCTCTTGAGTAGTCCCCGCCCGGAGATCCGAATGGGGGACTATTTTACGTCCGGAGTATTTTACCCAAGAGGACGCCATCATCATTTAATCATACAGTAAAGCTGCATGTCCTCGGGAAAAATTACGGCTGTAGTTTCCCCTTGCTTTCAGCCGTTCGCAGTACTAGCACAGCAAGGCCGTTTTGGTTAATGTTACAAGGCCAGATCAGTCAATCATCCAGACTGTTGCCCTTGCAACTACTGAAAAGGCTGCTGCCCCTCTTCAGGAACCACATGTTTGTCTGGCCTCTCAACAGATACCCCTTCCGTTGTGGTTGCACCTACGGTACGGCCATCTGTATCGCTGAGGCACGCAAGCCTCCCCACCAACGGCAAGGTCCATGGTTCATGGGGGAAGACATTGCTATTGAAGTATCATAAATTCTACCACTTCAGATGTATTCAAAGGAAGTCATAATTTATAGGTTATGCATTAGTTAATTACAATCATTGGATCTCCAGTGTTATGTTACATACCGAATTATGCATGAAATATTCTGTTTTATACCCTACTGCAATCATAAATTTTATGTGGGTTCAGTAATCTAGGGCTAAGCAACACAACAGCAGTTTTACAATTTACACCAGTAAAATTTTCCCATTTTAATTAGTTTGCAACAGTTTTTCTACTTTTTTTTCATGTGTTCAATTACAGAATTAATAAGCTATGCAGTGATAAATCAGCCTTGCTGAATACAAACTCTTGGGTTGTTTTTGTAGTTGTTCAGTCATATCACTGAAGTGACTTTGCTAATAGCCCTTTAATCATCATTTGTCTAAGCTGGAAAGCAACTCTAGTTTAAGCTGTCACTTTACTGGAATCACACATAATAGTCTGCTATGCTGCATTATTAAAAGTACTGGATTCTTGATGCACATATTACAGCACAGTAATACAAATGATTCCTTTTATTCTGACAGCTGGTTGAGTTGATGAGCAGTGCTGTGAGAGATTTAGCTGAAGCTGAATTTGTGGGAAGGCGAGACAAACAGAACAATCCATTACCTTGGCCTCCAGGTACTCCAGGTTATCGTGATGCTGAAGAAGACTGGACAATACGTAATGTGCTTTCTGCTGGTAGCTTGCTTGGCAAATCATGTCAAGGAACACTCAAACTTGCGGGACATGGACCGCAACTGCAGCAACAAGGGTACCTCTTTGGCAAACACCTTGCGCTTGCTTGGCAGGTATGTTATAGAGAAAACTACACAGATATCTGAAGGAGGTTATTTAAAACTTGTTAGATAATAGTTTGAAATGTGTGTGATATAAGGATTTTCTGCAGATCCCTTGCCAAATGGGTCACATTTCCTGTACTCCCATCCAGTACATCATCTTCCAGTTTCATCACAGGCATAGCGTACCTTATGGGCATTTGAAGAGCAAAGCTGATCACCCAGTGAATACAAAATGCTCCAGTGCAATGGCTGCTTCATAAGCTGGGCCATCTGGAACCCCCCACTGAAGACTAGCTTCACTGACTTACAGAATAGGTAATTGTCCTTACAACACATCCTTCAATCTTCCTGGCCTCAATTTACATAAGGCTTTCCACCTCCACCCAGTGCCTCCCATTTCACTCCACCAATCTACGCTCATGCATTTCTGTCTATTGTCAAACTCTTCATTCATATTCACTCTCTATCCTTCCCCATGAATTTTTACCTTGAAAGTAAGACATTGTTGAAAAGCTTAATGATGATTTCAAGCTCCTCTCTATTCCTGTCAACTGCCTTAATGCCACATCTGCAGTGTGGGCAGAAAGCAAGTGCCTACTGGATGTAACTAATATTTCCCAAAATAACTGCTCTACTTTATTGAAAAAAGATTTATTAAGATCAGCAGAATATTGCAGATTGTTTTTATAATGTGAATTCTACATAGGCACCAGTTTTTTCTACCAGTGTCTCCAAGTGTTTACAAATGTTCTTAACCAAGTTCAATAGGAACACTTGCAGTGCATGAGAGAGAAAATGCTAGGTGTTTAGACTAATTGCAAAATGTAGCAGAACACCATCTTGAATAAATAAGAGATTCTTGATTTTGTCATTTGTGGACAAAATGGCCAAACGTGAATTTTCAGCATGGTCAGAGTTCATTGTGTTGCAAAGAAGGAATGGCTAACTAGTTGTTTCGATATTATACAGCATGACATCATTATCTTGGTGTGATGTTGCATTTCTGCATCAGTTACATGTGGAGAATCTCTTATACAGTAATGGAAAGTGTGGCAGTTTACAAATCATCCCATAAGAAACACAGCTTAATCATTCCAGCTTACATTTAAAAACAAGTCGGGGAAGTGTATGAACCAGCATACTACGATTTCTCTTTGCTCCGTCTGATGATCACAGATTCTGCACACAGTTCCTGGCAGTAATGTGGCTTCCACGAATTTATATTGTGTAGTGCATTAGGCCATTTTCATGGGCTGCCTGATGTGTTTAGTGTTCTGAGCTTTGGGTGAACATTTCTCGCAATAGCCACATATTTTCCTCTGGTATGGGGTGACCACTTCTTCCTGTACAGTAACAGGGGTCTACCACGGAGATCACTCCTGTAATTTCCAAGCCTTTAGGGATGAGTGCTTGGAGGGGTTGAATCACAACAAATATACAGCTGCACTTTACAACATCAAGGTGAGAGTATGTGTCTGGTGGAGCTCCCTTTTGTTTGCTAATGAGGGCCAATAGCATAGTCAGTCTTCCCTAATCTGTGTGAAGTGGCTAGTAGGTAAGATTCACAGTGCATCCTGAATGTCCCAGTCACAATCTGCTAGACTTGCTTTTCAGCTAAAAAGGTTTCCAGTCCAGTCAGTTATTTTATTGAATTGCTAGCTAAATTGCAAGACACATGTTTACAGAAATACTGATTATTCCAAAAATCTACACTATTTTACTCAGTGTCGTAGTGAGCAACATGTTATTAAGGAGAGAGAATCCCCTAAAAGAGTGAAGAGCTTTGGGTCTGTCCTCACTCATTTCTTATTGTCAGTTGACACAACACTTGACAAAGTTTACGAGGAAGGCCACACAAAAATAAAGAGAAGCTTGGAACCTCTCTGGCAAATGGCAGTGGCTCTCTTTTCTAGGCATTGAGTCTAACTGAGGGTGAATGACAGATATGTCATTCCGCTCTGCTCAAACTTTATGCTAAAGTAATTTACAGCAATAGACAAGTTTTTTTATACATATAACATAACCATTACATTAGCAAATAAAACTGTTTGACCATGTCAGTTGTTACCTTACAATTCCATGTTGCAGTCAAAAAATTCTTTTAATTTATAGAAGGGGTTGGCAAGAAGCCACTTACTTAACGTTTTCCTAAATTCACACTCTGGAAGGTCTTTGTGGTAGCTTATTAAATAGTTTGTGGCCCACTAGCTCATAGCTATTGATTGACTTTGATAATCTATGGTATGAGGTATGTACGGACTTATTAGTTCTTGTGTTGTGACCATGAATATTATTTTTACATTTTACTTCATATAGATGCTTTTTTTTACAGGTTAGCACTTGGTATATATACAGATCTGTAACAGTCGCTATTTTACATTCAGAGAATACGACTAACAATATGCTCTATGCTGAGAACATGTAATGACTCTTGATTGCTTTCTTCTGCAGAAGTAATATGTTTTGAACATGGCTTGAGTTTCCCCAGAGAATAAGTCTATACGACAAAGTACTTTGAAAAAGTGCAAAATAATATGTTTTAACATTTCATAAGACATCTTAATAAGTAAATTACTCTGAATAATTTAACACTAATGTATTTTATGTGTTGCTCCCAGGACAATTTGTCATCTAGGTGTACCCCCAAGAATTTTATATAACAGGGATCACTAAAAGGACTTTTGTCCTTCAGAGTAAATACCATTTCTTGTGTTTTGTTCTCATTCAGGATAAACCCATTTGACATGAACCAGTATGACACTTGGGCGAGTGTATTGTCAGCAGAATCTTTTAACTTATTTAGATCATGGTTGTAATTTTGGAAGGTAGTGTCATGTGCAAATAGCACTATTTCGGAACTTATAAAGCAGGGTAGGTCTTTGATCAACACCAAAAACAAAAATGGTCCCAATACAGATATTTGCGGAACTCCCACCTTAGTTTGTTTCTCGGTAGACGTTTCTGTGCCAGTACAACAACTTGCCCACAGTTTTGGAAATGAGACTTTAGTGTTTTTAGGCTGTTCTCCCTGATGCCATAAAACTGGAGCTTCTGTGTGTCACATCCTACACAGTCAAATGCTTTACTCAGGTCAGAGAATGTGGCATGAACAAATCCCTTCTCCTCAAACACTTCAAGAACATATTTAATTACAGAGTCTATTGCATCTATTGTTTATTTTTTTCTAATTCCAAGTTTTTCAAAATGAGCAGGCAGCTGATGGTAAATGATGTATTCTACTATTTTGGTCACAACTGGAACTATTGATATTGGTCTGAAATTCGCATGGTTGTCTTTGTCACCCTTTTCATACACAGGATCCACACTAGATAATTTCAGCTTCTCTGGTAAGTATCCTTCTGGTAAACATTTATTTATGCAACGAGTCAATGGATAAACAATGGAATCAATGACTTTTTTCAGCATATTGCGAGATATCTCATAAATATCAACACTATATGATGACTTAGTGTTCCTTACTATTCTTAATACAGTACAAGACGTTACCTCAGAGAAAGTGAGAATATTACTGTAGGGCATCCCATAATGATTTTTTTTCTAAGAGTTCTGATGGACTTGCATCAGGCTTACTGATGCCACTGCTAACTTCCTCGATAGATTTAACGAAATAATCATTAAACTCTTGTGGAGAGATATTGATTTTGACCTTATGTGATTCTTTGGCAACACTATTTATGAGATTCCAATTAGCTCTGCGTTTATTGTTAGAAGTCACAATTTACTAGGCATTGTACCACTTTTTAGCTATTGTGTCCACCTCTCTACACTGCTGCCACAATGACTGCTATGCTGAGCATCTGTGGTGCTCTAAACATCATCACACTGTCCATGTGGAGACCTGTATTTCTACAAATAAGCCCATTTTATGATCCAATGCACATGACACGGATGTATGTATGATCCTGCGTGGCCAAGCAAAAGTGTGTCTGTCCTTCCTGAAGCCGTTGATTCCATATTCTCATGAATCATGGGATCCTGATTAAAGCAAGCAGCAATATCACAGAATGATAAACTGCAGCCTCAATGGGCTATGCACATGAGGAATAACACATTCTCTGACAGACAACTAAATTTCAGCAGTGATTTCTGAATGAGAAACTAGCTGTATAATCTTCTTTTATATACAGAAAGTAGATGGCATTATCCCTATGTAATTTTTGCAGTTAACACTAAAATGCTAATCATCTGAATATCCAAGCATACTTGCACTTCAAGCCAATTTGATGTTTGCTGCATGCCGCTTTCATGACTTGCTATTTTAATAGCCAGCAATGTAGGTGAGATGATGTGTGATCAACAGAAATAAGATTGAAAACAATATTGCCCTTATTGGCAATATCCTCGTACCTGTTAGCTTCAAAGGACATTGTCAAAAGATCAGCAACATTTTCAACCTGCTTTATACACCTGTTGAATGATCAATACCTCAGCTGTGTGGTGAATGGTTAACTCTAACCCTTGCACTATTTGAGGACCATTTTAACAAAGCTCAACAAATACCATTTACAGAACATTACTGGATAGGTATTTTTTAGTTGTACTCAATATCGTTGATTCAAAAAATTTCAAAAGTATAATTCTGGCCATCCATGTAGCTGTGAATTGATGAAGGAATAACTGAAGTTCATCACTGAGCTCCTTTATTGAGAAAAAAAAAAATCTTAGAAATTACACATTTTTACAAAACTCAATATATCCACAATTTCATCTATGTTTCTCCTTCAGTGCTATGAATTCTTTCATATTTTTATTTGCATATTTCCAAAGGAGTGAGTGAATTTTAAAATGTACAAGCTCTTTTTACACAAAAATTTATAGTCTATAATTTTTTGTTTGACACTTTTCATTTGGAGTAGCCATTTCTGAGTTATAGGCATTGCAACTTGTGCATAATTCACTCTCCTGCCAAATAGGTAAAAATTACTGGTCTTTAAAGATCGATTGCTTTGTTGCCCAACAAGTGCTTAGCAAAGAATTGGTGTATCTTGTAGCATATTGTGTGATTGCCTGACAGTAAGCATGAGTTTAAAGGTTATTAAATTTACCTTTTAAATTTCAGTTTGAACCATGCAGTACAAAAGAAGGATTAGTTGAGTTTTGTGGAATCATAAAAAATGGACATGTCGAGTTTTGTGGTAACTTGCTATAATCAGGTTCCCTTTACAGTTGCAGATATTCAGTTTTGTCATATTTTCTTTTACCCATTAAGTGATGCTCTTATTAAAGAACCAGAATCCGTCAAACGCATTCTGGAAAAAAGCAAGACGATGCTCTTATTAAAGAACCAGAATCCGTCAAACGCATTCTGGAAAAAAAAAAAAAATGTGTTTGTTGAGTTTTTTTAGAACGTTCCTCATTTGTATTCTACCCAGGAATTTCCAGTCTCATATTGATACAAAATGATATTTAAATTTACATCACCTCATGAAATAATGTCTGCTTGGAATCTGGTGCAACATTAATGTATTTAGCAGAATGTCACTAAAAGTTTCTTCTACTTGTGTGTAGTACATTGCAAACCAATACTGCAGAAGCAATTTGATGTAATTTATTCATATTCTTTTGTTTTATGCAGGCATGCCTTGATCTTGAACCTTTTGCATCACATTATACACCAGATTCGCCCTTTAACTTGACATCAGCACCTATATTGTTTCATTTAGAACATGATGCGAAACTTTACAAGGAAATAGAGAAAGGACATGAATCGGTGCTGAATGTTGATTACACGAAGGTAAGTCTGGAGAAAGAGAGAAAATTATTAGAGTATGACTGAATTACAAATGTACAGCCAAACATTCAACACATTAGAAGTACATATACTGGAAATGAGTGATGGTCAATGATGTGACATACCATTCACCTTTGCTTCAATTTCTTGAGATTATGCTCTGTAAATTCATGATTTGAACTTAAGTTTTGTGCTTACTGTAAAGATGACATGTTATGTTGCAGATAGGCACAACTAAAAGACACTTGAACATTAGCTTTTGACCACAGCCTTCATCAGAAACAGAAAACATACATTCATTCACACAAGCAAGTGCATCTCATGCATACATGACCATCATCTCTCAGCCTCAGCCTACTGTAACATACAGTTACCACACCCTCTGTCCTATCACCTCCTCCCCATTCTCATCTCCCACCCTGTTTGTATGCCATCCTCTGTCAGTGGGCCCATCAATCTTTCTTGCTCCTTTACTTTCTCATTTCCTGCTCCCCCCTCCCCTCCACTCCACCTCCCTGCCCCACAGCCTCCCAAAGCTGTACCTGTTGGCAATCCAGTCCCTGACCAGTTTTCTCTCCATTCACCTGTACATTCCCCTTCCCTGCCTCTGCCTCTTCCAGATTGCTGCTTCCATTCTATGTGACAGTTGCATTCTCGTCCCAGCTGCTGAAGATGGCAGTCATGGGTGTATGAAATATGCTTGCTTGTGTGAATGAACATCTGGTTTCTTTTTCTGAAGAAGGCTGTGGTCGAAAGATAATGTGTAAGTGTCTTTTAGTGGTGCCTGTCTGCAACAGAACATATCTTCATGGTAAGTAGCAATCTATCTTTTCCTTAGGTTGTTGATATTCTAACCTATAATTTCCATTGTTTGAACTTAAGTTTTGTGTTGTTAAAATAACCTGATCCCAGCTGGGTATGGCTAATAGATATCTAGCTGCCTTTTGTAAACTTATATTTGCAGTTGAGGGAAACAAGGTTTCCCAACAACCTGATACAGAGATGGAGTATTATATTTGAAAAAAGGTAATGTCATTACCCTCTAAAATGTTTTTTCCTCATTGCAATTAATTTTATCATAAATGAAAAATTAACATTCATATTTTTCATTGAAAAAGTTATGGAATCACAACTTGCACATTCTGAGAAGAGCTATTACAAAAGGGAAAGATAATTTAAAAAAGTTTTGTATAATGAACCATATTGATACTAGATGATTACGGAGTAACCAGATACATTAAAATATGCAGAGGACCTCAGACTTTCCCAAATACTGTTAGAAATTCTGCAGTCAGGAAAATAATCCAGGTGTCAATATTGAAACCCAGGTTCAAGTCCCGGTTCAGCACAAGTTTCATTGTGTTTCTAGTAAATGGTACACCTGTTGTATAATTGTATTTGCAAATTTTATGTTTTTAATATGACTGCAAATAGGCAGCAGTATCTTATCCTTCAAACATATCTGAAGGACATTTGAATCAAACTACACAGGCACAAAGAAGTACAGACACTGCAATAACTGTATTTGATGCCAAAGCAAACGGAAACTGATGAGCAAAACATTGTTTCTCCCTATGCGGGAATCATATAATATACAAGGAGTATGGAACGAGACAACAGGACATAAGGGAGTCTGGATCAGTCCTGGCGGCATGCTCAGATATGCTGAATTGGTTATGGCAACTGCTCGCGATAAATAGGAAATCCAGGTTTCAGTCCCGAATTGGCACAAATTTTCATGTGTTTCTAGTAAAAAGGTACAGCTGATGTATACTCATATTCACAAATTGCAAATACATTTCATGCATCACTCAATTAAGTTCCTTATATTCCTGAATCAGATATTGATAGCCATCATTAAACCAAGCTTCACCTCTCTCCCTGTCATCCATCAGCTGAACATACTGCACTCTCCAAAACAACAGTTTATTATAAAGGCTCCACAAGTATTAATTCTTGGTCTTCCAAAGCTTTTTTATTTAAATTTGTGTGTTTATTTTATCTTGCAGGTACACAGCATTGTCCAAAAAGGCCCTGGAATCAAACGTACAAAACAACTTCAAAAAAAGCACTCCCAGAAAGCAATGGAAGTTCTAAAAGTGTTTGATGAAAGTGATGCTCGTACTGCACTGTCAAACATTATAGTTGCTATGGGTGAACTGTAAGTGTATGTACTGTGGAAAAAAAAGTAAATCAGTGGAAAAATCAAGATGGAGACTCATTAATGTTAAGAGGAAAAATTGGGTCTGTTCTTGTGTTATTCCTAGAGGAGTACTTCTTCATGGAGCCTTGCAGTTTGTGATTTTTTAGGCACCCCTACATGTGTATTATCTATTCTCATGCAAATAAGGCAAAAAAAAAACTGATATATGAAATATGTAAGACACAAATAATAATAGAGCAGATTTTAACATCTATTATTTCAATTTAAAGTGAAGAGGTAACTGAAAACTGACAGTGTAAATTATGAAAATAATTCCTGTAATGTGAAGTATGTCAGTCAGTTGTTGGTGGCTCACCTCCATTGTGAAAACTTGAAGATGAAAGTACTTAAATTCTGCAATACTAAGAGACTTACACATACAATGCTCAATTAAGTGAGTCAGTATGAGGAACCTGTTTTACAGCAATAAAAAAAAATTATATATATATATATATATATATATATATATATATATATATATATATATATATCTTGTTTCTTTAATATATATACTTTTTGTTTATACAGTTACCACCAAATTATCAATTTTTTTACTTTATTGGTCATAGTGAATTGATGGGACTAGCTGCACTTCAATGTAATGTGTGTGTGTGTGTGTGTGTGTGTGTGTGTGTGTGTGTGTTTGTGTGTTCGAACTGCTCTGAAAGAGTTGTCATGAGTGTGCCCTTTCATGTCTACTAGTAGTTAAGTAAATGAGAAGAATAGGAATGAGAGGCAGAAATTTCAGTATTGCAACTGGATGGGTGTAGTGAAGATTTCCACTTCTGGCGATACTGACAACACCTTGCGATTGAAGTTAAGCATTACTTGCTTCACTGTTCTCACTAGAGAGAATACTAAGAAAGGTTACATGCTGGACAATCATTTCAAACGGCTAGGATTTGATTTCGGGTTGATGCCAAGACTTTTTTTTTTTTATAACTTACCACTTATTTTGCATCTGACAAGGTTTGTGAAAGGACCAAGTGGCAAGCTGCATCATGGTTCAGAGACCACACTAAACAGGTTGAGTAAGACTGTCTGTAGGTCAGAAGAAAGCAATGGTAAACTCTGTAAGGGTACCTCTGCCAATACCCTTACCAACTAATTGATTACAAACATCTACATGTGGTAGATATCATATTGCTGGCCTTCTGGGTGGTTCCTGTATGGAACGGTTCACACTCACAGGTGGGAAGTTCCCCCCATTAATGGCGTGCATTTGGGCAGAAGTGGAAGAAGCAGCTCAGTCTGATACGAGCAGCCAATGATGATGGTTGGCGTGTGGCCCCAGTCACAGAATGGTTATGCTACTTTGGGATATGGAGGAAGTGCTTCTATAATTGTGGAAAAAGTTTTGTCAATATATTTGTGAGAAATTGGAAGTTATAACGGGAATAAGATCTCGGGATATTACGTCTGTTGCCACCGTTAGGGCCACATGAGTGTTCAAGCATTAACAATGTAGCGAACGTTTGTTTCAAATACAACTTGAAACACCATGAAACCTAACATTCAGAAATCGCTCCTGGATATCTGATGATGGATAAATACGAAAACGCATCGTATGAGCGATTAAATCATTCTATGGCTGATGTTTGACTTGTACCGTTAAGACCCTGTCAGCCTGAATGCAGAACTACTGATTATTGTAATAATGGTCGCCTGTCTCCTGCATGACTTTATGTCACATTTATATTTTTAACAAAGTTACTGTTGATATTATCAGATATAGGAAGACTTTATATTAAGTATCAGTCAGTTAGTCAGTGTAACTCTTCAGAACATAATTTTGATGATGGAGTGAGTGCTGTGAATCTGCATATTAGTTGGATTAGGGGCCATTTGCTTGTCCCATGAATTAATGAACTACATTTTGATAGTGACTTTTATCATTTCAAATGTATTGTTAAATATAAATCATTCCAATCTTAGGAAGCAGTCATAGGCACATTTCAGGCATAACAAAGGGGGTAGTTTCAACCACTTCCGAAATGAACACGCCCAGTACAGCATTGTGGTAGTCTAATCAATCATTACATTGTTGGCAGCACTACCTAAGCAGGCAATGCAAATAGCTTTAAAACCAATGAGTTATTGAAACTTTCCTCCATGTAGAAAGCCATCCAATCTCGTGGTCAATGATCTGCATTGTGTATCTTTTCATCACACTCAACTCAGTTTATGTTTGCAGTCAAATCAGCCATCCCAGTTAGGTGGCTGAGAATTATCAACTGCCAAATGATGTATTCTCTATGTTATGGTTATAATGAAAATTGTGACAGCAATCTGTTTTAATACCACACCACACGAATATGCCTCATGCTGCTTTCCTAAACGTTTTGGGCTCCTAGACTAAGCAGCATTAAGTGCTGAGAATTATATTGTTTTTTTTTTTTTTATTTTTCATTTATTTATGGATATCTGGCTTTCATTGTTTTCTGGATGTGGAGAAGTTCCTTTAAGAAGTTTCTTCTGCTTATTTTCCTCCACTAAACCTTCAGTAATACAGATTGTACACTTGATATCTGTAATCGAAGTGTGGTAAGTGATACCTGATTTAGCTAGTAAGCTAGTTACTTTCATGTTCCGTAGATCATTTTGCATCACGATGTGGAACGAGTCATTTTACATTCAACTGCCCCCCCCCTTTCCCGAAATGAAAACAAGATATAAAGATCGAGTTAGTAATTCCTACCCACCACCTTTTATACATTACAAACATAGAAATTCTTCTATGGAGTACAAGGAGTTGTCAAGTAAAAACTTTTTCAATTTATTTTCAAATTTTACCTTGCTGTCTGTTAGATATTTTATATCACTGGGTAAGTGGTCAAAAATTTTTGTTGCAGCATTGTACACCCCTTTCTGTGCTAAAGGCAACCTTAATGTTGAGTAATGAATGTCATTTTTTCTTCTAGTGCTGTAATTATGTACCTCATTGTTCATTTAAACTGTAGTGGATTATTTACAACAAATCAAACAATCAATCAAATTTTGCTATCGTTCAGCTCATAAAGCAATAATTAATGTCAAGATAACTTACATTTTTAACATCAATTACTAAATACAATTTAGTTTGGATTACATAAGGCCATCCACTATATACAGTGTTGAAAGACAGTATTTTCAGTTTCAAAAAATTCGTCTACTGTGTAGAAAGGATTATTTACTAGTATTCTGTACAACTTAGCTTTTAAGAAAACTTCATGAGGGAATAAATATGCTGTAAAGCAGTAGTCAGAATGCTCAACTCCTTAAACAAATGTCTATATGATGATCGCGGGTGAGCACCACATATTTTCTTACAGCACGTTTGGGCAACGAAGACTTACTTTCTTAAAGATGAGTTACCCCAGAACATTATTCCATATGACATTACTGAATGAAAATATG
Organism: Schistocerca nitens; assembly: GCF_023898315.1. Taxonomy (NCBI): domain Eukaryota; kingdom Metazoa; phylum Arthropoda; class Insecta; order Orthoptera; family Acrididae; genus Schistocerca; species Schistocerca nitens. The sequence goes on along the minus strand of NC_064622.1, from coordinate 415,191,248 downwards.
CTCCAATGTTAGGTGCGTAATGGGGCTTCTTAGGGATATGGCGGCTAAGGAGGGGATGAAATCCAGTGTGCACTCCGTGTACATTCCGCTTGGAGTCATTCCTGATGTGGAAAGGGTCCTTCCGGATGCCATGAAGAGCACACGGTGCAGCCAGCTGCAGGAGGTGGCACATGTCGGCACTAATGACGTGTGTCGCTTTGGATCTGAGGAAATTCTCTCTGGATTCCAGCGGCTATCTGATTTGGTGAAGGCTGCCGGTCTTGCTTGCGAGATGAAGGCAGAGCTCACCATCTGCAGCATCGTTGACAGAACCCACTGCGGACCTTTGGTGCAGAGCCTGCAGAGTAATCATGTAGACGTAGATGTAGATGTCAACTTTCTGATTTCTCTCCCCCCAAAATTTGATATGATTCTAAGTGCAAATTTGGCTGAACTAAGTTGTTTTAGGAATTCCAAAATGTGTTTTTTTCCAATTTAAATTCTCATCAATATGGATACCAAAGAATTTTGAATTTTCCACTCTATGTATTATTTTATCACCATGTGTTACACTTAGCACTGGTTCAGTACCCCTTGAAGTGCAGAACTGAGTATGATGTGTCTTTGTGAAATTCAGGGTGAGACCACTTGCAGAAAACCAGCCAATGATACTTTTGAGAACTTTGTTCACCATTTCTTTTATTTCTGTGTGTATACTGGGAGTGATTGCAATACTGGTGTTATCTGCAAAATGAACTAATTCTCCTTGTTGTACATGAGATGGTAGATCATTTACATGTATGAGAAACAGTTGTGGGTCTAAGACTGAGGCTTGAGGAACTCCATATGTGATTTCTCCCCAGTCAGAATTATGTCCCTGGATTCTCTTGGTTGAATTTCTACTAAGTACAACTTTCTGCATTCTTTGGGTTATATATGACATGATCCATTGGATGGCTATACCATCAATCCCATAAAACTTCAATTTATCTAGGAGTATACTATGAGTCCCACAATCAAATGCCTTGGATGCGGCACAGAAAATACCTACTGGTGCTATTTTGTTATTTAATACTTGTACTATCTGGTGTGTGAACATGTAAATGGCATTCTCAGTAGAGCAATCCTTCTGAAACCCAAACTATGATTTACTGAGAATACTATTGTTGCCAAGGAGAGATACTATTCTAGAATACATCACCTTCTCAAAAATTTTGGAAAATGATGTCAGCAGGTCGATAGTTACTGACATTTCTCTTATCACCTTTCTTGAAGAGGGGTTTAACGATGACATATTTTAGTCTCTCTGGAAAAATGCCTTGAGTTAGTGATGCATTGCGTATTTCGGACAATACTGCAGTTATTACGTGGGAACTAATCTTTAGTGCTCTATTGGAAACACCATCAAAACCAGAAGAGCTTTTATTTTAAAGTAAATGTATGACCATCTTAATTTCGCAAGAAGTTGGTGGTACATTCATATGATGTAATTTTATGAGAGTTACTTCTTCAACATATTTCTGTCATCTTTCTCTTGAACAGTTGGCCCCTATGTTTTCTACTATGTTTAAGAAATGATTATTAAATACATTTGCTACTTGTGATTTGTCATTTATAACTCTTCCATTCAATTCAATAGTAATGTTATCCTCTTCTGTGGTTGGTTGTTGTCCTGTCTCTTGCTTCACTCTTTTCCATATTGTCTTAGCTCTGTTGTCAGACGTACTGATTTCTTACATTATGTGCATGTTTCTTGATTTGTTAATAATCTTTCTAAGTAATTTTCAGTAGTTTTTGTAGTGCGCAAATACTGCAAGGTCTCTACTTATTCTTGCCAAAAGATACATTTCCCTTTTCCTTTCACAAGATACTTTAATCTCCTTAGTGATCCATGGTTTTTTACATGGCTGTTTAATATCCCTTCTGATTAGCTTATGCAGAAAGCTATTTTCAAATAATTATATGAATTTATCATGGAATAGATTAAATTTTGTATTGGCATTTGGTTATTTATAAATTTCATCTCAGGCTGTTTCTTGTAACCTACTATTTCAAAACATTTGCCCTGTAGTCATTAATGATTCTGACTGACTTCCACTGTAAGGCACTATGTCATTTATCCTGACTAACTGTGTATCATGATCAGAGAAAGCATTTGTTATGGAGTAAACAGTTATTTTGTTGCTTTGTGCCTCATCAAAGAAAACATTATCAACTAGGGACCGACCCTGAGAGCAAATTGTAGGACCCAAATAAGTGTTCCAGATAATTTTTTTATCAGAATCCTTTAGAAAATCTATGATGGTAGTGTGAAAAGTTCTCGGGATGGAATAGAAAAAAAGTACTTACATTACTGAAACTTTTTTATTTTTCAATGTAGTCTCCTTGTAGATTAATGCAGTTGGTCCAACGATGTTACCGCGCCTTGATCCCACCTCGAAAATGAGTTTCCTCCAGGCCTGCAAAATAGTGTCAACTCCGGCTATCAATTCTTTGTTTGAAGTGAATCTTTGTCCACAAAGAAAAATGTTTTGATTTGGGAAGAGATGGAAATCTGACAGAACCGTATCAGGTGAGTAAGGTGGATGTGGCAACAATTCATACTTTAGTTTGTGTGATTTTGCTATGGCGACAGCACGTGTGTGGGCACATACTGTCTTGATGGAAGACGACTTTCTTCCTTGCTAAACATGGCCTTTTTTTGCATATCTTTTGTTGCCATTTGTTCAGGAGGTTAGCTTAGTATTCTCCAGTAATTGTTTGCCCAGTGGGGAGACAATCTACAAACAGAATCCCTTCACATCCCACAACACTAATACCATGACCTTTCCTACTGACGGAATTGTCTTTGCTTTCTTTAGTGGCGGAGATTCAGCATGTTTTCACAGCTTTGACGTGTTTTGTCTCTGGGGTACCCAAGTTTCACCCGTGCTCAGAAACCGGTGCAAAAAAATCTTGTTCGTTTCTCCTAAAACGGGCCAAACATTGTTCCAAGAAGTCCATTCTCATGCATTTTTGATCCAGCATCAAGAGTCGCGGCACCCATCTTGCAGATAATTTTTCAATTAAAATGTGACATACCCTTTCAGATGATATCTGCCAAGGGTGAGGAATTTCACACACTTTCAACTGGTGATCCTCCATTATCATTTTGTGCACTTTTGCAGTGATTTCTGGAGTAATGACATATCTTGACCGACCACTGATCAGGATCATCATCTAAGCCCTCCATACCAAATTTAACTTCATTTGTCCACTTGGCAACAGTTGAATGTGAAGGAGCAGAGTCCCCCACTGTATTCTGGAAATAGACATCAATGTCCTTTGCTTTCATACCTTTCTTTACTAAGTACTTAATCATGCTCGAATCTCAATTTTTTCATCTTCGCAAATCACTACTCGGGAACAACAACAGAGCCACATCACCGCCGCAGGTCTCTTCCAAGATCACTGATGTGGCATGTATTTACAGGCAATAGTCCAATGAATATCACGTGAACAACTCATTGCGCTAGCACTGACCTCCCATGTTGATTCCGAGAGCTTTTCAAACCAGCCTCGTACATTGAAGTCACCACAGGCTATTAACTGCTTGCTGATGTCTGACAGACAGCGCAACAAGGAATCCAAGTTCCCCATAAATAATTCAAAATTTTCCAGTGGGGATTTATATACTGTTACAATTAAAAGTGAATTGTTTTTCAGCATTAATTCACAAGCACACACTTCTATGTGCTGATCACTACAATGTGTACTTGTGTCAACGCTTTTGAACTTATGTTCTGTCTTTAATAAATGCAACAACTCGTTCCCTTCCCATATTAGTTCTGCATGAGTAAGCTGCTAGACTGTAATCTTTTATATGTAACTTATGTAACCCTGTGGTTATGTGGTGCTGAGACAGGCACAGGATATCTATCTTTTCCTCTAAATTGTGCAAGCAGGCAAGAAGCTCTTCCACCTTATTACTCAATCTTCTAGTATTTTGGTGACTTCTATCAAAACAGGGTGCCTGAAACTTGATTCTAACCTAAAGAAGTTGCCCCTCTGACACCAGTAACCACAGGGATCTTGCACTGTGTGGTGGTTCCCCCCCCCTTTACATTTCCTGGAAGAAGTTCAGCCAACCTATCTTTCCCTCTCCTACTCAGGTGCAGGCCATGTCTATTATAACCTCATCTCACCTCAGTGTAGCAATGGGCACTGCACTCATATGAGAATTCATTTTAGTCAGCAGTAACCTGCTCAACTCAGAGTTAACATGGCTCACAGCAGTATTAACCCAGGGCTGGTCATGGCGCTGCAGGACCTCAATGAAAGTCACATTTTTGTGTGTAGTTGCTACTCTTTTATCCACGTGTTGCCAAGCATCTTTCATGTTAATTTAGATCAACACTGAACTTCATTCAGTCAGTCCAAATTTAATATTATCAACGTAGCAAGTTTGTGAGCTGGGTTTATTTTCTGAACCAAAATCAAAACTGATCTCTAGTAAGCAATCATTATACAATAATTAATTATCTGCTGCACTACTCTACCATATCTGGAGTGCTTTGCTCCTTTCATGTGAGTGTTTTTCCATTTCTGACACTTCAAAGAAATAATTTCCCTGACAGACTATTTCCAGACTTTGTTGGTTGGTTTTAAATTGTGCCAAAAATCCCACACTGTCATTTTTCAATAAGACTAATGAGTAAGACTGCTATAGTAAAAGCATATGGCTACTGGGATATACAGGTGAAAATGTTTGTTCTGAAAATTATGATATTGGTGGTTTTAATAAATTAATTTCCAAGACTTGAGTGTTGGCATAAACATAAAATATCTTGAGTACAACACTTTATAGATTTTTGGTTGACTAATAGCACAACGCAAAAAATTTGTGTACCAGAAGGCATTGAAATGGGAGAAACAGATGTTAAAAATGGTCTGCAGCTGCAGTCTAATAAACCATGTAGCTGAAATGAATGGACAATGTGAACTCCATGATAGTAAAGAGCGTGTGTGTGTGTGTGTGTGTGTGTGTGTGTGTGTGTGTGTGTGTGTGTGTCACTCTGGAAGTGTAAATAGGTCACTCAGTGAGTATGTATTTATCATGAAAGGACTTGTAATTTAACAGTGTAATCACTTTCACTATTTGGATGAAGTAATGAATGATGTAAAAAGCTAAGAAGGAAAATGATTATTTACTATGCTTTCAATACTAAGCAATATTTGAGGGGAGAAGTAAGGTGCCAAGGAATAGTTGGAGAATTTAATATTGCCATAATATATCGGAAGACTTATCCTCAACCTCATCTTGGAGCTGCTCTACTTCCTTCAAACCATACACTGCAAACACATCAAAAACATCAATTCTGCTGGTTACCCTGCACCCTCTTTGATGCAGTGTAAAATATGTCTCAGAAGAGGCTGTTCTATCTGTTCAAGGATGCCACAAATCACTATTAAGGACAGCAGCTGCATCCATTTTTATTTTTTGTGGTGAAATTCATGCATTCGTGGGATGTTAAAGCTAGCCAGTTACTAATGACTGATATAACCATGTATTATTACATGTTAGTGTGCATGTATTTTCCATAATTAAGTAATCTATCAATCTTAGTGAATGTTCAGAAAACTAATTTACAGCAAACATGATGAATGTCATACTTTTCTCATTTACATATCAAGGTGAAATATACTGAATTATGCAATAAACCTTTACACTGCCCAGTTGAAATAGTGTTTATGCAGGAGACCTTTCTTGTCATTTTAAGTTATAGTATTTTACTTTAAATCTCAAATTTATCAGCCTAGGCAATGGACCAAAAAATAGTACTTTAATATTGTGCAAGACTGGAAAATGAACATTCAAAATTAAGAATTTAGTAGCTCCTACATGTTTTGTAAACAGAAATTTGAAAATGCCACAGAAAAATTAAATTTTATGAATGTATTAAAAACTGGAAGCTTATGCTTACTTCTTTCAGCATTCATCTGATGCACATTATATTACTGGTATGTATTTGGCAGAAGTACTGCTTTAACTGCTCTTTAGTTAAGATAATTTGGTTTAGTACTTCTGGAATAAAAAAACTTGTTTAATATACTAGTTTGCTACAAACCACCCATAAATTAAATTCACAGATTATGTGGCCGGTTTCCTCTCAGGCACCAGACATCTATACTGACCATAAGTTGTCCACTTCACAAAATATATTCACAGTGCTTCTTTCTTTTACAAATGGCTCAACTTCACTGGAAACAGCTCTGCTTAAAACATTATTTTGCAACATTGACAATTTATTGTACTGCTTCATATTTGTGACGACATTTTAATAAGAAAACATGTTGCCACCACTAAACATAGTTTTACACTGTTTTAATCATATCTTGCTTCCCTCCTAATGAACACATATTTACATACAGTGTGATTCTGTGATCATGTTACAAACCTCCAGAGATGATGGAGAAGGGTAAATGTACCAATTTGAAGTAAGAGACCCTAGTCCAGAGAGAATGAGTTGAAAGTTATAGGCAAAAATTGTTCTCATACCTCTGACAGTGGAATACATGCATATCGGCAGTGCTGTTGCTATAAGGTAGGCAACTTTCAGAAGTGGTGGTATGGACCAAAAGAATAAAAAAAAAGGTCCAGTAAATGTTGTTGTTGTTGTGGTCTTCAGTCCACAGACTGGTTTGATGCAGCTCCCCATGTTACTCTATCCTGTACAAGCTTCATCTCCAAGTACCTACTGCAACCTATATCTTCCTGAATTTGCTTAGTGTATTCATCTCTTGGTCTCCCTCTATGAATTCTACCCTCCACACTGCCCTCCAATACTAAATGAGTGATCCCTTGATCCTTCAGAGCATGTTCTACTAACCAATCCCTTCTTATAGTCCAGTTGTGCCACAAATTCCTCTTCTCCCCAAGTCTGTTCAGTAGCTCCTCATTTTACATGATCTAATCTTCAGCATTCTTCTGTAACACCACACTTCAAAAGCTTCTATTTCTTCTTGCCTAAACTATTTATTGTCCACTTTCACTTCCATACATGGCTACAATCCATACAAATACTTTCAGAAAAGACTTCCTGACACATATCTATACTCAATGTCAACAAATTTCTCTTCTTCAGAAAGGCTTTCCTTGCCACTGTCAGTCTACATTTTATATCCTCTCTATTTTGACCATCATCAGTTACTTTGCCCCAGAATAGCAAAACTCATCTACTACTTTAAGTGTCCCATTTCCTAATCTAATTCCCTCAGCATCATCTGATTTAATGTGACTACATTCAATTACCCTTGTTTGCTTTTATTGATGTTCATCTTATAACCTCGTTTCAAGACACTGTCAATTCCATTCAACTTCTCTTCCAGGTCCTTTACTGTCTCTGACAGAATTACAGTGTCATCAGCAAACCTCAAAGTTTTCATTTGTTCTCTATTAATTTTAATTCCTACTCCAAATTTTTTTATTCTTTCCTTTACAGCTTGTTCAATATATAGATTGAATAACATGGGGGTAGGCTACAACCCTGTCTCACTCCCTTCCCAACTACTGTCGCACGCCCCTCGACTCTTATAACTGCCATCTGGTTTCTCTACAAATTGTAAATAGCCTTTCCCTGTATTTGACCCCTGCCACCTTCAAAATTTGAAAGAGAATATTCCAGTCAACATTGTCAAAAGCTTTATCTAAGTCGACAAATGCTAAAAACATAGGTTTGCCTTTCCTTAATTTATATTCTAAGATAATTCATAGAGTCAGTATTGCCTCACGTGTTCCACCACTTCTACAGAATCCAAACTGACCTTCCTTGAGGTCGGCTTCTCCCAAAGGTATCAGTAGTTCTAATGGAATGTTGTGTACTCCCGGGGCCTTGTTTCGACTCAGGTCTTTCAGTGCTCTGTCAAACTCTTCACGCAGTATCATATGTCCATTTCATCTTCATCTATGTCCTCTCACATTTCCATAATCTTTCCCTCAAATACATTGCTCGTGTAGAAACCTTCTATATATTCCTTCATACAGGTTGTTCTCTTTTCTCCAAAGGTCTCATTAATTTTCCTGTAGGGAGCATCTATCTTACCCCAAGTGATATACGTCTCTACATCCTTACATTTGTCCTCTAGCCATCCCTGCTTAGCCATTTTGCACTTCCTGTTGATCTAATTTTTGAGACATTTGTATTCCTTTTTGCCTGCTTCATTCACTGCATTTTTATATTTACTCCTTTCATCAATTAAATTCACAATCTCTTCTGTTATCCAAGGATATCTACTAGCCCTTGTCTTTTTACCTACTTGGTCCTCTGCTGCTTTCACTATTTCATCTCTCAAAGCTACCCATTCTTCTTCTGCTGTATTTCTTTCCCCTGTTCTTTCCAATCGTTCCCTAATGTTCTCTCTGAAACTCTCTACAACCTCTGGTTTTTTTTTCAATTTATCAAGGTCCCATCTCCTTAAATTCCCACCTTTTTGCAGTTTCTTCAGTTTTAATCTACAGTTGATAACCAATAGATTGTGGTCAGAGTCTACATCTGCCCCTGGAAATGTCTTACAATTTAAAACCTGGTTCCTAAATCTCTGTCTTACCATTATATATGTTGTTGTTGTTGTGGTCTTCAGTCCTGAGACTGGTTTGATGCAGCTCTCCATGCTACTCTATCCTGTGCAAGCTTCTTCATCTCCCAGTACCTACTGCAACCTACATCCTTCTGAATCTGCTTAGTGTATTCATCTATTGGTCTCCCTCTACGATTTTTACCCTCCACGCTGCCCTCCAATACTAAATTGGTGATCCCTTGATGCCTCAGAACATGTCCTACCAACCGGTCCCGTCTTCTGGTCAAGTTGTGCCACAAACGTCTCTTCTCCCCAATCCTATTCAGTACTTCCTCATTAGTTATGTGATCTACCCATCTAATCTTCAGCATTCTTCTGTAGCACCACATTTTGAAAGCTTCTATTCTCTTCTTGTCCAAACTATTTATTGTCCATGTTTCACTTCCATACATGGCTACACTCCATACAAATACTTTCAGAAATGACTTCCTGACACTTAAATCTATACTCGATGTTAACAAATTTCTCTTCTTCAGAAACGCTTTCCTTGCCATTGCCAGTCTACATTTTATATCCTCTCTACTTCGACCATCATCAGTTATTTTGCTCCCCAAATAGCAAAACTCCTTTACTACTTTAAGTGTCTCATTTCCTAATCTAATTCCCTCAGCATCACCCGACTTAATTCGACTACATTCCATTATCCTCGTTTTGCTTTTGTTGATGTTCATCTTATATCCTCCTTTCAAGGCACTGTCCATTCCATTCAACTGCTCTTCCAAGTCCTTTGCTGTCTCTGACAGAATTACAATGTCATCGGCGAACCTCAAAGGTTTTATTTCTTCTCCATGGATTTTAATACCTACTCCGAATTTTTCTTTTGTTTCCTTTACTGCTTGCTCAATATACAGATTGAACAACATCGGGGAGAGGCTACAACCCTGTCTTACTCCCTTCCCAACCACTGCTTCCCTTTCATGTCCCTCGACTCTTATAACTGCCATCTGGCTTCTGTACAAATTGTAAATAGCCTTTCGCTCCCTGTATTTTACCCCTGCCACCTTTAGAATTTGAAAGAGTGTATTCCAGTCAACATTGTCAAAAGCTTTCTCTAAGTGTACAAATGCTAGAAACGTAGGTTTGCCTTTCCTTAATCTTTCTTCTAACATAAGTCGTAAGGTCAGTATTGCCTCACGTGTTCCAGTATTTCTACGGAATCCAAACTGATCTTCACCGAGGTCGGCTTCTACCAGTTTTTCCATTCGTCTGTAAAGAATTCGTGTTAGTATTTTGCAGCTGTGACTTATTAAACTGATAGTTCGGTAATTTTCACATCTGTCAACACCTGCTTTCTTTGGGATTGGAATTATTATATTCTTCTTGAAGTCTGAGGGTATTTCGCCTGTTTCATACATCTTGCTCACCAGATGGTAGAGTTTTGTCAGGACTGGCTCTCCCAAGGCCGTCAGTAGTTCCAATGGAATGTTGTCTACTCCGGGGGCCTTGTTTCGACTCAGGTCTTTCAGTGCTCTGTCAAACTCTTCACGCAGTATCGTATCTCCCATTTCATCTTCATCTACATCCTCTTCCATTTCCATAATATTGTCCTCAAATACATCGCCCTTGTATAGACCCTCTATATACTCCTTCCACCTTTCTGCTTTCCCTTCCTTGCTTAGAACTGGGTTTCCATCTGAGCTCTTGATATTCATACAAGTCGTTCTCTTATATAATCTATCTGAAACCTTCCAGTGTCTCCAGGCCTCTTCCACATATACATCCTCCTTCATGTTTCACAAATTAAGTGTTAGCTATGATTAAGTTATGCTCTGTACAAAATTTTACCAGGCAGCTTCCTCTTTCAGACCTTATGCCCATTTCATATTCACCTCTTATGAGGTTGGTTTAAAAATTTCTCAGAACGGAGTAGGAAAAAAGTACTTTCATCACTGAAACTTTTTTTATTTTTCAACATAGTCTCCTTGTAGATTAATGCACTTGGTCCAATGATGTTCCCACGCCTTGATCCCATCTCGAAAATGATTTTCCTCCAGGCCTGTAAAATTGTTCTCAAATCCGACTATCGATTCTTCGTTTGACGTGAATCTTTGCCCACCAAGAGAAATTTTCAGTTTTGGGAAGAGATGGAAGTCTGACGGAACGAAGTTAGGTGAATAAGGCAGGTATGGCAACAATTCATACCTTAGTTAATGTAATTTTGCCATGGTGACTGCACGTGTGCGGGTGCACGTCAAGAGTCACGGCTCCTATCTTGCAGACAATTTTTTCATATCTGATTCTTCACTTAAAATGCAATATACCCTTTCAGATGACATCTGACAAGGGTGAGCAGTTTCACACACTCTCAATCGGTGATCCTACATGACCATTTTAAGCACTTTTGCAATGATTTCTGGAGTAGTGACACATCTTAGCTGACCACTGCACGGATCATCATCTAAGCCCTCCCGACCAAATTTAAATTCATTGTCCACTTGGCAACAGTTGAATGTGAAGGACCAGAGTCACCCAGTGTATCCTGTAAATCGGCATGAATGTCCTTTGGTTTCATACCTTTCTTTACAAAGTATTTAATCACTGCTCGAATCTCAATTTTTTCTATCTTCGCACATCACCATGCGGGAACAACAACAGAGCCATGTCACCGCCACAGCTCTCTTCGAAGAGCATTGACGTGGCACGTGTTTTCAGGCAACAGTCCAATGAATATCATGTGCACAAATCGTTGCACTAGCACTGACCTCTCTTGGTGATTCTGAGAAATTTTCAAACCATTCTCGTACTTCTCTTCCTTTTCCAACTATCAATTTCCAGTGCCCCATGACTACTAAATTTTCATCTCCCTGCACTATCTGAATAATTTCTTTTATCTCACCATACATTTCTTCAATGTCTTTGTCATCTGTGGAACTAGTTGGCATATAAACTTGTACTACTGTGGCAGGTGTGGGCTTCGTGTCTATCTTTGCTACAATAATGCGTTCACTATGCTATTCATAGCAGCTTACCCGTGCTCTTATTTCTTTTATTCATTATTAAACCTACTGCTCCATTACCCCTATTTGATTGTGTATTTATAGCCCTGTATTCACCTGACCAGAAGTCTTGTTCCTCCTGCCACTGAACTTCCCTAATTCCCACTATATCTAACTTTAACCTATCTATTTCCCTTTTTAAATTTTCTAACCTACCAGCTCGATTAAGGCATCTAACATTCCACGCTCTGATCCGTAGAACACCAGTTTTGTTTCTCCTGACAATGATGTCCTCCTGAGTAGTCCCTGCCCGGAGACACCAACGAGGGACTATTTTACCTCCGGAATATTTTACGCAAGAGGAATCCATCATCATTTAACCGTACAGTAAAGCTGCATGCCCTCGGGAAAAATTATGCCTGTAGTTTCCCCTTCCTTTCTGCCTTAGCAGTACCAGCACAGCAAGGCTGTTTTGGTTAATGTTACAAGGCCATATCCGTCAATCATCCAGACTATTGAAATGGCTGCTGCTGCTCTTTAGGTACCACACATTTGTCTGGCATCTCAGGAGATACCTCTCCATTGTGGTTGCACCCATGGCACGGCTATCTGTATCGCTGAGGCCTGCAACCCCCCCCCCCCCCACCCCTCACACACCAACAACAAAGTCCATGGTTCATGGTGGGAGGGTATCCAGTAAATAGGGACTAAAAAATTCATACCCTAATAGATAGGAGCCCTTTTTTTATCTTCAGTACTGTGAAACTCATCCCCTCTACTGAGAAAGTGCCCACAGCTGGTCAGGTATGCATTTTAGAGCCCCTATTTACTAGACTTTTTTCCAAATTTTGGTCCATACTACCTCCTCCAAAGATATGGTAACTAAAGAACTTGCTGTAGAAAAGATATGTTTCAAAGTGTCAAATACTAAAAAATGCTTATAGCTCTCATATGCAATTTAGAGCCCATGTTTACTAGACCTTTTTTCTTGTTTTGGTCAATACTAACACCTCCGAATGTTGCGTACACTAAAAGCTTAGTAATAACTGTACTGCGACCTGCTGTAATTTTTCTCAAGCGCATGCAGCTCTATAGTATGGTTAAAATATGACAGCATTCTCTGGGGTAAAATATTCTGGAGGTAAAATAGTCCCCCATTAAGATTTATGGGTGGGGACTACTCATGAGGATGTCGCCATCAGGGGAAACAAAACTGGTATTCTACAGATTGTAGCGCGGAATGCAGGACCCCTTAATCAGGCAGGTAGGTTAGAAAATTCAAAAAGGGAAATGGTTCGGTTGAAGTTAGATATAGTGAGAATTAGAGAAGTTTGGTGACAGGAGGAACAGGACTTCTGATCAGGTTAGTACAGGATTATAAATATGAAGTCAGATAGGGGTAAGGCAGGAATGTGCTTAATAATGCATATGAAAATAAGAATGTGGGTAAGATACTATTAACAGCATAGTGAATGTATTGCCATAGTCAAGACAGACACGAATCCCATGGCTACCATAGAAGTACAAGTTTATATGCCAATTAGCTCTACAGATGATGAAGAGGCTGAAGAAATGTACAATGAGATAAAAGAAATTATTCAGATAGTTAAAGGAGATGAAAATTTAACTGTGAAGGGGGATTGGAATTCAATAGCAGGAAGTGAAGTAAAAATTGCAGGTAAATGTAGACTGGGGGAATGAAAGAGGAATCCTTCTGGAAGAATTTTGCACAAACCATATTTTAATCATATCTAACACTTGATTTAAGAATCATAAAGGAAGGTTGTACACGTGGAAGATACCTGGAGACACTGGAAGGTTTTAGATTGGTTATATAACAGTAAGACAGAGATTTCAGAACCAGATTTTACATTGAAAAACACATTTCCTGGAGCAGATGTGGACTCTGACCACAATTTATTGGTTATTAACTGTAGATTAAGACTGAAGAAATTGTACAAAGGCAGAAAATTAAGGAGATGGGACCTTGATAAGTTGAAAGAACAATAGGTTGTTGAGAGTTTTGGAGGGAGCATTAGGCAACAACTGACGAGAATAGGGGGAAAGGAATACAGTGGAAGACAGACGGGTAGCTTTAAGAGGTGAATGCAACAGAGGATCAAATTGGTAAAAAGACAATGTCTGCTAGAAATCCTTATCCTTGTATAACACAAGAGATATTGAATTTAACTGATGAAAGGAGAAAATTTAAAAATGCAGCAAATGAAGCAGGCAAAATACGAACATTTAAAAAATCAGACTGACAGAAAGTGCAAAATGGCTAAGCAGGAATGGCTAAAGGACAAACATAAGTATTTAGAAGCACATTTCATAAGAGAAAAATAGATACCACCTACAGGAAGATTAAAGAGGCCTTTGGGGAAAAGAGAAGCAGCTGTATGAATATCCAGGGCTCAAATGGAAAACCAGTCCTAGATAAGAAGGGGAAGCTGAAAGATGGAAGGAGTATATAGAGGGTCTATACAAGGGGAGATGAACTTGAAGGCAATATTATAGAAGCAGAAGTGGATGTAGCTGAAGATGAGGTGGAAGATAACATACTGCAAGATGAATTTGACAGAGCTCTGAATGATCTAAGTCAAAACAAGACCCCAGAGGTAGATGATATTCCATCAGAGCTACTGATAGCCTTGGCAGAGCCAGCCATGACAAAACTCTTCCATCTTCTGTGCAAGATGTATGAGACAGTTGAAATACCCTCAGACTTCAAGAAGAATGTAATAATTCCAATTCCAAAGAAAGCAGTTGCTGACAGGTGTGAAAATTACTGAGCTATCAGTTTTGGACAAAATAAGGTAATGGGATAGATAAAAAAATCTACTCACCAAGTGGCAGAACACACACATAAAAAGATCATAATTAGGCAAGCTTTTGGAGTCAGTGGCTCATTCTTCAGGCAGAAGTGTTGAAGGGAAAGGATGAAGGGTGAAGGGAAAGGACTGGAGGGGTCTAGGAAAAGGGGCAGATTTTGGGAGTCATCCATAACCGCAAGTCAGAGAGATTTACCAGATGGGATGAGAAGAAAAGACTCACTGTTTAAAAAGTCATGGTTGCAAAATACTAACATGAATTCATTACTAAAGAAAGAAAAAACTGGTGGAAGCCAACCTCAAGGAAGATCAGTTTAGATTCTAGATAAATATGGAAACACGTGAGGCAATATTGACGCAATGACTTATCTTAGAAGACAGGTTAAGGAAAGACAAACCTACGTGTGTGGCATTTGTAGACTTAGAGTAAGCTTTTGACATTGTTGACTGGAATACTCTCTTTGAAATTCTGAAGGTAGCAGGGGTAAAATATAGGGAGCGAAAGGCTATTTACAGTTTGTACAGAAACCAAAAATACAGGGAGCGAAAGGCTATTTACAGCTTGCACAGAAACCAGATGGCAGTGATAAAGAGTCAAGGGGCATGTAAGGGAAGCACTGACTGAGAAGGGAGTGAGACAGGGTTGTAGCCTAACCCCAATGTTATTCAATCTGTACATTGAATAAGCAGTTAAGGAAACCAAGAAAAGTTTGGAGTAGGAATTAAAGTTAAGGGAGAAGGAAAAAACTCCAAGATTCGATAATGACATTGTAATTCTATCGAAGACAGCTAAGGACTTGGAAGAGCAGTTGAATGGAATGGGTGATGGTGTGAATGCAGTCAAATGGAATCAGGTGATGCTAAGGGAATTAGATTAGGAAACGAGACTCTGAAAGAAGTAGATGAGTTATGCTATTTGGGCAGCAAAATAACTAATGACGGCCGAAGTAGAGAGGATATAAAATGTAGACTGGCAATGGCAAGAAAAGCATTTCTGAAGAAGAGAAATTTGTTAACATCAAATATAGATTTAAGTGTTAGGAAGTTTTCTCTGAAGGTTTCTGTCTGGAGTGTAGACATGTATGGGAGTGAAATATGGACAATAAACTGTTTAGACAAAACGAGGGGTAGATCATGAAACCAATGAAGTGATACTGAATAGAATCAGGGAGAAAAGAAATTTGTGGGACAACTTGTCCAAAAGAAGGGAACGGTAGATAGAACATATTCGGTGACATCAAGGATATTTATCAAATATTGGAGGAAAGTGTGTGTGTGTGGGGGGGGGGGGGGGGTTAAAAACCATAGAGGGAAGCCAAGAGATGAATACAGTAAGCAGATTCAGAAGGATGTAGATTGCAGTAGTTATTCAAAGATGAAGAGGCTCACACTGGACAGAGTAGCATGGAGAGCTGCATCATTGACAACAACAACAACAACAACAACGACAACAACATGTGGAACTCCCAGATCAGATTTCAGGATGACACAAATGGGCTTTGTTGTAAGAGACAGTGTTGAATACAAAATCTCTACAGAAAAGAAAGACAAGGCTGAAAAACAGTTGCTCTTACAACAGAAAAAAGGGGGTGTTGCAAGCATAAAGCAGTGATATTTCTTCACATTTGCCAGAATATAGTACAGGGATAAAGCTGAAGTACAATAGTTATCCACAAAGAATTGAATTTGTGACACTTACCTTGTACTGTGTAACATTACCTTTCATCCTTATGTCTGTGGGTTTTCTTCATTACATGCATCCCACAAGACAGTGTTTCCACGCATTCTGATTCATGACCTCTCAACTGGTGCTCGCAACTCATGGAAACTCATCATACCTTTCCCCAAGGCATGTTTATCTCACTCAATGATAACTGATATCACATTATATTGGACACCATACAAGAACCTTCACTTTGATGGGTTGTTCCTCAAGCCAGCCTAAAACAATTTGGGTGCAATAAAGGGGTGCACTATCTTGCTTACAGTGAAGGTTTCCTGTGGGGAGCTGCAGTAGTAATCCCACACAAGGAGACGCTACAGCAGCTTGTAGGAATATCAGTTTATGCTGTCGCTACAGTGTGAGCTACCAGCACTGGCCCACTTCCAACGCCAAAAATGAGACAGCTGTTACCTGATGTTACTCATGTTGCATATATCGGCATGTCCATTTCCTCTCACCCTGCTCCTCACCCCTCTGACAGAGAACATTTCATGGCTTGAGCAAAGTACATGAACTAATGGACATATATGACTGTACAGTAGGTTTAGATTTTGGCACTGTTTGCAGATGTATCAGGGGCCAGTTCCGTTTCCATGTAATCAGCCATCACCATCTGCTGGAATTTACATGTTGGCAGACATACCCTGCCAACAGTGTGCACCAGGACTTGTCAGTATAGATAACATTCCTAACATGCTTTGAGTGTCTAATTGCAGTGATCCTGCTACCACACTAATCTCTGTGTCTTCTGACATGCTGTAAACAAAGAGAGAGGTGCGACAGAGGCTCTACATTCTGAATGAGGTGGCATTGTATGTTATGAATGTATAAAAGTTTCTGCCTGGCATTTAACTGGAGAGAGATTTGCTGCTGTTCACAGTTACTGTCCAGGGAAGTCAATGGCCACCCCTGCCATCAAGACGTTGCTAATGGCATCTATTTTGGTGGCAACTTTCCTCATACTGAGGTAGTCATGATATACTTCTGACTGGTGATACTTGAAAGACCCAATGCATGCACAATTTTGGAGATGATGGGTCATAACATATAAGGTGCCAGTGGTCTTCCCAAAATGAAATGCAATGATATTAAAGGACAGGTTACATCACTGTCACAAAGCATGCTAAATTATTCCGGCAAAATCAAACACTGGAAACTCCAGGTAGGAATGCCAACAATGTAGGAAAAGAGAGATTGCAATTTACCATAAAGGAGACACGTTAAGTTGCAAACAGGCACAATGAAAAGACACATACATAAAGCTTTTGGCTACAGCCTTCATCAGCAAAAGAGAAACACACACCATTCATACACACAAGCAAGCACACACCTCATGCACACGACTGCCAACTCTAGCATCTCAGGCCAGAATGTTGGCCCGAGTGCTGGAGTTGGTGGTCAAGTGTGCTTGCTTGTGGGTATGAATGGTGTGCTTCTCTTTACTTGATGAAGGCTGTGGCCAAAAGCTTTATGTAGGTGTCTTCTCATTGTGCCTGTCTGCAACTTAATGTGTATCCTTTATGGTAAGTTGCAATCTGTCTTTCCCTATATTGTTGATAGATTATTCCTTTCACCTATATGACAGGAGCAGTGTCTCTCCAACATAGCAGCAGTGCCCTAATATTTTCTGTCTCACAAGAATACATGGCTACTTGCTTGTCCCCCCCCCCCCCCCCCCCGCACCCCCCCCCCCCAAAAAAAAGGCTAAGTAATTTATGTACTGTCAGAATTCAAAATTTTTCATTTTGATAAAGTGGAAGGTACAGCAGCTGAGCAGGTTTGTGAGTGCAGCACTAGCAAGGAGAGGTCCTCAGAGATGGGATCAACGTTTTGAAACTATCTACATGGCTGTCTAGGTTAGGGTCCCAGAAGGCACATCCTGCAGCCATTCATCAAAGTGGGCCCCTGTTTGTGGGTAATCAACAAAAAATAATTTCACATGATACTCTAGACCCTTAAAAACAAGTCTATAATGCAGAACAGCAGCATAGTGTAGTGGTTACATCCTTGACATGCAACAGGTTGGGGGTTAGATTCCTGTTGGGTGTTTTGATATTTCTTATTTTTAAATCTTTATAAAAATGACTTCAATCATTATTTTTATTCAATTCATTGGTTTAAATTTACTTCTTTATTTCTAAATCTTTGTTGTGTCATTTTAATCATCATATTAACTTTTCATTTGCTCTCATTTTTTCTCTCCTATCAGTCTTCTTACATTTCAATAAAAATTTAAAAATAGAAAGTTCTGAAGCGTTTGACTGGATTTGAGTCCTCTACCTTCTGCGTCAGGAATGTATTTTACCCATTACACTATGTCGCCACTCTACATAAAAATGTTATTGATAAGGCTCTTGAGCATTACGTGAAATTATTTTTTGTCAGTTACTTACAAATGAGGATTTATTTTTCCAGTTCAGTTTATTTTAACCCATTTTAATTACAGCCTGCCATTTTTATTACACTTTTATTATTTTCAGTGCAAAACTGAGATGTTTATGGTGTTATACAGTCGGTCTACATGAATGAGGTACTGGCAATCTAGCTGCAATACAAATGGTCGGAGTTAGCTAACCATTCACCGTAGAATGGAAGTTTTGTCTCGTACTCTGTGTAGGCACTACACAGTTTATGATAACTCACACTGATGGCAATGGAGAGACTGGCAGAATGAAACAGACTGTTACAGAAGCAAATGATAGTGGATTTCATGAAGTGAATGAATAACCAGAATGCATCTAGAGCACAGCAAAGTCACCTGAAGCATACGTGTAATAATCCACTGAGCAATCAAAGTGATCAATGTAAATCAGGCAGGGTTAAGAGAACTGGTCAAGACAACTGTTCAATGATGGTTTAATAAATGCTTCAGAGACTGAGAGACTGAATAGCAGTTGTGATATTTGGACGGCGAGGGCAGAATTATGAATCTTTGTCAGTTTTAGGAACTGAACTACACGAGCATGACTCATGAGCCAACCTTGCAGCTTTACAGTCAGGCCCTCAGATACCACCTGTTCACATATCCACAGTGGTAAGTTATGTATTTAGCTTTCCTGTGGTTTTTTTAGCAGCAAATTTCTTAAATTTTGTGCATGTTTCTCTATTTAAGAGGTTTCATCTCACGTTTTTAACTGTAAGTATAAATTCTGCTGTATGCAGCACAGTTTTCATTTCTTCTGAACATCCAGCTACACAGCTCATTAAGACATCAGCATCCAAAGGTGATATGCCACGCGGATAACAAGTTCTTCATCTAGAATGCTTTCCGGTTTTACAGTTTACTTCATCAGTTAGTCTTGCTAGGTTGGGTAGGATGTGTGCAGATGCAGGAGGGGCTGGCCGCAGTTTGCTAACAGTTGAATGCATTTTTGGCTATGATCAGCCAGTTTCAGGCTGCTGTCTCAGGGTGTAGCAGTGGCAGATAGTCTTGGGCATTGCATGGGACACATCTATGGGCTCTACTCCTATTGTCATCTCCTATTGCACCCGAAGCAGGGGAACTTTCCTCACAGCATGGTGAGTGGCACCTGGTAATGTGTTCGTGTTGCTTGAGATGGAGGGCCAGTGTGGAGACTGGCCGTCTGGCCTCACCTACTTCAGCAGGATCCAAGCACGGATGTATGGGCAGTGGGTTGCAAGTTACTGAGAGCCCCTAATGGCTTGGAAGAAAGCCAATGTTCACTTGGTTTGTCTGCCATTTGCAAGTTGTGCCTCACACTGGCATGAGTGACACCTGTCGCACGGGTTCTGAAGCCAGCCTCAGTTCATACAGGTGGCTGGCATCATGCAATAGGTGCAAGCAGATCTCACAGTTTGCAGCACTGTTCCCAGAGCTGATTTGGGTCCTTTTGTTTGGAGCTGATTGGAGTGTCTCAACCAAAGGCTTCGTCAACTCTGTGATGGTCTTGGCTGCAGATAACTGGACCTGCATTATCGGGTGGGAACTTGTAGAACTCGCCTTCATAGGGCAGGAGTGCACTACACAAAGGAAGCATATACTCGGGTAGCACATGGGTGTTTTTTACACTAGGCTCTGTAGTTCGAGGTACTCGCTATCAGACATGCAGATAGTGAAATCAGACCATGCTCACATTAGACACTGCAGATGTCAAAATTTTATCAGTAAATTATTAAAACAGTTCATAACAAAGCTCCCAAATTTATCACTGTGACTTAGCTTTATGACAGTAGGAGCAACGAGCTAACCAGTGACATCATAGACATCACACGACTCAAATGGAGCACTTTAGGGGGCTTTGAAATCATCTGAATTTCATTTTAATTTTTATAAATGAATACTGAAATTCAAGAAGGAAAAACGCATGTTCTGTAACACTTCTAGAGTCATTCAAAGAATGTCTACAGTCAGCAGCATGTAAATATCCACATGTTGCAATGCTAGTTGGAGACTATTTTAACCTGCCAAATACAGACTGGGACGTCTATGGATTCATTGCGGACGGGGTGGGGTGGAGGTTACAGACAGATAATCTATTGCAGAGTACTTGAACATGTTTTCTGAAAACTATCTTCAGCAGCTAGTCCAGCAACCCACACACCATGGAAACATCTCAGACCTTGTACTTACAAAAAACCAGACCTCATTGACTGCATCAGTATAGACACAGGGATTACCGATCATGATGTCATTACAGGAACTATGGATACAAATGTTAACACTGGAACCGCTAGAGCAATCAAAATGACTGCAACACGTTTTCAAAACGCTATTTTGACTGCAGCTTTTGTTGTATTGCAGTTGAGCTTCAGTGACATTTCCAGGTTAAAGGTCAGAATCACTCATACTAAATATATGTATTTTTTGAAAAATGGTTACGGCGCTGTTAACAACTACACCTAGAACTGCAAGAGCAGTCATTTTGATCGCTGCATTGATTATTGTAATAAAATGTCTTACTACATGTCCTCCTTCCTCTGGTTGAGATCAAATCTGTTAACAGTCAGTCTCTAAACAGCAATAATACACACAGCAATGAAACTCTTTTAATTTACTTATGTCCATTGTCTCTGTGTCACCAGTCATATTGTCATTCGTTAGTTCTTAGCAATGTAGTAATCATGGCCTTGAAGATCTCGTTCGCTTACCGACACAGAATTGTTCACTCTTACATGGTATTCCAAATGATAAGTCTGACGCAGAATGTGACCTAGATGCAGAAGACCTAAGAGAAGATCTGGACAAAGATTACTGTCAACCAAACGATCATTCTGGAAGCAGTGACTCACATTATGCTGACAACGTTGTTCAACCAGGTTTGTAATAGCCTAATGAAATGTGTTATTTACATGACTCTGAGCGGACACTTCTAATTTGAAGTTTTCTGTAGTTCAATTACAGCAAGAGAAAATGTATCACATAAAAGAAGATATCAGAAGGGACAGATCAATACATGCCTCTCAGGACCACGTAATGTTGCTGGGCACAGATGGTATCGCAGAGTGGACTGTAGCAGAGTTTGGAAAGACGACATCTGGCAGATTGGCGAGTCATAACATCGTGAGAGAAAATCCAAGACCTACACCATATTCAAAGTGGTATATTCCTGACATCAGTGTAGTGTGTGTATGGCGTCTGTTTATTAATGACTCAATACTGGAAGACATAAAACACTGTATGGAAACGCAGGCAAAACATTTTCTAGGAAATGAGTTGTGGAGTGTACATTTGGAGAAATTGGAGGCTTTTATTGCTTGATTGTATGCTTGTGGTGTTCTTGGAGCCAACAGTACTGAACTTGATGAACTGTGGTCTAAAATGTGGGGCCCACCTATCTTCAGAGATTGTATTGTATTGTGTGTTAACCAGGGACCTAGAAACAATGGAGAGGCTCCGTCCCCACCACAGCCGCAGTGTTCCACAACCCCACGATGACTACCCCAGTCGACTTCACCCCTCCGCCGCCCCACACTGAACCCAGGGTTATTGTGCGGTTTGGCCCCCGGTGGACCCCCCAGGGAACGTCTCACACCAGATGAGTGTAACCCCTATGTTTGCGTGGTAGAGTAATGGTGATGTACGCATGTGGAGAACTTTTTTGCGCAGCAATCGCCAACATAGTGAACTGAGGCGGAATAAGGGGAACCAGTCCGCATTCGCCGAGGCAGATGGAAAACCATCTAAAAACCATCCACAGATGGGCCAGTTCACCAGACCTCGACACGAATCCGCCTGGCGGATTCGTGCCGGGGACGAGGCGCTCCTTCCCGCCCAGAAGGCCATGCGTTAGGCCGCACGGCCAATCGATCTTCAGATATACTATGGTGAGAAATTGCTTTTGAGGAATTCTAAGATTTTTGTGCTTCAACATTAGAAACGCAAGATCAGATCGTTTGAAGACAGATAAATTCTCTTTAGTACCAAAAGTTTGGAACAAATTCATTGAAAATTGCTGTTTGAGCTATATTCCAGGTGAAATCTGACACCTGATAGCAGTTTTTCCCTAGCAAAACAAGGTGTTTGTTCTTACACTATATGCCAAACAAACCAGATAAATTTGGTATAAAATTTTGGCTTCTTGTTGACATTAACTCAAAAGTTTCTGTGCAATCGGTTCCCTTACTTAGGAAAAGCCAACCACAGATCATGTGGCCAGACTCTTCCTGAAAGTGTAGTAATGAAGTTGATGGAGCCGTTTCCAAAGAAGGGGCGAAACATGACTATGGACAATTTTTTTACAACAGTGAAACTGGGCAAGAAGTTGAGAACTAATCGTACTAGCATTGTTGGAACAATTAGACAATCAAGAAGAGAAATCTCTAATGCTGTGAAGGCAATGAAGGCTAATCTTTATCATTCAGATCTCTTCAAACATTCCAGTGGTACCCTTACTGTATATCAAGACAAACGAAACAAGCAAAACAAAAATGTGCTTTTGTATAGCACTTTGCATTCAAAAGTTGAACTTCAAACTGGTCCGGGGGGAGGGGGAGAAATAGATTTCTACAGCAATACAAAATATGGTGTTGATTTGGTGGATCAAATAGTGAGAAAATACACTGTTCTGAGTCGTTACTCGTAGATGGCCAGTTCATGTATTTTATAATATTCTTGGCTTGGCAGCTATCAATTCCTGGATCGTTTTCAAGACAGTAACAGGGATGAAAATCACTCATCAAAATTAAATCCTGAAGCTAGCACAGGAGCTTCGTATGGGGTATGTGGACTCGTAAAGTAACTTGGTGGAAACAGAAGCTGAATCTGGAAACTCTGTGGAAGGAAATAAAATGAGGAGACAATGTCAAATGAAGAAGTGTAGGAATAAGACAAGTTATATCTGCAAAAAGTGCAGACAGCGAGTGTGTGGCTCTCGTTCAAACGGCGTAACTAAGGACGTGGTATGTAGTTCCTGATATTAAAGATACGTAATTCACATCACTGAAGAAAAAGTCAGGCAGTGTTTTACAAATATGTTGTGGTACAAGGATTTGGCAAACAGATTTCATATATAAAATATAACATTAATTAATTTTATAATAATGAGTAGACAATAAATACATCAGCTTCTTTGCTAAAAGAATTTGAAACAAAAACTGTGTTTGTTAAGTAGATAAAACGTTTCTAAAAATTCATTCTTGCTTGTAATAAATGGAAAAAATAAGTTTGAAAAAAATTACATAATTCATCTAATTTTAGCTTTATAAACCAAAAATACACATTTGAAACAATGATAATGAGAAAGAAAATAATAATTTTCATATAGTGGTCAAAATGACCGCATCAATGGTTCTAGGTATACAATGTGACCAAAAATATCCGGACACCTGGCTGAAAATGACTTATAAGTTCGTGGTGCCCTCCCAACAGTGGGAAGCAAGAAGGTGCTTAAAACATCAATGTAGGCATGTGCTGTGATAGTGCCATGCAAAACAACAAAGGGTGCAAGCCCCCTCCATGAAAAACATGACCACACCATAACACCACCGCCTCCGAATTTTACGATTGGCACTACACATGCTGGCAGATGACGTTCACCGGGCATTCACCATACCCACACTCTGGCATCGAATTGCCACATTGTGTACCATGATTTGTCACTCCACACAATGTTTTTCCACTGTTGAATCATCTAATGTTTATGCTCCTTACACCAAGCGAGACGTCATTTGGCATGATGTGTGGCTTGTGAGCAGCTGCTCTACTATGAAATCAAAGTTCTCTCACCTCACGCCTAACTGTCATAGTACTTGCAGTGGATCCTAATGCAGTCTGGATTTCCTGTATGATGGTCTGGATAGATTCTGCTTATTACATATTACGGCCCTCTTCATGTGTCGGCAGTCTCTGTCAGTCAAAAGACGAGGTTGGCCTGTACGCTTTTGTGCTGTATGTGTCCCTTCACATTTCCACTTCACTATCACACTGGAAAAAGTGAACCCAGGGGTGTTTAGGAGTTTAGGACTCTCGGCAAAAAGTGTTAACATGTGGTTACATAAGCGGCAGTTGCAAAAGTTTCTTTCCTAGATTTCTGGAAAAGAATGCATTTGTGGACACCATACCTGATGATGTGAGACGATTGCTTGTCATAACCTTTATGGGTGATTTTCTAAAAAATAGGAGGGTGTTGAGTCAAAATATCTTAAAAGTCCTTCATTTTAGGTTGTGCACAAGTGACCAGCTAAATCTGAGTCGAATCGGTTGGCCATATCTGAGGCCTTCCCCTTGTTAGACAATATTTCTGGATGGGGATGACTAGGAAAAACAAGCCTGTAATCTTCAGATACATTATTTGCAGAGTCCTGCTTGACACAGTCACAGCATTTAAATATCTGGAAGTAACATTAAAAATCAATATGAAATGGTACGAGCATGTGAGGATTGTGGTGGGGAAGGCAAATGGTTTATTGGGAGAATTTTAGGAATGTGGGGTTCATCGACAAAGGAAACCGCACATAGGACACTAGTGTGACCTATTTTTGAGTACTGCTCTAATTTTTGGGATAAGCACCAGATTAGATTAAAGGAAGACTTCAAAGCAATTCAGAGATGGGCTGCTACTGGTAGGTTTGAACAACACTCTTGTGTTACAGAGATGCTTAGAAACTGAAATGGGAATCGCTGGAGGGAAAGCAAGGAACACTATAGAGAAAATTTAGAGAAACAGCATTTGAAGCTGACTGCAGAACAATTCTACTGGCGCCAACATAAATTTTGTGTAAGGACCGTAAAGATAAGATATGTGAAATTAGGGCTCATGTGGAGGCACACAGACAGTCATTTTTCCCTCACTCTATTTATGAGTGGAAAAGAAAGGAAATGACTAGTAGTGGTACAGAGTACCATCCACCACACACTATACAGTGGCTTGTGGAGTATATATGTAAGTGTACTTCTGCCAGTACCTCATGTCCTGTCTTCCAAACTCCAGAGAAGTTCTCTAGGGAAACATGTGGGATTAACACTCTTAGATGAAAATATATTATGGAGACAAGGCCTAGCCACAGAGTGTGGTATTGTTTCCAGAATGAGTCTTCACTCTGGATCAGAATATGTGCTGATATGAAACTTCCTGGCATATTAAAACTGTATGTCGGACTAAGACTTGAACTTGGGATCTTTGCCTTTCGCGGGCATGTGCTCAACCAACTGAGCTACCCAAGCACAACTCGTGACCTATCCTCACAGCTTTACCTCTGCCAGTAGCTCATCTTCTACCATCCATGGAGTCATGGTTGAGCACTTGCCTGACAAAAAGCAAAGGTCCCAGATTCGAGTCCTTGTCTGGTATAGAGTTTTAATCTGCCAGGAAGTTTAATATTGACACACCCTCCACTGCAAAGTGAAAATTCGTTCTGGGATCATCTCCACTCTCCTTGAAGTACTGCCAACTCTGCAACTTTTGATTATGTATATAATGTGAAAATAATTACTGAACCTAAGTGCTGCCAAAAGACTGTCACAGGTCTATGCAGTCCTTCTGAAAAATATGGAAATCACACAGTTCAGTGTTCATGGTGAATCCAATTTATTGACAATACCTATCCAGTCCTCAAAGTTAATATCTCCATTCCTGAGGGCTAACCTGAATCCACACTGCATTTCAAGCACAATACAATGAAGCCAATAAGTCAATAACCTCAGTGACATCATAGTGATACGCTTCTAGCACAAACGAAAAATGCAGAGTCACAAAGCCTTTACCCAGTGGCAAGCAAGAGACACCAGTTTGCATAACAACTATATAGTCGGCAGAATGATGCTTTCTGAAAAAAGTAAGTAAGTTCAAAAGTATTTATTCAGCATGTTGTTGCAAATTTATCTATGCTATCAGTTTTTATAATTGATTTTAATGAACTTTTATAAATTATTATTTCATGTGGTACTGTGTAAATATATTTATTGAATTCAAGGTTGTAATATGAAACACATGCCATATTTTAAAGCCCAACAGAAATATACTACACAGACACATCAACATTAGTATTATAAATTTTCTTGCATTAATATGTATTATCACAGTGTTTTCATGTGACTAGTTACACTGAAATGAATGATTTGTAATGTATCTTTCCAAGATCGTGCACATGTAACATAGTGGATGGCAAGTGTGCACTTATATACTGAGATATTCATTCAACTTATTAGCTTCTTCACTACCAACTGAATATTGCTTTAAAGAGTTTTGTTCTACCTGCATTGTTTTTTTGCATCAACAAAGTGTGGGTGTATTATAACTGGCTATTCATATCAAAATATACTCTATAAACAAAATGATTTTATCAAAAATACATAAATACTTCAAGAACTTCCAAATAACTCTCTCATCAGATTTGTTTTATTTTTAGCCCTGTCAATATCAATTTCAGTATCTTCTACGCCAACATCTGTATGGACATCTTTCCCTTTGTCTATAGCCTCCAAAGCAGCTAACAGCTCTCCTTTCCTGAATGTACTTTGCTTCTCTTCCTCTTTTATAGGTGCATGCTGTTTGATATTTATCTCAACATTCTCTTCTTTAATTACCGTATTTTTTGATACCCTTTTTGGTCTCTCAATTGAGTTGCAAGGCTGTTGAACAGTTTCGCTTTCACCACTACATATAGTTTCAGCCAAGGAAGGTGATCTTATAAAATTCTTTTCTTCCACACTGTGCTCTTCAGAGCTGTTGTTATGTGAGTGAGAGTTAGATGAAGTGGAGGTGTCGTTGAAATGAGTGTGTGCTGTGTCATTTATATTACCATTATTGTGTGATGTTTGTATTACATTATCAGAGCAATTTTTTAGAGAATTGTCTATTAGTTGTGATGTCACTGGACTGCTGCTGTAGCTCTTTGGAGTGTGTAAACTCGACACAAATTTCAATGGCTTTTCAGAAACATTATCTGAAAATTCCTTGCTTTGATCTGAATTCTGCTGCTCAAGTGGAGAAGACAGTCTACTAAGTTCATCAGTAGTGACAGTGTGCTCTTCTCGCTCTCCTACATCATCAAATAGCTCTCCACCAGACGAAACTATCGTCTGTTGTGAATCTGAGTCTGGGTCCTCCTGGATGGTTTGGTGGTCTTGATGACGCCTTCCATATTTTTGTTGCTTCAAACTATAACATGGTGTAGCTGCATTCAACTTCTTTGTTCCTGTGATCTGTAGCTGGTCCAGTTTTTCATCAGAAGATTGGGGTGTTACTTGATCTTGAACCTGCACATAAGACCAGTTTATTTATGGATACTGGGAAAGGAAATTCTTTGTTTTCAATTAACATATAGCCATACTTAAAAACTAGAAATCATTAAGCTATACTCCACAATTTATTCTGTACATAGGGATTGGGTTACAGAAATACCTCACGAATGGGGTGGGATTGGGATAGGGATGTATTGGGAATTGTTTGGGCACTAAACAGCATTGTCATCAGCACCCTCGTCCAAGATTTTAGTACTGTCGTATGAACAGTCTTTTCTTTTTAACACAAAAAGCAAAGGCCATACAAGTACAACCACAGATGTAAAAAAAATCAGAAACATTAGGAGAAGGTGGGGGGAGCTTCTCATTAACTTATGTTAACAATCAAATTAAAAAGACTGCCTGTTGGCAAATAAGCAAATTATAATTGAAATCAGGTATAATATAATTTAATTGTTGTTTGCTGAGGTTTTCATTAAGGAGGTATGCTTGCGTGCTTATCAGCCCTAAGCTATGACTGGCCGATTAGTCCGGTTTCTTGGCCAGTAAGCTCGAGTTTATGACTAATGCGTTCCCTCAAGTTACACACAGTATTGTTTAGGAGGGGATGAGCAAATTGGAAGTCAACTGAAGGAAGCAGAGGGGATAATCATTGACCAGAGCATATTTGGACAACAGTATACAGACAACCATCCCTTTGGGCAATACTAGAAAAATTTGTTGCAAATTTTCTTTGAATGTAAGGCTGTTCCTGCAGACCGTAGTGCTGGCGAAGCAAGCCCGCCAGCTCACCTAAAATAGCTGCCAATAAGAAGCACAGAATGGTGTCATGGGAGAACAGCTCGCTTTGTCTGCCACCTCTGACCTGGTTAGATATTCCTTCTCCCTACTCCACTGTAACATTATCATAATGGTTCCTCCAGATTGCCATCTGGCTACATTCCATGAGAGAAGCTACACAGCAGGAGTGGTGCATTTCCTATGATTATCTGTGTTACTATCATAGGAGGTGATGGGAAAAAAACATGGCAGTCATTTGAAAAAAGGTCAGCTGGTGAACACTGACATAATGAGTTCAAGTATAGTTTCATACTTCGACATTTACAGAGGTTAATGAATTTTTCTTGACAAAATGCTTCATCTGAGAATACTATTCTAATTGTGACTGGAAAATGAATTATTTCTAGATAAGTTGGAACTTAGTTCATATATGTGGCTGTTTTTTGAAAGAGCAGAGGATCTAAAACAAGTAAGGTGTATAGTGTGTGTGTGTGTGTGTGTGTGTGTGTGTGTGTGTGAGAGAGATTCTGTTACATATAGGTTTTATACTGATGGTCTTGTGGTGGATCAACTGAGAACCAACTAGAATGTTATGCTTCCCATGAGAATAAAATGCTTTGCTGAGATAGGAGATGCTCAATTAATAGTGACATGCCCCTTCAAGTATTTGAATAAGAGTATACAGGAACTGAATGTGCAGATCAAGCATATTGGGATATGTACTGAAGTTCATTTAATTTATGTGGCTTGTAATATATTTATGGAGTCAAATTTTTTTAATCTGTAAATGTGTTTTTGGGTGTACAATCATTTTTACTATTGAAAAATTGGCCGGTGCTGTACTGAGTTTAAGGAGAATGTCAAGAAATGCATAAAGATTAGTAGAATTCATTGGAAACTATCTTTAAGAAACCAAACAACAGCACAATTCAATTTGGAGAAATGAATTCATACTCTCATCTTAGTGGTTACTAAAGTCACAAAAATGTGCCAGTCTTTTTTATGAGCCTATTCTGACTATTCACAAAGGAAAAATACTCCTCAATTTTGTAGCATAAAATATATTTAAAATGAAAAGAGATTGGTATTCGAGGAAGTGATGTTGCCTTGACACCAAAGAGACCGGATGCTCAACATTGCTATTTAACGAGAGAAAGCTGGAGCCTCTAAAATGGCATTGACCCTCCACTTCCAGAAAAATCACTCAGCAGCCAGTGTTCCCACAAAACATATTGAGCATTATTCATCAGAGAAATGATTATTGCAGAAGGCATCCCCTCAAAAATAATGGATAATGATGAATACATTCATAATTCAGCTGATAAAGCAAAGCTATGTGGAGTATTATAAAATAAAAACGTAACAAACCCCTTAAAAGTAGCCAACACATTAAACAACTTTTTTGCAGGTGTTGCTGATAACACAATAAAATCAAACTTAAATAAGAATACCCAAGCCAGTGAATCCATACTATTATATAAAGGCAAGTTGTTGTTACCAAAATTCTCTAAAAACAGTTGACCAATTTACTTCACATTTTTGCACGATGCTCTAATGAACAATCAGATGGACACAGGCTACAATTTGTTTTAATATATATGTGCAATATAGGGTGACATAGCAGTCTGTTAACATTTGAAAATGCACTAATTCACAGACTAATGTAGGTAGAGAAGTAAAAATTGACACATGCACAAAATGATATGGGGATTTATTGAAACCAAAAATTATTGCAAAAACTGGCCAAGATGGCACTGGAAAGCAGTACGTCAGTGATGCTGCATGATATCTACAGATAAAATGACCTGTAGTGAGAGAGGGCGTCAGATCATCCCTAGCCTGGCTGATAAACACCTGCTGGAAAGTATGACTTTTAGGAAGGATGATGCTTCACCTCATACTGCTTCATGTGCGAAAGAGCTCTTGCCCACACTGTTTGGCGAAGATCGCCTTCTAAGCCACCATGTCTGTCAGGTTTGGCCTCCCTCATCCCCAGACCTCAATCTGTATGATTGTTGGTTTTGGGGTTATCTGAAGTTGCAAAAGTTACCACAATCATCTGACCTCATTAAGTATGCTAAAAGACATCTGACAGAAATTTCTCATCATGCCAATTGATATGATTTACATTGCTTTTCACAACATTGTCCCTCAACTAAAGGCATTGATGAATGACGGCCAACATGCTGAACATTTGTTATAAAGAACATCCACTTTGCTAAAATAAATTGGTATGCTAATTATTGCTTTTGTATGATATGAAACTGATCTGTTGGTCATTTTGTGCACTTTTTTTGGGTTCAATAAAACCCCGTCATTGCAAGCATATGTGTTAATTTTTACCCCTCTACCTACATTATTCCATGAAGTACTGATTTTCAAATTGTAACGAACTTTTGGGTCACTCTGCATATACAGGTGAAACACTGTTACCAAACATTAAAAAAATCTCACGATACTGTAATGAACATTCATATGGACATAGGCAATACACTATAATTCATAAATACATATGTAATATATAAATGGGAAATGCTGTTACCAAATATCTCAAGTTCCTGACCGATTTTCTTCAATTTTTACAGACTACTCTACTGAATATAAAGACCAAGATAGGCTACATATTTTTTTTAATGTTTATACTATATAAATGGGAAACACTGTTAAAAATTCTGAAAAAGTTCTTGAACTGACATAGACTACACATATTTTTGAATGACAATGTCGAAGTTCTATGTTAAGACTGACTATGAAAAAGAAATCGCTGTGATGTGCTTTAAAAATGTGGCGGTTTAGTGTTCTTTCTTGCAGTCAGTTTCAAGTACAATAGCAAGATATGTAAATAATTAAACAAATTGTTCTTTCTCCTTATACAAAATTTCAAACAAATATTGTACACACAAAGATGTGCTGTTTTGTTTCCTTCCTTGCCATCTGTGTTACAGAAAACTGGAAAGGTGTATTTATTGCTTACGGCATAGTCCATATCAATTCAGACAGGCTAGGAAAAAATTTTACCTTCATAGTCTCGGATATTATTGAATTTAGCATATGTTAGAATGAAGGACTAAGTAAGGAACACGTATCTTTTCTTGTTTTCTCAAAAAAAAAAAAAAAAAAAAAAAAAAAAAATTCTCCTCCGAGATACAGCCCTCCAAAGATGACACTGTGCATACCATTTTGAAGATGTGAATCTTGGAAAATTTTTTAAAATGCTGTATATCTGGAACAGTTCTAGATATTTTGTGATTACAAAGAAATCCTCCATTTGGACTTATCTGTCAAAGTTCTTTTACTGTAGCATCCTGAATTTTTTTTATAATTTATGGAATTAATAAAAAAAATGCCAATCCATAAAATTTTGATTTTTTCCTGTTGATTAGTACCATATAGTCCTACATTCCCTGAAAAGGAGAGGTTCCACTTTTAGGTTGAACAGGTTTTATAAACAATTGAAACTTTTGCCATACATAAAACCTGTTTTATTACCACATAATCACATAAAAGGCTCATAAAAATCAAAACCTAGCCTTATTTAAAATAATTTTAGTTTTGAAAGATGAATAAGAGACTCATTTTTCAAGCATTTTAAATGGTTCCAAAATGTATTTGAAATGTCCAAAGACTTAAAGGTTTCAATTTATACAACTTCTGTGCACTCTGTTTTGTACTGAAACTAGCCAGTCAACGAACTAATAATGTGTTCGACTGCTTCAGTATCTTCCTATGATGTAGAGTGATGCCTTCCTGTTGAACCAAGAGGAACTGGAGCACTCACAATTGTCAAAACATTGTCAACAGGAAGTGAGCACAGATGGTGTTGTTGCTGTCCTTCAGCTGGAAACCTCTACCCAGTTCACTACAATTTCATTTAACTCATAACTGGTGTCTATAATATCTGCAATCCGCCAATCACAAGTCATACCCACAAGCCACAAACATCCCCCTTCTCAGGTTGTGAATAAGAATATTATCCTGCTGTTTCTGAGGTATTAGCGGAACGAATGAAATGTCTTCTTTCTTGCTCTTTAAAGTTTGTGCAATATGAGTTCACCCATCATTTTGAGTCCAAAATTGTGTCTTCTGAATTCCTTTCACAGGAATAGTTTGTTTGGACCATTCTTTTTTCTGCTCACAGAATTCTTCGATTTCCTCTTTGGGCAAAAGAATGAGGGATGTGGATGTGTAAGATTTCATGAAGCTTGTAAAATCCTCAGCATTCTGAATTGCAGCTGTATTTGGTATGGAAAGATTGTGTTTTGTAGCATGGTCCTTCAGCAGGCCTCCTACACCATCACAAGCCCCTCCCCATGACCAGTATTACTGTATACCCAGTCAGTTGGCACAAGCGACTTACTCAATTCCAAAAACTGGTAACCATTTTTAAGATGACTAGTAGCACCATCAGATACAATGATGATCTCCTCTGCACCTGTTTGCAGTTGAAGAATTTTGCGCACTGCTAGCAAAGCATGTGCGGAGTCATGTCCTGTGTCATCACTTATATCTGCAACACTTGTGGTCTTGTTTTGAAAATATGTCACCCCTGTAAAAGTTGAAACCTGGTCATTACTCCAATGATACCCTTGTACTTCTTGTGGGAGAGTTACAGACCAGTTCTCAGCAAAATCACAGTGAAGCACTAAACATAGTTCTTCAGACTGTACACACACTTCTGCAATTTGTTGTTGTTGCAATTTCTTCAGAAGCTGTTGTGTTACTGCTTTCACTAACCATTTATCAAGTTCATCAATGAAACTGTCAAAGGCTATAGTTTCCTTAATTAGTTTATTTTCCTCCCAAGTCGCCTATGTAATTTCTGCAGAGTTATCTGCTATGTCTTCCCCCATGAACCATGGACATTGCCGTTGGTGGGGAGGCTTGCGTGCCTCAGCGATACAGATGGCCGTACCGTAGGTGCAACCACAACGGAGGGGTATATGTTGAGAGGCCAGACAAACATGTGGTTCCTGAAGAGGGGCAGCAGCCTTTTCAGTAGTTGCAGGGGCAACAGTCTGGATGATTGACTGATCTGGCCTTGTAACATTAACCAAAACGGCCTTGCTGTGCTGGTACTGCGAACGGCTGAAAGCAAGGGGAAACTACAGCCGTAATTTTTCCCGAGGACATGCAGCTTTACTGTATGATTAAATGATGATGGCGTCCTCTTGGGTAAAATATTCCGGAGGTAAAATAGTCCCCCATTCGGATCTCCGGGCGGGGACTACTCAAGAGGACATCGTTATCAGGAGAAAGAAAACTGGCATTCTACGGATCGGAGCGTGGAATGTCAGATCCCTTAATCGGGCAGGTAGGTTAGAAAATTTAAAAAGGGAAATAGATAGGTTAAAGTTAGATATAGTGGGAATTAGTGAAGTTCGGTGGCAGGAGGAACAAGACTTTTGGTCAGGTGATTACAGGGTTATAAATACAAAATCAAATAGGGGTAATGCAGGAGTTGTTGTTGTTGTTGTGGTCTTCAGTCCTGAGACTGGTTTGATGCAGCTCTCCATGCTACTCTATCCTGTGCAAGCTTCTTCATCTCCCAGTACCTACTGCAACCTACATCCTTCTGAATCTGCTTAGTGTATTGATCTCTTGGTCTCCCTCTACGATTTTTACCCTCCACGCTGCCCTCCAATGCTAAATTTGTGATCCCTTGATGCCTCAAAACATGTCCTACCAACCGATCCCTTCTCCTAGTCAAGTTGTGCCACAAACTTCTCTTCTCCCCAATCCTATTCAATACCTCCTCATTAGTTACGTGATCTACCCACCTTATCTTCAGCATTCTTCTGTAGCACCACATTTCGAAAGCTTCTATTCTCTTCTTGTCCAAACTGGTTATCGTCCATGTTTCACTTCCATACATGGCTACACTCCATACAAATACTTTCAGAAACGACTTCCTGACACTTAAATCTATACTCGATGTTAACAAATTTCTCTTCTTCAGAAACGCTTTCCTTGCCATTGCCAGTCTACATTTTATATCCTCTCTACTTCGACCATCATCAGTTATTTTACTCCCTAAATAGCAAAACTCCTTTACTACTTTAAGTGTCTCATTTCCTAATCTAAGCCCCTCAGCATCACCCGATTTAATTTGACTACATTCCATTATCCTCGTTTTGCTTTTGTTGATGTTCATCTTATATCCTCCTTTCAAGACACTGTCCATTCCGTTCAACTGCTCTTCCAAGTCCTTTGCTGTCTCTGACAGAATTACAATGTCATCGGCAAACCTCAAAGTTTTTACTTCTTCTCCATGAATTTTAATACCTACTCCGAATTTTTCCTTTGTTTCCTTTACTGCTTGCTCAATATACAGATTGAATAACATCGGGGAGAGGCTACAACCCTGTCTCACTCCTTTCCCAACCACTGCTTCCCTTTCATGCCCCTCGACTCTTATAACTGCCATCTGGTTTCTGTACAAATTGTAAATAGCCTTTCGCTCTCTGTATTTTACCCCTGCCACCTTCAGAATTTGAAAGAGAGTATTCCAGTTAACGTTGTCAAAAGCTTTCTCTAAGTCTACAAATGCTAGAAACGTAGGTTTGCCTTTTCTTAATCTTTCTTCTAAGATAAGTCGTATGGTTAGTATTGCCTCACGTGTTCCAACATTTCTACGGAATCCAAACTGATCTTCCCCGAGGTCCGCTTCTACCAGTTTTTCCATTCGTCTGTAAAGAATTCGCGTTAGTATTTTGCAGCTGTGACTTATTAAACTGATAGTTCGGTAATTTTCACATCTGTCAACACCTGCTTTCTTTGGGATTGGAATTATTATATTCTTCTTGAAGTCTGTGGGTATTTCGCCTGTCTCATACATCTTGCTCACCAGATGGTAGAGTTTTGTCATGACTGGCTCTCCCAAGGCCATTAGTAATTCTAATGGAATGTTGTCTACTCCCGGGGCCTTGTTTCGACTCAGGTCTTTTAGTGCTCTGTCAAACTCTTCACGCAGTATCTTATCTCCCATTTCATCTTCATCTACATCCCCTTCCATTTCCATAATACTGTCCTCAAGTACATCGCCCTTGTATAAACCCTCTATATACTCCTTCCACCTTTCTGCCTTCCCTTCTTTGCTTAGAACTGGGTTGCCATCTGAGCTCTTGATATTCATACAAGTGGTTCTCTTCTCTCCAAAGGTCTCTTTAATTTTCCTGTAGGCAGTATCTATCTTACCTCTAGTGAGATAAGCCTCTACATCCTTACATTTGTCCTCTAGCCATCCCTGCTTAGCCATTTTGCACTTCCTGTCGATCTCATTTTTGAGACGTTTGTATTCCCTTTTGCCTGCTTCATTTACTTCATTTTATATTTTCTCCTTGCATCAATTAAATTCAATATATCTTCTGTTACCCAAGGATTTCTATTGGCCCTCATCTTTTTACCTACTTGATCCTCTGCTGCCTTCACTACTTCATCCCTCAGAGCTACCCATTCTTCTTCCACTGTATTTCTTTCCGCCATTCCTGTCAATTGTTCCCTTATGCTCTCCCTGAAACTCTCTACAACCTCTGGTTCTTTCAGTTTATCCAGGTCCCATCTCCTTAAATTCCCACCTTTTTGCAGTTTCTTCAGTTTCAATCTGCAGCTCATAACCAATAGATTGTGGTCAGAATCCACATCTGCCCCTGGAAATGTCTTACAATTTAAAACCTGGTTCCTAAATCTCTGTCTTACCATTATATAATCTATCTGATACCTATTAGTATCTCCAGGATTCTTCCAGGTATACAACCTTCTTTTATGATTCTTGAACCAAGTGTTAGCTATGATTAAGTTATGCTCTGTGCAAAATTCTACAAGGCGGCTTCCTCTTTCATTTCTTCCCCCCAATCCATATTCACCTACTATGTTTCCTTCTCTCCCTTTTCCTACTGACGAATTCCAGTCACCCATGACTATTAAATTTTCGTCTCCCTTCACTACCTGAATAATTTCTTTTATCTCGTCATACATTTCATCAATTTCTTCATCATCTGCAGAGCTAGTTGGCATATAAACTTGTACTACTGTAGTAGGCATGGGCTTTGTGTCTATCTTGGCCACAATAATGTGTTCACTATGCTGTTTGTAGTAGCTAACCCGCACCCCTATTTGTTTATTCATTATTAAACCTACTCCTGCATTACCCCTATTTGATTTTGTATTTATAACCCTGTAATCACCTGACCAAAAGTCTTGTTCCTCCTGCCACCGAACTTCACTAATTCCCACTATATCTAACTTTAACCTATCCATTTCCCTTTTTAAATTTTCTAACCTACCTGCCCGATTAAGGGATCTGACATTCCACGCTCCGATCCGTAGAATGCCAGTTTTCTTTCTCCTGATAACGACGTCCTCTTGAGTAGTCCCCGCCCGGAGATCCGAATGGGGGACTATTTTACCTCCGGAATATTTTACCCAAGAGGACGCCATCATCATTTAATCATACAGTAAAGCTGCATGTCCTCGGGAAAAATTACGGCTGTAGTTTCCCCTTGCTTTCAGCCGTTCGCAGTACCAGCACAGCAAGGCCGTTTTGGTTAATGTTACAAGGCCAGATCAGTCAATCATCCAGACTGTTGCCCCTGCAACTACTGAAAAGGCTGCTGCCCCTCTTCAGGAACCACATGTTTGTCTGGCCTCTCAACAGATACCCCTCCGTTGTGGTTGCACCTACGGTACGGCCATCTGTATCGCTGAGGCACGCAAGCCTCCCCACCAACGGCAAGGTCCATGGTTCATGGGGGAAGAATGCAGGAGTAGGTTTAATAATGAATAAAAAAATAGGAGTGCGGGTTAGCTACTACAAACAGCATAGTGAACGCATTATTGTGGCCAAGATAGACACAAAGCCCATGCCTACTACAGTAGTACAAGTTTATATGCCAACTAGCTCTGCAGATGATGAAGAAATTGATGAAATGTATGACGAGATAAAAGAAATTATTCAGGTAGTGAAGGGAGACGAAAATTTAATAGTCATGGGTGACTGGAATTCGTCAGTAGGAAAAGGGAGAGAAGGAAACATAGTAGGTGAATATGGATTGGGGGGAAGAAATGAAAGAGGAAGCCGCCTTCTGGAATTTTGCACAGAGCATAACTTAATCATAGCTAACACTTGGTTCAAGAATCATAAAAGAAGGTTGTATACCTGGAAGAATCCTGGAGATACTAATAGGTATCAGATAGATTATATAATGGTAAGACAGAGATTTAGGAACCAGGTTTTAAATTGTAAGACATTTCCAGGGGCAGATGTGGATTCTGACCACAATCTATTGGTTATGAACTGCAGATTGAAACTGAAGAAACTGCAAAAAGGTGGGAATTTAAGGAGATGGGGCCTGGATAAACTGAAAGAACCAGAGGTTGTAGAGAGTTTCAGGGAGAGCATAAGGGAACAATTGACACGAATGGGGGAAAGAAATACAGTAGAAGAAGAATGGGCAGCTCTGAGGGATGAAGTAGTGAAGGCAGCAGAGGATCAAGTAGGTAAAAAGACGAGGGCCAATAGAAATCCTTGGGTAACAGAAGAAATATTGAATTTAATTGATGAAAGGAGAAAATATAAAAATGCAGTAAATGAAGCAGGCAAAAGGGAATACAAACGTCTCAAAAATGAGATCGACAGAAAGTGCAAAATGGCTAAGCAGGGATGGCTAGAGGACAAATGTAAGGATGTAGAGGCTTGTCTCACTAGGGGTAAGATAGATACTGCCTACAGGAAAATTAAAGAGACCTTTGGAGAGAAGAGAACCACTTGTATGAATATCAAGAGCTCAGATGGCAACCCAGTTCTAAGCAAAGAAGGGAAGGCAGAAAGGTGGAAGGAGTATATAGAGGGTTTATACAAGGGCGATGTACTTGAGGACTGTATTATGGAAATGGAAGAGGATGTAGATGAAGATGAAATAGGAGATAATATACTGCGTGAAGAGTTTGACAGAGCACTGAAAGACCTGAGTCGAAACAAGGCCCCGGGAGTAGACAACATTCCATTAGAACTACTGATGGCCTTGGGAGAGCCAGTCATGACAAAACTCTACCATCTGGTGAGCAAGATGTATGAGACAGGCGAAATACCCACAGACTTCAAGAAGAATATAATAATTCCAATCCCAAAGAAAGCAGGTGTTGACAGATGTGAAAATTACCGAACTATCAGTTTAATAAGTCACAGCTGCAAAATACTAACGCGAATTCTTTACAGACGAATGGAAAAACTGGTAGAAGCGGACCTCGGGGAAGATCAGTTTGGATTCCGTAGAAATGTTGGAACACGTGAGGCAATACTAACCATACGACTTATCTTAGAAGAAAGATTAAGAAAAGGCAAACCTACGTTTCTAGCATTTGTAGACTTAGAGAAAGCTTTTGACAATGTTAACTGGAATACTCTCTTTCAAATTCTGAAGGTGGCAGGGGTAAAATACAGGGAGCGAAAGGCTATTTACAATTTGTACAGAAACCAGATGGCAGTTATAAGAGTTGAGGGGCATGAAAGGGAAGCAGTGGTTGGGAAAGGAGTGAGACAGGGTTGTAGCCTCTCCCCGATGTTATTCAATCTGTATATTGAGCAAGCAGTAAAGGAAACAAAGGAAAAATTCGGAGTAGGTATTAAAATTCATGGAGAAGAAGTAAAAACTTTGAGGTTCGCCGATGACATTGTAATTCTGTCAGAGACAGCAAAGGACTTGGAAGAGCAGTTGAACGGAATGGACAGTGTCTTGAAAGGAGGATATAAGATGAACATCAACAAAAACAAAACGAGGATAATGGAATGTAGTCAAATTAAATCGGGTGATGCTGAGGGGATTAGATTAGGAAATGAGACACTTAAAGTAGTAAAGGAGTTTTGCTATTTAGGGAGTAAAATAACTGATGATGGTCGAAGTAGAGAGGATATAAAATGTAGACTGGCAATGGCAAGGAAAGCGTTTCTGAAGAAGAGAAATTTGTTAACATCGAGTATAGATTTAAGTGTCAGGAAGTCGTTTCTGAAAGTATTTGTATGGAGTGTCGCCATGTATGGAAGTGAAACATGGACGATAACCAGTTTGGACAAGAAGAGAATAGAAGCTTTCGAAATGTGGTGCTACAGAAGAATGCTGAAGATAAGGTGGGTAGATCACGTAACTAATGAGGAGGTATTGAATAGGATTGGGGAGAAGAGAAGTTTGTGGCACAACTTGACTAGAAGAAGGGATTGGTTGGTAGGACATGTTTTGAGGCATCAAGGGATCACAAATTTAGCATTGGAGGGCAGCGTGGAGGGTAAAAATCGTAGAGGGAGACCAAGAGACCAATACACTAAGCAGATTCAGAAGGATGTAGGTTGCAGTAGGTACTGGGAGATGAAGAAGCTTGCACAGGATAGAGTAGCATGGAGAGCTGCATCAAACCAGTCTCAGGACTGAAGACCACAACAACAACAACATCTGCTGTGTGTTCCAGGCCAAGTGTCTGTAAAGACAGTCTTCCCTTTCCAGGGTGTCACCACATTCTTGAAACAAAGAAGTCTCTCACTTTACAACACAAACTACTAATGACTTCACACGGCCAACAAAGGTGTCATGTCACGTACTCCACTAAGTTCTTCAAAGTTACCACACAAAGTTCAAAATTCGCGCAGTACACACATAAACAGAGATCTCTAGGTGGGTGTGAAACTACCCACTTAGGTCGTAGTGCATAAATTTTGATCTTCCAATATGTGAAGTTGTATAGTTGCTCTTATAAATTGCAAAAGTTTGGTTAATACTGTGAGTCATGTACCTCGTCACTTTCACAACTTTTTGACCTTCAACTGTTACAGTTTTAGCGTCTTTTTTGTTGGCAATCTGGCGAGAACACTCCCATTTATCTTCCAGATAAAATGACTGCACTATTTGAACTTGAGCTGCTACTACAGGATGACCATAAAAGGGATCTGGTCTTCCAAGGACTCCTTTTACAGACCTCACATTTCTTGATTTGTCTACCATGTACTTTGATACTGATGGAACGTGGTTCAAAATTGTTTTCTTTGAAAATTTCGCTGGAATCATAGTTGAAATTTGCACCTTTTCACTCTAGGATGCACAATATTCAACAGCTGAATTGATATTTGTGAAAAATTTCTGGCAAAAGGTGCAAGAATGCTTTGATTCATTTTCTTCTGAAGATGGAATTTCTACTTTGAAGAGTGTGGTCAGTTTTGCTGTAGTGTATTCACCCACAGCTTTAATAATTTCTCTGCACTTTCTTGATGCATAGAGCTTATAACTCGACTTCACTGACCAGGGTTTCTCAACAGGACTAAAACCTATCTCTATAGTTTACTGATTCAGGGTATTTAATTCTTCCTCTATTTATGCAAAATCTGCATCATCTGGACCATGGGTGGCTTCACCTTATTAAGATATTATCATTGTTGTTATTTTGTCAAAACATTTTGAACACACAAAGTCGTCACTGGAAACATCTTCACTTTGAAACAGAGTATTCAAATGTGAACACTTATTTCCAACCTGAACACAGTCTGTTTTTTGTTTGTCTTATGTATCACTCTTTTACGAGTATGCAAACTGTCAGCACAATTCACTTTCCTGTGGCCCCAGTTAGAAGACATTTCAAACAGTCCTTTTCACAAAACACAGTGCAACTGTGTCAACTGGCAAATTCCTCACGAAAACATACAACTTCCTGGGTGGTCTCAGATTTCTTAGAAGCTTCTTCAGTAAACAAATTAGCACTGAACAACTAAAATACAGAAACCTGAGATGAAAAACCATGACAAAGACACTGACAAAAAACTACAACAAAGTGTAAGAAATATCTGCAACAATGAAAGTGAAAAGAAATAACAGCAACAAAGAAAGTGATAAGAAATAACTGCAACAAAGACAATAGTAATAAACATTGTAACAAAGAAATTAGTAAGAAACAACTTCAGTGAAGACGGACTTTACCGCTGAAAGTTAAAAAAATTATTTTTAAAAAAAATTATTTTTAAAAATAAAACCTGTCCAAACTAAAAAGTGGAAGCTCTCCTTTACAGAGAATATAGTACTACATGGTACTAATCAACATAAAAAAATCTAACTTTTCTGGATAGGAATTTTTGAAAAAAATGTTTATTTCTGTAAATAATAAAAAAAATTCAAAATGCGACAGTAAAAGAACTTATTATGTCCACACGGAGGATACCATTGTAATCATACAGCAATTATCTTTCAAATAAAAAAAAAAACCTCTAATAAAATCTCTATAACTGTTACAGAGATACTGCATTTAAAAAAATTTTCCAAAATTCCCATCTTCAATATGGTATCTGCTGTGTCATTTTTGGAGGCCTGAATCTTGAGGCAGGAAATTTTTTGGAGGCAAAATAAATAAATAAATAAAAATAAATAAATAACATGTTTCTTACTTAATCCTGAATTTTAACATATGCTAAATTAGATAACATTCAAGACTATGAAGGTAGCCCTCTGCCTAAAGTGATACAGATTATGCCTTACAGACTTCTGATTAGAATTGGCCTACTACCAAAAGATTCTGAATTGTCTGAAACTGTGTAATACCCTATCCATTTGCAGATTAAAACTGTGCAAACTACTGTCACTGAAGCTACTATCCTCACAAATTCGGCAGCTGGAGAGGTCTCTCTCATACCTGTACTGATGATTCAAACTGATTTACCCATTCATTTTAAATAACTTCAGTTCCCAATGAAGGTTGGTTGGCTGGTTTAGGGGGTGGGGTGGGGACCAAGCAGCGAAGTCATCGGTACCATTGGACTAGGAAGGATTTTGTTTGCAATAACAATAAACAAGGCTCAAACTCAGACAGAGGAGTAAGAGGCCAGGGGGAGGGGGTCGTGGAGGGGGATGAACATAGATGGGGTGGGTGGGTGGAGGAGATGGATAGAGGCGGGGGGAGGTGATCAACAAAGAGAGGGAAGGAGGGCAAGGGTAGAGAGAGGGGGACAAGGAGTTTGGGTTTGCTACTATTTTATAAGTGAATGTAGAGGGACAATGCATATCAGCTCTGTCTCACAAGATGAAGTAGTGAAAGCAATAAAAGGACACTGATGGTGTCCCTGCAACAGTCTTAAAGGAGAGTGGACCAAACCTAATTGAAATACTTACACACTTTCCATGATGTATTGAAAACATCTAAGTTATTCCAATACATAAAAAACTGTGAGAGGAATACTGTAAATAACAATTTCCTCTTGCATTTCAAAAGTATCAGAAAAAGTTGTGTATGACAACTTATGAAATTTGTAAATAAAAACGATATCCTATGTAATGAACAAAATGTATTCAGAGATAAAGAGATCAACAACAGCAGCCATTTATGAGTGCATCAGTTACATACTAAGCCTGACAGACATGAAACAGGAATCAATAGGAGTGTTCATTGACCTATAAAAAGCTAGATTCTGCTGTCAAAGCTTGAAAAATATGGCAGTCGATGTCCACAAATGGATCAGTTCCTCCCTAAGCAATCTTAAGCAAGCAGTGTGCATCAAGCACACAAATGTCAACCTGAAAACGGTTTCTGTACACTTGTCATACAACAAACATACAACAAAACAAACAAACAGTGTACCCCAACGATCAGTAATGGGACATCATCTACTCTTTCTGAACATAAATTATCTAAGCTTAAATGTGGATGCTCATAAAACAATCATATTTGCAGATGACACTACAATTCTGTCAAAAGGGAAAAGTAAGGAAGAATTAAAGCAACCAGTAAACACTGTCACAAAACAACTTACACCTTATAACAAATAATAAACTATTGCACTAAAATTCCACAATGCTCCAAACAAGGATATGTACATCCCATCTGTCTCCATCATTGATGAACCATGTGATACTGGTATGGAAAAGCAATTCTTAGGACTATGGCTGCAAAGCAATGTAAAATGGAATAAACATACTGAATACATTAATATGAAACTGAGCAAGACATGCTACCTTCGTTGCTCATTAAAATCCTGCTGTAGTGATAGATGAGTAATGAACCCATTTCAGGCCTACTTTCATTATCACCTTAAATATGGGGTCACTTTCTTGGCAAACTCTAAAGCAGCTACCAGCACTTTTGAACTACAAAAAAGAGCCATTAGAATCAGGTTTGGATGCAAACCTTGACACTCACGTAAACCCCTACATATATCTCTGGTACTGCTCCTTTACCATGTATCTAGATTATGGAAACACTTATGTTCTTTAAAATAAATGGATAGGTAACACCTGCAGATTACAGAAATACTGTGAGATCCATAATTACTTTACTAGACAAAACAAAAACATATATACGATCCAAATCAAAACAACGCTGTGTCAAAATGGTACTTTACACATGCGAGTTATTATATTTGGAAAATCTATGCCAAGCCTTCTTAAATATAGCCTTAAACCATTGCAATGGGTGACAATAGCATCACATTAGTCAAAACTTCAACACAAGCCTTGTTTCATGTTCTAAGTAAGTCTGTGCATAGAGCAGCCTAAAGAGTGTCTACTGTAATTTATCAAATGAATAAATAAAATGCAGGCTGGCAATAGCAAGAAAAAGGGAGTCTGAACAGAGAAATTTGTTAATATCTGATATAAACTACACTACTGATAAGTTTTTTCTGGAAGTATTTGTCTGGAGTGAAAGGTAGATGATTAGTTGCGTAGACAAGAATAGAATGGAAGCTTTAGAAATAGGGTGGTAGAAAATAGTGCTGAGGATCAGATGGATCTAGATCAAATAACTAATGAAGATACAGTGAAAATAACTGGGGAGAAAAATACACAATGCGACAATTTGGCAGCTAAAGATTGGATCAGCTGATGGGCACATACTGAGATATCATGGAATAGTCAAATTGGTAATGGAGGAAAGTGTGAGGCATAAAAATTTTAGAGCGAGATTAAGGCTTGACTACAGTAAGCAGATTCAAGGAGAT
Organism: Schistocerca nitens; assembly: GCF_023898315.1. Lineage (NCBI taxonomy): Eukaryota > Metazoa > Arthropoda > Insecta > Orthoptera > Acrididae > Schistocerca > Schistocerca nitens. Next base: position 415,146,784 of record NC_064622.1, on the reverse strand, counting down.
GTAGATCATAATAATTATTCTGATATGAAGAGGTTTGCATGGGACAGGCTAGCATAGAAAACTGCATCAAACTAGTCTTCAGACTTAAGATCACAACAACTATCTCATTCACTTATACAATGGTAATCCCAAAAGTAAAGTCTCCTATTTTCTTATAAGTACATACACCTGTTTATTTCTAAAAAGGTTTACGTCAGTTTACAGTTTGAACATTTAGCTATTTTTCGACACAATCACCATTTCTGTTGATGAATTTTTGTATACACTATGGCAGTTTTTGTATGTCCATGTCATACCAGCTCACCGCCATGCTGTTCAGAAAGTTATGAACCTCTTCTTTCACCTCGTCGTCGGAGCTGAATCGCTTTCCAGCCAAATGTTCTTTTAACTTAGGGAACAGGTGATAGTCACTGAGTGCCAAGTCAGGACTATAGGGCGGGTGGGTGATTATGTTCCACTAAAACTGTTGCAGGAGAGCAACAGTTTGACAGGCGATGTGTGGGCAAGCACTGTCATGGAGTATATGTACGCCCTTTCTCAACATTCCTCGTCTCCGGTTCTGAATTGCCTGTTTGAGTTGAGTCTCACAGTACCTGTCTGCGTTAATTGTGGTCCCAGTCGACCAGCAATACCCCTTTCTCATCCCAAAAAACGGTTGTCATGACTTTACCTTACCGGCAGACTGTGTTTGTTTGAATTTCCACAGCTTGGCGAAGAAGTATGCCGCCACTGGTGATTGTTGCTTGGTCTCAGGTGTGAAGTGGTATGCCCAGGTTTCATAACCCGTGACAATTGAGTCCAGAAAGTTGTCCTGTTCGAATGCAAGGCGGCGAAGAAATGCGCAGTCAGTCAGCATGCATGGCACCCATCTTGCACACACCTTCCAGTAGTTCAATGTCTTCGTTAAAATTCTGTGAGCGGTGCTTCGGGAAACCACAGGAACCACTGTGCAGAAATCATCCAGGATGATCCGCCGATCTTCACGCATTGTCTCCACAGAAATTGGTGGTCTCCTGCTCCTTTGTTCGTTGTGAATTTCGGTCCAACCAGCTGCAAACAACCTACACCACTTACAAACATTTTTGACATCCATGCACAACTCACCATACACTTCCATCAATTGACAATGGATTTCAATCGGCACAGTGCACTTTGCATTCAAAAACCGGATAACTGCGCACAATTCGCACTTGGCGGTAACATCCAACGGGAGCTCCATTCTCAACGGCTGCCAAGCCAAGGCTGAGTGCCTCAGCGTGGCGTACGCATGTTTACAAACAGTGCATGAAGCACTCTTCATAACAATTAACAATGTAACGAACTGCCACAAAAACAGAGTTCTGTAATGATAAAAAAAATAGGAGATCTTACTTTTGGGATTACCCTCGTAAAAGACATCCTTTCTTCAAATTATGTTTCTAAACGGCATGTCATTAAAATTTCATCACAGTATAAATATATAATATGCCAAATATATGACACTTATCAAGTAAGCATGTCAACAAACACCGAATGAAATCAAAGATGTGCTGCAGGAAAATAGCAGGTCACTATAGTCCATGCGAAAGAGTAACGGAGATTCTCAGGAAACTTAATTGGTTTTCTTAATGAGGAAAATGACATAGTTTATGCAAAAATCTGCTGGGCTTATTTAGACAGCCTGTATTCCATGAAGACTGTGTAACCATTTCGCTGCCACCATCATTTATTTTCCATTGCGAGAATAAGATGAGAACAGGTGAGCAACAGAGCTTTTTTTCCTTACTCACTATGTGAATGGAGTAGGGCAGAACACTGTTACTAATGAAGCAAGGAACTCTTCAGTGTGCTCTGTGTAGTGGCTTATGGATTACATCTGTGGATGTAGATTGTGGACAAAGGAGAAAAACTGTAACAGTACATAGTATACCATGATAATGATAAAATTAGAGTCCAGGAGAATTTTGAAAATTGGAAGACAACAGAATTTCGTCCACTTGTTGCATGAGATGAGATGACAATGAATGACAATTTATATAAGTGTACTGGGCAGAAAAAAATCACCAATCCTGCTGTCAGCACGCAATACAAGGAGACATAGGTAGAAGGGACAACTACAAATGTCACAAAAAAAGCAAAAATGCTAATAAAGCAACCAATTGCTGCATAAAGTATTCCACATATCAGAGAGAGGGCAGAAATTACAAGAATGCTCATCACTTCAGCTATCTGTATGCAAGCCAAATACTATTGGAAGGATGCAATGGCCATAGTAATTATATGAAATCACTTTTATTCAGGGCGTCTGTATAGTAACCAAGTAATAAAGGAAATAAGCCGCTCATGATTTCATATGTAAGGAGACAAGAGAATCGTACAGAAGGTGCAGTGTAAGCAATACACGGAACAAATGATGTGAGCAGTACAAACTAAGAGAACACAGTGAGAGCGAATCAATGCTGCTCCGGAAGTATATAGGTGCTAGTCGCTGGTAAAAGGTGCAATGGAGACGGTGCCGTATGCACGGTTCCTACATGTAGCTTCCAGTGGGCGGCCCATCCTGATGCAGTTGGCCTGTGCTGATACATATGCATGGCGACACTATGCTCGGTGCACTGACACTCACATGCATTTGTAGCAGGATACAGCACACCTCTTCCTCATACAAAGAGGGCACCCAAACAGAGAAGACGCTGGCAGCCCGACCAGAGGCACATTCATTGGATCCGGTGCAATGGCAGCCAGTGCCAATGGTGGGGGAGGGACAAACTGCTGGGCAGGCACCAAAGCATAGGGCCGGAATGTGCGAAGGTGACACACTCAGGACAGTGGGCTCGTGCAGCACCCCGACAACAGCACCAGGAGGAGAGTGCCATTGCCATCTCTTTGTCGTCACCAGCAGGCACATCCCAATGTGAAGGACAAGGGGCTGGACCCACTGGCAATGATCGCTGAGGTGATGATAGCAAGGGGGCCAGTGGAGGCAACCCGACCAGAACTGCAGGCTAGGGCAACGGACCCAACGCCCAAGATGAACCAGCAACAGGTGCTGGGAAGCTGGAACCCCAGGGAAGAATCCACAACCAACTTTTTCATTTGGGATCTGAACAAACACACTATTCATTCCGCCTCATCACTTGATTGATAATGGAACAGTGGAGCCGTAACATGACAAACACTGTAATGGGAACAAAACTGAAATGTGTGAGAAATGAAATGGGGCCTGTTATTAGGAACTAGGGTACAAGGCAACCCCTCAATACACACAACTTTGAACAGTGTACGAATTGTGATCTCAGCCGATATCGACACACACCAGAGAATGTAAGGAAACCAGGCAGATGCATCCACAGCCAAGAGCCAATAGGAACTCAAGATGAGACCCACAACGTCTACACGAAAGTGTCCCCATGGCTAGTGTGGAGCAGGAAAGGGGGGCAGAGACGCCCTGGGAGCTACCTGTTGGGCATGAAGCTCACAAGCTGCGACAAAATGGACAATTTCATCATCAATCCCTGGCCAAAAAAACATTTTTCCTAGCTAACAGTTTAGTGTTGCAAACTCCCTGATGGAGAGGCAATACTATAAGGAAAAATAGTTGTGCTGGGAGTCCAAAGCCTGATCCAGCAATTCATCTAGCCACCCGCTGAACGAACTGAACCACCTGGCGGAGAACCGTGTTGGTAGCAACGGTAGCTGCTGTGTACGAGCTCATAATTGGGAAATCCTTGACCATGGCCCGCGTTTCAATATCAAGTTGTAAGCAAAGCTTACAAACTACTCTTGGGATCAGGACCCAGAGGAAGGCGGGACAACACGTCCACATAGGCATGTTTAGAAGTTGGTCGAAAATGGATTTCATAATTGTAGTGAGGCAAGAACAGTGCCCAGTGTTGTACGCGGTGTGCTGCCTTGTCAGGCAAGGAAGTATGAGGATTAAATAAGGAACTAAGGTTTTATGGTCAGTAACAAAGGGCAACTTGGAGCTATACAAAAAAAGTACGAAAGTTCTGGTGAGCACAGACTATGGCAAGACCCTCTTTCTCACCACCTGAGGGTAATGCTGCTGGGCCAGAGTGAGAGATTTACAGGCAAAAGCAACAGGTCATTCAGAGCCGTCAGCTTACTGGTGTGCTATGACCGCGCAGAGGCTGTACTTTGAGGCATCATCGCCAAAACTATGTGCTCATCCAGAGAGAGCATAGCAACACAAGGGGCCAAGAGTAGTTTGTATTCGAACATTTGAAAAGCACATATGCGATCTGGGCTCCAGCAAAATGGTACATTCTTGCTTAACAAGGCATGCAACAGTTGGATGAATGTGGTTGTTCCCAGCAGAAATTTAAGGTAGTGGGCTATCTTCCCTATGAAGGTCTGAAGCTCCTTCATGGAAGAGGGGCAAGGCATAGACATAACAGCAAGGATGTGGTCTCACAGAGGACAAACCCCATCCCACAAGACCTTGAATCCCAAATTAACAATAGAAGGTTGGAAAAACTGAGATTTGGCGAGGTTACACTGTAAGCCTGTGGACTGTAAGACAGAAAACGAAGTGTGCAAATTTTTAATGTGATCAGCTGTGGAGGAGCCCATAACAACAATATCATCCATATAATTAATGCAACCAGGGACACGCATAGCCAACTGCTGTAAAAATCATCGAAAAATAGCAGGGACACTAGCAACATCAAAAGGAAGGCACAAATATTGATAGAGACCTAGAAGAGTATTCAAAACCTGAAATTACTGAGGCTCTTCATCCACAGGAACCTGCAGACTTGCTTCGGACAAATCAATTTTAGAAAAGTATTGGTCACCTGATATTTTCACATACAGTTCCTGCGCATTGACAGTAGTATTGAAGTCGCCACAGAGGCAAAGTTTCCCTGATGGCTTATGAACTACAAGCAGTAGAGATGACCATTCACTAGCTATAACAGGTTGCACCACCACTAGAGATTGAAGTCTTTCCAATTCTGCTTTCACTTGATCTTTCAGGGTGACAGGAATACGATGCACATGACAAAAAAGAGGCTGGGCCATGATTTTCAAAGAAATATCAGCAGAGAAATTAGTCGCATACCCTATACCTTCCAAAAACAAGTCCGAAAACTCCTCACACAGTGTTTCCAACTGAGAATACGGTACCTGAATGGACACAAGATGAACTGCGTCAGTGACACAAAATCCAAATGTCTGAAATGTGTCCATCCTGAACAAGTTCTCCACACCAACATCAGCAACCAGAAAAAAGGAACGAAACGAACCACTGATTTGTAGAGGAAGATGTTGTACATTTTCCCAACAGTACAATGTGCTGTTTGTTGTAAATGACCAGCTTCCGCCTAAATTTCCATAGGTTTGAGAATTCAATAACATCGCTGTGTTGACCTGTAACTGGAGTACTTGGCGACAAATACTTAACTTGATAAACAACTTGGGAGAAGTCAAAAGCGTTGATGTCACACAGTTTACGTCCATGTCCCTATCCTGAGCAACCTTCAGTGAATGACACAGAGGCAATGTGGTCTTTCTTCTGGCAAGCATTACAAGTAGCCCAGCACTTAGGGCACATCGAATGTTCATGCTGGACAAAACAGAAAGGACAAGACAGAAACAGAGAACGCTGATGCTGGCACTGTGGCGGTCATGGCTGCTTGGGCTGGCCTTGGTCTACTCAGCGCCGGGCCACATGTTTACTGCTGCCACTGCATTTTCCTTGCACAAGCTATCTGTCATCCTTCCAGGCACACCTTGTCACATCACCTCACGCTTCAATTTGGTCACCCATTGCCCATGAAACTTCAAAAGATTGTGCTACTTGCAAAACTTCTGCCAATGGGGTGTTTTCACAGAGTAAAGCCTTCTGGCACACTTCCTTGTTCATAGATAAACAGATAATTGTGTTGCATGCTACGGAGTCTGCATAAGAGACATTGTGTTGGTCACTGATGTACTGAAAAATATTTTGCAAATAAGAGTTTGACTGCATGAACAATGAAAATGTAGTACGCAACTGACTTTTTTCCTTTCATCATTTTGTGGAGGTGTCAGCAAGAAAAAGTTTCCTACAGGTTTGAGATTATATGTATACTGCCAGGAAGTCGTTAAGTGTTCTCATTCTTAAATACTGGATGAATACAGTCTGAGCATTTGCACACAATGCATTGTGATGCCTGACGACACTTACACAGCTTCTACCTGTAATACTGTATCAAATACTGTGTCAAACCTTTAACATAAGATTATATGTCTTTAACGGGTAGATCATCATATCACTCTAAATTTTTTTAATTCAGGCGGTCATCATACCTAATTCCTTTCTCAACTCTTTACCTTTTCTCTCATTCAACATTATGTACTGAGTCTATAACTAAATGGAATATACTGGGGTATTCCCATCATCTGATCACCTTAGGTAGTCCATTATATGGCATTCATTTCAGAAACCAAGTTGTTTATTCTGCTGGTAGAAGTCTAATATGTTTCTCAGACAGACTGTTAAAAATGGATAAACACCTTATACACCAGTTGTAAGATATCATTCCTGGCCTTGCTGTGGAGTCATCCTCTCGATTATTGGGGACGACACAGCTCGTTCCCAACAACTGGTGGAAGGCTGTTTTGTTCAAACTGGGGATGAGAGATTGGTCTTTCCATTGTCCACCTAACTGGCTTATGAGCAGGGCCTACTATGCTGAATTAAGGGCTACCATCTTCTTCTTGACAGTAGGTGTTTTCTAGCACCTGTTGGAAATAAATTTGCAAGAAATTCTGGCAGGAAGCAACATTTTGCAGAGAGGTGGCACCAATGGGAGCACGTAATGGCCACTGAAAACGCCTGCTTTCTTCTCCTGAGGCTAACTGGTTGTGAAGCCAAAAAGTTAAAACAATTTGGTGGAGCTGCTCGCAGTTTGCGGAACTGAGGAGTCGACTGGCAACCCTCTTGGATATAGAAAGCAAGTTGGGTGCCCTCTAAGGAAAAGGTGCTATTTTAGTGTGTTAGTGTCCTTTGTACGCCCCCGGTAGCTGAGTGGTCAGCGCGACAGACTGTCAATCCAAAGGGCCCAGGTTCGATTCCCGGCTGGGTCGGAGATTTTCTCCGCTCAGGGACTGGGTGTTGTGTTGTCCTAATCATCATCATTTCATCCCCATCGACGCGCAAGTCGCCGAAGTGGCGTCAAATCGAAAGACTTGCACCAGGCGAACGGTCTACCCGACGGGAGGCCCTCGTCACACGACATTTCCATTTCCATTTGTACGCAACAAAGTTACTTGTAATAAAAGCCTACCCAAAAAGCATGTTTCCATATGCACATGTGGAATTCTTTCCAATGTGTGTGTGTGTGTTTTTTTTTTTTATTTTTTTTTTTTTTAAAAAAGAAATGTGTTGCAATTTAGTGGTCATACATGTCAGTAGAAAGATTCCTTATATTAGAGTGTGGTGCTATTAGCTAGCTGGAGATGTTGTTTAGTGAAAGTGATGTACTTCGTTAGGTTTAATTGAAACTTAACTGAAGTCAATGAAATTGTATTTGTTTCTATCGAAACTTCATGTTGTGTTCTTGTGAGACTTCTTAACAATGGACTTTGAACTTTTATCCTGTGTTATCATTGTGGAGATTATTGGTGTAATTTGGCAGATATCAGTTGGAAACATTGTACTGACTGTTAGTGGTATATATTTTCCTGTCCAGTTGCCAGGTCTCCTAATACTCTTGAATGCAAATGGATAGCTATAGGGCTTCAATTATTGGTTTTGGAGTAGTGACAAAATTAGACCTGACTTGCATGTCGAAGTGAGATTGGTAACCTTTACTGAGGCTGGTGACAATAATGCAGCAGTGTAGAAATTGATTCAAGTCTGTTAACAAATGGTTCATGGTTAATCTTGGGTGCAATTTGTTGCATAATTTGTTTCACATCATGGCAAGTTGGGCTGCTGCGGCAAGTGAGACTTCATGCAACACCATGACATTTCACAGCGACAAAAGACTAAAAAGCCTATAGGTTTGTAAATCTTCCCCTTTAATGCACATTTGTGTGAATAATTCTGCTAACCTCACAGGTGTTTAACTTTATCTGTGTTTCAAATGGTTTTACCCACTAATAGCTACATACTAGAAACATACCTACACACTTTCGTACATGACTTCATGTTTTACTACATCAAATATAAATATAATTAAAGAAATCTCTGTACACCTTAAGTATGGTCTGCCTCTACGTTAGAGATGTAATCTAGTATCCTGATTGATGGGATGTTGCATCCAACCAGCGGAAGAGCATGCTCTTTGCCTTCTTCAGACAATCCTTACGATTCACTCATTATACTTTTTGAGATATCTTCATAAATGTTTCTGAATAGCCTTATCTATTTAGTGAAATATATAATATTGTTTGATCTTAATTCTCTTGCTCTGACAAAATGTTGTAATTCTCTTGAAATTAAGTTTAGTTTTATCATCTGATACTTGCAACAACTTGTTTACAGAAGAATTTTACTTATACTATTCCTTGTCCTTATGCCTGTGGTTTCCTCAGTTTCTAGATCATCTAAGACTTTTTATTAATTTTATTTGATACTCTGAATAAGGATTGGTACTTACTGAATTTGACCTTTTCTAACAGTGTTGAGTTTTATCTCACTATCCTCTGTGAGCCCGGGATTCCTGACATATTTAAGATTGGCTGTTTATTTTAAATTTTGAGAAATGTAAAACTGTGCACTTCACAAAGCAAAAAGATAGTATCCTACGACTACAGTATCAATGTATCAAAATTGGAGTTGGTCAACTCACACAAATACCAGGGTGTTGTAGGGATCTGAAATGGAATATGTTGACCATAATAATACAGGATGTCCCAAAATGAATATACAGGTTTTAAGGCTTTGTAGCATTTATTACATTCAACTAATACGTATAAATAATACATCAAATTACAGAGCAACTCTAACAGTTTTGTTTATAAACTTCTGCGCAAAGGGAAGAGTATGGAGTGACAGAAGAATGTGCTCAACAAGTGTGAGTCTTTCATGCTTAGTACTACAAAATCAGTTTGGAGGGTTAGTCATGAATTAGCAATTTCAGCAACATCTGTATGGATACTTTGAAGGACACACTTATAACCATGTCCTTATCATTTATAGTTGTTACAAACACTAAAACCTACAGACTATGGTTTATGTGCCAACTTCTAAGCTAAATGTTGCTGAGTGATATGAAGATTTTCTGAATTATGTTGTCTTCAGTGATGAATCAACATTTCATCTAAGTAGAAATGTGAACACACATAATGGGCACATCTGGCAAATCCTCATGAGTTGCAACGAGTTTCTCCTAAATTGGATTTTTTTCATGCCATATCCCACTGGAAAGTTTATGAGCCTTTCTTTATCAGTGAAGCAACTGTAAATGGTGTTTTGTATCTTGATGCACTACAATTATGACTCTTTCTTCAATTGGAAGAAGATGAACCATGGAACTTATTTGGAGCAAGAGGGTGTGCCACCTCACTGGCATAACTCATTACATGACGATGTTGTACCCGACAACTGGATTGGCCTGCAAGGGGCGGGATGACAGAGACTGTATTGCATGACATCTACATTCACACACGATATGATGCCACGTGATTTTTACCTTTCGTAGTTCATAAAGGATCATGTATATATGTCTCCACTATCAGATGATCTACACACTATTGAAACAGGACTGTCGCAATAATTACTCCAGACGCTCTGATCAAAGTTTCGGAAGAATTTGCCTATCAACTTGATGAGTGAGAAAATGGTACTCACTTGTAAGAAAAACTGTTTGAAATGCTCTTTCATTTGATGTATTATTTGTAACTGTGTGCTGAATGTAATAAATGCTACAAAGCCTTAAAACCACTATAATAATTTTGAAAACCCTGTAATACAACAACAACAACAACAACAACAACAACAAAACACTCGTATGACCCATCCTAGAATATTGTTTAAGTATATGGGACATGTACCAAATAGGACTAAGAGAGGATATTGAAAGCGTACAGAGAAGGACAGCAAAAATGGCCATAGGTTTGTTTGATTCATCAGAGTGTGTCATGGAGATACTGAAGACACTGATCTGGCAAATGCTTTAAGATACATGCAAACTATCCCGAGAAAGCCTATTTACAAAGTTCCAAGAGTCTAGGAATACCCTACAACTCTCTACATACTGTGAAATGACACGACTGAACTAATTACAGCCTGCACAGAGGTGTTTAGACAATCACTCTTCTTGAGTTCCATATGTGAATGGAATGAGAAGAAGCCATTGGTAACTGATACAACAGAAAGTAACCTCTGCTATACACTTCACAGTGGTTTGCATTCATGGATGTAGATGCAGAAGAATGTAACATTCTGAAAATTCGGTTCATTTATTCACCTAATTGTAATTGCATCTGATTCCTTTACTTAACTTTTTGTTCAACTTTTTCTTATAACATGTAATAACATATATTTTATTTACATTGATTTGTCTTTATCATTACTAATGCCAGTGCTAAAATTTCTCAGACTCGACTAGGTTTTCCACCTTGTCCCTAATTCTGAATAAGAAATGTTCAGATGGGATGAAATGCAGTATCTTCCATAGTCAACGGTGTAATGATATGTGAACAGATCAGGTATATTTGGTGGTGTTTCTACACTCCCCCCTCCCCAAACACAAATTCTCAATGGAAACATGTAGATCCAGCATAATAGAGCTTGATCCCACAGTTTGTAAATTCTATTAATAGTGATTCCATGAACATTCCAGACATTTGTGTTGTACTCTAACATAATTGCCAAGGACACCAACGGCACACTAGATTGCTGCAGCCTAATAAGTTGGCACTCATGGAACATTGCCTATCGGAATTACACAGAATGGATTATGACCGTACTAATGTTCTGACACATATATGTTTAATTTCTTGGATGGTATCATTAAGGAATCAACTGCAATTTCAGTGAGAGTGCTGCTGATAAATTGTGACAGCAGCTGCATACCTAGTAGGACCTGGGCACTTGCAATCAGTCTCATTAAGAAGAGGGAGGAGGTACCAAAGCGCAAACTGACTTCGGGTGTTGGTGGATAACAGCAGAGATGTCACCAGCATGCATACCTAGCTGCAAACTTGGGATGGAGCAATATGTCAGAGGGGGGAGTGGGGCAGGGGATGGAGGGGGCAGACAAGAGAATGGAATTGTGAATCGGACGAAGGGAGGAAAGGAAAAAATGTGCTGCGCTGACTTTCATGTGGACAGTTAATCAGCACACCTAATTGTGGCAACGTGGTAGCTTCCCAAAATTTAGTGCCTGTTGGACACTAACATCCACCAATTCACCTGTGAATATTTTGTCAATATTGTAGTAATTACTGCTTACTTGTTAACAGTTTCCTATCAGTAAATTACTGGATGGAAGAACTTCCTAGCAAATAATGAGTCAAGAGACTGGCTAGGATTGCTTGTATGTAAGCAAAGGGGTTGCCCAGTGAGCATAATGATGAACTATAAACCAGAAGCCTGTCCTTTCAGCCCTTTATTTGTGTGGAATGAAGATACCACATTAAATGTTCCCATATCAAATGTTACTATAAAAACAGATACTGAACAAAAATATTTCTCGGCTGTTGGTGGATGAAGAAGCCTGACTGGACAGACTGCTGTTGTGTATGGATGCTTTTACTCTTTTCAACACACTAACTCCACTCCTGAAAAATATAGTTGTTTTTGAATACAAATGATACATACACTGGCAAAAATCCAAATATAACCGGCTGACAAGTATGGAGATCTGTGCCACATTCCACAACAGTAATTTGTGTGAAGATGTTACTCCTCAACATAAGCCTGCTTCATCAGCATGATGCTTGGCCAAAAATTTTCCCCACTGTAATAGGAATTCCTAGCTGCCTTGTGGTATAGGACATATCAATGAGACCCCCACCACTCTTCATTGCAATAAAGCAAAGAGAACAATCATGTGGAGTACTGAGTTCACATTATTGAGAGTCCATTGGACCTACCAGGCCCAGCCTGGGGACCAATAGAATGCAGAGAATACTGGCGCTGGAATTCATAACTGGGCGATTTCATTTCAAATCATACAGGTTAAGAGTGAATGTGTCACATCACTCTTCCAAAGTTTTCTGGGGGGGATAAAAAAAATAAAAATAAAAATTTGTTGAAGTTCCACATGACACATCTCAAAAACTAAAATTTTAAAAAAATCCTATAAAAAACAAGTGATATAGATCTGAATATTAACCTTGTTTAATGAACAAAGTAAGAGCATATGGACTATCAGACCAATTGTGTGATTGGATTGAGGAGTTCCTAGATAACAGAACGCAACATGTTATTCTCAATGGAGAGAAGTCTTCCGAAGTAAGAGTGATTTCAGGTGTGCCGCAGGGAGTGTCATAGGACCGTTGCTATTCACAATATACATAAATGACCTGGTGGATGACATTGGAAGTTCACTGAGGCTTTTTGCAGATGATGCTGTGGTGTATCGAGAGGTTGTAACAATGGAAAATTGTACTGAAATGCAGGAGGATCTGCAGCGAATTGACACATGGTGCAGGGAATGGCAATTGAATCTCAATGTAGACAAGTGTAATGTGCTGCGAATACATAGAAAGATAGATCCCTTATCATTTAGCTACAAAATAGCAGGTCAGCAACTGGAAGCAGTTAATTCCATAAATTATCTGGGAGTACGCACTAGGAGTGATTTAAAATGGAATGATCATATAAAGTTGATCGTCAGTAAAGCAGTGCCAGACTGAGATTCATTGGAAGAATCCTAAGGAAATGCAATCCAAAAATAAAGGAAGTAGGTTACAGTACGCTTGTTCGCCCACTGCTTGAATACTGCTCAGCAGTGTGGGATCTGTACCAGATAGGGTTGATAGAAGAGATAGAGAAGATCCAATGGAGAGCAGCGCGCTTCGTTACAGGATCATTTAGTAATCGCGAAAGCATTACGGAGATGATAGATAAACTCCAGTGGAAGACTCTGCAGGAGAGATGCTCAGTAGCTCGGTACGGGCTTTTGTTAAAGTTTCGAGAACATACCTTCACCGAAGAGTCAAGCAGTATATTGCTCCCTCCTACGTATATCTCGCGAAGAGACTGTGAGGATAAGATCAGAGAGATTAGAGCCCACACAGAAGCATACCGACAATCTTTCTTTACACGAACAACACGGGACTGGAATAGAAGGGAGAACCGATAGAGGTACTCAGGGTACCCTCCGCCACACACCGTCAGGTGGCTTGCGAAGTATGGATGTAGATGTAGATATAGATGTAGACTACCAACATGATTACTACATACACACTTCTGAGCTTTTTTTCATCTTTAATCTGGAAAAATTGACTATGAAACTTAGCAACTTTTAGCAAATTTCAAAATTATGTTTTGAAAATATGAAGTCACAGGTTGCTAACTGCTTTGAGAAATGATAAAAGTGAAAAGCCTGCTAATTGTCAGCTATCATATTAAGGCCTGAAATACTTGTATTACCGACACATTTCTACATAAAGATGAGAAAATCTGAAAATCTTTATACATTATTTTCCCTGAAACTCTCATCCTGAATATTCTAAAAATTACAAGGAATGTTGGTCATTGTACTTATGGAAGGTAAAATCTAAGTTGGCAATATCTTGTGGTGCTACTCTCGAGATTAAAGGATCCTGGACACTTAAAAATTTAAGTTGATTACTGATGCTGAGTTAATGTAATGCAAAACTGGTATATCTTAATCAAAATAACTATTTCACAACCTTATAAATGAATGGGGAAACAATTTTTACTTTGTTCAAGCATTTTATTAAAAAAAAATTAGATATAGAAAAAAGCTTTGTATAAGGGACATTCAAATAAAACCCAGTCACTAGTATAAAGTCACGGTAATGATATTTTTAACTCAAAAATTTAGTTATACATAGCACACATACTCAAAAATAGTCGCCAAAACTGTTGCCACATTTATCCCATTGCGACACTAGTAGGTCGATTCCATCCTTGAAGCTAGTAGGCTGCTGTCGGATCCAGGCCTCGACGCAGTCACGCACTTCATCGTCCATTGCGAATCGATGTCTGAGAATAGCCTGTTTTAAAGGTCCAAACACATGAAAGTCACACGGTGAAAGGTCGGGACTGTACAGTGGATGTTCCAGCGTTTCCCACCAAAGCTGCTGCTGCAATGTTGTCTTCACCACAATGCCCGTGTGTGGGAAAGCATTATCATTCAGAAGGATAACACCACTGGAGAACATGCCTCAGTGTTTCCACTTGATGGCTCATCTAAGGTTCTGTAAACTGGCTTGATAACACTGGGAATTGATGGTAGTTCCCTGTTCCAGGAACTTGACAAGCAGCGGCCCTTGTGGTCAAAAAAGAAGGACATCAGGACCTTATCAGAACTGGTGTGCATGGCCTCTTATTTCTTTGGAGGTAATGAAGTCACATGATTCCACTGCTTGCTCTGACACTTGCTTTCTGCTTCAAAATGGTGACACCATGTTTCGTCATCTGTGACAATATGTGACAGAAAGCCGTATTCCTCCTCATGATAATGTTGCAGATGACTCAAAGACAGCACCATTCGATTATACACTGTTCGGCGGTCAGTCGGTGGGGAACCCACTGCGCACAGATTTTTCGAAAGTTTCTAGTGTTGATGCATTATAGTGTGGGCGGTATCAACGCAAATACCCAGTAATTGATGAATTTTGTCCACGGTTATTCTGTGGTTGTCCAAGGCTAAAGCATTCACTTCTGCAACCATTTCCTGTGTGATGACACGATGAGCCTGTCCAGGACGAGCGTCGTCATTTAGTGACTCGCGCCCCTCAAGGAATCGTTTGCACCATTCCACAATACTTGAACAACTCAGACTGTACTCACCATACACAGCCTCCATTTCATGGCCTCCAACTCCCTCTGCTGCCAAAAATCGAATCACTCCTCATTGTTCCTGCTTACTCACCTGCATGTTTGGCAGTGGACGATAACTTGTGTGACCATCTTCTCTTCGGCGTGAAACCACACTGGCAGTATCCAACATCGAACGATGTGCACACGTCAGTCTCTCCACCACGAGATGGCGCCACCATACCCATAGTTACGCGATGATGATGTTTGGTTTGTAGGGCGCTCAATTGTGCAGTTATCAGCACCCATACAATTCCCAACCTTTGCTCAGTACAAACTCGCCACTTTTATGAATGATGATGAAATGATGAGGACAACACAAACACCCAGTCATCTTGAGGCAGGTGAAAATCCCTGACCCCGCCGGAAATCGAACCCGGGACCCTGTGCTCGGGAAGCGAGAACGTGACCACAAGCTGCAGACTGCCAGTTACGTGGTGCAGTCACGTGTAAGGCAAAGGTAGGTGCACTGACCAGGTTTCACTTGAATGAACCTCATATATGCATTGTTTTGTTTCTGGTATTGTTTGTAAATTGCTATTGTCTTCTGTCACAATCTTCCTTCTTCCATGAATTAAAATTGCCTACACTGTAACAATCAACACCACACTTTTGAAAAAGAGTTCATTTGTTTTTTAAGTCTGCTCCTCACTGAAATTGTATACCCGATATGAATTTGCATATGGACGAGGATGATCCAACAAGAGCAGTACTTGGTAAATGGGAACTGCACACTGACCTGTTGATGACAGCCATTTGAAAAATTTGCCAGACCATGAAGTGTCAGAAAGGAGACTGTTACATCTTGCAGATCATGAGAGACACTAATTATCTCTCTAGCCCACCAGAGAGTGTGATACATACAAGAAATGAACTTGCTCACAAGTCCTCTAAGGTATACTGAGGCCTCTGCAAACTGTATTTCATGAATATGCCACTCCAGGATGCAACCCAATAGTGACTTGACTGAATTCATACCACCAGTTTCATAGTGGATCACTCTTGTCCCTTTTTAAAACAAAATTCCGCTACAGTATTTTCATTTAGAACTAAGAGTTTTGCGTTTTGTAGTAATTTTGATGTGGTCTTCACAAATCCAAAAGGATCTCCTATAGCATCAACAGCTTCATGCTGGAGATAAATCTTGCTGCATGACATTTACAGATACCTCCTACCCAATCACATGCACTCTCTCCACGACTTTTGCTGAAAATAATTCCTGTATAGTGTTCCCAAGCTCATAAAATTGAAAGCGATTTTTAAAACGAGATGCTGCACTATCAGTCGCTTACACCCGTTTAGGAAATGTATGACTTCTAGATTGGTTGGTTGGTTTGGGGGATCAAAGGGACCAGACTGCTACGGTCGTCGGTCCCTTTTTCCAAAGACAAAGAACACCCACAGAGAATAAAAACGAGGAACAGAATAGAACACAGACGATACAGAACAAGAGAAACTGAGACAAAGACAAGACAAAACGAACTAAAACCACACAGAGTGTGACGGTGGTTGGCCGACCATAGAAATAAAAAAAGGAAAAGCCAACCACTTAGGAACACGTTAAAAAATCAGTTTAAAAGCATAGGCCAAAGGCCAGAATCAACACAAAACAATAACATAAAATAGAAACACTCAGATTAAATGATAAAAGCCCCCTGCCCGAATAAAACGTAAAACTAAGTCAGCCAGTGTGGAGTCGTCTGTTAAAAGGGCAGGGAGCGTATCAGGCAGCCTAAATGTCTGCCTGACCACAGCTAAAAGGGGGCAGGCCATCAAAATGTGGGCCACCGTCAAAGCCGCCCCACAGCGACATAGAGGAGGATCCTCCCGGCGCAGTAAATAACTGTGTGTCAGCCGGGAGTGGCCAATGCGGAGCCGGCAAAGAACTACTGAGTCCCTGCGAGTGGCTCGCAGGGATGACCGCCACACAGCTGTCGTCTCCTTGACAGCACGGAGTTTATTGCGCGTCGTCAGTTCGCGCCATTCATCGGCCCATAGCGCCAAAATTTTGTGGCGGAAGACTGCCCGCAAATCAGTCTCCGGGAGGCCAACATCAAGAGATGATGTACTCGTGGCCTCTTTCGCCAGACGGTCAACATTCTCATTCCCGGGGATCCCAACATGGCCTGGGGTCCAAACAAAGACCACAGAGCGGCCGCAACGGTCAAGAGTAGACAGGGACTCCTGGATAGCCACCACCAGACGGGAACGAGGAAAACACTGGTCGAGAGCTCGTAAACTGCTCAGGGAATCGCTACAGATAACGAAGGACTCACCTGAGCAGGAGCGTATATACTCTACGGCTCGAAAGATGGCGACCAGCTCAGCAGTGTAAACGCTGCAGCCAGCCGGCAAGGAACGTTGTTCGGAATGGTCCCCTAGAGTGAGCGCATAACCGACTCGACCAGCAACCATCGAGCCGTCGGTGTAAACAATGCCAGAGCCCTGATACGTGGCCAGGATGGAATAAAAGCGGCGGCGGAAGGCCTCTGGAGGGACTGAGTCCTTCGAGCCCTGTGCCAAGTCTAGCTGAAGGCAAGGGCGAGGAACGCACCACGGGGGTGTACGCAGAGGTGCCCGGAAAGGAGGTGGAACAGGGACAAGCCCAAGCCCGGAGAGAAGCTCCTTGACGCGTACGGCGATCGGACAATCCGACCGGGGCCGACGCTCTGGCAGATGGACGACCGACTGTGGGAACAGCACACGGTAATTTGGATGCCCGGGCAAGCTAAAAACATGGGCAGCATAAGCAGCCAGTAATTGTTGGCGTCGGAACCGCAGTGGAGGGACACCTGCCTCCACTAGTAAGCTGTCCACAGGGCTGGTGCGGAAAGCACCAGTGGCAAGGCGTATCCCGCTGTGGAGAATTGGGTCCAGCACCCGCAACGCAGACGGGGATGCTGAGCCATATGCCAGGCACCCATAATCCAGACGGGACTGGATTAACGCCTGGTAGAGCCGTAACAGGGTAGAGCGGTCGGCGCCCCAGCGGGTGTGGCTCAAACATCGCAGTGCATTGAGATGCCGCCAACACGCCTGTTTGAGCTGCCGAATATGAGGCAGCCAAGTCAACCGGGCATCGAAAACCACCCCCAAAAACCTGTGTGATTCCACCACCGAAAGAAGTTCGCCGTTAAGAGAAAGCTGCGGCTCCGGGTGGACAGTACGTCGCCGGCAGAAATGCATAACGCAGGTCTTGGCTGCCGAAAACTGAAACCCATGCGTTACAGCCCAAGACTGCGCCTTACGGATAGCGCCCTGTAGCTGACGTTCAACAGCTGCAATGCCAGTAGAGCTGTAGTAAAGGCAAAAGTCGTCAGCATACAGGGAAGCGGAGACAGAATTTCCCACGGCCGCAGCAAGCCCGTTAATGGCTATTAAAAACAGACAGACACTTAAAACAGAACCCTGTGGCACACCGTTCTCCTGGACGTGGGAGGAACTATACGAGGCCGCGACTTGCACGCGGAAGGTACGACACGACAGAAAATTGCGGATAAAAATCGGCAGAGGACCCCGAAGACCCCATCCATGAAGCGTAGAAAGGATGTGATGACGCCATGTCGTATCGTACGCCTTCCGCATGTCGAAAAAGACAGCGACCAGGTGCTGATGGCGGGCAAAGGCAGTACGGATGGCCGACTCCAGGCTCACCAGATTGTCGGTGGCGGAGCGGCCTTTACGGAACCCACCCTGAGACGGAGCCAGAAGGCCCCGAGACTCCAGTACCCAATTCAAGCGCCGGCTCACCATCCGTTCAAGCAACTTGCAAAGAACGTTGGTGAGGCTAATGGGACGGTAGCTGTCCACCTCCAGAGGGTTCTTTCCAGGTTTCAAAACGGGGATGACAATGCCTTCCTGCCATTGCGACGGAAACTCCCCCTCGACCCAAAGACGGTTGTAAAGATCGAGAAGGCGCCGCTGGCAGTCCACTGAAAGGTGTTTCAGCATCTGACAGTGGATGCCATCTGGCCCAGGAGCGGTATCAGGGCAAGCAGCTAGGGCACTGCGAAATTCCCACTCACTAAATGGAGCATTGTAAGATTCTGGGTGGTTGGTGCGAAACGAAAGGCTCTGACGTTCCATCCGCTCTTTAATGGAGCGGAAGGCCTGGGGGTAATTCGCAGAGGCGGAACTCATAGCAAAATGCTCTGCTAAGCGATTTGCGATGACGTCGGAGTCAGTACAAACTGCTCCATTCAGTGAGAGCGCAGGGAAGCTGGCAGGGGTCCGATAGCCGTAGACGCGTCGAATCTTGGCCCAGACCTGCGATGGAGTGACATGGAGGCCAATGGTGGATACATACCGCTCCCAGCACTCCTTCTTGCCTTGGCGGATAAGGAGGCGGGCCCGCGCACGCAACCGTTTGAAGGCGATAAGGTGGTCGATGGAGGGATGTCGCTTGTGACGCTGGAGCGCCCGCCGGCGATCTTTAATCGCTTCAGCGATCTCAGGCGACCACCAAGGCACAGTCCGCCGCCGAGGGGACCCAGAGGAACGGGGAATGGCTGATTCGGCGGCAGTAACGATGCCGGTGGTGACCGATTGAACCACCGCATCAATGTCACCAGTAGAGAGAGGCTCAAAAGCGGCAGTGGAGGAGAACAAGTCCCAGTCAGCCTTATTCATAGCCCATCTGCTAGGGCGTCCAGAAGAGTGGCGCCGTGGTAGTGACAAAAATATCGGAAAGTGGTCACTACCACACAGGTCGTCATGCACACTCCATTAGACAGACGGTAAGAGGCTATGGCTACAGATTGAAAGGTCAATGGCGGAGTAGGTGCCATGCGCCACACTGAAGTGTGTGAAGGCACCATCATTTAACAGCGAGAGATCGAGCTGCGACAATAAGTGCTCAACGATGGCGCCTCGACCTGTTGCCACTGACCCACCCCACAGAGGGTTATGGGCGTTGAAGTCGCCCAATAGCAAGAAAGGTGGCGGCAATTGGGCGACCAGTGCAGCCAGGACATGCTGCGAGACATCACCACCCGGTGGAATGTAAAGACTGCAGACGGTAACAGCCTGTGGCGTCCACACGGCGTACAGCGACAGCCTCTAAAGGCGTCTGGAGAGGGACAGACTCGCTGTGCAGAGTGTGAAGGACATATATGCAGACGCCACCAGACACCCTTTCAGAAGCTGCTCGGTTCTTATAATAACCCCGATAGCCACGGAGGGCGGGGTTTCGCATTGCTGGAAACCATGTTTCCTGGAGAGCAATGCAGAAGAAAGTGTGAAGGCTGATAAGTTGGCGGAGCTCAGCTAGATGGTGGAAGAAACCGCTGCAGTTCCACTGGAGGATGGTGTTGTCCATGGCTGGGAAAGGCGTGACGGGACTGGGAAGGCAGATTACGCCACTGGGTCACCTGCTGCCTCCGATGGAGCACCCGTGCAAATGCCATCCATTGCGTCCGAGGGACCGGCAAGAGCGAGGTCCTCAGCGGACGCCAGAATCTCCACCTCGTCTTCAGAGGCAGAGCTTGTAGGAAGCGGTGGGATGGGTGCCACCGCAATATCGTTGGTCTTGGGGACTTTCTTCTTTTTCTGCTTGTCGCGCTGTGCCTTCGGTGGTTCAGGCTTCATGGGCTTCACTGGGTCAGTCTCAGGGACAGACGACGACCGCGAGGCCCGACGACCAGGGACTGGCGGTTGTTTCAAGCACTTGCGGGCGTCCGCTTTTCCACTGGTCGGGACTTGCGAAGGGAGGTCCCCAAGGGATCCCTTCCTGGCGAGAGTAGCCGAAGAAGTCTTACGCTTCTCCGGCTGGGAAGGGGGAGCTGATGTCCCCGATGGTTTTGAGGGTGTTGCTCCTGGAGAAGATGGAGCAGGAGCAACAGGGTGTGAAGTGCCCCCCACAAGCAAGGGGGGTTTTGGATGCTGACCAATCATAGAACCAACCGTATGGGACGACACAGGAGATGGAAGAACCGTCGTAGCAGCAGCGGCGTACGTTGACGTCATTGGCACAGGATGGAGTCTCTCATATTTCCGCCGAGCCTCAGAGTACGTCAGGCGGTCCAGGGTTTTATATTCCATTATCTTCCGTTCTTTCTGGAAGATCCTACAGTCCGGTGAGCAGGGGGAATGGTGTTCTCCGCAGTTAACACAGATAGGAGGCGGGGCACATGGAGTATCAGGATGCGAAGGACGTCCACAATCCCGACACGTGATGCTGGAAGTACACCGAGATGACATGTGCCCGGACTTCCAGCATTTAAAACACCGCATCGGAGGAGGGATATACGGCTTCACATCACAACGGTAAACCATCACCTTAACCTTTTCGGGTAAGACATCACCCTCAAAGGCCAAGATGAAGGCACCGGTGGCTACCTGGTTATCCCTCGGACCCCGATGGACGCGCCGGACGAAGTGAACACCTCGTCGTTCTAGGCTGGCGCGTAGTTCATCGTCGGACTGCAGAAGAAGGTCCCTGTGGAATATAATACCCTGAACCATGTTTAAACTTTTATGGGGAGTGATGGTGACGGAAACATCACCCAACTTGTCACAAGTGAGCAACCTCCGTGACTGGGCAGAGGATGCTGTTTTGATGAGAACCGACCCAGAGCGCATTTTGGACAAGCCCTCCACCTCCCCGAACTTGTCCTCTAAATGCTCCACAAAAAACTGGGGCTTGGTTGACATAAACGATTCTCCATCAACCCGCGTACACACGAGGTACCGGGGTGAACATTCTCCACTGCCTTCTTTAGCAAGACGTTCCTCCCATGGAGTAGCTAGGGAGGGAAACGATCTCTGATCAAATTTCTTCCCGTTGAGGTTAGACCTTGATCGCTTAGAGACTGCTGGTGGAGGCCCACCAGCGAGAGATGATGTACCACGCTTCATTGCGGGTCATCCGCCCTGATGCCACCTACTCCGACCAAGGGCCCTCCCCACGGGCGCCACCCAGCCACAGAATAGCCACCTGGCAGGACGGCCATTGCCGGGAGTCCTGATGCCCCAAGGAGATGGGCATCTACTCCTTGGCATACGTGGGGAGTTAACGGCGCAGGCATCAGTAGAGCGATCCCTGTGTTGTCAGGGGGCTACAACCAAGAGGGTACATGGTGGCCCCACCACAACGGACTGGCTACCGTGCTGGATCTTAGGTGCAAAACTGTCCAAGGTCGTCGTCGCAGTTAAAAGAAACACTGCAGAGTGCAGCGTGGTAATCGCCCAAGAGATGGAAAACGAGCGGGACACCATTGCAACGATGAGAAAGCCGGCTAAAGGTCTAATTGCACGGCGGATACAGTGCACCATGTAAGGCGCCCTTCCCCAATTGGCTCGCTCTTCGGAATAATTTAGAAAGATGGAGGTCAAACCTGAGAGGGGACCATCACATAAGGCCGAAACATTTGAGACTCCTTTTAGTCGCCTCTTACGACAGGCAGGAATACCGCGGGCTTATTCTAACCCCCGAACCCGCAGGGGGGGGGGGGGTGACTTCTAGATGATTGTCATCATTATCATGCTGACAGCACAGCACGTATGTGCACTGTCATGAATGAGATCGTCACTTGACAATAGCAAATCAATGTGATGTTCCAAAATAGTGAGCAACACATGTAAATATTGACATTTGTGATGTGTTCCAGTGGTAACTTTGAACTTCATTCTACAAAGAAATGGACCAGTTGTCAGCAAAGTCAAAATGTATTCGGAGATGTGGCTGACTTTACTTCTGCTATGGTCTGTCTCTGAATCCTGTGAATGTGATGATGAACTACTCCTTTCATGACTCAATGCCTAGCCTCTGCAACAAACCTCACAAGCTCCACTGTATTCTAGACCAACTCTCCTCTGTCCCACAAGGCATAGGTTAAATCATTGTCAGTATCCTGAAGGTGTAATGCTTCAACAGTCATCCCTTCAGCACTAGGACAACTGCACACTCCTGTAACCAACATTTATCTAGAAGCTCTTGACATGTATGCAAAAGCATCAGCTCCATCTCTGCGTACTTCTTCCCTGTGACACTACTTATGGTGAAACAAGTAAGTTTCAAATTAGTGCAGTAAATATATGTGCATAGTCCCTTCATTGGCTGCCATTTTACCCATTTTGGTCACAAGGAGTAGAATTTTGTGAAACCAGTCTCCTTTTTCATTAGAAGATATGCATCTCTTACTGATCTTGTCGTATACCTTTTTAACCATTTTCACTAACACAGACAGCATCAGCCTGATTAGGACTTTGCCTGCTGTAATCTTCGTCATCATTTACGTAATATTCCAGAGCAACAGCACATCTTGCAATGGACTTCCACAGTAGGAATCTGGGCATGCTCAAATACCTTTTTTGTTATTTATTTAATGAGCTCTTGAAATTAAATAATGTGAGGAAGTGGGTACGTATTTCTGTATCTGCTGCCTGGAGTGGCTACCTGGTACCAGTATCAGTAATTGTACCTTGTCAGTCGAGATAGCAGTGTTCAGGTTGTGAAACAAGGTTCTGCACAAGTGCATCTACATTATACATTTCACAAAGTTTTGCAGTTGTTGCTTGTGTAAAACTTGTTTCAAGTTCTTCCACTTTTCTTTATACATACCATTTGCTTCTTGTGATTCATATCTTGCTTGGGCATTTAAGGGAGGATATATAGGGCCTACAACGGAAATGCTAACATTCAACACATTGCAACTTCATGAAACCCAAGAATATAAAGATCTGCACTGTCTTTTTCAGTTCCACATTCTAGTGAGAGTTATAGTTCAGGTGGGATATTACTGAATTTCCTGTTGTAGTGAGTATAGCAACTTCTCAATTGGTGTGGTGGTAACACAGTTGCTTGAGGGCCAAGATATTTCTGTAAAACCTCTCACAGATTTCCAACAATTGTGAAGTGTTTTTCAATTTACTTAAACACCATCTTCTTGTGTCTTTTTCCATAGCCCACAAATCTCACCCTTTCACCACCGTATTTCCTCACTGACATTTCACTTAACAAAAAATTCAACCCAAAAACAAAACTCTATGCAGAATGATTGATGAGCAAGTGCTCACTCATTTGTTATAAACAGAAGAGAGCTGGAAACAGTATTGCTCAAAAATTTCTAACACTTTACACAGAAAAATATTTTTACTTTGATTGCAGTAACTACTAACAAGTTAACCAAAAAATATATTGTGTCATTTTCATGTTTTGTGATGGGTGTTTTCCAGTGAATAATTCATAAAAACTAGTAAAAATGTAATTTTTTAAATGTTTAGTAACAAATATTTGCATAATACAGATAGCTGGAGCAGAAAAGGTATTGTTTATAAATATACCAGTTGCATTTGGTAATGTAACAAGAAGATTAGTATTCTGAGACTTTCCAAACTAGGAAAACAATTTTTAAGTAGAAAAAATTAAAATTTTTGTATTTTCTTCTTAAATTTGTAAAAAACGATATCCCATAAGAGAGAGAGAGAGAGAGAGAGAGAGAGAGAGAGAGAGAGAGAGACTGTCAACTAAATCTGAAGAGTTAAAGAGGCAGCATTAAAGCAAAACATCTGCTACGTCATCATCCTTTTTTTTAGAGTTATTTACAAAATACACATTTTTCAATGGATTGTACCATTTACAAAAACCAAGACAAAAATAAAATCTTTTATTTCTTAATGTATATAATACAGAGATCTAATACACATTTTTTCAGAGAAATTCATGATCATGAATTGACATGTCCTGTATGATTTGAGATGAAATTGCCCAACTTTTTATTTTGCTTATCCTTCTCCTAGCAACTTTTCTGAGAGGTAATATACACAATCAATACTGACCTTATTGTGAAACAAAAGACTGTGTTGTTTATTAAGGGTTTCAAAACGAAAACTAATAAGACTCATAAACAGAAGGAATCTTCCACATTTTTGTACTGGAACGCACAGTTGCTTGAAGTTTTAGCTGGGCAAAGTGAATACAGACTGATATTACTGATATACGAGGGCTGTTCAATAAAGAATGTTCATAATTTGTTTTTGACAACATACCTTTACTCATCCTCATAATTTTGATGGTCCTTCTCAAAGTAGTCTCCCATGAAAGTGATGCACTTGTCCCAGAATTTCTGCCGGTCTTCAAATATACACATCAAAAAAAGTTTTGCATCACCTCAGTTCCAAGAGTTCCGGTGCCTGTACAGACAATTGGAATAGAGATCAACATAAACATCATTACTGCCCTTTTTATTGCTCATGAAAACCACACATTGCATGTCATACCACCATACAGCGAGACCTTCAGAGGTGGGGGTCCAGATTACTGTACACACCAGTACTTCTAATACCCAGTAGCATGTCCTCTTGCATTGATGCATGCCTCTATTCGTCATGGCATACTATCCACAAGTTCATCAAGGCACTGTTGGTCCGGATTGTTCCACTCCTCAACGGTGATTCAGCGTAGATCACTCAGACTGGTTGGTGGGTCACGTCATCTATAAACAGTCCTTTTCAGTCTATCCCAGGCATGTTTGATAAGTTCATGTCTGGAGAACATGGAGGCCACTATAGTCGAGCAATGTCGTTATCCTGAAGGAAGTCATTCGCAAGATGTGCACGATGGGGTCGCGAATTGTCGTCCATGAAGATGAATGCCTGGCCAGTATGCTGCCGATTTGGTTGCACTATCAGATGGAGGATGGCATTCACATATTGTACAGCCGTTATGGAGCTTTCCATGACCAGTGGCATACATCAGCCCCACATAAAGCCACCTCAAACCAGCAGGGAACCTCCACCTTGCTGCACTCGCTGGACAGTGTGTCTGACGTGTTCAGCCTACTGGGTTGCCTCCAAACATGTGTCCGATGATTGTTTGGTTGAAGGCATATGCGAGACTCATCGGTGAAGAGAACATGATGCCAATCCTGAATGGTCCATTCACCATGTTGTTGGGCCCATCTGTACCATGCTGCATGGTGTCATGGTTGCAAAGATGGACCTTGCCATGGGTGTCAGGAGTGAAGTTACGCATGATGCAGCGTAATTGTGCACAGTTTGAGTCGTAACATGACATCCTGTAGCTGAAGCAGGCTGGTGGTGTTGCTGTCAGGGTTCCTCCGAGCTATAATCAGTACGTAGCAGTCATCCACTGCAGTAGTAGCCCTTGGGCGGGCTGAGCGAGGCATCATGTCATCGACAGTTCCTGTCTCTTGTACCTCCTCCATGTCTGAATTAAATCACTTTGGTTCACTCTGAGACGTCTGGACACTTCCCTTGTTGAGAGCCCTTCCCGTCACAAAGTAACAATACGGATGCAATCAAATCGTGGTATTGACCGTCTAGGCATGATTGAACTACAGACAACATGAGCCGTGTACCTCCTTCCCTGTGGAATGACTGGAACTGATCGGCTGTCAGACCCCCTCCTTCTAATAGGCACTGCTCATGGTTGTTTACATCCTTGGGTGGGTTCAGTGACATCTCTGAACAGTCAAAGGGACTGTGTCTGTGATGCAATACCCACAGTCAATGTCAATCTTCAGGAGTTCTGGGAACCAGGGTGATGCTAAACATTTTTTGATGTGTGTAAATGCCGGAAACTATTTTCTAAGAGGTCCTTCAAAATAAGTTTCTGCAGCCTTCGCCACTGCTTCTGATGACTGATAAAGCCTTCCACAAAGGCATTTCTTCATGTTAGGGAATAGCAAAAAGTCACATGGGGATAAATCCGGATTATAGGGAGGGTGAGGGATGCACTTCACATTGATTTTTGCAAGATATACAGCAACAACATTGGCAATATGTGGCCATGTATTATCATGCTGCAGCATCCAGCCTGCCTCTGGGAAATGTGGTCTTTTGCACCTGATATGGATTTTCAGTGTCTTCAGGACAACCCTGTAGTATTGTCCAGCTACTGTTGTGTGCAGGTACAACATGCTGATACACCATTCCATGAATATCAAAGAATGAGATGACCATAACTTTCCAGCAGAAACAACCACTTTTGCTTTTTTGGGGGTTGGTGGTGAAGGAGATTTCCACACTGAGCTTTGCCGTTTGCTCTCAGGATCCAAACGATGTAGCCAAGTTTCATCAGCAGTGATTACGTTTGGAAGAAACTCCCAATCTTCCTCTAACATCAACTTTAACTGAATGCATACCTGCATGCGAATGTCCTTTTGTTTGGGAATCAAGTCTTGGAACCCATCGCGCACAAACATGTGTAATGTGTAATTCTTCTGTCACCAACAGGTGGGTGTGGTATCGACCCGATGACCCAAAGTAGATCTATGTTTATAGTAACATGCCGTTTACATTGTATACCCGCTCCTGTAGAAAAGTTAGTAATGATGAGAAAATACATGTATGGATGAAAGGACTTGGTGTACTTGCTGAAAATGTAACCGTAACTGGAGATATTACTTTGTACTTTCAGAAAGTGATCTTAAGGTAATTCATCGATCCTCTCTCGCAGTGATAGCAGCAGTGTAGGTGTTTTTTTCCCGTTAGAGCAGTAACTGGATCACCAGGTCTACCTTCCTTTGAAACTGATTGTCTCCTCTCTTTAAACATTTTAAACCACCTTTGAGCTGTGCTGTAGGGAAGAACAGACTCTCCATAGGCCTCCTGTAACATTTTGTAGGCCTCAGCTGAAGATTTGTTGAGACAAGAGCAGAATTTCAAAGCTGCATATTGTTCGTCGCATGTTACCTCCATTGCAGCGATAGACGATACTGAACATGTCTGACCTTGCCTGCCTCTCACAGGTGGGAACCAGGAGTCCCAACAATGAAACTACTACTGCATTTTTGTTGCACATTAAGCTAACAGAATATCATATGATCAAATTTTAGTGCAAGAAATTATGACCATAAAAAATTATGATCATTCTTTATTGAACAGCCCTCATACTTTGTTGTGAGCTGACAATCACCACGCCTGTCAGAGTGATGACAGTATTCTACAGCCAGTGATCAAAATAAGATATTTGCATTTTATTCAGAAATCCTGTGCCAAGTATTTTTTTAATTGTAAAAACAAGAAGTATGAAAAACTTTGGAAATGTTCAATCTGTATGTCCTACTTCATAAAGAAAGTTTGTCTGCTAAAAAGACTATATAACTGTATACCTGTTGACTGTGATGTTTGATTACTTTGAAGAGAGAAAATAAATACTACGCTATCTGAAAAGTTTACCCTACTTCATAAAGAAAGATTGTCTGGTAAAAAGACTATATAACCGTATACCTGTTGACTGTGATGTTTGATTACTTTGAGGAGAGAAAATAAATACTACGCTATCTGAAAAGTTTACCTGGAAAATCATTGTCCCGTCTTGTTGAAAGCTTTAAGGAAAGTTTCATGAAATGAAATGCCTTACACAGTTTCAACATGTGAAGCCATCAACAATTATAGACTGCTCAATCAGTAGGACTATATGAACAAATTTGACTTATACAAGAATTACTAACTTCGAAATATTAAACATTTGGCTAACTGAAAGACTAGAAAGCTATAAACTAAAAATTACAGAAACTATTTAACAGACATTTAGTGAGCAAAAATTTTTATCTCTAGGCCACGATGTTACAATGAATGCGGAAATAAAAGAATAACAGGATATCTGGTGGACACAACAACACAGATAAACAATATTCTGAGGCTGTTATCTAACATGATCCAACTGCAAATACTATCTGGAAATTAAATCTAAAAAATTCCTGAAAAGAACTTGCATACTAAGTGCAATAATACTTGAATAATTAAACACTAATGTAAACGGCTGCATGGAGCAATATGTAAAATAATGGAAAGGCAGCCACCCACAGAAGATATAACAGAAAACAGCATTCACACAAGTTTTCCAGCACTAGCTCTTTTCCTAGCAATAGTACACACACACACACACACACACACACAAAACAATAAATAACACAGACTCCAAAATGCTCACTCCTGTGGCCACGTGATTGTGTGTTTGGGTCTCTGTGGTTTTGGGAGTGTGTGTGTGTGTGTGTGTGTGTGTGTGTGTGTGTGTGTGTGTGTGTGTGTGTGTACTATTGTCAATAAGAGCTAGTGTTCAAAAGCTAGAGCGGATGTTGTTTTCTGTAATGTTTTTCTGTGCTCCACAAATCGATTCGCTGTAGCTGAGTGGTGGCCTTTCCCTTATTTTACATATACAATTAAACATTTAGACTGACAATCTATTGTGTTCATGGTGCACCAGACCACGGTTGTATAAATTACGATATAGCATGGCATTTGTGGCACCCATTAATGAACCCCCCCCAAATCCGACCCTCTTCTCAACAGTACAGTTTGACACCTTAATATGCAGTCATTTCAACTTTTATGGGCTTCTCTACAATCCAGTATTTCTATTTTATAAGGTTATCTGTTGTCTAAACCTTAATCACTGAATATTTTCAACTCTGTCAAATGTTTTCACGTGTTTGTAACATCTAACTTGGACAATACTCATCGTTTAGGGCTGAGTGCCTTTGACAAGTAACAAAAATGCCCTAGGTCCTGGGTTGGAATAAAGCAACTGTTTAAATTTTGAATAAAAATCATCATCAATATCAGCCGAAGTTTAAGGAGTGGTGTTCTCCAGGAAGGCAGAGGAGCAGATGGAGTTTCAGGAAACCTCTCACTCAGGAAACCTCTCATTCCAAGGGTGGGAATGTCCCCCTAAAAGGCAGAAGAATCAGCAATTCAATGGCATGAGGATGCCAAAGGCAATGGCAACCACTGCATTAAGGACACAAAACGTGAATTCACAGGATATGTGATCTGTAAATAAAAAAGTATCACAATGACTTCTCTACAGTCAAAATATTTTGGATTAACCCCTATTTACATCAAAGGGAGAAAACAGCCATGGAGAACGTAACTATGAAAAAAGATTGTATAATCAATGAAAGGATAACATACCACGTGCCAGAGCATGGAATGCCGGAAGTTTCAATGTGGTAGGTAATCTAGAAAATCTAAAAATGGAAATGCAAAGACTCAGTATACATACAGTGGGAGTCAGTGAAGCGAAATGGAAAGAAGGTAAAAATTTCTGTACAGACAAATATGGGGTAATATCAACAGCAGAAGAAAATGGTATAATGGGAATGACAATTCAGAGAGTACAGTAGTTCTTATCAGAAGAGAAAGAAAACCAACACCAAGAACAAAAGTTCAGGTATACATGGCAATGTTAAAAGCAGATGAAAAAGACAGAGGAAGTATATGAGGATACTGAACAAGTAATTCTATATGTAAAAGGAAACAAAAATCTAACAATCTTAGACTGCAGCATGGTAGTAGGGGAAGAAACAGAAGAATGGGTTATGGGAGAGTGTGGGCTTGGTAGCAAAAATGAGAGAGGAGAGCTTAACTGACTTCTGCATTTAATTTCAACTAGTAACTGCAAATACACTGCTCAAAAATAACAAGAGGTATACTTGGAAAAGACCTGGAGACATGGGAAGATTCCAAATGGATTATGTCATGACTAGGCTGAGATTCCAGATAGTGGATTGTAAGGTGTATTAAGGGGCAGATATAGATTCAGATCACAATTCAGCACTGATGAAGAGAAAGCTGAAGTTTAAGAGATTCTTCCAGAAGAAATTATATGTAAAGAAGTGGGATACTGAAGTACTGAAGAATGATAAGATGCATTCTAAGTTATCTGAGGTTAGAGATACTGTGGCAATGAATACCACAATAGGTAGTTCTGCTGAAGAGAAATGGACATCCATAAAGGGGGCAATCACAGAAGTGGGACAAACAAACATGGACACAAGGAAGGCAACTCTGAAAAAACAGTGAGTAACAGAAGAAATAATTTAATTGATCAATGAAAAAAAGAAGTGCAAAAATGTTCAAGGATTTTTTGGAATACCGAAATATAAGTCACTTAGGAGAGAAATAAATAGGAAATGCATGGATGACAAGAATGAATGGCTACAGAAAAAATGAAGGAATCGAAAAAGGAACAGTAGTTGAAAAGACTGATTCAGCACACCGAAAAGTAAAAACAACCTATGGTGAAATTAAAAGCAACATTAAGAATGCAATGAGAATTCCATGGTTAGGCACAGACAAAATTGCAGCCAGTACAACAAAGGCCTCTGTCAGTGGCAGGATTTATCTGATGATGTGACAGTCTGAAACGGAAGTCAATATGGATGACATATGTGATCGAGTATTACAGTTCAACAGAGCTTTGGAAGACTTGCCATCAAATAAGGCAAGAGAGAGATAAACACTACTTTGCTTGTCTCAAATCGTTGGGGGAAGTGGCAACCAAGTGACTATTGAAGGTGGTGTACAGAATCTATGAGTCAGGAGACGAACCATCATACTTTCAGAAATATATCATCTCCACAATTCCAAAGATAGCAAAGCCAGGAAAATGTAAGAACCATCGTAATATTAGTCTAACACCTAATTCACCCAAGTTGCTGATAAGAATAATATACAGAAGAACGGAAAAGTAGATGAACAGGTTGGCTTAAGGGCAACAGAGAGGCAGTTCTGACATTGCTGTTGATAATGGAAGCAAGACTTAAGAAAAATCAAGATAAATTCATAGGATTTGTCAACTGGGGGTGGCAGATTTCTGCAATGTAAAATGGTGCAAGATGTTCCAAATTCTTAGAAAATTAGGAGCATGCTATAGGGGAATATCGATAATATACAATATGTAAAAGAACTAAGAGGGAACAACAAGAATGAAAGTCCAAGAACAAAATGCTTGGAATAGAAAGGTTGTAAGACAGGATGTAAACTTCACCCCTATTCAGTCTCTACATCAGAGAAGCAATTTCAGAAAGAAAAGAATTGCTCAAGAGCTGGAGTAAAATTCAAGGTGAAAGAATATTAATGATAAGATTCGCTGGTGATATCACTTTCCCCAGTGAAAGTGAAGAACTACAAGACATGTTGAATGGAATGGAATGAACATGTCTAATGAGTACAGAATACAAACTGAGAGTAAATACAGAAAGACTGAAGTAATGAGGAGTAACAGAAATGAACATCAAGATTGGGGATCATGAAGCTACATTGGAAGCAAGGTGACATATGGTAAACAAAGCAAGGAATATTAGCACAGGCAAGAAGGTCATTCCCGACCAAGAGAAGTCTGCTATTAGTAAGCATTAATCTTAGTGTGAAGAAGATATTCCTGAGAATGCCTATTTGGAGCAAAGTGCTGTGTGGTAGTGAATCACTGATTGTGGGAAAACCTGTAAAGAAGAGAATCAAAGCTTTTGAGAGGTGGAGATACAGAAAGATGTTGAAAATTAGGTGGACTGTTTAGGAATGAGCACGTTCTCAGTAGAAGCGATGAATAAAGGAACATATGGAAAACACCAATAAGAAGACGGGACAGGATAATAGATGCAAGACTAGAATCATTCCACAAATAACCGAGGATGTAGGGTGCAAGTTGTACTCTGAAATGATCAAGTAGGCATAAGAGAGACATTTGTAGCAGGCTACTGTGAGAGCAAAATGGGAGAGAGGGACATGCAGCGAATAAGATCTCTTAATGATTTTTACTATATAGAAGAAGGCATATGCAATTGCTTACCAGAGAAAATCTGGTGCTGTGGCTACGATTATGACTACTTTCTTCTGAGAAGTATCTGCTTCCTTTTCCACTACCTTGGAATTGATCTCCTTTCTGGAGTTCTGGAAATCTGGAAGCAGAGGCATAGTATTAGACACTCACCTCCATTGAAATTCTAAACATTTCAATTTGTAGTCAATTGTTCAACAATTGCACAAGAAATTATTCCAAATGTGATATTCTGAAAGTGTGTACATGTATGATGTATGAATGTAAGACAGATGGACATTTAAATCTAATGGATATAGAAACATTACACAATGACAAAAAGAAATCAACATGGAAGCCTTACCTTTAAATATCACTTGTAAAGGTATATAGCTCTAGGGAGCCTACCTCAATATTTCTTTTCCCCTTTATTATTTTGTTTTATTTATTATATTTAGTATCAAATGCCAATATCTTCAAATAATATATCTGAACATAAATGTTTCAATGCATTTTTATACAGCTTTGCTTTAAGAAAACCTGCTTTTGATTGTCGAAACTGAACAATCAAGTGATGGGACAGGGACGAGAAGAATGCTAATTGTTGATGCGATGGTGTGGTTGATGTGTCGGTTTCTGTGCCTAGTACACTGTAATGTGTGAACTGCAGAAAGTCAGTGAAACAACACATGCAGATGATATCAGTTTTGAACATTTTGAAAACTGTGCTTTGATGTGAAATATTGTTGTTGTTGTAGTTGTTGCTGTTGATGGTGGTGGTTGGTGTTTCTGGGTGATAAACAGTAAGGCCATCACCACTCTTTGAATTAGCCTTGAACTGGTCATATCAATCAATAAAATGAAACTGTTCTGCAGGTGCCATGGAGTAGGATATTGCATAGACAAATATACCTCGTAAATAAGTTAGTGACACATATTTCAAAATGTGCACACTCTGGAACTGCAGTCCCACAACAGCTGCAAAAGCACAGGAAGCTCATTATTACCTAAACAGACATATAATGGATCCAGAGATGTTATTTTCAACAGACATCAAATATGAGCTTCGAGCATCATCATCACCATGCTGTATCAGAACCCTCCAATGAGATGTGGTGCAGCCAAAGAGGAGTTCTGTGAAAGACTACCGCATAAAATCTCCCTCTCAATTCAAAATGTAATTTAGTACCCATTTTTCCTTTAAAATACAATGTTATACCAGATGTAATATTCTAATTTATTGATCTATGTTAGCATTGTCATTGCAACAGTACCAGCACATAAATGTAGTGTTTGCTCCTTCATTCCTTCCTACAATTTTTCTACTATTTAGTGAAATAATTGTCACTCACACTCTCAATCATCAGTGGACTTGCCAAATTTTGCAGATTTTGAGTTCACATGTAACAAATATATAACTTAATGAAGGGAGCAAAGTTGCAACCTGTTGTGTGTGCTTTGTTCTGATTGGCTGAGAAGCATAGCTCATATGGTATTCATATTTTACAGCTAGTGTACATATGTTTGAAGCTGGTTTGTTTATAATATTAGACAAATTGCACGAGTTGAGTGCATCAGTGTATTTTGAGTGTGTACATTTCAGGGTACATGCATACTCATTATTTCACATCATTGGTAC
Organism: Schistocerca nitens; assembly: GCF_023898315.1. Lineage (NCBI taxonomy): Eukaryota > Metazoa > Arthropoda > Insecta > Orthoptera > Acrididae > Schistocerca > Schistocerca nitens. The sequence goes on along the minus strand of NC_064622.1, from coordinate 415,112,692 downwards.
TATATATGTGTGGCAGAGAATGATGTTTAGTTTTACTGATCCTGGTTTTTGCATGTATGAGTAAAGGTGCAAGGCGATTAGATGAGTACAGTTTTTATCCGTGTTAAAACTGTAAGGATGAAATTAGCAAAATAAATGAGCGCATAACTAGTTTACAGTACTTTAAAAACAAATATTTCGAAATCACAGCTCAAAAAAATTGAACTGGACAAGCTGAAACTTTTGCATGATAGTGCAACCGTTATGGAAAAGTAGACGAATATGATTTACAATAGCAGCAAGAAACAAGTGTTAAATAAAAAAAAATAAAAAAAACTGTGAAGGTAACATAAGCTTTCTGCACAAAAAACTTTTTCCAGTACTATCTACTGATGACTGGAAGTGAAGGCCTTGGCAGTTTTCATGAACGAGGTGAAGAGGAAATGGACAATATAAATTAAACACAAGAAGTCAATTTATCGATGCTGACAAATAAGAAACTAGTGTAAAAGTGGACAGCGCAAATGTGCTGACTTAAAGATGTGCTGAAGAGTTTAGTGAAATGACGCAACACGATTTCCTGACTGTAAAATCCAATACCAAACTGTTTGTGCTGTCAGACAGCCATGGTCATGGTCTTGCAAATAAGCTAAACGAAGAAAGTAATATATATTCGTGTGGTATAGTGAAACCAGGAGCCGCACTTGGTGAAATTAAAATGATGATTGCATCTATAGAGGTAAAACATCTGCACAATTAAGATTTTGTCGTACTTTTAGGAGGTTCTAATGACGTATGCAAAAACGAAATGATGAGTGCTACATACAATCTTCAACAGATTCTGAAAAATCTCAAGTATACAAATGTCATAATTGTGAATATTTTGCATCGCCATGATCTTATGAGGTGTTGTTTGTTTGTTGTGGTCTTCAGTCCTGAGACTGGTTTGATGCAGCTCTCCATGCTACTCTATCCTGTGCAAGCTTCTTCATCTCCCAGTACCTACTGCAACCTACACCCTTCTGTATCTGCTTAGTGTATTGATCTCTTGGTCTCCCTCTACGATTTTTACCCTCCACGCTGCCCTCCAATGCTAAATTTGTGATCCCTTGATGCCTCAAAACATGTCCTACCAACCGATCCCTTCTTCTAGTCAAGTTGTGCCACAAACTTCTCTTCTCCCCAATCCTATTCAATACCTCCTCATTAGTTACGTGATCTACCCACCTTATCTTCAGCATTCTTCTGTAGCACCACATTTCGAAAGCTTCTATTCTCTTCTTGTCCAAACTATTTATCGTCCATGTTTCACTTCCATACATGGCTACACTCCATACAAATACTTTCAGAAACAACTTCCTGACACTTAAATCTATACTCGATGTTAACAAATTTCTCTTCTTCAGAAACGATTTCCTTGCCATTGCCAGTCTACATTTTATATCCTCTCTACTTCGACCATCATCAGTTATTTTGCTCCCTAAATAGCAAAACTCCTTTACTACTTTAAGTGTCTCATTTCCTAATCTAATCCCCTCAGCATCACCTGATTTAATTTGACTACATTCCATTATCCTCGTTTTGCTTTTGTTGATGTTCACCTTATATCCTCCTTTCAAGACACTGTCCATTCCATTCAACTGCTCTTCCAAGGCCTTTGCTGTCTCTCACACAATTACAATGTCATCGGCGAACCTCAAAGTTTTTACTTCTTCTCCATGAATTTTAATACCTACTCCAAATTTTTCTTTTGTTTCCTTTACTCCTTGCTCAATATACAGATTGAATAACATCGGGGAGAGGCTACAACCCTGTCTCACTACTTTCCCAACCACTGCTTCCCTTTCATGCCCCTCGACTCTTATAACTGCCATCTGGTTTCTGTACAAATTGTAAATAGCCTTTCGCTCCCTGTATTTTACCCCTGCCACCTTCAGAATTTGAAAGAGAGTATTCCAGTTAACATTGTCAAAAGCTTTCTCTATGTCTACAAATGCTAGAAACGTAGGTTTGCCTTTTCTTAATCTTTCTTCTAAGATAAGTCGTAAGGTTAGTATTGCCTCACGTGTTCCAACATTTCTACGGAATCCAAACTGATCTTCCCCGAGGTCCGCTTCTACCAGTTTTTCCATTGGTCTGTAAAGAATTCGCGTTAGTATTTTGCAGCTGTGACTTATTAAACTGATAGTTCGGTAATTTTCACATCTGTCAACACCTGCTTTCTTTGGTATTGGAATTATTATATTCTTCTTGAAGTCTGTGGGTATTTCGCCTGTCTCATACATCTTGCTCACCAGATGGTAGAGTTTTGTCATGACTGGCTCTCCCAAGGCCATCAGTAGTTCTAATGGAATGTTGTCTACTCCCGGGGCCTTGTTTCGACTCAGGTCTTTCAGTGCTCTGTCAAACTCTTCACGCAGTATCTTATCTCCCATTTCATCTTCATCTACATCCTCTTCTATTTCCATAATATTGCCCTCAAATACATCGCCGTTGTATAGGCCCTCTATATACTCCCTCCACCTTTCTGCTTTCCCTTCTTTGCTTAGAACTGGGTTTCCATCTGAGATCTTGATATTCATAGAAATGGTTCTCTTTTCTCCAAAGGTCTCTTTAATTTTCCTGTAGGCAGTATCTATCTTACCCCTAGTGAGACAAGCCTCTACATCCTTACATTTGTCCTCTAGCCATCCCTGCTTAGCAATTTTGCACTTCCTGTCGATTTCATTTTTGAGACGTTTGTATTCCTTTTTGCCTGCTTCATTTACTGCATTTTTATATTTTCTCCGTTCATCAATTAAATTCAATATTTCTTCTGTTACCCAAGGATTTCTATTAGCCCTCGTCTTTTTACCTACTTGATCCTCTGCTGCCTTCACTACTTCATCCCTCAGAGCTACCCATTCTTCTTCTACTGTATTTCTTTCCCCCATTCCTGTCAATTGTTCCCTTATGCTCTCCCTGAAACTCTCTACAACCTCTGGTTCTTTCAGTTTATCCAGGTCCCATCTCCTTAAATTCCCACCTTTTTGCAGTTTCTTCAGTTTCAATCTGCAGTTCATAACCAATAGATTGTGGTCAGAATCCACATCTGCCCCTGGAAATGTCTTACAGTTTAAACCTGGTTCCTAAATCTCTGTCTTACCATTATATAATCTATCTGATACCTCTTAGTATCTCCAGGATTCTTCCAGGTATACAACCTTCTTTTATGATTCTTGAACCAAGTGTTAGCTATGATTAAGTTATGCTCTGTGCAAAATTCTACAAGGCGGCTTCCTCTTTCATTTCTTCCCCCCAATCCATATTCACCTACTATGTTTCCTTCTCTCCCTTTTCCTACTGACGAATTCCAGTCACCCATGACTATTAAATTTTCGTCTCCCTTCACTACCTGAATAATTTCTTTTAGCTTGTCATACATTTCATCAATTTCTTCATCATCTGCAGAGCTAGTTGGCATATAAACTTGTACTACTGTAGTAGGCATGGGCTGTGTGTCTATCTTGGCCACAATAATGCGTTCACTATGCTGTTTGTAGTAGCTAACCCGCACTCCTATTTTTTTATTCATTATTAAACCTACTCCTGCATTACCCCTATTTGATTTTGTATTTATAACCCTGTAATCACCTGACCAAAAGTCTTGTTCCTCCTGCCACCGAACTTCACTAATTCCCACTATATCTAACTTTAACCTATCCATTTCCCTTTTTAAATTTTCTAACCTACCTGCCTGATTAAGGGATCTGACATTCCACGCTCCGATCTGTAGAATGCCAGTTTTCTTTCTCCTGATAACGACGTCCTCTTGTGTAGTCCCCACCTGGAGATCCGAATGGGGGACTATTTTACCTCCGGAATATTTTACCCAAGAGGACGCCATCATCATTTAATCATACAGTAAAGCTGCATGTCCTAGGGAAAAATTATGGCTGTAGTTTCCCCTTGCTTTCAGCCATTCGCAGTACCAGCACAGCAAGGCCATTTTGGTTAATGTTACAAGGCCAGATCAGTCAATCATCCAGACTGTTGCCCCTGCAACTACTGAAAAGGCTGCTGCCCCTCTTCAGGAACCACATGTTTGTCTGGCCTCTCAACAGATACCCCTCCGTTGTGGTTGTACCTACGTAATGGCCATCTGTGTCGCTGAGGCACGCAAGCCTCCCCACCAACGGCAAGGTCCATGGTTCATGGGTGAGGCAATTGTGTGTTAATAAGAAGACATGGAGCGACGATAATCAGTTTGCTAAAATCTGCAGGCATTTTAAAAATTTGTGTTGATGTGAGTAATATAGGATGTAACTTCCACACACAACATGGAGTACACCTGAACAGCTTGGATAAAGAATATCTGGCAAACCTGAAACCTTTTATATATTTAAAAAAAAAAAAAAAAAGGCTGTGAGGAGTCAGCAGAAAAAAACAGTGGATAGTGAAGTGAATGACAAGGAAACAGTAGCTCCTCATCATTCCAATTATTTTTTGGAGGAAGACAGGAAAAGCAAGAAGGCTCCAAGGTAAGAAATGCTCAGTGTTTCTGAGATCTCCACCAAAATATCCAGTCATAAGAAATAAAGTGCAACAGTTAAAAGTTGAAGTGCAGACTATTGATTGCTAACTTGTTTGCATAACAGAACATTGGTGTAGGGGATCTGCAATTACACATGCAGCTCTAAGCTCACATAATCTAGCAAGCCTTAAACATAAAGACATTGAACCCAGATATACTCTTTGAACATTATGTACAGCTATAGAATATCACTGTTGATTAACACAGTCACAAGGGTAACTCAGCATTCAGAATCAGTCATTGACCATATACTAATTGACTTAGAGAAAGAAAATTGTGATGTTGTTGCATGTAACCTGGGCCTATCAGATCATTCCAGTCATTTCTTAAAATGTAATTTCTGTAAAAAATAACTACAATACCCATGTATAGAAGGGTCTTCTCTAAGCAAAAAAGGCTTGAATTTACCATGCAAATGAACAATGAAACCTGGGAAGATGTATATGTGGAGACTAGTACAGATAGAAAGTTTTCGAAGTTTCTATTAACATTTAAATTCACGTTCAAACAAGTGTTCCCAAAAGTACTGCAAGTCACTAAAACACAAAACAAAAGTAACTGGGTGGTCAATGGGATAAGAAAATCCACTGTAACACTCAAAACATTTCTGCAACATAAAAAACAAACAAAATGTCCCTGCATTTCAAAAACACTACCAAACATACAAAAACATATATAGAAAAGTTGTACTAACAGCAAAAAGGCCTCAAAATGATAAAATTATAGATAGGGCATAAAAAAATAAAAGCAGCCTGGAATGTCACCAAACAGGAGAAAACTAGAAAAAGACAAAATAAGTAAACATACAATTACAGCACAATGGTACCTCAATACATGATCCAATACAAACTGCAAATTTGTAAATCAATATTACTTCAACATAGCTACCAAGCTACAACACAAATTTGATAAAATACAGTCTCTACAAACACTAAACTATCCAAACACAGTAAAGCTGCGAGCCACCACTTCAGGAGAAATAAGCAATGTTGTTCAGAACCTAAAGAAATAAAACCTCAGCAGGTATAGATGAAGTGCCTGTATGCTTGCTGAAGGACTGTATAGACAGTACCAAAGACTCTTTAGTGCAATCATAAATGAATCATTCACTACAGGTTGCTTCCCAGAGGCACTAATGATGCAAAGGTTCTGTCCTTGTATAAGAGACCCCGAAAACATAGAAAATTATAGGCCCAACTCTTTACTGTCATCATTTTCAAAAATAATGGAAACAATAAAATCTTCGGTCTGAAGAAGACAATTAGCTACAGCTCATTTTACAAATGCTTTTCTGGAAGTACTAGATAAAAGATATTGTATTACAGGCATCTTCCTTGACTTCAGCAAAGCCTTTAATACAGTAGAACACACAATTCTGTTACATAAACTGGAAGCTCTAGGTATAAAAGAGGTAGCAAATAAATGATTTTGTTCATACCTTAAAAAAAAAAGAGTGCAATGTGTAGAGATTTGTCAAACAAATATCAATTATTAATACTGGAGGCCCCACAGAAATGTGCTTGACTCAGTACTCTTCTTGACCTATATCAATTATTTTCCCCTGAGTGTCAAACACAGTGAAACAGTACTGTTTGCTGATGTCAATAACATTCTAATCAGTGAAACATCACCAAGTGTACTACAGGACAAAGCTCAAGAAACACTCATGCTTCTATGTAGATGGGTAGACAACAATAAATAAACCTTAAATGTAAAAAAATCGGTTTCCACATAAGCAAAAAACCCAAAAATAACTCTTTCAAAGGGAATGATGAGCTCATTGAATATATATCACAAACATAATTTCTAGGGAAGCATGTTGCCGCACAACTAAAATGGACTGAGCATGTTACTGTCCTTGGGAAATGAATATGCTTCAGTATGCTTTAGACTGAGAACAATAAATTCAGTGTGTAGTTACTCATGCAACAGACCAACATCTTTTGCATATGTTTATTCTGTGACGAGTTATGGAATAATGTTCTGGGGAACAAATGAGCAGAACAGCCAAACAATCCTTAAGCTACAAAAAAGGCCTGGACAAATGATGACAAAAAATAGCATGAGAACTCACAGTACTGAGTTGCTTAAATCTACAGGTATTTTGACTGTTCCATGTGAGTACATTTTGCAAACAGTGATCCACGTTAAAAAAAAAGACATTGATCAGTACCCAACGAACGGGTCTCTATATGAACATGGAACCAGATCCAGCCACCACTTACATCTCAATAGAAAAAACAAACAAAAACCCAATATAATGTCCTATAAAGAGACAATACTCCAAAAAACCAAGGTTGGTGGGGTGCGCAGGTAATGGAACTGGTCCTCCTCTACCTATCCATCTGTCATGTTAGATACCAGCCAGGGCATCTCAAACACTGAGATTGAAATGTGACAGAGCTCCATCTTCTTATTTGCAGAAGCACATCTTCTAGTTCGTTTTGGAGGGTGTCCTGAATAAAGTCCCTGCAGGCAGCACATGTGATACAAACTGAGCTAAGTATCTAAAGAATTTGAAATATTTCTATATGTGATGTTTGAAGTGAAGTGTCCACTCAGTTTTCCATTAATTACATAAATGAAAAAGTTTCAAATCTCATAAAGTACGCTTTGTATGCCCTACAAATTTTATGGAAGAATATTGCATACTCATGAAGGAAAGTGCACCTACAACACGTGCAAATAAAAGTTTGTGTAAAAGTGGAGAAACTGTTATATGCAAAACTAAAATTTATATTAACTTTTACAGTTCCCACAATATATTAGAAGGTATCCCCCGACTTTTGTCACCACAGTGTATGTCTGCATACACTTCATATTACATCAACTGGTATTTCATCATATCACAATGCTACTACCCGTGAGCTACATGCAGTTACACGTTTGATGAATATTAACGACAAAAACTCCTGTCCACTGCTCACATTTACCTGCCTGTTTTTTGGAGCGGGGTAGATTGCGAGGTCCTGATGACTATGAACTAGCATTATCAAAATGGTAATTTCTGTATGATGTTCATGAGTTTGTGGCATTAATATCCATTACAAGTGAGCCGCTAGTACACAAAAGGCAACTTTCTCTTATCTGCATGCTTGGAGTTGTTAGAATGGTTTTTCTATATCAAAAGGGACAGTCTCATGCCTTTGGCATCATTTGCATGCCATAGGTGCACTTATTCCCAGGAAAGGTGAAGATGATTATGATGAGGCTGAGGCTCAGCAAGGCATGTCAGGTTAATAACAAATACTCTGTTCCAAGTTACATGTTTCGGGCACTTCAAGTTCAAACTTATAATTTTCTATTTCACTTAAGATTTACTAAGATAACTGGTAGAATGATTACTGGTGTACATAATTTCTTTAGTCTACAGAAGGAGGAGGAGACTTGTAGAAACAGGGAAGATGTTTGGGTCCTGGAAAAATGTAAGAACAAATGGGGCAATACTGACCCTGCGACTTATAAGATATATTGGAAAAACTTCATACCTATATTTATAGCAGCTGAAGATTTATAGAAAAGTTTTTGACAATGCTGAGTGGATACATACTTTGGATAACTGAATGTAAAAAGGATAAAATACAGCAGCAAAATGTTATCTATAGCTTGTACAGAAACCAGTCTGCAATTGTAAGGCTCTAGGGACATAAAAGGGAGACAGCCGTTGAAAAGGGAACGAGACAGGGCTGTAGCCTATTCCCAATTGTTATTCAGTCTGCATTTTGAACAAGCAGTAAGGGCAACCAAACAGAAATAACTCCAAGGCAATGGAATAAAACTTTTAGGTTTGCGATCACTGAGGGCAAAGTGTTCGTACGATCAGTTACACGGAATGATAGTCTCTTGAAAAAAGGTTAAGATGAACACCAGTAAAATTAAATCAGGTGATGCTGAGAGAGCTAGATTTGGAAATGAGACACTAAAACTAATATTAGTTTTGCTATTTGTGACAAAAAATAACTGGCAGTGGCAGAAGAAGATAAGATATAAAATGCAGACTGCCAATAGCAAGAAAAGTGTTTCTAAGAGAGATAAAGACTTGAGACAAATTTCGTATGGAAATTAAGAAAATATTTTGTCACCAGCTTAAGCAATTCTGCATAGCTGAAAAACCACCGAAGACAGGAGCCCGATGCCAGGGGGTGATGTCACAGTTGTGTATGCAGAGTTTTTTGGTGTTGTGTCATACTATGTACACAAATATGATGGAAGCTGACGGAGTTTCACACTTAACCCTTTGGGTACTATGAATAAGTACATATATACGCAGCACCACAACCTCCCTCAGATGCTCTGGATGTGTCACAGAGCACAGCTGGTACTTTCGGACAGCGCTAATGAATATTTACATGCCTTGTTCCATTAGCCCTCTCACTACTGTGAACATGTTTTAAGTTAGCTGAGTGATAGGTACCCATGTGCTCTAGGTGTGTAACACACAAAGCTGTATTTTAGTTCTATTTTTCCAGTACCTTTTCAGAGTTCCAGCTGAATATTTTAAGTATGTATCTACGTTTCCTGCTGTGCCCCCTTGTTGTAGATTTCAATCACGTTTTGCATGTTTTCCTCATTTAACTTCGAGTCCTTCTCCTTTATAAGAGAAATGTCACATCTTTGTAGCAGCACAGGTAAAAGAGAACCTGAAGATGCTTCCTAGAAATTAACATTAGTGCAAATTCTCTCATGTAACTGGAAGTAGTAATTCCCAGCCCCGTACATCAGCTCGGACAGCACACCAGTTTGATGTTCCTACAAGGGGTGCAGTTGGTAGTTGTTTAGACTCTGAAGTGACAGCAAAACTCTTTGAAAAAGAGCACATATTAGTGACACTTCGGAGTGGAAACAAACTGATTTCTAGCTGTTAAAGCATGTGTTTGATGACTCAGCTTCAGCACACAAATGTCAATTGGTTAATGATTCAAGAATTCTGTCATTTTTATGGTATCTCTGTCAGGGGACCTGTTGCAAGTTACAGCAGACAAAACAAATCCATATCATGTACACACCACGGCAAATACTCCACTATCTGTGCATTCTCTACTGTCAATACGGAAAGACTGAATTTGAGAAACTTTACTGTTTTGTTGTTATTTGTCTTGAAATGGCTCAAACACTCAAGTTTTCAGTGGAAATATGTTGGTCTGAAAATGTTTTATTTTACTTTTGTGAGTATTACACTTTCGTGACAACTCTGCGAGTACTGGAAGTGACTCTTTGAAATTAGGAATAATGTTGATGAAGTTCATAGTTTCACAGTACCTTTACTCCACATTGCAAGCTTTGCAGTGACAAAAGTCTCTTGTTGTTCAAACGTCAATTATCTTTTAAATAATTTATTCTATCCAAGTGAAACAGCACATCTGCGATGTGTGACTGTTGGACTGGATATGTGTTGGATTTCACGGTATATACATGAGCAATAACAGAACTGAGTTCCACAATTTAGGGACAACACTTACGAGACCTTATATGGATCAAGGACATACCCTGCATGTCAACAACTGATATTCCAAACTAGACCTGTTTCTCTGCATTCACAGCCTGAGAACAACCACATTTGGTGCTGTTCATAAGAATAGGCACAACATATCAAATCTGAAAAGGAAATTGACATGAGGAGAAACTGAGTTAAAGTCAACTGACACGATGCTTGCTATCAAGTAGTGTAATAAAATAAGACGTATGGATGTTGGTCAACTGTACCACAACAGAAATGATTGGAACAGAAAAGACTGACAGAAATACCGGTGAAAAAAATCAAGAAACCCCAATGTACTGTAGATTACAACTCGAATATGGGAGGAGCTACCCATTGTGACACACCACTGAGCTCAGTAGGACCAGTGCGCAAGACTTTGGTATAACAAATGTCTCACCCACACACACATTCTGGATTAGTGCATTTAAAATGCTAGTACTCTGCACGTCAGTTACAGGGCAAAAAATGGCAATCACAGTGTTTCATGTATCTCTTATCAGAAAAATTTAGAAAAAATATGCAACAGACCAAAGAAAAGCTGGCCGAGAAAAGCACACCAAGAATCTTTTACACTTTACAAGGAGGCATTTTCTAGATGTTATTGTGAGTGAAGATTCAAAGAAAAGCATGTTAATGAACAGGTGCACGTTTCACATGAAAGAAAAAGTGTGTCAGGAAACCAGACACCAATGCAAAACTTGTGGTATACCATTAGGTGTTGTACCTCATTTTGAGACTTCTCACAAGAAGTATTACTAACCTCAGGAACTGAACCGGATAGTTGAAATTAATTGACACTTTTGAATAAATTATTTTTAAAAAAGCACACACACACACACACACACACACACACACACACACACACACACACACACAAAATATTGAATAATATGGAAAGGCTAGCTTGTTACTCACCATACAAAGGAGTCCCTGAATTCCAGATAGGCACACAAATAAGATTGCTCAAATATTAAAGCTTTTGAACAATGTACTATTTCTGCAGTAGAAAGCATACACAAACATTCACAAAAGTACAACTCACGCTCACAGAGCCACTGTTGCAGGGCATTAGAGCCCAACTGCAAGTGCATCTGCTTCTGATGGACCAGCAATCTACTGGGTTGGGTGGTGGGATAAGGAGGCAGCATGTAGTGGGGATGGGGAGGGACAGCAGGGTACAGGTGGAGAATGATGCTAGTGTTACCTGGTAGGGTGTGCAGGGACTTTGAGGGGACAGGATAAGGCTGTTAGGTGCAGTGTTGGAAGGCTGTGATAGGGAGCAGGGGGGATGGGCGAAAGGAGAGGAGAGAATAGAGATGGAGAAAGGACTTCTAGGTGCATTGTTGGGGTAGAAGACGTATGTAGTACTGGACTGGGAGCAGGGAAGGGGATAAAGAAGTTTGAGACAGCAACTAGTGAAGGTTTAGACCAAAGGGGTTATGGGAAAGAAGGATATGTTGTAGTAAGAAATCTCACCTGTGCAATTCAGAAAAGCTAGTGTTGGTAGAAAGAATCCAGATGGCACAGGCTGTGAAGCAATCATCAAAGTAAAGAACATCATGTTGGTTGGCATGTTCAGCAACTGGGTGGTCCTGCTGTCCTTGGCCATAGTTTCTGTGTTACTCAGAAGAGCTGTTGTTGATAGGAAGGATCCAGAAGATGTGAAGCAATCATTAAAGTAAAGAGCATCATGTTGGGCTGCCTGTTCAGCAACTGGGTGGACCTGCTGTCTCCGGGCCAGTTTGGCAGTGACCATTCATGAGAACAGACAGCTTGCTTGTTGTCATGCCCATGTAGCAAGTGGCACAGTGGTTGCAGCTTACTTGATGGTTGGTTTTGCATGTGGCCCTGCCTTTGAAGGGGTAACATATCCCTGTGACAGGACTGGAGTAGGTTGTAGAGAGAGGATGTGAGGGACAGGTCTTGCAAGTAGGTCTATTGCAGAGGTAAGAGCCGTGAGGCAAGGGGTTCGGGAGAGGGGTGGAGAAGTGACGGCCAAGGATATTGCTTAGGTTCAGAGTTGGGGTGTTGGGGGAATGACACTGTGGGAGGGGTGACAAGGATAGTTGGTAGTTTATTCCTCATTTCAGGATATGACGACAAGTTGTCGAAATCCTGGAGGAGAGTGATTCAGTTGCTCCAGACCTAGGTGGTTCTGAGTCGTGAGAGGAGTGCTCATTTGTGGCCAATCAGTGGACTGTGGGAGGTGGTAGTGTTCTGGACAGAAAAGGCATGGGAGATCTGTTTCTGGACAAGATTGGGATGGTAATTTTGGTCTGTGAAGACTTTCGTGAGATCAGTGGCATACTTGGAGAGGAAGTGCTTGTCACTGCAGGTGTGACATCTATGGGTGGTCTGTATGGAGGGGACTTCTTGGTGTGGAATGGGTGACAGCTGTCAAAGTGGAGGTATTGTTGGCAGTTGGTAGGCTTGATGTGGAGGGAGGTGCTGATGTAACCATCTTCGAGGTGGAGGTCAACATCGAGGAAGGTGACTTGGGGTGAGAAGGAACAGGTGAAGTGAAGGGGAGAAAAGGTGTTACATTCTGGAGGAATATGGACAGGACATCCTCACCCTTGATCCAGATCATGAATCTGGTCAGATCACAAATCATGATATGGACTGAGGGTGGGGACACCCTACCCACATTCCTCCAAACCCTCAACACCTCCTCCTCCCTATTTTGCTTGAACTGTTAATGCTCAACCCAACAAGCCATCTTCATCTCCTTCAGTGTTGATCCCCACCTCACTGATGGTTACATGAGTATCTCTGTCCACATAAAACCTATCAACCACCAACAATACCTCCATTCCGATAACTACCATCCATTTCACACCAAGAAGTCCCTAGCCCTCGTGGTTGTAGCATTTGTAGTGACAAGCAGTCCCTCTCCAAATTTGCCAAGGGTCTCACGGACGCCTTCGCAGACTGATATTACACTCCAAATATTGTCCAGAAACAGATCTCTCATGCCCGGTCTTCCCAGTTACCTATCTCCACCTACATACCCACTGTCCAGCCACAAAGAAACACTTCTCTCGTGACACAGTACCACCATGGGCTGGAGAAACTGAATCACATTTTCCAACAGTGTTTTGACTACCTGTCACTGTTTCCTGAAATGGCAAATATCATCCCCACTACCCTCAAATAGTGATATCCCACCACTCCCTTAATCCTACACTGCTGTGGTTCGGCTAACACCATTCTGGCAGAGTCAGAGTGTCAGAGTCATAGTGATAGAGACAGTATGGCTCTGCCAGAACTGTGGCCTAGTTTACATAATATTTTAAATATGCGTAATGATATTGTGCTGATTTTATGACAATCCCACTATGGCTTTATTATATTAGGACATGTTATAAAACAGATCCGAAGACGGTCATTGCTGACTCCAACCGGAAGTCTAAGGACCAGAAGTTTTGTGATCATTGGTAGAAATAAAAGAAATTCATTCTACACTTCCTGGATCACTGTTTTAATCCGTGACCATGTTGTGACTTGTGTACAGTGTTTAGCTCACAATCTACATTAAAAATGTTTGGCACTGTACCAGGAGGTCTACGTGTGTAATGCAGCCTGCAGGAAGCTGTCCCCTGTGGAAGGGCACCAGTGCAGATAGTTGGCTTAGATGTTAATGACACAGTGCTCGGCACAGCCTGTAGCAAGCACATCAGTAGCAGTGAATGCTTAAGGAACAGTTTGGCAGAGGTTGTCTTTCAAGTGCTTCTTTTGAAGAGTGTCACGTAAAAAGAGACTTCATTAAATTGAGGCAATACTGAAACAAATTTCAACTGGGCCCAAATGTCATACTGGTGACAGTCATGGCAGATGATCATTAATACAGTAAATTGTAAATGAAGTGATATGAGGTTTTATGATGTCTGCTAATGTCAAACTCAGCCACGAGAAGGTATCATTGCTAATTCCAGAAGAGGTGATTGGTCACCTGTCCTCTTTGCTTTTGAACATTCTTTCCATCACCTCATATGAAACCATGCTTTACTTATATCTTCTTTAACTGTCACTTTGGCTGGGAGACCACATTTGTTCTCTACATTCCTCCACCAATCGTTTCTATTTGCGGCTGTCATGATAGATTTTCCTTTTCTTAGGCCTACTGTCTCTGTATCCCTGTTGATATCATCCTTCCATCTTGCCCATGGCCTTCTTCGACCCCTTCTGTCCCCCTGAAAATGCTACTCATGGTAGTCTTTCAATCTTCCACCCTAGTTAGGTGTCTTGCTCACATCAGTCTTCTTTTCTTCAGCTTTTGGCCAATATCAGCTTGTGGCAGTTCCTGGTTTTTTTAATACCCTCCATTCTTTAGACTTTGAGTTCCTCCCGGTGCTAGACATTTACCTTAATATTTTTAACTAACAGTTTTTGTCTATCTGTTTTCCTTAGCCTCTGTAGCTCACTGGCGAGTGAGGTATGCCATGCAGAGGACCAGGGTTCCATTCCCACTACTGCTAGGTTTTTTTCTTTTGTGGTAGGACTGGCACAGGGTGCCCTCAGCCTCATGATGCCCATTGAGGAGCTACCAGACCAAGTAGTAATGATTCTAGGGAGAATTACACTGGTATAATCTAGTTTAAAACTTCTCAAAATTGCTCTAGTGCATAGCATGTTCTGTAAGCCAAAATATGTTCTCTTTGGCACTGCAGTACATTCCTGCATCTCAATTTCCATCTATTTTGCTCAATAAAATGCTTCCCAAATATTTAAATATGTCTATTCTTTCAAAAGTGAATTCGTCACCTATTAATGGAGTTTGATAACTGGGCACCTTGCTCATGACCATGTACTCTCGTTTTCTCCTTGTTAATTTGAAATCTGCTTTCCTTGCAATGATTCTGTAAGATCTTGTCTTGAGCTGCATGTACTCTTTGATACAACTTATTATCATGACATTGGCTGCATAGGCAAGCCGATTTATTGTGATATTACCCAGTTTTATGCCAGCTTAGGGTATTTTTTTGTGTTCTCTGCCTACCTTTTCTAAAATTAAATTAAAAAGTATTGGACATAATGCATCTCCTCGTCAAAGAAGAGTTCTGACTTAAAACTGCACTGACATTTGATCATTACTCAGCAACAGGTTCCCTCTAAACACCTGTGTACTACCTTTATTAACTTCTGTGGAAAATGAAACTCTCTCAAGACATTGATGATTGTGCACCTATGTGATCTGTCATAAACTTTTTTGAAATCTACAAAAACCATGTGGCTATCAAAATTATGTTCTCAACCATTCTTACTTGTACATAAATGTAAGTTAGTTCTGAAGGTTTTATTTAATACAGCAGTTTTATGATTTTGTTCTTTCTCAACATTGACACACACCTTTCTGGCATATACTTCAATTGTTTACGAAGCTGTCATATTGTATATGGTAGTCTTTGATTTTATTTCTGTTTTCATTGGTCCATGTTGACTGTAGTTTTTCTGTCTTGTTTTCTCAAACTATAAAGCTACTGGAAAAATCACGACAGAAAATATGAAAGAACTGGAGGAGATTAGAGTGTAAGGGCTGTTTACCCTTACACTTACTACTTTTACATATTATTTATTTTGTATTTTATTATTGTTGGCAGAAAAGAGGGTATATCGCTGACCATGAACAATGAGCCACAGAAAACCAGTGTTATAGCTGCCCGCATTTGTATACTGTGTTGTGAGGTGTGGTGCTGTGGGGTAAAGTTGTGCTAGCATACAGACCTGATAATTTGATTAAATTTTGGAAAGAGCATTATGGATCGACTTCCAGATTGTTAAATTCAGTTACACATCCATATTGGAAAGAGATACGTAGTATAAAATTTAAGTGCAGAGTGAATTAATAGTACTCCATGGCACATAGTCTACTGGGCTTTATTGTGGATCTTTATGACTCAATGGACAATAAATAAGTCAATCAAATAATGTTTGTGACCCTTAATATTACAGAGTTTTTAAATCATAACCTACAATACACAAGGCAATTTGGAACAGTCACTGATTTGACACAGAGCATTAGCTGTAAGAATACTGCAGAGAAATTGTAAGAGGCACCTCTGCCCTGTATATCTCAGTTATAGGTACAGTGTTAGAAAGCATAATACTTACAGTAATGGTTACACAAGAAAAATTTCAACAAGTGGTCTTTTGTTCAGTCTGCTGAGAGCTATCTGCAGAGTTGGATGGAGTGGCAAAGTTATACAGTTGCCTTTAATAAATTCAAACATTTGAGCTAATTATACAGTAGTTAATAAAAATTTAACTGGCAGAAGGGTTATTTTAACATTATTTCTCATAGACAAAAAAGACACCAGTGCATCTTTCAGCCCAGCACGAATTTAATGAAAAAGAATTGTGATATTGCACGACCATGTCTGCTGTAAAAGATGACACATTAAGTCTCCATTTATGTCTTCATATTCTAAGAAGATTACAATTTCATTGCTGTGTGAGTAGCGTTTAACAAAGACAAGGCAAATGGCTCTGAGCACTATGGGACATAACATCTGAGGTCATCAGTCCCCTAGAACGTAGAACTACTTAAACCTAATTAACCTAAGGAGACCACACACATCCATGCCTGAAGCAGGATTTCAACCTGCAACCGTAGCGGTCGCGTGGTTCCAGACTGTAGCGCCTAGAACCGCTCGGCCACACCGGTCGGCATTAACCCTTTCGCTGCTACAGACATGCACTTTACATTCTGTGTTGAGTTGGCTTTTGTTACGGCTGTATTGCTCCCTAAATGCTAGTGTAGGGGCTGAGATATGGCATTCAGGCCGATATGAAATACTTGTCATCCAATTTTTCAAAAACTACTACATGAAAAAATTTGATTCTTTACCATTTTACAGACTGATATCTTCACCCGATAAAGAATTTCAATTTATTTTCGTTATCCACTACACTTATTGTGCTACTTCAAATGAAGTAAAACATTGCATAAAATTTTAAACAGATCACAGAAAAAACTTTGCATGTGGCTGATTTTTGCTCATATATCGCAGCGAATGAATTGTAGATATCGAAATTTTAGTTAAAATTGAGAGCAGAATGATATCTCATTTGTTCGAGTTACTGGGTTTTATATATGACAGACGATTGGGTGCGACACACCCCCTTCTGTCCGTGCGGACTTGCAGCTGCTGAGACATACATATTACAGATTTTTAAGAAAACTATTAGGAGAAAAGTTGATTTTTGCACATCTAACAGTCTGATATCTTTGCTTGATGAAGGACTGAATTTCTTGTGCTCCATCAAATTAAGTAATATATTGAGTGACATTGTAAAGATATTGCAGAGGTAAAAAACATGGCATAAACTTTGCATATGATTGATTTTATCTCATACATTGCACAAAAGAAATGGTAGACACTATATTGAAATTTCATTTTTAATTGAGAGCAGAGGATACCTCATTTCATTCTTGAGCTATTAGGTTTTATATGTGAAGCACTGTCACACACAACATGTCCATTCAGGTCCTTGTGCATCATGAATCATGTGGTCATAACAGTTGTCATATCTCATAAATGATTCAAGATACTGAAATGAGTGTATTTTTAATAAATGATACCACACATTGAGGCACATTTGCTGTCTGATAAATACTCAGAAGTTTTTTATTCACCTAGACACAGAAATAACTCATCAACAGCAGAGGTGTCAACGGCTCAGGACATATTCAAACATTTATAGCAGTGCAGGAAAACCGAAGTAGCGCGCATCCAGAAGACATGGAGAATAGTGCAGCAGAACATCTATATATGCCCACAGTAGTGAAAGGATTAATGCTTCACTATTCCTCTTCATACAAATAGAGTTATACAAGACAAGATAAATTCAGAAACAACTGTATTAGTATCATACCTGCTTTGAGCAGCACTGCAATGAGAAAAGCTGGAAACTGATGCAATCCCAGTTTCATTCCTTCGTCTGTTGTTGCTGGTTGGATATATTTTAGATCTTATGAATTTTTCCTTCTCATCCAGAGCAGTCTGAAGTTGTGCAGCATTCTCCAAAACTCTAGCCAGTTCACGTTGTGTGTTGCGGTGGTTTGTTGTTTCTGTTTTCAACCGATGTTCATAATTTTTGCTTTCAAGCGTAACTTTTCGATTGAGCAACTATCAACATTGTTACAGAAAAAAAATGTAAGGCCAAATATTCATAAATTCAGCTCTTATTTATCTGTATCAAGAAAACTGCATTAACAGGAAACACGAAAGAATCTTGATTAAGAGTTAATTAAAAATTTCATCTGACAATGCAAAATCAATGGACAGTGAAACATGTTCAGTTACCTTAAAACCAAAGATTTCAGGTGACAGGCTACATCTAAGTTTCCTTTGAAAATTCAAACAGAAACATTTTTACTTTGTACACTATGTGATCAAAAGTATTCGGACACCCCCAAAAATATATGTTTTTCATATTAGGTACATTGTGCTGCCACCACCACCAGGTACTCCATATCAGAGAGTTCAGTAGTCATTAGACATCGTGAGCGAGCAGAATGGGGCTCCCTGCAGAACTCACTGACTTCGAATGGGGTCAGGTGATTGGGTGTCACTTGTGTCATACGTCTGTATGTGAGATTTCCACACTCCTAAACATCCCTAGGTCCACTGTTTCCAATGTGATAGTGAAGTGGAAATGTGAAGGGACACGTACAGCACAAAAGCGTACAGGCCGACCTCGTCTGTTGACTGACAGAGACCGCCAACAGTTGAAGAGGGTCGTAATGTGTAATAGGCAGACATCTATCCACACCATCACACAGGAATTCCAAACTGCGTAAACATTGGATGATCGAACAGTGGAAAAATGTTGTGTGGAGTGATGAATTATGGTACAAGCACAAGACATAAAAAAGTTACACATTATTTTCCAATGTACTTTCAACAATGAAGCTGTGTAGAAGTGTATTACATGTGACTAGTTACATGTATAAGCAAGGCAGTACACTAAGCATAGATAAAAAGATTTCTTTCTCAGAAACAGCCATGAGGCTGTATAAGATTAGCCAGACTCCACACTACATCTTGCCACTTGAAAACAGTAGCCTCACAACACCATGACAGCCCCTTGAAAGTGACAGGAAAGAAAGGAAGAAGAAAGCAACATTAACGATTAACACACAACAATCATGAAGTCATTAGAAAAGGAAGGAAAATAAGAGTTTACCATTCAGTTTATGTCAATGCCATTAGACACACGGCACAAACCTGGATTATATGTCTATCTATCAACCACACATTTTGAATCGAACCATCCTGACATTTGCCTTAAGGAAATTGGAGAAATCACAAAAAGAAACTGACATCTGAATGATCAGGCAGGGATTTCAATCGCCAACCTCTCAGACACAAAGGCCAGTGCCCGATTACTGGGCCACCTGTCTCGGAGAGAGCATTATAGATGGAACACAAGCCTGAATTGGCAAAGGGTGGAGAAAGAAATTAGTTGTGTTCTTGTAACATCCCACATTTACCATACACAAATAAGGGAAATCACAGAAAACTTGAATTTGGATGATCACAAAATAATCTGAGTGTTAGTTTTCCTGAATAGTAGTCTTGTATCTTAAGAAGTACATCATCTCACTTAGTGGGACACGGCAATATTTCATTTCTAGCTGTATGACCAATTCCAGTTTTCCCCAAAACTTCTATGTCTAAAATCTGTGTTGTGTAGTATGAGGCATCATTGTAGTGGTGCCATCTCATGAGTCTTTATATCACCACAGTTCACCAAGAATTCCATCAATTCTGTACATTTTTCAATGTAAAAGGAATGTACAGTGGCCAAGTTTTTTAATAAAGCAGACAGATACATAGGTCTTTCTTTCACCACAGTTTGTCAAGAATTCCATCATTTCCATATGTTTTACACTGAAAAAAGGCTGTACAGTGGACAAGTTTCTGAATGATGTCGACACATGCATACGTGAACAACAATGAAATAGAAGCTGACTAAATTCTGATGTAGTACATAGTAATTCAATAATGTGTAATTCTGTACATTAGCTATATGGACTATATTAACATACACAGAATATTGATGTATAAGCATTGCGTAATTAGGATTTTGTGCTGTAAAATGAGATGTCTATTTGGTGCAATAGTGCTAAAAGTCAAATATGAAATTGAAAACACTGCAACACAAATACTTTATTACAACTCAACAGTGCTCAGATGGTAGCCATCAATCAGTGGACAATCAATTCTGTCAAAATGCATTCATTTTTGTGATGGTGAAATGGACAAATTTCTCAATGCAAGGATCAAACAGAAGACAGAAAATATGAAGCATTCTTGGATATTTTCTGTTATTATTTTAATTGCCACTTTCCCTTACAAACAAAATGTATCAACAAAGATAGAAAACTCTCCAGCTGGATCACCCCAGGAATCATTAGATCATCACAAAGAAAAAGAGAACTTTTTTACATTAGCAAATCCAAACTAGGCAGTAATGAATCACTTAAGTCATACTTTACTCTATATAAAAAGATATTAAGGAACGTAGTAAATGCAGCCAAAAAGCTACAGAATGATAACTACCTCAAATTGTCATCAAATAAGAGCAAAAGCATGTGGCAACTTATTAATATGAATACTAATAGAGGAAAACAACTACAAAGTGATATTAGCTTAAAAATAAATGGAAAATTAGTCTCCAGTGGGAAAGAAACAGCAGAGGAATTCAATAATTACTTTACAGAAACAGTAGAAAACTTGGATAACCATCTTAAAAATAGCTGTCCCTTACAACTAGAACCAAACTTATGGTCTGAGACTCTATTTTTAAGGCCTACATCTGAAATAGAAAAGACACTTCATAGCAAAATTTTAAAAAAAATCATCTGCTGGACAAGATCAAATTCCATGTTTCCTCCTTCATAATTGCAGTAACTTTATCAGTAAACCCCTAGCCCACATAATAAACTTCTCATTCCTGAATGGTGCATTTCCTGGTATGCTCAAAATTGCAAAAATTATACCTGCCCACAAAAAAGGAAGCAAAGAGGATCCCAGTAATTATCGGCCCATTGCACTGCTTTCAACTTTTAGTAAAGTATTTGAATATATAATGGCCACCAGAATCATGTCCTTTCTAGACAAAGAAAATATCCTGTCACCTGCTCAGTTCGGCTTCCAAAGTAAGAAAGCTACAACTGATGCAATACAAGAATTTCTAGATCATGCACTGGAGCTTGTGGACAAAAAACTCCCAGCCATAGGTATCTTCCTAGATCTAACAAAGGCATTTGACATGGTTAATCATAGTATACTTTTGCAAAAGATGCATTCCTATGGAATAAGAGGAAATGCCTATGACTGGTTTAAAAGCTATCTGGAAGATCGACAGCAGTATGTTGAATTACATGAAACTAAGCTCTCAGGCACAGCTAGCACTGTACATTCCTCCATACATACCATAAAGCAAGGCGTTCCCCAAGGCTCCGTCCTGGGCCCCTTGCTGTTCTTACTTTACATAAATGACCTTCCTCACAGCCTACCAGACACAAAAACCCTTCTGTTTGCTGATGACACCTCTATACTCTTATCTGCGCCCGAACAAATTCTCCAATCTAATATAGGTAGGACCACAGATCAAATAAGTCGATGGCTTCAAAGTAACAGGCTGCTGCTTAATGCAAAAAAGACAATTGGAATAACCTTCCACACTGCCCAAAACAGAAATCCATTACTACCAACTATATCACTGGGGGAAAAAAAAATGCTAAACTTGAAAATGAAATAAAATTTTTGGGGGTCACTATTACTGATACGCTCACATGGAAAAGGCACATTGACGTTACCAGCATAAAACT
Source organism: Schistocerca nitens (assembly GCF_023898315.1). Lineage (NCBI taxonomy): Eukaryota > Metazoa > Arthropoda > Insecta > Orthoptera > Acrididae > Schistocerca > Schistocerca nitens. The sequence continues at coordinate 415,090,819 of NC_064622.1, read as the reverse complement.
TAGTAAAGTATGCTTCATGATTAGATCAATAAGGAACGTCACTAACACAAGTACCCTAACCACAATGTACCATGCACTCTTTCACTCTGTACTTAACTACGGAATCATCTTCTGGGGCCAAAATTCTGAATCAATTAAGATATTCAAACTGCAAAAGAAGATAGTCAGAACAATTATGTTCAAAAAACAAAGAGACACTTGTAAACCATTATTTAAGAAACTAAATATTTTGCCCCTCACATGCCAATACATACTAGAATTATTATCCTTTACCAAAAAAAAGTATCAACAAAATTAGCAAAAATATGGATTACCACGATTATGACACAAGATCAAAAACCTCTCTAAGAATACTTCCCCACTCAACAAAACTGTACAGTGATGGTGTCAAGTGCATGGGAATAAAATTATATAATCATCTTCCAACTTTTATACAAGAAATCCAAGAAATAAATAAATTCAAACAGACAGTGAAATCTCTTTTAATAAAAGACTGCTTTTATACCATCCAGGAATATTTGGAATCAAAATTGTCTTAGTGCATGATAATGTATCAAAGCTGAATGTTGTTAAGTCAATTTTGTCACATCATTTAACAATTCTCTGTAAAGCTGTAACTTTAAGTAACATAATTTGTAGGTAATGTAAAATAATCATTCTTCTGTGTTCTTGTTTACTGTTTTAGACCCCTGTAAACTGTCTATTTGTATTGATTTATCCCATATTTGTTGTACGAGCCATTGTACTGATTTGATCTACGGGACAAATAATAAATAAATAAATAAATAAATCAGTCAAACTGTGAACTAAAAGGTGATTAATTTGACAGTGGATCAAGTGACGGAGATTCCTCTGAAAATCACGAGTCGATGAATGAAACAATGTAAGCACACTGTCGTGAGAACCAATGGTGCAGTTTTTCCAGCTGTTCTTAAGTGACAAACATCAATAGAGCATTCCCAACAAAATAAACAAAAACATTGCACCACAAAATTTTTAATAACAGTTTGAAAAAAAATCCTGTGTGGAACGACTGGAGAAACATGACTGCACAGGAATTCAATGCACAGGTAGTCACTGCTGGTCTGAATCAGTTCCGTCCCCCACCATATAAAACCGGTGTATGGCTACTGTGCATGTGATGTCATAGCTCAAGCTACATTCCACTGACTGTGTCCTGCTGGAATGGTTTCTTCACACAGGTAGACTGCCAACCCATCTACGCGACCTGACTGAGGCAAACCACTAATACGTATTCTGCATTAAACACATCTTGTAACTTTCTAGAATTCCTTGCCAATTACAAGCACCTTAATCTTCAGGCAGTTCTGTTCTACCTGTACACTCTGGAAATTGATATATGTAAAATTTGTAACCCTGATTACACATAAGTTACCAGATGAAGAATCTAATGCACAGATATGAAATGTGGGTAGGAGTTGTAAAAAGCACATCTGAGGTGTTAAGTAGGTGATAGAACTGAAGGAAGGTAGTAATTATTTCTCAGGTACAGTCGACATGACTCACATGAGACAGGTGACTTCGTGGATACTGCTGTGAGGTCCAGAAGAAATTGTTTAGCACACAAGAGCTTTAAAGCAGACAATGCTATGATATCTGAAACTACTAAGCTAACTAGAGCTTATGTAATTGTCTTCATCATAAAATTTATGATGTGAAACTTTTAATACAATCTACAGTCATTGGAATTTCTATATTACTAACCCATACCATGCACATGGTGTGATAAATATTCCTCTGAATGAAATACATTGTCATGTGTTGCAAATGTCAGGTGGTTTTCATCTGAGTCATTCGGAGATCAAATGGAAACTGACTGAACTGCAACGCTAATGAGCAAGGAAATTTTCATTAAGGTTATAATGAAGGGCATCAGGTATCAGATATTACTGCTGAATCATCAAAGATAACGTAATTCAGTTATCTACATTTGAAACTGCTGACAATAAAATGGGAAGGGATTGCCTAAAGCATAGGAATTTAAGTATATTATACATGATTCAAACCGGCATAACCCTATCGGTGCAACTGCCTATATAAACTTGATTGACTTTCTCTTGTAAAAATTTTTACAAGTCAAACTAGCCTATAATCATTTAGCAGTGTCACATCTTTAATTCCTTTTTTTGGCCTGTTCTCAGTTGAGACAATGTTGACACCCTGTAAATTTCATGTTTTGAGGAATGCAGTATGTACTGAAGCGCTTCGGCACCAGCCAACTTACTGGTAGGCCAAAACACAAACATCAATTACTTCCTGTACTTAATTCAAAGTTTCCCCATCAGCAAACATGACACACTCAAGTCAAACTAACTGGCTACAGGAACATTCAAAACAACACACAAACTAAGTTTGTTGGTGTGGCCATTTTCTGCAGTAAGCATATAAATATCAATTTCCTAAAGTGACATGTCTTAACTTGCTGCAATCTATATTTAATTATGTTCCAGACACAATCCAGCTTTCACATTAAGACATTGTCAGTGGGATACCACAATTTGGTTCTTATACACAATACCCATAGGTTACACAACAGCTCACGCCGTATTTTTTACATTAACAAGTTATTACTTACATTTATTTGTTTTTATGGATAAAATTTGCATTTCCTCTCATCTGATCCTATTTTAGAGTTCGCGTTGTTACTATATTTGTAAAACATCAACACTTTTCATGTCACAATCTTTTTGCTTTATAGTTTTTATATTTTGTTAGTTAAGTGCTGTGGAATACCACTACTGGTCTGGCAATAACTGCAAATTTTTGATCAGAAAACTTGGAATGATTTCTATTACAGCTGTATGTTTACTAGACTTTTTTTCCTTCCTTCTATCACTCCCTCCCTCTCCCTCTGTGTTTGTGGGGGGGGGGGGAGGGGGGAGAGAGACCATATGCTGCAAAAAGTTGAAAATGCACACAAAAAATATCACACACAGATGTTTTCACATTATGTTAAGATATTTGATATGGTTGTTGTGGCTACTCAGAGAGGAGGCTGAGTGTGCATCTTAGCTGTTCCGGAGTGGGTAATAAAGAGCTCTAGGTGTTCAGATCATTGGATTCTTGGTTAGGAGGTTACTTGCTGGGTATCTGTAAAGAGTGAGAGAAAGTGTCACATTATTCTGGTGATCATCTGTTTGAGTGTCTATTATTTTAGCTATTAATCTAAATAGTGAGTTGTCTGACAGGTACACTTGATCATTCAAAATAGTTTTCTTTTTGTATATGATAAACTTCTTGTAAGCTAAGAAGGTACCATTTACTGTTTATTCTTATTATTTTCATGTAATCTCCTTTTGAGGTTTGGTTTATGATTATCTTTTCTGAGATACTCTGCGAATGTGGAGTCTTTTGTTCCATACTTCCACATTCTCAAATGTGTCAGTCCTGCAGGCATTCCTGAATAGCCAAAGCGGTTAAAGCAACTCCTCACGGCAAGTGTGAGATCCTGGTTCAGGTCTCAAACCAGCGCAAATTTTCACGCGCCATTAACAGCTGACGTCATATTTGCAATATGTGAAATTATTTCATGATGTTTACCATGGCTGTACTTGTCAAAGACATTCACGTCTGAACGGCATTGTTTTCTGAAGATGCAGACACCTTATAAACACAGACATTGTAACCATCAATGATATTTCATAACATTGTTTGCTATACAAGCTGAAAATGTTACAGGAAAGGGACTATGCTGAGATAAAAAAATTGTTGGAGCAGTCTTCTGATTCTGAAAACCCACTTAGTGAATTTAAATTTTCTAGTGATGATGATAATGAAGTAGATGTGACTGAAAACTCAGAACACAAAGAAGAATTAATGCAAATTCTGCTGAGTGTCACTTACTGTTTTCTCATAATGGGAATAAAGGATGGCTACAGCTCCTCATGCTGGAATTTCTGGCAGAAAAAGAAGACGAAGAAGAAGCAGAATAAGGCTGTATTGAGAGAAGAGCAGGGACCTACAAGTTATTCAATTAGCAACTGTGATAATGAAGAGTCTTGTTTTATGTTGTTCTTTCATGAACTGCTCACTGAGAAAAACAACTAAGGTTGAATCATTTACAAGGATTGGGTGGACATAAATTTGCAGGAAATGAAGAAGTTTCTTGGTGTTCTGATTCTGAATGGTGTTTACAAGTCAAGAAATGAAGATATCAGTCAGCTTTGGAGTGCTGAGAATGGCCAACCACTGCTCAATGAAACTGTGTCTCGCAAACACTTCCATGCTCTTTCACAAAGCAGCAGCATGACATGAACATAGGTCCAGTGGCAAACGTGGAACCAATCAGAGAAATTTTTGAGATGTGGGAAACTACCCTAAGGAACACCTGCATTTCAGTATGGTGCTTGGCTGTGGATGAGCAGTTTCTCAACATTTTGAGGTTACTGGCCATTTTGACAACACATGCCATCAAAATCTGGTACGTATTGAATAAAGTTATGGGCAATTTTTGACAGTGCACAAGCTACTGCTGAAAAATTAAAGCCTATCCGAGGAAGAAACCAGAGCTGGGGGACATGGAGAGAATATTGTGAAAATCCTGATGATTGAACTTGAGAAGCCTGGACATAATATCCTCTACAATAATTTTTGTACATCTCTCGATTTAGCGCATTATCCGTTCTCAAATGACCCGACACTAGTCAGTACAACCCGAAAAAGCAAACGTAAACAGCCCACCAATTTTATTACGTCTAAAGGAACTGAAGTACACTCTACATTTTTTGATCTTCAACCAGATAGCCTCTTATGTATCCAAGAAGAACAAAGTTGTTACTGCCCTTAGCTCTCTTCATGATCAAGGGTGTCACCATCAGAAGCAAAGAAGCTTGAAGTTCTTCTGATGCACAATGCCACAAAAGACAGTATTGACACCATGGACCAGTAAGACACAATGATATAATGTGAAGAAAAAAACAAGGCACTTGCCATTGGTGGTTTTATTCAACACAATTGCTCTACGTGTAATGAATGCATACATGATTTGGATGATGCTGGTGACCAACAAAAGCATGAGATGTCGGACTTTCATCATCTATTTGGGAAAGCAATCAGCAGAGGTAAAGTAGTGAATGAATTCATTAGTGGCACTGGATCCAGGAAGGGAAGCAAAATCTACAGCTAAGAAAAGGAGGAGATGTGCATATTGCGTATCTGTTGTTGTCTGTGAACTCTGCACAGATCTTAAATCAGCATTACATTATAAAAACACCTGGTGCAGAAAGAGAATAAACTATATATCCTTAAAAATCCACTAGTAAAAGTATCAAGATTGTGTTTTTAAAATGTAAACTTTAAATACATGAAATTATTTTAAAAGTATACTTAAAAGGCAGTTCAAGTGATAAGTGGTCAAAGTAATGTAGATTTATGTCAATTTAAACAACAAGGACCTGAGTGGCCCAACAGGTACATAACTGTATAACAGATTTTCTATGTAAGCAGAGGGTTTAAGAACCTGTTTAGTATAGAAAGATATGTAATGGAAACAGCTAGATTATGAGTTCTACAGCTGTTCCTTAACTGCTACCTGAGCGTAAGGGAAAGTAAAACAGAAACAAATTTCTCCTGTATTATATTTGAGAATGTGACAGTTAATCTGCATACTATAATTTCATTAGAGATTAATTCCTAATTATATAATCAGATGCCTACAAGAGTGACAAACCCTAAATTTTCAATTCTAAGTTGAAAGGTCTCCTTTCGGCATCTTCCTTTAACTCTGTGCTGAAGTTTCTCACACTAATTACAAGCCTTGCAAGATGGAATTACTCCATCTGCTACTATTCTACTTCTTTAAATAACTTTCTTTTCTTGTCTTCCGATTGCAATTATACATGCGATGCCTATATCATGTGTACACAAAAGTGCCAAATTATTACTCAAGCAGTATTTTCCCTAAAACTATTATTCTGCTGATTCCAATGTCATTTCTAGTTTTCAGTAAAACATTTTCCATTGGAATAATTCAGTAATTGAAGTTTTTCCGTTAACAGATAATCATTAAAATGGTGTGAGATCATAAGTTTATACACAAAAAGTCATAACTCAATGGATAGCCCTAATTTCACTCTTTTTGGTAACTGCTTTATTTTTTCTTGAAAAGTCATTAACTAATTAATTATCCACAGTTAAATTCTGGCCACACCCAAAAACACTTTCGTTGTTTGTGCCCTTCAACTTATTTCCCAGATATGATGTAACACTTTCGTTACCCTAATTTTTCTGAATCGGACAGTACCTTCAGTTAGTCAAATAAATCATTAAAAGAAATTTCATAAGACAGAGAAATTTCAAACCTGAGGATTTTACATGACACCTGGTAATTCACCGTGCAGATTACAGTCTGTCACTAAAATAGTACATCTGACTTTAATCCTTTTCTAATCATCTAACACACAGTTTAAAAAATTATTGTTGGGCTTAACAAGCTGACACTATTGCAAAATCTGATCTTTACATTATTATAAACTAAAATAGTATTACCAGTTTCACAAAATATCCATATGCCTTTCTTTACACACCCCTCCAGACCGCAAATCTTCAGTCTGCAGGTAGAATGCCATTGAACAATGTTTCCACGTCACTCCTCCCATTAAAATCATGTAGTTTCTGTCTAATTGAGAGTCCATGGTTGGAAACTGTCTGAATGACATCTATGTATATAGAGTCATTGCCTCATTATTAAAGTCTACCTTAATTACTTTATTAATTTCTCCTTGTCATCCACATGAACATTTGTGTATTGTTACCAGTTATCAGTTGCTTTTGATATTCATTTGTAAGAACTCACTTGTGAAAGCGCACCAGTGTCCGAATGTTTCGTAAAATATTTTAACCTGTGGCTAGTGTTCTGTGTGACATACACTAGCTGGTCACCAGATTGCTATGAATAAGAATAAATGTGAAAACCAGTGAAATTAACTAAATATGGTGTCCTGTACATTATTAAGAATTCATCACAAAAACCAGAGTACATCTGGACAATAGACATTTGACAACTCGCCACCAAAGACAATCAAAAATCACAGAACAGACTCATCATTTATTTGTTGTATATAATTGTGTCAATCACTGTACGTTTTTCTTCTTCTTCTTCTTCTTCTTCTTCTTCTTTGCTACGAACACCAAGTTTCTGAAATATCACTGAACTACCCACAGAAAACTATCATTTACAATTGATTCTGGAGATACACCTTTGGTTGAATTAATAATTCTATACATATTAGCAGGAAAAAGACTCGATATGGCCCCTCATTAACAGAATGTGAGCAAGAAGAGTAGAAGGGCCAAAAGTGATGTAATGGAACACTTTTTATAACTGCCCGATGTAAATGAGGTAGGCTCATATTTTAAACTGATCAAAATTTGTGATTCTTGAAGTTTTCCCAGTGTACTGAATATTCTATGAGGTTTTTGGATTGCAGCCAGATAATGTTGACTTCTTGCCACAATATTTCGGCTGGCAACTGTCCAGCCATCTTCAAGTGTGTCTTCACCACTAGTGTCTGCTAGTTCACAGCGTCGACTTTATAGCAAAAATTGGCGCGGAAACGCATGAGCATTGGCGGCCATCACACAAGTGTCCTCCATTGAAATCTGTGCCCTCTATAAATACTGTTCCACCTGTGGCGTGGCATGAAAGTGCAGGCATAAAGGTGAAACTGCATGTCTGCCCTCTTTTAGAATGCTCGTGACACTTAGAAAAAACATCAGATGCTGCCAGATGTGTCGTTACGAATAAAATGTTTTCTCTCAGAAGATATTAAGTGAGATCACTGGGTCCCAAGCCTCGTCTAGTTGAAAGCCGCCATCCCGATCAATAAGGTTTTGTGCTAGACGAATTTCCACAGATTCTTTAATTACTGAATCCCAAATGTGTGTAGCCGGGGCCAAGATTTTTGTGGCAGAATAATCCACAGAGTGTCCTGTGATTTAATAGAATGCTCAGCTATGGCCAACTTACTGGTCTGCGAAAAGTGAGTGTGGCACTCATGTTCAACACAACTTTTATGTACTGTGCATATCGTCTGACCTGTGTAAGCATTGACACACTGGCAAGGAATTTTGTAAATTCCGGCCGTCCGCAGACCCAGATTGTCCTTTACCAAACTGACAAGTGAACTAATCTTCACTGGTGGCCAGAAGATTACTTCATATTGAAGTTTTATTATGATCCTGCTGACTTTTTATGAAAGGCTGCCGACATATGGAAGAAACGCCCTGGACCTGAACATCTCCGTATGTTCTTGATGTTGTGGGTGGTCACAGTTCTTCCTCCTTAGCACTGTACTAATCTGATGTGGAGAGTAACCATTATCTTTGAACACTGACTGCAGATGTTCTAGCTCCTTTGCAAGGCTGCCTTCATCAAAAACAACATGAGCCCAGTGCACCTGTGCTCCAAGGACACCGATAGTTTGTGAAGGGATGGCTGCTTGACGCTTGCAGGTAAAGGTCCATATGTGTGGGCTTACGGTAGACAGAATGTCCTATTGACCCATCAACTCTCCTTGTAACTAGGACATCCAATAAGGTAAGCAATCATCCTTCTCTATGTCCATCATAAACTGGATGTTCTTGACGACTGCATTCATATGCTGCAAGAAACGTGACAGTTCTTCTTCACCGTGGGGCCACAGTACAAAAGTGTCATCTACATACCGCCAGAAGACACTTGGTTTCAGTTTAGTCGAGCCCTGCCCATGCCAACACCATCAGTCTGCTCAAAATATTCACTGTAAAATAAAAAAGGAGACTGAGGAAAGGACATGACGAAAAGGTGCTGTTATATGGGCCGTGAACTTATTGCTGATGAGTGACACAGAGTCCATAAGAGGAACCTTAGTGAAAAGTCAAATGACATCAAAGCTCACTAGTAAGTCGGTTTCACTAAGTCAAAGTGTCTTCAGTCTATTGTTTAAATCAGCAGAGTTTCAAACATCATGTGCGCACTTCCCTACAAAAGGTTTCAGTAGAGAGGCAAGGTGTACAGCCAAATTTTACGTGGAGATGCCGACATTACTGACGATTGGCCACAACGGAACCTCTTTTTGTGGATTGTGGTAGGGAAGGCAGATGTTTGACTTTGGTTTATTGGGAGAATTTTGGGAAAGTGTAGTTCATCTGTAAAGGAGACTGCATACAGGATGCTACTGCTATCTATTCTTGAGTACTGCTCAAGTGTTTGGGATCCATACCAGGTCAGATTAAAGAAAAACATCAAAGCAACTGAGAGGCGGGCTGCTAGATTTGTTACCAGTAGATTCGAATAACTCGCAAGTGTTACAGAGCTGCTTTGGGAATTCAAATGGGAATGAACTGGCATCTGAAGCTGACTGCAAAACGATTCTACTGCCACCAATACACATTTCGCGAAAGTACCACAAAGGTAAGATATGAGAAATTAGGACTCACCTGGAGGTATATAAACAGTCATTTTCCACTGTTCTATTTGCAAATGGGATAAGGAATGGAAAGACCAGTAGTGGTGCACAGTACTGTCCATCACGCACCGTGCAGTGGCTTGTGGAGTATGATGTATATGTATCCTCCATCCTCTGCAAGCCTTTGTACAGTGTGTCATGATGGGTATTTCATGTACCACTGTCACTTCCGCTTTTGCTGTTCTAATCACAACTTGTGTGTGGAAACAACTGTTGGTAAGACTAAGTGTGAGCTCGAAGCTCACTAATTTTCCTTTATAGCCTTTACAAGAAATACTGGTAGCAAATTCTGTTCATCAATATTTTAAAACTTAAGTTCAATTATTGCTTGTTTACAAAAGCATTAAATTTTTTTTCACACCATAATTATTTAATGACTGGACTGTGTTGGTTTTCTCCATGCAGTCTGCAATTAACAAATTGGAACTTTTTATAACACTATTTGAGAACACTTGGTCTTCTTCTGGCAATAAATATTATTTAAGTATATAAAGATTCTGACCTACTATAATCAAAGTTCAGATAGTGATCCAGGTTCAGGAAATGTGTGTAATAAAATGACATCCCTTAAAAATCACTTTCATCAACGTAGATATCTTGTTGGTTAATGGCAACCTGAGGTGATGGACAGTAAGAAGCTGGGTAAAGAACTCCCTGGAACCATAATCTACACAGAATTTCATCAGGATCTGCAAGTCCTTGCACTTGTTTTTGGGCAGGACAATAGATACATGGCAGAACTGCTCAGGTTCCTGACATTGTTGTTTCGTCTGCTTCTTCCATTGATCCTTTATCAACACTACGAAGAATGAGCTGTGTCTTTATGTTTTATGGTTCTTGAATTTGCTAGAAGAAATCTGAACTAATTCACTGGCCTAACAGCAAAAGAAAGCTTTTTCATGTATGACTTAGAAGAAAGAAATTTACTCCAACTTTTAAGCATGCTCTGTCCACACAAGACAACATTAAATGGACTTGGCTTGGCTCTGGCCCATCTGATCACTTCTCTCCAGCTCTCAGGAGCTTCAGCCTTTGCACACTTGGGGATCAATGCAAAACTTTTATTTGGCTCCATGAGAAAATGGCCACACACTGCATATGTAAAAATCATTTTTTCGAACTGCATTAATTTAACAGTGATTTAGTGCAGGAACTGAGTGATAGAGTTTGTGTGTGAAGACATCAAGTATCTGACTGTTCAGAAAATTGTAGAAAAAATGACGAAGCATTGGCACATCATCATCTTGCCCCTTCTTCGTCAGAGTCTCATCACAGGTGTACATAATTGATGAGTAACATGATACAATATGGACATTAAAAATGTCTTCTGAAGTAAACCTTACTTGAGGTTACTTTTGGTGTAGGAAGGGTTTAACTGAATCTATTGCAATGGCCTCAGAAGTTGGTGAATGTTTAGCCTCTTTCTAGGCACCTCTTTCCTATCTGTGGAGTCATTCAGCTTTCTTGAGGTGCAATATATTTCCATTTTCCAGCATCCTATGATCCACTTGCAGCATTTCACTTTCTTGCTCTCTTGTTACATTACAGATTTTCCTGTCGAGATCAGTTATTTTAGATATCTGCTCATCACACCAAAAGCACATTTCAGTTTTAGGGTAGCTAAAAGTGCTGTTCAATTTTGAGGCAAAAATGTGTCTGAATGTTTTATAAGAAATCTGAATGTCTGGATATTTGGTCAAAAAAACTCAAAGAAGTTTCTTGATATTTAAGTCTGATGGAAAATATACTTAAAAAAAATTTCAAAAAATACTGTAATGTGCTTCACTTCCTTTTAAGACACCACAAAACTGTATTCACGAGTCTGTTTGGCGAACTTTTGAGGTCAATTGATATGCTTCCTAGTCCATCATCTAGTGACTTGCCAGTTTTTCTAAAAGACGTTTTAATTATGTGTAAACAGAAAGGTTTAATCACAAAGAGTGTCTGAAATGCTTTAAGAAATACTAATCACTCTAGTGCTTCACCATCCCTTATCACCATAGCTTTTTAGGTACAGGAGCTGTCACTTAACTTAGCATCATCTTTATTTGGCTCGGTCTGCACCAAGCTACAGGGCACATTGAGATAACGCTTGATGAATAACTTGTTATGCATCAGTAGCACCATCATACCAAATATTGTTGAACTGTGTTATTAGATAATGTCAGTCATTGCTAGAAATATTCTTGAAACATTCATACTGCCTACATTGGCGTCAACTCCAGTTTCAAAGGCTCAGAGCTTTTTTCCAACTTTACTGACGCGGCCATATGTTTTACGCAGTTGAAATTAATCGTCCAACATTATTGCAACAAAAATTCAAGCTACAATATAAGAAAACCTATTAACCAAGAAACACAATACATAAACTATCTAAAGTAAATGAATAAGAAGCTATAACATCCAACTCAATGACAATAGATCCTGAGTCAGAACACAGAACATGCATGCACCAACTATAGCTTAATAGACTGTGTTGTTCGTCACTGTGATTTAGATGGACTCTCTTACTTTTTCCAATGTATATGTATTCTTTAACCATCTTGAACAGTACTGTGTTTTCCTTGGTACTACATAGTACAGAGAAACAGCTGACTGAGAAGCATGCAGTGGTACCAATATCTCACTTTCAAATTTTTTTGGACTCTTTTTTGTTTTTTCCCGTGTACTCTTCATATGCTCTTGGAATTTTAGCAGTAAATCAGACTGTGATGTGTCTTTATTTCCTCTATCAACTTGGTAAGTGTCTCAATGTAAGAAGCATTTCTCAAGTAACAGATGAACTAGAATTCTCTACGCTATCTATCTCTAGTTGAACAACACTTCTTGATGATTCTTCCAATGATCATTAGTCTGGCATCTGCCTTTTCCAAAAAAAGGGTTATGTTATAATTCCCCTGAGATTAGATTAGATTAGATTAGTTTTCGTTCCATAGATCCATGCTGAGGAGATCCTCGTGGATGTGGAACATGTCTTTTTTTTTAAAAAAAAAAAAAAGAAAGAAAAAAAGAAAAAAGCTGAAATAACAATACTAATAGTATGAATATATACAATACATCATTTGTTTCTATAAAAAATTCGTCAATGGAGTAGAAGGATTTGGCCACTAGTAAGTCTTTCAGGCTCCTTTTAAACTGATCTTTATTTGTAACTAAATTTTTTATGTTTACTGGCAAATTATTGAAGATGAGTGTTCCCGAGTAGTGAACCCCTTTTTGAACTAAAGTAAGTGCTTTTAAGTCCTTGTGCACATCATTTTTGTTCCTGGTATTGTATGTATGAACTGAGCTGTTTGTTGGAAAAAGAAATATATTATTTAGGACAAATTTCATTAATGAGTAAATATACTGAGAGGCAGTAGTTAGTATACCCAGTTCTTTGAAGAGGTTTCTACAGGACATCCGTGAATTTACTCCACAAATAATACGTATTACATGCTTTTGGACTCTGAAAACTTTGGTTTGACTTGAAGAGTTACCCCAAAATATTATACCATATGACATTATGGAATGCAAGTAGGCAAAGTATGCAAGCTTTTTCATTTTTATGTCGCCTATGTCTGCTAACACTCGAATTGCAAATACAGATTTGTTAAGGCGTTTCTGCAGTTCTGTGGTGTGCTCTTCCCAACTGAATTTATTATCAAGTTGTAATCCCAGGAATTTAAGACTGTCAACCTCTATCTATCTGCTCTTCTTCGTATTTTATGCATATGCTGGGTGTAAACCTCTTACAGGTTCTGAATTGCATATAGTGAGTCTTTTCGAAGTTTAATGTCAGTGAGTTGGCTTTAAACCATTTATTAATATCCATGAAAATATCATTAGCAGATCTTTCTAGAACTACACTTGACATACTATTTATTGCAATACTTGCCTCATCTGCAAACAAAACAAACTCTGCTTCTGATGAGAGATCATTAATGTACACAAGAAAAAGCAATGGCCCTAAGATGGATCCTTGTGGGACACCACATGTAATTTCTTCCCATTCTGATGATGACTGATGACTTAATTCACTAGTCCCTTGCACTGACACCCTTTGTTTCCTGTTAGTGAGGTATGACTTGAACCATTTTGCAGCACTGCCCGTGACACCATAGAATTCTAATTTACTTCAAAGGATGTTGTGGTTCACACAATCAAATGCCTTTGACAAATCACAGAAAATACCTGCTGCTTGTAATTTGTTATTTAATGAATTAAGTACATTTTCACTGTAGGTGTAAATAGCCTTCTCGATATCAGAACCCTTCAGAAATCCAAACTGTGTTATTTGTGGTCAAATGGTTGAGCAGCTACCTGTACATTACTTTTTCTAAAATTTTTGAGAATGCTGGCAAAAGTGAAATTGGTCTGTAGTATGCTGGTATCTCTTTATCCCCTTTCTTGAATAGAGACTTAACATCTGCATATTTTAGCCAGTCAGGAAATGTCCCAGTTATAATTGACTGGTTACACAAGAAACTTAGAATTGTACTAAACTCACAAGAACATGCCTTAATTAACTTTGTTGATATTTCATCATACCCACTAGAATGCTTTGTTTTTAAAGATTTTATTATGGACGTTATTTCTTTTGGTGAAGTGAGTGATATATTCATGTACTTGAAGCTATTTGTGAAGGCTAGTTTCAGATATTCAAGGGCATTATTTACTGATCCTGAAAGTCCCATTCTATCAGTAACGGATATAAAGTACTTGTTAAATAGATTTGCTACACTATGCCCATTAGTTACTAATGTGTCATCTACCCTTAGTGCTATTTGCTCCTGTTCCTTTCTGGTTTAGACTTCTGAATTACTTTTTTTAATGTTTTACAGTATTCCTTGTATTTAGCTAAATCATCAGCATTGGAGCTATTCTTGGTCGACAGATACATTTTCCTTTTTGTCTTACAGGAAATCTTTATTCCTTGTGTAATCCATGGTTTTATTATAGACTTCTGTTTAATTTGAGTAACTTTTAGAGGAAAACAGTTCTCAAACATGGTACTGACATTGTTCATGAATGTGTTATATTTTTCATTCATGTCATGAGCACTATAAACATCTTTCCAGTTCATATCTTTGAGCAGTTTTCTAAAACACTCAATTTTTGGTTGATTGACTACTCTCCTGTACTCAGATTTAGCAGTCTTGATAATCTGCTTAGAATTTACATCTAAAACAAGGAGCTGCATGTCATGATCTGATAGTCCATTTATAACAGGTTTTATGATATGATTTTGTTCCTTTGATTTGTCTATAAAAATGTTATCAATGGCTGTCCTTGAGGATCACTATGTGTGCTATCACACATTTAATGGATGTGACTGTTTCCAATGACTGACTGGTAACTGTGTAGACAAACAAGAATGGGTCCTTCCATTCATTTATGTGCGACATGTTACATAACATTTTCTGCACTGAGGACTAACTGCCACTCCCTTCACCAAGCTTCAATCATCAGTAACACTTCCTGTATTTCATTACTATTTTCTAATGTTGCAACTTCTCTATACACAACAGTGTCACCTGGTCCTCCAGCTCTCAGATGGTGCATATCTACAGAGTGGTTAGTTAAGGGTTTACCTTTTCCTGTCTTTTCCTCATAGTATATTTGTAAAATTTCAAGTGTTTTCGTTTGAGAGATGTAATCTCGCATTTTGTATGTGTTAATTCGGGCAGTCTGTAGCACAGTTTTCGTTTCTTCTGAACAGCCTCCTACACAGCTCAGTGAGGCATCAGCATCCATAGGTGACACATCAGGAGTGTAGCAAGTTGCATATATAACATTTGTCTGATTTTATAGTTTACTTTTTCAATTAGTCTAAGTTTACTTTTTCAGTCTTGTTAGGAAGGGTATGATGTGTGCATGCTGTGAGCAGAAGCATGAGAAACTGGCCACAGTTCGCGAACAGCTGAATGTGCTTTTGGCTGCGGTTAGTCATCTTCAGGCTGGTGTATCAGACTATAGTGGTGGTGGAGAACTTGGTGTGTTACATGGGACACCTCAGGTGTTGCTTGTTCCGCCCACAGTCTCTCTTATTGAGGCACCTCCTAGTGTACCCAATGCATTGGATCCATCCTCACAGCAGAGGGAATGGTTGGTCGTACCGTGTTCACATTGCTTAAGCCGGAGGGCCAATGTGGAGACTGATCATCTGACCTCGCCCATTCACCCTGTGAGAGGGCGGATGGCTGCTCGTTCTACAGGAGTTTATTATTTGCCAGCAGCTCCAATGTCGGGTGCATCACAGTGCCCCTTAGGCAGACGGTGTTCAATGCTGGACAGAAAGCCGATGTGCACTAGCTACGTGTGCTGGAGGGCACCTGAGATACAGAGGCAGCCTTGCCTGGGGCTATCGAGCGTGTAGGATGCAGCTTTTTACAAGTTTTAGTTCACGTCGCCACCAACGATGCTTGTCGCATCAGTTCTGAGGCCACTCCCAGTTGATACAGGCGACTGGTGGAAGTAGTGAAAACTGTTGGCCTCAGGTGTGGTGTGCAAGAAGAGCTCGCAATGTGCAGCATTGTTCCCAGTGTTGATCAGGGTTCTTTGGTTTGGAGCCAAGTGGTGGATCTCAAACACAGGATTCGTCAACACTGTTACAGTCATGGCTGCAGATTCCTAGATCTGTGTTATTGGTTGGGGATTTGTAGGATCTCCCATGATAGGCCAGGGATGCACCATACAAAGAGTTGCAGAGTACTTGTGGAGTGCACATGAGGGTTTTTTAGGTTTGGCAGTAGTTTGGGGTACCCTGACAAATACTTGCCAGTCAACATGCAGTAAGGGAAGTCAGAATGCATTCAGAATAAAGACACTTCGCTGTCAAAATTTTACCAGTAAACTGTCAAAGCTTTTGTAACAAACATCCTGAATTTACTGCCCTCCAGGAAAGTTCTCTCATCAAATTATTCTCAGGACCAAGAGCTGGCTGAAACTCTAGTGAAAAGCTCTGGGATATTTGCCAAGTCATGGAGCGTATATCGAAAAAGACAGATTAGAAGCCATAGGCAGGAGAGTGTTCATTGCAGTTAGCAATATTGAGTATGACAGTGAAATTATCTGATCGCGTATAACAGGTCTAGGTGAAACCAAGTATTTGTTGGCTGAGTTTACTGGCCACTCAATTTAACAGTTTAGTAGAGATATGTGCTGTGAAAAGATCTACTTGTGAAGCATACAACTACTACCACCGCCATACCTTAACAAAAGATCTGGCAGAGAACCTGAGAAAATTTTGGTCCTATTTAAAATCACTTAGTGGGTCTAAGGCTTCCACCAAGTCAATTGACAGTTGAAGATAGTAAAACGAAAGCTAAAGTTTTAAATTTCAAGTTCAAGAAATCTTTCATGCAGGAGAATTGGATTGGTCCCTTACTTAGTTTGCATTTATTGCGAACCTCTCACCCAGTGCAAAGCCCCAGTGACTGGAAAAATGCACAGGTGACTCTTGTGTATAAGAAGGGCATAAGGACTCATCCGCACAATTACAGACCAATACCCCTAACACTGGTTGGCTGTAGAATCCTTGAACATATTCTCGTTTGAATATAATAAATTTTACTGAGACTGAGAAGCTTATGTCGGTAGAACAGCATGGTATTAGAGAGCATCACTCATGCAAAACTCAGCTTGTCCTTTTGTAACATGATATACTGCATCTATGGATGAAAGGCAACAGGCACATTCCATACTTCTAGATTTCTGGAAAGTGTTTGACACAGTGCCCCACTGCAGGCTGTTAAAGAAGGTACAAGCATATGGAACAGATTCATAGATATGTGGGTGGCTCAAAAACCTCTTCAGTTATAGAACTCAGACCTCCACAGCAAATATCCATCAGAGGCAAGGATATCGTCAGGAGTGGCCCACAGAAGTGTGATACGGCAGCTGTTATTTTCTAATTCTCTACATACATAAATGAGTTGGCAGGCAGGATGGGCAGCACTCTGAGATGGTTTGCTGATGATGCTGTGGTGTAGAGTAAGACGTCATTTTGACTGTAGGAAGATACAAAATAACTTAGACAATATTTCTAGTTGGTGTGATGAATGGCAGCTAACAATAATTCAGAAGAAATTAGGTAATGCAGATGAGTAAGAACAACAAACCCGTAATGTTCAGATAAATGGTTCAAATGGCTCTGAGCACTATGGGACTCAACTGCTGAGGTCATTAGTCCCCTAGAACTTAGAACTAGTTAAACCTAACTAACCTAAGGACATCACAAACATCCATGCCCGAGGCAGGATTCGAACCTGCAACCGTAGCGGTCTTGCGGTTCCAGACTGCAGCGCCTTTAACCGCACGGTCACATCGGCCGGCAATGTTCAGATACAGCAGTAGTAGTATCCTGCTTGACACAGTCATGTCTTTTAAATATTTGGACATAATGTTGTAAAGTGACATGAAATGGAACAAACATGTGAGGATTGTGGTAGGAAAGGCGAATGGTGGACTTTGTTTTAATTGGGAGAATTCTAGGAAAGTGCGGTTCATCTGTAAAGGAGACTGCACATAGGACGCTGGTGGGATCTAGTCTTGAGTACTGCTCAAGTGTCTGGGACCTGTACCAGGTCAGGTTACAGGAAGACATCAAAGAAATTCAGAAGCGGGCTTCTAGATCTGTTACTGGTAGGTTCAAGCAAAACACGAGTGTTATGGACATGCTTCGGGAACTCAAATGAGAATCCTGGGAGGGAAGGCGACCTTCTTTTCAAGCAACATTATTGAGAACATTTAGAGAACAGGCATCTGAAGGTGACTGAAAATGATTATGTTGCCTCTGACATACACTGTGCGTAAGGACCACGAATATGAGATACAAAGGGCAGTCAAGAAGTTTTGCATAGTCGTCTCTAATTTTTTTATTTTTTCCCGGAGGGAATGAAAGTTTTTGTGAACATACTTGGAACATTTAGCTATAAGTTGGCATATAAAAGTATTTTATTTTATTTACAGGTGAACCATAATGGACCGTGAAGTAGATGTCAGGTTGTGACAACGGTCGGTGATGGGAGTTCCTCCTCAAGACCGGCGATGACTCTGCCACATTGATTCACAAGAAGTTGCTCCCTGTTTATGGGGAGGACACAGTGGATCGCAGCAGTGTCCAGCAGTGGTTGCAGAGGTTTAAAGGTGGTGATTTCTCTCTACTGGACAATCCACAATGCAATAGACCATCGACAACATTGAGTGATGTGAATAAGGAGACCATTGATCAAATCAATGACAGATGTGTGATGACACGATAGCTTGTTGAAATGGCTCGTTTGTCATTGGGTAGTGTGGTATCACTGGTACAGTCACTTGGGTACAGAAAAATCTGTGCATGTTGGGTGCCTAGATTATTGACAATAGAACTGAAAACAATGAGGAAGAATGTGTGCGAGGGTCTCATTAAGACCTTTACTGAAGTGTGGAAACAGTGTTTTGATGGCGTCAATACCCAGGATGAAACATGGTTGTTTTTGTCTGAAACTGGGAGCAAAACCCAATCCATGGAGTGGCATCATCCAGGTTCCCTCGGAAGAAGAAACCAAGACTTTCATGAACAGCAGGCCAAAAGGTGGCAGCCTCCTTCTTCTGGGATCAGTATGGTGTCATTTTCATTGACTCTTTGGAACCTGGCTCCACAATTAACCGGGACCGTTACCGTTTGTCATTGGACAAGCTGCGAGATGCTATCAAGACCCACAGACAACAGCTTCAGGGTCAGCTCATCAGACTACACCAGGACAATGCCAAACCCCATACAGCCCTTAAACGCTGGAGAAAATAAATAAATAAATAAAAAGGACTGGGAAATTGTTCCTCTTCCTCCTTACAGTACGGACTTGGCTCCGTCTGATTTTTACCTCTTTGGTCGTCTGAAGGCCCTCCTGGCGGTAAAACATTTGATAGTGAGAAAGACCTTATTTCCAGCGTCAGGCCATGGTGTAAAAGCCAATCACCAGAATTTTACCAAAGTGCATTTACATCATGGAAAGAATGTTGGGCCAGATGCATCACAGCTGATGGAGGCTACACTGAGTAGGCTCAATGTACAGCTAAATGTTCCAAGTATGTTCACAAAAAATTTCATTCTCCTCATTCTCCTCCTGGGAGGGGAGGGGGGGGGGGGCGGATGAGACGACTGTGAAAAACTTTTAGAACGTCCTTTGCACAAAAAATTAGGGCCCATATGGAGAAATACACAGAGCCATTTTTCTCTCATATTTGCAAGTGGAACAAGAAAGGAAATGAATAGTAGTGGTACACAGTACCCCCACCACACATGGTAAGTTGGATTGTGGAATATCAATGTAGATGTAGAATACTTTCGTGGAGCTTCAAATGTTATCCTTAAGCCATTTATAGTGCGAGGGCTGATCAACAAAGACTGAGACTGATTTCATTTTCACAGATGTTTATTACTCCGCTTCATTGTTTACATAATCTTTTTCAAAGCACTCCCCTCCTACCTGAATGTACTATTTTAGCATCTCTGCCAGTCCTCAAACATATGGTGCAGGTCATTCTTTGTCATGTCCTTAAGAATTGTCATGTCCTTAAGAATTGCCTCACATTTCTTGAGTACTGCTTCACAGTTCTCAAATCAAGTGTCCTGAAGTTTTGCCTTTAGCGATGGGAATAAAAAAAAAAACTCACAGGGTGCAAGATCAGGGCTATATGTGGTACACAGGTAATGTTGAACTATGCCAGAAACTGCGTGGCTTGATTTGCAACGTGAGGGTGCACGTTGTCATGAGGAGGTTGCCACCCACTCTGTGAAAGTTCTGGTCATTTCCTTGCAATGAACTTCCTCAGTTTAGCCAATACTGATGTGTAATATGCTGCTGTTACAATAGTGTGAGGGGGAACTGCATACTCCTAAATCATTTCATGACATCAAAAAACGTGATTACCATCATTTTCCCTACAGATGTAACAACATTTGCCTTTCTTGTTGTCGGAGAACCTGGTGATTTCCACACTGTGCTGCCTCGTTTTCCTCTAGGATCATAATGATGCAGCCATGAATCATTATCAATGATAACTGATTCTAGAAATGCATCCCCTCTGTCAACAGAGAGATGCAGCACCTCATGCCAAGTCTCCATTCACACTGCCTTTAATTCAGGAATCGACAGATGTGGCACCCAATGAGCACAAAGACAGGTCGTATGGAGACGATCATGAATAATATTAAAGACACTACCATATGATAATCTCAACACTTCACTGAGGCTATGTAATGTTGTTTGCTGAGCCTCTCGTACAATCACAGCAGCTGTGTTGATGTTGGCTTCAATCACAGCAAAAGCTGAAACACTAGGCTCACCTTCCTTAACACAGACAAGTCGATCTTCTATGAAGTCCTTGAACCTCCTCAACATTCTTGCACAAGGTAGTGTATCTTCACTGCACACTTGCTGCAGCTATTCATAAGTTTCAGTGGCTGAATGTTTATACACACACAGAATTTTATTGCATTGCACTAATTAAAAATGATATTCTGTGTCCTATTTGCCGAAAATTCTTCACTCAAATCATAAACTTGGCCTAATATTTCATATATCCACATTTTGTTCGTTAAGTGGCAATACAGAACAAGCAAAAGTGAAATGTATTCCAAAATTCTACAACACACTGACATCACTGATATAGACATATAGCTGTGTGACATTTCTTGAAAATGGGCATGATTTTGCATTTTTTTCAATCACTTGGAACATCTCATTTCTATGACAGATTGTTCCTAAAAAAGGACCGAGTCTTTCTGTATACATTGAGCAGGACAGGTATCTAATCAGTTCTCATCACTTTCCTCCACGATAAGTTACCTCAAAACATGGCATTTAGGTTTTCTGTGGGGCAACTGAAGGAAGGAATTGCTGTACAATCTTTCCCAGTAAAGCAATTTATGATGGTATAGAATTTGGCTGAATTAAATTCGGGAATATTCCTAGAAGCGTTAGAGGGGAGAAATTTCCTGTGCACTCATCATCTATAAATGAGCCAGCATGTCTACTATGATTTTACTATAATTTCTATGATAGTTAATGCAGCAGAATGCTGTGATTTATATGTATATGATGTCATGTACTAGGTCAAATGTTTATTTTGCACTTTATTATTTGTTTGAGGTACTCCTTGTGCGGCATGCAGCAGATGGTATTCATCAACAGACATTCCTATATCACAGCAGATGCTTTCAATGCTGTGCAGAGTGTCAAGGAGAACTTTTGAGTATCACACTATAAGATTTGCCAATGAAGACGACATTCAACACTGTCAGAAAGAAAATGTATTCAGAAGTCTTGTAAAGGCTTTAGTCGGGTTTAAGCATTTGATCACATTCGCAACTGTTGAAAATTATTTGAAAGTGAATTATAAGATTGATAATTAATTAGGTAACTGAAAGATAACCTTTTAAACACCAGAAAAAACAAAATAGTATTTTGGAAAAAATGACCTACTCTGTTGGAGCTTATAAGGTTAAGCAACTGACTCGTGTTGTTTGATATTTTATGATACATTGTCAGCACTATAAACAATGTAAAGGAAACCACTTGCAGCATGTACCTTTAGTCTGAAGACAAACAATAGCTGGTCAAAACCAGTTATAACATTGTGAATGGTCATATGATTGTGCTGTAAAAAGTATAGAAAAAATACAGAATTTAGCATTTTGCCTACTCCCTTTTAACTTCCATTTTGGTGCATTTATGGTTGTTGATGACTGGATATATGTCTTAATCGATTTACTGACTTAATGTAAGGGCAAAATTTCTTATAATTTTTGCCAATCAATAAATAGAAATTTTCTTTCAAATTATCTCAATGCATGGCTCTTCTTACACACTTTTTAACTTTATCCAATTTTAATTTGTGCACAAGGCTTTGTTTATGATTACATCTTTGCTCAATACATACCTATATCACGCATATTATCCAATACTTTTCAAATTTGTCTTTACATTGAATACATACCAATCTCAAGCATATTAGCCAATACTCTTCAAGTTTGTCTTTATATTCAACAGTTTCAAACTGTATTCAATGACTGGATTTGATAGCTCGATCATGATCTGGTCAAATATAACTAAGTCATACCATCTAACTATAGCAAGCCATTTCCACCATGTATCATGGTTGGCTATAAATAGACAGCATGTCTCAATTTCATTCAACTAGATGATAATGCATTGAAATTATTCGGCATTGCAGTCAGATAATGTCCACTTCTTGCCCAATATTCTGGCTGACAACCATTCAGCCACCTTCAGTAAGTGTTTTACACTGGAGGTTGCTGGTGCACACAGCTAAATTTATACAAAAAATCGGTGCAATGGCACCCTCTGAGTATCCTTTTTAAATACCATTCCCTCTGTGGTGCTCATGTGCATGCATAACGGTGATATTACAAGCACACTCTGTGTCGAATTTAGGGCTCACAAGAGTTAAAATTCACGTGTAACCATAATAAAATTAATTGCTGTAGCTGTGTCATTAGGCATAAAATGTTTTCTTACTGAAGATATTAAAGAAACCACTGAGTCTCAAACCTTATCCAGTCAAAAGCCACCATCACAATTAGTAAGATGCCATCACAATTAGTAAGATCTTTCACCAAACATATTTCCACAGTTTCCTAAAATACTGAAACCTAGGAGTATCTTGTTGTGGCCAATATTTCCCTGGCAAAACAATTCACAGAATGTTCTTCAGAGATACAATGCTTGGCTATGGCTGATTTACTAGCTGTAAAAGGTGGTGTGATAATCATGTTCCACACCTATCACGTAGTGTAGATGTGGTCTGACCAGGGTAAGTATTGCCACACTGGTATGGTATTCTGTGGTTCCCTGTCCATCCTTTACCGAACCGATAGACCAGAAAAAAGGTCTTTATACTTGGCTAGATCACTTTAACATCAAGTTTCTTTGGGATTCTGCCTAATTTCAATGAAATATTGCTGATGTATGGTAGGAACACTCTGGACTTGAACAGCTCCTTCTCCTCTTGATTTTGTGAGCAGTCATATTTCTTCCTCCTTAAAGCTTTGCTAACCTGTTGTGGACAATACCCATTATATTTCAACACAGATTGCAGGGTTCCAGGTCCTTTGCAAGGCTGCCCTCATCAGGCACATCTTGTGCCTGGTATATCAACAGTTGGAAGACACATAAAGATCATGAAGGGTGTTAGAAGCAAGACACCCACAAATACAAGACTATATGTAAATATAGGTGTATATGAGTGGGCTTACAGTAAATGGAATTCCCCAATAACACATCCACTGTCTGACTAAAACACCTAGCACAAGTGTACAGCCTTTTTCCTCTTCCATCGTAAATGGGATATTCTTGTGGATGGAATTTTTAGTAGAAATTTAGCAACATGCACCAGCAATCTCCAGTGTAAAATACTCACCTGAAGATGGCTGTCAGCTGAAATATAATGGCAAGATGTTGGTGTCACCTGACTGCATTCCTCATGGAATATTCATTACACTGGGAAAACTTACAAGAATCACTATTGAAACTAGTTGTTGAAAACAGTATAGTCATACTGTAATGACCCAGTTCCCTTTTCTTCAAATACTTGTTAAGCTGCAGGTCATACCTACACAAAAATGCTTAGGCAATCTGAAATCTGTTTCTTGTCACAAAGAGAAATATCTTTCTACATTTCTACTGTCCCCTGCACTCAGTGATAATACAACAATTGTATAATGACTGATTCTCCATATTATGTCAACGGAATCTAGAAGTTCAGATCTGTCTGAAACCAGAAGATGTGAGGCACTGCCCTCACCTGTTGGTTCTCTGATTAACTGCTCAAGGTAATTTTCACATAAGGCCTTTAGAAAAATATCTCACAAATTCTTATCCCAATTGTCTGCCCCTATCATTGGTGTGTTGGCAATTTTTGAATAAATCATTTAGTACAGTATTACACACATTCTTATCCTAACCACCCACCTTTATCACTTGAGTATTGGCAAATTACAGATAAGGCATTTAGAACAACATCATGCAAATTCTTATCACTACCACTTGCCATTATCACTTGAGTCTCTCTGTATATAACTGTTAAGTTACAATCTTCCCCAATACTACAACATGATCAGAAAACTTATGTTTTCACTAAAATGTTTCATCACTATGGCTTCTTAGGCAGGTGATCTATAAAATCACCTAATTATCATGTTTGATCCACTTTTAATACTTATTTTGACCCAAATTATTTTGCCATCAGTATCCGGACTAATTTCATTAGATATGGTTGTAGCATTCACAACTATAAACTTACCTCCACCAATGGCATACAACCAATCTTATGAAACAAATTCCAACTGGAATTTAAGATATTTTTGGTATTCATTTCTGTTTTCAGCCAACTTCCTGTTCCTAGTTCAAAACTGACACATCTATTATTTGTAAGTAAGACTATTTCTGGAACCTTGCCATGAACACTTACACAGTTAACTAATATTACGCTTTTTCTTTCTTGGGTCTGCAACAAGAAATGCCACCTTATGTAATTAATGTAGCTGTATTTTTCCTCTCTGAAATCAGCATGTAATGCATCAAACCTCTGGTGAGGTTTCTCTCTCCTAAAAGACCCACAACAGATGTTAAGATCCACTCACTCAAATGAATTTCATAACATACAAAACATCCAATTCAAAATTTGTATTTAATGGCCAGTGAATATTTGAATAATTAGTCTCAGGAGAATAGCTCCCTGGAATCTTGTTGAGGATCATATACTGTTTATTAATATTCTCTGAATCAGAGAGATCATACATATGAGACAGACAAACAAACACGACCATATTTAAGAAACGAATGAGGATGTGCATTGAGCAACTATATAATGATGTATATAGAATCACTACCTTTATCCTTTCAGTTTGCTCCTCATTTAGTTTTGTCAACTCTTCAACACGTTTCTGCAGTACATCTCTCTCTTCCAGCTGTTTGTTGTTACACAAATCTGTAAGTGTTGAGCATCTTTCTCGTAAAAGTGTCAGTTCAGTATCACGATCTTTCATCTTCGCTTCCATTTCACGTACTTGAGCTCGAAGCTGCAACAAAAAATAAAAAATTTATATATGCTACAACTCCATACCTATGACAATAAATGTAAATGTCATGATTTACTTTTAATAACACAATGCTAAAGCATCTCAATACATGCAAACAGTTTGAAATTGGTAAGAAAGTTGTGGTGTAGCAACACATTCTCATGCTGAGAAGTTGCCATTTCTCATCTCTGGGGTTGATTGCAGCATGCCTGGTCATGTGCTTGTACACTTTGCAGATCATAAAAATCACACATCTACATTTATATTAATAAAGCAAAGGAAGCTCCAGGTTGGAATATCAAGAATATGCACACTGAGTTGCAGACAGGTATAATGAAAAGACTGTCACACATTTAGCTTTTGGCCAAAGCCTTCTTCAGAAAAGAAACACACACACACACACACACACACACACATATTCACACAAGCAAGTACTCCTCACACACAACTCCCATCTCTGACATCTAGGACTGGAATGCAACTGTGAAGTTGAATGGAAACAGCAATCTGCTGGAGGCGGCAGGGAAGGGGAAGGTATATTGAACAATTTTATTTTTCTTTCTTTTCTTATATGAGGTTCATTCAAATGAAACCTGGTCAGTTTGTCTACCTTTTCCTTACATGTAAGGTGGCGCCACGTAACTGCTGGTATAGTGGTGCTATCTATTGGTAGAGAGACTGGCGCAAGTGCACCATTTGAGTTGCATAGCGCCAGTGTGGTTTCACGCCAAAGAGAAGGTGGTCACACAAGTTATCGTCCACTACCAAACATGCAGGCGAGTAAGCAGGAACGAGGAGTGATTCGATTTTTGGTGGAGGAGGGAGTTGGAGGCCGTGAAATGTATCAATGGATGAAGGCTGTATACGGTGAATACACTCGGAGTGTACAAGTGTTTTGGAATGGCACAAACGATTCCTTGAGGGGTGCAAGTCACTGGAAGACAATGCTTGTCCTGGACAGGCTCATCGTGTCATCACACCGGAAATGGTTGCGGAATTGAATTCACCATGTGACTTTCACGAGTTTGGACCTCTAAAACAAGCTATTCGAAGACATGAATTTGCAACGGATGATGAAGTGTATGACTGGGTCCAGGCCTGGATCCAACAGCAGCCTACTTGTTTCTTCAAGGACGGGATCGACCAGCTAGTGTGGCAATGGGATAAATGTGCCAAGAATTTTGGTGACTATTTTTGGGTATGTGTGCTGTGTGTAACTACATTTTTGAGTTAATAAAATCGTTACCATTACTTTACACTAGTGACCAGGTTTCATTTGAATGCCCCTTATATTTAAGCTAATGTAAACTGAATGAGCTATAAACCAAAGATGCTGCTAAAGAGTAAATTAACGAGTTATTTTGTGGCAAGGATAATGTTTTGATACAGCGTTAAATATCTGTATGAACCAAAGTAAGTACACTCTTCAGTTTATTGATTCATGTGTCTCCACCATTTTGTTTCAGGAAATGGTGGCGTACGGACGTATGCTTGGATCCGTTGTACCAGCATTCTTAAAAATGTGTATTTTAGCTGTTCATTAAAAGTATTATAAAAAGTTATCAGAAAATGAATATTTATTCGCGTGGTTATAAGTTCAAATCCTATCTGTTCATCATTTCACTCACCGCCGAGATCCTGCATCCCCAAGTTATTTTGTGGCAAGTATAATGTTTTGATACAGCATTAAATATCTGTACGAACCAACGTAAGACGTACACTCTTCAGTTTATTGATTCATGTGTCTTCACCATTTTGTTTCGGGAAATTGTGGCAAAAGGACATATGCTTGGATCCGTTGTACAAGCATTCTTAAAAATGTGTATTTTAACCGTTCATTAAAAGTATTATAAAAAGTTATTAGAAAATGAATATTTATTCACACGGTTATAAGTTCAAATCCTATCTGTTCATCATTTCACTGACCACCGAGATCCTGCATCAAGAGGTTCTGTGAAGACAAGAACAATTCACACGATATATGGAGGAGCGTTCCTGCATTGATATTGTCACACTCAAGAGTAAACAATGGAATTAATGTAAACATAATGACTAAGACCTGATAGGACCTACTGAACTTGGTTTACTTATATTAAAAATATTGTGTTTCATGAGACAAGATTGACAATTTCAATGGTTGCGGTGATTATTTTGGTACCACACACTACTGGAAGCAGCAGTATGTAATGCAAATTATCTTTATTGACCTTGAATGTAATGATATTAAAGGTCTGTTGATATTTGTATCAGTTGAAGTTCACCCAAGATTGTGCAAAGATTCGCAAATTATCTTCAAAAATTTTTTCAACTATTCTTTCTGATGCATTTTCCAATTATTCAAGCAATTATTAATCCATTTTCATTTCAACATCTCTATTCAAAGGGATAGCAGGATATATTGGGGGGAGTCAAGAGCGCTGTCTGGCAGAGCTTGCAGGGACCAGAAGCAAGCATGACAAGACTGCCACCAGGTGCAGCACTGGGAGGTTGCGGGCCATGGAGGTGTGAGGAAGGGAGTAGCTGGGGGGGGGGGGGGGGGCAGATAGGAGCAGGGAAAGGGAGAGACAAGCTGGTGTGTGGTGTGTGGTAGACGGTAGCACACAAAGACAGTGAGGTGATGTGACTAGCAGGGCAGGATGATTTCAGAAGCAGAGGATGTGTTGTGACAATAACTCTCATTTGGGCGTTTCAAAAAAGCTGGTGGTGGAGTGGAGGATCCTGATGGTCCAGGCTGTGAAGCAGCCATTGAAATGAAGCCTGTTAAGTTCACCTTATGTTGTGCCACAGGGTGGTTTACTTTGCTCTTGGCCACAGTTTGTTGGTGGCCATTCATCCTGGTGGACAGCTGGTTGGTAGCCATATCAACATAAAAAGCTGTGCAATGATTGCAGCAGAGTTGCTTTCACAGGTGGCCCGGCTTCTGATGAAGCACTACAAGCCTGTGAAAGGACTGGAACAGGAAGTGCTGGGTGTATGGATTCAGCAGATCTTGCATGTGGGTCTTCACACAGGTATATGATCCCTGTGGATGAGGTTGGGATTGCGAGTGGCACAGGGATGGACGAACTAGAACACCTTACTAACTTTATCACAAGTCCCAACTACTCCTTTGAAGGAAAGGTATACAAACAAATCTGTGGCACCCCCATGAGCACTTGCATGCTGTTGACGATATCTTCATGATCTGGACTAAGTACCAAGGCACCCTATCCTCATTCCTTCACTATCTCAACACCTTCTCTCCCATCCACTTCACCTGGTCCTCCTCCTCTCCGACGGCTCCATCCATACCTCTGTCCACATTAAACACACCAACCACCAACAGTACCTGACAGGGATTCAATCCTGCGATTCTTGGTTTCCAGTCAAGTGCTCTACTGCTAGGACACTAGGCCAGACTACAATAAACGTGAGAAGGCTAAAAACTTAGTGGACACCAGTTGGACCTACAATAACATAACAAGGTGAGAAAAATAGTCAGGTTAGCAGGTTGTTGGAGCCAGGTGAGTGCCCCTGGGCCTTCCCATGTGAAGGGGAGTGTCCTTCCTATAATCATTATAGTCAAAGTATTAAAGTAGGAAACAGCACCCAGTATTTATCAGAGCTACCCCTAAAATGAAAAAAATAAGGCATGGAGAGAAATGGACTAACTGAATTTAAATGCAATTAAAATGGAGTGTTATATGTGTCCAAAGCAGCTGGAAAAGATGATGTCCCAACCACACTGCCTCATCCCAAAAGTAGTTTCAAACATTATATCTGACAATAAAAATCACTTTCGCGGAGAAGCAATTCAACTATTAAACCAATATTAGAGTTAAGAATCTGGAAGACCATGCTTAGGTTTAGCACGGAGAGCCAGAAGAAGTAGGCATTCCGCAAGGATGCTAGCTACTGCTTACGGCTCTGCAACCATAATGTGACAGTGACTTGTTACATACAAGAAAACTGTGTGTTAATTTGGTTTGACCGATGCAGAGGGAACATAGGATGGCGGATTCCTTCCAGGAGGAAAGGAAGGCAAAGTTCCATGCGGCAATAATCTCCTTGACAGTGCAGAGTTTGTTAGAGGGAGCAGTAGCCCACCAAATGTTGTTCCTTCTCCACATGAGGTGAAGTCTTACTTGCACCCACAGTTCTGTACCGGGATTTGTCTTGGTGAATCATGGGTGAGTGCATTATCCAAACAATTAGCTAGTTCATTTCCTGGGATACCCACATGACTTGTGACTATTGATCAGGTAGTGCGACTTAGGTCAGAGAGGAGGTCATGAATAGCAGATGTCACAGGGCGATGGAAGTAACACCTATCAATCAACAGCCTGGTGCAAGCACATTAAGTCACTACAAATTAAAATGCAATTGTGGTATGGCTGCTTAATAAAACGCCCCACTGTAAAAACACTACACGTTCCCAATAGGAAATGATGTTCGTCATCAGTGAGAGGTGTAAAAGCATATCCTGTCCTATCCATGCCATAACCTTGTATCCTACCTTCCTCCATCACTTCACGTTCCTTAATAAAACTCCTCCCCCATTCATTCATTCATTTTAGTTAATACTTTCTTACTTACCAATGTTTTACTCTTTGTCTTTTGTTTTTTCCTTTTCTCTGTCTCCTCTTTCCTTCATCTTCCTGCCTGTTTCTCTCTTTGGTGGTTCCCCATCACTGTTTTTACTTTTTTCTTAGTTCTTCGTTACTCTGGTCATCTCACTTCTTATTTCTCTTCCTCTCAATTCATCTTTCCCTCACATACTGTCCCTGTATCATCCATAAACCTAAAGTGGCACAGTGTTTACTAATGACCTACTTTCTCTAAGTCCTCTTTGTAGCCCCTTGTCCACACAAAGAAAGGGTGGGTTCCTTTCAACCTGGAGTCTCAGTTATCTGACCTGTCCCTCCTTCCCAAACCTATCCTCCTTTCCTCCATGAAGAAGGATCTAGCAGGTCCGAAAACTATGACTCTGCTTATACTTGCAAATGCATCTATCGGTAATACTGGTCAAACAATATTGTAACCTATTTACTACACTCATCTACATGATTACTCCGCAATTCGCAATTAAGTGTTCGAACCATCTCCATACTATTTCTTGAACATTTTACTCCCAAATGACATGTGGGAAATGCGCCGACACAAAAAATGTCTTCACTGTTGCGGTGTTAAACTATCATGTGGGATGCAGAGCAGCACTGTGAGTACTGTGGCTGTTGGTCCTGCCAAACAAAGCTGCATGGTGGAAAGAGGCAACAGCAGCACCCTCGCACATCGACCTGTAAGGACCATCGACCTGGCCTGCTCTTCACAGGACACCGTTCCCATGTCTTGTCTCCTTGGTCCATGTCATCACCAGCTGTGGTTACCACCTTGTGATCTAATATGTTAAGGTAATTTATTTCACTTGTGTCACCTGGCTCTTTTAAGATTGCCGGTGACTGTCAGGGTTACGAACTCGGGTATCTCACTCACTAAATAGAAGTTCTGGGTTTGCCTTGCTTATTATTCTGAAATGCTTTGATTATTATTCAAAATGCAGTTGATGCCATCAGCTTAAGAAAAGTAGTTTGTCTCAAGAGTTTATGAGCACAGTGGCTCCAGTGTTGGTTTGCTATATTTAATTGGCACTCGGTTGTACGACAATTCATGAACAATATTGTATACTTTTTATTTGTCTTGAGTATTTTGGTAAGGAATGACTGTGGTGATAAGTAGTGATGGTTGTTTGCTGTATGTAAAATTTTTATAGTGGTTAATGCCACTCATTTACCTGGTAGTATTTTCCATGCAAGGATATTATTTTGCTGGTATATGTCGTTAGGTGTTCCATTTAGCGAATGTTACTTGTTACTGTTCTGTTTCAGCATGGGGCTTTATAATTACGAGTTTCAAGGATATGGCTTTATTAAAGAGGTTACAATTTTTGTTATGGTGCTTTATCTAAAGCTATTTTACCTTGCATTCTTCTATCTGTCGAGCAAATTATGAAGGACTATCTGTGTAATTTCTACAAAGTTTTTCCATGACAGAGCCCTTGCATAACAATTTCTCAGTTTACTTGCCACATCAAATTCAAATAAAATTCCTGGCTTTCGACGATATCCTCCATTATCTTCATCAGGGACTAAAACTGACCATCGTGAACTGGTAGCCTATATGGACAGTTGCTAATCATTGCATTGAGCATCAATGTCACCTTAAATACGGGCATTTGGGTAAATCAGTGGTGGTGGAGCACAGTCTGTTAAATAAGCATCAGATTTTGTTTGAACGAATGAGAATAACTGCACCCACTTCAAACTACTGGGACTCTGTGATCAGAGAAGCATTTGAAATTAGACCATATGAAAACAACTTCAACAGAGACACCGGCCATGCAATTAGCAATTCATGGAAGCGTGCACTTGAAAAGGAGGAAACACGGAAGAACACTTCTCACAGTTCACCGCCTGAAGCAATGGATGGCGCTGCAAACACTGCTAGCGCACAAGCAAAATTTTTGGACGAGAGTGTGCCACCTCTGTACACGCCTTTATGATGTAATCCAACCAATCGGATGCCATTCTGTGGGTATAAAAGAGGGAACCTTGCCAGTTCATGACAGTTTAAAACTTCCTTTCCGTTTTAGTCACTGATGAAGACAATGCAGGACATCATCGAAAGCTTGGAATTTTATCCGAATTTTATGCAGCAAGTGAACCGAGATATCTCTGTAATTGTTTAAAGTTATATTTGGCTTTACAATGTAACACTGTCAAGATTAGATGAGGGTTTTCTGTTTGCAAATATTTTTGAATTTTTTGATGGGAGGCTTTTGCTATAATAAAATTAAGTTAGCACTTTTGGCGAAATGCAGTTTGGAAGAAATGTATTACACCCACCTAGACTTAGCCCTTCCACTCATTTAAACTGTACCACTGTAGTAGCAGTGTGTGTTGCTGGGGAACGATGAAGTGTTTTTGCATTCTGTTAAGCAGATGTTAGTAGCTATGTTTTTGTTTCAGTATAGCTGCCTGCAGGATGCAGAGATGATTGATTCCATCTTCAGCATTAAGCTCATGTTAACCCAGCGAAAAACTATAGTTTCCTTATCTGAAGTTAGTGAACCATTTCACTCACAAGATAATATAATTAGAGTCCACTTATTCATTATGTTAATAGAGAACTGCTTTTGTGTACCATCAGAGTGTTCGACTTGTGTATAAATCAATGTGCAGACAGCTAGATGATTTACTGGTATGAACCCAAGCTATGTCGGCTCGGATAGTAGAAATTATCCAAAGTGAATTAAGCACACCTTCAGTTCGACAGATAAGAAAGCAAAAACTCTTGTGGGTTTCTGTCTATAGCTAAGGCTGATCTGTTTGCCAAGTTATCCAACCTGTTAGTGGGATTATCACGTGATGGTGCTGTACTATTGGTAGGTTCAACTAAAGGTGGTACAGGGCAATTTGTAATTTTTTTGAAATTACAGGATCAAGGCAAATTATTTCATTTAAGTACTGAACATTGATATCAGTTGTTGAGACACATGGCATGTGGGCAGTTGGGGCAGACATTGACTGTGACCACGCAATGGAAACTGTTTTCATTAAATTTCATGAGTTAATTTGTAAAAACTATCTTAGTGCCCATACCTGATGTGAGCTAATCAGAAAGGATTTTTTTTTGGGGTGCAACAATATGAAGAACCATTAGATAAGTGTATTAAGGGAATCAAAGCTAGCACTAGGAGTCTGTGGTTGGATTATAGTGAAGAGCAAATAGTTGAAAATATACTGGAAGAGAATGTGTCTCAGTAATTATTGCAATTCCACAAATCTAGCTGTAATGTTTTTGTAAATTTGCTGGAGATAATATGAGTTGCTTCCACTGTTTTTAGTAATTGGGTACCAGCTAGGACATGATTGTTTCAAAATTTTTGTGAGTTAAATGTTAAGATATGTGGATTATTGTTTTTTTTTCTTTTTTTTATTGTAAATTGCGAGAGAAAGGGAGTTGGGATCCGGTACTAATGCACAAGTGCGAGTTCTTTCAGCTACAACCCCCTCCCCAAAAGCTTTTAAGTTTTGGTGGGGGACAGGGTGCCAACTCAAAAAAGTCATCACTGTCACTATGTATTTGAACATAGATGCATGCCTCTGCCGTGCATGGTGCAGAATGGTGCTGTGGGCAGTGTGACTGTGGTACTTCATAAACAAAGCTGCCTTGTGTCAAGAGGCAACAGTGGCAGCCTTGGGCATTCAGCCTTTGACGTTTAAGGACCAGCAATTTGGCCTGCTTGCTGCAGGAACCATTTCCATGCCCTGGAGCTCTTGTTTCCTCAGTCCATATCATTAAGCGATCTAATGTGTTAAGGTTAATTGTTCAAATTTTTCTGTTGGCTGTCTGTCAGGGTTGTGAACCAAGGTGTATCTCTGCAAGCTACATAGAAGTGCTGGGTGGCCTTGGTTATTATTCAGAAAGCAGATGATGCTGTTAGTTCAAGACATGGAGTGCTCAAGAATTTATCAGCAAGGTGGCTCAAGTGTTGTTGGTTTGTTGTATTTAATCAGCACACAGTTAAATGACAGTTCATGAACAATATTGTATAACTTTTATTTGACTTCAGCTTTTTGGTTAGTGATAACTGTGTTGATGTGCTTATGGTTGTTTGGCATATGTAAAATTTTTATAGAGTTTCATGCCACTCACTTCTCTGGATAGTATTTTCCATGCATGGGTACTAGGAAATTTATGGATTGAGTTTTAAGCATTCGGTTTTATTAAACAGATTATGATTGTTTTATGGTGCTTTTCCTAAAATTATTTTAACTTGCATTCTCATACCTCCTACGCAGATTGTGAAGATCTGTCTATTGAATAATATTATATTTGGCTTTATTTTGTAATATTACCATGATTACATGAGAATTTTCTGTTTATGAATACTGCTGCATTTTTTGTGGGAGTATTCTCTTGCAATTAAATTGAGTTGGCAATGTGCTAGGTAATTCACAGTCAGGGATCCAGTTTTAGAGTGTTCCAGCCTGACCATTTCTAATGAAATTCTTTGAGTAGTTAAACAATATCTTGGATCAACATGTACAAAGTTTCAGCTCAATATATTTCTACAGACTCTCATGAACAGGAGTCCAGCTGTACATGTGCCAAAGTGCCAACTTCGGACAACTTCTGTAGAAGGTACCTTCAATTTACATGTCCCTAATTTTGTACACTTAAACAGTTTTTTTCTGCTAAATAAGAACACATTACTGATTAGCAGCACTTCTTCACAAATGGCACAAAATTCATAGTTCGACTTGGAGAGACCATCTTTAACCCGACATAAATCATAATTTTATGGAAGGATTCAGCCACGAATTGGTAATAAGACACACCAGGCCGTGCTGTTTCTTGAGCTTTTTACACGATAGCCTCTGTCCTTCTCTATCAACATATATGCACCTGCAAATGTGATGAAAATGTTTTGGGTGCAACATTTTGGGCAGTTTTAGGGGCCCATATCTCAACTGTCTATTATTTAATCTTTTTTATTTTGCTATATCTAGAAAGAGTATTCTAAGTTTCAGAATCTATTAGTTTAATTTTTTACCCATGCCTTTGTCATTACAGAATTTAAACAGATCAAGATGTGTCAATACTTGGTTATCTAAAGGCTTCTGCAAACTAGCACAAGCTGCCCAACTTATAGCTGTTCCTCCAATTCCATCACAAGGAGATTTTCCATTGTTGGCTCCAAATAAATATCACTCAGCGGGTATAATGAAGTTCTTTTATGCAGAAATAAACTGATACAATTTTTGAGCTTCTTATACTGGCCAGCACATCCATCACTGAAGTAGTGCATGTGCTCAGTTTTTCCTGTTTTTATCGTCAAATATTTAATTAGCCTTGCTATGTCGGTGTGAACTGCAATGGTATCACAACCTTGAAGAAACACTTGAAAGCAAATGAACAGTTCTCAGCAAAACCCGTGAGAATGACAAACTGCACCATCTGCAAGATTTTCTTTCAGGTGCCTTAGATGTGAACTTTGGTGCTATGAAATGAAATGGCGGCTTATCAGATCACGAATTTTCAGAACCAGTTCCTCTCTTAACTCTTCTACAATTACTTGGCGCATCTACAGTGTATCTCTGTCAGTATGACTCAACCAACTGTTTGTATTCTTCTGTATCACATACTTTGAAATTCTGCCAACCTGTCCTTCACAAACCTGGTACTGCAAAAAAACACTTCTCTATGGCACTGGCATCCAAGAATCACCTGTGCTCCCTACGATACTGCTTGTGCACAATCACATACATCACACCTCTGAAATTGAAGCTGTGGCTCTCCACACCTGAAAGAGTGTTCCACCACCTACATAAGTTATCCAACTGAAGACTTCCTGCTCCCACCTTGGGGCACCACTAACCATCCCTTATCTTACCCACAGTGCTCATCCTTGTCAACCCCTCATGGCCCCCAGACCCTACCTAGCTGACCTTTTAAACCTGCCACATCTCCCAAAATTACCTTCCAGCACTCCACTAAATCTAGAGCCTAAACAATCCCAGAGCTCTGTTGTTAACCTTTCCACCAAAATCCTCAGCCACACGGAAGTTTCAGTCCTATCCTGAGTCCTCACGTTCATCCTTACAACCAAACTTAAGCACAGTGAACCTGATCCTTCTCCTGATCTCTGCAACGGAAACACCCCTTTACCATCAATCCATCCAACCAAAGCCAACCTTATCCCAACACTGAACCCACAATCTCCCAGTTCATATCACCATCCAGCTGTGATCCCCATCCCAGCTAACCCCCTCTGGTCACCTTGCAGGGATTCTCCAACTTGCATTCACAATCCTTCCCCAAGTCCCTTCCTAAGAAAACCAATCTTTCAATGGACAAAAGGACAGTCATACACAGCAAAAAAAAAAAAAATAATATATATATATATATATATATATATATATATATATATATATATATATATATATATATATATAAAAAACAAAAGCGCTGGCAGGTCGATAGACACACAAACAAACACAAATATACACACAAAATTCAAGCTTTCGCAACAAACTGTTGCCTCATCAGGAAAGAGGGAAGGAGAGGGAAAGACGAAAGGATGTGGGTTTTAAGGGAGAGGGTGAGGAGTCATTCCAATCCCGGGAGCGGAAAGACTTACCTTAGGGGGAAAAAAGGACAGGTATACACTCGCACACACACACATATCCATCCACACATACGGACACAAGCAGACATATTTAAAGACAAAGAGTTTGGGCAGAGATGTCAGTCGAGGTGGAAGAGTAGTGGCAAAGAAGTTGTTGAGAGACAGGTGAGGTATGAGTGGCGGCAACTTGAAATTAGCGGAGATTGAGGCCTGGCGGATAACGAGAAGAGAGGATATACTGAAGGGCAAGTTCCCATCTCCGGAGTTCGGATAGGTTGGTGTTGGTGGGAAGTATCCAGATAACCCGGACGGTGTAACACTGTGCCAAGATGTGCTGGCTGTGCACCAAGGCATGTTTAGCCACAGGGTGATCCTCATTACCAACAAACACTGTCTGCCTGTGTCCATTCATGCGAATGGACAGTTTGTTGCTGGTCATTCCCACATAGAATGCTCTCCAAAATCTACTAATCAACAATCCTGGATGCCCCACTGTAACTAATTATTGTGCACACATTGAAAGAATTTTGGTCCTCATTGACCAACAGCTCAAACCTATTGCCAGAAACCTAACCTCTCATGTCAAAGATACCAACCACTTCCTTGATAAACTCTCCACCACCCCTGTCCCTTTACCTCCTGGATACCTACTCATCACTGCTATAAACCAACATCCCTCAGGCCCATAGTCTTGTCACTATTGAACACTCTCTCTCCCAACATCTTGCAGACTCCAAACCCAGTACCTCATTCCTCATACACCTTACTAACTTCGAGCTAACTCACAACTTCTTCTCCTCTGAAGGGAAGGTATACAAACAAATCTGTGGCACAACCATGGGCAACCACATGGAACCATCCTATGCCAACCTGTTTATGGGCAATCTAGAGGAAACCTTCCTAGCTTTCCAAAACCTCAAACCCCTTGTCTGGTTCCAAGTTCAATGGTGATATCTTCATGATCTGGACTTAGGGCCAAGACATCTTATCATCATTACTTCACAACCTTAACACCTTCTCTCCCATCTGCTTCACCCTGTCCTCCTCAACACAGCAAGCTACCTTCCTGAATGCTGATCTCCTGTTCTGTGATGGCTTCATCTACACCTCTGTCCAGAGTAAACCCACCAACCATAAACAGTACCTACCTTTCAACAGCTGCCATCGCCTTCCACACAAAAAATCTCTCCCATACAGCTTGGCCACCCGCAGACAGCGTATCTGCAGCGCTCAGTATGCTACAGGCCTTCATAGACAGGTACTAGCCCCCAGATCTAGTCCGCAAACAGCTCTCCTGTGCCACTTCCCCACACATCCCCAATCCTCCTACCATCCCCAAGAGCCAGCTCAAAAGAATGCTCCCTTCATCACCCAATGCCACACCAGACTGGAACAAATGAACCACATTCTTTGCCAGGGCTTTTGTTATAAATTACAATACCCTGAAATGAGGGAAATATTATGAAAAAATATTAGGAAAAGATCCCTCCCACCTCTCCTAAAGTGGTGTTCTGTCACCCGACCAATCTTCACAACGTCCGAACCCACCCTATGCCACTGTCAAACCCAACCACTTGCCACAGGGACCATATCTCTGTGGAAGACCCAGTTGCAAGACCTGCTCAATCCACTCACCAAGCACTTCCTATTCCAGTCCCGTCAAAGGTTTATCCCATGCCAACAGAGGTGGGCTACCTGTGAAAGCAGCAACTTCATATACCAGCTGTGCTGCAGTCATTGAACAGCTTCCTACATTGGTATAACTACCAACTAGCTGTCCACAAGGATGAATGATCATTGTCAAACTGTAGCCAACCAGCTGTCCACAAGGATGAATGGCCAATGCCAAACTGTGGCCAAGAGCAAAGTGGACCAGCTTGTGACACAACATGCAAGTGAACATAAAACGCTCGTTTTCAATGGCTGCTTCACAACCACCAGCTTTTCTAAACTGTGCAGATGAGAGTTACCTCAACCAAAGGTAACATACTACCCTACACCCTCCATCCAAAAGGTTCCACCCCCTCTGGCTCACACCTTCTCCATTGGCGGCTCATGAGTATACATTCTGGGCGTTCACAAATTTTTAGATTCAGGTAAATTTGAGAGAGTGAAATTAATAGCATCTGCTGTATAACAGTTAAGCTTATCAACAAGTTTATAAAACTACAGGCACTGCCAATAATAACAACAACAGTAAACATAATAATAATAAGCGCATAACTGAACTGACAAAAAAAAAAAAAGAATTTTTTGTGGAATTTTGTTTTGTACACAATTACGTAGTTTACAGCAATAACAAAATAATATGTAAGCTTTCACAATTCTCCATTTGGCATTTTTGTTTAATTGGGAGTTGTCATACTTTCCCATTTTTTCAGACAGGTAAACAAGATCCCTAACAGATGTATTAGTCCACAAGTTTACTTCCGGGTTGAAAAATCGAATATTCTTATGCTGCACCCACAGAACAACTTGTGCTAACTGTACATTTCCTTGTTAAATGTTCACTTGTAGTCATACTTATTTGATTTTGTCACTCTCTCAATCAAAGGATTTGTACTCGGAGGCCCTAGTTCCACTGTGGCTAACTTTTCCTGATAATTTACTTTCCTGTTCCCAAAATGAGATTTTCACCCTGCAAAGAAGTGCGTATAGATATGAAACTTCCTGACAGATTACAGCTGTATGCTGGACCCAGACTAAAACTCGGGACCTTTGACTTTCTCGAACAAGTGCTCCACCTACTGAGCCACTCAAGCACGACTCACGATCCCTCCCTGCTGCTTTACTTTTCTGTTAACATTTAAGTACATTCAACATGGTTTGTGTTTACACTGCACACAAAAGCTGATTACCGCACAGTAAACAACCAACTTCAAACACAAAATGCTGTTTGTGGAAATGATTAAACTCAAGTAGTAATGATCACTTGACTAGAATACAAAAGAGGCACCGAGATCTGTAAGAGCCTAAAGTACATCCCAATCGATCTCACATTTAAGTGAAAATCAGAGAAACCAGTGATACAGTTTTTAGTGAACTTTCATACATACAATGTGGGCCTACAGCACAGATAAACAGACTGAACATAAGATCAACAGTTTTCAGGAGCACAAATAAATACTATAACCTCACAATCAATAGTGGTGTGCTTTAGGCCCTTATGATTCTCAGCGCCTCAAATGGATTACTGTGAGATAAAATTCATAACTTATTATACTATAATTCACTCAGAAACCCACAAAACATGTTTACTGTCAATACAACTTTAACATGTACTGTCGTCCAATCTAATTTTACTGCAATATATATTGAGTGAATTAGCATATCTGATGAGTGTGCAATGATTTAACAGGATTTATGCCAAGTGAACGGGGATAAAAGTCTGCTGCAGTAAGCTATCACCTACTGGAACTAACGTAAACTTCTAGCATGCACACCATGATCCATGCATGTTGTTTATCAAATCCTTATGTATTTGGCCCACAAGGCAATTATGTCCCACAAGTTGTGTATGCAGAAAAGCTCCTTAAAACATGCACAAGTGCAGGTGTGCTCATGACCTTGATGCCAAGTTACACGGAGTCTAGAGCAGCAGTAGTGCATTAGATTTAAGTGGTGTATCTTCCAGATTGCAACATCTATGTTACTTTTAACAGTATTCAAAGAAAAATAACCAATAAATCCACAAAATGTCGAAAGTTGGGGTGTTCACCTGGTCTTGTGCCCTTACACAGGAGCCACCATTGACCTCCTCTAATTTATGTCCTCTCATCCTTATTGTGTGTCAGTTTCTGCCAATGCACCCAACTGTCTTTTGCCACTTCTTTGCCCTTTTCCGCAGCCTGTTCCCCTCCCCTGCCTCTCAACACAGCTCCTGGCAGCCTTGCCTGGCTACCATCTAATCCTACATGCTTTATCAGCCAGTGCTGACTACTCCCTCCCCATCCATACCCTGCTATACCTCCCCCCACCCCACTCCACTCTGGATTGCTGCTTGCATTTGATGCAACACCTCTGCATTCTGGTCAGAGCAGACTGAGATAGCAGTCATTTGTGCCTGCTTGTGTGAGTATGTGTGTGTGTTCTTTTCTGAAGAAGTCTCTGATGGAAAGCAATCTATTCTTTTCACAATATTGTTGATATTCCTACCTGAACTTTCCATTGCTTCAAATTTGATGGGTATTTTTAGTGCTCATGCAGGAGCCCCACACCTTTTACTTTTTAATGTGAAACGCCACTTTTCACTCCATACAGAGATCTACTCTAAATCATTTTGCAACAAGGTTTGATCTTCTGGTTATTTCACTAGATGGAAAAGGACAGAATCATCTGCAAAGAATCTAATACAGCTTGTGACACGACATACCACATCTGAATATTGGTAATTTTTTGGACGGACGCAGCATTTGGTTTGTGCATTCTGTGTCGCAGACTCCACGTACACATGACACTGATGGTCAGCTGCAGGCATGGCTAGGCTGAGTGGAGTGGAGGCGAGCCACCAAATGCTTTTATCAGATTTTGAACGCATCTGATATGATGTCAGATCTGCACGGTAGCGCATGCAAAGGGAAGTTTTATCTCGTTTAGGTTTTTGCATGTGCAGGGCAAACTATGTTTATACAGTTTTAGAAGCACAATATGTTACACTCTAGAGATAATGTGTGTGGGAAGATAAAAGCACTAAGCAAATTCACTGAACTGAAACCCAGTAAATAATTAATAATTTCTACAAATTTTAATATACAAGAGATCAAGCTATCAATTTGTAGTGTTCATTGATGTGGATTGATTGAGCTATTCACATGTTTGGTAATGTAATTAATTAACCTGTGAGACACATTTTTAAATTCAACTTTTCATTAAAATGTACATATCTGTTATCCAAGACAGCTAAGCCAGGAAGGCAGTATGTGCTGGCAGATATGATAACACACCACCCACAACCTTTAGTTTGTAAGATTCATATTTTTAACTGTGTTTTTATCATCTATTTACTAATTTGCACAGTTTTGTCCACAATTCAAAAGCAATTGGAACTACATTAATTATAACTGCAGCAATGGAAAGAGCAGGAAAATTACTGCAAGAAAAATTTGCCATATACTTTTGTACTGTAATA
This sequence comes from Schistocerca nitens, assembly GCF_023898315.1. Classification (NCBI taxonomy): domain Eukaryota; kingdom Metazoa; phylum Arthropoda; class Insecta; order Orthoptera; family Acrididae; genus Schistocerca; species Schistocerca nitens. The sequence continues at coordinate 415,048,985 of NC_064622.1, read as the reverse complement.
TTTTAAGGCACAAAAACCATGAACTATTAACAATACTGCTGCTGAAATTTGCAACTGTTTAATATTAACTTGTGGGGAAAGTATTTCACTTAGAATTAAGTATGACATGTCAACTTTGTTGCGGTTTTTAGTGCACGTCTAATGTCAAATTCAGATTTTCAGTTGCATTTATACATAAAAAGTTGTACAAGAGGCTGGTGATGGCATAAAGTCAATAAGTGGTGTAGAGGTATGGGTCTTCCGTGGAGAGGCAAGCTGACGGCTTAATAGAGTGGCAGATATCTTTCTCTTTTACACTGTTCAGGACAGAGGTGGAGAGGCAAGACCTATGCTTGTCTCAGCATTGCTCCAGCAGAATGCTTTTCAGTGCTAGAGATTGTTTGAGTCATTTGTTGAGACACACTGAAATATTTCATGACTGTTCAGAGGGAATTTGTTCTGCAGTTGCAAGGACTATTTTATTTAAGTCAATGGTACAGCAGAACTTGTATTTTTTTGTGTGCAACTGATATGGACTTTGAGTGACAATCAGATTTTTGTAATTTTTTATATTTATGGTATATGAAGCTTAGAACTCAAATATCAGTCTCCCAAAACAGATCAATACAACACTAAAACATTCTTGAAAAAAAATCAACTCTGTTGTTTCTGAGTATCTTTAAATCCCTAAAACTTCAAGATTTTTTGATGAGCTTCATGGCTCTATTGTAGAATGCTCACCGGCCATGGGGACAGGCAGCCAAGGTCTGATTCTTGGACAGTGGAAATAGGAAGTATTTGTTCTATGAGCATTTCCATGAACCATGACGCTTAAAATATAAGTATGGGAGCGGGAGAGGGTTGGGAGGGGGGGAGATTAAAATAAAAACCTCAGTACCTTCAAGATGTAATCACTGCTTGAAGTCTCTCTCTCTCTCTCTCCCTCCCTCTTTTTTTTCTTTTTCTTCTCTTTTTTTAAATAACTATGCCATTTAAATATAAAATTCATCACATATATGCTAAATAACATGTATTTCATTGTTATTTATTATGAAAAATGCATGGTTTCTTATTTTGAATTACATATCGCACACAAGATTCCAGTTTTCATCTCACTCAAATATTCTTAATTAGGTATTAATCTTTTATGAATAACTGTTAACAAAACAATAGAAATATTATGTGAAGGACAGATTTCTACTCAATATATAGAGATGTTAGTCGCTGACAGGCACAATGAAAAGACTGCAATACATTTTAGATTTCGGCCAATAGGCGTTTTTCTAAAGTAGACAACACATACACATTCACGCAAGCACAACTTACACGCACATGACCACTGCTTCTGGCTGCTGTGGCCACACTGAGGACTGCAACTACAACTGATGGGGGAAGCAATCTGGTGTGGGTTGTGGGGAAAAGGAGGCAGGTGGGACAGGGAGGGGGGAGGGATAGAAGGGTAGGGGTGGGGCAAGATGTGGTACTTGTGGGAGCATGCAGGGATGTGGTGGGGACAGGGTCGCTCTGTGCAGTCAGGTGGTTTGGGGAGGGAGGGGGGGGGGAGCGTAAAAAGAGGGAGGGGGGGGGGAGCGTAAAAAGAGAGAAGTACAGAAGGGGAAAGAGACTGGTGGGTGCATAGGTGGAATAGAAAGCTGTGTAACGCTGGAATGGGAGCAGGGAAGGGGACCGACCGATAGGTGAAGGGCAGGACCAGGGAAGGTTGAGGCCAAGGGGGTTAGGGAACATAGTACAAGGGACAATTTTTTTTTTTAAGCAGGTTGGTTTATTTAGGATCCCAATATACCAAATTATTCCCCAGTCTTCTAGCTACAAACCCTATTTTTCAACTCTGTTCACTGCAATGGCCTTATACCACCTTACTGGGAGGGCCTGCATACCCCTGCACGCTACCACTATATTGGTCAACATTTAGAGTAAATGTCTTGCTGCATGAATAACCTCCCCATCATTCATGTACTGCTTCCCATAAGGTGCAACCTTCACTGGTCCAAACAGATGGAAGCCGGAAAGTGCGACATGTGAGCTGCAGGGTGTGAGAGGAAGAACAGTCCAATGACGTTTTGTAACTTTCTCTCAGGTGTGCAGACTTGTTTGAGGCCTTGTGTTGTCATGGAGAAGGAGCTGTTTGTATTTCTTTGACAATGAACATGTAGAAGTTGTTTCTTCAGTTTCCTGAGAGTAGCACAGTACACTTCACAATTGAAAAAGTTGCACCATGGGGGAGGACATCACAGAATAACCCCCTTAGAGTTCCAAGAAGACCCCCACATCCTTATGGCTGAAGCTGTGGTTCTGAACTTTCTTTTCAGAGGAGAGGTGAAGTGGTGCCACTCCAGGAATTGCTGTTTGGTTCCTGGTTCGAAGTGATGCACCCTAGTTTCATCACTTGTGGCAATGACCCACAAAAAATTGCCATGATCTGCTTTGTAATGCACAAGCAATTCTGCACAGATGGTCCTTTGTTGCTCGTTATGGTCTTCTGTTAGGTGGCACGGAACCCAGTGAATACACATTTTTGAGTGCCCGAACTGATGGAAGCATGTGTCGGCACTACTAACAAGAGACATCCAGTTGTGCGGCGAGGTGTTTGATTATGATCAATCGATCACCAAAAATGAGAGTGTCCATTCCAAAATAGCAAGAGTCACAGCTGTGTGCTGCCGGTCAGCATGCTAGAGATCGGACAGGTTTGCACGACCTTGTCGCGATGATGACAGATATCTTGCCCAATGATCCATCATGCTTTTGTTCACTGCTAGGTTTCCACAGACATTCTGCAAGCACTTATGAGTATCTGCAATACTCTGGTTTTCCGCCAAAAGAAACTCAATGACAGCTCTCTGCTTGGAACATACCTCCGTTACAGAAGCCATTTCAAAGACTATGTATAGTGCCACCACCTACTGGAATTCCATGTAACTGTAGGGGCTGAAATAGGAATATTCCACGATGCCCCACAACAAAGTGCACAATTTTCCAAGCAAAATTAGCCAAGAAAAAAATTTGTTCCATTACTTACTGAACGCCCCATACATCCTCCCACCACCACCTACTCCAGACCTGTCATAGCCATCTCCTACCCCCTTGAAGGGTACCTGTGAAAGCAGTCATATGATCTACAAACTAAACTGCAACCACTGTGCTGTTATCTATGTGGGCATGATAACTAATACTCTGTAAGTCCAGAAGAACAGCCACCGACAAACTGTGAGCAAGAGTCTGCTTGACAACCCAGTTGCTGAACATGCTGCCCAACACTTGTACTTCTCTTTAGTGACTGCTTCACAGTCTGTGCCATCTGAATCTTTCCTACCAACACCAGCTTTTCTGAAATGTACACGTGGTAGCTCTCCCTGCAACATATCCTACAGTCCTGTAATGACCCCCCCCCCCCCCACCCCTTCCCAGCCTCAATCTTCATCTATATATAACCATCCCTGCTCCCATTCCAGCACTACATAGACTTCTATTGCACCTATGCACCCACCAGTCTTTTTCCCCTTCTCTTCTCTGCCTCCCCCCACCGCCCAAAAAAAACCTCCCAACTGCACCTAGTGACTGCACCATTATGCCATACTTCCACAAGCACAGCACTATACCTTCCCCCACCCCTACCCCTTTCCACCCTAATCGGCTCCTTACCCCCACCATCCACACCAGGTTGCTTGTCCCATCAAGTATAGTTGCAGTCTGGCCACAGCAGCCAGAGGCAGTGGTCATATGTGTGTGAGTTGTGCTTGTGGGCATTTTCTACAAGTTGGTTGTAATTAAACTTTTGTTACAGAAAACTAATTACTGTATGGGTACCTAACTTTGTAGGAATAATGTTCAGGCTGTGTGCCGCAGAATTTACATTGTTAGCATTGTTAGCTTCATGACTTCCTATTAGGTGCCAGTACTGGTATAGTGCCATAGGCTGAAACACAAGCTTCTGTTGCATTAGAGTTTCAGAGAGTCAACAAGGTGAGCAGAGCTTTACTTTGAAAGCTGTTTTACCAAAACAACAGCAATAGTGCTGCTGATCTACTCTTTCTGCACACAGGTTAAAGAACATGTTTCTGAAGTTTGAATCAACTGGAGATTTGGGAATTGCTTCTGGGAGAGGCCGATAGCAAAGTGCACCACAAATTGTTGAAGAAGGTACTGCTGCCATCACTGAGAGTGCTAGATGTAAAGTGCAATCTTCAAGCTGTGTCCAACAGCTGAACATTCCATGGACCAAGGTTCCGAAAGCGCTATGAACAATTGAGACGCTAACATGGGAAACGTAAAACATACTAAAAATTCAGTTCATCAGGAAAAGCAAAAACCAATTTGTGATGACTCTGATATCTTATTAGAAAAAATACTTCCAATTTGAAATCCAAATGCAGCTGAGGGTTTTAACAGAAATCACACTCAAACATTTATCAGCTTCATCAGCAAAGTCAAAAAAGTCTTCAGGTTTCATGGTAATTGCTTCATAAGGTTTGAAAACTAGCACTGCGAATAATTTCAGCTACTTCTTCCAGAACCACAATCTTACACTACTTTTTCCTCTTTTCAATTACATCAAACTCCATGTCACAGTAATGTTCAGAAGCCAGAGATCTTAATTTCACAGAATCAAAATAGTTTCTTGCAATAACATAAATAATAACCAATTATATCGTTTGATTCTTCTACATTTACATCTACACACACACTCCACATGTTGTCATACAGAGCATGGCGGAGGTCGCCCTGTATCTACGAGGGCAGTTCAATAAGTAATGCAACACATTTTTTTTTTCTGAAACAGGGGTTGTTTTATTCAGCATTGAAATACACCAGGTTATTCCCCAATCTTCTAGCTACACAACACTATTTTTCATCGTAATCTCCATTCAATGCTACGGCCTTACGCCACCTTGAAATGAGGGCCTGTATGCCTGCACGGTACCATTCCACTGGTCGATGTCGGAGCCAACGTCGTACTGCATCAATAACTTCTTCATCATCTGCGTAGTGCGTCCCACGGATTGCGTCCTTCATTGGGCCAAACATATGGAAATCCGACGGTGCGAGATCGGGGCTGTAGGGTGCATGAGGAAGAACAGTCCACTGAAGTTTTGTGAGCTCCTCTCGGGTGCGAAGACTTGTGTGAGGTCTTGCGTTGTCACGAAGAAGGAGAAGTTCGTTCTGATTTTTGTGCCTACGAACACGCTGAAGTCATTTCTTCAATTTCTGAAGAGTAGCACAATACACTTCAGAGTTGATCGTTTGACCATGGGGAAGGACATCGAACAGAATAACCCCTTCAGCGTCCCAGAAGACTGTAACCATGACTTTACCGGCTGAGGGTATGGCTTTAAACTTTTTCTTGGTAGGGGAGTGGGTGTGGCGCCACTCCATTGATTGCCGTTTTGTTTCAGGTTCGAAGTGATGAACCCATGTTTCATCGCCTGTAACAATCTTTGACAAGAAATTGTCACCCTCAGCCACATGACGAGCAAGCAATTCCGCACAGATGGTTCTCCTTTGCTCTTTATGGTGTTCGGTTAGACAACGAGGGACCCAGCGGGAACAAACCTTTGAATATCCCAACTGGTGAAAAATTGTGACAGCACTACCAACAGAGATGTCAAGTTGAGCACTGAGTTGTTTGATGGTGATCCGTCTATCATCTCGAACGAGTGTGTTCGCACGCTCCGCCATTGCAGGAGTCACAGCTGTGCACGGCCGGCCCGCACGCGGGAGATCAGACAGTCTTGCTTGACCTTGCGGCGATGATGACACACGCTTTGCCCAACGACTCACCGTGCTTTTGTCCACTGCCAGATCACCGTAGACATTCTGCAAGCGCCTATGAATATCTGAGATGCCCTGGTTTTCCGCCAAAAGAAACTTGATCACTGCCCGTTGTTTGCAACGCACATCCGTTACAGACGCCATTTTAACAGCTCCGTACAGGGCTGCCACCTGTCGGAAATCAATGAAACTATACGAGACGAAGCAGGAATGTTTGAAAATATTCCACAAGAAATTTCCGGTTTTTTCAACCAAAATTGGCCGAGAAAAAAAATGTGTTGCATTACTTATTGAACTGCCCTCGTACTAGTCATTTCCCTTCCTGTCCCACTCGCAAATAAAGTGAGAGAAAAATGACTATCTATATGCCTCCATACAAGGTCAATTTTCTCTTATCTTATGTTTGTGGTCCTTATGTGAAACATACAATGGCAGCAGTAGGGCCATTCTACAGTCAGCTTCAAATGTTGGTTCTCTAAATTTTCTCAATAGTGTTCCTCAAGAAGCTCATTGTCTTCCCTCCAGGGATTTCAATTTGAGATCCCAAAGCATCTCTGTAATACTTGTGTGTTGATCGAACCCACCAATAACAAATCCAGCAGCCCATCTCTGAATTGCTACATGTCTTCCTTTAATCTGATGAGGTGGGGATCACAACACTTGAGCAGACTCAAGAATGGTTCGCACTAGTGTCCTATATATAGTCTCCTTCACAGATGAACCACATTTCCCTAAACCTCTCCCAATAAACCAAAGTTGATCATTTGCATTTCCCACTACAATCTTTACATGCTCATTCCATTTCATATTGCTCTGCAACATTATATCTAGATATTTAATCAACATCCATGTGTGAAGTAGTATCCACATTAACTTACATATTTCTACTTCCGGAGTTAGGTGCCATTTATCACACCAACTACACATTTTGTCTTCACCATCTTGTATTCTCCTACAGTCACTCAATGACGACATCTTCCTGTACACCACAGCTTCCCCAGCCAACAGTTGCAGATTGCTGCTCACCCTGTCCATCAAATCACTTAGGTTTATAGAGAATAATTGCAGTGCTATTACGCTTCCCTGGTGCACTCCTGACGATACCCTTGTCTTGCCGTCGAGGAAAAGGTACCGGGTCCTATTACTTACGAAATCTTCAAGCCACTCACATATCCGGGGACATATTCTGTATGCTTGTACCTTCATTAAGAGTCTTACTGTGGGGCAACTTGTCAGACACTTCTCAGATATCTAAGAATATTGAATCTGCCTGTTGTCCATCATCCATACTTGGCAGAATATCATACGAGAAAAGGGCAAGCTGATGTTTTCTAAAACCATGCTGATTTACGAACATGAGCTATTCCATCTCAAAAAACTTTACTATATTCGAAATGTAAAGATATTGAAGATTTCTATGGCAAACTAACATTAAGGATACTGATCTGTAATTCTGCAGATCCATTCTTTTACCCTGCACTTTTTCCCAGTGCCTTAGGACTTTGCACTGGGTAAGAGTTTTAAGATAAATGCCAACTAAGTATGGGACCAATGCTATAGAGTGCACCGTGTAAAACCGAACTGGGATTCCTTCTGGACCTAGTGACATATATATTTTCTCTTACCATCCTCCATATAGGAGTCTGTGCAACAGTCAAATGACAGTATGTTTATATGAGCCTCCTGCATGAACAGTTTCTTAAACATGAAATTTAAAACTTCAGTTTTCCTTTTACTATCTTCTATTGCCACATTGCTTAATTCTGCCCTGCGCAGTTATCACACCATTTTGGCACGAAGTTGACTACCTACTGCACCTTGGGCTTGTTACTTGCTGCATGAGCCATCAGCAGGAATGTTTTTAAGCTGTTCTAACTACCATTGTACTAACAACTTTCTTTCTGCTGTTGGAATTGGCTTTTACTACCTTGTCCATGAAAAAAAGAAATGAAAAACTATTTTTGGCACATACCACCTTTCCCATGTCAACGCCCTAATTGTGAAATGGCATCAAGATGGCCATCTCATTAAGAAACATCTGTAACGTGGAATGGGAACTTGGTATGCAATTAACAAATGTTACACTATCATGTGGAAATTAAAATGTGTTTCTTTCAATGGTTCATTTGTTATTTCTCTTCCACATGTCCTTACAAATGGTTCCACATAGATTCAATGTCCAGCGATCAGTCTTTATCATGTTAGTAGTGAAAGTTTAGTTATTATAACAACTTTGTACTTCAGAAGAACTTTTGGCCCAAAGCTAAGACGTAGAGCAGTCTTTTCATTGTGCCTCTCTGTGACTAAACATGTCCTCTATATGGTGAGCAGTGATCTATCCTTTTCATTAGAATATTAATGAGTGTTCCCCCCCCCATCCTTATGTATTTTATGTTGCACAAAAATGCTCGTAGAACATGCACCTTTTTTTCAAAAATTTGCTTCATTTGAGAATTGAATCTGGACTGCCCACAAGGCAGGCAAACAGTCTACCACAGAGCCATGCAGCACACCGAAAAACCACACTAGATGTAGCTATTTAAAGAGGCTCAGAAAACTTCAACATTGATTTTTTCAAGAATTTTTTAGATTGGAACTGCTTTAGCAGATAATATATTTGAATTCTGAACTTCATGTTCCATAAATATAAATAATTACAAAAATCTGATTGATGTGTGGTCTCCTTGTGAATCTGATTTTTACCTCAATTTGCCAGTGGTGAGTCTGATCATTTTTTGCTACTGATTGGCACTTAGTATTAATACATGACATGTCACTTAGACTTCAATTCATTTGTGTTAGTGTGGAGTTTGATTAATTTTTAGCTGTGAACACTGTGTTTTCCAGCTATTTTTATTTTATTCTTCAATGAAGAAGGAAAAAAAAATTGCAACACCAAGGAGTTGTGCAACATAAATGGAAGTTGGTAGGCATGTTTGTACATGTGAAAGATGATGTCTATTCAAATTTCACGCCACTCGTATGAATGGCGTAAATCAGATTTGCTTTAAATATATGCTGTAACAGTTGTGAGCGTTAGTTACCTTAGCGATTGGACATGGTGAGTTGATGTTAGTCGAGAATGCTTTAAGGCAACAAAGGTGTCATTATCAATACCTCACTGAGTTTGAACAAGATCTTGTCATATGGCTACAAGAAGACAAACTGACATCTGGCACAATGCATACACTTCTGCTTTCCTGCTCTGGCAGTTATACCGGTTATTAATGTGCCAGCATTTCACATTTGCAATGGCTTATCTCATGCTTACATTAACCTGTGATCTTGCAATGTTAATCACTTAAATATGTTACCTACACACATGTATTCCCAAAATTACTTTACTCTACATCAATTATTTTTTGGTGTCGCAAGTTTTTTTTCCCCATCAGTGTATTTATATACTGTGTTCACCAACCTCTATAGTAGAGGCTTGAGCAAATTTCAATTCTCTTAATTACATAGCAGCTTATCACCACGCTAAGAGTCTTTGTGTGACTTTACAGACAATAAACTTTATTGTAGTTGGGGTACATTATTTGGATTTGTAGCATCTACAATCAGCCTGACATTAATCTGCATCTGATTAGAGCAATGGATGCTTCTTTTTTATTGAAGTGCCAATAACAGAAGTACAATCATTCCCACAGACAATGAAGCACAGTCATTTTTGTATTGTCACAAGCTGCTCAGTGTCACCTAAATTTTTTATGCACATTAAGAACAGCAGAAAGCGATTTCACTTCATAACTAACTGGCTGTCAATAATTATGAAGTGTGACCTTTCTCATATCAAATCAGAAGTCCAGTTGCACTGCTGAGATGATACTTCAGATGTATGACACTTTAAATAACTTGGGTCCCTGTCTTTTATAGGCACAGTGCTGCTACTCGGACTATCTGAACACTCCTTGCAGACTGACTAAAAGCTTCATCTTGCTAGTGGTTCCTCTCCATATGTTCCAATTTTCAAAGGGGCTTTCCCTGAATGAAGCTGTTGCAAATCCGGATTGTTCTCCTCAATATGTTCAGTGCACAAATTTTTTTAATCATTATGTTTCAAAGTTGCACAGGTATAGTCAAAATACCACTCCCCAACCTCCCCCTCCCTGAAAAAGGAATGTTTTCTTATATGAGTTTGAACTGTTACAAAAGTAACAAAATCTAATGCCAGTTCATAATCACTGATAAAATATCATCTATGAACAGGAAATCTTGCTACAATCAGAACACAATGATTCAGACTGTCCAGGGTTTCATTTTATTTGTTTGGTATAGTTAACACATTCTACTGGTAATTTAAACACTGATTTTAACATTAGAATTCAGTACAGTCCTAAGTATTCTGGGAGAGGAGTAATTTGTATATTTTAAATGATCCCCCTCCACTCTGCAGTCATTAAAACTGGACCAGGTTAGCTTTCAGGCAGACATTTCCTTTCAAAAGAAGAAGGGCTTTGCTGCTCATTTTAATGCATTATACAGTAAGCACTAACAGACAGTACCTATTTAATGGTAGTTAACTGCTAATAAAGCATACACAATTTGTTTCTGGTGAGTGATCTGTCCTATCAATGTATATCCTGACTTATGCCATGGCCTTCAGGACTCTCATTCATGGTGGGATTTACAGAAATAAATGAATACACAAATGTGTTCTCTTCCAACTGAGCCATACAAGCACATATATGCTTACTGCCAGAAACTCCCATCCGACCTTCAAAATGCCAAAATCATGCAGAAATAACACATCTGACAGAAACAATGTAATGAAGGGAACAACTTTTCCACAAGGGCAGTGCAATTACTGAAAATATTTAGTTTTCTTCAGAAATATGGTGTATGATCATTACTGCCAAGTTAACAACATTCCAATAATGATCTTACAATCTTGTTAGTATGTTATCTCTGACATCATTTATCTCAGCGATGGTGATCCAACAGCCAGCAAAAGAGCTTTTCTATAGTTCAAAAATATACAATATGCACATGGAAACTGAAGTTGTGTGATGTGTTCAGGTGACTCAGATCAAAGACCTTTTGATGCAAATCCAAACGTATAGTTTCAAGTTTTGATCCCAAAAACTTTTTTACCAGCCTCAAAGAGTTAAAACAGCATTGGCTATTCTTTAGTTTCACTTGCATGGCTAATTCAACCTCCATAAACATCAAGCATACTGGTGACACCACCTTTTAATTAAATTTGTACAGGTACTGCACATAAATTAACGGTAGTAGTACCATCTGCAATCTGAATGAACACAAAATGATTTTGTTTCACCTGTTTTATAGTGGCCCGTAGAGTACGAACTTCCTCTGTGTGTGCATTCAGAAGCACTGGAAGGTCAGCTTTTTTATCTTCAAATCGTTTCAATGCTAGATCTTGACGCTTCTGAAGTGTGCGTAGCATCCTGTTTTCAGTAGCTAGTTCCTAAAACAGTAAAAATTCAGATTAACATATCAACGAAAGGCATATATAAAATACAGAATATAACACCACCTAACACAGTGCTATGAACATGTAAAACAATAATTTACCAGAACTACCACCTGACCCAATATGAATGGATCTGTAACTGAAAGAGAGATGCCACATACAAATTACTCAATGCAACAAACACTTGGAAGTGTCAATTATTTTAGAGAATATCCTACTCCTGGAAAGGAAACAAGACACAGATATACAACTCTTTAATGGCAGCCCAATAGAGTACGAAGTGCGGGAAATTTTTAAGGTTTATTTTTCAGTCTATTAGTGTACCTGTCATGCTATATTATCTGTTGGATGAATCATTAGCCATAATTAAACAAAAAAAGATATTTCTATTCTACAGTATGTATCACAGTTACTTGGCATTATTACTTGTATATTCGTAAATAAATAGTGAATGAATGGGTCAACAGGAAAGGAGAAACTTTTCTTTTAAGTACCTACATTTTACCAAAATAGCTGTAAAAACTGGAACAATGGGTTTGTGAATCAAAAAGTGGGAAATATGTAAAACGTTTCTGCTGAGTTATGGTGAACATAAATGTCTCTCAGCAGCCTATTTTGTATAACTAGAAAGTTTATCATCATATCATGATGATGATGCAATATCAGAATACAAGAGAATTATAAACAGTAGAACATTCGCTCTTTAGAAAATGTGTTTGTCATACCACAACAATTAGGCTCAAACTAATGCAGGTGCGGAAAGTGTGAATAGAAGAGCTTTGCATAAAATGACAATAAGGTATTGTATGATGCAATGTGACCACAGCATGATCTGTAAGGCTGCAGTGATCTTAAAGCTTTGCCCATAGTATTGTATCAACATTACAGTATTAAAATGGGTATATACCTGTCTGCATTAATACCATCTGCTGCTGGCCTACGTGCTACTCGGTTTGCTTCCATGGTCCAAAAATAGCAAACTTGTCAAACTTCAATGGCACATGGATGCTGACATTGGCATAGAGGATACATGCCAAGTGTATGGTATGAGATTTCTTTGGATATATCATGCAATCTTCACTCCCACATATTGAACTCATTGTGGAAAGCAAACAGTACATATAGGACATTTTAGAGCTTAAGCAGCAGCCTTCCTATCGGGCATTTGCACATGCTACAGCAACACTAAGAGATGGCCTCCTTCAAACAAAAGAGATGACTTCGTTCATTCAAACAAGAGCAGGTGCAACTGTTTCAGTGGCATAATATATTGGTAACTGAACACATTTGTGGTATGGATGGTCAGAAACTTGTTCATCAGAGTCTGCCAGTTACCTGTTCTAGCTTTGTGGACATGCATACAAACTTGTGAAGTGAAATTCCACAGGAACATACACAGCCCTCTTTGATTTCACACCACAGCATTCAAAAACTACAATTGCAGCACATAGAGGACACAGATGTCATTGCAACTGCACCGACTACCCCTATGTGCCTCCCACCAGACCCAAATTCTGAACTTATCCCCACACTACTGATGTAGTTCCCCTTGCCCATTATTCTCATTACACATAGCTTTTTTCAGTCATGGGCATTTACATCACTGAGAAGTGGTTTTGGGTCAGCTTACCTACAATTCCCTGCTTATGGAGATCCCCTCATCTTGTTTTGATGCTGACAAGAGTTTGTGAGTGCGAAATTCAGTTCTGCAATGACTTCTGTAGTTGCTGTACTTTTATTTTTCATCACAATCCTCTTCAATTAATGGCTGTCACTGTCACTCCACACACACTTTTGCCTGTGTTGTGACTTATCATATGATGTTTTACTGCTTTCGCTTGAGGTGGTACAAATTTTTGACATGGTGCCTGTTGAAACACCAAACATTTCGGCCACTTTGGTTGCAGAAGTGCCCACCATATGAGCACCCACAATTTTCCCACGTTCGAATTCACTTGGCTCCAACATATTGCACTCACAGCAACAGAGAATACTGTTCTGACCAAGACTTGACACTTGCAATGCACTGAGGACATTGATAGATGCCTTTCATGGTCAAATACTACAGCGCAACCTGCATGTTTGGTTAGCATCAGCATTTGTGTTCAGGCACGCATTTCTCGCAGTATTTCCAAATTTTTGTCCAACCCCTGAACCATAAATGCTAAACTGAGATCATCTTCAATTATCTTATCATGATTAAAGCATTTTTGCACAAATACATCAATTTCTTTCTATGTTCAGTAACACAATGCCTGTTGATTCAGACACCTTATACTATCATTCATAAGAATTTTCACTCTTCAATAAAATATTTGCACGTACATGATTGTGTCATTATGTTGTTTATTACCTCTTGCAGGTGGCTTCATCAGGGTGATGTGTGTACAATACCCTTTTTCTTCCCAATGCATTCTCACTTAACGGAAATATTTAAAACTACAATATACAATGGTATTAGACATACTCAAACCTCTTTGCTCAGTTTAGGCATTTTGTTTCATTTATCTAATAACTGGCCTATGATTAAATGAAATATTTGTAATTTAATTAATAAAATCATTTTTGTTACAAAATTTCAAACTGGTCACAGTTGCAAATTTGACACATTTTAAAAGTCTTATCTGAAAAGCATTTAAAATTTAAACTGCACATCAGAAGATCCAACTACTTGAAACAAGTTTTGAGTTAATTAATGCAGGTGCTTTAAGTGACCACTAGACTTAAGTGTGTAAACATGAAGAGATGTATGGAATCCTTATATTTGTGGGTCCCTGCTGAATACTGTCCTTCAACAATTCAAAACAAGAAGGAAGGCAACAAATCATTTTTAAGAGATCTTGACAATGTTCAACCGTTGAGTACACAGCTCTCTCTCTCTCTCTGTCTGTCTGTCTGTGTGTGTGTGTGTGTTTTGAATGGCAACTCCTCTTCAAGTTGAGTGGTTGGTATGACCGTTTAGTTACTGCTCATTTTACACCAAGACCTTCTATTACTACAAAGAAATCTTTACTCTGAAAAGATGGCAACAGTATCAAAACAAAATGCACAATAGTAAGTATTTCACAGACTGAAAATTGCAAACACAGATTTATTGTAATCTATTTATTACTACAAACAAAATACTTTACCCTGAGAAGATGGCAATAGTTTCAAAACAAATGTGCAATAGTAAGTATTTCACAGACTGAAAATTGCAAGCAAAGGTTTATAGTAATCTTCGGTAAATTGTTTTTGGGTATGTAATTGCACTGTGACATATTGACCATCATTTCTGGTACTGCTCCAAGATGATATATTTGCATCTAATAACCAATGGCCTCTAAGAAATAAACAACTGAGGTGCTTCCTATACAAAGATGCAACAAAGTAATCAAACAAGTTCAAAGTTACATTTCTTGGTGGACAATTCCTGCACTGAAGCAGGCCATATTATTTTCATTGTTAATTTTCAAAATTGTCCTGTTGGCACTGACTTCATGAAGAGACCTTGGAGAACTGATGAGAGAGATTTAATCTTTTCCTACGATATGACATAAGGATGTTGACCCAGAGCAACTTAATTTATACACTTTATATTAGTATGGTGATGTGAATGGGTATTTTATGAAAAGAAAATAAAGCCACAGAAAAACAGTGAGATGGTCTCAAAAATTCTGATATTATTTTTCTGCTGACCGTTGTGTTATCTCACAAATAAATATGTAGTTACATGTATGATACAGCACACTCGAATTATTTTTCTGAGAATTAAATTATTTCTACTTTATGTTTTAAGGAAATATGTTCAAAACAAATAAACTTCAAATTATATCTAAAAACAAAGATGATGAGACTTACCAAACAAAAGCGCTGGCATGTCGATAGACACACAAACAAACACAAACATACACACAAAATTCTAGCTTTCGCAACCAACGGTTGCTTCGTCAGGAAAGAGGGAAGGAGAGGGAAAGACGAAAGGATGTGGGTTTTAGGGGAGAGGGTAAGGAGTCATTCCAATCCCGGGAGCGGAAAGACTTACCTTAGGGGGAAAAAAGGACGGGTATACACTCGCACACACACACATATCCATCCACACATATACAGACACAAGCAGACATCTCACAAGCAGACATATTTGAAGACAAAGGTAAGGTAAGTCTTTCCGCTCCTGGGATTGGAATGACTCCTTACCCTCTCCCTTAAAACCCACATCCTTTTGTCTTTCCCTCTCCTTCCCTCTTTCCTGACGAAGCAACCGTTGGTTGCGAAAGCTAGAATTTTGTGTGTATGTTTGTGTGTCTATCGACCTGCCAGCGCTTTTGTTTGGTAAGTCTCATCATCTTCGTTTTTAGATATATTTTTCCCACGTGGAATGTTTCCCTCTATTATAAACTTCAAATTAAATAGACGAAAGTCCTATCCATAGAGGCAACTACACATTGGTCAATCATACAATTGGAGCTTAACAAGTAAGCAGCTTCTGCCATCTGTATTAGCAGAATAAAAGCATACAAACCAGCAACATGTGACTATTTCAGTGATATCTGGAATATGTTTACTGTACAAGCTGTGTCACATGCATAATACAAAATGTGAAAATTATGATGGGAGATCGAACAGTATAAAAGTGGTCCTAATCCCTATACCCCCCCCCCCCCCCCCAAACAAAAAAAGGCATATTTTCAGATATTACATCTCATGTTAATAGAAGAATCAATTCTCAAACAAGTGATATTTTGGTCCTTTCTAAATGAGAAGGCCAGATATATAAATCTCAATAACAGACGTAGAAGCAACAGGTCAAAAGTAAACAGACAATTACTGGTATTAAAGAACAACCGCAATATTTTAACAGTAAGAGATGACAACAAAATATCAGTATATGTGTCAAAGGCGGAATACTGAATATAAGACATGGCCTCTAGAGCAAGTATACCGTGTGTTCAATTTAAAGAGCTTTCATCCTGGTGAGTAATGGCACTGTAGTATTAGCTACAGATATGTAATGTGGCATGTGGATCTAAGTTTTAGTACTAACTTTCTTTTCATGGTGCTAGTTCACTGGTGGACACTGTCTGCAATAGGAATCAAATACAAGATCACTGAATGTGTCCCGAAGAGGAAGTGGCACTGCAAACAGTATTGAGGACTTACAATACGTAAATAGAACAGGAGAATGGCAATGGAATATGAATAAAACGCAATGAACAAATAAAAAATTTTTACTGCGATCAGACATTGAGAGCACAAAAAGCGACACTTAACTAAACAAATAAGACAAATGGAAAATCTGTGGAAAATTTTAGTTCATGTAATTTCAGTATTCCTATCAGACTTAAAATCCCTGCACTACAATGGCTTCGCTGAATAAAGACATATGCTGATGTGTGTATCCAAATGCTACAGATTAATGTTTTTCCCACAAGTATCCAAAACATTAACAACCATTGTGAAAAATGGAAACCACAGTGTAAAATGAATATCTATGCAAAATGAATATCTTTATGTTGAATGAGGACCAACTTGGGAAACTGACACATATGAAGCTAAAGCTGAAAAAATTCAATTGTGTTAAGTGTGCCAGTATATGAATAGGTTTTTAAAACAATACAAATGTTGGAGCCTGAACAAAAAGTAAATGATAGTAGTAACTTCAGACTGAACAACAATGAAATAATATGTAAAATAATGGAAAGGCTACAAGTCACCTATAGCTGATTTATGTTTGGCACACTGAAACACACAAAAGAAAATTGTTTATACCAGTTTCCAAGCTTTTTCCCTTTCTCTGGTGGAAGCATACATTCACACAGAGAACCATACAGATACCTAAACATACTGACCATGGCCATGGCGAGGCTGACTGTTGTTTATTGCCAGTGGTTGCCTGGGGAGTGGGTAAGGAAGCATGAACAAACGAGGCAAGGAGGAAGTAGTGGGATAAGTGCATAGCAAGATGAAGTTAAGAGGTCAGAGCATATTACGATATAGGAGAGAGAGAGGGTTGGTTATTTCTAATGCCCAGACGGAATGCTGTATAGTATGGCTGTACAATAATGGCTGTTTTCACACATGGCACTGCCTTTTCCTTGTACAGGCTAGGAAATGGCTGTGACTGGATTGCAAAGGGAGATTGGGGAGGGGGGGGGGGGTTGGAGTATGGAACAGGTCTTGCACCTGGAATGGCCCATGGGGTGCAGGATTGGGAAGAGGATTGGAACAGGGATGGCCAAGGATAGTCTGTAGGTTGGGTAGGTGGTGGAACATAACTTTGAGTGATGTGGGTAGGATGTCCCTCTCCTCAGGGCACAATGAGAGATAGTCAGAGCCCTTATGAAGGATGTTGTTAAGCGTTTCAAGGCCAGGGTGATACTATGTGATGAGTGGAGTGCTGGTTAACAGGTTTACTGATGTCAGGTGAAAAGATGGCAATGGAAATCTGTTTCTGGATGAGTTAGACAGAATATTGTCTGTCAATAGGGGCTCTGGTAAGGTCATCGGTATATTTCGACAACTTCTGCTTTCCTCTGCAGATGCAGCATCCACGGATGGTGAGGCTGTAAGGAAGAGACTTTTTGACATGGAATGTATGACTGCTGTCAAAGTGGAGTTACTGTTGGTAATTGGTGTGGTTGATAAGAACAGATGTATTCATGGAACCATCAGAGAAGTGGAAATCAGCTTCTAAGAGGTGGGCTTATTTTGTGGAGAATGACCAGGTGAAACCCATTTAGGAGTGTGTGCTGAAGTTATGGAGGAAAGGTTGTCTGTTGTTGCCATGATTCCAGATGATGAAAATGTCTTCAATGAATCTGAATCAGATCATGGGTTTTAAAGTGCTGACTGGAGAGCAACGCTTCCTCCAGATGGCCCATAATGGAGGGGTGCGGGGGGCGGGGGGGGGGGGGGGGGGTACAAGGACCATCCACAGTAACCAACAAGGAGGTTGGTGATAACAGGACAGGAACTATGGTAAGGCAGTGAAGGAAGTGAGCAGTGTCTTGAATGGGAGGTTAAGGCAATATTTTGGAAGTGTTAGTCTACAAAGGCAGAGGTTCCTTCTGTGGAAACATTATAACTATTCACAATGGGACAACCAGTAGGATAACCAGTGGGGTTGGGTCTGTGGAACTTATAGGGCTAAAAGGTAGGTGTGCAGGGGGTTGCTGGTGTGAGGAGGGAGATGAAGGCAGGGGGAGATTTTCGGCTAGACTTAGGGCCTCTGCTTATGGGATGGAATCATGGTTACCACCTTCTTTTTTGTCACTATGGATGCAACCTTCTAATACACCAACATCCCCTATCCCCATGGCCTTGTTATCATGGAATGCTACCTTTCCCAATGTTCTCCTAAAACCAAATGCACCACCTCTTTTCTAATCCTCATAACCAACCACATCCTAAACCACAATTATTTCATTTTTGAAGGTTAAATCTATAAACAAATCCATGTTACTGCTACAGGTTCTCACATGGGATAATCCATTGCCACCTTATTTATAGGCCATCTGTAAGAACCCTTCCTCTCTGGTCCGCACCTAAAAGCCCTTCTCTGTTCAGATAGATCGATGATCTGGAATCATGGTCACGACAACCTTTGCTCTTTTCTCCACAACCTCAATACCTACTTCCCCATCCACTTCACCTCGTCCTTCTCAACTCAGCGAGTCACCTTTCTAGATGTCAATCTCCACCTCTCAGATGGCTTCATAAATATGTCTGTTCTATTGAGCGCGCCAACTACCAATAGTATCCTCATTTTGACATGGGTCACAGTTCCACATTAAAAAATCTTGTCCTTGAAGCCTACTCACCTGTGGATGCCACATCTGCAGTGGAAAGCAGGAGGTGTTAGAATGCATTGATAACCTTAACAGAGCCTTATCGACAGACAGTAACCTACACAGCTCATCCACATACAGATCTCCAATGTCGATCTCCTCCTCAGACTCCAGAAAACCTCTTAACCAATACTACTCTTATTACCCAATATCACCCGGGCCTTGAAAAGTTCCAGTTTCACCACCAAACCAACCTACAGCATATCTTTGTTCATCCATATTCCAAACCTGCTCCCCATGGGTCATTCTCTTGTGGTTGACATAGGTGCAAGACCTATTTGTACAACCACCCACCCACCCCTTGCTACTGCAGTCCAGTCACAAGGCATTTCTTATCATGTAAAAGACAGAGTCATACGTGAAAGCAGCCATGTAGCCATGTAGCAATGCTGCAATTAATGAACAGAATTCTTTACGGACATGGCAATCAACCAACTGTCTACTCGCATGAATGCTCAAAACAGTGCCGAAGCATGAACTTGACCATCCAGTTACCGAACATGCTGCACACAACAACACAAATTATTTCTACAGCTACTTCACTAAGCAAGTCATCTGTATACTCCCTTCTAGCACTCGATTCTCAGAATTACGAAGGAGGGAATCGTCTCTCCAGCGCATCCTGTACTCTCGGAATCCCCCTAGCCTAAGCCTCCACTAGCCTGTATCCCACTGCCTCACCTTACCTTTTCACTTCTCTCTTCTGCGCACAGCACTCCTTCCCCATCTAGACCATGTACTGCCTTCTCCCACCACTCTCCAGCCCCCCTCTCCATTTGCCCCCCCCCCCCGCCCCCCCTCTCTCTCTCTCTCTGTCTCTCTCCTCTCCTTTCTCCCTACCCCTTTTCAATTCCTGTCCATTCCTCTCTGTCACCCTCCTCATCTCCACCTTGCTTTCATTTCCTCCTCACCCTATCTCTTACATGTGCTATGCTCTGTACTACCTTCATCTTGTTGTGCAGCCACTGAGCTACCTGTGGAAAGACCTGTCTCACACTATCCCACTACCCTCTTCTCGCCTCATGCATCCTATCCTCTTCCCTCATCACCGCGAACTGCACAGGCAACTGCAATCAATAACCAACAGCCAGTCTGGGTGTGGCCATGGACATGTGTGTGTGTGAATGTGTGTACTTCCACTACACAGAGGGCAAAAGCTTGAAACTGTTGTTGTGGTCTTCAGTCCAGAGACTGGTTTGATTCAGCTCTCCATGCTACCCTATCCAGTGCAAGCCTCTTCATCTCCAAGTAACTACTGCAACCTACATCCTTCTCGAACTGGTTAGTGTACTTCATCTCTTGGTGTCACTCTATGATTTTTACTCTCCACACTTCCCTCCAATACTAAATTGGTGACCCCTTGATGCCTCAAAATATGTCTCCCAACCGATCCCTTCTTTTAATCAGGTTGTGCCACAAAGACCTCTTCTCCCCAATTCTATTCAGTACCTCCTCATTAGTTACGTGATCTACCCATCTAATCTTCAGTATTCTTCTGTAGCACCACATTTTGAAAGCTCTACTTGTCTAAACTATTTATCATCCGTGTTTCACATCCATACATGGTTACACTCCATACAAATACTTTTACTAAAAGACTTCCTTGCACTTTAATCTATACCCAATTCTAACAAATTTCTCTTCTTCAGAAACGGCTTCCTTGTCACAGCCAGTCTAAATTTTATATCCTCTTTACTTCAACCATCATCAGTTATTTTGCTCCCCATATAGCAAAAGTCATCTACTACTTTAAGTGTCTCATTTCCTAATCTAATTCAATCAGCATCACCTGATTTAATTAGACTACTTTCCATTATGTTTGTTTTGCTTTTGTTGATGTTCCTCTTATATCCTCCTTTCAAGACACTGTTCATTCCATTCAACTGATCTTCCAGGTCCTTTGCTGTCTCTGACAGAATTACAATGTCATCGGCAAACCACAAAGTCTTTATTTCCTCTCCATGGATTTTAATTCCTAATCCAAATTTACTTTACTGCTTGCTCAGTATACAGACTGAACAACATTGGGGATAGACTACAACCCTGTCTTACTCCCTTCTCAATCACTGCTTCCCTTTCATGCCCCTCGACTCTTATAACTGCCATCTGGTTTCTGTACAAATTGTAAATAGCCTTTTGCTTCCTATATTTTACCCCTGCTGCCTTCAGAATTTTAAAGGGAGTATCCCAGTCAACATTGTCAAAAGCTTTCTCTAAGTCTCCAAATGCTAGAAATGTAGGTTTGCCTTTCCTTAATCTATCTTCTAAGACGTGTCGTAGGGTCAGTACTGCCTCAAGTGTTCCATCATTTCTACATAATCCAAACTGATTTTCCCCAAGGTCAGCTTCTACCTGGTTTTCCAATCATCCGTAAAGAATTTGTGTTAGTATTTTGCAGCCATGACTTCTAAAATGATAGTTCAGTAATTTTCACACCTGTCAACACCTGCTTTCTTTGGGATTGGGATTATTATATTCCTCTTGAAGCCTGAGGGAATTTCACCTGTCTCATACATCTTGCTCACCAGATGGTAGAGTTTTCTCATGGCTGGCTCTCCCAAGGCTATAAGTTCTAATGGAATGTTGTCTAGTCCTGGGCCCTCATTTCGTCTCAGGTCTTTCAGTGCTCTGTCAAACTCTTCATGCAATTTCATATCTCCCATTTCATCATCATCTTCATTTACATCCTCTTCCATTTCCATCAAGTACATTGTCCTTGTATAGACCCTCTACATATTCCTTCCACCATTCTGCCTTCCCTTCTTTGCTTAGGACTGGTTCTCCATCCGAGCTCTTCATGTTCATACAAGTGGTTCTCTTTTCTACAAAGGTCTCTTTAATTTTCCTGTAGGCAGTATCTATCTTACCCCTAGTGATATATGCCTCTACACCCTTACATTTGTCCTCTAGCCATCCTTGCTTATCCATTGTGCACTTCCTATCGACCTAATTTTTGATATGTTTTTATTCCTTTTCGCCTGCTTTGTTTACTGCATTTTTATATTTTCTCTCCTTTCATCAATTAAATTCAAAATTTCTTCTGTTAGCCAAGGATTTCTACTAGCCCTAATCTTTTTACCTACTAGATCCTCTGCTACATTCACTATTTCATCTCTCAAAGCTACCCATTCTTCTTCTGCTGTATTTCTTTCCCCTGTTTTTATCAATTGTTCCCTAATGCTCTCTCTGAAACTCTCTACAACCTCTGGTTCTTTCAATTTATCCAGGTCCCATCTTTTAAAATTCCTGCCGTTTTGCATTTTCTTCAGTTTTCATCTATAGTTCATAACCAATAAATTGTGGTCAGAGTCCACATCTGCCACTGAGATGTCTTACAATTTAAAACCTGGTTCCTAAATCTCTGTCTTACAATTATATAATCTATCTGAAGCCTTCCAGTGACTCCAGGCCTCTTCCACGTATACAGCCTTCTTTCGTGATTTTCAAATGAAATGTTAGCTATGATTAAGTTATGCTCTGTGCAGAATTCTACCACGTGGCTTCCTCTTTCATTCCTTACCCCCAGTCCATATTCACCAATTACTTTTCCTTCTCTTCCTTTCCCTACTATCGAATTCCAATCCCACATGACTATTAAATTTTTGTCTCCCTTAACTATCTGAATAATTTCTTTTATTGCATCATACACTTCTTCAATCTCTTCATCATCTGTGGAGCTAGTTGGCATATGAACTTGTACTGCTGTGGAAGGTGTGAACTTCGTGTGTATTTTGGCTACAATAATGTGTTTGCTATGCTGTTCATAGTAGCGCAACCACGCTCCTCTTTTTTTTCTTTTTTTATTATTCATTATTAAACCTACTCCTGCATTATCACTATTTGATTTTATATTTATAATCCTGTATTCACCTAACCAGAAGTCTTGTTCTTCCTGCCAGCGAACTCCGCAATTCCCACTATATCTAACTTTAACCTATCCATTTCCCTTTTTAAATTTTCTAACCTACCTGTCCAATTAACGGATCTGACATTCCACACTCCGATCCATAGAACGCCAGTTTTCTTTCTCCTGATAACGACTTCCTAGCCCAGAGATCAGAATGAGGGACTGTTTTACCTCTGGAATATTTTACCCAAAAGGACACCATCATTATTTAACCATACAGTAAACCTGCATGCCTTTGGGAAAAATTATGGCTGTAGTTTCTCCCTGCTTTCAACCGTTCACAGTACCAGCACAGCAAGGCCATTTTGGTTAATGTTACAAGGCCAGTTTAGTCAATCACCCCGACCGTTGACCCTGCAACTACTGAAAAGGCTGTTGCCCCTCTTCAAGAATCCTACTTTTGTCTGGCCTCTCAGCAGATTCCTCTCTGTTGTGGTTGCACCAACGGTACGGCTACCTGTATCGCTGAGGCACACAAGCCTCCCCACCAACGGCAATGTCCACGGTTCATGGGGGAGCTTGAAACTATAGATAACATTATTGGCAAACAGTGATCTGTCAGATACGTAGAATTCGTAAAGAACAGTCTCAATCACACAGTCACTTATTAAAAATATGATTGCTGTGATTGGGGTCAGCACAGCTGCTCCAGCATCATCATCATCAGGCACATGGTGCATTATCTGAAGATGGCCTACTACTTGAGGCCGAAACTGGTCATATTTTTAGTAAATGACTGTGCGATTGGGACTGCTTTTTACTAATTATAAAAGCTCAAAAGCTAATGTAAATAGTGCCACACGTCAGTCAGCTACAGTTGAGTGGTTGCCTTTCCTATATTTTATGTATTATAACTGGAGAATGATATATGCATACGTCAAGGATACTGTAACAGATATCCACTGGTACATTTTTTTACAAAACTTTTTTGTTAAATGAACTTATATTTTAAACAATGGAAAATCCAAAGTGAAATAGAGCCTTAGCACCTGACGATGACAGGGGTGTGTGTGTGTGGGAGGGGGGGGGGGTTGTCTAAGTCTGACGAAGGGCTTACTCCAATCAGTAATAACGTCTAGCAGTCCGTCTGCCACCTAATGCCTCCTCTATGTGGTGAGTACTAATCTAAATTTCACTGTTGAATTTATTTTTTAAATATTCTGAAGAAACTAAACAGGGAAGGTAAAAGAATGCAGAGAACGAAAGTCTAAGTAAGCAACTGTATGTGTTGTGATCAAAGATGATCTATCAGTCATGCCATAAATTCAAAATAACTGGAGGAATGGCAATCAAAGACAGTGTCTGGAAGAAAAATACAGTTTGAAATTTAATAAATCAAACCCAACATTCAATGCAACAGTATGAGTTATCATGAATGGACATGTTGAAGATACAAATCGTATAAATCTGCAGTAAAATCTAAATGGACACTATAACTGCGACATGGCTTACAATAACTGTGAATGAAGCCACTGATGTATAGGTGAGTGCCAGGTGACAGTATAATTCCCTTGGCTGAAACAGATCGTTAATGAAAAAGAAACTTTGTCAGTATTATCCAACAAGGACAACAATATTTAGTACAGAGTATTATGATAGGGTAAAAGGGGGATTGGGGGGGGGGGGGGGGGGCAAGGGAGGAAAGAACAAATGATGAAACTTTATGAGGTTATCATCCAAACTCAGTGCTACTGAAAACATCTGTTTCTTGATGTATATGAATGGTACCTTTCTCATCTGGCCTCTTGGCTCTGAAGAATTCAATCACTTCTTAGGCCACATGAGTTTGTATATCCTAAAATCAAATTTACCCAGAGAGCAAAAAAAAATTACTTCACTTCATGACTGTTCACAATAAAATGCAAAGAGAATGGATGCCTGGAGCATGGTGTTTATGGAAGCTCATAAACACCAGTTTGTAATTACATGGGCCACTTGACATCATCCAATTATAATGCGACATTTTCGAGCTTGTAGAAAGCAGCATTTTGTGAGGTATTTTAAGATTCAATTGCCTAGAGGTACTTGCTTGTGTCTGCAACAAGGAGCTGATGGGTCAGACCTCCATACTCCTTGTAAAGTGAGTCACCAGGCACTGTCACAAAACATGCTAAATGTTGGGAGCCAAGCCAGGTAGGTTTGCTTAGGTGTTGAAGACTTTCTGGTGAAATGAAATTTTCTCCCACTAAGAGTAGAAATAATGTGAAAATATCTGCCAGAGGCCAGAACTTAACACTAGAAGTGTTATTTGCATGAGAAATATGACAGCCAATGAGAATGCACAACTTTTCATCAAAAAATAATTAATCTGCACCTCTAGTCTGAATGGCAGAAAGGCTCCAATGTTTAAATGATGTTAAGAGTCCTTGCGGCTGACAAATAAATCTCTTGGTAGCCCTCCTGGGTATAGGTGGTGAGTTATGAACAGTCTGAGGTGGGAGTGACAGTGTAACATATTTCTGAAGTCAGTTGTTAGTGGCCCATAGTGTTCAACAAACTTATTTTTCCACACAATTGTCAGTCAGAAACTTCATATTAAATTGTGGAGATATCAGCAAGCTGGAGGTGACACTGACAGAAGAGATGGACTTGTGGATGTACAATTATCCCTACCCATACAAATTCAAATCGCCTGTTCACTTCTTTCTGTGTATTCAGGCTAATCTCAAAAACTACTGTAGACATTTTGGTATGGTTTTTATCATAGACTGATTTATATGGATGGTTTGTGTATATGATTTACAAACATTTTGAGAAAACTGGCCAAACTGTAATGAGTTGTGAAATGCCACTGTGCAGATGATGCCATTGCCATCTACATCTATACTCTGCGAATCACCATGAGGTGTATGGCAGAGGGTACATCCCATTGTGCCAGTTATTAAGGTTTCTTCCCGTTCCATTCAGATATGGATCATGGGAAGAACGATTGTTTGAATGCCTCTGTGCGTGCAGAAATTATTCTAATCTTATCATCATGATCCATATGTGAGCGATATGTAGGGGGTTATAGTATATTCCTTAAGTAATCTTTAAAAGCCGGTTCTTGAGTCTTTCTTGGGATAGTTTACTTCTATCTTCAAGAGCCTTGCAGTTCAGTTCCTTCAGTATCTCTGTAACACTCCCCACAGATTAAACAAACCTTCTCTGTATATGTTCAATGTCCACTGTTAGTCCTATCTGGCATGCACCATACACAGTTGATTAATATTCTAGAACTGGTCGCACCAGAGACTTGTAAGCAATTTCCTTTGTAGACTGATTGCACTTTCCCAGTATTCTACCAATAAACCAAGGTCTGCCACCTGCTTTACCCACGACTGATCCTATGCGATCATTTCATTTCATGTCCCTACAAGTGTTACACTCAGGTATCTGTATGAGTTGGCCAATTCCGACAGTGACTTATTGATATTATAGGATACTACATTATTATTATTATTATTATTATTATTTGTGTGTGAAGGGCATAATTTTACATTTCTGAATGCTCAGAGCTAGTTGCCAATCTCTGCACTACATTGAAATCTTATCAAGATCTGACTGAATATTTATGCAGCTTCTTTCAGTTAGTACTTCATTGTAGATAACTGCATTATTTGCAAAAACCTGATTTTACTATTAATATTGTCTGTAAGGTCATTAATATACAATATGTCCACCTGCTTAGCTGGGTGGTAATGTGCTTGCTTCCCATGCACTGGTCCTGGGTTCGATTACCGGCTGGGTTGGAGATTTTCTCCGCTCCTCTCATCCTCATCGTCAGCTGCAAGTCACCCAATGTGGCACCGAATGAAATAAGACTTGCACTTGGAGGCCGAACCCGACTGGGACATCCCGGTCAACAATGCCATACAATCATTTCATTTTTTCAATATGAACAGCGAAAGTCCCAACACACTTCCCTGGGGTACAACCGAAGTCACTTCTACATCTGACAATGACTCCCCATCCAAGATAACATGCTGTGTTATCCCTACCAAAAAGTAATCAATGCAATTGCAAATTTCACTTGATACCCCATATGATCGTACTTTTGACAATAAACGTAGGTGCAGTACTGAATCGAATGCCTTTTGTAAATCAAGAAATACTGCATCTACCTGGCTGCCTTAAATCAAAGCTTTCAGTATGTCATGTGAGAAAATTGCGAGTTGGGTTTCACATGATTTATGTTTTCGGAATCCATACTGGTTGGCACTGACGAGGTCATTCTGTTCAAGATGCCTCATTATGTTTGAGCTCAGAATATGTTCCACAATTCTACAACAAATCGATGTCAAGGATATTGGACAGTACTTTTGTGCATTACTTCTACTACCCTTCTTGTAGACAGGTGTGACCTGTGCCTTTCTCCAAGAACTGCACATGGTTTTTTGTTTGGAGGATCTATGGTAAATTATAGCTAGAATGGGGCTAACTCAGGCGGAAATTCAATTTAGAATCTGACAGGGATTCCATCGAGCCCTGGAGCTTTGTTCAATTGTAACAACTGGAGCTGTTTCTCAACTGATTTGAAAATGAGTTGAGCATTTCAGCTTTCGCTTTGGTACCCTCAATTTAAGTTTCTGTCTCATTCGCTAGGGACTGGACACTAACTCTCGTACCACTAACAGCCTTTACATACGACCAGAATTTCTTTCAGTTCTGTGAAATCACTTGACAATATTCTTATGAGCTGTTCTACTGGGTACATATCTTTCCAGTGCATGGTCAACTATTCTTTTAAATTTCAGTGAGATTTCTAGTGGTGGAAGGCAAAACTCCTCGGATCCCTAGCTCTAAACAATGCAGTGTAGCTATGGCTAAACTAAGTGGGTGTGAACATACCGCTTCCTTCACTGTTCCGACAACAGAAGGAATGCATTTGGTACGGCACGGGTGTGAATGAAACCCCAGTATTATTTGTATGGACACTTTAAAATTAAGCTGCTTGTCTTGCACACCACAAAGATTGTTCCTATGCTTGCAAGTTGTTGCTACTGGTTTACAGTCCCTAGCCCTACAGTTTTTAAGTAAATTTGATTTATGTCTAACGAAAAATTTTTTTTTTATACGTAAAATGTGATAAAATGATTATGTGTAGTCTACTTCACAACTAAGGTGTTATATAGCAAATAAATAAAACATAGTATTTGTTGAAAATATTTTATTTCAATAATTACAACAAAAATTAAAATATTGTGAAAGTGAAAACACTAGTTTAAATATCTTGTTGAGCCACCTTTTGCAGCTATGAGAGCCTTAATACGACGTGGTACACTGTCGACGCAGGACTATATTGTTTCCTGCATTTGTGGATGATAATCCACGCATGGATGATCTTCTCTAAGAGCTGTGATTTTGTTGTGATGACATCTTTTGCCACCTCCCTCTTCATTAGTTTCCATATATTTTCTATGGGGTTCATGTTGGGACTATTACCTGGCCAGTCTAACAGAGGGATATTTTGTTCCTTCAGAAAGGATTTAACTGACCTGGCTGTGTGACAGGGAGCTCCATCCTGCATAAAAATAAATAGTTCCCCATTTGGGAACCATTCTCTGAGCTGTAGTATTAACCATTTTTGCAGGACTTCCTTGTACTGGTCTTGCCTCATTATGCCTTTAACTATGTAAAGACGTCTTGCACCCTTACCACAGATGACAGACCAAATCATCACCTTAGTCGCATGTCTTACAGTCTGAATAATGCAGTCGGGATGGAAGTTTTCTCCTGTTCGATGGTGCACACACTTAGATTTGTTAGTTAAAATTTCAAACGTCCTACCATCGCTGAAGCATACCTGTAAAGATTATGAAACACAATTAATATGCTGTGAATAAATGTACATAGGTTATATCATATCATAAATAATAATTTTAAAGTTAAATTACCGATCTCCAGAAGTCCACATCCTTATCCCACCACTGTTTAGCCCACTTCAGACGCTTTGCTTTCATTGTGGCTGTTAACTTCGGTTTTCTAGTGGGTCGACAGGCCTTGAAATCAATACCCTTCAACTTTCTGCAAACAGTGCATTCAGATGCATTCACATTAGCCTCTTCCAGTTGAGATTTTATCTGTTTCGTTGTTGCAAATCTGTTTTCTAGGTAAATTCTTTTGAGAAATCTTTCTGATCTTGGGGTGAAAATTGGTTTTCTTCCACATTTATTCTTCCTTCTGGGGCTCAATTCTTCACCTGAATCAATGTTGTTCTTTATCCGCCTCACGCTATCTTCTGATATTTCCAACCTCAATGAAACTTCCCAATTGGAAAACATTTTTGTATTAACAAAACCATTTGAAAGGTCACAATTAGTAATATATAGCTGTTAAACAATCAATTGTAATGTCGATATTACAAAATCGATAATCAAAGCGAATAAAGTATTACACCAGTTACATGCGAGAATATTACTGAACAGGTCCTTTCCTGTACACTGTACTCTGCACACTGATACCTACAATAAGTCAACAATCCAATGTCAGGTAGCAACCACAGATACAAAATTCAACAACTGTCATAAATTTTCCAATTAATCACATTAAATATAGTACTCAAGATGTAATTATTACAAATAACATTAAAAATGTGCAGTGTGTCTAATAATTTGGCCCAGGGCAGTAAAACTTATTGAATAAACATAAAAAACAAGTAAATTTATTTCAACACAAACCCTGTTCATTAAAGATAGATATGATAGGAAAACAAAAGAAATAATAACAAAACAACAACAGGGAAAAATCTATCAACTTCTCAACTAGCAGCAGATTCACAGGGCCATAGAGAGGCTATAAAGGTTAGTACTTCTTGAAATCTGGGATTCTTTCAGAGAATACATAACGGACTTGTTCTGAACCAAGAACACTGTAACTTTATTGCATGAAAACGCATGAACACACGAGACACAAAGCACATACAATGCACAATACACAAGAGGCCAGTGGAGCCTTGAGCTCCAACCTATAGTAATTAGTTTGACACAGGGTGCAACCAGCAGGCTGCACACACAACAGCTGTCGTAGCAGCAGGCCAGGTGGCCTCTAGTGGCCAAATCAAACACAAACTTCATATTTGAACTATGAAGTGCCTCACTCACAATTCTGGTAGTTACAGCATTTTCTTCCTTTGCAAAGAAGCGAGTACTGTGCTCATGTCCATTCTTCTTCAACGCTGGTTGATGAGTCATGCGACATGCTGCCACCAGTGCATAGGGTCTGAAGTGGCACGAGCACAGACAAGTGCAGCACCTGCCCCTCTATGAAGATCATATGGTAGGACAGGCGATGCTGGCACAGCTTCCATTTCGATGTGCAGTGAAGGAGGCTGTGGCAAAGGCAGCAGAACAGGTGGCACTGGCTGCGATGGAGGCAGCCATGGCAGATGTGTCGGCATGGGAGCAGAGGTCCATTCTTGGCCCCCAACAGCTAAAGGGGGCACCCACAGCACAGGAGACAGCTGTGAAGGCGTCTGCAGCCATGACGGGGAAGGCAAGGGCACTGGCCACTGTGTAGGAGTCGGCCGGGCAGAGAAACGATGCGAGAGTGGCAGGGGTGCTCCTAGTGCACAGCCACCCATGCGAGGTCACAGTTACTCGAAGTGCCGCAACTCTCTCCCCTCAACAGTGTACATGACGCAGAGGCTTCAACCACAGCAACTCTCGATGACTGCCGGCACACATTTTGGTTGGTGGCCAAAACCACACGCCCCATATAGCTGGAAGCATTGTGGCACCAGTGTTAGCACATGACCTGGTGTCAGCTGCTGCAGATATAGCAGAGTCTGGGGCTGACGGCTGTGCAGTAACTCTGCCAGACTCTTTATCTCCAACAGGAGTATACCATTAAGAACTGAGGAACTGGTAAAGAACCACTTCCAGTGATACATCCAGAATGTCTTTTTTCATCTGCTTCTTAAATGTTCATACTAGTCATTCTACCTCCTCATGCAGCATGAACATTCGGTAAATGTTTCTCCGCAGAGGAACCAGACACTATTATGTCATCTAAATAGATTATGGATGCATCCTGGAACTGACGAAATAAGTTGCTTTAAAAAGTGTTGAAAAAAGCTGGTGTGCTTGCCACACCCAAAGGCGAACACTGTTGTTGATAAAGCCCAAAAGGTGCATTGATAACTGGAACGCATTAAGATTCCTCATCTAGTGGCAGCTGTACACCCCCCCCCCCCCCCCTCACCCCAGAAATTCTGTC
This sequence comes from Schistocerca nitens, assembly GCF_023898315.1. Lineage (NCBI taxonomy): Eukaryota > Metazoa > Arthropoda > Insecta > Orthoptera > Acrididae > Schistocerca > Schistocerca nitens. The sequence continues at coordinate 415,017,850 of NC_064622.1, read as the reverse complement.
AACAGCTCGGCAGGGTGTGGTAAATGATAGGTATCAATGATTGGCTGTGCATTAATTGATTTTTTATAAAACCACCATAGAGGCGTAATTTACCTGTAGGTCTTTTTTTTCCTGTCACCACTGGTGTTGATCATACACTGGAAGAAATAGGTCGAATAATGTCAAAAGATTGAAGACGATCTAATTCTACTTTTACTTGATCCCAAGTTATCAGTACTGGACAAGCCCAGAAAAAAACGGGGACAGGCAGACTGCTTCATCTTTAAATGAGCCTAAAGTTCTGTTGCTTAACCCAATTCTGGAGGAAATAAAGAGAAAAATTCAACACAGACAGCATGTAACTGTCAATATTGAACTTGATCAGAAACCAAATGCACTTTCTCATCGATGAATAATCGAAAAGGTTAAAAAGAACCAGCATCAAACAGATTTTCATTGTAAGCATTTTCCACAACTAGGAATATTAATGAATGAACCACAGTGTTTTAAGTTACAGATGCAGAAAATTGTTCAAGAATGGGAATCTGTTGTTTGTTATAACTCACCAGCCTTCATGACAGTGGAGCTGCAGTGGGAGAACCCCCAAACACTGTAACTTTATTACATGAAACAGCATAAACACATGTGATACGAAGTACATGCAACAGACGACACAAAAGTTGCCGACGGAGCCTTGCATTCCGGGCTATGTAGTCATTAATTCTGACAGAGAATGCAGCTAGCAGGCTGCACATCCAACTGCTGTCGTACTAGCACACTGGGTGGCCTCAAGTGCCTTAATCAAGCACAAGATTCACATGCAAACTATGAAGTGGCGCACACACAAATTTGGTAGTTACAGCAGCATCCATACTCATGATTGACACAGTTCAAAAAGAGGGTAACAAATTAAGAAACCTTAGGTTGTAAATGGCAATAAACCTGGTTTTTGTACATACTGACTTATTGCTGCACTGAATCTATGGTTGTAAGCATTCTGCATTTATTGGTGGTATCATGAAGCTTCAAGTCATCCAAAAAGGGAGAAAACAAAAACAGTATGTGGGAAATACTTACATTAATTTGGAAATGTGCATCATTCAGTTCATTTTGAAGCTGTTTTAAACGTAACATTCTTGCAGAAAGAACCTTCTGAGCAATGCTATTCATGTTGCCTTTGGAATTAGCATTGAGCAAAACATATCGTGCTCCCAAGTTAGAAGCTGATGCACGATATGGATTTCCTGGTGCTGCTGGACATAAAAATTATGTATCTCTGAGTGTCAGAAAGTTTATTATTACAAATAAAGTTTATATTTAGGTGATCATTAACAATAAAATGTATACCAATTATAGTTACACACTCAAAGGATACAGAAAATTAACTCCTTTCTCTATCCCTGTAGCATACCTGTGCAAGTTTTCCTTCTCTTCTCCAGCAAGACATTGTTTTTACTTCTATTTGACTGATTGCCATCACTAGATTCTGAACAGAATGTTTCATCACTGTAATTCCTGTACAAAAATGAAAAATACAACATGGCACATAAAATTATAGCTCAAAAATCACATGCATGACTTTCACCACATTTACTTGTCCCAAGAACCACATGAGCAGCAGGGCACGGCATTATTCATATTCATCAAATTAATAGATAACTGTAGAAGATTATCACTGACAACGAACATAGGGTCATCAGTATGTCCTTCCTACACATGTCTGCTTGGGCAGAGGGTACAATTATGATTTTCCTACTTACGAATCGATTTCAGTGGGGAAGCTGCTATTTAAAAAGATCTGTTGTTTTCCCTATCTTCATTACTTTCAGTCCTGTGGCTGTTATCTGAAACATGCGATGACTTTACAGTAAACAAGTACAGTGATGAATGCATGACACTGTGAATGATTTCCAGACAGCTGTGTATATACCATCAAGTGCTCCAGCATGTCCTGATAAAATACCATGATAAAAACTTGCGATAATCTGACTGAAGTGCCATTACTCCCAGGTGTAATAATACTGTGAATGACTAATAGCTCATTATTATAATAGCCACACTGATATTTATCGAACAATAACAGCTATCTACATGATATAATCATAAAGTCCTAAATGGACATTGCTGTTTGTTCTTCAGCTAATACAAATCATTTTTTTGCCAAATTTGTATTATCAGATACATTTCAGGAGTGGATAATAAAGTAGATTTTCAATCTTTGTTTATTTTTTCAGAATCCTATTACCTTTCTTTGTGTCTAAAGAGAGCTCATTAAGACCTTTTCATCACAATACAGAATCCTATTCTATGCTGTAGAAAAGAAGAAGACGCAGTCTGCATAAGAATTATTTTTGCAACAGACATTGTGGTCCTTTAAATCACCTGGAACTCATTTTTTTAATTAGTGACGAAAACAGGTAGGGAGTAAAAGTACTAAGAAATTAATGTAATAATTCTGTAAATTTTCAAGAAATCTTTTTATGATTTGCAGTTATCTACTTCAGATGATGCTCTTACTTCCTGTTTTGCTGAATAAGCACTTTCTTTACTTTTGCCACGCTGCCTCAAAGACACTTCTGTTCAAACAGTGATCAACTTCAATGTGCGAGACATTTTCCTTTTTCATCAAGATGTTAGCTTTCTAAAGATAAATAGCAGAAATCATCACATAATCAATCACCAATACCCACTCCATACAATACAACAACCCGCATCATCATGTTCATTAGCAGAGTCTATCTTCTGTACAAATAAAATCAAGAACAAGAAAATAGTACCTGTAGAGATTTGGATTGGGTTGTTTTGGGGGAAGAGACCAAACAGTGAGGTCATCGGTCTAATTGGATTAGGGAAGGATGGGGAAGGAAGTCGGCCATGCCCTTTGAAAGGAACAATCCCAGCATTTGCCTGGAGAAATTTAGGGAAATCACGGAAAACCTAAATCAGGATGGCCGGATGCGGGATTGAACCTGTAGAGATTATATATAGACATTCACATTAGTATGAAGTGCCTTATCCCACAGATGTTGATAAAGACCAAAAAATGTCAACTGGGGGAAAAATGTATTTACTGGTGGGATGTGAGTGTGGGAGTGGAGGGGGTTGGGGGACTGTTAAAGTCACTTTTTTAGGTTTTTCTGGAATATCTCGCAAACCGCTTCATCAACCGAAAATGTCCCCTAGTACAAAATTAAGCTAAGAAAAATTAGCCTGCTAATCTAAGACACTATAAATAACACCATTCCTCTAACTGCTGTCATAGCGTAATGGATAGCATACTAGACTGGTAAGGCAAAGGTGGAGGGTTCAAATCCCTGTCACAAAGGTTTCCACCATTAGTTTTCTTCAATTATTTGGTTCAAATGTGATGTTTTCAAATTTCTGATCCTTTGACACGCCACTTTCTTATCTGTTCTCATTTCTCCACTGGGCTCAAAATCATTGGTGCATTTGCTGTTACCCATCACAAATCAATTCTTTATTGTTTATTGGTTTCCTCTTGCATATGTTCTATGTGCGTGCGGCATTTGAAATGTACAACAATGCAAATTCATCAACCAACAAATGTCACAACGAAAGAATGGAGAAATTTGATGAAGAAGAGAGGAGAACTTTAACAAATATCTTAAGCTATGTACTGTCTATTTACGAGGAGAGATCTCTCCTTTCTGAAAAGTCTGCTGATTTTATAAATGCAAACACAATAATGATAGGCAAACAAATTGCAGAGGAAATGATTTGTCTCATGATGGAGAGTGTTATTGTTCAGGATGAGGATCTCATTTTAAACAGTGAGACTGATGAAGAGGATTTATATGACGAAGTAAGTCTTCCATATTACTATCTTTAATTTTTGGATTTTCTTGTCCACCATTAACATGAAAAATTTGTTCTTTGCCGTGTACCATCAACGATGAAGACATGGATGAATCTTTTAACCTATCCAATCTACAAGCACACATATATTCCATTAACATAGAAAGTAAAAACAGTTGCATTTGCTGAAGCCCATCCCAATTACTCAATGAAAAGTATTCAACAAAGTGGTTTTTCTCATTTACGCAGAAGAGAAAACTTTAGGAAATGGAAACAAGGTGTCAAACAAGGAGAAAGCGAATTCGATAAGATGTGTTGTGTCTAATTATAACGAAACATATGAAAAGTTTAAGGATGCTCGGATGTGGCACGAACAATTGACAACATGTACATTGCAACAATGGGTAATGGATATTGCCGTTCCGTATTTGTCGGAACACTTTTCATTATTTGCAAATAGGAAGTGGCCAAAGAATTTTAAAATAAAACACAGAATGTATAACAGGAAAGTGACTAAATTTCTTAGTGCAAATGATGTTGCAACACTTAAAGAAGCTGTAGAAACATCAGAACGATTTAGAAAAATAGTAGCGCTAATAATGGGCGATTACAATCCAATTCTAGAAAACAATACTGATCAAATGGGTTGCAATTATGGATCAACATATCATCAATCATTGGTGCTTCAGGGATCAAAAACAATTTTGGTGTGAAAGAGAAACTTAACAAAAGCTACATACACTCCTGGAAATTGAAATAAGAACACCGTGAATTCATTGTCCCAGGAAGGGGAAACTTTATTGACACATTCCTGGGGTCAGATACATCACATGATCACACTGACAGAACCACAGGCACATAGACACAGGCAACAGAGCATGCACAATGTCGGCACTAGTACAGTCTATATCCACCTTTCGCAGCAATGCAGGCTGCTATTCTCCCATGGAGACGATCGTAGAGATGCTGGATGTAGTCCTGTGGAACGGCTTGCCATGCCATTTCCACCTGGCGCCTCAGTTGGACCAGCGTTCGTGCTGGACTTACAGACCGCGTGAGACGACGCTTCATCCAGTCCCAAACATGCTCAATGGGGGACAGATCCGGAGATCTTGCTGGCCAGGGTAGTTGACTTACACCTTCTAGAGCACGTTGGGTGGCACAGGATACATGCGGACGTGCATTGTCCTGTTGGAACAGCAAGTTCCCTTGCCGGTCTAGGAATGGTAGAACGATGGGTTCGATGACGGTTTGGATGTACCGTGCACAATTCAGTGTCCCCTCGACGATCACCAGTGGTGTACGGCCAGTGTAGGAGATCGCTCCCCACACCATGATGCCGGGTGTTGGCCCTGTGTGCCTCGGTCGTATGCAGTCCTGATTGTGGCGCTCACCTGCACGGCGCCAAACACGCATACGACCATCATTGGCACCAAGGCAGAAGCGACTCTCATCGCTGAAGATGACACGTCTCCATTCGTCCCTCCATTCACGCCTGTCGCGACACCACTGGAGGCGGGCTGCACGATGTTGGGGCGTGAGCGTAAGACGGCCTAACGGTGTGCGGGACCGTAGCCCAGCTTCATGGAGACGGTTGCGAATGGTCCTCGCCGATACCCCAGGAGCAACAGTGTCCCCAATTTGCTGGGAAGTGGCGGTGCGGTCCCCTACGGCACTGCGTAGGATCCTACAGTCTTGGCATGCATCCGTGCGTCGCTGCGGTCCGGTCCCAGGTCGACGGGCACGTGCACCTTCCGCCGACCACTGGCGACAACATCGATGTACTGTGGAGACCTCACGCCCCACGTGTTGAGCAATTCGGCGGTACGTCCACCCGGCCTCCCGTATGCCCACTATATGCCCTCGCTCAAAGTCCGTCAACTGCACATACGGTTCACGTCCACGCTGTCGCGGCATGCTACCAGTGTTAAAGACTGCGATGGAGCTCCGTATGCCACGGCAAACTGGCTGACACTGACGGCGGCGGTGCACAAATGCTGCGCAGCTAGCGCCATTCGACGGCCAACACCGCGGTTCCTGGTGTGTCCGCTGTGCCGTGCGTGTGATCATTGCTTGTACAGCCCTCTCGCAGTGTCCGGAGCAAGTATGGTGGGTCTGACACACCGGTGTCAATGTGTTCTTTTTTCCATTTCCAGGAGTGTATTTGTATACAGCACAATGTGCTTTGACATTCACCAGTGAACTGCTACCACACGTGTTCCTATATATGTACGATGTTGGAAAAAAATTAAACCTAGGGGTGCTAAAGAAATTGAACGTTTTGAGCTAGAACATGAAAATGTGATTGTCACATGCTCACACTCAGGAAAATCAAAAGAACTGTACAGACAATATTTGCAAAATGTAATGAAACTACATGTCAAAGAAAATGATTTTTTGTTACTTGTTGAGTCGTGGAGTGCTCGGATGAACAACACATTATACAATGAAATATTTCTGAACAGTGCTGGAAAAACTACATGCACTGTGAAAATTATTCCTCCACAGTGTACTCCCCTGTGTCAGCCATGTGACATACTTTTTATCATATCATGAAAAATACTATAAAATAACTTCAGGGCGCACCTGAATTACTTCAAGATAAATGTGAAATTGCTAAATGTGAAGACGTAATCAAACTACATGCAACTGTTCACTGGATTCTATGAGCACCAGCTTTTCGAAACATGATTTGCCTGGTATAGATCAAACTTAAGTAATGAAAAGGCAGTATTTAGTTATGTCAATAAAGTGTGCTTCACGTTGAATCTGGTGAAGAAGCAATGTGAATGTAGAAAGGTAGCTTTAACATTTCGTCCACTGTGTGAGAACAAGTTGTGTTTTAAATGTTTATATGGCAATTACCGTCCACAAATTGTACATATCACAATGAAAAATAAATTTTTGTGAGTGCTGCACAAACAATAGGAATTCTGATAACTATTTTTTTAAAGTTGCTTGAGATTTTTAAATGATTAAATATTGCAAATATACAAATAAAAAATAATTAAAACAAGATGGGCAGATTCTAAATGAAAAAAGAATGACAGGAAAGCAATATAAGAACAAATAAAAAAGTTAATACGATGCTTAAAACATGGGAAAGGATAAGTGAAATAATCATGGACGTAGTTTCGATAAAAATTAAAAACACCACACATTAAAGGAATGTGGCAGGATTTGAACCCACCACCTTCAGTTTACCAGTCTAACATGCTATTCATTACACTACAATGGCAATTTGACAAATAGTGTTAATTATAATGCTCTAGAGCAGCTAATATCCCCCCCCCCCCCCCCCCGGGCATTTACCCATAAACAAGTGATACCTGGGATCCTCACCTACACCATTAAATAGCTGGTAGCAAAACGTCAATCCCACTGCTGGGGACCCCTCCTTATAAGACTAATAGTTTTCGCACTGCAGGGGATGGAAAAATGTCATTATTAAAAATGGTGGTTTAATAGTATAAAAGTAATGTTTATAGTTAAATGAAGTGGGTTAGGAAAAATTATTTAATGTTTGTTCAACATCTAAGTGTAGTAGATCCTTGTTAAAGGATAAACTGTGTTCTGAGGATGTAACAGAATAGAAAGGCAAGGTGGACATAAATAGCATGAAGAAAGGTACGTTGATGGATTGTGATCATGCACTTCTCTACCTCACAAGTCTGCAAATATAAGAGTGTCAGATAGTTCTCTGCCATATTACATCACAAAATGCAACCATAGGGTATTTCACGAAGTTACAGTGCGGCTCATCTTATGAATCACTGGTGATGCTGTGTGCAGACACTCCCAGGAAGCACTACTTCCTCTAACACGAAAGCTGCTGATCTACAGCTGTTAAGTGAGCTTTTATGTAAAATATGTTCCTATAAGCAATGGGTGAGAAGTGCCTAATTTGTAAGTGAGATGCTGTCATGGGCCTACATAGTGTTGGTGGGAAAAGGATTGGATCGGTAAATGTGGAATCTTGCTGCTGTCTGTCATTGACAATAAATTGTAAAGCCATGCAACCATGTTGTCAGAAAGATACTGCACTTCTCTCACCATTAATTGTGTTACTAGTAAACTGTACAAATCTCTTCCATCCAGGGTTTGCTGGAATTAAGTGACCTACTTCTGTTACAGAGGGGGCCAACTGAAGCCTCTCAGCCTCTTCAGATGCTGGGAGGTCTGAGGTGATGCACTTGACACCCTCAAACTGTGAAAAGTACTCCAGCCACTGATAGTGGAGACAATTAAATTGACAATGTTGAATACATATTGACAGCATGTTACACTTGGGGCATGGTCTTAAGTGTGGTACACAGTTCACAGGTCCAGCTGTTGAGTTTTTTTATAGAGTAGCTCATTAAACAACTGCAAACAAGAACTCACTCAATACATTGTGTGGTACACAGTTGACAGTTCCTGCTGTAGAACCATTTGACAGAATAGCTTATTTAAGAACTACAAATAAGTGCTCAGTTAATAAACTGAAGATAACTCCACTGTATAAAAACGAGCTCAGTGACATTATTTGTCTACTCACGAGAGAACTGGTTAGGAAACACTAAGGAGGTAGTTTATCTGTACACTGAAACATGAGTAGCAATCTAGATGGGGAAAGTTGCTTTTTCTGGAGGAACATTACAGCTGTCATAGAGGATGACTAAAAATCAATTTCCCTGTAGCTTTGTAGATTAGTGTGCATTTCTAGGGATAGTATCAGTAATTAATACCTATGTTCCTTGTACTGTTAACATACTTTATGGAAAACAAACACTTCCTGGCACATCTGCACATTGTGTCACCAGTGATTCCCAAGGTAAGCTGAGAAGGGTCGGTATAACTGTAAAATACCCGGTAGTTGCTTTTTGCAAATAGGTGGTAGAGAGAATGGGGAATTGCCTCATTTTGCAGACCTATGAAGGACGGAAGTGCATGACAACAATCCGGCAACCAACCTTCCCTCATGTTTCTAACCTCCAACCCCACCTTGCCACCCTTTTATACCACCATAACACAATTCAACCTTTAATAAGGTTCTACTGGACTTAATGTGGTACAAACATGAAGTATTCATTCTTAACCCACTTCATTAAACAATAAACTTCAGTTTTACACCTCTAAACAATTTCTCTTCTTTAATTTGCACGTATTCCTTACCTTACTGGAGAAAGTTTGTCCTTTTCTGATGGAACATGATCGACAGAAACTTCACCTTCCATATTTTTATCAATGCAATTCCTTTCATTTATGGTACCTCTGCGAAAGTAAAACATATTTTTGTTAAGGATCAAAAAATTAGTTTTCTTCATTTTAATATTTTTACTTAGGTTATGATAAAACAGGTAAATGTTTTGATGTAGGTTTACCACAAAATTAATTGAAAGGGACATGTAGATAGCAATATTATCTTATTCTTATATCAAGTACAGCAATAAAATCACACAATTCAATCACAGTTTTGATTGCACATGCAACTGACCTTACATTACATTTTAATGACTTTGCACTATATGTCTAAACAATCTACACATCATCCACTTAAAGCATACATTTGACTCCATCGAAAAAAATGTTAGAAAATAATTTAAATTTATAAAATGCGATATCCATCATTATAATTTGTTTAATCTTACATATAAGTACTGCCTATATTTCCAAGTGAAATAATGTCCCTCAACAATGACTTTACTCATGACCAAAACAGAAACAATTATTCGTCATTGCCCACTTCTAAATTCTGAAGGCTGTCTCATTTCACAGACTGTCAGTATTTTAGGTAATGATTCCTCAAATCTGCCATTATTGCATCTTTTGAATATCTAACTATCACACAGTTTCTCCAGCAGCCACTAGAATTAGGTGTCAGGCAAGTGCAGCCCTTGGGAGTGAGAGGATACACTCTACTTGACAGGAACTGGACTTGGTGTCAAGGAGAGTACCATCATTATATCTGACGATACTGATGAATCTTTCAGCATTATCCTGGAACTGGGTAGGGAGTGCTACTTGGGCACTGGCCAAATGGATGAAACAACGGATTTTGGAGTTAGAGAAAGGGCTAAAATTTGAACCTACACCCTGTCATCATCCAAAATGTTACCATTGGAATAGGAAAGGCAATATCATCCACTCCACAGTGATTTTGCAAACCAAATTAGAGGCAACACCAGTTGTATTCAAAAGTCTCCATTCACAAAGTTCTTGAATAGAAAGGCAATATCAAAGCTCCACAGCAATTTTGCCAAGAAAGTTAGGTGGACCACCAGTTGCATTCAGACAGTCTCCATCCACGAAGTTCAACACCACCTCAACAAAGGACAGTGTCCCGAGACTTGAGAGATAAAAAGGATATTGTCTTTTCTCACCTGTTGATCAGGATAATGATACTATAACTTTCTCACAAATCGTACATAATGACAAGTCATTGAAATTGCTCAGTGATCCTGCACACTGCTCATTAAATAATATTCTGACTAGCAAGATTCAGAGGTAAACACTGAACTCTTTTTGAGAAGCCAAAAGGAGTTCAATTGCAGCCAAAGTAATTCAGGGTGCCACTAACAGACTGCTGCTCCTTCAAGACTCTATGGCTACCAAAAACCTACAAGGATTGGGTCTCCCTTTGACCTGCTGTTTAAGTAACATTTGAGCATCCACTTCTTTTGTACCTAAACATCTTTCATTACTTCTGGGACAGCTCATAGGCAAATGCGACCACCATCTGGAACTCAAAGGACTTCATAAGGCACCTGAAAACGCTTAGCCTACAACCAATGGATCTCTTAGTTTGTATTGACAATGTGTATTTACAAAAATTCCTTCACAGGATTCTTTGAAACTAATAAGCAGCAAGTATGAGGAGGATATTGTGATGCTCTTTAGACATGTACCAACTTCCATAAGCTTTTTATTCAATAATGAAGACCGTAAAGGTATGTTAATCTGGCATCCAACGGTCCAGCATGTTCAATAATCCAGCATTGCTTCAAACATATTGAATATTTCACATGTGTACAACAAAATTCGGTCAAGCTCGGCAGTGGCCAACAATTACAAGTTGTGAAGTGGCAACAATTGTTCCAGTCGTTGATCCGACAGCTTCGTTATGAACCAATTATCTACAGAGATTAAAAAGCGGTTCTTTAAAGTGTAATCACAATTAGTGCTGTGTGTTGTTGTGGGCATGTTTTCGCAACCAAGCAAGTCTTGAAACAAAATGGAACTGAAATGTAAATATGTTACACTTACAATACAACAAAAGCTTGACATCATTAATCAGATGGAGAATGGTGAGAATAAAAGTTAGATTATGGAAGAATATAATGCTGGTTCTCCAACAATCTAATATATTAAAAAAAAAAATTGACTCACAAACAGTTGCAATAAAACACAATAACTCATGAAAAACATTGAAAAAGGCCACACTAGACCAGCTGGATGAAATTTTGTACAAGTGATTCTGTACCAAAAGGCCCGTAGAAAAACATGTAACTGGATATATGAATATGGAAAAAGGTAAACAGTTCCATAATGATTTGGGGTTATCAAAAATTAAATGTGTATTTTCTTACAGTTGGTTACAAAACTAGTCACAGAATTTGAAACTTGATGTAAGTGGACAGTTGTAATTGGCAGATAAAAATGCAGCTGAAGACTAAAAAGAAGCTTCTTGCAATTTGGTTTAACATCATAACTTAGCTACTAGTCAAATCTACAATGCCAATGAAACAGGCCTACTTCGGCGCTGTTTGCCATTTCAACTTTTGGCAGGTATAGAGATGAAAAGTGTGCCAAAGATTCAAAAATAAATAAAAACACCACCTAAGGATAAACTGACAATTTTATTGTGTTCAAATGCTTCAGGTGACCACATGTTGACACCTTATGTTATTGGCATGTACAAAAAGCCAAGAGCTTTAAAAGGCATTTTAAATATTCCTGTAATTTGTGGAACTCATTCCAATGCATCTATGACCTCAGAATTGTTTAAGAACTGGTTTTTTTTTTCATAATTTCATATAAGAGTCAGTTTTAAGAAAAACTGGATTTTCCTGAATGAAGCAGAGTTGTACTGTTGTTATGTAACTGTACAGCTAACCTTCCGGCATCTGAACTGATCTCAGGGAATACATTCACCACTTATCTTCCAGCAAATATTACTTTTCTGATCCAGCCAATGGATCAGGGAGTAATTCAAAATTTCAGATGTTTTTGAAGAGCTCCTTTTTTTTCCAAGAGCTTAGCAATTCAGACTGTTCAGCAATGGATTTTCAGAAAAAATTAGCATTAAAGATGCTATTTTAGGAACCACTTTGGCATAGAATAAAGATAAGACTACTACTCTTTGGAAATCTTGACAAAAATTCTGGCCAAAAGCCTAGAAAGGTGAAACAGCCTGCACTATCCCAACCGAAAATTATGCTGTTGTTAAACTGTTAGATGTTGCTCGAAATGAAATGAGAAATTTGTCTCAAAATGAAGTTTTGGATGGGATACACACTGACAATGAAGACCCTGTAGTTGAAGAAATATCAGACAAGTTGATAAGGCTCAAACAAGGACTTCAACCACATCACCTCCACCTACCTGTAATGAAGCAGCTGCTGCTATTGGTACATTTATAAGATTTAGTGAATGCAGCAAGTCATCCAACACTGCACAACTTTTCAATTTGTGTACTATACATAATGACTTCTGGAAGAAAAAACTGGACTCAAAAACAAAAGTCACGTCTTATTTCAAGGGAATTAAGCAGAGAAAGTATGATAAACAATTGAACGCCAATCACACATTGTTTACCTTGTCTCTCACACTCTGTAAACTGCTAGTTTTAGACGACAGTTGGTTAATCTGGCATTTTCGGTAGTCTAGCACCATTAGAACCCATAAGGTACCGGATTAGTGGGTTTCTACTGTACTATGAACAACTAGGTGGAAGTCTCTCTGTGGTAGCCAACTATTTTATGGAGGAAGCACTACAGTCAGCTGCTTTAAAATCCTGGTGGTACATGGATGATACACTTATGGGGATGACCTTATGGAACCAGACTTTACCCATATCTCCAATTCTTTGACAGCTCAAGTTGCCGCGCGCAGGGTAGCCATGCAGTCTGAGGCGCCTTGTCACAGTTTATGCAGCTCCCCCTGTCGGAAGTTCAAGTCCTCCCTCCAGCATGGGTGTGTGTGTTGTCCTTAAATTAAGCAGTGTTTAAGCCTAGGGACCGATGACCTCAGTAGTTTGGTCCCACAGGAACTTACCACGAAAAAAATATAAAATTGCTCCATTTGAATACTCAGTTTATGATGCAGGTACACTGCCCGTCCTGGACATTTTAATACGAAGGAAAGTTGAGGGAATACTGGGGCATAGCATGTACTTTACATCTATTCACACTGGCTTATAATCTGCTCGAAATGACTTTTATTTGTAGGCTACAAATTATCACTACCTTGCACAATGTGATGGTGTGTTAAGTACTCTGATTCACAGAGCAGACGTTATGTCCAATTCTGATAGCCCGCCATGCAAGGGACACAACCTAGAGCAGTTTTCCAAGAAAATGGCTATTGTGGAAGAAAAAATTCATCACACATTCCAGTTAAAACGACTCCAGCCAAGGGAACAAAATGAAGAAAAGGGGACAACCACTAGCAATCATTTCATGCCATACTTTGGCAATATAATCTCAAGTATTGGAAGAGTCTTCGACAAACACAACAGACTCAACCAGAAACTCCATAAATTTAGCTGCAGATTTCTGGACCTTTGTAGTGGGGTGGAGATTTGGAGCATTCTACACAGGTCATGGGTGGATTGCACAGAGAAATCAGTAACTTGTGTAACGGAATACTTGTGGAATGTAAGTATATAGATTTTTTTTTTAAGGTCAGGCAAAAGTTTGAAGTTCTTTGATGAAAGCTCATCAGTCAATATGATGAGAGCAAAATCTAATAATATACAAGACAGATGCACTTTCAATGTCAAGATTTTAAAAGTAAATTTCCGAAGTATGCATAACAAAATCGCTGAATTTGCAGCCCTCTTGGAAAGCAGCGGCATCCAGATCATACTCGGAACCAAGAGTTCCAGCAGCACACTACTAACCTGCTGCACTCGAATATTACGGGATTGTTTTTCCTAATCTTCATTAACTCACAATTTTCTACATTTAGAGCTAGCTGCCATTCATCACACCAACTAGAAATTTTGTTTAAGTCATCTTGTATTCACCTACAGTCACTTAACGACAACACCTTCCCAAACACCACAGCATCATCAGCAACAACCACAGACTGCTGCTTACCCTGTCTCTCAGACCATTTATATATACAGAAAATAACAGCACCCCTATCACACTTCCCTTGGGCACTCCTGAGGATATCCTTGTCCCTGATAAACACTCAGTGTCGAGAACAAAATACTGGGTTCTTTTACATAAGAAGTCTTTGAGCAACTCACATACCTGGGAACCTATGCTGCATGCTTGCACCTTTGTTAATAGTTTGCAGTGTGACATTGTATCAAATGCTTTACGGAAATCTACGAATATGGAATCTGCCTGTTGGCCAGCATTCATGGTTCGCAGGTTCTCATGTGAGAAAAGGGCAAGCTGTTTTTCACAAGAGTGATTCTCTCTACAACAGTGCTGATTTGTGGACAGTTGCTTTCCCTCTCAAGGAAATTTATTATATTTGAACTCAGAGTATGTTCACGGATTCTGCAGGAAATCAATGTTAATGTCATTTAGTCATAGAGAAATTATGGACAAGTTTGTAAATCACGCTCTGGAGCAGTATGTGCCTAGTAAGTGGATTAAGAATAGACAAGGCCCATCATGGTTTAATAATAAAATTGGGAAATGCTGAGAAAACAGGGATTATTGCACTCTCAGTTCAAAAAAGAATACCAAAATATCGACAGGGAAAAGTTAATAGAAATTCATGCACCTATAAAAACATCAGTGCATGAAGCACCCACTGCCATATGTTAGCATAAGACTTTGCTGAGAATTCTAGAAAATTCTGGTCCTACATGAATCAATACCAGTCTGGTGTGGCAATACAATCCAGTCCAAGGAAAGCTGAACTTTTAAATACCATGTTTTAAGAATCATCCACACAGGAGAGTCATAAAGACACACCAATGTTTGACCGCAGTACAAACTCCCATATGTAGAACATAGAAATAGGCATTACTGGTGTTGAAAAGTAGTTGAAAGTTGAAAACAAAAAAGTCACCATGTTCAGATGAAATCTCAATTTGGTTTTACGTAGAGTACTCCTTGACATTGAACTCATACTTAGCTTGCATTTATTGAAAATCTCTTGCAGTGGAAAGTCCCAAGTGAACAGAAAATGCACAGGCGACGCCTGTGTGTACAAAAAATAAAAGAATGGACCTGCAAAATTATGCACCAACATCCTTAACACTAGTTAGCTGCAGAATTCTTGAACATATTATAAGTTCAAATATCATAAATTTCCTTACGGAAGCAAAGGCTAAATCAACACAGATTTAGAAAGCACCGCTTATGCAAAATTCAGCTTGCCCTTTCCTCACATAATATCCTGAAAATCATGGATGAAAAGCAACAAGCAAATTTCAAATTCCTACATTACCAGAAAGTTTCTGACATGATGCCACACTACAGCCCATTAACGAATGTCTGAGGATACGGAATACATTCTCAGATATGAGAGTGGTTTGAAGACTTTATAAGCAATAGAAACCATTATGTTGACCTGGATGGTGAGTGTTCATCACAGGTAAAGCTATTGTCATGAGTGTAGCAGGACCACTCTTATTCTCCACATGCATAAACGATCTGATGGACAGGGTTAGCAGCAATCTACACTGTCAGTTGATGATGCTGTTGTTCTAAATGTGGGAAAATGTAAGTTAATGGAGATGACTAGGAGAAACAATCCTGTAGTGTTTGAATACAATTAGTGGTGTGCTGCTCAACACAGTTATGTCTACTATATACTTAGGCACAAAAAGCATGTAATGTCAATTGTAGGGAACGTGAATGGTCAGCTTCAGTATACTGGGAGAAATCTAGGGAAATGTGGTATATCTATGAAGGAGATTGTATACAGAAAACTTGTATGATCAATTCTGCTCGAGTGTTCTGTGAATCCTACCACGTCAGAATTAAGGAAGACATTGAAGCAATTCACAGGGGCATGCTGCTAGATTTATTATCACTGGGTTTTGTTTTGTCTGTTTGGTTTTGCTTTAGGGTGTAATAAACAGCTGGGGACATATGCATCCAAGTCCAAACTAGGGAACAAACACAGAGTGGAGTTAAACTAGAGAGAGTTTGGAGAAGCAGCATTTGCAACAGGCTGCAGAACTTTCCTCCTATTGCCACCAGAATACATCGTGCATCAGGACCACAGAAGACAAGATGAAAGAAATAACGGCTCATATGGAAGCATTTCAAGTGGATCAGGAAAGGGAATGACTAACGATGGTATGGGGTACCCTTCACCATGCGTCGTTGTATGATGGTTTACGCAGTACGTATGTAGATGTAGCCGTTATGATCCCCTATATTTTACATTAATATTAGTTCTTGAATAGTGAATTCTTTAGACTACTGTAATTTTTTTGGCATCAGACTTGACAGCACTGCTAAATATCTTTGCTCCCAATGTACATGTTTCACTTTAACACACTGTAACAAAGTACTTAACAATGTGCCTAGTTGACAAGTGCCCCATCAAGCTCCTGCTCTCATTACACCACATAACTAAATAACTAAGTAAGAGAGAGAGAGAGAGAGAGAGAGAGAGAGAGAGAGGATAAAGATCTCTTGAAATCATAAATCGTTTGTTGTATTAAACACTGAATTTATAAAGAGTCTCTTGAAATCAGGAACAGTTCGTATTAAGTTTACAGAAAATGTCCCTACTATGTACATTCACTATGCATTAGCGTTCATATGCTTTCACAACTACACTCGAGTTAGTCACAACTTTACAGATTCATTCCAGTAATTATAAAATACAAGTCTTCTATAAATTATATGCGAGTGCAGGCTTTCTCAGTGAATTTCATATATGAAGACTTCACGGGTTGTCAGCCGAGTAGCATCGTCATCTCGTAGCAACGTTTCGATGGAATGCGTCTCCATCATCTTCAGGCGAAGTGTCGGGATATCGTCGGTCGTGGGCTTATATCTCTGCTGGACCGCTCTCTGCTTCCCGCGGCCGGCCAATTACGCGCCCGCGGAATCGCCCGATGCGCCTGGATCAGTGGCAGAACGAAAGGCACTACAGGCACTCAGCGAAGACCAGGACATAGTGGTCTTGGCAGCGGACAAAGGCAACGCCATGGTGCTGCTTAAATCAGAAGACTATAGGCAGAAAATCGACGCCCTCCTGCAAAATCCTGCCTATAAAAGACTAAGGAAGGACCCCACCACAACAGTGACCCGCAAGACCATTGAGATGCTCAACAACTTGGGACTAGAGAAGGATATCATCAGGAAGCTGTACCCGAGGGCACCGGCACCACCACGTCTCTATGGCCTACCAAAGGTCCACAAAGAAGGTGTCCCATTATGACCTATTTTAAACACTATTAACTCGCCAACATATGGTATTGCTAAGCATTTATCACAGATGCTAAAACCCTTGGTGGGTTACGGTCCACACCATGTGAAAAACTCAGCTGAGTTTGTAAAAGTACTACAGGGAATGCAGCTGAAAAATGAAGACCTACTAGTCAGCTTCGATGTAACATCCTTATTCACACCAGTACCAATAGATGACTCCCTGGCTTTACTCGAAGAACACTTTGAGGAGGATATCATCAAGCTCTTTCGCCATGTTCTAACCACCACCTATTTCAAGTGTGGTGGGAAGTTCTACGAACAGATAGATGGTGTAGCTATGCGCTCCTCCCTAGCACCGGGCATAGCCGACCGATACATGGAGCACTTCGAAAAGCTAGCGCTGGACACTGCTAAACACAAGCCAAAAGCCTTCTACAGGTACGTTGACGATACCTTTGTAGTTTGGCTACATAGCAGGGACAAACTGCTAGAGTTCCATCAACACCTCAACAGCATATATGGAAATATCAAATTTACCATGGAGATAGAAGAGAACAGAAGCTTACCCTTTCTGGATATCCTGATCACAACAACATGGTCAGCATGCTGGGACACGTAGTGTATAGAAAGAAAAAAATACACGGACCTCTATCTTAATACCAATAGCTGCCACCACCCTGTGCAACGCAATGCTGTACTCAACACCTTAGTGCACAGGGCCAGGAAAATTGCAACACCTAAAGGACACCTTCAAGAAAAATGGATACAGTGAGACACAAATAAGGAGAGCTATGAAGACCGCCCACAAGAAGAGAGAAGAGAGACCGGACGAAGATGAAGCAATGGGCTGTGCGTTCTTGCCATACACAGGTCCTCCGACGTCCAAGATTGCGAGAATTCTCAAAAAACAAAGTGAAGACCGTTTTCTGCGCAGCAGGTGAAGACCGTTTTCTGCGCAGCAGGTGAAGACCGTTTTCTGCGCAGCAGGAAAAATCAAAGACCTTCTCGGTTCAACCAAGAATCCACTAGGTCTGACGGCACCAGGTGCGTACAAGATCGGATGCGAATGTGGGAAGCAATATATAGGACAGACGCAGCGTTTCATCTCATAGCGCCGCAGTGAACACATTAGGGATGTACGCTTGGGCCGGACCAACAAATCTGCTGTGGCAGAACATAGTATTGACGAGAAGCACACCTTCGATTTCGAGGACACAAAGAAAATATGCAGTACAAACAGATTTTGGGACTCAGTAATCAAAGAGCCCATAGAAATACGATTGCACGACAACCTAATCAACCGCGACAGTGGCTACCATCTCAGCACAGCCTGGGAGCCTGCAATCAGGAAAATCAGAGAAGAACGTTCTGTTACACCAAGGGCTGCGGACGGAGCAGACAGAGACGGACGCTGGGACTCGAACCCCGTGCACGCATCTCCCCCACCACCGGCCGATCCAGGCACATCGGGCGATTCCGCGGGCGCGTGGTTGACCGGCCGCAGGAAGCGGAGAGTGGTCCAGCAGAGATATAAGCCCGCGACAGACGATATCCCAACACTTCGCCTGAAGATGATGGAGACGCATTCCATCAAAATGTTGCTACGAGACGATGATGCTACTTGGCTGATAACCCGTGAAGACTTCGTATACTTCTATAAATTATTTATTCATTTTTGGAGTTCTATATTTTCCAAAATATTACATGTACAAATATGACCAATGCATGAACAGCAATGTAAACTCACAAAGTTTGCACTGTGCACACTAGTTGGCATTACGACTGTGGTGCCTTGACAAAATGGTGGAAAAGCAAGGAAAGACTTTTTGTGTATTGGAATATGAGAGATGTTTCTCTGTTACACAAATGCAGTGTGCGTTCAGAAAGAATTTGGAAAAGAACCATTATGTAAACAGAGCTTTGTGCAATGGATCCACAATTTACATCCACTGGTTGCCCCTGTAAATAAAAAAGTACCAATTGACCAAGTGTGCCATATGCAACAACGGAGAGGGTGAGAGAAAGAAACCTCAAATTTGGAAAACTGCAGCAAAGTCTGCAGAAAATTTTGTGATGGCAGTTACTTTTCAAACCATACTGTCTGCAGCTCACATACCAATTAAAACCAGAAGATTATGGACAGGGCTTTCGATTTTGCATCACAATGCAGGAAGCACTTGAGAACGAACATTTCACCTCCAAGTTCAGTGACAAAGTAACCTTTCATTTATCAGTAAAGGTTAATTGGCACAATGTGTGAGCTTGGGGCAACAAAAATTCTGATGAAATTGTGGCGCATGAACAAGATTTACCAATGGCTAAAGTTTTCCATGCAGTGACACAGACAAAGCTTTCTGGGCCAATTTTCTTCTCTGAGAAGGACTGTGATGTGTACCTCTTACCTTAATTTTTTGCAGTTGTGGTTGTTTCCACAAATGAGAATTTCATCTTCCAACAAGAGAAGAATATACTCATTGGGGCGTTGATGTTTATTGCTATCTAAATTATGAACTTCCACATTACTGGATTGGGTGTGGAGCAGAAAATAATGCTGATCTGTTCCCTCGGTCCCCAAGGTCACCTGAACTAATGTCTTATGAGTTTTTCATTTGGGGGTACACTGAGGACTGAGTTTACTTATCCACACTGTCATGAAGAGCTCAGGGAATGTATCAATGCTGCTGTGATGAGCACTGATAGGATGCTGATACATAAGATATGGAATAAACTTGACTGCCACTTGGACATGTGGCTCAAACACAGACAGCTGGGACCACAGCCCAGCAACTGAAACCAGACCACAGTTGCCAGTCAATGTCCTGCCATCTCAGCAACATCAGGAGACAAAGATTCCACAACTGGTGCTCCTGCATGAGGGCTGTCATGCAGGTCCTGTCGCATAAGTGACCAACCGCAACCTATCTATATGTTTCGACACAGCCTTGATACAGGGGGCCTTCCGTAATTGTCAGCAAGTGGAAACAGGATTTCAACCAGCAGGACCAGCCCATCAGCAACTAGTCACAGAAGGGCTATCTGATGATGCAGAGCCTGTGTCAGTCATTGTCGCATCCATGACTCTGCCTCCACTGGGCTGTGATCAATGACGGCTACCTGACTGTCCATCTCGGCACAGGTACACCACATCGCTGCCACATCGCCACCCCACAGCTATTAGCCGCCATCTGCCAGCATGCCGTAGTAGCCAGGGCACCGCTACCATTTACGGGAAACATCTGCATCAGCAAACCCGTACCAATGTGCTGGGATCTGAGAGTCACTTCCCACTGCCTGGAGTCAGTCTGTTTCAGATGTGCTGAATCATGTCTGCTCATGTTCATCATCAATGAAGTGGTCTATCAAATGATTGGCTGCCTTCTTTGCCCACTTCATTGCCAACCTCCAGCAAAAATCCACTCTCCCACTCCTACCCTGTAGTAAAAGCTTGCTACAGACACAAATAGAACGTTTGTAGAGTGCAAAATGCAAATCTGGTGAGTTTACTCCTCTGTTCATACATCAATCATATTATAATACTTTGAAAATATAAAGCTCTAAAAATGAATGAATCATTTATAGTAGTCCTTTATTTTGTGTTTCCCACGTCTCGCACAAAATTAACTTGAACTGAAAATTACTACAGTCAAACCTCCATATAATGATTACCGATACAACGATAAACCTAGGTACAGCGATAATTTTATATTGCCCCTGCTGATTTCCTATATGCACTTTGTTCATTACCGCTCCTTACAACGATTAAGTAAATTTTGCGACTCCCTGTTATAAGGAAGCTCACTATAGAGGTAGATATTGTTTATTTGGATACTAGACTTTCGGTGCTTTATTTCCAGAAGCTAGTACTACAGTACTCCATTTATTCTAGTGGTAAAGAGAATAGCATACAGCCACAGGCGAGCTGTACTGAGCAGCATACGTCAAAGAGCTCCTTTGTTTGAACAAGTATTTAGTTTGTCCATTGTTGAGCTTCAGTAGCAGACAGAAGTGTTTTGTTGGGCTCATACACAGCTTATCTCTGTGATTTTTGCAATCTGTGAATGTTCACTTTGGACTTCTCCAAGATTGGCTGGAACTCGGAAACAAATAAGATTGGAGATAAAAATAGAGGTTTTCAAGACACAGATAACGGAATGAAACAAGTAGACGTGGCGAGGAAGTATGGACTTGCACAATCACCGT
This sequence comes from Schistocerca nitens, assembly GCF_023898315.1. Lineage (NCBI taxonomy): Eukaryota > Metazoa > Arthropoda > Insecta > Orthoptera > Acrididae > Schistocerca > Schistocerca nitens. Next base: position 414,996,296 of record NC_064622.1, on the reverse strand, counting down.
TAGCTACATTCCTTAAAAAATGAAAAGAAATTGAAAAAACTTTTGTAGGTGGCCAATTTAACCCTTCAAGAAAAAGAATGAAGACGGCTGCTGCTGACGATGTGGACAGTGCTACACTGCAGTGGTTTAATCAGATTGCGTGCGCAGTATGTACCAATTAATGGTCCATTGATATGGCAAAAAGCCTTAGATTTTGCTAAGTTGCTTGGTGATTCTAATTTGACGGCAAGTAACAGACGGTTGCAAAGATTTAAGAACAGGCATGAGATTTTTTTTACAGTGATTTTGGGAGAAGAAAAATCAGCATGTTTAGGTGATGCAGAATTTGAGGAAAAATACCACGTGTAAACTGTTAGAAAAATGCGGTCTTGAAAACTTGTACAATGCAGATGAGACGGGATTGTTTTATCAACTGATGCCAGAGAAGATGATGGTCTTTAGGAGAGAAAAGTCTAAAGGAGGGAAGCAGCCTAAAGAACACCTAACTGTTCTTCTCTGCAGCAAGGTGTCAGGGACACAAAAATTGACGCCACTGGTGATCGGAGGATCAGCAAACCCACAGTGCTTCAAAAATGTAAGACGCTTACCAGGTAGGAGGGTACATACATATAATTTTACCTTCCCTTAATTTATACGTTAATTCAGTACAGTATGGCTTCAGCTGTAATCAAACTGCCTATTGGCTTCTGTCTCGGGTTCTTTGGCCGACGTTCATCTAATGATTTTTCTGACGTTTCGTCAGCACAAGTGGCTGGCATTGTCAAAGCTTCACCCTCCATTGCCGGTGGTGAACTGGAGCTGAGCTCACGGGCACAGACTATATGTACCTGGCACACCAACGTCCGAGGGCTTCTCCGCAGTCATTTCCGGTGCGGTTCTCCTCTTGCTACCTGCAACGATCATTCGCTGCAGTACGGGAAGCCAGGATCCATTAACCTTAAGGCTTTCCTCTTTCTTGTTCAAACTGTTTGCGTGTTTTTGTATTTCTACAGCTTCTCTGAACAAGCACGTGTGATAGTGCTTCTCTACAGCCAGAACTTCCGTGTCAGCGAATTTTATTATGTGGTCGGTCTCATTCAGTGCGTGCTCTGCCACGGCCGATTTCTCCACCTGCCCCAACCTGCAATATCACTTATGCTCTTTGAAAAGGTTTATATCGGAATGACTGGACGATCCATCAACACCAGGATCAAAGAGCATAAGCGACATTGCAGGTTGGGGCAGGTGGAGAAATCGGCCATGGCAGAGCACGCACTGAATGAGACCGACCACATAATAAAATTCGCCGACACAGAAGTTCTGGCTGTAGAGAAGCACTATCACACACGCTTGTTCAGAGAAGCTGTAGAAATACAAAAACACGCAAACAGTTTGAACAAGCAAGAGGAAAGCCTTAAGGTTAACGGATCCTGGCTTCCCGTACTGCAGCGAACGACCGACGCAGGTAACAAGAGGAGAACCGCACCGGAAATGACAGCGGAGAAGCCCTCGGACGTTGGCGCGCCAGGTACATATAGTCTGCGCCCGCGAGCTCAGCTCCAGTTCACCACCGGCAATGGAGGGTGAAGCTTTGACAATGCCAGCCACTCGTGCTGGCGAAACATCAGAAAAATCATTAGATGAACGTCGGCCGAAGAACCCGAGACAGAAGCCAATAGGCAGTTTGTCAACAAGTGGCCACGAAAGACTTAACAATTTTGTATTCAGCTGTAATGTTTAGCTATGGCCGTATTGTAAATGTGATTTCTTTTATTGCAGATAATTACAAGGCAAATCGAAACACATGGATGATGTCTACTCTTTCTATTTGAGTGTCTGCTTTCGCTAGATAAAGAAATGTGAATGAGGAATGAGAAAATTGCATTGCTGGTGGATAATTGAATGCACATAACAACATGCCAGCATTGAAGAACATTGAACTATGCTACTTCCCCTCAATCTGTACTTTGATTCTTCAGCCACTAGACATGGGGATAATTAAGAACTTTAAGAAAAAATACCATTCAGATTTAGTTCAACACACATAATATTGGTAATTTTCGCCTCGCAAGCACTAGTATACGCTCAACAGTAAATGCCTGGTGGCCTGAAGTTATCAAACAACTGTAATGTAAAAGAAATGAACCATCGAATAGCATCATCAGAATCTATTAGTCTTTATCTTTGCCACTCCTGCATGGCGGCAGTAAATCTCTATGTGCACATATCAATTAATGATATAAAAAGAATTTGTTTTTCAAGACAAACGAGGCATTGAGCGCATCACCTTTTACTGTTTCTATTCCATGAAAGGCAGGCGCGGACTTGCTGCGTTTCACAATCTGTATTTTATAATTTGTTCAAAATAGTCTGTAAATGTGCTGTTTGTCTTCTCAATCAGACAACATATAGTTTTATGTAATTAATTACGAGCAGGCACCATCAAGAGGGCATAAACTCAAGTATTGCCTGTGATGTGCAAAGTTTTTGTTAATATGCACCAGCTATTGTAACTGTCATATAAAAAAGTACGTAGCATTAAAAAAAGTATGCCATATATATATGAAGTGTGGTTATTTGGACAAATTATCCTTAAGTATCTCCATCTCCTCATTACTTGAATGTTAATCGTTTTGTATCAGTTTATCTCCAGAAATTACGATCACGCTGATGGACCGAACGCAGCAATGAGGCAGGAGGAACATTATCGTTTTCCTATCACTTTTGAAACAATCGTTTTTTTTTTTTTTTTTCCAATTGGATAGTGTTGATTTCTTTTAAAGTCAGTAAATCTTTTAGTTCCTTAGTGTCAATCCGGGTATGACTGCAGCGCGGTCATGAAAACGCGCGGAAATGATAATGTTGCTTCCTACCGATCTCAAATAAATTAATCTGCTGCTCCATGTCCAAAGAATGTCAGGTATTTAGTGACTTGTTACTATAAGATAATTCAATCAATCTATGATTCTGTCACCAAGTTACATAAAAAACATCATTATATCTTCAACAACACTACACACATGATGGCAAACATTGAAAGAAAGGTGAGCAATACCTACAGTTTCAATGTGAAGCAAGATTGTGACATGATTGCTAGTTCCTGGAACAGTGTACAGCTGAATGTGATTGTGAACTGCTGGAAAAATGCAAGAATTTCTGAAAGTGAAGATCTCGGTGAGAATGTTGTGGCGGATGAAATAACGCAGGATGATATTCAAAGTTATCTGGAGATTTATTCAGTAGTTACCAGTAAAACCATAGATACTTCAGTAGTTGAATACTTGTCAGTGGATGATGAGGCGAGTTTTTGAAGCATATACCGACGAATCTTATCATCAAGGAGTTAAAGGGTAATTTGGCTGCTGAAGATTCTGGCAATGACAGTGATGTGATAGTTGCAAATCCCACTCCTCTGATGGAGCTAACACGTCAGTTGGAAACAATTTGGCAAGTAGCATCTTCAATCCCCAGTGTTTCAGCACAGCAATTGACTGGGTTAGAGGAGATATAAAGACAATATTCGCAAGAGAATCTTTAAGAAAAAAAAAAAGAGGAAAATAAGTGAATTTTTCTGTACACAAAAGTAAGATACTCTACAGGTAAAGTATTAATAAATGGAGTGAACAAAATGAGTTTCATTATTTGTCTTTTAAGGTTATTTTTCATCAGAAAAGTACTACAGCAATGTACTTCTCAGCCATTAACACATGGCTCCTTGCTCCAAGCCACGATAACAAATCCTCATTATAACAATAACCCTGGGACAACAATTTAATTTTCATGGTCCCATGAAATTCATTGTATTGAGGTTTGACTGTATTACTTTTCACACCTAATTTAAGCACTCCAATGTGCAACTATACACACCAGTCTTGCCTGCAACCCCTTTGCAGACTCCCCGACACTACATGCGGTGCACCAAATTGGCAGGAGCAAAAATGCTCCTATACTGGGATGATGGGGTATAGATGCCATGTGACAAATTGTCAGGAGCAAAAAGGCTCCTATATTGGGACGAAGGGGTATCTTTATGTCCCTGTGGGCTGTAGGCCGCCTCAGGTAAGTGAGGGTAAGCTTCTGGACACCAGAAATGTATCAATATCTGTATCCTTCCACACTCTCACTACACTGTTTCTAAAATGCTAGAAATTAAGATATTGGAAAAGCAGAATGAATCTGCCTGATAACCAATTAAGAACGGACTACTAAAAGGCCAAATTTCCCAAAGGAATCCAAAAATTTCTAATAAATGAGAAAACAGTAATAGCACTTTCTTCATCAGTGATCAGAAAATTCTGACAGTGACAAAGACATCACATACACACTCACTCATTCATCACTATATGTAAGAAAATTACAATAATTGTTACAAGTTTTCATAATACAAATGTTATTATAAAGAGCACAAATTAAAAATTCATATTTCATAGACACTTCAAAAACTGTTTCTTTCCATTTTCAAATGTCACTATATCCACATTTACAATACAAAAAGATACCAATATTCTTTTGTTACTGATATGTTTTTACATTTCATATAGATATTCTGCATCACAAAATTATAAAAGATGATACAAAATTATTAAATATCCTCAAATGTTACAGTTCTTTCCTTCTTATCCCATCCCATAAGTCTCCCCTGACCCGGGATTCTGGGTGACTTTTCTGAACTGTACCCCTTCTCCTAAACCTCTACAGTTCTTTCCTTCACTGCCATTCCTTCCCCTTCAACTCTTCTGCTGGAAGAAGGAGCCACTGGCGGTGCATAAGTTTAACCTTTTTGTGTATGTGTTTTCTCCTGCCACAGCTTGGTGAGTAGATTTTTTTATCTGTCTAGTTACATTATACTTAAAAAAGTCAGTTGATTCAACACACAAAAATGTGCATTGTGCTTCATAGCTGGACAAAAAACGCAACTAGGCTGAAGATGATGATAATTATTATTGACAATAATACTACTACTGCATATGTGCTAAGAATGGCTAAGGTCTCAGTTTATTCATTTAAGAGAAAGCCATTGTTTATTGTGGATTCTGCTCATCTCAGAAAGGTGTAGGAAATAGATATAAATCAAAAGACATTCTATGCGCTGTAAGAGAAATCACTATGCAGACCCTTAGAAAACTTTTTAATTAAAAAAGTTATATGTGCTGAGGCATAATATGACTTGCAATGGATAGCTGACTTATACACCACCTCAGTATACTGCCACAAATGCTGTAAACAATATCCATGTGAGCTGCCTCTGGGTCTTCTGCTTGCTGTTGTGCTCAGCTCACTGGGAGTTGAAATTGATGAAGCTAGCTGAATGGCCAGCAGCTGCTGGCACTTCCTTTGTCCCTGGGTGTTTCTATCGTTAAGCAGTTCCAGATGACTGCCACACACTCCTCGCCAACTCATAGCACCAAAGAAAAGTAACACGCCGTGCATGTTGTGGGTCTAACTTATGACAATACACAGCTGCCATCCTGTACGAGGACTGTTCAAAAAATTCTGAAACATTCATAATTTCACACCAAAGGTGTGTTGGAGCGAAATGCGATTGGCATCCCCACACAAGTCTGAGTTTAATGTGCAACTGCTGTAAGTTGCACAGTTTGTAAATTTTGAGTTGGCAGAGTTAGAGCAGCAATTCATCTGCATTAAATTTAGCGTGAAACTCAAGAAAACCTTTTAAGGGACACACCAAATGATGCAGGAAGCCTACGGTGATGAGTGCTTAAGCCATACTCGGTGTTACGAATGGTCCACATTGTTTAAAAATGGCTGGACGGAAGTGAAAAATGACCCTCGTTCAGGATGCCCTTCTACCGACAACACTCATGTCAGGAACATCAATGAAATAACAAAATTGTGCGTGCCAATCGAATATTTACTGTCCAAGAGATTGCAGAAAAATGTAACATTTCAGTTGGATCGTGTCATGAAATCCCGACACAGCATTTTGGAATGCGCTGTGTTGCCACCAAATTTGTCCCATGGCTCATAAGTCAAGACCAGGAAGACCTTCACCTCGCAATCTGTGAATAGCTTTTGGATTGCGCAAATGAGAACAAGATGTTCCTTAAGAAAATAATAACTGGTGATGAGATGTGGGTCTATAGTTATGATGTTGAGACCAAGGTTCGATCTTCACAATGGGCAAGGAAAAGTTTCCCAAGACCAAAAAAAAGTTCATCAGGTCAGGTGAAACATCAAAGCCACGCTGATAGTTTTCTTTGACTTTGAAGGATTAGTTCATCATGAATTTGTGCCACAGGAACAAACTGTTAATCGATGGTACTATCGGGACGTGTTGTGACACCTGTGAGAAGGAAACGATCTGAAACGTGACAACACAATTCATGGTTATTGTATCACATTAATGCAGCCACACATTCATCCTTGTTGGCGTGTGACTACAGCACATAAAACAAAATCACTGTACTTTCTAGACCTGGCCCCTGAGAACTTTTTTTTAAATTATTATTATTTTTTTTTATTTCCAAAGTTGAAAACCCCATTGAAAGGAAGAAGATTTGCATCGACATACAAGATAAAAGAAAATTCACAGGTGGCGCTTCACGCGATCCTGCAGGTGTACCAAGACTGCTTTCAGAAGTGGAAACGGCATTGGGAGTGGTGTATCAACTATGGAGGAGAATATTTCAAAGGGGTCCAGGCACAATACATAAAAGGTAAGCACAGAAATATTTTGTGGATCAAATTCCGGAACATTTTGAAAAGACCTCATATGTGAGGTACCAAAAGTGCATTGCTGTATGATATATAAATGCTAAGCAGTCTGCTCTCTAATGTGATGGGTTTTTAATTAATTGCTGCATATTAAACAAATTAAATATAAAACACTGTTGAAAATATGGAAAAGAACATTAATCCTTGGTACACTATTTGAAAAATGGTGAAAATCAATGCACAAACACAAAAGATAAATCTTCCTCACTGGTTTAAATCTACTTTGTAAAAGGCATTGGCTTTTCTGACACTTCGAACATCCCTTGAACAGGGTTGCCACAAGTTTCCGCAAGTGAAATTCCCTCATATTTCCCTGATTTCCAGACAAGTTTTAGCATTTTTCCCTGACAAGTTCTGAGATCTCAAGGGTAAGTAAGGACATAAGTTGCCAAAAAAATGTAAGGATTTCCGCATTTCTCCCTCATTTTGTTTTGTTTTAGGGTGCGAAAACAACTAGGGTCATACACGACCATGTCCAAACTGTGAAACACAAAGACAAAGAGAGGACTTAAAAATGACTTCATGTCAATCCACGACGACGGAAGAAAAGACAGGTAAAAACAGGGATGTGGAGATAGGTCTATAAAAAACGTAATAGAAAAATGGAGGTCCCCCATGCTTCATTTGCTAAACAGCTGGTAACTCAGATGGCAAACCCAAACGGCAATGTAGACGGTCAAAAAAAGGGTATTCTGTCTGGAAAAGGTGGACAGTTAAAAGATGGGCGCAATGTGCACAAAGCGGTAGGGGAGCGCCACTTAACAAATTGCAATGTCTAAAAAGGCAGTGCCCAATACAAAACCTAGTTAAAATGACCACCTCGTGGCAAGAGGGCCGAGAGGAGGTCGTCCAAGCCACTGGGAGAGGCTTAATAATCAACAGCTTATTCTCATGAAGGGAGGACCAGCAGCGATGTCAAAGTGATATCACCTCCTTGACATACGGCAACACAGAGATCATCAGAGAGAATATAAGAACCAGTGGGCTGAGGTGCAAGGAGTGCAGCCTTGGCAGCAGCGTCAGCACCCTTGTTTCCTGTCAGATTGACATGACCAGGAACCCACATGAACATCACAGTGACTCCATCAAGAGTGAGCAATTGAAAGCTTTCTTGGACCCATTGCACTAAGGGATAGATGATGTACAGCGCACAGAGGCTTTGAAGGGCACTGAGAGAGTCTGAGCAGATGACACAACTGAAAACACTGTGTTGCCGGATGTACTCCATGGCTCGATACAGGGCAAAGAACTCTGCTGTAAATACTGAGCAGTGTGCCGGAAGCCGATACCAAAAAACGTTGGCGCCAACTAGGAAGACTCAAGTGTTGGTTGGCTGGAGGGGCGTTGGAAGTCTTAATGAGATTATTCCTTCTGACTTTTTCAGCCTGTTGGTTGTGTAGCTGGTGACTTCCCCCCCATGAGGCAAGAGTTTGATGGCTTCTTGCACAGCTGGATGAGGGGACTGCAATGCTACCATGACACTGGGCTATTTCACAACCTCAGAGCTGAATTTGAGGTCACATGTCTGCACGACCATGTCCTTCATGGAGCAAGATGTAGCAAGAGCAATACTGTAAGTGCCAGATGGTAGAATGCAGGGTTTGTGACTAGCCAATAACTTGCGAGCAACAGGGTAAGGAACCTTTTCCTTCACCCGCATCCCCTGGACAGCCCACTCACCGAGATAAATGGGATAATCTTGAGAGTCGGCAGCATGGTCGCCATTGTAGTTGATACAGCAGGGACAAGGAGGTGGACAATCGCCCTCATGTGCATCCCTACCATAGGTTACAATTTGGCCAAGCATCGACAAGACATTCTAGTTGGTTGAAACAACGCATTGGGTTCGGAATGTATGGTCGGACTGTGAGAAGCTCCGACCCTGCTTTCATCTTGGATGAAAGCACCACTCTATCAAAGGTGAGAAAAAGAATGCATGTGGGCACTAAGCTGGCATATACCTTTTTCGCTGCCCAATGGATGGCAATGACACACTGATCAGAGGTATGTTTGGATTTTGGCTTTAGTCAGACAGTCGTGCAGCCTAGTGTGAATAATACCACAGGAAGAATTCAAAGTTCTATGGGCATCAACATGAACAGGATAGCCATGGAGAAGCAAAGCAGCAAGCAGTTGTCGTACTTGATAATCATAAGTATCCTCCAAAACCAAAGTGCCATTACATAAACGGGAGCAGTATTTCACAGGGCCAGCAATTGCATTAACATCTTTCTGAATAATAAACGGATTTACTGTTGTGAATGACTGACTGTCTTCAGTACATGAAACTATGAGGAACTGTGGTGCAGGTGTGGTGGGTCTTTGAATTGTTAGCCTGTAAAGATGATTCGCTCATTATGAGACCCCCCTCCCATGATTGTCAGCATCTCCAATGGTGCACTCCTTCCAACTAAGGGCCCTTTACAATGATCGTTCACACCTCCCAAACACTTGACAGAGGGACCAATCGGCAATTTGGGAAGGTAGCAGCTCAAGCAATCACCCCAACCTGAGCCTGGCCCGTACCAGGGCGTACGTGCGAACCCTACCTGTATACCCAGGGCATCCCCTGGACAGCCCACTCACCGAGATAAATGGGATAATCTTGAGAGTCGGCAGCATGGTCGCCATTGTAGTTGATACAGCAGGGACAAGGAGGCGGACAATCGCCCTCATGTGCATCCCTACCATAGGTTACAATTTGGCCAAGCATCGACAAGACATTCTAGTTGGTTGAAACAACGCATTGGGTTCGGAATGTATGGTCGGACTGTGAGAAGCTCCGACCCTGCTTTCATCTTGGATGAAAGCACCATTACATAAACGGGAGCAGTATTTCACAGGGCCAGCAATTGCATTAACATCTTTCTGAATAATAAATGGATTTACTGTTGTGAATGACTGACTGTCTTCAGTACATGAAACTATGAGGAACTGTGGTGCAGGTGTGGTGGGTCTTTGAATGGGCCAGCTTTCAGGAGCAGACACAGAGGAGGAAGAAGAAGAAAAAAAAAAAAAAAAAAAGCAGCCTCAAACACCGAAGCGGAGGGAGGATAGGAGAAGGTGAACAAAGAAAGGAAAAAGGAACGAAAAACAGTGGTGAGACTTTCTTATGTCAGCTACAGACAGTGCAGAACATTCTCAAAAATACCCCAGACATGTTACCCAAGGGAGGGAAAAAAGAACAGCAAGAGGATACACATGCAGCAAGGGAGGACAACGATACTGCAAAGGCTGGGACCCCTTGGTAGATTTCGCCCCAATGTAAGCAAAAATCTTAAGAACTAACATCAACACGTTTTGTAATGAACTGTTTTTAGATGGAGAAAGCAAGACAGATGGTATATGTTTCATTAAGACCACTGTTGTTATTTTATTTCAATAAAGAGAAACACATTTGTGACATAAATACACATTTCCTTGGCGTCGCAAGACAGATTTAAAATATTTTCAGTGATTTCAGAAATAACCTCAGAAAAAAGGAGGCCTCTTGAAAGAAGTGTATAAGGCATAGAAGAGTTGTGTAGACCAACACTATAGGTGACCATCAAGAAAATGTTGGTTCTATGTTCTTATTGCCAATTATTAGTCACTGTGTTATGTCTACTGTTTACAGGTATTGTGCGACTTTTCTTTCAAGAAATATACGAGTACATAGCATACAAACCGTGAGCGACTGCCACAATGTTCTTCTTATCGTCCATACTTTCTAATATGTAAAATTATTTTTGAAGTGCCAAAATGTATTACAATAAGTAAAACGTCTATAAATGCTGTACTGTACAATGTACTTGTAGTGAGACAGTCGCAATTTGTGAAATCTTCGCCCGTGGCCTCTGGTCTGCCGAGGAGCACTGCCGTCCTGGGTCCTTGGATAAACTATGAAAATCCGCCGCATTATGCCACACACAAACAGATCCAGACTGCAAGCACATTGGTGAGACTAGATCCGATGGGCAGAGCTTGCACATTAGTGGGAAATGATGGGCTTCAGATCAGCAGGCCCTATCCATTAGTGATTCCCACAGAAATGGCCTGCGGTTTTGGCCTGTCGTGGAAATAAACTCGTGTGGCCAGCTATTTAGATGTCACAGACACCATGTTGATGAAATGAGATCACATTGATCAATCCATGCAACAGACAACTTGCACAAATGCTCTGAGAATGAATACTAATGAGGATAGGTAGCAGCTCACTGCAAAGATGATTGCTGAGTCGCAGACAGCACGCAGAACAATCACAACTACATTTTTGGTCATAAACTTTGTCAGAGAACAAGAGCATACACACATTCACACAGCCCCTCAGACACAACTCATGCATACATGACCGACATCTCTGGCTGCTACGTCAACAATCTCTGAGAATCAGATCCAAACAAACTACTCATGTCTCCCTCCCTCTCGTCAGCAGCTGCTAGGCTAGTGGCAAGAAGTGGTGGCAGCACTGACTAGAAGCTGAGGAGTGTGGTAGGAAGGGGAGAAGCAGTAAGAATGAGGGAATAGACAAGTGGCGCACATACTCAGCTGTGCCCAACCAGTGAGATTTTTGCATTTTATTTCCAGAACTTGTGGCAACCCTGTTGAAATATGTGTCCACAAATTTTGAACTTTATGAGCCAGTTGCTTTCGATTTTTTGTGGGTCTTTACTAAATCAACAACATTTCCTTTAATTTTTTCCTTGTGTTTTTCTTTCCAACATTTCCTTTAATTTTCTTCTTGTGTTTTTCTTTATCTCCTAGCTAATATTTCCTCATAGTTTATACTTTGTTTTTCCATATTAAACCTCACTGCTTGGAATTCCACTTTCATCTCTATTTTTAATTCTTCGATTACTTTCTCTTGCCTATCGCATTTTTCTTCAATACTACTTGCTTGCCTATCTAATTTTTTTCAAGTCTCTTGAAGGTACTTTCTTGCCTGACAATTTTTCTACAAGTCTCTATTGAAGCTATTTCTGTGTTTGTCAATTTAGAACACCTGACTTTGCTGCTAAGATAGTCTTACCTCTAAATTTTCCTGTCTTATTTTTTGGGATGCATCCACCTTTTCTGTGCTTCCTTCGTTATATCTGTTATTCGAAATTTCTTGTTTAATCTGCCCATTTTTTCATCCTCGCAGTCTGACAAATTTCTCCTACTTAATGTTAGCTCTCTCTACTAACAGTTTAAAAAGTCCAGAATATTACAGAACACCCAGAAACAGTTAGGACTCATCACACACAGTTTTGGCACTATTACTGCATACTGCAGTAATTCCAAATGCTCGCCTACAGCACTTGTAATACATGTCATTTTTTGCTACTAACGGCTGTTGCGTATTGTGATGTTGCATCTGCTTGTAGCGTGTATGTTCATCGTGTACCGTGACTTGTCTTCTCTCTTCTTTTTTCTTTCTTGTGGCAGTTGCATTAGAAGAGTAAAAACATTTCTCTGTAGCAGTCGTATCTGAAGATTTAGATGGTGCTGTCCTGCCATGCTGAGCCATTTGTAAGTTCTCTACCCTATATTTTGGATTAATGTTGGTTCTTGAATGTTGAATTCTTTAGCTTGGGGTACTTGTTTGACATTGTACTCTTGATTTTTAGAGCATTTGTGAGTCGTTTTACTATCAGATACACATATCTCCTTAATAAAGTACTTAACTGTGTGCCAAAGTGGCATGTGCCATATCAAAGTCCTACGCTCACTGCTCTACATAACTTAGTAAACTCACATGAATTACGATAAAGGTTTCTCTAAATTAGAAACACTTTGTATTAAACACAGCATATAATATATTTTAAGTTAAGAGAGACTGGATCAAGGATGTCCAAAGTCCAACATTCACACAGTATCATAATTTGATTTGTGTTAGCAATTGTTTTTCAGAATCAGTCCAGTCACTGAAAAATATCACAGTTTATTCTTTTCACAGAAAACTGACTTGAATTATTAATTTCCATGCCTACTTTTCATGCACTAATGCGTGACTGAGCACACTGTACCTGTCTGCAACCCACTCTGCACGCTCTCCAGGACTAGACTAGCTCACAGAGAGGTTCCCGCTTCCTGTTTACAGATCATGTATGTGGATTGCTTGATTTAAATGCATTGTAACCATATTGCTCATACTGTACTATAGTTCACATTCATTTTTCGTACTTTCTCATATTTAACACTAGTACTGTGGAGTTTCTGAGATTCCTAAAACAGTGGAAATTGGTCATTTTGGCCCCATATAAAATATTTTCATATTTGGCTTAAACATGTACTTTGTGTTAGTGCTTGTTAAGCCATATCTTTTTTCCAGATGTCCTTGTTCTTTTATTCGCTTTGAGTGCGATCATCACCAGCTGAAGTATGAATTTCTTCCTTTCCATTTTCTTGTTTGTTGCTACATTGTAGATGACCCATACATTTTTTGCCACCATGTCCAAGATGTTGTAGACAACATACATGGGCCGTCTCTTACATGCAACCTTTGTAGTATATATTTGTGTCATTTGATCAACCACATCCACTGCATACTTTGTTGTATTGAGAAATGTTATGGTTTCAGGTTTTTCCTTTCCTTCCTAGCATTTGCTACTTCAGCATGCAGTGTACTGAGAAGAATGACATTTTTGTTCTTCTTTCCTTGGTATATAGTCATGGCGCAGTCTGTGTTGCCACTATGATGCACGATGGTGGTGGAGTGTATTTCAGCATACACTATGTGATCAAAAGTATTCAAGACACCCCCAAAAACGTTTTTCATATTAGGTGCATTGTGCTGCCACCTACTGCAAGGTACTCCATACCAACGACCTCAGTAGTCATTAGACTTTGGGAGAGACCAGAATGGGGTGCTCCGCTGAACTCATGAACTTCGAATGTGGTCAGGTGATTGGGTGTCACTTGTGTCATATGCCTGTACGCAAGATTTCCACACTCCTAAACATCCCTAGGTCCACTGTTCCCAATGTGATAGTGAAGTGGAAACGTGAAGGGACACATACAGCACAAAAGCATACATGCCGACCTAATCTGTTGACTGACAGAGGCGGCCGATAGTTGAAGAAGGTCATAATGTGTTATAGGTAGACATCTATCCAGATCATCACACAGGAACTCCAAACTGCAACAGGATCCACTGCAAGTACTATGACAGTTAGACAGGAGATGAGAAAACTTGGATTTCGTGGTTGAGCGGCTGCTCGTAAGCCACACATCACGCCAATAAATGCCAAACGACGCCTCGCTTGGTGTAAGAAGCGTAAACATTGAACGATTAAACAGTGGAAAAACATTGTGTGGAGTGACAAATCACGGTACACAATGTGGCGATCCAATGGGGGTGGGTATGGTGAATGCTCGGTGAACGTCATCTGCCAGCATGTGTAGTACCAACAGTTAAGTTTGGAGGTGGTGGAGTTATAGAGTGGGTGTGTTTCTCATGGGGTTGGCTTGCACCCCTTGTTGTTTTGCATGGAACTATCACAGCATAGGCCTACATTGATGTTTTAAGCACATTCTTGCTTCCCACTGTCGAAGAGCAATTTGGGGATGGTGATTGCATCTTACAACATGACTGAGCACCTGTTCATAATGCACAGCCTGTGGCGGAGTGGTTACACAACCATAACATTGCTGTAATGGACTGCCCTGCACAGAGTCCTGACCTGAATCCTATACAACACCATTGGGATGTTTTGGAACGCCGACTCCATGCCAGGCCTCACCGACCGACATTGATACCTCTCCTCAGTGCAGCACTATGTGAAGAATGGGCTGCCAATCCCCAACAAACCTTCTAGCGCCTGACTGAACGTATGCCTGCGAGACTGGAAGTTGTCATCAAGGCTAAGGGGGCAACAACACCATATTGAATTCCAGCATCACCAATGGAGGGCGCCACGAACTTGTAAGTCACTTTCAGCCAGGTGTCCGGATACTTTTGATCACTTAGTGTATGTGACTTTCTTACTTCATCAGGGATTTCATGGCAGATCTTGTTCACTGCTCCGAGTAATGCTGTTTTCTTTTCTTCAAGTTTCTCAGCAAGTCAAGGAGATGTAAAGAAGTTGCCTGTCATCACATTTCTTGCTTGATTTAAATATGGCTCCGTGTGACACAGAACATCACACTCTCCATGTAGATGCTTCAGTCTATGCGTGTCTTTTTTGTCAACACACAGAAAAGCATTACATAATACTTTATTGTTATATCAACAGCCAACCAGAATTTGAGACCATATTTGTCTGGTTTGTTGGACATGAAATGGGTGAACATACATTTTGTTCTGCTTGGCATATGTTTCTCATCAATGGTTATATTTTCCCGTGGATGGTAAGAACAAATACTAATACAAGAGCAAATTTGTCAGCTGCCAAGCATTTAGCTCAGACTGATTTTTCATTGAAATGAAGACATCTGAGAAGCTCCTGAACAGCTGAAATCTGTCCCTTGGCATAATGTCCTTAACAAAAATAGGTCCCCAGAGTGCAACCATAGATCATCCACAGACATACCTTTTGTACAAATGACACCTCGAGCAGACATAATGGCTGTCAGTTTCGCCATTTCCTCACGTGACAGTCCAGTCACTGTTCTTTAGTACTTTTTGAACATTAAATCTACGTATTTCTTCATCAGATGCAGTATTGCTTCGTCAAAAATAAGACGGAAGGCACTGGTGACAGTGTCGTCTACTCACTGCGTAAGCAATAGGACCTCGCCTCTCCTTCAGAATGTTCATAGCCGACCTCCTTCCAGAAGATGAATAATTGGAAATTTCCCACATAGTTCCATCCCTAGAAATCATCTTTGTAGATGCTTTCAACTGTGCCTGTTGTGATGAAAAAGGCAATGACTGACAAAAGTCAGCATATGAATCCTCTTCCACTAGCACTCCCCATTCACAATATCATCATCTTCACTTGTCCCAGGTACGTAATCATCATCTTCATCAAAGTCAATTTCCAATTCAACTTGGAACTGTTTAAGAGATGTAACACTTCCTCATCAGAGTGTCCACACTAACAATACAAGTTTGGAAACATGTTTCGCAGACAAAGACTATTACCTGAATGACGTGATATAAGCTCTTATAGACTGTAATTTCCACATGCCAAGTTGAAACAATAAACAGCAACTGCTCTGTGTGACTACTGGCTGTTGCCGTTCATAGTTGAATAATTTATGTATATTCAGAAGAGAAATTACAGTGGGGTTGTTGACTCCTTCCGGCATTCTAGGTATGTCGAACGAAATGTCGAAGAAAATATAATTATTTTGTAAATCATAATACATCGTCGTAAGGAGGAGAGAAAATTAGGAAAAGTCATATGTCATTAATGAAGTAAATAAACTGTATATGACAATGAAGGGAAAAAAGTATGACAGGTGTCATTTTGACCACTTCTGCCACTGTAGTGTTAATGGAGAACTCCATGTCAGCAGAATTGCTATTCTACTTTATTACACCCTGTCACAGAATGAGTATGTATTTCTGCTTTAAATGATGTTGCTTCTTGTCAATGAGCATGTTTCTTTATAGAACTGTTGATATTTTTGGAAATATGGGGAATCCAATATATCAATATTTTAAAAAAATATCATTACAGCTCTCAATATATCAAAAAAAGGTATTGATATATCGGTGGAAAAATATCAACATACCTGCCTACAAAAATATCAGCTGTACATTGTATACTACCGGTTTTAGAGCTGTATACTGAAGTACTGATTTATTGTTAGATATTCTGTAAATCAACAAGCTGGCAGCCTGCCTAACCTCCTTAGAGCAAGGATCTAAACGAAAACAATACATGTTCACGCTTGGCAATAACCACTTTGTTAACAATGGTAACTGCATGTCAGTGCCAGAATAAAAAGTATCTGATGGGTCCATCATTCAGTTTCGTCACATATTGGATTTGTCCAGAACACTTCATCTCGACTTCCCTGTTTTTTTCATCTCTGCAAATGCGAGCAACCTACCAACTGTAGTGTCAGAACTGGGTGGTGAAGCTAAACATTGCAGTTTCTGTTCATAGCACTGAGCACCGATTACGGCAACATTTCCCCTCACACATCTCCACTGACCAATCTTCTCATTTAGATTTTTGTTCATAATTTTCAGCAAATGTTTTAGAAGAGTGTCGATGTAAAAAAATAGCACAGTAGTTGCATTAAAATTTGTTTTTTAATGCAGCTGGTGTGCTGTTTCTTCACATCGGAAATCTTGTTATTCCAGTCATACTGTCACCCCCTCAGTGCAATCAGAGTTCTACCATGTAGTCAATGAGAAAGATTGGACATGATGAATGCTCAAAAAGTAGTAAGACTCCTTCACACAGTGAAAGTAAAATTGTAAAGAACGACTTTTTAATATTTTCCAAAAATTGTGAAAAAAATATAATTTAAAATTAAAATATTGGCACTCGATATTGCCGTTTTGAAATCACTTTATCAATGTATCGGGGAATATATATATCGCCGAAATATATCAATACTTTTTTGAAAAAATATCAATATATCAATATTTTATCAACACCCATAGTTTGTAGTATTAGTGATGGAGTTTGTTGTTATTGTGCCAGTTACTATTTGGCAGCAAAAATATTCTACACTGAAGTGCATATTTGTACATGGGATTGTGTGGTATGGTGTGAACATACTCCCATAGTACTGAATGCTATTAAACTCAGTAAACTCTAGTTATACAGGAGTCACCCTAAGAGCCAATGCTGAAAGCACGAGAGTATGTGTTATTTGGTTTTATATTTTCATTGAAGTGGGAATGGGAAGATGATTGCAGTACAATAATTTCTGCTAAAATGTATTGTTTGTAGTATCTGTTGATAATGGATTAACAAATTTGCTTAACTACTGAGGCACTTTTCGCATTTGCAAAGAAGAAAGTCTTAGTTTGCAAGACTATAAAGCATATTCAATGGCAAGAAGCAACACCATTCAATGCAGGAATACAAACTCATTCTGTCAGACGTAACAAAGTACAATGCAAGTTATATCAAAATCTGCTAATATGGAGTTCTCAAGAAAGCATCAAAAGTGGATGCAAACTAAAATAAAACAGGACACAAACAAGATACTTACAATGCATTTAAATCATGCAATTCCCACATGGATTCATTATGCGAGAACAAATGTACACGAATAAATGATGACTAACTGAAACCCTCAGCTGCCGACAGGTGTAGTTGATATACCTCGATGTGGACAGCTGAAAATGTGTGCCCCGACAGGGACTCGAACCCGGGATCTCCTGCTTACATGGCAGGAGATCCCGGGTTCGAGTCCCGGTCGGGGCACACATTTTCAGCTGTCCACATCGAGGTATATCAACTACACCTGTCGGCAGCTGAGGGTTTCAGTTAGTCATCATTTATTCCAGGGAAAAGCTGCACGGTCATCAACAGTATATGTTCTTGCAAAAACAGTTACTTTCTTCATATATAAATGTACACTAGTCGACAGAACACTAGGCAATGAAAGCTGTTTTATATGAAACAAAAACAAACATAGACTCATTTACTCCAAAAAATATTATGAATGCATCCAAAAATAAAGCAGACAAGCAACAAATTCTCCATGCAGTTAAAAAGAGTGCAACACCTATAAGAAGTTGTAATCAGGAACACAATGTGATGAAACCAGCTTCTGTGTCACATCATGTCAGATGGCTTTTAGCTTTTGACATACAGCACAATTATTTCCTGTGGTTGAAATTTAAATATTGTATTATTATTATTATTATTATTATTATTACAGGATTAATCACTACAAAGATTATTTAATAACAACATATTGTTGTATTCCTGTTATATCACTCCACAATGTCAGTCTTCATGACAGTAATGCAGTCTCTGCAGTTATTCCACTTTTAATCTTTCCTTCAGCACAACAGTTTGTTTCCTTCACTATAAAATTACACTTTTCTTCATCAAGAAAAAACTGTAAATGTGCATCGGACAAATATTTGCTGGTAGATTGTCCAAAAGTGTATTGCCTGCTCCACAGTTACCCAACAAAACACTTCCCTGCACTTCACACCACTCTATTAGTGACTTAGGGAGCCCATCAGTACAAGATCTCTCTTCAGGTGACAGCTCACTTTCACTGTCTTCATCAGTGATGCTGAAACTTTGTTTGTCCCTTTTGTGGACATATTCATAGTTTGCATTTGTACCTTTTGTTCCTTCAAAGAAATTACTTCATCTCCATTATTACTCTCGTTTAAGGAAGGAGCACGACAGTCTGGGTCAGAATGATTGCCATTTCTGAAAAGTGATTCCTCAAATAAACTCAATTCCTCCAACCATTTTCAGATTTCCTCTATTTATGAATCCATTTTCCATCAGACAACCATACGGTCTACACAAGCACTGCACTATGCCACGAATGTAAACAAAACATCAGTACTAGTAAGAAATACATACTGATGCTACACTGTAATCAGGTAACATTTGCCATTCATCCACTGCTGCCACTATCACAGAACATTTCCCACTGGCATGTGGCGCCCATTTGTTTTCAATGCAGCTGTGATTGTATATGCACCACAGGCCAATACCCATGACCCCTCGCGTGATTAAATATGATGCAGACAGAAAAACGGAAAAACTGATGTGTGTCATAAATAAAGCACAAAGCAATGAAAGTTTAACCAAAAAATTGTCAGTTTCAAATGTTTAAATATTATGATGGCTAAATAAAAAGAATCACACAAAGATTCCAAGATGAAAAAGAATGATAGAAGAAAAAACGAGAGCAACTGAAAAAGTTAAAGATGGTGGTTCAATTAATGTAGCGGGGGAGAGGGGGGGGGGGGGACAAGACGACCAATTAACTAAATAAAATAATGCCAAATGTCACTCTGATATAGATTTAAAAATTTAAAAAATTCAACCCACTGAGGCGAAAGGCAAATTCTGGAAAGCCTAAGTGTAACTAACACAATAAAAATATATCTAAAAACAAAGATGATGTGACTTACCGAACGAAAGCGCTGGCAGGTCGATAGACACACAAACAAACACAAACACACACACAAAATTCAAGCTTTCGCAACAAACTGTTGCCTCATCAGGAAAGAGGGAAGGAGAGGGAAAGACGAAAGGATATGGGTTTTAAGGGAGAGGGTAAGGAGTCATTCCAATCCCGGGAGCGGAAAGACTTACCTTAGGGGGAAAAAGGACAGGTATACACTCGCACACACACACATATCCATCCACACATATACAGACACAATATGTCTGCTTGTGTCTGTATATGTGTGGATGGATGTGTGTGTGTGTGTGTGTGTGTGTGTGTGTGTGTGTGTGTGTGTGCGCGCGCGCGAGTGTATACCTGTCCTTTTTTCCGCCTAAGGTAAGTCCTTCCGCTCCCGGGACTGGAATGACTCCTTACCCTCTCCCTTAAAACCCACATCCTTTCGTCTTTCCCTCTCATTCCCCCTTTCCTTATGAGGCAACAGTTTGTTACGAAAGCATGAATTTTGTGTGTGTGTTTGTGTGTCTATCGACCTGCCCGCGTTTTCGTTCGGTAAGTCACATCATCTTTGTTTTTAGATATATTTTTCCCATGTGGAATGTTTCCCTCTATTATATTGATATTAGTAATTTGAACCCAACAATTACGTTTGTTATTGTCACTGTTGCATTCCGAAATCTTTTCTGTTGTCATATTTTCTCTTTCTGTTTTCGCCAGTAGTTTCACTTTGTATTCACCTTCTCCTTTTTACCGTAATCTGCTATACAATTTTATCCCGCCTATATATACTCAATAATATGTAACCCACTTCCAAACCATAACAATTTTTTTTTTTTACCACTTTCAACGCTACCGTCGCTATAAAATCCACCATTTCTAGTTCACAAACAGTTCCTTTCACCTTTTAAACAACCATTTCGGCTAGTTCTAATAACTTTCGCTTTATTTCCATTTCCGTTTTTCCCACATCACTGATAATTTTTATCCGCTTCCCACAGGTTTTAACGTCATTATTTCTTCGTCAGACAATTGTTAGCCTCATTTTCATAATCTGCGACCACAAAACCACTCCTTTTAATATATTACACGCAGTTTTTTCGAAATTTTCCCGAATTTCTCCGTCCTTTAACGTGTTTTGGCGGCAACACAACCACCTAACCTTTGTGCACATCGTTGTCTACCAACCGAAGTCCAACATAGCCCAGCTGTAACCAACACCTTCTCGCCTTTTTTCACACCAGATCTCCAGTTACTTTCCAGTCCACCTTTATCTCTCCCCATATATTCTTATTTTCATTTTCATTTCAGCCTCATGTTACACTTTCCACCTTCTAATACCATGTCACCCTCACAACACCCCTACAACGACCCCATTAAGTTTTATTTACATTCCCTTCGCAAACATGCCTTCGCCCTAGCCAGATTACGCTCCCATATTCTATTTTCTCAGGCTTGTCTGACATTTGGCATTACCCCCAAAGGCCTCACACTTAAAGTTCCCATCTCTGGCTGCAACCCTTCTTTCCATCAGTCCCTATACCAGTTCCAAACTGAACAATCCATTGCCCTCACCCACCTAATCCTTCACCTACACATCAACTCAGCCAATGAACACACCCGTCAACTCCTATCCTTAATAAAAGTCCTTAATCTTTCCTCTCCCACATCCACACCGGCTGTTCAGAGCATCCTCCTACAAGCCAACCATAAATTAGAACAGCATGCCGCCCTCCACCTCAAAAAACTATCCAATCTCCTGGTTTCCCACCTCCGGAAAGGCAACTCACTCACCCTTCACAACCTTTCCAGCAAACCTCAACCTCCTCTCATTGCACACCAACCCAGTCTCTCCCATCTACTCAATCTCCCACTTCCAGCTCCACTCCCTCCAAAACCTCAAAATTCCAATCAACACCACCTGGAACCACAACACCCTAATTCAGTAGTTAACCTTTCCTCCAAACCTCTCTCCCAATCCGAAACCTCTGTCCTATCCAAAGGCCTCACCTTCAGCCCCACTCCCAGATTCAACCAAACAGCCCTCGTCAAAGATTTACTGTCCTACACTCGTACTCTCTGCTGGAAATATCACTTTGCCACGAAGAAAAATGATCCTAATCCTACTCCTAATGATCCAACTCCCCAAGACACCATCCAAATTGAACCCTGCCTGGAACAGTTCCATCCTCCGTCGCAGTGGGACCCACCTCCTCTTCCTCAAAATCACCCTCTCCAAACCTTCCAGGAATTTCTGACTCCAGCCTTGCATCTCAATCCTTCTTAAAAAACCTTAATCCTACTCCCAACATCACCACTGCTGAAGCCCAGGCTATCCGTGATCTGAAGGCTGACCGATCCATCGTCATTCTTCCGGCGGACAAGGGTTCCACGACCGTGGTACTTGATCGTCAGGAGTATGTGGCTGAGGAACTGCGTCAGCTTTCAGACAACACTCATTTTTAAAAAAAAAGAAAGAGGTCTTTAAATATGTCTGCTTGTGTCTGTATATGTGTGGATGGATATGTGTGTGTGTGTGTGCGAGTGTATACCTGTCCTTTTTTCCCCCTAAGGTAAGTCTTTCCGCTCCTGGGATTGGAATAACTCCTTACCCTCTCCCTTAAAACCCACATCCTTTCGTCTTTCCCTCTCCTTCCCTCTTTCCTGATGAGGCAACAGTTTGTTGCGAAAGCTTGAATTTTGTGTGTGTGTTTGTTTGTGTGTCTATCGACCTGCCAGCGCTTTCGTTCGGTAAGTCACATCATCTTTGTTTTTAGATATATTTTTCCCACGTGGAATGTTTCCCTCTATTATATTAACACAATAAAAAAATAGATAAAGGCCAAGAAAAAAAGGCAGCACAGGTAAGTCATTAAAAGATCAGTCAAGACAAGGCATTAAAACCGAGAAATAAAAAAGAATAAAAAAAGGTGGGAAGGATAAAGGCCACAGAGGGGAAGTCGGGAAGAATGGGGCAGGGCTGCAGCACGTGAGGGGTGTCCCACCAACCCCTCAGGCTATCATGAGGTCAAAAACCCTACCTTACAGGGATGAATAGAAATCACTTTTGCGTGCAAAATGTGGCTCCAAGTCAGCCGCTTCCGCATCCTATGCCAGCACCAGAGGTAGCATGTCAGGAAGATTACAATGCCGCCTCGAAGAAGCCAAATTAGGGCAGACTATGAGTAAGAGGGACACCGACAGGAGGGCTTAGCATCAGCAGTAAGGAGGATCCTCATGTCAGAGAATGTGGCCTCATGTCGGAGAATGTGGCCCCAGGTCAGCCGAATGTGGTCAATGCAGACGCAACAAAGGACAGTGGATCCCCTGTGAGAAGCACACGGGGGAAACTGCCACATGGTTGTAGTTTCCCTAATTGTCCTCATTTTTTTGGTGAGATCAGGGCAGACCATTCCGAGTTCCAGACTTCCAGAAATCGATGTGCATAAATGAGCAAAGGTCCATTTCTGGGAACCACATTTCCAGGATTAGCATCTTGGTGACCAGCTTGGCCAACTGGTCATCTCATTCACGTCCCAAAATTCCAGTATGACCAGGGTCCAAACAAAAAGGACTGGTTGCCCAATTTGATGGAGGTCAGAGACAAGATACTGGACAGATGTAACGAGCGAGTGAGGAGAGTACCAAAGGTATACAGCCACAAAGCTGCTAAGGGAGTCACTACAAATTAGGATACTCATACCAGTGCAAGAATGAATATGGCTAAGGGCTAGTTTAATGGTCATCAATTCAGCAGTGAAGACACTGCAGTCATTTGGCAGAGAGTGGAGTTCACTGCACAATGTATGTGTGTATGCAAAGCCTGCTCGTCCACCAACTGTTGAGCCATCTGTGATTACGACTACCAAATCCAGATATGTCTCAAGGATAGCCAAGAAGAGGCAACGAAAAATCGTGAGGTCAGAAGAAATTTTTGGACCAAAGGAGACTTCTGATCAAATCCGAGGTCGGGTATAAGGCATGGGGGCAGATGCAATGTCCCCTGACCATAGGCAACAATGGAGGAAGCTACGGCTCCAAACACAGACACTGGAGGCATGCACCAATTGTAAATTCTGGGTAGCTGTTGTGGGAGGTGGAACTCCATTCCAGGGAAAAGTATACAGTAGTTGAGATGTTCAGGGAAGCTATGAACATGAATAATGTAATTCAGCAGCTGTTGTTAACGCCTGATAGGTACCTGAAAGACTCCAGCCTTGACTAGTAGGCTATTAACAGGGCTAGTTCAGAAAGCTCCTGTCGCAAGTCAAACCACATAATGATGAATGGTGTCACACATCCGCAATGCTGAGGGTGATGCTGAACCACATGCATGACACCCATAATCAATACGGGAAAGAATCAGGAACTTGTAGAGCCACAAAAGGGCAGAGTGATCTGCACCCCAGCTAGTGTGATGAGGCAGTGAAGTGTATCGAGGTGTTGCCAGCACTTTTGCTTATGTTGGCATAGGTGTGGAAATCATGTCAGCTGGGAATCGAAGACCATCCCAAAAAGCAGTGCATCTCAACTACAAGAAGTAACTGATCGTCTAGGTCTAGCTCTGAATGTGGGTGGGCACTACGATTGCGACAGGAGTGAATGACACGAGACATGGCGGCTGTAATCCGAAAGCCATGGTTGAAAGACCTAGACTGCGCCTTTTGTATGGCACCTTGTAGGTGATGCTCAGCAACACCCATACTATAGGGGCAATAATAAAGACAAAAATCATTGGCTTATGAGGAGGGCAATACCGAAGACCCCATAGCTACCGCTAGAACACTGATGGCCACCAGAAAGAGGAGGCGCTAAGTACAGAACCCTGCAGGACCCCATTCTCTTGCAGCTGGGGAGTACTAAGTGTAGCACCTACTCGAACCCGGAACGTACCATGCGACAAGAAGTTCTTGACAAAAATCGGGATTAAACCACAGAGACCATACTCTCAACAAAGTAAGGATGTGGTGAAGCCATATCATGTCATAAGCCTTCTGTAGGCTGAAAAAGACAGTGATGAGGTGTTGATGACATGCACAGGTCGTCAAGATGGTGGACTTCAGGTGAACCCAATTATCAGTAGCGAAGCAGCCTTTGCGAAAACTACCCTGAGATGCAGCCAAAAGGCCACGAGACTCAAGGAGCCAACACAGCCGCTTGCACACCATGTATTTGGGCAACTTACAGAGAATGTCAGTAAGGCCGATTGGGCGATAACTGTCCATCTCTAGCAGGGTTCTTACCCGGTTTCAGCACCAGAACGATCGCGGTTTCTTGCTGCTGAGATGGGAACTCATCCTCATTCCAGATCTGATCAAAGAGGGCAAGGATGTGACATTGACTGAGAGATGTTTCAGCATTTAATAAATGAAAAGCACCAGTTTGCTTTTGTTCTAAAATATTAGTTTTATTGTGATAATCGGTTTTCCGCTCACAAAGCCATCTTCAGACATTTACTAAGCATTGTCACCAATGAAGTTACAATGTTTGCAAACAACATTGGAAGAGAAGTAACATGTCTAGACTGAAGCAGAAACATAGATTAAGTAACGTCTTTGACAGTGTGGTGGTAATGCAATGAAGAAGTAAAAAAATTGAACAATAAATAAATAAAAATGGAGTAGACAGGAAAAACTTCAACACAAAATAGGAACAGCATGCCTACATAACAGTTTCTACTAATAAATAAAACTAATAAAATAAAATAAAATTAGTACTTGACGAGGCTACATCAGGAGGTACAAAACATGGAGAGTGATATACAAACCAATTAAAAGAAGAAACAATTATCAATGTAACTACAGAATACATAAGGAACATAAGCAACATCAATAAGATAAACAGAAATAAATAAATGCAGGAAAATGGAGGCATCTGAGCGAACATAAGAGTAAATGCAATCTTTGAGAGTGTAGTGGTACTGCACTTTAACATTAACATTATATTCAAAACTGTGGCTATGTAACAGTTTGCATTGAATAAATGAACCAAGTAAAATATAAACAATATTTGATGAGACAATTACAAGAGGTGTTAAACATGGACAGTAATACCCTTGACACACCAAGCTTGGTTGCAGTGGCCATTAGGGTGAATGTCTGGACAGCTTCTACAGTTTTTGTCATTTGTTCAGGCTTGTAATTTCACTTGGGTTCAAAATCTGGAACAAGATGCTCCAGTTGTTCCAGTAATTGACACCGTACAGTAGACTAGAACCTAATTTACAAACCAGTCTTACATAACTCTTTTTAAAATTAACAGCTACAGTTGATCTTAATTTTAAAAGGTTGCTTGACTCCCTACAATATCACAGATCTGTCAACAATAACACTATTACTAAATTTAACTTCATTTTACATTTCCCACTATTTAATTAAATTGATGTAAATATCAAAGACTGGAGCATTGTCAAAGAATGGTGTTTCTACCTTATTGTTCAATTGGAGACTTTGATACGCAGTTACGAATATATGTGAAGATCAGTAGTAAATGGATATGATTATCACACCAAAAGAACTTTAACTATTTGTTGAAAAGATGAGCAAATCTATTACCAGAGAAAACCCTATAGCCGCAGTGGGTACCATGATACACATTACAAGCTAAAACAAAATTAATAGTAAAGAATTTGAAGCTAGTATCAAAAAATGATTTTTAGCTACATATATCAAGTGAAGACTGTATTACACGATTATCAATGTATTTGTGTATCATGAGTAAATCTTTATGGTTATCACAAAATGAACTTTATTTATCATAAAGAAAATGAACAAAAGTGTCATAAGGAAAGTTCTACAGCTTTAGTGGGGACAATGACAACCAGTGTGAATTTTTTTTCTTTTCTTTTCTTTTTTTTTTTTTTAAAAAAAAAAGAAAGAAAAAAGATTGATAAATCAAGATTGTATTATGATAACCTCTGTAACAGACTAAAAATAACCAGTACGAATTTTTGAAAAATGTTTATCATAGAGGGCAAAAAGATTGATAAACCAAGATTGTATTATAACCTCTGTAACAGTAGAGATTAAAAATATAATTTCTCTCAGAATCGATGAAAATATGGCAACAAATAGCACCATTAAAAAATGCAATTCAAACACCAAGATGTGACATTACAGTAGCCATTATCAGTACTTAACTGACGGGGTTCGATGGTTTGTACCACAAATTTCTCGAGAGATAATAGCCAGTATTTACAAAGCAGGGCACCCAATATTCAAAATAAAATGTGTGACGCATTACAAATGTGTGCGCTTCAGTTCTCATGTAGACACAAAGAAAGAAATCTGATGAGGTTAGGTACTGGGATCTTGCAGGCCAAGGTGCAGGTCCTCCTTGGGCAATTGCTTAAGGTATGGGTTAAAGCTGCACAAACTGGTGCTGTAAAGTGTGCAGGGGCACCATCATTATAGTATCACATCCTCCCTCTGACATAAAGTGGTACCTCTTCCAAACTGTGGCTTACATTTCAAGATGGAGAAATACTGCTACTTGATAAATAAAATTATGTGTATTATATTAAATAACAAGCGGAGAGATTTTAGTAACAAAAAATGAAATCTGCACTTTCCTTCAATAAGATGATGTGTGCTGCTACTGAAAATCATCAGATTTTAACCAAAGCAGGTTGCTTCATGGTTAGGCCTACAGATTTTAATGAAATTTGACACAGTTAATACCTGAATTAAAGTAAGTTCATATCTCTGGCACTGAAATGTGTAACCCCCGGGGAGGGCAGAGACTGCCCCAAAGTTACTAATTTTGCCATTTAAATAATAACAATAATAATAAAACTCATATGTGACAACCTAGATCCTGTATGAAAACAGATACAGCCCAAATGCTTGTCTCATTAGTTAGCTAGCACCTCTCCCTTGTAGGAAAATAGCAATAACGCGTTGCAGTGGTTGATCTTTCAGATGATACACATACCAATTGCTACATAAGTTATTTTTTCATGTTTCCAATACTTTTCTCTCATTTGTGGATGACAGTACTGAAATATTTGGTATGTATAGAAAGGTGAGATGGACAAGTTCATCGAACAAATTCAGTTGTTTTACTTGCACACACACACACACACACACACACACACACACACACATTTTGAAAATTCCAAAACTGTCAAAAAACATTATTTGGAAACCCCAAAATGTAATGTGTGCAAGGTCACAACACACTGCAAATTGCCTCATTATGTAGCTTTTAGCTAAGTTTAATTCCTCCCAAAATATCTATGAAGTACTCCAATACATACTTTTTTTTTACTGTAGTCTAGAAATATGTATTTGTCAAAAAGGACACTATTGCAACTGACACAGAATTTTAAACAGGAGAGACATTATTATCCAACATATTCAACCTGAATAAGTATTAACACTATGTTTCACACTCTGAACATATCCATCATTATCTAAATAGAAAGTCACATAGGAAGCACATACCTTGATGACTGGTGATCTTTGTCATTTGTAGTGCTAAAATTGGAGTAGGCCTATTTCAGTTTCAGTTGTCCAGCCCATATGCCACTTATAATGTTTGGCAGAGTATATGGTTTCAGGATGTTCCTGAATTTCACCCACCTGTCTTCACTGATTAAAAAGTATGTTTTAGCTGGGCCAGATGGATTCAGGTGTTTTACCAAAATATCATAATACTCTTCAGAACAGTCCATATCAAAGGCAATGGACCTCTTAAAAGTGTTGTACACACAAATAATTTAAGAGCTTAAATTCTTGCAGAATCAGAAACACTGTGTTTAGCTGAAGATGTACAGCAGCCCTCTATACAGTGGATCATAACATATCGGTGTGTACACTAATTGGTGGAAACAGTTGAAGATTTCATACACAAGTTTTGCAATAAACCGGAATTGCTGAAAAGTAATCATTTTGTAGTAAAGCAGCAATCACATTAGGCCTATCTAGCTTCACTGAAAGAAACTCTTGAGATTTTTCAGAGAATTATTCTTCTTGTAAAAGATGCAGCACAACCATTTCACAAGCAACAATCCCAGGCCATGGTGCATCCTTTTGTTCTGTATATACGAAAATCAGGTCAACATCATCAACTTCAAAGACCATTTGTATCTCATTCATTTGACACCTGCAGTACATTATTATTGGAAAACCATTATCCCCTACACAAAAGATGCAACACTAAGCTTATAAAAAAATTCACCATTTTCCAAATGGACATCATCTCAATATAAAAATTGGAAAAAATTTAAAATATCTGACAGTGCATTTTGAGGACTTTGGAATTGATGCTGCCTGTGGCATTCCTTTGCCACTAGCCATGGAAATAGCACCTGTGATGGAACTGAGCTGGAGCCAGTCAAAAGATTGGCTGCCACAAGTAGTCTCCATGAAGTTCACACAACCAATCGTCACTGCACAAGCACTTTGAGATATGCATCCCAAGGGAGAAAAGGGTGTTCACTTCTTCTATGTGTCATCAGAAGACATTGAAAATATGTAATGATGCTGTTTCACTGAATGAAAGGTTTGGTGAGTGCAGTACAATTCCAAACACCAGGCATTATCACCATTTTATACCTGCCAGAAAGGATGTAGTACGATGTACCAAACTTCAACCTTCATCAAACATGGTCTGGATTATCTCTCACATAACGCAGAGGCACAACAGTCTGCAAAACAATACCAACAAATATTGCTGCGGCATGGAATCAGGCCATCTTCTTACATTATGTGTGTCTATAACTCTAAGTGGTACCTTGCCTTTGTTATAAAGATGTCCTGTATCAAATTGGACCAGCTAAAGTTTACTTTTTAACCAGTGAAGTCAGCTGGGTGCAACACAGAGACATTTAACAAATACTGTGCCAAACATTATAACAGGCAGACAACACACATTTTACAGGACAACTGAAATTGAAATATTCCAGTTGTTTAAGAACTTTCAGCACTACCAAGAGCGAAACGTCTATTTAGATAATAATTTGACATGTTTGGAGTGTGAAACATATTGTTCCTACTAACGCAGGTTGAAAATGTTTGCAAGACTAATGTTTCTCTTGAGTAAAATTCTTTGGCATTTGCAATATTGTCCTTTTCGGCACATACACATTGTCAAGGGTACAGCAAAAAAGTTATGCATAGGTGTACCACAAAGATATTTTAGGGGTAATTACACTTATAAGCTAGTTACACAATGACGCAATTTGGAGCATGTGCGACCTTGTGCACATTGCAATTTGGAGGGGAGGGGCAAAACTGATTTTCAACAATTTCGTAAGTTTCAAAATCCAATAAGTAGTTTGCATGCAGGTAAGACAACTAATTTGCTCAGTGAATTCAGTCTGACCACCTTTCTATACATACCAAATATAATTTCCATACTGTCACTGACAAGAAAGAAAAAAAGAAAAGAAAAAGGGGATGCAAACTTGCAAAACTGTACAGGTGTTAGGAGGTCACACATGGTGGCTTCTTGTATACAAAAGACAAATAAAAGCAGCCAAAACAATTAATTTGGGGGAGGGGGGGGGGTCTAGTTCAGTCCATGGGGGTTACACATTTCAATACCTGAGATATGACCTTACCTTACTGCCAGTAATAACTGTTTCAAATCTCATTAAAATCTGTAACCATTATGCAACCCCAATCTGATTATCTGCAATGGAATGACCCAGATAAGATATTAGGCTTACTAGTAAATGAGTTGGGCCTACATTACCCGAGAAGGCATTCAACAAAAGAGTAATCTCAAACAAGCTAGAAACAAGTAGGGCCTACCAAGAAATACTCTGAAGCAGTAGTGCAGAGCAATTTAAATAAATAAAACAAAAGTGATGAACAAAGTAGTCGCCTGAATTAAGCTACTTGAAGATTGTTTGAATTAAGGATTTTACATTGAAACCTGAAATGAAGATGAAAGGGGAGATACAATACTGCGTGAAGAGTTTGACAGAGCACTGAAAGACCTGAGTCGAAACAAGGCCACGGGAGTAGACAACATTCCATTAGAACTACTGATGGCCTTGGGAGAGCCAGTCATGACAAAACTCTACCATCTGGTGAGCAAGACGTATGAGACAGGCGAAATACCCACAGACTTCAAGAAGAACATAATAATTCCAATCCCAAAGAAAGCAGGTGTTGACAGATGTGAAAATTACCGAACTATCAGTTTAATAAGTCACAGCTGCAAAATACTAACGCGAATTCTTTACAGACGAATGGAAAAACTGGTAGAAGCGGACCTCGGGAAAGATCAGTTTGGATTCTGTAGAAATGTTGGAACACGTGAGGCAATACTAACCTTACGACTTATCTTAGAAGAAAGATTAAGAAAAGGCAAACCTACGTTTCTAGCATTTGTAGACTTAGAGAAAGCTTTTGACAACGTTAACTGGAATACTCTCTTTCAAATTCTGAAGGTGGCAGGGGTAAAATACAAGGAGTGAAAGGCTATTTAAAATTTGTACAGAAACCAGATGGCAGTTATAAGAGTCGAGGGGCATGAAAGGGAAGCAGTGGTTGGGAAAGGAGTGAGACAGGGTTGTAGCCCCTCCCCGATGTTATTCAATCTGTATATTGAGCAAGCAGTAAAGGAAACAAAAGAAAAATTCGGAGTAGGTATTAAAATTCATGGAGAAGAAGTAAAAACTTTGAGGTTCGCCGATGACATTGTAATTCTGTCAGAGACAGCAAAGGACTTGGAAGAGCAGTTGAACGGAATGGACAGTGTCTTGAAAGGAGGATATAAGATGAACATCAACAAAAGCAAAACGAGGATAATGGAATGTAGTCAAATTAAATCGGGTGATGCTGAGGGGATTAGATTAGGAAATGAGACACTTAAAGTAGTAAAGGAATTTTGCTATTTAGGGAGTAAAATAACTGATGATGGTCGAAGTAGAGAGGATATAAACTGTAGACTGGCAATGGCAAGGAAAGCGTTTCTGAAGAAGAGAAATTTGTTAACATCTAGTATAGATTTAAGTGTCAGGAAGTCGTTTCTGAAAGTATTTGTATGGAGTGTAGCCATATATGGAAGTGAAACATGGACGATAACCAGTTTGGACAAGAAGAGAATAGAAGCTTTCGAAATGTGGTGCTACAGAAGAATGCTGAAGATAAGGTGGGTAGATCACGTAACTAACGAGGAGGTATTGAATAGGATTGGGGAGAAGAGAAGTTTGTGGCACAACTTGACTAGAAGAAGGGATCGGTTGGTAGGACATGTTTTGAGGCATCAAGGGATCACAAATTTAGCATTGGAGGGCAGCGTGGAGGGTAAAAATCGTAGAGGGAGACCAAGAGATCAATACACTAAGCAGATTCAGAAGGATGTAGGTTGCAGTAGGTACTGGGAGATGAAGAAGCTTGCACAGGATAGAGTAGCATGGAGAGCTGCATCAAACCAGTCTCAGGACTGAAGACCACAACAACAACACCATTGAAACGTAGCACATCAAGCAAAACCACAGTTACAGAGCTTTAAAATTTCACCACACACAACTCAACAGATTTAACAGAATTAGAACTGAACTCAAAACTGTCCGTCACAACCTTCAGAAAGTCAAACCAAGCTTCAATTTTTAAGAGGCGCAAAAATTTAAAGAGTGAATGATCAAAACTTGTCAGATTTTGTAATATTTGTTAACTGCATGGACAATCAAACATTGGATATCAGGGGGGAAAAAAGTTTAAACAAAAAGAAATCAATCATTTAATAGCCTATGTACTATTTGATGAGACGTTCATACTGATCATGACGATATCTTGATACATTAATTTATAAACCAGATTTGATTGAAGAATCATTAACGCACAATGGATGGTTCGGGAAATACTAGTTTGCACCGCTGCGAGGCGTTTAATAATCATTTTCCGTAAAAGGTCTAACAAGAGATCGATTTTGGAAAGTATTTCGTTCAGAATCAACAGCGTAAAAGAAGAAATTAGAATGTAACCGGCTTTTGGACATGTGATAACCATGAGGAAGGAACATTACTTTACTGGGAAAAATCTTGAAACAGAAATTCTTAGTTGCTCATGAGGTTTCGAAAAGAAATTGACAATCAGTGTACCACCAAAGGAATATGTAGGCAATGAAGCACTAAACAAATAAAATTAGACGTGTCAGAAAATACAGCAGTAATTTACTGTACATTCATAAGATAAACACTGAACTGTCTGGCAATTCTCAAGCGCTGTCACAATCATTAGATGCTCTAACACACAAGAAACTTACCTATCATTCCAGGATTTGCCGGTCCTTTGCAACAGCCCAAAGCTCACAAGAAAAATATTGCTCCTCTTCCGAATTTTACGTCGTATTAAACCTTAAATTACAAGTAACAGCAGCTCAATAAAAACAATGACACATTTCAACAATGCTTATTTACAAAACAGTTATTCAATTTTCACAGATCAAAGAACATCGTAAAGTCGTACAAAGTAACTAAAAAAATCAAAGATACAAACTAGAGAAAAAATTATCAATCGCTCCAACGATTGAATTCCATTGACATACAACAAAAGTGGTGATAGTTGGTCAACACTAAAGTGACGAAACTGGGGTTACTTGTGGAACACGCAAAGTCGTGTGGCGCCACTCGAGTGACGCCACATAAGCCATTCCAAAAATTTGCGCTGTCATCTCGTGGCTGACGTTCGGAACACCACGGGACAGTTCAGTTGTACAATCTCTCGTTAGCAGCCGGTTAAGCTCTATTCACGGAATAGCTCGAAAACCGCGTTGTACGAACCCGGAATACACACTAACCGGAGATTAAACTCGAGATAACTTAACCAGCGATTTCTGGCCAGTTAGCGAGCTTAACTGGGGAATACCGTTTCAAGTTGCCTCAGATAGTGACGGATGCAGGGAGCTATTGCGAGATTTTGGCTGAACTGTTCATGAGAATGAGGAAGGAAAAGAAAGAGAGATGACGCCGATTCCGAGCTTATATCCAGATTTTGCTTATCAAAGGAAGCCGTACTTCGTATTGTGGATCTTGTACGTGAGAAACAGTGTATTCCACGGACATATGAGACTATTTCTCCGCTTACTTAAGCAATATGTTTATTTTTTAGTTATACGCATGCGATTTCAGTATGTCGTGTATTCCATCGTGTTGTATTTGTAAATCAGGAACAATAATATGATGGTTCGTACGAAAATAACACTTGTTTATCTGGCGTGTGTTCCAATTGCTGCAGTAGCGAAAAGGACTGAGTCGTTTTATTTAGCAGACAGTCTCATAAAGACATAACCAAATCGAAAAACCACTCCAGTCATGTAAATTATTTGTATTAACAGCTGTTTCTGTTTTCGACAAACAACGATTTTTCGGGGTGCGTTATGGGGCCCCATAGGGACTTGGCTGACAAGAAGGGTAAGAAAACCGATGTGCGCTCTGTGTGCATACTGGGTGGAGTCATGCCAGGTGTGGAAAGGGTCCTCCTGGATGCCATGAAGAACATAGGGTGCAGCCAACTGCAGGTGGTTGCTCACGTCGGTACCAATGATGTGCGTCACTTTGGATCAGAACAGATTCTCTCTGATTTCGAGCGGCTAACAGAAGTGATAAAGGCTGCCAGTCTTGCTTACAAGATGAAAGCAGAACTGGCCATTTGCAGCATATTCGACAGGACCGATTGCGGATCTCTGGTACAGAGCCGAGTGGAGGGTCCGAATCAGAGGCTCATATGGTTCTGTGACCATGTAGACTACAGATTCCTCGACTTGCGCCAAAGGGTGGTTGAGTTTCGAGTTCCGCTGAATAGGTCACGTATCCACTATATGCAGGAGCCGGTTACGCGGGTAGCAGGGGCTGTGTGGCATGAACAAGACAGTTTTTTTAGGTTAGAAGGTCTTGGGAAGACATAAGAAGGGCTTCAGTCACAAAGGGTGCAGGCTGAACACAGGAAAAACGTAGATACGGGAACCATTGATATAACAGTTGTAAATTGTCCTACCTGTGTTGGGAAAGTAGCAATACTCCAAGTGCTAATAGAAAGCACTGATGCTCAAATCGTTATAGGCACTGAAAGCTGGCTAAAGCCGGATATAAGCTCAACCGAAATTTTTGCGAAGAACCTAACGGTGTTACGAAGGGATAGGCTAAACACGGTTGGCGGTGGCATGTTTGTTGTTGTCAAAAGTAGTTTAACATGTCGCAAAATTGAAGTAGATACTTCCTGTGAGTTAGTATTGGCAGAGGTAATTTTTAGCAACCGAAAAAAAATAATTGGATCCTCTTACCGACCACCGAATTCAGACGATGCAGTTGCTGAAAGGTTCAAAGAAAACTTGAGTTTGATTTCAAACACATACCTGACTCATACCATAATAGTTGGTGGTGACTTAAATTTACCCTCGATATGTTGGCCAAAATACATGTTCAATTCTGGAGATAAACATAATATATCTTCCGAAATTGTGCTAAACGCATTGTCTGAAAATTATTTCGAACAGTTAGTTCATTGATCCACGAGAACAGTAAATGGTTGTGAAAACACACTTGACCTCTTAGCAACAAATAATCCTGAGTTAATAACGAGCCTCAAAACCGATTCAATAGTAGCGAGATTGAATATTGTAATCCCCAAATCCTCGAAAAATAAGCGAAAAATATACCTGTTCAAAAAAGCAGATAAAAATTCACTTGACGTCTTCCTGAGAGACAATCTCCACTCATTCCAAATTAATAAGTGTAGATCAGATGTGGCTTGAATTGTATCGGCAGCAATTGAGAGA
The DNA here is from genome assembly GCF_023898315.1 of Schistocerca nitens. Lineage (NCBI taxonomy): Eukaryota > Metazoa > Arthropoda > Insecta > Orthoptera > Acrididae > Schistocerca > Schistocerca nitens. Next base: position 414,960,875 of record NC_064622.1, on the reverse strand, counting down.
TTTATGCCAAATAAATTAACAAAAGACCGAGCTGATCCTCCTTGGTACACAAAACGGGTTAGAACACTGTTGCAGAAACAATGAATCAAACATGCCAAATTTAAACAGACATAGAATTCCCAAGATGGGCGATCCTTTACAGAAGCTCGAAATTTAGCACGGACTTCAATGCGAGATGCTTATAACAGTTGCCACAAAGAAACTTTGTCTAGAAACCTGGCAGAAAATCCAAAGAGATTCTGGTCGTATGTGAAGTATGTTAGTGGCAAGAAACAATCAATGCCTTCTCTGTGCGATAGCAATGGAGATACTATCGAAGACAGTGCTGCCAAAGCAGATTTACTAAACACAGGCTTCCCAAATGACTTCACAAAAGAAGTCGAAGTAAATGTTGGAGAATTCGTATCGAGAACAGCTGCCAACTTGAGTAATGTAGATTAAATATCTTCGGAGTAGTGAAGCAACTTAAATCACTTAATAAAAGCAAGTCTCCTGCTCCAGACTGTATACCAGTTGGGTTCCTTTCGGACTATGCTGATGCATTAGCTCCATACTTAACAATCATATACAATCGTTCACTCAACGAAAGATCCGTACACAAAGACTGGAAACTTGCACAGGTCGCACCAATATTCAAGAAAGATAGTAGGAGTAATCCTATAACTACAGGCCCATATCGTTAACGCCGATATGCAGCAGGATTATGGAACATATGTTGTGTTCGGACACTCTGAATTACCTTGAAGAAAACGGTCTATTGACACACAGTCAACATGGGTTTAGACAGCATCGTTCCTGTGAAACACAACTAGCTCTATATTCACATGAAGTGTTGAGTGCCGCTGACAAGGGATTTCAGATCGATTCCGTATTTATAGATTTCCAGAAGGCTTTTGACATGGTACCACACAAATAGCTCGAAGTGAAATTACGTGCTTATGAATATCGTCTCAGTTATGTCACTGGATTTGTGATTTCCTGTCAGAGAGGTCACAGTTCATACTAATTGACCGAAAGTCATTGAGTAAAACAGAAGTGATTTCTGGCGTTCCCCAAGGTACTGTTATAGGCCCTTTGCTGTTGCTTATCTATATAAATATCTTCGGAGTACTGAAGCAGGAAAATTAAAGAGACCTTTGGAGAGAAGAGAACCATTTGTATGAATATCAAGAGCTCAGATGGCAACCCAGTTCTAAGCAAAGAAGGGAAGGCAGAAAGGTGGAAGGAGTGTATAGAGGGTTTATACAAGGGCGATGTACTTGAGGACAATTTTATGGAAATGGAAGAGGATGTAGATGAAGATGAAATGGGAGATAAGATACTGCGTGAAGAGTTTGACAGAGCACTGAAAGACCTGAGTCGAAACAAGGTCCCGGGAGTAGACAACATTCCATTAGAACTACTGATGGCCTTGGGAGAGCCAGTCATGACAAAACTCTACCATCTGGTGAGCAAGATTTATGAGACAGGCGAAATACCCACAGACTTCAAGAAGAATATAATAATTCCAATCCCAAAGAAAGCAGGTGTTGACACGTGAAAATTACCGAACTATCAGTTTAATAAGTCACAGCTGCAAAATACTAACGCGAATTCTTTACAGACGAATGGAAAAACTGGTAGAAGCGGACCTCGGGGAAGATCAGTTTGGATTCCGTAGAAATGTTGGAACACGTGAGGCAATACTAACCTTACGACTTATCTTAGAAGAAAGATTAAGAAAAGGCAAACCTACGTTTCTAGCATTTGTAGACTTAGAGAAAGCTTTTGACAATGTTAACTGGAATACTCTCTTTCAAATTCTGAAGGTGGCAGGGGTAAAATACAAGGAGTGAAAGGCTATTTAAAATTTGTACAGAAACCAGATGGCAGTTATAAGAGTCGAGGGGCATGAAAGGGAAGCAGTGGTTGGGAAATGAGTGAGACAGGGTTGTAGCCTCTCCCCGATGTTATTCAATCTGTATATTGAGCAAGCAGTAAAGGAAACAAAAGAAAAATTCGGAGTAGGTATTAAAATTCATGGAGAAGAAGTAAAAATTTTGAGGTCCGCCGATGACATTGTAATTCTGTCAGAGACAGCAAAGGACTTGGAAGAGCAGTTGAACGGAATGGACAGTGTCTTGAAAGGAGGATATAAGATGAACATCAACAAAAGCAAAACGAGGATAATGGAATGTAGTCAAATTAAATCGGGTGATGCTGAGGGGATTAGATTAGGAAATGAGACACTTAAAGTAGTAAAGGAGTTTTGCTATTTAGGGAGTAAAATAACTGATGATGGTCGAAGTAGAGAGGATATAAAATGTAGACTGGCAATGGCAAGGAAATCGTTTCTGAAGAAGAGAAATTTGTTAACATCGAGTATAGATTTAAGTGTCAGGAAGTCGTTTCTGAAAGTATTTGTATGGAGTGTAGCCATATATGGAAGTGAAACATGGACGATAACCAGTTTGGACAAGAAGAGAATAGAAGCTTTCGAAATGTGATGCTACAGAAGAATGCTGAAGATAAGGTGGGTAGATCACGTAACTAATGAGGAGGTATTGAATAGGATTGGGGAGAAGAGAAGTTTGTGGCACAACTTGACTAGAAGAAGGGATCGGTTGGTAGGACATGTTTTGAGGCATCAAGGGATCACAAATTTAGCATTGGAGGGCAGCGTGGAGGGTAAAAATCGTAGAGGGAGACCAAGAGATCAATACACTAAGCAGATTCAGAAGGATGTAGGTTGCAGTAGGTACTGGGAGATGAAGAAGCTTGCACAGGATAGAGTAGCATGGAGAGCTGCATCAAACCAGTCTCAGGACTGAAGACCACAACAACAACAACAACATCTATATAAACGATTTGGGAGACAATCTGAGCCGTAGTCTTCGGATGTTTGCAGATGACTTTGTTGTTTATCGACTAATAAAGTCATCAGAAGATCAAAACAAACTGCAAAACGATTTAGAAAAGATATCTGAATCGTGAAAAAAGTGGCAGTAGACCCTAAATAACGAAAAGTGTGAGGTCGTACACATGTGCTAAAACGAACCGTTAAACTTCGGTTACACGATAAATCAGTCTAATCTAAAAGCCATAAATTCAACTAAACACCTAGGAATTACAATTAGAAACTACATAAATTGTAAGGAACACATAGAAAATGTTGTGGGGAAGGCTAACCAAATACTGCGTTTTATTGACAGGACACTTGGAAAATGTAACAGACCTACTAAGGAGACTGCCTGCACTACACTTGTCCGTCCTCTTTTAGAATGCTGCTGTGAGGTGTGGGGTCCTTACCAGATAGGACTGACGGAGCCAATCGAAAAAGTTCAAAAAAATGCAGCACGTTTTGTATTATGGCGAAATAAGGAAGAGAGTGTCACAGAAATGATACAAGATTTGGGCTGGACATCATTAAAAGAAAGGCGTTTTTTTCGGGAAATCAGAGCTCATATGGAAAGATATAGGTGTTCATTCTTTCCGCGCGCTATACGGGACTGGAATAATTGTGAAGGTGTTTCGATGAATCCTCTGACAGGCACTTAAATGTGATTTGCATAGCATCCATGTAAATGTAAATGTAGAACCACCCTGCACATGCACAATGACTCTGTGAAGACGGGGTCTAATGCTACCAGCTTGGCCTAACTCATAGGCTTCCAGCGAAAAGAATAGGCAAACACGCAACTATGGCGAGAGTAGATAACCAAGTTTACGGATAGTTACAACACAAATACTCCAAGGTAGGAGTTGAGTAATATACGTTCAAATTTGATATGAAAAACGACAGAAGACATGGAAGCACTACTCTCCAAGTGTTGCAACTGACGATCTTTTGCAAATAAATGGCCCTGTAAGAAGTTGTACCATGCTCTTTCCCAAAATGCTGATACAACAAGACGAGCAGGTACAAACACATATTTCACATACCAGTTTTTCCAACTTGAATGTCACAGCGCCGGCCGGTGTGACCGAGCGTTTCTAGGCGCTTAAGTCTGGAACCGCGCGACCTCTACGGTCGCAGATTCGAATCCTGCCTCGGGTATGGATGTGTGTGATGTCCTTAGGTTAGTTAGGTTTAAGTAGTTCTAAGTTGTAGGGGACTGATGACCTCATATGTTAAGTTCCATAGTGCTCAGAGCCATTTGAACCATTTTTTTGAATGTCACCAGACTAATCGTTTCAAACTAAAGATGCCACACATAACAAGTAAAGAGGTAACCACATGCCTCACAACAAAAAATTAAACCTAAACAAAGTATTCTTAATCTACTTTTTATTTACTGTTTCCTCCACAGACCTACATCCTTTGCTGCCTTCTTCAGTTCATCATGGATTTTGTTTATGACAAAATTTCGCTGGTGAATATTTTCCCAGCAATTCAACTCCCTCTGACGATGCTTCTCGACGTTACCTTTGATTTGTCTCCTCTCTCTTCGTGACACCATTAATTCATTTTCAGTTCTATTTCTTCCCCATCAGTGGCACTTATTGCCAGACAATTGGAGGGAACCACCGTTCTGGTGGCACGTTCATTAAAATTTCAATGTTTAACACCATCTTTTTATATGGTGACCTCTCCTTTTCCTAAATCCGTTCTAGCCGGTTGTTCTATCAAGAAGTCTTACCCTACTACTAGGTCGGGTCCTAAGTCTGGTATGGCAAGAAAGTCTGCCTCAAATGTATGTGCTTGGCATTTAAATTCAATGTGACTCTGGCATTTTATTTATGCACTCCTGGCAAGGCTCCCCTTATTCTAGTCTTCTTTTTGGGCATGTATGACTAGAGGTAACATGTTCCATACTTCAGACATATCTACTCAGATATGGCCATTATGCCACTACCGCTGTTGGAAATGCCTTCAAATCAAGGATCTCTCATCTTGATCTGTGAAGTAGTATTGTTATTTCTACTGATGGATACTTTGTTTACTTTGACTCGCTTCTTGAATGCATTTTCGTACTGCAGCATATAAACATGATTCGGCTTGTTTGTTCTCACATGTACATTCCAGACCTGTCCCACATCGTCTACTGCTTTTTTATGAGATGGACTCCTGTCACGTTGATAATGAGTCAGTTTAGGTGGTTCAAGTCCGACGGTCTCGACCGTTTTTTCAACTATTACACTCTGTACCTTCTTCCTCTCTTCTTCTTGTTCATCACAGGCCTTTTTTTCATAGCGCCTCTGTTTGTGTCCATCTATCTGAGTTGCTTAATTTCACACAGGAAGCAGGGGTCTGTGCCCCAATTAGATGTTCAAACTATCTAATTTGCTTGACTGTGTCCTTCTGCAAAGCGATTGCTTCCTTTCCTGTGTCTAATATCATTGTTGCTGTTTCAAGAAATCTATCCCCAGTATCCGACTGATTTCCAAGTTTAGCATGATCAAAACGCTTTTCTAGAAGGTGCGACCTTGACACTTAAACTTAATGTGAGTCTGGAGCTGCGCCTCTGTATGTTTCCCCCTGCAGCCCACATTTTATTCATGTCTTCCTCCTTGACAGGGCAGGCAAGCATTGAGGTTCTGAACACCTTCTATATTTGGCTTCACAAATGGTCATTACGTAGCTCCTGTTGTTGAATATGCCTCTTGTTTGTATCATGGAGTGTGTCCTCTTCCTTTTCTTCTAACAAGATCTAGCTGATATCCTTGTATTCTAGCAAGTTAATTTGGCTCAGTCCGATTGATTTTGCAGGTGTGTATTGAGCTTGCTCCACTCCTTCTGATAGTCAGTTATGTGATGAGTGCCTGTTATGCTGTTTGTACCTCAGGTCAGGCGATCTCACTTCAACGATTTCTGCTGTTGGTTGCTTCTATCAGGTTCTCAACAGTTCCTATCGAAATGTCGGTTCCCATTCACTGCAAGAAAACGGTTGCCATAATTCCATCTCTCTGTGGGAGGTCCATCTGTCTGATCTCATTTGTAACCATGTCTTCCTGACACTGAACTCCTTTTATTGTTACTTCTTCTTTTGCTATTTAGATTACTCCTGGAAGTTGCCATCCTGGTTTCACCTCCTCTCTTGAGCATTATGTGAATTGTATGGAAACTCCAGTTCCCAGAAAAAGCTTGTGAATGCCTTGGTGTTATCTCCACGACTACCAGTACCTGTTGATAGCTGAATGAGAGTTTCATGACACAAAATCTTATGATATCGCTATTGTTACACAGTGCGTTCAAGAATTAATTTTTTATTAAGAGAGCTTTAAACACTTTGTCTGGCATATGGGAACCTGATGTCTCTAGATCCCTGCACATTATAATCTCGTTTCATCCTCTCTTCCGTTTTCTGTGACCGATAACGGGCCAGGAACATTCAGAATCTCCTGGTGTGTTTGGCAGGTGTCAGCAATGGTGCACACTCTTTCTGTGACTGATCCTACCATGTGTCGACAAAGAAATTCGAGTTTAAATCATAGCGGCCAAGACGAGAGCAATGATTATCGAACTGCGTTACCCTTGGCTTTGGGTGCAATGACTTACTGCCATCGAGATAACTCTGGAAGTTCTGCACTGACTGGAAATGCTAATGATCAAATCCCACATCGATATGTTCGGGTACTCGTTCTCAAGTATCCAAAATTCGAAGCTCTTCTTCCTGATGCGTGACGTCATTGTGGTAATGACTATTTGCAAGTTACTGTACTGTTTTCTTCGCAAATGTGCGACACACACTTCCACAATGCTACACAGTTGTGTTGCTGTTCGGTCTACACGTCATACCTCACTACTCGCGGTGTGTTTATTGCTGAAGAGTGAGCAGCAACTGCATGATACCGATGTCGTCCTATCTGACTGTGTTCTTCCTCTCATTCATGCTGTTCAGTATTCTTACTGCCTTGGAAATCTTCCACAGTTCTCTTTGATCGTTTCTTTTTTACCGTGTATTAATCATAAAATAATTTCTCAGTACTGCTGTTACTCTAATTGCATCAACATATTCGAGATTCGTTACATCTTTTCCTCTGTGTCCTTTACAGTTTTCTTCAAGCATTTTTGTAGTGTAGCTACAAGTTTCCTTGACTGACTAACAGTATCTTTCGCTCGTTTGGCCCGTATATATGTAATTCGAGTCTCTTTTCTGGCAACAGAAGCTTTGATGCGAGCTACCCCAATGTCTTTCATTGTATCAGTCAGCAATGGGTTGGCTCCTAAAACTTCTTCCTGTCCTCTTCATCTTCTTTACACTTCTTTTACCTTTCTTCTTGTGCTTCATGTGTTCTATCTTCTATTTGTTCAAAGAATTCCTTGTTTACTTTACTGTCCTTCTCCGTTTTCTCTTCTACCTTCTGCAGTCTGTCTTCTGTATTCTTTGTTTGATTTTCTATCCATCTGAGATATCCTATAATAGTACTGTTTTCTGTGTTCCCATCTTTTACCAGCTGTGGAGTAAGTGGGCATGCATTAACCGCACTGTGTCGCTCTGATGTCGAAGCCAATCTCACGCTCTTTCGGGCTGTCACGTTTAGTATAGTAACAACTGCACCTATGTCCTTGATTCCTTTCCCCTTCGTTCTCGCTATTATCAGATGCTCCAAGCAATTCCTTGCAATCTGAGGTTGCCCGCGCCAGATCGATTTTAGTACCTCCTAACTGCTGTGCAAGTAAGTTGATCAATTCGTCTTCGGACTCATCCACTTCTGTCACAATCGTGTGCTTGGTCCATTCTGAGATATTTCCTCCCGTTCTCCCTACTCACTAATTGTGCCGTGCTTCTAGCTAACATTCATGAAGAAATGCTAACATGAAATTACTATGACCCCAAATGCAAATTTACAAAAATCTTTTCTACAATGACATACAAATATAGAAACTCCCCTCTAAAAAAAAAAAGAACAATACACTCGGACTTTCCTTTACTTTGGTTTCCTTTGTGTGTGTTTTCAGTTGTACACGTGTCTTTGCTCTGCTGTGTGCAGGTGGTTCTGTTTTCGCTACATAGGTAACGCCTGTTGTCTAAAGTTTAAATAGTGATGAGCCCACATAAAAACAAATTTTAAAGCAAATTGGGTTTATCCTGAACTAAACATTTTCCCACCAATCTGAAGGTACTATTTAAATATTCCTTGAAGAGTCTAACCTAATATTGGAAGTCCTTATCAGTGAGAAATGATTGTTCTTTTATCTCAGCCCAATGACCCTTTATAACTACTGTCCCTTTAAATCACATCCATTTGTATAATGAACGTTCAAATCCAATTCTCTTTAGATAAATATCCCTTTAAACCTACAACTGGTGCTATGTAACTACTGATCCAGTGCTCTGCCACAGAAGACTTTTTCCACAGATTGTAGGTCTGTGTGGCTTTATGCTCAGTGCACCTCTCATGTATTTTGTGGATAGTCTTGTCTTCATATATTTTCCCACACAGGCAAGAGATGCTTAGATTCTTGGTTTCCAGACTGCTAGGTCTTAGATGACTGAGCCCAATAATGCTGTCGTCTTGACTGGTGGGCGGAACAAACACTTTACAATACATAGTATTCTTCTGAGTTCAATGCATGGCACGATCGCCGCCATAACAGGTTTCTCTATGTCCTCAGCAGGCTGCGATCTCAGCTTCTTTGGTCTTAAGGCACATTATATCCCGTGGTTATTGTATGGAACACGAACCACAGGTGCTTCAATTCCGCTGCTAGACTATCATGGTCCAACATGTCAGGTACTCTGTGCAATTGTGTGGTTAGGTCACCTCATTATAAGGGACATGACAGCTGGAGGCATGGAGTTTCATTCTGTATATGCTAGTTTATGGTAGACACTGCGTCTCAGTGTGTCATTTGATCTACTATTGATTAGCACATCCAGAAATGGAATCTGACTATTTTCTTCTATTTCAATAGCAAATTTGATGTCCTGGTGAAGCGAATTCATGTGTTATAATAAGTATTGCAGGTGATGTGGTCCATATCGCCAGATTACGATGTTTCATCTAAATATCGAAAAGAAAAAAAATGCTTGTAGACTGTTGTATCCAGGGCGTCTTCTTTAAACGCCTCCATAAACATATTACAACCACTGGCGATAGTGGGCAATCCGTTGCTACTCCTTCTGTTCATAGTAATTCCCATTGAATAGAAAGTTGGTTGAAGTAAGCACGGATCCGAACAGTTTAGTTAGTACTGTCCGAAATTTATCTCCTATGAGCCTAAGGGAATCTCTTAGATGGACCCTTGTAAAGAGAGATACCAATTTAAAGCTTACCATGATGTTTTCTTGTCCCAGTCGTAGGGCATACATAGAGGCAGCGCCCAGCAGAAGACAATCAGTCATCAGGAACGCCTGAAGATGGCAAGAAGTCAACTAGCGGAAATATTGCGCCTCTGGATGATGAGATACACACTCAACATTTTCCTACACTGGAAAAACATAAACTCAAACACCAATTAGTCTTTGAGGAGTGCACTCTTGCTTTCCTTGTCTTTCTGCGGAGATGCCGAGGTCAAGGCACCAGCCAGATCACCAGAAGAGCAGACTGGCCCTAGTAAGGGCACTCGACACAGGTTGAATTAGACCTTAAGAGAACTCTTCACAGTCCACCTGCAGTTCGCGTCAATATTCTCCCCTGACTTGTGGGAGTGGATAAATGCAATTAGCTGGCCCCAAGCCAACAGAGCGTGGTTGTCAGCCACTTGCAGACAAGCTGCTAAATACGAATGCCTTATAGCTAAACCATCGCAAGAAGAACCTCGGGGAACTATATTCAGTTGTACAGAGAAAATAATAGAGGATGCTACCTTACCTGTGCTAGGAAAAGGGCCAAATTTCGCACCAACACCGACGACGATATCAACAGAGGAATTTATCAGCATGTTGGAAAAGGTTGATCCTCCACTTCTATTACTAGGGCTGTTCCACTGAAGTCAGACATTTGCAGGGAAGAGAGGAAAGCGCTTAAGTGGGTCTGAGAAGATTCTGAGAAATCATGCTCCCGGCAGAAAAAATGGAATTTACAGTCCTGCTACCATATCAAGTATACAAGTAAAAATTGTATGACTTATTATAGGATGAGTTCCAAAGAAGAACTGAAGACAACCCTACCAAGCAAGTGAAGAGGAAGACTCTGGAACTTCTCCAACATTTGCCAGAATAAGAAGCCAGTGAAGAGACTTCGTCCATGAGTAGCTGCAACATGTAATCTTCATCAACTGCATTAAATCCGCAAGGAAGGAATGCCACTCCCCCCAATTGATAGCAGAATCGGCGACCAACATATGAATTTGCAAAACGCCTGAGAGTGATGCTCAGCCGTTTGTGAGTAAATTTCAGCGGCACATACAGAGATCGGCGCGTTTCATCTAGCAGTTCGAGAACTTCCGCCTGAGCATAGCAGACCTCACGGTGAGCTTCAACATGGTATCTCTCTTTATGAGGGCATCTCTAAGATACCTCCTAAATCTCAAAGGAGAGTAGTTTGGGACAGCACAAATGAAATTTTGAACTTTTGGTTATGTCAACTAACTTTCTATTCGATGAAAATTACTATGAATAAAAAGATGGAGTAGTAATGCACTGCCAACTACAGCCAGTGGTGACCAATATGTTTATGAATACATTTGAAAAAGAATCCCTGGAGTCGGCAGTCTACAAGCACTCATGCATTTTTCGATATGTAGATGATAGGTTCATAATCTGGCGACACAGACGTCACCTACAAGACTTCCTGCAACACTTGAATTCGCTCCACCAGAAAATTAAATTCACTGGGGAGATGGAACAAAATAATCAACTTCCATTTATAAATGTGCCTGTCAAACGAAGATCAAATGGCTCACTGGAACACAGTGTCTACTGTAAACCGACACATACATATGGGTACTTGCATGACTCCAGCTGTCATACCCTTTCGCAATAAGGTGTGATAAGCACACAAGTCCACTGAACATGTGACATCTCGGACCATGATAGCATACAGCAGAAATGCAGCACCTACAGACCATGTTCGATATAAATGATTACAGCAAGTGCCAGATACAACATGCATTACGATTAAAGAAGCCGTGAACAACGCTTGGTGAGGATGAAAAGAAACTTGTTGCAATGCTGACTATCCCATATGTTGAGAACACATCAGCAAAAGTCGGAGGAATACTTCGAAAATATAACGTCAAGTGCATGTTCCGCTGACCTACTAAGATGAAAGCCCAGTTAGGATCAGTCAAAAATGACCTAGATTTCCAGAAATCGAGTCTCTACCACATTCCTTGGCAGTATTCTTCCAACACTTGGTGTCAGGTTCACGCCCAGCATGCATGCTGTGGATCAGAGGCGGGCATTGATAAAAAGGCGGCACCCAGCAGAATACAATCCATCATCAGAAACTAGTAAGGATGGCAAGAAGTCAGTTTACCGAGATGTCACACCCTCTGGATAATACCATCTGGCAATACATGAGAGATGTTTAAAATGGAATGTGTATTAAATTCATTTATTTCCACTTTGTGTGTCAGCATAAAATGTCAAATGATTTGTGCTGCAAGTCAAAGTTCGCTGTGATTTATTCTGCTGAAAAAAAGTTACAGTAAAATTTATGAATATTTAGCATTTTTTGTTTGGTATTTTTTCCTTTTTTCCACTTGTAATATATTATAATGTTGTTGCCTCTTTAAAGTAAGCATTATGATTATGACGAGGAGGATGTGGAAATATAATTTTGATGTTGTGCACACACACATATGAGATGAATATTAATGTTGTGACAGAGGTGAAGAGAGAGAGAGAGAAGGGAGAGAGAGAGAAATGAGAAATTTATTATGGAATATAAATTAGAGAGATGATGATGAGGCAAATATGGAGATATTTTTTGATGTTGCATACATGTACATATAAGATGAAATTTAATGGTGAGATAGAGGTGGAAAAAGTGAGAGGATGTGGCTTTATTGTGGTCAAATCAAAGAGATGTTGATGATGAGACAGATGTGGAAATATTTTGTACACACATGTAAGATGATTTTTAATATTGAGAGAGTACAGTATTTGTGGAGGTGGAATATTATGAAATGTGTGTGTGAGATAGTGCCAATTTAGGCAATTCAGTGGCAATTATCTCTTAATATAACGCTTTCATAGACAAATATCTTTTAATATGACGTCAATTCAAATAAAATGTATGTAATTTTCTCAGAAATATTACATGTATTGGAAATTTGCACCATTTTTATTGAATTAAAGTGATCTACTATCTCATTTTAATACTACTATGAGACTGTCAGGAGAGGGGAGGAATAGGGGAAAGGGGAAGGTTTGTAGGAGTGTGCACTAAGAACAACTGGGCTAGTGCCACTATTTTGATTTTTAAATTTCCCACCCCCACCAATCTGCATTTTGTAAACTTTCCGCCACTACCATCTTGCACTGTTAAATTTGCCATCTTCATCTCCCATTTTGTTTAACCACGCAGCAAAGTCATCTTGAACATGTAAATTTACTGCCACCACCATTTTTGATTTTTCAGTGACTGAAGCGCTGACTGGTCGTGGAAACTTGGAGAGTACACTGGAAGATATGAGATTATTTGGGCAGCTACCAGCAGGATCAGGTAAATGCAGAAAGCTTAAGTTGTACTTGAGCAGTACCTTCCCCCAATGCTGTCTACTTGGAGTGTGGTGTAAGCTGTTTCAACACCAGGTAGCAAGTAGCAAGAAGAAGTCAAGTTCTGCTAGTAGAAATTTTCCTGTCTCTCCAAAGCTGCATGATTCGCAACTGCACGTATCTGCCTGAATTACAGAGGGGATAAGGCCAATTCCCACTGGCTGTCACGTCATGTCGCGTCTCACCAAAACGTTCTGTAATGTATTTCAGATGGTGGCATCCACACTGACCATCTCATCATGTCACATCATGTCATGACACCGTCAAGATTTCTTGGGAAGAAAGTTTTGATAACTGATGTCATTTGTTTGTTGTTGATCATGTGACCCTCAAGCTCATTTCCTCCTGATACATGGCCATCTGCACATCTCCCTACTTCGTTTTGTCATCGTTTTTGGGGTTTATATCAGTTGTTTGTTGTTCGTTATTTTTGTTATTTATTATAAACTGTTTCGTTTTGTTATTTCTTTTGTTAAAACTTATAATTTTTGTAATAAATGACGAAACATTAATTGAAATACTGAGACAGCAGTCTGATTTGTACAATATGGGCGCATTAAATTGCTTCCCATCCACTACATTTATGAAGTGGATTTTTATACGTACTGGTGCCATATTTAATATACACTGAAGCGCCAAAGAAGCTGGATTAGGCATGCATATTCAAATACAGAGGTATGTAAACAGGAAGAATACGGCATTGCGGTCAGTAGTGCCTATAAGACAACAAGCGTCTGGCCCAGTTATTAGCTGGGTTACCAAGAGTTAAGTGAGTTTGAATGTGATGTTATAACTGCCGTACGAGCAATGGGGCACAGCATCTCTGAGGTAGGGATGAAGGAGGGTTTTCCCGTATGACCATTTCACGAGTGTACCATCAATAAGCATCAGTGTGCGAACTATTCAACGAAACATCATCGATAAGGGATTTCGGAGATGAAGGCCCACTTGTGTACACTTGATGACAGCACTACTTCAGACATTAGTTGAGTGCATGCCATATCGTGTTACGGCACTTATGCGTGTTCCCGTGGCCCTACATGATGTTAGGCAGGTACGCCAGTTTCTTTGGCTCTTCAGTGTTGTTGTTGTTGTGGTCTTTAGTCCAGAGACTGGTTTGATTCAGCTCACCATGCTACCCTATCCTGTGTAAGGTTCTTCATCTCCCAGCACCTACTGCAACCTGCATACTTTTGAATCTGTTTAGTGTATTTATCTCTTGGTCTCCCTCTACTATTTTTACCCACCACGCTGCCCTCCAATACTAAATTGGTGATCCCTTGATGCCTCAGAATATGTCCTAACAAGCGATCCATCCTCCTTGTCAAGTTGTCTCACAAATTCCTCTTCTCCCCAATTCTATTCAATACCTCCTCATTAGTTATCTACCCATCTAATCTTCAGTATTCTTTTGTAGCACCACATTTCGAAAGCTTCTATTCTCTTCTTGTCTAAACTATTTATCGTCCATGTTTCACTCCCATACATGGCTACACTCCATACAAATACTTTCAGAAACGACTTCCTGACACTTAAATCTGTACTTGATGTTAAGAAATTTCTTTTCTTCAGAAACACCTTCCTTGCCATTGCCAGTCTACATTTTATGTCCTCTGTACTTCGAACATCGTGAGTTATTTTGCTCCCCAAATAGCAAAACTCATTTACTACTTAAAGCGTCTTATTTCCTAACCTAATTCCTTCAGCATCCCTGACTTAATTCGACTACATTCCATTATCCTTGTTTTGGTTTTTTTATGTTCATCTTATATCCTCCTTTCAAGACACTGTCCATTCCGTAGGTTTGCCTTTCCTTAATCTATTTCCTAAGATAAGCTATAGGGAGTAGTATTGCCTCACGTGTTTCAACATTTCTACAGAATCCAAACTGATCTTCCCCGAGGTGTGCTTCTATCAGTTTTCGCATTCGTCTACAAAGAATTTGTGTTAGTACTTTGCAGCTGTGGCTCATTAAACTGGTAGTTCGGTAATTTTCACATCTGTCAACACCTGCTTTCTTTGGAATTGGAATTATTATATTCTTCTTAAACTCTGAGGGTATTTCACCTGTCTCATACATCTTGTTCACCAGATGGTCGAGTTTTGTCATGGCTGGCTCTCCCAAGGCCATCAGTAGTTCTAATGGAATGTTGTCTACTCCCGGGCCCTTGTTTCGACTTAGGTCTTTCAGTGCTCTGTCAAACTCTTCGATGCAGTATCAGATCTCTCATTTCATCTTCATCTACATCCTCTTTCATTTCCATAATATTGGCCTCAAGGACATCGCCCTTGTATAGACTCTCTATAGACTCCTTCCACCTTTCTGCTTGCCCTTCTTTGCTTAGAACTGGGTTTCCATCTGAGCTCTTGATATTCATGCAAGTGGTTCTCTTTTCTCCAAAGGTCTCTTTAATTTTCCTGTAGGCAGTATCTATCTTACCCCTAGTGAGATAAGCCTCTACATCCTTACATTAGTCCTCTAGCCATCCCTAGCCATCCCTGCTTAGCCATTTTGCACTTCCTGTCGATCTCATTTTTGAGACGTTTGTATTCCTTTTTGCCTGTTTCATTTACTGCAATTTTGTATTTTATCGTTTCATCAATGAAGTTCATTACCTGTTCTGTTACCCAAGGACTTCTATTTTACCGACTTGATCCTTTGCTACCTTCTTCCATCTCTCAAAGCTACCAATTCTTCTTCTACTGTATTTATTTCCCCTAGTATTGTCAATTGTTCCCTTATGCTCTCCCTGAAGCTCTCTACAACCTCTGATTCTTTCAGTTTATCTATGTCCCATCTCCTTAAATTCCCACCTTTTTGCTGTTTCTTCAGTTTAATCTGCAGTTCATATCATAACTAATAGATTATGGTCAGAGTCCAAATCTGCCCATGAGATGTCTTACAATTTAAAACCTGGTTTCTGAATCTCTGTCTTACCATTATATAATCTATCTGAAACCTCCAGTAACTCCAGGCTTCTTCCATGTATACAGCCTTCTGTCATGAATCTTGAACCATGTGTCAGCTATGATTAAGTTATACTCTGTGCAAAATTCTACCAGGCGATTTCCTTTTTCATTGCTTACCCCATTCCATACCACCATTCACCTATTACGTTTCCATCTCTTCCTTTTCCTGCTATCGAATTCCAGTTCCCCATGACTATTAAATTTTCGTCTCCCTTCACTATCTGAATAATACCTTTTATCTCATCACACATTTCATCAATTTCTTCGTCATCTGCGGAGCCAGTTGGCATATGAACTTGTACTTCTGTGGTAGGCGTGGGCTTCGTATCTATCTTGGCCACAATAATGGGTCGGGTTGTTTGGGGGAGGAGACCAGACAGCGAGGTCATCGGTCCCACAGTAATGCGTTCACTATGCTGTATGTAGTATCTTAACCGCATTCCTATTTTTTATTCATTATTAAACCTTTTCCTGCATTACCCCTATTTGATTTTGTATTTATAACCCTGTATTCACGTGACCAGAAATCTTATTCCTCCTGCCACCGAGATTCACTAATTCCAAGTATATCTAACTTTAGCTTATCCATTTCTCTTTTTAAACATTCTAACCTACCTGCCAGATTAAGGGATCTTACATTCCACGCTCTGACCCAAACAACGCCAGTTTTCTTTCTCCTGATAACAAGCTCCTCCTGAGCAGTCCATGCCCGGACATCCGAATGGGGGACTATTTTACCTCCGGAATATTTTAGCCAAGAGGACGCCATCATCATTTAACCATACAGTAAAGCTGCATGCCCTCGGGAAAAATTATGGCTGTAGTTTCCCCTTTCTTTCAGCCGTTCGCAATACCAGCACAGCAAGGCAGTTTTGATTAGTGTTACAAGGCCAGATCAATCAATCATCCAGACTGTTACCCCTGCAACTACTGAAAAGGCTCTTCAGTGTATTTCAATGAAATAAATTGCAATATGGCTGTAACTTGAAGTGAAAAAAAGTACTGTGGGAAGAATCAGATTGATTAATAAGTAGAATTTATTTTTATGTTGTCAGGCATTTGTAATTTTTCATAAAGAAATGGACTGAAACCTTCAGACACTGCAACAGTGGTGACTTTTTTTTGTGAAGCATACATAAAGTAATATAGTTGCGTGGGAACAGGAGAATTGTGCAAATATAAGTTGGAGGTTTAAGCGACATTATCAAGTCTGTGGTTTTATGTATCAACTAACACAATGTTCTGGTTGCACTCTTCTGCAGAATAAATACTTTTTCGTTCAATCTATACTTGCCTCAAAATATTATGACATATAACAGTGAAAGTGTGATATTAATCTCTTATGCAAGCAATGTAATGAATGAGATTTCTAAGTGCAAAGCAGATAGAACAGGCAGGTTTGGTTACATTTACAATGATGTTATCCTCCCTTAAGCTGCAGCTTGCTGTAGGGTCAACAGGTCTTGTTTTATGTATTAAAAACTTACGAGCAGCTGTCTTATTATTTGGATCGCTGTAATCCTTGGTCTTAATTTTATACAAACATGTGTGACTGCTATATATTTCAATAAATTCAGCAATTAATTCCCTAAAGCACGTTTTGAATTCACAAAGTAGAGAAGTATTAGACTGACTAACCAGCTAACTCAAACATGTGTTTGAATCGGACTTAATTCGGAAGGTAAGTCATGTCGTTTTCATTTGTGCCAGTTTTCAATGGTTGTGCTGCCACAGTCTTATTGTTGGATTCTCAAAGATATTCCAACGCATATGTTTGTGACAGTGTTATGTGTTGTTGGGAAAACCAAACAAATTTGAATGAAACATAAATGAATTTAAATGCCATAAAACGTTGGAAAGCGGTAAGTAATTTAATGAAGAAGTCTAATTGTTTTGTAAATTACAATTTATTTGTGAAGTTAGGGAAATTGGTTCTGTGCGTGTATTTCGAAACATCTTATCTTACAATAAAATTGTTATACCTTGTTTGTGGTAGGTTCTTGTGTTTCTTTATTCTGCACCTGTTTTAAACACGCTTACAGAGATTATGTGTCTGCATGTGTGCGCCTGTCATAAAGTGAGCGTGAAGTGCCGTTAACGCCTTCGACGGAGACCATTCGGACCATGGAAAACAGTGAAATATTTTTTTATTGTGGCTTAAGATAATGTAAGTTATTGTCGACATGTTCCCGTATTTTTCCCTGCGGAAGCGGATGAAAACTCTAAACTGTCCCATTCCACAGGTTAACAAGAGATTGCGGTTATGCTCCACCAAAAATGCAAGTAACTAGAATTATTTCATTTCTATCTGCAATAGTTTATTACATATATAGAAAATGTCCTTATCTGTCTTTGTTAGTGCTGTGTTTTAATGCAGGCTCGTAGTTTGGGACCCCCATACCTCCCGAATAGAAGTGGCAGTATTATTTTTCGTATTTATGTTAATATTTTGTACAGAATTTTAAAATGTGGCTATCTGTTTGACTCGTCCCAAGCATTCCATTGGAATATTATCAGGAAATATTGGAAATCAGTCGAAGATAAATTTTGACTGCTATGTTCTCTGTAAAAGGCGACAATAAACCAATCACCCTGGCTGCCAAAGTTGGGAAGTGCTGGGTGCCCTACTTGTTTTCATCCTCGCAAAGAAATGTTTTTAAACATACTCATTGACAGAAAACTTTCGTCACTGAGTTGAAATTTAGTGTTCTTTTTTTCAGTCTGAAGACTGCTCTGTTGCAGAGCTCTCTCCATGCTACTGTATCCAGTGGAAACCTGTTCTCCAAATAACTGTTGGCACACATACATTTTAACCTGCTTACTGAACATGTCTCTTGCTCTACCTGTGCAGTCGCCCCCCCCCCCCTCTCCAACACCTGTGTCCCAACTAAATTGATGTTTTATTGATATCTCAGAATGTGTAAATGTGTCCCTCGGAATGTGGGAATGTGTCCTGTCATCCAATCCCTTCTTTTACTCAAGTTATGGCACAAATTTCTTTTCACGCCAATTCTATTCAGTAGGGTCGAGGCCCCAGTTATGGCCACATTAAGGGAAATTTGAGATACATCACATTTTTACTATAGGAAGAAAGTATACAAATTACTTCAAAAAATCGTATCTATTGCTTCAAAGTCTTCACATTACAACCATGTAAAAACAAATATTCTAAGTTGTATAACAAAAGCAGAAAGAAATATTGAAAAATAAATGGCGCATTTCCCCGGTTTTGGCCATGTAAAGCCTACCTATGGTCAGTTGTTTCCCCACTTATGGCCACTTCATATTATAATAAAACTATGGCTAAAATAACTGTTAATCCATGTGCCAGAAGGTAATTTGTGCTTTATACAAGTAGATAAGACAACAAACATACATCAAATAGGTAAAAGGTACAGCAACTGAATGAACAGAAAAAAAAAATCATTAGGCAAATTATTGTCCCAGTAATTACTTAAATCAACTTCCAGACAAGTTTATTTCTTACGAGTATCAATGGAACCAGGAAACTTTGTTTTTAATGAACATCCTTCTTGCATCAAGACTGGATCTGGCAGTTTCCCTATAATATCTTCACCCGTTCTAGTCGAAACATCATTTTCAGTGTATTCGAAACAAGTTTTCTGAACATTAGAACTTTTTAGGCACTGAATTTCATATTCAGAATCAGAAAGCACTTTCAAAATTACAGATACATACTTAAAAATTTGCAGGTCTTGTTGTTCTATTTCCTGTTAAACTAAATTTTCCCAAAATAAAGTCCCCTACTTTCAAATTCTCACTCGAAGATAGTTTCACATTTTCTGGTATATCATCTTCATCTCCTTCTACGTAGTCATCTAAACTGCTTCCACTGTCCGTCCGTTCTTCTTTCTCGGAAGAACTTGTCGGCCTATCACTTAACTCTTGTCTGTTTCTTGTTTTCCCCTTTTTTACGAGAAGATAATGCCAAGTGCTGCTCTTTGGACTTTAACTCCTCCATAGCTTTTCTCTTCCTTTTTTCCTGCTCCTTGTCTTGCTTCTCTTTTTCCTTCAGTTCATGATATTCCACCCACTTGTCACTAGTCACAACAGTGGGTGTGTGTTCTTTCTTTCTTTTTGTGCCTCGTTCTTTGGGTTTTGGCCAAGTGATGACACCTTCAACAACTGTTGCTAATGATTTTGGTGGTGTCACTTGGATACGCACTGAAGATGGACTATGGTTGGAAGTTGGAGTACCTGAATTACGTGAAATACTATTGTGGGTTGTTGATATATCTGCAGGAATAAGATTGTTGGTGGGTGTTGAAGGAATATCTGTATTTTGTAAAATGCTGCTGTGTGTTGAATATATGTCAATATTGATGAAGGAGCGCAGGAGAGCTTCTGTTAAGTTTGGAAGGTAGGAGACGAGGTATTGGCAGAAGTAAAGCTGTGAGGACGGGGCGTGAGTCATGCGTGGGTAGCTCAGTTGGTACAGCACTTGCCCGCGAAAGGCAAAGGTCCCGAGTTCGAGTCTCGGTCTGCCACCCAGTTTTAATCTGCCAGGAAGTTTCAATCCGGTATGTATTTATATAAAAATACCAAAAATCTTTTAATAAGCCTATTTAAATAAAATTAGCCTAGTGTAATGTAGGACAGAACACCAATATTGACGTTTTTGTATCAGTTTTTAGAAGTGGCCAAAACAGGATACATATATGTCTCCACCTATGGCCACATGCGTGGCCATAACCCGGAACCAGGGCTAAATATGGATCTGTTAATGGCCACATACTTTTGATAACATGTTTTTAGTCTGAGCCATATAAAACTTAACAGAAATGAAAATATGATGTCTTATCTTACCTCTGAAAAGATTAAGTTTCTTCTGATGTTTTATTTAAACATGTAAAATACAAAAAAACAGATCATGTGTTGCTTAAAGAAAACTTCTGCAAAACCCAGCTTCTTCAACACTGATCATTTCACAAAATGGTGTCTCCAAACAAAAACAGACAAAAGAATGATTATGTAGACAAATGAATAGAGCCTTTCACAAAGTTTATTATAATCTATGGTAGAACTGGCTGGTATTCCAGAGAAGCTTAAAAATTAACCTTTGACATCGAGGTGGCCATAAGTGGGGTAGTGGCCAAAACTAGAGCCTTCACCCTATCTCCTTAGTATTGTTGTTTCGTAGTGCCACGTTTCTTAAGGTTGTAGTATTTTCTTGTGTTAACTGCTTATTGTCCACATTTCAATTCCATCCAAGGCTGCACTCCAGACAAATGCCTTCAGAAAAAACTTCCAAACACTTAAATTTATATTTGATGTTAATAAATCTCTCTTCTTCAGAAACCTTTTAGTTGCCGTAGAAAGTATATGTTTTATGTCCTTTCTATTTTGCCCATCTTCAGTTATTTTATTGCCCAAATAGCAAAATTCATCTAAGAGTTGTTTCTCATTCCCTAGTATAATTCCTGATTTAATTTGGCTATATTCCAGTACCATTGTTCAGCTTTTGTTAAGTTAATTTCATAGCTTACTTATAAGACACTGTCAGGTCTGTTCAACTTCACTTCCAAGTCTTTTGATGTTATCTGACAGAGTTACAGTGTCACTAGCAAATCTAAAAAGGCTTTATTTCTTCTCCCCGAACTTTAATGCTTCTTCAAATTTTTCTCTGTCTGTATTTACTGCTTACTCAATGTGAAGATTGAACAATGTCAGTAATAGGCTACAATCCTATCTCACTTCCTTCTCATCCACTGCTACCCTTTCATGCTGGGCTGGTGTCTGGTTTGTGTACAAGTTGTATATGCCTTTCACTGATTGTATTTTACCGCTGCTACCCCCAGAATTTCAAAGAGTGTATTCTAGTCAGGACTGTCAGAAGCTTCCTCTAGGTGTACGGAACCTGCAGATGTAGGTTGTCCTTCTTTAACCTATCTTCTAAGATAAGTTGTGGGATCAGTATTGCGTCTCGTATTCCAACATTTCTCAGGACCCCAAATTGGCCTTCAGTGAGCTTGACAGACATTGTTCATAGTACACAGAAATGTTGTTGTTGTTGTTGTTGTTGTTGTGGTGGTCTTCAGTCCTGAGACTGGTTTGATGCAGCTCTCCATGCTACCCTATCCTGTGCAAGCTTCTTCATCTCCCAGTACATACTGCAACCCACATCCTTCTGAATCTGCTTAGTGTATTCATCTCTTGGTCTCCCTCTATGATTTTTACCCTCCACGCTGCCCTCCAATGCTAAATTTGTGATCCCTTGATGCCTCAGAACATATCCTACTAACCGGTCCCTTCTTATTGTCATGTTGTGCCACATACTCCTCTTCTCCCCAATTCTATTCAATACTTCATCATTAGTTATGTGATCTACCCATCTAATCTTCAGCATTTATCTGTAGCACCACATTTCGAAAGCTTCTATTCTCTTCTTGTCCAAACTATTTATTGTCCACGTTTCACTTCCATACATGGCTACACTCCATACAAATACTTTCAGAAACGAATTCCTGACACTTAAATCTATACTCGATGTTAACAAATTTCTCTTCTTCAGAAACGCTTTCCTTGCCATTGAAAGTCTACATTTTATATCCTCTCTACTTCGAACATCGTCAGTTATTTTGATCCCCAAATAGCAAAACTCCTTTACTACTTTAAGTGTCTCATTTCCTAATCTAATTCCCTCAGCATCACCCAACTTAATTCGACTACATTCCATTATCCTTGTTTTGCTTTTGTTGATGTTCATCTTATATCCTCCTTTCAAGACACTGTCCATTCCGTTCAACTGCTCTTCCAAGTCCTTTTCTCTCTCTGATAGAATTACAATGTCATCGGCGAACCTCAAAGTTTTTATTTCTTCTCCATGGATTTTAATACCTACTCCGAATTTTTCTTTTGTTTGATTTACTGCTTGCTCAATATACAGATTGAATAACATCGGGGATAGGCTACAACCCTGTCTCACTCCTTTCCCAACCACTGCTTCCCTTTCATGCCCCTTGACTCATAACTGCCATCTGGTTTCTGTGCAAATTGTAAATAGCCTTTCGCTCCCTGTATTTTACCCCTGCCACCTTTAGAATTTGAAAGGGAGTATTCCAGTCAACATTGTCAAAAGCTTTCTCTAAGTCTACAAATGCTAGAAACGTAGGTTTGCCTTTTCTTAATCTTTCTTCTAAGATAAGTCGTAAGGTTAGTATTGCCTCATGTGTTCCATTATTTCTACGGAATCCAAACGGATCTTCCTCGAGGTCGGCTTCTACCAGTTTTTCCATTCGTCTGTAAAGAATTCGCGTTAGTATTTTGCAGCTGTGACTTATTAAACTGATAGTTCGGTAATTTTCACATCTGTCAACATCTGCTTTCTTTGGAATTGGAATTATTATATTCTTCTTGAAGTCTGTGGGTATTTCGCCTGTCTCATACATCTTGCTCACCAGATGGTAGAGTTTCGTCAGGACTGGCTCTCCCAAGGCCATCAGTAGTTCTAATGGAATGTTGTCTACTCCCGGGGCCATGTTTCGACTCAGGTCTTTCAGTGCTCTGTCAAACTCTTCACGCAGTATCGTATCTCCCATTTCATCTTCATCTACATCCTCTTCCATTTCCATAATATTGTCCTCAAGTACATCGCCCTTGTATAAACCCTCTATATACTCCTTCCACCTTTCTGCTTTCCCTTCTTTGCTTAGAACTGGTTTTCCATCTGAGCTCTTGATATTCATACAAGTGGTTCTCTTTTCTCCAAAGGTCTCTTCAATTTTCCTGTAGGCAGTATCTATCTTACCCCTAGTGAGATAAGCCTCTACATCTTTACATTTGTCCTGTAGCCATCCCTGCTTAGCCATTTAGCACTTCCTGTCGATCTCATTTTTGAGACGTCTGTATTCCTTTTAGGCACAGCAAATGCATTAATAAACTGAGTTCTTATCATTCTGTAACAAAATCTAATGGTGGTGGTCTGAAAAGTTCCCAGCCTCACTCATAGACCATGTTACTAAGTGCATATAAATATTGTAAGTCAAAAATGAATGAACACAGTGATATCATCAGATCAGACCACATATCATATCTGCAAAAATGTTCAACCATTCACTTATTCCCCACAAATCCATGTAATTTCCTGTACTGATGACCTTGATTTTCCCAGCAACATACAATACTGTCACAAACTTCCATATTGGTATTCCATAAAAAATTCAACAATAAAGCTAAATTGGCAAACACATAACAATACAACTTGCCTTCTAAACTGAGACAAATGGGATCTGCAGGTGATTATCCAATGAAAGAGTGCTTATAGTATTTCAAAAACCAGTATTAAGTGAGAATTCTGTGATAATACTGCAGCACTCAACATATTGTTCCCATAGGGAATGTGGAAACAAGATTCAACTAACTGCAACACACAAAGAGGCATTTAAGCAGTCATTCTCCTGTGCACCATACACAAGTGGAAAGGGAAGACACCCTAATATGTGGCACAAGTGGAAGCACCCTCTGCCAACCACTTCAGTGGTTACCATAGTAGCTGTCTCCAAGTCATTCATTATTCATCTGTGTTTAATTATTGTCTTTCCAAAATGATTGCTGAGAAGCCCTTTGTTTGTACAGGTATTTTGCACAATATTTTGATAAATTGGGAAAAATCATAAACACCAATAACCCAGAAAAACTTAAAGCAACTGAAAAGTTTAGACTGGTATTGACAAAGCAGTGAAGATAGTAGTGCAGATTGTACATCAGCTGCACTGCACCCTGAGCCATTTTACATACTGCATGTAAGGGCATACTCCCGAATGGCACTTGAATCTTTAGGTGGAAGACAGGTTATTGTTTAATTTTTTACTTACAATGGGGCCATTGTGGACAAAAAAAGCTCAAGATATTGCCTTGTTATATTCCGTAAGACCCATCATGCAGTAAACCTTAAGCAGTTTAGGAACCTCAAAAATGAGTCTACTAAAGAGTAAGCAGCCTTGCTTTGTGAGAGTGAATGAAGTAGTAGTCAAATGATGTGACCAAACTCTGATTGACTACTACTTAAAGCTTGGGAACTATTTAGACCACCGAGCGAGGTGGCGCAGTGGTTAGACACTGGACTCGCATTCGGGAGGACGACGGTTCAATCCCGCGTCCGGCCATCCTGATTTAGATTTTCCGTGATTTCCCTAAATCACTCCAGGCAAATGCCGGGATGGTTCCTCTGAAAGGGCACGGCCGACTTCTTTCCCCATCCTTCCCTAATCCGATGAGACCGATGACCACGCTGTCTGGTCTCCTTCCCCAAAACCAACCAACCAACCTATTTAGACCCTCATAAAAGATGATTACATGGACACACACATTTTCATTCTTCTTTTGCTCCCAGACACCGGTAACCCCTTGTCAACAATCAGGATTGTGGGCTAGACTATGAAAGTATCTCTCCCCCCCTCCCCCCCCCCCCCCCAAAAAAAAGTCTGCAATGAACAACAACTTACTGCATAATTATCAAAGAAGCTGTTGATATTTTGACATTTACATAAGTGATGATAAAATTGAGACACTATACAGGGGCCTATATAAAGGAAACGAACTTGAACGCAATATTATAGAGAAGGGAGAGGAAGTAGACAGAGTTGAGGTAGATGATGTGATACTGCAAGAAGAAGACCTAAGCCAAAACTAGGCCCCTTGACTACACTACCTTCCCTCATAACTGCTGATATCTTTGGGAGAGCCAACCTTCACAGAACTATTCCACCTGGTTTGAAAGATCTATGAGGCAGGGGAAATACCCTCAGACTTAAACAATGTGTAATAATTCCAGTTCCAAAGAATGCAAATTCTTACAGCTGTGAATATTACTGAACTATCTGTTTAATAAGTCATGGTTCCGAAATACCGACACAAATTATTTTCAGAAGAATGCAAAAAAAGCAAACTGTCTGTGGCTTTACAATCAAACAATGGAATCCATGATGGACTGTAAAAATACCAGAGAAGGAAATTTGCTACTCACCATATAGTGGAGATGCTGAGTCGCGGTAGGCACAACAAAAAGATTCACACAATTAAAGCTTTCAGCCATTAAGGCCTTTGTCAGCAGCACACACACACACACACACACACACACACACACACACACACACACACACACACACACGTAAACACAACTTGCACACACATCTGCAGTCTCAGAAAGCTGAAACCACACTGCAAACAGCTGCACCAGTGCATGATGGGAGTGGCAACTGGGTGGAGGAAAGGAGGAGGCTGTGGCGGAGAGGGGGAGGGATAATATGGTGGGAGTGGCGGACAGTGAAGTGTTGCAGTTTAGAGAGAGAGCAGGAGAGAAGGGGGGGAGGTGGTAAGTAGTGGAAAGGAGAGAAATAAAAAGAAATTAAAAGACTGGGTGTGGCGGTGAAATGATGGCTGTGTAGTGCTGGAATGGGAACAGGGAGGAGGCTGGATGGGTGAGGACAGTGGCTAACAAAGGTTGAGGCCAGGAGGGTTACAGGAATGTAGGATGTATTGCAGGGAAAGTTCTCACCTGCGCAATTCAGAAAAGCTGGTGTTGGTGGGAAGGATCCATATGGCACAGGCTGTGAAGCAGTCATTGAGATGAGAGATATGTTTGGCAGTGTGTTCAGCAACAGGGTGGTCCACTTGTTTTTTGGCCACAGTTTGTTGGTGGCCATTCATGCGGACAGACAGTTTGTTGGTTGTCATGCCTACATAGAACGCAGCACAGAGGTTGCAGCTTAGCTTGTAAATCACTTTACTGGTTTCATAGGTAGCCCTGCCTCTGATGGGATAGGTGATTTTAGTGACCGGACTGGAGTAGGTGGTGGTAGGAGGGTGTATGGGACAGGTCTTGAATCTAGGCCTATTACAGGGGTATGAGCCATGATGTAAGGGATTGGGAGCAGGGATTGTGTAAGGATGGACGAGTATATTGTGTATGTTTGGTGGACGGCGGAATAGGACGGTAGGAGGGGTGGGAAGGATAGTGGGCAGGACATTTCTCATTTCAGGGCACGACGAGAGGTAATCGAAACCCTGGCGGAGAATGTAATTCAGTTGCTCCAGTCCTGGATGGTACTGAGTTACGAGGGGAATGCTCCTTTGTGGCCGGACTGTGGGACTTTGGGAGTTGGTGGGAGACTGGGAAGATAAGGCACAGATTTTTTTTTTTACAAGGATGAGAGGATAATTACGGTCAGTGAAGGCTTCAGTGAGATCCTCGGTATATTTTGAGAGGGACTGCTCGTCACTGTAGATGCGATGACCACGGGTGGCTAGGCTGTACGGAAAGGTCTTCTTGGTGTGGAATGGGTGGCAGCTGTTGAAGTGGAGGTTGCTAATCTCTGCACCATGTTGAAACCTTACCAAGATCTGATTGAATATTTATGCAGCTTCTTTCAGATGATAATTTATTATAGATAACTGAATCCTCTGCAAAAAAAGCTTGATTTTACTGTTAATGTTGTATGCAAGGTCTTTTAATATACAACTTGAACAGCAAGGATCCCAACACACTTCCCTGGCACACACTTGAAGTTACTTATACATCTGACGTTGATTCTTCATCCAAGATAACGTGCTGTGTTATCTCTACCAAAATGTTTTCAATCCAGTCACAAATTTTACTAGATACCCCATATGGTTGCACTTTTGACAATAAGCGTAGGTGTGGTACTGAGTCAAATGCTTTTTGGAAATCAAGAAATACTGCATCTGAAGGTTGATCCAAAGATTTCAGCAGGTCATGTGAGAAAAATGCAAGTTGGGTTTCTCATGATCGATGTTTTCGAAATCCATGCTGGTTTACTTTCAGGAGGTCATTCTGTTCAAGATACCTCATTCTGTTTGAGCTCAGAATATGTTCTGTGAAAGATCTCATGACAATGTTTTGCTTTGATAGGCAGTGATGGCATCACACATTGCTCTCTTGACAACCATACATGATTCATTCAGCATTTCTCTGTCTACAGCCCTATGCTTTGTCTTACACCTAGTATGTAGTAATCTCTGTGTCTTTAGTTTTTTTACAGCGACTGTGTACTGTGGAGGTTCTCTTCCGTTGAGGTTCTCTTCCGTTATGAACTGCTCTACTGGGTACATATCTATCCAGTGCATGGTCAGCTGTTCTTTTAAACTTGAGCCAGAGTTCCTCTACATGCTCCTGCCCCATGCTGAAAGTATCAAGTTCCTCACAGGAGTATGACACTACTAGATTTTTTATCTATGTTACTGAACATATATATCTTTCTGCTTGTTTTTGTCGCCCTTTGCACTGTGGTAATCATTGTTGCCATAACTGCGTCATGGTCACTGATACCAGTTTCAATGTGCACATCATCAAAGAGGTCAGGTCTATTTGTTGCCATTAGATCCAGTATATTTCCATCATGAGTGGGGTTCCGAACTATATGTTCTACGAGGGTGTTTGAAAAGTTGTCAGAATTACCATGAGAGGTCAGTGCTAGCACAACGAGTTGTTAAAGTGATATTCATTGGCCTGTTGCCTGTAAACGCGTGCCATGTTAGTGCTCTTGGAAGAGAGTTGTGGTGGTGACGTGGCACTGTTGTTGTTCCCGAGTAGTGATTTGCGAAGATATAAAAAAATTGAGATTCTAGCAGTGATTAAGTACTTCATAAAGAAACACATGAAAGCAAAAGATATTCATGTCGATTTCGAGAATACACTGGGGGACTCTGCTCCTTCATATTCAACCGTTACCAAGTGGAAAAATGAATTTAAATTTGGTTGAGAGAGCTTAGAGAATGATTCGTGCATTAGTCGGCCAGGATGTGTCACTACTCCAGAAATCATTGCAAAAGTGCACAAATTGGTCATGGAGGATAGCTGATTGAAAGTGTGTGAAGTTCCTCAAGCTTCCCAGATGTCATCTGAAAGGGTATATCACATTTTAACTGAAGAATTAGAAATGAAAAAATAATCTGCAAGATGGGTGCCGTGACTCTTGACACTGCATCAAAAACACGTGAGAATGGACATTCGGAACAATGTTTGGCCCATTTTAGGAGAAACGAACAAGATTTTTTGTGCCAGTTTGTGGCCACAAGATGAAACTTGGGTGCACTGCTATATCCCAAAGACAAAACAACAGACAAAGCATTGGAAACTTGATGTTTCTCCGTCACCAAAGAAAGCAAAGACAATTCCTTCGGCAGGAAAGGTCATGGCATCAGTGTTTTGGGATATGTAGGGGATTCTGTTCGTAGATTATCTCCCACTGGGCAAACAATTATTGGAGAATACTATGCTAATCTCCCGGACAAATTACAACAAAAGATATGTGAAAAAAGGCCTGGTTTAGCTCGGAAGAAAGTTACCTTCCATAAAGACAGTGCCTGCCCACACAAGTCTCATTGCAAAGGCAAAATTACATGAACTAAGGTATGAATTGTTGCCACACCTGCCTTAATTCTGCTCTACCAGATTTCTGTCTCTTTCCAAAACTGAAAATTTTTCTTGGTGGACGAAGATTCACTCAAATGAAGAAGTAATAGCCGGAGTTGACAACTGTTTTGCAGGCCTGGAGGAAACTCATGTTCGAGATAGGATCAAGGCACTGGAACATCGTTGGACCAAGTGCATTAATCTACATTGAAAAATAAAAAAAATGTTTCAGTGATGTAAGTACTTTTTTCCTATTCCGTTCCAAGAACTTTTCAAACCAGCCTCGTAGGTAGTTGTCAGAGAAGGCAATTAATAAAGTTTCGCAAGATGTTTTATCACAGTCACTACTAACAAAACTGTAAGTTTCCCAAGAAAAATGTTGGATGATTAAAGTCTCCACTGATGATTACTGTATGATTAGGGAACTTACGTGCAAGTGAACTGAGGTTTTCTCTTAAAGTTTTCGGTTACCTCAGGAGATGAGTCTGGTGGGTGATAGAAGGACCCAATTATTATTTTATGCCCACCCCTGATACTGAGTCTTGCTCAAACAATCCCACATGCTGCTTCAATTTCTATTTCAGTGAACTTGAGTTTCTCGTCTATTGCAACAAATACACTGCATTCATTTTCCATTTGCCTGTCTTTTTGATATATACTTAAAATTTCCCCCAAAATCTCACTGCTATCAATTTCAGGTGTCAACCAGCTTTCTGTGCCTAGTATTATGTGAACTTGGGTGCTTCTCATGAGCGCTTCAAACTCTGGCACTTTTTTGTGAATGCCTCAGGCAGTTTACCATTAGGATTGTACACTCTCTCCTGTGTGAGGCATTTGTTTCGATCTCACACTTATACTTGTGGGTTTCCTACAGCTATCATTATGTGAATTGGATGGAGAGTTGCCTAATCTAAAAACCCTTTCATGCACCCCACACACAGTCAGCTACCTGAGGAGCAGCCTCTGTTGTGTTGTGCTCACCTGACCTTTTAAGGGGGACCCTACAGTTCTCAACCCTATGGCGCAAGTCCAGGAAGTCACAGCCTAACTTGTCACAGAACATTTGAAGAGCCACAACCAGTTCTGGGGACAATGCTGCAAATTGTGAGCTTCGTTGAAACTCCATGCCAAGGCTGGTATTTCAGCCTCCTCTGCGTCACTGGAATGACTCAAGAATGACCCTGGAGCCGTCATTTGTTCCAACACGTGCCACAATCTACAGTGGGTTGCGCCCTGTTCCCTCAATGACTGCTGGAGTAGCCTCAAGTTTAATGAGGCCCTCAGGCATACACACTGAGTGCATCTGGTGTCCTTTCCTTTCCCTTGCTGACATTTCCCTTAGGGATACCAGTATTCACAGTACGTTTGAAGTGCAGACGATTAATAGACCTCCACCCTTTTGTGTTTGCTCCCTCCTGATACCTGACAAACAGGTTTCCTCAAAACAAGTGAAGTGAGTCTCACTGGCTCAGGCTCAGTTTCAGGTTTCAGTGAAAGACAGCACCTCAGAGTTGTTGATTAGGGGGGGATCAATACAACACTCTTGAGTCCTCCCTGGTTCCCGTCCACCCTATACGGGATGCCTAGATCTACAATTGACACACCACTTGCAGTCAAATGGACGGTAGTTACTGATCCTGTATTTTCTGCAGAGAAGACTGAACCCACAGGAGACGATAGTATCTGAGACACCTCTGGTACATGTATGACAGGTATGTGACTCTCGGGAGCTCTTCCAGCACACTGATTCGTGGCAGCTGCCAATCATTTGACAGTAGTTAGGGCGATGCCCAGATGCTTACAAATGTCAGCCAACTACTCCCATGTTCGAAACAACATTCACAGTGGGGGTACATTTTGACTGGTGCAATGTATTACAAGGCAGTGAACAAACAACTTTAAATAAAACCTGCTGATTATCTTTTATTCTGTTGAGCTAAAAAGTTCGCTAATTCCATTTATGAATTGAAGCAAATACATAAAACGAGATTTCTGTAAAGACAGCACAAAAAACCATGGTAAAAAATACTGGTTTCCTAAAATGTTTTGATGTTAATTATAGTTCTGAGCAAACTCGAAAACAGTTAATTTGTAATATGTAAAAAATAACCATTGTGCAAAAAAAAAAAAAATCATTAAAGCAGAAGTAATTCCATGCTGAGAAAATACCAAATAAAATTTTCATGTGGTTCTGATCATTGCACTATGACAGAACCGAAAACAGTTGGTACTTGTTGAATATCTGTATATTTTAATTCTTTCCAGTCGCTGAACAAAGGCGGAAGACCACTGAAATTATTTAGCCACAAGAGAGCAGCACTTAAATAATGGCTGTGGCAGTAATTGTTATACAAGACTCACCTCTGGCTACAAAACAAGCTATGTTTTGCAGACATGTGGCTGGTTTTTTGGATCCAGCAGTGTCTTAGTCAGTTAATCAAGGGTCAAGAATGCCTGCCACTAGCAATAATTTTCACATTAATACAGTTAGTTACAACTAGATTGTGGCAGGGCGTAGAGCAGCTGTACACAAACATGCTTCAGTAATATACTTTTACTGTACATGAATGAGTCCACATTACTGTTGGCATTATATTAAACAAGTGGGTAGAAGTCAAATATCATTTTATATTGATGTTGCAGTTCTGCTGCAGTTAATAAAAGTTATAGCTATATAACAAGTGACACGTTGGAACACCCTGCACCTTTCTAATCTGTATAGTCCTCGTGCCAACATTATGTACATTTATCACACTGTCATTATTACAATAACAGCCACACCTTGAGGAAATGCTTTTTGCTGAACCTGTTTTCTGAGGAGCTAGGAACAATATTCTTTTTGCGGAATGTTATTCAGATCTAGATGATAAAGTTGTCTTTTTCCCCTCTTCCCTTCTGTTTTCCTTCTACTTTTTATCTTTTTGTTTCTGTTTGAGAGAATTCTCCAACAGTGATGATAGGATTTCCAATTTCTGTGCCCTTCTTGTCCTCCTGTCAATTGATGATGATTTCGGCCAAAGGCAGATGCCAGAAATGGGTGTGCGCACTTGTGGCACTTAATTCTAGTAATCCCGGAAAAGTTCATGGTTGGATTTCCTATGCTCGCTGGTGTCTCCAGTCTTGTTTTGTATTCAGTGATCTGAGCTGCAGTTTTGTGTCTTGCTGTTTGCAGGAAGGAGCACACCACTCCAACAAATAAACATTAAAACTGAATGGGCATACTCCTGTTACTTCATATGCTTTTGCTAACTTCTCTGCTATTGCTGTCTGGCAGTAGGCTCTTCTGATTGAAGCACCACAGTGGTGAGTATTCTTGCTCTAGTTCACTTCAAGAAAGGCAGACAACTGCTAATGTGTACATGAGAGAGTAATATCATGTAGACTTAATAGCCTTTTTTTAGTAAATCTAAGTGCTTTTGCTGTTTAGTTAATAGGCCTAAATTACTGTGTGTGTGTGTGTGTGTGTGTGTGTGTGTGTGTGTGTGTGTGTTACTTTCAGTCCTAACAAAAATGCTTGGTTAGCTAAATGCCAATAAAGAATAGAGAAGCAACAGCACTTTATGTCACTACGTACTGCAACAATGACTAGCCAGTGGCAGGATTCAACACATAAAACATTGTATTCGTATATGATTTGTCGTCCTGACCAGACTTACTTAACTAAATTTCTATTTAGAGAAAGTTTAGTCAGAGTGGGAATTAGAACATGGATCAATATATTGTACAACTATATCGAAAATAGACCAAGTTTCAGGATGACTTCGTCTGTGGATCATATGGTTATTTGATGATGATAATGGTAATTCCTGTATGGGAACAAGCAGCGAAGATGGATGATTCGTAATATCTAGATACATTTAAATGATGAGTCATGTTATCTTTTAAGCTTTTTCTCTTCTTCTTCTTCTTCTTCTTCTTCTTCTAGGAGTAAGTGACACAATCAGATAGTCAATCCTTAATAATATCCTCCTGTACCAGAAATGATATATTTCCTTCTTATCCCATCCAGTAAGTCTCCCCTGAGCTGGGTTTGGGGTTCTGGGTGACTTCTCTGAACTGTAGCCCTTCCGCTAAACCTCTCCAGTCCTTTTCCTCCACCCCTCTTCCTTCCTCTTCAGTTCATCTGCCAGAAGAAGGAGTCACTGGCTCCCAAAGCTTGTAAAAGTTAAATCCTTGTGTGTGTGTGTGTGTGTGTGTTTTCCCCTGCCACCACTTGGTGAATAGATTACTTATCTATCCATTTGTATTATATTAGAAATGATAGAGTGCTGTACAGACAGTGAGGCACACTTGCAGTTTCCCCTGAAACATAAAGGTTGAAGTCCAAAGCTGGATTAGATGGCAATCAACAATGCACATTTTGTGAACATAACTACATCATCGTATCACAGGTACAGAAGCTAAGAAAGTTTGTGTTTTACATCCTTGTCACTACAGACAGAACAATAACTCAGTATAGTGATTACTAGCCTTTTCCTTGTGGCTTGGCCCGGGTATGTGTTTAACACATATATTGAACATGCTTCCTGCTCCCACTCTCTGTGTCTACCTCATCCTCACACCTCTATCGGTCTCCTCCCCCTCACTCTCTGCCCGTTCATCTCCTCCTCCACTTCTCTTTGTCCATTTTCTCCACCCCGTCTCTTTGACCATGACTTCTTCCCCCCTCTCTCTCTGACCATATCTTCCTCCTCCCTCCCTCTAACCATATCCTCCTCCCCTTCTCTCTTTCCATCTCCTCCTCTCTCTTTGTCTTTCCTCCTCCCCCTCACTCTGTCCATCCCTTCCTCTATCCATCTCAACCCGTCCTCAGCTATCCTCATCAGCACCTGTAGCCCCTGCCATATAGCTAAAAAAAAAATAAAAAAAAAATACAAATAAAGTTGATGCTACTGCCCACAGCATGCCTGTCATGCTGACAGGCCACACATCAGAGATTTGAAAATAATTTATTTGCCCTTGATGTGCAGGCTGCCATCCAAAGCTTGTGCATAAATCAGGCCGATACTACTCAAACACACGGAGAACCATTTCTTGTCGCTGACATGTAGGCAACCCTGTAAAGCAGGTTGATTTGGCATGCCGATACTATTCTTACACAACGTGCCTGTCGTGCAGGGCACCCTGTACACCAGGGGCTGGAAGAAACATATTTTTGGTGGTATCTTCACTCCTATTGGATCTAGGAGATAATAAACCCCACAGTGCTGATACTTGTAAGGCCTGCTGTTTCTGTGTCAAATTTGGTTTAAATCTATACAGCGATTTGTAAGGAGATCACAGACAGATACATACACTCTGCTTTTTATACACTCTTGGAAATTGAAATAAGAACACTGTGAATTCATTGTCCCAGGAAGGGGAAACTTTATTGACACATTCCTGGGGTCAGATACATCACATGATCACACTGACAGAACCACAGGCACATAGACACAGGCAACAGAGCATGCACAATGTCGGCACTAGTACAGTCTATATCCACCTTTCGCAGCAATGCAGGCTGCTATTCTCCCATGGAGACGATCGTAGAGATGCTGGGTGTAGTCCTGTGGAACGGCTTGCCATGCCATTTCCACCTGGCGCCTCAGTTGGACCAGCGTTCGTGCTGGACGTGCAGACCGCGTGAGACGACGCTTCATCCAGTCCCAAACATGCTCAATGGGGGACAGATCCGGAGATCTTGCTGGCCAGGGTAGTTGACTTACACCTTCTAGAGCATGTTGGGTGGCACGGGATACATGCGGACGTGCATTGTCCTGTTGGAATAGCAAGTTCCCTTGCCGGTCTAGGAATGGTAGAACGATGGGTTCGATGACGGTTTGGATGTACCGTGCACTATTCAGTGTCCCCTCGACGATCACCAGTGGTGTACGGCCAGTGTAGGAGATCGCTCCCCACACCATGATGCCGGATGTTGGCCCTGTGTGCCTCGGTCGTATGCAGTCCTGATTGTGGCGCTCACCTGCACGGCGCCAAACACGCATACGACCATCATTGGCACCAAGGCAGAAGCGACTCTCATCACTGAAGACGACACGTCTCCATTTGTCCCTCCATTCACGCCTGTCGCGACACCACTGGAGGCGGGCTGCACGATGTTGGGGCGTGAGCGGAAGACGGCCTAACGGTGTGCGGGACTGTAGCCCAGCTTCATGGAGACGGTTGCGAATGGTCCTCACCGATACCCCAGGAGCAACAGTGTCCCTAATTTGCTGAGAAGTGGCGGTGCGGTCCCCTACGGCACTGCGTAGGATCCTACGGTCTTGGCGTGCATCCGTGCGTCGCTGCGGACCGGTCCCAGGTCGACGGGCACGTGCACCTTCCGCCGACCACTGGTGACAACATCGATGTACTGTGGAGACCTCACGCCCCACGTGTTGAGCAATTCGGCGGTATGTCCACCCGGCCTCCCGCATGCCCACTATACGCCCTCGCTCAAAGTCCGTCAACTGCACATACGGTTCACGTCCACGCTGTCGCGGCATGCTACCAGTGTTAAAGACTGCGATGGAGCTCCGTATGCCACGGCAAACTGGCTGACACTGACGGCGGCGGTGCACAAATGCTGCGCAGCTAGCGCCATTCGACGGCCAACACCGCGGTTCCTGGTGTGTCCGCTGTGCCGTGCGTGTGATCATTGCTTGTACAGCCCTCTCGCAGTGTCCGGAGCAAGTATGGTGGGTCTGACACACCGGTGTCAATGTGTTCTTTTTTCCATTTCCAGGAGTGTATATTGGGAAGACTTTTAGAAAATATTTTTTTGGTGTGTGATCCTACATGAGGGAAGAGGAGAATTGCTTTGGAAATAAGGTTCTGATGGAGAATTCTGGATGGTCTGGGTAACTAATTAAAAGGTACTGAACCAAATTAGGAAGAAAAGAAATTTATGGCACAAGTTGACTAAATAACAAGATAGGTTGATTGGATACACGCCAAGACATATTGGAATAGCAACATATGTGGTAAGAACTAAGAACTGTGTGTGTGTGTGGGGGGGGGGGGGGGGGAATTAAGCCTGATACAATGAACAAGTAGAAGTGGATAAAGCTTGCAGTAGTTACACATAGATGAAGAGACTTACACTGGTTAACTATTTTGGAGAGCTGTATCAAACAAGTCTGGACTGAAAACCAAAACATTGTCATATAGGTGGGGAGGGAGCAACACACTGTTCAAGTTAGGACACCTGTAGCCCCTCTACTCATGATATGGAGGGAATGACAAGAAAAAATGATGAGAACAAATGGTATTAGCTTTGAATACACACTTTTGAGGTCATTAGGCTAATTGGATGTAATCCTTATGACATTTAACTCCTGGGGTGACGAGCACCAAACTACTATAAATTACTCTTGTAGCAACTCCTATTTCTTTAGTCTGGACTACTTTAGTAAATTACGTGTTTAGTAAATACTCTTTTAGTAACTGTTGGAGAGCTCAGTTTCTGTTTACTGCTTTAGTTGTAACTAAAGCAGTAACGCCTTTTTACTAAAGAAGTAAGCCATTTCTGCACACTGCTGGCACGCGCATTACATTCTCTCTTTTAGAATATTGGTTGTTGGCAGACATTATTGCATTACTTTTCGGGTGATTTATGTTCATTGCTTTAATTTTCGAAGCTAGAAAGGATTTTTAAATTGAATTATTAACGGGAAAATCTGATTGCTATTGTACTAATTAATGATAAGATCTGTGTATTATGAAAAAGAAACCTGCTGTTAATGGATGAATCTATTATTAACCCTACCATTGTTGGTTGACATATTAATTTAAGCGCCAGTTTGAGATACGAGCTAGCAGCAACATGGAGGTAGCCAAGAAACATTCAAAAAACATACTAGAAAATGAAAAATAGCAGTCTGCTGAAATAATAAAAAAGTACATAACTACTGTTGAATCTAAAAAGCATGATGTCAATATGCTAAAAAGAAAAAAGGATGCTTCGGAAAAAATACACATTGATTACAATCCAGAAGCTCTTACACAAAGATCACAAGAGCAGCTTAAAGTAATTTGGAAGGACATGAAAGTGAAAGCAAAGAAAATCAAAGCTAAATGTAATCTAGAACAGTTTCAAACTGGCAGTGGAGTAGGTGAGACAAAGATCGACAATATAAGCCAAATGGTTGTTGATATGATCCCACAAGTTTTCGAGGCGATAGCTGGAGTTAACAACAATGACACATCTGAAGATAATGTGATACTTTCAAGCAACTTCTATGATGATAATTACTCTGAAGGCAGCAATGAAACTGCTGGAGGTGGAACTTTATCCCACAGTCATGAACCACTGCCTGCACTCTCTTATGGGAGCTTATCAGAAGATGTGCCCAGCAAAAGGAGGAAAGAATGTGCGGTTGTAGTGAAGAACCAAGAGTTGTTGATAAAAAGCCAACTAGCTTCATTTCTTAAAAATGCTTTTAATGCGAGAGGAATACAATGCAAAAATGTTCTTAATAGAAAGACAAAGATAAATCATGGAAGAAGAGCATATCCTTAAAATTGAAGTTGTGAATAAGTTCAAGAACGTAATGGAGCAAACTTCACGTTCCAGTTCTTCATTCAATGTGCTTGAGAAATTTGGGTTTCTGTGAATGAATAAGAAAATATTCATATGTATAAAACATTTTTTATTGCCGTGATATTTTTTCAAATTGTTAATATTTTCTTATTTCTTGTATGGCATAATATTTGTGTTTATCATTTCAGATTCAGTGCAAATTTTTGTTAATTTCACATTCTAATATTTATCTGAATTTGGGATATTACAAAAGGAGTCTTTTGTAGGGAAATAATTGAAACATTGTATGACTTTGTATACTCAATTAAGAAATAAAATGAGAATTTTAACCCCAGCCAAAAAATGAGAAAGAAAGAACATAACTATAAACTATGTAACTGCAGCATCTGTTTCTGGCTGAAGTGCATATTGTTCAATGTCATTCACCTCCACAGCATCAGGATGAAACACATCTCTAACTTTTATTCCAAAGTTGTGAAGAACTGCAGCAGCCACAATAACATTCCCACTCTTTATATGAAGATAGTAACTGTTCTCGAAAGAACAGATACCATCGATGACCGTGCATCGTCTCGAGAATAAATGATAGTTAATTGAAACCCTCAGCTGCCGACAGGTGTTGTTGACGTACCTTGATGGGGACAGCTGAAAATATGTGCACCGACTGGGACTCGAACCCGGGATCTCCTGCTTACATGGCAGACGCTCTATCCATCTGAGTCACTGAGGACACAGACGAATAGCGTGACAGCAGGGACTTATCCCGTGCACGCTTCCGGTGAGGTCCACATTCCCAAATGTCCACAATCTACATACATAATGTTTCTAATAGATACTTTGCCCATGCATTTGTTACTCGTGCCCACTTAAGTTGACAAATCCCATAAGAGTTTGGGCAACCTGTGCGCACTCACACAGACGAAGGTCAATGGCCGAGTAGCCACTTAACTATATATGAAGATAGTAACTATTCTCGAAATAGCAGCTGAAGGTTGCAATTAATTATCATTTATTCCCACACTTGTTTGGTTTAAATTGCATTGTTGTAGTGAGAATTTGGAAATGTTTCTTCCAAACACCGAATGCTCTCTCTATTACACATGTGGTAGCAATATAGGCTCTATTGTAGCACCATTTGGCTCCTGTGTGGGCTCAGAACACAGGCATCATAAGATGTTTGGAGACAGCACATCCACTATCTCCAACAAGCAACCCGTCATATTATCCACTTTCAAATTTTGCAGCAGCTCTGCTATTGTCCCCAATGCATGCATATTGCGTGGAACCTGGCTAACGGCTTACGACAATCAAATTCTTCATATTGGCATCACAAATGATTTTTGTATTAATAGAAAAGAAATTCTTACAATTTCTTTATAGTTCTGCTTGTGCTCCAGAAGGACAAAGTATGGGTAATATGTACACAATCTATGGCCCCTATGACATTTGGGATTCCACCAGTTTGATAGAATTCCCTTTTGTTCTTTGATATATTTTCTTGGCTCTGTGGCATGGATGCATACAGTGGCTTTAAGGCAATTAAAGCGTTCATCACACTGTTCCAGCAGTAGTACGATGGATATTAATGAGATCTCCTGCTACAATTTGATAAATACCTGTGCAAAAGATTGGCAGTCCACAAAGAAGTTGCAGTCTAGGAGACAAAGCACACATGGTTCCTATCAGGATTATGCTGCAGTAACGGCTCCAGCATACCAAGCAGCAACTCAAAAGATTACTTACGAAACCCAAACAGCCCTTTGAAATTACTATTCCTGACATCACAAATGGGTCTCTTCTCTCCATTACAACCCTCATTCTTGGGATGTTCACTCTCCTCCATCTCCATATATTCTCCGTAGTCCAGGTAATCCATAGAATTCGACACTTTAGCTCACAGAACTCAAAGATCGCACCTTACTCTTGTACTTCACTCGTACTACTGCCTACTGCCTAGGAGTAAATTTTGGCCTAGGAGTAAATTTCCTCCTTAAGTTACTAACATAGTAATGTAGTCTTCAGTGGTGCTCTCCAGCAGTAATGGAGTAAATAAATTTACTTCGGAAGTAAATGAAAAATTTACTCCTGGAGAAGTTTACTCCTTTAGTTCAGTACTATTGACTGGAAGTCGCTGATTTCCTTCTCTCTTAGTGAATTACTACTTTAGTTTCACTTACTCCTAGTTGGTGCTTGCCACACCTAGTGTTGAGGTTGACTGTTGTTATAGGATATGAAATGTGATTAGCCTGTACAATAAGTGTATTGAGAACCTGTCGATAGAATTCAAAATACAACAGTCTGTGAAAAGAATCCTGGTTATATTCTTTCGGGAATCATGTATGATACTCCTATAGACCAGAATCCAGATGAGCTTGTGAATACTGAAAGACACACAGAGGATGTGTGCAGCTACTCAAAATGAGAAGAATCAGAACTTTTGTTGCCTGATAATGCTAGTGCTCCAGGAGCACCTGACTGGAAAATAATTTCATTGGGCCAGAAGGTAAAGAATCCATGCACATATTGTAAAGGAAATTTGAGCATGAGTTTAGAAAGTATACAGAAGATTAAAATGATACCACACTTGTCTCGTCCTTTTGTATCTGACGAATGTGGATAGCATTGTGGAGGTGAAGTCAATTTAAAAAAAAAATGTGTTTCACTTCTGAATTAATATTTACTGCTTCGGTGAATGAAGCTGTAACAGTTATTTTATAAATTTATAATACTTCACTGACCTCAATCAGTTCTGCACACATGGATACAGTAAGTTATAAAAAGAAGTTATACTGCTGCGGGTCTTGCAACACAAGTCATCTGCTGCTTCTGTTGCCTTTGTTATCATGAAATGAAATTCAGTTATTTAGTAGCATTTAATAAATTTTCTTCCCATTTGTTAGTTAATTGTCAGATGTAATGAGTTCTTGCAATATTGTACATCCATTTGAATGTTTTTTGGAGTTGGAGAATAATCTCAAAAACAGCAAGTGAAAATAAATTGTTATTGTGCTGTTGAGCTCATTTAGTGTTGTTAGAAATGACTGTAATTCATTGAACAATATTAAAATTATAAGAAACTTAGCTTTGGTTTTATAATTGTCCTCTGTATGCTGATTTCAATGGATCATACAGGCAAGCTGTGGAAGAATGCATGTGGTTATATATTATTCGTGCACTCTGTAAAGGCACTTGGCGCGGTTGCTGATCGAGGATAGTTCAGTCGATAAAAATCAAAGGTGCATGATTGGCATTAATGCCTTTCTGTCACAGTCAGTTTGCACTGATTGCTTTAGCAGAAAGCGTTGAGTAATCTTTGATGTATGAAAGCAGACATGGCACCTGGAGTGAACAATACATGAAGCAAAACTCAGCATAGCAAAAACAACACAGAACGATGATGACAGTGCCTGTACGCACTGCATTGTATGTTGGGCTAGGTTGGTAGCAACCTGAAACAAATGAATATCAGTTTTACACTGTCTTGTAACCTTTGTTGATTCTGGTATTGCTAACAGCCACCATGCTGTCTGTCTGTCTTGGAGTGCTTGAATTGTACATTTCTCTGAGGTATGTTTGGTTATTGCCTACTGTGAGTTGAATTTCAGGTGCTATGAGTGCAGAAGTTCCACCAATGCCTAGTTGTGAGTGTTTCACTTTTTCCATTGAAAGTCTTTGTGAATAAAAAGTTTCTTTTCTTTACTGAAAGAAAGAAGTATTTTGAGTAGAGATTTTGAAACTTGGCTTGCTGATCATTGTTTGTTACCCATTTTCTAGTAAATAGTGAATTGTAGCTCTAGAACTTTTGTATTCTGATACAAGAGTTTGAAATTATTATGCAGATGTAGTATAATGGCAAACAGTTGGTACTGTATACATAGTCATTCTGTAAATATTACTTCAAGCTTTCTCACTGATTATAAGTCAATATACTCTGTATCTTGACATATGTTGTGACCTTTTTTTTCCAACCACTTTTGAAATTAGGAAATACATTACATACAGTAAAATTCTTTTACTATTTGGCAACACACATAAGCAAAACTTTGCTATATACAATGGAGTCATATGTGTAATTTGTTGGCAGATTACGATCCAGCCGGTTGAGCAGTATGAAGCTGGTTGTTTCTATGATCCTGACCGCACAAGTAAGGATGATGGCACATGATCCAGAGTTCACTGAGGTGAATTCTGCTCTGTTTGCAGAACTTATGTCCGTGTACGAATTGTAATTTGTTTCTGTTGTGAATACGGATTCTGGACATGTCATACCTGAATTTGAAGGGAGTCATAGTTGTCAACACCAGGGATGCATCACTGCCATCTCACAGTCCCATGTGGAGAGGTTAGTGGTAATGGTTATGTCATATGTTGTGTGTCATTAGTCTTGAGGCTGCTGTGACTCCAGAATTTATTAGTGAGTATGCAGTTGACGTAGATTCTAGGAAAGGAAACAGCTGCTGTTTTTTTTAATAATACATTGCAGTGCTTTCCATATTTTCCAGATAATGTCTGTCTGTTTATTGTTGTTAAAAATATTAAGCTTTTTTTATGTTTCATTCATTTTGTGTCTAATGCTACCTAAACGTACATACAGTGAACGTTTGTGTGATGTTTACAGTGTTGTGTTTTATGCTCACTTGCCAGATAAAGTTAGCTGTGCAACTCATTGGAAGATAAACTATTTTGGTTTACTCGAAAAGTAGCATCATGTATGATAAATGTGGATGCCATCAAAGGTTGATTAATATGGAAGAAACATGATAGGACTGCGGGTTGATGTTTCACTGGGGTGGTTGTAGCAGGGAAGCCAGTACAGTATCAGTATCTCCCATGGAGTAGTAGTCTGTACAGTAGACAAAAGAGACTTATGGAACAGGGAAAAAATATTTGTGCCCTTCATGCAGAATTAGAAATGGCATTTTTTTGAATTACATAGATTGAAGAGAGAACGAGAAAATGGGTACTGGGAGAAAGTGACAAGCAATATGCCAAAGGAGAAAATGTAAGAATTCACATTTCAATCAATCTGGCTTGTTATTTGAAATGGGAAAAGAGGCTCAACCAGTTTTTGAGCAAACTAAAGTGCAACAGATCTGAAGGAGCAATTTTAAGCCTACGTCAGTAGAAAATTCAAGTAGGTAGGGAAAGAGTCCTCCTGTGTGGTAGCAGTCATGGGAGAGGTGTAGGCCAAATGCTACAGCAAAAGCTAAATGTAGAATACCAGGTCCCAAGCATCCTAAACCTAGTGCCAAGCTTAGCCAGGTGACAGGGAACATAGGGGCTTTGTGGAGAGATTTTGATGAAGATCAGATACTAAAAATAGGAGGAGCAGGAAACAGCGTGGCTAGAAAATTAAGAGTGTAATATTAAAGGTGACATGAAGGAAATAGGAACAGCACCTGCATCTGAATAGGAAATGGAAGGACAGATTAGCCAAGCGCCTTGCAGGAATTGTAATGGCAACCAGAAGTGCACAAGGCAAAATACCTGTGGTGATGTGAGTCAGAAGGGTACATTTTTTTGGTTAGAGTCAGGCTGTAAACACACTCTTGAAAGACATTTGAACAGAACAGAACTATAATATGTATAAGAAAATTGAGAAAAGTAAAATTAATTTGTTTCGTCTGAATAGTTGGGAGCTGAAAAACAAGATAGTTGAGCTTCATGCATGTCTAGAACAGTGTCGGCCATGACATGCCAAACTGCATGTGAGCACGATGTGTGGGCAGAAGCCTGGGCTGTCCCAGCTGTGCTCGGTACTTCTCAGAAGTACTCAGTACAATACAACGTTTCATTTAGCATTGCGGTGTGGCATTTTTTCGGCAGCACGAGTCTCTTCAGTTTGGCAGAATTGTGGTGGCAGC
Organism: Schistocerca nitens; assembly: GCF_023898315.1. Lineage (NCBI taxonomy): Eukaryota > Metazoa > Arthropoda > Insecta > Orthoptera > Acrididae > Schistocerca > Schistocerca nitens. The sequence goes on along the minus strand of NC_064622.1, from coordinate 414,917,534 downwards.
ACTGTTTACCCTTCGCTATTTGTTCGTGGCATAAAAGAAGCTAACTGGTCCAGTGGCTGTTTACACAAAACATGCAGTCTAGTGGCCTATTTCCACAAGCCTTTAAAAGGAACAGAAGAGAAAGATAAGAATTATCAGTATCTCTTTTGTGATACACTGTCACATAATCAATGGGGACTGCAGATTTGCTGTTGAACAACATTACAATACCACACAGAAAGAATTTAAAAGATGATGAAAGAGCAAAAAGTTATAATGATTGACAAATTGGATTCATTGTGCTATACATCAAGAAGCACTTTGTGCTAGATTTGCAGGCATGAAGCACATGATGAAATTGGTGGTACAAACAGTAAATTTTCTGATGTCGCACTCATTATCCCCCTGTCAGTGCCAACAGTTTTGAATGCAAGTGAATGATAAGTGTGGACACTTTATACATCACTTCAAAGGATGTTGGTTAAGTCAATCGGCATGACCGGAACAATTTTTCAATTTAAACCCATTACTGTTGAATTTATGAAGGGAAAAGGAGAGCAGGAACAAATAAGAACATTGGGAATAGAGTGCAGACCTCACATTTGAAGAATACTTGACTACCCGCTGTCCACAGTAAGACATTGCAGAGTGAGAAACAACTCATTTCTGCTTGGATGAGGATGCATTTGAAAAGAAAATCATGTGTGAAAAGGACAAATCTTGACAAAGAAAATGTGAGGTTTGAAGAATTCATTGTGGCCTTGGAAGATTTACAAGAGCAGTTTTCTAAACATTTTGATCCGTTTTTGGGACCATTTGCTGTTTCAGTAAAAGCTCCCAGTGCCCCTGTGCAGGTACAGAGGTTACTAATTGATATGCAGTGTAATTCCTGTTCAAAATGCAAATTCTTTTACATTAAAGCTGTCCAGAACATCTGTCTTGTTTTCCTCAGGTAGTGTTTACACATCTACATAATGATGTCACAAAAGTGCTACAATATTTCGATCAACATATGTGCGTGAAGGGCATTTTTCCTATTATGAAACTAAAAAAGTCAGGTAACTGTGCAGCTAGGATAAGTGCTATGTCATTCATGCCATCCTTTTTGTGTAGAGTTATCACTGAAAAAGGGATTGTTGCAACATACATAAAATTTGGATACAAAGTCAACAATATTGAAACAAATTGTTCTCAGGTAGATCAGAACCTAGAAGCATGGGCTTTTGAGTTGTTACTGCAGAATACTTCTGTTGTAAATGCAGAAGTGTACAGATCACATCCAGCAAACTTTCAACTATTTATGAGGAATCTTGGTGCATTATTGCATGAGAAATCTTTGTGCATTATTGGGCTACCTGTGAGACAAGAAGAAACAGTTAGTAGTTTGTGGAGGTTTCAATGTAGGTTTCTTAAGAGGTAGGAACAGGAAAAATGAACTGGAATCACAACTTGGGTGTTTCAATCTAATTACTGTAGTTAATTTTCCAACTTGTGCAGCAAGATGGTAGGAAGATGATTGGTAAGATTTTTTGTAGACAGTGCTGAGACTGAAACAGGTGATTTGTATCCAGTTGTTAATGGACTATTAGATCATGATGCATGATTAATGGAAATAAACAATATAGCATCTTACAGCTTTGAGGCAGGTTCATACAAACAGTGAGGCTTATTGATTATACCAGGATACATTGCTTTAAGAGTAACTTAAAAGAGGTGCTATCAGATTAGGTATATATAGAAAGTGATGCCCATGTCAAATTCAATTTATTTCTTAGTAAATTTGTGTCAGTTTTTTGAAAGTAGTTTTCATAAAAAATTAGTAAGCAATGGGTAACTAGGGAATTAAAATCACATGTAACAGGATGAGAGAAATTTATATAAGGGCCAGAATAAGTCAATATTGAACATTAGTTCCACACTCCAGAAAATGCTGTAATATTTTAAGGAAAGTCATTAAAACGTCAAGAAGTACGCATGTGTTTACAGAAATTAATAATGCAAACAATAAGATTAAAACTGTATGAGATATTGTCAGTTGGAGGACAGGACAGCCAGTCAATGTAAAGAGTCCATAACAATTAAACTGTTGTTCCAAATTATTCGCTGAATGTGAATTTTGTTTCAGCTGCAGGCTATATTACCCAATTGTGATGTATGAAAATTTGTGCCGGATTGGGTTCAAACTCGGATTTTCTGCTTATTGCAAGTGGTTGCCTTAACCATGTCAGCTATCTGTTGATGCTCCCTGGCCCGATCCAAACCTCCATATGTCAGTCTCCACATCCTTAGATTGTAGTCTTACGTACAGCTGCCTTTAAGCTCGCAACATTACTTGGTTCCTGCTCAGACACAATGACACTACCATATGGAATTAAGACCAGTTTTACGGTTGTATGCCCTGTCTCAGCATATGATACTTAAGATATTTTTTGACAAACAGTAGCTGTATGAAATATTTTTCTAAATTACTTGCTGAATGCGAATTTCGTGACATCAGCTGCAATGGGTTTAGCTGTATTACCCAATTGCGACATATGAGTATAAGTTAATATGACTATGACATAAGGAAGTGGAAAGTGACATATGCAGGTTTGAAACGAGCCAGGGAGTGTGCATGGATAACCAAAATGGTTAAGGTGCCCGCTCATGATAAGTGGGAAATCCAGGTTCGAGTCCAGGTCCAGCGCAAATTGTTACATGTCACAGTTGGATAATACACCTATACCCATTGCAGCTGTCATGAAATTCATTCATTGAATAATTTGGAATGGTATTTCATACAGCTGCTGATCATCAAATCATATGTAAGTAGTAATTAAACTAAACTACAGTGTTGTGACAAATAAATTCACAAGTTGTGAGTACTTTTAATGGTCACTTTCTTAAACACAGCAACAAGAATTGGATTAAATGGTTCAGTTGAAGAAACAAGACAATATATTAAAAATATCATTCCACAAAATTGTAAGCAACTTAGAAGTGGCATCAACATTCTCCACAGTAATTAATAGAATTCTAAAAATTCTGAAAAACAAAAGCTCATATGGCGCTGATAGAATTTCAAACAGAGCTCTGAAAAGTTGTTCTGACTTAATAAGCAATGTCTTTGGTGATATATGTAATGCATCATTGGGACAGGTAATTTTTCCATAAAGATTAAATTATGCAGTTGTTAATCAATCTCTTAAGAAGGTGACAAAAGACTTAAGTATTATCATCCATTTTCCTTACTGACATCTTTTCCAGAATATTCCAAAAAGTAATGTACTCAAGATTAGCCGCTCATTAAGTAGGAGCAGTACATTTAGCCATCACAGTTTGGTTCCCAGAAGGATTACTTGACAGAGAATGCTATTTATACAATCAACTCACCTTAAATAATAAAATATTGCCTGTTGGTATTTTTTGTGGCCTTTCCAAGGTTTTTGACTGTGTAGATCATGTTACCCTCTTAGAAAAACTTAAGTTTTATGGGCTTATAGCTTTATACATAAATGGTTTGAATTATACTTATCAAACAAATTGCAAAAAGTTTTGATGAATAATCCAAACAATGTTGGGATGGTAGAAAATTTTAGTGAGTGCAGTGGGGGGATCACAAAGGGAGTCCCAAAGGGTTCAGTGTTGGGTCCACTCCTATTCCTTGTGTATTTGTATGACCTCCCACTTAACATTCAACGAGCAAAATTGGTACTTTTTGGAGATGATGTGTTATAAAAAGTCTCGTTAGAGAGAAAGTGACTGATGAGAGTGATGATGATATTTTTCAAATAATTATTAAGTGGTTCTCTGAATATGGACTTCCTCAAATTTTGAGTGGACACACTGCCTACAATACTGTACAACAAATAGTCATACCAACAATTGATATAACACATGAACAAGAGTAAGTAAAAAGGGTAGAGTGCCCCAGATTTTTAGGTGTGCATATTGATGAAAACTGAAAGTGGAATACGCGTATAACTGACTCTCAAACAATTTTGTACAACTTTGTTTGCTCTTCTTATGATTACTAGTCTCGGAAACAAACAAATCAACCACCTGACATATTTTGCATATTTCTCTCTTATGGAATACTTTCCTGGAGTAACTTATCACTTAAAAAGAAAGTATTGATTGCACAAAAGTGAGCAGTAAGAATGCATTATGTTCACCCTTGATCACCATGTAGGTACTGCTTCAAGAGGTGAGGAATTTTAATTGCACCTTCATTATACATATACTTAGTAATGGAATTTGTAATAAATAATCCATTGCAATTTGAGAAATATAGTGGTGTCCGCACCCTAACACTAGAGGAAAAAATTACCGTTATTACCAATTATTAAAGCTGTCAGTAGCTCAGAAAGGAGTTCAATATGCAGCAACAAAAATTTTTGATCATTTACCTTATAATATAAAACGTCTGATAGGCATAGTTTTAAATCTAATCCAAAATCATTTCTAGTGACAACTCTTTTTATTCCAAGGATGAAATTCTGTTTAAAACCTGGTAACTGGTGAAAAAAAGTAGTTTTTAAATGTTGTTTCATAAGTAGGACTAAAAAAATTGTTTCATTAATGTTAACACTTATCGTGTATACATGTCCTACATAACACTCATTATTCCACAGAATGATATCTTAACAGCTGATACTTTATAAAAATTGCCTGCGCTTCTTTTCTGCATTTTTTCTGGAATTATTTCCATTGATCACTGTCATTGCATAGGACTGTTGTTAACAGTTCAGGTCCAACTAATAGGTGCCAATTCTGTTACACATTGACTTGTTTTATCATATAAAGGAATTTTGTTCACATGACATTTGAGGAAATTTGTGTGAAGCTGGCACATAATATGAAATGTTTAATTCTCTAAGTAATGACAGAAATGTTCATGTTTTCTTGATTTCACTGCATAGGCTCAAAAAAGCACAGAAAGCTACTGGATTTTCTTTATATACATTTTGTGTATGGAGAGATATCATTTTGCATTGTGGGAAAACAAAAATTCAAGAAAAATAGTCTCTGTGCATATTTCAGAAGCCACCATTGGTCCTAACTGTGTAATATTGGTCTTTTGTGCAATTCAGGCTGTAGAGATTGTGTCTTTTAATACTGGCATCACAGTGATGAAAAACAAGAAACTTCTTATGTAAAATAAATACATAAAAGAAAACCTTATAGTCTCAAGGTGATTTAGTTGCCAACAATGTTGATAGTCAGTAGATGGTATGATTGATTGTAAACAGTATCTAGTAAACCTACCACAAGGTATGACTCATTAGTTATTTACTGGGTAGTCAATTTATTGGACATGCATGTTGCCCTGCTTTGTCTCTTAGATGTCTAGTAATGTGGCTGACATGTTATGATTTCACTGTCATATTATCATCTTTTAATTTTTTGACTTTAAACATAGCATTGCCTCTTTTCAGCATGAGCATGTATTTTTGACAAATGCTCCATAGCTGAAACTGTTCAATAATAAAAATGAATACGCAATGAAAAGAAGTTTATACCTTTCAGTTACGAATATTTGAGAGTGGGGAAAGCCTGGATGGAGCAATACGTAAAATAAGGGAAAGGCATCAACTCGCCTACAGTAGAATGATGAGAGACTGCGTGACCGAAAAAGAGCTAGTGCTCAAAAGCTAGTGTGAATGTTCTTACATTAACATACAGTGTGGGAAAAAATTATTTAAACTGGTTAAGCATCTGCTACTTGCAGATGCGCAACAAAAACATGAAAACGTAAAATTTCAGCTGCAATCTCATTTAGCTTAACTACACATGACTCGTACTTGCAGTCAGGTGGTTGTGTTACGCAAAGATTAGAAGAACTTTGTAATATGGAATAGTAAAAATAATCATGTAGGATGTTAGAGAATGGGACTTTGTCTTAACTACATTGGAAGGGAAGGCAATGGGAGTGCTGGACATTGTCAGTCAGTCTTGTGTAGTACTTTTTAACATGTTTTCCGAAACTGTCTTGAGCAACTAGCGAGACAGCACACAAACAATAGTTGGTATGCATGTTTCAACATCTGCAAGATGATGTCTATACAAATTTCTCGTAAGCCGTGTAAAGAGCGGCACTAGTAGTGCCACTATGAAGATGTAAATCAGGTTTGCTTTAAATATACACTGTAACAGTCATGAGCATTTGTTACCTATGAGATTGAAGGTGGTGAGTTGATATTAGCGAAGAATGCCCTTAGGCGACAAAGATGCCATTATTATTACCTCATAGAGTTCAAATAAGGTTGTGCAATAGGGGTACGAGATAATGGACGTTCCTCCCGTGATATTTCAGAAAGTCTTGACAGGAATGTAGCCACTGTGTATCATTCCTGGCAGTTGTGGTCATGAAAATGTATGGTCAGACTGAGAGGAACAACCATCATGTTCAGCACATGGCCCAGGCGCTTCATACTGCATCTGCAGCAGCAATTTGAACAGCAGTTGGCAACACAGCAACACAATGAAATGTTACAAATTGGTTACTTCAAGGACAGGTCAGAGCCAGATGCCCTTTAATGTGCATTCCACTGACCCCAAACTACCACCATTTGCAACTTTGGTTCTGTCAGGTGAGAGTTCATTGGTGGAAAGAGTGAAGGTCTGTTGTCTTTTCTGATGAAGACTGGTTCTGCCTCGGTGCTAGTGATGGCTGTTTGTTGTTTCGAGGGGAACCAGTTGAGGGCCTGCAGCCAACCTGTCTGCATGGCAGGCACACTAGACCTACACCTACACCTATGGTCTGAGGTGTGATTTTGTGTGACAGCAGGAGCACTCTTGTGGTTATCCCAGCATTCTGACTAAATTTGTCTATCAATCTGGTGATTTGATTTGTTGTGCTGCCATTCGTGAACAGCCTTCCAGGGATTGTTTTCCAACAGAACACTCAACCATATGCCTCTGTTGTAACCCAACATGCTCTATAGTGTGTCAACATGTTGCCTTGACCTGCTCGATCAGCAGATCTGTCTCCAGTAAAGACCTGTGGGACATCATTGGACAACAACTCCAGTGTCATCCACAACCAGCATTACCCATCCTTGTATTGACCCACCAAGTGCAACAGGAATGCAACTCCATCCCACAAACTGAAACTGGCATCTGGCACCTGTACAAGACAATGCATGCACGTTTACAAGCTTTCATTCAACATTCTGGTTGTTATACTGGTTACTAATGTAGCGGCATTAATTTTTTAGGCCTTGTAGTTGCAAACGTGTGATCTTATCAACGGCGTCAGTATAGAGAGAGGAATGAGTGACCACGATGTCATCATAATGACTAGAGTTGTTAAAGATAATCAATCAAGAAGGCTAGGTGAGTATTTTATGACAGAAAGAGCAGATAAGCAGTTGTTAGCATCCCACTCAAACAGTGGTTGGACATCATTTAGCGCCAGTATGATGTACGTAGAGGAATTGTAAATTGTGCTCAGGAGATGTATGTAACGAGTAAGTGCATTGACTGAAAATACCCACTGTGATCTAATAATAAAATTTGGAAAATGCTGAGGGAACAGAATCTGTTGCAGTCTTGATTCAAAAATGAACACACAAATGATGACAGGCAAAAATCAGTAGAAATTCATGTGGCTGTAAAAAGATCTATGCGCGAAGCATACAATTGCCACCATCATTCGTTAACAGAAGACTGTCCGAGAACCCGAGAAAATTTTCCCCCTGTATAAAATCACTAAGTGGGTCTAAGGTTTCTATCCAGTCACTTGTCAACCAGTATGGTGGCACAGTAGAAGATAGCAAAAGTAAAGCTGAAGTTTTAGATTTTGTGTTTAAGAAATTGTTCGCACAGGAGAATCGTACAAACGTACTTTTGATTGACCGTCACACAGATTCCTGCATGGATGACATAGTAATAAGCATATCTGCTGTAGAGAAATGTGGATGACATAGTAATAAAAATCCCTGGTCTAAAGAAACGTCTGAAAGAGCTGATAGCAAATAAGGATGCCAGGTTCAAATGGAATCGCAGTTTTGTTTTACGAAGATTACTCAATGGAATTAGACCTTTAGTTAGGTTGCATTTATCACATATATCTCAACCAGCACAAAGTCCCAAGCAACTGGAGGAAATGTATTTCAAATATAATAAATTTCCATTGGATGGAAAATATTTTGTCTGCGGATCAGGGCGATTTTAGAAAGCATCACTAATGTAAGTGAAAGGACAATTAGAGCAAGAGTGAACTTGGGAAAGAATAGTTTTACTATACTCCAAGCGTACACACCTCAGCAAGGGTGCAGCGAGGAAGAAAAAATGAAATTCCTTGAAGATAATGATGATAATTGGAGATCTGAATGCTCAGATCGGCACGGATAGAAATGGATATGAGGAGGTGATGGATCCTTTTGGATATGGAAGACGAAATGTTGAGGGTGAAGAAGTTCTGAATCTGTGCATAAGGAATCATCTTTTAGTGGAGAATACATTCTTCAAGAAACAAGATAGCCATAAGATTACTAGATATGGCTGGGATGAGAAATCTAAGACAGTTATAGACTATATATTAACAGGCAAAATAATTGGAGGAAAAGTAAGGGACACTAAAGTCATACCAAGTGAGCACTTGGATAGCAACCACAAGTTACTAGTAGCTGATCTAAATTATAGGATGAAAACTTTGAATGCTGTACAAAGAATGCCAAAAATTGAGGAGCGGAGGTTGAAAGAAGAAGAAAATACAAAAAGTTTCCAAAACCTAGTAGCACAAAAATTGCTAAAAGTGAAAGGGTTAGTGTAGAGGAAGAGTGGAACCTGTTTAAAACATCAATAGTTAACAGTACTGTGCAGATATGTGGCAAAACAAAGATTAAAGTGAAAGACAAAGAAACGAGTTGGTGGAACAATAGAGTAAAAGATACGATTAAAAAACATAAAATGGCAAAGAAAAATATGGAGTTTGAAAAAAGATATCAGAATTAGGTGCTGGTACCTAAAGATGAACATAAGGTGACAACACTGGAGAAGGATTACCGACAAAAGAAACTCCAAGCAAAGAGAATTGTGAAAGAAGAAAAGGAGAAGAGTTGGGAAACATTCACCCAGAAACTAGAGCAGGATAGCAAAGGGAACCAAAAACTGGTGTATGGGTTATTGAAAAGTAAAAGATCTGATAGAGAAGACATAAAAGCGATTGAAACGGAATACGGGGATATCAGGGACATGGAAAGTATCAGAGAACAGATGAAGAATTATTTTGAAATCTTACTGAATGGGGAAGGTGGACAAGAAAGTGACACTGAAGTCATTTAATTAGAGGAAGAGCAGGATCCAATTTCTTGGTTAGAAACTGAGAATTCCCTGGAAGAGATGAAAAGTGGGAAGGTGGCTGGAGTAGATGAGCTGACAGCGGATATGATTAAAGCTGCAGGAATCCATGGAATATGGAATACAAGGGTTACATCGGGTGCTGGGAGTGATATGGAAAGAAGACAAAGTGCTGGATGAATGGAAAAAAGGAATTATAATACCATTGCTCAGGAAAGGTAGTAGAAAGAAATGCACCAACTACCGAGGAATCACACTATTATCACACTGCCTTAAGATAATGGAAAATATCATAGAAAAAAGATTGCGGAAAATTTTAGAACACCAGCTAGAGGAACAACAGCATGGGTTCAGAAGTAATAGGGGAACAATAGATTTCATTCTCTCCCTCCGTCAGTTAATGGAGAAATATTGGGTAAAAGGAAAGGACTTGATAGTAGTATTGGTGGATTTGGAAAAAGCATAGGACAGTGTACCAAGGGATAAAATATGGGAATGCTTGAGAAAACATAATGTTCCTGATTTCATTAACTAAAAAAGTCCAGATGCTGTACGATGGTTGTGAGAGCAGAGTACAAGTAGGAGGTGGAAGATCAAAATGGCTTAAGACAAAGAGAGGTGTTCAGCAAGGCAGTTCGCTCTCCCCTTTACTCTTCATTACACTTATGGACACAATCATGAAAGAAATCAAGGAAGAAGAAAATGAAGATCTCAACGCTTTTGTTTTTGCTGATGACATCGCCATTTGGGGAGAGATGGAAATGGAGGTTCAGAGGAGACTAGATTACTGGAACACAAAATTTAAAAAATTCAAGTTACCTGTGAGTAGGAACAAGACAGCGGCAATGAAGATGAACAGGACACCCACACCCTGTCACATCATACTGGAGGCGGAGAAGGTTGAATGTGTGAAAAGCTTCAATTATCTGGGTAGCATCATATCACGCAGTGTAAGTTCCAAACTAGAAGTCTTAAACAGAATAACAAAAGGATCTAGCTTCTTTCACCAAGTGCGAAATCTAATTTGGGACAAGGAAGTCTCTAAAAGAGCCAAATAGACCATGTATAAAACTTATCTCCTGCCAATCATGATGTATAGTCTAGAGGCCTGTGTCATAAATAAGACAGAAGAGAGTCAATCAAATACAAGCATGTGAAATGAAGTTCCTTAGGTCAGCTCTACAAAAAACTAGTAGAGACAGAGTCAGGAATGATTATATAAGGAGAGACCTGCAGGTGACATTGACTATAGAGAAGAGGATGAGTGCTTTGATATTGAAGTGGTTCAATCATGTGAAGCAAATGCACCTGACTTGAATTCTATGCCAGTATTTGGAGAGGGAGGTAATCAGGAAGAAGACCAGTTGGGTGGTCTAGAAAGAGATGGACAGACCAGGTTAAGGAAGATCTCAAGAGGAGAGGAGTAACGTGGGAAGTAGTGGAGAGGGAAAAGCTGTACCAGGACAGAAACCAATGGAGGCATATTGTTTACAAAGTTCCTACCCGGCTCACTGGAAGGAAATCCTGATGATGATGATCAATCATGCGAAGCTCAGATTGCCCTTTTCTCAGTTAATAACCTATGAACAACAGTTGAAGGGCGGCAAGCAGATTCCATATTCTTAGATTTCCAAAATGTATTTGACATGATGGCACATGGCAGACTATTGACAAAAGTACGAATGTGCAGAATAGGTTCCCCAATATGCGAGTGTGTCAGAAACTAACAGTAACAGCACTCAGTACATTTTTTGCAATGGTGAGTGTTCATCAGAGACAAGGATATCATCGGAATGCCCCAGGGAAGTGTGATAGGACCGCTGTTATTTTCTGTGTACATAAATGACCTGGCAGACAGGGTGAATAAAAATCTGTGGCTGTTTGCTGTGATGCTGCGGAGTACGGGAAGGTGTTGCCATTGAGTGATTGTAGGAGTATAGAAGATGACTTAGACAAAATTTCTTGTTGGTGTAATGCATGGCAGCTAGCTCTAAATGTAGTTTAATGCAGGTTAATGGGAAAAACAAATCTGTGATATTTGAATACAGCATTAGTAGGGTGCTGCTTGACACAGTCATGTCAATTAAATATCTGGGTGTAATGTTGCAGATTGATATGGAATGTAACGAGCATGTATGGATTGTAATAGGGAAGATGAATGATGGACTTCAGTTCATTGAGAGAACTTTGGGAAAGTGTGATTCATCTGTAAAGGAGACAGCATATAGGCACTACCGTGACCCAGTCTGGAATACTGCTAGAGTGTTTTGGATCTGCACCAGATCGGATTAAAGGGAAACGTTGAAGCAGTTCAGAGGTGGGCTGTTAGATTTGTTACAGATAGGTTCAAACAACATGCTCAAGCTAGAGAGAATTCTTGATCCACTTTGTAGGAAGTACCAGAAATTTGCTGTATGTGGTGACTTCAATATAAATTTTGTATATCGTCGGTGAAGAAACAATACCGCGTAAGTAGCAGAGTAAGAATTTTACACGAGAGACAAAAAACTGTCTAAAATGCCTAATACATTTCACAGCGGCGCTAAGTTTGCATTGTAGCACTACAAGGAAATATTGGATCAAATAAAAATGTGAAACAAGAAATACGATTTAGAAAGCGTAATTAAGGCACATACGCGGAATTGTCTCGGCATTTATGCCCTGATCTGTTACTTACGTGGTATTTGTTTGTCAGTCTCCCGGCACGACTTGACACATTTACGTTGCTATTTGGTGCTGAGAAAGTTTGTAAGAACACATTTTGGAGCATTAATCGTGTTTTATTGAAAGATTTCATAGAAACATTTTAAATAATTATACTGTGTACATAGTTCCGATAAGGTCTGCACATTTCTTCAAGAAAAATCCTAAACGTCACTCTAAGCAGCAACAGAGAATTACACTGCACTGATACTCATCACATAGTTACCTCCGCGATAATTTTAATTCATAAGGAATGTTGTCATAATGACTATGACAATCTTCAGGAAGAACAGATTTAAGATTTTTTTTCTTGATTTTCAGTCTTTCCCTGCATAGTTTCGGGAAGCAAACATCTCCAAGAATTTTCCTTGGATACCTCGGTAATTCTTGCCACGCCCCGTTGAAAGAGCACTTGTAGTAAATAATACCATTTGGGCGGTACTGTAGCGCCGTCAGATGGGTAACTGTAGACTCATTTTTCACAGCTCTTCCAGGCCTAATTGAGTCGTACAGCTACAAACTTTTCTCTGCGTAGTTGATGAAAAAGAAATAATCTAGGTAATGGACTTCGTTTGGCTGTGGCTTTTTTCTCGCTTCTTTAGATATCATAGCGCATTCGCTAGGAAGTGTAACCTCTCATCGTTTAAGCTTGCACTCAATGGAACAGTGAACTGAGCCACATTCCATCTGAGTATGGCCTTTCTCCAAAAACTTTTGTGTAATCAATACTGTGCATCAATTGCTAATCTTAAAAGAGCATTTGATAATATCACATTTCTGTTCTGATATGTGCAGCAGTCAGAATACAGAATGACTTGAATGGGATTTTCCTTAATCGTTCTGGATAGCGTGTCCACGATGCATGAGGAAAGCATGATGCAACCAAATCACCTTGCGTTTCATCGAACCAGTAACATACTGCATCACAACTTCCTAAATTATTCATTATAAAGTTTTATAATAAACTGCACTTGCACTTAACATTGGAGCTACTTTCATGCCCTGTAAGTCCATGATGTACACTGAGCAGAGCTTCTGCTGGACTTCTTTCTTGTCAGCATCTTTTTCCATCCTTGCCTGCTCTTTCCGTTCTGTGTGTTGCTTCCACACGTCTTCTCTCAAGTTACCAAGCCTGTAATTACAACACAAGTCGCACAGGTCTTTTTTGGGGGAAAATAAGCTAATATTACCGTCTTCTAAAATCAAGTTAAAAGTAGCCCGACTTAATGGTGAAACCTTCTCTTCATGACATTTTTTCACATAGAGTCAATACAGCTGTTGTTTGGATTGTAGAATAGACTCAAGGTACAAATTCGAGGAGGATTTCCTGCAGTAATGCGACGGAAGTTTCGGAGGAGTGTCCAGGAATTCTTTCATGAAGGTTCTCTCATCTTTCTTCTTCGTCTGTTTGATTCTAGGCCGTGACGATTCTGTATCAGGACTCATCCCATGTGTGGAATTACCCAGCCAATATCAGGCAGTCCATTCTTTAATCCCAAGAGTATTGAGAAACATCTTTTTGCATACTTTGTTTCCCCAGCTCATTTTTCAAATGATAAATGAGCGTCCCTTTTCTCCTGAGTTCGCCAGTGTTCTTCCCTGGACGTTTGGTTGGAATGACGTCCACAAGGTTGATAACGTAAACCTTCCTCTGATCCCATGACAACGTTTCCCAAAATGTTTAAATACTGCCAGCTTATCATCAACAGAAAACTGATGACACTTCCTTTGAACAGATTTCTGGCACATCTTTGAAGTACATGTTGGACCTAATTTTCGAGCCTCATGAGTGATTTTACCAATTAGACTTCTTTTGTATCTAATATACGTCTGTCCACACATTCTCAGAATTTTATTGGTATTTTTCCTCCAATCTTCAGGATGTGGTTTAGACTTCCTTTTCCTGTCACTGCTTACGTCACCATAATATTCTTGGCCTTCACTGTCAGAATCATTATTGTTCCCATGATCTTCCAATAATTTATCGGCAAACAATGAGCACCATCGCGTAGCAATGTGTGTGAAGTACTGTCGTCTCTAGTGGAAACTGTGACTCTGGTTTCATTTTGAGCAATGTTGGATACAGCCACTGAAGTTTCTAGATGGAAAAATATCTATAAATTAATTTAAGCAGACAAAGATGAAGCTCAAATTCATGTTACGGTATATTGATAATTTTTTACTTATGGACCGTCTGACAGCAACTGAATAAAACACAATTTTAGTGCCATACACGTTTTGCCTTTATTTTCTGCAAGGCATCATCAGTGGCCTGGAATATGTACATATGTTAGCTATTTTATTTACATTTTTGTCACTGTGCCTATAGGTTATAAACAGTTCTGGTGGTTGGTATTTCCTATTAAGTAGTAATGTTTTGAACTGTACTTACAGGTTGCGTGGACAGTTTCTTACATATTACGCTCCTGTTGCATTTTTGGTGTTGTTCTTCTTCTTATGAACGCCAATTTGCGGTTTTTTCCACATTCCACAGCACTATGCACTAAACACTTGTTTTAATGCAATGTTTTGGTTTCTGTTGCCGACTGTCAAATGTTTTTGCCAAAGATCGAATATTATTGCCAACTTATGAGTGTAAATATTGAAGTATCTGTGGTCTGTTCGTGTATGCATTTGTGTGTGCGTTTATGTATGTGTGTGTGTGTGTGTTTTTTTTTTTTTTGGTGTGATATTAATTTAATTTAATTTAATTTATTTTTTTATTTTATTTTTTATTTTGGTGTGATATATATATATATATATATATATATATATATATATATATATATATATATATATATATATATATATATATTAGTGTGGGGGGGGGGGAAGAATTTTTTTTTATGTTATCATTGCCTTTATTAAGTGTAGTAGGGAGCCTGTGCTGATGTGAGTTTGTTCATTTATCACATGTTTGTTTTCTGCTATGGCTTTCTGGATGTGGAAGTTTTCTTGTTTCAAAATTCCTGCATGTCATGCCTATGCATACTGCATCACAACTTTGTCATTCAAGTTTATATATTCCTGATTGCTGGAATTTGTCCCTCTTGGTAGCTGGCTGGCTTAGGTGTGATTGAAGGGTTTGCCCAGGCTTATATGCTATTTTGAAGCCCTGTCTCTTTAGGATGTTTGCAACTCTGTGTGTTAGTTTATGTGTGTAGGTCATGGTGTACCATCTAGTTCTTTTCTGTGTGGTGTTGTCATTGTGTGTGTTTGTTGAGTGTCTTTGTAAGTTTTCAGCTTGTGAGTTCTTTTGTATTGTGGAAATGTTGTGTTTGTTTTTTATTTGTGTTTTTATGTTTTGATTGAGCCTGTGTACCACATGTGTGTCATACCCAATGTTACTAGCTATTTGTATGATTGTACTCATTTCTTGTTCATAGTTTCTCTTGCTGAGTGGGATTCTGTTTAATCTATGTAACATGTGTCTTAGTGCTGCAAGTTTCTGGCTGTGGGGGTGGTTGGATGTGGATTGTATTATTGTCTGTGGCTGTTGGTTTTCTAAAGATGTTAAATGTATGTTTTCCATTTTCTTTTTTAATTGTAATGTCAAGAAAATTTATTTGATTTTCTTTTTCTTTTTCAAGTGTGAATTTTATGTTCTGATGAGCTTTGTTTATTTCTGAATGGAGTTCATCTATTTTTTCACTTGGATCATCTACCAGACAAATAACGTCATCCACATATCTGTACCAATATATGATTTTGAAACTTTCATTTGTGGTTATCTTATCAAATATCTGATTTTCTAGGTGACTGATGAAAATGTTTGCTAGTGTTCCTGATATTGGGGATCCCATGGGCAGTCCATCAGTTTGTAGATAATATTCTTTCTCAAACTGAAAGTAGTTTTCAGAATGAGATTTTCACTCTGCAGCGGAGTGTGCGCTGATATGAAACTTCCTGGCAGATTAAAACTGTGTGCCCGACCGAGACTCGAACTCGGGACCTTTGCCTTTCGCGGGCAAGTGCTCTACCAACTGAGCTACCGAAGCACGACTCACAACCGGTCCTCACAGCTTTACTTCTGCCAGTATCTCGTCTCCTACCTTCCAAACTTTGCAGAAGCTCTCCTGCGAACCTGCAGAACTAGCACTCCTGAAAGAAAGGATATTGCGGAGACATGGCTTAGCCACAGCCTGGGGGATGTTTCCAGAATGAGATTTTCACTCTGCAGCGGAGTGTGCGCTGATATGAAACTTCCTGGAAGATTAAAACTGTGTGCCCGACCGAGACTCGAACTCGGGACCTTTGCCTTTCGCGGGCAAGTGCTCTAACAACTGAGCGACCGAAGCACGACTCACGACCGGTCCTCACAGCTTTACTTCTGCCAGTATCTCGTCTCCTACCTTCCAAACTTTGCAAAGTTTGGAAGGTAGGAGACGAGATACTGGCAGAAGTAAAGCTTTGCAAAGTTTGGAAGGTAGGAGACGAGATACTGGCAGAAGTAAAGCTGTGAGGACCGGTCGTGAGTCGTGCTTCGGTAGCTCAGTTGTTAGAGCACTTGCCCGCGAAAGGCAAAGGTCCCGAGTTCGAGTCTCGGTCGGGCACACAGTTTTAATCTGCCAGGAAGTTTCATATCAGCGCACACTCCGCTGCAGAGTGAAAATCTCATTCTGGAAACATCCCCCAGGCTGTGGCTAAGTCATGTCTCCGCAATATCCTTTCTTTCAGGAGTGCTAGTTCTGCAAGGTTCGCAGGAGAGCTTCTGCAAAGTTTGGAAGGTAGGAGACGAGATACTGGCAGAAGTAAAGCTGTGAGGACCGGTTGTGAGTCGTGCTTCGGTAGCTCAGTTGGTAGAGCACTTGCCCGCGAAAGGCAAAGGTCCCGAGTTCGAGTCTCGGTCGGGCACACAGTTTTAATCTGTCAGGAAGTTTGAAAGTAGTTTTGTTCAGTTGTCAGTCTGAGCGTATCTGTTATTTCTTTTATTGCGTCTGTGATGAGGTTGCTGTGGGATGAGAGATTTTGTTCTATGATTTCTATTGTTTCTGTGATAGGGATGGAGGTATACATATTTTCTATATCAAATGAAATCTGATGCTGTGTGTGGTACCTGTATGTTCTGTATGTGTTCTATTAGGTTTCCTGTGTTTATCACTGTTCTGTTGTTTTCTACTTCATAGTGTTTTGTAACTAACTTTTGGAGGTGTTTGGCTATGCGGTATGTTGGGGCTTTCTTGAAGTTGATAACAGGTCTCATTGGCATTCCGTCTTTATGTACTTTCGGTTGACTGCGGAGTGTTGGTGCTTGTGGGTTTTTCTGTGTTAAGTAGTATTTCTGTTTGTCTGTGAGTGTGTGTTCAATGTTTTTCAGTGTTCGTTTCACATTTGCCTGGAATCGTGTAGTTTGATCTGACTTCAGTTTTTGTATGGCGTTGGTGTTTATGTATTCTTTGGTTTTTGTGATGTATTGCTCTTTATCCATGAGTACTGTTACAGTATTGTTGAAGATGTCAAATTCATGTATTTATGAGAACAACGGCATCAGTAATACTATTAACAATAATCCCAAGAAAATTTACCTGCATCATTAGATGTTGCAGGAACAGTAACCCAGAACCCCATATATGAAATTAATTCTTTTTTGGTAAATGTAACTTCAGCGTTACGACTTTTCTCGCCTGTTGTTTGTTGTGCATTTACGGGAGACCCTAAAGAAACCTTTGGCAGAAATGAATAAAGCACAGAACGAGTGAGGTGGGGCTGTTCCGATTTATATAACAATAAGACACTTACAGTGCTACTAACATTCAAAGGTGAATAATAGAACAATTTCTTACCGCTGTTCAGTCACCCTCGGGAACAATTCTGCACTTTCATAAGCTGATTTCAGCTGAGGAAGAATTTCTTCTTCAGTAAAAAGTTCGTCATCTATATCGCTGTCCATTATCACGAATGGAGCTACAAGCATGGAACCACTTTCGAGCACTGTTAATTACGTAATAATGCAGTAACAATGTGCTGTGGCTGCGCGCACTTTTGTATTTATGCGGTATTGTTTACAGTTTCCATAGATTGTAGATATGCTTTATTTAATTCTCTACAGTTCCGCGGTATTGCTATCTATTTCTTTGCTGTGTCATGTACGCGGTATTGTTTTAGATAATTTTTTTGTGGTAAATAATTAAAAATTCGAAACTATGGCATTAAGAGCAGATGCGCGCACATTTAACAACAACATCTGACTTAAAAACAAAAAATTAGCAATTTGTCATTTACGCGGTATTGTTTCTTCATTGACGATATGATGGTGCAAGAAAAAGGATTTTGGTAGATCTCCTAAATTCATATGATCTGATGCAGACTGTTTTTTCCATCTAGGGTGCAGGGGAAGAGTAGCACTTCCATATACAATATTTTTATTCATTCTTCATTACTAGATGGGCATTCAGTTAGTAAAAGGGTGAATGGCCTTTCAGGCCATGATGCACAAATTTTAACACTAAAAGACTTTTGTACTCAAACAAATGTCACATATAATTACAAACCATGTTGGAAAGTTAATCCAACAGCAATAGAAAGTATTTTAAACCTTGTCAAGGAACAAGAGGGGCAGGATGTTGATAGTGCCAATAACATATATGATAAATATAATGCTTTCCTTAACACAATTCTCATGCTCTTTGAGAGTTGCTTTCCATTAGAATGTTCTAAACCGGGTACTAGCAGTAATAGGCATCCTGAGTGGCTGACTAGTGGGATAAGGATATGTAGAACAAAGCAGGAATTACATCAAAATGTTAGAAGTAGTCACATTCAAGTTACAGTAGCCTATTACAAACAGTATTGCAAGGTGCTTGAAAATGTTATTAAGAAGGCAAAGAGTATGTGGTATGCAAATAGGATAGCTAATTCACTGGATAAAATTAAAACAATGTGGTCAGTTGTGAAGGAAGTGTCTGGTCTGCAGCACAAGATCGACTGTTTAAAGTCAGTTTGTAGTAAAAATATTTCTGTTACTGATAAATCAGATATATGTACAGTATTTAACAATCATTTTCTGAGCATTGCTGATGAATTGAATAAAAATTTAGTTTATACAGGGAATCATATAATTTTCTTGGCAAATGCCTTTCCGAGATTGATGTCTGAAATACAAAAGGTTTCGAATGCTAGGCTTATTTTTTGATTTAACTAATGCATTTGATTGTGTTGATCACAAAATATTGCTCTAAAAGTTGGACGATTACGGAATATGGGGAGTAGCTCACAATTGGTTCACCTCTTACTTTAGCAACAGGCAGCAAAAGGTCATTATTCACAATGTTGAGAATGGCTGTGATGTGGGGTCTGAATGGGGTACATTCAAGTGGGGGGGGGGGGGGGGGGTGCCCCAGGGATCAGTTTTGGGGCCACTCAGTTTTCTTATTTATACAAATTTTATGCCCTCTAGTGTTACATGTAACTGTAAAGTATTTCTGTTTGCTGATGACACAAGCTTGGTAGTAAAGGATGTTGGGTGGAACATTGGCCCAGTTTCAAATAGTGCAGTTCACGACATAAGTTCATAGCTTGTAGAAAATAAACTAACGCTAAATCACAGTAGGACTCAGTTTTTACAGTTTCTAACACACAGTTCAACAAAACCTGACTTTTTAATTTCACAGAATGGGCATGTGATTAGTGAAACTGAACAGTTCAAATTTCTTGGTGTTCATATAGATAGTAAACTGTCGTGGAAAGCCCACGTTCAGGATCTTGTTCAAAGACTTAATGCTGCCATTTTTACTATTCGAATGGTATCTGCAGTGAGTGATCGTTCAACATGAAAATTAGTCTACTTTGCTTACTTTAATTTGCTTATGTCGTATGGTATTGTATTTTGGTCTAACTCTTCCCATTCTAAAAGGATATTTTTTGCTCAGAAATGGTTGGTTCGGGCAATAAGTGGTGTAAGTTCATGAACCTCTTGTCGACCCCTGTTCATGAGTCTGGGTATTTTGACATTGGCGTCTCAATATATATATATATATATATATATATATATATATATATATATATTCCTTTCTGTCATTTCTTGTTAACAATATTAGCTAATTCCCAAGAATAAGCAGCCTTCAGTCAGTTAATATTTGGCAGAAATCAAACCCTTATTTGGATCGGACTTCCTTAACTCTTGTGGAGAAAGGTGTGAAGTATACTGCTGCATCCATTTTCAATAAGCTACCGCTCAACTTCAAAAATCTTAGCAGTCATCCATGCGCTTTCAAATCAAAATTGAAGAGTTTCCTCATGGGTCACTCCTTCTATTCTGTCGAGGAGTTCCTTAAAAAATTAGGCCAATTCTTGTTGTATTGTTGATTGTGTTTACTTAAACTTATGGATTGACTTTTTTGGGTTCATAAACATTTTATTTTTATCTGTAATTACTCTCATGTTGTAATTTCATGTACTGACATTTTCTGGGACCTTGGAGATTTTCTCCTCAATTTGGTCCTACGGAACTTGACATGTAAATAAAATAAAAATAATGCAAGTATTACGGAAATGTTCCAATAACTTAAATGGGAATCCTGAGGGAAGGCAACATTCTTTTCAAGGAACGCTATTGAGAAAATTTAGAGAATCTGCATTTGCGGCTGCTGAACTATTCTACTGTCACCAATGTACATTTCACGTAAAGACCACGAAGATAAGACAATAAATTAGGGTTTTTACAGAGGCGTACAGACAGTTGTTTTTCCCTTGCTCTGTTTGCAAGTGTATCAGGAAAGGAAATGGTTACTAGTGGTGCAGGATACCTTCCACCATGCATTGTACCGTAGCTTGCAGAGTATGTATGTAGTTGTAGATGTAGAATTGCAGTTACATCAACTGCTACATTTTCTTATTGTTCCAAATAGCCCCAGATGTTTTCTGTGGGAGTGATATGGTGGGTCAGTGGTAAGATGTAGAAGATTGGGCATAACTTGGTCATCGAGAATGTTGAAATGTTCACAGTAACCTGAATGTGAAGACCGAAGCCCTGTTACAAAAAATACCCTCAAAACATCACATAACCACCACCAGCCTGAACTACACACATGCTTTAATGGCACCATCATTCAAATAATGTTGCGTAGTTTGAAAAGTGGTAAAATCATGACGCGTCGGGTATCTCTATGTACCTCAGTCAGCTACTGTCCAATTTATGTGTTTATTGGCCAGTTGAAGACATGCAGTTTTATTTGCCTATTTGACTCCAGATGTCCATTACATATAGGATCCTTAGCAATGTGCCCTTGGAAACTGGTACACCAGTATAGGTGGACCTGCATTCACTGACAGCAGCAATTCATTATGGGTTTGAAATCAATTACTGTTGACAAAGTGTGACATTTTGCTCCGGTACCTGCCTAGGATCTTTTTGCTACCACTATTCTTATACCATGTTACATGGTTTCTGGGGATATACCATTCCTTGTAGACATGGTGCACATTCCACATTGATACACCAACAAATCTGACAACTTCAGTCACAGTGCCACCATCATGCGCACATCCAAACATATTAGTTACTTTTTGTCATTTTGTCACATCTCCATGCTATGGTACAATCATGAACATGTCCAAACATAATAGCTCCATTGTGTCTTCATGTTGACCCATCTTATCATGTTGGTTCCATACAAGGGACTGGCACATACACAGCACTCTACTACCATGATTCTATCGGCAGATATGACTGCCTGGCACCAGTTCTTATTCGAACTAACAACATAAGGAAAAACAAAGCCGTAAGAGAGAGGTAATTTACTGGGTCTTGGAGTGATATCAGCAAGAATATAATGAAAGTAGTTTACATGTGTCGAATACATTAATAACTGAGAGCCTGGAGGCCCATACGTGCCCTTATAAAGACACTGTCCCTCTCAGGTGTCGCTGGTGTAGTGCTGCACATGCATATAGGACTTTGTGGTGGTGGTGGTGGTGGTGGTGGTGCTGGTGGGTGACTTCAGGTAGTTGCAGACCTGACATTTGAATGTCGGTGCGCACTAAGCTTGCCGTAGTGGCCCAACTTACATCCACTGTGTTTGGTGGGTATAGTAACGGGAAAGTTACTGCACGACTCCTTGAAAGAATGCTCTTGGTGTCTGTAGCAATGCTGGGGGCAACAGCCAAAGGCTTGAGAAGTTTCTGGCCCACCCAGACCAGCACTATGGGCGAGGGCATCCCTGCAGCCGTGGATTCAGGGGCAACCTATGGACAGGACCGGTGGCACGACCTGGGCTGCTCTGTCCCTGGAGGAGCCAGGGCAAGCCAAGAACAAGATGTTGGGGTCCATGGCCTAAGGAGGGTGCCCTGCGCCCATCCTGGGCCACAACTGGTTCCAGTTGTTTGTCACGAGGCGATCTTTGCTGCAAACCACAGAGACGTGGCAACCACACTGGCTGTGCACGTTGGCTCGAATCCGTTGCAGGCACCATCCAAATGCCCTGGTCCAGACTGATGTGCTATGTGAGAAAGTCAACGAAGTCCTTGAAAGGTTGCATCACGAATTTGTCCGAAACAGGTTGCATCATGAACTTGTCCGAAACCAGGGTACAAGACAAACCTTTTTTGGAGAATATTTTCGGCAGGGCTTTGACAGTTGCGACTGCTGTCGCTGAGGAGTACGAACAACATAAGGAAAACGAGAAAAATTATCAGTTGCCAATAACCAGAAAGTAACGAAAAAAGAATGAAAATCAATGTGGAGTCTTTCCAAAGGCTGTCTAAGTGCTGTCCATAGCAAAAAAGGAGTGTGTGGTGTCCCCTACGTACCTGAACACTTGTGGCAGACCATGACAAGGTGTTCCACCTCCCAATTAATGCCTGGTCAAAACACATGACGACACACCAACAGTTCTATGCAAGATATCCTCCAATGAGCTTGATGTAATAAGCAGAGGACGTTGTGCTGCAGAACCACTGGAACCATGGCCTTTGGAGTAAATTCTTCTGTTGATAGGAGAATAAAGCCATCAAAGAGTGAGAGGTGATGGCGCAGTACAGAAAAATTTTGAATCGGTTTTGATGCCTCATGTGGCAGATGGTTGGGCTACCCATGTTGTATCATTTGTACAACGTGCTCGAGCAGTGGGTCAGCCACCGCAGCAGAGGCAGTATGGGAAATGGTAGTGGGAAAGCTATCCACCATGTGCCTCGCCTTCATGCCCAGTTGAAAACAAAGCAGTTCCTCATAGTC
Organism: Schistocerca nitens; assembly: GCF_023898315.1. Taxonomy (NCBI): domain Eukaryota; kingdom Metazoa; phylum Arthropoda; class Insecta; order Orthoptera; family Acrididae; genus Schistocerca; species Schistocerca nitens. Next base: position 414,894,397 of record NC_064622.1, on the reverse strand, counting down.
AAACAAGGGGTAAGAAGGACCCATGGGGATAGGACTGAGCATCCACGTTTGCATGTTGTGATGTGGGATGAAAATGAATCTCATAATTGTTCAGGGACAAGGACAGAGTCCAAAGTTGAAGATGATCCGGGGCTAAACAGGGAAACCAAGATCTTATTGTTGATAATTAAATGAAATTTGCACCATAGAAGAATTTTTTTTGAGGCATAGACAATAGCAAGAGCCTGTTTTTCCACATGGAATAATGTTGCTGAGTTTAGTGTTTTTGATGCAGAGGCAATAGGCTGTTAGAGCTATCTGAATGGTGATGAGCCACAACTGCTCCCACCCCATACTAGGCCATGGCCAAGACCATATGTTTGCCAGGCTGAAATATTGCAAGATTCACCACAGAGTGAAGACTGTTTTCAAACTGCAAAAAAGCATGCTCACAGGCTACAGACCAAAAAAATGGAGCAGTTTTAAGAAACAACAGATGCAAGGGATGGGTGATAGAAGCTGCTCTGGGAATAAACTTGTGACAGTGTGCCACTTTGCTGGAGAATGCTGAAAGCTCTTGTAGATTAGACAGATGGGGAAAAGCCATAATGGCAGTGATATGTCGTTCCATGGGGCGCAAGCCATGCCGGGAAATTTTGTGACACAAATAAACAAAGGAATGCTGGAAAAGTGAGGCCTAGGGAGATTACATTTGAGGCCCATAGCCTGTAGAACAGTAAACAAAGAATGGAGGATACACAGGTTGATCCTCAGTGGTAGCACCTATCACAACAATATCAACAAGATAGTTAATACAATAACTATTGATGTAACCTGTTCTAAAAAATATTGAAAGATGGCAGGCACTCTAGTGACCCCAAATGTTAGCCATTGATACTGATAGAGGCCGAAAGGTGTATTAACCACAAGCAACTCTTTTGATGCCTTGTCCAGTGGAATCTGAAGGTAGGCTTTGGTCAAATTGATTTTCGAAATGAATTTAACCCCCCCCCTCCCAGCCAACTTTGTGAGCAACTCATGGGGATGAGTAGGGGGTAAATGTTGACGCATTTACAGTGATCTTGAAGTCGCTAAAGAGCTGTAGCTAACTAGATGGCTTCTTTGCAATCACTAAGGGTGTAGCCCATTCACTTGAGGAAATCAGTCTAATCCCTCTCTGTGATGTGCATGTGTATGTGTACTTGCACAAGCCACATGTGTAAAAAGTGAGAATGGGCAGAGGATTTGAGTGTAATATGTGCCTTGAAATTGTCTGTGTAACTTAACCTAGAGCAAACAAATCTGAAAACTCAGAACACAAGGAATCCAATTCATGATGGGGCACTTGGTTCTGACACTAGATGCACTACACCTGCAATAGAAAAACAAAAAATAGCAAAGGCATCTTACTCAAACAAATTTTCAGTACTTGCATCATTATCCACCACAAACCAGTGTAAAGTTTGATCTCATTTCCAGACAATTTTGAGCTTAACACAAAACAGTATGAATATCAGTGTCCAGTGATTCCTACAATGACTCCTGGGAGAGGGGAGTTGAGATGTCATACCATTGCTAAGTGCCCTTCTCCTTTTTTTCCTTTATGACAAGAGGATCACTGCTTCGCGGAGGCTGTGTGAAACAAGAGAATACGAAGGAAGTGGTATTCACTGTTCCTTCTGCTGACAGTATGTTTGTTTTGTCGGCCTGGTTGAGTTGGTTGTGCCTGGCAACCACCGTTTCCCACAACATCCTAAGCCCCATGCACCAGGGCTGCTCGCTGCCAGCAATGGCAACGTCATTACAAGCATTTAATTGGTGGCCCGTGGTGTGGAAGCACATCGAACTAGTGTGCAGTATTCAAGACCTTGTCTAACTCAGGGTCCTCAAACTGGAGGGCACGTTGACGCACCACCTTAATCTGGGGCTGAACAGATGATTGCGTCTCTGACTATGGTGCCTGCATACCGTATTTACTCGAATCTAAGCCGCACTTTTTTTCCGGTTTTTGTAATCCAAAAAACCGCCTGCGGTTTAGAATCGAGTGCAAAGTAAGCGGAAGTTCTGAAATATGTTGGTAGGTGCCGCCACAACTAACTTCTGCCGTCGAATATATGTAGCGCTACACAGGCATGCTTTGCAGGCACAAAGATAAATACTGACGCCAAAACCTCTGCGTCAGTGAATAAATTAAAAAAAAAGTGGAAGACGAGTTTTTTCCTCCACCCCGAATTTCGACCACTGCATTTTCGTACATTATCCAACGAAGTAAATACAAATTCTGTATTGTTCATCTTCGAATGTAGCAGCTTTCCAATGTACTACGAAAATCCGACTGGCAAGACTGTTTGCGATGTTTGTCAATATGGCCAATTCTACGTTCTGAATTTTTTCCTACCTGTGAGAAGAGATGGTTGCTAATGGGAACTTTTATGAATTGTGAATCACATGCAGTATTCTCTTCACCATAAGAATAATACGAATATTAACATTTTGCCATGTATTCTTTCGTGTTTGCTGCTATCTCATTTAAATCCTGTCTGCCTAATAAACTACGAAACTAGAGTGAGACAACAGCAAACGCGGGAGTATACACATATCATGTCATGTTTATATTTGTATTATTCTTATGCCTAATAGTGATACAGTCAGAAATGAAGCACAGCAATTAATCTAAGATGACTCTAATTTCTCTGCAGAAAGTAATGTACTAAAGAGGCGTCTGCAAAGATTTTCAAACGGAGAACATCTTCTGTCATACGCAGTTTATTATTTGGTTCTTGTTGATTATTATCAAAGAAAGCAGCAGTGTAAATAACAACAGTTGTTTCGTAACTGAGACAATTCCTCTCTCTTTTTTTTTTATTGTAAAGGCGGTAGCACGCACAAAAGCAAACCATGCCGCGAGCAGCGACAGATCGTAAACACTCATCATCAGAATGTGACAAACAATGCATGACACAGTAGAGTAATGTATTTTCAGCTTAGAGTGACGTAAACACCTATAACAAAGAGAACGGCACTTACCAGATCAAAGAAAAATAAACAATCAATTCAAACCAGGCAAAGCACGTGAAAAACGAAGGGTACCCATTTAAATACAGACGGAGCGCCTGACGCATAGCAATGGCTACCTGGTAAAATTTAACTACTAAGCTTACGGCTCGAACCAAACTACTGTAGCTGTATCGTCATTCATTCGAACTAAATTGTGTCTCATATTACAATGGACCAACTTTGTTTCGATTTGGAGATGCGGCCTAAAACTTTTCTCTCCCCTTGGATTTCGAGTCTCAAATTTCAGGTGTGGCTTAGATCCGGGAAAATTTTTTTTCCTTTATTTCGAGACTCATTTTTCAGGTGCGGCTTAGATTCGAGTGCGGCTTAGATTCGAGTAAATACGGCCGTATTTACTCGAATCTAAGCCACACTTTTTTTCCGGTTTTTGTAATCCAAAAAACCGCCTGCGGCTTAGAATGAGTGCAAAGCAAGCAGGAGTTCTGAAAAATGTTGGTAGGTGCCGCCACAACTAACTTCTGCCGTCGAATATATGTAGCGCCACATAGGCATGCTTTGTAGGCACAAAGATAAATACTGGCACCAAAATCTCTGCGTCAGTAAATAAATTTAAAAAGAAAGTGGAAGACTAGCCTTTTTCCTCCGCCCAGAGTTTCGACCATTGCATTTTGGTACATTATCCAACGAAGTAAATACAAATTCTGTATTGTTGATCTTCGAATGTAGCAGCATTTCAATGTACTACGAAAATCCGACTGGCAAGACTGTTTGCGATGTTTGTCAATATGGCCAACTCTACGTTCTGAATTTTTTCCTACCTGTGAGAAGAGATGGTTGCTAATAGGAGCTTTTATGAATTGTGAATCACATGTAGTATTCTCTTCGCCATAAGATTAATACGAATATAAACATTTTGCCATGTATTGTTTCGTGTTTGCTACTATCTCATTTAAATCCTGTCTGCCTAATAAACTACGAAACTAGAGTGAGACAACAGCAAACGCGGAAGAATATACATATCAAGTCATGTTTATATTCGTATTATGCCTGATAGTGATACAGTCAGAAATGAAGCACAGCAACTGACTAGATTTTTAAATCTAAGATGACTAATTTCTGTGCAGAATGTAATGAACTAAAGAGGCGCCTGCAAAGATTTTGGAACGGAGAAAAATTTTCGCTAAAATTTCGTTCAGAACATCATCTATCATACGCAGTCTGTTATTTGGTTCTTGTTGATCATTATCAAAGAAAGCAGTAGTGTAAGTAACAACAAATGTTTCGCTAATGAGACGACTCCTCTCTATTTTTTATTTGTAAGCGGCGGTAGCGCGCACAAAAGCAAGCCACGCCGCGAGCGGCGACAGGCCGTAAACACGCACTATCAGAATGAGACAAACAATGCATGACACAGTGCAGTAATGCATTTTCAGCTTGGAGTGACGTAAACACCTATAACAAAGAGAACGGCACTTATCAGATCAAAGAAAAATAAGCAATCAATTCAAACCAGACAAAGCACGTGAAAAAGGAAGGCTATCCGTATAAATACGGACGGAGCGCGTGACGCGTAGCAATGGCTACCTGGTAAACCGTAACTGCTAAGCTTACGACTCGAACCAAACTACTACAGCTGTATCGTCATTCATTCGACCTAAATTGTGTCTCATATTACAACTAGACGAACTTTGTTTCTATTTGGAGGTGCGACCTAAAACATTTCTCTCCCCTTGAATTTCGAGTCTCAAATTTCAGGTGCGGCTTAGATTCGGGAAAAATTTTTTTCCTTGATTTCGAGTCTCATTTTTCAGGTGCGGCTTAGATTCGAGTGCGGCTTAGATTCGAGTAAATACGGTAGACTTCAAGAAGGCTTACAACAGTATATGTAGACCTAGCCTGGTTAGAATTATGACAGAGTTTGGTATGCCAAAGAAATTGGTCAAACTGGTAGAGGTATGCCTAAATGACACAAAACTTAAGGTTAAGGTAGGCAATAAAATGACAGAAAACAGAACATATTTTCTCAATACCTCTTGTGCTTTCTTAATTTCCAAAGAAGAAGTAGGCCTAACAATGAAGCCAATACTTGTGACACTACTGTTACTTGTTCATAACACAGTGCCTATTCTTTTGAGATGGCTTCTTGAACTTTCTTTATTATGCTCTTTGGCTGCTGGATTTTGTCTGTTATGTTTTATTTGCTTAGTTTTTTTAATAACGGGATCATACTGTTTCTTGGCCATCTTCAGCTTTTCTTCTTAAGAGGGCCACCTTTTAAGATTATTTAAGTAAGCATTCGATGAAGCTGTTGAGATAGTCTAATGTTTTTGATGACAAGAATGTGTGACGTTGGATTCCAACCTTCTCACTCGTTTTACACACGTACACTTACTTGGTATACACAGCTGAACTTCTCCTCTGGATAGCCGGCTATGGCAGTCTCCAAAAACTTCTTCTCTGAAGAATTATGCTAGTTAAAGGAATATATATGTCTCTCTCTCTCTCTCTCTCTCTCTCTCTCTCTCTCTCTCTCCTCTCTCTTTGTGAAATAATTAGGTCTTCGCAGAATACTTTTCAACAACTATCAGTATATTTGAACTTCCACAAAGAACAAAATTCACACTTCTCACATAAACAAGTGTCATTTCACATTATAAACAATTAAGTTACATTTACAACAGAGTTGGCTTGATAACCACGACTCTGTTACACAGGAATCATACACATGTCTTGCCTCTAGCAAGTTCAAGTTGAAAGTTACTAAAAATCTTTTTCCACTCAATTGTTCTTTCGTCACTAACAATAGTCACAGCTATAAAACAGTACGGAATAACACAGAAGTTCCTTGAGTCTGCTGTGTTCTTTCATGAAACTTCCATTGCACGACCGGCAAACACTTGTCAGCGCCGTTTGACCACTGTGTCTACAGTCTTCTTACTACACAATTCGGACCTGCGCGCGCGCACACACACACACACACACACACACACACACACACACACACACACACACACACACACAGAGGCCAAGTGGTTCTAGAATTTAAGCGGAAATTCTTGAAATACTACAGTATGACACTACTGTGGTATTAAAAATTGTATTTCAAATACTGACAAAGAGATAGAGGGGCTGGCCAGTACTTACCTCAGCTCAGTACAGCCGATAGATACACAAAAAACAGAACCGAAAATTTACGTTCCTAGCTTTCGGAACAAATGTTCCTTCATCAGGGAGGAGAGAGGGGAAAGAAAGGGAAGAAGGGAAAGTGGATTCAGTTACTCACAACCCAGGTTATGAAGCAACAGGGAAAGGAAAACAGGGAGGGTAGCAAGGATGGAGGCATGGTTGTCCGAGGGAAGCACAACCATGCCTCCATCCTTGCTACCCTCCCTGTTTTCCTTTCCCTGTTGCTTCACAACCTGGGTTGTGAGTAACTGAATCCACTTTCCCTTCTTCCCTTTCTTTCCCCTCTCTCCTCCCTGATGAAGGAACATTTGTTCCGAAAGCTAGGAACGTAAATTTTCGGTTCGGTTTTTTGTGTATCTATCGGCTGTACTGAGCTGAGGTAAGTACTGGCCAGCGCCTCTATCTCTTTGTTAGTATTTGTTTCACATCTTTATATGAGATTTTCCATTAATCATTTAAAAATTGTATTTGTTAGTGTTACAACAAATGGCAACTCAGAAACTGGTTGAGTAGTTTGTTTACGGTGAGAATGAAAGGAAACAGTATTGTGCGAAAATCAAAATTTCACTTGAAGGTTTTCATTGGATAATTTTTTATGATTTTCGTATTGGCCTACCTCAACACTAATACCTCATCACGTTGTTCAGCTTTTGGTAGCCAATCATCTGCGGAAAATACTGTTAATAATTTGGTTGCAAAATTGTGTTGTACTGAGCTTCCATCAGTGATGAGCTTTGTGGGGATGGTCCAAAATAGATAGTTGTTCCAAGAAAATATCGATGCTTTGTAAAACTCAATTGTAAATTGTAAAGTGACTGGCTTGTGACTTACTGTGAGATAGATGTATCCATAGTCATACTGAAAACAGCAGTACTTTTGATTTTACATGATCATTTAGTAGTGAAAACAATCTGTTTCCAATCGATTCTGCATAATTTGAACATAGCTCAAAACCTTTGCATCAAATGGCCTAAGGAAATGTTCAAAAAATTCGACAAAGGAAATTTAATGTCCATATACAACGAAGTAACAGGATATTAAACTTTAATACATTTGTACAAGCCAGAAACTAACCAGCAATCAGTTTTTTGGATATTCCAATATATATCAAAACCAGCAAATTTGGTTTGTGTAACAAAATGATTATTTCTTTCTTCAGTTAGACTGGGTAACACCACAGTGTCTTCAGAGGATCGAAGAACATTCAGTGGAGAATGGTTATAACAGTTTGTTTGGCATGAGACATTGATGAAATTGGGAAAACCACCAAGAATGGCACATCGTTCATCATTGTAGTGCCATCTGTTACAGAGCACAGAAGAATTGATTTGGCAAAGGACAATGCTCATTGCATGTATTCACGTGATTTATCACCTGACTTTGTTTTCCTTTAATATCAAACAAAAAGTATATGGATGGTGACTTTAGTCACCTCAGGAAGCTACTGAGTTCTTAAAGAATGACTGTGCTTTGAGTTACTAACATCAAAGTAGAAAAAATGTTCCCATGTGAAAGTGTATAAGTTTTAAAAGAGAATATTTTGAGAAATGAATTAGTTGTGTATAGAATTTTTCTCTGTTGTTGTCTTTGTTAAATGTTAAAAAGCAGGCCTTGTGTGTTCCTCACATGACTTTAATTTTATTGTTGGGAGCATTAATCTGACATTGTATGAAGAAGGTATGATTTTTTAATAACTCTTTTATTATAGAGCAGAACTGTAATCCATGTCACTGTTTGTCTCAGTACTATTCTGTTCCGTAAAATACTTATTTAGCAGTCATATTTTCATGTTTAAGGAAAAAGTTTGCCACTTCACTGATGAAAAACGTCTTTCTTAGGTTGTGATTTTATGTCAGAATAAAAATGGAATCACATGCTCCTAGAAAACGTAAACAGAACCTATCACTGACCAGAAGGCTGGAGAAATGCCCACGTGTTGGAGAAAATAACCCTCAAGAAATTTTTTGTGTGGACAGTGACTGTGAAGTGGACGATGGTGACTGTGTTGTGGTGGCTGAAAAAATCACTATAAGGAGAGGAAGATGTCAAAATGCTGCTTGCCTATCACCTGAAGGAACTAAACTTCAGAAAGCTTCCAGGCGTGTTCAAGATTTTTATGGGCACTCGTACAGGAAAGGCCGGGCGTGGAAGATCTGTGATGTATGCCATTCAAGTGCTGAAGAACATTTAGGGGTAAGTTATGCATGGAATTTTATTATATGTTTACTATAGCTCATAAAATGGTTGTAGCAATGTTTATATTACCATTATTACAGATTATTCTCAGTTTCTCTAAAGGAGCTAAAATATCTCTCAGATTTTTTGCAGTATTTTTTCATTGAAACCCAAAATTCGATGCACAACTGAAGTTACCAGGACTTGAATTATATAATGTGTAAAATTAAAAAAATATATATTATATGGTTGGTTCTTCGTAAATTATTTAATCCTAAAGGCACCTGGTACATTATGCTGTAGGATGTGCAGAAACTGAGAATTTGAGCTTAATGTAAGGTCAAGCATTGTTACAAGAAGTACCAGTCAGTCTATCTCATGTGGCATTGTCTCTGTACACACTACAGTGTCAGATGAAGGACAGTAAACACTTTCGTTATTGTAATATATCATGTTGTTTTGTTTGAAGACATCCTAAATGTTCTGGTCTTATTTATGTTCAGCTTTCTTGACACACCATCATGTAGAAAACATAATAATATCAAGTGAAGTTTCATTTAAGAATTGATTTGAGTGGGTGATTGATTGTGTGTGTGTGTGTGTGTGTGTGTGTGTGTGTGTGTGTGTGTGTGTGTGTGTGTGGTGGGGGGGGGGATCTACATTTATTTTCATTCCACACAAGCTCTTATTAATTAAGGACCATTATGTTAACATCATAGTCCTTTTAAATAAGTTTGAAGGTGGTTACTGCTGTGCGCACCCACATGAATATTCAGGGGTTCGTCAGAACTCAGGGTCTGCACATTGTCAGTAGGTTGGCTGGCTACTGCATCTATGGGATCTAAAATAATAATTTGGTGTAATTAGAAACGTACAAAAAATAATTTTAAGGGTGCTCAACAGTTAATCAGTCCTAGTGTGTAATAAAGAAAGTGGAGCACCATAAAGTAAATGAATTATCTGAGTCTAAAATTTCAGTGGAACTAGATTCCATTTTGTAATTACCATATTTTATTTGATATTGGAAATAATTTGTTGTTTGGTGTTGGAATTTTTCCCCCCTCTTTTTATATTATGTCCTTGTTGCTGAATGTAATATTTGTTTAGTGGTCAAGTTTTGAGTGCACCAGTTTGCACAGTAATGCTTAAGTTCCAGTTAGCATTGTCACATGTACTTTGAAAAATTGTGAATTGCAGGTGAATGTCAGAATGCTACAGTATACAGAAAATACATTTCAAAACCTGTGATCAACTTCTTATATTTTGCTAAGTTTTGTTGACCATTGAATTTTATCTGTCCGTGTGGATCAGTTTCAGAGTTTATATGACCCAGGACAACCTTATATGACCCGGGACAACCGGGATATCTGGGAAAAACCCAGGAATTTTTTCATCCGGGAGAAAACTGGGAAAAACCTGGGAATTTTTTAGAATTCTGGGAATTTTTCATTCTTTTAGTTTTCAGTTTTATTTTTGTAATTTTGACTGGTAAGAACCGATGCTGTAAAAACAAAGAATATCCCTGTATCTTGCTACCGTAGAATATTATTGCAGCAATAAAACATGAATGAGAGAAAAAATAAAACTTAAGTTGCAAAGGAAATGCGCATATACAACAAAACACAGAACACATACAAGCGTCTGCCAACAGCAAAACGTATCAAAGGCTTTAGAAAGAGTATGCAATGCTTTGTAACAACAAATTGCCTCCGATGAGCATGATATCACAGCTGTTTACCTTAGATTTGTTTGAGCAGTTGCGAACGCGCTCTTGCGCATGCACTGTTGAGTCATGTATGAGTAGTACCTTCTCCCGCTTCTGGATACAGAAGTGTGGCTGTTAGCTGTACGAGCAGCAGCAGCGAACAGCCAGATGCTACCCGGAAAAATTTTACTAGCTGCCGAAGCTGCCAAATGCACCCATGCGCAAAAGGCCTGGATCTAGGGGGCGGAGGGGGGGGGGCATTTGATATTGGTACTTCCTGAATTATATTTTGTCGTGTTATAAGAAATGACTGTTTGTGCCAAAACAGTCTCGTTAATTTGATGTATGTTACAATGGGTGCAATATTAGAAAGGCCTATTTCGTTTTATCTAGCAGACAGTGACAAAATAGACGTAATCAGATTGAGAAACCACAACAGTCGTGGGTACTATTTATATTAACAGCTTTTCAGTATTAGATAATGACATTTCGATTTTTCATGTAGCAAAACATTTGACGAACTTTGATGAGGTAATAGATTCTTTCGCAGAAAGGAAAGCACACCATGTACACTTGTAGCCAGATAGAGAGAAAAAATAGCTAGGACCTAAGGATTGAAGAAATGTACACTGTCGTCTGTGTTTCTTGCCTTTACTGTTTTTATGTATCCTATATTTAATTTTATGTCACACAAAACAGCAAGTTATTAGCTAGTAGGTAATAAAAGTGCAAATTTTCTGAAGAGTTATTGTTCTCCCGGTTACAAATCATGCCATTCAGAATTTATTGCGAGTTTTTTTTAAGAGGGGTAGGATGTTAAACCGGTCCTGAATATAGTTTGATGGCATCCATTACAAAATATACACGTTTGAATTCCACATAGTGAAATTCAGTGATGTGCAAAAGAATAATGCTGTGTGAAGTGGGATGGCGCTGCACTTTGGCACACCTAAGACAAAATAACATGTCTTACATGTCCTCGTACATATATGTTTTATGTATCAGACTCTTCAGAAATATGTGTGCTACAAAAAGAACATATTTTTGAAAAGTCCTCTCTCAAACGCTCGCGAGAGGGGGTAGGGGTACTATCTAGTATTGCCCCAGTTTGGAAATATCGTAAATCCGTGCAGAGCAATTTGAGCTGTAGAGGGGAGGTGGGTCGTCCCCACCTGACCCATGTTTACGGTTAGCAATTTTGCTGTTTCCTCTTCGTTTACTGCTCTCACGTCAAATAAAAACAGAATGGATTTATGTGGCCAGTAACTATCAAGTGAATTAAAATACATTCACATAATTTCGGAAGGCTAAAATGTGTTATTAGCATTAATCAACTTGCAGGACAGTGAAGTTTTTCTCCGTTTGCTACAGATATTTGGCTTTTATTAATGTTTTCTGCTGAGGTAGGCAATTTATTTGAAAGGAAGTGTTTAATCTTTTCTGCTGAGGTAGGCAATTTATTTGAAAGGAAGTGTTTAATTCGACACTATTGGCTAGTTTCAACTGTTCGCAGCATTTCAAGTGCACGTTTTCAGTTTCTAGTACGTATGGTGTTATGCCATAATAAAGAACCAAACATGAGGAAATTTACATCCCGAAAAGCACACTGAGAAGCCTACTTCATTGTCGAGGCCTACTTCATTGGGAATCTGGACATATGAATGTGCATTTAAGCCAGATCGTGCATTTTAGTTTGGTTTACAAAATTCTGATGCTTTTGGAGTAGCCTCTGATGTCTTATTTCTTTTATGACATAAAATAAGATCTTTCAATGTTTTACACGTACGATTATATGGGCTTCTCACATCATTGTAGCTGCGCAAGCCCAGTGATGCCTATCTGGCGCTCTGACAACAGCTGGAACAAACCTGTTTCCAACAGGTTGCAGGAAAACATTGCGAATGGTGGTTTGAGAACCGTTACTTTCAAAGTCAGTTTCCTTTTACCCAATATGGACTATTTGCGAGAATGTACGATGAATTTCTTAAATCAGGGTGTTTGACTCTCATTTAAAAATCAACTCTTTGATGACAAGCCAGTTAGAAGATTTTCGAGCCCAGAAGATCAGACATTTATGTCGTTATTAAAAATTTTACTCGCACATTTGTGTATGTAACATGTCCAAAAAATATCAACATTATATGTGAAAGCAACATTATATGTGAAAGCTTAGCTTCTCTTGCAACTTATTAATCTTCGAGACAAATATTATATGTGAAGGCTTTGCTGTTCTTGTAGCAACACTATGTATATTAATTTAAACCATAACTTTTCCTATTTGTGTGTTCATGCAACTTGACAGTAATGTTGCTATTGGCTGACTGCATCACGTGTCCTATGCTCTGAATATCAACTGTCATCGGCTGGCGAGATCACGTGAGATGAGCTATGACTGGCTTACAAAGGAGCATCGCAATTTCGATTTTGATGCTTCAGAAAGCAACATGCGGTGTTTAGTGGCATTCTAATTTAAATAATATGAAAATATGCAGTGTACATGTTACTGCATATCAAAGATCTTTCCAAAACGTGTTTTTTCCCGTGAGTTTTGTTTTCTAAAGTGCTGGGAAGTTCTACACCACTGTATAAAACCATAACCATTCAAAGGATTGATAAGTTTTACAGTTCCGACGGAAAGTATACTGTCACATAACATGGAAAAAGTGTATTTTCACCCGGGAGAAAGTGTATCTTTAACTGGGAAATCCGGGAATTTTTTTTCCTTGTCCACGTATACATCCTGAGTTTATTCACTTGCATGTACCGGATTCCTGTTAACAATGTAGGCAGGCATGGGAAAATCAACTTACAATAAACGTGTTGTAAACTTTTATAGCAGGTCAGGTTACTTTGAATTGTATCGCAAGGTCTTTGCCTTTTCCTAACGTAAGCACCTTCCTGTCACCATTGTTTTTTCTCAACAGGAGCTAAGTTTTACATGCGTTTTACCAAACTAAGAAGGAGAGGTCTCCAGAGGTGAGATCAGTTTTTTGAAACCACCTATACTGTACTGCAGGTTAGGGTCCCAGGTATCACACCCTCACCTGTTCGGCCTTATGGGCTCTCATCTGCAAGTAATTGTGTTTCACATAAGGGTCTAGAATGTGATGAATTGTAGCATCATATAGCATGGCAGCATAGTACGAGGTGGAATCCAAAATTTTTGGACCTGTTGCTGCCATCTGGAAAGCAGTCGTAGAAGATCTTTGCACCGCTAGGTGGCAAGAGCTGCAGATCTGATGAGTCAGTGTGCAGAGTGGCATTAAGCTGGAAGGACGTGTTGCGTGTCCTCAGTGATTTCTGTAATACTCTGTGTTGGGTGCGTGGCGATTTTTCGATGGATCCGAGAACCGAACAGCACGTGTGTATCAAATTCTGTGTGAATCTCGGGAAATGTGCTACGAAGACCTTTGCAGTGATTCAGCAAGTGTTTGAGAGACAGAGCACGAGCCGTACGCGTGTGTCTGAGTGGCATGCTCGGTTCAGGGCCGGCCGTACAGACGTCGAAGATGATGCTTACACTGGAAGGCCCGTTAGCCAAACTTCAACAATTGGTTCGTGCGGATCAACATCGAACCATTCAAGACCTTGTGGATGAAGTGGGTATTGGTTGTGGGACATGTCAACGAATGTTGACTGATGAATTGGGCATGCATCGTGTTGCCGCAAAATTTGTGTCAAGGATCTTGGCTGCCGATCAGAAGGCGGAGCATGTTGAAGTGTGCACGGACCTTCGTCAGACCGCATCTGATGATCCAACCTTCTTGTCACAGGTCAAGACAAGAGCTGGATTTATGGTTGTGACCCAGAGACAAAGCAACAGTCGTCCCAGTGGAAGAGCCCGGGCTCTACATGACCCAAAAAAGCGAGACAGGTGAAGAGCAAGGTGAAGAGTATGATCATTGTTTTCTTTGATACCAAGGAAATTGTGCACAAAGAATTCATCTCACTCAACCAAACAGTGAATTCCACGTACAACTGTAACGTTTTGCGACAGCTCCGTGAAAACGTGTGGCGATGATGGCCCGAACTTTGATGATGTCAAGGGAACTGGGTGCTGTATCACGACAACGTGCCATGTCATATGTCCTTGCTCACCAGGACCTTTTTGGCAAACAATGTGGTTATACCCCACCCACCGTACTCGCCAGATTTGGCATCTTGCAATTTCATGCTATTCCCAAAACTAAAACTCAAGTTGAAAGGCTGTCGGTTCGACATGCTAGAGCACTCTAGAAGCATCACTGGCAGTGATAAACACCATAAAAGATCAGGACTTCTAGAAAACGTTTGACCAGTGTCATAAGCACTGGGACCAGTGTGTACACGCGGATGGGAACTACTTCGAGGGTGATGGTGATCACTAAATGTTTGTGTGACGAATGCTGTCCAAAAAAATGTACATCAAATAACGAAAAATACATTTTTGACACTGTTGCACAATCAATATAAATGATGGTTTCATTTTTCGTTTTTAATCGGAATTTGGAATTTTCAAATGTTTAGGTATTATGATAAAAATAATTAAATTCACATGCGGATAGATTAAAAATAGAAAAACATAATAAAAACTGAGAGCAAATCAGAAATTGAATATTATAATTAAAATGATATAACAAAAGTTTAGAAATAAAAAAAATTACATTTAAGCCAATTAATTGAAAAAGTTAATGATCAAAGTCATGTCGATGAAGATTTCAAAATATAAAAGTTTCAAACTGCCTTACAAGATTTGAACTTACAACCTTTCACATGTGAGAAACACACTTTTAACCATTACCATTCTCTAAAATACGCCTATTTTTAAGGTTCCTAAACCATCACCTGAAATTCAAAAATTTTTTTCACGATTACTTGCAAATGAGGGGCTCACTAGGGTGAGTGGCTGCACAGTGTGAAACTGTGGATCCTTACCTACTTCACAGTATACACAGTTTCAAAAACTCCATCCCACTGCAGAGAACTACCCTTGTAAGTAGTTGTATTCTGTTCTGTATGTGACATAATTAATTTGGCTGATGCATTAGCCAGTTCATTTTCAACTGGTCATCCAGCACTATATTTTTAATGCTTATTGGTGCTTTAATTGAATATTATTTTTGTGCCCATCAGTCAGCTATATAAGAAACAGCATGTGGACTCCACGTAGATAATGAATGAAATGCACTAATTATTTAGTTTTAGAAGCTATTTTACATCCAACAGTTTTTTGTATCCTGCCTGGAAGGCGGCGTGTGGGTAGTAGCAGCAGGGAAAGGTAAAACACGTCGGTACTGCAAATACAGTTACAGCACCTTACTACAAAATTATGAGGCAGAATATAAAGTATTTTGTGCAGTCAAGACACTCAGAAGAACTCACCACTATCTTAGGTTTCTGAACTATTAGTTCTGTCCTCGGTAGGAGAGCAGATTAGGTTGGTGAAGATTGAAAGGAAAGGGCAAGTCATGTATCTAAGTGACTTGCCAGCTCCTTTTTAACCTTCCCTGTACCTGCTCCTCTCCTCCTACCTAAGGAAGAAATTAAGCCTCGATTGGGCATGCTGTTTTTCGTAACACAAGTGGGCCCCTGGCGTACTTCGTATACATGTCAAGAACATGTCTTTGTTACAAAGGTAATCATGTATGAGCAAAATCACAGTTTAATCTCAATTTAATTAAACAGTGGTTAAACAAACATACATAAAATGAGCTAAAGCACTGGATAATTAAGTAATAATAAAATAAACTTTCATTATATCAATCTTTTGCTGCGACAAGTCTTACCCCACAGTAATGCCCCACTTGAAGCATTAAACAGCGCATTTGCAGTAGATCTAGCCATCTGCATATTCAAGTACTCATTATCTCATAGACAACTGCCTCGTTGTGGGATTGTGCTGCTAGCTTGTAATCTGGGTCATTTTTGTGCACTGACCGTAAATTTTTTCTCACTTATCTAGCGGTTTATTTTATATTACTGACGCTCACTTACTTTCAATCTCTCTCCTGTATTGCTGTTTAGGCAGTGCTTTCAAAAAAGGATGGCAGATCATCAGCTGAGTGTACCTGTGGTATGAGATAAAATACATCCTCTGCACTCCAGCCATCTCTTCCAAGATTTGTGTTCATGGGAATCCATTGTGAAATACATGTTTAGACTTCATAGCTACATATACACCAGAAAAAGACTTCCAAGTGTCGGGATATTTTAGTAAAAGTCCAGTGTGTGAGTCTACTCGGGATTTTATTGATTGTAATCTTCAAAATTTTGAGCTTTAAAAGCTATCTTTATGTCTATATGTAATGTTGTTCATTATAGGATGTTGTTTACTAATAAAAAATATTATTTTTTGGAACATAATTTATAAAAAATCAATATGTTAAGGGGTTAATGTAATATTGTAATTGTGTACAGTGTGACTGAGGGGATAATGGTTAGTGTGGTAATAATGTAACAGCAGTAGTAAATTGAGCAGAGGCATGGCGTGTGGTGGAGGAATCGAACAATATAGAGAGTAATTACAGTATTATAAGTGAATAGCAGAAGTTCTGGAATGGCTCAAATTGAAAGTTCAAATTTTATTTCACTACTTGTTTTTGTAGTATAATTTTATGTCGATATACTTCATAGATTTCCTCAGGTTTTATATTGGCTGTGAAAAATAGGACTTGTGTGTTTATGGCTTTACATTTAAGCTCTTTTCCTTTTGAAATTTGGGTGCAATGTGTAACTACTGTGTGATACATTACAGAAATGCGTGGGATAGTTATACTTTTAAAGGGCAGCTATTGTTACCAATATTCAGGAAAGTCGTTCTTGTTTGGTGATACATGCATCTTTCTGCCAACAGAAATTGAAAAATAAATTTATTAACCGTGTGCCAATTGTGGGAGATCAGTACCCATTTTATGGTGAAATGGTTGCGTTAGAAGAAGAAGAAGATTCTACCGATGACGATGATGGTAAGTTAAATTAATATTGATGTTGCATTGTGTGTGCGTAAATGCTTTATTAGCATCCATGCAGATTTATTTCTTTAAACCATCACAAATTATTTAAAACCTGTGGTACAGGAAAGAGGGCAAATATACAACTTTTGGGAGAGGGGAGGGGGGGGGGGGGCAGACGGACATGGAAGCACACTCATAAGGGGAGGAGGAAATGAAACTTCACAACTTGGATAGTATGTGATGTTATTTCAGTTATTACAAAGAACTTGACAGTACGAGCCAATTTCTCCATCCTCTCAGGACTGGATGCATGCACAGATTCAGTTTTCAAGGCTTTACAAAGCTGGTGTACCCTCTCATGAAGCAAGGTGGCCCACAATTGTTGTAATGGGTTCTTGGTACTCTAGATACTGGCACTGAGACAGAGTTAATGTTTGAGCTGGTCCCACATGTGTTCTATAGGGGAAAGACCTGGGGATCTTGCAGATCATCGAATATCTCAACACCACACAGATTGTTCTTAGAGACACATGCCATGTATGGATGAGCATTCTCCTGTTAAAAAATAGTGTCACAATACTGCTACATGAGAGGTAACACGTGAGGGCGAAAGATGTCCATGACATAGCGTTTTACCGCCAGAGTTCCCTCAATCATGACTAGCTGTAGCCTGAAGTCATACCTAATGGTCCCTCACTCTGTGATGCTGGGAGTAATACTGCTGTGCTTTTCCCAAAACATTGGAAGAATGGGACCTCTCCCCGATAGCTGCCATACTCACTGATGAGTGTCATCTTGGCTAATGCAGAACTGTGATTCATTGCCGAACACAATTTGATGCCATTCGTCAGCAGTCCAGCACAAATGCAAATGCAGCCATTTTTGTTGTGTTAATGACAGCCTATGCTTGGGACAGTAATACTGTATTCTGGCTGCTGCCAGTCTCTTGAGAAAGATCGGGATGATGTAGAATGTTGCAGAGGATTGTTCTGGGAAGGGAGGTGCAGATGTGAAGGGGTTATGATGTGAAGGGTTTATGATGCATGTGGTGTACTATATGACAATCTTCCCTTGTGATTGTCAGACGTGGTCGATTGGAACCCAGACATCAAACGTACGTGCCATCACAGTCTCATGCAGTCCAACATCGGGTCGTGTAACACCAAGATGCCCCATAAATCTGGATATTACACAGTTAAACCAGCTGACCAGATGGAGACCAATAATGAAGCCTCTTTCAAAATCTGTCATGTGGTGATGATTTTGCCTCACAGAAGTACAGAGTATCTGCATTTCCTTTATAGTGACCACTGTACATCTGACGCTCTTCATGACACTTGTATAGTCTACCAATACTGGTAACAATACTAAACATGAACAACACTTATTTATTCCCGTAATTGTTCTGCCTGTCAGAGAGAACTGCAGCTCTTATCATTTGTACATACCTGTCAATGGTGTGCACATATACAAAGTTACATTGAGACCAATCCATATCTCTTGCGTGATTCACTTTTTTTTCAGGCAGTTTATTTGGTGCTTTTACATGACTTGTACAGAGGCTGAGAATGAGCTCTGACATTTAAAATTCACGCAAGGGAACGTAGCCTTCATCATTCGCACTAACAGTAAAAGTTAAATCTGGATTCTGGAAAAACGTGTGACTTGAGTTTATTGCTCTGTATTTACATTTCATACTTGCCTTGTCTTGTATGTATCTCTACTGTTCGCTGTTTTATTTTACATTTCAACTCACACATGATGAAATACGTATTTATGGAATAAGCAAGCTATGCAAATGGATGCATAAATATGTAATTACATTTACCATAGAAAGTTAATCAGTAGATCACTGCATGTATCGTATGGGACAGTGAAGTTTATGAACAATGAATATGCAAGTGTGTGTTATTTCACCGTGGCAAGGTTAGGTAAAGTCATTTTGAAGAATAATTTACGTACTACCAGTCATAGGTTTTAGGTTTCCTTGTTTTTTATACTGATACAAGTTGAGTTGTGTCAGTGAGCTAACATTTAAAACAGCTTTTACGTCAGCAGCTCGTGGTCTAGCGGCTAGCGTTGCTGTCTCTTGATCATGTGGTCCCAGGTACGATTCCCGTCAGGGTTGGGGATTTTCTCTCCCAGGGACTGGGTGTTTGTATTGTCCTCATCATTTCGTCATCATCATTTGTGAAAGTGGCTAAATTGGACCGCGTATAGATTGGGACTTTGTAAGGGTGCTGATGACCATGCAGTTGAGCGCCCCACAAACCAGACATCATCATCACGTCTTTTATGTTATTTCTTTTGTCTGTTCAGATGCTAAGGTCCTAGAGCTTTAAAACTTATCTACCTCATTATGCTTTAATTCCATCATAACAATTAACGGTGTCTTCTGTGGTCGTTGTTTAATGGCCACTACAAAGTATTCTGCATTTTACAAGATTATATTGCTTAGGTCTGCATTGTCATTATTCTTGGGTTAACAGTTGATTCAGTAACTATAAACTGTTCAAGATAGCACTGCCCAGTGTTGAAAATTATGCAGACTATAAAGAAGTATTTATGTTGTTATAATACAGTTACAAGACCATGTGTTGTACACAGTGAATGAGTAAAATAACTAACAAAAATTAATTTTTGAAAAGTGGCACAGATATTAAGCCATTATCGCCATTTCTTCAGAGTTTCTTATTTAAATATATCATCTCAAACCACTTCGTGAAGACGCCATGATTTTATTCCTTAGGAACGATGTTCAGGAATGCTTTGTAGACCCCCCCCCCCCCCCAATTGTTTTCTTTTTAGTTTTGAAAAGAGAAATTAACCACAAAATAATAATACTATCTAGCTGTATGCTATAAAATAGACTTGATGGTATCAGGGTTGAATGCCTCTCAAAAATTAATTTTGTTGTATCTCTTTTATGATGATGACTATGACAATAGTAGAGAGAGAGAGAGAGAGAGAGAGAGAGAGAGAGAGAGAGAGAGTGTGTAAATGAACAAATATGGAGTACCTAATCATCATAAGGTGGGGGAGGGGGGATGATCCTATAGCCAGAGTGTTATACAGGTACTCAAGTGCCTGGAGAATAGATTCCTAATATTTTTGGGCCCAACAGATGAAAAAAGTACACTGACACTCATTTTTAAAATCAGTAGTTTAACAAAGTTTTCAGATTTTTGTGTGTCATAGTATGCTTCTTCAAACTGTGATTTGATGGCACTGAAAAGAAGTGGACAAGTAGACAGTTAAAAAATTACTTATCAAAAGATTTTAAAACTATTTGCTTATTACTCAAAATTTGATTAACAAACATACATTATTTAAGAAAATAATATAATAATAGTTAGGAGGAGGCTGAGTGAGTTTAACAACACAGATTTTTGATATTTTGTGTTATATTTGTTATGAACAGTCTCATGCTATCGTCTGCTGTTGACAGCGTGTTTGTTACCTGAAACTTCATTGCGTAGTAAAACTGTGTGCTGTAGAGACTCTTAACCTGGAACATTGCCTTTTTTTTAGTCAATACTCTTACCTACTCAGCTAATCAGGCAGCATTCCTTACCCATCCTCACAACTTAACTTCTGCCAATACTTCTTTCCTCTTTTCCCATCCAAAAAACAGCACTCAACCTGTTGCAGGGTGAGAGATTAATTTTGTTTTTTACTTGGTTGTTTGTAGTCAATTGTCATTCACTATGACACCTACAAAATTCATCATGACACCTGCCAGACATCCTCTGATGGCAGATGCAAGTGTCCAGGTGAAATTTCGGGCATGACATTGGACGATGACAGCTAGCAACAGTCCCAGGAAATGGAGTATTTGTTATACTGTCAAAACTTCAAGGTTAAAGTTGATTATTTTTTAAGGAAACTTCTGAACTATACTATTTTGGTTAAATGTGATGGAAATGTATTAAAGAAAAACTTCTTTGCTGCAACCCACATAGGAATTTGCCTTTGAAGCCAAAAGTCCAGATATCAGTTTTTTTGAATTTCAGATACAGCTTTCCACTAATTCCTGACCTATGTCCTGCTTTGGTAAATCTGTTTTTTTTGTTGAGAAAGATTCTAGGACCCAGTATGAAATGATCATGTTAAAGACTTTCTGGAATCTATTTGTAAATCTGTTTTAAAATACTCTGAATTATGGAAAGATACTAGAAGGTCATTGTTATTTGTTTTGCGCAAAGGAAAGATTTGGAAACTGATAAGAGTTTTGGTTGTACAAGGAATGTTTTGAAACAAATGCAGAAATAGTTCTTTTTGCTTTGATTCACTTAAAATTGTCTCCTTGCACCAGCTGATTTCTCATTAAATTTATTACATAAATCTGTTACTAACCTATATCATTGTGAAATATCAATAAATTCTCTCTTACTTATCAACTTTGTTTTCAAAAAATGTTATAACTGGGTCAAAAATGTCACAACTTTTTTGTGGATACCCTTTGATGACCAACAAACCTATGTATTTTCATTCCCAACGTTTTTCAATGTATATCTAAGAGCATTGCATTTGTTATTGTTGCAAAAGAGATAACTTCATCATTTTGAATAGAAACTGAAGCAGTATGGAATGAAATCACAAGTAATTTTTACCATAGTATGAGGAGCTTTCAAAGAAAAGATTGAATTTTGCTTATAACATCTTTATTGCTCATTGTACTACATTTGAATGCTGTCCTCCTCAAAGCAGTCTCCTCTACTGACAATATGTCATTCCCAACATTTCCTCCATTTTTGGAGAACCAGGAACACACTTTTGGAATAGTGTGCAGGTTTCTTGCTGCATTGCCCTGAATTTCTCTGTGGTTTGAAAGTGGAAAAGTCTGCTGGGGCTAAGTCCAGAGAATATGATGGATTGGGCGCAATGGGAGTTTAATGTTTTGTCAGATAGTTGCAGACAGGGAGCAATGTGTGACTCGGCATATTGTAATGATGCAACACTGATGTCTGGTTTCTCCACAGTGTGCACAATGTGCACACAGCATCCCACAAACGCACTGAAATTCGCTAATAGACTTCATTATTTACCACCTGACCAGATGGTACAAATTTCTTATGGACAGTCCCTTTGCATTCAAAAAACAAAACCACCAATCACCACCTTGATCTTTGACAGACTCATAGACTCTCTTTTTGGACAAGGAGACACTTTTCCCACCCATTGCATCTGCATCTTTGTTTCAACATCATAGCCATAAATCAGTGTCTCACTCCTTGTCAGTGACATTCTTAAGGAAGTTTTCATGTTGTTTTGAAAGTTTTTTAATTGTCACTTTGTCATTAATCTGATATCTGATGAGCAGCTTGTGCACATGCTTATTTCAGCAGCTGTAGTGCAACAGCTAACTGTCTCACCAAAACAAGGCTAATGGCAGTTTTTTTTGGTCTAAACCTGCTGCAAGGTGAGCCTAGTAACAACAGTGTTCTCCCTCTGTCGGTTGACGTACTATTTTCAAAGTTTGGTGTGCTTTCGAACAGCTCGTGTTTATGTATTTAATGTACATCTATATCTACATAAATACTCCTCAAGTTTCCATATTATTCATGGATGATGGAGGATACTTTGTATCACTACTAGGCAATTCCTTCTCTGTTCCACTCCCAAACAGGGTAAAACGACTGTCTGTCTGTCTCCATACAACTCCTACTTTCTCTTGTCTTTATGGTCTTTATGCAAAATGTATGTTGACAGCAGTAGGATTGTCCTGCACTCAGCTTCGAATGCCAATTCTCTAAATTTTCTCAATAGTGTTTCATGAAAAGAATGTCATCCTCCCACCAGGAATTCCAATTTGAATTCACAAAGCATCATCACGTTACTCGTGTGGCCGAATGCGCCAGTAACAAATCTAAAGGGTTGCCTCTGAATTGCTCCAATGTCTGCCTTTAATCTGAACTGATAGGCATCCCACACTCTTCAGAGTGGATCATACTAGTGTTTTATATCCTATCCGCTTTATGCTACACTTTCCTAAAATTTTCCCGACTAACTGAAATTGACCATCCACTGTCCCCACTACTACTCTTATGTGCTCATTCCATTTCAAATCGGTGTATAACATTAGACCTAGTTATTTAAACAGAGTGACTGTGCTGAGCAGGACACTGCCGATGCTGTATCCAAACATCATCTGCATTAGCTTACATCTTTCTACATTTAGAGCAAGCTGGCATTCATCATACCAACTAGAAACTCCATCAAGTCGTCATCTCTTGTGCTGCAGTCACTCAACAATGACAGCTCCCTGTACAATGGGATCATCAGCAAAAAAGCTGCAGATTGCTACTCGCCCTCTCCATCATATCATTTGTGTGGAGAATAAGAGCAGTTGTATAACACTTCCCTCAGGCACTCCTGATAATAACCTTGTCTCTGATGAACTCTTGCCGTTGAGGATGACATACTGGATTCTATTACATAAGAAGTCTTAGAGCCTCTCTTATATCTGGGAACCTGATCCGTGTGCTTGTTCCTTGCTTTATGGTCTTCGGTATGGCACCATGTCAAAAGCTTTCCGGAAATTTAGGAGTATGGAATCTGCCTGTTGTTCTTCGACCATGGTTCGCAGGATATAATGTGAGAAAAGGGCAAGCTGAGTTTTACACAAGTGATGCTTTTTAAAAATGTGCCGATTTGTGGACAGAAGTTTTTCCATCAGAGGGAAATTTATTGTATTTGAACTCAGACTATGTTAAAGAATTCTGTTGTAAACCTATGGTAAGGATATTGGTCTGTAATTTTTCAGGTCCATTATTTTACCCTTCTTATATACAGGAGTCACCTGCATTTTTTTCCAGTCACTCATGACTTCATATTTGGTGAGAGATTCGTTATAAATGGAAGCTAATTAAGGTGTCAGTACCATAGAGTATTCTCAGTAAAACCGAAGAGGGATTCCATCCAGATATGATGACTTATTTTGCACTCATTCAGTTGCTTCTGTATGCTAGGGATGATTATTATCATGTCCTTCATATGGGAATCTGTGCAACAGTCAGCTGGTGCTAGGTTTGTACATTTCTGCTGTGGGAATGATTTCTTAAATGCGAAATTTAAAACTTCAGATTTTCTTTTTGCTGTATTCTATTGCCACACCAGACTGGTGAAAGGGTGACATGTTCCTTCTGCCTAAACACCAGCCCGCATCTCGTGGTCGTGCGGTAGCGTTCTCGCTTCCCACGCCCGGGTTCGATTCCCGGCGGGGTCAGGGATTTTCTCTGCCTCGTGATGGCTGGGTGTTGTGTGCTGTTCTTAGGTTAGTTAGGTTTAACTAGTTCTAAGTTCTAGGGGACTTATGACCACAGCAGTTGAGTCCCATAGTGCTCAGAGCCATTTGAACCATTTGAGCCTAAACACCAGTAAGAGCATATGCTGACATGTACTGCTGCAAGTATGTTGAATTGTAACTAAAATGCACTGAAGATGGCTTTATAGCCAAAATTTAAGTTTGCAAGAGTAATAAAAACTAACGGGATTGTGGCTGATTTTTGTGTGCCTTCCTGATAATAGCCTTTGATCCATTTTTTTTATTTTACGTAGGATCGGAATTTTCTCAAGTTCTTGTCAAGGTCTTTTGAGATTGTAACAGTCTCTGCTTCTTCAGCATTTTCCAAATATTATTATTAAATGATGGTTTGTTTTTTCTGTCTCTAATTCCCTGACTCAGCACATACTTCTCCAGTGTGTGATTTACAATCAGTTTAAACTTTGCCCGTAATTCCTCTACATCCATCATACTAGTTTAATTGATGTCCATTCATTGCCTAAGTGGGATGCTAACAACTGCTCTTTCTACAATAAATGTTCTCCTAGCCTTCTTAATGGATTTATTAACTTCAGTAACCATTGTTGCTATGGTGTCTATATACTGACACTGTCTATAAGGTCAGGCCTGCAATAGCTACAAGGTTTAAATATTTTCTGCTGTGTGTGGGCTGTTGAACTAGCTGCTCAAGACAAATTTTGGAAAATGTGTCTTAAACTACTACCCAAGACTGTCGGTCCTTACCACCTGCAATGAATCCAGAGATGTTGTAGTCTATACTTGGTAGGTTAAAGTTGCTTCGAGCTAATATTGCATGCTCTGGATTTTCCTACACTACTCAGTGTAGTCTTTTTGTAAGTGGTTCTATAACTGTCATGGCAGAATTGGGTAGCCAGTAAAAACATCCGATAATCAATTTGAGTTGACCTATGCCTGTTACACCCAGATAACTTCACAGTTAAGACTCAGTTTTGACCTCAATAGACACAATATTTATACTGACTATGGCATCTAATCTGTAATTTTGACATGTGGCATAAGTGGCGTCCATGCCAAAAGAAAGGTTATTTTCAGAATGAGATATTTTAATTTCATGATTGCGAAGAAAGAAAGAAAGAAAGAAAGAAAGAAAATATACTAAACATTATGGTAACTTTTATTAAGAAATGGTAGTTATATGCCAGGCATAAAAATGTGTTTTGTAATACTGTGCTTTGGTGTTTCTATTTTTTAATGCCTGTATTCTCTTATTCACCCTTCAGCAAGCTAAATATTCAGAACAATACAAGTTTAATAGACATTTTTTCTTTTATATGAAGTGTTTGTAGTAGTTCCAAAATTATCTGGTGAATGTCTGCATTTGCTTTCATAGAGTTGAGTCAAGACAACTTATCAGCCGTGATGTGACTCATTGAAACTTCATTTTCAACCTGTCCATAAAAAGCCTCATGTGTTTATACTGATGTTTTGTGAACCTGTCAAAACATGTGTAGATTCAATATTTTGGTCGTTCTTTATCATAAACTGCCGGAGTCACATTCAGTGTATAACTGGTGTTTGTTTCCTGGATAATAAAGTCATATCTACATATCCTCTGCAACTTTTCCTTAATGTTAGTTGTGAGATGCACCCTTCTATATGGTAGCACAGACCAGTAATTGTAATGAAGTGAGTGCAAGTACACTCATAGATATAGAAAATGTTTCAGTTATAAATCTGAAAATAATGCTCGGTCTCAAGTAGTTTCATAGCAAGAAGGCCAGAGAAACAGAATAATTTAATTGTTAATTTTATGCTGTTAAAATTCACAGTATTTTCAGGTAAAATTTACTTCAGGTAAAATTTACGCAAGTGACAAGTTTACATTTAATATATGCGAGAAAAAGGTGTTTTTAATATTCAAGGATGATTTTAGCCAGAAATCTCGCAAGGCACTCATGTGCTGGAGGTTAGATAGCTTTTGTAGGACAATTTGAAGCTGTTTCCTTGGTCTGATAGAACACAAGTGTCGTTCATCAATTTGTTGTTATTGACTTGACCTATACCACTGTGGTGTGCTATGATCAGTTATTGTTTACATCCTGTAGTCCCCTTTTTACTCACTCCTGTTTTTCTCTTACCCCCTTCCCCTGACCCCCACCTTTTACACTTTTTTTCTATTCCTTAACTGCCTTATCCTTTTCCACTTTTTGTTTCCCCTTTTGCTTCCAGTTCTAGACAATTCTTACTTCACACTCTGTTCTGTCAGCTGTGAACTGAAAATATCACATTGATTATTAATGTATTACATTTGTCCTCTCCCCCCCCCCCCCTTTCTCTCTCTCTCTCTCTCTCTCTCTCTCTCTCTCTCTCTCTCTCTGTGCGTGTGCGCGCGCGCATGGGGGGGGGGGGGGGAGGGGGGAGCAGTCACGTGCATACGTGTGTGCATGTTGACTGTCCTGCCATCCTTTCCGACATCCCCCAACCAATCACTCTCTTCTTCTTGAAGAAGGAATGTACAGTGCTGTAATCTAGAGTATTATTTAATGTTTTAATTTGTTCTTCAGCAATGCAGTGAGTTGCACCTATTGGAATTACTAGCCAGTCTTTCTGTCTCTTTGTGATTTTAACAACTTTCTTAATTTTTAATTTAATTTTTCATTTTATGCATGTAATAAATACACAAATGTAGGATTAGTTTAGATACTATTGTCATGTTGTCATTACAAAAGGGCTGTATTGAATATGGTGATAAAATAGACAACTGAATTAAGTGCCATTTTGGTGCTTATCTATTACTCATTAACTAGGTAAAATAGACAGCATAACAGACCTTTACACACACACACACAGAGGGGGGGGGGGGAGGGGGGGTTGCTTTCACAGGATCAATGGCAGTTATAAAATTTGGAAATGTTCTCATTGCTGTGCTATCACAGTTTAAAGAAAAACAAACACCAACCAAGGATGTCTAACACCTTTTCTTCCCATCAGCCTCTTCCATCAGTATATATGAACTAAAGTTTTCTCATTCAGCCGTCAGCAAAAATACTCTGAGGAAGGCCATGTATTTGCAACTGCGGCTGAAACGAAACATCAGAGAATTTTACGTATTAACTATGTGGTTACATATGCTGATGAATTTTACTGACAATGACAATGGCCGCTGGAGCCTACTCGTAAAAGGTTTGATTTATTTGGTCGGAGGTCTCGCTGATTCACTCGTATTTCCAATAATTTTCCTCATTGTTGTTGCTGCTGCCGTTGTTGTGTTGTTATTTCCAATAAGTTATGGTTCATTTCATTGGAGGTTTCAGTGATTCACTTGTAGGTCTTATAATCATTCTTGTCATTATTGTTATTATCATTAAATCTATTCTAGAAATGATTACAGGTTGCACTAACTTAAGAGCACATTGAGTGTGAAGATTATGTCATTGAGTGAAATGACAAAGTAACACAAAGGTTATTCAATAAGTTTTTCATTATAAAAATGGAAAAAGTCCCAGTACTTCATCGTATTGTTTCCACTATCAGCATTTCATCATTTCAGTGGACATAACCAAAACCAGATCTGTGTAGCAAAAAATGTAAGCATATTAGATTCATGTCTAATGACAACTGTGGAAAGTAAAAGATAAATGTATCTGCTCCTCAACGAATGTTGATGTGTTGTTGTTCTGCGTGCTATGGCTGTCATTATAGTATGAAAATGTACGTTTACTCCTGCCTGTTGCTGTGAAACAATATGTGCAGGTCTTATACAGCAGACTGTTCTTTGCTATTCTGTTAGCCTTTTTGCAGAAATGACAAAGTAAGCGATAAGTTTTAAACTGCTGTTATGTTTCTACAGTATATGATTTATATTCCTTATTATCCCATGTGCTTTCCTTTTCATGCTTCTCACTAATGCCTTTTATGGTTGTGAGTAGTAAGACCTGGGTGGAAATGCTTAACATCTGCAGCTTCCCTCTTAGCATTCATCATTATTAGTAAACAAAACACAAATGACATGTAATGATGTTTTAAATGCATTAACAATTACTGGAAAGTGAACATGGCAGCGTACAATACCTTGACATTCACCTGCAAAAAAAACTGTTATTTTTAGCAAATTGTTGCGAAAGATAGTTACCTATCTTATCTGAAACTTGGTATGATATAAAATTAATAACTTCAATAAAAAAAATCAAGCTCAGTTTATTTGTCTTCGTTTGAATTTAGTACCTGGGGATTGTCAATGTGTTCCATGTTTTTGGATTCCAGCCAGATGAAATTTTGAAGTAATAAGACATAAAATGTCTACCAGTTATCTGAGCCAGGGAAGACATAGCAGCATGATATGTATAAAAAAAATGGATTGCAGCAGTTGATATTCAAAAGCCTGAGAACTGCACAATAAAGTCAGTTAAACAGATGGGGAATATTTCGTAATAAAGATGTGTGTGAGCAGAGCTGTCTGAAGAGAAATACTCTTGGGTGGGGGGTGGAAATTGAATACAGGAAGGATATTTCAGTACATCCCAACACATAGCCTTTCCAATCTATCATTCAAGTTAAATGCATGGGAGGAGGACACTGGTCAGGGTATGCGGCACACGGTAGCCAATTTGTAATTGGTTGTTGTTCTGCTTCAAATCCTGCAGTGAATCTTACTAGCAGTTTACATGTGAAGTTCTGGATTCAGCATAAGGGCACAAATTACGTACACTCACTGGCATGTTTATTGAATATGGTGAGGTGATTGGCAACAGAAGAGACTTGTCACATGTGCAGGCGGCGTTTATTTTGTAATGGGAACCTACTGTACTTTTTCAATACTTTTCGCTATGGAATCTTCACCCCCTACAGAAGGAAATGTGATGTGAGGCTACTGACTTTTGAGGATACTGTAATCATTATGTGTATTACAGTTAACGTGCCTTCAAGTAGTAGTACTTGGAGCACAGGTCATGAGGAGGGTCTTGCAGGAGGGTAAGCCACATGCGCAATACCTTCATTAAGTGCAGGTACTTTTAATCAAAATGCTAAAAGTGGTGCCATGCAAATTACTTTTATTTCTGCTTATCACACTAATGGAACTGCTGCATACAGTACCACTTGCTGTGTGTAGCTAACTCTAATTCCATTATTGATAAAATTATTTAATTAGATTGATAAAAAATCTACTTACAAAGCGATAGCAGAACACAGACACAAAAGGTGGTTGTAATTGGCAAGCTTTCCGACCCAGTAGCTCCTTTTTCAGGCAGAAGGAAGAGGAGTGAAGGAAAAGGACTGGGGAGGTCTAGGAAAAGGGGTAGATTTCGAGAAAGCCACCCAGACTTGTGGGCCAGGAGAGACTTACCATACGGGATGAGAAGGAATGATTGATTGTTGGGGACTGCATCGGATGAGATTTGAAAACCTGAGAGCTTAAAGGTGCAAGACAGGTTAATATGCAGACAGAGATTACTGCTTAAACATCATGTATGAGTTAATAAGAGTGAAAAACTAAGCGCATTGTACGGAACAGAGGTGGGAGGGCGAGGGGGGGGGGGGAAGACAATGAAATATGTAGAAAACTAAAACAGAATGAAGCAAAGAGTAGTTACAGTGAAGAAATTTAATGTAAATTACAGCTAGGTGGGCGGCGAGAACCAAGTACATGTAGTGCTAGTTCCCACCTGCGGAGTTCTGAGAAACTAGTATCTGAAGGAAGAATCCAGATGGCGCATGTGATGAAACAGGAGCTGAGGTCACAACTGTCATGTTGTAGAGCGTGCTCTGCAACAGGATATTATGAGTTGCCAGTACACACCCTCTGCCTATGCACATCCATCCTAATTGATAAATTGGCCGATCTAGAAGGCCAAACAGTGTTTGTATAACAACTGGTGTATGACGTGTGTTGTTTCGCAGCTGACTCTCCTTTTGATAGTATATCTTTTGCCCACCTACCACCATCTGTAACAGCCCTGTAACTGTGTGATATGCCGTCGCTTGGTGAGTAGATTTTTTATCTATCCAATTAAATAACTCTGATTCCAGAATGAATAAGCACCAGGAAATTTCTGGGTTGATGATATGTGAGCATATATGACTGACTACTGTGGCAAACATTGATCAGGATCTGTTGAATGATCAGTGGGAACACTTGATTGACATTACTCCAATTTCCAGCATAACTGAGCTGGTCACCTGAATCGGTGATGTGTTTTGTGAGATGAGACAGAACCCTGCCAGGCTTAAGAGTTGGGTAGTGGTTGTTGTCAAGATATCATGCACGTAGCTAGACTGTCTGAATACCTGCCGTAAACATTTTACTAAAATGTAAATGTGTAAAAATGTTATTCTCAGAATCTTATTGGTGCCTTTAGCAAGCAACCCTGGAACGACAACTTAGAATCGGTTTCATAAAAAAAAAGATTATTGTTGTGTGTCCTGCTGTTCTCCAAATTTGCTAGCAAAAACCTTTACAACGTGACAGCTGCAAAACAGCAGTAACAGAAGGTGATAGGGTAAAAAGTAAAAATAAGTAAATAACCTATGAACGAATAGTAAAAGTAATTGAGAAGGGAAGGGAAGAAACTAAATTAACCTCATAAGTATATCATAAACATGGAAAGTTGGAGTTGGGGGGGGGGGGGGGGGGTGCAAGTTAGAAGGCAGTTGGCAGTGACATAGCAGTAGCAAGTAATTAGTAGCATAAATTGAAAATAGGTCAGTGATCGGAAAGAAATTCATGGTCTTCAGTAAATTTTGTAATGTGTGAAAATAATCCTGAAATTAAGTACTAAGGTCCTTGTTACTGTTTTGGGCATATTTCCTAGTGACTGTATATGCACATTCAGATTGACTGCTGTAAGGTATTACATCAGTGTTGAAAGGTGAGCAGTCTTTGTTCACTGACTGGTGTTTGATGTGGTTTGTGTTATAGGTTGCTCTCCTCGTTTGAAGTAGAATTAGCGGTCAAAGGATTGGAGCAGTCAGTTATAAGAGGAGTCATAAGACCAGTTGTGAACATTTTCTGTCACAAAGGTACGTTAGGGATGTAGTTGAATAGTGTGGGAAAGCACCATTTCTGTCATCAGTTTGTCTCTCGGCTCATTTCCATTGAACTGCTGTATCGGGGGGGGGGGGGGGGGGGGGTTGTGCGCCTGTGTGCCCCCCCCCCCCCCTCCACACACACACACACACCCTTTAATTACTGATGGCATCTGTATTCCATATGGGCGAGACTGTAGCTGCCACATGAGGGATGTTAAGCACGTCGCCAAAGCTGCTTTGTCTTGCGGTGTGGAAGCAGTTCTTTTTCAGTGGCCGGGGCACTGTGCTTACCTAGTATCTCACTCTAGTGGCAGTTTTGAGAATTACAAAGAGATATTCCTTTGTAGTTCATTTGCTGATGTATACAAAGGACGAAATGGCCTATTGCAAACGAACAGGGACAGAGATCACAGATATTTCTTTCATACAGAGATTCAGGATTGGAAAAAGAAGATTCACATTTTCCAGACAATAGTATGATATACAGTGTTTCACTTGGCTGTAAAAGACTAATTTCTTTCCGCATTTTGTATTAAAAGCAGTGTTGAAGACTTTATTTCAAACTATGTCTTCTTGGTACAAATGTCAGCATACTTTCAGTATTCACATGTTGAGGCAGACCTTTAATCACCATCTGTAGTGTCTATGTTGGTGGCCATAAAATCTTCATCTACATATGTATTTCGCAAGCCACCATATGGTGCATAGTGGAGAGTACCTTATACCACTGCTAGTCATTCCCTTTTGTGTTCTGTTCACAAATAAATCAAGGGAAAAATCACTTCTGTAGAAGCCCTGATTTCTATTAGCTTCTTTTTGTGGTCCTAACAGGAGATGCACGTATCTGATTGTGTGTGTAATTCTGAGGAAACTGAGTAAGATTGGTTTTAACTAGACAGTCAGCCACAACTGACATTGTTTCAGGAAGATGTGGGTCTACAGCCTGTTTCACATAAGATGGCACTTACGCACATAAAGGCGGAGTGATAGGGAGGCATGGAGGGGATGAGGTTTGTGCATGCGTGGCGACAGAGATCAGGCAAATGAAGTCCATGTTGCCAAACTGTTTTGCTACAGACAACAGTCACCTTCATTTGCCTTCATTACATCTTAATATATGTTCAAATCTATGAGGGAATAATACATTCTAAAACCAATTTCAATCATTCGTCTACATGAGAGAAATCTTACTTTTGTGTCTCGAGATTGTGTCCACTGCTCCACAGCAATTGTCTGTGTGATGTCAGAAGGCGAGAACAGCTGGTACAGCTTTGTGAAGACATCAACAGCAATTTTTCTCAAAGCGATGATTGTCTGATGACAAGATCATCGAAAATAGTTGCAATAATTGCCATTTATTGCGATTTGGTCTTTGTTATAAGTGAAAATGTAATATATAACAAAATAAACTTCAAGCTCAAACCGAAGTCATTATAGTTGTTTGACAACTGCTTCAACTCCATATAATTTTTTAAATGTTTATAATGCGCTTAGGTGAGTGTGTTTCACTGCTGTTCAGTGTAAACCACTATGTGTAAAAAAGAATTACTGGTAGCAAACACTAGTGCAAAAGACTTATCGTAACAATTGTCAGTATGTTATCATATTTTTCAACTTCATTCGACATTACAGTGAGAGAACGCATTTATGATCCATTGAACAAGCTAACAATTAACCATCTTCTGTGAATAATGTGATGGAATGCTGACCGATAACATCGAAAACCGCCGATGTCTCGACAGGTAACCCACCCTTTCATTTTAAGGCATTTTCCAATTCGTGGCATGAAAATGACAGCGGTTTACATGTCGAAATAGTGGAGGTTTTGATGAATTTATCCAGCTGCATTCTCGAAAGTAATACAACAGGATGGGAAAAGCTTAACTTCTCCTTGGGCAGTGTGTTGAACATAATAGTCTGAATACTTCGTAGGCTACATATTCTCAACCAATAGAAGATACGAAGTTCTCGTGTACAGTGCATACAGTTGATATGTTGATAAAAACGTTTTTAAACCATGATTCTTTATAACCAAGAAAGATCATTGCTTTGTTTCAAGCTCTACACCATAAAATTGTTGAGGCTTTCGTGGCCACTTGTTGACAAACTGCCTATTGGCTTCTGTCTCGGGTTCTTCGGCCGACGTTCATCTACTGATTTTTCTGACGTTTCGCCAGCACGAGTGGCTGGCATTGTCAAAGCTTCACCACCGGCAATGGAGGGTGAAGCTTTGACAATGCCAGCCACTCGTGCTGGCGAAACGTCAGAAAAATCAGTAGATGAACGTCGGCCGAAGAACCCGAGACAGAAGCCAATAGGCAGTTTGTCTACACCATAATACCATATACTGTCTGAGTTCATGTCCGAACTACCTGACTGTAAAAGTAGGATGATACGTTCAAGGCTTTTATCCATCTGCACCTCCCTGTGAAAGTCTTATTTTTGAAACTTTCCAGCGTGACACACAGTGTGCCGACACTGAAGGGGGATGCTATCTGTTGCTTCAAGCACAAGCCTTTCAGTGTCTGTTATCTTGGAATTTTTTTTTCCCACATGGCTTGTAATCTGTGTGCAAATTAATTCTATCGGATTATACTGAGATATATCTAAAAACAAAGATGATGTGACTTACCAAACGAAAGCGCTGGCAGGTTGATAGATACACAAACAAACACAAACATACACACAAAATTCAAGCTTTTGCAACCAACGGTTGCTTCATCAGGAAAGACGGAAGGAGAGGGAAAGACGAAAGGATGTGGGTTTTAAGGGAGAGGGTAAGGAGTCATTCCAATCCTGGGAGCGGAAAGACTTACCTTAGGGGGAAAAAAGGTCAGGTATACACTCGCACACACACACATATCCATCCATACATACACAGACACAAGCAGACATTTGTAAAGGCAAAGAGTTGGGGCAGAGATGTCAGTCGAGGCGGAAGTACAGAGGCAAAGATGTTGTTGAATGACAGGTGAGGTATGAGCGGCGGCAACTGGAAATTAGCGGAGGTTGAGGCCTGGCGGGTAACAAGAAGAGAGGATATACTGAAGGGCGAATTCCCATCACCGGAGTTCTGACAGGTTGGTGTTAGTGGGAAGTATCCAGGTAACCCGGACGGTGTAACACTGTGCCAAGATGTGCTGGCCGTGCACCAACGCATGATTAGCCACAGGGTGATCCTCATTACCAACAAACACTGTCTGCCTGTGTCCATTCATGCGAATGGACAGTTTGTTGCTGGTCATTCCCACATAGAAAGCTTCACAGTGTAGGCAGGTCAGTTGGTAAATGACATGGGTGCTTTCACACATGGCTCTGCCTTTGATCGTGTACACCTTCCGGGTTACAGGACTGGAGTAGGTGGTGGTGGGAAGGTGCATGTGACAGGTTTTACACTGGGGGCGGTTACAAGGGTAGGAGCCAGAGGGTAGGGAAGGTGGTTTGGGGATTTCATAGGGATGAACTAAGAGGTTACGAAGGTTAGGTGGACGGCGGAAAGACAGAACTTGCTCTTCAGTACATCCTCTCTTCTCGTTACCCGCCAGGCCTCAACCTCCGCTAGTTTCAAGTTGGCGCCGCTCATACCTCACCTGTCTTTCAACAACATCTTTGCCTCTGTACCCCCGCCTCGACTGACATCTCTGCCCCAACTCTTTGCCTTTACAAATGTCTGCTTGTGTCTGTGTATGTGTGGATGGATATGTGTGTGTGTGCGAGTGTATACCTGTCCTTTTTTCCCCCTAAGGTAAGTCTTTCCGCTCCCGGGATTGGAATGACTCCTTACCCTCTCCCTTTAAACCCACATCCTTTCGTCTTTCCCTCTTCTTCCCTCTTTCCTGATGAAGCAACTGTTGGCTGCGAAAGCTTGAATTTTGTGTGTATGTTTGTGTTTGTTTGTGTATCTATCAACCTGCCAGCGCTTTCGTTTGGTAAGTCACATCATCTTTGTTTTTAGATATATTTTTCCCACTTGGAATGTTTCCCTCTATTATATTCGGATTATACTGAGAGTAATATGTGAGTAAATGCAAAACTGTGTGACCACATTCACATACAAGCAAGTCAAATTTGTACATTGTGTCACGTGACTTTTATAAATTAACGAGTTGCAAGAGTTCAGCACAAGTCCGGCTACATTGTCCAGAATGTTTTTATTTTTCAGCTAGAGCACTATATCCCCTTTTATGGTGCTTATACTTTGTTATTTCTCTGTAACAGCTGAATGATAACTGGCACGGTAATTACAATGACTGACTTCGAAGCTAGGTATGGCAAGAATTGTTCAGTGAATCACTTCTTGAAAATGATAGCATTCATTTCCAAATGGTAGTCACTACTGATCTTCTTACATCTAAATACACGTTAACTCTCAGGACCCAAATCAGAAAAAGAGCCGTCTTGCAGAATAAGTATCCAAGCAGAATAAGTATCCAAGAACGTTTTCCTAAGGAAACTTTAAAACTAC
Source organism: Schistocerca nitens (assembly GCF_023898315.1). Lineage (NCBI taxonomy): Eukaryota > Metazoa > Arthropoda > Insecta > Orthoptera > Acrididae > Schistocerca > Schistocerca nitens. Next base: position 414,858,644 of record NC_064622.1, on the reverse strand, counting down.
CAGTACCATCGCTCATTTTCCAGCAGGTATTCATGGAATGATTCTGATTCACCCATGTTTCATCAAGGTAATACACTGTAGAACTACCCCCTCCTCTTGTATCATGCATCTTTATAACAGGTGTGCTTCGTGCTGCTTCTATGTCACTTCTTTCAATTAAAAACTCTCGTCTTAACATGTTTAAAACCAATGTAATTTTAAAATTCTTTACATTGACAAAGTGCTACCTTTGAAGCCAATTTGCTCAGGCATAATTTTAACAAGTTTTTGTGATGCTGGGTATTCCCTTTTTATGTACATTTCAAACATGGAGTGCTTTAAAGCATCTTTGTCAAAACCATCTATTTGTGTTAAAGGTTTCTTGCAATTTCGATGATTTTCAGTTTTCTACAGCTCTGACACTTTTGTTTACTGCTCTCTGTTCATTTCTCTTGCCAACAAGTGCTTCTACAGTTCGTTCTTGAGTCTTGAAAACGACAAAAATAGAAGTATCAGTTTCAGATTCAAATTTGAAGAAGTTATAAATCATGCACATAAACCTCCTCGACTGCTTGTAAGGCAGTTACATCTACAACATTATTGTGCAATTCGCAATTAAGTTTCTGGTAGAGCGTTCATAGAACTACCTTCAAGATGTTTCTCTACCGTTCCCCTCTCGAACAGCATGCAGGAAACACGAACGCTTTTATCTTTCCTTGCAAACTCTAATTTCTCTTATTTTATTATGATGTACATTTCTCTCTGTGTAGGTGGGTACCAACAATGTATTTTCCCACTGTGAGGAGAAAGATGGCGACTGAAATTTCATGATAAAATCCATCCACAACAAGAAATGCCCTTGTTTAAATGATTGCCACCCCAATTAGCTTATCATATCCATGGCAGTCTCTCCCCTATTTCGTGAAAATACGAAATGAGCTGCCCATTTTGAATCAGTTCTATCTGGTATGGATGCCACACATGACAGCAATACTCCAGAAGAAGGTGGAAAAGCGTAGTACAAGTGGTCTCCTTAGAGGACCTGTTGAATTTTCTAAGTGTTTTAGCAATAAATTGAAGTCTTTGGTTTGCTTCCCACACAATGTTATTGGTGGGATAGTTGCATTTTAAGTTATTCATAATTGTAATCCCTAAATATTTAGTTGAATTTACAGCCTTTAGAATTGTGTGTTTTATCCTGTAAACTGAGTTTAGGGGATTCCTTTTAGTAATTTTCATTATTTAGTGTAATTTTCATTATTTAGAGTCAGTTGCCACTTTTCTCACCATACAGATATCATGTCTAAGTCATTTTCTAATTTGTTTTAATCTCTGATGACTTTATAAGACAGTATCACAGAATCATCTGCATACAGTCTTAAGAGGGCTGCTCAGGTTGTCTCCTAAATTGTTTATTAGATCAGGAACAGAGGAGCGCCCATAACACTCCCTTGCAAATGCCAGGTATCACTTCTATCACTTATGTATTACTCGATTATTTTTCCTCGATTACTACATACGGTGGTCTTTCTGAAAGGAAATCACAAAACCAGTCGCACGGCTAAGACGATACTTCATAGGCATGCAATTTAATTAAAGTTGCTTGTGTGGAACTTCATGTTTATTGCTGTCACATGACATATTCATTTGGAAATCGCACTAAAACATTAACAGATACACATTCACAGCTATACTGTTACAAGAAAGTAACATTGATGTCTGAATGAATAATTTGGTCGCTACGTGAATGAAACTGCATTGTTGCAAAATACGGCAACAGCGCAGCACAAGGGAGAGAGATTTTCGCAGTCCAGTTTGTAACTCATGGCTAGCCACTCGGAAAGAGATTGACTCTTATTGGCTACTAGCAGTTAATGGTGGGGGATGGGCAGAACAGCTGAAAATAGGGCGGTCTTCCAGCATGATGCGAGCTGTAGTCTCACATTCATTTATTTTGGTGAGGTGTTTGATTATTGTACTAATTTCTTTGACCACTGCATGATTCGAGACTTTAAATGTGAAATGAAATGAATCAGTGTGCTACTTAGTAATAGAATTGCAAGTATGAAAAGTAAATGCAATATAAAAAAGACAGTATTTTGAAAAGGTTAGGTTGCTACTCACCATATAGAGGAGATGTTGAGTCGCAGACAGGCACTGCTGCAAAGACTGCTGTATATTTAATCTTTTGGTCTTCTTCTAAAGTAGAAAGACATACACCTTTACGCAGGCACAACTGACACACAAATGACCATTGTTGCTGGCCACTGAGGCTGGACTGCAAGCAACTATGTCCAATAGGAAAAGCAATCAGTGGATGGTGGGGTAAGGAAGTGGCTTGGGGCATTGAGGCAGAGGGATAACAGTGGTTGCTGTGTGTGTGTGTGGGGGGGGGGGGGAGAAAGGGGGGGTTAGTGCTGCCTGTAGGAGCATGAAGAACATGGTGGGGATAGGGTAGGGCTGCTAGGTGCAATTGGGTGGTTTCGTGATAGGGAGGGGCAGGGGAAAGGGAAGTGGAAAAGGAGATAAGTGCTATCCCATTCCCTCCTGCTCTCACTCCATCACTACACAGCCTTCTGTTCCTAATATTTTCCCCTCCTCTACTTTTCTACTCCCCTTCCACCCTCAAACCTCCTGAGTGCACCTAGCATCCCTATCCAGTAACCCCCCCCCCCCCCCCCCCCCCCCCATGTCCCTGCATGCTCCCACAGGCAGCACTACTCTCTCCCCCATCCCTATCTGCTATCCATCCCCCTCCGCACCCGAACCACCAGCATGCCCTCATCACCTATGGATTGCTTCTCTCATCAGGCATATTTACTCACAGTCCAGTCTCAGTGGCCAAAGACCATGGTCATGTGTGTGTCATTTGTGCTTGTGTGAAAGTGCATGTGTTTTTTACTATAGAAGAAAAGCTCTTCGCCAAAAGCTTAAATGCAGAGCAGTATTCTTGTTGTGCCTGTCTTCACCTCAAATCTCCTCTGTATGGTGAGTAGCAAACTACAGCTTTCACAATACTGTCATTCTTCCACCCTGGATTTTCCATCGTTCAGTCTATAAAAGAACTTGTTATCATAGGGTCTCCTGTGAAGTTACATGAAATTTGCAGTTTTCTCACTATTATTTTGTGTATGTATGGACTACTACAAACAAGATCAATACAATAGACTACAGCAAAGTGTGTTCAGACAAAGGGAGAAATGAAACTGGTAAGTGCATCAGGAAGGAGAACAGATGTTGGTGCAGGAACCTTTCACTTTTTCTTGTACCAACTCACGTGTTGTAATAAATTATTATAAAAAATGACAGAGAATGTAGGATATTTAAAGACTACCTTTATCACTCTTAGTTGTAATACCTATTTTAACAAAGTGGAAATAAAGACATCGTTAACTTAATGTTAGACATTTGAAGAATCTCTTTTATTTGCAGGCATTCAGATAACACCTGGGGGGGGGGGGGGGGGGGGAACAAAAAAAATGAGCTGCAAGCTTTTGTTCACTGTGGACGTACAATTGGCAACATATTTTTAAAATTCTCCATCCAAGACATAAGTATGCTAAAACATCCCAGTCACAAATGTAATTTACATACATAAGTATCATTCTTCAGTTATATTGGAGTAGCATTTTTTAAGGCTGGAGTGGATAGCATGGAATAAAATGAACATATACTACCCGCTGTATAAGAATGCTTTATAAAATAAAATAAAATGAAATGACGTTAAAATGTTATGTAACAATGACTGAACCATTTGTTATGTATGAAATGGAAGATTGAGTATTAGGAAAGAAGTTTGAACACCAGGCTGCAAAATTGAGATTTCTAACATTTTGTAAGAGATGTTACAAGACGTGATAAAATAAGAAATAAATAAATTTTTCAAGAGCTAAATATTTTACTGTCTGTGATAAAATCACCAGTTATATAGAAGAATTAAAACATTTTAGGTGGGTGGAAGCATTTCAAACTCTGAAGGTGAAACAAAAAGATTAATGTTATGTAGACGTCAAACTGAAATTGTACGTGGTCCAAGGACACACAAATTTAAGATGACTTCGAAAGAAATGTCATGAATGGGTATTGTGTACAATCCTTAAAATGAAGAGATTGTGATGTAGGTGTTGGTACTAAACAGTTTTGTTAGGTTTGTGCTGCTTAAATATGTCTCATCTTCACACAGTAAAATGTTACCAACTTATCGAAATGCTTGAGCGTTGCATTCTGGACTTATGATGTTTATTGTTATTTCTGTGAGAGGAGTGCACTTTGGTTCTACTTTTGATTACTATTGTTGGGGAATTTTGATTTTCTTTGCTTCAGCTGGGAAATTTTGATTTGATTTGCTTCAGCTTCTCGGAACATTTTTTCTTTTATTTTTTTAACAATACGGGTGCACTTATTATATACTTTCACTGACAAATATTTCTTAAATTAATGAGAGCCATTACTGCTTGTTGAGTTGCATGAACTTCATTTGCTGTGCTTCTTGTTTGGCTGTTTACCCAACCTTTACTTCAGGTGCATAGATTCTTTGTGGCAATTTTCCTCTTTGGAGCTAACATTTTTATTCAGAAAGCACGTGCCTAGTATTTACCAATCAATATTCTGTTGCTGTACTTCCTATTTATGCTTCAGGTCTTCAAGTATCAAATTTTCTGTTTTGGAACAATTATTCTTCTATGCATTAATTTTTTTTTCTTCAATTTTTTGGTATGCTTTGAATTTCTACCAACATGCAAGCTTAAAATTTCTTGTAGGTAAACAGTATGATTCTAATGAAGAAGCTACATTCTGTTATGCTCTCATTCAGTACATTTACTTCTTTACAACTTCTGTTTTGTAGACTCTTCTTCTGTTGCTAGTAGTTGAATGATTGAAAAACTCCTGTCTTTTCTCAGAGGAACCATTGGATGACACAGTGGCAGAATTCATGTCAAACTGTGCTTCAGATATGATAAACACCATTTTTGAGAAGTATGACATTAATTTCCAACTGGAAGAGGGAGTCAAAAAGCTTCTTGAAGGATATGAAAAGGTTGAGAGTAAGTACTGTTTCTATATCTTCATCTTGTTTTTGAATGCATCTCCTTGTTAAATGCTTCAGTATTTCTTACATCTTAAGTGATACTTCTTGTCTGACAAATACCCAACAATTTTCGAGTCATGTTTAACATTTTTACACAGGAATATTCCAAGACTGTAGTTTGACTTTTGTGTTAACACTTTTTCACCAAGACTAGAAATTGGAAATATATCAGTTCATGGAAGAGTATACAACCAAAACAAATTATCGTGGGAAGTGGAGCTGTGTTTTAGTGTGGTGGTGTAAAATGTTGGAATGTGTGGCGACAATCACCAAACATTTATGGGCATTGATCAGTGCATAGGTTTTTGTGATTTGTTTGATGATGATGAAAATAATGACAGGCAACAGCAGCAGCAGCACAGGGGTGTACTGAGATAATTTATAGGTTGGACAGTATCTCGCTGGGAAATCTAAGAAGGAGTTTGGAGAGGATTTTCTGCCTTTCAACACACAGTGGAAGTTAGTTAACACTCCAGTGGACAATTTGCTTCAGCCATTCCACTCTTAGTTTGTGGTGTGTAATAAGGAGTTGGTTTTTGTGATTGATGTGATAATGTGGTTATAAAAATTCTATGCCTGTTTGGTATTTATAAAATTATGGTTTATACCATGCTGATACATACTTCACAACTATGTAAGACAAGACTCAAGTATTGGTTGATTTATGATTAAAGATGTACAAAATAGCTTAAACATTAGCCACATTAGAACAGTTAACAATAAAAAAGCCTTGTGTGAACAATTGCCAAATTAGTAGAGCAATGATAGAAAGCAGATGAGGAAGCAAATGTTTGGACCATTTTGAAACTATTCCAACAAATTTTGTGTGAGTTTTTATTGTGAATGAGATGTGAATCCATGCCATGAATGAAACAGCACTCAGAGCAGTCAGTGAAAACCACTGGCCCTACATCAGTATAGCAGAATTCTATTTCATCCACAACAAAATATTTTTTTTGGGATGCAAAAGGGATTTGGCTTATTAATTACCTTGTAAAGGTTGAATACTGTCGTTATTGTTTACCTTCTAAGCCACCACCCTGAGAAGCCTCGATTGAGAAAGGGAGGAGGGGGGGGAGGGGGGAATATTTCATTATGACAGTGAGCTTATCTACAAACACGTTAATGGAAACACCAAAGGACATGAAGTAAATTCGTTGAAACATCCACCTAATTCCCCAGATTAACACCCTGTGACTTACACATACTTCTGGAACTGTGCTCTGCTCCAGCGATGGTATATACCGCCTAAAAAATAATGGGTGATGTGAGTTAACATAAAAGGGCACTAAATCAAGAAATATATGCATTTTTTAGACTAAAGAGCTTTCATTGCTGACAAGATCGTTTTAATTTGTCCTTTAAAAAAAAAAAAAAAAAAGCCTCCAAGGCTCTAAAAGTGCTCTACAGTAGTTCTGTTTGAGGAATCAGACAATGACCTTCCTGGTCAATTTATTTTGATGTATGTTTATGTAAAACAACCAATTTTCCCCCTACTCCTCTACTAAGTATTGCTTCTGTTCTCCGGTGGAGTGAGAAATGCCGTTTAGTAGTAAAATGTAGGCTTTATGTTGGTTCATATACTGAACCTTTTGGACCTTCAAGTAGTGAGGGCAGAATGCCATTGATTTATTAAGGATAGCAAGAAGTGGTCACATTGTGAATTCCTGAACATTATTAATTGTTACACAGTCCACTATTTTGACAGGTGCCATCAGCAGGATTTCGTAATTGTGTAGGAGCTGTACAAGTACTGGTACAAAACAGTGTGAAACCACTCAACCGCCAGAAAGAAATGGCAAACAGTTGTAAAATATTTTGCTGAAGCAACTGCTTCTTCAGTCAGGATCCAGTTTTCCACTGCCACAGAGCTATCACCGATATGGACAGGTTAGGTCAGGTTCCCAATAGTGAGTCATTTAAGCTTCTGCTTCTTCACATTGTCATTGGATTTGGGATTGACTGTGGCTTATGATGCTTCTCCTCCTGGCCATGATAAAATCTATTTCGGCATGTGGAGAGACACGACAGGGGGGGGGGGGGGGGGCAACTCTTCTTTCGAACAATGAATGAGGGGAAAATTGTAGTATCCCAACGCTTGGTGACAGGCCATATCTCAACACCTTTTGAGGCATGTAAAGGACCCTGCTTGCCCAAGTAATTATTATCATGTTGCCCTCACTAACTGCAGAAAAAAGACCTCAAGGCAGATGGTCACCCACTATTCATTAGGATATTCCCTAATCCAGACTTGTCCTTAGTCTCTCCCAATGTGGTCTAAGAGGGAATTATATCACACACCTTCTTGGCAGGAAGCTTTAATCTGCCAGGATATTTCAAATCAGTTCATACATCACACAAGATATTTCAGATCAGTTCACACATCACACCAGAGTGAAAATTCATTCTGGAAATAATATCGTGCTTCATTGTTACGTAGGTGACTTGACAATTGTAAGACTTCACACTGACTTACTAAGTGAATCTAAATTTATACAAGGTATTACATTTGTATATAACTTGCATTAAGGTTTAGCAGGCTAGTTGACTAAAGTAATGGATACATTATTCATATGTGCATAGATATAATTATACAGTTACTTGCAAATGAGCTTGCAGAGGATAGAGTAGCATGGAGAGCTGCATCAAACCAGTCTCAGGACTGAAGACCACAACAACAACAACTTGCAAATGGTTATGCTCAAGAAAGCTTGTACATTATAAAAGCTTTTACTTGTTTTTCCCAAATCTGCTTCAATACTTTTTAGAATTGCGCTGGTTTCAACTTCCAGACTTATCAGCAAACTTCGTGCCTTATAATGTGGAGGTTTTCATGCTGTTTGTCTTTGCAACTTGATATGTGTTGGTCATATACTGATGTGAGATAAAAGTTACCTTAAGAAAGTTTTGGTTTCTCTTTCTGAAATGAGCGTCTATTTAGTTGGAATGATTGTCAGGTTTAACTTTATTTTATAACAGAGCATTAAGTGGAAGTGCTGGGGTGAGAAGGTGGGCGTAATACAACAATTCTAAGCATAATTTTTTTTTAATCCAAACTTAAAAACAGTATGAAATAATTGATTTAGAACAATATGTCAAAAAACGTTTACTATGAAATATGTAATTTAATGTGGTATCTTAGGCAAGAAAATCGTTACAACTAGATGTGAATATGATAGATGTGCTCATCCTATTAAAATTACTGCAGTTCCTCATTCATCTATCTTTGCTCAATGCAAACAGTTACAAAAGAAAACACAACTATCAGAATTTGTCACTGGAAGGGACACGAAAATAACTATCTGAATACAGTACATCTACTCTGCAGCTGGGCCACATATAACATGCCTGGTATTCAGAACCCTGGGCGATGACTATTCTAATCACCACAGCTCACTATAACTCAAAAAGGTTAATGACCGGTACTATCCACCGTGTCACCGATACCGACCAAAGGCATCTTCTGTCCGGAATGTGTCATGTAGCAGGTCGATGCACTCGGGGGCTTCGTTCTTCCGTCTTGCTCTCCGGTTGCAGCCGTTCTCCTTGTAGCTGGCTCTGGCCGCCCCTCGTGGCAGTCAGCAGAGGGTGACACCCACACTGTAGTACCAACACGAGAAGGTTGTGCGCAGCATTCAAAGGCGTCGGACATGTGGCGATGATACTATCGTCACAATTTGCATTGCTGTTTCACTTTTAACTTCAATGAGGGCATAAATGACCTTTTTCTATAGTATAAATGATTTGCATAAGTTAGTTTATTTTTAGACTCCCAGAAAATTTTACTGTACCCTAATGACTGAAACGAAATATGGTTAATACACATACATTTGATACATATTTTTCACAGCTAAATCACTAATGTTGTGTAAGATGTTTATGAAATAAATGAGACTTTTTGACCACTAGTATGCTGTTGATGTGTTTGTTCCACATTATGTGAAAACCACCAATTAAGTTTTCTCAGAAGTTATGAAATAAATTTATTTGTGCAAACCTCGTGACAAGCTACAGAGTTGAAATTTTTTGTAAGCATTATAATTTTCACAATGGAGGTTGACAAATGGAAAAACTAAAAATCTTGTGCAGTTTCTCTCTGTCATAATGGGATCTTCATTATGCAGTGAGAAGTTCCCATTTTATTACAATTTATGAAGAAGTCATTGTATGGTTCATACCTATGAAAGCGTTTTTTGGGTGGAGGGGGAAGGTATTCCATTTCATTGCAGACTTCATGTCTTCTGACAGATGAGAAATCAGCTTTTTATAATCTCACTACCCTGGGCCTCAGTCAATGGACTGGAACAGTCGTCAGCAGTGGATTCCGGGGGCTCACGGACATCATTGGAAAAATCTGAGCTTCTCAAACTCTCTCAAGACAAAACAGTAGCACTACATTTCAACAATCACCGTGAACACACTACTGAAGATGGGCAAGATCGAAAAGCTCACAGATACTTTAAACAGGTTCAAGATCAAAATTTGTGCACTACAAGAAACAAGATCCCCAGATGAAGACCATTTCGACAGAGGGAAGTACAGAATATACAAAGGAAAACCATCGGTATGCAGGAAGAACCTCAGGCTCCATGGCACAGGATTCGCAGTACGCAGGACTATCACAGACGCAGTAATGGACTTCATATCGTCTAACAAAAGAATCAGCACACTGACAATTAAGTCGGCAATCAGGGCATACATGATCAGAAACGCTCACGCACCAACAAATGACCACAACAGGAAGTACCCAGACACCATTGAGGACCTTTGGACAGTAATGGAGGAGACAATCAAGAAAATACCTGCACACTGAACTAAAATTATCCTAGGAGACTTCAACACAAAACTAGGAAAAGAACAAAAATACAGACACATCACAGGAAGATACACACCACACCATGATTCGAACCTAAACAGGATACACCTGATAGAATTATGCGAGACCCATGAACTCAAAATCATGTCAACGAACTTCAAGAAACCCATACAAAAATTAACCACATGGAAACTCCCAAATGGCAAGAGAGAATTACAGATCGACCACGTTATAATACAGAGAGAAGCACAGAGGGAAATCCAGAACATCAACACACAAAAGGGCTTCTTTGGCTCGGATCACCACCTACTAAAGATAAAGATATGACTAATCCCTAAGAGGAAACAACATAAAACTAAGATCATTAGACCAGACTCAGAATATTTAACACTCAACCAAGAGAAAATATTGTAGGAAACTAAGATAGGAACAATGCAAAACTGGGAACAGCTATCAGGAAAGCTTCAGGAAGCCTTGAAATTATCAGTAGCACCGAGAACCAGGAAACACCGCTTGTGGAACCACACGTGACCTAGCAATCAAAAAGTGAATAAACACATGGAAGAAGTTCAATAGCAGCAAGATACCAGAAAATTGGAAAGAATTTCTCAATACACGGAAACAGACAAGTAAAATTATCCATAAAGAGAAACGAAACTATGACAAACAGGAACTAGGAGAGATAGATGCAGGCTTCACAAGGAACAACACGAGGAATCTCTACAGGATGTTCAGAGAAAACATGATGAAATACCAAACACCGAAACTCTGCTTTAAGAGACCGGATGGGACACTAGAGACCAATACCAAGAATAACTTTAACCTCCTAGTGAAGTTCTTTGAGAAACTCCTGCAGAATCACCAACATACAAACTGGACACAGACGAACTTGCACCAAACCCAGATAGCGAACCACCATTGATAGAAGTAGTAAGAGAAAAACCTCAAGAACAATAGAGCACAAGGAGACATCATGAAACAGATATGGGAAACAGAAGAGATACCCAAAGAATGGCACACAGCACTGATGCACCCTCTACAGAAGAAAGGGGATAAGCCGGACCCAAACAACTATAGGGGCATCTCACTGTTACCTGTCACATATAAGATAGTTTCGAAAGCACTGCTAAATAGATTAGAGAAGCAAGCAGACCACCTGATTGGCGAATACCACGCTGGATTTCGTAAACACAGTTCGTGCGCTGAATAGATACGGAACCTTAAGATAATACTGCAACACAGACAGAACATAACCATCACCTTCATCGTCTTCAAGAAGGCGTACGACTCAATAGACAGAGAAACCCTCTTGAAAATACTGAAAGAATACAGAGTAGATAGGAAGACACTAACCATAATTCAGCAAACACTAACAAACACAACATCTAAAGTGAAGTTCTGTTGGGAGCTCTCAGAACAATTTGAAATTAGAACAGGAGTCAGGCAGGGCGACGGCCTCTTGCCATTGCTGTTCAACATAGTACTCGACAAAATAGTGAAGGAATGGGAAAAGACATGGAAAGGAGTCCTGTTAGGAAAGGTAAGAGTCAAGTGCCTAGCATTCGCGGACAATTTAGCTATCGTAACGGTATGAGAAACAGAAACAATAAGAGCCATATAGGAACTACGCGAAATCGCAGCCAAGACCGGACTACAGATATCATACAAGAAAACACAGTTCATGAGCACCCAGAAACACCCATCACTACACGCAAAATATGGGACAATACACAGAACAGAAAATTTCTAGTACCTAGGAGAAGCAATACAGATTACAGGAAGAAATAAGGTATCTAATGAAGAGAGAAGAGCAAAAGTAGAGAAGGCCTACAGACTGACTTGGAATCACTACAATAAGAAAGCTATCTCATGAAAGGCCAAGCTATGACACTAAGACACAGTGGAACTACCAGAAACACTGTACGCAACCGAGACCACAGTAGTACAAGGACAGACACGAATCAAACAGATAGAGAAGACGGAACAAAACAAAACACTCCTTAGGAACCAGATCAGAAGAAACAAACTACAAGGGACACCACACAACAAACTAACACAATGGACCAACCAGAGACGACGGAAGAACACAGCCAGAGGATGAAAGAACACTGGGCGAACAGGAAAAAAGAGAAGCCGAAGAGAACACAGGACACAGTGGACCGAAGAACGGGAGCAGAAACACAGCACATGAATGAGGCAAGTTTGGGCAGAATGTAAAGAGAAAAAAAAAATTGTGCAAGTCAGTCACTCCATTAAAGCGAGTTGGAATTTCAGGAACCACTGTAGCCATTGACATGAAACTTTTACAGGATATTAAACTGTATGTTCTGAGTCTACTGAACTACAATAATTGCATTTCAGCCACTGCTTTTGGAAATACAATTTTTTAATTACACAGTTTAAATTTTGTGTTCTTTTTTTGTACGTTATCCTAAATAATTTAACATTCTTTTACTTCAGTAGACTCAAGATATGTATGTTTTTACTTCCTTAAAATCTGAATACTCTACTCAAAGTGGTTTCTGAGATTTAGGGAAAAATGCAACAGAAAATGTAAATTTTCAGGAATGGCTTCTAAAGTTTCAAAATCTGCTTAATTTTTTTATTTTAAGTCACTCAGAAGCACTCTGCATCATGCTGTATATCATCCTCTTGATCTTTTTCCAAGTTTTTTCTTCTTTCTGGACTCCTTAGTGGCCAACTGCATACTCTGCCTTATCAATGCAAACCTTATTCATCTGTTCAAGTCCTCTGATGCAGTTCGCTCCAGGATTAATTCCCATATGCTGTAGCACTTTCACCCTACCAATGTTGCCATCATTAAAAGAAATAACAGCATCACTGACCCACCCACTTTAGTGTCTTCATTCCAACAAAAACATTTTTTGGTACGTGAGTCCATGTTGTTGTTGTGGTCTTCAGTCCTGAGACTGGTTTGATGCAGCTCTCCATGCTGCTCTATCCTGTGCAAGCTTCTTCATCTCCCAGTACCTACTGCAATCTACATCCTTCTGTATCTGTTTAGTGCATTCATCTCTTGGTCTCCCTCTACGATTTTTACCCTCCACGCTGCCCTCCAATACTAAATTGGTGATCCCTCGGTGTCTCAGAACGTCCTACCAACCGATCCCTTCTTCTAGTCATGTTGTGCCATAAGCTCCTCTTCTCCCCAATTCTATTCAATACCTCCTCATTAGTTATGTGATCAACCCATCTAATCTTCAGCATTCTTCTGTAGCACCACATTTCGAAAGCTTCTATTCTCTTCTTGTCTAAGCTATTTATCATCCACGTTTCACTTCCATACATGGCTACACTCCATACAAATACTTTCAGAAATGACTTCCTGACACTTAAATCAATACTCGATGTTATCAAGTTTCTCTTCTTAAGAAACGCTTTCCTTGCCATTTTTCTTTTGTTTCCTTTATTGCTTGCTCAATATACAGGTTGAATAACATCGGGGATAGGCTACAACCCTGTCTCAATCCTTTCCCAACCACTGCCTTCCTTTCATACCCCCCGACTCCATGTCCATATAAGATTATTGAATGACTCATTGGGATTTTGAGTCTGACCATGCAGATACTTCTTCAGTAATTCAGGATTTGCCAGGTCTCTGTAAACAGGTTTTATGATATCAATGACTGTTGCTGGGATGGAATGTTTATGGCTGTATGAACTGTATGAGTACTGGGCATTGCGTTAATTGCACCATGAATCAGGTCCAGGAGGGCAAAGGTGGTGTACTGGTTTTTCATCAGTTGGCAGTCTGTGGAAGAAGGTAGCCCATACTGCCTGCTTAGTTTTCAACAAATCCTCAGTATTATTTCTAATGGCCATCCCATAATTCTGCTGTAGTTCATCAATCATTTAGTCTGTCAGCCTGCCTCTTATGGGTTTTGTTTTCGTTGGCAGGAGAGCCAACACCGTGTTACTAGAGGAGGCCGAAAGGCACGCGTTTTAGCTCACGCAGGCTGGCGTGAGGTCTGGAACAGGACAAGGAAATTAGAATTTAGAAAAACGGACGTAGCTGGTGGAATACTTAACTTTAATCCGTTAATAAAGAACGTAGGTCTTGACGGTACATGATTCATAATATCGATAGTAACTGATAATGGCGCCTTGCTAGGTCGTAGCAAATGACGTAGCTGAAGGCTATGTTAAACTTTCGTCTCGGCAAATGAGAGCGTATTTTGTCAGTGAACCATCGCTAGCAAAGTTGGTTGTACAACTGGGGCGAGTGCTAGGAAGTCTCTCTAGACCTGCCGTGTGGCGGCACTCGGTCTGCAATCACTGATAGTGGCGACACGCGGGTCCGACGTATACTAACGGACCGCGGCCGATTTAAAGGCTACCACCTAGCAAGTGTGGTGTCTGGCGGTGACACCACATTCCTTCCCCGCAAATCGGCGTACGGTGGTGGCATAAGGATTCCGCCCGTCGTGGGGAGGACCCCATGTTGACGTATGCGACGAGGTGGGGAACCTAACAATAGGCGAGGCTGTGCCACCCGCACCCTGCCATTCGGACCACGGGGAGCTAGGAAACGCCTGAAAACCTGCTCCAGAGTGCACGCCAACATGCGGTGTATGCGCCCGTAGAGAGACAGGAGGGGCCGAAGGGTCGACCTCCATCGGGCTGGGGCACCCGAAGGGCGAAGATGACATATGGTCCGGAGGGGGCAAGAGTTCCATGTCGGAGGACAACTGGTCACGGGAAGCGATCGGCAGCGCGTGACCCAGGGAGGCACCCGGCGGTTGCAGCGACGCGTCCACTGCGGGCGTCGCCGGCGGGAGAACAGGTGGCGGCGGCGGCGGTGGCGGCGGCGTGTCGCCTTGGGGCAAAATGGAAGGCAGCGTCGGTAACACCTGGGGCTGAGGCGAGCCAGTAGATGGGTCCCCAGGGCGCTGACCAGATGGCACCGTCGCTGAAAGCAGATGGCGAGCGACAGATCCCATGCGACGACAGAGGCGCAGCTGGTTGAGATGCCGGCGCACCTCACCAGAGCCCCCAAAACCAGATACATAGCGCGTCCGAGGCAGCGAAGAATGCGCCCTTCGAGCCAACGCCGTGAACCTCGGTAGTGACGATAGTAGACAACGTCGCCTGGAGCAAAAGCAGGTGTCTGCCGCCGCACAGGAACCTGATGCGGCGGATGTAGCAAAGACATCAAGGTTCGATGATGACGATCGTGGAGCAACTCAAACGGCGAGCGACCATCTTGGGGCTGAGAGCGATACGAGGACCAAAAGAGCAACAACGCGTCCTCCCGAGAATGCGACTCTTTCAACTTCAACATTTGGTACTTGAAAGACCTGACCAATCGTTCAGCGGCACCGTTTGACTGTGGCGAAAACGGCGCGGACGTCAGGTGTTGAATACCATTGGCCTTGCAGAATGACTGAAATTCTGCGGACATGAATTGTGGGTCATTGTTGGAAACAATAGTCTATGGAAGACCTTCAATGCAAAAGATAGCAGATAATGCTTGGATGGTGTCAGATGACGCCGTGGAAGACATCCGGACAACAAAAGGAAAATTACTGAATGAATCTACCACAACCAACCATCGAGCATTCCAGAATGGACCAGCAAAATCGATGTGTAAGCGTTGCCAAGGGGAAGTGGCTTTTGGCTATGCAAAGAATTTCCGCGGTGGGGCTGATTGTTGTTTGGCACACACCATGCAAGAAGAGCACATATTCGTAATCGCGGCATCGATTCCGAACCAAGTACAGTGCTGACGAGCAAGTTGTTTCGTTCTCACTATACCCCAATGTCCTTGGGGGAGAAGCTGTAAGACAGAGGACTGTAACGAACGTGGGACAATGACCCTGGACTGATCATTATCAGAACGCAACAGCAAAACACCACGTCGAACAAAAAGCCTCTCCTGGTGAGCAAAAAATCGGCGAACCAACGGATTCCCGATCCGTGACTTTGACAAGGGCCATTGCGTAGCAACAAAATGCAGAACCGTAGCAAGGACAGGGTCAGCAGCTGTGGCTGTAGCTACACAACGAAAATCAATCAGAAACGATTCAACCACGTCATCGGTTTCTGCATCAGTGAACATGCAAGCAAGTTCGGAGGAATCGAATGCCCTATCCTCAGTAACAGGCAAACGGGACAACGCATCGGTGTTTCCGTGCTGAGCAGTGGACCGATACAAGATATCATAGCGATACTGCGAGAGGAAATTAGACCAGCAAATGAATTACTGCGCTGTACGTGGAGGTACAGGCTTGTTCGGATGAAAAAGCGATGTCAAAGGTTTGCGGTCTGTGATGATGGTAAAGTGACGACCATACAAGAAATCATGAAACTTTCTAACACCAAATATGAGAGCCAATGCTTCTTTCTCGATCTGTGAATAATTTCTTTGCGCAGATGAGAGCAATTTGGACGCAAAGGCAATAGGGTGATCGTGCGATCCATCTTTGTGCGTAAGCACAGCACCGATCCCGAAATCCGATGCATCCACCATCAACAAAAGGGGCTTCTGGGTATCGAATGGCATAAGGCAAGTATTGGAAAGCAACGCAGATTTCAACTGGCGAAAGGCGCGTTGGCATTCCGTCGTCCAGACGAACGGAACACCTTTACGGCGTAAGTGATGAAGCGGAGCTGAAATGGAAGAGGCGTGTGGGATATAACGGTGATAATAATTAATTTTTCCCAGCACACTCTGTAGCTGCTTTAAATTCTGCGGCGAAGGCAAGTCTTGTATGGCACGGAGGTGCTCGGGACTGGGATGTATGCCGTGGGCATTGAGTACATGTCCCAGTTAGGGCAAGTCACGAGCAAAAAACACACATTTGTCCTTCTGCAAACGAAGACCATTTTGTCGCAAGACCTGAAATAATGTTCTGAGATTGGCTAAATGTTCTTCTTCCGTCTTTCCGTAGATCACAATATCGTCCAGGTAGTTTGCTGCAGTAGGGACCAACGCACAAACAGTTTGGAGATATTGCTGAAACAATGCAGGGGCGGATGCACACCCGAATGGCAGTCGTTTGAATCGATACAAACCAAGATGCGTGTTAACCGCCAAAACGCACTGGGAGTCTTCGTCCACCGGTATTTGCAAGTACGCATCTGCTAGGTCCAACTTCGAAAAATATTTACCCGGGCACAGTTTGTCAAAAAGATCTTCCGGGCGGGGTAAAGGAAAAGTTGCAATCACTAGTTGTGGATTCACTGTTGCCTTGAAGTCCACACAAAGTCTCAATTTTCCGGAAGGTTTTGGCAAAATTACTAAGGGTGATGCCCAGAGAGAAGCCTGCACACGTTCGATTACACCTTGTGATTCCAAATCGTGTAATGTTTTTGCGACCTCATCACGAAATGCGTGGGGAACATTGCGCGCTCTGAAAAATTTCGGTTGCGCGTTGACTTTCAGTTCCAAATGTGCTTTATAGTTCGTAGTGCAACCAAGGCCCGGTGCAAAAATGTCTGCAAATTCTTCACATAGACGAGAAACACTGTCTGAAGGCACAGTCTGGTTCACTGATAGGACCTGATTTACTATAGACAAGTTAAACAACTGAAATAAATCGAAACCAAACAAGTTCACTGCAGAAGAAGAATGAAGGATGTAAAATGACACAAGTTTTGTGTGTCCTTTGTATGTTGCAAGAAGGCTGCACTGTCCTAACACAGGGATATCTTGACCTGAATAACTAGTTAACGTAACATTTGCGGCATGCAACGGAGGTGTGCCCAGCTATTTGTACGTGTCTTGATTGATCAGTGAAACTGCATCTCCGGTATCGAGCTGGAATGGTATCACTTTGCCGTTAAAGTCCAAGTCTACAAAAAGTTTATTGTCCTGCTGACGACAAAAGCGACTGTCTCGTGCAACGCGAACTGACACTGGTACATAATCACTGGCGACTTGACGGGATTTCCGGCGATGTCGACGCACACTATTTGTGGGACGAACACAGTCACTGTTAGAGAGAGTGGCACTGGGCGGAGTGGAATGAACTACATGAATTTCCATGGGCAAAGTTTCACGAGCCTGAGTATCCTTAGTTCGAATTTGGTGCGAAGCAAAGGGCCTGGAATGGTTGTGAGTGTCCGATCTGAGCTTTTTCTGACAAATACTCTGAACATGTCCTTTTTTATTACAGAAAAAGCAAATAGCCTGGCGTGACGGGCAATTCTCACGCGAATGTCTAGTAGCACACCGCGGGCATGATTTTAGCACTGCATTTGCTTGCCTGTGCGGCACACGTGGCTGAGATCCTGGCGGCAGCGGCGCGGCCGGGCTGTTTACTGCTCCGTGCAGCTCGCCTGGCGGGCCGGTTAACCTGACACACGGCTGGTGAAGTTTCAAATGATTCCTGAGCAAAGTCAAGTGTGTCCTTCCGATCCAATATGTCCATCACTTGTTGAAGGGAGGGATTGACTAGTTTCAAAATCTGTTCCCTTATACGAACATCAGAAACGTTCTGTGCAATTGCATCACGTGCCATAGTATCTGAATAAGGGAGTCCACATTGACACTCAAAAGCACAATCCCTAGTAAGGCCTTGCAAGGTTGTAACCCACTCCCGATTAGTCTGACCTGCCGTACGTTTTGTACGAAAGAAGGTATACCGTTTCGCAACTACATTGACTGATTCTTTGAAATATGCATCTAATGCGGACAAAATTTCGTTGTAGGACAGAGTTGCTAAGTCGCGTCGGAGAAATAATTTGACCATCACACGGTACGTTTGTACGCCGACCGAAGATAACAAAAAAGGCTGCCGCTCGTTACCTTGAATTCTGTAGGCAGCGAGATGGAATCCAAATTGGCGTGACCATTCCGTCCAGCTTTCCAGTGCTGCATCAAAAGGTCGAAAAGTTGGTGTAACAGCGTGTTGTGGCTGCGTTAGCGGTGGAGCGGCGGCTGCCGCATCGTTTTGAATTGCCCGTTGACCCTGGACGAGCTGTTTAAGGGCATCCAGTAAGACCTGGTCTGCTGATTCTGTAAGCGATAAAATTCGGACAGTACATCTGGAGATTGTGGCGAAGCCATCACACAAGTAAATCAGGGCAATATCGATAAGAACGCAGTTGTGCCTCGTCGCCAATGTTTTGGTTGGCAGGAGAGCCAACACCGTGTTACTAGAGGAGGCCGAAAGGCACGCATTTTAGCTCACGCAGGCTGGCGTGAGGTCTGGAACAGGACAAGGAAATTAGAATTTAGAAAAACGGTCGTAGCTGGTGGAATACTTAACTTTAATCCGTTAATGAAGAACGTAGGTCTTGACAGTACACGGTTCATAATATCAATAGTAACTGATAATGGCGCCTTGCTAGGTCGTAGCAAATGACGTAGCTGAAGGCTATGTTAAACTATCGTCTCGGCAAATGAGAGCGTATTTTGTCAGTGAACCATCGCTAGCAAAGTTGGTTGTACAACTGGGGCGAGTACTAGGAAGTCTCTCTAGACCTGCCGTGTGGCGGCGCTCGGTCTGCAGTCACTGATAGTGGCGACACGCGGGTCCGACGTATACTAACGGACCGCGGCCGATTTAAAGGCTACCACCTAGCAAGTGTGATGTCTGGCGGTGACACCACAGTTTTATCACCAGAAAGTTTCTTGTCTGTCAAACTTTATTTCAACTTCCTCAACCTGGTGCCCATCCTCCTACCAATACAAATATGTAATTTAACCTATATAAATCAGCAATCCACAGCCTTCTATATAAAAAAATTATCAGTTTTATTAGGTCTTGATGTAATGTACGTAACAATTTTAACATTTTCAACTGATGTAGATTATATTTAAAAAAATAAAATAAAGTACTTCCCATGTGAGTTTATAAGTGATATATGTATATCATTTTATTTGGAAAATTGCAAATTTTATAATGAGATAAAAATCCGAAAATTTGGAAAACCCCTTAATGCCAATCTTGGCTTATGACAGCAACATATTATACCAGCAAAGCATACTACACACAACACTAGTAATTAATACCAGTAAAACATTATCCTTGGAAGGGTAGGCTGTCAACAGCAATTTGGAAATATGTAATGTTATGACCAGCAGCACCATATGTAGTCCGAAAGAGGCAGTAGCGTCATTGTGCAAGTAGCTTACAATTGAATAGCCTGGGTGTCAGCATTCAGTATTTTGTTATGTTCCTGCCATGGTAGGTGCCTTTTGCATCCTGTTGTGGGTGATGCATGCTACAAGAAGAGAGGTGTGCCCAGATAACCAAGAAAAATAGAAAATTATTATTGACACAGAGAATACATACTAACATTAGACTCTGAATAGCAACTGAACAAATTCTAAATGAATGCAACTGAAAGATTGTACTCATATGATAACATTTATTGAGGTACTGTTTAAGGGGACAGTCTGTCACAGTAAAGAAACACTGTCATAAGCAAAGTCAGTATCTGCTACCTATTGGTATCTTGGTTCCGACTGGCATGTGCTCTGGCAAACTGAACTCATTGAATATCAATACTGAATTCATGCACTAGAGTTGGATTCACATACTCACAGACTGACTTCTGAGCTGCTGGGTGGCATCTCACAAAGCCGTCCGGCAGAGGAATAATGAGAATTTGTGCTTCTGTCATACGGCTTGCAAAGGTGAGCTAGTGCTGGTGAAAGCAGCACAGTATCCAGCATAAGTGGTGCCACCAGATACCACAGCGGCTGCCAGATACTTGATGAGCTGCGGTCGAGTTGCAGACACCTCGGCAGTGCAACAACCCGTGGCGCTCTGCTGGGTATCTGTTGGTCGGATTTTAAGGTGCCAGCCATGGATACCACATTCTGCTTTCCTATGGGGAACATGGGATAGCTGTCTCGTTGTGTAATTGGCGGCTGTGACATAGGCGACAGTCAAGGTTACAACATTCCTTTCCCATATGGAGGAGAGGATGGAGCCACCACACTGGAGTCTGTGGCTGTTGCATAAATAACAGCTGTGCACGCAGCAGTGCCAATGGCCTGTCTGTCATAGCGTCTCATGTCTTAATGAATACAACACTAGTGCATATCACTTGTAATCTTTTTAAGAGACTCTTTTGTAGTACAAGCTAAGGCCGATATTACACTATCAAATTTCTTTGTAAAAGATTTGATCAAAGATGTGATCAAATATTCCGTCAAATATATTTGACAAAGATCTTTGACATAGTGCTAGAAGGGGTATTACACTGTCATCATATTTTTTGTCAAAGTTCAAGATGGCTGACAACAACTTGTTATTAACCGCAGCAGTTGCATGTACCACAATTGCACTATGTTCATATGTGGAAGAGAAGAAGGGGAAAAAAAGGAAACATACCTGGGTGAAGCCGTGGATTTTATGAGGACATGATAAAAGCAGTCAACAAAACTTGTTACGTGAGCTTATAGTGGAGGAGGGTCAAGTTGTACATCAATTACTTAAGAATGGATGAGCATACATTTCTGTATGTGCTCAATGAAGTGTATCCTCATATCACAAAGCACAATATTCACTCAAGAACTGCTACATCTGCAGAAGACAGGCTCACTGTAACACTCCGATTCCTTGCTACAGGAGAGGGTTGGGTTGGGTTGGGTTAGGTCAGGTCAGGTCAGGTCAGGTCAGGTCTTCAATCTTCGTAATCTATTTTTGTATTCAGCGTGCCTCACGTTGTAAAGTGCCTCATCAGCTTCATACATCTCTATTAATTTTGAAGTTGTCGGCAAACACCAATTGTATTTACCCACAATGTTTATAAAAACACTACAGAATGCAGCGATGCTAGCGCTCCATGTGGTAACATGTCACATTGCAGTGAACAGAAGACAAGCGACTTCTTTGATCAAATCTACAGCGAAGCCCTAGATTTGATCAAATATTGGATGACATTTGACAAAGTTCCCTATTACACCATCAAATATCTTTGACAAAGATATTGGACAAAGATATTTGACAAAGAAATTTGATAGTGTAATACCGGCCTAATGAAAACTGTATCAAAGAACTCTCAAAATTTAAACAAAATTTGTCAGAGAATATTGTTGTTTTGAGGAGTAAGTTATTTTACGTCAGTCAGACTTCTAGCAAAACTTAATGTTTTACGAAGCTCATATTTCAAACTTAGGAGAGGGTATCTAATCGAAGATTTAATCAGTTCTTCGGAATGTATGAAACTGGTAATGTTGTACCTCTCTCCCAACCACTCGAAATTACTCACTCAAATGTAAGCAGCAAGTTCAGCAGCAATCCATTTGCACTTTTTTTCGGGAACTCTAAAATTCACTATCACTCACAGTTTCAAATGCAATCAGTGCCGTATTAAGTTGCCAAAGAGAAAGTTTTGTCTGAATGCTTAAAGCTGTTTGCAGAAGCAACAAACAGAACAGAAAAACAGATGCAGCAGAAAAAAATCCTTAAGATAAAACTGGGTAAGGAAGAATAGATGTTTAATAATGAACTTATAAATTTTGTTCTTAAAGTAAAATTACAAATTTACTGCGAAAAATAAGTTCAACAATTTAGCTTAATAATTCTGAATAGGACATTTAAATTTTGACAGATAATAGTTATTAAAATCTGATTGAACATTTATAATGACCCAAACAGGACAAACGTAGAATATGGTCTTCTAGTGGAAATTATAGTTCATGTCTCCTTGATGTACGAGTAAAACAAAACCAATAATTTTAATGTTCTGCTGGTATGAAACTGCAGATGACAGAATGCACTACACTTTGCCTTACTACAGTTGGAAAGAAAATGACTGTTTATGCTCTTATTTGTCATTTTTTAATGTAGCAAATGATAATATCACTACTGAAAATGATTTTTAATATAGAGGAAAGGTGTCAATTATGGGAGAGCTTGCTGATGTGACATAGTTAGATTCTGACTAAAGTAATTGTGCAGCTCTGTTGGGAAGTATAAGAATTTAGTTCTGACAGCAACAAGAGGTGTAGGGCAGTGACAAAAAGACCATTGTGGAGCTGGACATTGCCAAGACTCCAAGATTTTAAAAGCGTTGAATTTCAAGTTCTTTGAGTGTATGTGCTTATAGTGCTTTAATATCTGAAGTTGACTAGTTGTTGCAGAAGTATTTATATGATTATATTCTTCTCAAAGTACCCACGCATTCACTGTAATGAATTGTCCTTCGAACTGAGCAGCATAACTGTGAGATTATGTTTCTAGTGCAAGATGGCATACCCCTAATATGCAGTACTATGGGTATCCTAATATATGACAGTATCACATTGTAGGACACGTTATCTCGTATTAGGATAACTTCGGCTTGCCACCTTAGTAATTGGATTCAGACTCATACTTTTGCTAAGTGATTTGAAATTTTGTGAACTTTGTGAAACCATCTGGTGTGATCCAGTTGTGCTAATACTTGACGGACATTGTATAACATTTGTGTATAGGCAAAGCAAGAGAAAACCATGTCCACATCATTTGTTTAATCACTCCATTCCACTCATAAAACACATTATCCCCCCTCCCCTCCCCCAGCCCCAAGAAATAGAAGCCTGGTGGGCAAATAACCCAATTCAAGTAGTAACCTCAAATTTTTATTACTGTCATTTGGAGTGGTCTTCTTGAGAACCGTAACAATGGTAAATGTACAAAACGGCCTCTGGAATGCAGGTCTTTCACCATGTAAAAGGCATGCACTTAGAGACAATGACTTTGCAGTACACCAGGAGTTTGATTTACAAAAAGTAAACAGTGGAGTAAATATGAGTCCAAATGATATATATCCAGCTCCCAAAATCAGCATGCCACATCAGTAGCCACCAGTTCTAGCAAAATTAACACATTCTGAATCTGTTAAGTAGCTAACACGCGCCCTTAGAGGTATCTTTTGAAACAATTGAAAGAGAAGAAAGCTGTAGCGGAATCGAAGCTGACCGAAGCAAAAGTTTTGGTCTTGAAAAGGAAAAAGGTAAAAATACAA
The DNA here is from genome assembly GCF_023898315.1 of Schistocerca nitens. Lineage (NCBI taxonomy): Eukaryota > Metazoa > Arthropoda > Insecta > Orthoptera > Acrididae > Schistocerca > Schistocerca nitens. Next base: position 414,834,831 of record NC_064622.1, on the reverse strand, counting down.
GAAACACACTCTTCCACTAATCTGTAGTGCGACAGAAATTTAACAGAGTACAACAATTCAGATGAGCAATCTGAGGAAGATGACACTGAATGTCTTATTTTGTATTGGTTATTGCTTTGAAGACTGACATGGTGGTATAGGCACAGTGCATGGAATGCTATCGTTGGGCTCTCGGAAATGGTTAAATTGAAAAAGAGCTTTTATATATATCCTGACTGCACTTCTTTTGCATAATACACACAAAATGTTAGAGAGGCGTTAAGGAGAGAATATTATTATTTCAGGGTTTACACGTTCTTATATTGATCAATATTTTATTTAACAGTCTCATATGAGGACACCATTTCTATTTCTATTTCACAGGACACTTCCTGGCAGATTAAAACTGTGTGCCGAACCGAGACTGAACTCAGAACCTTTACCTTTTGTGGGTAAGCGCTCAACTGACTGAGCTACCAGAGAATAACTCATGACATGTCCTCACATCTTTACACCCACCAGTACCTCATCTTCTGAGTTCAAGTCTCGGTCCTGCACACATTTTTAATCTGCAGGAAGTTCCATATCAGCACACAGTCTGCTGTAGAGTGAAAATTTCATTCTGGCAATTTTGCTTGTTTGTGGTATTTAAAATTTATGTATATTAAGTTTCGAGGAGGTTGAATTCAACAAATATAAAAGTCCAATGATTTCACATAGATTTCCCATTAAAAACATACAGTTATATGAAATGTTGTAATGTGAAACAAGGAAAGCTTAATTTCAGGGATGAGGCTTGTATGAAGCCCACCCACCGTTGGCATCAATTACCTGCCTCATCTGATGAGACATGAATGTGGTCAGCCTCTGGAAATATGCCTCATCATCTGCAAAACTCTTCCACGTTTCCAACAATAGGTTCCACAGTTGTGCATGGGGCTGGTGTTAGCCTCTATAATTTCTTCTGATGTTGCATTTTGGCCTACACATTTTCAGTGCTCGAATGGGCCAGATGATCAGGTTGGCAACCGCATGTTGCAAAAACCATTGCTGAATGTTTCATCTAATGTGAAACGGTGAGTGGCTCTGCTTGAAATGGATCATTCCATTGGGTAGCACATTCTCACACTCGTGGCGAGATGACCGTAAACTTGATGCAGTATCCTTGCTCTATCTGGTGTGACATCCACCCTCAGGACAACACCGTGATGTGACCAACACTCAAATGTTGGATCATATACCATGGGTCGTAACATGCTTCCCCTGGCCTGTATACCATCATCGGATCCTCATTCAGTGAGCTAAATATTGGCTCCTTTGAAAAGATGTGGTGGTGCCAGTCATGCTCTACATTCCTTTCAGCAAAGACATGTCAGTTAATTACATTACACTAATACTTGTTCCATAGATCATGAATACGACGTTACATAAGTTTTCTTAATTTGTTTTTAAAAGGTCAGTTAATTACATTTACAAAGTCTGGCTATCTGCCAGACTTTCTTCTACTATTGTAGCTATGCACTTGGCTATTATTTTTGGATTCAGATGGGGTGTTAATAACAAATTTTGTAAGTGAGTACATGTATTGTGAAATTACTTTGAATATCCAAAGTTCCTTAAATAAGTGTCTGCAAGGTGATCTTGGGTGGGCTCCAACTATTTTTCTGATTACACGCTCTTTTGCAGTGATTACTTTTTCTCTTAAATGGTGAATTGCACCAAAGTATGACACAATGTGAAAGTAGTCAATGAAAATAAGCATAGTACTCTAATTTGCTGATATGTTTATCACCAAAATTTGCAGTAATGCTAATAGCATAAGTAACTGAACCTACACGTTTTAGTGGATCATCAATGTGTTTCTTCCAATTTAATTTCTTTCCATTGCTCACACCCAGAAATTTTGAATATTCTGCCTTAACAACAGACTGTTCAAAACCTATATTTATCAATGGTGTTACGCCATTTACAGCAGAGAACTGTATATACTGTGTTTTCTCAAAATTTAGTGAGAGTCCATTTGTAGAGAATAACTTCATAATTTTCTGAAAGACATTATTTAGAATTTCTTCAACTAATTCTTGTTGGTATCTTCAGCAAAAAGATCTAGCTCTGCACCTTCATGAATTTAGAGTGACAAGTCATAACGTAAATTAAAAATAGTAAGGGACCCAAGACTGAACTTTGTGGGACACCATTTTTAATACCTCCCAAGTTAGAGAAGTCTGTGATTTTTGCGGACTATCTATACCTTCTGCGTTCTTCCAGTTAAATGTGAATTAAAACTTGAGTGCACCATCTCACTCATATGACAATACTTAAGCTTGTCTAGAATAATTTCATGATTCGCATAGTCAAAAGCCTTTGAGAGATCACAAAAAATTCCAATGGGTGATGTTTGGTTAGTCAGAGAATTTAATATTTGATCAATGAAAGTGTATGAAGCATTTTCTGTTGAAAAGCCTTTCTGAAAACCGAATTGACATTTTGTTAGTGCCTCATTTTTACAAATATGTGAAGCTATTCTTGAATACATTACTTTTTTGATAATTTAGAATAAAACCCCCCATGAACCATGGACCTTGCCGTTGGTGGGGAGGCTTGCGTGCCTCAGCGATACAGATGGCCGTACCGTAGGTGCAACCACAACGGAGGGGTATCTGTTGAGAGGCCAGACAAACATGTGGTTCCTGAAGAGGGGCAGCAGCCTTTTCAGTAGTTGCAGGGGCAACAGTCTGGATGATTGACTGATCTGGCCTTGTAACATTAACCAAAACGGCCTTGCTGTGCTGGTACTGCGAACGGCTGAAAGCAAGGGGAAACTACAGCCGTAATTTTTCCCGAGGACATGCAGCTCTACTGTATGATTAAATGATGATGGCGTCCTCTTGGGTAAAATATTCCGGAGGTAAAATAGTCCCCCATTCGGATCTCCGGGCGGGGACTACTCAAGAGGACGTCGTTATCAGGAGAAAGAAAACTGGCGTTCTACGGATCGGAGCGTGGAATGTCAGATCACTTAATCGGGCAGGTAGGTTAGAAAATTTAAAAAGGGAAATGGATAGGTTAAAGTTAGATATAGTGGGAATTAGTGAAGTTCGGTGGCAGGAGGAACAAGACTTTTGGTCAGGTGATTACAGGGTTATAAATACAAAATCAAATAGGGGTAATGCAGGAGTAGGTTTAATAATGAATAAAAAAATAGGAGTGCGGGTTAGCTACTACAAACAGCATAGTGAACGCGTTATCGTGGCCAAGATAGACACAAAGCCCATGCCTACTACAGTAGTACAAGTTTATATGCCAACTAGCTCTGCAGATGATGAAGAAATTGATGAAATGTATGACGAGATAAAAGAAATTATTCAGGTAGTGAAGGGAGACGAAAATTTAATAGTCATGGGTGACTGGAATTCGTCAGTAGGAAAAGGGAGAGAAGGAAACATAGTAGGTGAATATGGATTGGGGGGAAGAAATGAAAGAGGAAGCCGCCTGGTAGAATTTTGCACAGAGCATAACTTAATCATAGCTAACACTTCGTTCAAGAATCATGAAAGGAGGCTGTATACATGGAAGAAGCCAGGAGATACTGACAGGTTTCAGATAGATTATATAATGGTAAGACAGAGATTTAGGAACCAGGTTTTAAATTGTAAGACATTTCCTGGGGCAGATGTGGATTCTGACCACAATCTATTGGTTATGAACTGCAGATTGAAACTGAAGAAACTGCAAAAAGGTGGGAATTTAAGGAGATGGGACCTGGATAATCTGAAAGAACCAGAGGTTGTAGAGAGTTTCAGGGAGAGCATAAGGGAACAATTGACAGGAATGGGGGAAAGAAATACAGTAGAAGAAGAATGGGTAGCTCTGAGGGATGAAGTGGTGAAGGCAGCAGAGGATCAAGTAGGTAAAAAGACGAGGGCTAATAGAAATCCTTGGGTAACAGAAGAAATATTGAATTTAATTGATGAAAGGAGAAAATATAAAAATGCAGTAAATGGAGCAGGCAAAAAGGAATACAAACGTCTCAAAAATGAGATCGACAGGAAGTGCAAAATGGCTAAGCAGGGATGGCTAGAGGACAAATGTAAGGATGTAGAGGCTTGTCTCACTAGGGGTAAGATAGATACTGCCTACAGGAAAATTAAAGAGACCTTTGGAGAGAAGAGAACCACTTGTATGAATATCAAGAGCTCAGATGGAAACCCAGTTCTAAGCAAAGAAGGGAAGGTAGAAAGGTGGAAGGAGTATATAGAGGGTTTATACAAGGGAGATGTACTTGAGGACTATATTATGGAAATGGAAGAGGATGTAGATGAAGACGAAATGGGAGATAAGATACTGCGTGAAGAGTTTGACAGAGCATTGAAAGACCTGAGTCGAAACAAGGCCCCGGGAGTAGACAACATTCCACTAGAACTACTGATGGCCTCGGGAGAGCCAGTCATGACAAAACTCTACCATCTGGTGAGCACGATGTATGAGACAGGCGAAATACCCTCAGATTTCAAGAAGAATATAATAATTCCAATCCCAAAGAAAGCAGGTGTTGACAGATGTGAAAATTACCGAACTATCAGTTTAATAAGTCACAGCCGCAAAATACTAACGCGAATTCTTTACAGACGAATGGAAAAACTGGTAGAAGCGGACCTCGGGGAAGATCAGTTTGGATTCCGTAGGAATGTTGGAACACGTGAGGCAATACTGACCTTACGACTTATCTTAGAAGAAAGATTAAGAAAAGGCAAACCTACGTTTCTAGCATTTGTAGACTTAGAGAAAGCTTTTGACAATGTTGACTGGAATACTCTCTTTCAAATTCTGAAGGTGGCAGGGGTAAAATACAGGGAGCGAAAGGCTATTTACAATTTGTACAGAAACCAGATGGCAGTTATAAGAGTCGAGGGGCATGAAAGGGAAGCAGTGGTTGGGAAAGGAGTGAGACAGGGTTGTAGCCTCTCCCCGATGTTATTCAATCTGTATATTGAGCAAGCAGTAAAGGAAACAAAAGAAAAATTCGGAGTAGGTATTAAAATTCATGGAGAAGAAGTAAAAACTTTGAGGTTCGCCGATGACATTGTAATTCTGTCAGAGACAGCAAAGGACTTGGAAGAGCAGTTGAACGGAATGGACAGTGTCTTGAAAGGAGGATATAAGATGAACATCAACAAAAGCAAAACGAGGATAATGGAATGTAGTCAAATTAAGTCGGGTGATGCTGAGGGAATTAGATTAGGAAATGAGACACTTAAAGTAGTAAAGGAGTTTTGCTATTTAGGGAGTAAAATAACCGATGATGGTCGAAGTAGAGAGGATATAAAATGTAGACTGGCAATGGCAAGGAAAGCGTTTCTCAAGAAGAGAAATTTGTTAACATCGAGTATAGATTTAGGTGTCAGGAAGTCGTTTCTGAAAGTATTTGTATGGAGTGTAGCCATGTATGGAAGTGAGACATGGACGATAACTAGTTTGGACAAGAAGAGAATAGAAGCTTTCGAAATGTGGTGCTACAGAAGAATGCTGAAGATAAGGTGGGTAGATCACGTAACTAATGAGGAGGTATTGAATAGGATTGGAGAGAAGAGAAGTTTGTGGCACAACTTGACTAGAAGAAGGGATCGGTTGGTAGGACATGTTTTGAGGCATCAAGGGATCACAAATTTAGCATTGGAGGGCAGCGTGGAGGGTAAAAATCGTAGAGGGAGACCAAGAGATCAATACACTAAGCAGATTCAGAAGGATGTAGGTTGCAGTAGGTACTGGGAGATGAAGAAGCTTGCACAGGATAGAGTAGCATGGAGAGCTGCATCAAACCAGTCTCAGGACTGAAGACCACAACAACAACAACAGAATAAAACAGTCAGAAGTGAGATTGGGCAGTGAGATTGGGCAGTAGTTTTTATCATCAGACCTATCCTCTGTTTTATGCAGTGGTTTAACAATAGCAGATTTCAGTCTATCCAGGAAAATTCCCTGTTTCAGTGAGCTACTACGTATGTTGCTGAGAATCCTACTTGGATCTGTCGGGAACAAGCTTCTAGTACTCCATTGGAAGTGCTGTCAGTTTCATGCAAGCTTTTACTTTTGAGTGAATTTATTATTTTACTGTTTTGGGTGGGAGAGGGGGGTTTGAGATTCAGTTTTATAAAAGTGCGCATGTGTGTGTGTGTGTGTGTGTGTGTGTGTGTGTGTGTGTGTGTGTTGTCTACTTTAGAAGAAGGCTTTTTGGCTGAGAGCTCACTTGTTTAGCAGCTTTTTGTCATGCCTGTCTGCAACTCAACATCTCAACTATATGGCGAGTAGCAGTGTATCCATTTCATAAGATGGAAGAAATTGTATAGGGGCTGAACAAAGGAAATGACAGGAAAGGGAAGAGGAAGTAGATGAAGTCGAGGTGGGAGAGATGATACTGCAAAAAGAATTTGCCAGAGCACTGAAAGAACTAAGCCGAAACAAGGCTCCTGGAGTTGACAACATTCCATTCTTGGGAGAGGCAACTGTGACACAATTCTTTCATCTGGTGTGTGATACATTTGAGACAGGTGAGTACCCTCAGACTTCAAGAAGAACATAATAATTCCAGTTCCAAAGAAAGCAGGTGCTGACAGGTGTGAATATTATCGAGCTATCAGTTAATAAGTCATGGTTACAAAATATTGACACAAATTATTTGGAGAAGAATGGAAAGACTTTTTGAAGCTGACCTTGAGGAAGATCAGTTTGGGTTCTGAAGAAAGGTAGGAACTTTAAGGCAATGTTGATCCTATGACTTATCTTAGGAGATGGATTAAAGAAAGGCAAACATACACTTATATCTTTTGTAGACTTAAAGAAATCCGTTGAGAGTATTGACAGAAGTACTCTTTTTAAAATTCTAAAGGTTGCAGTGGTAAAATACATGGATCGAAAGGTTATTCACAACGTTTACAAAAACCATTTGACAGATATATGAAGGGGAACCAGTGGTTGAGAATGGTGTGATCAGGATTGTAGCCTATCCCTCAAGTTATTCAAGCTGTACATGGAGAAGCAGTAAAGGAAGCCAAAGAAAAATTTCTTGGTGGAAGTAAAGTGCAGGGAGAGAAAATAAGCACTTTGAGGTTTATGGTTGACAATATGAAATTGTCAGCAACAGCAAAGGACGTGGACGTGGAAGTGCAGTTGAACGGAATGGACAGTGGCTTGAGGAAGATGTAGGATGAACATTAACCAAAGCAAAACAAAGCTAATAGAATGCAGTAGAACTAAATCAGCTTATGTTGAGGGATTTAAATTAGGAAATGGGATATCGAAAGTAATAGGTGTGTTCTTCTATTTGGTCAGTAAAGTAACTGATGGTGGCTGAGCAGAGATGAATAACATGTAGACTTTCAGTGGCAGGGAAAGTGTTTCTGAAGAAGAGAAATTTGTTGACATACATTTAAGTGTTAGTAAGTCGTTTCTGAAGGTGGCTAAATTGTAGCCTTGTACAGAAGTGGAACATGGATGATGAGCAGTTCAGACAAGAAGGGAATTTGAGTATGTTGCTACGAAGAATGTTGAAGATTAGATGGGTAGATTGCAATATAATTGAAGAGAAAAAAAATTGTGATGGAACTTGACTAAAAGAAGGGATTGGATGATAGGACACTTCCTGAGACATCCGGGAAACATCAATTTAGTAGTGGAGGGTAAGTATGGGGGGTAGAAATTTCAGATCTATACAAACACTGGAGTATAAGTCCTGGGCCATGTCACGTTGAAATGAGAGTATGAATAAACTTTAAATTATGAAACATCTGAACAGATTAAAAAAATAAGTCAAAAGTGGGACTTGGACACAGACCATCACCTTCCACGGGCAGTACTGTTGCTGACTCTACTACCTGGGCACAACTCACAACTCATGTTCACACCTTAGATGCTGTCAGTACATCACTCTAACAAGAACTCCCTGAAAAAAATTCATTTTGCAAAGTTTTAATTGCTGTAAGTGCGCAATGAGAAATTGCAACAGCTTCTGGGCATGTCAGCTGAAGCCAGTGCTACAGCCTGAGCTACCAGTGTTGGTCCATTTACAACACTAACAATGTTGACAGATAACTTTTCTCTTCCTGTGCCCCTCACCTCTTTGATGGCGAATGTCGTGTACCATGACCATAGTATCTAGACCTATTTTATGCACACTTCATGTCAGTCACACCTGACTAACTTGATGTTATATCCTCTAGTAAAAGGACTAACATAGTCGTCGTCATGATGCCCCTATGTTAGTAGTCAAAATCTTGTTGTTCACTGCTTAGCAATGAACACTGAAGCTTTGATGTTTTGCAAGTCAGATGAAATTGCTAAAGATTGAATCGCCTATCAAGCTGCCCCTGAGCAGTAGATTGGCCTGACATGTCGCCTTTTCAAATTCTTTATCCATTTATGCTTGTCCTTGTTCCCATAATTAGTTTGTTATTTTGCCTTTTTACTTTTCTGTGACAAGAGCACACTGCCTGTATTCTCCAGTGACTTGGGAGTCTGTCAGTCGGTGGCCTAATGTTGACTTCCTGCCAGGAGTCTCCCAGAGGGCCTCTTGCTGTTTCTGTTTGGCACACCTACTTCCACTTCACTGCACTTTTTTACTTCAGCCGTTTTTACTTCTGTCTATCCTGGGCCTATCTTTATTCCTCAGGAGCTGTTGCAAAAGATCAACTTGGGTGTTCACCTTTTTGTCCTCAAGGGATCCTTTAGTATTTGACTATTAGAGTGGGAAGAGACTGTTGACATTGCTTTTTTAGTCCTTTTTAACCCAGTAATCAGTCAATCTCTAAATGCTGAGGGAGTTAACAGTTGACTTCAATGGACAGAACACACAAATTACCTTTTAAAGTTAAGGTTTTAGAGTGTCATAAATGAGCTCTGCAACTATTTGGATGTCTACACTGGTGGATCTAAGTCTGAGGACCACCTTGGCTTCTCTATTATTTACTCCAATCATGTCTTCAGATCTGCTTCCCACCAAAATGTTCTCTCTCTTACAGAGGTGCTGTGAGAGTGCTGCAGCAGGTGATACATTTTTGAACTGTGAAATTCATCATCTACTCACTTAATATTGTAATAACACAGTAGCATTTGAAAGTACATTTTTCTCTTAGTTAATGCTTTTAATGTTTTAGATTGTAAATTACATGGTGAAAATTGTGTGCAATGAAAAGAACTTTAAAAGATAGGGACCACCTGAATATTTTAAGAGACTTACTTTATGTTGAGGAGGATGGAGTTTGCTCTGTCTGGCCATTATGATTTAGTTTTTCTGTGGTTTTCCCTAAATTTTTCCAGGCAAGTGGTTCCTTCAGCAAGGCCATGGCTGATCACCTGTCCTGTCCTCATAAAAAATATGTTCTGCATGTATGTGTATTTGTTTGAGCTGTTAATTGGTATTTCAGCTGAATGGAAAAAAAAGTAAACGAAAGAAGTAATGACCGAAACAAGACTCAAAGCACCAATTACCTGCCTTGAGCAGTACTGATTTTTATCCATCTTAATGTATTTTGTGCTTCTTAGAAATTTCAAGTTGAACATGCACCTCTGTTTAAAAATTTGCGTTGGCAGGGAATTGAACCTAAGACTCCTACATAACAGTTGAGCATTCTACCACAGAGCCATCCGGTTTGTCAAGAAAAATCAACTTTACTTTAGTATGTAAAGACACTCATAAAAATTTACTATTGATTTTCTGAAGAATTTTTGAAAGTTGTGTTGAACAGCTTTGGGTGATTGAAATTTGAGTCCTGATTAAGGTTACAAAAATCCAGTTCCCATGTGGTCTTTTCGTGAGCAGGGAATTGTTGTTCTCAAAAAGTTAGTTTTATGGCTAGCTTTTAATTCTCTTCTGCTATGGAAGTATGTGCTGTAGTAGTGTAGTAACATTTCACTTGTTTTTAGGCATTGTTGTGTTATAATTGTTCAGCTGCTTATGTTACCATCATCCAAGAGAAAATATATTTCCTTGTTTTTCACCTCCTCCTCACAAAAGTAGGCTATTGTTGTTATATTTTTAATACTATCAAAACAAGACCACTTCGCTTTCCTTGTATATTGATGATGAATTACTATGTTATTTTGTTTTGCTATAATGTATTTAATTTAGTTACTAATTTTTGTATTTAGACCCTTAAATGTTACTATTTCTTTTCATTCCAGGTGAAATAGAGGCACAAATAAAATCATGTGAGGAAGTAACTTCCTCATTCCGTACTTCCTGTGATGAATTTTATAAGGAGCATGAGTCCAGCAGAGAGGTTTCTGACCATTATTACATATCTAAACTCGTGTGTGATTGGTGATTTACTGGTTTCAGTGTACTATAAAATAGTCGGAATTAATTTTGTATTAAATTTACATGCTTGACGAAGAGGAAACTTTGTAGACTGTATTTTGTTATTTTTGCACCACAATTATCCAGTAATCCATTGGTACATGAGTGAGTGACACAGTTGTGAATAAGCTGGATTTTAAAATTTGTTGAAGTGGTGTTCAGATAAATGAGCAGCAGCTCTGATTTCAGTTTTCTGCAATTTCTTTAACTCCTTTCAGACACATTTCGGAATGGCCCTTCATCACCATACCGGGTGTTTTCTTCCCTCTCTTTTTCCATCTGAACTAGTGTCACCTCTAATGACATCAATGTCAGTAGTATGTTAAATTCTATCCTTCCTTACTCTGATCCTTCATTGGTTACAATGTTAATTTTTAAAAAAGGTAGCAATTACATGAGATATGGAATTTGTTGCACACTTTAATGGAACGGTACATCTGAGCGAGATGGTGGAATGGTTAAGACAGTGGCCTCATGTTTGGAAACCATTGGGCACAAATCTGCGAGGGTAGGAACTTTAATAGTAGCAACTATTTATTTACAGCTCGTACAAAATAGACACGTGTTTCAAAGTTTTACTGACCTCCTTCCCAGTAGTCACCAGCATTGAGTGTAACCCGTTGCCAGCAATGTGGAAGCCGTAGGATACTCTTAGCATGGCCAGTTGTGTTGACGGTTCGAGTGGCTTGGTCTATTGCCCGATGAATTTGTAGCAGTTCTGAAGCGAATGTTGCGAAGTGTTTCCTTCAGTTTAGAAATTGAGTTGAACTGACAAGGGCTTAAATCTGGGGAGTGCACTCCACTAACTTAAGCCCTTGTAAGTTCAACTTCAAAATTGATCTTTGGTGATGTGTGGTGGAACTTAGTGGGGGAAAATTCCAATTAATGAAGCTGTCACCAGTGTAGAGCTGTTGCAAGTTGTATCTACCCTATCAGACAAACTAATTAAACCACATAAAATCAAACAATGGAAAATCCAGGATGGAATGTAACAATAGTATGAAAAGGAAAGTTGCTACTCACCACAGTCACAGATAGGTGTAACTAGAAGATTGTTACGAATAAGCATTCGGCCAGGAAGGCCTTCGTCATAAATAGGCGACACACACGCACACGCGCGCGCGCGCGCACACACACACACACACACACACACACACACACACACACACACACACACACACACACACGACTGCAGTCTCTGGCAACTGAAGCCACACTGTGAGCAACAGCATCAGTGCGTGATGGGAGTGGCGACTGGGTAGTGGTTGGGAGGAGGCTGGGTCAGTGAGGGGGAGCAATAATAGGGTAGGGGTGGGGGACAATGAAGTGCTGCTCGGGAGCACGCAGTGCCGAGGTGGAGAGAGTATAGGGCAGCTATGTGCAGTCGGGAGGTTGGACGGAGGGCAGGGAAGTCGGTGATGAGGAGGGGGTGGGGGGTTAGTGGAAAAGGAGAGAACTAAGAAGCCTGGATGCAATGGTGGAATGAGGGCTGTGTACTGCTTGAATGGAAACAGGGAAGGTGCTGGTTGGTTGAGGACAATGGCTAACGAAGGTTGAGGCCAGAAGGGTTATGGGAACATAGTATATATTGCAGGGAAAGTTCACACCTGCGAAATTAGGAAAATCTAGTGTTGTGGGAAGGATTCATACAGCACAGGCTGTGAAGCAGTCATTGAAATGAAGAATGTTCTGTTGAGCAGTGTGCTCAGCAACAGGGTGGTCCAGTTATTTCTTGGCCACTGTTTGTCGGTGGCCATTCATGGGGACAGACAGCTTGTTGGTTGTTATGTCCACATAGAATGCAGCACAGTGGTGGCAACTTAGCTTGTGGATTACATGACTGGTTTCATGGGTAGCCCTTCCTTTGATGGGATTGGTGATGTTTGTGACTGGACTGGAGTAGATGGTGGTGCGACGATGTATGGGACAGGTCTTGCATTTAGGTCTATTACATGGATACGAGACATGAGGTAAATGGTTGGGAACAGGATTTCAGTAGGGATGGATGAATATATTGTGTAGATTTGATGGATGGTGGAATACCACTGTGGGGGGGGGGGGGGATACTGGACAGGACATTTCTCATTTCAAGGCACCACAAGTGGTAGTCGAAACCCTGTCAGAGAATGTAATTCAGTTGCTCCTGTCTTGGGTGGTTCTGAGTTAGGAGGGGAATGCTCCTCTGTGGCCAGATGGTGGGACTTTTGGAGGTTGTGGAAGACTGGAGGGATAAGGTGTGAGATATTTGTTTTTGTACATGATTGGGAGGATAATTACAGTCTGTGATGGCTTTAGTGAGAGCCATGGTATATTTTGAGAGGGACCACTCGCCACCACAGATGCGACAACCACGGGTGGCTAGGCTGTATCAAAGAGACTTCTTGGTATGGAATGGGTGGCAGCTGTTGAAGTGGAGATAATGCTGTTGGTTAGTAGGTTGATACGGACAGAGGTACTGATATAGCTGTCTTTGAGGTGGAGGTCAACATGTAGGAAGATGGCTTGTCGGGTTGAGTAGGACCAGGCGAAAAAAAAAAAAAAAAAAATGGGAGAGAAGCTGTTGAGATTCTGGAGGAATGTGGATAGGATGTCCTTACCCTCAATCCCGATCGCAAAGATGTCATCAGGGAACCTGAATCAGGTGAGAGGTTTAGGATTCTGGATGTTTAGCAACTATTCCTCTAGATGGCCCATGAGTAGGTTGGCATAGGTTGTTGCCATGCAAATGCATGCAGCTGTACCCTGGATTTGTTTGTAGGTGATGCCTTCAAAAGAGAAGTAATTGTGGGTGAGGATATAGTTGGTCATGGCGACTGGGGAGGAGGTTGTCGGTTTGTTTCCATCGAGTGTTAGGAAAGGTAGTATTCAATAGCGGTAAAGCAATGGGCATTACGGACGTTAGTGTAAAGGGAGGTGGCATCAATAGTGACAAGCAGGACACTGTGTGGTAGAGAGACAAGAACTGTGCAGAGCCGGTTGAGGAAATGGTTGGTATCTTTTATATAGGAGGGTAGGTTTCGGGTAATAGGTTGAAGGTGTCTGTCAATGAGAGCAGAGATTCTCTCAACATGCACACTAACCTTACATCCACAGAAAGAACTGCAATCCACCATCAAAAAACTGATCCCAACCTTATAATCCTACCTGTGTACAAAGGCTCCACCACTGTTGTTTTGAACTGCAAGGATTACCTGGCAGAAGGACTCTGCTAGCAGTCAGGTAAGTCCACCTAAAAGCCTTGCCACAATGGTCCCATTCCAGAAATCCAGCAGGATCTCCAGTCACTCCTCAAAATCATTATGCCCATCCCAGAACCTCTCCCTGGAGTCCATCTCTCTGCTCACCCCTACCACTCCCCACAATCCTACCTTCTACACGCTTCCTAATGTCCATAAAACTAACCATTCAGGGTGGCCATTGTGGCCGGTTACTGTGCCCCCACTGAGAGATTCGCTGCTCTTATAGACCAACACCTTCAACCTATTACTCAGAACGTACCCTCCTATATAAAAGATACCGACCATTTACTGACTCCGTACAGTTCCTGTTCCTTTACCAAATGGTGCCATGCTTGTCACTATTGATGCCACCTCCCTTTACACTAACATCTGTAATGCCCATAGTCCTATCACTATTGAAGACTACTTTTTCCAACACCCGACAGAACCCAAACCAACACTCTCCTTCCCAGTCGCCATGAGCAACTATATCCTCAACCCCAGTTACTTCTCCTTTGGAGGCGTCACCTACAAACAAATCCATGGTACGGCTGTGGGCACCCACATGGCACCATCCTATGCCAACCTAGAAGAATCGTTCCTAAACACCCAGAATCCAAAACCTCTCACCTGATTCAGGTTCACTGATGACATCTTTGTGATTGAGATTGAGGGTGAGAACACCCTATCCACATTCCTCCAGAACCTCAACAGCTTCTCCCCCATTTTTTTTTCACCTGGTCCTACTCAACCCATCAAGCCATCTTCCTACATGTTGACCTCCACCTCAAAGATGGCTACATCAGTACCTCTTTCCATATCAACCTACTAACCACCAGCAATATCTCCAACTTCAACAGCTGCCACCCGTTCCATACCAAGAAGTCCCTTCAATATGGCCTAGCCATCCTTGGTCATTGGATCTGTGGTGACGTGCAGTGTCTCTGGAAATACACTGTAGCTCTTACTGCAGCCATCACAGACCTTAATCATCCTCCCAGTCTTGTACAAAAAAAAAGGTTGCACACCATATCTTTCCAGTCTTCCACCACCTCCCAAAGTCCCACCATCCGGCCACAGCGGAGCATTCCCCTCCTAACTCTGTACCACCCAAGACTGGAGCAACTGAATTACATTCTCTGCCAGGGTTTCGACTACCTCTTGTAGTGCCTTGAAATGAGAAATGTCCTGTCCAGCAACCCCTCCCCCTCCCAGTGGTATTTCACCATCCATCGAACCTACGCAATATATTCATCCATCCCTACCAAAATCCTCTCCCCAACCCCTTACCTCATGGCTCATATCCCTTTAATAGACCTAAATGAAGACCTGTCCCATACATCCTCTCACCACCATCTACTCCAGTCCAGTCACAATCATCACCTATCCCATCAAAGGCAGGGCTACCTGTGAAACCAGTCATGACCTACAAGCTAAGCAGCTACTACTGTGTTGCATTCTATGTAGGCATGACAACCAACAAGCTGTCTGTCCCCATGAATGGCCACTGACAAACTGGCCAAGAAATACCTGAACCACCCTGTTGCTGAACACAGTGCTCAACATGACATTCTTCATTTCAGTGACCGCTTCACCACCTGTGCTGTATGGATCCTTCCCACCAATACCAGCTTTTCTGATTTTCCCAGGTGGGAATTTTCCCATAACCTTCTGGCCTCAACCTTCGTTAGCGATTGTTCTCAACCATCCAGCACCTTCCCTGTTTCCATTCAAGCTGTACACAGCCCTCATTCCACCCAGTCTTCTTACTTCTCTACTTTTCTGCTACCGACTGCCCCCCCCCCCCCTTTCCTACATTTCCCCTGCCCCCCATCCTACCTCCCAACTGCACATAGCTGTCCTATACTCTCTCCACCTCGGCTCTGCGTGCTCTCTAGCAGCACTTCATGTCCCCCACTCCTACTCTATTTTTGTTACCCCTTCCCGCCCCAGCCTCCTCCCAACCACTAACCAGTCGCCACTCCCATCACACACTGGTGCTGCTACTCGCAGTTACCAGAGACTGCAGTGATGTGCGTGTGAGTTACATTTGTGCGCAAGCACGTGCGCCTATGTGTTTGTGTGTGTTGTCTATTTTTGATGAAGGACTTGCTGGCCGAAAACTTATTTGTGACAGTCTTTTTGTTGTGCCTATCTGCCCCTCAGTATCTCCACTATATGGTGAGTAGCAACTTTCCTTTTCATAATGTTGTTATAAACCACATAAGTATAATAGAGATGCTGGAACGTAATGTTGTTTTGGATTCAGTGAATTGTTCTGCTAAGAGTTTTGTACTTACAGAAGAGAGGTTGTGAGAACATAGTACATATGAATCTGGATAATTTTTTAGCTGAACTGGTGAAGATGGTGAAGGGGATGTAGGGAATAAGTTTGGACATTTCAGAGAAGGCGGCTTTGTGCAGGGAGGGTGTAGACAATGAGCTGCTGCTAACACTGCATTATGTAAGAAGTTGGAGCATATAAAGGCACTAGAGAGAGTGCAAATAGAGGAGTTATTATTTGAGTTAAAAAATCTGTTTTTTCTTGAGGGTCTGTGGTCATTGAGAACTATTACTCAGCACCAAATTTCGACAGGAAGTGAGGCACTAGTGTACCGTAAACCATATTGGATTCCTCAGTATTTATAACGTATTATGTATGAGTTTATCAACCAGCAGTTGTATTATAAGATAAAGAAGGGATCGGTAGTTCAAGGTGGACAGGAATTGTGGTGATGCCTTCAAGTATTAGGACGGTTCTGAGAAGTACAGGTTCTGCTGTGATTACCATCACCTTGATAGTAAGACAGTGACAGACACATACCCCATAGCCAAAATCATGGCTACCATTGATAATCTGTCTAATTCATCTGTGCATGTATGCTCAAAAGACGTGGAAGAACGTAGGCAACAGCTGAGAGAAGTATTTTAAAAGGATGCAGGTTGCACATATGATGATAAGTATGGAAAAATGTTATTTTGCTCTGGAGGAAGTAGGGTACTTGGGGCATGTGCTTGGCAGAGCAGGAGTAGGAATGAATCGAAGACTTGTGCAAGTGGTAACATATTTCCCAGTTCCTAAGTTATGTAAAGAGCTACAGTTACTTTTGGGGCTCTCTAACTATTATAGGAAATTCATGAGGGGGGGGGGGGTTTGGTGATACATAGTGACCACTCACACAGCTTTTTGAAGAAAGGTATAAAATTTGTGTGGACAGAGGAATGTCATTGTGTGTGGGAAGAGTTAAAAATGTTTTAACATCAAATTGAGTTTTAATTTTTCTAGATTTTCAGCAGGAGTTTATACTGTTGTGTTACACATCTGACCACACTTGGTGTGTTCTGTGACTAGAAGTGAGCAGCGAGGGGCATCCTGTGGCTTTCACATTAAGACAATAAAGCAGAGAAAAACTATTGTACCATAGCGAAAGAGATGCTTAGCTTTATATGTGGAGTCACATATTTTTGTGTTATCTTTATGAGAAGAAATTTAAAGTAGAGTCTGACCTTGTCACTTTGAAATGGCTATTGGGGTAGAAAGACCTTTCCAACATACTAACAAGATGGGCATTAATACTCAGTGAGTTCGACTATCTAGCGGTGCAAAAGCCAGCAAAAGAACACTGAAATGCAGATGATTTGAGCAGAAAAGTAGCAGCAATACAAGTATTGGATCATGGCCTAGCTGGAGGGCAAGCTGTGCAGAATACTGTCAATGACTGCAAGCTACACAAAACGAAACTGCAGTGCAGCATGTGTGATGGTCTGTTGTGTAAGGTGAGCAGGATAGGACCACCGGCAGTGGTTGCTGATAAGTTAAAGGAGAAAGTTGTGAGAGAGGTGCATTATCATCTGTTGACCACTCATGGAGGGGACAGAGCAACAAAGCAAAGGATGGCTGAGAGATGTTGGTGAAAGGGAAAAAAGGGAGATATGGATCAGTATTTTTAGAAATTGTGTGCAGTGTGCACACTGTGCAGCCTGTGATAGATGATACTTTTTTGAAGCTCCTTGAAATGATTGGAATGGATGTGTAAGAACCATTTAATTGGAGTCCAGTGGGGAATTGTTTTGTGTTAACAATAATACACTCCTGGAATTGAAAAACAAACACATTGATGCTTAATTGGAGTACGATGGGGAATTGTTTTTCTGTTGACAATAATACACTTGTGGAAAATGAAAAACAAACGCATTGACACAAGTGAATAATACCCACC
This sequence comes from Schistocerca nitens, assembly GCF_023898315.1. Classification (NCBI taxonomy): domain Eukaryota; kingdom Metazoa; phylum Arthropoda; class Insecta; order Orthoptera; family Acrididae; genus Schistocerca; species Schistocerca nitens. The sequence continues at coordinate 414,817,063 of NC_064622.1, read as the reverse complement.
ATACTTGCACTGGACATTACGGGAGGGTAGTGCATGCGATGATCAAACGTGCAGCGCTGCTGACACACCAGGAACCACACTATTGGCCATGGAATGTTGCTAGTTATGAAGCGGTTGGTCACTGCCATAGCCAGTGGCAGCGAGTTTGCCATGGCATATGGAATTCCGTCTGTCTCTGTAACATTTTTAGCATTCTGGCAGGGCATGTAGTGGGCCTGCGGGAGGCCGGGTGGACGTACCTAAGCATTGCACAAGACTTGGAGCGTGAGGTCTCCACAATGCATCAATGTTGTCGCCAGTGGTCAGCAGAAGGTGCACATGCCGTTGACCAGGGTCCAGATAGTGGCGACGCACAGATGCACACTGAGACCGTCGCATCCGGGGAAGTGCCATAATGGACCGCATTGTCACTTCGCAACAACCTACGGACAGTGAAGCAGGGCTATGGTCCCACGAACTGTTAGGTTGTCTTCCGCTCATGCCACAACATCGTTTAGCCCGCCTCCAAGGGTGTCGTGATAGGCATTTATAGGAGGACAGATTGAGGCGTGTCATCTTCATTGACGAAGAGTCACTTCTGTATTGGTGCCAATGATGGTTGTACGCGTGTGTAGCATCGTGCAGGTGAGTACCAAAATAAGGAGTGTATATGACTGAGGTACAAATGGCCAACACCAGGCATCATGGTGTGGGGAGCGATATCCTACACTGGCCGTACTCCTCTGGTGATCATTGAGGGAACATTGAACAGTGCGTGATACATTCAAACCATCATCCAACCCATTATGCTACTGTTCATGAACCGCAAGGTGATGTGCTTTTCCAACAGGACAATGCATGACCGCATGTATCCTGTGCCACTCAGCATGCTCTTGAAGGTGTATGTCAACTACCCTGGCCAGCACAACCCCCGGATCTGTCCCCCATTGAGCATGTTTGGGACTGGATGAAACCTCATCTTGTGCAGACTGCAAATCTGGCATGAACTGTGGCCCAACTGAAGCACCAGGTGGAAATTGCATGGCAGGCCATTCCACAAGCTACATTCAGCACCTCTACGATCGAAAATTTCAGCCTGCATTGCTGTAAAAGGAGGGTATACACGGTACTGTCACTGACGTTGCCATGCTCTGCTGACTGTACTCATATGTGTATCACTCTGCTTATGTGATCATGTGTTGTATACATTCTCAAGAATATGTCAATAAAATTTCTCCATGCTGGGGCAACAAATTCACTTTTCTTGGTCTGTCAGATGGTTGCTAGGACAGAATAGTTGCATTGAAAAATCAAAAGAATGGTAAACTACTATGCAAATTCACACCATAATGACTAAGACAGATATCTCTCTTCTGTCATGTTGTATAATACAGAGGCCCACATTAATACGGGATTATGTTGATACAAGGTATTATATGGCATGACAATGCCATTACAATTTGACATGATTAAGGCAAGAAGGTGCAGTCCGTGATTTTGCGAGAATGGTGGGAGACATATGGAAATAGTTGCAGAAGGCAAACACAAAGTCATCCCCTTAGTCCCTGGCGCAACCCCCCCCCCCTGCCCCCCCCCCCTTTCCTGCCGTCCACAGAACCTCTGCCCTTACGCAGAGCCTCTGCCCATCTGTGGAGCCTTGGCCCCTCCACGGAGCCTCAACCCCTCCACGGAGCCTCAACCCCTCCACGGAGCCTCAACCCCTCCACGGAGCCTCGGCCCCTCCACGGAGCCCCGGCCCTCCACGGAGCCTCGGCCCTTCCACAGTGTCTCGCCTTCTCTGCAGAGCCTCACCTTCTCCGCAGAGCATCACCCTTTCCACAGAACCTCGCCACCTCTGCAGAGCCTCTCAGTCCTTCATGGAACCTCCCTGCCCTCTGTGAAAACCTCCATTAATTGGCCAGTGGAGAATTTTATGTAAAGGGGAAGATTAACTTTGCAGGAGTGGTCTTGTGGGCTTCGTAATTGGTGGTATTGAAGGCAAAAGATAGCCAATTCAACAAGAAGTCTCATCACCTCTAGGATCCGGAATGGTAAATATGCAGTATCCTCTGATCAAAACAAAACTGCTTGAACTCTTTAGACATGAAGGCTGGTATATTATCACTAATGAAGGTTTTTGGGATCCAAAACTGGCAGAAATTGTCTCACGATGTTCGATGCTAATAGCAGCAGTGGTGCCACTGCTAGGGATCAACCAGACAAATCTAGTGGTGGTGTTGAACACAACCAAGACAAAATGTTTTCCTCTTTGGAGACAGGGCAAGGGCCTCAAGTAATCAATATAGAGTTAGTCCATTGGTTGAAACTCGGAGGTTGATTGCAGAAAACCCCTCCTAGGGCCACTATCAGATCTACCCACCTTGCATTGTTCAGATTGAGTGACCAGCCTATGAACATTCTGGTCCAGACCTCTCCAGGTCAACTTCTGCCTCACTCTAAGTCACGTTTTATGGAACCTCGAATGACCTGCTCACGAGGAATGATGGAAATATCTAAACACTCAGGGGATTAGGTTGCAGGATGCACAGATTTGGATTCCTCATCCCCCTTGGATCAGAAACACAAGAAACCTTTTTCCAGGGGATATCCTGGAACAGTTCCCCCAGCTTTCAACTTCTTATAAACGGATTGCAGTTTTAGGTCTTGTTGTTATTCTTTTTTGAGACTGGCAAGCATGGGCAGAATCTCGGTCAGGATTCCCATGTTGCGTACAAGCTGCCCGTTAGCCTTGGGCTCCTCACCCACATCGTCCACTTGAAACATTCTGCTCAATGCATTGGCAATTTGGTTCTACCTCCCTTTATGGCAAACGTCCAACTGGAAAGCGGAGAACTGTACTGCCCACTGTGCTATTCACCCCTTCTTGCGTGGCCGAGGCAACACACAGCTCAGGGCCTGGTTGCCAGTTTCCAAGCCAAACCCATGATGTTCTGAATAAAACTTATATTCTTCTAGTGCAAACATTGTGGTCAATGCTTTCTGTTAAAATACTGAAAATAGGGTTTCAGCTGGCGACAACACCCATGAGGTGTACGCAACCTTCTCTCTCCATCCTTGCCTTGTAATAGAACAGCCACCAACCCGACATAGAAAGTGTCAGTTTGAATGATGAACGGGCAGTTAAAATCAGGGATCCATAATTCCAGTGCCATGCTTACAGCAGGTTTTGCTGTATTAAAGACAGCTTGTTGAGATTCACATCATTCAAGTTTTTTGCTCATCCTATGTAATTGGTTAATAGGAACCGCTATCTGGGTGAAATTTGGTATGAACTTTTGAAAGAAATTCATCATGCCTTTAAAACGAATGATGGCCTTCTTGCCTTTCTGGACTGGAAATGAATGACTAGCCTGGGTCCAACTGTGGTCGATGGTGACCCATTTTTGAGACATGATGTTTCCTAAAAAGGATATCTCATCCCAGGCAAAGGTTACTTTGATGGGTTTAACAGTCAGACCTACTTACCTCAGGTGCCCAAACACTGGGCAGGTGTGGTCAAGATGCTCTGCAAATCTAGTGCTGTACATGACTACATTGTCCAAGTAGTTGAAAACAAACTTGGACTTAAAGTCCTCTAAAACTGAATGCAATAGATGCGACAAGATTGCCGCACCTGTGGCCAGCCCAAAAGGGACCTTATTAAATTCCAAAAGGTTGTAGTTGGTTCAGAACGGCATTACAGGCTTCAGCTATTCTACTTAAGGGATCTGATAGTAGGCCCGGTGTAAGCCCAGAACTGTAAATACCTTGGTCTCCCCACAAACTGTGTAAAGCAGTTGCGTAATTACAGGAATGGGAAAGACTCCAGCACATCTGATTTAACACCTGGTAATCAATTATAGGTCTAAACCCCTCCCCATGAGGCTTAGGAACCAGAAATATAGGAAAGACAGAAGGACAGATGACACCAACAGCAAGTAACTGTTTGATGATTTTAACTTTTGATGTTGTAAGGCCTCAACCTTGCCCTGCAGCCTTTGTACTTTGGACAATACTGAGGGATCTTTACTAACACTGGATTCAACAAACCCCTCCATAAAGGGGTGCATTAAACAAACCACAATTTAAAAATTTAATTAATCAAAATTGCTGAGCTCAAAATCATTTAGGCAACAGGTTAATTTATCAAACCTCCATCCAGATGGGCCCAGAATAATCAGAACTCTCTACTCTCTCAGTTAAAAAAAGTATCACTTTCAATCTATAATGTAAAAAGCAAGCACTTTCTTAACATCATACACATATGTCAATTATGGTGGGATTCCGTTGTGGCACCCTTCAGAGATCACAGGCCCTTATGACTGCACTGGACGATGACAGTGTATGAGGCAGCGCCCAACACGACTCAGGCAAAATAAGTCCCACTGTGTACATATAAATAAATAAATAAATTCACTGCTAAATATGGCGCTACATGCTGAGACACCAACCAAAATCAACACAAGCAGAGCAGGCAGCAGATCAGTGGTTAATTACATAAGACAATTCATGGAAGCTGTATATAATTAAGGAACGGACTAGCCTAAGCAACACCAATTTGCTGTAAGGTGAAGCAGATATCTTTGGAGTCTTACACCGTCAGGTGGCTTGCGGAGTATGGATGTAGATGTAGATTACAGTGGGGAACTATGAATTGAAAGCAGTTTAGGAATAATGGCAGAATTACTGTTAGTGGGAACTTGTTCTGGGTTCACACACGAACACCCTAGATAGTACATGCCTTCCACAATGATTGCCAAACCACTTCAAAGGCACAACTGTTAACACTGACCTCATCAGCAGGCACAACCAACCGGTTTAAGTAGACAGAATTTGGGCACTGTTGAACTAGAACAGTAAGGCAGTGCAATCCCAACACAGTAAGATTTGTAGCAGGAAATGGACCAACAACAACTTAATAGTTTGTGGCACAGTACTTATAGCAGCAAACAGCTCACCTGCAGGAACAGATGCAGTCGGCAGCAGCAGCAAGCAGACCGAAGGCACTGCACGATGCCACAGGACGTGAAATGATTGTGCCTAGGTGTAAACTGGCCATCAACAGCCACAGCTTCCACTGTGGACACTGCCAACCTCATTTCTGTTACACCAAGGAGGTCTCACACTGCAATGTCCCATTCACCTATCCAGCTTCTCCATCGCGCCAATCCACTAGTGACTCCTCTCTGCATCAGTGCTGACTGCTGGCCCCAGCCACAATTGCATAGCCACTTGGCACACAGGTGTACTGTCCTATCCTAGTCATCCCCGTAACTCTCTCCAACCTCACTGCAAATTGCCTGAACTAACGACCATCGTAGCATGTCCATTAAAGCTTCACACAGCCAATCATGCCACAGTAGAGAGAAACCAAATGGAAGAGCCAACACATGACCAGTGCCAAAGATAAAGAAAAGCTGCTACAGCTCAGTTACCTTGTATATCCATCTTGCTCCCATTGAATCAAGGTCCAAACATTGTTGACGATGATGACAATGATGATTTTGATGATGATGATGATTTTAAAGACAATATATTGATGTTTGTTAAATGCATTAAGTTGCCAAAAAAAGCAAATAGCTTGGAGTCAGTTTTCTTTCAGTATGGTTTGAGTCTTTAGCTTTTAAATAGTATTTTAGGAATAATTTTCTGTTCTGCATTCTAATTTTCATATGGGTTTTGATTCAGTAGTAGAGCTCTTAAATGTAACAGGACAATTTGTTTTTTCCCTTAATGCTTATTCATATTTCAGTTAGTATACTTGTGTTGTTTTGTTATTGTTCAAACAAGTAATCTTTGTTATTCCAGGAGCTGACACCAGTAGAGATTGATTGTGAGTTGCCACCAGTAGAGATTGATTGTGGACCAGCAGAAGTCATCATTGATGATGATAATAGCGATGGTGATGATGTTATAGTTGTGGAATCTGTCCGATCATTACAGAATCTGCCCGAAGCCTTAAATGAGAACACCTCATCAACAAACAGTCAGCCACATTCAGTGTGTCCAAATGAGCAGTCTGTCACTGAACAGACACCAGTAGCGCAAACCAGTCAGCCTGATTTATCCCCTGCTACGGCAACAAACCATAGAGTTTTTGGTGAACTTAGAACCATTGTTAAATTCTCAGGAGGAAATTCAGGCTGCTCAAGTACAAAAACTGATGTAGTGAATGGTTGTATCCTTGATAAAAGGAACAGTGAAGTGCAAAGAGTTCAAGTGCGTGCAACCGGTACAGGTAAGGCTATTCATAGTAATGACACATGAAAGATTTCATGTTGCAAATTGGTTCTGTTGATTAGTGGTTCATGGGTACTTACACTGGTAGCAGCAAATGAACTTTAATACATTCTGAGCTTCTGCTCATCGTCTGGTTTAAGTACACACTTTCATACAAACTACCACATTGTGGTTATGAGTGGGACAGTGTGTTGTTAAGTTAGAAGAAGAGCATTAACTCAAAACTTAGTAAGTCTCCAAGCTATTAAATTTGTCTACGCACCACACATCAGTTGGCTAAATTCACAACAAGTTAATTGTTGCATTGTGAAAGTTTCTATAGATATGAAATAATGCATGTGTTCAGATTGTGAGTGCTGTTAGTGTTACACTCTGAAATGCTGGTTCATTTAATACTGTTCAGACAAACCAGGTAGTTACTTCTTGATGTGGACTTCCTCACCCCTGCAACAGTTCTTGTTCGGGAATCTGTAAACTGTTGTCAAACCTCAACTTCCTAATAAATGATGATAGAAAGTATTTCTTCCAATAAAAGTAATATTGTGCTTTTGTTACGATAATATAAGAGAACACCACGTTTACAGTGAATGTTAATAAGAGGGTTGGAACTTTAATAGTACACTCCATCTTCAGGCCTTGAGTGGCCTCCCAGGACCATCCGACCGCCATGTCATCCTCAGAGGAGGATGCGGATAGGAGGGGCGTGGGGTCAGCACACCAGTCTCCCGGTCGTTATGATGGTATTCTTGACCGAAGCCGCTACTATTCGGTCAAGAAGCTCCTCAGTTGGCATCATGAGGCTGAGTGCACCCCGAAAAATGGCAGCAGCGCATGGCGGCCCGGATGGTCACCCATCCAAGTGCCGACCACGCCCAACAGCGCTTAACGTTGGTGATCTCACGAGAACCAGTGTATCCACTGCGGCAAGGCTGTTGCCAACTTCAATAGTGGCAACCATTTATTTACAGCTCGTACAAAATATATACATGTTTCAAAGTTTTACTGACCTGCTAAGTAGTCACCAGCATTGTGTATAGCCCGTTGCCAGCGATGTGGAAGTCGTAGGATACTCTTAGCAGTGCCATTTGTGTTGACAGTTCGAGCAGTGTGGCCTATTGCCCAACAAATTTGTAGCAGTTCTGAAGCAAATACCGTGAAGTGTTTCCTTCAGCTTAGAAATTGAGTTGAACACACGAGGGCTGACGTCAGGGGTTTGCAGTAGGTGGTATAGCACTTCACAGTCCCGTCAGTCAAACAAATCGGTAACAGCTTGCACTGTATGTGCTTGAGCATGGCCCTGAAAAATGATGGTCAGGTCCTGCAGAAAGTTGTATCAATTCTGTCTCTAAGCTGGTTGTTGGTTGTGTTCCATATGACCTATGGGAAGGTTAGCACAGGATGGGACCTTCCTGGTTCCCATAGCAATATACCTGATTTGTTTGTGGGCCTGATCATTAGAAGTGAAAAATGAAGTAGTTCTGGGTCGTTTAACTTAGTGTAAATGAGGTTTTAGGAAGACATTCAGTTGGCCCCTGGGAGAGGTAGTGTTTTTAGGGCTGTGAAGTGTGTGTGAGATACGTGTGTTAATTGATGTTGCAATGATGGTAACAAGGAGGATACCAAGTGTGAGAGGGATAGGAATGGATTTGAGATTTTCCAGTAAGTGATTTGTGTCTTTTTTTTATAGAATGGGAGGCTTTATGTGATTGGAGGTGCTGACCAACTTTTTTGATCAATTCTCATTTTTTGTTGTACTCATAAATATTTATATTTCTATCCCAGTACCAAATCATCAGTAATCTTAACTTTATCATTTGCTATTTCTACTTGTTGGCCTTTGTGAGTATTAACAGTGCGTCATGTTTCGAGAATCTAATTGATATGTTGATATTGTCACTAAATTTTTTATTCCTGTTATCAAAGATTGCAGCTTATATAACATGATATATGTGCAATAAATGAATAATACAGTTATGGTTTCTCTTTTTGCGTCCATTTCTGTTTTCTTTCAATAGTGTTGACAGATGATTTACGATCAAGCAGAATCACAAAGGGAATAATGAGTTCCCCAGGAATATTTCCCTTGTAAAAGAAATTATGCTGATGACTTCAGTTTTGACATAAAGATAACAGTTGATTCTTTGTATTTCTAGTGTTTTTTGGACTCAAATCATAATGAACTGAATCAAGGGCCTTGGTCTACACAACATAAGATACATGGTGATTGCACTTCTTAATGTGCATGTGTTTTAGATGGTGAAAGAAAATATCAGTGAGTTAATATTTACCATCTGAGTTTTCTCTTCAATTTTTCAGTGATGTGTAGACTGACAAGTGAAGTCAATACACTATGTGATCAAAAGTATCCGGACACCCCAAAAAACATATGTTTTTCATATTAGGTGCCACCTACTGCCAGGTACTCCATATCAGCGACCTCAGTAGTCATTAGACATTGTGAGAGAGCAGAATGTGGTGCTCCGCAGAACTTGTCGACTTCGAACGTGGTCAGGTGATTGGCTGTCACTTGTGTCATACCATCTGTATGCGAGATTTCCACACTCCTAAACATCCCTAGGTCCACTGTTCCCGATGTGATACTGAAGTGGAAATGTGAAGGGACATGTATAGCACAAAAGCATACAAGCCGACCTTGTCTGTTGACTCACAGAGACTCCCGACAGTTGAAGAGTGTCGTAATGTGTAATAGGCAACATCTATCTATCACACAGGTATTCCAGACTGTATCAGGATCCACTGCAAGTGCTATGACAGTTAGGTGGGAGGTGAGAAAACTTGGATTTCATGGTTGAGGGGCTGTTCATAAGCCACACGTCACGCCAGTAAATGCCAAATGATGCCTCGCTTGGTGTAATGAGCGTAAACATTGGACGATTGAACAGTGAAAAAACATTGTGTGGAGAGACAAATCATGATACGCAATGTGGCAATCCAATGGCAGGATGTGGGTGTGGTGAAGCCTGGTGAATATCATCTTGCAGCGTGTGTAGTGTCAACAGTAAAATTCGGAGGTAGTGGTGTTATGGTGTAGTCGTGTTTTTCATGGAGGGGGCCTTGTGCACCCCTTGTTGTTTCGCATGGCACTATCACAGCAGAGGTTTTAAGCACCCCCTTGCTTCCCGCTGTTGAAGAGCAATTTGGGGATGGTGATTGTGTCTTTCAAAACAGGACTGAGCCCCTGTTTGTATTGCACGGTTTTTGGTGGAGTGGTTGCACAACAATGACATCCCTGTAATGGACTGGCCTGCACAGATTCTGGACCTGAATCTTATTGAACATCTTTGGGATGTTTTGGAATGCTGACTTCATGCCAGGCCTCACAGACCGACATTGATACTTCTCCTTAGTGCAGGACTCCATGAAGAATGGGCTGCCATTTCCCAAGAGATCTTCCAGAACCGGATTGAATGTATACCTGCAAGAGTGGCAGCTGTCATCAACGCTAAGGGTTGGCCAACACTATATTGAATTCCAGCATTACTGATGGAGGGCGCCACGAACTCGTAAGTCATTTTCAGCCAGGTGTCCATATACTTTTGATCATATAGTGTATCAGTCACAGCAGCACAGAAGGTAGCCAGTGAAACTGTCCAAATTCCCAATCATCATTGAAATACTATTTCAGGGTATTTTTCACGTTATCTTATAGCTGTAGAACAACATGCTTGTTTTTTGGTCTACAGGTGTTTTAGTCTTTCAAATGGAACAGGATGATATCAACAGTCTAACAGATTACTGAATTTGTACTCAACATCATTTATTTCTGCTGCTTTAGAGATATCCATAATCAGCTCCGTATTCAGCTGCTTTGAGTAATGAGTGGTAAATGTACATTCTTCATACACAAGTTCCTTTTTGAGTAAAATACTACCTATTTCTTTATATTTGCTCTCAAATTCAGCTTTGTTGGATACTTATATTCAGAAAAATATTTCTTTTCTGTGAAAGATTTTGTTCAGCAATTGTTTGCTTAGGGTGTGATTCACAAATTCCGCATTGAAGAGTTGCCTTACACATTTTTTCTCATTTTTACTTAGTACATCTCACTTCGTCATTGCAGCCTTCACTCGGCATTAGTGAGTGGGTGACAAATTGATCGAAAGTTCTTCAGGCTTTCCGACCCTCTGTTGACATTTTATGCCGTCAAAATATTGCGTGAGAATTGTGAGAATGGTGTGAATGTCCAGCAGAAGCCCCGGTTTTTTTTCCCCCTTCAAAATGTCAGATCAAAAGTCGATATGGAAAATGTTCATATCAACAAATGTAACATTTTATCAATGCACAAGCAGAGAGAACTTTTACTTGATGATTACACCATTGCAGAACAAACGCTGGAAGGAATTACTTCCATAAAATATCCAGGAGTATGTATATGGGGCAGTTTTAAGTGGAACAACCGCATAAAATTAATCACAGGTAAGGCAAATATAAGACTGAGATTGATTGGAAGAATCCTTAGGAAATGTAGACCGTCAACAAAGAAAGTAGTTTATAGAACACTCGTTCAATCAATATTTGAATATTGCACATCAATCTGGGATCTGTACCAGATAGGATTGATAGAGGAAATAGAGAAAATCCAAAGAGCACATTCCATGTTCATGTAGTAAGCATGAAAGCATTGCAGAGATTCTCACTCAACTCCAGCGGCAGACACTATAAGAGAGGTGTTCTGCATAACGGTATGGTCTACTGTTAAAGTTCCAAGAATGAACGTTCCTGGAAAAGCCAACCAACATATTGATTTCTCTGCATATATATTGTGGAAAGACCCTGAAGATAAAATTAGAGAGACATTCGCGTCCACATAGATGTTTACCAGCAATCGTTCTTTTTGTGACCCATCTGTGATTGGAACAGGAACAGGTGGAAGTGATACTGCTACACGAAGTACGCTCTGCCATATGCTGAAATGTACTTGCAGAGTATAAATGTAGATGTAGATGTTCTAAGTGTTATTTTTTCGGAGAACGCGTTTTCAGTGGTATTGTGTGTTTGATACTCTTGTTTCATGTTTGTAGTCTTGCTCCGTGAGTCGAACCATGGAGACAGCCTTTGAAACATGCATTAGTAGATGGCGCATTGTCTTTGTGCTGTGCTTCCAGCTCAGTTCCAAAATTTAAAAGATATGAGAAATGGTTTTTCTTGACTAGTTAAAACCGTGGTGCTGTATTTCTGTACTTGTATTCTCACAAATAAAATGCAGTCCCTCAATTAGTATTAATAGCACTTGTAACAAAAACATTCTTCTTGCTATTTTGTCGAAAACTGGTGTTTTTGAGACTGTAGCTATGTACAGAATTCAAGTTGGTTCTTGCAAAGAAAAAAACAGCAACTGGGCAGTGTTAATAATACACAGAGACTGGTTGCTGTTTTCTTCTTTGCAAAAATGAAAGTGTAAAGACTGTCTTGTAAAGACTTATTTCTAATAAAATATTTATTTTCCAATTTGTCATGTTATATTTTGTGGTGATATGGAGAGTAGAGTAATTCTGTGATATCGGAATACCTTCTGAGTTTTTTGGATCAGATCAACTATGTACAAACAGAGATACATGTTTTCTTCCTTTTTTTCATTTTACTGGCAATTATAGATTTGGCCCTTAGATTCCCCATTTGTACTCCTCAGATGATTTTGAACTTGCCAGGGTACTTTCATTCAGTTGTTAATTGTGGCGCAGAACTTCTTGCAAGACCCTCAGATGTCCCTTGTGAATTGAGACTGTGATAAAGAAAAGATACCATTCTGTAAATTGTTTTGAGAAACATCTCCTGTTACCCATGTTCGTCACCCAAATTTTTATCCTAGCTTGACTAGTTTAAAGTATCTGGCAATTGTTTATGTTTGTGGAATATCTTGTTTTACAACTCAACTGTGATAATATCCTTGAACATTATATGATGTACAGCAGCACTGTAAGGCACAGCAGTAACATGAGCAGCTGCTTGACAGTGTCACTTTTGGATGTGATTGTGCAACACTGTAATTATCAGAAACATGGTGGCAACTTGTAACACTTTCAGACAAAAATATGGTACCATTACAAATAAGTTGGACTAGAATTTCTGTTAAGTAAGTGTTTATATCAAGTTGTTGATATTATGTTGTCAAAATCCGGCACATCAGGTTTAATCAACATAAATATAAAACTGTGTACCATTTTATGGTTATGTAATTATTAACTGTCAGAAATGTAAAATGTCTATTCAGGTATAACTTTTCAGGCATTAGTAGGTTTCCCATACCGAGAAGAAAATTTATTATTTGGAAAGAGGGGGATTAACATACACATTAAAAATTGTTTCCTTTATGAAATGCTTTCAACGTACTGTGATGCCGTAACAGAAAGATTCACTCCTCTCAAAGATCTGAGAAAAGTAAATATCATCTGTTATTGTAAATTTATGGAACACTATAAAGTTTTTCAGTTCAGGTAATATATAAGGGGCATTCAAATGAAACCTGGTCTCTAGTGTAAAGTAACGGTAACGATTTTACTAACTCAAAAATGTAGTACACATTACTCAAAAATTGTCGCCAAAACTGTAGGCACATTTATCCCATTGCGACACTAGTTGGTTGATACCATCCTTGAAGAAGCTAGTAGGCTGCTGTCAGATCCAGGCCTGGACCCAGTCACAAGCTTTGTTGTCCATTGCGAATCAATATCCACGAATAGCTTGTTTAAGAGATCCAAACACATGAAAGTCACATGGAAAAAGGTCGGACTGTACGGTGGATGTTCCAGCATTTTCCACTGAAACCGCTGCAACTTCATCTTCACCACATTGGCCGTGTGTGGGCGGGCATTATCATGCAGGAGGATGACGCCATTGGACAACATGCCTCGGCATTTTGACTTGATGGCTCATCTAAGGTTCTGTAGAGTGGCTTGATAATGCTGGGCATTGATGATGGTTCCCCGTTCCAGGAAGTCGACAAGGAGTGGGCCCTTGTGGTCAAAACAGGACCTTACCAGAACTGGTGTGTGTGGCCTTGGATTTCTTTGGAGGTGGCGAAGTTGCATGTTTCTACTGCTTGCTCTGACGCTTGCTTTCCGGTTCAAAATGGTGACATCATGTTTCATCACCTGTGACAATACATGACAGGAAGCCGGTTTCCTCCTCATTATAACGTTGCAGATGACTCGAAGCCAGCGCCATTCAAGTATTGTGCTGTTCGGTGGTCAGTAGGTGGGGAACCCACTGCACACAGATTTTTCGAAAGTTCAAGTGTTGATGCATTATGGTGTAGGTGGTGCCCAAGGCAATAACCAGTAACTGATGGATTTCATCCATGGCTATTCTGCAGTAGTCCAAGACTAAAAGCATTCACTTCCGCAACCATTCCCGGTGTGATGACTCCTCGTTGTTCCTGCTTACTCACCTGCTTGTTCAGTAGTGGACGATAACTTGTGTGACCATCTTTTCTTCGGCGTGAAACCACACTAGCACAATGCAACACCAAACGGTGTGCACACATCAGTCTCTCTACCAATAGATTGCACCACCATACCCACAGTTACGTGGTGCCACCTCACGTTTAAGGCAAAGGCAGGTGCACTGACCAGGTATTATTTGAATGAACCTCATATTTTTTTGATGCAGAATATTTTTATGCATGCGTGCAGGATCTTCATTGTTATTCTAAGTTCTTACAGAGGTTGTGAAGAAATGCATTGTGTGTTTTATGTAGCGTATTTTCTTTTCTTTCAGGTGAAATGGTGAGAGGTAGCTACACAAAGGCTTCAGGAAAGGAGTCATCAGCTGTAAGTAGTTTTGGTTTAAACATTTTTCGTGCAAAATATGAAAAAAAGCTATGTATATTAGAGAACAAAATCAGTGGAGGAGGAGCGGTTTCATTTTTTGTAAAAATGTGTTGCAACCAAATGTAACATGATTGGATACATATTTCAGCTATCTTTTAAAAGGTTTTCATAAATAAAAAAAATGTACATGTAAATAAAGGTAGCAGGAAACGTATACTTTCCATGAATTTTCATCATTTCCCACTTACTCATGGATGTTACACTGTGTTAAAGTATTTTGTTTATATTTTTTTGTTTCAGCATACCAGTTTATTTCTGTTTTATCAGATTAATCATTTGAATTACTAAGTTCTATGACAGAAACAGGAATTATTGACATTGTGCTTGACTTCATCCAAAGTTCTGCACCTGATATTACCTTTTGGGCTGTTATCTTCTTATTCTGACAGCACACCCCACAAGATCAGATTAGGGGGATTACATGTTACTGACTGACTCCCATGTTGTCCCCTGAAATCATTGGATGTCCGGAGTGGCACATGGTTAGCACATCATCATGCGTAGAATATAACTTTTAAGTCATATTTTTAAATTATATGTTAGACAAACATGGCAATGTACCACAGTGTACATAGATGGCTCAAAACAAGAAGACACACTAGGTTGCTCTACATCTACAAGTTTTGACTTTGCAGAAGTTTACTGTACTGACTGTAAAATGCCATGGGATCTTTAAGGTGCTGAAGCATACGTTATTAAGGAAAGAAATTTCATGTGGGTTCAGATTCCTTCAATGACCCTACAAGTGCTATGGGTAATGTGTGGCACAGAAAATGATCCAAAACATACAGGACAACCTCATTGTACAATAAAAGGAGAAGGATATGGGATGCACTTAGGCTGCTGTACTTTTAGGTAGGTCTCAGAGACAATTCCTTCTGTAATCTCTTTTTTTTCTAGTCCAGGCACTGGAAAGCTTTTTTAGTTTGCAATGTCATAATGGAAGCACTTTCTTCTAGGAAACGTGGGTTGAATTCTTCAACAGATGTGGAACAGTGGGGGGGGGGGGGGGCAGTGCACACACGCACACTCACCCACACGCACAGTGAGAGAGAGAGAGAGAGAGAGAGAGAGAGAGAGAGAGAGAGAGAGAGAGGAGGAGGAGGAAGAAGAAGAATTGAACATTCTTAATGCTTGATACACAAGATTTCCTTTCTGGGTATGCAAACCGCACTTAAGTTGTTCCTGTGATGGCAGTTGGTAATGACTTGTGCATTGGAAATATTTCTGTGTAGTGGGGTGTTGAAACGTTGATTGCAGTCAGTCGACTCCTGAATATTTTTTGAAAGGGTGTTTTGTAACACTTTCTCAGTTATAGATATTTGTAGACATTCAATCAGAGTTGACACTGAATATGGGCATTGTAATTGACCTCTAGTTTTTCCACTGGTTTTCTTATCCAGATGCAGTAAGGCAGTGGAGGAGCAGGGTTGAATATGCAGTCTGCCATACAGAGAAGTTTTCTGCTGTCTCCCTAAAACACAGTAAGACAAAAGCAGGTTATTTCATTTGAATAAGGTCACAGTTTCCTGCCCTGCACCTATCCAGTCCAAATCTCTAAAGATCTGCCTTAAGTGAACTTGTCGTAGGCCGGCCGTTGTGACCGAGTGGTTCTAGGCACTTCAGTCCGGAACCGCGCTGCTGCTACGGTCGCAGGTTTGAATCCTGTCTCGGGCATGGATGTGTGTGATGTCCTTAGGGTAGTTAGGTTTAGGTAGTTCTAAGTCTAGGGGACTTTTGACCTCGGATGTTAAGTCCCATAATGCTTAGAGCCATTTGAACCATTTGAACTTGTCATAAAAGGAACTTTGTGATTCAGTCTTCCTTACTTCTTTCCAACATATTGAGCATTGTATCTATTTCTATTTATTTCAGAATTGTAACTATTTCATAATCATTTTGTGCAAACAGCAGAGTAAATTACAGCTATTTTCTGATTGCAATGAAGTAATTTGTTGCACACATATTAACAATATAAAACAGCAACTATAACTTCTTGTGCAAAACATTATATGGACCCAAAGGATTGGAATCAGTTAGCTGTTTAAACAGATATGCAATGAAGCCATGCAGATTTGTATGAACATTTGTTACGTCAGTATCTCCTAATTATTGCAGTATTCACATTATCAGTTTTGACAGTTTATTGCCGTCTTCAGGTGTGATAACTAATCCACAAACATCTTTGTCATAATATATAAAAACGCAGGTTAGATGCATGCTGAACATCATGAAATGGTATAAAATATGTCAATGAATTGCACGCCGTATCGTCCCTTGATAAAAGAAAGACAGTTATTCATTCTGAATTGTGGCAGCTCCTGTTTCAACACCACCACAGAAGAGTAAAGTAATTGTTTCTGAAATATTTGTACAACCATTTAACTATACACAATTTATTTTCATTTATTTGTGTGCTTAGTAGTTTAATTAGTAAATTCTTGCAGTTTTTTGTGTGTGTGAGACACAGTCAGTATGGATATTTATTGTGAATGCTGTGGTCAGATGCAGGCTGAGTTAGTGACCCTTTGTTCACAGCTTCAGATGGCACTGGTATCGGTCATGCAGCTTGTGGTTTTTGCCAATGGATGTAACTCTGTGTGTGTGTGTGTGTGTGTGTGTGTGTGTGTGTGTGTGTGTGTGTGTGTGTGGAGGGGGGGGGGTGGGGAGATACCCGGATCCAAGGGAGGTGCAGCATGTCACATGTTTTCCCGATCAGTCTACTAAAGTGGCTGCTGTGGTTAGTGCCCACACTGAGGTTGACCGCTTGCCTTTGATTGAGTGAGAGGTCTTTCCAAAGTGCAACAGGCAGAGGAAGACTTTTCCAAAGGGGTTCGTTTGACAATCATGTTTCAGATGCTATCTGCTGTTGATAAAGATTCTGAGCCAGATGCAGTTGCTTGTCCTGTTTCAGAGGAAGCCTTGTAGCCTGCAAGATCTGAGCATTCAGAGGGCAAAGGTAGACCTAAGAAGCATCGGAATTATATTGCTAGCTTGTTATAGCTGTTTTAGATATGAACCAGAGCTCCAAGTGCTAATATAAAACACTGAAGCTCAAATCACTACATGTACTGAAAACTGGCTAAAGCTTGAGCTTAGCTCAGAAAATATGTATTCATACTGCTGCTGGATATTTGTGAATTCTATAAAGATAACTGCAGTAAGAGCCATAGCTTTTTAAATATTTATCGTTTTTCAGGGCTCATGTATGACAGTTTTGATTTCTTGTAACAAACTGAAAGGGTTGCAAAATTATTAAAACTGTGAATATAGTTTTCTTTCTCAGGAGAGGCATTACTAGTGGGATATACAGCATTACCATCACCATTTGACATCCACTGCTGGATAAATGCCTCCATTAGACTTCACTAAGCATTATGGTATTCAGCTATATGCTTCCATTTTAAACGAACTGTGTTGCTGTATATATAATCACTTATTTGCTCCCTGAAAATTTCAGGTCTTGGATTTGAGTCCCAGTCTGGCGCGCATTTTTAATCTGCTAGGAAGCGTTCAGCATTGAGATTGTTTCTCACATACATTTTTCTCAGTTATGCCGTCCTTGTAACTGTTATCTGTTATGAAACTTGTACGTAAGCAAAGAGGTGTGTCTTTTTCTTTCTCTATTCTGATTTGTCTACATCTACACTACATGACACAGCCAGATCCATCTTCTATATGTCGTCAATCATGCGTCTATGACCTGTACTCGTACATCCATTATGTATATTCCCGTACAGGTCAGATGTTGTACTTGAAAGTCACTTGCCTGGTGATAAATATGATTTGGGGTGCCAGTCTTATTCTGGTGGTTGTCCTCCTTTGCAGTTGGGAATTCAGTTAATGTATTTCATAATGACTGTAGCCGCATGAACTTTACATTGTAATCAGAATAACACAGGCACTGTAATATTATATATAATTCTTTTTGATGTGGATACCATACCCTGCGACAACACTGCAGGAGAGACTGGACAAGTGCAGTGCAAGCAGTCTCATTTTTTTAGTTCTTTTGCATCTTCTAATTCCTCTGCCAATAAACACAGTCTTCAGTTTGCTTACCCCACAAACTTACCAATGTGATTGTTCCACATTTCAGTTGTTTGTAATTGTAATCTCTAAGTATTGAGGAGAACTGCTAGCCTTTTGATTTGTGTAATTTATCAGGTAACCAAAATTTAACGGATTCATTATAGTACTAATGTGGCTGACTTCACGCTTTTCCCTTAGAGCCAGTTGCCACTTACCACATCATACAGATATCTTGTCTAAATCCTGTTGCAATTGTTTTTGATCTTATGATGAATTTATGAGGCGGTAAATGACGCTCATTATCTGTAAACAATCTTAAGAGGGCTGCTCAGATGGTCTCCTAAATATTTTATATAGTTTAGGAATAGAAGAGGCCCTGTAGCACTTCCTTGGAGAATGCCAGATATCACTTCTATTATATCTGATGACTTTCTGTCAGTTACTGTGAACAGTGACCTTCCTGACAGGAAATTATGAATCCAGTGAATGATTGCTAAGTGTGTAGCAATTGTATTAGCATACTCTGAAGAGCCTGTTTCATGTGAAATCATCCGGTGGCCATTGTCCTCATCTCACAGATGTTTTAGAAAATTTGGCATAAAAAGGTTTATAAAGAGAATTACAATAAATTTCCAGAATTTTTTGATCAAAATAGGCGCACAATTTGATTAGAAATCTCGTGGGAGGAATGGTGTTGAAAGCCTTCTGGTAATCTAGAAATACAGAATCAATTTGAGATCCTCTGTTGATAGCACTCATTACTTTGTGCAAATAAATGCCTAGTCGTTCTTCAAAAGAACAATTTTTTCTGGATCCATGTTGACCTTATGCAACTAGATCATGTTCTTCGAGGTAATTCATAATATTCCAACACAGTATATATTCCAAAATCCTACTGCAAATTGATGTCAGTGATATGATATGTAATTCAGCAGAGTCCTGTTTCCTGTCTTGAGTATTGGTGTGGCATGTGCAACTTTCCAATCTTTAGGTATGGATCATTTGATGATTGAGTGGAAAAATATGATTGCCAAGTGGAGCTATTGTATTAGCATTTATGAAGGGCCAGTTTTACATGAAATCATGCGGTGGCCATTGCCCTCATATCACAAATGAAAATTTGGTATACAGAAGTACATAATGAAAGCGGGTTGTAATAATTTTTCCAGGATTTTTTGATCCAGACTACACTTAAGAGGCCAATTTGAAGCATGGGTCATGGTTACAAACTGGCATCTAGAGACAAGGTGGCACATAAGTTTGTAAATACCATAACATCTTTTATTTATGAATAAATTTTATTCAGTTTTATGTCATTGAAAAGATATGGGAGTCAGCTACATCGCCGGCCGCGGTGGTCTAGCGGTTCTGGCGCTGCAGTCCGGAACCGAGGGACTGCTACGGTCGCAGGTTCGAATCCTGCCTCGGGCATGGGTGTGTGTGATGTCCTTAGGTTAGTTAGGTTTAAGTAGCTCTAAGTTCTAGGGGACTTATGACCTAAGATGTTGAGTCCCATAGTGCTCAGAGCCATTTGAACCATTTTTTTTCCAGCTACATCTTAAAAATATTAAGTGCTGTTAATTTTTCATTTAAATACATTCTTAAGACAAAAAGACAACACATCTTGAAGGAATTATCTGTGTGGGATGGAAATCAGTAAATGCGACATACATATACAGACAAACAAAAGAGTACAGTTTCAGAAAAATTTGAAGATTTATTCAAGAGAAAGAGCTTCACAAATTGAGTATGTCAATAATGCATTGGTCTACTTCTGGCCCTTATGCAAATATCCTCGTGTGGGATATTGTGCCAAATTCAGTCTAATTGGTGGGTTAGATCATCAAAATTTTGAGCTGGTTGGAGCGTCAACCCATAATTCTCCAGATGTTCTCAGTTGGGGAAGAGATCGGGAAACCTTGCTAGGCAAGGTAGGGTTTGGTGAGCATGAAGACAAGCAGTAGACCATCCTTGACTTCATTTCAGCAAGAAGCTTGCCTACACATGGTGAAGGTTTCTATTTGTTCAACCAGCTCAGGATTTTGACAACTCCACCAGTCAATGCCAAGTCAAATAAATGTGTGCATAAGGGCCAGAGGTGGACCACTGCATTATGACTTGCTCAGTTTGTGAAGCTCTTTTTCCTGAATAAATCATACAGTTTTCCTGAAATTGTAATCGTTTATTTGTCTGCACATCATGTATATCACATGTACTGATTTCCATCCCATTTGGGGAATTCCTTTGTGGTGAATACATGCGCGCGCGCGCGCGCGCGCGTGTGTGTGTGTGTGTGTGTGTGTGTGTGTGTGTGTGTGTGTGTGTGTGTGTGTTTCCTCTCTTAGAGTATATTTAAAAATCACTAATGAAAGTCATTTCTAAAATTTCTTTTTTTAAATTTTAGGAATCTTTTTCACGAAAATCAAATGCTCCACTATCATAACTTTTGTTTCACATAATGCCATAATGCCTGTTGTTATGCTTTTCAACTAACGGAAATGAGAAGGTGTTTCTCCTTTCTTGCTAGGTTTCTCACTTTTTTCAATATAGCTATAATGATTGTTGATTCTGAGACTAAACAACAATACTGGAAACAACAATGAAAAATACTGACATTAACTCTTTCCTGTTTCCCCTTACACATTCTTCATAATGCTGCTTTGACTAATTGGTGTGTCAGAAAAAGTATAAATGGTCCTGTTCTTTATTGCAGCTTACAAACTCTTTTTAGAAATCATGATGTAAGGCAAATGTTTTGTAGGTTTTGTTTCTGCAGAGGTGTGCCAGATGGAAAGTAATAGTAGCAAAGAGATTGATTTAATGGACACGACCAATCTGAATTGAACTAATATTGAATTACTGAAGTGACGAAGCATTGTGAAAACACTGAAAGTGTTCATTCATTTTATCAGAGACTCCATTTGGGGGGAGGGGGGGGGGAGGGCAGCCAAAGAAGGGCGGGGGGGGGGGGGGGGAGGGTAGCCAAAGAATTTACTGTGAACCATCGAAGTAGCATGGAAAATGACTGTCCAGAAATCATTGAAAGTTCATCACAGTAACAAAGTATAAAAGTGTTGGGATTATTCCATTAAGCTTTGTATAACATGCTGTAAGCCAATTTTGTTTCCTGCATTATATAGCTTGCCAGGGATGGATGAATATGATGTTGAAGAGCCAGTGTATATACCAGGTCCATCCACAACCCCAGAAAAATGTATTGAAAGATGTGAATTACTTAAACTGTCACAATTTAAAGTTACCAAAGTACACAAGACAGCTGCCCAGATATATTTGATCCTAGTCTTGTCTTAGCATTAAAATTCCAGCAAACAGCATCAGTAATGATTCATGTTCCAGTGGAAAATTTGTCTGAAGAACATGGCAGTGCTGAGTATGCAGGCTGTAGTACTTTAAATCAAAAATTTCCAAGAGAAATTTAGCTGAAGCTTTGTTAAAAAAAGACAACAACAATGACCCTGCAGAATGTAGACCTTTACCAAAATGCTATGCAGAAACATTCTATGTTTTCCAGAAAACTGCACTCTCATCTATGAGCTTTAACAAATACCACACACTGTACACTATAAAAACTTTAAGAACTTAGTAAATTTGTAACATAACAAGCTAGACGCAGGGCTAAATGCAGAATGGAATTTTTTTGCCACTAGTCATGGCAGAAATGCGTGTGATGAAGCTGGTGGTACTATCATATATTTAGCCACCAGAGCAAGTTTACGATACCCATTGACAGTCACCTTTTAGGTCCAAAAGATATGTTTACAATTGTAAAGTCTATGTTCCAGGAATACAGACGTTTTATATTATGACAAAGGAGGTAACAAAATTCACAAATACATTACAACAATGATGTGAGACTGGTTCTACCATTCCTGGGACAAGACTTAATGATTTTTTCCAAATGACTGAATGAAAACAGATTGCTGATAGAGCATGTTTCATCATATGCTAAATGCATACAAGTTCATGTTGGGCTTCAAAACAAGTCCTCTTATCACTATTAAAGAAAAAAAAAACATTTACAGCAGAGCTCTCTGTGATAACTAATGGTGACTTGGAAAAATTATAGAGATCAGTGGAGGATATAGAGATGCAAATTTACGTAAGCCAGCCAAGAGCAACAAATGAAACAAGTATATTTTTATTTATGTTCTTTCAGTTTAGAATCACTAAAGAGAACAAACACTCTTCTGATTATTTTTCATGTTGTAAAGTATGATGCTGAGAAACAAAAATGAAGACGGTGAAACTTTTGATTTTGGTAAACAAAAGTTTCAAAATTAGCAGAAAAATTATCCTGAGAAATGACTTTCATTATAATTTGTAAATATTTGCATGCATAATTATAGTGTTTGAATAATTTTATATTTTATGTGGCCCTTTTATTTATACAATGAAGCTGTATAAAATTATTCATAAAAATTTTATAGTGGTTACAAACTTTTATCTCACCTTTTCTAAAAACGCCAGTCTGTGAAAATAAACCGAATTCCAAAATTATGTCTTAACTACAATTTTGATTGAAACATTCAGGAAAAAGTATTTTGCCATCTTTCATTATGTACCTTCTTTAGCTAATTTTTACATACTACTTTGACTTGAGGTTAACAAGATTTGGTTATTTTGGATTATTTCAAATGAAATGAGGTGAAATGAACCTAATTGGCATATAATCTCAGGATTGCCACATGTTCTGGAAATCAGGGAATATGAAATGTATCAGGTAAATTTGAAAAAAACACTGGAAAAATCTCGTTTTTGTCTCAGTAGATTAAATGGTTTGTTTATCAAGATATCATATGTTGTCACTGGATGGGCGCAGCTGAGTACATGCGCCTCTTCCCTACTCCCTCTTCCTTACTGCTTCTCCCCTTCTTACCACTCTCCTCAGCTTGGAGCCAGTGCTGCCACCACTTCCTGCCACTAGCCTAGCAGCTACCGACGAGAGGCAGGGAGGCAGGAGGAGTGGTAGTTTGGATCTGATTCTTAGAGATTGTTGATGCAACGGCCAGAGATGGTGGTCATGTCTGCATGAGTTGTGTCTTAGTGACTGTGTGAATATGTGTATGCTCTTGTTTTCTGACAAAGGGTAGGGCCGAAAATTTAGCTGTGAGAATGTCATTGTCTTTTCTGCGTGCCTGTCTGTGGCTCAGCGATCATCTTTACGGTGAATTGCTACCTATCTTCATTAGTGTTGATTCTCATAGTATTTGTGCAAGTTATCTGTTGCATGGAATGATCAACAAGATCTCATTTCGTCGACATGGCGTCTGTGATATGTGAATAGCTGGTCACAGGAATGGACTTCCACGACGGGCCAAAATCATAGGCCATTTCTGTGGGTATCTCTAACGTATCGGGCCTGCCGATCTGAAGTCCATCATTTCCCACTAACTTGAAAGCCCTGCCTATCGGATCTAGTCTCACCAATCTGTCTGCAGTCTGGGTCTGTTTATGTGTGGAATAATATGGTGGGTTTTCGTGTTTTATCCATGGGCCCAGAACTGCAGTGCTCCTTGCCAGGCCAGAAGCAATGGATTTCAGGAATTGCATCTATCTCACCACAAGTACATTCTACAGTGTGGCATATTATAGACATTTTATTTATTCTAGTACATTTTGGCACTTCGAAAATAATTTATATATTAGAAAGTATGTACGATAACAAGAACATTGTGGCAGTCGGTTGCAGTTTGTATGCTATATAATCATATATTTCTCGTAAGAAAAATCAGACAATACCTGTAAAATAATAGATATAACACAGTGACTAATAACTGACCATGAGAACATAGCAGAACCAACATTTTCTTGGTGGTCACCTGTAGTGTTGGTTTACACAACTCTTCCCTGCTTTACACTTCTTTCAAGAGCCCTACTTTTTTCTGAGGTTATTTCTGAAATCAGTGAAGGTATTTTAAATCTGTTTTGTGACTCCAAGGAAATGCGTATTTTTGTCACAAATGTGTTTCATTTTACTAAAATAAAATAACATGGTCTTAATGTAACACACATACCATTTACCTTGCTTTCTCTATCTAAAATCAGTTAATTATAAAAGATGTTGATGTTACTACTTAAGATTTTTGCTCACACGGGGGAGAAATCTACCATGGGGCCCCAGCCTTAGCAGCATCTTTTCCCTTCTGTGCTGCATATCTATCCTCTTGCTATTCTTTTTCCCCTCCCTTGGGGAACATGTCTGGGGTGTTTTTGGGAATGTTCTTCACTGTCATTAGAACAGTCTCGCCACTATAATTCATTCCTTTTTTCTTTCTTCATTCACCTTCTCATATCCTTCCTCCGCTTTGGCATTTGAGGCTCTTCTTTTTTTTCTTTTTCCTCCTTTTGCACTCCCGAATTCAGGCCCAAATGTCTGACACTTAACAGGTGACTAGGTAGTGCGTAATTTCCAGCCCCAGGTTGACAGGTAGGGTTCGCCCACACACCTTGGTAGAGGTTAGGCCCAGGGAGGGGTAATTTCCTGAGCTGCTACTTTCCAAAATTGCCGATTGGTCCTTCTGTCAGGTGTTAGGGAGGTGTGAACAATCACCTAAGGTGGTTACGCCCCCATGTAAAGGGGGTCCCCCAGTTGGAAGGAGCATGCCATCAGAGACGCTGGCAATCATGGGGGATTTTCTCGCAGTGAGCCAATCATCTTCACAATCAGCGTCTACAAAATGTTAACAGAATGAGGCTGATGATTCAAAAACCCTCCCAGCTGCACCACAGTTCCCCATGGTTTCATGAACTGAAGACGGTCAGTCCTTCACAACGGCAAATCAGTTTATTATTCAGAAAGGTGAGGTGTCGATGCAACTGCTGTCCCTGTGAAATCCTGCTCTCATTTACACAATGCCACTGCGCTTTTGGAGACTACTTCGGATTCTCAAGCATAACAACTGCTTGCAGCTTTGCTCCTCCATGACTATCCTGTTCTTGTCGAGGCCCATCAAATGCTGAATTCTTCCTGTGGTGTTATTTACAGTGGGCTGTTCGATGGTCTGACCGAGGCAGAAATCCATACGTACCTCTCTGATCAGAGTGTCATTGCAGTCCATCGGGTGATGAAAAAAGTGCATGCCTATGTAGAGCCCATATGCACTCTCCTTCTCACTTTTGATAGAGTAGTTCTTCCATCTAAGATCAAAGCAGGCTGTACATTCTGAACCTGTTGCGCTGCTACCAGTGTCATCAATTCAACCACACTCGAATGTCTTGTCAACACCTGGCCAAATGTGTAACCTGTGATAAAGATGCGCACGAGGGCCGTTGTCCGCCTCATTCTTCCTGCTGCATCAGCTGCACTGGTGACAATGCCGCCGTCTCTTGATATTGTCCCATGTATCTCGATAAGTGGGCAGTACAGGAGATCTGGGTAAAGGAAAAAGTTCCTTACCCTGTTGCTCGCAAGTTATTGGCTAGTTGCAAACCCTGCATTCTACCATCTGGCACTTACAATAATGTTCTTGCTACATTTCGCTCCATGAAGGACATGGTCTCACAGATGTACAACCTCAGATTCAGCTCGGAGGTTGTGAAATGGTTCAGTGTCGTGGTAGCATTGCAGTCCCCTCATCCAGCTGTGCAACAAGCCATCAAACTCTTGCCTCACGTCACCAGCTACACAACCGGCAGGCCGGAAAGGACAGAAGGAAGACTCACATGAAGACTTGCTACGTCCCTCGAGCCAACCAACACAAGTCTTCCTCTGCTAAACAAGAAGGCTCAAAGAAGTCCAATAAAGGCAAGAAGTTTTCTCCTTTGCCGACTCGAAGATCCTCTTCAGCAGTGTTGCCATGTGATACCTTCTCCCAGCCGTCCTCCGTGTTGCTGGTGCACACCACCAACTGTTCTTCTGCCCTGGACTCTGCAGTCCAGCAACAGAAGAAAGCCGACACTTCTGTGGACCTCATGGAGCAGGATTCTGTTGCTCTGTGCCCTGTAGCTTCGAGTCTTCACAGGCTGGCCCTCGGTATCCAGTGAGGTGACACCTTTTCATATTTTCCTCCTCCAATGGAACGTTGGCTGCCTTTGATCCAACAAAGAGGATTAATGCTCTTTTTTAAAAGAATTGCAGCATCCACTTGTACTCTGCCTTCAGGAAAAAAATTGCATCCTCATGACTGCTTTGAGCCTTTGCATTTCTTCCGTGTCCGTTTTGACCTTTCGCCCGAGGTCAGCATTCCATTTCATCAGGGAGTCATGCTGCTCATACAAGATGATATTCATAGTCAACCTATCTCCCTAACTACCTGTCTTCAGGCTGTTGCAGTTTGCCTTTTCCTTCCTCACTTGACATTTTCCTTTTGTACCATTTACAGCCCCCCCCCCCCCCCCCCCCATCATTTGATGTCACCAGGGCCAAATTCCTTCAGCTTATTGGGCAGCTACCTCACCCATTTCTGTTGCTTGGTGACTTTTTAATGTGCACCATCCCATTTGCGGTTCTTCCTGAACCTGTCCGAGAGGTGCCCTCTTGGCTGACCTTCTTAATCAACTTAACCTTTTCTATCTTAACAGAGGAGCATCCATGTTGCTTTCAGACTCCTCGCACATCTGTTCCCATTTGGACCTATCCTTCTGCACTGCCCATCTTGCACATCATCTTGAGTGGACCGTTCTTTCTGTCACCTACTTGAGCGACCATTTCCTGTGTGCTTTCCATTTTCTGACTCCTACCCCGCCTCCGTGCACACCCAAATGGCAGCTTACTAAGGCCAACTGGAGACTTTACTCCTCCCTGATGACCTTCGATGAACGAGATTTCCCCTGTTGTGATGCCCAGGTGGAATATCTTACAAACGTTATCGTTACCGTTGCATTCCATTCCTCGCACTTCCTCTTTACCACGCCGTGTCCCGCTCCCTTGGTGGACTGAGGCATGATGCAACGCAGTTCATGTTCTTCTGGATTTCATTCACTAGTTCTTTTAACAGTTCCACCTCCTCTTCTCGTGTGTGCCAACCTCCAACAGCTCTCTGGGACCAAGGTCCAGTCCCCAATTTTTGGCTTGACAGTAGCAGATGGTGTCATTATGTACCCTATGTCTCCAACACCTTGGGCTGCCATTTTGCGGAAATTTCATGCTCCTCCCATTATCACCCTGCCTTCCTCCATTGGAAATGAGCAGAGGAGGCTCTGGTGATACCCTTCTCTTTTCAGAATCGTGAGTGTTGCAGTGCTGCCTTTACTATGAGGAAGCTAGATCATGCTCTCAGTTCTTCCAAATCCTCTGTCCTGAGGCAGACCCTGTTCACTTTCAAATGTTGTAGCATCTTTCACTTGCAGATAAGCTCTTCCTGCTTAACACATACAACCGTATCTGGGCAGAGGGCATGTTTTCCAGACACTGGCACGAAGCCACTGTCGTACCCATACCTAAGCCTGGTAAGGACAAACACTTTTCTTCTAGCTATCGCCCCATCTCTCACCAGCTGTGTTTGCAAGGTGATAGAACGTATGATTCATGCCCGGCTGGTATGGTGACTCGAGTCTTGCAATTTACTAACCACTACACAGTGTGGATTTCGAGCGTGCTCTTCAGCAGTTGACCATCTCGTTACTTTGTCTACCCACGTCATGAATGGTTTTCTATGGAAATCCCAGAGTGTGGCTGTGTTTTTTGATTTGGAGAAAGCCTACAACACTTGCTGGAGGACTGGTATCCTTTGTACTCTCTACACGTGGGGCTTCTGTGGCCACCTGCCCTATTTCCTTGAGGAATTTTTAAAAGACCGAGTTTTCGAGGTACATGTGGGTTTTGCCTTTTCAGACACCTTTATGCAGGAAAACGGTGTGCCTCACGGTTCCGTCCTGAGCATCATCCTCTTTGCTATCGACATTAACCCTATAATAATGGCCTGTCTTCCGTTGGGCATCTCCGGCTCCCTTTTTGTTGATGATTTTGCCATCTATTGCCATTCTTCATGGACCTGTCTCATTGAGCAGCATCTTCAGCAATGTCTTGATCACCTTTACTTATAGGGCATCGACAGTGGCTTTCGTTTTTCCACTGACAAAAACGGTTGTATGAATTTCTGGCAGCACAGTTGGTTTCTCCCATCATCTTTACATCTTGGGCCTGTTGATCTTTCATTTGTTTAAATTATGAAATTCCTGCTCGACAGGAAAGTATCTTGGTCCTCCCACATGTCTTACCTAGCAGCCGCTGTACGCAGTCCCTCAGTGTCCTGCATGTCATCAATGGTACAGCCTGGGGTGCAGATCGAACCATTCTTCACCGTTTGTACCGGTCCCTTGTCTGTTCGTAACTAGACTATGGGAGATTTGTTTATTTTTCTACATACCTGTCCCTCTTATGCCGTCTCAATACTGTCCACCATCGTGGCATCTGTTTGGCCACTGGTACCTTTTACACTAGCCCGGTTGAGAGTCTGTATGCAGAAGCTGCCAAACTACCACTATACAACTGCTGTGACTTTTTCCTCAGCAGATATGCATGTCATTTGACTGCCATACGTGGCCACGCATCCTATGCCTTCTCCTTCAATGACTCCTTTGATCGCCAGTATGGGGTGTGTCTGCCTTCTCTGTTACCTCCTGGACTTCACTTTTGGCTCTTGCTCCAGCAGATTAACTTCATGCTCCCTGCAGCTTTCCCGGTGGGTGTGCAACCTTCACCACCTTGGCTTCGTGCGGCGGTCTGTGTTCACCTTGGCCTTCATTCACTTTTCTAAGGACACTACACCAGGTTTGCTCTGTTTCCTTTAGTTTCATGACCTGCACATGGAATTTTGCGATAGTACCTTTGTATACACTGGTGGCTTTCGGACTGACTGTTGTGTTGGGTGTGCCTTCGCCGTCAGCGTCAACATTTTTTGTTATCGTCTGCCCTGTATCAAGTCACAGAGTACATCCAGCAACACAGTCTTTTCAATTGTGTCACTATTCAGACTCTCGCAGTGCCCTTCAAAGTCTCTGTGCTCTGTACATCGTCCATCCCTTAGTGCAATGGGTCCAGGAAATCTTTCACTTGCTCACTCTTTATGTTTATGTGGGTTCCAGGTCGTGTTGGTGTGACAGGAAACGAGGCTGCTAGCGCTGCTGCCAAAGCTGCATTCCTCGTACCTCAGCCCAATAGTTCTTACATTCCCTCTGATGATCTCTTGTTGCTCTCTGTCGGGAGGTGGTGTCACTTTGGCATCACCACTGGTCATCCCTTCATGGGACTAAGCTCTGGGTTATTAAGCTTCTCCCAGAGGCTTGGACGATCTCCTCTCAGCCCTCTGTCATGAGGAGGGCATTTTAACTATGTTGCTTATTGGACACTACCTTTTTAGCCATCGCCATTTGTTAAGTGGTGCTCCCCCACCACTTTGTGCACATTGTGCCCAACTTTTATCTTTCTGCTGTTTCCTGATGGGATGCCCTTTTTTTGACCATTTACATTCTCATGTGGATTTGTTGTTTCAGTTATTGCCTGTTTTAGCGAATGACGCGTGGGCTGTCGACCACGTTTTACTTTTTATCTGTTATAGCAATATGGCGAAAGCCATTTAATTTTTAGTTCAGGACCACCTTTTCTCTGTTGCGATTTCATAGGCCTTTCTCAATGTCCCTGTCATTAGCTGTCTTTTCTTCCGTCGTTTGGGATTGACGTGTAGTCATTTTTAACTCCTCTCTTTGTTTTCGTGTTTCACTTTTTTGACATGGGCTAGTATGACCCTAGTTGTTTTTGCGCCCTAAAACAAAACAGGGAGAAATAAGGAAGCCCGTACATTTTTTGTCAACTTTTGTCTTTGCTTACCCATGAGATCTCAAAATTTGTCAGGGAAAAATTTTCTGGCAATCGGGGAAATATTAGGGAACCTGTAGCGACCCTGAATCTGGATTGGAGGACTTACCTTTGTTAAATGATTTAACTACTTCACTACACTGAGTATGTTTACTTCTAAGTTATTCTGTTAGCAGTTATTCTTAATTCGAATTCTGAAACATTTATCTCGTCATCAT
Organism: Schistocerca nitens; assembly: GCF_023898315.1. Taxonomy (NCBI): domain Eukaryota; kingdom Metazoa; phylum Arthropoda; class Insecta; order Orthoptera; family Acrididae; genus Schistocerca; species Schistocerca nitens. The sequence continues at coordinate 414,786,968 of NC_064622.1, read as the reverse complement.
TGGTGAAGAAATTTTGATGACCCATGTTTAGTAACTCTGCTGTAGTGGCACTGCCACTAGCAACATTACCATTGCCAACATTCAGTGAAGGTATTAATTGTGTCTTGCATGATTTTCCTTTCAGCACTGTGAAGCTGTGTGACACCACAGTATTTTCATCCCTGAATTTTGTTTCTCACATGGCCAGCATCCAGCTGCTTCTCTCCTTAACTTCCTCCATTACCTTTTAAAGTCCACTGGTCTCAGTCAGTGTATCTTTATGTTGCCTATTCTGAAAGTCATTTAATTTTAATCTTTGTAGAGATTCTAGCTCCAACTCTTCCCTTATGCTTGTTTTGGAGGGTTGCACAGAATCCGAATGGCTTCATGCATTGACCATGTTTCACGGGCACTACCAATTTGATTATGCGATCTATTCCCTACTCTTACATAAACTCTCTTCATCTATATTTCTGCCTACCTCTCTGAATGTTCTGTTTCTTTCTAGCTGTATAATTTTACTTTGTAGCATGTGTGTTTATGATCAGTTACAATCCAAAAGTAATGCAGGACCATCACATCTCTGTACACATTCTTTATTGTTTGCTTAAAGATGGTTAGTTTCATTTTTAGTTCTGTTTACTCCATGTGAAATCTGTTATTTACTTGTTATCTTGTAGAATAATGCTCACAGGGCATAAATTTTTGTTCCCAGCAAATTATATAGGCTAACTGATTTATGATTTCATTGCTGTTCATTTACCATAAGCTACCCGCAGAAGATTTATAATTTTATTTTCCCCCTGTTTGCACATTACAGTACCCTCCCCCAATTAACATATTTGTCATGAGATTAGCTTTAATTTTGTTTAGGTCTTCTAACTCTTTATGAGCATGTTGATGCATGAGCCTGAATGATTTCTGTGGAATATTTTTATTTCTAAAGAAGTGTAGTTGTTCTCTTAAGAGTCCTTCAATCCAAAATATTGTTTTTGTTTTCTAGTTTAGCATAAAGATTGCGTCTGAATTACTTCCATGTCCTGTTTACCTGTGTCAAAACACATGTTCTGGTTTTAATTCTGGTCATCATTGTTGCTGTACTTCAGACGATCATGCTATAATCCCCTGTGATATTATTTAATTCCTCTTCCAGTTTCTTTAACGTATAATGACATTCTAGCACTTTGTCATTTATTCTTCCTAAATAAAAAAAATGCCAGAAGCAGTTTTTTGAATGTTGTCTATTTAGTCCTGCTATCTGCAGCAAGTTGCAGGTCCAGAAGTACCTGGTCATGTTCTGAATCCAGTGCGTTATTCTGAATATTCTTTCACTGTGGTCAGAATACCAATCTTACAGGAATTTGAAAGTGGCAATAGGGCCTTTAACAATCCTACCTTTTGTACACTTGCCTGCCAGGGTTTGAAGAGTGTGGAAAAACTGGGCCATCAGTGCAAAGAAGATCAATTTGTTTTGGACACTGTTGGATCACAGTCATGCAAATTTTTCAATAACTGTCCAAACTGCTTGAAATAACTTGTTCTTTTGGTATCAAAAATTCCACCAATTATTTGTCATTGGAAATAAAAACTAGGGAGTATAGTTTTCTTTTACCATTACTTATTTGTCATTGTATTATTGACTACTGTTACCAACATGTCTTATTGCAGCAAAAACACCAGACATCCAGTGAAGGGGTTGTAATTGAATCTGCTCCAGTTCAGAGTGTGCCTCTGCAGCAACTGTTGCAACAAGGTTTATCAGTACTTGGTGCACAGCCAGGAGCCACAAACAAGCAAGAGAAAGTACAACACAAGGTATATCCATTAACAGCAATCTAACACACACTCATACTATGTGGGTATTCTATTGAACAAAACATAGTCCTTAAGTATTGCATGAATTTATTGTAGGTTTTTAGTAACTGTGGACATGATATAATCAAAAAGTATCAAATCTTACTATAGTTCAGTAGAAGTAAAGACCCATGCGAATTTAAAAAAAAAAATTTTTTTTTTTTTAGGATACACATGATTTTGAACAAAACTGCCAAGTACTTCACTGCCAGAGAGATACCAGAAATGACATTATTGACAAATAATAATTTGTAGAAGGGCACATGCTTTTACAGCACAGTTAATGTTGTTAACATTTGTATCAGCTGTATATTGAGGGAACTGTTTTTATTTTTCAAATGAAATGACATATTTTTTAAATGGTATTTGAAAACTCTTTAAAAGAAGAGCGCAGTGATATAACACTTCTTACTATTGGTATTAAAACTTTTTGCAAAATTAGCTGAGAAATTTGCTGCAATTGAAAGGCAAGGTAGCTGGAACAGCGGCGGCATGTCTTTGGATGAAAGGAAGATTGGTTCCCCATCAAGAAAAAGTGAAAAATTTGGTGGGGGCCATAAAATAGCTCCAATGCAGAAACCAAACAATGTTTGAGTAGATACATTCAGCCTCGCCTTAATTAATGAATGAATTATCTTACAGAGTGTTGTCTACTTTATGGTATGTGATTCTGATGTAGAGGTAGTGGAAGGGTGACCACTGCCTCTTTTTGCCAGATGTCAACCCTTCTTAACTCTTCCTCCAACTTCCCATCTCCTTTCTCCTCTTGTCCACTCCACCCAACACAATCCCTCAGCGTGTTTGAGTGCAGTGCTGGCACAATGTACCAGCCAGAACAATGTTGTTGTGTAGCTGTATGTTTGTGTATTCTATTAACTCAGAAGAAGAATTCATCTGAAATTTAGCAGCATTCTGAGTCTTTTTTTCATCTGCCTGCCAATAACTCAATACCAGAACTATATGAAGAGTTATTACTTTTACTCCTATTATTTAAATTCCAACAGTTTCTATTTCCATATTTATAATGTAAAGATTTACATCCTTGCAGTGCTTTAAGTATCTAAGATCTGGCATAATGCATTTGATTAGCTCATCTTACCCATCTTTGTAGACAGTGCACTTGTTCATCTTATGGCCGAGTGGTTCTAGGCGCTTCAGTCTGGAACCGCGCGACCTCTACGGTCGCAGGTTCGAATCCTCCCTCGGGCATGAATGTGTGTGATGTCCTTAGGTTAGTTAGGTTTAAGTAGTTCTAAGTTCTAGGGGACTGATGACCTCAACTGTTAACTCCCATAGTGCTCAGAGTCATTTTTTGTTCATCTTATTGTGTACGTATGAATTGCTGGGCTCTCAAAACTATCACAAGTTTTGAGAGTTCTCTTATTTCAAGAAAGTGAAGATGATTCAGGTCGATAAAACATTAGACTCTATATCATACCTCACGGAGCGGGGGATTTATACAGACTTCCTGTTATTTCAAGCATTACTGATGTTGCAGAATCCCTGCACTGATCTAAAGGCATAAATAGTGTTAACTGTTGATCCTAGCCTCAAACCTGCATAGCCTTTATATTTGAGGAAAGGCACATCCTCTATGTCAAGTCATTATTATTTTTTGGCAATGAAGATGTCCTTTAGCATCAGTTGTAGAAAATGCACGGCAGAGTACCTCATGGATATTGAATATGACTCTCTTAACCATTTCTACCAACTACATACTTATTCTAATTTGGTTACTAAAAGTACAATAAATTATTTGGCAACCATTGACTGATTATTCTCTGGGAGCACTTCAAACCTCGCACCCGGTTCTCGAGTTTGAATCCTACACCTCCAGATGTCACTCCATTTATTTGAAATGCGGAAGCAGTCCGTGATCGCAGTAACAATGGAGACTTACAGTGCGATGGAATGTGCAAAGTGTTGCTTATGTTGCCATGAAACACAGTCACCAGCTGTAAGAAGATGCTTGAGAACGGAGAGTCACAAAGCACTGCCTCAGGCAAAGACTTTAAAAGCATTGTATGATCGTTTTGTGGAAACAGGTTGCATGGCACATTGATAGAAAGGTCAAGGTTGCTCACGAGTAGCATGCTCTCATGCATTTGGGAAGAAATTTTGTACAGATGGCATACTGGCTGTATGATACGGAAGCCACATGGAACATTTGTAGATGAAACTTGATATCCTGTCAGTCCTGTAACTGGGAATAAAGTATTTCAAGTAAGTAAATCTCTTATGTTATTTAACGTTACTTTGAGACAGATAATTGAGAATCACCCTTTATATTGTGGCCACATAGAGCTCGTTGGTTTTATCTTCACTTTATGCATACTATTTATGTCTACAGTACAGAACCACCGTAATATCATTCACTTATATGGTTGATTCCATCAGTGATTAATCTAATGAGTAAAGGAAATCTGTCTTAGCTCCCTTCATAAGTAGTAACTGAATTCATAACTTTATTTTTCCTTTACTATAGATATCTGACCAACATACCTATTTATAGACAGTATGGCGTAGAGGCAGGTGTTAACTTGTATGTAAATCATATTCAGACGCTTTGGCTTCTTTACACAGATGGATTTTTCCCTCCAGTGAATTTTACTCACTACCAACGAATTGAAGTAATTCATTTTCTGGTAACAGAGCATCTGACAGGGTGTATATGCCCTGGGACAACTGGGAAAAACACAGGAATTTTTCATTGGTTTAGTTTTCAGTTAAATGTTTGTAATTTTCAGTGGTAAGAACTGCTAATCCAACAAGGAATTTTACTTTAGATCACTACTGCCTAGTAATATGCAGCAATAAAACATAAATGAGAGAAAAACACCAAAATAAAACTTAAGTTGTTAAAGAAAATGATCCATTTACAACAACAAAACACAGTGTGCACACAAACTTCTACCGTCAGCAAAAAGTGTCAAAGACTTTAGGATGAAGAGTATGCAATACTTCATAACAACAAACTGCTTTTGATGAGCATGACGTCACAACTGTTTACATTTATACCAGGTCGTGGGAAAATATTGTGAATGGTGGCTTGAGAAGTATTACTTTCAAAGTAAATTTCCTTTTACACAAGTTGAATTGTGTTACATGAGATGAATTTCTTAGATCTCAGAGTGTTTGACTCTCATTCAAAACTTAACACTTTGAGGAGCAGCCCCTTAGCAAAATTTTGTATGCAGAAGACCAGACATTTACTTCTTTATTTAAAACTTTACCGGCCCATTTGTATTTGATATATCTTAAAGGATAACACAAGCAAAAAAGAGTGATATCGTATGTGAAAGCTCAGCTTTTCTTATACCTAGACTCTTGTGTATATAAATTAAACCATTAACTTTTCCTATTTGTGTGTTTGAGCTGCTTAACAGTGATGTTGCTGTGGGCTGACTACATCATATGTCCTTTGCTCTGAATATCAACTGCCATTGGCTGGTGAGATCACGTGATGTGAGCTGTGATTGGCTGACAACAAATCATCGCTGTCTAGATTTCAGTAGTTCGGAAATTAATGTGCTGTGCTTGGTAGACTTTGTATTTATCCTTTTGTAATATGAAAAATGCAGTGCACATTTTGCTGCACATCAAAGATGTTCCCAAAACATGCCCTTTTTTATCTAAATTACTGGGTTTTGTTATCTAAAGTGCCAGGGCATTCTGCGCTGGTATATAAAACCTTTACTATTCAAAGGATTGAGACGTTTCCTAGTTCCAAGGGAAAGTATATTGTCACATGAAATGGAAAAAGTGAATTTTCACCTGGGAAAAAGTGTCTTCTTGACCGAGATAGCTGGGAATTTTTTTACCTTGTTTCTCTATACACCATGATCTGAATATAGTTAAAAAGAGCTTATATGGTGCTGGAAATTAGTCAGTCAATGAAGAAATGGGGAAAATTTGAAGTAGAAAACCAGACAAGGAAGTAATTGATTGTTACTCAATACACAGAGGAGATGTTCAGCTACAGTCTACCACAATGAAAATAAATGCTAGACATGTTCAGGTTCGGCCTAGATCCTTCTCCAGATGCAGAAAACACACAAACATTCACAGAATCACATCTCCCTCACACATGGTTGTTGTCTTCTCCAGATGCTGTAAGGATACCGTGATAGAATGGGTCGAGAAGTAGGAATACGCGAAATTAAGACAGAAAATCTTTGATAGTACATTGAGAGGAGTATTTAATTGAAATTTTATTTAATTATTTAATTTGCAACCACGGCTGCAAACTACTAAGACAAATTCTTTACAGACAAATGGAAAAACTGGTAGAAGCCAACCTCAGGGAAGATCAGTTTGGATTCTGTAGAAATTTTGGAACACATGAGGCAATACTGACCCTACGACTTATCTTAGAAGCTAGATTAAGAAAAGGCAAACCTACATTTCTAGCATTTGTAGACTTAGTGAAAGCTTTTGACAATGTTGACTGCAATACTCTCTTCCAAATTCTGAAGGTGGCAGGGGTCAAGTACAGGGAGCGAAAGGCTATTTACAATTTTTACAGAAACCAAACTGATGATGGTTGAAGTAGAGAGGATATAAAACGTAGACTGGCAATGGCAAGGAAAGCATTTCTGAAATTTGTTAACATCGAGTATAGATTTAAGTGTCAGGAAGTCGTTTCTGAAAGTATTTGTATGGAGTGTAGCCATGTATGGAAGTGAAACATGGACAATAAATAATTTAGACAAGAAGAGAATAGAAGCTTCCAAAATGTGGTGCTTCAGAAGAATGCTGAAGACTGGATGGGTAGATCACGTAAATAATGAGGAGGTACTGAATAGAATTGGGGAGAAGAGGAATTTGTGGCACAACTTGACTAGGAGAAGAGATCGGTTGATAGGACATGTTCTGAGGCATCAAGGGATCACCAATTTAGTATTGGAGGGCAGTCTGGAGGCTAAAAATCATAGAGGGAGACCTAGAGATGAATACATTAAGTAGATTCAGAAGGATGTAGGACATGTAGAGCTGCATCAAACCAGTCTCTGGACTGAAGACCACAACAACAACAACAACAGGAATATTGAATCATCTGTAACTTTTTCAGAGTGAATTATTTTTAACATTGTCAGGTTCATCAAAGTAAATGAGTGTGGTATGATTAGGCATGCGTGATCGTAGCTGTTGTAAGTCTCCACCCCAAAGATTTGATAGCAAATTTTAAGGAACACCATTGGTTCATTCAAAAGTAGGGGGCAAGAACATACTCATGGCATTCTGTATGATGTTGCTATTTTATGGTTTGATACTTGTAGAAAGGAGCTGTACAGAGCTATGCAATGTAACAACAGGAACATAATTAGTGTGAACAGCAGCAATTTCTGACATGTGCAGGAGATGTATCATACATGGGAAACAGCGGACACCATCATCAAGCAGAAAGAAGATGAATTGAAGTGGTATTAGACAATGCAATCACGATGCATTGATGATGGCAGCGCAGTGAGCTATGTTCTCAAGCAGATAATCATGTATCACGAAAAGGTTATTGGCATAGTAGGTTGCATGTGCCATTATGGCTGTAGGCATCATTTAGTAGAAATAGAAGTGTATTTTGCTCTTGTGTTGTAAATAAACTAATGTGCTATGTCTGAAAGGAGAATCATTGTGATGGGGATATAGTAGTTAAAGTTGTGGAGGAAAATATTGAGATGGATGGTTAAAGTAATTTAAGTTATACAATTTGGGAACTGAAATAGTCGTGGGCAATAGATCCAGATTCAGGAATTGCAGAAATGTTTGGAACTAGCACAGCAGACTCTTATTTCATGAGGAAGACAGTAGTACATCAAGTTCGCATCTGCGGCAAGAGGATTTACAAAATGAAGGAAATAAGATAGAATGAAAATCAACATTGAGAGGTACTGGAGGCCAGAAAGAGGTAGACATGTGGGTGCACATAGCAAGACTAATGGAAATTATGAACAAAAGCACTAAGTAACTAATGGATAGAACATTATCAGACTTGAAGGAAAATACAGGTAAAATGCAGCTTGAGTGGAGAAGAAGATAGAGGAAAATGCAGCCCGAACGAGCCAAATAAAAACTCGGCATGAAAAATTTATCGCTAAATGGAATGAGGGGATTGAAAAATATGACGAAAAAATAACAAAGGATGAGGAAATGAGTCGTGTACATGAACTAAGAATTACGCAGGTTGTGGCAGTAGCAAACAATGTTGCTGAGAATTGTAGCCAGCTCAGCTCACAGCTAATCTCTGTTCAAGACAAGGCAAAAGCTATAGTAGAAAAAGTAGCTGAAATTGGTGAATAAAGAGAGATACAAATTGCCAAGGTCAAGCTGTAATTAACTATGGCTGCTGCCATTGTAACCTCTACCAGTAGTAACTTGTGTAACTTCATAATGGGTATTTCACAAAAAAAGAGACTGGGAACATCAATACAGGAGTAAACAACATAGCATTAACTGATTTGGAAGAATTGCAAGCTCTCGGAAGGGATTGCAACAGATTTCGACTGGGAGGGAGACTACAGCCAGTGACATTTTTGTGCAGATCAATACCCGAAAAATGGTGTGACACAAAAAAAGGAAACATTTTGCAGTGAGACAGATGGATGAATGTGCAGCCAACTGAACAGATTACCTAAATTTAGGTAGGATGATGTACAAGTGTGAAAAAAGTTTTAATAGAGAAACATTGTCACAGGAGACACAAGATGTTGATGGATGAACTGACCTGTGAGTATATAATAGACAGTGGATGGCTCGCTGGTTGGCATGTTAGAAAAGTCACAATAATTAAATGCACTGATGAGCCAAAACATTATGAGCACTTTTTAATAGCACGTTGTTCCACTTTTCAGACATAGTACAGCAGAGATTCTGCGTGACATGGATTCTACAAGTCCTAACAAGATTCCAGAAGTATGTGGCACCAGTTATGTATGCACGGGCCAAGCAGTTCCTGCGAATTACAGGATGGTGGTTCACGGGCATGCAGATGGTGCCCAATATATGTTCTAATGGGTACTGATCAGGCACTTAACGATGAGTGCCGGTATATGTGTCAGCCAGCCTGAATGTTGTTTTTAGGCGGTTTTCCACATCCCACTAGATGAATACTGTGCTGGTCCCAAATCCTGCCTCAGTTACACGACTCACAGACATTTGAGACACATTTGTACTATTTCATGAATTACACTAGACACAGACAGCTGGGGTACACTGCTTCCATCCTGGAGGATACAGGGTGGCAGCAGGAAGGGCATCCAGCCACCCCTTCAAATTAATCATGCCAAATCAGATTGTGACCATGCTGACCCTGCGAAACTGCAGGACAAAGGCAAAAGCGAAAGCGAAAGGATACAGATACAGATCAAGCACATTTGATGGCTGAGACATCAGTGGGAGTTCACTAAAATGCACCTCAAACCACTGTAGCATCATTCTAACCTTGCAACATGGACTGTTACCCTGCTGGAAGATGTCATCTCCTTAGGGGGAGATTTCAGACATGAAGCAATGCAGGTGGTCTGCAATAAGGCAGTCAGGTAATTCACTACTGTCATGATGCCTTTCTTTGCTATCACAGATTCCATGGAAGCCCAATTCAGTGTACTCCATAGCATAATTCTGCCCTCACCGTTCAGCATCTGTGGCACAGTGCATGTTTCGTCCAGCCATTTGCTTGGATGATGGCGTGTAAGGACCCAGCCATTGACCTGTTGTAACAAGAAATGTGATTCATTCGACAGGTGACACATTTCTGTTGATCCACAGTGAAGAATCAGTGATGCTGTGCCCACTGCAATCATAACTGACTATGTCGTTGGGTCAACAAATGAACACGTAGGGTTCAGGTGATGTGGAGCTCTGAGATCAACAATGGCGTTTCAACGGTGTTCTCCGAAACACTTGTGTCTGCACCAGCATTGTAATCTGTTGTCAGATCTGCTATGGGTTGCTGCCTATCCTGATTTGCACAGTGGGGGCTCCTTTGACATCTACATTTTGTGATGAGATGTGGTTGTCCAGTGCCATATGGGCTACTTGTTATTTCACCACCCTTCAATCACTTGCCATAAGGTACTCATAACACTAGTATGCCAACAGGTGACCAGCTTCAGATGTGCCGTATTGGACCATTGTAGATTAGGAACCTACTATACAGTGATTGGATTCTGCAGATGTGTCAGTGATATAGGTTTTTTTTTTTACTGCATCTATAGGCCCATTGGAAGTAGGCTAATAGAACACTGTGGGTTACAGGTGCCAAGTTTACACAGTAGCTGGTGTTTGTGGTATTTCAGCTGTTCCATGGGGATGCTGTGAGACCAACGGAGGTGGTGGTTCTAGATTGGCTAGTCCAAGCCCATGCAGCCAGGCACAGCGATGCATCATGTATCAATGAGCTGGTGTCGTGGTGGTTTGTTGAGTCCAACAGAGGGGCAAGATGATGTCAGGTGCCTGGAATGTGTGCAATGGACATACAAGCAGACAGACATGGAACAACAGCCGTCCATAATTATGCTTCCCAGATGCACACATTTACCAACAACACAGGTCTGTCAGTGGCAGCTCACCGAGCACATCGACAGAGGCTGACAGTGCCCCTTTCATGTATTATTGGGGGTGCTCTTGCTCTTGAAAATGTCAGCAAAACTTGAAAATGGGGCCACTCATTAGGTAGCCACCATACCATGAGGTCACTGCACTGATCCAACACAACAACATGATGATGCATAGCTGACAGGTCAGAGGTTCAACACTGCCACCACAAGTCAGTGTAGGGAGGGGGGGGGGGGCTGCCGTTTGCACCTTCCTGCACACCAGCATTTCCAGTGCTAGAAATTTGAGTATTAGCCAGTGCAATGAATGTGAGCAAAGTGCAGTGTTTAGAAAAGGGCAAAGCATTAATAATACAGATGAGTGTGCAAGCCTAATTGATTGTTATTTGTATAATGTCTTGTTTAGCAAAGGCATTTTGATTGGAAAAATTCTAGCAGGAACAACAAAAGTTGAGGAAAACTACGTAGGTGTCTAATCTTGTGTTTAAGTGATTTCTGGGCATTGTTTATGTAGCATCCAACAGTGATTCAGATTCCCAGCCCTCTCCAACTATTGATATGCAAGACAGGTCAGAGATACTTCGACTTGATACACAGGCTGCAGCTTTCCTCCCACACTGCAGTTTCAGGCGTATTACACAGGCCCATTCACTGATGCGAGTGTATCGTAAATACCGTGGCCCTGCACTTGCCAGTCAGTCTCTCTAATTCCTTGAATCCTTTCATATGTGCCATCGATTAATAGAGTTATTGACCTTGCCAGTATTATGTCCTTACTGAGATTGCTCCCTTGGCGGTTTGTGCTTGCTTATGACAACTTAATTATACTCTGAACTTCGTTTTTGGTTAGCTGTTCACTTCATGAACTCCACTGTCATTGACCTTGGGAACTGACTGTATGTTCGACTGGTCTCTGCGTTGCCACCAGTGAGAGTGATCACAAACTGTGTTCTACATATACAGAGTAGGATAGAAAAGTCTGTTTGGTGATCAATAGATTTAAACAAATGTTTATGCTGCTTACTTACATTAACTTTTGATTTTGATTATTTATACTTGATGTTGGTGAACAGAAATTGAAAGTACTAAGTGTACATAAAATACTTAGCAAATTTTTACTTTTGAATGATTAGCAGGGATAACTGAACTTCTACAGAGACACGCCTTTCATTATTTGCTTAATGTGCTTCCATATATTTATTTACTTTTTATCAAGTTAAGTATTTCTGTATGCTTGTCATGTAACTGATTTGTGTGATATTTTTTGTTTAATAGTTGCTCGACATTTTGATAGATCAGTACCGTAGTTAATACAAGTCATAGTTGTAAATTGCTGAGCTGGAGTGTCATTGTATTGAAAAATACAGGATGTCCCACATAAAACCGGTACACCTCACACTAGAGATTCAAGTAACAGTGAACTGATTAAAAAAAGAATAGATAAAACATTTAGTTACCAGTTTATAAGAGATGCTGTAAATGGTGGCCATGGGCATCCAGGCACCATTGACTTTTTGTAATGACGTTATCAGCAACACGCTGTAATTCTGCAGGTGTAATGTTGTTAATTTCTTTAGTAATGTTTTGTTTAAGATCGTCTGTTGTGCGAGGATTGTCAGAATTACACCTTGATTTTTAGTACACCCCATAAATAAGAATCACATGATGTTAAGTATGGGGAGGTTGGGTTCCAGAGGCCTCTACTGACAAGTCTGTCTTCAAGGAACACATTGGTGATTTGCAGCATATTTTATTTTGAAGTGTGAGCAGTTGCTCCATCTTGTTGGAATGCTGCATACGGCTTCTTTGCGTCTGTTATTGTGCATAGAAAGAGTAAAAGATCCCTAGATATTGCAACTGTTTAAGGTGTAACTGAAAGATATGGGGCCAATAATGCACATGCTGGACAACGCAAAACAGGAGCCTATCTTCTTTGAGTGGAGAGGTTTTTCATGTAGAGTCTGCGGGTTATCCTGCCACCAGTTATTTGCAATTCTGGGAGTTTACATAATGTGACAAATGAAACCAGACCTCATCTGACATGAAGTAAAGCAAGGGGCAAGTAAATGTTGGCAATCAATGTTAACAGTCAGTTACAATAATGAGCTCTCTTTTCCTGTTGCATCACACTCACATGATAGGATTTTAATTTCTTACATTTCTAGCATTTCTAGACTTAGAGAAAGCTTTTGACAATGTTGACTGGAATACTCTCTTCCAAATTCTAACGGTGGCAGGGGTAAAATACAGGGAGCGAAAGGCTATTTACAATTTGTACAGAAACCAGATGGCAGTTATAAGAGTCGAGGGACATGAAAGGGAAGCAGTGGTTGGGAAGGGAGTGAGACAGGGTTGTAGCCTCTCCCCATGTTATTTAATCTGTATATTGAGCAAGAAGTAAAGGAAAAAAAAGAAAAATTCGGAGTAGGTATTAAAATCCATGGAGAAGAAATAAAAACTTTGAGGTTCGCCGATGACATTGTAATTCTGTCAGAAACAGCAAAGGACTTGGAAGAGCAGTTGAATGGAATGGACATTGTCTTGAAAGGAGGATATAAGATGAACATCAACAAAAGCAAAACGAGGATAATGGAATGTAGTCGAATTAAGTCAGGTGATGCTGAGGGAATTAGATTAGGAAATGAGACACTTAAAGTAGTAAAGGAGTTTTGCTATTTGGGGAGCAAAATAACTGACGACGGTCGAAGTAGAGAGGATATAAAATGTAGACTGGCAATGGCAAGGAAAGTGTTTCTGAAGAAGAGAAATTTGTTAACATTGATTATAGATTTAAGTGTCAGGAAGTCGTTTCTGAAAGTATTTGTATGGAGTGTAACCATGTATGGAAGTGAAACATGGACGATAAATAGTTTGGACAGGAAGAGAATAGAAGCTTTTGAAATGTGGTGCTACAGAAGAATGGTGAAGATTAGATGGTTAGATCACATAACTAATGAGGAAGTATTGAATAGAATTGGGGAGAAGAGGAGTTTGTGGCACAACTTGACGAGAAGGAGGGACCGGTTGGTAGGACATGTTCTGAGGCATCAAGGGATCACAAATTTAGCATTGGTGGGCAGCGTGGAGGGTAAAAATCGTAGAGGGAGACCAAGAGATGAATACACTAAGCAGATTCAAAAGGATGTAGGTTGCTGTACGTACTGGGAGATGAAGAAACTTGCACAGGATAGGGTAGCATGGAGAGCTGCACCAAACCAGTCTCAGGACTGAAGACCACAACCACAACAACATCTTTTAGTATACGATGACATGAAGTATGAGATGTACCTACCACGCCACAATAACCTTGTTACTGACTTGCAGTGATTTCTTGCTAATGTACATGCGAATTCTGCCAATAGTTTGTGGGGTCCTCACAGATCGTTGCCTATTCCTTTGCACATTCAATACAGATCTCACAGCCCACCCCTTTTTGTAAAGATCTTGAATAACACTGTTTTGAGACTGTTGCCACTTAACAAGCAATTAGACTTGAGATGATTCACCAGTTTGTGAGGTGTGCAAGTTTTATGTATAATAAAGTCACAGGCATTTGGTCCAGTGTCTCTATGCTTAGTGTATTTTTTTGATCTATATGGGGTACTTGTAAACGTCATGGGAACTCAAGCTTTTATGTTTGCTGAAATTTGCATTGTATGAAACAGTTAAGAGTGGGAATGTAAGGGTACAACGATCAATATCCACACCAATGAGCTACCTACCAGCAGGTAGTAGCTGGAGAGTCTTATCTTTTAAAACTTTCTATTGTGACGCATCTTTCTCTGTGTACAGGGCACTGTCATGTTGTGCTGACAGTAAGAGTCAGTAGCAAGGGTGTGAAGGAGTAGTGGGGAGAGTGGGTTGAGAAAACAGCTGTTGGCAAATCTGAGAGACAAGAATGCGAGAAATTAAGATAGAAAGTGTTTAGTATTGTACTGAGAGGACTATTTACTTTAAGTAGGAATATCAAATTGTGCATAGCTTTTTTGGAGTGAATGAATTTTAGAATTTGTCAGTTTCGTCAAAGTATGTGGGTGTGATATGGCTTGATGTCTTTTTGTTTGAATCTTGAATAAGATACATTAAAGGACATCATCTTTCATTACATAAGAAACTTGCCATCTTTTATGTTTAATTTTGTAGTAAATGAAGGCTGATATGTGAAGCACAATTAAGAGGCAGTTGAATTTTCTTTGCAATTGTGGCCTTTGTAAGTCTCCACTCCGAGTGTCAGTTCACTTAAAATTATTGGGGGGAGAGCTTATGATGCCAAGGCCCAATTCTTATAAGAATAGATTGGGCAGTTTTGCAAAGTGGCATTGTGTGTGCAGCTCTAGTTCCTGGAGGGCAAGGGTTTCAATCTGGATTATCTAGCATTCTTTTTCATTGTGCCTGTCTGTGACACTGTGTTCTGTGTTTGGTGAGTAGAAATCTATCCGTTCCATATTGTTGTATTCAATCCTAGATTTTCCATTGTTCAATGAGACCAGAGAGTAATTATTTACATACCCTGTTTGTTTTTATTTGTTTATATTTCTGTGTTGGAGAACAGTTGTATTCTGTATGATAAAAATGTCCAAGATTGTTGCATTTTTCCATAGAGTTATTGTTGATGTTGTGCTTATTTCAGCAACAGCAGCCATCCTCTCAGATTCCTAGAGAACACACAAATCAGCAGATATCTGCACTATTACATACAAGGCTTCAACAGAGATTTTCTGTGCTGAACCCATCTACAGAAACTACTTGTGCACAAGAGAAACAACACGAGGTATATTTATTCTACTGCAGTTTTGACGTATTTTAGCAAACACTAAAAACAAACTTTTTTTTTTTATAACTACAAGGATACTTAACATTGTTTAAAACACTATAATTTGGACCAAAGACATTGGAGCAAACAATCTGATAGGAAGGAAAAATACAATTCTCTCTGAAAAAATTCTTTTACATAATGCGAATTTGATATTAAGATAAATACAAGAAAATATTAAGAAGTGATTGTTCACAATTTTAATTTTTTATGCTGTGTGTCTAGATTCTGTAGATTGCTAACTGTTGTATCAAAAGAAAATTTGTTGTGCATAATACTCTTGAAAGTAAGCATATAGTTTTTTTGTATTATCTTCCATTTTACTTTTAATTTATAAATCTATGCTTCAGCATTTCATATAATTTGAAATTCATGGAGCTTATTTATTTGTGTAACATTCACTTTGTTATAAAGGTTGTTTCATGAGTAAGTTGTCTATCTAGTGTGAGGACATACATGAAGATTTATGTAATTGAACCTGCCCTTGTTGTCTTCTTTTATGTTGTAGATTTTGCTTGCAAATACCTCATAAAGATACTTCCTTACAAAAGCTACAAGTTGAATAGGTACACTAAGACAAATGTTTTCTTCTAAGTGTAATGTTTCTTATAAAACTCTAATGTGCCCTTCTCGTACGTATTTTTTTTTAAAATGAAATGATGGGCTTTTCATCTCCTCAGACTAGTTCATACCGTCCTTGAGCCCTCTATAAATTCATTATCGAAATGTTTATGTTTGAGTCCCAGTCCATTTTGCACTTTCTTCCCTACTCTGATTTTATTTGGTCACATCTCATCTATTAATTTCTCACACATCATGCTTAGGTTGCTATAGGGGCTTTCTTGTGCCAGCTTGTTTTGTGTAACTTATATTTCAAGTTTTACGAATTCTTTAGTCCAGAACCAATCCGCCGTCCTTTACAGTTAAGTTTCCAGGTTTTGTTTCATCAGTGATTGTGCTACGTGACTCTCACTACTGTCAAAATCAACCATAAGCAATACTGTGACTCTTGAAATTTTCCCGGCGTATCGAATATTCCATAAGATTTCGGGATTGCAGCCGGATCTCATCGACTTCTTTCCACGATATTTCGCCTGCCAACCTTACAGCCATCTTCAGGCGAGTGTTTGACACTGGAGACTGCTAGTGCAAGTCGCTCTATTTATACTTAAAAGTGCCACAGGCGCGCATGCGCAAGTTACCGTAGCATGCGCGCCACCTGTCGATTCCAAGGCCCTCTACGATATTACTGCATCTATGGAGCGCCAACAAATGCATGAAAAAAGTAAAACATGCACACAGATGTGTCCAAAACAATAAAAGGAAAATTTCAAAATTAAATTTAAAATTACTTGTCGCTCGACATGTCAGAAGCCATAAAAAGTTTTCTTTTGGTTGAAATTAAAGAAATCAACGGGTCCCAGGCCTTATTCAATAAAAAGCCGCCATCACGATTAATGAGATTTTCCGCTAAACGTATTTCGACGGATTCCTTCACAACTGAATCCCAGAAGGATCTCGATGGGGCCAAGATTTTCGTGGCCAAATAATCCATAGTATGTCCTGTGGATATACAATGTTCGGCTATGGCCGACTTACTGGGCTGTAAAAGGCGAGTGTGGCGCTCATGTTCAACGCAGCGGTCGTGTACTGTGCGTGTGGTTTGACCAATGTAGGCTTTCCCACACTCGCAAGGTATTTTATAAATTCCAGCCTTCCGTAATCCCAGATCATCCTTGGCTGAGCCCAGAAGAGCACAAGTCTTTGTAGGTGGCCGGAAGATTGCTTTCACACGATGTTTCTTTAAAATTCTGCCTACTTTCGATGAAATGTTCCCGACATATGGGAGAAATGCTCTGGACTTAAACACCTCCTTATCCTCTTGATCTTGTGGGTGGTCACGATTTTTCCTCCTTAAAGCAGTACTGACCTGATGTGCAGAATATCCATTATGTTGAAATACCGATTTCAAGTGCTCTAATTCGTCTGCAAGGCTGTCTTTATCAGAAACGACATGTGCCCTATGCACCAACGTTCGAAGAACACCCATAGTTTGTGACGGGTGATGACAGCTTGACGCCTGTAGGTACAGATCCGTATGCGTGGGTTTCCGATAGACAGAATGCCCCAATGACCCATCCACCCTGCGTTTAACCATGACGTCCAGAAATGGTAGGCAACCATCCTTTTCAACTTCCATCGTAAACTGAATGTTTGTGTGGATGGAATTCAGATGTTGTAAAAACCGTGAAAGCTCTTCTTCACCGTGAGGCCACACTACAAAGGTATCGTCCACGTACCGCCAGAAGACTGTTGGTTTCAACATCGCCGAATCGAGAGCCCTCTCCTCAAAGTCTTCCATATAAAAGTTGGCTACCAGAGGGGACAGAGGACTGCCAATGGCAACACCGTCAAGTTGCTCAAAATACTCATTATTAAATAGAAAGTAAGTAGAGGACAGGGCATGGTGAAACAGCGCCGTTATATCGGCCGTAAACTTATTGCCGAACAGTCTTCTGGCGGTACGTGGACGATACCTTTGTAGTGTGGCCTCACGGTGAAGAAGAGCTTTCACGGTTTTTACAACATCTGAATTCCATCCACACAAACATTCAGTTTACGATGGAAGTTGAAAAGGATGGTTGCCTACCATTTCTGGACGTCATGGTTAAACGCAGGGTGGATGGGTCATTGGGGCATTCTGTCTATCGGAAACCCACGCATACGGATCTGTACCTACAGGCGTCAAGCTGTCATCACCCGTCACAAACTATGGGTGTTCTTCGAACGTTGGTGCATAGGGCACATGTCGTTTCTGATAAAGACAGCCTTGCAGACGAATTAGAGCACTTGAAATCGGTATTTCAACATAATGGATATTCTGCACATCAGGTCAGTACTGCTTTAAGGAGGAAAAATCGTGACCACCCACAAGATCAAGAGGATAAGGAGGTGTTTAAGTCCAGAGCATTTCTCCCATATGTCGGGAACATTTCATCGAAAGTAGGCAGAATTTTAAAGAAACATCGTGTGAAAGCAATCTTCCGGCCACCTACAAAGACTCGTGCTCTTCTGGGCTCAGCCAAGGATGATCTGGGATTACGGAAGGCTGGAATTTATAAAATACCTTGCGAGTGTGGGAAAGCCTACATTGGTCAAACCACACGCACAGTACACGACCGCTGCGTTGAACATGAGCGCCACACTCGCCTTTTACAGCCCAGTAAGTCGGCCATAGCCGAACATTGTATATCCACAGGACATACTATGGATTATTTGGCCACGAAAATCTTGGCCCCATCGAGATCCTTCTGGGATTCAGTTGTGAAGGAATCCGTCGAAATACGTTTAGCGGAAAATCTCATTAATCGTGATGGCGGCTTTTTATTGAATAAGGCCTGGGACCCGTTGATTTCTTTAATTTCAACCAAAAGAAAACTTTTTATGGCTTCTGACATGTCGAGCGACAAGTAATTTTAAATTTGATTTTGAAATTTTCCTTTTATTGTTTTGGACACATCTGTGTGCATGTTTTACTTTTTTCATGCATTTGTTGGCTCTCCATAGATGCAGTAATATCGTAGAGGGCCTTGGAATCGACAGGTGGCGCGCATGCTACGGTAACTTGCGCATGCGCGCCTGTGGCACTTTTAAGTATAAATAGAGCGACTTGCACTAGCAATCTCCAGTGTCAAACACTCGCCTGAAGATGGCTGTAAGGTTGGCAGCCGAAATATCGTGGAAAGAAGTCAATGAGATCCGGCTGCAATCCCGAAATCTTATGGAATAAGCAATACTGATTTTTATTTTGTTCCCCTTGTCACCAGCTAAATTCTAAAGAAAGATGAAAGAACTTTTTTCTTTTCCTATGTTTAAGCTCCGCAAATCAAAATTGCAAAGCTGCTATTTATAATGTTGCAGGCACATCGACTGCATGGACACACTGCACCTACGTCACAGCACAAGCAGGGTGTAGAAAATGTTCCAAGTATGCAGCAGCAAGCCAGCAAAATAAGGATCCTTCAGAACACAGTTCACCAACAGAACAGACAGCAGACATCACAAACACACCAGCAGTCCAGTGGCCATCTAGTGTCACAGCCTTCGCAGCATTTGAGTGAACAGCGCATTCAGCTAGTTCCATCCCAATCCACTGTATGTACTCAACCCCAGCCTAATATGCAGCTCTCGTCTCGTATTTTGCAGGAGTGTGGACCACAGTTTCCACAACGCACTAATGATCAAAGCATAATTCAGACTATGAACAGCCATAGTGAACCTAATGTATCAAAAGAACTGTCTCATCATTTTAGTCAATCGGTGTGCCGGCCACAACAGCTCTCAACTGAACAAAGTGCACAGCAAAATAGCATACAGTTTATGTCACTGCAACAAAGTGGACAGCATGTGGTTTCAGGTGCTCAGAGCAGTAGTGCACAAAATATATACCACACTCCAAAACAGTCCATCCAACAGACTGCCTCACAGCTTGCTCGACCCCTTAGTGAGAAGCCCGTCATCCAACTTCCACAGCCTGGTAGACAGTCACTAGCCAGTGCTCAACAACAGCCTAGTGGGCATGTTTCTCAGCCTGTGCAGCAACCTGGTGCTCAGTACATTCCCCAGTCTTTGCAGCAGACCAGTGTAAAGTCCATGACCCATCATCCCCAGAGTGTTCTCCAACCTCAGCTACAATCTGATAGCAGATATAAGTCACTCCTGCAGCAACAGTCCAGTGGTCAGCTTGTTTACAAGCCTTCACAGCAACCTGGTGGCCAGAAAGTGACACAAGCTCTGCAGCAACCTGATAGCAAGTACATATCCCAGCCTTCAACAGGAAACCCAATGTGTGGAGCTCGTACTATACAGAAACCCAATGTTGTGAACACTGCATCTACGTTACAGATTCCAAATGAAACACCATCACTAAAAGCTCCACCAGCTGTACAAAATATAACTAGGGAACAAACTATAACACAACACACTCCAAGAATGGCTAATGCTACAGTGCATCAAAATATGCAGAAAACCCTACATTTGGTATCAGGGCAGGTACCACCCCAACCAAAGGGGTTTCCTGATAGAGATACAGGCTCAGGACTTAAAAATTGTTCTGAGAAACCAAATGAATTTGTTACTTCCGAATCTCAGAATGCGGGAGCATTAAGCACAATACACGATGGACGTAGTTCAGCCCTCAAAGAGCAGAAAACATGCATTCCAAAAACACAAGTTGCTCTGAAGCAGGCCAGTGAGCGGAGAGAATCCCATTTAGTGTGTCAAAACAAGCAACAACACATGACTCGCACTCATCTGCAGCCAGATACCCAATGTGTTGGCCAACCTCAACAGTGTCAGACTCCCCAGCACCCTGCTGTACAAGCCTCACTACAAGTTCCCCATATGTCGAGTGCAACGTGTGTGTTACGAAGCCCACAAGAAGCTGCACAGCAGAACTTACAACTGGCCCCACATCAGCACACTGGCCAGAAACTATTCCAGTCCACAAATCATTCAAGTGTGCAGAGTGAATCCCAGAAACCAACCCAGTCAAGTGTAAAGCATGCATCTCTTTCTCCTCAGTTGACCAACCATATCGTCCAACATTCTGTTGAAAATAATGCAACACAGCGAACATTACAACCCACTGTTCAGAATATGACAAATCATTGTGTTCAACAAAGTGGACATTTGTCTCTTCAAACATTGCAGAATTCCAGTGTGAAGTCCCTCCCATCTTCTTCACAACCTAGTATACCAAGTTTGAGTGTGACTACACAGCAAGGTATTAGACAAACAGTGCAAACTGTGTCTCAGCCACAGGTAACTAGATCATCCACTTTGACAGAACCACAAAATGTGGCTGTAAGTCAAGAGAAAAATAATGAGGATACGTCACTTAAAACACAACAACAACTGAATGGGCTGAATAACATGCTGTCAACATGCCAAAACAATGGGCAGCATACAGCAAAAGTTTCTCAGGTTTCTAAAACACAGTGGGGAGCCCAGAGTCCACAGAAACAAAATGGGCAGCCTGTTCCACAGATTTCACAGCATTCAGGTGAAAAGACGGTCTCGCAAATTCCAAATCAACACAGCGGGAAGAGTGTGATCCAAATTTCAGGTCTGTGTAATCAGCAGCGTACCACGTCACAATCAGTACAAGAAATTTGTGAATCAAATTTGTCAAAGTTTCAGCAGCAGCAGAAACAACAGGTTATATCACGTGTGGTTCCTACAGGGGAGGTAACAAATAGAAGACAAACAGAAAGCTCTCTGCAAAGACCAAGTGAATCAATTGTGCCAAGAAACCCATTGATATTTCCAAAAACTGCGCAGAGCTTAAACACGGAAAGTGCACCTCCTAAGTCACAGATCCCTATTGTTTCAGAACTTGGATTAAAACAACAACAGCAGCAGCAGCAGCAGCAACAGAAGCATTATACGCCAAGCAGTAATTCACAAGAGCCCCAGCAGCTTACACCACTTACAGAGTCTGGTTCTGTTTCTCATCAAGCAATCTCAAGAACACAAGCACAGGGTCCTAAAAACCACTTGCAGCAACCTGAAGAAAGAACACAGCTGTCCCTCAGTGATGGAGACTTTCTACAGAATATGTCCCAGCCACTACAGCATTTGAAAAATAAACAAAGTGAAAAAACTGAATTGAAAGTGCAGCCAGTGATTCCAGTGCAGAAGTCAGAGTCATCTAACAAAGAAGGAAGTCTTCACCACTCTAACCAGCAGTTGTCTTCTTCTGTTCCTGTCTCACAGGTGGTTTCTGAACGACCCAATTCTTTGACCACGAATAACCAGCTCATACCAACGAATGTGTCTCAACAGTCAGTTGTATCTCTTTTCCCAGGAAATCTCTTTGTAATGCTCCAACAGCAGCAGGTTTGTATCTGTACATCTGTGACAGTATTAGTGTATGCTTGTTAGTCAACTCATAATTTCTCAGCCCTTTTACGCTCATCTAATAATTAATATTTTCTTTGTTACTAACCCACAGTCCAACAGTGTTTTGAATATCTCTCATATGTTAGTTTCATGTTCCAAATATCACATTCATAGTAAAAAATTTTTGTTACACAGTTTTTATGTAAGTGATAAGTTACTTTTATTCCAGAAGTCAGTGTTTTATAGTGTGGTGTCGGTGAGAGACATGTATAAGTGTCATTCAAACACGTTTTTGTTATGTGGCAAATTTCAATTTTTTAAAAATATATTATAATTGGAAAAATAAAAATAAAATCTACTCACCAAGTGGTGACAGGAGAAAACGCCTATGAAAGTTAAGGAAATGTCCAAGCTTTTGGAGGTAATGGCTCCTCCTTGCAAAAGAGATGAAGGAGAGGGAAGAGAGATGAAAGAGATGAAGGGAAAGGACTGGGAAGCCACGCCTCCAAAAGCTTGCACATTTCTGCTGTGTTGGCAGAAGAGCCAACACCATGTTGCTAGAGGAGGCCGAAATGCACGCGTTTAATTACACGCAGACTGGCGTGAGGAATTGCTCTTGACGGTACATGCTTCACATAATAAATATCAATTGAATACGGCGCCTTGCTAGGTCGTAGCAAATGACGTAGCTGAAAGCTATGCTAACTATCGTCTCGGCAAATGAGAGCGTATTTGTCAGTGTAGCATCGCTAGCAAAGTCGGCTGTACAACTGGGGCGAGTGCTAGGAAGTCTCTCTAGACCTGCCGTGTGGTGGCACTCGGTCTGCAATCACTGACAGTGGCGACACGCGGGTCCGACGTATACTAACGGACCGCGGCCGATTTAAAGGCTACCACCTAGCAAGTGTGGTGTCTGGCGGTGACACCACAATTTCTGTAACTTTTGTAGTCACCATTAGGCAAGTAGACTTTTTATCCATCCAATTACATTATATGAGACACCTTATTTTCCATGATAAACTATCTGAAGGGTGTCCAATTATGAAAGCAGCTTAAATCAGTGCTACAACTTCCAGGATGAATTTTTACTCTGCAGTGGAGTGTGAATTATTTGCAACTTTTGGGTGATTAAAGTATTTGCCAGACAAGGACTTGGACCTAGAATATTGCCTTTCATGGGCAGAGGGCTGTACTGAATGACCTACCTAGGCACCACCCAAGAGCTGCCCTCATAGCCTTCCTTGTGCCAATGCCATTCTCCTTTTCTCTAAACTTCACATAAGTTTGCCGTTTATACCTTGTAGAGTTTGGTGGGAACAAGAGTCAGCTGTTTGAATGTCCAGACTTAGTCTCTCTCCCTCCCTCCCTCCTGCCCCCCCCCCTCCCCCCTGCCCCAAGCCCCACTTTGCTGGAACACACTCTTTGTTGCTTGTGCTCCATCTCTAATATCCACAGTTTCAACGATGTTTGACTCATATTGTTCATGATTTCTCTTACAATTTTGCATTATAATAATAAGCTTACTTAAACTATCATCCAGTTAGTTGTTTAATTTACATAGTTTTTACACAAAACTATGCATAATTTTCATTCATATTGCTAATTTTTATTACTTTTGCTCAAATTTACTTCACACACTATAAGCCAGAACATAGTGTAGGAGAGAACTGAAAACAGAATCTTGTTCGTCATAAGGTTTCACTTGGTGTAACTACTCCTGTTGGAATTAATCTTACAAAATGTTTATTATCCTTTTTTTTTGCCATTTTTTGATGATTTAGGTTTTCCTGTTGTGATGAGAAGTGTTGTGACGAGCACATTTAGGAAGTTGTATATACCTCTTAGATCATGCCAAATGATGAGCACCTCATGGAGCTAAGATTATGGTGGAGATCTGGTTTGATTAGCATATTGTTATTGAGCTACTAAAAGTCACTATTATTAGTCTTTATAAATATAAGCTTTGGGCATGCTTCCCTTCCCATTTCATTTGGGAATAACGGAGTGGAGAAATCTGTGCTGCACTGTCTTGCCGAAGTCAGCATTTTTCCCCAGGGAAAGCTTATATAGTTTGTGTTGTGCACAATGTAAGTAAAGCGGAATACAAGCCCCTGCGTGCAAAAGGGTACAAACTCTACTCAGTCAGAACCAATACCTGAACTTGTACCCGGTACTGATGTTCCAGATTACTTTTTTGTATGAAGATGATGATATAAAACAATTCTATGCCAGCCACATCATCGTGGAAAGACAGCTAGGGGCAGATAATTAATCGTCAGCTCATTGGCAGGTTTGACTACTGCGTTGTCTCTTGAATTGATAGGCAAATACATAACAGAACCCATACTGGTGAAGAAGTGTGAGACTAAACATCTATTGCAGTCGGCTGTGGATATTGGATGAGAAGACAGTGTTCTTTGAAGTGACAGTTTAATTTTTAGGCTAGACAAATGAATAATCAGCCAGAAGCTGCCACTATTCTTTGTGGTAGTGAATTCATTGTTGTTTGGCAGCCCATGCAAAATTGTTGTACACAAGAAGAAGAAGAAGAAGAAAACATCCAACCAATAAGGATTCAACACATGTCAGATTCAGCAGGATTACATTTTCAGGCCACATTACTTAAGTCAATTGATAAATGAGTGGCTCGGTGCCAGAGGTGCATAACATACATTTATGTAGTTTTGAGGTATATTGAATTAAAATTCATATCAGTATAGAAAATAATTAATGAACGCAGAAGTCACATATTTATTGCAACAGAAAGGGCACATTCCACGTAATTTCACATCTCAAAATAAAAAATTTGCGTTTCAGTTTATTATAAAAAAATGATAGTCAACTCTGGTGCTGAAAAATGACAGACTGAAAATAAAACTTTTGTTTCTTATGCACTTGATAGACAAGTACAGCACAAGGTAAAATGGTAGTTTTGTAAAAATACAAATTTAATATATTTATAAGATCACAGATACTTATTTAAGAACAAGTAATTCTTAGAAACCCCATTAACACATTAATCCCATTCATGTCACTGAGTCTTCATCTCTCTTACATTGTCCTCTTGTGTCACTGTATCTTCATCATGCCTGCTTTGTTCCACGTGACACATCTTCATCTCTCTTGCCTTGTCCCAGTCACATCACTGTATCTTGAAGAGACATGTAAAATTCATATTGTTGTGGTGGCACAAATTTCAAAAGACTTTGCAAAGCTTTGATTTTTTTCCTTTGATACTTTTCTGACCTTAGGATATAATAGTTGTATACTTTCTGGGAATTCACGGGCTAGGACGTCCTCGACTCAGCTTCTTGGCAGTGTCAAGTGCATTGAAACGAACACCTTTGAAGCAGTTGTATGTATAGAATATCATTTTAGGATGTTCTTTGGGAATAGTTTGCCTTTGTACTCTCAACCATTCGACTTTTGTCACTTTCCATATTTGTTTTCCCGTTGGTACATTTTTCTTCCAAGGATTTTGAACTGAAATATAAATCTTTAGTCTTCTATGAACCACAAATTTTGGTTGCTTCTGCTTTGCATTTTCAATCACCATAGACCAGTCATTTGGTTGAAAAATATAAGGATGATATTTCTTTTCCTTTTCAATAATGCCAAAATATTTATCACACATAGAAAAACTGTGGTCAGGAAGAAGAAAACTTTTGTTGTAGCTGTTGAATTTCAGTTTTCTGTAAAATATAGCTTAACATCAATGCCATTTTAATGTTTCCGTTTTGGCCACCGCAGCTGTCACTGTTAGAGTATTACTTCTTTTGTTGTTAGTGGGAGATGATTTCTAATATGGTATAAAAGGCAATTTCTTGTGACCCACGGGGAGCAGTATGTTCACCCCAGATGTACATATGACCATTGTTACTAACACTGGAGATCCATACCTGATCCTTGTAGTAAGCTTCACTCATTGTTAATACTGGTGTGGTCAGTGTTCTCTGTAGATCAGAAACAAGAACTTGTTTTGTACCATTAGACTCAGCTGCTTCACTTACGTACGTCTTCTTCATCTCTTCCAAAGCTCTGCTTTCCTTAAATGAATTTCATGCTGCACAACCAGTTCATTTTTTTCAGGGCTTTTTGATATGCCTGTCATCTTTGCTTGAAGTTCATCAAAGGTCTGGCAGGTGTCCTTTTTTTGGTCATTTAAAATGCAGGTTGAATCTTGTTTTGAAAATATGATACTGTGGAACTGCCCTGTGACTTTCAGATTGCACTCTTCCTTGTAGAACTTAAAACATTATAGCCATATTGAGATCTGGTGATAAATATTTGCGTGAGCTATCTCTGCAACAATAATGGCCCTTGTGTGTGGGAAACTTTTCAATAAACTTATAAACCCACTCCTCATATGTAGATTTGGTTTTCTTAAGCGGCACATGTATGCCTGTTTTGTCACCCTCTGCTGTTCTCTATATACCTTCTTCCTCTTAAGTGCATTAGTTATATTACCATCGCACTGGTAGCATTCCCTGAATGATGGAAGAATGTTTTCAATACTATCTTTTCTTCATAATTTTCATCTTGAAGCTGGTACATGCTTGTCTTACTGCATCAAGAAACATCATTTTTATTGTATCTGCACTTAACATAGTGTACTTCAACTTGTCAACTTATAAATGCATTTTTAGAGCCCAAGTCATGTTGTAACAACTGTCAAAAATTTGCTGTCTCCTTTGCATAGAAATCATAGTATGACACTACAATTGGCAACCACAAGGATCCAAAAAACACTGTTTCTTATGCACTTTTTACCAGATACTGATATGTATTCTTCACTATGATTTGCTTGTACTTTCTAATAAACTTTTTGTGAGTTTCAAGTTTTCTTAATCTTTTCCTTCTCCTCATTGGAGTGATGATCTCAAGGTTATGTTGCTCATGTTCTTGATCTGTAAAAAATTTGGAACCGTACTTGTCTAGCCAGCAAATTATTTGAACTCATGGCTGTGGAAATGGGATAAGTATGTTAATTTACCTATGGTTAAATAACTGCTGTTGTTATTGACAATAGTATCCATTAGTAATTCAAAACCAATTATTATAAAATTACAATGAACATTATATGTTATTCAAATGTGCTCATGTTTAAAAAAATCTATGTAGTGCCTGACATGGCTAACCCACTAGAATTTTCAAAGCTATTTTCTAAAATATCAAGTTTATCACATAACATGATAATTACATACATAGTTTTATATTTACCTGAAGATTCAATATCATTAGAATTCGGATCGTAATTGATGTTGATTATGCACATATGGCACAGTCATAAACAGCCATCTAGTAGTTGCCAAAAATGATGCCAGGTATAAGCACCATTCAAACTATGAAAAAGTTGTAGGCAAGCTTGGTACGCATTAAGGCAATTGTTTCGAGTCCAGTATATCACAAAGCAGCAATTTTTAAGAGTCGTTGGTTAGGCAACTATGGCACTGAGGCACTCAAATGTGAGCAAGGTGGGCATGAGAA
Source organism: Schistocerca nitens (assembly GCF_023898315.1). Lineage (NCBI taxonomy): Eukaryota > Metazoa > Arthropoda > Insecta > Orthoptera > Acrididae > Schistocerca > Schistocerca nitens. The sequence continues at coordinate 414,759,380 of NC_064622.1, read as the reverse complement.
CTCCACTCCATAAACAAATCATCGTCTCTCACCCATAGCTGCTAGGGTAGGTGAGGAGAGACACAGTCATCCATGAGCAAGACAGCAGATGTTGACTGAACAACAAACATCAGCCAGCTGTAACGAGTAGACAGCTCATGGGCACCCAATAATCTGGATGATGATAGTGAGGTCATGGCAGTTAAGGTGTCGTCATTGTCAAACCTCAATGAACAATAGAATAGAATAGAATAGAATATTTTTATTAGCCTTTCAGTATTTTTCATACAATTGGCTTCGTCAAAGTTTACAGAGGGTTTTAGTTTCAGTACGATATTCAAATAGTTACAGAAAGGGGAGAAAAGGAACTATAGACCTTTTCTTCAGCATTATGTAAAACAATGTTTTATACAGTAATTAAATACACACATAAGAAAAGAATCACAGTAAATAACTAGTTTATATAATATCAAAACATTTTCTTCATAACTTAGGTAAAACAGTTGTATAGAATTCTTTGTTTTTTAGCCAGGTTTGCAATGTATTCTTATATTTATTTAGTGGTACTGTACGAGCTGAGCATGGTAACTTGTTGAAAAATTTTATGCTTAAGTACTTATAGTTATTATGGACTACAGCAAGTCTTGTGGAAGGCAAGTCCAGCAGGTGACTGTTTCTTGTATTGTGTGCATGCACATCACATCTCATGTTCAGTTGTTTCAGAGATGACCCTGAGGCTTTCTTCTTTCTTGTTGAAGCTCTTAGCATGTTTTTGCTTTCATACAGCTCCTCTGAACAAGCAGGTGTTGAAGCTCTCATTTGCTTTAGAGAAGAACTATCATACATGCTTATTCAGAGAAGCTGTAGAAATGATAAAAATGAAAAAAAAAAAAGGTTGTGTAAATTGAAGGTGGATACCGCTAGTATTTGGCATATATTAGACAGTTATATATGTACATGCTTGGCACTGTCATTACGCCAAGAGATTTAAAATAATTTCTGCAGGACTCTCTGGGTGCTAACCCCTCCATGCACCTGATTGCTTTCTTCTGCCATCTGAAAATACATTCAGCCCCTGGGGAGTTACCCCAAAGCAATATTCCATATTGCAGTTGGGAATGAAAAAAAGCATAGTATGAGTGGAGTAGCAATTGCTTGCTCACACTGTTTCTTAATTTATACAATAAGAAAAGCACTCGTGCTAGTTTACTACATAGATAATTGGTGTGTCCTTCCCGTGAGAGCTTTTGGTCTATGATTAGCCCAAGTAGTTTCACTGTTTTGTTTTCATTTTTAGTTACTTTGAGATTAAATATTATTTCTTCTGTTTTTGTTTGATTTATGCACAGCTGGTTAGCCTGACACCAGTAATTAGCCATTTGCATCATTTCTCTATTTTTGTCCAGTACACTCTGTAAGTTCTCTCCTGTACTTATTAATATTGAAAATGCTTGTTGAGGAGTTGGTAAGTGTGTGATGTGTTCCAAAATATGACAATGCAAGCCTTTATTACCAGGATATTAAAAAATTTTCTGTGGCTGGAAGACAAATGTCAGAGCTGTCCTCTAAAACATCCTCCTATAAAATTCCCAATTGGGTGGTATTATTAGTAGTCCATTTATGTGAGAAAATAGTGTAACAACAGTAAAAAGCTTATCCCAATGGCTCAATGTGGATAGTGTAGTTTAAGAAGCACACTCTTAATCTGATGGAATGGGGGCGGGTCGTCCACTCCCAACTGTTGTGGTGTCCATTCCCAACTAGTGTTGGGTACATGAGAGACTGAATATATCTGTTCATTTCTGTGTTGAAAAAGGGCACTGTAGAGGCAACTACAATAAAAATGGCAAAACTCATTTCATAACTACCGACTCAGCAATCAAAGTCCTCCTTTCAGGCTGTATCATGAAACTATATAAAGAACTGGTTTTCCATTGAGTAATACAGACTTGTACAACTGTCCACTCACAATGTGGAAAGTAAAATTAGTCTCTCTCAGTACTTCCTCTGAGCCCAATAAGACTTACCAAATTATGCTTCAGTATTTTAGCTTGCAATTAAAAGAAAAAAATTGATTCCTTCAACAGAATTTAAATGGAGGCCCACAACTCTTGACTTGTGGAGGGAGGCAATTTCAATACTCATCCTAAATCTAGAAAAGGCTAACTAGCTGCTATCAAAGTGTTGTCTGCATTTGTTTGGAAAACATTGTTGAATGATTAATACTTCATTCTGGTAATATGTAACTTTGTAGAGAATACTATCAGCTCTCTTGATTCTCTTGATACTGGAAAAGGGAAAACCTGTATAATATGAAACAGACAAAAAAATATGCATTAGTTTGTGGGGTTTTACAGTATGCCTTTTCCTTGTAATACCATATAAATATGATTTTCATAAAAGTGTTCAGGCTTTCATTTCCACTTATTGACAAGTAGCCGATTGATGCTTGCTCTCTCTCTCTCTCTCTCTCTCTCTCTCTCTCTCTCTGTGTCTTCTTCTTTTTTTTTTTTTGACAGTAGTTGTTCGGCAGGTGTTTTTTTTTCTCCCCTCTTGCTTTCACCAGCACAAGTGGGTAACGTTATCAAAGATGCATCTCCCATTACTGATTGCACACTGGATTGCTGTGTCCTTGTATTGGTGAAATGTTCGGAAACACTAACAACTGTTTGCTGAAGATCTCAAGATGAGCACCAACAGGCAACACGTCAAAACCATTTTCAGGAGTGTTCTATCAGACTGCTTATTACAAGAGGATGAGGTCACTTCAAAATAAGTTTACAGCATATCATTATCTTTCTCTTGGCCATCAAAAGCATTTTATCCACTGTGAAGGGTCTAGTTTATTTCTCTTTCTTTGTAGATGATTTTGTAATTTTTCTGTTCTTCTCTGAGCCCCAGAACGTACATTGGTCAGCTACGTTTAACTATTAAGGGATATAGAACAGTAGAAGTAAATTTTTAGCACACAGAGTTGCATATATTTTAATCTTCAGGTTTATCTTTTTAACTTAGTTGACCTCCACATGGTGGGAATCATTTTAAATTTTAAAAGATTGGTTGCTGGGTTTACTTTATGATTACTTGGCTACCAGATTTCTGAGATTTAGTTGCCTGAAAGTATCTTGGAAGTGCTTTGGCAAACAGGATGAGAGGTATGTACTGTTGTTGTTTGTATGACTGGATTAAACTGATGACTTCTGTTTGTCTATCCAGCCTGATACACATTCCATGAAATGTGGCAAGAAGGCCACCATCCTCAAAAGGTCTCATCTCTTCATGTTAGGCATGCTCCAAGTTTTTCGCCAGTGCAATCATTGAATAATCAAGTTACCAGTCTGCAATTTGATCAACTGTTCAAAAACTGGCAACCAAACAGAAACGTTTGAGAGTCAAGTTCAAGAATGTCTTGGACTTTACGACTTTACGAACTTTGAGAGTGCATCCGGAATATTATTAACTCTTGTATTGATATTTCAGCGGACAACCTTTCACCTGTTCTCAAGGCGAGTCACTTGCAAGATTTCTAAAGCACTTTACACTTTGGAGGAAACACCCATGCATCAAAGATAACATTATTGGTAACAAGAATGTCAGTCATAGATTAAACTTTATGCCTCTAAGTGCAGAGTCATCATATTACAAAGTACATATTACAAAGTATTTGGTTGATTATTATGGATGGCTTATGTTGGAAAGCCATGCAGTGAAATCCTAAAACAATACAAAATTGTTAAGACTTCCATGACCACTTGTTGACAATCTGCCTGTTGGCTTCTGTCTCAAGTCCTTCAGCTGACGTTTGTTTCATGATTTTGCTGATGTTTTGCCAGCATGAGTGGTTGGCATTGTCAAATCTTCACCCTCTGGTGTTGATAGTGGACTGGAGTCGAGCTCATGGCCTCAGATTATATGTACCTGGCGCGGCAACATCTGAGGGCTTTTCTGTAGGCATTTCTGCTGCGGTTCTCACCTTGCTACTTACAATGGTTATTTGCTGCAGTGTAGGAATGCAAGATCCATTGACCCTGAGGCTTTCTTCTTTCTTGTTGAAGCTATTGGCATGTTTTTGCTTTCATATAGCTCCTCTGAACAAGCAGGTGTTGCAGCTCTCCTTTGCTCTAGAGAAGAACTATCACACATGCTTATTCAGAGAATTGCTTTCATATAGCTCCTCTGAACAAGCAGGTGTTGCAGCTCTCCTTTGCTCTAGAGAAGAACTATCACACATGCTTATTCAGAGAAGCTGTAGAAATGATAACAATGAAAAAAGGTTGTGTAAATTGAAGGTGGATACCGCTAGTATTTGTTCTTTTGGACAGACACCACTCATTCATGAAAACAGTTTGTAAATCTATTTTAAATTACATTTTAGGTGAATAATGTAAAATGTATCCTGCAAATATTGCAGAAATGGAAAGTGCTGTTGATGTGCGATTTTTACAGAATTGATTGGTAGTCAGGGGCTCATATTTTTAGCCAATAAACAGATTGTGCAAACATACACTATTTTAAATGGAACAATGCCTATTGACATTTACAGACTAAAGGTAGGGTAAATTAGAATGCCCGTGGTATTTGTTGCTACTGCAAGTCGTTTAAAAGATATCGTATTTTGAAAAGTTCCCACACCGACACTTGTGCAATACCTGTGGTAGCAAACACTAAAGAACAACATAAGTTGCATAGACTAGTGGATTCTGACCAGTAATGAGACAGTTGACCGTCGCACATCACAGGTTACGTTCAAAATGACCATTGGCAATGGCAATACACACTTCCATAGTGGTATGGAATGGCTGTTGCATATGTGCTGGCATTTTAGCAGAGATGTCTGAACAGGCTCTAGTAATAACATCATTGCATATTATCAGGTGTAGTTGATATGTTCTTGTAGACAGCGTCTTTCAGCTTTTCCCACAGAAAAAATTGTACAGGCGTCATATACAATGATTTGGAAACAATTTGTGAAAATGTGCTGTAGTGCTTCGTGCGTTTTGGGCTGGACAGCCATTGTCTTGGTACCACAGGTTCCTCCTATTCTGCAGAGGAGCATCTTCTAGCATCTGTGGAAGATGGTCTGTTAGGAGGCTGTGATACTTGTGCACTTTCAGTGTTCTATCTACAAAACATGGGCTTATGAGATGATAGTTCACTATCCCACACCACATGTTTACACTACAGGGTTACCGACGTTTCCCTGACAAAGCCAAAGGGTCTATCAACAGACCCATAATGCATGTTTTGGTGGTTTAGCTGGCCACGATTGGTAAATGTGGCATCATCGCTAAACAAGATAAGTGATACATCTGGAGTATCCTTTCTTAATGCCTATGTACAGAAGTGAACATGGTTCTCATAATTGTTTCCCTGCTGCTCTTGATAGAGAGAAGTGTGATGGGGATGGAACCTATGTCGATGGAGAATGCATAAGACACTTTCCTGACTCATGTCAGTTCCTCATGTAATTGCGCGGGAGCTGATATACGGATCAGCTGCAACAGCAGTAAGAACATTAATTTCTCCCACATGCGTCATCACTTGTTTCCTTCTCTTGCATTGTCTGGGTGTTACACTTTCCACTTTTATGTAACTGGCCGAAGAGGTTGATAAATAACTGCTGAGATGTTTGACATCTATTGGGATATCTTGCCCCATACACTGTGCTAGAACAAACTGCATTCATCCTACTCTCTCGATACGCCATGAGCACGTCAGCTTTTTCTACGTCGGTGAATCCTATCATCCACTCACAACCTCCAGCTTAGACTGCCACACACTAAGTGACTAACAAGTTGCACTGTACTCAGTGAACACTCTCTCTCTCTCTCTCTCTCTCTCTCTCTCTCTCTCTCTCTCTAAGCAGACGTAACAACATTCTACTTAGTAGCAACTATGCAGGTTGAATGGCACAAACTACAGTATCTCGTAAACAACTTCCACTAGAATGCTGCAACTGATATTCTAATTTACTTTTAGTTTGTTAATGTGAGTAGGCATTGTTCCATTTAAAAAAGTGTATGTTCACAAAAAATACACTTTCTAAGAATTATTACAATCTGTTTACTGTCTAACAATACAAGCGTCTCACTACCAACCCATTTTGTGAAAACCACACATCAGTAGCACTTTCCATTTCCATTAGATGATTTACCTTGTATACCGATGGGGCCAAGGAGATGGATGCCCTTGACTGTTTTGTTATTATTAATAGAAGGGGATTTGAAGGTCTATATTTCCAAAATTTGTACAATACATGACAAGGAACTCAATCCAAAAAGTACTTTGTGTCTACCAGTTCACACATGAAATGAAATCAGTATATGGAGTGAACATATCCTCAGAATTAAAAGTCAGGTGAGGTATGTGTCTTTCTGTTAGGGGCAATGATTTTGGGATGCAGCAGCCAGTATTGCCTATCGGGATAGCACCATCCTCCCGGGTTTCCTTATGAGAAGAAAGTTTGTGGCACTTGGAAGAAGAGAAATTGGAAATGTTGGGCAAGACACTGCACTCAATAAACCATTAGATTGTGATGGATATCCTCACGAGCAAAAAACTGAAGTGATGTTGACTACACACAAAACAGATCTTAGCCTCATGGCTCACAGATAAATCCATAGATAAGGGGACCTATCTATGTGTGGTTTCTGAAATTTGTATATTTGTGCTAGCCCATAGAGTTTCAATGGTCCTGCCACCAATTTTCTCTGAGGGCAGGACAAACATTGTGGTAGCTTTGTATTGGTTAGGGTATTTTCCCTAATTTAATGAGAGTCTCGAGGAAATGTTATTGTTTCAAAGACTTGATTAGTGTACGCACACATGCACGTGTGCGCGCGCTTGCACACACGCTCACACACACACACACACACACACACACACACACACACACACACACACACACACAAAAGCTTATATTACACTGAGGATTTAGATAGTAATTTCTTCTAAATTTATTAAATCTGTAGAAGTGTTATTGAATTTAAACACATACTATGTTGCAGGTGCAAGACTGAAACATGATTTGCAAGTGATAATTTGTGTTTCCAGTAAAGTTTTAATTGTGCTACTTTTTTTTCTTAAACAACTCCATTCCTTTATGATTGACACACAGCCATCTGAATGATCTGTTTACCTTGCAGGTGACAATGCTGCTGGGGTTTGTTTGTCATATTTTGTCACGGTTTTTACCTATAGTGGTTCAGCAACAGTGCCAGAAAGAATCTACTCAGGCAGAAGTTGGTTCTTCGACAATGAATACTGATGTAAGTACAAAAATAGAATCTTAGTTTCTTTTGAAATGCACTCTCTAACTCATTAATCACACATTAACTTAGATCCTGCAAAATTTAACACTGTGAAATTAAAGGAATCTCCAAAGTATCTCGGAATTGTTTTGCAGTCACCCACTGCCTGTGCAGCTACATTCTTGCACTTTCCTTACATTCCAGTGGTTTTTGGAGTAGAACAGTAAGAAATGTGTGAAATATGTAGCAATAATTGCACCTGTAGAATTTCAGGATTATGTAAAAATCCTAGGAATTTTGCTTTCAGAAAATGTTTTAGATCTCTGTCACCAGGCTTTCAATGAATTGGAGAAGCTGTGATGTAACTGAAAAATATAACACGGAAACAACCAATATAGGTTTCGGAAATGGATCTTATGCCATGAATGGTGGAAGAGGGGCAAGGGGGAAGGTTCGTTAAATCATATAGGAGAAACTCATGTAGTGGATAAGCAAACAGTCTGGAAGTTACATCAAATTAGAAACATTCCCCAAGGAGGTTGAATTTATATTTATGGTAGGGAATGTCAAAACTTTTATCTTCTGCATGGATTTTTAGGTAATTTACGTTGGTAATGAAGTGCCAGTTTTTTTGCAGTTGAGAGAAATCATTGCCGGATTCTGATATAGTAATATTGATTTTTATTGTCACATGTTAGTTTCGAATATCTTGTCTGTTGTGCAATCAGATATTCATAAACAGGATTAAAAAATGTGGCAGGCTCTACCACCGAAAGAAGGCATTGCAATTACTCTTCAATTTTTGCAAATAGTGTTTATTACTTTTATTACAGGTATAATGCATTTATGTTTAGGCTAACATAAAAAAAATCAACTAAAATGTAAAGTCATCTACACTGCAATGCTACTTTTCCTTCTGCTGAAACGAAGTATTCTGTAAATTAATTTCACACTTCTTCGGCTGTGGTGGTGAATTACATTTTTAGTGATTCCAGTGGTACATTTGATTAGCTTGTCTCTCATTGTGCCATTCTTCTTTTCAACACTGACATTTTTGTAATGGTTTTGAACAGTAAGAAATTTTTAAAAGTCTGAGAAAAACTTCTAGCAACTGGGAAAGTTTGGCAAGTAATTGCAACAAGATGCAAGAAACTGTTGTCACTAACTTGTAGAAGCTACTTCTGTGAGTTGATAAAACTTGTAGAATTCGACTTGATGGGGGTGTTTCCACAGCTAATAACTTGTAAAAGTAGCTTCTGCTAGTGGCTTTTGGTAGTTAACTTGTTTACAATCTTTGTTGAAGAATATGAACAATTACTGTCTCATGTTGGCATCCAAAATTCTGCATGGGTGCCTGGGGGGGAGGGGGGGGGGGGAAACCACACACACACACACACACACACACACACACACACACATTATTTAAGGTTGTAAACCAATCCAGCTACTTCGGCATGGTACTAGGTAACAGCCTATGATCACAAGTCATTGCACACAAACCTTTAGCAGTTACAGGATTTGAGTTGCTATACTTAATGTTAACAAATCATACCTTTGTCAGGTTTAAGCCTACAGGAGATTGGACAAACGGCACGCTGACTTTTTTTTTTTTGCTCGTGAAATTGAGAACACATTCCTCATGTAGTCGTTATGTGAGAAATGCTGGATATGAACTTGTTTGATGCAAGCTTGCTGGATTCCAAGGTTAATATGTAGTTTAATAGATGGATGCCAGTACTGGAAGATACTAAAGGACAGCCTACCAATACATCTCTCATATTCTGCAGTCCTCATTCTCTCAGGATTTTGGTGGATTTGAAATGGGGAGATGTCTGGTGTTAATGTCAGTCATGTTACAGTGCATGACATGTCCCGTCATGAAAAATCTTTGTCAGATGAAGGTAAGCATTGATCCTGGGACTTAGAAGTGATGGCGATCAGAGATCAACACAGAGGTCACATTCACTGAAATATACTGTCGTTTTGGAAGAATTCAACGATGTTTTCTAGAAAAAATATGAATTGGGAGTAGTGTCACTTTAAAAAACAAAAAAGGTCTTTTATATGTATAATAGCAGTGCCAGAAAGAGGTTTTGATTCATTACAAAGAAAATTCACTAATAGTCACCAATTTCACGAAATGTTTCCTCTCAATATAACACAGCATTTGAGAATAATAAAAATCTCAGTGGTCATTTTTTTATACATACAAACTATATTTTCTTTCTCATCATACAATACAGAATGGAAGCACTGGAGTAGCTAGCTAAGTGGAGAATAATCTTTTATGGTTCATCACATGTGCACAATTCCCTATTGCATAGTGACATTTTGACACAAGATGGAGTCTTCTGCCTGAAATTTTTCTTCAGTGTGTTTCTGTAAGCAGTAGTGGCACATCACACTTCAGCTTCTTAAATCATCTTTTAATGAGTGGAATAAAGGCTTATTTTTTCTGGTTTTGAATCAGTCAGTTGGCAAACCATGAATGTCATCACATCTTACAGATTCACATGCTGCTTATTTCTTCTTTATACTACGCTGTGGGGAACTCTATGAGATTTAGTGGCAGATGTCCCATCCCAGCAGCACTTCTGTGTAAGTATACCTTTATGGGTGAATTTTTACTTGTTATGGAGATGACAATGAAGACATGTTTATGTACAGGGATAATCAAAAGCTTTCTGTTCGAAGGTCATACAATCCAGAATACGTATGCTAATCTGGTAAAATCACCATGAACATCGAGGCAATCATCCCATCAATGCACCAGGTTGAAGATACCTTCGTGGTAAAACACCTTGTCCTGCTGCATGAAAAAGTCTGTAACTGTGTGCTGTGCTTCCTCGTTCGACAGGAATCGTTGACCCTTCACCTCCTTTTTTAAGGGACTGAAGGCATGATAATTCCATGGGAAGAGATCAGAACTACAGGCAGGGTAGTCTAGTGTCTTCCATTTGGGTTGGCACAATTTCTGCATTGCGACTTTTACGATATGGGGAAGTGTATTGTCATGAAGCAACAGAACCTGTTGTCAGCATTCCACAATAGTGGTTTCAAAAGACCTGCTACCCCATACACACACTTTGTTCTCTGATGGATACCTCTATTGTCATTATTCTTTAGCAGTTGAGAAAAGAATAGCAGTGTGCTCATCTTGTTTGGATGCATTTCTTAATAACATTGCCATAGTTCTTGCTCCTGCATTTACTGCACACATGTTGGAAATACATGAACCCCACACAGATCCCTTGCCTACATGTCAGTTATTATACACCCACATTGGGGTTGCACTGCGTTGCCTATATGCTGCAGCAACTCTCTCAAATGGAAACTTTTTGATTGCTCCTTATATTATCGCCTGACAGGCTTGTTTGTTGCAGCAGCCAAAATTACTGATAGCTAACTGGGGCTTGGATCCTGAAAATTGGAAGGGCATGTGGAGAACAGGCCTCCAGGAGTAGACAACATTCCATTAGAACTACTGATAGCCTTGGGAGAGCCAACCATGACAAAACTCTACCATCTGGTGAGCAAGGTGAATGAGACAGGCGAAATACCCTCAGATTTCAAGAAGAATATAATAATTCCAATCCCAAAGAAAGTAGGTGTCGACAGGTGTGAAAATTACCAAACCATCAGTTTAATTAGTCACGGCTGCAAAATACTGACATGGATTCTGTACAGTCGAATGGAAAAACTGATAGAAGCCGACCTTGGGGAAGATCAGTTCGGATTCCGTAGAAATGTTGGAACACGTGGGGCAATACTTACCCTGCGCCTTATCTTAGGTGACAGATTAAGGAAAGGCAAACCTACTTTTCTAGCAAGGTGACAAGGGTCAAGAACAGGGAGCGAAAGGCTATTTACAATTTGTACAGAAACCGGTTATAAGAGCCGAGGGTCATGAAAGGGAAGCAGTAATTGGGAAGGGAGTGATACAGGGTTGTAGCCTATCCCCGTTGTCATTCAATCTGTATATTGAGCAAGCAGTAAAGGAAACAAAAGAAAAATTTGTAGTAGGAATTAAAATCCATGGTGAAGTAGGAATTAACTTCCATGGAGAAGAAATAAAAACTTTGAGGTTTGCCAACGACATTGTAATTCTGTCAGAGATGGCAAAGGACCTGGAAGAGCAGTTGAATGGAATGGACAGTGTTCTGAAAGGAGGGTATAAGATGAACATCAACAGAAGCAAAACGAGGATAATGGAATGTAGTCGAATTAAGTCAGGTGATGCTGAGGGAATTAGATTAGGGAATGAGACACTTAAAGTAGTAAAGGAGTTTTGCTATTTGGGGAGCAAAATAACTGATGATGGTCGAAGTAGATAGGATATAAAACGTAGACTGGCAATGGGAAGGAAAGCGTTTCTGAAGAAGAGAAATTGTTAACATTGATTGTAGATTTAAGTGTCAGGAAGTATTTTCTGAAAGTATTTGTATGGAGTGTAGCCATGTATGTAAGTGAAACATGGTCGATAAATAGTTTAGACAAGAAGAGAATTCAAGCTTTCAAAATGTGATGCTACAGAAGAATGCTGAAGATTAGATGGGTAGATCAAGTAACTAATGAGGAAGTACTGAATAGAATTGGGTAGAAGAGGAATTTGTGGCACAACTTGACTATAAGAAGAGATCGGTTGGTAGGACATGTTCTGAGGCATCAAGGGATCACCAATCTAGTATTGCAGAGAAGCGTGGAGGGTAAAAATTGTAGAGGGAGACCAAGGGATGAATACACTAAGCAGATTCAGAAGGATACAGGTTGCAGTAGTTACTCAGAGATGAAGAAGCTTACACAGCATAGAGTAGCATTGAGAGCTGTATCAAACCAGTCTCTGGACTGAAAACGATGTTATCAACAACATGGAGAACAGAAAGACAATCAGTCAAATGATGTGCTGTAGTCTTGGGTATTGATTAGGATGTGAAATAAGATTCATTGGACTTTGATCACAGTCTCATCACTGAGCAAGCTGCTAGATAGGTGTGCCACAGAATATGTTTTACTGCGTAAGATAGCAATACTCTATGATTTTTTATAGAATCTTTTTTTCATTGGTATTTATCACAAGAAAGATTCTCTTTCTGAACATGTGGTGTGGCAGCATCCATTGGGATGAAATTCTGCCTTCAGACTTAAGAATTCAGATGGAAATTTTGTACTTAGAGATGAGTAGAATTTTGAGAATTTTAAATAAACACCATATGATTGAATTTCAATATTATTTTATTAAGTATCTAACTTACTATAATAAGACCTACAATTTATATGATGTCTTAAGAATTTACCTCGGACATAGTAATATAACAGTAAACGTAATCAGAGACCTTGTTAGTCCCAATGGTACTTCTTAACAATTATTGAATGATTGAGTAATTGTAATAATTATACCACATTGTACTAATGGTAATACAATTTGTCAGGTATAAACAAGACACTGAAATACCATGTTTTATTGAGTATAGGATGCTACGGACTGTAAGAAACACTTGAATTTCTAAGCAATTTTTTTTTAAAAAAATAACATATTTACCATTTTTATTATTAGATGAGAAAGCCAGACTAAAATATTCTTAGTTTATAAATAAAAATTTCTTGTTTTATAAAACTAAACTGACATTTAAAATCCCTGAAAATCATCATCTGAACTTTCCTCCTTCTTCTTCCTCTTCCTTTTTGTCATCAATGTTGTCCTCTTTTTACATAAGCTGGTCCTCACTGCCATTGAGAGCATTTCTTGTGCCGCAGTTCTTGAAAGATTTAATAATACTTTTTTCTCTCACTCTAGACTACAACTGTTTTATCCGCTGACACACTTGTTTAGTTGTAGTTCGTGTTAAAGCTCCCTTTGGCGTGAATTCATGTTGGTTTCATTCGTCATCCATTTGTTCCATTCCTCGTTCATATTCACTTTAAATGGTTTATTTATCAAGATATCAAGAGGTTGTTGTTGTGAAGTAAGTCATCCTGGAATAACAGCAAGCTCTGGACTTCCTTGTCTCGATTTCTCTTTCACAGAATTTTTCAAATGGGCTCTAAACTGATATAGCACAAGACAGGAACCCATATTCAGCAAAGCACTTTTAATTCTCTCACACACTTTGTTAATCCGTAATTTCATACCAGCCCCACCCATCCAACCCTTGTCATGTATGTGAACAATACCCAGCAGTATTTCAGAAGGCTTTGGCACTGTTTTGTGCTTGAAAATGATCCTTGGATTAAGTTTAATACTGTAAGCACAACATGAAAGGATGACAGTGTAGTGCATTTTTTCTTGTCCTCTTGTTTTTATAGTTACAGTTTCAGCATCTTTCATGGCAACAGTTCTGTTACTTGACGCAGTCACATGTCAGAGGAGATTTGTCCATGGTTGCTATTTTACTTAGTTTCACACTGGTTTTCTTTCGATGTTGAATAATAAAGCAATGAAAAGATAACATTTTCTCTTCACACTCTTGGGGCATTTTCTGAGATATTTTGGTTTTGGTTCATGTGCAAATTTCATGATGCTTTATAAACCTGTAACACTAACCAACTCCACTCTTAAAGTCTGTTAATTTCCACTATAGCACTAGCTTGCAAGTGTGCATTCAAATCTTTTTGTATTAATTCCAGTGCCATTTTGACAGTGTCCTTGAATCCATTTCAGTATATCATCTTCTAATTTTGGCCATTTTGCATTCAGTCCTGTATTTATATGTTTGGCGAGTCTTTCTTGTTTTTTTACAGTTCTGTTTATCACTCACCAATCACGGATAGTTTTATCTGTTGGTGGAGGGCTGAAATGCCACTCAGCTGCTCTGTAGCCTGCATTATGAGTACCTTTTACTTACTTCCCTTACAAAACTAGGTACTAACAAAACTATTGTCCTGTTACTAATAACACAAATCACTTTCAGTTGAAGTTCACTGGCACCGTAGACTGCAATGATGCATCATAGGCTAGTCAGTGTTCTGGGTTTGTGATGGCGGGACAGAAGGGAGACAATGTTTGCCAGCTTGTGAAACCCCGTAACTCATGTTTGTCGCATTGGTGCACTGCTGCTGCCAGTTGAATCCAATGCTGCCAGACACAAATAGGCTACCCATGGTATGGAATATATGGCTGTTTTCAAGACTGGTGGGAATTTTAAATCAAACACTCGACATTTTTATATTAATTTTGAGTATAAGATGAACGTGAATGGCTCTGAGCACTATGGGACTTAACAGATGAACATGAATTTTAGAGGCAATTTTTTAAAGAAAAAAGTGCATCTTATAGTCCGTAAAATATGGTACACAAAGAAAGACATTTTTTTAAAAATTTTCCTTAATCTGAAATTAGTTCTTGTAAGTAGTTCCTTCATAAGTAATGGCAACCTTTTTTCCCAGGATATGTTTTAACTCTAAATAAATTTGCAGATTTTCCAGTTGTTGTAAATGTGTGACTTCTGAAAATGTGCCTTGGTATGTTGGCTTATTGAAGATTTGTAGTGATTAACATAAATATGTACACATAGCATTGCTTGCTCTTCTTGCAAAGCCAGTGAATACAGCCTCCCTGTGGTTTAAGTAATTACATATGTCTACTTTTTTTCAGTTTGCCTGACATTGTTCTTATTGTTTGATGGTGTTCTTCACCTAAACTTTGCCATTATTATAGACATTTTTTTCGCTTTGAGTGGTAAGAGTATTGGATGCATCTGCTTTACACGAAGCTGTAAGATTTTAATCACTGCAACACCAAATGTCCACCGAGAGAGGTGGCGCAGTGGCTATCACACTGGACTTGCATTCGGGAGGACGACGGTTCAATCCCACTTCTGGCCATCTTGATTTAGGTTTTCCGTGATTTCCCTAAATCACTCCTGGCAAATGCCGGGATGGTTCCTTTGAAAGGGCACGGCTGATTTCATTCCCCGTCCTTCCCTAATCCGATGACCTCGCTGTCTGGTCTCCTTCCCCAAAAACAACCCAACCAACCAACCAAATGTCTTCTAGAGATATCAGCCAAATGAACTGGCCATAACATTGCTCTCATCAACCATCTTACTCGGCTGACATGCTGAGAATATGTCACTGTATTTTGCTGGGAAAGCCAACATTCACAAGCTCCTGTAACTCTCACCTTCAGTCCTTGTCTGTATGCTTTTTGGCTATAACACTGGTTTGCCATTTCAAATATCAATATGCGTATATACACTCATGCTCATAAATTAAGGATAATTGCAGAAGGTGGTGCCACACAACGTGGTACTGGTACTAATAGCATAGGCACATAGGGAACACGCACGACACAGATCTGTAAGTCCACGGTATTGGTGCTAAGTTGAGAAAACCGTCCCGAAACACATGTGCTACAAAACGCCACTGTTTCCTATGCATGCACCCCGCTATCAATACAGGATATGATCACCATGCACACGTACACAGGCTGCACAAAGGGTTGGCATACTCTGAATCAGGTGGTCAAGCAGCTGCTGTGGTATAGCATCCCATTCTTGCACCAGTGCCTGTCGGAGCTCCTGAAGTGTCCTAGGGGTTTGAAGATGTGCAGCGATACGTCGACCGAGAGCATCCCAGACGTGCTCGATGGGGTTTAGGTCTGGAGAACAGGCAGGCCACTCCATTCACCCGATATCATCTGTTTCAAAGTGCTCCTCCACAATGGCAGCGCAATGGGGCCATGCGTTATCATCCATCAGGAGGAAGGTGGGACCCACTTCACCCCTGAAAAGGCAGACATACTGGTGCAAAATGACATCCCAGTACACTTGACCTGTTACAGTTCCTCTGTCAAAGGCACACAGGGGTGTACGTGCACCAATCATAATACCACCCCACATCATCAAACCACGACCTCCATACAGGTCCCTTTCAAGGACATTAGGGGTTGGTATCTGGTTCCTGGTTCACGATAGATGAAAACCCGGCGAGAATCACTGACAGACTATACTTGGACTCGTCTGTGAACGTAGCCTGGGACCACTGTTCCAATGAGCATGTACTGTGTTCTTGACACCAGGCTTTATGGGCTCTTCTGTGACCAGGGGTCAGTGGAATGCACCTTGCAGTGCACCTTGCAGGTCTCTGGGTGGGTAAACCGTGTCTGTTCAGTCGTCTGTAGACTGTGTGTCTGGAGACAACTGTTCCAGTGGCTGCGGTAAGATCCCGAGCGAGGCTACCTGCAGTACTCCATGGCTGTCTGCGGGCACTAATGGTGAGATATCAGTCTTCTTGTGGTGTTGTACGCTGTGGACGTTCCGTACTGTAGCGCCTGGACACGTCCTGTCTGCTGGAATCATTGCCATAACCTCGAGATCACACTTTGTGGCACACGGAGGGCCTGTGCTACGACCTGCTGTTTGACCAGCCTCCAGTCGCCCTAGTATTCTACACCTCATAAAGTCATCAATATGTGTTCTTTGAGCCATTTTCAACACACAGTCACCATTAGCATGTCTAAAAACATCTGCAGACTTACTCGCTGCACCGTAGTTTGACATGCACCAAAACACCTTTGCGTATGTGGACGGCTGCCAGCGCCACCGTGCGACGACCGCAGGTCAAATGCACCACATGGTCATACCCCGAGGTGATTTAAACACACAAACTGCATCAGCATTATCCTTAATTTGTGAGCATGAGTGTAGTATGCAAGGTGACACTCTTAAATTTGAGTTTTTCCTCCATTTCCACATTTACCATTTAATACATGGTAAAAATTGCTTGATGAAACAAGAAAATGCAAAAATGAATTGGACAAAAGGGGCAGAAAGAAATAGGAAATGAAATAATTTCAGGAAATTTTTGTGAAAATTGTGTGCCTCGAACTCCTACAGATAGGTGGATGACACCTTTGTTCTGTAACCACATGGCAAAGAAGCCCTTGACGAATTTTTTGGTCACAGTCATCCAAGAGAAAGTGAAATTCACCATGTAGATGAAAAAAATCAGCTGTCTACCATCCAAACATTTGGGTGGGGGGGGGACCAGCAAATTATTTCACTATATAGGAAACCGACAGGACTTCACAGGGCTATGGTTAAATGACCAGAAAAGCCTCTCTACAGAACTGAAACACATGAGGGATGTCTTCCAGAGGAGCGGCTGCAGTGACACACAAATTAAGAGGGCAATATGCAGCTCCAAAATAACACGGGAAGAGGGGAAATGACTGGCATTATGTGGGACCACCTACAGCAAAGATTGCAAGGTACCGTCAGAAATACGATGTTAAAACAATCTTTCAACCACTACAGAAGAATAGAGACTTACTTGGCTCAGCCAAGGATCCCGTGGGATTGCACACACACTTAGCGTGTGTGTGAGTGTGGGCTGCAGTACATTGGGCAGAAACAACACTGTGTTCAGCAGCATTGCTTGGTGCAGAAAGACAAATCAATGATTGTTGCGTACATCGTTAAAGAAGCCATGTGTTCAATTTTGAACAGAATAGATTGCCATGCAGGACAAGTGGATTTTGAGAAAGCATAATAAATGAAATCATGAAAATTAGAACCAATGATAACCTCATAAATACATATGGTGACCACCAAGTAAATTCTTCTTGAGACCTGTTACTGGAAACAAGGCACCGTGAGCTAATTCGAATGGCATGTTGTTGTTGTGGTCTTCAGTCCTGAGGCTGGTTTGATGCAGCTCTCCGTGCTACTCTATCCTGTGCAAGCTTCTTCATCTCCCAGTCTACTGCAACCTACATCCTTCAGAATCTGTTTAGTATATTCATCTCTTGCTCTCCCTCTACGATTTTTACCCTCCACACTGCCCTCCTATACTAAATTGGTCATCCCTTGATGCCTCAGAACATGACCTAGCAACCGATCCCTTCTTCTAGTCAAGTTGTGCCACAAACTTCTCTTCTCCCCAATCCTGTTCAATACCTCCTCATTAGTTCTACCACCGAGCGAGGTGGCACAGTGGTTAGCATTCGGGAGGACGACGGTTCAATCCCGTCTCCAGCCATCCTGATTTAGGTTTTCCGTGATTTCCCTAAATCGTTTCAGGCAAATGCCGGGATGGTTCCTTTGAAAGGGCACGGCCGATTTCCTTCCCAATCCTTCCCTAAAACCGAGCTTGCGCTCCGTCTCTAATGACCTCGTTGTCGATGGGACGTTAAACACTAACCACAACCAACAACAACCATTAGTTCTACCCATCTAATCTTCAGCATTCTTCTGTAGCACCACATTTCAAAAGCTTCTATTCTCTTCTTGTCCAAACTATTTATTGTCCATGTTTCGCTTTCATACATGGCTACACTCCATACAAATATTTTCAGAAACGACTTCCTGACACTTAAATCTATACTTGATGTTGGCGAATCTCAAAGTTTTTATTTCTTCTCCATGGATCTTAATACCTACTCCGAATTTTTCTTTTTTTTTCCTTTACTGCTTGCTCAAT